>NW_026535873.1:192500-3116408 GCF_028551555.1 Melozone crissalis | reverse complement strand
CATTTGGCTTCCTGTCCCGCACCATCCATTCCCACATGGCTGCAGCCTGCCCAAGCCGGGTGCCCCCCTGCCTGGGACGGCACTGTACTTCCACTGGCACAGCAGTGCACATCCTGCCGGTATTGGCGCTCCAGAGCAGGCAGCAGGAAAAGCCCAGTCAGCAGCAACAGCTCAACAGTGAGGGGCAGAGCACACAGCGAGTGGCAACTGACCCTTGGCAGGCAGTGAAGTGCCTGCTCTGCTCGTTTCCAGGTCCTGGACGTTCCACCTGGAACCCTCTGGGAGCTGTGATGTCACTGAAATTTCAGGGCTGCTGCGCAGTGGGAGATGGGGATGGCAGAATGATCAAATCCTTGAATGGTTTGGCTTGGAAGGGACCCTAAAGATCATCTGGTTCCAAGCTGAGCAGCCTCCCAGCACACCAGGTTGCTGTGGCCCCTGTCCCACCTGGCCTTGGATGTTGCTGCGGATGGGGCAACCACAGCCTCTCTGCACTGGTCCCTGCTTCAGAGACAAGCACCCTGAGAGTAAAGAACTTCTTCCCATCATCAAATCTCTTCCAACTCTTGCAGTTTGATCCCATTCCCCCGTGTCCTGTCACTACAGTTCCTGACAAAGAGTCCTCTCTCACTTCCCTGTGGGTCAGGCTGTTCCTGCATGGTCACACGTGTGATTGAACCTGCAGACAGGAGAGAGAGAAGCCATGTACGCAGTCAGAGAAAATGGGGAAAGTGACAAGAGAGATGAGAGTAGGAGGAAAAAGTAGAGACATGCAAGGCATTGGTTTAGGTGTGCTGTGGGATTCATGCCTTTTATTAGAGGCCAGGTTCCCTGGTGCCTTCTGTTCTTGTGTTGAAGCCTGCCCACTGCCAGCCTCTGTGAGTGACCTGCACTCCCAGGGCTGGGAGCACGCTTGCCTAAACTGCTGGTGAATGAGGCTCTAAAGGGATCTTTGTGTGGAACTCCAAAGACTGTGCTTTTCGCTGAAGAGGGTCCAGAGAGGGAGATAAAATGGGTCTGGGGACACAGGGTATTAAATGGGGTGGAAAAGCATGGTAGCATTGCAGTAAGCCAGGACCCATAGGGGACTAGAGAGGGGAGAACATTCTAGAGGGAGTATATATAAGGAAAAAACAGCAGTTGAACTGGGTGATGCCAACAAAAGCTGCTGCATCAGCATGAGCCTGCAAATGCTCATGGGTGTCACCATTGCATTTAGAGGGATGCCTCTCTTCGTCACTTTACCCTGAGGTATTACAGTTCCAATGGTCGGCTTCTGGGCCTTCAACTCTCCCTCCTTTTTGTCTTCTATAAAGAAGGCTTCTGCCATTTAGTTTTGCAGGAACTTAGCAAAAATATGGATAAAATAACCAGCACAATGAATACAATAAACAAAGCCCACAAAACATTCTTTACTAGAGATGAAAGCCAGGCTTTCATCCCCCAGTGTTTGACAAGTCCACTGAACCAGTCGTTGTTGCCTTCCGTCTGGATCTTGTTTCCTTGATCTTCTAGCAGCTGGATGCTCTGGTATATTGACTCCCTCTGTGACAGCAGGTTGAAAAAACACATGCCTTCAAATGCCTGTCAGCCATGGCCATGGACAAGAAATTGTGGCTTGTCTATGGAAGCACCCAGCTGAAGGCACGCAGCTGAGGGAGGAGCATCCATATTCCTGCTGCAGCAGCAACAAACGGCAGCATCCTCTGACTTTAGCTCATGTAGTGTCTGGAGGCTTGGGTGGCCTAAAAGTAAACAGATATAGTAGAAGGTGGAATGTAACTTCTGGTCCCAGTAAACTTTCTCTTCTGTAAGCCAAGGGTGTGAACACAGCTTATCAGAAGAATCATATATCAATGCTAAAATATAGTTTTTACAAACTTTAAGTCATACATCGTGGCCATGGTTTGAGAAGTAGTGAGGTTTTTGGGATGGTGTGTTCACACCAATGGGTGCTCAGATTTGAATACTGGCAGCTGGTGTGGCCACTGGGGACATGGGTACGCCTCTGAGAACACAGGAGTTCAAAGCAGAGAACTCCCAGGGGAAGCTCTCTTGGGTCTGGCAGGGAAAAAAGGTCAGACCTCCCCTGCCATCTGGGCGGGGCAGGGGAAGCCATGCAGCCAGGTGAGGAAGGTCTGGCCCCGAGGATGGAAGGGTGGAAGAGTGGAAGAGCACCGAGAGGCATCGGGCAGCCACCCACCCCCAGGAGAGAGAGGGAGAGAGGGAGAGAGAGAGAGAGAGAGAGGGAGAGCCAGCCTGTGCCTGTGACTGTGCTACCTTGAAACTTGATAATATATGCCCGCAGCACGGATGAGAAGGAGAAGGGGGAGGTGGGGGGGCAGCAAGAAGGTGTCCGGCCGCTGTGGGAGTTCTGGGCAGGCAGAGCCTAAGATTTTAACCCTTATTTTGGACAATGAAAACTTTGCAGAACAGTAACCTTCCTAGAAGAGAGATAGAGATGAAACAGAGGAAGAAATGGGCAAGTGTGATGAAAGTTCCTGCAAGTGAAAGATGTCAGAAGAGTGGGGAAGAATCTTAGGTGAGAAGAGATGATGCAGTGGCCTTAGCTGGACTTTTCTTGTATAGGCCTGGACAGAACCATGTTTCTTGTGACACAGAGACTGCATCCAGGGGGAGGCAATGGCTCAAAGCCAAGAGGGTTAAGTGTTGAGATACCTTGGCCCCAGGGGGTGAAATTTGGGGGGGACAGGTGTCCCGAAAGTGAGAGACTATGCTCTTTTTGGACCGGGACAAAGCATCCTTAAAAGGAAAACCCCAGAAGCAGCTCTGGTCCATGTGCAGTGGTGAGAGCACTGGACATGGAAGGAAGAGGTCACGATGGCAGATGTTCTCCAGGTGGTGCCACCAGTGACATGGAAACACATGTGTGGGAATCCATAAAAATCAGAGAGTTTTAGGAAGGTTGTAAAAAGGACAGGCCGCAGAAACAGCAAGAATTGTGAAGTGCTAAAGCAGCAGAAAAAGATATATAAGCTGTAGCGAAGACAACAGGGCTGTGTAATGGGCCTGATAAGTTGCAACAAGTTTATTTAGTATATATCTAGAAGGTTGTGCTTATGAATACAGCTTTATTTGTTGTCTCTTATAAACAAGCCATTGTTTTGGAGAATTGGCCCCTATTGTTTTAAGCAAAGCTACGTGTGTTTAAGATGATTGGATAGAACTACTGTCGGTATGGTTTTGCTCTATGTAATTGGCTGAGACGCATTTATGGTATGTTGTAACATTAAGTTTCTTTGGCCTGCTGCCTGGTCAGCGAGCTGTACACATCTTTCCATTGTCATAACTATGTAACGAGACTGATGCTGAAAACATAAAAAGCTCTAGACACTGATCAAAGCAGCCTCATCCTGTTTGCGTCTGTATATAAACTGCCAGCGTTCCAAACATGAGGTTTTGACGGTGTTTCCTGGGGAAACTTATGGCACAAGAAGGACTCCTCTCCTCTTGATGAACAGAGAATTGATTATCTAAAGGGTGGTGATGGACCAAGAGTTGCTGATCTGAGGGATGGATGTATTGGAAATTTGGTGGGGGGAGGAGGAAATGTTTTTGGAAGGTTTTCATTTTCCCTGTGTGTTTCTTTTTACTTGTAGTATCGTTAATAAAGTTTTCTTTTCTTTATTTCTAAGTGCGGCCCTGCTTTGCTTATTCCTGGTCACATCTCACAGCAGAAACCAGGGAGAGTGTATTTTCATGGGGGCACTGGTTTGTGCCAATGTCAAACCATGACATATATATATAATAAAATAATAAAACAAGCCTTCTGAAATATGGAGTCAAATCCTCGTCTCTTCCTGCATGCAAAGACCCCTTTGACCACCGTCACATGTGCCCTGGCTGGCTGCAGGCTGGGCACATGTCCTGCCCTCCTGCTCGGTGCCAAAGGCAGCAGGGATGGGCAGCTCTGGGCACCGCTCTGAGCACGGCCAGCACGGTCTGGGCACCGCGGGTGGCTGGGACAAGGGCACAGGAGCCTTCAGCTGACGGGCAGTTTCTGCTTTCTCTCCTTGCAGCCGGGCTCTGTGGGTGCTGAGGCTGCTCTGGGCTCTGCCAGGACTCTGCTGGAGCTCAGCACCGGGCCGGAATCAGCCAAAGAAGAAATGGTGTGACCTGCAGCACAGACTTGCTTGAGCATTTTGGGAGCACAGCTCAAGTCTGCAGAGTGTACACCTCCAAGGGAAAACATGACACCCCTCAAAAAATAAACTTGTTCAGTAACTTCTGAAATGAAATCAATCCGGGAGGACCCCAAATGACATTTTTCAGCTTGCTGAAGCTGTAGCTCAGCCCTTCTCTGAACAGTTCTCTACCCCCCACCTGCCTTTTACTTCCTAACTGCTCCCTCTTCTCCCCCAGTGAGTTCCCAGCCCATTGCAGTCTCCATCACACTGTTGCCTTCCTTGGTGCCCCTCTCCACGAGGAAGGCAGAGTCCCAGGCTTAGGGACTCATCCTGTCACTGGCTGAGGAGCAGCAATGTCTCAGAGGTCCAGTGGGATTTTAGTGGGATTTTAGTGTCACTCAGAGCCACTCTCCAGCCCTCAGCTCTCCTCACTGCTGAGCTCCCACTCCCTTTTCCTCATCCTTGCAGCAGGATGAGCTCTGTGAATCCCCTTGAGCCTCCCCACTCTTCCCAGCCCATGCACCTCCCTCAGTTAGGGTGAAGCTGAAGCTTCTCTGTCTCCTGTGGCACACCAGTCCAGTGCCCTGTGCAGGGAGCCCCAGCCCCAGAGCACAGCACACAACAGTGCAGTCCGGGCTGGAGCAGCTGCCCTGCAGCCCTGGCTTGGCTGTTTGTGGCAAGGGAATGCTCCTTGTTTCCAGCTGTCCCTGCAGGACGGCCCCAGGGCAGAGCCCAGCCGGGCTCCCACTGCAGCCCCTGGAGCTTGGGGCAGACAGTGCTCCCAGAGCTGAGGTTCCTGGGGAGCACCTGGAGCTGTGCCTTGCACTCTGTGGCCATGTGTCACAGTGCAGGCTGGCTCATGCTGTGTGAATGTACCAGCCCTGGTTTGACTGCCAGGGGCCTTGCCCAGTCACATCTCTCCCAGGGCTGCAGCATTTCACTGGCCAGAATCTGACAAGGCATAGAGATCAGAGCAATGAAATTCTCCAGACTGGGTTTTTCAAAAGCCCTTTAGAAGGAAGGGCTTGAGAACAAACGCTCTCTGTTTGCCACATGAACAATGGGGTGAGTGCTCTCTCTGTCTCCAACCCACTGCCCCCCAGCCAACGTTACAGCCACCCACTCCCTCACACATCCCCCCCGTGCCTTCCCTCTGCCGTGTCCTGTCAGGGGTTCCCAGCCCCTCTTCCCTTCCTGGCCCCGTCCCCTCAGGCTCTGCCCCAGCCCAGCCAAGCTGCCCGGCAGCAGCGCCGCAGCCCCACAGCAGCTCCAGAGCAGCCCCATCCAGAGGCACCTGGGAGCCCTCAGTAATTCAGCCAGCAGCACACGGGCAGGAGGACACGGATGGCACTTCCTGCCTGGCACAGGGCTTGTGGCCATCTCCAGGCACTGCTCTCACAGGGATCCCCGCAGCCCTGGCCCCTGCCCAGCCGCTCTGTCACCAGCACAAAGGCTTCAGCAGAACCACCACTGGACAAGGGGCTTCTGGCTATTTTCCCTGCAACACTGCACGCCTGGGCAGCTTTCTGAGCACAAGCACCCTTTTCCCCCTCTTCCCCTATGCTCTGCAGACCCTGGGCAGCAAAAGAAAGCTCCTGGGAGTCTGTGTATTATAACACACTCTATATTCATATACTAAAGAAAAAACAAATAGAAGAAAACAAAAAGAAAAATCTTTAAGAAATGGAAAATTCCCGCTGGCTCAGGTGGCCTCAGCAGACAGAGGTATCAGCTCTCTGCAGAGCTCCAGCAGCGCAGCCAGCCGAGCCCGCACAGACGAGGCCGTGTCCTCCATGCCCAGCAGAGCTGATCTTGCACCCTCTGGAAGATGGAATAACGCTCACTCTGCAGTGCCTGGAGGACATACAATGTTTCAAGTGCCAGATCTGACACAGCACTGCTGGTGTCCTCTGTCAGGTGTTCAAGGGCTGAAAGAGAAAGGAACAGAGCCATGGTCAGATCCCGGATCTGCGCGGAGCCGAGGAGAGCCCCCTGCCAGGGCCATCCCAGCCGGCTCTAGCCATGGCCAGGAGGGAGCAGGGACCAACGGGAGCAGCCCGAAGCTGCTGGCCATGAATCGCCCAGGTGGCCCTGAGATCTCTGTGTGCTCTGCCCACGCCGCCCCTGGTCCGCACAGGGAGCAGAGCCCTCCGCAGCTGGGGCAGGGCTTGCAGCTCCCCTGGCAGTCCCAGCTGCCAGCCCGCTGCCCTCACTCACTGTTGCAGATGAGCCGGAGCTCTTCCTTCTTCCCCCTCAGGTGCTGCGCGGCCATCTCTGTGAACACAGAGCCTGTCACGGCGCCAGCGGCACAGCTCCCTGCCAGCGGCGCTGCCGGCGCTGTGGCCACACGGGCTGCTGGCCCAGTAGGGCTCAGCCCGGCCCTTACCGCACGCTGCCGCCCCAGGGCACGGCTGCCAGAGGGTGGTGGCAGCAATGCCTAGGCCAGGCGGGGCTCCATGGCGCCGGGCCCGGCTGGCGCTGCCGGGTCAGCAGGCAGGGCTGGGGCCGAGCTGTGGCGGGCCGGGGAGGGAGCCCGGGCTCGTTGCTCACCGATGAACCTGATGGCCGCCGCTCGCAGGGGCTCCTGTGGGCTCTGCAGGTAGGGCAGGGCCCGGCGCAGGTGCTCGGCCGCTCTGCTCCTGTTCTCTGCCAGCTGGAGAGAGCGGCAGGAGGGAAGGGTTGGCGCGGGCTCAGCTCCTAGGCCGGGCGCTGCCTGCATCCAGCCCCGGCCTCCCCTGCCCGCAGAGCCCTGAGGCGTGGCCAGCAGCCGCCGGCGCCGGGCTCCCGAAAGGGAGGGGCAGAGGGCCGGCTGCTGCCCGGGGAGCCGCGGTGCCGGCCCGCCCCGCAGCCCCGCCGGGCCGGGGCTCCATCGGGAGCCTGGAGAGGAGCCTGCGGGGCCTCTGGGTGCAGGGGCACAGCTGCCCGGCCCGCACACTGAGCACCGCGCTCAGGGAGCTTCTCCGGGCTGAGGCTGGGGCTTGCAGGCCATCCTTACCAGGCACTCGCTGAACTTCCACAGATTCTGGTTCTTCACCAGTCTTTCAAGATCCCTCCTCTTCAGGAACTCGGCCACACATAGCAGCGTTTCCTGAGAAGCCTGGAGAAGAGCAGAAAGGCAGAGATGGCCCCACAGCCCAGGGTGCAGGACCCGTGTCCCTGTGCCAAGGCCTGGAGGAGGCTGCAGCCCGGCAGGTGCCAGGGCAGGAGGCAGCCGAGCCTCCTGCCAGGGGGACAGCAGCAGCCCACGAATCCTCACCTGTGCCACAAGCCGATTCTCATCATGGCAGTGGAAGAAGAGGGGCAGCAGGCTCTTGCGCAGGAGTGTCATCAGGGCCTTTTTTTCCTTTTCCCTTTCTGGAAGAGTCACCAGTGTTCGGAAGAGCAGTATGGAGAGCAGCTGCACCTGGCTATTGTTCTGTATGGAAGGAAGAAAAAAAGACCTCAGCATTGAGGCTGCACGGGGCTCAGCTTGGCGCAGGCCTGCAAATCCACAGGGCACAAAGTGTCCGGGCAACACCCAGTGGCTGTGGCTGGGAGCAGTGAGCCTTACAAGGTCAAAGAGTGGCAGGAGCGCCTCAAGCAGCTGCAGTGTGATGGGGCTGGGCATCAGCATGTCATTGTCCAAGATGATAAAGCTGAGTAGCATGACTGTCATGAAAACTATCTCTCCATCTGCATCCCACAGGAACTCCACAAGACCTTCAGTCAGGCTCCACATTTTTTCGGTCTGTGTGGAACACAAGTTTGAGAAACGCCATCCTGCTGCCGCAGGGCCCAGAGGCCAAAGGCCTGTCCCGAAGCACTCGGGCAGCTGAACTGGAAGCCAGGAGAGCTGGGAGCAGCTGTCCCAGCACTCAAAGCCCTGCCAAGCCCAAGCGAGTGCATTCCACAGCTCAGCCTCAGCCGCTGCCCCCTTCTCACCATGGAGGGCTCCTCAATGAGCTCGAGAAGGGCCCTGAGCGCCAGGCGACGCCTCTCCCTGCACTCGCTCTGCAGCTGCCTTGACAAGATTTGCAGGACTTTGTTAGCACCATGTTCACTCAAGTCCAGGAACTCGAGGACCTGAAAGGCACAGGGCAGTGACAGGGACCCGGCCGGCAGGAGCCCAGAGCCACACGGGGCTGGGCCCAGGCAGCAGCACAGGGCACGGGCACCGAGAGGGCAGAGAGCTGGGAGGCAGCTCAGCCAGGCAGCGCTGGCCATCAGGCTCACCTCCACAAGGAACGCCAGGGCAGGCAGCTCTCAGCGTGGCTCCTGTGTGTTGAGTAGCCAGAGCAGGTAGCGAGCGATCCGGGAACACAAGGGGATGGAGACACAGCACATCTCCCTGGCAGGAGGAAAAGGAACCAAGACTGTGGGCCAGAGGGACAAGCCTCTGCCAGGACTGATACACAGAGGTCTGGTGTTTCCCCAGCATCCTGCAAGGGGCCCTGGGCTATTTGGGAGGCAGCTCCTGGTGGGCACCCTCCTCTCCCAGCCTTTTCCAGTCTGCTTGGCCATCCCTCGGTGACAAGGCCCTCTGGCCCACAACCTTGGGGACTGTGTGGAGCTCCCTGGGCACGGAGCACAAATGTCAGAGGAAGTGGGGAGAAGGGGGTCTCACCTGGCCAGCAGAGCCACGGCATAGTGGTGGGTGTCAGCACACAGCAGCGTGTCCCAGCCACAATTGCGTTCCATTGCCACCACCACATCCTCGTGCTGCATTCGGCAGAGCAGGGACTTCAGGGTCCTCACTGCAAATCTGCGTGCACAGCAAAGCCCAGGTCATGCTGGGAACACTGGCTCTTGGCCAGGGACATGGCAGAGACAGGAGGAGTAGGATGGAGCACCTGTTGGGGCTGGTGGCAAGGCCGTATTCCTCCTGGCATTCCTTCCAGAATGCATCAACCTCCTCTGGCATATCCAGAGTGCTCAAGAACACTTGGGAGAGCAGATGTACAAAGAAGCGAGAGAAATACACCGTCACCATATGTGGGACACAGGGCACCTGGAGGATCTTCCACATCACCACAGTTGCCTGCAAAGGACAAAGACCCCGAGACAGGGCTCAGTGCTGAGGTGTCCATGTGGCAGGGCCTGAGCAGGGGAGGGAGAGGCCCAGAGACATGCAAGGGGAGCACGGGGCCTGGTGGGCCTGGAACTGCCCCTGGGCCGGGTTTCAACCCAGCGCCTGAGGCAGGGAGATGCACTGGGGGAAGGAGGATGGAGAGCTGCTGGAGAGGCAGCCTTGGGGCCAGCAAAGGCCATTACAGAAACTCACAGCCAGGACAAAGACACCCGTTTTGTCCCCATCGGAGGTGCACGTGCTGTGCTCTGGCCAGCTCCCCAGGACATCCAGGAGTATGAGCAGCGCCGGCTCTGCAGTCCTGGGCGAGCACATGATGCTCTTCCACATGGTCAAAGCAGCTCTGTGGGGTTAGAGCTCTGTCTCAGGGGGGTCTCAGACATAGCACCATGGCCTGGGCAGCAGTGGGGACCTGAGCTGGCTGCTAGCTCTGCCTCTGCCCCATGCCACTCACCAGCAGCACCCAGGCAGCCCAGCCCTGTGGGGACAGGCCCCTGAGGGGCAGCGAGGGAGCACGGCAGCAGGCTCGGGGACTGAGGTGCTAGGGCTGGCCAATGGAGCAGCCAGAGGGCCCTGGAACTCTCTGTTGGTCAGACACCTGGGCCAGGCTGTACAGGCTGATGGGCTGGTGAGCCCTGAGCCCTCTGGGCAGGTGGGGCCCATACCTGTCACAGGACGGGGCCACACGCAGGAGCGTCATGACCACGTCAGCGGGCTGTGCTTCCGTGAGATCCAGCAGGGTCCTGTTCAGCCTGTGCTCAGCAAACTGATTGGCCAGGAGCCACTGGTGGATGTACCTGACCAGGGCAGGAACCTGGAGAAGGCACGGGGAGACTTGGAAAGCTGCCAGAGGGAGGAATGTCCCCAGCGAAATGCTTCCCTTCCCACCACACTGCCATGGCCTCAAAGGCTTCCAGTAACCAGCAGGTGTGGTCAAACAATTGCTGGGAGGATCAAACCCTGGCCACAGGCGGCTTACTTGCTTTGGATTGGTAAAGCCCTCCTCTACGAGCATATCCAGCAGGGCAGCACTGGTCTTGGTTTTGAAGATGTGCGAATATGCTCTGAGCCCAGTGCCCATGGGGCTGGCCTCTTCCTCCCGAAATCTCCTCATGAATTGGCAAACCAGCTGTAGGAGAAGGGCAAGAAGCCATGGATGTTGCAGGGAATGCTCCAAGAACGGTGCCAGCAGGCCCAGCCCAGGTGGGAATGGCTGCAGGTACCTGGGCTGTTCTGCGGAAGAGGCCGCGGGCGGGGTCCTGCTCTTGTGTGCGCTGCAGGGCTGCACCTGGCAAAGAGCGAGCGCAGCCAGAGCTGAGGGGCTGCGGGAGAGGCCGGAGAACACGGCCCAGCCCTGCACTCCCCAGGCAGGGACAGTCCCTGGATGGCTCAGGGGATGGAGCACGGCCCCTGCAGGGCGTCTGCCTGGCCCCTCTTCTGTCCTGTCCATGGGCATGTCCCCAGGGACTGGGATGGAATGGGATGGGATGCGATGGGATGGGATGGGATGAGATGCAAAGGCGCCAAGCTGGTGCAGGCACCAACCCTGTGGCCCAGCTCTGGCACTCACCCTCCTGCGGCAGCTCAAGTGACACCACCTCTTTGGTTTGATGTGCTGGGGCAACTCCAGGGCCTTCTTCCTCCTCTTCCAGCCAGGCCAGCTTGGGCACTCTTGGGGGTCTTTGCTCCATGTCAGTGACTGGATTTGTGGCTACTTGCAGGAGAGATGCCTCGGAAAAGCTCCAAGTTAGCAAGTCCTGCAGTCCTGCCTGGAAGGCACCTTCAAGACAGAAGCCTTGGAAAGGCTACAGGACAGAAAGTCCTGCACTGTGGTCTCGAGGGCTCCTGCCACAAGGACAGAAGACTCCTGTCAAGGATTGTGGTCTGGCCTCGAGGGCACTGGAGGCAGGGATGGGAGATGCCTCTGGGGCACCAAGTTCTGTGGTCTGTCCTCGAGGTCAGCTGCAGGATTAACGCCTCGGAAAGGCTCCGGGTCAGACAGGAACGAGTGCGTTGTGCGGGGGCTCCTCACGGCACCGCTCTGTCCCGTTCTGCCCCGTCGTGTGATCCAAGCGCTGTGGCGTGGTCTTGTCACCACCAGCTCCTATGTGTCACAAAGGGCCCTTGGACACCCGTTCCATGCCACAGTGACCGTGCTGCACCATGTCACAAAGGGCCCCTGCACACACCCTGCCCTGCCCTGGGGCTGCCCCCAGCCACCCCAAAATGGCCCAGCTTGGAAGGAATCTCTCACCCCAAGTGTCTAAGACAGCCCAACAGGGTCTTTAGGAATGGCTCAGTCCATCAGCAAATGCTGCCCTGCTCTGTGGGCTCAGTGCAGCAGAAGGAGCCCCAGGGTTGCCGACGCAGCCGCGCTGGGAAGGGCACAGGACCTTCCACAGAAGCTGGCATGGCGTCCTTCGGACACGTCCCAGCTGGTGAACATCCTAAACCCACGGGTGTGACACAGGCAAGGAACGTGTGGGCCAGGGCACCAATGGTGCTCTGACCCTTTGGGGCCTGGGGAGCACTGACATCAGCAGGTGTGGCAGAGTCCCTGCCCAAGCAGAGCGGCCACCCCCGAGCCCTGGCAACGCTGGTGCCCATCTCCTGCCCCAGAGGGCTGTGCCCCCAGGGGGCTTCTGTGCCACAGGGAGCCAAAGCCCACGTGAATTGGGGGCTGTGCTCCTTCCTGCAGGGGCTGTTGGCAGCAGCACCTGGAGCAACTGCTGGCAACACTTGGTTTCTGTCAGAAGCTCTTACTCCATGCTGAAATTATTTTCTCATTGAAGTAATTTCCTGCAGCACAAAAACACCTTAGTTGCAAAGGCACAGAAGGACCTGTCATTTAACACTCCTCAATTCAGGAAAGTTTTACTTCCCATTGGTCAACTCACATAGTTCCAAAAAGTTGCAAACTTCCCAAATTCATTGGGATGGGGAAGGTGAAGAGTTGGAATTTTGCTTCCCTTCTCAAAGCAGCAACTCATTTGCCTTAATGTCATCCTCTGAGAGTCACTTTACAGAACATAACACTGCACAGAGGCAAGAAAAGGCCATTCTTTGGTTTGCAAATGGTTTTCTGTGAAGGGATGATAATATCCTAATTCTCTTAAGGATAAAAGCTCTCAAGAAATGAAAGTCCACTCAGTGTTACAAAAGTAGCCCAAACAAATGAGTAGATGGCGAAGGGGCTAATCCTCCCCCTGGTACAGATATCCAAGTGGCCAGTAAAGTACAGCTCTCCTCTCTTATGACCTTTAGAAGAATCAGGACCATGAACAGGAAAAATCACAGATATTCTTTCTGCCCTCCGTAATCAAAGCTGTGCCAAACCACAGATGCTGCCTTCAAACTGACTCAAATTCCAGCCTAGACCTCTCACCTTCCAGACAACTCCTCCTCCAACAGCCCACCAACACCAACCTCCCCAAACTCCCCCACAGAAGCCCTCAACACCCCACCAGGACCCCCAGCTGTCCCTGTCCCTCCGCAGAGCTTTCCCCCCTCCAGCAGATGCCCTGGTTCCCTGCACATGCCGTGGGATGGCACTCAGGATGATCTGCTCCAAGGCCTTCCCCGGGGGCAGCTTAGGCTGCCAGGCCTGTGGTTCCTGGATCACCCTTCCCACTGAGCCTTCCTGGGCACGGCGGTTCCATTGGCACCTCTGCGCTCAGCTCAGACTGCTCCACTCAGCCAGGGCTGCTGGTAAAGGATCCAGAGCAGCCTGGCCAGCTCTTTCTCCAGCTCCCTCTTTACTCTCCGGGCAGGTAGAACATCCCACAGGAAAGCAACTGGTGCCACAAGGAGCAGGGGGCCTCAGGCACCTTTGGCAATGGAACAAGGCCTTTGTTTTACATTAGTAAGCACAAGCAATTCACAATAGTATAAAAGTGCTTAGTGCAGACAGACATAAGTGCTAAGCACCAGTTAGCATAAGAAAAACCTGGCTGGCCTAACTTGACATGAGAGTGACTTGACAAAAACCTTTAGACATAGTCTGCCAGAAGAACTAAGGGCAAGCAGGGAATCAGCCCAGTGCAGGAAAGCCCTGAGGAAGACTTTGTGCTGCTTTAGGGCATGGAGACCGCTCCTGGCCAGTGCCTGGACATCAGCTTCAAGTCTAGGAATCTGACACAATGTATTTCTAACCCCCTGCCTATCGAATCACCTCAGCAGTGTAAAGATAGATGGTATTTTTGATACAATTCCTACATTAACCCACTGAAATGTATACATGGTGGAAAAACATTTTAGTGGGGTGCAGACTCCTGCACTCCTGCCAGGTCAATTAAAGGGCTTCTTGCAGACAATGCATTTGTCTGCTGATTTCTTTGAATAAGGGAGAGCCCTCAGGACTGCTGTATCCTGAGGGAACACCCTTGGCCTTGACCTGTAGGCACCTGCACAAACTTAAAATCAGCTGCCTCAGCTACCAGGACCTCTCTTGGCCAGCATCCTGACGTGGATGCAGGGCTGCTGCGAGGCACTGCTGGGACCCAGCGGGACAGGACCGGCTGTCTCGTGTCCATGTAGCACCCCGACATAGCCAGGGCCATCCCAAAACCAGACAAACACTCACGTGTAGGCAAAGGGGAGCAAGGAGCACTGGGTTCCTGTCAGGGTATCTCAGCTGGGCTTGCTACACAACACGCCCCCATTTTACGGCCTGCTGATGGCCAGCTGCCAGAAATGCCCACCTTGTTCTCTCCAAGATGCACAGGGAGAGCCAATGAGCAGAATGCCTTGGGAGGCAAACCTTCCAAGCCTTTTCTGAGGCCAGGGACACACCAAGATCAGCCAAGGCTCTCCACGCTGCCTGGCCCACACAGCCCGGCTCTGTGCTGGCCCTGGGCCACAGCAGCTTCCACCAGGTAGGAGGCAAATGCATATTGCCAAGAGTTGAAGCACAACAGACAGGGAAAATGTGAAAAGTGTGTGTGTAAAGGCCTTTTAATTCACAGCTCTCAAGGAGAGCTTTGGGGCTCGTGGCTGGACAGAGACGCTCCTGCTCACACCTCTGTCCAAAGGGGCGAACACACCCTACTGCAGGTGCTTGGGTTGGTCTCTGCAGGTCCAGGTGGATGCCAAACCTGCTCTTCACAGCCTTCTCCCTTGCCCTGCCCCTCTGCCAAGTGCAACAGGCCTCAAGGACTGAAAGGAGCACAGCGAGCCAAAGGGGGACACTTGCACTTACCTCACTGGAGCTCCCTGTGGAGCACTTTCCTTGAGAAGCAAGCCCCTTTCCTCCAAAGGCATTTCCCCAAATGTGTGGCTTTCCAGGGAAACACCAACACACCCTTAAGAAAACCTGGCAAGGCTGAATGACTCCAGGTCCTTTCAGGACAGGCACTCCAGCTCCAGCTCGTATTCCCCCAATTGTGTTTCCAGGTGGAGGTTCAGGGGTGCAGCCGCAGGCCCTCTACAAACACAAGCTGCCCGCTGCCTCTTCACCTGCCTCAACTCTTGCCTGCGCTCACAGCAGCAAAACCAGGCTGTTCCCAGCCAGAGCCCAGAGCCCTGTCCCCACAGGACACTCTTGCCAGCGCCTTCCAGGACTCTGCTGTGCACTCAGAGCTTTTCATGCCCGCTGCCAACAGGCTTTGGGACAACCTGGCTGGCTCTGCCACCAGCACAGCCCAAACACAGGCAGAGGAAGAAGCAGCAGGGGCTGTTTTGTGGCCATGCCCAAGAGAAACTGGAAGGGTGCCCTCCCTCTGCTCTCACTTGGCTTTCTGGCTGGGTCTGAGCCTGGGGCTGCCATTCCTCGCTTGTGGGGACCAGAAGCACAGCCGGGATCCCGGCACTGCCTGACAGCACTCCGGGCACCGGCACGGTCGCGCGTCTGAGTCTCGGGCACAATGCTGCTGCTTCATTTGCTCTTAGGCACAGCCAAAGCTCTCTGTTAAACTAGAATGTTCTCTGGTTCTGCCCTCTTCCTGATCCTGTGCAGGGATGGAGCACTGCTGTGCTTTCAGGATGCTGTTGTTGAATTCTTCCAGCATTCCAAGCTCCTTTGCCCTCCATGGATGCTTGCCATGGAATCCCTCACAGCTGGGTTCAGAGCATCCATTCTCAGCTTGGCTCTTCCAATGTCCAGGGGCTCCAGAGTGCTCAGCAAGATCTGTAACTGCACAGTGTTGTGGAACTGGACCTTCAGCACAGGGACCTTTCCAGCCTGATCTGTCCTCGTTCCTCTGTGTCTGTGCACAAAATACGGCGTGGAAGAGAACGGCAGGAGGAGCCTGTGTGTCCCGGGGCCCCAGATTTGCATCGCTCCAGCTCCACAGAGATGCAGGTAAAGTGAAGAAGCCAAACAGTTTATTAATGGAAGGCAAAGCAAAGGGATAAGTTGGAAGGGAAGAAAGGGGATGGGCAGGTGTGGAAATGCTCTGCAGCCACGGGATGGAGTTTCTCTGGCTGGCACACCCTTGGTGGCCGAGGGCACACACGAGAGCGGCCGCCGCCTGATCTCTACCGAGATTGTCTAGGGTGGCGGTAATCTCTACAGCGTGGGTGACACAGCAGAAATCAGAGGTCAAGGAAACAAGGAAGGATCACTTGTCTGAGTTTCCAAGGAGGCTTTACTCCTTAAAGGGGTCAGGTGCAAGTCACAAAGAAAATGGGTCTGACTAGCATTTTTGAAGAGGGGATGGTGCAAGGGGTGGATACAACTCTCACCCAATGAGGGGATCTTAGGGGAGGAACAGATCACATAGCAACTCCAATAAGGATCATTCAGGGGAGGGAAGAAGCCTCACAAAGCAATCAACCATCAAGACATATCTAACTGACACAGAACATTCGAGAATACAAGGGGAGTGACTACAGAGACTGACAAGAGTAAGGGGTAGTGGGGTAGTAGAACTGAGATTGACAAGGCTTATAAGGGAATGAGGGGAGGAGCAGGGAGACTGACACACTGATGGGCAGACAAGTGGCGGGAAAACTTTGTGGTAAACAAGTTGGGACTGAACCATTAGGGGGAACAAAATGGGGTACATGGGAGAAACCATTGGGGTACATGGGAGAAACCATTATAACTGACTAACATAGGAAATCTAACTTTTATGTTAAAATACCTGTAGAACACCAACTACCACAGGTAGGGTCTGAGGGCTGGAGGGAGGGAGCTGTCAACAGGCAGGGAGAAGGCAGGAGCTATGGAAGCTTCCCACAGACTCAGCTGTGCCAATCATCAGCTGTGCCTGGAGCTCCAGCTGGTGTCCTCTGGTCTCCAGGTGGTCTCACCTTCCAAGGGATCTGGAGAGATCTCTGAAGCCAGGCTGTGGAACTTGCAGTTTATTGCAAAGTGTGTGGGGCCTGGATCCTGCTTGGAGCTGCCAGATGCAGCTGGAGCAGGCCTGAGAGAAGTACAGAGTGGTAAAGAAATGAGAGAGAGAGAGAGAGAGGATGAGAGAGCGAGATTCTCGTTACAATACAATAAATCATCTTCTGTGTTGAATATTCTAATTCTCACTAACCAATCTAGTACAAGATACAAATCCTATAGCATTTACATACAGCCTATAAGAATCATTACATCACCATACTGTGTTACATTTTAAACCCTAAAAACTCCTCTTTGGACCCCTTCTGCCAAGCTAGTGGGGTCTGCTCTCACCCTTGGAGCTGTCTGCAAGCAGGGGGAATTGTTTTATCAAAAGGGGATTACCTTCAGTTGGCCATACCATTGTTTTCCAGTTGTTCAGTAACTGAGGTATCTCAAAGCTTGCTTTCATTTCAATCTTGCTTATAGTTTCTATATCCTCAAAATCTTTTGAAAGGCAATCATATTTATAAGGCTTTCCTGTTTCATCTTCCCCAGCAATTCAGTTTGTTTTATGGCTTAATAATGTTATACATAGTAAATTAAAAAGCCAATCAATAATCAATAAATTTTTTTTTTTTTAATTTCGCAACCAAGATTCAGTCTCCGATAGCCACAATCAAAGGGACAGCTTCGAGCCCAGGATTGGCGCTGGGTGAACACTGATCTAAACTCTATCGCTTTGGATCCCCTCTGCTTACAAATGTTGTCTCCTTCGGGTTAGTTTTATACAGCTTTTTCCACCTAGGGCAGAGTTTCTCCTATTCTTCTTGTCGCTTCCCATAGTTATGTAGTTTCCTTTTCTGTGTGCTGGGCTGGACAGAACTGTTTCTGGGTAGTGATGAATGCTGATCGTCGAGTTACGGGAACATGGCATTGGGATTCACACCCTTGAAGACTCTGACTATCTTGATCATAGATACTTACTGAGGATTCATCGCTTGGGTGTCTCTGGACTGTCCTGGGAAAGGGCCCATCTCTGCACAGAGCCACGTCTTTTTGTTTGCTAATCAGTTTTTTCTCTCCACTGCCATCTGTGTTTTCTCAATTTGTGAAGCAATCTCGTCAGCGGCTGCAGCTTGTGGTTTTAAATCTTTAAGAATTTTTTTTGTACAAGCACAACTTATTTCACATATATTTTACACAGGCACGAATTATTCCATAACATATATCACAATAAGGTGAGGAATTAATGGATCTTTAACTTCTGCTGGAAGGCAGGCACATGGATTCAGAGCTATCACACACTACTAGTGTGTTTTGGGGCTTACTTTAATAATGGTACTTGCTGTGAGGAAATGACACTGGGGAACTTTTCTCCCAACCCTTCACCCAGCTCTTTGGGTCTGCCCCACCAGTTTTCAAAGGGTTCAGACCCACTCTAAATGCTAATGATATCATACAGTGGTTGGTGTTGCTGATAGGCCTGTTCTATTTAGTATTCAGAGATAAGGGAAGATTGACCTGGATAAAACCATGCTGGCACCTACCCCAGAGACAAGGGATGCTGCTGCCCCAGAGCCTGACCCTGCCCCACAGCCCACCTCAGAAATTAACCACCCAGACTGGGTGGGGGTTCTGGTGAAGGAGATGGGCCAGATGCTGAAGGAGCACATTTCCCCAGCTGGTGAGAAACCCTCCCCCTGCCCCAAAGAGGGAGAGTCTGATGGTGCAGCAGTGGAACCCACAGATGTTACAACCGTCCAGGTTCCAGCTGAACTGCAAGGGCAGTCACAGCCAGCAGCAGTCGCCCATGTGGAAACAAGGAGGTCTAAGATGAAATCAGAGCACCCAGATAAGGATAAGAAAGGAGGGCCCCATAACCCACAGGGGAGCCAATGGTTACCACAGGGGAGCCAATGGTTGAGATCATCACCGAGTCCCTGATGTACAAAAGTCTCTGTAATCTGCACAAAGACATTGTACAATGGGGACGTGAGGCTTATACAACCTGGTTACTCCGTGTCTGGGACCTTATGGGTACAGGTGTGCAACTGGATGGTGATGAGGCAAGAAATTTGGGACCCTTGACCCAGGACTCAGGTGTGAATCAGATTTTTGTAAGGGAGTCAGGGTCCCCGTCTCTCTCGGAGCGGCTTTTAATGAGTGTCAGAGAGAGGTTTGTCCACAGGGAGAGAATGCAGGAGCACCACCATAGAATGTTCTGGAAGACCCTCAAGGAAGGGATCCAAGAGCTGAGAGAATTGGCAATGTTGGAGGTACTCTTTGGGAGGGATGGACAGCATGATAATGACCCAGACAAGGTCAGGTGCACAGGGCAAATGCTGTGGAGTCTGGCAAATCTGGGGCCATCTCAATACACCACCTTCATTGCAATGATTAATGCTGATAACAACCGAGAGACAGTGGGTTCTGTCACCCACAAGCTTAGATATTGTGAGAGTGTGATCAATGGCCCAATGCAGGCTCATGTCTCTGCTGTGATTAAGAGCCTACAAGAAGAGATGAGGGTGGAGGGAGGAAGAACAGTTCCCATATGGCACCAGTGCAAGTCACAGGCCCCGAAGTCAGAGCCCAACATCCCCCAGCCAGAGAGAGAGGGTACACCCCATGGGCTGACCTGTGGTTCTTCTGGCATGACCATGGGGAAGACATGGGAAGGTGGGGTGGGAAACCCACTTCTGTCCTGGCAGCATGGGTGCATCAACTCAAGGAGGGAAACACTAACTGAGGGAGTTCCTCTAAAGTGAAAGTAGCCTCAACCTCCCGTGACCGAGCTGCCAGGTGTGATCTGTCAGATCCCCTTGAAGGAACCTCTACCATGTATGCCCAGGAAAGAAATAATAACAAGGGCTAGGGGTGTCCTGCCTCTAGCTGTGGAAGGGGCTAACAGCAGGCCTGTTAGCTAAAGGAGCGAGAAGAAGCTGAGAAGCAAGAAGAAGCTGATAAGGAGCTCTCTCCAAGGCTGTAACCAAGGGGACCAAGAGAAGTGAGGAACGGAAGAAAGATAAGAGAACTTTGCAGCTGGACGAAGTATTTTTAGAAAGTTAGTTGAAATCACTGTAACTTTTCACCAATAGTGTTATGTTGACTTATTGTGGCCAATAGTTAGGATAGAAGAAGCATAAATAATTGGAAAATGTATAAAAGGTCAGCCCTGTTCAATAATTAAGAGTTGCCACCTGAGACTGCTTGTGGTCTCTGCTTTGTGTCATGACTGCCTCGGCAGCGACATCTAGTCAGGAAGAGGCACAGGAAAACCAGATTTTCTGGACGGTGTGGATCCAATGGCCTGGCACATCAGAGCCACAAAAACACAACACCTTTGTTGATACAGGTGTGCAGTGTACCCTGATACCATCGGGACATGTGGGGGCAGAACCTGTTTCCGTTGCTGGGGTGATGGGGCGATCACAGCAATTGACCCTGTGGGGAGCCCAGGTGAGCCTGACTGGGAAGGAGTGGCAGAAACATCCTATTGTGACTGGCCCAGAGGCCCCGTGAATTCTGGGCAGGGATTTCCTCTGGAACAACTTTACAAAGACCCAAAGGGACTCAGGTGGGCGTTTGGAATAGCTGCTGTAGAGGCAGAGAACATAAAGCAGCTGAACACCTTGCCTGTACTACCATAAAGCCCTTCTGCAGTAGGACTCCTGAGGGGTGGAAGAGCAATGAGTGCCAATTGCCACCCTGACCGTGCACCGCCAGCAGTATTGAACAAATTGAGATGCCATGATCCCCATCCACAGAATGATCCATGAGCTGGAGAGCCAAGGGATGGTCAGCAAAACCCACTCACCCTTCAACAGCCCCATCAGGCCTGTGCACAAATCTGACAGAGAATGGAGATTGACTGTGGGCTATCATGCATTGAATGAAGTGACTCCACTGCTGAGCACTGCTGTGCTGGACATACTGGAACTCCAGAACAAGCTGGAGTCCAAGGCAGCAAAGTGATTTGCCACTGTTGACATTGCCAACGTGTTTTTCTCCATTCCTTTGGCAGCAGAATGCAGGCCTCAGTTTGCTTTCACCTGGAGGGGCGTGGAGTCCACCTGGAACCGACTGCCCCAGGGGTGGAAGCACAGCCCCACCATCTGCCATGGACTGACCCAGGCTGCACTGGAAAAGGGTGAAGCTCCGGAACACCTGCAGTGCATTGAGGACATCATTGTGTGAGGGAACACAGCAATGGAAGTGTTTGAGAAAGGAGAGAAAATCATCCAGATTCTACTGGAAGCTGGCTTCACCATCAAGAAGAGCAAAATCAAAGGACCTTCCCGAATGATCCAGTTCCTGGGTGTAAAGTGGCAAGACAGATAGCATCAGATTCCCACAGAGGTCATCAACAGGAGCACCGCAAAGTCTCCACCAATAAACAAGAAGGAAACACAAGTTTTCCTGCGTGCCATAGGTTTTTGAAGAATGCACATTCCCAAGCACAGCCAGATTGTGAGCCCTCTCCACCTCGTCACCTGCAAGAAGAACAATTTCCACTGGGGCCCTGAGCAGCAACAAGCCTTGGCCCAGATCAAGCAGGAGATCACTCATGCAGTAGCCCTTGGCCCAGTCAGGACAGGACCAGAGGTGAAGAACGTGCTCTCCTCTGCAGCTGGGAACCATGGCTTGTCCTGGAGCCTTTGGCAGAAGGTGCCTGGGGATGCTCAAGGCCAACTACTGGGATTCTACGGAGGATCCGAAGCCAACTACACTCCGACAGAAAAGGAAGTCTTGGCTGCCTATGAAGGAGTCCAAGGGGCCTCAGAGGTGATGTGCACAGAAGCACAACTCCTCCTGGCACCGCAACTACTGGTGCTGGGGCAGATGTTTAAAGGAAGGGTTTCCACCACCCATCATGCCACTGACCCCACATGGAGCAAATGGATTGGTCTGATCACACAGCGCACCCGTATTGGAAAGCTGAATCACCCTGGAATTTTGGAGATAATTACAAACTAGCTGGAAGGTGAAAATTTTGGTCTCACTGATGAAGAGAATCAGGAGTAAGTGAGAAGGCTAAAGAAGCTCCACCATACAATTAGCTACCAGCAGAGGAAGCGCACCATGCTCTTTTCACTGATGGTTCCTATCGCATCGTAGGGATGAACTGGAGGTGGAAAGCAGCCATATGGAACCCCAAATGACAGGTTGCACAAGCTACTGAAGGAGAAGGTGGATCAAGTCAACTTGAGGAACTCAGGGCTGTTCAGCTGTCCCTGGACATTGCTGAAAGAGAGAAGTGGCCAAAGCTCTACCTTTATACTGATTTCTGGATGGTTGCAAATGCTCTGTCAGGTTAGGTGGAAAGAGGCCAACTGGCAGTGTAGAGAAAAATCAATCTGGGCTGCTGGTGAGTGGAAAGACATTGCCTCTTGGGTAGAAAATCTATCTGTGAATGTCCGCCATGTAGATGCCCATGTCCCCAAGAGTCAGGCTAATGCAGAACACTGAAACAATGAGCAGGTAGGTCAGGCTGCAAAGATAGAGGTGTCAAAGAAAGACTTAGATTGGCAACATAAAGGAGAGTTGTTCCTAGCTCGATGGGCCCATGATGCCTCAGGCCATCAGGGCAGGGATGCCACCTATAAGTGGGCACGAGATTGAGGGGTGGATCTAACCAGGGACAGTATTTCTCAGGTTATCCATGACTGTGAGACCTGTGCTGCAATCAAGCAGGCCAAGCGAGTGAAGCCCCTCTGGTATGGTGGGTGGTGGTCCAAATACAAGTATGGGGAGGCCTGGCAGATTGACTCCATCACACTGCCCCAGACACGCCAGGGCAAGCGCTACGTGCTGACCATGGTGGAAGCCACCACTGGATGGTTGGAAACCTACCCTGTGTCTCATGCTACAGCCTGGAACACCATCCTGGGCCTTGAAAAGCAAGTTTTGTGGAGACATGGTGTGGGAGGATCTTTGTCCATTTGTCCAGGTGTCCATGGGGTTGGGTTTCTTACCTATGTACAGGCAGTCATTTGGTGACAGGGGGACTCCCACCTAGAATGTTAAGAGCGTATCGTCTATGCTTTCCATGGCCATGCAAAGATTGTCTGGCTTTAATGACTTTGCCAAAGTGACCCAGATGTTTTGATTTGGCTGAGGGATGATCCACCCGGTGGTCACTTGGATACGGATGAGGGCGCTGATAAAGACGATGGCAACGGTGGCACTGGTACTGCTGCGGGGTGCCCTGGAGGGTAACGCAGGAAGAATCATACTTCTTCTTTCCCACTGGGTAGTTTTCACTTGTGGATGGTAAAACCACACATTAGTTGACTTATTTTAAGACATTCTTAAATATTCTTAAGTTCCCTCTATAGTTCTTACCAACTCCTCCCAATCACTCCCTTCTCTTTTCTAAGGGAAGTTTGAGGCAGGGAAAAAGGAGTAGTTTCAAGAGGGGAAAGAGGGAGGGGTAGGGATAAAGGGTCACTGGTAGAGGGATGGAAAAGGGAGAGGTGTGTCTGCATTAGAGCGTGACATGGACATAATCAGTGGGATATATCTACGTGTGATGAGTGTCCTTGCCACAATGTTTGGATATGTGAATTTCTTTTTTCTTAATCTCCAAGAGAAAGCTGCTTCTGTGGCATGGTGGGAGAGGGAGCTGACTTTGTGTTCATTCAAGGGATTGTCTTCAGGTCTGTGTTCTACATAGGGACTGATAAATCTTCTGGGAATCCACCGGGGTCCTGTATCTGTAGAAACACAAGCATATTCTGTCACCCACATAATGAGAGGCTATGGCCCTTCAACAATTTTAGATTCCTGATTCTGGTCAAGTACTGGAGGTCCTTCTTTGAGGTGTGTGTACATGTTGTTATGAAAGTGCCTTAAGACAGGGGGGTGTGGTTCTTTTTGAGAGCAATTCATGAAAGGTATATGACATTAGAATTAATGAAATTTGAATAATGTAAAGTACTTTGCAGAGTCTCTTGTATAGAGAGAGCCAGGGGCTATGTACAAATCACAAATGGGAAAGGCACTGCTGTGGAACGTGCCTTGAGCTGTTTTATTTTTCAGCATCAGTCTCATTACATGGTTACGACAATGTGAAGAAGCCAGCAGCTCACATCCCAAGCAGCAGACCAAGAACTTAATAGTACAACTTAATTTATAAGTTTTTTAACCAATCCCACAAAGCAAAAGCATATTGACAGCAGTTCTATCCAACCACTATAAGCACATGTATCTCTGGTAAAACCAATGCTTGCTTATTTTGAATACAATACCTGCTTGTAAGCTTTAAAACACAATGCACAGAGCTCCATTATTAAGCTTCAAACTTCCTAATATGTTGCTAGATAAACTTTTCTGTATCTTAGGGAGTTATTCTAGACAAGCGTTAAGATATAGACTATTGTTCTATTTCTCCTTGCTTTTCTACTTTTTAAATAATTTTTCTGCTGACCTATCTCATGGCTACTGCTTAGCTCCAACCACAGTTCTGCTGTCTCTGAGGCCTGCCTTTTGCAGCTTCCCCAAAACCCTCTGATTTTGTGGATTCCCACACTGAATACAAGTTCAGCTATTTTAAATCAAATGCTCACTGATGCAGATAGTATTAGACATGGCACACTGCAAAATAGAGCTGCTACAGATTTTTTGGTGTTAGCACATGGACACAGGTGTGAGAATTTTGTAGGAATGTGTTTTATGAACCTACTCTCTTCCACTCACAGGAAACTCAAACAACTAGAAGACAACATGAAGAAATTAACTGTGAATGATTTGGGCTTGAATGAATGGTTTGAAGGATGGGGAATAACTGGATGATTGAAAGATACCTTAAAGGGAGCTTTGTTATTACTAGTAGTTATTATTATATTGCTTTGTATTATTCCATTCATAGTGAAATTGGTGACCAGCTTGGTAGAAAAAACAGTGAAAAGGATTTGGCTGGTGCAAGAAGAAGAAGAAGAAGAAGAAGAAGGGGGAATTGTAGCAATGTATCTGAACAACTTGGGCCACACTGTGCATGAGCCATGTTGCTGGTAGTCGTTCTTATCAGAGCCCTCTGGAATTCATCAAGGTTACTAAGACAGAAACTGTGCTAAATGAAGAAAGAAAAGGCTGAGAAACAGAATACCAAGACCACAAGAACTCGATAACAGAGGGCTGTGAACCACCTGAACTGTAACCAGTCACATACTCTGAGAAGCGAGTGCAGAACAAAAGGACAAGAGAGAGGCTCCAATGAAGAAGAGCGTGATCAGTGTATGCAGTAGGGTTAGAATGTATAAATAGGTGCATAATGTAAAAAATAAATGGCTTCTGCTTAATCATACTGGTTAGTAGTATGGGAGCCCTGTTTGCCTGGGAAGGAGGGAGGATTCTTTTCCATAAAAAGGAAAGCACTAAGCCAGGAGCAGGAGACAAGTGACCCTTGCAGGCCTGGGGCCTCATTGCCTCCTTGTCCCTGCTCAGCAGCCTGGCAGGGGCCGCCCCATGCTCCTGCCCTTGCCATTGCACATTCCCACATGCCAGTGCCCATCCCGGCAAGAGCCCTGAGCAAGGAGGGAGGGACAGCATCTGCCTGGCCAGGGGCTGGGGCTCAGGCCTTGGCCCTTTGCATTCCTCAAACACATCCAGCTTTGCTGAGCACCAGAGACACCTTGGCCTTGTTTGTCCCCAGCTGTCATCACTGCCTCCAGTGTTCTGCTTTACCTGGAACCTGGGGACACATTCTCAGGGAGACTTATTAAACTTTTAGAAACTTCAGAGTTTCAATTTAACTTAGAGTTCTTGAGAAGTTTTTTGAACACTCTCTCAGAGATTGAGTCTGATGTAAACAACACCAAATCACTGAGGGGCTCATTAAAGTCCTTGTGCTGTGTTTGTGCTGCTGAGCTTTAAAGGAACAGCTCTTCCCAGGCCCATCTCCTCTCCCAGCCCAGCAGGGCTGAGGGCTCTGCCTGCAGGCATTGAGGGGACAGGAGCCAGGCAGAGACAGGCTGAAGGCAATCATGATTGGGAAGACATTGAGCTGAGACTTCACTTGGGGAAACATCTTCACAGCCCTGTGCATGGTGAGTGTGTGGGTGCAGGGCAATGTCCCCTGTGCTCCTGGGGGGATCTCCTGAAGACAGCACACCCCACAGCCTGGGGGATGTGCCAGGAGGACTCTCCCAGTTTCTCTGTGACACAGGAGCAGGAGGAGGAGGATGTGCTGCAGAGTGGGGCTGCCCTGGGCACTGTCAGAGGGACAGGGCAGGACGGCTCCTGCTGCCAGGGATGGCTGCAGGGGCTGAAGCTGGGGCTGCAGCCAGGGCTGCCCAGGGCTGTCCTGCAGAGCAGCTCCTGCAGCCCTCAGGGCTCTTGGCCAGCCCAGGGCATGGGCTACCTGCCAGGGGCAGCTCTCAGCCTGCCTGGCAGCTCCCCATGGATGCTGCAGGGAAGAAACTGGAGGTGGAAGGAGCCACCCCCATCAGGGTAGATTCCTCCTGCTCTGGAGATGGTGCTGCATGGCCAGGGCTGCTCTCAGCTTCCTCCTCAAGGGAAGGGAAAGGGGCTGTCAGCTTTGGCTGTGTCACTGAGACTCCTGCACTGTCACCATGGCCATCAGCAGATGAGCCTCTGATCTCCCTCAGAAAGTGCCTCCTCAGCCTCCTCTCCCTACAGACAGCAGCAGCAGCACCTTGGCTTGCAGCATCTCTGTTTGTCTGGCCTGCCCTTAAGGCCCTGCTGCCAGGGAGATGCCCCTGGGCAGTGCCCTGTGCTGGGAGGTGTCTGCAGGGCAGAGCTGAGACCCCAGGGCTGGGCTGGGCTCTGGCAGCAGTGGCAGGGACAAGGCTTGGGTAAAGAAAAACAGCTCCCAATAGGCACAACTCCAGGCCGCAGAGAGCCACGTCAGCCTTTTGTATCCCATCCTGTCCAGCTGCACAGGGAAAGAGGAAAGGGTTTGGAGAAAATTAGTTTTCAACCACAGAATTTACTAAGTCCACTTTACTTTTTAAGAAAGTTTTAAGTGTGATTATGCTGAAATAGAGAGTGGTAAAAGGAACAAAGTGAACCTGTGTGTTTCCAGCAGGTCTGACTGCACTGGGGCACAGGGAGCCCTGTTTTCCCTCTGAGCTCCGCATTGTTCAGGCTGAGAGCAATGCTGAAGAGGAGGCAGTAACTAAGCAGCACAAACCCAAACTCAAATAAAGTTAAGGAAAATTCTCCCACAGGAAGAGAAGTAATTTTGAGGGAATTCCAAACAAAACACATAGGATTGACTCAAAAAATTGGTCCAGTTATTCAAGTCTTCATTTAACAGTCCATGATTCCCAGAGTAAAAAAATTTCCAATCTGGCACTGCCATTTCCTTCTCTGACAGGTGTTAATCCTTTATAAATTACCATACATAGGGCTGCAAATGTGCAACAGCAGCTCCATCAGGCACTTCCTCCTGCTAGCATTGACAGACACACGGCAGCTGCAGCTCCTGCACTTCTGCCTCTTGCTGGGCATCTCCCTGGCTGTCCTCCTGGGCAACGGCCTCATCATCAGCGCCGTAGCCTGCGGCCATCACCTGCACACGCCCATGTTCTTCTTCCTGCTCAGCCTGGCCCTCAGCGACCTGGGCTCCATCTTCACCACTCTCCCCAAAGCCATGCACAATTCCCTCTGGGACACCAGGAACATCTCCTACAAAGGATGTGCTGCACAGCTCTTTCTGTATGTATTTTTCATTTCAGCAGAGTTTTCTCTCCTGACCGTCATGTGCTACGATCGCTATGTGTCCATCTGCAAACCCCTGCGCTACGGGACCCTCCTGGGCAGCAGAGCTTGTGCCCACATGGCAGCAGCTGCCTGGGCCAGTGCCTTTCCCTATGCTCTGCTGCACACAGCCAATACATTTTCCCTGCCCCTGTGCCATGGCAATGCCCTGAGCCAGTTCTTCTGTGAAGTTCTTTAGATCCTCAAGCTCTCCTGCCCACACTCCAACCTCAGGGAACTTGGGGTCATTGTGGTTGGTGCCTCTTTAGCTTTTGGCTGTTTTGTGTTCATGGTTTTCTCCTATGTGCAGATCTTCAGGGCTGTGCTGAGGATCCCCTCTGAGCAAGGACGGCACAAAGCCTTTTCCACCTGCCTCCCTCACCTGGCCGTGGTCTCCCTGTTTGTCAGCACCTCATTTTTTGCCTACCTGAAGCCCCCCTCCATCTCCTCCCCATCCCTGGATCTGGCAGTGTCAGTTCTGTACTCGGTGGTGCCTCCAGCCCTGAGCCCCCTCATCTACAGCCTGAGGAACCAGGAGTTCACGGCTGCAGTGCGGACACTGATGACTGGGCGCTTTCAGAAACATTAAAGGGCTGGCCAGTTTGTACAAATCATTTGTAATAAAAGTAATCTTTGATTGTTCCTGTTGATTTGGTTGTGACGTTTATTTTCCTGTGTTTTAGTCTTTCAATATTGTCCAGAAAGAAAGTCCATTCCTTTTGCCATTTCTCATTTTGTTTCTTTTCACCTTTGCTGTGGCCCCAAGCTGTGTCAATGGGGAGCTGAGCTCCAGTGGCTTTCAATGAAGTAAAGGATCTCCTAGCAAAGTTTTCACCAGAGACCCTTGTTTTGTTCCCTGCTCTGGAGCTGCAGGAACAATGCCTGTGTGCAGAGCTGGGGGCAGATCAATGCTGGTACAGAAGCCCTGCTCCTGCTGGCCACACCATTCCTGATCCAGGCCAGCAGCCATTGGCCTTCTTGCCCACCCGGGCACAGTGCTGCCTCATGTCCAGCCTGCTGTCCATCAGTGCCCCCAGGTCCCTTTCTGCCTGGCTGCTGTCCAGCCACTCTGTCCCCAGCCTGTAGCACTGCCAGGGTTGTTGTGGCCAAAGTGCAGGACCCGGCACTTGGTCTTGTTCAACCTCACCTTGTTGGATTTGGGCCCTGCATCCAGCCTTTCCAGGTCCCTCTGCAGAGCCCTCCTATCCTCCAGCAGATCCACACTCACACCCAGCTTGGTGTCATCTGCAAATTTCCTGATGCTGGACTCAGTCCCCTCATGCAGACCATTAGTAATGATATTAAACAGGACTGGACCAAACTCTGATCCCTGGGGGACACCATTGGTGACTGGATGCAGCACCATTCCCTCCATTCTCTGGGCCTGGCCTCCAGCAACCTCATAATCCTGGGAAGGGTGACTCTGTCCAAGCTGTGGGCTGCAGCTTTTCCAGGGAATTCTGTGGCTCACAGTGCTGAATTCCTGGTATGCAACATTCACAGCCTTTTCATCTTCCACCAGATGGGTCACCTAGTCATACAAGAGATCAGCTTGGTCAAGATCCCTTGGCCATCCTGTGAGCACTGTATGATAGCACTCAAGGTGATCTGCTCCATAACCTTGCCATAACATTGGCACCTCCAGTCCTCTGGGACCTCCCTGCTGAGCCAGCACTGATGGTGAATGATGGAGAGCAGCTTGGGGAGCTCATCCACCAGCTCCCTCATCCCCCTGGGATGGATCCCATCTGCTCCCAGAGACACCTTTGAGCATCGGAGTGACTCAGCAGGTCCCCAGCTGCTTCCTCCTGGCTTACAGGGGGGCTGTTCTGCTCCCTGTGCCCTTCCAGCAGCTCAGGGTGCACTTGTCCTGAGGACAACTTCACTTATTGTTGAAAATTGAGGCTAAGAAGGGGTTCAAGTACCACAGCCTTTCCCTTGTCTCTAGTTGCTCTATTCCCCACTGCATCCAACAATGAACAGAGGTTCTCCTTACACTTCCTTTCGCTATTAATTTATTTATACAAATATTTTATATTATTTTTCACCAAATTGTTCAGGTTAACCTCTAACTGACGTTTCACATCTCCGCTTTTCTTTCTGCTTGGCCTAACGACATTCTAAAACGCACCCTGAGTTGCCAGACCTTTTTTCCAAAGGTGATGCCCCCTCTTTTTTCCACTGAGTTTCCACAAAAGCTCCATGCCCAGCCAGGACAGTCATTTTCCTCGCTTGCTCATCGTTTGGCACAGAGGGACAGGCTGCTCCTTCCCCTTAATAATTAGATTCTTTAAGTGTGTCCATCTTTCCTGGACACCTTTGTTTTTAAAGGCTGTTTTCTCTTTAAAAATCAGTACCTGACTGAGTACTCTCCAAATCTGCATCCCAAGCAGGCCAAGGTCTGCCCTCTCTCATTCCAGTGTAGACATTTTGTTGATGCCACTCCTTCTTTCACAGGATGTTGAAAACTCTGTTATTTCATGGCCACTGTGCCCCAGGCAGCCTCCAACCACCACATCTCCCACCAGCCCTTCTCTGTTTGTGACCAGCAGGAGACAGAGCTTTCCTTGGGAGTGGGACTGTTACCAAAAATTCAGTAAAATAGAAAAATCCATAATCCCAATGTAGCATTAAGAAGCAGCATTCTTTATTTGGCCAGATGCACAGGGGGAGAGCTCCTCCCAAAGCCGTGCATGCTGAGTGCTGGAAGGTTTCTGTTTATATTCTGTATTTTGCACACATATGCATTGATTGTCCTGGCCTAAACACACATATGATAATCATTTCCCCCAAATCATTAACATATTTCCTCTCCACTTTACCCATGCATTCTCCTGTCCTGGGGGTCTCTGGTGGTCCCTGGTGCTTGTGGACCCCAATGTTCCAGTGGGCCTGGCTGAGCTGGCAGGACACTGAGGCGGGTGAATTTCAGTTCCCCTTCTCACACAATGGGCATTCTGTGGTTTCCACAGGTCTGGGGTTTTGGAGAACCAGCACCGTGTGTGCTCACCTGGTGTAGACAATTTATCATCTGGTAACATGAGGTCACAGAGTGGGCTATGACATCACAGAGTGGGTTATGTGAGGTCATCAAGCAGCTGTGACATCATAGACTGCTTCTGTGACATCACAGAGCCGGCTCTGAAATCACAAGGCAGAGGTCTGACATCATAGAGGCGATAATGACAACACAGAGTTGGCTGTGACATCAGAGACCATCTGTGTGACATTGATAATGAGTTGTGACATCACAGAGCAGGCTGTGACATCACAGAGCAGGCTGTGACATCACAGGAGTGCTGTGTCATGTCACTGGTTTGGTTGCTCTGCCCCAGCTCCCCCTCACAGTTTCCCCCCAGAAGTCCAATGCTGCTCATGCCCAGCAGGGTCCCTGTCCCCCGGTGTAGTGAACACCACAGGTTTAGCAAAGGCGCCATGGAAGGATCTGAACAATAGGAATGCAGACACAGCAGCAAAGAAGCTTCCTGACTCCATGGACATCTGCCCTATAACCTATCCCTATAGCCATGTAAGTCAATATCTTGTTAACCCTACTATTGGTCACTTATGGTCCCTCTAACCTTTGCCATTGGTCAAGATTGGATTGGGGCCAAGGCTATAAAAGTAGCATACTTTACCCCTAATAACTTAAAAGAAGAAGAAGAGCTGAGACCCTTCACGGACCCCTCCAATAAAGCCATCTTTGTGGAACAGCCAGAGTCTTCTTCCTTCTCCTCTCTCTCCATCTGCTGAAGCCTCAAGCCAAGGGAAGCTAACTAGCAAGCAAAGCTGAAATCATAAGAGCTGGCTAATCACTATAAGAGCTGAATATCCCCCTGCTTGCTAGGGGCTGACCCACAGCCTTGGTCTGAGCGAGCTGGCCTCTGGCACTCCGTCCGCTTGTGGGGATGAGCTCTGGAACTGTGATAGCTTGCTTTAGGATAAGACCAATTAAGGCTTCATTACCCTGGGATCCCCCCAGCCCACCTGGAGCCAGAGCCTCCCTCAAGGATGTTCCACAGGATCAACCCCATAACCTGACACGGGGACAAGGGGCTGGGTTGTATGACCAGGACATCAAGGACAGGGATTATCCAGGTCACTGGGGCCTGGTTTGGGGTCCTCAAGGCAGGAAAGATGTCTGGCAGCTGGAGCAGGGCCTGGGAAGGGCCTCCAAGGTGGGGCTGGAGCCCTTGGGCTGTGAGCAGAGGCTGAGGGAGCTGGGCTTGTCCAGCCCAGAGCAGGGAAGGCTGAGGGGCTCCTCATCCCAGCCTGGCAGTGCCAGCCAGGAGGGGATGGAGAACACAGAGCCAGGCTCTTCATTGGGGGGCTGGTGGGAGAAAAATGCCAATGGGTGAAAGGGGAAAGAGGGGAGATCAGCCAGGACAGGAGGAGATGAAATGAGTCAGGCTGGTTTCAGCATTTCCTCAACACCAAAAGCAGCCTGAGCCCCTTCTCCATCCACCACTGACAGCTTTGCAAAATATGAATTGTTCAGGCTGCTTTGCCGCAACTCCAGGATGGGCATCCTGATACAACAACTTAATTCTATTTACATCTATCACAGAACCATATTTTTCTCAAGTTAATTTTAGTATGGAAATCACTTGTGGATGGTGGACATGTCAGATGCTGCATGGACGTTGCACATGGCTCAGGGAAGAGCATGGTTGTTATTGAATTGTATCCTGTTCAGCCATGGTCTGTTGGCCATGAAGAGAAACTTCCTGTGCCTCTGAGTCCCACCAGTTCCTGACCCCCAAAGGACACAAACCTGGTGAGTTCTGGTTCCCAATCCAATGGGGGCACCTGCACATCGCTCCATCCCCAGAGCAGAGCTCCCTTGTCCCAGAGAGTCCCTGGCAATGCAGGGATGAAGGAAACAGGACAGGCTGTGGGGATCAGGGGCAGGGCACAGCCAGGGATTTGGGGTGGTTGTGAGCCCAGGGCAGGACGTGGCCCTTGGCCTTGGGGAACCTCATCCCATTGTCCTGGTCCCATGGCTCCAGCCTGGCCAGATCCCTCTGCAGAGCTTCCTGCCCTCCAGCACAGCCACACTGCCACCCAGCTTGGGCTCACCTGAGGACTGACTGAGGGTGCCCTCGATGGCCTCATCTGGGGGAATCCACAAAATCAGAGGGTTTTGGGAAAGCTGCAAAAGGGAGGCCTCAGAGACAGTCAAACTGTGAGCAAGGCTAAGCAGCAGCCGTGAGATAGGTCAGCAGAAAAATTATTTAAAAAGTAGAAAAACAAGGACAAACAGAACAATGGTGTGTGTATTAACGCTTGTCTAGAATAACTCCCTAAGCTAAAGAAAAGTATATCTAGCGAGATATTAGGAAGTTTGAAGCTCAATAATGGGGCTCTGTGCATTGTGTTTTAAGGCTTACAAGCAGGTATTGTATTCAAAATAAGCAATCATTGTTTTAACCAAAGATACATGTGCTTATAGTTGTTGGACAGAACTGCTGTCAATATGCTTTTCCTTTTTTGATTGGTCAAAAAACTTATAAAGTAAGTTGTAACATTACGTTCTTGGTCTGCTGCTTGGGATGTGAGCTGCTGGCATCTTCCCATTGTCATAACCATGTAAATGAGACTGATGCTGAAAAATAAAACAGCTCAAGGCACGTTCCACAGCAGTCCCTTCCCATTTGTGATTTGTACATAGCCCCCAGCTGGCGATATCATCCACATCAGCAATAAAGAGATTTCACTGACCTGGCCCCAATCCTGAGCCCTGGGGACACCCCTGGATGTGACTCCATTCCTCAGCTGCTCTGAGTGCCAGGGGTTGGATGGGGGAAATGGTGGGGAGGGGGTAGGGACAAAGTGTGATTGATTGTCAGCCATGAAGGGTCTTGATTTTCGTATGTGTTCAGTCTGCATGAGGAGGTGCTGGGGATCAATATCAACTGGGGATTGCTAATAGCAATCTATAAACAGGAAAAGAGAACTTAACAGGACAAGTAATTCTGCCTGCATTGTTTTCAGTATCGTAGATTCAGTTTGAATACACTTCTGAAATCTCTCTAATTAACCACAGAAGAAGGGAAGATTTGAATTATTCCCATGGGCTTGTCTTGTTTGGGTGTTTTGAACAAATTTTTATGAGCCTTTGTCACTGAATTTCTGAACTGAAGAGATAAAGAAAGATGAGGCCTCTGGCAAAGTAAAATTCATCACCAACCTGCAAGTGGCGAGGATCCATCCCCATCAGAGCAGTAATGAACAGAAATGGGCACAGCTTTGTGGCTGCCCCAGCTTTGGGATGGGCCCTGGGCCTGGAGCAGGAACAGCTCTTGAGGGCCCCAAGGCCGGGGCTCTTGTGCTGCCCTGGGCAGATGGGATGGCAGCAGGGGCTGCAGAGCTCTCAGCATCTCCTGCAGAGGAGAGCAGGGCACCCAGGGAACCTCCTTTCCCTTGGCCAGGCATGTTCCCCCATGCTGGGGCTGAGTCCTGTGGCAGCTGCAGCTGCTGCTGTGCCCTTGCCAGGGGCTGAGGCCGTGGGGCAGTGCCCAAAGCAGCCTGGCCTGAGCAGAGCTGTGGGGCCAGAGCCGGCTGGGCTGGGCTGGGGAGAGGCCCTTGGTGCTGCCCAGAACTCAGGGCAGCTGACAGAGCTTGCAAGGAGCTGGGCTGGGCTCAGCGTGCCTGGTCCAGAAAACATCAGTGTCCATCTCAGCCTGGCTGAGCGTGCAGGGGCCAAGAAGAGCAGCCCAGGGCCTGCACGTTCTCTGGGTATGAGCTGAGCTTGGGAGCCCTTGAGCCCTGCCAAGGGCTGGGGCTGCACCTCCAGCTCCAGAGGAGATGGGACAGATGGGAGCACAGACAAATCATTCCTGCTGCATTCTTTCGTGTATCTGCTTATACAGGTGACCTGAATCCATATGTAGAGGAGGTGTTTTGTGTCATATAACACTGGTAGAGTGTTAGGTACAGTGAGAAGAATAATATTATTTAGCTGAAAATAATGTTTCATGCGAAATACACAATGAGAAAAAAAGAGACACATATGATCAGAAGATCATCTGAGTTTTTCAGAGGAGGAGACACTCATTGATGTTCCCGTAGCCAAACCTGTTCAAATTCTTTCCTCAGGACTTCCTCGAGATGAGAGGTGTCCACCAAGGCCGACCAGAGCTCTCTGTTCTGGCAGCTTTTGTCTGGGAGAGCCCTTGCATATGGGGAATTTTTCAGAGGGAATATCAGTTTTGTCCATGGACACCTGGAAAGAGCGATGGGTCTTTTCCATGGGAAGGGAAGCACAGAGCCCCAGTTCTCCAGGGGCTGATGAGAGGCAGCCCTCAGCATGCCAAGATCAACTGGACCTGTCAGGTGGCCCCTGGGAGGCCAAACCAGCCAGACCTGTTCCATCTCCCCTTGGTTCCATGAAGCCCTGCAGTGTCACAATGTTCTCCTTGCTTCTGCAATGTCACAATGGCCCCGTGCTTCCATGAGGCCCTGCAGGGTCACAGTGGCCCTTTGGTTCCCTGGGGCCCCACAGTGTCACAATGGTCTCCATGATTCCATGGGGCCTTGAAATTCCACAGTGCTCTCCATGGATCCACGGTGCCCTGCAGGAACACAACGGCCCTTTTGTTCCACAAGGCCCTGAAATGCAGCAATGGCCTCTTGGTTCCACAAAGCCCTGCTGCTTCACACTGGGCCCTTGGGACCATGCGGCCCAGCAGAGCCACAGTGATGGCCTTGGTGCCATGGGGTCCTCACAGTGTCACAGTGGCCCCTTCATTTCACCAGGCCCCACAGTGTCACAATGGTGTCCATGATTCCACAGGTTCCTACAGTGTCACCCCAGGAAGGAAACCACAGAGCCCCAGTATTTCAGGGTCTGTTGAACTGCAGTCACCAGAAGCCTAGGACAGGCAGACCTGTTTGTCCTGGCTGGTTTCTCTGGGAGCAACTCTTGGATATTTGAAATTTTATATGTGGAATCCCAATTTCAGTCCTTTTTGCCTGGAGGAGAAGAAGGTCAGTCCTTTTCCACAGAAAGGAAAGCACAGAGCCCTTGTGTTTGGAAGGCAGGTGAAAGCTGGCCCTGAGGAGACCAAGGGCTGCCAGACTCGTTGGTAATGGAAGCTTTTCTCTGGCAGCAATCCCTGGATATTGGGAATTTTGGAGAGGGAATCCTGTTCTGGCTGTAGATGCTTGAATGAGAAATGCAGCTCTTTTCCATTTGAAAGTCAGCTCAGACCCCAGGGTTTCAGGGGTACATGAGAAGAGACCCTCGACATGCCAAGGGCAGTTGGACAAGTCGGGCCAAGCCAACCAGACCTGTTCCCTGTTCTTTAGGATTCATGGGGCCCTGCAGTATCACGATGGTGGTGTCATATTGGATCCTTGTTCCATCAGGCCAAGATGTGTCACACTGGCCTCTTGTTTCCATGGGGCTCCAGTGTCACAATGGTCACTTGCTTCCAAGAGGCCTGGCAGTGTCACAGGGGTCTCCTTGGTGCCTCAGTGTCACAATGGACCCTTGGTTCCATGGGGACTCACAGTGTCAGAAAGGTCCCCTTGGTTCCATGAGGCCCTGCAGAGCCCCTTGATTCAACAAGGCCTCCAAGTGTCATCACGGCCTCCAGGATTCCATGAGGCCCCACAATGTCCCCATGGACCTTTGGTTCCATGGGGTCCTGCACTGTTCCATGAATCCTTAGTTCCATGGGGCCCTGGAGTGTCACAATGGCCTCCTTGGTTCCATGGTGCTATACAGTGTGACAACTGCCACTTGGACTGCCAATACTCCAGAGTGTCAAAATGGTTCCTTGCTTCCATGAGGCCTTGTAGTGTCACAATGGTCTCCATGATCCCATAAGGCCTTGCAGTGTCACAACAGACCATTGGTTTCATGGAGCCCCACAGTGTCACTATGGTCCCCTTGACTCCACAAGGCCCTGAAGTGCCACAATGGCCCTTTGGTTCCACAAGGCCTCCAAGTGTAAAAATGGCCTCCATGGTTCCATGAAGCCCTGCTGTGTCACAATGGACCTTGGGTTCCATGATGCCCCAGAGTGTCACTATGGTATCCTTGGTTCCATGGTGTCAGAATGGACCCTTCATCCCATGGACACCCACAGTGTTCACTGCAGTGCCCTTGATTCTACCAGGCCCTGCCATGCTCTAATGGCCCCTTGGTTCCAGTGTGTCCCAAAGTGTCAGAACAGTCTCCATTGTTCCATGAGGCCCCACAATGTCACTGTGCTCCCCTTGGTTCCCCATGGCCCCACAGTGGAACAATGGACTCTTGGTTCCATGAGGTTCCTCAGTCCCAATGGTCTCCTTGGATCCGCAGTGTCACAGTGGCCCCTTGGCTCCATGTGGCTACGCTGTGTCACAATGGCTCATGGTTCCATGAGGCCACACAGTTTAACAAGGGACCCTTGATTCCATCAGGCCTTGCTGTGTCACAATGGACTTGTGCTTCCATGAGCTCTCACACCGCCAGCAGCAGTCTCCTTGGTGCTGCAGTGTCACCATGGACCCTTTGTTCCATGAGGTCCCGCAGTAGAACACGGTAACCTTGGTTCCGTGAGGTTCTGCAGTGTCACAATGGACCCATGGTTCCACCAGGCCTTGCTGTGTCACAATGGCCTCTTGGTTCCAAGAGGTTTCTCAGGGTCACAATGGTCTCCTTAGATCCTCAGTATCACAATGGACCATTGGTTCAATGTGGCCCCAATGTGCCCAAATGGATTTTGGTTCCATGGGGTTCTGCTGTGTCACCATGGACACTTTGTGCCATGAGTTTGTACAGTGTCACAGCTGACTCCTTGGTTCTCTGAGGCCAGACTCTCACCAAATCTCTGAAATATCAGAATGAGTTTCCTTAACACTAATTTGCAATTTCAGAGGGTATCATTTACTCAGGCCAGAGGTCCAACATGGGAAAACTACTAACCTCACATGAATGTGTAATTCTACCAATGTGTTGCTCATATACCGTTGATAAATGTGAATTACAATTTACCCATTTCCATAAAACCCACCTCAAGTTCCCAGATTCCCTCCTTGTTTTCTCTATCCCTGCACCCCTGAGCCAAATGTCTTCTTCTTTTCTTCCAACCATCCTTGATGGGAAATCGGCCCTGCAAGCCTTGTTCCTGTACTAAAAGTTCACAGGCAGGGTAAAAGTGGAATGAAGCCTTTTGGTATCAGCCCCAGGCTTTGTGTGGGCAGGCAGAGGCAGGCAGGAGGCAGAGCTGTCAGCAAAGGAAGGGGCCAGCCAGGTGGGGCAGCCAGGGGATGCCAAAAGCCTGCAGGGACAGAGGCGCAGGGCAGGGACACCGTGGGACAGCCTGGGCTGCACAGGGCACAGGTATGTGCAGCAGCTGCAAGACAGCCCTGCCAGAGCCAACTTGGGCAGCACTTTGGCCATGGCTGCTGAGCCTGGGCCTGAGGCAGGAGCAGGAGACAAGTGACCCTTGCAGGCCTGGGGCCTCATTGCCTCCTTGTCCCTGCTCAGCAGCCTGGCAGGAGCTGCCCCATGCTCCTGCCCTTGCCATTGCACATCCCCACACGCCAGTGCCCATCCCGGAAGAGCCCTGAGCAAGGAGGGAGGGACAGCATCTGCCTGGCCAGGGGCTGGGGCTCAGGCCTTGGCCCTTTGCATTCCTCAAACACATCCAGCTTTGCTGAGCACCAGAGACACCTTTGCCTTGTTTGTCCCCAGCTGTCATCACTGCCTCCAGTGTTCTGCTCTACCTGGAACCTGGGGACACTTTCTCAGTCGTGTCCATCTGTGGGACTCATTAAAACTTCAAGAAACTTCAGAGTTTCATTTTAAATTTGAGTTCTTGAGAAGTTTTTTGAGCACTCTCTCAGGGACTGGGCTGATGTAAACAACACCGAATCCCCAAGAGGCTCATTAAAATTCTTGTGCTGTGTCTGTGCTGCTGAGCTTTAAAGGAACAGCTCTTCCCAGGGCCACCTCCTCTCCCAGCCCAGCAGGGCTGAGGGCTCTGCCACACTGAGGTGACAGGAGCCAGGCAGAGACAGGCCCAAAACAATCAGGATTGGGAAGACATTGAGCTGAGACTTCACTTGGGGAAAGATCTTCACAGCCCTGTGCATGGTGAGTGTGTGGATGCAGGGCAACGTCCCCTGTGCTCCTGGAGGGATCTCCTGAAGTTGACCCAGGACAGGACTGATGTGACTGTAAGGATGGCTCTGCTGCTGTTTCTGCTTTGCGGGAGGATGTGCTGCAGAGTGGGGCTGCCCTGGGCACCGTCAGAGGGGACAGAGCAGGATGGCTCCTGCTGCCAGGGACGGCTGCAGGGGGTGAAGCTGGGGCTGCAGCCAGGGCTGTACAGAGCTCCAGCTCATGCCCAGGGTGACTTTTCATGAGCTCATTCAGGGCAGGAGTTTCCTGCTTGGGTCTCTGCTTTCCTGAATCTGTGCCCCCACTTTCCCCTGGCTCAGCTTGGTGGCAATATAAAATTAACTATGCAGGGTAGATCAGGGGCTGAGACACTTAAACCATCACACTGAGCATTCCTGGGCACCTCAGCAATTGCCTGCACCTGTCCAGCCTCCAGATCCATGCAGCATCACCTTTCCATGGTGCCCAGGCTGGGGGAGCTGTTCTTTAATCCCTGCAGGGCCCAGCAGCTGCAGGGCATGGCTGGCCCAGGGGCTGGGCTGGGCTCTGGCAGCTCTGGCAGGGAAGGAGCCTGGGGCCACAGGAGCAGCTGGGGCTGGGACAGCTCCAGCAGCAGAGCCGTGGGCAGGGAGGGAGGGAGGCAGTGCTGAGGGAAGCCCTGCTGCAGGGCAGATGTGGCACCTGCTGCGCCTGCCCTGCAGGGCAGACTCTGCCCTGAGCAGCACAGCTCTTGTGTCCCCTCGCAGCCAGCACAGCCCTCAGCCCGGTGGCTCAGGGCCCTCAGTCCCTCCTGGGCCAGCAGAGCAGCCCCAGAGATGAAGGGCATCTCTGCGGCCATGTGCCCATTCCCTGCTGACCAGGGCCTGAGGGCCACTGTCCTGCCCTGCTACTGCCTGGCAGGGGCTGGGAAGGGCTGGCCAGGGAAAGGCTTTTCCTCAGGCCCGGCTCTCTCTCTCTGCTTGCCTTGCCCAGGTGCTGCTGGCATTGCTGAGGGGCTCTCTGCAATGGCAGTTCCAGCTGCAGGGCCAGGCCCAGCCCTTGGGCTCCTCCTGTGCAGGCTGAGCACAGCAATGGGGTGTCCCAGCTCCCTGTGCCCGGGCAGCTCTGGGCAGGGCAGCCTGGGAGGCTGGCAATGAGCCCACTCTCCTGACTCTGGGAAAGGCAGGAGTCACTTTGTGTGCCAGGGATCCCTCTGCTCTCAGCAGTGTCTCCTGGCTGTCCAGGGTAACACAGGAGTGGATTTCAGAAAGGTGCAAGTGCAGGGCAGCTGGAACAGGAGAGAGGGACAAAGCAGCTCCCCTCAGTCTGCACTAAGCCTCAGACAATCCTCCTGCCTCTCTGGACTCTCTGTTCTCCCCAGGTGCAGCAGAATCTCTCGTTCTGCCTTCTGTTATCCCCGTCCCTTCACCCAGTCAGCTCCTCTGCTTTAGGGGTACATTACTTATCCATGTCCCAAAACCAGGACTGGTCCCTGCCCTCACTGTTCCCTGCACCGACTGGGGGTCAGGGCTGACTCTCAGGTGTCCTGCAGGTCAAGGTCCAGCTCCTGACACAACATTGGCCAGCAGCAATCAGGGCTCCAGCAACAAAGGTGAAGGAAGATCTCCTAGACATAGAGAAGGGGGAGGTGTTTAGTGGCCAGAATGAGTCTATGCGAAAGGGCTTTGCCTTTTCTGTGAGAAATCTCCCCTCAATTATCACTGTAATTCCTTCTTCAAAAGGTTCCAATGTCCAGAGACAGCAAATGTTCAACAGCAGCTCCATCAGGCACTTCCTCCTGCTGGCATTGGCAGACACGCGGCAGCTGCAGCTCCTGCACTTCTGCCTCTTGCTGGGCATCTCCCTGGCTGCCCTCCTGGGCAACAGCCTCATCATCAGCGCCGTAGCCTGCAGCCACCACCTGCACACGCCCATGTTCTTCTTCCTGCTCAACCTGGCCCTCAGTGACCTGGGCTCCATCTGCACCACTGTCCCCAAAGCCATGCACAATTCCCTCTGGGACACCAGCATCATTTCCTACGCAGGATGTGCTGCTCAGGTGTTTTTCTTTATCTTCTTCCTTGCCACAGAGTTTTCCGTCCTGACCATCATGAGCTACGACCGCTATGTGTCCATCTGCAAACCCCTGCACTACGGGACCCTCCTGGGCAGCAGAGCTTGTGCCCACATGGCAGCAGCTGCCTGGGCCAGTGGTCTTCTCTATGCTCTCATGCAAACAGCCAATACATTTTCCCTGCCCCTGTGCCATGGCAATGCGCTGGACCAGTTCTTCTGTGAAATCCCACACATTCTCAAGCTCTCTTGCTCCAGATACTACCTCAGGGAACATGGGCTCATTGTGGTTGGTGCATCCTTAGGTTTTGGTTGTTTTGTGTTCATGGTTTTCTCCTATGTGCAGATCTTCAGGGCTGTGCTGAGGATCCTCTCTGAGCAGGGACGGCACAAAGCCTTTTCCACCTGCCTCCCTCACCTGGCTGTCGTCGCCCTGTTTGTCAGCACCTCATTTTTTGCCTACCTGAAGCCCCCTTCCATCTCCTCCCCCTCCATGGATGTGGCCCTGTCAGTTATGTACTCGGTGATACCTCCAGCCCTGAACCCCCTCATCTACAGCCTGAGGAACCAGGAGCTCAAGGCCACAATGGGGAGACTGATGACAGGATGGTTTCAGAAACATTAAACTGGTTGCAAATTTCTTGAGGTCACATGTAATAAAAGTCATCTTTGATAGTTCTTGTTGGTTTAGTGGTTGCTATGTTCTCTTCTTTCTTTTGTTTCATTTTTTTAATAATGTCCATAAAGAAATGCCATTGGTTGGGCCTCATTTCATTTATTTTCCCTCCACATTTGCTGTGGCTCACAAACTGTACCAATGCAGAGCTGAGCTCTTGGTGACTTTAAAGGAGCTAAAGGATCTGCCAACAGAGTTTTCACCAGAGTTCCCCCTTCTGTTCCCTTCTCTGGAGCTGCAGCAGCAACGGCTGTGTGCACAGCTGGGGGCAGATCAGGGCGGGCACAGCAGCTGTGCCCAGCAGCAGCAGCACTTGGTGTTGCCAGTGCTGCTGCCATGGCCCTGCCCCGCTGCCCTGGTGGCCCTGGTGTTGCTGCAGGGCCTGAGTGCTCTCGGGGCCGGGCACAGCCCTGGGGGTGGCAGTGCCGGGGCTGCAGCAGGGACAGGCCATGGGCACTGCTGGGGCAGCGCTGACGCCTCAGCCCAGGGCCTGGGGGCTCCAGGCTCCTTGCCCAGGCTCTCTCAAGAACACGCCCAGGCCAATGCTCAGCACAGAAAAGCCCCGTGAGCAGCCCCAGGCTGGCCGTGGGCAGGCTGGGGGCAAACAGCATGGCTGGGGCTCTGCAAGGGCCCTGGGGCAGACGGGAAGGAGCAGCAGAGCAGGCGCTGATCCATCCCCAGTGCGCTGGACAGCTCAGGGCAGCATCCCAGAGCGTCCTCATGGAGCTGCCAACAACATCCCCCCTCTGCAGCCCTGGCCTCTCCCCCAGCTCACACAGGTGCCCCATCCTTGCAGGCACAGACACGGCAGCACTGGCTCAGCAGCCCCTGTTTGCATTGCACAGAGCAGGGGGAGCACCCCCATGCTGTTGGTGTGAGGACATGAACCTGAGGGAGCACAAATGCCCTCAGCCCCTGGGGCCAGCAAGGGCTGGGGGACACCAGGGAAATCACAGGTTTGTCGTGGCCTTTGCAGTCAGCCAGAAAATTTTTTCCCATCAGCTGGGAGTTTCCTGCCCCACTGCAGACGCTGTTGCTCAGAGCCAGGGCTGCCTGGCAGCCACCCCCAAACAGCCCTGAGCATTTCCTATGCTTCACTTTTGTCTTCTCTCCTGGGGTGACTTCAGTAATTGTCTGTAGGCTCCTGCACTGCCTCGAGCTGCTCCCTTGCCAGAGGCTTCCCAGGCCAGGGGGGCACATCTGGGCTGCTGTGTCTGGCTCTGGGGCTCCCTGTTCTGGGCAGTGAGGAGGAGCTGCAGAGGCTCTGCAGGACAGACAAGATGGGCTTTGGGGCTGGCAGGAGAAGCTGAGGGACCTGGGCTGCTGGAGCTTCTGAAGAGGAGGCCCAGGGCTCCTCCTGCAACTGCTCCAAGGGTGGTTCCAGAGAGTCACAGAATCAGCCAGGTTGGAAAAGTCCTTGGAGATCATCAAGTCCAACCTGTGCCCTGACACCGCCTTGTCTCCCTGAGCCTCCTCTTCTCCAGGATAAACCACCCAAGCTCCCTCAGCCTCTCCTCACAGGACTTGTGTTCCACACCCCTCACCAGCCCTGTTGCCCTTCTCTGGACACGCTCCAGCCCCTCCATGGCCTTCCTAAATTGGGGCCCAGAACTGGACACAGCACTCGAGGTGTGGCCTCACCAGAGCCGAGTGCAGGGGAAGAATCCCTGCCCTGCTCCTGCTGGCCACACCATTCCTGATCCAGACCAGGAGCCATTGGCCTTCTTGCCCACCTGGGCACACTGCTGCCTCATGTCCAGCCTGCTGTCCATCAGTGCCCCCAGGTCCCTTTCTGCCTGGCTGCTGTCCAGCCACTCTGTCCCCAGCCTGTAGCACTGCAGGGGGTGTTGTGGCCAAAGTGCAGGACCCAGCACTTGGTCTTGTTCAACCTCACCTTGTTGGATTTGGGCCCTGCATCCAGCCTGTCCAGGGCCCTCTGCAGAGCCCTCCTACCCTCCAGCACAACCACACTCACACCCAGCTTGGTGTCATCTGCCGATTCGCTGATGCTGGACTCAATCCCCTCTTGCCAATCATCAATGCAGATATTGAAATCCACGCTGGCTGGCTCTGATCCTGCGACCATCCTGTGGGTGCCCTGGGATGGCACTCAAGGTGATCTGTTCCATAACCTTGCCGGGCACCCAGCTCAGGCTGACAGGCCTGGAGTTGCCCAGCTCCTCCTTCCAGCCCTTCTTGGGGATGGGCTCACATTGGCACCTCCAGTCCTCTGGGACCTCCCTGCTGAGCCAGCACTGATGGTAAATGATGGAGAGCAGCTTGGGGAGCTCATCCACCAGCTCCCTCATCCCCCTGGGATGGATCCCATCTGCTCCCAGAGGCACCTGTGAGCATCTGAGTGGCTCAGCAGGTCCCCAGCTGCTTCTTCCTGGATTCTGGGGGGCTGTTCTGCTCCCTGTGCCCATTCACCAGCTAAGGAGAACACTTGTCCTGAGGACAACCTGTCCTAATGTTGAAAAATGGGGCAAAGAAGGGGTTAAGCACCTACCCTTTTCCTTATCTTTAGTTACTCTATTCCCCAGTGCATCCACTATTGAGTAGGGGTTCTCCTTATTCCTCCTTTGGCTATTAGTTTATTTATAAAAGGTTTTCTTAATTACTTTTTGCAGAAGTGGCCAGGTGAAGCTCTAATTGAGCTTTCATCTCTCCACTTTTCTTTCTGCATGACCAAACAACATCCTTAAAAACTTCCTGATTTGCCTGACCTATTTTTTCTGAGTTCCCACAAAACCCTCATGCCCAGCCAGGACACTCATTTTCCTCTCTGGTTCAACTTTGGCACAGAGGGACAGGCTGCTCCTTCCCCCTTCAGATTACTTTCTTGAGGTGTGTCCATCCTTCCTGGACACCTTAGTTTTAACAGCTGTTTCCCTTAAAAAATCAGTACCTGATTCAGTACTCTCCAAATCTGCATCCTGAATAGGCCAAGGTTTGCCCTGCGTAATTCCAGTGTAGACATTTTGTTTATGTCCCTCCTTCTTTCAGAGGATTTTGAAAACTTGATTATTTCATCGTGACTGTGCCCCAGGCAGCCTCCGACCACCACATCTCCCACCAGCCCTTCTCTGTTTGTAAACTGCAAGAGACAGAGCTTACCTTGGCAGTGGAAGTGTCACCCAAAATTCAGCAAAATATTAAAACTCCATAACCGCAATGCAGCATTAAGAAGCAGCATTCTTTATTTGGCCAGATGCCCAGGTGGATAGCTCCTCCCAAAGCTGTGCATGCTGAGTGCTGGAAGGTTTCTGTTTATATTCTGTATTTTGCACACATATGCATTGATTGTCCTGGACTAAACACACATATGAAAATCATTTCCCCAAAATCATTAACATATTTCCCCTCCCCTTCACCCATGTGTTCTGCTGTCCTGGGGGGGTCTCTCTGGTGGTCCCTGGTGCTCGTGGGCCCCAATGTTCCAGCGGGCCGGGCTGAGCTGGCAGGACACTGAGGCTGGTGAATTTCAGTTCCCCTTCTGACACAATGGGCATTGTGTGGTTTTCACAGGCCTGGAGTTTTGGAGAACCAGCATTGTGTGTGCTCACCTGGTGTAGACAATTTATCATCTGGTAACATGAGGTTACAGAGTTAGCCATGACATCAAAGAGGTTCTGTGAGGTCATCAAGCAGCTACAGCATCATAGACTGTTTCTGTGACACCACACAGCCAGCTGTGAAATCACAGGGCAGAGGACTGACATCATAGAGCAGCCTATGACATCACAGAGTTGGCTGTGACATCAGAGGTCAGCTGTGGGACAGCAGAGAACAGGCTGTGACATCACAGACAAGGCTGTGATGTCACAGGGGGGCTGTCTGACATAACAGCAGGGCTGTGTGAGGTCACTGGGTTGGTCAGTCTGCCCCAGACACCCCTCACAGATTCCCCTCGGAAGTCCAAAGCTGTTCATGCCCAGCAGGGTCCCTGCCCCCTGGTATCCCCCTGGTCCACCTGGAGCTGCAGCCTCCCCCAAAGATGTTCCACAAGATCAAGTCCCAGAGCCTGACACGGGGATAGGGGGCTGGGCTGTGTGACCAGGACATCAAGGACATGGATTATCCAGGCCACTGGGGCCTGGTTTGAGGTCCTCAAGGCAGGAAAGAGGTCTGGCAGCTGGAGCAGGGCCTGGGAAGGGCCTCCAAGGTGGGGCTGGAGCCCTTGGGCTGTGAGCAGAGGCTGAGGGAGCTGGGCTGGTCCAGCCCAGAGCAGGGAAGGCTGAGGGGCTCCTCATCCCAGCCTGGCAGTGCCAGCCAGGAGGGGATGGAGAACACAGAGCCAGGCTCTTCACGGGGGCCTGGGGGGAGACAAAAGCCAATGGGTGGAAGAGGAAAGAGGGGAGATCAGCCAGGACAGGAGGAGATGAAATTAGTCAGGCTGGTTTCAGCATTTCCTCAACACCAAAAGCAGCCTGACCCCGTTTTCCATCCACCACTGACAGCTTTGCAAATCAGGAATTGTTCAGGCCATTTTATCCCCACTTCAGGACGAGCATCCTGATACAAAAACTTAATTCTATTTATATCTATCACAGAACCACATTTTTCTCAAGTTAATTTTAGTATGGAAATCACTTGTGGATGGTGGACATGTCAGATGCTGCATGGACGTTGCACATGGCTCAGGGAAGAGCATGGTTATATTGAATTTTGTCCTGTTCAACCATGGTCTGTTGGCCACGAAGAGAAACTTCCTGTGCCTCTGAGTCCCACCAGTTCCTGACCCCCAAAGGACACAAACCTGGTGAGTTCTGGTTCCCAATACAGAGGGGGCACCTGCGCCTCCCTCCACACCCAGAGCAGAGCTCCCTTGTCCCAGAGAGTCCCTGGCAATGCAGGGATGAAGGAAACAGGACAGGCTGTGGGGATCAGGGGCAGGGCACAGCCAGGGATTTGGGGTGGTTGTGAGCCCAGGGCAGGATGTGGCCCTTGGCCTTGGGGAACCTCATCCCATTGTCCTGGTCCCATGGCTCCAGCCTGGCCAGATCCCTCTGCAGAGCTTCCTGCCCTCCAGCACAGCCACACTGCCACCCAGCTTGGGCTCACCTGGGAACTGACTGAGGGTGCCCTCGATTGCCTCATCCAGATCAGCAATAAAGAGATTTCACTGACCTGGCCCCAATCCTGACCCCTGGGAACACCTCTGGATGTGACTCCATTCCTCAACTGCTCTGAGTGCCAGGGGTTGGATGGGGGAAAGGGTGGGGAGGGGGTAGGGACAAATTGTGATTTATTGTCAGCCATGAAGGGTCTTGATTTTTATATCTGTTCAGTCTGCATGAGGAGGGGCTGGGGATCAATATCAACTGGGGATTGCGGATACTAATTTAAAATGGAAAAGAAAACCAAAAAGGAAAAAACAATTCTCCTTTGATTGTTCTCAATATAGTAGATTCACTCTGAATACACTTCTGGAATCTCTCTAATTAGACACAGAATTCAAGACTTGAATTATTCCCATGGGCTTGTCTTGTTTGGGTGTTTTGAACAAATGTTTATGAGCTTTTCTCACTGAATTCCTGAACTGAAGAGATCAAGAAACAGGAGGCCTCTGTAAATGTAAAATTCATCAGACACCTCCAAGTTGCTGAGGATCCATCCTGATCAGAGAAGGAATGAACAGAAATGAGCACAGCTTTGTGGCTGCCCCAGCTTTGGGATGGGCCCTGGGCCTGGAGCAGGAGCAGCTGTTGAGGAGATGTGGTAGATAGGGACAGGCGCTCCGGAAGATTACGCGATGTCATGGAAAGGCAGGACCCCCTGTTCACCTAAGATAAGAGATTACCCTAGGAGTGTGGCCCCACTAACAGTAGTGCTAGTAACTTTCCATTCCTTACCCAGTAATTTTCCATTCCTTATTAACCATAGATAATAAGGACAGACCCCCTTTTGACGTAGAGAACACCTTAGACTATAAAACCCCACGAGAAGAAGTAATAAAGGCCTTTGAACCATCCCCCACGTTGGTGCTAGCATGTGTTCTTGGCCCGAGCGACCCTGGAGAGTGGGTTGCTTTGCCGTTTCCTCAGAACCAGGTCGCCTTGCCTTCCCGAAGGCAACAACTGGTGCCGCAACCCGGGAAAGCTGCAGTGCCCGGGGAACGGGGATTCGCCTGGACAGAGGGCGGCGGCTGTAGTGGCGGGTCCGACTACAGCGGGAGGGACGCCTCCGGACCAGCTTGGGCCATGGGATCCACAGCGAAGGTCGTAAGTCAGGCTCATGAGCAATGGGGAATTAAAGGTGAGCTCAGGAATTCTAATCTTGCTATTGCAAGGCTCTTAGAGCTCGGGACGATCGAATGTCCGGTAAATATATTATATTCGGAAGCGCGGGAGAAGTGCACTGCCGCCTCAGCAGAGGACTCTAAGTCTGCAGGCAGTGGTAAAAACCTCAAAGCGTGGGGGAAAGTAGAAGAGGCCCTACGCGAGACGTTAGAAGAACAGGAGATGCGGGAAGCCGCGCGTACATGTTTATTAGCTACACCAAAGCTGGGGGTGGGGGCCGCGATGCAGACCGCCTCTGAGAGCGATCGGATTGACGGCAGGAACACGCGGGGGCCAGGCGCGTTCCACCCCTTCCCGAGCCCGAGCTCAGACCCCCCGGAGCCCCCAGGAGACCCCCCAGAGCCCCCAGGGGACCCCCCAACCTTCCCGCGGAGCCCGCCGGGTCCTAGCCCCGCCGCGGAACCATCCGAAAAATCCGCGGTTTCTCTATCTGTCTCTTCCCCGCTGGTCGCCGATCCGGCGCAGGAGGCAGAGCAGCGCGTGCGATGCTTCTGGCAGGGACTCGCGGAGGAGGCGTGGAACGCGGCTGGATTGTTGGACCCCATAGGGATCGATAAAAACGCCCCCCCACCATATGCGTTTGAAAATGGCGCCGAACCGCGTGGTCAGGGCGGAAAGGAGGAGGCGGGGGTGGAAACGCAGTCAGGCTGCTTAACAACGCATGCGCGGGCGAGCGGGGAGATGGGGCGGCCCCCGCGGAGACGCGTAAGACCAATCAAAGCGCTCTATTCAAATTAGGTCCTTATAGGGCAAGGACCTAACCCAGCAGGAGGCGGGGGGACCTCAGGGGGAGGGAACGGCACCACCCCCGAAGGGAGGAGCGGGGTCGAAGCCGCACAAAACGGCACAGAGTGCTGGAAATTTACCGGCAGTCAACTTCCGGCTCAGAGTCAAGTAACAGCTGCTCAGACAGCTCAGGAGAGCCGACCGAGCCCGGCTGGGACTCGGAAACCGAGAGAGCAGAATTAATGCAGTTTCAAGCGAAACCGAATAAAGCTTTAAACAATATCGGGAAACAATCGCAACACGAACTCACCGACTGGGGAAAAATAAAAATAGCTTGTGGGGACCTGGCACCGGCAGCCACGATACACGCTTTCCCGGTGAGGATCACCGGAGCGCAGGGAAATCAACAAGGCACATATACCCCGGTTAATCCAAAAGAAGTGCGAGCGATTATCAAAGGGATTTCAGAAAAAGGGATCAACTCAGCTGTAGTATCCACTCTTGTGGACGGCCATTTTAGCAATGACGGTCTGCTCCCTTTTGATATTACGCAAATAAGCCGCATGCTTTTTGATGGGGCGGGGCGGATTGTATTTAAGCAGGAGTGGCAGGATGACCGCGTTAGCCCAGGCTTCTGGGGAAGGGCATCAACTCAGCGAGCTGTCCCCAGCTGGCACAGCTTTCCCTGGCAGCACCCCCACTCCAAGCACGCCCGAGAGGGATCTGTTGGAGCTGCGGGAAGACGCCTCGCTAGGGACTGTAGATCCTGGCCCTGTGGAAACGGGAGAGGGAGGGGGCATGCGGGCCATACTCAGCGTCCCCCCACTGTGAATGCAAGACGGCCCATCTATGCCAACCCCCAGTGGGGCAGGGGATCCTCATACCCCATTCCCCCACAGGGAGCAGTCAGTCTCGCACCCCCGCCAGCAGTACTTGTGCACCCCCCACCGCCACAAGCCGCGCCGGTGTCACAGGGCCACCAGGGGACGCCCCAGAGCAGGACCTCTGGTTGCCTTGGTCATGACAATAGGGAAGGAGCCCCTGATGGTGTGGGGGACATGCCGCCTTTACGGCAGCCAGGATCCCCACGTCATAGGATTTCAGTTTTGGGCAGACACGGGATCAGACTGCACGATTTTTCCCCAAGCACATTGGCCCGGGCATTGGCAATTCAAAGAAGTCCCTCCAGTGAACAGAGTGGGGGGGCAGTTCCAGGCATGGAAAAGCACCCAGCTGGTAGCTATAACACTTCACATGAAAAAGGGACCAGAACAGACAGTAGCAATCTACCCCTATATTTTGCAGAATTCTCCACCCCTGTTAGGAAGGGACATCCTTTCCATGCTCGGATTTCGGATTACAAATTTATCATGAGGGCCACTGCCGTACACCCCCTGCTGCCAATCAAATTGACTTGGAAATCATCAGACCCTGTATGGGTTGAGCAGTGGCCCCTGACAGAGCCTCGAGCGGCAGCCTTGCTGGAACTGGTCGACCGCGAACTGCAAAAGGGTCACATAGAACCCTCCACCAGCCAATGGAACACCCCTGTATTTGTGATCCCCAAAAGGTCGGAGAAGGCTATCGTCTCGTTCACGACCTGAGAGAAGTGAACAAGACGATCCGACCCATGGATCCAGTTCAGACACTGCTACCCATGAACTCAGCCATCCCCGCAGGGCAGCCATGCGCAGTACTGGATATCAAGGACTGTTTCTTTTCAATACCCCTGAACCCTGAGGACAGAGAATGATTCGCCTTTTCCGTGGCGTTTCGAAACGGCGAGCGGCCCAACCTTCACTTCCAATGGAGAATACTTCCACAAGGCCTTGTCGACAGCCTGACCATATGCCAAATCACCGTGGACAAAGCACTAATGCCGGTCCGACACTCCTACCGCACCGCAACCATCATCCAGTACATGGACGACATCCTGATCGCAGCACCATCGACAAGTCAAGTAGATCACCTGGTGTCCACAATCACAGAGACCCTTCAGGCCAACGGCTTCGAGATCGCGAGCGCAAAGATCAAGAGAGGACCCTGCGTGACCTTCCTGGGAGTAGGAATTACAAGCTCCTACGTGACACCCCCCGAGACGAAGGTCAACCGAGACGTCAAGACGCTCCACGATGTGCAACGCCTGGTGGGATCGCTGCAGTGGCTTCGCAACATTGTCTTGATTCCTCCCGAGGTCATGGACCCTCTGTACGACCTCCTGAAAGGAAAGCACCCCTGGGAACCCAAGGAGCTGACACCGCAAGCCACGAGCTCCCTCGACTTCATCGAAAGCCAGATGTCCACTGGCACACTTGCCAGGTGGAACCCAGCCGTGCCACTGGACCTGTACGTCCACTTTACACCGAAGGGGGGAGTGGGAGCACTGGCCCAAGGACTTGCTGAAAAGGCCCGGCCAATCCAATGGGTGGTCCTCGGAAGACCCGCTCGTGCATTTTCCCCAGGAATCGAAAGCATCGCCAGCCTCATCATGAAAGGCAGGAGACTCGCCTTGAAACACCTAGGGACCGAACCGACAAGCATCCACCTTCCGTTTCGCAAGCAGCCGACCACGGAGTCAGCCACAATATCGGAGTACCTGGCCCTTGCTCTCTCCGGCTTCGGAGGAGAAATCTCCTACTCCTCCAGACCGCCCTGGACTCAGCTGCTGACCATGGTCGACATGGACATGCCACTGAAGGTCAAGGACAGACCGCAGCCAGGACCAACGGTCTTCACAGATGCTTCCTCCACGACTTCAACCGCAACAGCAGTGTGGCAGGCAGAAGAACAATGGCACTGCGTCAAAGCGTGTGACCCCACACTGTCAGTGCAACACCTGGAGGCAGCAGCAGTGGTTTTGGCGTGCGGACTCTTCCAAGACGAACACCTCAACATCGTAACGGACTCCATATTCATGGCAAGGCTCAGCCTAGCCATGGCAGGACCAGGTGTGTCAACATCAGCAGCAGCCCTAATGCTGGAAGAAGCATTCTCCTCGTGACAGGGCACCGTGTCAGTCATCCACATCAACAGCCATGACCCAGTCAAAGGTTACTTCCAGATCGGCAACGACAAAGCGGATGCCGCAGCAAAAGGCGTTTGGACCTTGCAAAGAGCTCGTCAACTGCACGAGTCGCTCCACATCGGAGCCAAAGCACTGGCAAAGAGATGCGAAATCTCGACGGCGGACACCAAACATGTGGCAGCCACCTGCCCTCATTGCCAGAAGTCACCCCTTTGGACCTGCGGGGTCAACCCGAGTGGTCTCAAGCCCTCAGAAATCTGGCAGTTGGACTTCACCTGGTGTCAACTGCTGAAGCCCCGAGCATGGCTTGCAGTGACAGTGGACACTTATAGCGGAAGGGTCATAGCCACACAGCACCCCAAAACTAACTCCAAAGCCACAATTCAGCACTGTCTGACAGCCATGTCCTGGCTTGGTATCCTCAAGCAGATCAAAACGGACAATGGCTCCAATTTCACCTCCAAACCAGTACAGGAATTCGCCTCGAAATGGGGCATCACGTTAGTGCAAGGCATCCCATATAACAGTACCGGACAGGCCATAGTTGAGAGAGCAAACCAGACCCTGAGAACCAAGCTAGAAGTATTGGCAAAAGCAGAGGGCTTTGCCAATTCCATTCCCCCAGGAGATCAGGCACGTATGCTGGCAACCGCTTTGCTGGCACTGAATCAATTCCCTAGGGGAGATGAAACAAACAGTCCCGTCCAAAAACACTGGGCCACTCGAACGCTAGAGGAGGGCCCACAGGTAGTAATTAGAAACGAGCTAGGCGAGTGGGAACGGGGCTGGAGGCTGATGCTCACGGGGCGAGGGTACGCAGCTGTCAAAAAGGACGGCAAAATCAGGTGGTGTCCACTTAAGTCGATTAAACCGGACCTTCATAGTGAGCAGAATGAGACTGACGAGAATTGCGAGTCTTTGTTTACAGGGCATGCTTTTGGGAAGTCCTCGTGACGCGTACATCCCGGTTCCAGACGAAAGCGACAGACCACCAAGCCGTCAGGCAGCGCCCGAGAGACCCGCATGGGTGAGACCCAAGCACCAAGGGTGTTTCTGTGTGATTTTGCTGTTGGGGCTTGTCGCCAGAGGGCAAGCCAGCCCAGACCACTACCCCCATTGGCCCTTCAGGTGGGTCATGCGACACCTTAGTAGTGGCAAAGTGCTCAAAGAAATCACCACACCAAACACCCCATCCTTCATGCTCTGCATCACCGACCTGTTTCCAGGATAGCCAAAGGTAAACCCCTATTCCCCACACGTCACACACTCGTACCTATCCTACTGGTGCCCAGCTTTAAACCCTGGGAAAAGCTACTGCAATCACCCAGGGTGGGGATATTGTGGGCACTGGGGCTGCGAAACCATAGTTACAGATGCCAGACCGTCGGGGCCTGGGTGGGATCCACAAGAGCCAGACAAATTCTTACAGTTCACCTGGGCACCCATCGGCTGCAAAACACCCTTCTTCTTTCACGGAAACTTCCATCGAAACCAACATAAAATCCCTAGATTTCGGGCATGCACTGATTACAACATGACGGTCTTGCAGCCAGATCACCCTAGCTGGGCCACAGGCAAAACATGGACAGTAGTCCTTCAAGGGTCAAAAGAGAGGATGAACGTGCGAATTATCAGGCTCCAACCGTCGGCACCCCGAGCGGTCGGACCCAACAAAGCGATTAAAAGCGTGCCGAAAGGGAGAAACGTAACCTACCCCAAAACCTTACCCACAGGGGTTAGCAATGTCCCGACCGGTCAAGCGGAAACCTTTCAGATGAGCCACTTAACCGAGTCAGACTCAGACCCAATCCTTCGTATGTTAGAAGCTACCTTTGTATCCCTGAACGAATCCAACCCTAACCTAACCGAATCCTGCTGGCTTTGTTACGATGTCAAACCCCCCTTTTATGAAGGACTCGCTCTAAACACTCCCTTCAGTTATTCCTCAGCTGATGCCCCTCACCAGTGCAGATGGGATACCCCTCGCAAAGGAATCACCCTGAGTCAAGTCAAGCCTAACAGGAAAATAAGTGGGCAGTCCCATCCGCATCTGGGATGTGGGTTTGCCAGCGATCTGGAGTGAATCCTTGTGTGTTCCTTCCGAAATTCAATGACTCTAACGACTTCTGTGTCCAAGTTCTGATTGTTCCTAGGGTCCTGTACCACTCAGACGAAGAAGTGTACCATCTTCTTGAGGAACCCAGCTGGATCCATAAAAGAGAAATAATGACAGGTATAACTACTGCAATGCTGCTCGGCCTGGGAGCAGCCGGAACGGCCACGGGTGTCTCAGCCATAGCGACCCAGCACCAAGGACTGTCCCAGCTGCAACAGACCATTGATGAGGACCTGCAAAGGATCGAGAAATCCATCTCCTTTCTAGAGAAGTCGGTCTCCTCACTCTCAGAAGTGGTCTTGCAGAACAGGCGAGGCCTGGACCTCCTGTTCATGCAGCAAGGAGGCCTGTGTGCCGCCTTGAAAGAGGAGTGTTGTTTCTATGCAGACCACACGGGAGTAGTGAGAGACTCCATGGCGGAACTCCGGAACCAACTGGCTCAGAGACAGAAAGACAGGGAAGCCCAACAGGGCTGGTATGAGTCCTGGTTCAATCAATCACCTTGGTTAACCACTCTGATTTCTGCCCTGATAGGTCCATTGGCGATGCTGCTTCTAACAGTTACCTTCGGACCATGCCTGCTGAACAAGCTGGTCCCGTTCATTCAGAGCCACCTGGAACGGACCAACATCCTCTTCTTAGGCCGACGACAATTGCTGTGAATTTAACCAGGGAACACTGCTAATCACAAGATTTTCTGAACTTGTCTGGCAAAAGCTTACTCAGGTTTTCCAAAACCCCCTTTCCCTTGTCAAGTTACAACCATATACCTCATGTTAGTACCTATGTGTATGACTACCTCATTCATTTGTGAAAAAGAGGGGGGAGATGTGGTAGATAGGGACAGGCGCTCCGGAAGATTACGCGATGTCACGGAAAGGCAGGACCCCCTGTTCACCTAAGATAAGAGATTACCCTAGGAGTGTGGCCCCACTAACAGTAGTGCTAGTAACTTTCCATTCCTTACCCAGTAATTTTCCATTCCTTACTAACCATAGATAATAAGGACAGACCCCCTTTTGACATAGAGAACCCCTTAGACTATAAAACCCCACGAGAAGAAGTAATAAAGGCCTTTGAACCATCCACCACGTTGGTGTTAGCGTGTGTTCTTGGCCCAAGCGACCCTGGAGAGTGGGTCGCCGTGCCGTTTCCTCAGAACCAGGTCACCTTGCCTTCCCGAAGGCAACAAGGACCCCAAGGCCGGGGCTCTTGTGCTGCCCTGGGCAGATGGGATGGCAGCAGGGCTGCAGAGCTCTCAGCATCTCCTGCAGAGGAGAGCACGGCAGCCAGGGAGCCTCCTTTCCCTTGGCCAGGCACGTTCCCCCATGCTGGGGCTGAGTCCTGTGGCAGCTGCAGCTGCTGCTGTGCCCTTGCCAGGGGCTGAGGCCGTGGGGCAGTGCCCAGAGCAGCCTGGCCTGAGCAGAGCTGTGGGGCCAGAGCCGGCTGGGCTGGGCTGGGGAGAGGCCCTTGGTGCTGCCCAGAACTCAGGGCAGCTGGCAGAGCTTGCAGGGAGCTGGGCTGGGCTCAGCGTGCCTGGTCCAGAAACCATCAGTGTCCATCTCAGCCTGGCTGAGCGTGCAGGGGCCAAGAAGAGCAGCCCAGGTCCTGCAAGTTCTCTGGGTGGGAGCTGAGCTTGTGAGCCCTTGAGCCCTGCCAGGTGCTGGGGCTGCACCTCCAGCTCCAGAGGAGATGGGACAGATGGGAGCAGAAACAAATCATTCCTGCTGGATTCTTTCTTGTGTCTGCTTATATAGGTGACTTGGATCTATATGTAGAGGAGGTGTTTTGTGTCAGATAACACTAGTAGAGTGAGAAGAATAATATTATTTCACTGAAAATAATGTTTCATGCAAAATACACAATGAGGAAAAAAAGTCACATATGATCAGAAAATCATCTGAGTTTTTTAGAGGAAGAGAGGCTCATTGATGTTCCAGTAGCCAAACCTGTTCAAATACTTTCCTCAGGGCTTCCCTGAGATGAGAAGTGACCACCAGATGCTAAGGGCAGCCATAGCTCTCTGTCCTGGCAGATTTTATCTGGGACAACTCTTGCATATAGGGAATTTGTCTGGGGGAGTATCACTTTTGGCCATGGGCACCTGGAAAGTGGGAGAGTTCTTTTCCATGGGAAGGGAAGCACAGAGCCCCAGTTCTCCAGGGGCTGATGAGAAGCAGCTCTCAGCATGCCAAGATCAGCTGGACCTGTCAGGTGGCTCCTGGGAGGCCAAACCAGCCAGACCTGTTCCATCTCCCCTTGGTTCCATGAGGCCCTGCAGTGTCACAATGTTCCTCTTCTGCAGTGTCACAATGGCCCCGTGCTTCCAAGAGGCCCTGCAGGGTCACAGTGGCCCTTTGGGTCCATGGGGCCCCACAGTGTCACAGTGGTCCCCACAGGAAGGAAACCATGGAGCCCCAGTGTTTCAGGGGCTAATGAACTGCAGTGATAAGAGACCAAGGACACACAGATCTGTCTCTCCTGGCAGCTTTGTCTGGTAGCAACCCTTGTTTATTTGAAATCATGCATGTGGAATCCCAATTTCAGCCACTTCTCCCTGGAGGAGAAGGCCAGTTCTTCTCCACAGAAAGGAAAGCGTGGAGCCCCTGTGTTTGGAAGGCAGGTGAGAGCCGGCCCTCAGGAGGCCAAGGCCAGCCAGACCTGTCTGAAAGGGCAGCTTTTGTGTAGAAGCAATCAATGGATATACGACTTTTGGAGGAGGAATCCAAATTTCAGCCACGGGCACCTTGAGAAGGATGTTTCTTTTCAATAGGAAGAAAAGCACTGAGCCCCAGTGTCTGAAGGCAGGTGAGACCCAGCTCTCAGGAAGCCAAAGGCAGCCAGACTTGTTGGTAATGGCAGCTTTTGTGTGGGAGCAATCCCTGGATATTGGGAATTTTGGAGGGGGAATCCTGTTTTGGCCATGGATGCTTAAATGAGAAGGGCAGTTCTTTTCCATTTGAAGGAAAGCCCAGAGCACCAGGTTTTCACGGGTACATGAGAAGAGACCCTCGACATGCCAAGGGCAGTTGGACCAGCCAGCCCAAGCAAAAACTCTTCCCTGTTCCCTTGGATTCATGGCACCCTGCAGGGTCACACTGGTGGTGTCACATTGGATCCTTGGTTCCATCAGGCCCAGATGTGTCACACTGGCCTCTTGTTTCCATGGGGCTCCACAGTGTCACAATGGTCCCTGGCTTCCATGAAGCCTTGCAGTGTCACAGGGGTCTCCTTGGTGCTGCAGTGTCACAATGGACCCTTGGTTCCATGGGGACTCACAATGTCAGAAGGATCTCTTTGGTTCCATGAGGCCCTGCAGAGCCCCTTGATTTAACGAGGCCTCCAAGTGTCATCACGGCCTCCAGGATTCCATGAGGCCCCACAATGTCCCCATGGACCTTTGATTCCATGGGGTCCTGCACTGTTCCATGGATCCTTAGTTCCATGGGGCCCAGCAGTGTCACAATGGCTTCCTTGGTTCCATGGTGCCACGCAGTGTGACAACAGCTCCTTGGACTACCAGGACTGCAGAGTGTCACAATGGCTCCTTGTTTCAATGAGGCCATGTACTGTCACAATGGTCTCCATGATCCCATAAGGCCTTGCAGTGCCACAACAGACCATTGGTTTCATGGACCCCCATAGTGCCATTATGGTCCCCTTGGCTCAACAAGCCTCTCAAGTGCCACAATGGCCCTTTGGTTCCACAAGGCCTCCAAGTGTAGAAAAAGCCTCCGTGGTTCCATGAGGCCCTGCTGTGTCACAATGGACCTTTGGTTCCATGAGGCCCCAGAGTGTCACAATGGTATCCTTGGTTCCATGGTATCAGAATGGACCCTTCATCTCATGGACACCCACAGTGTTCACTGCAGTGCCCTTGATTCTACCAGGCCCTGCCATGCTCTAATGGCCCCTTGGTTCCAGTGTGTCCCAAAGTGTCAGAACAGTCTCCATTGTTCCATGAGGCCCCACAATGTCACTGTGCTCCCCTTGGTTCCCCATGGCCCCACAGTGGAAGAATGGACTCTTGGTTCCATGACATTCCTCAGTCCCAATGGTCTCCTTGGAACTGCAGTGTCACAGTGGCCCCTTGGCTCTGTGTGGCTACGCTGTGTCACAATGGGTCATGGTTCCATGAGGCCATACAGTTTAACAAGGGACCCTTGGTTCCCTCAGGCCATCCTGTGTCACAATGGACTTCTGGTTCCATGTGCTCTCACACTGACAGCAGCAGTCTCCTTGGTGCTGCAGTGTCACCATGGACCCTTTGTTCCATGAGGTTCTGCAGTAGAACACGGTCACCTTGGTTCCGTGAGGTTCTGCAGTGTCCCCATGAACCCATGGTTCCACCAGGCCTTGCTGTGTCACAATGGCCCCTTGGTTCCAAGAGGTTTCTCAGGGTCACAATGGTCTCCTTGGATCTGCAGTGTCACAACGGACCATTGGTTCAATGTGGCCCCAATGTGCCAAAATGGATTTTGGTTCCATGGGGTTTTGCTGTGTCACCATGGACCCTATGTGCCATGAGTTTGCACAGTGTCACAGCTGACTCCTTGGTTCTGTGAGGCCTCGCTGTCACCAAATCTCTGAAATATCAGAATAAGGGTCCTGAACACTCATTTGCTATTTCAGAGGGTATCATTTATTCAGGTGCAACATGGGATAACTCCTAAAAATGTGGACATGGAATTCTACCAGTGGGTTACTTATTTACAGTCCCTAAATGCGAATTACAATTTACCCATTTCCATAAAACCCACCTCAAGTTCTCAGACTCAGCCCTTGTTTTCTCTATTCCTGCATCTTTGAGCCAGGTTTCTTCTCCTTCTCTTCCAACCATCCTTGCTGGGAAAGCAGCCTCTGCATGCCTTGTTCTTGTGCTGAAAGTTCACAGGCAGGGTAAAAATGGAATGAAGCCTTTTGGTATCAGCCCCAGGCTTTGTGTGGGCAGGCAGAGGCAGGCAGGAGGCAGAGCTGTCAGCAAAGGAAGGGGCCAGCCAGGTGGAGCAGCCGGGGGATGCCAAAAGCCTGCAGGGACAGAGGCGCAGGGCAGGGACACCATGGGACAGCCTGGGCTGCACAGGGCACAGGCATGTGCAGCAGCTGCAAGACAGCCCTGCCAGAGCCAACTTGGGCAGCACTTTGGCCATGGCTGCTGGGCCTGGGCCTGAGGCAGGAGCAGGAGACAAGTGACCCTTGCAGGCCTGGGGCCTCATTGCCTCCTTGTCCCTGTCAGCAGCCTGGCAGGGGCTGCCCCATGCTCCTGCCCTTGCCATTGCACATCCCCACATGCCAGTGCCCATCCCGGCAAGAGCCCCCTGAGCAAGGAGGGAGGGACAGCATCTGCCTGGCCAGGGGCTGGGGCTCAAGCCTTGGCCCTTTGCATTCCTCAAACATATCCAGCTTTGCTCAGCACCAGAGACACCTTTGCCTTGTTTGTCCCCAGCTGTCATCACTGCCTCCAGTGTTCTGCTCTAACTGGAACCTGGGGACACTTTTTCAGTCGTGTTCCTCAGTGGAACCCATTAAAACTTCAAGAAACTTCAGAGTTTCAATTTAATTTTCAGTTCTTGAGAAGTTTTTTGAAGATGCTCTCAGGGACTGAGTCTGATGTAAACAACATCACTGCCCTGTGAGAATCATTAAAATTTTCCTAGTCGAGTTATGGGGAAAGATTTCAAAGAACTTGTAAAAAATACGCATTACTATTTCAAAGGATAAATTTTATTTTATTTCTCTTTACATCAGAGGTGATTGCAGCATTCTGTGATTGATATTGACCCAGGGTCACTCCTCAGCAGCTCTGGCCTGCTCACAGAAGCTGTGCCTGGAGCTCTGACCCAGTGTGGACAACCTTGCTCCACAATGCCCAGCCCCATCCTGTCTGTCCTCACTCCCCTGGGACCTGCTGTGCTTGGAGTGCTGGCTGCTCTCAGCCTAAGAGGTGTTTTCTCATTTTGGGTTTTTTTGAAGCAATCTGAAACTCCTGAGTTTCCCCACTGCAAACAGACACGCTGCTCAGGTGTGTGCCAGCCCCAGGTGCCACCAAAGCCACTGCAGAGCTGCCCTGGGCCAGCTGTGAGGGTGGATCATCAGCCCAAGCTGCACTGGGCCCCTGCAAGGGGCTGTGGCCATGGGCACTGCACTGACCCCACTGCTGGGTTTGGCTGCCACAGCCACCGAGAGAAATTCAACTGTCCTTGGAAACACTGGGGAGGACTGGGACATACTGGGGAACACTGGGAAGGCTGTGGGAGACACTGGGACATAGTGGGAGTGACACTGGGGAGGACTGGGAAAAACTGGGGACACTGGGGTTTTTGCAGAGAAGACTGGGGACACTGGGGTACCTGTGGATGATACTGGGAGGGACCGGGAATGACAGGGAATGAACTCAGGTGTATTGGGATGGACTGGGCTGTACTGGGAGGAACTGGAGGGGCACTGGGGTTGTACTGGATTCTACTTGGGATGAACTGGGCTTTACCAGGCTTATACTGGTCTGTACTGGGAATCAACTCAGCTGTACTGGTAGGGACTGGAGGAGGCTGATTTTGCTGTTCCCGCCTCCACTGCATCACATTTGCCGAGACTCCCGCACATCACCAGCTGCAACCAATCAGCACCAGGGATCCAGGTCTGAGGGCGGTGCCTGGATTGGCAGCATATTTTTTTTTTTGCTTACATCTCCCATCATGCCCTGCGGCCAGATACAGTCCCTTTGCAGCTGCGACTAAAACGTCCGTCATGCCCTGCGCTCCACAGAACCCCGGCTTCCGCCCCCATATGTCCCATAAGTGTCCCCCAGATCCTCCAGGATTCCTCAGTGCTCCCTCAGCGCCCATTCTGGACCCCCTAAAGTGTCCACGTACCTCTGAGTGCTCCCAACTCCACAGATGCCCGGTACAGCCACTTCTGGGAATTCATCTCCTCTCATCCCCCGCGGCCCCAGAGCCCCTCAGAACACAGTCCTGGGCCTAAAATTCCTGCCGTGCCCCGCCCCCTAAAGAGCTCGGTTAGAGTCCTCCGAGCTCCCCCCATGGGCTCCCGAACCCTTGAAGTTCCCCCGAGGACTTCAACTCACGGCTCGGATGCAAAAGTGTCCCCCAAGTGCCTTCCTGGACCCCCAAACATCGTGTTCCAAAACACTTACGGGACTACAGCTCCCATAAGTCTCCGCGGCGCATTTAGAGCGCTATTCCAGCAGGGTCTTCATCTCCCGTCATGCCCCGCGCCCTACCGAGAGACATTGCAGCTGCGCCCAGAACTCCTGTGATGCTCCGCGGCTCTGTTAAAGTGTATGAAACGCACACATACATGTCCCATCACCCCCCGCGCCCCAGAGAGCCCCCTCGAGCCCCCAAGGGCCCGCCCGGACCCCAAAGGGCCCCAAATTCCCCTCCCTGACCTCCAAGGGCCCCCCTGGATCCCGAAGTGCTGTCCCTGGACCCTGAACTGTCCCTCAGAATCCCTGAGTGCCCCTCCAAGTGCCCACCTGCTTCCCCCAAGTGTCCGCCAGACCCTCAAGTTCTCTCTGAATTCTCTCCCCAGACCCAAAACTGCCCCAAATGTGCCCCAGAAATTTCTCCAGGGACTCCAAAGTGCCCTCACCCCCACCCCCGGATTGTAAAAAGAATTTTAAAAGTATCACAACAAGATTACAAATGTACCTAATTACCAGAAAGAGGAATTAATAAATAACTGCTAAATCTTATTAAATAAATGAAGGTGTGAAAAGCGCCAATCACTTGTTTTTAAAATTTTAAACTTTTAATACTAATATAATGGGTATAAATATAGTAATGGAATTTGAGTAATAATAATTTGGACACTTTGAAGTAGGATAATATGAGACAATAATGACAGAGAATTACGGACCTCCAGGTACCTTTTTCTGGGCAGCACGAGCCCAAAAAAGGACACCCATTATCAAAGGATTAACCCTTAACAGCAATAGCCCATTGCATAGTCATACACTTCCTACATGATGCATAAATTCCATTCAAATACAGGATTCTGTCTGGTCATCAGCAACTACTTCTTTCTTCTAATCCTTACAGCGCCTGTGTGGCAGCAAGATTTTAGTTTCTTCTGATAAGAGGGCAAAAAATTCTTTTTCTCTGACAGATTTAGGTGTCCTTGGGCTGCTATCTGCTGTGAGTGCCTCATTCCTTTCTTAAAAAATCCTACTAACATAGTTCTTATTTTAACTACAAAAGGTATCTTTTAATTACAAGACTACATTTATTATTAAAATGTTAATAGAGCAGTAGTAATCAATACATCAAAATACATATGGTAAATATCTGCATGGAGCCATATAATATGTGCTTTTCACAAAGGGAATTGTCTTACTTAGAAACATCGAGCATTAATTTTCTTGTCTACTAAAAATGTAGCGATTTTTTCTATATAAATATAAAAACTAGGTAATAAAATTCAATACTCTTGTTATAAATATAAATACATATAATAAATATATAAATAATAAAATAGTAACACTAAATAATATGTTACAGAGTAAAAATAAAATAATAAATTTCATGAACATTTTTGGATGTTTTGGGATCTCAGTCCAAGGGGGCGATGGTGAGGTTGGGGGTGCGGACCAGGTTGTCCAAACAGGCTCAGCATGAAGGGGCTCATTCTTATCCATGCCCAGACCTCCTAAGGAGGCATTCAGCATCAAGATCACTTGGGGAACGCTTCCGTCACCTCTTCAATGAACTGAAAAATAATAAAATGCACCCTTGATTAAAAACCAATCAGGAGGTGCATTTTGGAATCTCCCTCCTGAAGAGAAGTCCAAACTGACCCCAATCCCTGCACAAGCCCTGGAGACTCAAAGACAATGGAAGGGAGACAAAGAGCTCCTGAGGGCTTTCTGTATTTTAATCAGCCCCATGCTGGATTTGGGGCTGGGTCCAGGAGCCTCAGGAACGCAGAGAAGGATGGAGAAGCTGCTCAAGGAGTCAGCAGCAAAACTCCAAGTTCCTTGGAGCATGGCTGGGTCCCAGTGAGGGCAGGGAGTGCCCAGAGCCTGGTGAGAGCAGATCCTTGAGGCCAGGATTGCAGGGAGCCCAAGGCTGTGAGCAGGGAACTGCAATGCTGAGCAAGGCCTGGCTTGGCTGCAGGAAGCAGAAAGGCCAAGCCCTGAGCCCAGCCTGGGCCAGCAGGGCCTGTCCCTCACGGCTGCCTCGGGGCTCTTGGTGGGCCAGGGGGATGTGAGGGGCAGCAAGGACAAATGGCATCAACATGCGGCCCCTGCCAGCTGTGATAAATAGGGCCAGGAGACCAGCTCCTTTAAAAGGCCTTTATTAAAGTCAGCTCTGGGTGGGGAACCCGAGGGGTTGTGCACACCGCCACTGCTCCCACTGGACAACGCTGAGGAGGAGGAGTGCAGCTTTGTCTTTCGGCACAGCTGGGGCTTCCGTCCTCACGAGAGTCCTTAGGAAGGTGATGTTGGCTCGTAGTCCAGGGGTATCTTTCAAGCTGGGTACTATCAAAATTATGGTTCCAGGACTGAATCCAGCTCTGGTCTAGAGTGGGTGACTTAGTGTGGTTCTGGTGGGTTAAAGTCAAAGTTTATGCGCTGGTTTGTTGTTTTGAGAGGGTTCATATAGTTCCCACAGCCTCTCATTTGAATTCAGTCCGGGTGCAGATCCTCTGGGGAGCAGGGGAGCAGGGGAAGTGGTTCCCCATGTGTGGAGGATTTTATTAAGAGTTGGTTAGCTGAGAAAGGCCATACTGACATAATGCCGCTGGTTAAGCTTGAAAGGGAGGTCAGCAGTCTCTGATTCAGTGACTGCTGACAGACAAGAATACCGGATGGCCTTGCTGCAACATGAGGAAAGGGAGGTGAGATTAGTCCTGAATATCTGCAGAATGTAACAGAAGAATAAGCACAAGAATGTAGAAGTAGGTGTAGTTGCTGATATGTAACTAACCAATCCTGAGCCTAACTTTTGCAATATGTATGAGGCTTATTAAGAACTCTATTTAACCCGCCATATTCGATCAATAAATTGGACTTGGATGAACCAACTGGTGTCTGGGTCTCCTTCCTCTGACAAATGGTGGAGAATGCGGGCAAAGGCACTCTGAACGTTCGCTCTCTTGGATTATAAATTCGCCACGGTCAAGGAAGTTGGGTGAGAGTCCTTGCAGCCGGGACGGTGCCGAATTTTAAAAGCACCCTTGAGGATCACAAAAGGTATCTCAAGTCTCTACATGTCGCAGGAGCCTGGAAGGGCTGCAACAGCGCGCACTGATATATAGGTATGGATAGGCAAGCGACATACGGTCCCTTCTCCTCATATTTAGATAGGCGAGGAGTAAAAGGGATAGATTTAAAAAAGGAATTACCAGGGTTATTAGCTAATGGTTATTCTAAAGCAATTTTTGCTAATTCATATACAGTTCATGAGATAGCAGAGTGGAAAATGTTTGGGGATATCCTGTGGGATACAGTGTTAGATGATGATAAGTCAGCAAAGAAATTTGGCAAGTTATGGTGGGTGGTGTATAATACGTTACTTCAGCAGGTCTCTGAGAGAAAGGCAGCAGAAAGGGCGACAGAAGCTCATAAGAGGAATATAGCGTATGGTCGTGAGGATGATCCCTTAGCACCTTCTGCAACTCAGATACTTATGCCTAAGGGTCCCCAGCAAAATGGTGTGGAAAATTTTCCCTTAGATACAGTGGAACCATCTGCACCCTTCCTGTCAGAGGGGGAGGGCGAGTTGGATGGTGGAGGTAAGAGCAAGCCAGCTTTGCCTCCGCCGCCAGCTTCAGGCGGGTTGGATGGTGGGGGTGGGAGCAAGCCAGCTTTGCCTCCGCCGCCACCTTTGCCTCCGCCACTTCCCTCGAGCGGGCCGGCTCCCGGGGGGCCACTTCCCCCGCGCGAGCCGGCCTCAGCGGGGGGGCCGCTTTCCCCGCGCGAGTCAACTCCTGCTCCACCGCCTTCCCCGTGCGAGAACTCGGTCTCGGTACCGAAGTGCCAGCAGCATAGCACCCTTAAAGAGCCAGATCCCATCCCGGGGGCACACAGTGACCTATGGGGGGAGATGGCTAAACAGAGGAGGGAAGCTTGGGCTGCTTTGGCAAAAGAAGTAATGCAGATGGGGGATGGCGAGGCGGTGGAAGTAGCTTCTAATCTTGCATGTCCGGTTACATACACACCACAGTATGATGCACAGGGGAACCTTACACATAATATAGCAGAATATACTCCCTTAGATTGGAAGTTGTTAGCCCAGTTACGTTCTACGGTTAGTCAGTTTGGAGTAAAAAGTGAACCTGTTAGGCAAATGCAAGAGTGTTAGCTACTTTAGGGGCAAATTGGACTATTGAGGAAGCTTTAGAGCGAATGGCATTAATGCCAACAGCTTCACAGGCATTTATAGCAGAAGCTTTAAAGGAATTAGGATTAGGGTTACAAAAGCAAGCAGAGTCTACTCAAAATCAGGTGTTAGCTGCTCAGAATCAGGTGTTAGCCGCTCTTGCTCCTCTCCGAAGCGGCTCACTGGCGGACACGCAGAGCTCGAGACCATTCATCAAGTGTTACCGATGCGGCAATGAGGGACATACGCGCCCAGACACAAGAACCGCCGTGACATCGGAGACACCAGCTGCCGACGCAACATCGCTGTCACCTCCTGTCTGCAACCAGCAACAGCAGAGAGCCTCGATTTGGATTTATCAGCAGCAGTAGACATCACACTAATGACGAACCGGCCTGAGAGGATACAAATTGGAGTAAAGGGTCCTCTTATATTAAATGGATAAAGATGTGGAGCATTGTTATTAGGACGTTCTTCAACAACTATGCTGGGATTATTTGTATTGCCTGGTGTTATCGATGAGGATTATACAGGGGAAATACAAATCATGGTTTACACCCTTTATCCTCCTATTAAAACAACAAAAGGACAACGCATTGCACAATTAATACCACTATCACAAATGACATCTGGTATACTATCATTTACTGGACAAACGCGGGATGAAAAGGGTTTTGGCTCTACTGGTGTTACACTTTTAACTGTGGATTTACAAAATAGACCAAAACAAAAAGTGGAAATTACCCATGGGCATCAAAGCATAACCCTTTATGGATTATTGGATACAGGAGCTATTACAGCTTTTACAGATGCAGGAAAGAAATCAAGGCATGCTGCTGTCACCTGGCAAGAAAAAGGACAATGGAAGCATCAACTTCTCACAGCAGACCCTGCAGATAGCTTACAAACTTTGGAATTGTTGGCAGTAGTATGGGCAGTGTCCAACTTACAGGAGCCTTTAAAAGTGGTCACAGATTCTATGTATGTTGCAGGAGTAGTCAGACGAATAGAGGAAGCAGCAATTAAGGAAGTGAATAATAAACGATTGTATGAGTTATTGATACAATTAAGGAAAGCTTTACGAGAGAGAAATGCAGTGTATTCTGTGATTCATATTGGGAGTCATAAATGGTCTGAAGGTTTAGGAGAAGGGAATGAACGTGCAGACAAATTGGTTACCTTACCCATTGATAACTCTTGTCCTATTGATAAGCATACATTGGCCAGAGAAGCACATACTAAATATCATCAAAATGCAAAGGGATTAGCAAAGCACTTTGAGCTGAGTTTGTCAGAAGCTAAGGCTATTGTTAGAGCATGTCCAACATGTAGTTATCATAATGGTGGAATAGGTTTAGGTATTGGAGTTAATCCTCGAGGTTTAGAAATAAATGAGAAATGGCAAATGGATGTTACACATATAGCTAGATTTGGTAAAGTTAAGTGTGTGCATGTCACTATAGATACATATAGTCATTACATATGGGCTACGGCTCAAGCAGGGGAGAAAGCTACACATGTTATTAGGCACCTGTTAAGTTGCTTTGCTGTCATGGGAGTCCCAAAGAGTATCAAAACGGATAATGGTCGAGCTTATGTGTGTGCTAGGGTCCAGAAATTTTTAAATCAGTGGTCTGTTAAGCATGTGACAGGTATTCCACACTCTCCTACTGGATAGGCAATAGTGGAAAGAGCAAACGGCACCCTTAAGCAGTATATTGAAAAGCATCAAGATATAAAGGACCCACAATCATGCTTAGCTAAGGTTCTGTATGTGATCAATCATTTATGTATTTTTGGGGAAGACGATATCCCTCCTGCAATTAAACATCATCTGAGGTCAGGTCAGGAAATTAAAACCCGACTACAGGATTATGGGAAAAACCTGCAAAAGTATTATACTGGGGTCGGGGATATCTCTGTGTTTCCTCACCTACAGGGCCTTTGTGGGTGCCTGCTAAGTGGACTAAACCTGTTTTTGATGCAGCGTCTGGTGAACCGCCTCACAAAGGAGGACAAGGAGCCACTGGGGAAGAAACTGTTTCTAATCCTACAATCACTACTGTTATAGTTGAAGGGACACTCGAAAGCGGTGGACAGAGCACTGACACGTCACTATCGGACGGCCCAGGAGCCGATTGGTTTTATTGACTCATTATCAACTTTTCGTTTAACAAATCCAGCAAAGGAACATTGCCTTGACTGTTATGATCCACATTGTGCTGCCTGGATTGCTCTACGTTGTGAGGGTTGTGATAATACTTTTTGGATAGAACAATCATTATTACGGGATTTATGGTGTCATATTTGTGAGCACGAGCACACGTGGGGTAAAAACTGGCAAGATGAATTAAGGAGACAAACGGGGATAAATGCAAATGTAGCTTTAAATCTTTATGAGTCTCCTGAACAAAAAATTCTTGTTATTATCGTTGGGAAGTACAATGTGTTGTAAGTAGAATTAAGGTTCAAAGTAAATCACGTATAATTTCTGTAAGGTGTAGAAAATTAGTACCTTTAACACAACGTTCGATTGTAGGGCCCTTCAGGGGGAATCCTGAAAGAGCATTAGATCATTGCATTGAAAAATTACAAAAATTAAGTTTGAAAGTGACGGGACCAGTGAAAATAGGAGCAGCAAAACTGAAAACTGATAAGAAAAAGAAGGCTAGAAAGGGAACAACCTCTTCTAAATAAGGCTAATTAGTTTTCTATGATTAGGACAATTTTACAGTTGTGGGGCCCTCGGGAGGATATAGTTATTGAAGAAGATAACGAGCAGGAACAACAATTACGAAATAAAATACGCCTTGCGCTAAAGAAAGAGCTTGAACTATTAGCCTTATATAGTAAGAAAGGTGAAGAGGCTTTGCAATCACCACCATTAAATTGGTTGCATTGGGTCGAAGAGACAGATTTTTATACTGGTCCTTACTTCCATTCACTTCCTTGTTATGTTTGCAAAAGGGATGCTGATAAGTGCTATGCATGGATAGCTTTGCTTTGTGCAGGTTTTAATAAGATTTATTGGTACTCACAAAAGACAATAGCAAATTTATGGTGTGGACCTTGTTTCGGGAAGTGGATTCAAGATTTTGTCTGGGTTAGAGCTCTTGAACAAAGTACTGGCCTGCCAGGAAGGGCAGGATTGGAGCTTTTTGAGAGTGCAGAACAAGTGGTTATAGCATATATTAGATGGAAGTTGCAGCAAGCACTTAGCTTGAAATTACTAGTGCCTCACGCATTATAGCAGCTCGCTGTAAAGCTGATTTGCCTTTAAATATGCCATATGCTATACCTGTGAGCAAGGATGCTGATTTGGAGTTAGATCAGTGTATTCAAAGACTGACTCAGGTCCATTTTAATCAGCCTAACAAATCAGGTAAAAGACAGCGGAGGAAGAAAAAACAGGCAAAAAGGAAAGAAAAATGAAGTTTGTTTTTATTATACTGCTTAACGCTGTAGCGATTAAAGCAGTAGGAATAACACATTTCAGTCAGCCAAGAGAAAATCTATGGGTAACACTTGCTAATCAAATTAATCAATCATCACTTTGTCTTAGTTTTGGAGGAGTCACTAACCCATTTCGGACATGCCTGGTGGGACTTCCGGTGTGGTCTCCTGGAGAATTTTGTGGTTTGATAAATAATCGAACCTTATGCATGCGTAACATGTCAAACATCACATTGCCAGCACAGCAAGGGTATACTGCAGGTCAGAGTGATGGCTATCGCCAATGCTTACTAATCCAGTCACTTAACACCTCTTTGCATTCTCCTCCTGAGGAATTGGATCTTTTTGGAAGTGCAAATGCCAGTATGCCTAACACTACAGCTGGAGGATAGTTTAGTTTCAAACCCTTGGATGTTCAAAATTTAAATCAACCTAAAGACACATGGGCCACCTTAGATTCATCCCTGAATTTGAGTGAATTCTCTCCACAGCATTACAGTCAATGTAACGGCACAAACATCACGGCACCAATGAAATTACCTACAGGAATATTTTTAATATGTGGAGACAGGGCGTGGAATGGTGTACCAGCTAAGCCACAGGGTGGACCCTGTTATTTGGGAAAATTGTCCTTGTTTCACCCTAATGTATCCTTGCTAATGCAGCTCAGTCAAACATCAAACAGGAAAAAGCGTAGTATACATGACTTGGACAGCAGCCAGATAGGAGATCCAAAGTTTTGGGGTACATTCAGGCAAGTAGTAGTTTCAACTATTTTACCAGGAGGATCTGCCAATAAGGCTATAAATTTAGCAAAGCAATTAGAGTACTGGGCAAAAAATGAGCTGAACAAGACATCCCAAATTCTAGACATGTTAACTGCAGATGTGCAGAGTGTTAACCATGCTGTTTTGCAAAATAGAGCTGCTGTAGACTTTTTGTTCTTAGCACAAGGACATGGATGTGAAGAATTTGAGGGAATGTGTTGTATGAATTTGTCTGATCATTCGGTGTCCATTCACACTAAGATAAAAGAATTGCAACAAGGACTTCACAATCACAAGGAAGAAGAAGGTTTAGGAATTGATGAATGGCTTAAAAACTTAGGACTTGGGCCATGGCTGAGGAACCTTGTGATCTATGCTATAGGACTACTGGGTGTAGTTTTACTGTTTTTGCTTATTTTGCCTTGTGTCTTTAATTGTATTCAAAACATGGTCAGTCGTATGATAGCAAAAATGCAGACTAGTCTTCTTGCTCAAGAAGAAAACGGGGGAAATGTGGAGGATTTTATTAAGAGTTGGTTAGCTGAGAAAGGCCATACTGACATAATGCCGCTGGTTAAGCTTGAAAGGGAGGTCAGCAGTCTCTGATTCAGTGACTGCTGACAGGCAAGAATACCGGATGGCCTTGCTGCAACATGAGGAAAGGGAGGTGAGATTAGTCCTGAATATCTGCAGAATGTAACAGAAGAATAAGCACAAGAATGTAGAAGTAGGTGTAGTTGCTGATATGTAACTAACCAATCCTGAGCTCAACTTTTGCAATATGTATGAAGCTTATTAAGAACTATATTTAACCCACCATATTCGATCAATAAATCGGACTTGGATGAACCAACTGGTGTCTGGGTCTCGTTCCTCCGACAGCCATGGGAATGGATACAAATCCCGGGTGAGAGGGAAAGGGGTACAAATACAGAATATGATGGGGAGAGATAGAAATACAGGGTAAAATAGTAACATCTAACAGCGGCAACTAAAGGCAAGTCTTAGAATTCTAACATTCAATGTTTAGCAGCACACTAACATGGGGTATCAGTAGAGAGTATGACGAGGAGAGATACAAATAGAGGGTAAAATAGCAACATTTATCAACAGCAACTAAAGGCAAGTCCTAGAACTCTAACATTCAATGTTTAACAACAGACCAAACACTTCAAATTAAGACCATATCAACTTCATTAACATCAACTACCAATTACTGCTCTGAAAATGAGCTGTCATCTCCAGGATTTTCATTCCTCACAGTATCTCCCCTCTTTCTTTTTGATCGAGTTTAAGCCCGCATCAATTTGTAATTTCTGTTTCGTGGACATAAAATTACGTAACTTCTGATACTGGTCATAAACACTTTTAGCTGTTTTATGTTCTCCTTCTTGACTTTCAATCATCATTTTTTTGGTTTTGGCTTGAGCAGTTGTTTCTGAAACCTCTGTACTAGCTTGAATTGTAGATGATATAATCTTAATTAAACATGGGAGTAGGCAAGGTAAGACTATTAAACTTATTAATGCTGCAACTACTACAAAGATTACTTTCTTCCACCATTTCCCTTTAAAAGACCAAAAATCATCCCACCAACTGGTTCCTATTAGGGGAGTCCACTCCTGATTTCCCACATATGCTATTTTTCATATTTCTGTTGAGATGTTTCTTATTACCTCACTTCTATCATCGATTTTCATGCAGCACTCTGATGAATTAAATTTTCCACATATCCCTCTTTCATCGGCTACTGAGTAATCAACTGCAAGTTGAATTTGGTAGATGACAGTTCTAGTTTGGGCCAATTGGTAATTAATATGGTCAAGGACAAGTGATGTTCTGTTGGACACTACTTCTAGTACTGCCTGGAGTCGAATGATCCTACTGAGCATGTAAATTGGAGTACGATATCCCAGGATCCATCCTGGGCCCTAGTTTCAAGTCCGTATGTGTTAATTATCTCTTCTGCTGTCCAGATTGTTCCCTTCCAGGTTTGTTTTCCCCCCAGGTCAATTATATTCCTTTTTTTCCAGTTAGTGTTTCTCAAATTGTCATACAATGGAACCCCTAAACTTGACCCTGATTCCTTTGGCAATAGAAAGAAAGCAGGTTTGATGACACCTATAGTGCAGCTTCCCATCCAGTCTCCTGGAAGAGTAGTATAGGCTGTGTTGCCACAAATCCAAAATAAATGATCGGGGGCTTTCCAAAAGATGTCTCGGACTTCCCAAGGGTATTCTCAATATTTACAGATTTTTCCTATTCCCCAAAAGGGGTTTACCCCTTTTTCTGCACATTTGTGCAGCCTATAGTCTTCAGGATAAATGCACCCCTTTTCCTTTTTCCCAGTGGACCATTATTGATTTGGCTCTTGGGGAATCCATCTAGCATTTAAGTCTTCAATCTTTAGATACCTCTTGCTTGCCATCTTTCCCACTGGGGTATTATATCTCTTCCCTGCCCTTATTATGCATTCTACCCCAATTACTTTAGATTTTAAGTCCCATTGTTCTTTCCTTCTTTGTCCTAAAATGTGAGGTTTCTGTCCTGATTGTTCCCACCTTAGAATTTCTAATGGTCCTAAACTAATTCCCTCCCATGGCCAAATTTCTGTCATTTTAGTACTCCCACAGACCCAGCAGTTGGTTAGATTTAGTTCCTTACTAATTCTTTCAACTAGGTCTAGGAATAGATCCTTCCCTAAGGGCATTTCTATTTCATCCTTTTTGGTGGTTACTGTTAATTGTCTTTCCTTTATTAGATCTTTCAGTCCTTCCTGATTACTTTCAGGCTCAAAACAAAACCAAGTTTTTCCTACAGGGCATTCTCCAAGTAAGCGTTGCCTAAATGAGGCAATGCTTCTCGCAATCCAATAGACTTTCCCGTCCTCTTGACAGGTAAATAACTGGGAGTAGTTAAAAAATAAGGATTTACATTGGTGTGAACCCTTATCAGTGACCCAAGGTTCTCCCCATCGTGTAGGGGATGATAGTACATGGATTTTCCTTACTCCCTATACTTTCCATAAACAGGAATAACACCAGTCCTCCCAAGAGTCCAGTATGAACCATTGCCATGATCTCACCCGGCCCTGCCTGTTAGGATTGGGGAACTTTCTCCCTTCTCTTTCCTCCCACTTTCTATCATTTTAATAGCTCTCGAGGAATGTTCTGTAGGAGAGTAGGTTTGAAACCCCCGGGGTTTTCCTTGGAGAAAAATAGATTATTAGAACTCTATTGAACCTTTTGAACTTAACTATCATACTAACATTTAATTCTTATAACTCTTCAGCTTGTAACCTTGAACAGTTTAAAAGAGATGGAGGAACCCATTCTCTATATTCAAGATAATATATGAAATCTTTACACCAAACAGTTAACAAAATGTTCACTCTAATCTCTAATCCAATAATAGCATAATATACTCCAAAACAAATGAAGGCTCCAACACAAACTAAAAATTCTACATTCAAAAGTCAACAACAAAAACAATAAATGATGATGACTTGAATAAAAAGTATAACAATTTTAATATATTAGTCTCTTGTACTTTTATCAGTCTTTCTAAGCAACCTTTGGTCTCTTTCTAAAGGTAACTTTGAGACTGTCCGAGTTCAGGATTGCAACCCATGTGGAAGCGTCTGTAGCTGGTGCTGTTGGATCCAGTCTGCTGTTTGGGGGGGGTGGTACCGGTCCTTTGACTGGAGTGATGTGAGTCCAGCCTCTTTGTTGTGTCCTTCCTGCAGTGTGCATCATGAATAATACCTGGAAGGATCCTTCAAATTTTGGAGTTAATGGCGTATTGCTCCATGACTTCATTAGTACCCAATCTCCCGGACTTGTTTGGTGCACATCTGTCTCAAGGGGGGAAGTTTGGGGAAGATTTCCTCTTTTTCTCAGACTCTCTAGGGTCTTTCCAATGGTTTCTATTTACTTTCAGGTAGTGGTTTCCCCTTCTAAATAGTCCCCACTACTATATGGAGTCAGTAAAAATGGGAGTGTAAACATCATTTCATGGGGCGGAACCCCTATATCTGATCAGGGTCCTGTCCTGATCCTTAAAAGGGCAAGGGGTAGGCATTTGAGCCAGTTCATCTACATTTCTGCAATTAATTTTGTTAATATATTTGTGAGGGTTTTATTCATTCTTTCTACCCTCCCAGAGCTCTGGGGATGCCATGGGGTATGTAATCTCCTTTTTATTCCTAAAGCCTCAATTATTTTATGTAATGCTTGTGCGATAAAGTGTGGTCCCCTATCTGAATCAATATTGTACATCAACCCGTATTGGCGATTGATGTTAGAATTCTAAGATAATCTTGGCTACTATTTCCGCTTTTCCGGTCTCTTTTCTAGTTGGAAAGGCTTCTACCCAATGAGTGAGGTGGTCAACTATTACCAATAAGTGTTTGCAACTCTGTACAGGGGGCATTTCAGTAAAGTCTGAGTGTTTTGGAATAGTCTTTGGGCTAGTTCTCTTCCCCCTCGTATGGTCTGCCTCATCACTTTTTGATTTAGTTTTTGGCAAATTAACCATCCCTCAGTTACTGCTTTTGCTGCCTCATGTATTCCGATACATAAGTTTTCTCTTAAATAGTGATCACATAACCCTTGGACTCCCCAAATTGGTTAATTCCTGTATCTCTGGTAACATTTTCTGGGCTAGGGCTTTATTTAAAAGTTTACGCCCATCTGGTGTCAACCACTCCCCTTGGTTCCCCCGATGCATTTTTAATTCTTTTATTGCTTTTAGTTCTTTCTCACTGAATACTAGTTTTCCTTTCCTTTCTTCACCTAACACTTTGTTTAACCTGAGTCATTTCACTGGCTCCCCTGAGTCTAATGCTGCCTCCTTAGCCACTTGGTCAGCTAACTGATTCCCTTTTTCCTCGATGGTATCCCCTTTCTGATGTCCCTTAACATGTACCACTGCGATCTCTGCAGGTTTAGGTAGAGATTCTAATATTGATCTTATCAGTTCAGTGTGCACTAAGTTTTTTCCTTTGGAGTTCAGATACCCACGTTCCTCCCAAATCTTTCCAAATGTATGAACGATCCCAAAGGCATACCGTGAGTCAGTGTAAATTGTCCCTTGGCCCCCTTCCAATAAGTCAAGTCCCCTCTTCAAGGCATAGATTTCACAACACTGAGCTGACCAATTAGAAGGCAGTTTGCCCTTCTCGGTAATTCTCATGTCTTCCTTTTCTGTAGTTTCAATTATTGCATATCCAGACATCCTTTTTCCCTCCACTACTCTCGAAGACCCATCAGTAAATAATTTTATTCCATAAGGTAGAGGTATCTTTTCTAGATCTTCCCTAACTTTTGTCTGAAAGTCCACTAGTTCCAAGCAGTTATGCTCTAGTTCTAATAATGGCTCTCCAGAGAGAAACTGCACTGGATTTAGAGTTTTAGAGGTTACCAGCTCTAGGTTATCAGCATTTATTAAGATTATTTCATATTTTAATACTCTGGAGTCAGTAAGCCACTTCTGGGCTCTTTAGCCTTAATATTGTTTTTAGATCATGTGGTGTATGGATTCTTATTTTACATCGCAGGGTCAATTTTTGAGTCTCTTCAATTAAGGTGGTTGCTGCAGCAACTGCTTGAATACAGGTGGGCCACCTCCTAGCTACCGGGTCTAGCAGTTTGGAGATGTAAGCTATTGGTTTCTTACACCCTCCCCACTCTTGGGCTACCACCCCATATGCAATTCCTTTTTCGGTATTTACAAATAGGTCAAATTCTTTTTCCAGATTGGGCAAACTTAGGACAGGTGCTGAGGTTTGTTTGTCTTTCAAATTATTTCAGTTTTTTTCATCCTCATTTCTCCATTCTATTGGGTCAGCGTTTACTAATTTGTCATATAAAAATTTTACACTTTGGGTACATTGGTCTAACCCTAACTTACAGTACCGAAATAAGCCTAATAGTTTTCTGTCATCTCTCTTAGTTTTTGGTACTGGTATGGATAGTATGCCTGAAATTCTTTCAGGACTTAATTTCTTATATCCTTTCCCAATTATGTGTCCCAGATAAGTAACTTCCGCTTCCACAAATGGCAATTTATTCTGAGATACTTTTAAACCCTTTGCTCTTAGGATATTTAAAAGGTGTATACTTGTTACCCTGACATTATTCCGTTCCTCTCCAGATATTAATAAGTCATCTACATATTGTAGAATTTGTACTTCGCTCTCAGGGTTGAATTGTTCTAAAAGCCCTTCTAAGGCCTGCCCGGAGAGATCTGGGGACTCGGTAAATCCTTGGGGTAGGCGCGTCCACCTTAATTGTTGTTTCCTCCTCTTCTCTGGATGTTCCCACTCAAACACGAAACAATCCCTACGTTCCTCAGCAAGAGGACATGCCCAAAATGCATCTTGTAAATCTATAATAGTAAAAGAGGCATGCTCCCTTGGGATCTGACTCAAGAGGGTGTAGGGATTTGGGACCACTGGATGCCTGGTTATAGTTCTCTTATTTTTCTTCCTTAAGTTTTGGACAAATTGGTATTTTCCACCTGCCTTCTTGATTGCTAAAATAGGGGTGTTGTGGGGAGACATACACGGCTCCAGGATACCTTCCTCTAATAGCTGCTCAATCACAGGGGTCAGTCCCTTTTTTCCCTCAATAGACCTTGGGTATTGCTTTACTTGAACGGGAGGAATTCCTTTTTGCATTTCAATTCTTATTGGTGGGATGTCTAGATAGCCCCTCTTTCCTTCTCCTGCCCAAACCTCTGGGTTTATCTGCTCTGTATCTCCTGATGTCAATTTCATGATCTGGACTATCATTCTCCCATCCTTTGGGATAATCCCCACTCCTAATGAGACTTGTAGGTCCCTTCCTAGTAAATTACTTTCTAGATTAGGTAAATAGATCAAGTCAGCCACACACTGCCTTCTGTTTCCTTTAATTTCTACGTTTTCAGCTATGGAGGCTCTAAATGGTTTTCCCTCTGCTCCCATCACCTCACAGACCTTTCTCCCAGTCGTCACTCTTGTGGGTAATTCCTTTATACTTGATCTATCTGCTCCGGTATCAACTAAAAATTCAAATTCCTCACTTTGGGGACCGACTTCAAAGTTTACCAGAGGCTCTTCTTGATGGTACATTGGGTCCCCTAGCATGTAAAGCCCCTGACACACCTTGTTGTCATCCCTCAGGAGTCTCTCAAGAGCCTTTTGTTCTTTTACCATTGCCTCATCCAAAGAGAGTTTATTGCAATCCCTTCTTATGTGTCCTATCTCTCCACAATAATAACGTTTTCTGTCGCTCAGTGGTGCCCCTGGTCTCTTGTTTGTATCCACCCATGGAGGTAGTATAGGTTTATCTTTGGGTGTTTCAAAGGAGGACTTTTGTCCATTTTCACTTATTCTCGATGGTTGTCCCTGCTGATCTCTGGTTACCCCTAGACTTTCCCTGGCTACAGCTACCATGATTCTAGCTTTAGCTTTAGTTTTCTCTTCTTCTCTCCTTAAATATATCCTTAAAGCTTCCTTTAACAGTTCATTTATTCCCTTCTCCTGCCAGTCATCCATTTTCTCTAACTTTCTCCATATGTCCAGCCATGATTTTGTAACCCATTGCACTTTTAGAAGTACTTAGCCTTAAGAGCTATCAGGATCTATATTGGAATATAATTGGAAGTTCCTCTTTAATCTCTTAAGCCAAGTAGCTAGGATTTCATCCATTTCTTGCATGTTATCAAAAGCTAGTTTTGTGTTATTACTTCAGGGAACTGATTTCTTTATTCCTCTAACCATCAGGGACCTATACTCTTCCATGTTCCTTCTATCTTTCTCTTCATTAGGGTCCCACTCAGGGTCCTGTAAGGGGAATTTCTGGTCACTGGGATCTCCTGAACAATTTTCTCACTCTCAGATCCGCATTCCTGCGGCCCTGATCATCCTCACTTCTTCAGCGCTGAACAAAATTTTTAAAATAGAGTTCAGCTCTCCCCAGGTGTAAATGTTAAGGGCTAGAAATAGATTTACTTGGTTCGATATACCTACCGGATTCTCCACGAACTTCCCTAACTCCTTTTCAAAGCCTCGAATTTCAGTGGCTGTTAATGGGGCATTCACAAACCCAAGTACCCCACGTATCCCACCCAAGGGGACTTCTCTAAGAGGAAAAAACTTCTCCACTTTATAAGTATTTGATCTTGTATTACAGTAAGGTCCCTCCGTGAGGTTACACTTGTGGGAAGAAACGGGAGGAGTGGGGCTAGTTGACCTCTACTAACTGGGTTAGAGATGGAGGTGCTCACCTCCCAGTTAGGAGGGAGTAATGGTATAGCAGTAGGTAAGGGGAAAGAGACTGAACCCGTAGGAAGGGACACTGGAGGTGGGGCTGGAGAGACAGTTGAAGAGGCTGAGGGGGAGACTGGAGAAATAACTGGATTAGAGGGAGGTGGGACAGTAGTGTTTGGAGAGGTAAGGGAGTTGAAGTTAGGATAGGAGTGTTAATCGGAGGTGGTAATGGGATCGGAGCGGCTGCTGATTCTGGGGATGGAGAGGCCAGAGGTAAAATTGGGGGATCTGGGAGAGAAGCCTGGGGCCTTGCCAGGGAAATAGAGGGGGAATAGAGGAGGAGGTAAGTAATCAAGTAACACTAACCTCTTCTCTCCCCTCGTTATTTTCCTTCCGTTTTTGTAGTTTACAGATTTTTATAACATTGCTGGTGGTATCCCTCTGCCAACATGCAGCATATGTTAACTGCTCAAGATTGGGACTTTCTCGGGTTTTCAGGTGTTGGTTTAATTGGGAACACATCCATGGATCTCTTGTCCCATACCATGGCCACTCCCCCTGCAGGTTTAACTTAGGCCAGACTTCGATACAATAGTGAATCGTTTTCATTTTGTCTAAGGTTTTCGTCGCCTCCTGAATTTTGGGAATTCTGTCCCTCCCTGCCCCAAAGACCAAAAGAGATGTTAGAAAATTATTAGGTTTGTTTGAGTATTGCAGATTATGGCTTGATCAGTATTAAATCACTAAAAGCGTTAGTCATTTAGTCATGAAATCACTAAAAGCGTTAGTCATGACAAATTGATAGACTCAGAGCCTGTAACCTGGACCTCAAATGACAAGGAACAGCTTTGGAATCTGAAAACTAAATTGTCCTCTGCCCCTGTATTGAGCCTACCAGACCTTTAAAAGATTTTTGACCTATTTGTAAATGTGGAAGAGGGGATGGGCTCCTCATGGTCCCTCTCAAACTTCTAACATAGTTTCTCATTATTCTTCTCATGATTATACAATAATTATATTTAATTACTAAACAATCATCACATCTAACAATTATATCATTTATCATATACTCCTTATGCAGGTGCAATTTCACATGATCTGGCAAAACACAAAGCCTGACATTTTCAGAGTCTATTTTTAACATTGTTCCAGGGCCCCACTAAGTCTAGCTTCTTTCTAATTCCCCTAATTTTATGATTTTAAAACCTTTTACTATCACTCCCACTCTCATCTAAGATGGCGAACCACCCGACACCATAAAGAAGAGGATTGTGTCACCCAGTAACCAGATATGAAAATCCCATAAGACAAGGAAGAAAAGAATGACCTAACAAAAACCCCTAAAACAACAAGCCACCATGCAAATGAAGAATTAAAATAACACTTCTAACCAGAGAAAACATAAGACAACATCAGGACCATGGTCAGAGATTTTTGCCTTCGTCACCCTAACCAGAACAGGCCAAGAGCAGTACAGGGACCATGGACCTGAAACCAACAGTGTCTACCCAGAGACTCTTGAAAGGAGAGAAAACCCAGCTCTGCCAGGCCTTGCTCAGCATTGCAGTTCCCTGCTCACAGCCTTGGGCTCCCTGCAATCCTGCCCTCAAGGATCTGCTCTCACCAGGCCCTGGGCAGCCTTGGGCACTCCCTGCCCTCCCTGGGGCCCAGCCATGCTCCAAGGCACTTGGAGTTTTGCTGCTGACTCCTTGAGCAGCTTCTTCATCCTTCTCTGCGTGCCTGAGGCTCCTGGAGCCAGCCCCAAATCCAGTGTGGGGCTGATGAAAATACAGAAAGGCCTCAGGAGCTCTTTGTCTCCCTTCCATTGTCTTTGAGTCTCCAGGGCTTGTGCAGTGATTGGAGTCAGTTTGGAGTTGTCTTCAGGAGGGAGATTCCAATGTGCACCTCATGATTTTTCTTTTCAGTCAAGGGAATATTTTTTTACTTTTCATTTCAGAAAAGAGAGGACAGAAGCATTTCCCAGGTTATCTTGATGCTGAATGTCTCCTTAGGAGGTCTGGGCAGGGAGAAGAATGAGCCCCTTGCAGGGTGAGCCTGTTTGGACAAGCTGGCCCTCATCCGCAGCCTCACCATGTCTGACATCACGCACCTGGGACTGAAATCCAAAAATATCCAAATATGTTCATGTAATGATTTTATTTTTATTCTGTACACAACATTTTGTGTTAATATTTATTTATATGTTCATTAAATTTATTTCTATTTCTAAGAAAAATATTGGTTTTTCTTACCTAATTTTTGTATTTACTTTAAGAATATATACGATTTTAGTAGACAAAAAAATTGATGTTCATTGTTTCTAAGTAACACAATTACCTTAATTCATATTATTGGCCATTTCTTTCTTCCTCTTTATGGAAATTAGGAATATTTCCAGTCATTTTCTGAACATCTTCATCATCGTTTTCAGACACAGGGACAAGAAGGGGCACTTCGGGGCCCCTGGAGACATTTCTGGGGCCAATTTGGGGCAGTTTTGGGTCTGGGGGGGGAATTCAGAGAGAACTTGAGGGTCTGGAGAGCACTTGGGGGAGCCAGGTGGGCACTTGGAGGGGCACTCAGGGATTCTGAGGGACAGTTCGGGGTCCGGGGCAGCACTTGGGGATCCAGGGGGGCCCTTGGAGGTCACGGATGGAAATCTGGGGCACTTTGGGGTCCGGGCGGATCCTTGGGCAGCTCGAACGGGGCTCTCTGGGGCGCGGGGGGCGATGGGAGTTGTAGGTGTAGGTATCACACGGTTTAACGAGGCCGCGGAGCATCACGGGAGTTCAGGGCGCAGCTGCAATGGCTCTCGGTGGGGCGCGGGGCATGAGGGGAGATGAAGCCCCAGCTGGAATAGTGCTGGACGTGAGCCGTGGAGCATGATTGGGAGCCGTAGTCCCGGAAGTGGTTGGAACGCAGCGTTTGGGGGTATGGGAAGGCTCTTGGGGAAACATTTGCATCTGAGCCGCGACTTGAGGCCCTGGGGGAAACTCAGATGGTTTGGGAGCCCTTGGGGGGAGCTCAGGGAGCCCTAACTGGGTTCTTTAGGGCACGGGGCATGGCAGAAGTTTTAGGCGTGGGACTGTGTTCTGAGGGGCTCTGGGGCCGTGGGGGATGAGAGGAGATGAATTCCCAGAAGTGGCTGTACCGGGCATCTGTGGGTGTGGGAGCACTCAGGGGCTCCAGCGACGCCTTTGGGGGTCCTGAATGGGCGCTGAGGGGTCACTGAGGGATCCTGGAGGGTCTGGGGAACACTCTTGGGACAGATGAGGGCGGATAAAGGGGTTCTGTGGAGCGCAAGGTACGATGAACATTTTATTTGCGGCTCCAATGAGTCAGTATCCGGCCGCGGGGCATGACAGGAGTTGTAAGCAAAAATAAAATATGGCGCCAATGTAGGGACCGTCCTTAGTCCCGGATCCCTTGCGCTGATTGGCTGCGGCTGCTGATGGGCGGGAGCATCGGCAAATGGGATGCGGTGGAGGCGGGAACAGCCAATTCACCGTCCTCCAGTCCCTCCCAGTACAGATGGGTTCATCCTCAGTACAGCCCAGTACAACTCCAGTGCCCCTCCAGTTCCTCCCAGTACAGCCCAGTCCATCCCAATACATCCGAGTTCATTCCCAGTTGTTCCCAGTTCCTCCCAATGCCATCCACAGGATGCCCCGGTCTCCCCAGTTTTCTCAGCAATGTCCCCAGTGTCCCCAGTGAGTCCCAGTCACCCCCAGTGTCACTCCCACTATGTCCCAGTGTCTCCAACAGCGTTCCCAGTGATCCCCAGTATGTCCCAGTCCTCCCCAGGGTTTCCAAGGACAGTTTAATTTCTCTCGGTGGCCATGGCAGCCAAACCCAGCAGTGGGGTCAGTGCAGTGCCCATGGCCACAGTCCCTTGCAGTGGCCCCGTGCAGCTTGGGCTGATGATCCACCCTCACAGCTGGCCCAGGGCAGCTCTGCAGTGGCTTTGGTGGCACCTGGGGCTGGCACACACCTGAGCAGTGTGTCTGTTTGCAGTGCGGAAATTCAGGAGGTTCAGATTGCTGCAAAAAACCCCAAAAAGGGAAAACCCCTCTTAGGCTGAGTGCAGCCAGCTCTGGAAGCACAGCAGGTCCCAGGGGAGTGAGGACAGACAGGATGGGGCTGGGCAATGTGGAGCAAGGTTGTCCACACTGGGTCAGAGCTCAAGGCAAAGCTTCTGTGAGCAGGCCAGAGCTGCTGAGGAGAGACCCTGGGTCAATATCAATCACAGAATGCTGCAATCACCTCTGCTGTAATGAGGAATAAAATAAAATACTTCCTTTAAAATAGAAAAATGTATTTTTTACAAGTTCTTTGAAATCTTTCTCCATTACTGTATTAAGAAAAGTTTAATGATTCTCACGGGGCTTTGGTGTTGTTTACATCAGACTTAGTCCCTGAGAGTGACTTCAATAAACTTCTCAAGAACTCAAAATTAAATTGAAACTCTAAAGTTTCTTGAAGTTTTAATGGGTCCCACTGAGGAACATGACTGAGAAAGTGTCCCCAGGTTCCAGTTAGAGCAGAACACTGGAGGCAGTGATGACAACAGGGGACAAACAAGGCCAAGGTGTCTCTGGTGCTGAGCAAAGCTGGATGTGTTTGAGGAATGCCAAGGGCCAAGGCCTGAGCCCCAGCCCCTGGCCAGGCCGATGCTCTCCCTCCCTCCTTGCTCAGGGCTCTTGCCGGGATGGGCACTGGCATGTGGGGATGTGCAATGGCAAGGGCAGGAGCATGGGACGGCCCCTGCCAGGCTGCTGAGCAGGGACAAGGAGGCAATGAGGCCCCAGGCCTGCAAGGGTCACTTGTCTCCTGCTCCTGCCTCAGGCCCAGGCCCAGCAGCCATGGCCAAAGTGCTGCCCAAGGTGGCTCTGGCAGGGCTGTCTTGCAGCTGCTGCCCATGCCTGTGCCCTGTGCCGCCCAGGCTGTGCTACGGTGTCCCTGCCCTGCGCCTCTGTCCCTGCAGGCTGTCGGCATTCCCCGGCTGCCCCACCTGGCTGGCCCCTTCCTTTGCTGACAGCTCTGCTATATCAGTTACTTGTGAGGGTTCCTCAGGGTGAGAGAGATGGATGAGAATCTTGCTTCATGATCAGATGGCTGGATTTATTAATATAAGATATATAATACCTTATGACTATATTAAAAGGAATACAGAGAAAAGTTGCAGAAGCTGCTAAGCTAAGAATAGAATAGAAATCTGAAAACAACTTTCGGTGTCCAGGCAGAAAGCAGGACAATCTCTCCTGTGAGTGGTCAGTAAATCGAAACACTCACAGAAGACCAATCACAGATGCATCTGTTACATTCCACAACAGCAGATAATAATTGTTTACATTTTTCTTCTGGGGCCTCAGCTTCCCAGAAAGGACAAATTCTAAAAGAAAAGATTTTTATGAAAAGATGTCTGTGACATGTCACCTTTCCAAATTATATAAATGAAAAAGAAAAAATGGTGATGTGGAATGAACAGGAAATTTCTTCACCTGTATAACATACAATACTAACAAATCACTAAAACAATCTTACAATCTAAGAAAATGCAAAAAACAATGCCAAGAAGATTGAATTCCAAGCAGCTGAGTTTCAGGAACAGTCCATGGGCTGAAATCCTTCCTCTTGGACATATCTGAAAGTCCTTTTTGGTCCTGAAACAGAATTGCTGCAAAAAGTCCATCAATAGTTATCAAAAACCATTGACAGTCATAAAACAATTTCAAACAATTTGAACAATTTTTGGAAAGTCATTTTCTGTCCCTTCAATGCTTCAGTGTTTCAGAGCTGCTACCAGCTATTTTCAATCATTTTTATTTAATTTTAATTTTTTTTTAATCGAAAAGAGCAGCAGCAGAGCAGAGCTCATTATTATTGTGCCTACTGGGGCTGCGAAACAATAGCCAGTGGATGGCTACCACCGCGGAAAGATGAGTACGTTGGAGTCATTTGGGGACCTAAAGGTTACACTCAACCTACACTTCACAACTATATTGACACTGGGGATCAACCACCGATGGGGAATGTCTGCAAGTATTTGAACATTACTACCCAGAGGCTAGCAGATGCCTCGTGGTTAATAGGGAAAAAGTGGGGTGTCCGATTGGCAGTAGCCGGGAAGGATCCTGGCAGTCTATTTGCTATTAAGAAAGAGATTGCTCCACCGGACCCAGAACCAGTGGGACCGAATCTGGTACTGAGTCCAGAAGTGAGCATAGGTCAAACCTCAGACCCAACCAAAGACAACTCCTTAAATACAGTTGGGGAAGGGATCGATAACACTCTAAGTGAATAAAACAGCAGAGCAGAACACTTTGTGGAAAGTAATGCAGGCCAGTTTTGGAATTCTAAACAAGACCAACCCGAACCTAACTGAGGGGTGTTGGCTATGTTATAATATCCAGCCTCCCTTCTATGAAGCAACTGGGGTAACTGCAAAAGCTAGAAGGGTGAATGGGACAAATCCTAGTCAGTGTCATTGGAAACGGGACAAAGAAAATACTAATTTTCAGGGAATAACACTCTCCCTGGTAACAGGGAAAGGCCGATGTGTAGGGGCTATACCAAGGGACAAGCAGCACTTATGCGAGGAAATCATCCGAGTAAAAGACAGCACACCTCCTGCGGAATGGCTCCTGCCTGCTGCTAATACAAAATGGGTATGCCAGGGCATCGGAGTAACTCCCTGCTTATCTTTGAAATTGTTCAACCACTCAAATGACTACTGTATCCAAGTAACTATCATACCTAGAATTATGTATCATTCCATGGATTATGTAATTGACCAACACACTACAAGGGAACACTACTTAGTCAAAAGAGAACCATTTACGGCATTGACAATAGCTGCCCTCCTCACAGTTGGGGGGGTAGGGGCTGGTACAGGGGTGACTTCACTGGTCAGTCAGCATAAAGAATTTAGGGAGCTTAGAATTTCAGTCGACAAGGACTTAAGCAGAATCGAACAAGCTATTGATGGATTAGTAAAATCTGTACGGTCCTTATCAGAGGTGATGCTACAAAATAGAAGAGGATTAGATCTGCTGTTCTTACAGCAGGGTGGACTGTTTATAGCGCTTAAGGAAGAATGCTGTGCTTACGCTGATCATACCGGAGTTGTTGTTGATACAATGGCAGAACTAAGAAAACGGTTGGAACAAAGAAAGAAATGGAAGCACACCAGAGTTGGTACGAGTCATAGTTCAGCCACTCTCCCTGGTTAGCCACGCTACTGTCTACCATTGCAGGGCCCTTAATTTTACTAGTGCTTGGACTTACATTTGGGCCATGAATATTCAATAAGTTGATTGCTATAGTAAGAGGACGCTTGGAAGCTGCACATCTTATGCTTGTTAGGGCTAAGTACAAGCAAGACTCAGAAGACAAAACGGTGGATCTTGCTAGACGGGAATTGCAAAGATTTAATAAACAAAATAAACAAACAGAAACGATTTGATGAACAAAATGGTTAAAAAGAAAAAGGGGGGAATTGTAATGGGTTAAAACTTTAAGTTTGTTCATCAAAGCTGACAAAGTTATTCCAGTAAGAATGTTGCCTAATAAATTTCCAGACTTAAAAGGATTAAGAAGGTGAAACCAAAGACAATGGGTTTCACAAACATTTGTTTATCTGCTGAGTAAACTGTTGGGTGGTGGGCTTGCTATGATTGATAACACAGTATTAGCTTATCCGCTCAGTAAACTTAAGATTCCAGGAACACAGCTTAAAATTGCAGGAATCAGACAAAGGAAAAATACCAACCTTCATCTTCAGACCTCCGGGAGGTGGACTGTGACCACCTAGACACAAAAGAAGAACACACAGAGTACTACACATCAACCCGGAAGCAGGACTGTATAAGAACTCCACGAAAAATCAGAAGAGCGCGGCAGCGGTGGAACGGAGACTCCCCTGTCGCCCAGAGCTGATTTGCTTATTGCTTTACCCACTGTAATCAATAAATTCTCAATTGATTTTACTTGGCAAATTGTCAGTTCAATTTATAACAAGGGGTTATGAGGGCCTCTGGGAGGGCATGAGAGGGATGCTATGGGTCATGAGGGGCTGTGAACTGTGAAGGATCGTGAGGGGTCATGAGAGGCCAAGAGGGGCTTGGAGGGGCCATGAGCAGATTTTAGGGGCCATGACGGGCTCTGAGAGGCCATGAAGGGCTGTTGGGGACCTTGAGGGAGAGAAGGCACTCTGAGAGGCTGTGGGAGGCCAGGCACCTCATGGAACCAAGGGTCGCTTTGGACACTGTGGAACCAAGGAGACTGTTGTTTGCAGTATGAAAACTTATGGAGTCAAAAGTCCATTGTGACATTCTAGAGCCTCATGGAACCATGGAGACCATTATGACACTTCAGGACCCACTGGAACCAAGGGGCCATTGTGACACTGCAGGGCCTCGTTTAACCAAGGGCTCATTGTAGCACGGCAGGGCCTCATTGAATCAAGGGTATCGTAGTGGGGCTCCATGAGACCACGGGGACATTCTGACTCTGGGGAACCAAGGAGACCATTGTGACACTGCAGAGCTCAGTGGAACTAAGAACTCATGTCACAGTGAATAGCCCAATGGAATCAAAAGGCCATTCTGTACTTCAGGGCTTCATTGAGCCCTGTGGGGCCTCATAGAATCCTGGAGGCCATTATGTCACTTTGAGGCCTCATTGAGTCAAGGGGCTCGGCAGGGCCTTGTGGAACAAAGGAGCTCTTTGTGACACTGCAGGGACTCGTGGAAACAATGAGACCGTTCTGGCACTCTGAGTCCCCATGGCAACAAGGGGCCAGTGTGCCACAGCCATGTCCTGAGGAACCAAGGGTCCATTGTGATCCTGGGGAGCCCAATAGAACCAAGGGGCCATTGTGGTACTCTGCACAGTCCCATGGAACCAAGGAAACCATTTTGACACTGCAAGGCCTCATGGAAGCAAGGGGCCATTGTGCCAATGGGGACCCAACAGGGCCACTGTGATATCACTGGACTTAGGGACACAAAGATCTCTTGCTATACTATGGGGCCATATGGAACCAAGGGGCCACTGTAATGCTGCAGGGACCCAAGGATCAAAGAACATAGAAAAGTTCTGGTTGGCTTGGCTTGACTGGTGCAGCTGACCTTGGCATGTTGAGGGTGGCCCTAAACTGCCCCTAAAACCCTGGACTTCAGTGCTTTCTTTCCTGTGGGAAAGAACTCTTCTCCTCCAGGTGTTCATGGCTGAAATTGGGATTCTACATCCAAATTCAGTTTTATCGAAGGATGATTCCTGTATGAAACCTGCAAGAATAGACAGCTCTGGGTGGCCTTGACATCTTGGGGGCCACCTCTCATCTGCCTTCAAAACAATGGGGGGCCAAGCTCTTCTTTCCATGGAAAAATATTCTTTCAAGTGCAGGTCTCCATAGCCAAAAGTGGGAATCCGCCTCCAAAATTCCTTATTTCCTAGAATAGCTCCCAGACAAAAGCTGCCAGGACTGTCTAGGTTCCCTTGGTTTCCTGAGGGCCAGCTCTCATCTGCCTGTAAAACACTGGAGCTCTGTACTTTCCTTCCTATGCAAAAGAACTGTCCTTCTCATCAAGGTGCCCATGGACAAAACTGGGATTTGGCCTCCCAAACTCCATCTACCCAAGGACTGCTCCCAGACAAAAGCTGCCAAGACAAACAGGTCTGGCTGGCCTTGGCCTCCTTGGAGCTGCCTCTAATATGCCTTTGAAACACTGGGGCTCTGCCCTTTCCTTCCTGTGGAGAAGAACTGTCATTCTGGTCCAGGCACGTGTGGCTGAAATGAAACTCCACCTCCAAAACTACACAAATATCCAAGGGTTGCTTTCAGACAAAAGCTGCAAGGACAGACAGGTCTGGCTGCCCTTGGCATCTGGTGAGTGGCTCTGATTTTCCTTCAAACCCCTGGGGCTCTGTGGGTTCCTTCCTGTAGAAAAGAACTGTCCTTCTTGTCCAGGCACCCATGGCCTCAAGCACATGAGCACTGTACAGGGACATGGGAGCTCTGTGCTCAGTGGGGTGGGGACTGAGGACAGTAGAGGAGAGCCCTGGGAGGGACTGAAGGGTGGTTACAGACATGGTGGATCCTTTTAACACAATAGTAAACAGGGAGAAAAAAAGAAAAAAATTAATGTAAATTGCCACTGGGGAGATTTGGACTGGACACAAGGACAAAAGAATTTCCCTCACAGGGCAGAGCTGTGGTGCAACACATCCTCCAGAAGGAGTCTGGGTCAGCCCTAGGCTTTGTGTGGGCAGGCAGAGGCAGGCAGGAGGCAGAGCTGTCAGCAAAGGAAGGGGCCAGCCAGGTGGGGCAGCCGGGGCATGCCGACAGCCTGCAGGGACAGAGGCGCAGGGCAGGGACACCGTAGCACAGCCTTGGCTGCACAGGGCACAGGCATGTGCAGCAGCTGCAAGACAGGCCTGCCAGAGCCAACTTGGGCAGCACTTTGGCCATGGCTGCTGGGCCTGGGCCTGAGGCAGGAGCAGGAGACAAGTGACCCTTGCAGGCCTGGGGCCTCATTGCCTCCTTGTCCCTGCTCAGCAGCCTGGCAGGGGCCGTCCCATGCTCCTGCCCTTGCCATTGCACATCCCCACATGCCAGTGCCCATCCCGGCAAGAGCCCTGAGCAAGGAGGGAGGGACAGCATCGGCCTGGCCAGGGGCTGGGGCTCAGGCCTTGGCCCTTTGCATTCCTCAAACACATCCAGCTTTGCTGAGCACCAGAGACACCTTGGCATTGTTTGTCCCCAGCTGTCAATACTGCCTCCAGTGTTCTGCTCTAACTGGAACCTGGGGACACTCTCTCAGTTGTGTCCATCTGTGGGACCCATTAAAACTTCAAGGAACTTCTACGTCTAAATTTAATTTTGAGTTCTTGAGAAGTTTTTGAACACTCTCTCAGGGACTGAGTCTGATGTAAACAACACCAAATCCCGAAGAGGCTCATTAAAATCCTTGTGCTGTTTCTGTGCTGCTGAGCTTTAAAGGAACGGCTCTTGCCAGGGCCAGCTCCTCTCCCAGCCCAGCAGGGCTCAGAGCTCTGCCTGCAGGCACTGAGGGACAGGAGCCAGGCAGAGACAGGCTGAAGGCAATCAGGATTGGGAAGACATTGAGCTGAGACTTCACTTAGGGAAAGATCTTCACAGCCCTGTGCATGGTGAGTGTGTGGGTGCAGGGCAATGTCCCCTGTGCTCCTGGAGGGATCTCCTGAAGCCAGCACACCCCACAGCCTGGGGGATGTGTCAGGAGGACTCTCCCACGTTCTCTGTGACACAGGAGGAGGAGGAGGAGGATGTGCTGCAGAGCGGGGCTGCCCCGGGCACCGTCAGAGGGACAGGGCAGGACGGCTCCTGCTGCCAGGGATGCCTGCAGGGGCTGATGCTGGGGCTGCAGCCAGGGCTGCCCAGGGCTGTCCTGCAGAGCAGCTCCTGCAGCCCTCACGGCTCTTGGCCAGCCCAGGGCATGTGCCACTTCCAGGGGCAGCTCTCAGCCTGCCTGGCAGCTCCCCATGGACGCTGCAGGGGAGAAGTTGGAGGTGGAAGGAGCCACCCCCATCAGGGCAGATTCCTCCTGCTCTGGAGATGGTGCTGCATGGCCAGGGCTGCTCTCAGCTTCCTCCTCAAGGGAAGGGAAAGGGGCTGTCCGCTTTGGCTGTGTCACTGAGACTTCTGCACTGTCACCCTGGGCATCAGCAGATGGGCCTCAGATCACCCTCAGAAAGTGCCTCCTCAGCCTCCTCTCCCTACAGACAGCAGCAGCAGCACCTCGGCTTGCAGCATCTCTGTTTGTCTGGCCTGCCCTTAAGGCCCTGCTGCCAGGGAGATGCCCCTGGGCAGTGCCCTGTGCTGGGAGGGGTCTGCAGGGCAGAGCTGAGCCCCCAGGGCTGGGCTGGGCTCTGGCAGCAGTGGCAGGGACAAGGCTTGGGTAAAGAAAAACAGCTCCCAATAGGCACAACTCCAGACAGCAGAGAGACAGACCTACCCTTGGTATCCCATCCTGTCCAGCTGCACAGGGAAAGAGGAAAGGGTTTGGAGAAAATTAGTTTTAAAATTGAGAATTCACGAAGTCCACTTTGTTTTCAAGAAAGTTTTAGGTGTGATCACGCTTAAATCAAAAGAGGTGAAATGAACAAAGGGCATCTGTTTAGCGACTAGCGCTGCGTGCACTGGGGCACAGGGAGCCCTCTTTTCCTTCTGGGCTCCAGAGTGTTCAGGCTGAGAGCAGTGCTGAAGATGAGGCAGAAACTCAGCTCACAAACCCGAACTCAAATAAAGTTTAGCAAAGTTCCCTCACAGGAAGAGAATTAATTTCGAAGGGAATTTCAACTAAAATACATAGGATAGACTTAAAGCCTTGGTCCAGCTATTCAAGTCTTCTTTCAACAGTCCATGATCCCCAGAGTGAAGAAATGTCCAATCTGGCACTGCCATTTCCTTCCCAGGCAGGTGTTAATGCTCTATAAATACCTGTACCCAAAGGCACCAAATGTCCAACAGCAGCTCCATCAGGCACTTCCTCCTGCTGGCATTGGCAGACATGCGGCAGCTGCAGCTCCTGCACTTCTGCCTCTTGCTGGCCATCTCCCTGGCTGCCCTCCTGGGCAACGGCCTCATCATCAACGCCATAGCCTGCAGCCACCACCTGCACACGCCCATGTTCTTCTTCCTGCTCAACCTGGCCCTCAGCGACCTGGGCTCCATCTGCACCACTGTCCCCAAAACCATGCACAATTCCCTCTGGGACACCAGCACCATTTCCTACTCCGGATGTGCTGCACAGCTATTTTCCTTTCTCTTCTTCATTTCAGCAGAGTATTTTCTCTTGACCGTCATGTGCTATGACCGCTACGTGTCCATCTGCAAACCCCTGCACTACGGGACCCTCCTGGGCAGCAGAGCTTGTGCCCACATGGCAGCAGCTGCCTGGGCCAGTGCCTTTCTCAATGCTCTGCTGCACACAGCCAGTACATTTACCCTGCCCCTCTGCCATGGCAATGCCCTGGGCCAGTTCTTCTGTGAAATCCCACAGTTCCTCAAGCTCTCCTGCTCCAAATCCTACCTCAGGGAACTTGGAGTTTCTGTTTTCACTACCTTCTTAGCATTTGGTTGTTTTGTGTTCATGGTTCTCTCCTATGTGCAGATCTTCAGGGCTGTGCTGAGGATCCCCTCTGAGCAGGGACGGCACAAAGCCTTTTCCACCTGCCTCCCCCACCTCGCCGTGATCTCCCTGTTCGTCAGCACCTCATTTTTTGCCTACCTGAAGCCCCCCTCCATCTCCTCCCCATCCCTGGATCTGGCCCTGTCAGTTCTGTACTCGGTGGTGCCTCCAGCCCTGAACCCCCTCATCTACAGCCTGAGAAACCAGAAGCTCAAGGATGCCCTGAGGAAAATGATGACTAGCTGCTTTTGAGAAGCAAAAAATGGCCTGTTTTCTTTTGCATAGCTTTTGGAATGGAACTGATGACAGGCCCCACAGGCCTTCCTGGGTCTTTGGTAGGGGTCAGTGGGGTTTTTAGTCATAATGTTGTACTTGATGAAGTTATTTAATCACCATCTAATTCACTGTCTTTCTCTTGAATTTGACCCACAAGCTCTGTAAACCAGGGATTGGGCTATCGCTACATTCGAAGAAAAAAAGCTTCCTTGCAGTGCCTGTTTTATCTGGAATTCCAGCTCTAAGCCCTGTGTAAAGTTAGGGGGAAGAAGGGGAAAAGAGTCCCAGCAGAGCAGCACGGCCAGGGAGCAGCAGGGATTGGTCCTTTCAGAGCTGCTCTGCCCAACTCCACCCTGTCCTTGCCAGCCCTGCTGTGGCTGTAAGGCCAGAGTGCTCTGGCAGCTTGGTCACTGTCCTGCTGCGTGTCCCTGCTGTGGCCACAGGCAGGGCCAGGCCATGGGCACTGCTGGGACACAGCTGGGCTCCAGCACAGCAGCTCCAGCAGCAAAGGGCATCTCCTGAGGGCAGGGCAGGGAGGCTTTGCTCCCCTCCAGAGCTCTGTCAGCAATGTGCCCCAGGAATGCCCTGGCACAGCAATGTCCAGTGCCTGGGGCGGGGGGGAGTGTGCAGGGGGGGCTCACAGCAGTGTCCTGGCACAGCCAGAGCTCCTGACATGGACCTGGGGCAGCAGCAGAGCAGGGCCTGGGCTGTGTCTCTGTTCTGGGACAGCCTGGGAAGGTGCCCCAGGGCAATTGTCCCACACCAGCCCCTGCAACCACCATTGCCAGCACTGGCCTCTCCCCATCTGCAGGACGTTGTTTGTCCCTGCACGGAGGGACACCAAGTGACCAGGCCAGCAGGCCATGTTTGCTCTGTGCTGAGGAGATCGCAGCAGTACATCGTGTGTGTGTGAGGGGAGATGAACCCCAGTGAGCACAAACACCATCAGCAACACCCGGGGATGGCACAATTCCATTGGCACAAACAGTGCCTTGAGGCCGCTTCACTCTGAGAGTAACGTCCTCTGGGAAAAAACCTGAATTCTTTGCTGGGTTGTGGTTATGACAGCATAGAGAGAAATATCCCAGGCAGAGAGGCTCCAGGAAAAAATGCTCAGGGCAGTCATGGACTGCACAGAGACACATTGGATAGAGTGAGGATCTGTGGGGAGAAATCAGAGCTGCTTCCCTTTTGAACCAGCCTGAGGACCTGGATAGGGTTGTGCTGTGTTCTGGACACTGGGCTGGAACTGAGGGATGTGGAAAAGACCTTTGGTGTCAGGGCTGTTGAGAAGGCTGGGCAGTGTCCCTGTGGGACCTCTCTCAAACCCCTTGGAAAGGCCAGAGCCATCCCAGAGGGTCCTGGGCACTTGGGAAGGGTTGACATGGAACCAGTCTGCAAACAAGGCAGGGAGGGGCACTGGGAGAGTCACAGCCTGCTCAGGCTCAGCAGGGAAGGGGATGTGGCAAATCCTCCTGCAGCCATTCCAGGCACTGGCAGGACAGGGCAGGGACTGCAGAACCCACGTGGGAGGGAAAAGAAGGGGATATTGTGTGCCCAGACTTCAGCCAGGCCTGGGACAGGGTCTGCTGTGGTCTCCTCAGAGCCAGACTGGAGAGAGCTGGGCTGAAGGAGTGGAACATGGGCTGGGTGGGAATTTGGCTGAACAATGAGGGTCAAATGTCATCCATGGTACAGAGTCCTCTTGGCAGCCACGCCCTGGTACCATCCCTCATTGACCAGCCCTTGGCCACCACTGTGGAACATTTCTAGCGTCTCTAAACCAGCATGAAATATACTTTCAATTCCTTTATGAATGCTGCCAGATTACAGGGAGTCTGTGACTGAACTCATCTCGTTAATGGTGACTGCAAAATGTAATTGTGCAAGATGACTGAGTTGGGTAAATTTATCTTGCCATCAGGTGCCAAGCAAGCCACAATAAAGGGCAGAAAAAACTTATGCATCAGAAGAAAGTCAGTTCAATAGGGAAAAACCCAAACCCAAACAAAAAATAAAAACCCCAAACCAAATCAAAAAAACCAAAGCAAGACCCACCCACAACAACACAAAATCCCCACAAACAAACCAACCACAAAAAGAAAAAGCCACAAATAGAAAAAAAATCAAATTCACAGGATATCTCCTATCAGCAGAAAATGTTTAACCAACTTCTGGCAGGAGAGGATTCTGTACGTGTAGGTGCTGTTTTGAAAGAAAAATATCTGAAAAAAGAAATTAATCTCCTAATCCCCTTGCCCCCCCCCCCCCCCAGTTCATTACTGATCATGGTGTGACATGGAATGGAACATCCCTTGGGTCAGTCGAGCCCAGCTTTCCCATCCCTGTTCCCCAGGAACACTTACCCACCCCAGGCCCATAGGTTGGAGGGGGTTGCAGACGCCTCATGCAGGGCGAGCACTGAGACAAGGACAGGAGAACAGAACAACATTTACTCTTGTCAAGGACAGTAGAACAGAACAGCTCAGCCTTGGAGAAACTGATTAAGGATGTACCTCTGGCAAACAGAAGTCACACAAAATGCAAGTAGGATGCCAGCCCACCTCTGCAAAGCTGACAAAACAGAAATTACTCAAAATAATAATATTGCCCTCACTCAAAAGGAGGGGTCAAGGAACAGCCACCTAAAAGGGCACTGGATGTTAAAGACAAAACACAAAGAACCATGAAAGGATTTGTGATAAGGGGTGCAACTATGTCAAATAAACTCAAAGGAAGTGGGGATAGCTCATCAATACAGAATGAATGTGTGTGATAAAAACTCTGATCATTCAATGCTAATGCACTCCAATGGAGGAAGGATGGCCCAAGTGACCACCATGCTGTAATAAAGAATACGTGCTTTCAAATACTCAAAACTCTGTTCAGAAGTTTCTATCCAGAGGGTTTCAGTATCAGTGGTGTCCTTGACTCCATTGTGCCCCACAGCTTCACAATGGCTTCTTGGTTCCATGAGGCCCTGCTGTAGAACAATGGATCCTTGGTTCCATTGGGTTCTGTACTGTTAAAATGGCCTCCTTGGTTCTTCACTGCCACAATGCTCTCCTTGGTTCCACAAGGCCTTGGTGTTTCACAACAGCCCCTTGGTTCCATCAACTGCCAGAGTGTCACCCTGGTCTCTTGGATCTGCAGCGTCACAATGGACAATTGGTCACAAGCAACCCTGCTGTGTCACCATGAATATTTGGCTCCATGCAGCCCCACACTGTCACAATGGCCCCTTGGCTCCAGGAGGTTCCACAGCATCACCATGGTCTCCTTGGATCTGCAGTAGCTCCATGGACCACTGGTTCCATGTGGCCCTGCTGTGTCTCAGTGGTTCCTTGGTTCCATGAATCCCCACTGCACAGCAATGGAATCTTGGTCCTATGAGGTTCTCTACTGTCAACAATGGTCTCCTTGGTGCTGGACTCTAACAATGGACCTTTGGTTCCATGAGGTTCCATGATGTCACAATGGTCTCCTTGGTTCTGTAGTGTCAAAATGGCTGCATAGTTCCGTAAGGTTTCTCAGTGTCCCCATGGTTTCCTTGGTTCCATGAGGCTCTGCAGAGTCACCATGTCCCATATTTTCCAGGAGCTTCTGTCCAACCAACCATGTCCTTTGTTCCAATGAGGCCCCGCAGTGCCACAACGGCCCCTTTGTTCCATGAGGTTCCATAGTGTGTCATGGTTGCCTTGATTCCAAAAGATTCCCCAGTGTCACAATGGCCCCTTGCTTCCATGAGGTTCCACAGCATCACCATGGTCTTCTTGGATCCGCAGTATGTCCATGGACCATTAGTTCTAAGTGGTCCTACTGTGTCACAGTGGTTCCTTGGTTCCATGAAGCCCCACTGCATAACAATGGAATCTTGGTCCTTTGAGGTTCTGTACTGTCACCATGGTCTCCGTGGTTCTGGACTCTAACAATGGACCCTTGCTTCCATGAGGTTCCATGATGTCACAATTGTCTCTTGCTTCTGGACTGTAACAATGGACCCTTGGTTCCACGAGGTTCCATGATGTCACAATGGTCTCCTTGGTTCCACAAGGCCTTGTTTTGTCACAATGGACCCATGGTTCCTTAAGCTTCCATGCTGTAACTATGGTCTCCTCAGATGCACATTGGCACAATGGACAATTGGCTCCATGGGCCCTGCTGTGCCACAATAAACCCTCAGTGCCATGAGGTTCTGTGATGCCACCATGGTCTGCCTGGTTCAATGAGGCCCTGGAGTGTCACAATGGCTACTTGGTTCCAAGACCTTCCATAGCATCAACAATGGTCTCCTTGTTTTTGCAGTGTTATAATGTACCGTGGTTGCACGAGGTCCCTAAATGTCACTGGTTTCCTGGGTTCCATGTGGCCCTGCTGTGTCACCACGGCCTCTTGGTTCCATGAGTTTCTGTACTGTCAGCAATGGTTCCTTTGTTCCACTGAGGCCCTGCTGTGTCACAATGGACCCTGGGTTCCATGAAGTTCTTCAGTGTCACAATGGCCCCTTGGATCCATGAGGTCCCACAGTGTCACCATGGTGTCCTTGGATCCACGCTGCCATAATGGGCCATTGTTGCAGCTGCAATAGCTGCTAATAAAGCCCAGGGTAGGAAAGCAAAAAGGGCCTTTGCATGGTATCCACAGATGGTTAATTCAGCCGTGCGGTGAGATGTTCAGGGTAACAAGGCAGGACTCCTGGGGGGAGTCCAGGTTTCTGTATCTCCAGAGGAAGGGGTTGATCAGTGCCATGGGGGCAGTACAAAGATGGAGCCAATGGGGGAATGGGGAGGGAGGGGCTGAAGGACACAGAACAAGGGGAAGGAGCCAATGCGGTCAAACAGCTTTTGAGGGAAGCTTCTTGTGTCTCCCTAACCCAGGGAATGCCTCTCAGGGTCTCCACAGCTGCAGAGTGTCCAAATGGCCCCTTGGTTCTTTTGGGCTCCTCAGGATCCCAGTGGCCCTTGGCTGCATGAGGCCCAGCTGTGTCACACTGGCCCCTTGCTTCCATTGGGCCCCACAGTTTCACAATTGTCCCTCCCCTTAGTTCCATGAGTCCCTGCAAAGTCACAATGGACCTTTGGTTCCATGAGTTCTACATTGTTCCATGAATCCTTAGTTCCATGGGGCCCTGTAGTGTCACAATTTTCTCCTTGGTTCCGTGGTGCCACACAGTGCCACAATGGCCCTTTGGCCCAACAGGGCCTCATAGTGACACAATGGACTCCTTGGTTCCATACGGATACAAAGTGCCACAATGGCCCTTTGGTTTCACAAGGCATCAGAGCGTAAAAATGGCTTCCATGATGTCCTGCAGCAGAGCAATGGTCTCCTTGGTTCCACAGTGTCAGAATGGCCCCTTTGTCCCATGGAGCCCCACAGTGTCACTCTGGTCCCCTTGATTCCATGAGGCCCAGAGGTGTCACAATGGCCCCTTGGTTCAAATGGGTTCCAAATGGTCAGATCGGTCTCCATGGTTCCATGAGGCCCTGCAACCTCCCAATGGACCCTTGGTTCCAAGGGCCCCGCAGTGTCACAAGGCTACCTTAGTTCCACGAGGCCCTGCAGTGTCGTGGAGGCCTCTTGGCTCCATGAGGCAAAGCAGAACCAGAATGGCCCCTTGGTTCCAAGGAGCACGATGGTGTCACCATGGTCCCATTGGTTCCACAGGGCCCCTCAGTGGAACAATGGACCTTTGATTCCATGAGGTTCCTCAGAGTCTCAGTGGCCCCTTGGCTCCATGTGGCCCCACTTAGTCACAGTTCCAGGTGGTTCCATGAGGTCCCACAGTGTCCAAATGGTCTCTTTTGTTCTGGGAAGCCTCACAGAGCCACAAGGGACTCTTGGTTCCAGAAGGCCTTGCTGTGTCACAATGGGCTTTTGGTTCCAGGAGCTTTCACACTGTCAACAATGGTCTGAGCACTGCAGTGTCACCAGGGATCCATTGTTCCATGAGGTTCCAGAGCATAACATGATCTCCTTAAATCTGGAAGGGTCTGCAGTGTCCCTGTTGTGGTAGACAGGGAAAGGCACTGCGGAAGATCTCGCGATGTCACGGAAAGCCAGGACCCTCTGATCCCCTTAGATAAGACCATCTGCTTCCCGTAGATAAGAAACTAACATAGGACGGTAGCCTCCCTTAACCAAATTCCAGTAACTTTCCATCCCCTACCCAGTAACAGTCCACCTCTTACTAACCATAGATGGTAAAGACAGACCCATGCTGACGTAGAGACCCCTTAGACTATAAAAACCCAAGAGATGAGATAATAAACGCCTTTTGACCGTCCATCACATTGATGTCTGCGTGTGTCATTGGCCCGAGTGGCCCTGGTGAGTGGGCCACCGTGCTGTTCATCTGAACCAGGTCGCCTGCCTTGCTCCAGAAGGCAACATACTGGTGCCGAACCCGGGACTGCTGCAGCGCCCGAGGTTCGGGAATTCTCCTGGACAGAGATCAGCGGCTGCTGGCAGCAGGTCTGACCACAGTGGGAGGGACACCTCCGGACCAGCGTGGACCACGGAAGCCATTGCGAAGGTCGTAACAGAGATGCATGCACAATGGGGTATAGAATGTAAACTTAGAGATTTATCTCTCGCATTGCCGAGACTGATTAAGCTTGGGGCTATTGAAAGCCCCGTGGACGTCCTACATTCGGACGTGTGGGATAATTGTACAAAAGCCCTGGCGGAGGACACCATGTCCTCGGGCTCAGGGAAAGCCCTAAAATCGTGGGGCAGGGTTGTCCAGGCTCTGCAAAAGGCTCGACAAGAGCAAGAAACCTGGATAGCCGCGCGAACTTGTTTATTAGCCGTGCCGCAGTTGGGGGTGGGTGCGGCGACACAAACCGCGGAGGGGCCTGACCCGGGCAGGCGCGCGGAGGCGCGAACGCCAGACCCCCCTCAGCGAGCGGATTCACCATCGGAGGGGGTGGAACACCCGCGGACGTTCTGGTGGGGGCTTGCGGAGGAGGCGCGGAACGCGGCCGAATCGGCGGACCCCGTAGGGACCGATAAAAACGCCCCCCCACCATATGCGTTTGAAAATGGCGCCGAACCGCATGGTCAGGGCGGAAAGGAGGAGGCGGGGGGCGGAAGCGCCGTCAGCCCGCTTAACAACGCATGCGCGGGCGAGCGGGGGGACGGGGCGGCCCCTGCGGAGACGCGTAAAACCAATCAGAGCCCTCAGTTCAAATTAGGTCCTTATAGGGCAAGGACCTCCCCCAGCAGGAGGCGGGGGGACCCCAGGGGGAGGGAACGGCCCGACCCCCGCAAGAAGGGGCGGGGTCGGAGCCCGAGGAGAAGGCAGAGCAGCCCGGAAGCGTCTCCTTATTCAACTTCCGGCTCAGACTCGGGCTCGAGCTCCGAGCCCGAGATAGTATCGGAGGATTCCGATTTGGATTCCGGCTTTAACAGAGAGAGAGAAGCGGTGTGTAAGGTCACTAGCCACAGCGCTCCCGCTTGGGTGAAGGGGTTACCAGAGAAAAACCAAACCCCACTTACAAACTGGCGGAAAATAAAAATGGCTTGCGCGGAATGGACTCCGTCTGCCACTCTAGTGTTCCCGGTTCGTGTGGGGGGGGCAGGCGGAAACCAAAGGACTTATTCACCAGTCAATCCGAAAGATGTGCAGGCAATTGTTAAAGCGATTGCGGATAAGGGAATTAATTCTGCCATGGTTTGCACACTTATTGACGGCCTTTTTGGTGGGGACGATATGCTTCCCTTTGATATTAAGCAGGCGTGTAGAATGATATTTGATGGTGCAGGGATGATCGTTTTCAAACAAGAATGGGAGGATACTTGCATGAAACAGCTAGCCTTGGTAACAGGGGCAGACCATCCACTGCACGGCTCCAGCATACAGAGGCTTATGGGCACAGACCCCACCATGATCACCCCCCAGCAAAAGGCTGAGGGCTTGCGAGCCCATGAGGTCATGACAACAACCCGAGCTGCCCGAGAAGCCATCCGTGACACTTCTAAAGTGGTAGCCAAACCCTCTCCATGGTCTTCCACAAAACAGGGTGAGAGTGAGAGTTTCACTCAATTTGTGGACAAGCTCTAGGCCGCATTAGATTCCTCTACGTTACCCTCAGAGGCGAAGGGTCCCGTGCTGGCAGAGTGCTTACGCCAGCAATGCAACTCAGCCACTAAGGACATTTTAAGATCACTGCCACAGGGGTCTAATATAGCTGCCATGATCAGACACGTTGCAAAGGAGGAACACCTAGCTCCCATCCAAGCAGCAGTTCAAACTGCAATAACCAGCATGATGGCGTGCCTTAAGTGTGGCCAGGCAGGCCACTTGGCAGTAAACTGCCCCCAGCCAAGGCGCCTATCAGCAGCTGCTCCACCACGCCAAGCGGGAGGCAGGGGACCGTGCTGGGGGTGTGGAAGGAAGGGGCACTTAGCTAAGGAATGCAGATCCAGGCCCCAGGGAAACGGGAGAGGGAGGGGGTGGCCAGGCCGTGTTCAGCCCTCTCCCACCTGGAATATGCAGCGGCCCAGCTACAGCAATCCCCAGTGGGGCAGGGGACTCTCATACCCTATGCCCCCACAGGGAGCAGTCACCTTTGCATCCCCCCCAGCAATACAATGGCAGAGTTGTGCAGCACCCTCAATACCTTCGCACCCCCCACCACCACAACCCGCGCCGGAGTCACAGGAACAGCAGGGGACGCCCCAGAGCGGGATCCCTGGGTGGCCTTGGTCATGAAAATAGGGAAGGAGCCCTTGATGGTGTGGGGGACATGCCGCCTTTACGGCAGCCAGGATCCTCACGTCATAGGGCTTCAGTTTTGGGCAGACACAGGATCAGACTGCACGATTATTCCCCAAACGCATTGGCCCGGACATTGGCAATTCAAAGAAGTCCCCCCAGTGAACGGAGTGGGGGGGCAGTCCCGGGCATGGAAAAGCACCCAGCTGGTGGCTATAACACTTCACACGAAAAAGGGACCAGAACAGACAGTAGCAATCTACCCCTACATTTTGCAGAATTCTACACCCCTGTTAGGAAGGGACGTTCTCTCCTTGCTAGGATTTCGGATCACAAATTTATCATGAGGGCCACTGCCGTACACCCTCCGCTGCCAATCAAATTGACTTCAAAATCATCAGACCCTGTATGGGTTGAGCAGTGGCCCCTGACAGAGCCTCGAATGGCAGCCTTGCTGGAACTGGTCGACTGCAAACTGCAAAAGGGTCACATAGAACCCTCCACCAGCCCTTGGAACACCCTGGTATTCGTGGTTCCCAAAAGGTCCGGACAAGGCTATCGTCTCATCCACGACCTGAGAGAAGTGAACAAGACGATCAGACCCATGGGTCCAGTCCAGACACTGCTTCCCGCGAACTCAGCCATCCCCACAGGACAGCCATGTGCAGTACTGGACATCAAGGACTGCTTCTTTTCAATACCCCTGCACCCTGAGGACAGAGAGCGATTCGCCTTTTCTGTGGCATTTCAGAACGGCGAGCGGCCCAACCTTCGCTTCCAATGGAGAGTACTTCCGCAAGGCCTGGTCGACAGCCCGACCATATGCCAAATCACCGTGGACAAAGCACTGACGCCAGTCCGACACTCCTACCCCACCGCAACCATCATCCAGTACATGGACGACATCCTGGTCGCAGCACCATCGACAAGCCAAGTGGATCACCTGGTGACCACAGTCACGGAAACCCTTCAAGCCAACGGCTTCGAGATCGCAAGCGCAAAGATCAAGAGAGGACCCTGCGTGACCTTCCTGGGAGTAGGCATCACAAGCTCCCACGTGACACCCCCCGAGATGAAGATCAACCGAGACATCGAGATGCTCCACGACGTGCAACGCCTGGTGGGATCGCTGCAGTGGCTTCGCAACATCATCCTGATTCCCCCCGAGGTCATGGACCCTCTGTATGACCTCCTGAAAGGAAAGAACCCCTGGGATCCCAAGGAGCTGACACCACAAGCAACGAGCTCCCTCGACTTCATCGAAAACCAAATGGCCACTGGCACGCTTGCCAGGTGGAACCCAGCCATGCCACTGGACCTGTACGTCCACTTTACACTGAAGGGGGGAGTGGGAGCACTGGCCCAAGGACTTGCAGAAAAGGCCCGACCGATCCAATGGGTGGTCCTCGGAAGACCCACTCGTGCATTTTCCCCAGGAATCGAGTGCATCGCCAACCTCATCATGAAAGGCAGGAGACTCGCCTTGAAACACCTAGGGACAGAGCCGACAAGCATCCACCTTCCGTTTCGCAAGCAGCCGACCATAGAGTCAGCCACAATATCGGAGTACCTGGCCCTTGCTCTCTCCGGCTTCAGAGGAGAAATCACCTACTCCTCCAGACCACCCTGGACTAAGCTGCTGACCATAGTCGACATGGACATGCCACCGAAGGTCAAGGACAGACCGCAGCCGGGACCAACGGTCTTCACAGACGCTTCCTCCATGACTTCAACCGCAGCAGCAGTGTGGCAGGCAGGAGAGCAATGGCACTGCGTCAAAGCGAGGGACCCCACACTGTCAGTGCAACAACTGGAAGCAGCAGCAGTGGTTTTGGTGTGCGGACTCTTCCAAGACGAACACCTCAACATCGTAACGGACTCCATATTCGTGCCAAGGCTCAGCCTAGCCATGGCAGGACCAGGAGTGTCAACATCAGCAGCAGCCCTAATGCTGGAAGAAGCATTCTCCTCGCGACAGGGCACCGTGTCAGTCATCCACATCAACAGCCATGACCCAGTCAAAGGTTACTTCCAGATTGGCAACGACAAAGCGGACGCCGCAGCGAAAGGCGTTTGGACCTTGCAAAGAGCCCGTCAACTGCACGAGTTGCTCCACATCGGAGTCAAAGCACTGGCGAAGAGATGCGGAATCTCGACGGCGGACACCAAACATGTGGTAGCCACCTGCCCTCATTGCCAGAAGTCACCCCTTTGGTCCTACGGAGTCAACCCAAGAGGTCTCAAGCCCTCAGAAATCTGGCAGTCGGACTTCACCTGGTGCGAAATACTGAAGCCCCGAGCATGGCTTGCAGTGACAGTAGACACTTATAGCGGAACGATCGTAGCTACACAGCACCCCAAAACCAACTCCAAAACCACAATTCAGCACTGGCTGACAGCCATGGCTTGGCTAGGTATCCCCAAGCAGATCAAAATGGACAACGGCTCCAACTTCAAATCCAAACAAGTACAGGAATTCGCCTCGAAATGGGGTATCACGCTAGTGCATGGCATCCCACATAACAGTACCGGACAGGCCATAGTAGAGAGAGCAAACCAGACCCTGAAAACTAAGATAGAAGTGTTGGCAAAAGCAGAGGGCTTTGCCAATTCCATTCCCCCAGGAGATCAGGCACGTATGCTGGCAACCGCCTTGCTGGCACTGAATCAATTCCCTAGGGGAGATGAAACAAACAGTCCCGTTCAAAAACACTGGGTCACTCGAACGCTAGAAGAGGGCCCGCATGTGGTAATCAGAAACGAGCTAGGCGAGTGGGAACGGGGTTGGAGGCTGATGCTCACGGGGCGAGGGTACGCAGCGGTCAAAAAGGACGGCAAAATCAGGTGGTGTCCACTTAAGTCGATTAAACTGGACCTTCAGGGCGAGCAGAATGAGACTGACGAGAATTGCGAGTATTTCTTTACAGGGCCTGCTCGTGGGACGCCCTCGTGATGCGTACTTCCCGGTTCCAGACGAAAGCGACAGACCACCAAGCCGCCAAGCAGCACTCGAGAGACCCGCACGGGTGAGACCCAAGCACCAAGGGTGTTTCTGTGTGATTTTGCTGTTGGGGCTTGTTGCCAGGGGGCATGCCGGGGGGCTTGTTGCCAGGGGGCAAGCCAGCCCAGACCACTACCCCCATCAGCCCTTCAGGTGGGTCATGCGACACCTTAGTAGGGGCAAAGCGCTCAGACAAATCACCACACCGAACACCCCATCCTTCGTGCTCCGCATCACCGACCTGTTTCCAGGACAGCCAAAGGTACACCCCTATTCCCCACACGTCACACACTCGTACCTATCCTACTGGTGCCCAGCTTTAAACCCTGGGAAAAGCTACTGCAATCACCCAGGGTGGGGATACTGTGGGCACTGGGGCTGCGAAACCATAGTTACAGATGCCAGGCCATTGGGGCCTGGGTAGGATCCACAAGAGCCAGACAAATTCTTACAGTTCACCTGGGCACCCATCGGTTGCAAAATACCCCTCTTCTTTCATGGAAACTTCCATCGAAACCAACATAAAATCCCTAGATTTCGGGCATGCACTGATTACAACATGACGGTCTCGCAGCCAGATCACCCTAGCTGGGCCACAGGCAGAACGTGGACAGTAGTCCTTCAAGGGTCAAAAGAGAGGGTGAACGTGCAAATTATCAGGCTCCAACCGTCAGCACCCCGAGCAGTCCGACCCAACAAAGTGATTAAAAGCGTGCCGAAAGGGAGAAACGTAACCTACCCCAAAACCTTACCCACAGGGGTCAGCAAAGTCCCGACCGGTCAAGCGGAAACCTTTCAGATGAGCCGCTTAACCGAGTCAGACTCAGACCCAATCCTTCGTATGTTAGAAGCTACCTTCATATCCCTGAACGAATCCAACCGTAACCTAACCGAATCCTGCTGGCTTTGTTACGATGTTAAACCCCCCTTTTTCGAAGGAGTCGCCTTAAACACTCCCTTCCAGTTATTCCACAGCCGACGCCCCTCACCAGTGCAGATGGGACACCCCTCGCAAGGGAATCACCCTGAGTCAAGTCACAGGCCGAGGCAGATGCTTTGGCAATGCAACCCTAGCTAAGCGGGGAGGCAACATCTGCACCAAAATCGTCAAGCCTAACAGGAAAAACAGTAAGTGGGCAGTCCCATCCGTGTCAGGGATGTGGGTTTGCCAGCGATCCGGAGTGAGTCCTTGTGTGTTCCTTCCCAAATTCAATGACTCTAACGACTTTTGTGTCCAAGTTCTGATTGTTCCTAGGATCCTGTACCACTCAGACGAAGAAATGTACCATCTTCTTGAGGGACACAGCCGGATCCACAAAAGAGAAATATTGACAGGTATAACTATCACAATGCTGCTCGGCCTGGGAGCAGCCGGAACGGCCACAGGAGTCTCAGCCCTAGCGACCCAGCACCAAGGACTGTCCCAGCTGCAAGCAACGATTGACGAGGACCTGCAAAGGATCAAGAAATCCATCTCCTTTCTAGAGAAGTCGGTCTCCTCACTCTCGGAAGTGGTCTTGCAGAACAGGCGAGGCCTGGACCTCCTGTTCATGCAGCAAGGGGGCCTGTGTGCCGCCTTGAAGGAGGAGTGCTGTTTCTATGCAGACCACAAGGGAGTCATGAGAGACTCCATGGCAGAACTCCGGAACCGACTGGCTCAGAGACAGAAAGACAGGGAAGCCCAACAGGGCTGGTACGAGTCCTGGTTCAATCAATCACCTTGGCTAACCACTCTGATTTCTGTCCTGATAGGTCCATTGGCGATGCTGCTTCTAACAGTCAGCTTTGGACCATGCCTGCTGAACAAGCTAGTCTCGTTCGTTCAGACCCTCCTGGAACGGACCAACATCCTGTTCTTAGGCCGACGACAATTGCTGTGAATTCAACCGGAGAATTCAACCAGAGAATTCAACCAGGGAACACTGTCAGTCACAAGATCCTCCGAACTTGTCTGACAAAAGCTTACTCAGGACTCCCAAGACCCTTTTTCCTTGTCAAGTTACAACCTTATACCTCATTTAAGTACCTATGTGCATGACTACCTCATTCATTTGTGAAAAAGGCGGGGGAGATGTGGTAGACAGGGAAAGGCGCTGCGGAAGATCTCGCGATGTCACGGAAAGCCAGGACCCTCTGATCCCCTTAGATAAGACCATCTGCTTCCCGTAGATAAGAAACTAACATAGGACGGTAGCCTCCCTTAACCAAATTCCAGTAACTTTCCATCCCCTACCCAGTAACAGTCCACCTCTTACTAACCATAGATGGTAAAGACAGACCCATGCTGACGTAGAGACCCCTTAGACTATAAAAACCCAAGAGATGAGATAATAAACGCCTTTTGACCGTCCATCACATTGATGTCTGCATGTGTCATTGGCCCGAGTGGCCCTGGTGAGTGGGCCACCGTGCTGTTCATCTGAACCAGGTCGCCTGCCTTGCTCCAGAAGGCAACACCCAATGGACCATTGGTTCCATGCAGCCCCACACTGTCACAATGACCCCATGGCTCCAGGAGCTTCCACACTGTCAGCAATGGTCTCCTTGGTTCCACAAGGCCTTGCTCTGATACAATGGACTTTTGGTTCCATGGGGTTCCAATGCATCACAATGGACACTTTTTTCCATGGGGTTCCACAGTGTCACAGCTGAGTCCTTGGTTCTGTCAGCCTCTGTGTCACCAAATGTCCAAAATATCAGATTAAGCCTCCTTAAAACTCATTTGCTATTTCAGAGGGGATCATTTCTTCAGGCCTGAGGCCCAACATGGGAAAACTGCTAACCTTACATGGACATGTAATTCTACCATTGTGTTGCTCATATACAGTCGCTAAATGTGAATTACAATTTACCCATTTCCATTAAACCCATCCCAAGTTCCCAGATTCAGTCCTTGTTTTCTCTATCCCTGCACCCATGAGCCAGATGTCTTCTTCTCTTCCAACCATCCTTGCTGGGAAGCCTGCCTGGTTCCTGTGCTGAAAGTTCACAGGCATGAAATTGAAATGAACCCTTTTGGTATCAGCCCCAGGCTTTGTGTGGGCAGGCAGAGGCAGGCAGGAGGCAGAGTGTCACAGACATCTTTTCATAAAAATCCTTTCTTTTAGGATTTGTCCTTTCTGGGAAGCTGAGGCCCCAGAAGAAAAATGTAAACAATTATTATCTGCTGTTGTGGAATGTAACAGATGCATCTGTGATTGGTCTTCTGTGAGTGTTTCGATTTACTGACCACTCACAGGAGAGATTGTCCTGCTTTCTGCCTGGACACAGAAACTTGTTTGTAGATTCCTATTCTATTCTTAGCTTAGCAGCTTCTGCAACTTCTCTCTCTATTCTTATTAGTATAGTCATAAAGTATTATATATCATATATTAATAAATCCACCCTTCTGATCATGAAGCAAGATTCTCGTCCATCTCTCTCACCCTGAGGAACCCTCTCAAGTCACTGCAATATCTGGTGACCCCTCGTGTCAGAGCAAAAATTAATTTGATAAGACCAGAGGAGCAAATTGCTGCACTGGGTAAAATCCTGTATGTGTAGCATTTGATGGTTCCTTTAGAAGTGGTCACAGAAGTGGATTCAAGCCAGGAGCTGAAGAACTGAAGATCCTGATTTGGACAGAGTTCACAGCCAAGGCTGACCACAAGTGAACCTTCTTCTGGAAAACCTTCAGGACAATGTTAGAAAAGAGCAGCAGAACCGTGGAGCTGGCCAGAGCATGCTGGACTCTTTCAAAAGGTACTGTTGCCTTTTCTATCCCTGAGGATTCAGCCTTGCGTAGTTTGTGGCTGTTCATATGGGGGACACACTCCTTGGAGGGAGAGGTTCGTTTCTCTCCTTCAGAGGAGAATCTTATTGCCCTCTGGCAAAAATGGAGTGCAGAGGATAGACTTTTCCTATCAGCAACAGATCTCTATGAGTTCTTTCGATGGGCAAAGCTTTTTGGGTTCTTTGCTGATGTGCTATATGCCTTGGATGTTTTCGTGTGGGAGTGCATGGACTCCATTTTCCGATTCATTTGGGGTTCAGGGGTGTGACTTCCCTCCCGTCTACCCAGCATTTAGAAAGCTCTTCCCAGTTTTGAAACGGAGAGCAGCTGTTTTTCCATGGATTTCTAACTGCTATGGGCTTGCTCCGTTCCCCCCATCCCCAGCGGGAGAAGACCCAGTGGGGGATGAGATTCTGCTTTCCAGCCCCCACTGCTTCGCGGTGGGGGGGGTGAAGCTTTGCTGTGCGAAGAAGTTTTTTTTACTCTTTCTCCGGAGCCTGCGCAGATGGAGCCATCTTCTCCCCCACCTTCTCCCTCGTCGGTGGAATGGGAGGGGGTGGCGCCTTTCAAGCCAGTGCCGCGGCCGCCTCCAAGACCTGCGCTGCCTCCGCCTCTGCCGGCCTCTTGGGCCCCACCCCGCTCAGAGATGGGGGTGGTACTGGTCCCCGAGGCCCCCCCACCCCTGCCAGCGCTGCGGCTGCCTCTCTGGGCGGTCCCACCCGCGGCTTCACCGGCTTACCCGCCTGCGTCTGAGAATTCAGAAACAGCGCTTCCTGCGCCTGCCCCCTTGTGGCTAGGAGACGCCCTCGACAAAAACACAGACTTGGCGCCGCCTTCCCGGGTGATCCCGGCTCCGCCTCTGCTGGCTTCCCCATTTGCGCTGATGTTGCCAAGCAACAGTGATCATCCGCCACCGCTTCTTCCGGCTGCTCCGGCGCTGCCCGTGGCTGTTTCGACGCCGCCCCTCCCGGCTGTTTCGCTGCTGTCCGTGTGCGTTCCACCGGCGACTGCATCTTGGCGGCTGACTTCAGAGTCAGTGGCAGAAGACGGCACCGACCCCGTGCCATGCCTGCAGCCGCTTTCAGAGCCAAGGGACAAAGCAGCGGCATGTTCCCGCTCATCCCCGCTGTTTCCTGCAGCTGAGCCATTGTTGCTAGGCGACGAAGACACGTCTGCAGTTTCCAGCTCAGCGGAGGAGGAATCCTCTCCAGCCTCCTTGGCCTCCCCGCCGCTTGCACCGGCCACCCCAGCAGTTCTGCCGCTGTCGGAGACTCTGTCCTCCGCGTCTGCATCAGAGGCTGCCCTGGAACCGGCTGTTTGTTTGAGCTCGGACCATCCCGGACCGGTTGCCTCTGTAGCAGCGGGCCCGGCGGCTGGTGTCTCCTTCCGTGGAGCGGGGGGTGCTCGCCAGCTGACTGTGGGGGCAGTGTGTCTGCCTGCATTCAAGATCAGCATTCTCGGCGGGTTGGGGATGTTTTGTCGGGGATTGTCCCATGGAGGCTGCCATCTCTGCCGCCTCTCTTGCGCCCTAGCAGCGGGGGGCTGGTGCATCCCGAGAGTTCTACCTTTGGTCCCCAGCCCACAGGGGGTGGGGGTGATGCCATGGGGTGGATGGGAGACACACCTGATGCATTTGCATTGCAGAGGGAGAGGGCACAGCTGGAGGAGCTGAAGGCTTGTTTGCTGTGGGAAACAAACATTCCTAGAACCAATATGGGATTTCTGGGGAAGGCTTCTATTTCCCTGCTGCTGGCATGCCTCAGTGGTTTTGGGGAAAGGAAGCGTCTCACCACCCGTGCTGCCATTTTACTGGCAGCAGGGTGCAGGCCTGTGGGAATGCAGAGCCTGCCTCATGGGTTTGGCCTGGGCCATTGGGCTCAAGAAGTTTCTGGGCCAGGGCCATCACTTGGCCTCCTGATGTGTCTAGGAATTGTGGTTTCTCCTACTGGTCCTGGGTCCCCTTTTGTGGGCCAGTTTTGGGGTTCATGCTTCGTCATGGGCCTGGGCCCCCAGGGTCTGTCCTTCTCTGGCACTGCTCTGCTCTGCTGCTGCTCTTTTCGATTAAAAAAAAAATAAAATTAAATAAAAAAGATTGAAAATAGCTGGTAGCAGCTCTGAAACAATGAAACATTGAAGGGACAGAAAATGACTTTCCAAAACTTGTTCAAATTGTTTGAAATTGTTTTATGACTGTCAATGGTTTTTGATAACTATTCATGGACTTTTTGCAGCAATTCTGTTTCAGGACCAAAAAAGACTTTCAGATATGTCCAAGAGGAAGGATTTTAGCCCATGGACTGTTCCTGAAACTCAGCTGCTTGAACTTCAATCTTCTTGGCATTGTTTTTTGCATTTTCTTAGATTGTAAGATTGTTTTAGTGATTTGTTAGTATTGTATGTTATACAGGTGAAAAAATTTCCTGTTCATTCCACATCAGCAATTTTTCTTTTTCATTTATATAATTTGGAAAGGTGACATGTCACAGACATCTTTTCATAAAAATCCTTTCTTTTAGAATTTGTCCTTTCTGGGAAGCTGAGGCCCCAGAAGAAAAATGTAAACAATTATTATCTGCTGTTGTGGAATGTAACAGATGCATCTGTGATTGGTCTTCTGTGAGTGTTTCGATTTACTGACCACTCACAGGAGAGATTGTCCTGCTTTCTGCCTGGACACAGAAACTTGTGTGTAGATTCCTATTCTATTCTTAGCTTAGCAGCTTCTGCAACTTTTCTCTGTATTCCTTTTAATATAGTCATAAAGTATTATATATCTTATATTATTAAATCCAGCCTTCTGATCATGAAGCAAGATTCTCGTCCATCTCTCTCACCCTGAGGAACCCTCACAAGTCACTGATATAGCAGAGCTGTCAGCAAAGGAGGCGCCCAGCCAGGTGGGGCAGCCGGGGAATGCCGACAGCCTGCAGGGACAGAGGCGCAGGGCAGGGACACCGTAGCACAGCCTGGGCTGCACAGGGCACAGGGATGGGCAGCAGCTGCAAGACAGCCCTGCCAGAGCCAACTTGGGCAGCACTTTGGCCATGGCTGCTGGGCCTGGGCCTGAGGCAGGAGCAGGAGACAAGTGACCCTTGCAGGCCTGGGGCCTCATTGCCTCCTTGTCCCTGCTCAGCAGCCTGGCAGGGGCCGCCCCATGCTCCTGCCCTTGCCATTGCCATCCCCACGTGCCAGTGCCCATCCCGGCAAGAGCCCTGAGCAAGGAGGGAGGGACAGCATCTGCCTGGCCAGGGGCTGGGGCTCAGGCCTTGGCCCTTTGCTTTCCTCAAATACATCCAGCTTTGCTTAGCACCAGAGACACCTTTGCCTTGTTTGTCCCCAGCTGTCATCACTGCCTCCAGTGTTCGGCCCTAACTGGAACCTGGGGAAACTTTGTGAGGTGTGTTCCTCAGTGGAACGCCTTAAAACTTGAAGAAGCCTCAGAGTTTCAATAAAACTTTGAGTTCTTGAGAAGTTTTTGAACACACTCTCAGGGACTGAGTCTGATGTAAACAACATCAAAGCCCTGAGAGGGTCATTAAAGTTTTCCTAGTCCAGTGATGAAGAACGATTTAAAATAACTTTTAAGAAATACAAATTTCTAGTTTAATTGAGGTATTTTTTTGTTTTATTTCTCCTTAGAGCAGAGGTGATTGCAGCATTCTGTGATTGATATTGACCCAGGGTCTCTCCTCAGCAGCTCTGGCCTGCTCACAGAAGCTGTGCCTTGAGCTCTGACCCAGTGTGGACAACCTTGCTCCACATTGCCCAGTCCCATCCTGTCTGTCCTCACTCCCCTGGGACCTGCTGTGCTTCCAGAGCTGGCTGCACTCAGCCCAAGAGGGGTTTTCCCTTTTTGGGGTTTTTTGCAGCAATCTGAACCTCCTGAATTTCCGCACTGCAAACAGACACACTGCTCAGGTGTGTGCCAGCCCCAGGTGCCACCAAAGCCACTGCAGAGCTGCCCTGGGCCAGCTGTGAGGGTGGATCATCAGCCCAAGGTGCTCTGGGCCCCTGCAAGGGGCTGTGGCCATGGGCACTGCACTGACCTCACTGCTGGGTTTGGCTGCCACGGCCACCGAGAGAAATTCAACTGTCCTTGGAAACCCTGGGGAGGACTGGGACATACTGGGGATCACTGGGAACGCTGTGGGAGACACTGGGACATACTGGGAGTGATACTGGGAAAGACAGGGACATCCTGGTAACACGAGGAATGCTGAGGGGGAATGTGGGTGGACTGGGATGGACTGTTGGGTACACTGGGACATATTGGGAGTGATACTGGGGCAAACTGGGGACACTGGGGACATTGCTGAGAAGACTGGGGACACAGGGGCATCCTCTGGATGAAATTGGGGTGAACTGGAAGGGACTGGGAATGAACTCAGGTGTATTGGGAGGGACTGGGCTGTAATGCGCGGGACTGGAGGGACACTGGGGTTGTACTGGGCTGTACTGAGGATGAACTGGTCTACTGGGAGGGACTGGAGGAGGGTGAATTGGCTTTTCCCACCTCTACCGGCTCCCATTTGCTGAGGCTCCCGCTCATCACTGCTGGCAGCCAATCATCGCCAGAGATGGAGGCCTCGGGGGCGGTGTCTAGGGAGGTGCCATCTTTTTTTTTTACCTACAACTGCCGTCATGCCCTGCGTCCCAATTGAGCCTTAGTGGAGCCGGGACTGCCACTCCCGTCATGCCTCGCGCTCCACAGAACACCAGGATCCACCCCCATCAGTCCCATCAGAGTCCCTCAGACCCTCCAGGGTCCCTCAGTGTTCCCTCAGCGCCCATTCGGGAGCCCCCAAAAGCATCCCCGGACCCCCTGGGTGCTCCCAACCCCACAGATGCCCAGTACAGCCACTTCTAGGAATTCATCTCCTCTCATTCCCCGCGGCCCCAGAGCCCCTCAGAACACAGTCCCGTGCCTAGAACTCCTGCCGTGCCCCACGCCCTAAAAAGCCCGGTTAGAGCTCCCCGAGCTCCCCCCCCCCCCGAGTGCTCCTGAAACATTTACGTTTCCCCCCAAGGATCCGAAGACACGGCTCGGAGGCAAAAGTGTCCCCCAAGAGCCTTCCCGAACCCCCAAATATTGCTTTGGAACCACTTCCGGGACTATGGCTCCAATCATGCTCCGCGACCCTCGCACAGCGCTATTTTAGTCGGGACTTCATCTCCCGTCATTCCTCGCGCCCCACCGAGAGCCATTGCAGCTGCGCCCAGAACTCCTGTGATGCTCCGCGGCGCCGTTAAACCGTATGATACCCACGCCTTCAACTCCCATCACCCCCCGCGCCCCAGAGAGCCCTGTTCCAGCCCCCCACAAGGGCAAGCCCGGACACCGAAGGGCCCCAGATTCCCCGCCCTGACTTCCAAGGGCCCCCCTGGATCCGCAAGTGCTGCCCCAGACCCTGAACTCTCCCTCAGGATCCCTGAGTGCCCCTCCAAGTGCCCATCCAGCTCCCCCAAGTGTCCTCCAGACCCTCAAGTTCTCTCTGAATTCCCTCCCCAGACCCAAAACTGCCCAAAATGTACCCCAGAAATGTCTCCAGGGACCCCTAAGTGTCCCCTTTTACCCTGTCTGTGAAAATTATTAAAAAGATGACAGAAGGATTTTAAATAGGACTAATTAGCATAAAGAAGGAGAAATCAATAGCCAACACTGGTCAATGAATTAATGAAGGGAATTGTGTTACTTAGAACCAATGACCAATAAATCTTTTGCTTGCTAAAAATGTATGGATTTTTAAATATAAATATAAAATTCAGTAATACAAATATAGAATAACACTATTATAATCAATTAGAACAAATAATTATCATTTATTTATTCATTACTTTTTTTTAGAGGAAAATGCATAAAGTTTTTATGCTTTGGATTGTCATTCTGTAAGAGACGGTCCAAAGATCCTTCATCTGCCTCACAGCTGCTGTCAAGGACAGAGATTGAAGCCCTCCCTGTAATGGGTTAAAACTTTAAGTTTGTTCATCAAAACTGACAAAGTTATTCCAGTAGGACTGCTGCACCACCTCTAGTTTGTTTAAGTAAATTTCCAGACTTTAAAGGATAAGGAAGGTGAAACCAAAAGACAATAGCTTTCACAAACATTTGTTTATCTGTTTAGTAAACTGTTAATATGGGTGGGGGGTTTGCTATGATTGATAACACAGTATCAGCTTATCCGCTCAGTAAACCTAGGATTCCAGGAACTCAGCAGATTGAGGCTAAAAATTCCAGGAATCAGACAAAGGAAAATTACCAACCTTCATCTTCAGACCCCGGGAGGTGGACTATGACCACCTAAACACAAAAGAAGAATACGCAGAGTACTACACATCAACCCGGAAGCAGGACTGTATAAGAACTCCACGGAAAATCAGAAGAGCGTGACAGTGGTGGAGTGGAGACTCCCCTGTCACCCAGAGCTGATTTGCTTATTGCTTTGCCCGCTGTAATCAATAAATTCTCAATTGGTTTTACTTGGCAAATTGTCATCTCAACTTAAAACACTCCCCAAGGACTGAGATGACACCCTTAAAATTCTAACCCAGGGGTGCTGGCCTGACTGGAGCGGGATGTCTGCCATAGGAAGCAGGAGGTTTCCCATAGGAACCAGTCCTGAAACAACAGGCCCTGCTCACTTCTGGCACTGGTTTGTGCTGTTCAGAACTGGACTGTCTGTACCTGTTCTCAATGGATGAATTCTCCACTGTGCCCTCCATGTACCGTCCTGCTCACCTCACGGTGGTAGCTTATAAAAGACCCCAGAGTTAACCAAAGACTTTGAGCCCCAGCCCCTGGCTGGGCAGATCCTGCCCCTCCCTCCTTGCTCAGGACTCTTGCTGGGATGGGCACTGGCATGTGGGGATGTGCAATGGCAAGGGCAGGAGCATGGGGCAGCCCCTGCCAGGCTGGTGAGCAGGAACAAGGAGGCAATGAGGCCCCAGGCCTGCAAGGGTCACTTGTCTCCTGCTCCTGCCTCAGGCCCAGGCCCAGCAGCCATGGCCAAAGTGCTGCCCAAGTTGGCTCTGGCAGGGCTGTCTTGCAGCTGCTGCCCATCCCTGTGCCCTGTGCAGCCCAGGCTGTGCTACGGTGTCCCTGCCCTGCGCCTCTGTCCCTGCAGGCTGTCGGCATCCCCCAGCTGCCCCACCTGGCTGGCCCCTTCCTTTGCTGACAGCTCTGCCTCCTGCCTGCCTCTGCCTGCCCACACAAAGCCTGGGGCTGATACCAAAAGGCTTCATTCCATTTTTACCCTGCCTGTGAACTTTCAGCACAGGAACAAGGCATGCAGGGGCTGCTTCCCCAGCAAGGATGGTTGGAAGTAAAGAAGACATCTGGCTTAAGGGTGCAGAGATAGAGAAAACAAGGAGTGAATCTGGGAACTTGGGGTGGATTTTATGGAAGTGGGTAAATTGTAATTCACATTTCGGGTCTGTATATAAGGAACACCCTGGTAGAATTCCATGTCCACATAAGGTGAGGAGTTTTTCAACACTAGAGCTCAGGCCTGGATAAATGACACCCTCTGACATACCAAATTAGATTTCAGGAGCTTTATTCTGATATTTCAGAGATTTGGTGACCGTGGTTCCTCACAGAACCAAGGAGTCAGCTGTGACACTGTGCAAACTCATGGAACAAAGGGTCCATGGTGACAGAGCAGAACCCCATGGAACCAAAATCCATTTGGGCACATTGGGGCCACATTGAACCAATGGTCCATTGTGATGCTGCGGATCCAAAGAGACCATCGTGACCACCCTGAGAAACCTCTTGGAACCAAGGGACCATTGTGTCACAGCAAGGCCTGGTGGAACCATGGGTCCATTGTGACACTGCAGAACCTCACGGAACCAAGGTGACCGTGTTCTACTGCAGAACCTCATGGAACAAAGGGTCCATGGTGACACTGCAGCACCAAGGAGACTGCTGCTGGCAGTGTGAAAGCTCATGGAAGCACAAGTCCTTTGTGACACAGCAAGGCCTGATGGAACCAAGGGTCCCTTTTTAAACTATATGGCCTCATGGAACCATGAGCCATTGTGACACAGCGTGGCCACACAGAGCCAAGGGGCCACTGTGACCCTGCGGATCCAAGGAGACCATTGGGACTGAGGAACCTCATGGAACCAAGAGTCCATTGTTCCACTGTGGGGCTGTGGGGAACCAAGGGGAGCACAGTGACATTGTGGGGCCTCATGGAACAATGGAGACTGTTCTGACACTTTGGGACCCAGTGGAACCAAGGGGCCATTAGAGCATGGCAGGGCCTGGTGGAATCAAGGGGACTGCAGTGAACACTGTGGGTGTCCATGGATTAAGAGTCCATTCTGACACCGTGGAACCAAGGATACCATAGTGACACTCTGGGGCATCATGGAACCAAAGGTCCATAGTGTCACAGCAGGGCCTCATGGAACCATGGAGGCCATTTATAGACTTGGAGGCCTTGTGAAACCAAAGGGCCATTGTGGCACTTCAGAGCCTTGTGGAGCCAAGGAGACCATAGTGACACTGTAGGGCTGCATGAAACCAATGGTCTGTTGTGACACTGCAAGGCCTTATGGGATCATGGAGACCATTGTGACAATACAAGTCCTCATGAAACCATGGAACCATTGTGACGCTCTGGAGTCTTGGCAGGCCAAGGGGCAGTTGTCACACTGTGTGACACTATGGAACCAAGGAGGCCATTGTGACACTTTAGGGCCCCATGGAACTAAGGAAACATGAAACAGTGCAGGACCCCATGGAACCAAAGGACCATTGGGATATTGCAGGACCTCATGGATTCCTGGAGGCCATGATGACAGTTGGAGGCCTCATTGAATCAAGGGGCTCTGCAGGGCCTCATGGAACCATGGAGAACATTATGACACATGGGGCCTCATGGAACCAAAGGAGCATTGTGAAACAGCAAAGCCTTATTGAACCAAGGGCACAATAGTGACACTGTGGGGCTTCAAGGGACCAAGGGGAGATTCTCAAAGTGCAGAATCAAGGAGACCATTGTGACACTCTGGGGCATCATGGAACCACTGGTCCATTGTGACACAGCATGGCTGCAGGAAACCATGGGGGCCATTTCTACACCTTGAGGCCTTGTGAAACCAAAGGGCCATTGTGGCACTTTGTGTCTCCATGGAACCAAGGGACCATTGTGACACTACAGGAACTAAGGATGTGACATCCCCATGGAACTAAGGATTCATGGAACAATGTGGGACTCATGGAACCAGAGGTCCATTGTGACTTTGCAGGGCCTAATGGAACTAAGGGGAGGGAAAATTCCGACACTGTCGGGCCCAATGGAAGCAAGGGGCTAGTGTGACACAGCTGGGCCTCATGCAGCCAAGGGCCACTGGGATCCTGAGGAGCCCAAAAGAACCAAGGGGCCATTTTGACACTCTGCAGCTGTGAAGACCCTGAGAGGCATTCCCTGGGTTAGGGAGACACAAGAAGCTTCCCTCAATAGCTGTTTGACCCCATTGACTCCTTCCCTATGTTCTGTGTCCCTCAGCCCCTCCCTCCCCATTCCCCCATTGGCTCCATCTTTGTACTGCCCCCATGGCACTGATCAACCCCTTCCTTTGGAGATACAGAAACCTGGACTCCCCCCAGGAGTCCTGCCTTGTGACCCTGAACATCTCACTGCACAGCTGAATTAAATATCTGTGGGTACCATGCAAAGGCCCTTTTTGCTTCCCTACCCTGGGCTTTATTAGCAGCTATTGCGGCTGCAACAATGGTCCACTATGGCAGTATTGATCCACGGACACCATGGTGACAAAGTGGGACCTCATGGGTCCAAGGGACCGTTGTGACACTGAAGAACTTCATGGAACCCAGGGTCCATTGTGACACAGCAGGGCCTCATTGGATCTAAGGAACCATTGCTGACAGTACAGAAACTCATGGAACCAAGGGGCTGTTGTGACACAGCAGGGACACATGGAACCCAGGAGACCAGTGACATTTAGGGACTTCATGGAACCAGGATCCATTGTGACACTGCAGAAACAAGGAGACCATTGTTGATGCGATGGAAGCTCATGGAACCAAGCAGCCATTGTGACACTCCAGGGCCTCGTTGAATCAGACAGACCATTGTGACACCACAGAATCTCATGGCACTGAGGGTTTATTGTGACACAGGAGGTCCCATGGAGCCAATTGTCCATTGTGACAATCTGGATCTGAGGAGACCATGGTGACACCATGGAACCTCATGGAAACATGGGTCTATTGTGACACAGCAAGGCCTCGTGGAACCACAAGGAGACCATTGAGACATCATGGAACCTCGTGGAACCAAGGAGACCATTGTGACATCATGGAACCTCATGGAACCAAGGGTCCATTGTTAGAGTCCAGAACCACGGAGACCATTGTGACAGTACAGAACCTCAAAGGACAAGATTCCATTGTTATGCAGTGGGGCTTCATGGAACCAAGGAACCACTGTGACACAACAGGGCCACATGGAACCAATGGTCCATGGAGATACTGCAGATCCAAGGAGATCATGGTGATGCTGTGGAACCTCGTGGAGCCACGGAGCCATTGTGACAGTGTGGGGCTGCATGGAGCCAAATATTCATGGTGACACAGCAGGGTTGCTTGTGACCAATTGTCCATTGTGACGCTGCAGATCCAAGAGACCAGGGTGACATTCTGGCAGTTGATGGAGCCAAGGGGCTGTTATGACACACCAAGGCCTTGTGGAATCAAGGAGAGCATTGTGGCAGTGCAGAACCAAGGAGGCCATTTTAACAGTACGGAACCCAATGGAACCAAGGGTCCATTGTTCTACAGCCGGGCCTCATGGAACCAAGAAGCCATTGTGAAACTGTGGGGCACAATGGAGTCAAGGACACCACTGATACTGAAATCCACTGGATAAAAACTTCTGAACAGAGTTTTGAGTATTTGAAAGCACGTATTCTTTATTACAGCATGGTGGTCACTTGGGCCATCCTTCCTCCACTGGAGTGCATTAAGCATTGAATGATCAGAGTTTTCATCACACACATTCATTCTGTATTGATGAGCTATCCCCACTTCCTTTGAGTTTATTTGACATAGTTGCACCCCTTATCACAAATCCTTTCATGGTTCTTTGGGTTTTGTCTTCAACATCCAGTGCCCTTTTTACGTGGCTCTTCCTTGACTCCTCCTTTTGAGTAATGGCAATATTATTATTTTGAGTAATTTCTGTTTTGTTAGCCTTGCAGAGCTGTGCTGGCATCCTGCTTGTATTGTGTGTGACTTCTGCTTGCCAGAGGTGCATCCTCAATCAGTTTCTCCAAGGCTGAGCTGTTCTGTTCTACAGTCCTTGACAAGAGTAAATCTTGTTCTGGTCTCCTGTCCTTGTCTCAGTGCTCGCCCCGCACGAGGTGTCTGCAATTCCCCTAACCTATGGGCCTGGGGTGGGTAAGTGTTCCTGGGGAACAGGGATGGGACAGCTGGGCTGGACTGACCCGAGGGATGTTCCATTCCGTGTCACACCATGATCAGTAATCAAATCGGGGGGGGGGGGGGGGGGAGGGGGATGAGGGCATTAGGAGATTAATTTCTTTTTTCAGATATTTTTCTTTCAAAACACCACCGACACATACAGAATCCTCTCCTGCCAGAAGTTGGTTAAACATTTTCTGCTGATAGGGGATATCCTGTGAATTTGATTTTTTTCTATTTGTGGCTTTTTCTTTTTGTGGTTGGTTTGTTTGTGGGGATTTTGTGTTGTTGTGGGTGGGTCTTGCTTTGGTTTTTTTGATTTGGTTTGGGGTTTTTATTTTTTGTTTGGGTTTGGGTTTTTCCCTATTGAACTGACTTTCTTCTGATGCATAAGTTTTTTCTGCCCTTTATTGTGGCTTGCTTGGCACCTGATGGCAAGACAAATTTACCCAACTCAGTCACCTTGCCCAGTTACATTTTGCAGTCACCATTAATGAGATGAGTTCAGTCACAGACTCCCTGCAATCTGGCAGCATTCATAAAGGAATTGAAAGTACATTTCATGCCATTTTAGAGACGCTAGAAATGTTCCACAGTGGTGGCCAAGGGCTGGTCACTGAGGGATGTCACCAGGGCGTGGCTTCCAAGAGGACTCTGTACCATGGATGACATTTGACCCTCATTGTTCAGCCAAATTCCCACCCAGCCCATGTTCCACTCCTTCAGCCCAGCTCTCTCCAGTCTGGCTCTGAGGAGACCACAGCAGACCCTGTCCCAGGCCTGGCTGAAGTCTGGGCACACAACATCCCCTTCTGTTCCCTCCCACGTGGGTTCTGCAGTCCCTGCCCTGTCCTGCCAGTGCCTGGAATGGCTGCAGGAGGATTTGCCACATCCCCTTCCCTGCTGAGCCTAACCAGGCTGTGACTCTCCCAGTTACCCTCCCTGCCCTGTGTGCAAACTGGTTCCAGGTCTGCCCTTCCCAAGTGCCCAGGACCCTCTGGGATGGCTCTGGCCTTTCCAAGGGGTTTGAGAGAGGTCCCACAGTGACGCTTCCCAGCCTTCTCAACAGCCCTGACACCAAAGGCCTTTTCCACATCCCTCAGTTCCACGTCAGTTCCCAGAACACATCACAGCCCTGTCCATGTCCCTGGGCTGTTTCAGAAGGGAGGCAGCTCTGATTTCACCCCACTGACCCTCACTCTATCCAATGTCTCCCTGTGCAGTCCATGGCTGCCCTGAGCATTTTTCCCTGGAGCCTCCCTGCCTGGGATATTTCTCTCTATGCAGTCCTAACCACAACCCAGCAAAGAATTCAGGTGTTTTCCCAGAGGACGTTACTCTCAGAGTGAAGTGGCCTCAAGGCACTGTTTGTGCCACTGGAATTGTGCCATCCCCGGGTGCTGCTGATGGTGTTTGTGCTCACTGGGGTTCATCTCCCCTCACACACACACGATGTACTGCTGTGATCTCCTCAGCACAGAGCAAACATGGCCTGCTGGCCTGGTCACTTGGTGTCCCTCCGTGCAGGGACAAACAACCTCCTGCAGATGGGGAGAGGCCAGTGCTGGCAATGGTGGTTGCAGGGGCTGGTGTGGGACAGTTGCCCTGGGGCTCCTTCCCAGGCTGTCCCAGAACAGAGACACAGCCCAGGCCCTACTCTGTTGCTGCCTCAGGTCCATGTCAGGAGCTCTGGCTGTGCCAGGACACTGCTGTGAGCCCCCCCTGCACACTCCCCCCCTGCCCCAGGCCCTGGGCTTTGCTGTGCCAGGGCATTCCTGGGGCACATTGCTGACAGAGCTCTGGAGGGGAGCAAAGCCTCCCTGCCCTGCCCTCAGGAGATGCCCTTTGCTGCTGGAGCTGCTGTGCTGGAGCCCAGCTGTGTCCCAGCAGTGCCCATGGCCTGGCCCTGCCTGTGGTCCCAGCAGGGACACGCAGCAAGACAGTGACCAAGCTGCCAGAGCGCTCCAGCCTTACAGCCACAGCAGGGCTGGCAAGGACAAGGTGGAGTTGAGCAGAGCAGATGGGGGAAGAGGTGGGGGCATTGTCCCTGGCTGTGCTGCTGCGCTGGGAATCGTTTCCTGCACCTCCGCTCACAGGCACTGCCCGTGCAGAGACAGGAAAGGGCTCAGGAAATGCCTTGGACAGACAAGTCAGGCAGGCACTTGTTTTTATTTAAACACCAAGGGAACAGACCACTTGCAAGTATTTTTATTTCAAAAGAAATGTAGATATTCATGTAAAAAGCTAAGAGTAACAATACAGTATTTTGATAGAAACACTACAAAAATAGAAAAAGTTACCATAGCAAAGAATAGACAAACAGGGAAAAAAAGGCTGAGATTGAAAAGAGTTATATTCTAAAGGCTCTGTAGCAGAAAAGAGAATTTATTGGTTCTGAAGTTGCGGTCACCAGTTTTCCCAAGGCATCCTTGAGCTCCTGGTTCCTCAGGCTGTAGATGAGGGGGTTCAGGGCTGGAGGCACCAACGAGTAGAGAACTGACAGGGCCAGATCTAGGGATGGGGAGGAGATGGAGGGCGGCTTCAGGTAGGCAAAATAGGCAGTGCTGATGAACAGGGAGAGCACAGCCAGGTGAGGGAGGCAGGTGGAAAAGGCTTTGTGCCGTCCCTGCTCAGAGGGAATCCTCAGCACAGCCCTGAAGATCTGCACATAGGAGAAAACCATGAACACAGAACAAGCAAAAAATAGAAGAGCACTTAGCACAATAAGCCCAAGTTCCCTGAGGTAGGATTTGGAGCAGGAGAGCTTGAGGATCTGGGGCACCTCACAGAAGAACTGGCCCAGGGCATTGCCGTGGCACAGGGGCAGGGAAAATGTATTGGCTGTGTGCAGCACAGCGTGGAGAAAGGAACTGGCCCAGGCAGCTGCTGCCATGTGGGCACAAGCTCTGCTGCCCAGGAGGGTCCCATAGTGCAGGGGTTTGCAGATGGACACATAGCGGTCACAGCACATGATGGTCAGGAGAGAAAACTCTGCTGACATGAAAAAGGCAATGCAAAACACCTGTGCAGTGCATCCTAAATAGGAGATGGTGCTGGTGTCCCAGAGGGAATTGTGCATGGCTTTGGGGACAGTGGTGCAGATCATGCCCAGGTCACTGAGGGCCAGGTTGAGCAGGAAGAAGAACATGGGCGTGTGCAGGTGGTGGCGGCAGGCTACGGCGCTGATGATGAGGCTGTTGCCCAGGAGGGCAGCCAAGGAGATGGCCAGCAAGAGGCAGAAGTGCAGGAACTGCAGCTGCTGCGTGTCTGCCAATGCCAGCAGGAGGAAGTGCCTGATGGAGCTGCTGTTGGACATTCCTTCATTCTGGACATTTTGAGCTGTTCAAAGACAACATTGACAATTTGGACAAAGTACCTGGAGTATATCCTATGCTATTTTCTTTCACAGGCACTCAAAATTGCTTCTCTTTCTCTGGGGAAATTTCATTTACCTTTTTTTTTTTTCAGTGTAGCTTTGGGCTACAAAGTAACTGTGTGCTTTTCAGAAGGGACAAAAGTCCTGTTCTTAACATTGCTCTCAGGCTGAACACTGGGGAGGCCAGATGGAAAACAGGGCTCCCTGTGCCCCAGTGCACTCAGACCTGCTGGGCCAACACAGGCGCCCTTTGCTCATTTCCCCTCGCTCTAGTACAGGATGTACCAATTAAAAACTGCTCTTTAAAATAACATGGCTTTTTTTGAAGACTCCAGTTTCAAAATCAATCTCTCCAACTCTTCTCTCTCTCCCTATGAAGCAGGACATGGAGGGAAGCAAAGGATTAGTCTGGCTCTCTGCTGCCTGGATTTGTGCCTACTGGGAGCTGTTTCTCTTTACCCAAGCCTTGTCCCTGCCAATGCTGCCAGAGCCCAGCCCAGCCCTGGGGACTCAGCTCTGCCCTGCAGACCCCTCCCAGCACAGGGCACTGCCCAGGGGCATCTCCCTGGCAGCAGGGCCTTAAGGGCAGGCCAGACAGAGATGCTGCAAGCCAAGGAGCTGCTGCTGCTGTCTGTAGGGAGAGGAGGCTGAGAAGGCACTTTCTGAGGGTGATCTGAGGCCCATCTGCTGATGCCCAGGGTGACAGTGCCGGAGTCTCAGTGACACAGACACAGCTGACAGCCCCTTTCCCTTCCCTTTAGGAGAAAGCTGAGAGCAGCCCTGGCCATGCAGCACCATCTCCAGAGCAGGAGGAATCTGCCCTGATGGGGGTGGCTCCTTCCACCTCCACCTTCTCCCCTGCAGCGTCCATGGGGAGCTGCCAGGCAGGCTGAGAGCTGCCCCTGGCAGGTGGCACATGCCCTGGGCTGGCCAAGAGCCCTGAGGGCTGCAGGAGCTGCTCTGCAGGACAGCCCTGGGCAGCTCTGGCTGCAGCCTCAGCTTCAGCCCCTGGAGCCGTCCCTGACAGCAGGAGCCGTCCTGCCCTGTCCCTCTGACGGTGCCCAGGGCAGCCCCACTCTGCAGCACATCCTCCTCCTCCTTCTGCTCCTGTGCCACAGAGAAACTGGGAGAGTCCTCCTGACACATCCCCCAGGCTGTGGGGTGTGCTGGCTTCAGGAGATCCCTCCAGGAGCACAGGGGACATTGCTCTGCACCCACACACTCACCATGCACAGGGCTGTGAAGATGTTTCCCCAAGTGAAGTCTCAGCTCAATGTCTTCCCAATCCTGATTGCCTTCAGCCTGTCTCTGCCTGGCTCCTGTCCCCTCAGTGCCTGCAGACAGAGTCCTCAGCCCTGCTGGGCTGGGAGAGGAGCTGGCCCTGGGAAGAGCTGTTCCTTTAAAGCTCAGCAGCCCAGACACAGCAGAATGACTTTAATGAGCCCCTCAGGGATTTGGTGTTGTTTACATCAGATCCAGTCCCTCAGAGAGTTTTCAAAAAACTTCTCAAGGATTCAAAGTTAAATTGAAACTCCAAAGTTTCTAAAAGTTTAATAAGTCTCTCTGAGAAAGTGTCCCCTGGTTCCAGTTAGAGCAGAACACTGGAAGCAGTGATGACAGCTGGGGACAAACAAGGCCAAGGTGTCTCTGGTGCTGATCAAAGCTGGATGTGTTTGAGGAATCCCAAGGGCCAAGGCCTGAGCCCCAGCCCCTGGCCAGGCAGATGCTGTCCCTCCCTCTTTGCTCAGGGCTCTTGCCGGGATGGGCACTGGCATGTGGGGATGTGCAATGGCAAGGGCAGGAGCATGGGGTGGCCCCTGCCAGGCTGCTGAGCAGGGACAAGGAGGCAATGAGGCCCCAGGCCTGCAAGGGTCACTTGTCTCCTGCTCCTGGCTTAGTGCTTTCCTTTTTATGGAAAAGAATCCTCTCTCCTTCCCAGGCACCCACTGTGGGAAAACAGGACTCCCATTCTACTAACCGGTATGATTAAGCAGAAGCCATTTATTGTTTACATTATGCACATTTTTATACATTCTAACCCTAATGCATGCACCAATCACACTCTTCTTCATTGGTGCCTCTGCGTTGTCCATGTGTCCTGCACTCACTTCTCAGAGTTTGTGATTGGTTACAGTCCAGGTGGTTCACAGCCTTCTGTTATCGAGTTCTTGTGGTCTTGGTATTCTGTTTCTCAGCCTTTTCATTCTTCATTTAGCACAGTTTATGTCTTAGTAACCTTGATTAATTCCAGATGGCTCTGATAAGAATAACTTAAAGTGGTATGGCTGGTGCACAGTGTGGCCCAAGTTGTTTAGATACATTGCTACAATTTCCCCTTCTTCATCTTGCATCACCCAAATCCTTTTCACTGTATTTTCTGCCAAGCGGGTAACAAATTTCACTATGCTGGAATAGCACAAAGCAATATAATAATAACTACTAGTAATAACAAAGCTCCCTTTAAGATATCTTTCAATCATCCAGTTATTACCCATTCCTCAAACTATTCATCCAAGCCCAAATCATTCAGAGTCAATTTCTTCATGTTGTCTTGTAGTTGTTTGAGTTTCCTGTGAATGGAAAGAGGAAGTTCATAAAACACATTCCTTCAAAATTCTCACACCTGTGTCCATGTGCTAACAGCAAAAAATCTATAGCAGCTCTATTTTGCAGTGTGCCATGTCTAATACTATCTACATCAGTGAGCATTTGGTTTAAAATAGCTGAACTTGTGTTCAGTGTGGGACTCCACAAAATCAGAGGGTTTTGGGGAAGCTGCACAAGGCAGGCCTCAGAGACAGCAGAACTGTGGTTAGAGGTAATCAGTAGCCATGAGATAGGTCAGCAGAAGAATTATTTAAAAAGTAGAAAAGTAAGAACAAATAGAACAATGCTCTGTGTATTAATGCTTGTCTAGAATACCTTCCTAAGCTACAGAAAAGTTTATCTAGCAAGATATTAGGAAGTTTGAAGCTTAATAATGGAGCTCTGTGCATTGTGTTTTAAGGCTCACAAGCAGGTATTGTATTCAAAATAGGCAAGCATTGTTTTAACCAAAGGTACATGTGCTTATAGTGGTTGGAATGAACTGCTGTCAATGTGCTTTTGCTTTCTGTGATTGGTCAAAAAACTTATAAAGTAAGTTATAACATTAAGTTCTTGGTCAGCTGCTTGGGATGTGGGCTGCTGGCATCTTCCTATTGTCATACCCATGTAATGAGACTGATGCTGAGAAATAAAACAGCTCAAGGCACGTTCCACAGCAGTCCCTTCCCATTTGTGATTTGTACATAGGCCCCAGCTGGCGATATCATCCACATCATCAATAAAGAGATTTCACTGACCTGGCCCCAATCCTGAGCCCTGGGGACACCCCTGGATGTGACTCCATTCCTCAGCTGCTCTCAGTGCCAGGGGCTGGATGAGGGAAATGGTGGGGTGCGGGTAGGGACAAAGTGTGATTGATTGTCAGCCATGAAGGGTCTTGATTTTCATATGTGTTCAGTCTGCATGAGGAGGTGCTGGGGATCAATATTAACTCAGGACTGCTGATACCAATCTATAAACAGGAAAAGAAAACTAAACAGGACAAAACAATTCTCTATTCATTGTTTTCAATATAGTAGGTTCACTTTGAAAACACTTCTGACATCTGTCTAACCGCAGAAGAACTGAAGATTTGAATTATTCCAATGAGCTTGTCTTGCTTGGGTGTTTTGAACAAATGTTAATCAGCTTTTCTCGCTGAATTTCTGAACTGAAGAGATCAAGAAAAAAGAGGCCTCTGGAAAAGCAAAATTCGTCACCAACTGTTGGGAAGGATGAAAGTTTGACAAGAAAGTCCCACACATCTGTATGCTTAGCAGAAAGATTTTTAAATGTAGAATCTGAAGAAGGAATAGAAATGAAAGCAAGTTTTGATATGGAAGAAAATAATTTTTGAACCAGTCTTACTGGCTAAGCAAGGAGGCAAAGGGTATGTTAGTTAGAAGGGGTTTTTATGGCTTAGAGCAAAGGATAAACCCACCTCAATATCCCTGGACACTGGAAATTTTGGAGATGGAATCATGGTTTGGTCATGGATGTTTCAATGAGAACAGTTCTTTTCCATTTGAAGGAAAGCCCAGAGCCCCAGGGTTTCAGGGGTACATGAGAAGAGACCCTCGACATGCTAAGGGCAGTTGGACCAGTCAGGCCAAGCCAACCAGACCTCTTCCCTGTTCCCTTGGATTCATGGGACCCTGCAGTGTCACAGTGGTGGTGTCATATTGGATCCTTGGTTCCATGAGGCCCAGATGTGTCACACTGGCCTCTTGTTTCCATGGGGCTCCAGTGTCACAATGGTCCCTGGCTTCCATGAGGCCTTGTAGTGTCACAGGGGTCTCCTTGTTGCTGCAGTGTCACAATGGACCCTTGGTTCCATGGGGACTCACAATGTCAGAAGGGTCTGCTTGGTTCCATGAGGCCCTGCAGAGCCCCTTGATTCAACGAGGCCTCCAAGTGTCATCATGGCCTCCAGGATTCCATGAGGCCCGACAATGTCACAATGGACCTTTGGTTCCATGGGGTCCTGCACAGTTCCATGGATCCTTAGTTCCATGGGGCCCTAAAGTGTCACAATGGCCTCCTTGGTTCCATGGTGTCACACAGTGTGACAACTGCCCCTTGGCCTGCCAAGACTCCAGAGTGTCACAATGGTTCCTTGGTACAATGAGGTCTGTAGTGTCACAATGGTCTCCATGATCCCATAAGGCCTAAACCAGGACACAGTGTCACCACAGACCATTGGTTTCATGCAGCCTCACAGTGTCACTATGGTCCCCTTGGCCCCACAATGCCCTCAAGTGCCACAATAGCCCTTTGGTTCCACAAGGCCTCCAAGTGTAAAAATGGCCTCCATGGTTCCATGAGGCCCTGCTGTGTCACAATGGACCTTAGGTTCCATAATGCCCCAGAGTGTCACAATGGTATCCTTGGTTCCACGGTGTCAAAATGGACCCTTCATCCCATGGACACCCACAGTGTTCATTGTTATCCCCTTAATTCCACCAGGCCCTGCCATGCTCTAATGGCCCCTTGGTTCCACTGGGTCCCAAAGTGTCAGAACAGTCTCCATTGTTCCATGAGGCCCCACAATGTCACTGTGCTCCCCTTGGTTCCACAGGGCCCCACAGTGGAACAATGGACTCTTGGTTCCATGAGGTTCCTCAGTCCCAATGGTCTCCTTGGATCCGCAGTGTCACAGTGGCCCCTTGGCTCCATGTGGCTACGCTGTGTCACAATGGCTCATGGTTCCATGAGGCCACACAGTTTAACAAGGGACCCTTGATTCCATCAGGCCTTGCTGTGTCACAATGGACTTGTGCTTCCATGAGCTTTCACACCGCCAGCAGCAGTCTCTTGGTGCTGCAGTGTCATCATGGACCCTTTGTTCCATGAGGTTCCGCAGTAGAACATGCTCGCCTTGGTTCCGTGTGGTTCTGCAGTGTCACAATGGACCCATGGTTCCACCAGGCCTTGCTGTGACACAATGGTCCCTTGGTTCCAAGAGGTTTCTCAGGGTCACAATGGTCTCCTTGGATCCGCAGCATCACAATGGACCATTGGTTCAATGTGGCCCCAATGCGCCCAAATGGATTTTGGTTCCATGGGGTTCTGCTCTGTCACCATGGACCCTTTGTTCCATGAGTTTGCACAGTGTCACAGCTGACTCCTTGGTTCTGTGAGGAACCACTGACACCAAATCTCTGAAAGATCAGAATAAGGCTCCTGAAATCTAATTTGGTATTTCAGAGAGTGTCATTTATCCAGGCCTAAGGTCCAACATGGGATAACTCCTAACCTTACGTGGACATGTAATTCTACCATTGTCTTGCTTATACACAGTCAGTAAATATGAATTACAATTTACCCACTTCCATAAAACCCACCCCAAGTTCCCAGATTCACTCCTTGCTTTCTCGATCCCTGCACCCTTGAGCCAGATGTCTTCTTCTTCTCTTCCAACCACCCTTGATGGGAAAGCAGCCTCTGCATGCCTTGTTCTTGTGCTGAAAGTTCACAGGCAGGGTAAAAATGGAATGAAGCCTTTTGGTATCAGCCCCAGGCTTTGTGTGGGCAGGCAGAGGCAGGCAGGAGGCAGAGCTGTCAGCAAAGGAAGGGGCCAGCCAGGTGGGGCAGCCGGGGGATGCCGACAGCCTGCAGGGACAGAGGCGCAGGGCAGGGACACCGTAGCACAGCCTTGGCTGCACAGGGCACAGGCATGTGCAGCAGCTGCAAGACAGCCCTGCCAGAGCCAACTTGGGCAGCACTTTGGCCATGGCTGCTGGGCCTGGGCCTGAGGCAGGAGCAGGAGACAAGTGACCCTTGCAGGCCTGGGGCCTCATTGCCTCCTTGTCCCTGCTCAGCAGCCTGGCAGGGGCCACCCCATGCTCCTGCCCTTGCCATTGCACATCCCCACATGCCAGTGCCCATCCCGGCAAGAGCCCTGAGCAAGGAGAGAGGGACAGCATCTGCCTGGCCAGGGGCTGGGGCTCAGGCCTTGGCCCTTTGCATTCCTCAAACACATCCAGCTTTGCTCAGCACCAGAGACAGTTTTGCCTTGTTTGTCCCCAGTTGTCATCACTGCCTCCAGTGTTCTACTCTAACTGGAACCTGGGGACACTTTCTCAGTCATGTCCCTCAGTGGAACCCATTAAAACTTCAAGGAACTTCTACGTCTAAATTTAATTTTGAGTTCTTGAGAAGTTTTTTGAAGACACTCCCAATCACTGAGTCTGATGTAAACAACATCAAAGCCCTGAGAGTGTCAATAAAATTTTCCTAGTCCAATTATGGAGAAAGGTTTCAAGGACCTTGTAAGAAATACACATTCCTATTTTAAAGGATATATTTTATTTTATTTCTCTTTAGAGCAGATTTGATTGCATAATTCTGTGATTGATATTCACCCAGGGTCTCTCCTCAGCAGCTCTGGCCTGCTCACAGAAGCGGTGCCTGGAGCTCTGACCCAGTGTGGACAACCTTGCTCCACATTGCCCAGCCCCATCCTGTCTGTCCTCACTCCCCTGGGACCTGCTGTGCTTCCAGAGCTGGCTGCCCTCAGCCTAAGAGGGGTTTTCACTTTTGGGGGCTTTTTGAAGCAATCTGAACCTCCTGAGTTTCCCCACTGCAAACAGACACACTGCTCAGGTGTGTGCCAGCCCCAGGTGCCACCAAAGCCACTGCAGAGCTGCCCTGGGCCAGCTGTGAGGGTGGATCATCAGCCCAAGCTGCACTGGGCCACTGCAAGGGGCTGTGGCCATGGGCACTGCACTGACCCCACTGCTGGGTTTGGCTGCCACGGCCACCAAGAGAAATTAAACTGTCCTTGGAAACACTGGGGAGGACTGGGACATCCTGGGGAACACTGGAACGCTGTGGGAGACACTGGGACATACTGGGAGTGACACTGGGGGATACTGGGAGAAACTGAGTACACTGGGGATATTGCAGGGAAGACTGGGGGACACTGGGGCATCCTGTGAATGACATTGGGAGGAACTGGGAACAACTGGGAATGAACTCGGGTGTGTTGGGATAGATTGGGCTGCACTGGGAGGAACTGGAGGGGCACTGGGGTTGAACTGGGTTCTACTTGGGATGAAATGGACTTTACTGGGGTTATACTGGTCTGTACTGGGAATGAACTGGGCTGTGGTGGAAGGGACTGGAGGAGGGTGATTTGGCTCTTCCCACCTACAATGCATCCCATTTGCCGAGGCTCCCGCCCATCAGCAGTTTCAGCCAATTAACACCTGGGATCCGGATGTGGCGGCGGTGCCTAGATGGGTACCATATTTCTTTTTGCCTACATCTCCCACCATGTCCCGCGGCCGGATACAGCACCATGGAAGCCGGGAGTACAACTCCCGTAATGCCCTGCACTCCAAAGAAGCCCGGGATCCTCCCCCATCTGTCCCATAAGTGTCTCCCCCAGACCCTCCAGGATCCCTCAGTGCCCCCTCAGCGCCCATTTGGGACTCCCGCAAAAGCGTCCCCGGATCCCCTGAGTGCTCCCAACCCCACAGATGCCCGGTACAGCCACTTCTGGGAATTCATCTCCTCTCATTCCCCGCGGCCCCAGAGCCCCTCAGAACACAGTCCCGCGCCTAAAACTCCTGCTGTGACCCATGCCCTAAAGACCCCGTTTAGAGATCCCAGACCTCCTCCCAAGGGCTCGGAAGACGTTTACGTTCCGCTCGAGGGCTTCAAGTCGCGGCTCGGACACAAAAGTTTCCCCCAGGAGCCTTCTCTGACCTCCAAATATCGTGTTCGAGCCACTTTCGGGACTACAGCTCCCATCATGCTCCGCGGCGAACGTCCGGCACTATTCCAGACGGGACTTTATCTCCCGTCGTGCCCCGCGCCCCACCGAGAGCCATTGCAGCTGCGCCTCATACTCCCGTGATGCTCCGTGGCCCCTTTAAACCGTATGATTCCCGCGCCTACAATTGCCATCACCCCCCGCGTTCCAGACAGCCCCGTTCGAGTCCCCCAAGGGCCCCCCTGGACCCCCAAGTGCTGCCCCGAACCCCTAACTGTCCCTCAGAATCCCTGAGTGCCCCTTCAACTGCCCACCCGGCTCCCCCAAGTGTCTTCCAGACCCTCAAGCTCTCTCTGAATTCCCTCCCCAGACCCAAAACTGTCCCAAATGTGTTCCCGAAACATCTCCATGGATTCCAAGGTTCCTTCACCCTCCCTCCCCCCCGGCCCTCTATTGTAAAAAGAATTTTAAAAAGATGACAAAAAGAGTACAAATGTATCTGATTACCAGAAAGAGGAATAAATAAATTACTGCTAGAACTTAATAATTAATGAAGTTGTGAAAAACCCCAATCACTTGTTTTTAAAATTTTAAAAGTTTAATAATAATAGAATGGTTATAAAAATAGTAATACAATTTGAGTGATAATAATTTGGACAATTTGAATTAGGATAATATGAGAGAATAAAGAGAAAGAGTTACGGACATCCATGTACCTTTTTCTGGGCAGCACGAGCCAAGTAAAGGACACCCGTTATCAAAGGATTAACCCTTAAACCAATAGCCCGTTGCATAGTCATAGACATCATACATGATGCATAAATTCCATTCAAATACAGGATTTTTTCTGGTCATCATCAAATTCTTCCTTCTAATCGGAACAGTGCCTTTGAGGCGGGAAGAAGTTTGTTTCTTCTGATAAGAGGGCAAAAAATTCTTTTTCTCTGAAATATTTAGGTGTCCTGGGGCTGCTATCTGCTGCGACTGCCTCATTCCGTTCTTAAAAATCCCACTAACATAGTTCCTATTTTAACTACAAAAGCTACCTTTTAATTACAAGACTACATTTAGTATTAAAATGTTAATACAGCACTACTAATCAAGAAATCAAAATACATGTGGTAAATATCTGCATGGAGCCATATAATATGCACTTTTAATAAAGGGAATTGTCTTACTTAAAAACATTGAGCATTAATTTTCTTAGCTACTAAAAATGCCTTGATTTTTTCTATATAAATATAAAGACAAGATAATAAAAACCAATAGTGTAGTAATAAATATCACTAACTATAATAAATATATAAATACTAAAATATTAACATTAAATAATGCATTATAGAATAAAAATTAATAAATTGCATGAACATTTTTGAATGTTTTGGGATCTCAGTGAGGTTGGGGGTGCGGGTCAGGTTTTCCAAACAGGCTTAGCCTGCAAGAGGCTCATTCTTATCCATGACCAGACCTCCTAAGGAGGCATTCAGCATCAAGATCACTTGGGGAACACTTCTGTCACCTCTTCAATGAACTGAAAAACAATAAAATGCACCCTTGATTAAAAACCAATCAGGAGGTGCATTTTGGAATCTCCCTCCTGAAGACAACTCCAAACTGACCCCAATCCCTGCACAAGCCCTGGAGACTCAAAGACAATGGAAGGGAGACAAAGAGCTCCTGAGGGCTTTCTGTATTTTAATCAGCACCACGCTGGATTTGGGGCTGGCTCCAGGAGCCTCAGGCACACAGAGAAGGATGGAGAAGCTGCTCAAGGAGTCAGCAGCAGAACTCCAAGTGCCTTGGAGCATAGCTGGACCCCAGTGAGGGCAGGCAGTGCCAAAGGCTGCCCAGGGCCTGGTGAGAGCAGATCCTTGAGGCCAGGATTGCAGGGAGCCCAAGGCTGTGAGCAGGGAACTGCAATGCTGAGCAAGGCCTGGCTTGGCTGCAGGAAGCAGAAAGGCCAAGCCCTGAGCCCAGCCTGGGCCAGCAGGGCCTGTCCCTCACGGCTGCCTCGGGGCTCTTGGTGGGCCAGGGGGATGTGAGGGGCAGCAAGGACAAATGGCATCAACCTGCAGCCTCTGCCAGCTGTGATAAATAGGGCCAGGAGACCAGCTCCTTTAAAGGGCCTTTATTAAAGTCAGCTCTGGGTGGGGAAAGCGAGGGTTGTGCACACCGCCACTGCTCCCACTGGACGGCGCTGAGGAGGAGGAGTGCAGCTTTGTCTTTCGGCACAGCTGGGGCTTCCGTCCTCACGAGAGTCCTTAGGAAGGTGATGTTGGCTTGTAGTCCAGGGGTATCTTACAAGCTGGGTACTGTCAAAATTATGGTGACAGGACGGAATCCAGCTCTGGTCTAGAGTGGGTGACTTAGTGTGGTTCTGGTGGGTTAAAGTCAAAGTTTATGCGCTGGTTTGTTGTTTTGAGAGGGTTCATATAGTTCCCACAGCCTCTCATTTGAATTCAGTCTGGGTGCACATCCTCTGGGGAGCAGGGGAGCAGGGGAAGTGGTTCCCCACGGGAATGGATACAAATCCCAGGTGAGAGGGAAAGGGGTACAAATACAGAGTATGACGGGGAGAGATACAAATACAAGGTAAAATAGTAACATCTAACAGCGGCAACTAAAGGCAAGTCTTAGAATTCTAACATTCAATGTTTAGCAGCACACTAACATGGGGTACCAGTAGAGAGTATGACGAGGAGAGATACAAATAGAGGGTAAAACAGCAACATTTATCAACGGCAACTAAAGGCAAGTCCTAGAACTCTAACATTCAATGTTTAACAACAGACCAAACACTTCAAATTAAGATCATATCAACTTCATTAACATCAACTACCAATTACTACTCTGAAAATGAGCTGTCATCTCCAGGATTTTCATTCCTCACAGTATCTCCCCTCTTTCTTTTTGATCGAGTTTAAGCCCGCATCAATTTGTAATTTCTGTTTTGTGGACATAAAATTACGTAACTTCTGATACTGGTCATAAACACGTTTAGCTGTTTTATGTTCTCCTTCTTGACTTTCAATCATCATTATTTTGGTTTTGGCTTGAGCAGTTGTTTCTGAAACCTCTGTACTAGCTTGAATTGTAGATGATATAATCTTAATTAAACATGGGAGTAGGTAAGGTAAAACTATTAAACTAAATGATGCTGCCACTACTATAAAGATTACTTTCTTCCACCATTTCCCTTTAAAAGACCAAAAATCATCCCACCAACTGGTGCCTATTAGGGGAGTCCGCTCCTGATTTCCCACATAGGCTATTTTTCGTATTTCTGTTGAGATGTTTCTTATTACCTCACTTCTATCATCGATTTTCAGGCAGCACTCTGATGAATTAAATTTTACACATATCCCTCTTTCATTGGCTACTAAGTAATCAACTGGGAGTCGAATTTGGTAGATGACAGTTCTAGTTTGGGCCAATTGGTAATTAATATGGTCAAAGACAAGTGATGTTCTGTTGGACACTACTTCTAGTACTGCCTGGAGTCGAATGATCCTACTGAGCATGTAAATTGGAGTACGATATCCCCAGGATCCATCCTGGGCCCAAGTTGCAGGTCCATATGTGTTAATTATCTCTTCTGCTGTCCAGACTGTTCCCTTCCAGGTTTGTTTTCCCCCCAGGTCAATTATATTCCTTTTTTTCCAGTTAGTCTTTCTCAAATTGTCATACAATGGAACCCCTAAACTTGACCCTGATTCCTTTGGCAATAGAAAGAAAGCAGGTTTGATGACACCTATAGTGCAGCTTCCCATCCAGTCTCCTGGAAGAGTAGTATAGGCTGTGTTGCCACAAATCCAAAATAGATGATCGGGGGCTTTCCAAAAGATGTCTCGGACTTCCCAAGGGTATTCTCAATATTTACATATTTGTCTTATTCCCCAAAAGGAGTTTACTCCTTTTTCTGCACATTTGTGCAGCCTATAGCCTTCAGGATAAATGCACCCCTTTTCCTTTTTCCCAGTGGACCATTATTGATTTGGCTCTTGGGGAATCCATCTAGCATTTAAGTCTTCAATCTTTAGATACCTCTTGCTTGCCATCTTTCCCACTGGGGTATTATATCTCTTCCCTGCCCTTATTATGCATTCTACCCCAATTACTTTAGATTTTAAGCCCCATTGTTCTTTCCTTCTTTGTCCTAAAATGTGAGGTTTCTGTCCTGATTGTTCCCACCTTAGAATTTCTGACGGTCCTAAACAAATTCCCTCCCATGGCCAAATTTCTGTCATTTTAGTACTCCCACAGACCCAGCAGTTGGTTAGATTTAGTTCCTTACTAATTCTTTCAACTAGGTCTAGGAATAGGTTCTTCCCTAAGGGCATTTCTATTTCATCCTTTTTGGTGGTTACTGTTAATTTTCTTTCCTGTATTAGATCTTTCAGTCCTTCCTGATTACTTTCAGGCTCAAAACAAAACCAAGTTTTTCCTACAGGGCATTCTCCAAGTAAGCGTTGCCTCAATGAGGCAGTGCTTCTCGCAATCCAATAGACTTTCCCGTCCTCTTGACAGGTAAATAACTGGGAGTAGTTAAAAAATAAGGATTTACATTGGTGTGAAGCCTTATCAGTGACCCAAGGTTCTCCCCATCGTGTAGGGGGTGATAGTACATGGATTTTCCTTACTCCCTATACTTTCCATAAACAGGAATAACACCAGTCCTCCCAAGAGTCCAGTATGAACCATTGCCATGATCTCACCCGGCCTTGCCTCTTAGGATTGGGGAACTTTCTCCCTTCTCTTTCCTCCCACTTTCTATCAATTTAATAGCTCCTGAGGAATGTTCTGTAGGAGAGTAGGTTTGAAACCCCCAGGGTTTTCCTTGGAGAAAAATAGATTATTAGAACTCTATTGAACCTTTTGAACTTAACTATCATACTAACATTTAATTCTTATAACTCTTCAGCTTGTAACCTTGAACAGTTTAAAAGAGATGGAGGAACCCATTCTCTATATTCAAGATAATATATGAAATCTTTACACCAAACAGTTAACAAAATGTTCACTCTAATCTCTAATCCAATAATAGCATAATATACTCCAAAACAAATGAAGGCTCCAACACAAACTAAAAATTCTACATTCAAAAGTCAACAACAATAACAATAAATAATAATGACTTGAATAAAAAGTATAACAATTTTAATATATTAGTCTCTTTTGCTTCTATCAGTCTTTCTAAGCAACCTTTGGTCTCTTTCTAAAGGTGACTTTGAGATTGTCTGAGTTCGGGATTGCAACCCACGTGGAAGCGTCTGTAGCTGGTACTGTTGGATCCAGTCTGCTGTTTGGCGGGGGGTGGTACCGGTCCTTTGACTCGAGTGATGTGAGTCCAGCCTCTTTGTTGTGTCCTTCCTGCAGTGTGCGTCATGAGTAATACCTGGAAGGATTCTTCAAATTTTGGAGTTAATGGAGTATTGCTCCATGACTTCGCTAGTACCCAATCTCCCGGACTTATTTGGTGCACATCTGTATCAAGGGGGAAGTTTGGGGAAGATATCCTCTTTTTCTCGGACTCTCTAGGGTCTTTCTAATGGTTTCTATTTACTTTCAGGTAGCTGTTTCCCCTTCTAAATAGTCCCCACTATTATATGGAGTCATTAAAAATGGGAGTGCAAACATCCTTTCATAGGGCGGAACCCCTATATCTGATCAGGGTCCTGTCCTGATCCTTAAAAGGGCAAGGGGTAGACATTTGAGCCAGTTCATCTACGTTTCTGCAATTAATTTTGTTAATATATTTGTGAGGATTTTATTCATTCTTTCTACCCTCCCAGAGCTCTGGGGATGCCATGGGGTATGTAATCTCCGTTTTATTCCTAAAGCCTCAATTATTTTATGTAATACTTGTGCGATAAAGTGTGGTCCCCTATCTGAATCAATATTGTTCACCAACCCGTATCGGGGATTGATGTTAGAATTCTAAGATAATCTTGGCTACTATTACCGCTTTTCCGGTCTCTTTTCTAGTTGGAAAGGCTTCTACCCAATGAGTAACGTGGTCAACTATTACCAACAAGTGTTTACAACTCTGTACAGGGGGCATTTCAGTAAAGTCTATTTAAATGTTTTGGAATGGTCTTTGGGCTAATTCTCTTCCTCCTCGTGTGGTCTTCCTCATCACTTTCTGATTTAGTTTTTGGCAAATTAAGCACCCCTGAGTTACTGCTTTTGCTAACTCATGTATTCCGATACATAAGTTTTCTCTTAAATAGTGATCACATAACCCCTGGACTCCCCCAGTGGGTTAATTCCTGTATCTCTGTTAACATTTTCTGGGCTAGTGCTTTATTTAAAAATTTACGCCCATCTGGTGTCAACCACTCCCCTTGGTTCCCCCGATGCATTTTTAATTCTTTTATTGCTTTTAGTTCTTTCTCACTGAATACTAGTTTTCCTTTCCTTTCTTTGCCTAACACTTTGTTTACCCTGAGCAATTTCACTGGCTCCCCTGGGTCTAATGCTGCCTCCTTAGCCACTTGGTCAGCTAACTGATTCCCTTTTTCCTCGATGGTATCCCCTTTCTGATGTCCCTTAACATGTACCACTGCGATCTCTGCAGGTTTAGGTAGAGATTCTAATATTGACCTTATCCGTTCTGTGTGCACTAAGTTTTTTTCCTTTGGAGTTCAGATACCCACGTTCCTCCCAAATCTTTCCAAATGTATGAACGATTCCAAAGGCATACTGTGAGTCAGTGTAAACTGTCCCTTGGCCCCCTTCCAATAAGTCAAGTCCCCTCTTTAAGGCATAGATTTCACAACACTGAGCTGATCAATTAGAAGGCAGTTTGCCCTTCTTGGTAAATCTCATGTCTTCCTTTTCTGTAGTTTCAATTATTACATATCCAGACATCCTTTTTCCCTCGACTACTCTTGAAGACCCATCAGTAAATAATTTTATTCCATAAGGTAGAGGTATCTTTTCTAGATCTTCCCTAACTTTTGTCTGAAAGTCCACTAGTTCCAAGCAGTTATGCTCGAGTTCTAATAATGGCTCTCCAGAGAGAAACTGCACTGGATTTAGAGTTTTAGAGGTTTCCATCTCTAGGTTATCACATCTATTAAGATTATTTCATATTTTAATACTCTGGAGTCAGTAAGCCACTTCTGGGCTCTTTGGCCTTAAAATTGTTTTTAGGTCATGTGGTGTATGGATTCTTATTTTACATCACAGGGTCAGTTTTTTAGTCTCTTCAATTAAGGTGGTTGCTGCAGCAACTGCTTGAATACAGGCGAGCCACCTCCTAGCTACCGGGTCTAGCAGTTTGGAGATTTAAGCTATTGGTTTCTTACACCCTCCCCACTCTTGGGCTACCACCCCATATGCAATTCCTTTTTCGGCATTTACAAATAGGTCAAATTCTTTTTCCAGATTGGGTAAACTTAGGACAGGTGCTGAGGATTGTTTATCTTTCAAATTATTTAGTTTTTTGTCATCCTCATTTCTCCATTCTATTGGGTCAGCGTTTACTAATTTGTCATATAAAAATTTTACACTTTGGGTATATTGGTCTAACCATAACTTACAGTACCCAAAAAAGCCTAATAGTTTTCTGACATCTGTCTTAGTTTTTGGTGCTGGTATGGATAGTATGCCTGAAATTCTTTCAGGACTTAATTTCTTATATCCTTTCCCAATTATGTGTCCCAGATAAGTAACTTCCGCTTCCACAAATGGCAATTTATTCTGAGATACTTTTAAACCCTTTGCTCTTAGGATATTTAAAAGGCGTATACTTGTTACCCTGACATTATTCCGTTCCTCTCCAGATATTAATAAGTCATCTACATATTGTAGAATTTGTACTTCGCTCTCAGGGTTGAATTGTTCTAAAAGCCCTTCTAAGGCCTGCCTGGAGAGATCTGGGGACTCGGTAAATCCTTGGGGTAGGCGCGTCCACCTTAATTGTTGTTTCCTCCTCTTCTCTGGATGTTCCCACTCAAACACGAAACAATCCCTATGTTCCTCAGCAAGAGGACATGCCCAAAATGCATCTTTTAAATCTATAATAGTAAACGAGGCATGCTCCCTTGGGATCTGACTCAAGAGGGTGTAGGGATTTGGGACCACTGGATGCCTGGTTATAGTTCTCTTATTTTTCTTCCTTAAGTCTTGGACAAATTCGTATTTTCCATCTGCCTTCTTGATTGCTAAAATAGGGGTGTTGTGGGGACACATACACGGCTCCAGGGTACCTTCCTCTAATAGCTGCTCAATCACAGGGGTCAGTCCCTTTTATCCCTCAATAGACTTTGGGTATTGCTTTACTTGAACGGGAGGAATTCCTTTTTGCATTTCAATTCTTATTGGTGGGATGTCTAGATAGCCCCTCTTTCCTTCTCCTGCCCAAACCTCTGGGTTTATTTGCTCTGTATCTCCTGATGTCAATTTCATGATCTGGACTATCATTCTCCTATCCTTTGGGATAATCCCCACTCCTAATGAGACTTGTAGGTCCCTTCCTAGTAAATTACTTTCTAGATTAGATAAATAGATAAAGTCAGCCACACACTGCCTTCCGTTTTGTTTAATTTCTACGTTTTCAGCTATGGAGGCTCTAAATGGTTTTCCCTCTGCTCCCATCACCTCACAGACCTTCCTCCCAGTCGTCACTCCTGCGGGTAATTCCTTTATACTTGATCTATCTGCTCCGGGGACTTCTCTAAGAGGAAAAAGCTTCTCCACTTTACATGTTTTAGATCTTGTATTACAGTAAGGTCCCTCCGTGAGGTTACCCTTCTGGGAAGAAACAGGAGGAGTGGGGCTAGCTGAGTTTTACTGGGTTAGAGATGGAGGTGCTCACCTCCCAGTTAGGAGGGTGTAATGGTATAGCAGTAGGTAAGGGGAAAGAGACTGAACCCGTAGGAAGGGACACTGGAGGTGGGGCTGGAGAGACAGTTGAAGAGGCTGAGGGGGAGACTGGAGAAATAACTGGATTAAAGGGAAGTGGGACATGAGTGTTTGGAGCAGGTAAGGGAGTTGAGGTTAGGGTAGGAGTAATAACCATAGGAGTGTTAATCAGAGGTGGTAATGGGATCAGAGCGGCTGCTGATTCTGGGGATGGAGAGGCCAGAGGTAAAATTGGGGGATCTGGGAGAGGAGCCTGGGGCCTTGCCAGGTAAATAGGAGGGAATGGAGGAGGAGGTAAGCAATCAAGGGGGTTCCACTTAACACTAACCTCTTCTCTCCCCTCATTATTTTCCTTCCGTTTTTGTAGTTCACAGATTTTTATAACATTGCCAGTGGTATCCCTCTGCCAACATGCAGCATATGTTAACTGCTCAAGATTGGGACTTTCTCGGGTTTTCAGGTGTTGGTTTAATTGGGAACACATCCATGGATCTCTTGTCCCATACCATGGCCACTCCCCCTGCAGGTTTAACTTTGGCCCAATACAATAGTGAATAATTGTAATTTTGTCTAAGCCTTTCGTGGCCTCCTGAATTTTGGGAATTCTGTCCATCCCTGCCCCAAAGACCAAAAGAGATGTTAGAAAATTATTAGGTTTGTTTGAGTATTGCGGATTATGGTTTGATCAGTATTAAATCACTAAAAGCGTTAGTCATTTAGTCATTAAATCACTAAAAGCGTTAGTCATGACAAATTGATAGACTCGGAGCCTGTAACCTGGACCTCAAATGACGAGGAACAGCTTTAGAATCTGAAAACTAAATTCTCCTCTGCCCCTGTGCTGAGCCTACTAGACCTTTAAAAGATTTTTGACCTATTTGTAAATGTGGAAGAGGGGATAGCTTGCGGAGTTCTTACACAGGACTAGGGAGGATGCAGGAAGCCGGTCGCATCTCTCTCCAAGTTACCAGATCCAGTAGCCAGAGGGTGGCCAGCCTGTGTGCAAGTGAGAGACGCAACAGCCACCCCAATAGAAGACACACAGAAACTAACCTGAAAGGGGAAGATCCGGGTTCATACCCCACACAATGTGAAAGGTGTTTTAAGTCACAAGGCCCCTCAGGGGCTAACTGACACCCAAATACTAAAGTATGAAGTCATCATAATAAGTACCAAGGGCCTCGAATAAGTCACTTTAAAATGTTTAAATCCAGCCCTGCTCCTCACGGGAGAGCCATTAAAAGACCTGGAACATGATTGTTTAGAAATTATTGAAATGCAGACTAAAGTGCGAGAATATTTAGAAGATAAGCCCCTCCCACATGGGAGAATTTTATTTACAGATGGATCATCACAAATGGTAGCCAGTAAACAGGTCTCAGGGTATGCAAGCATAGATGGGCAGAATCTGCAAGTTGAGGAAAAAGGAAAGCTACCCTCAAATTGGTGTGCCCAGTGCTGTGAAATCTGTACCCTGAAGAGAGGACTAGATTTCTTAGAAAAAGAGAAAGGAACAACCTATATCGACTCCTGGTACACATTTGGGATTGCCCATACATTCGAAAAATATGGGAAGAACAGGGGTACCTTAACTCTTAAGGCAAAAATATAATACATGAAGAGCTAAGAAAATTAGTACTAGAGTCACTAAGGAAACCAATAGAGATAGCCAAAGTGCACATGAAAGGACATCAAAAATGGGACACCCTTGAAATAATGGAAAACCAATTAGCTGATCAAGTAGTGAAAGAAGTACCTTTGGAACAGGAAAGTCCAGTTAAAATTCTTAAGATAGAGAGAACACCTAGTAGAGAAAGAAAAGAGGAAAAACCCATCTTTGATGAGAAAGAATTAAGGGAGTTAGAAAAGATGAGATGATAGCAAAAAGAAAATGGAGAATGGTGGACCCCTGATGGACAGCAAATTTTAAATAAAGCTCCAGCCCGAAAGGTGATGACAGAGTTATACGAGTTGACCCATTGGGGAATACAAGGATTATGTGACTACTTTCCAAGGGATCATATGTGCATGGGAGTATGTAACATAGCAAAGGCAGTTACCAAGGGATGTTTAATTTGCCAACAAATTAATCAGAAAGTAATGAGAAGAGTACTGTCGGATCTGGGGGAAGAGAGTTGGCCTTGCGGCCGTTCCAAAGTGTGCAGGTAGACTTCACAGAAATGCCCCCTGTCCAGGGATACAGACACTTATTAGTTACCGTGGATCACCTCATCCATTGGGTAGAGGCGTTCCCGACCAAAAGAGAGACAGCCCAAGCAGCCACAAAAGCAATCCTAGAAAACATCATTCCCCGATATGGGTTGATAAATAATGTTGATTCTGACTGAGGTCCACATTTTACTGCCCAAGTCTTACAACAAGTTGTTGAAGCCCTGGGAATGAAATGGAGGTTGTACAGCCCATTGGCATCCCTGGAGCTCCAGAGGAGTACAAAGAAGGAATAAAACCATCAAAAACGGGTTAACTAAATTAGTTACAGAAACCCAGATGAATTGGCTTAATGTTTACCCTTAGTACTGTTACAAATTAGAACAAGGCCTCAATCAGGCATAAGAGTCTCACCTTATGAAATGATGTTTGGACTCCCCTTCTTGATAACCTCATATAGCAATGGAATTTATCCAGAAGGAGAGACAGCCACCCAAAAATAGGTAAAGGCCATAGGAAGGAGATTCAAAGATCTTAGGAAAAAGGGCTATGTCTTTCAAACCTCTCCCTTAGACACTAAGGGACATAACATCAATCCAGGGGACTGGGTGTTAGTTAAATCATGGAAATCTGGACCTTTAGCCTCTAAGTTTGAAGGTCCTTTTCAGGTTCTACTCACCACCAATACAGCCATATGACCCAAGAGAGGGGGTGGACACATATAACCCAGATTAAAGGACCTGGAACACCTCCCACTGAAGAGTCAAAAACAGCCACATCCCCTACTAAAGTCTTCTAATGAATTTATACGTTAAATTGGATTCTGAGATTACAAGCAGCACTCGAGATGGTATCGAACCGAACCTCTCTGGCTTTAGACCACATAAATGACCAACTATCCCAGGCTAGAACTGTGAGGTATCAAATCAGACTAGCAGTAGATTATTTTTTAGCCCATGAAGGAAGCACATGTGGAAAATTTAACTCCTCGAGTGCTGCTTAGAAATGGATGACTGCAGTGAAGTCATTGGAAATATCTCAAAGGAAATCCGGAAGTTAGTTTATGTTGGAACACAAGAGTGGACCCCTTCATTTGATACCAGCTGGTGGGACAATTTCTGGTTATTAAAAGGAAACTGGTGGAAAAAAATGGCCTTTTTCATCATATGTGAAATTATTAGTTTAATCCTCCTACCTTGCATGCTCCCCTGTATAATTTGAGTTGTAATATCTGCTGTACAAGCAAGTTTAATGATACCAAAAGAGCTTAATAAGAAAGAAGTAAAAGTAATCATGGTAATGAATGATCAAGAACATCCAGATGCCAAGGAAATTTACAACCAATATTAAAAATTGTACTTTCAAGAAGAAGGAATTGCTAATTGAAGCAGGCTTGAGTCCAATTGAACAATTAGAGGGGGAATTGTAGAGAATCGATTGTTAAAGGAGTTGATATAAAGTTCATTGTTAAAGGAGTTAATATAAAGTCCCAATGTTAGTCATAGATGGTTTGTTGAATGTTTAATAGTTATGTCAAGTTCCAATGCTAGTTAAAGGATTTATAATTATGTAAATCCCCTCACTGTCAGGTGTTCCCCCCACTGCTCCTGTCAGCATTCAGAAGCACATAATCACGAGAATGATTCCATGCAGGTGCTTTTATTGAAGAGCTCTGGGTGTCAGGGGTACAAACCCAAATCTGTCTCTGACTTGCATTCGGGATCAACATGTTTTTATATTGTATCATTGTATAATTTTCATGTTAATTATTAAACTTTTATTGTTCTATTGTATACATAGATTTCAGCCAAGCATGGGCTCCTTGTGGTCCCTCTCAAACTTCTAACATAGTTTCTCATGATTCTTATGATTATACAATAATTATATTTAATTACTAAACAATCATCACATCTAACAGTTATGTCATTTATCATATACTTCTTAAGTGAATGCAATTTCACATGATCTGGCAAACAAAAGCCTAACATATGCAGAGTCCATTTTAAACATTTTTCCAGGGCTCGACGAAGTCTAGCTTCTTTCTAATTCCCCGAATTTTATGATTTTAAAACCTTTTACTATCACTCCCACTCTCATCTAAGATGGCGAACCACCTGACATCATAAAGAAGAGGATTATGTCATAATAACCAAATCCCATAAAATCCCATAAGACCTAACAGAAAAGAATGACCTAAAAAAATCCCCTAGAACAACAAGGCACCATGCAAATGAAGAATTAAAATAACACCACTAACCAGAGAAAACATAAGACAACATCAGGACCGTGGTCAGAGCTTTTTGCCTTCCTCACCCAAACCAGAGCAGGCCAGGAGCAGCACAGGGACCATGGACCTGAAACCAACAGTGCCTACCCAGAGACTCTTGAAAGGAGAGAAAACCCAGCTCTGCCAGGCCTTGCTCAGCATTGCAGTTCCCTGCTCAGAGCCTTGGGCTCCCTGCAATCCTGCCCTCAAGGATCTGCTCTCACCAGGCCCTGGGCAGCCTTTGGCACTCCCTGCCCTCACTGGGGCCCAGCCATGCTCCAAGGCACTTGGAGTTTTGCTGCCGACTCCTTGAGCAGTTTCTTCATCCTTCTCTGTGTGCCTGAGGCTCCTGGACGCAGCCCCAAATCCAGCGTGGGGCTGATGAAAATACAGAAAGGCCTCAGGAGCTCTTTGTCTCCCTTCCATTGTCTTTGAGTCTCCAGGGCTTGTGCAGTGATTGGAGTCAGTTTGGAGTTGTCTTCAGGAGGAAGATTTCAAAGTGCACATCAGGATTTTTCTTTTCAGTCAACGGAATATTTTTCTTGTTTTCATTTCAGAGAAGAAGGGACAGAAGCATTTCCCAGGTGATCTTGATGCTGAATGTCTCCTTAGGAGGTCTGGGCAGGGAGAAGAATGAGCCCCTTTCATGCTGAGCCTGTTTAGACATGCTGCTCCTCACGCCCAACCTCACTATGTCTGACATGGCCCACCCGGGACTGACATCTCAAAACACGTAAAAAAATTCAAGTATTTTTCCCGATAAATAAAATTTAATTAATAAATAAAGTTATAAACATATTATTCTAATTTATAGTAATATTTTTTATTATTTTTATTACATTATTTTTATATTTTTCTTTCAAAAGCTATACATTTTTAGCAGTAAAAACAAATTGTCTCTCATGCTAAGAAACACACTTCCTTTCAATAATTAATTAATATCTATGGGCTATTCCTTTCTTCCTCTTTATGGTAAGTAGTTATATTTGTAGTCTTTTTGTCATCTTTTTTATCATCTTTTTCTCACACAGGGTCAAGGGGCAGCACTTTGGGGTCCCTGGAGACATTTCTGGGACAGTTTTGGGGCATTTGGGAGGGAATTTGGGGGCAGTTTTGGGTCTGGGGAGGGAATTCAGAGGGAACTTGAGGGTCTCGAGGACACTTGGGGAAGCCGGGTGGGCACTTGGAGGGGCACTCAGGGATTCTGAGGGACAGTTCGGGGTCCATGGCAGCACTTGGGGGGTCCAGGGGGGCCCTTGGAGGTCAGGGAGGGGAATTTGGGGCCCTTCGGGGTCCGGGCGGGCCCTTGGGGGGCTCGAACGGGGCTGTCTGGGGAGCAGGCGGAGATGGGAGTTGTAGGCGCGGGTATCAGACGGTTTAACGGCACCGCAGAGCATCACGGGAGTTCGAAGCGCAGCTGCAATGGCTCTCGGGGTGGCGCGGGGAGATTAAGTCCTGGCTTGAATAGCGCTGGACGGGCGCCGCAGAGCATGATGGGAGCTGTAGTCCCGAAAGTGGCTCGAACGCGATGTTTGGGGGTTCGGGGATGCCCTTGGGGGATACTTTTGTGTCCGAGCCGCGACTTGAGATCATCGGGGAAATTTAAACAGCTCGGGAGCCCATCGGGGGAGCTAGGGGAGCTCTAAACGGGCTCCTTAGGGCGCAGGGCATGGCAGGAGTTTTAGGCTCGGGACTGTGTTCTGAGGGGCTCTGGGGCTGTGGGAGATGAGAGGAGATGAATTCCCAGAAGTGGCTGTACCGGGCATCTGTGGGGTTGGGAGCACTCAGAGGATCCGGGGACGGTTTTGGGGGGTACCGAATGTGCACTGAAGGGGCACTGAGGGATCCTGGAGGGTCTGAGGGACACTTTTGGGACAGATGGGGGCGGATGCCGGAGTTCTGTGGAGCGCGGGGCATGACGGGTCTTGTAGTCTCGGCTCCAATGGAGCTGTAGCCGTCCGAGGGGCATGATGGGAGATGTAGGCAAAAATAAAAAAAGGCGCCTATCTAGGGACCGCCCTCAGGCCTAGATTCCTTGCGCTGATTGGCTGCGGCTGCTGATGGGCGGGAATCTCGGCAAATGGAATGAGGTGGAGGTAGGAACAGCCCTTTCACCCTCCTCCAGTCCATCCCATACAGCCCAGTTCATCACAAGAAGAGCCCAGTACAACCCCAGTGCCCCTCCAGTTCCTCCCAGTACAGCCCAGTCCCTCCCAATACACCTGAGTTCATTTCCAGTCGTTCCCAGTTCCTCCCAGTGTCATCCACAGGATGCCCCGGTGTCCCCAGTTTTCTCCGCAATGTCCCCAGTGTCCCCAAGTTGTCCCGGTCCTCCCCAGTGTCACTCCCAGCATGTCCCAGTGTCTCCGACAGCGTTCCCAGTGTTCCCCAGTATGTCCCAGTTCTCCCCAGTGTTTCCAAGGACAGTTTAATTTCTCTCGGTGGCCGTGGCAGCCAAACCCAGCAGTGGGGTCAGTGCAGTGCCCATGGCCACAGCCCCTTGCAGTGGCCCAGTGCAGCTTGGGCTGATGATCCACCCTCACAGCTGGCCCAGGGCAGCTCTGCAGTGTCTTTGGTGGCACCTGAGGCTGGCACACACCTGAGCAGTGTGTCTGTTTGCAGTGGGGAAACTCAGGAGTTTCAGATTGCTTCAAAAAAACCCAAAAGTGAAAACCCCTCTTAGGCTGAGTGCAACCAGCTCTCAAAGCACAGCAGGTCCCAGGGGAGTGAGGACAGACAGGATGGGGCTGGGCAATGTGGAGGAAGGTTGTCCACGCTGGGTCAGAGCTCAAGGCACAGCTTCTGTGAGCAGGCCAGAGCTGCTGAGGAGAGACCCTGGGTCAATATCAATCACACCATGCTGCAATAACATCTGATGTGAAGAGAAATAAAATAAAATACTTCATTTGAAATAGGAATGTGTATTTCTTGCAAGTTCTTTCAAATCTTTCTCCATAACTGGACTAGGAAAATTTCAATGACCCTCTCAGGGCTTTGATGTTGTTTACATCAGACTCAGTCCCTGAGAGTGACTTCAAAAAACTTCTCAAGAACTCAAAGTTTAATTGAAACTCCAAATTTCCTTGAAGTTTTTATGGGTCCCACTGAGGGACACAACTGGGAAAGTGTCCCCAGGTTCCAGTTAGAGCAGAACACTGGAGGCAGTGATGACAGCTGGGGACAAACAAGGCCAAGGTGTCTCTGGTGCTGAGCAAAGCTGGAAGTGTTTGAGGAATGCCAAGGGAGCCCCCCTCCCTGCCCTGTGTGCAGACTGTTCCATGTCTGCCCTTCCCAAGTGCCCAGGACCCTCTGGGATGGCTCTGGCCTTTCCAAGGGGTTTGAGAGAGGTCCCACAGTGACGCTGCCCAGCCTTCTCAACAGCCCTGACACCAAAGGCCTTTTCCACATCCCTCAGTTCCACGTCAGTGCCCAGAAAACAGCACAGCCCTGTCCAGGTCCCTGGGCTGGTTCAGAAGTAAGGCAGCTCTGATTTCACCCCACTGACCCTCACTCTATCCAATGTCTCTCTGTGCAGTCCATGGCTGCCCTGAGCATTTTTTTCCTGGAGCCTCCCTGCCTGGGATATTTCTCTCCATGCAGTCCTAACCACAACCCAGCAAAGAATTCAGGTGTTTTCTCAGAGGACGTTACTCTCAGAGTGAAGCGGCCTCAAGGCCCTGTTTGTGCCACTGGAATTGTGCCATCCCCGGGTGTTGCTGATGGTGTTTGTGCTCACTGGGGTTCATCTCCCCACACACACACATGATGCACTGCTGAGATCTCCTCAGCACAGAGCAAACATGGCCTGCTGGCCTGGTCACTTGGTGTCCCTCCGTGCAGGGACAAACAACCTCCTGCAGGTGGGGAGAGGCCAGTGCTGGCAATGGTGGTTGCAGGGGCTGGTGTGGGACAATTGCCCTGGGGCACCTTCCCAGGCTGTCCCAGAACAGAGACAGAGCCCAGGCCCTGCTCTGCTGCTGCCTCAGGTCCATGCCAGGAGCTCTGGCTGTGCCAGGACACTGCTGTGAGCCCCCCCTGCACACTCCCCCCCCACCCCAGGCACTGGGCTTTGCTGTGCCAGGGCATTCCTGGAGCACATTGCTGACAGAGCTCTGGAGGGGAGCAAAGCCTCCCTGCCCTGCCCTCAGGAGATGCCCTTTGCTGCTGGAGCTGCTGTGCTGGAGCCCAGCTGTGTCCCAGCAGTGCCCATGGCCTGGCCCTGCCTGTGGCCACAGCAGGGACACGCAGCAGGACAGTGACCAAGCTGCCAGAGCGCTCCGGCCTTACAGCCACAGCAGGGCTGGCAAGGACAGGGTGCAGTTGGGCCGAGCAGATGTGGGAAGAGCCAGGGCCATTGTCCCTGGCTGTGCTGCTGCCAGGGACAATGGCCCTGGAGCAGCAGGAGTCTCTTCCCTCCCCCTCTGCTCACAGGCACTCCCCCTGCAGAGACAGGGAAAAGCTGAGGAAATGCCTTGGACAGACAAGTCAGGGCATGCACTTGTTTTTATTTAAATGCCAAGGGAACAAGCCTCTTGCAAGTTTTTGTGTTTCAAAAGAAAGGTAGATATTCATGTAGAAATGCTAAGAGTAATACTACAGTATTTTCTCGGAAGCACTACAGCAATAGGAAAAGTTACCATAGTAAAAAATAGACAAACAGGGGAAAAAAGGCTGAGATGGTAAAGAGTTATATTCTGAAGACTGTGTAGCAGAGAAGAGAATTTATTGCTTCTGAAGTTGCAGTCACCAGTTTTCCCAAGGCATCCTTGAGCTCCTGGTTCCTCAGGCTGAAGATGAGGGGGTTCAGAGCTGGAGGCACCACTGAGTACAGAACTGACAGGGCCAGATCTAGGGATGGGGAGGAGATGGAGGGCGGCTTCAGGTAGGAAAATGTGCCAGTGCTGATAAACAGGGAGAGCACAGCCAGGTGAGGGAGGCAGGTGGAAAAGGCTTTGTGCCGTCCCTGCTCAGAGGGGATCCTCAGCACAGCCCAGAAGATCTGCACATAGGAGAAAACAATGAACACAAAGCAAGCAAAAAATAGAACAGCACTTAGCACAGTGAGCCAAAGTTCCCTGAGTTTGGAGTGTGAGCAGGAGAGCTTGAGGAGCTGTGGGATTTCACAGAAGAACTGGCCCAGGGCATTGCCATGGCACAGGGGCAGGGAAAATGTATTTGCCGTGAGTAGCAGGGCAGTGAGAAAGGAACTGCCCAGGCAGCTGCTGCCATGTGGGCACAAGCTCTGCTGCCCAGGAGGGTCCCGTAGTGCAGGGGTTTGCAGATGGACACGTAGCGGTCATAGCACATGACTGTGAGAAGGGAAAACTCTGTTGTGATAAAGAAAAGAAAGAAAAACACCTGAGCAGCACATCCTTTGTAGGAGATGTTCCTGGTGTCCCAGAGGGAATTGTTCATGGCTTTGGGGACAGTGGTGCAGATGGAGCCCAGGTCGCTGAGGGCCAGGTTGAGCAGGAAGAAGAACATGGGCGTGTGCAGGTGGTGGCTGCAGGCTGCGGTGCTGATGATGAGGCCGTTGCCCAGGAGGGCAGCCAGGGAGATGCCCAGCAAGAGGCAGAAGTGCAGGAGCTGCAGCTGCTGCGTGTCTGCCAATGCCAGCAGGAGGAAGTGCCTGGTGGAGCTGCTGTTGGACATTTGTTCATTCTGGGCATTGTAGACTGTTGAAAGAAGACACTGACAAGCTGGGACCAATTTCTTTGAGTCAACGCTATGGGATTGTTTTAGTTATTCCATCAAAACTACTTCTCATTCTGTGGGGCCACTTCACAAAACATTTTTATATTTTAGCTTGGCTTTGTGCTATTGAGTTATTGACTCATCTTCAGCATTGCTCTCAGGCTGATCACTGCGAAGCCAAGAGGGAAAACAGGGCTCCGAGTGCCCCAGCGCAGTCAGGCCTGCTCGTCCCACACAGATGCCCTTTACTCATTTCACCTCCCTTTAGTTCAAGGTGATAACACTTAAAATGTGCTTGAAAAATTACGTGGAGCTTTTCAAGACAGCAGTTTCAATTTCTCTAAGCCCTTCTCTCTTTCCCTGTGCAGCTGGACATTGAGGGATACCAAGGGTTGGCCTGGCTCTCTGCTGCCTGGAGTTGTGCCTACTGGGAGCTGTTTCTCTCTATCCAAGCCTTGTCCCTGCCAGTGCTGCCAGAGCCCAGCCCAGCCCTGGGGGCTCAGCTCTGCCCTGCAGACCCCTCCCAGCACAGGGCACTGCCCAGGGGCATCTCCCTGACAGCAGGGCCTTAAGGGCAGGCCAGACAAACAGAGATGCTGCAAGCCAAGGTGCTGCTGCTGCTGTCTGTAGGGAGAGGAGGCTGAGGAGGCACTTTCTGAGGGAGATCAGAGGCTCATCTGCTGATGGCCATGGTGACAGTGCAGGAGTCTCAGTGACACAGCCAAAGCTGACAGCCCCTTTCCCTTCCCTTTAGGAGAAAGCTGAGAGCAGCCCTGGCCATGCAGCACCATCTCCAGAGCAGGAGGAATCTGCCCTGATGGGGGTGGCTCCTTCCACCTCCAACTTCTCCCCTGCAGCGTCCATGGGAAGCTGCCAGGCAGGCTGAGAGCTGCCCCTGGCAGGTGGCACATGCCCTGGGCTGGCCAAGAGCCCTGAGGGCTGCAGGAGCTGCTCTGCAGGACAGCCCTGGGCAGCCCTGGCTGCAGCCCCAGCTCCAGCCCCTGCAGGCATCCCTGGCAGCAGGAGCCGTCCTGCCCTGTCCCTCTGACAGTGCCCAGGGCAGCCCCGCTCTGCAGCACATCCTCCTCCTCCTTCTGCTCCTGTGCCACAGAGAAACTGGGAGAGTCCTCCTGACACATCCCCCAGGCTGTGGGGTGTGCTGGCTTCAGGAGATCGCCCCAGGAGCACAGGGGACATTGCCCTGCACCCACACACTCACCATGCACAGGGCTGTGAAGAGCTTTCTCCAAGTGAAGTCTCAGCTCAATGTCTTCCCAATCCTGATTGCCTTCAGCCTGTCTCTGCCTGGCTCCTGTCCCCTCAGTGCCTGCAGACAGAGTCCTCAGCCCTGCTGGGCTGGGAGAAGAGCTGGTGCTGGGAAGAGCTGTTCCTTTAAAGCTCAGCAGCACAAATCCAGCACAAGGAATTTAATGAGCCTCTCAGGGATTTGGTGTTGTTTACATCAGACTCAGTCCCTCAGAGAGTGTTCAAAAAAGTTCTCAAGAACTCAAATTTAAAATGAAACTTTGAAGTTTCTTGAAGTTTTAATGGTTCCCACTGTGGGACACAACTGAGAAAGTGTCCCCAGGTTCCAGTTAGAGCAGAACACTGGAGGCAGTGATGACGGCTGGGGACAAACAAGGCCAAGGTGTCTCTGGTGCTCAGCAAAGCTGGATGTGTTTGAGGAATCCCAAGGGCCAAGGCCTGAGCCCCAGCCCCTGGCCAGGCAGATGCCGTCCCTCCCTCCTTGCTCAGGGCTCTTGCCGGGATGGGCACTGGCATGTGGGGATGTGCAATGGCAAGGGCAGGAGCATGGGGCAGCTCCTGCCAGGCTGCTGAGCAGGGACAAGGAGGCAATGAGGCCCCAGGCCTGCAAGGGTCACTTGTCTCCTGCTCCTGCCTCAGGCCCAGGCCCAGCAGCCATGGCCAAAGTGCTGCCCAAGGTGGCTCTGGCAGGGCTGTCTTGCAGCTGCTGCACATGCCTGTGCCCTGTGCAGCCCAGGCTGTGCTACGGTGTCCCTGCCCTGCACAGCCCTCTGTTATAAATGAGAAGCTTGACTAGGCCAATATTCAAGCAGCAATCAATTTATTATTTAATATGGTAAAGTATGAGCAATACAACGCTGGGTACAGTGGGGGAAGTTTTCCCTCCAACTGCACACCGATAGTTGAGGCTTACAGGTATTTATAGGGGTACACATAAGCTTTCTCAGCAGTTTCTATTTCCAATTTGTACTCATCAGCAGATTCTATTCCCAATTTTTACGTCACATTTCCATACATTATTGGGATTTAGTTTTTCTCAGGATGTATCTGAAAAGGAGTATCCCCAGATGGTGGTGGTCCAGTTTCCGAAAGAAGAAAGATGCATCCCATATGGTGGAGTCCAGCTCCCCAGATGTGAGTCCAGCTTTTAATTGCAGAGACTATAAATCTTATAATAGTGATGTCCAGCTTTCCTTGGTTGAAACTATAAATCTTTGAGTTGATGTTCATCTTCCTTTCTCAAGCTGTTTTTCTCTGCTTTATTAAAGTGTGAGATAAGCATATTTCCTTTTTATATATTCCAAAGCTATAGTTTCAAGGATACAAACAACAGTCTGAAATTATACTTCAAAAGGTTAATATTGCAGAACTCTTTAAGGCTTAACTAGAAGCAAAGAGCAACATCCTTAATGCTTTAATTCAAATGCTCCTCAATCAACCAAGGTTTATTGCAAACAAAAGATAGGTTCAAAGGCCTTCTTCCATGCTTTACTTTCCTCAGTTATTATTAGAATTTGCAACTGTCCCATTGTTGGTCTCCATATTGCAATCACAAATACTCACATTGCCTGTATGTACCTGACACGAAACACAGCTTTGTATCTCACAGTCCTCCCCCTACTTGTATAAATTTTCATTTATCTTTCTCATTCGTGTCTGGGCTTCAAATCTGGCCAAAACTTTGGAAGCTTTTCCCTTTTTGTCTTCTTTCTTTAATCTCATTATTTTGTATATCTTAGCTGTTGTCTCAAGTTTGCCAACCTCACCTGTAGCCAATTCCGGGTCTACCATAGCAATCTGCATGCTTTGAATGACTGAGTGGATTAGTCAGATAAAACATGGAAAAAGGCAAGGTAGAAAGAATAACCCAGCTAATGAACACAATTTCATGAACCCTATTTTCTTCTACCAAGCTCCTGCTCCAAGCATCTGGTCCCACCATGAGGCTTGAAGGATGGAATTCCATTTTTGGACTGGGACATGAGCCAGCCTTTTGATCTCTGCTGCTAAACCTCTGATGATTTCTCCATAATCATTAATCTCAATGCAGCACTCGGACTCATTGAATTTTCCACACACTCCCCCTTCTTCGGCCAGTAAATAGTCCAATGCTATTCTGTTCTGATACACAAAAGCCCGCACCTGAGTGTACTGCCAGCTTAACAAGTCCAGGGCCTCTGAGGAGTTATTTGAGACTATTTCTACCACTGTCTGTAGTCTAATCAATCGGTTCAGTAGGTAAATCGAGGTCATATATCCCCAGCTTCCATCTTGAGCCCAAGTGGCTGGCCCATAATAATCTATTATTCTTTCTGCTAGCCACTCTTCTTCTCCCCGTTTTTGGTCCCCTCCTGCCCTTGGAAACTCAAGTTTCAATTCTCTTTTTTCCCTGTTAAGGTTTTCATATAAGGGTGCTCCTAACAGGTTACTCTTGGACTTTGGTAGTCCAAAGAAGGAGGGTTGTATAATCCCTAAAGTACAGGATCCTTTCCATCTACGGGGCAGTTCACTGTAAGCTTTTTGCCCACAAATCCAATATATACCATTTGGGGCTTTCTATGGTCATTTACAGCCTCAGGTTTTTCCCAGTAAATTCTTAGGGTCTCCAGGGATTGGTAAGGGTTAGCTCCAGGACTTTTATGCCAGGACAACTTTATCTGGTTGTTCCATTTGCAATTTTTCTTCTTAATTAGGCTCCAGTATCCAGCAGGAGGCGTTGGCTGCCAAGTTCTAGTGTTATTCTTTGAATTTACTGCTAAAGTAGATGTGCAGGGAGTATACCCTACCACTTCAGTATATTTTCTCCCCTCTCTGCTGATGCAAAGTGTTCCAATTATTCGATGATTTGAAATGCATTCTTCAGGCTGTTTCAATCTTTTGGAAATTTGAGTATGGTTCTATTTTAGAAATTGCTCTGGAGCTAGACTCTCACTGCTCCATGGCCATTTTTCAGCTGATTTTAATCCCCCACAAATCCAACAATTGGATAACTCTAATTCCGTGGCAATTTCTTGCATTATATCTACAAAAACGTTCCTATTTGAAGTCAGAAAACCCCAATCACTATACTGCTGTTCTAACTGTTTGTACTGTTCACTAAATTTATTTAGCTTTTCTTGTTCTAGTCTTTACATTTTTGCTTCTGATTCTTGCTTTTGTAGTTTTTGAGTAATTTGTTTCATTCTACTCTCTGGGTCTCTTTCTTCTCTGTCCTTTGCTAAACAAAAGAATTTGGCGTATCGCAGACAAATTCGTTCATCATCATCTTTGAGAAGGTTGATAAACACAGGCCCATCCTTGGGAGAAACCTTCAGTCCGTGTTTTAAATTTTCTCCAACCCAGTATAATTTGCCACCCATAGTGCACATCTTTAATTGGTTATGGTCATAGCACACTTCACTAACATGGGAATGTGCCATGAACATTGATTCCATTTTTCCCCTGATCCAGACAGTATGATTGCATTTGTCACAGACAGCCAGAGCAATAGGCTCTGATCCTGCAGCTCATGGATTATGTGGAGTTCAGGAGTGAGGCTATTAAGGCCCATTGCCTGGGATGCAATGATCAATGCAGTGAAAATAATCCTCAGAGGGTCTAACTCTCTACCTCTCTCAAGACCCCTTGGGTTGCATCCAAGGGCCGAGATGTAGATTTTCTCAGTAGCAGAGTTTATACCTTGGGATTTAGTCACTGATATCTTTTGTTTCATTTTTGCCTTTTGCCTCATGAGCCTTCAGATCTCTATTTATTTGGTTGTGGCCTGATTCTTGTTAATTTAGGCCAATTGGCCCCTAAGTTCGGGGGATGTGTGACTACAATAGGGTTGGTGTATGTGCCTCCCTTTCTTCCAGCAATACTTGGCTTTCTGCCACTCTTTTGCTGTAATTTGATATTCATAATGTGTCGGAGATTGCGGGGAGAACGACCATCCTATAATGCATCGAACTCCCCGTGGTGTTCGCAATCCCCGAAAGCGTTCGCTATCACGTCCAGGGGTCAACCATTTGTTGGAGATGAAGGGAGAACGACCATCCTATAATGCATCGAACTCAACTTTATTGATCAATCAATCACCTTAAATAACAAAGTTAACGAACTTCATGCATATTCTGTAATCCAATTTCATGATAGGCTAACAGAGAAATTTCTAACCACTCCTCTTGTTTTACAATACCTACAATTGTTTATTAAAAACAGAACCAGAGTTCCCAAAACTTCTTCATCAGTTCTCAGGGTGCCAGCTTTTCCCAGAGACGGTGTTCTTCTTGCTATGGGAAGACAGCCTGAGAACTTTATTGTTTATAAAGAGAGTCTAATTGTTTATAGGAATCAGAAGGCTGAGAACTGTTAGGAACTGCTTTACTTTTCCCTTTTACTTTTCTCTCAATTGTATGTCTCATGGCCTTTTTCTTTAAGCCATTCTTGAACTAAACTCTCCAACATTTCCCCCGTTTTTTTCTTTGAGAGAAAAGAGGTTAGCTTGCCAGGTTTTCTCTATCATCCTACTAACCATCTTTTGGATACAATTGCAGAAGCAAGGTAAGATAAATAGAAGCAATAAAAGTACACCTAATATCCCTATAGCATATATTACAAAGTTTCTTAACCATGGTCCCAATCCTAAGCTTTTAAGCCATTCATCAGTTCCCAATCCTTCTTCTTCCTTAAGGCTGTTAAGCCCTAGTCGTAGCTCTTTTAGCTTAGCATGAATAGATACAGAATGATCAGATAAGTTCATGCAACACATCCCTTCAAACTCTTCACACCCATGGCCTTGTGCTAGCAGTAAAAATCTATAGCAGCTCTATTCTGTAAAACAGCGTGATTAACACTTTGTACATCTGCAGTTAGCATATCTAATATCTGTGATGTCTTATTTAATTCACCCTTAGCCCAACACCCTATTTGTTTTGCTAAGGTCATTGCTTTGCTTGCAGCACCCCATGGTAGGAGAGCTGAAACCATCACTTGTTTACATTTACTCCAGAACAACAGATCTCCTATTTGACTACAGTCTAAGTTATGTAAGCTGCGCCTTTCCCTGCTAGTTTTATGACTTAGTTGCATCAGCATAGATATGTTAGGGTGGAATAATGATAACTTGCCTAAATAACAAGGTCCACCCTGTGGTTGGGCTGGTATTCCATTCCAGGCTCTATCTCCACAGATTAGAAATATCCCTGTGGGTAATTTCTTAGGTGTCATAATAGTAGAGCCTTTACACTGGTTATAAAGCTGTTTGGACACTATTTCCAGGCTTAGAGATGAATCCAGAGTAGCCCATGTTTATGCTGACTCATCCTTTGAAAATTAGAGTAATCAAAGCTGTAACTCCTCCAGGGCTGAGACAAAGCAATGACTGATTAATCTGTCTAGCAAATGTTATCCATACATTATCTCTAGGTTGACTAAAATGTGCTACCTTTAATTCTTCAGCTACTACTATACTAAGCAATACAACAAAAGTGAACCTCATTTTTCTGTTTTTGTATTGACCTTCCTTTTCATATCAGTTTTTAACCTTACTGTTCCTGACACCTGAAAACCACACCTTTGTAACCTTCTAATGCAGTTATCTAATGCTTAATTGGGATCTCCTCTTATAGGACCTACAACAGAATGTTGTGTTAAAGGCACCAGTTTTCTACACCTTATTGAGGCTATATATGATGCACTTTGAGCTTTAACCCTTTTCAAAATACACTGTACCTCTCACCGATAATAAGCTAAGATTTACTGCTCATGAGATTCATAAAGGTCTAAAGCTGAGGCAGTGTTTAGCCCTGTCTCATTCCGTAGTGCCCACTCCCAATTATATTCCCAGGTCGTCTGGCAACGGCGTGTTACGGCCTTATCAGGCATTGCACGACAGGTGGTAATTGGACTAAGAAAAGAAAGCTGTTAGCTGTTTTCATTCATGCGAACCTGGAGAGGAGGTTAACAAGCCTGAAAATTATTCTTTCTGTCCTTGAAATTATCACATCCACCTTTTTCATGGGTCTCTCAGAAAGGGTCAAAGTCAGTTTTCAGTCTGTAATCCTTTAGTCATTTGGCTCAAATGGCATCAGCTGGGCGATTCTCAGTCCTTTGTTAATTTGGGTGAAATTGGAGTGGTGAAAAAGTAGTATGCATTTAAAGCACTTAAAATATTTAACTTAAAATTTACAGAACTGACAGAAAGATGTCATACAGCAGACTAGCAAGTAGGACAGAGACATCAGCACAGAGTAGAGGGCACATATCTTGGTTTTCACATTGGCCAATAAGAAAGCACTCTTTTGCCCTTCTGACAATTTTGTCAGTCTTCATTACAATGGCTGAACAACTGTGCTCACCACAACAGACACTTGCTTCCCTGCTTGCAGACTACCTTGCAAATACAAGACAGAAACTGACAGAGTTGGAAATGTGCAACTCCCAAAAAAAAAACCCCAATCAAGCTTTTAAATGAAGGACAGAACAGGACTTTCAATTTAGATCCTGCTGAAGAACGAAGGCTTATGCTCTACTGACTCTGCTTAAACTTTATGCCCCAAGAATTACTTTGCTTGTTTTCTCTTTCATCAATAATTCTGAACTGAAAGCAGGACTAGAGTTAGACCATACTAATAAGGTGCAACTTATCTTGAATTGTTAAGTCTAAGGATTTCTTTACAAAGTAAAGAATGCACAGATGTAATTCTAGGGCATACAAGAATCTTGTGAAAAAAAAAGTAGTATTTCAGAAAGTATGTAATAATAATAAGACTTCCATTAGGACTTCTCAAAAGGCAGGCAAATCAGCAGGTTTGGAAAATGCCTATGTATATTCATATTAGAGTAAGGGCAAACATTTGTCATTTTCTTGACTCTCATATTTTTAAAGCTGACAAACAGAGATCACTAGATAATTAACTTGCACACTTCTGTAAAAGCATGATCAGAGAAACTAAAGCTATTTCCCAGTAAGGAGCAGGACTCACTGTAGTATCTTTTTTGCAAATAAATAGGACCCCAGCAAACAAAAGATGCTTAGGGTTTTTTCCATTTTTATCTTTTTACTGGTGTGTTCTGTGACACAGACAATAAATATCATTGTAAGACCTATTTTAATCTAATAGAAACACTTGGAGCAAAACTTTAACAAATCTTCCTAACAAATGAGTATGGCTTCCAGCTTTCAGCTCCCAGTAGGAAATAATATTTGATTCATATTCAGAGAATTAATAGCCTTTACAATTGGAGACAGGATGTCACTTGAAGACTCATAACTTTTTTTAAAAAAGTGTTCTGGAAGATACAGACTTAGAAAGCAGCAATAAATTAATGCTCTAAGAATTTTAGAATATATGAAAGTAATTTACAGGATTAACTGCTTTGAGGAAATTATACCTAAAATAAATATACTAAACAGAATTATTAAAATAAAGTTAATTTCAGTTACTCATTCATCCTCTGGGAAGTCTAACGAGACTAATTATAGCAAACTTATTTGCAAAACATGTAAAATCACTTAAATCTAATAAAACTTATCTATAACAAAATTTAGCTGACTTTAAATTCTACATACCTCAACCCAATATAATCTAAACAGAATCCAGCTTTACCCAAACTTAATAACACTCAAACTTAACAGAATCTAACTTAACTTACTTAACCACCTAAACTTAACAGGAGATAAACTTAACAGGACTAAACTTTAACAGTATTCAACATCCAATGGCACTCAACAGACAATTCAACTCAAACCACTTAATAACAGATAAAACTTACTATAGAAATAATATATAGCATTTACTATAACTTACTTACAGGCCTGATTCTAAAATATTAAGCTAAAACAACCTTTCTCATGTTTTTGCTATAGCATTTTTACACTTAAATACACTTAAACATAAATTTATTTAAGGTATACCTCTGAAAAAATTCTTTTGAATTCAGTGCTTGCTTATACATCTATCACATCTAAAAAAAGCTTAAAGAATACAAAAACCACAGTCATTACATCTTACTTCTACAATCACTTTAACACATCTTAACATCTTTAACTTTTCCAAAACACAGCCTCAGAGTCTGATATTCCACCGACTGAACAATCCGGGCTTCTGATGTTTACAGTCTCTTCCAGTATCGGTGATTCTGACAGCATAGCCAATGCCGAGCCAAATCGGCCGAAACTTGACTCCCGTATTCACTACGTTGATTTGTCTTTCATAGTCTCTGCTGGGAAGAACAAAGTCCCTTTAACTTCGCTTGTTTAGCATCACTGGTTTCTCAATTTCAGCAGAGATCTTTCCCTTTTGTTGGCAAAAGTTCACCTTTATTACGGCTGTTAGGTCTTAAACTGTAGCTTTTGCCGGCTGTGGGGGGAGGGAGAAATGCTCCCGCTTGAAAAAGCGCTCTGGTCCCGCGGCGCGTATGTCGGAGCGGGCGAAAACTCCCCCCCCGCGCTGGGCTCTTTGTTTACTCACTGTTTGCCGGCTGACTGCTGCAGGCACCGCTGCACGCGTGGCTCCCCCCGCGGTGGCGCGGCTCCTTCGCTCCCCCCGCGGCGTTCGGCTCCCGCGGCGCCGGCTTCTTCGGTCGCTTCGGTCGCTTCCGGCGCGGCTCTCGCGGCAGCGGCTCCGCTCTCCCCGCCGCTGCCTCCGCAGTAATTCAGGCGGTCGCTCCCCGCGACTGCTCGCCATGGCGGCGCGCCCGTGCCGAGTTCAGAGTAGCACAGCCCCGCAAGCGCCACGAGCTGCGGCTGCTGTTTTGCAGTCAGAGAGATAGTAACGCAGCGCACCATACATCACCCGCCATGGTTTGCTTAGCTTCTTGGCAGTTTTATCACTCTCTAAAGCAGCCTCCCACAATAAATCACCGAATTCACGGCATCCCGTTAAGTCGTAACCCTTACGGAAAATCCCTTTATCATAGCCGTAAGTCCAAAGTCCTTTTAATTCCTTTTGCCAATTCATTCCCTTAATTTGCCTTTTTTGCAAGAAAGTAATAAAAAGTTCTATGCGGCTTGCCTTTCCATACCTATGTAAATGAGCGCGCTCTGCAGCACCTGAAGGTCATCGGCCGCATGTACCAGCCAAGACTCGTCTTATACGGTCGCTTGGGGCACGGCACATCTCGGCGGGTTTCCTCCGCTTTGTTTTCGTGCTTATTGCCGTTCCGCAGCTGCTCCTCGGAACCTGGACAAGTCCTCATCTCCCGTGGTTGCCCGCATTCTCCACCATTTGTCGGAGATTGCGGGGAGAACGACCATCCTATAATGCATCGAACTCCCCGTGGTGTTCGCAATCCCCGAAAGCGTTCGCTATCACGTCCAGGGGTCAACCATTTGTTGGAGATGAAGGGAGAACGACCATCCTATAATGCATCGAACTCAACTTTATTGATCAATCAATCACCTTAAATAACAAAGTTAACGAACTTCATGCATATTCTGTAATCCAATTTCATGATAGGCTAACAGAGAAATTTCTAACCACTCCTCTTGTTTTACAATACCTACAATTGTTTATTAAAAACAGAACCAGAGTTCCCAAAACTTCTTCATCAGTTCTCAGGGTGCCAGCTTTTCCCAGAGACGGTGTTCTTCTTGCTATGGGAAGACAGCCTGAGAACTTTATTGTTTATAAAGAGAGTCTAATTGTTTATAGGAATCAGAAGGCTGAGAACTGTTAGGAACTGCTTTACTTTTCCCTTTTACTTTTCTCTCAATTGTATGTCTCATGGCCTTTTTCTTTAAGCCATTCTTGAACTAAACTCTCCAACAATAATGTATCCAATTGCCCTTGTCACACTCTGTTTCTTCTAATTTGGCCTTTGGTACTTCCTGCAAATCAATTCCTGCTCTTGTTCCATGTACCCAAGTTCTCCACCAATCTTTATCACCTGTTTTAATATATCCTTTCCTTACTACAGCCCACGACGTTCTATCAGTTTCTTTTTCTATTTATTTTGTACAATTACAGCAGAGAGCATTAGGGATCTGTCCCCTTGGTAGGTTTGTATACCAATATTCTTCGCACCCTATACACTTAAAACAACCTCATGGATAACACAGTCTGGAGTAGTACATTCTACCTCTCGTGAGTGCAACTGGTTTTGCAGCTTAAGGTAGGAGCATTTTCCTGACATACATCAGTCCCTTTTTAACTTCATTTTCAGTTCTCTGGGGGTAGATGCAATTCTCCACTGGGATTCCGTCTCTGTCTGTGGTTCTGCTGGTCCTTTGACCCACGACGTGTGGGTCCAGCCTTTTTCCACAGTTCGGACAGCTGTATCAGTGGTCAGCAGAGTTAAATAGGGACTTTCCCACCTAGGAGACAAACTTTTTTCTTTCTAGCTTTTAATCAGCACCCAGTCACCCGATTTTATTTGATGCATGCTAAATCCAAGAGGGGCTGATTGAGAAATTACCCCTTTCTCCCTTAGTTCTAGACATGTTGTCCCATCTTCTGGATGTATTTTTGAATAGTCATATCAGCTATGACTACTGATGTTTGGGGTACTTCCTGGGAATAGGGCATTCCATAAAGCATCTCATATGCAGAAAGCCCCGTATATGCATTTGGAAGGGTCTTTATATTAAGTAATCCTAAAGGTAAACATTTTGCCCATGACATTTGGGTCCTAATCATCAATTTTTTTAATTGCTGTTTTATAGTTTGGTTCATTCTTTCCACCCTCCCAGAGCTATGGGGGTGCCAAGGGGTGTGATATTCCCAGGAAATACCCATGGCTTGTGTTACTCCTTTTATGATGCTGGAAGTAAAGTGGGAGCCCTGATCAGAATCAATGGCCCTGATAACCCCAAATCGGGGAATAATTTGTTCCAACAAATTTTAACTATAAACTTTGCCGCGGGTCGGGCAGCTGAGTAGGCCTCCACCCAATGAGTTAGTTGATCTACTAATACTAAAAAGTATTTCCATCTGCCCACCCTTGGTTATTCAGTATAATCCACCCGAACCCTTTCCAATGGTCGGTAGGCTATTTTTCTACCGCCGGTTGAAGCTTGTCTCATTACCTTTTTGCTAGCTTTTTGACAAGTCAAACACCCCTGTGATATTTGTTTTGCTAGCTCAAAAATTCCAATACATCCATAATATTTTAATAAATTATCACATAAGGGTCTTGTTCCCCAATGAGTACGTTGGTGTAACTGGCTTAGAATCCTTCTAACGTAAGCCTTAGGTAAAATCTCTCTCCCATCTGGTAGTACCCATTTTCCCAGCTCTTTCTTAGCTATTAATCTTTTTATAGCTTTCTCCTCTTGAGTACTACAGCTTTTTGGCAGCTCCTCTTGAATTTCCACTATAGTGTTCAGTTGGATAGTTTCTTTTAATTTACATGCTGCCTCCTTTGCAGCTTGGTCAGCTGTGTTGTTTCCTCTCACTAAGCAGCTTGACCCACATTGATGACCTCTTACATGTACTACTGCTATTCTCTTAGGTCTTTTCAGGGCTTCAAGCACTCTGATTATTAACTCCTGATGGATCAGTTTCTTCCCTTGAGTGTTTATCAAACCTCTTTCCATCCAGATTTTTCCAAATGTGTGTATAATTCCAAAAGCATATTTTGAGTCTGTGTAAATAGTCCCCACCTAATCTTTTAAAAGTTCTAAAGCTCAGTATAAAGCAAATAATTCACAAGCGTGAGCTGACCACCTAGAACTTATTTTTCCTCCTTCTTTGCAGACATATTTTCTCCTTCTACAATAGTGTATCCTGAATTTCTTTTCCCTTCTATCATCCTTGACGAGCCATCGAAAAAATACTTTTCCCCACTAGAGCTTCATCTCACTTAAATATGGTCTCACTTTTGTTTGTAATTCAATTAATTCCACACAGTGATGAGCAAGCTCTTCAGCTGGCTCCCCATAGAGAAATTGAGCAGGGTTCTGAGCCGGAGTGACTTTAAGTTCCAGTTCAGAGGAATGTGTCCAGATAGCTTCATACTTTAAAATCCGGCTATCAGTGAGCCACTTCTCTGCTTTTTGATGCAATATGCTTCTAACGTTGTGGGGGGGGATATATATTAATAAAGGACCTCCAAATGTAACTTTCTTTGCTTCTTCTACCAGAAGGGCTGTTGCAACTATAGCTTGTAAACATATTGGCCATCCTCGACTAACAGGATCCAGTAACTTTGAATAATACCCCACCGGCTTTTTGTCTCCTCCTCGGTGCTGGGTAAGAACTCCATAAGCAGTTTGCTCAGCAGTATTTACAAATAATTGAAAAGGTTTATCGAAGTTAAGTAGGCGGAGTACTGGGGCTTGAATTAGAGCATCTTTCAAACTCTTAAATTGTTTTTCATCCTCCTGGTTCCATTTCACTGTATTGACTGTTAATTTTTCATACAAAAATTTCACATTGGCTATATCTATCTATCCATTGTCTACAATATCCCAATAACCCTAAGAGTTGTGGCACTTCCCTTTTGATATTAGGGGAAGGCAGACTCAGTATGCCCGATATTCTCTCAGGATCTAATTTCTTTGTTCTTTTACTCAGCCAGTGACCTAGATATTTCACTTCCTCTTCAGCAAATTGTAACTTTGCCCTTGAAACCTTTAGGCCTTTCTTTCCCGAGAAATTCAACAGACTGATTGTTGCTTCTCTCACTTGCTTCTGATTCTCTCCTGCAATTAATAGATCATCTACATATTGTACTAGTTTAGTTCCTTCTGGTCTTTCAAAATCTTGTAAAATTCTTTCTAAAGCCTGGCCGAAATATTCTGGTATTCTGTAAAACCCTGTGGAAGTACCGCCCACCTTAATTGTTGTTTTCTCCCTGTATCTGGATCTTGCCACTCAAAGGCAAAATAGTCCCTGCATCCCTCCTCTAAAGGACAGGACCAAAAGGCATTGTTCAAATCCACTACACCATGCCAGCTAGAGTCAGAGGAAATCTGACTTAGTAATGTATACAGGTTAGCTACTACAGGAAACCTTGTGGCTGTTCGTTGACTGACAGCCCTTAGGTCTTGGACTAGACGGTAGCTGCCGTCACTTTTCTTCACAGGGATTATGGGGGTGTTGTGGGGTGACATACATTCTTCTAACTTGCCCTGCCCTGAGAGTTCTTCAATTATTGGCTTTAGCCCTCACCTCCCATCTAGTGGAATAGGGTATTGTTTCACCCTTATAGGAAGCTCAGGGTTTACAATGGCGATTTTTAAGGGCTCTATATCCAATTTACCCATCTCCCCAGGAGTGGACCAGATATCAGGACATATTTTACTCCCATCCTTGTCGGTCAATTTGTACAGCTGTACCATTAGTTGATCATTTTGTGGTTGAATACCAATTTTTAACGAAAGAATCAAGTCTCTCCCCAAAAGATTGCATTCTGCTTCTGAAACTAGTAATAGATCACTAATATCCACTTTTCCCTTTGATTCAATTAGTACTTCTTCAATAATGGGAACCTTAAAGGCCTTCCCTTTTGCTCCAATTACTTGAGCTGTTTTCCCGCTGATTTTGCATCCTTTTGGTAATCTTTGCACTGTTGATCTTTCAGCACCTGTATCTACTAAAAAGGTGACTTCTTCACCTTGGGGACCTACTTTTAATTTTATCAAGGGCTCTTGCGATGGTGTGATCCCTAATAAATAGAGACCCTGACACCGCTAATCTTCTACAAACAGTTTTTGATCTGCCTCCCGCTTCTTGCAAAACATTTAACATCTCCTTCCATACCAAAAGCTGGTAGGTCTTTTAGAACCCTCACCTGTTATTTTTCTCGTGCTTTTAGCATCCCCTGAAGATGCACCACCATTCTGAACCGCTTTTACTGCAGTCACGAAAACCTTATCTTTAGCTTTCGCCTTTTCTTCATCTCTGCGGACATAAACTCTCTGTGCTTCCCTTAACAATTCTTGCAAACCTCTCTCCTGCCAGCCGTCTAACTTTGTAAGTTTCCTTCTAATATCCTCACAGGATTTAGCCACAAACGGAGTTTTGATTAATGCTTCCCCCACTGCTGTATCAGGATCTAATCCCGAATACATTTGTATACTCTTCCTTATTCTTTCTAACCAATCTATGGATGACTCATCTTTCCCCTGTCGTCATCCAGGGCCTTGTTAATATTTTGCCCTCTGGGGACTGCTTCTCGAATTCCCTGAATATTCCTGAGATCCACCATATTCTGCCTGTCCTGGTTGTTGTTATGGTCCCAGTTAGGGGCTGCTAGGGGCCATTTCATTTCTCCTAAAGGTCCCTGCTGGTGATCTCTATCCTAAATTCTCATGTCAGCCTGTCTTATCAACTGCCTCTCCTTTGATGTAAATAAAATACTTAAAATTGACTGAATCTCTGTCCAGGTGTAAATACTGGATCCTAGAAACTGATCTAACCTTTCAGACACCCCCAGAGGACCTTCAAGTAACCTTCCCATTTCTTTTTTAAAAGCCCTTACATCCCCAGTGTTCAGGGGTGCTGACACATACCCGATCACTGGTCTCCCTTGAGTTCCTACTAATGGTACTTCCCTCAATGGGTACAGCTGCCCCCCCTTCCCTTCTTTATTGCTGTCCCCACTGCTTTCTGCTCGTGCCCTTTCCTGGCTTCTCGTTCTGTGTGCTGGTGGTGAATCAAGTACTGGGAGTGGAGCCACCGGGGCTTGTGGCAGTGGCAGCAGAGCCACCAGGGCTTGTGGCAGCGGGAGTGGAGCCACCGGGGCTTGTGGTGCAGGGAGTGCTGGAATGAGTGCAAAGGGTGCTGGATTAGGTGCTGGATGAGGCACCTCGGCCAGTGTAGCTGGCTGTGGTAGATAAGGGGTGGAGGAAGGTTATCTAAGGGGTCACACTGATGTCTTCTCTTTTTGGTTTTAATGCATACAGAGGAGTAGGCCAGGACCCATGCCATAAAGCAGCATAATCGCTTTCTTCTTCGTTAATAGGGTCCTTTTTATTTACATAGGCATTCAAGGCCTTACAGATCCACCCTTCAGATGACCCATGCATTGGCCAGTATAAATTATCAGGTCGTATCATTTCCTTAGTCCATTCTACCATACAATATTGTATCATTTTCTCTTTACTTTTTTCTCTCCTGGATTCACATTTGTCCCACAATTTTAACATTACCCCCAGGGGGCAGATATACCCTGGGGTATATCTGGCAAAATGCTCCCTCTTTTTCCAGTACCTTCAGTACCTTTATTTTCCTGCTGGTTTATACCAGCTCCTGGGTTTTTGCTCTGGCATTCACCAGTTTTTTTTTTCCCCAGAACGGGTGTACCCTCATTTGCTCTGATCTCACTCGTTCAGACCTTAGTCCTTTCTTGTCAGGAATTTCCCTAATAACAAGTCCCTTCTAACACCTCCCACCTCTGATTCTCTACCAGGAAAAGAAGACAAATTCCTCTCCGTAATTATTATCTTATCTCACCACCCTCGACCTTTTACATACAGAGAATCCTTTTCCCCAAGCTTCATTCCTTCACTTGCCGCTCCCCTCACGGAGTAGCAAAACCGAGGTTAGAAGAACGCCTCACTCATGTCATGACTAGGTCACGTCTCATACACACAGGATTCACACTCTTACACACCTACACCCATTCTTATCCCACCTACCCAAGTGACACTTACAGTCTCCTTTTCTAGCCTGGGTCTTCGTGCACGAGTTTTTACAGGGGAATTTACTGCAGTCTACTCCGGGAGCTCAAAATTCTTTGCTCATAATTTACCTTATGGATTTCCTCTTCCCTGAGAGATTCCCCCATCACTCAGGGCCCCGGAGGCAGAAGCCTCCAAGGTGAGGCGCCTCCCCGAGATCAGGAGTCTCCCTCAATGGATTTGGAAATTCCCGGCCAATGCACAGCCCTCTGTTAAGAATAAGAAGCTTGACGAAGCCAATATTCAAGTAGCAATCAATTTATTATTTAATATGGTAAAGTATGAGCAATACAGCGCTGGGTACAGTGGGGGAAGTTCTCCCTCCAACTGCACACTGATAATTGAGTGTTACAGGTATTTATAGGGATACCTATCAGGGTTTTTCCAGCAGTTTCTATTTCCAATCTTTCACTCATCAGCAATTTTTATTCCAAATTTTTACGTCACAATTCTATACACTATTGCTATTTTAATTTCTCAGGATGTATTTTCAAAGGAGTATCTCCAGATGGTGACGGTCCAGTTTCCAAAAGAAGAAAGTCAAATCCCATCTGATGGAGTCCAGCTCCCCAGATGTGGGTCCACCTTTTAATTGCAGAGACTATAAATCTCATAAACAGTGATGTCCAGCTTCCCTTTGTTCGAAACCATAAATCCTTGAGGTGATGTTCATCTTCCTTTCTCAAGCTGTTTTTCTCTGCTTCAAATTTCCTTTATATATATTCCAAAGCTATAGTTTCAAGGATACAAGTAATATTCTAAAATTAGACTTCAAAAGGTTATTATTGCAGAGCTTTTTATGGATCAAATGTGAGCAAAAAGCAACATTTTTAACACCTTAATTCCAATGCTCCTAAATCAACTAGGGTTAATTGCAAACAAAAGATAGGTTCAAAGGCCTTTTTCTATGCTTTATTTTCCTCAGTTATTATTAGAATTCACAACTCTCCCATTGTCGGGGTCCACACATTTCGCATTCACAAATACACACATCACTTGTTTGTACCTGACACGAAACACAGCTTTGCATCTCACAAAGGTTGTCCACACTGGGTCAGAGCTTAAGACACAGCTTCTGTGAGCAGGCCAGAGCTGCTGAGGAGAGACCCTGGGTCAATATCAATCACACAATGCTGCAGTCATCTCTGATCTAAAGAGAAATAAAATAAAATACATCATTTAAAATAGGAATGTGTATTTCTGACAAGTTCTTTGAAATCTTTCTCCATAACTGGACTAGGAAAATTTCAATGACCCTCTCAGGGCTTTGCTGTTGTTTACATCAGACTCAGTCCCTCAGAGAGTGTTCAAAAAACTTCTCAAGAACTCAAACTTAAATTTAGACTCCAAAGTTTCTTGAAGTTTTAATGGGTCCCACTGAGGGACACGACTGAGGAAGTGTCCCCAGGTTCCAGGGACAGCAGAACACTGGAGGCAGTGATGACAGCTGGGGACAATCAAGGCCAAGGTGTCTCTGGTGCTGAGCAATGCTGGATGTGTTTGAGGAATGCAAAGGGCCAAGGCCTGAGCCCCAGCCCCTGGCCAGGCAGATGCTGTCCCTCCCTCCTTGCTCAGGGCTCTTGCCGGGATGGGCACTGGCATGTGGGGATGTGCAATGGCAAGGGCAGGAGCATGGGGCGGCCCCTGCCAGGCTGCTGAGCAGGGACAAGGAGGCAATGAGGCCCCAGGCCTGCAAGGGTCACTTGTCTCCTGCTCCTGCCTCAGGCCCAGGCCCAGCAGCCATGGCCAAAGTGCTGCCCAAGTTGGCTCTGGCAGGGCTGTCTTGCAGCTGCTGCACATGCCTGTGCCCTGTGCAGCCCAGGCTGTCCCACGGTGTCCCTGCCCTGCGCCTCTGTCCCTGCAGGCTGTCAGCATCCCCCAGCTGCCCCTTCCTTTGCTGACAGCTCTGCCTCCTGCCTGCCTCCGCCTGCCCACACAAAGCCTGGGGCTGACTAAGGCTCCTTCTGGGGATGTGTTGTGCCCCAGCCCTGCCAAAATGGAAATGAATCTCTCCTCATTTCCATTCTGGGTCATTACAGCTGCACTTGGTGACAATATTTCTATCTCAGGCTCATTTCCACTATGAAGGAGAGGTCCATTATATTTGAATCCACCTCTGTAGTCATCACAGGCTGTTCTTGTTCTGTCCTCAGTCTCCACACTTTTGAACCCAGGACTTCCAGCTCCCATATCGTGATCAAGTTCTTGGGGCCTCCAAAGCACATCCTGGGAGATCTCTGGGCCCTCTCAAAGGTGCTCAGCCGTGGAGATGTGATTTAAGACCAGGAATGGCTTTTTGCCCAGAGATTGTACTGGGGAATATAATACAGAATAATACACTGTATCTTTAAACTGACTGAGGGCACATTTAGATTTTATGTAAGGTGAAATATTTTATGATGATGATGGCAGGACACTGGCACTGGTTGCCCGTAGAATAGAAGCCCAATCCCTGGAAGTGCTTAAGGTCAGGGGCTTTGTACAACCCAAACAAGGGAAGGTGTCCCTGGGTAATGGAAGGGGAGTTTTACCAGAGACTCTTTTAGGTCTCTTCTAACTCAAACCATTTTACAATTCTTTGATTCTGATTTCCCAACTGCTTCTCCACAGGGCTGCAAGTACCTATGCACACCATGCCAGCATTTTAATCTGGCCTAATTCCCAACATTTCCTTAAAAAGGAAAGAATTGCTATATCAGGGACATGAATTGCCGTGTTTATGGAGGAGCCATTAAAAGCCCCAAAAGTAAAGAAACGGAAAGGAAGAACCAACATCTCATTGTGAAAGATCACCAAGTGAGACTCTGATGATGAGCTCCCAGCTGAGGATGGGGGTTTCTGGCTTGGGGTCTGAGTATCAGGATGGAAGGTCACTCCCAGGAGGAGTCCCTGTGCATTTCCCTGCCCCATGGCTCTGCCCTTCCTGATCCAGCAGCTGTGGGGCAGCAGAGCTGGGGCAATGCAGGGACAGGGCTGGCTCTGACAGGGCTGTTGTGGTTTAGGAATGGTGCTCTCCAATTTCTTACTCCCACTACAAAGACCACGTGTCTCCCCAGATTTATATTCCCACCATTGTCCCCCACACCACAGGGGCTTTGCTTGCCTGCCTGGCCCTGCTTGATCTCAGCCCACGTCTCACGGTCAGGGATAACCTGGAGATGGTGTCCATGGTTAAATCCACCCCTTGCTCATGAGCTCACCTGGAGGTTGCATCTTTTCACTGATAATCTGAGGTGTCCAGAAATAACTCACCCTTGTGTGGCCAGTCCAGACCCCCCTGAGACACTTTAATCCTGGCAGCCCCATCCTCCTGTCCGTTGTTGTGATGCTCTTCAGTGCCCGACTCTTGGGCACATGAGCATCCACACGAGGGACTTTCACAGCCAGGTTCTCCCTCGGACAGAGATGTCTTGCCCCAGTCCAGCAGCCCAACTGGGTTTCCCTCTGCACTGCCAATTGCCCTTTTTCCATGGTTCCAGCCACCCCACAGAGCATTTCCCACCATCCCCGAGTCAGTGCAGAGGTGCAGTGCTGGCCATTTCTCTCACTCAGAGCTCCAGGTACGGTCCCAGTGCTACAGTGACTGCAGGAAAGGGGACCCCACAATGGGACATTTCTTGGTCAAATACAGACAGGAAGAGTGACAAACTGTCTGTGACTCAGGTTTCGGCCTCGCAGCCCCCGCCGTGGTTTGCAGGGAGCTGCAGTGTGGCCCGGCCCTGGCTGTGCCCAGCAGTGCTGGCCTGGGAGAAGGTGTCAGTGCCAGCTGGCCCAGGGAGCTGCAGCGTGTGGGGAACAAATCCCCCCTGGCTTCTTGCCCCAGGGTGACACTGCAGGGCCAATGGAACCAAGGGGCCATTGTAGCACTTCAGGGCCCCATGGAATTAAGGGGACTCTTTGGACATTGTGGGGCCTTGTGGGACTGACGCCATTGTGACACTTCAGAACCAAGGGGCCGCTGTGAAACTACAGGGCCTTGTGGAACTGATACTGAAATCACCCAAATAGAAACTTTCTAACACAGTTTGAGTATTAAAAAGCAGCCATTCTTTATTGCAGCACTGATCACTTGGAGGATCCTTCCTTCATTTGAGTACACTGAGCATCAGGTGAGCAGAGGTTTTATCACACACACTATTTACATATTCATGAGTTGTTCCTCTGTGGTGGCCTACAGCTGGCCTGTATGCCTCACAGTATAAATAATTCCAACTTTATAACTGAAATAAGTGATTTATTATATAATTCCCTTACTTATGTAATTTGACCATTAAGAGCATGCCCAGGCCTTTGGGGACTCAGGCTGCTATTGACTGGTTAGCTGAATAGTAACTGGCTCAGCCAATGAGGATTAACCTCACGGGCCTTTTCATTTATATAAGGGTGATCTCAATAAAGCTGCCTGTTGCTGCATGAACATGGAGTGTCTAGGCCCCTGTCTCCTGTCACTGTAGGGCACAAAAGAACAGAAGTGCACACTGCTGCTCTCAAGGTGAAGAAAAAAGGGAAGATTATTTTCTAACTCCAACATTTATCGTTTTCCAAAAGTGATAGTGGATTGGAGGGTGACAGTGCCACCTCTCCAATGACACTGGATAAACCAACAGTCCATGAAATTTCTCCTCCTCCATAAAAGAATGGAAAAGAAAGTGCATGAGAAAGTTCACTACAAGAATGTCAACATCAGAAGGCTTAGAAAATGTTGAAAAATAAGGGCGACATCTCACCCTTTTCTGTTTAAAAAAAGAAAAAGAGAAAAGAAAATGAACAATGTGAAAAAGAATACATGAACAATAGTCAGTGTTCATTTGTGGAGGAATCATTGGAGTGATCACTCCCGTCGTCTGCATCCGAGTCATCACTCAATGATTCACCCGCTTGATGCCTTTCAGGTTGGTCACAGTTTCCATCTTGCCCGTCAGCTGGATTCTGTCTCTGCGGTCCAGGTCAGGGCGAACACACTTTGAGGTACCCAGCGTACTCCAGTATCTGTGGACCCGCGCCCCAAAGTGATAAGGTCATAGGGACCTTCCCCCTGTTTGGTGACTAAATTCTGCGCCCGAACCTTTGCTCGAGGCTGATGTGCCTCATCCAGAGGCTGCAACGAGAGATGGTGATTCAAAATGAAAGGATTATTTGAGTTCTGCAGCACAGTGAGATGATTGATTGCACACAAAGTTTTTGTTAACTAACTCTGCGGGGTTTCACACTGCATTCCCCTTTTTTGTTTTTGAAGAACCTGCTTCAGAGTACCATGAGTGCTTTCTACAATAGCTTGACCAGTCAGAGAATGAGGGATACCAAACCTGTGAGAGACACCCCACAACTGCAGGAACTGCCGCACCTTTTGCGATGCGTAAGCAGGACCATTGTCAGTTTTCACAGCAGAAGGTATGCCCAGAATGGCAAAGGTCTGCCTCCAGTGGGCAAGGACATCACGGGCCTTCTCCCCAGTGTGAGCAGAAGCCCACATCACAGATGAGAACGTGTCCACAGTGACATGCACATACCTGAGCCAGCCAAACTTGGCAATCTGGGTGACATCGGTCTGCCAAAGCTCCAAGGCCCTAAGGTATCTGGGGTTTGCCCCTACCGGCAAAGGCAGACCAAGTGCGTGGCAGTCATCACATGACTCAACAATGTCACGAGCCTCAGTTGGCGTCAGCTGAAACTGCTTCTGCAGGGTATGTACGTTTTGGTGGAAAAACCCATGCGATCTTCGGCCTGCGCGAGTGTATCAGGCTGAGGCGCTACCCACGTTGGGTTAGCCAACTTGTCAGCCCTCGCGTTACCTTCCACTATAAAGCCTGGCAAATTGGTGTGACTCCTCACATGCAGAACATAGAATGGATGAACCCGGGCCTGAATGGCACACCACAAGGTCTTCAGTAAATGAAACAAGGCAGGATTACTGACCTCCTTCAAAACCAAATGACCCAACCACTGCGTGATGTCAGCCACATAGGCGGAATCCATGACCAAGTTGAAAGGTTCCTGCGAAAATTTCTCAAATGCCATGACAGCAGCCCTCAATTCAACGAATTGGGCTGACCCATCGTCATGACCACCCAGAACCTGCTACTCTGATCTGTCCCTCCAAGTAACAATGGCCTTTCCTGTTTTCCCTGAACCATCAGTGAAGACAGTGGCTCCTTGCACGGGTTCCTGACTATTTTTGGGCTGCAAAGGGATTTGTGTGAATTTTGCCATATGCAGTAGCCTATGGCTGGGCAGATGATAAGTGATCTGCCCTGAAAGTTTTCCGGAGCACTCTGCGGGGACACACTGTTTGCAAAGCTCCAGTCAAAATCCTTCCATTGTACTGGGAATATGATCTTTGCGGGATCCACACCCATCAATTGCAAACATTGTTGGCGGCATTTGATTATCAAGCAAGCAATTAGCTCAAACAATGCAGTTGCCGTCTTTTGCAGCTGATGGGCCAGGAAAACCCATTCCAAAATGAGCAAGGAATCGGAACATTTGTCACTCCACTGGTCAATGATGCCTGTGGGATGCGAATCTGGAGTGATGATGAATACAGTGACATCAACAGAGGGATCAATGTGATGAACTTGGCAAGCTGAAACAGCTTGCTGAACCACCTCCAGCACCTGACGTGCCTCAGGGGTCAATGTGCGAGGTGAGTTTAAATCAGAGTCCCCTTTCAACAAATCATACAGAGGAGACAGCTGTGCATCGGTTAGTCCCAAGTACGGACGTAACCAAGTGATGACACCCACCAATTTCTGAGCATCATTCAGTGTCTTCACACAATGCACAAATTGCACCTCCATGTCAAAATTGTCATTTTGACCCCCAAATACTTCCTAGGAGGTTGCTGTTGAACCTTTCCTGGAGCCACCTGCAGTCCATGAGCATGCAAAGCATGGAGCAACCGAGGCTCAATCCTCTGCAGCTCATCCTGGGTGGACGCAGCCACCAAAATGTCATCCATATAATGATACAGACATGAATCAGGAAACTGCTTGCAAACTCCACACAAGGCACAGGCCACATACCATTGCCATATGGCAGGGAAGTTCTCCATGCCCTGAGGCAATGTCCTCCATTGGTATCTCTACGCGGGCTCAGCATTGTTAATTGCTGGCATTGAGAAGGCAAATTTTGTTCTGTCATCGGGATGCAAAGGAATCGTAAAGAAACAATCCTTCAGATCCACAATGAGGACTGGCCAGTCGGTGGGAAGTGTGGCAGGCGATGGCATGCCCGCCTGCAATGTTCCCATGCTTTCCATCACGGCATTGACCTTTCGGAGATCTTGTAACAACTGCCATTCCCCAGATTTCTTTTTGATGCAGAAGACAGGAGTGTTCCAGGGACTGGTAGAAGGCTCCAGATGATCCTGGTCCAACTGCTCCTGCACCAGATTCTAAAGGGTGACCAATTTATCTTGAGGGAGGGGCCACTGGTTCTCCCAGACGGGTTTGTCCACCAGCCACTGTATAGGAGGCATAGGACACTCTGCGCCCTTCATCGCAGTGGCCCCCATCAAAAACCCGTCCCGATGCGCACCCCCCAGGCAGACAGAACATCCCTCCCCCAGAGGTTTTCAGAAATGGAAGCAACACGAGGCCTAACCCAAGCCGTCTGTCCATCCGGGTTCGTGACCAGCATGGGCCACTGGCTCACGTGGCACTTCATTCTCCCTCCCACGCCCACGATAAACGTCTCCACTGGATCCAGGGGCCACTCCCAGGGCCAGGCAGCATGGGAGAGAACCGTGATGCCAGCACCACTGTCAAGAAGCCCATGGAGGTGAATCTCTGATGGCGTCGCACCGGGAACGGACAGGGTACGTACGCAGCATCTCGGGAGGGTCCTTGGCCAGGACAGTGGTCCACTTGAGGCGGCCCAGTGGATCCAAAGCCGCCCGCTCCACGTGACCGGTCAGCTGTCCTGGGAACAGAATAGGACTTAAAAGGCACAAGCTGAGCAAGTCGCGTCCCTTTCAGGATCGTGACGGGGAGGGTGGGTGTGGAGACCGTGGCACAAATCTGCCCTGTGAAATCTGCACCTATGAGCCCCAGGTGCACAATGATGCCCTGAAGAATGGCACTAGACCTCCCCACCAGGAGAGCACTCATGCCCCCACCCAAGGGACCAAAGGCATCCAGGGGAACCTTGTGTATTTGACAAGATTCTAAAACAACTGTTGCTGTGGTGCAGACATCCACACCTGCTGAGCCACGGGTGCTGACTGCAAGCCAGCAAAGCAAACTTCCATCGGCTCTGGGGTCTGGGGAGAAGCTTGTGTCTGCACGCGCTCCTCCTGTGTGCTCCGCCTGACATTTCCTGAGCCCAGTAAAGCCTGGCCATTAACATGAACAGTCACCTTGCAGACATTGGACATGTGATTTGGCCTACCGCACTGACCACACAAGAACATGGGAAATCCGACCTTCTGTGCTTTCTTCCCCTGCTTCTTGCCAGCCTGCGCAGTCCCCTGCTGTGGCCGCCTGCCCTGCAGTGATGCCCAGACCAGCTGCACAGTAGCAGCCACAGCAGCTAACTTCCAGCCCAGGGGGACGATGTCTGCACAGTCCTCTGCCATCTGGGAGACAGTAGGAAAACCAGGCAGAGCCACTATGACCCTCCTACAAGCATCATTGCAATTGTACCTCACAAGGTTTGCAATCACAATCCTCCTGGCAACAGGATCAGGCACCTGCCTCTCCACAAATGCAGTCAGCCTTGCCGCAAATGCCATGAAAGGCTCATCAACCCCCTGGACAATGGTCGCAAACGGCTTCTTTGGAGCAGCCATTTCCAGGGTCTGAACAATTGCTGCCATGCCCGGCATGTGGCACTGGTCAAGCACAAGGGGATCGAATCCAACCTGCCCCCGAACATCGGCATAAAGCCCCACATCCAACAGCACGTCAGCGACAGCCCCACACCTGGGGTCCTGCGGCGCCAGCGCAGCATTCTGCACCACTGCCTTGGCCGCCAAACAAACCCACTTGGGTCTCAAAAGCATCATATTGCAAAGGGTCAAAAAGAGAATGTGCCACACGACGGAGGTCATGAGGCATCAGCACATCTGTAGCAACCCTCCGGAGAGTCTGCATAACCTCAGTAGACCCCAAACCATGCTGAGCAACCGCATCATGGACTTCTCTCTCCAGCTTATATGAAAGGGGTTGATGGGTGTTATGAGTAACACCCCTGAGCACCGGGAAAGCCTGGGAACCCCCTGGCAAAGCCACAGCACCTGCTGTGTCCGGTCCTTGGGCCCCACAGGAACAAGAGTAGATGATTGACTGGGAGCCAGCTGAACACCACTCGCCCCCGCGCCACCTGCAGCACCAGCAGAGTCAGAGGACCCCACTCCACAACCCTGCAGATGCCGTGAGGAGGCAGGCTCACACACCTCGTCAGACTTAGTTTTGGCTTCTCACCAGAAACACACGGGGTCCCTCAGATGCATGGTCACCTGGCATGAGGGAAGCATCCACAAATTTGACGAGGAGGTGCCACAGCCCCGGACACCCACCAGCCTCCCACTGGCCGTGTCAGCATTTGCGCTAAAGGTGAGCACCTCAGCGCCCTGTCAGGCCACAGCCCCGGCAGGGGGGCACCACGGCAGGCACAGGTGCCAGCACAGCTCGCAAACCTGGTGTGGACTGGGATGAGACCGGTGTGGGGTGCCTGGTCCCTGACATGGGGGAGGGGCGGGGTGCCAAGAGAGGCGCGGCCCGCGGAGCCGAGTCACTGACAGGTGGCACAAGGGAGTCTGGCACAGCCCCTGTGAGCGTCCAACCTGAGATGCTAGACTCTACAGCGGGCACCATCCCCACTGAGCGGAGTGGCGTGGACTGCCCACCCACTGGAGTGGGGCCTGACAGAACGCCGACCACCGCCCCACTCCCGGCTGCTTCCACCGACTGCGCATGCCCAGCAGGCTGTGCAGGCCCAGAGACGGGCGAAGTCGCCCCCCCTGCTGTGCTGCCTGACTTGCAGGCAGGTGAACCTGCCCTTGCCGCACTCAGGGGGAATTTCGTGGAAACACGGCAGTTCGGACAAAGAGTCATCACCGAATTAGACTCAATCCGAGGCAGAGGCTGACCCTCAAGCACCGGGAAGGGACAAAGAGAGGGCAGCACGCCCCCCGCCCCACCGCCTGTGCGGGGCAGGGCGAGGCGAGGACGTCCAGCTGACTCCACAGAGTCCCCAGAAGCCCACGGGGCTTCACCTCCCGGACTCAGGACCAGCTGGCCAGGACCCCAATCCACCCCAGGGGAACAATCATCACCCACCAGCACACCGTCCCGGGGTGGGAGGGAGGGCTCCACAGAAATTCAAACTCCCCCTCGTCCACGTCCGAGACTGAAGGGCTCCCCTGGGAACTCCGAGGGCTACAAGAACCAGACTCCCGCCAAATCTCCTCACACTTTTTCCACTACACCAGCACCAATCTCACGTCTACGGTGCAATCATCAAAGAGGGCCTCTATGAAGCGGACCCCCACGAGAGACCACTCCTCCCTGGAGAACGCTTTCGCAGGGTCCAAAAAGAGCCCTCGCTCTCGGGCCCACAGAAACAATCTCTCAAAATCACTCCAGGAAACAGAAACCTGTTTCCACTCCAGGACCTCCATCCAGAGGTTCAAAAAGAGGGAATCCTTCTCGAAACCCACAGAGGTTGCCATCACCATCAGAACAGGCAAAGCACCAAAGAGGGGGGCGGACAACACGACCTCACCACGATCCGGACTCTGTGTCTCAGCCTAGGCTGCAGTTCACTGCGGCGGTCACCAGATGTCGCTATAGGACACGAAACAACACACGCGCACACCGCTGCTCTCAAGGTGAAGAAAAAAGGGAAGTTTATTTTCTGACTCCAACATTTATTGTTTTCCAAGAGTGACAGTGGATTGGAGGGTGACAGTGCCACCTCTCTAATGACACTGGACAAACCAACCATCAACTTTCTCCTTCTCCATAAAGGAATGCAAAACAATGAGTTATTTACAGAAAGTGTGTGAGAAAGTTCGATACAAGAATGTCAACATCAGAAGGCTTAGTTAAAATCCTAAAAAAGCAAACAGAAACCTACTCCCAATGCTACTGCCTGGAACATCATCCTGGGCCTGGGAAAGCAAATCCTGTGAAGACATGGCATCCCTGAGAGAATCGAATTGGAAAACAGGACTCATTTCAAAAACAGCCTTTAAACACCTGGGAACACAGCATTGAGTGGATGTACCATATCCCCTACCATGCACCAGCAGCTATAAAAGCTGAACGGTGCAATGGCCTACTTAAAACTACCTTAAAGACACTGGGTGGGGGGACTTTCAATAACTGGGAGATTAATTTAGCAAAGGCCACGTGGTTAGTGAACAGCCAAGGTTCCACTAATCGAGCAGATTCTGCCCAATCTGAGCCCTTGAAAACAACAGATGAAAATAAGGTTCCAGGGGTACATATGAGAGCTATGCTGGGAAAAACTGTTTGGTTAATTCGGCCTCCAGCAAAGACAATCCCATCTGTGGCATTGTCTTTGCCCAGGGACCAGGTTGCACCTGGTGGTTGATGCAAAAGGATGGAGAAACCCAATGTATACCTCAAGGGGACCTTGTATTAGGGTGAACTACCCATGATGCCATGCTTGTATCTGTATCTACATGTATATATGTATATAATTTTTAAAGGTTTAAATTTGATGTAACATGTTGGTATGGGAAAAAATTCGGGGTGGATAATGTTGGGGGCTGAGTTTTGGTTGTTTTCTTTCTTTCCTGTTCTCTCCTTATCACCTGTAGAATTTCTTCCTGTTGAGTGGCTAATGGGAGCTGAGGGCTTGAGCTGGGTGGGGAGGGGGAACTCTTGTTTTTTTAGGAGTTTCTCTGGGAGGCGCAGGGGGGATGTGAGACTCTGTCCAAAGTTCCTCTTATCTGCCTCACATCATCATTGGGCACCACTGAAGAAAAGACCCTCCTCTGAAATTTCTGGCCCTGTTGGAGAAAGTCCCTTTCCGAGAACTCTGAGACCTGAGCATAGCCCCTGACTTGCTGAGCTATTGTTCACAGATGTGTTTGCTGTATGCTACATTAAACCCAATGATAGAAGGAGGAGGCACCTTGCCCTTTTTGCAACAATAGCCTTGGATGTTGTCCCACCTCTTGGCCTGGCTGGACTTCTCCGGAGTTTTGGGTGGTCCCCACAGAAGACCCCTCTGACTCGTTTGTAACCACCATGACAGACAAACTGAGATGTAAGGAGCCTCTCCATAAAAAACCAAGACATGAAACCTGTATGTGAAAAGGGCTCCCCCCCTCACACTTTCCAGGGACTGGGACTGAAATACCCAGCCTGGGGGAGGTGTGTGAGGGGAGGCAAACTGACCAAAGCAAGATGGATGTTGCAGGTGTGAGCAGTGGACCAAGAAGACAATGGCTCTTGCCCACTGCTGAGAACATGGGACTGTGCGTACCCTTCTCTAAACACCATTCTTTCCCCCAAAGATACAATAGACTACCTTTCATTCAGTTTCAAGATTCATCCCCTTCCCCCATCAAAAAAAGAGTTTAATTAGAGTCTGGGTGAACTGCACACCTGAGATCTCCCTGGACATGACCTGGTGAACTCCATCGGCTGGACATCAAAGGACTTTGCCACCCTACGTTTGGTAGCTATGTACCTTTCTTTCTCTTCCTCCCTCTTTTCCTTATTTTTCCCTGTTTTCCCCAATTCCTCCCCAACGCATTTTGCTGTGGTTATTCAATAAAGGTGCATTTGTTTTAATTATCACTGCAAACCCCCCTTATACCGTGTTGGTATTTTTTGCACCCTGAGATCAAATCCACGAATGATCATGAAACCATTCATAAGGACGGATCATGACAGGGGGCAGGGATACTGGGAGATTTGGGCTGGGGGCAGTTCCTAGCTTGCTCTCGCTCTCTTGGCACTGGAGGGGACACAGGCTGGGGTGAGAATTTACCACCACTGCGAGACCCCGTCCCTGCTGCCTTCTCCTACCACGATTGTGACCCAGCAAGGAACCTTTCTTCTGCTGCTGGGCTCTGCATCCCCTGCCCTGCAAAGGCATCCCACAGGTTGCAGCTATTTGCCCTGGAGTTTTGGGACATTCTCTTTCACTGTCCCGGAATTTTCTGCTCATCCCTGCCATTCTATCTGGCTGGTTCTGAGAGTCCTGTTGGGGCACAGGGCTCGGCTGCCCCGGGGCTTGTGGAGCAAGGCCTCTCCTCCACCCCTCCCTGTCTGGGCCAAGCCGCCGTTGCCGCGCGCTCCCCGCGCCGGCCCACAGCGCCTCCTGCAGCCTCACGGGAATCACTGCACCTGCCCCGCCCACCGGGAGCCACCAGCGCCCCTGCTGGCCATCCCGGGAACTGCACCAGAGGGGAAAGTGCCGCAGCCCCAAGGCTGGGACTGGGCTCCTGCTCTATGATCAGTGATGCTGCAGGGGCTGGGGTTCTGTGTGCCTTGTTATACACACTAGGAAAGAACTGTGGGACTGGGCTCCTGCTCTGTGATTGGTGATGCTGCAGGGGCTGGTGCTGTGTGTGCCTTGTTATACATACAGATAAAGAACTCTTACTGCTATTCCCATTCCCATAGTTTTGCCTGAGAGACCCTATTTTCAAAATTATAATAATTCAAAGGGGGGAGGTTTACATTCTCCATTCCAAGGGACGCTTTTCTGCCTTCCCTAGCAGACACCTGTCTTGTAAATCAAGACAAGGTGTTTCAGTGCCATGGTCAACAGAATAGTCCCCATTGAAGGACTGTCCCTCCCCATCCCCTCTAAGGAGCTGAGCAGGAGGAGCTCACAGGGTGGATGGATGTAGAGCAGCTTTTTTTCAGATGGATGAAAGTCTGCTTGGCAATAGCCCTGCTCACCTGGGTTCTTCTTCAGTTACGCTCTGCAAGGCTGAAGCTAATCCTTTGTGGGCTCCAGACTTTGCATTACATCTTCTTCCCAAGTTCAAGTTGGATTTCAGGACCCTTGCAATTTCCATCTCTTTGTTTTGTGTGAAGAAAGAACAAGGCCACAGGGTTACTGCTGTTTCCTCCTTGAGCAGCAGACCAGCTATCTGACACAAGCAGGCCCAAAGGCTCTGATTTAACTTCCCTGACAGAGGGTCTCTCCTCAGGGCTCTTCTGTGGGTGGTTTTTACCTTCCTCATTCCCCCTTAGAAATCCTCACCTCACAGGAATTCCATTTGGTCATGAAGACCCTGCGCTCACACACATGTCCAGGCTCTGCTTAGGGCAGCTCCTCTCCCTGCTGAGCATCCACAGGGAAACAAGGCTGAGCTCATGTGTGCCTCAGCGTGGGACCAGGAGTGGGGCAGCAGGAGAAGGGCAGGGGGAAAGGGAGAGAGATGGGGACAGGACTTCAAGGGGGGACCCTTCGCAAGTATCAGGCAGTGAGAGAACTCCCAGCACACACCCCATGCAAAGGTGAGGGACAGAAGAGGGACTCAGACCACGTGCACCTGCAGAGAACACTTCAGCATGGAGGTGTGTCAGTGCCATGTGTCACAGAAGCTGGGCCCCATGGAAGGACTGTCCCACCCCATCCCCGCTGAGGAGCTGAGCAGAAGGAGCTCACAGGGTGGTTGGCTTGAAGAGCAGCATTTGTCCTCAGATTGTAGAAGGTCTGCTTGGCAATGGCCCTGCTCACCTTTGTTCATCTGCAGGTATGCTCTGAGAAGCCTAAGCTCATCCTTTGTGGCTGCTGGCCATTCCTCTACATCTTCTGCCAGGGTTCGAATTCTTTGGGAGAGTTGCCGGAGGTCCTTCTTCAACATGGATTTCAGGACCCTTGCAATTCCCTGCTCTTTGTTTCCTGTGATGAAAGAACAAGGTCAGAGGGTCACTGGTGTTTCCTCCTTGAGCAGCAGACCAGCTATCTGACACAAGCAGGCCCAAAGGCTCTGATTTAACCTCCATGCTGCTCCCCATGGAAGGACTGTCCCTTCCCCATCCCCTCTGAGGAGCCGAGCAGGAGGAGCTCACAGGGTGGTTGGCCCGTAGAGCAGCTTCTGCCTTCAGAGGGATGAAAGCCTGCTTGGCAAAGGCCCTGCTCACCTGGGATCTTCTCCAGGTCTTTTTTGATCTCCTGTAATTTTTTTAAGTCTTAACGCAGAGCTTCCATTTTATCGTCAAGGTCCTGGAAGGCCTCGTTTATTTTGGATTCCAGGGCCTTGTTGGTCTTCTCCCTCTCCCTCCTTCCTGCAGGAAATGACTGGTGTTAGTGGGAAACTGACATTTCTTCCTTGAGTGGGAGATCACCCATTCTCTCTGAGGATGCTCATATCCTCTTTTCTGAAGTCTCTTCTTGAGGGTCTCTTCTTAGATCTTGCTGTGGGTTGTTTTTTTCTTCCACTCTCTGGAGAAATAATCACTTCAGGGGAATTAAGCATTGTGCTCAATGTGCAATCCAGAAATAGATTCTTTTTTTTTGCTTTATTTCTTTATTCAGAGGACAAACAAAAAGCTCAGACTTAGTTCCCTCATGTCCTGCCTGTTTATCAATTTGTTTTCTCCAGACCTCTTTTTCTTAGATAATCTTTTCTAACTCAGCACCCTTGGAAATGAATTCACTCATCCCTGAGAAAAAGAGATGTGGAATTCACAGGCTGATGCACCTGTGGGCATCACATACCACTATCCTGGCTTTCAAATCCTATTCCAACAGGATTTTGGTGTGGGAAGAACCTGGGCCTCCCTACTGTAGCCCCAGTTTTCTTTCTGACATGGAGACTTTTTCTCTAACAGCTTTTGCCTGTTGAAAGGTGTCTTGGCACCACTGAGAGCCCTTCTAAACTTGGGCTTGGAGCTCCTGTGCAGCTGGTGAGGAATACTGAGAGGAACCTCATGGCCACCTCACTGCCCAAAGGCCTGGACATGGGGGAAAGCCCAGGCCATGCTACATTCCAAGTGTCCCCTGAGGGAATGACATTCCTCTGCCAGCATCCCGTCTGGAAAGGGCAGGGGCAGGAAAACAGCTGGTCTTAGAATCCAGGGGGTGGGATCCAGCAGAGGCCAGGCTGTGCTGGTCTGTGCTGGGAAAAGCCCACTGCAGGGACATCTGTGCACCCTGGGATCCCGGGGTCCTGGGCAGCTGCATGGGGATGGGCAACATAACAAAGGACTGGCTGGAGGCCTTTGGAAATGGGAATTCATGGACAGGTGGGATTGCTCGATCTGACTGCACTGGGCCCTCACCTCTGGATCTCCTTCCTGCTTGGCAGGGTTCAGTTTCCAGGTAGTGTGGGCAAGGACTGGATCACCTGCACGGAAAGGCTTCTCCTTTTGCTCCCTGTAGCTAAACCCACAGTCAGAGTCCTCCTTTCCTGTTCAAAGAAAGGAAAGGATATCCCAGAAGGGATTTGCTATGTCTTTGAAACTGTTACCAATTGCAAGGAACATCCACTGTTAGAGTAGGACATGTCCCGGGTCAAAGAAGGTCACTCCTCTGACCAAACTGATCCCACCCCAAAGGCCAGGCTTCTGCTGTGCTCTGGAAGGGGTTCTGCAGGCAACGTGCTCAGGGGAGAGACCTCCACTGGTCTCACATCTCTCAGGGATAACACTTCCCATCCCATCCCATCCCATCCCATCCCATCCCATCCCATCCCATCCCATTCCATCCCATGGGTTCCCATGGATGGCCACAGAAAAGAGCAATGGGATCCAGCACACTTACTGATTATTTTGATAATCCAGTCTATCCATTCCTTAGCTGTATCCGATGCCAGGGATCATCAGGTACATATGAAAATAAAATCAAAAAGAAAACCAGGACATTTAACAAGGACCCTTCCTCAAAGAACTCCAGGACTGCACTGAGCAGGTTTGGGGCAGAACACATCCCACAGCTGGCCCAGGAGCCGTGAGCTCCTGTGGACCAGGAGCCCCTCAGCAGGGCTGGGGGTTCCTGACCCTCGGGCCCACTGAGGCTCTCCTGGGCCAGGGAGCTGCCTCAGCTGCCACAGCACTAGGGCACCAAACAGGTGCCCTAGTCCCACCACAGCTCAGCCACCCACGAGAGGGTGAGACTCTTCTGCCTCACACCAGGAGTGGAGAGGAACCTCCCAAGCCTCACTGTCCCTCGGCACATTCATTTCAGCCTGACCCTCAAAGCCCTGCTCAGCAACACCTCGTGTGGAATCCTCTGAATCCCCATGCCTCACCAGGAGGGAAGCTAATTAAAAAACATCCAGCTTAAAGACCAAAGACTCCAAACACTGACTGCTCCCCAGCTGGATTTCCTGTGTTCATGCTAGCACATCTATTTCCTCTTCAGAGGACAGTGATACCTCAGATTCAGACAGTGAATTTCAGAATCATTGGGCAAAAGTCCAAAGAGAAGCAGCTTTGGACAGTAATTGGGATTTGGCTCAAAAGCTAATAGTCCTAGCAGCCCCAGCTATATACGAAAGAGGGAGAGTCCCTAAATGGGAATCTATTCCATACAAGAAACTTAAAGAACTGTGCAAAGCATCTAAAGATTATGGACGTAAATCTCCGTATTTTAAATATCTATTACAAGTAACTTTCTCAGCTCATGTGCTCATCGCCCATGGTCTTCGTTATGTTATGTCCCTCCTCCTATCACCTACAGAGCTTTTTCTGTGGGAATCAATTTGGAAAAAATAAGTAAAAGCATTAGTAAAAAATTACAAACTGAGGATGGGCGAGCTTACTTTACAGTAGAGCACTTGAATGGGGAAGGACCATTTGAAAATACGTAAGACCAAGCCTTAAATCTACCCCCAGCTGTTTTAGAGGACATTAAAAATGCTGCCCAGAATGCTTTATTCCAAACATGGGATGGTACCACTCCACAACAAAGTTTCACTGACATTTGTCAGAGCATTGATGAGACATTGAATTCAGACAGACTAAAAGACACTATTGATAAACAAGTCGACTGCCCAAGGGCTAGAGAAGAAGAGCTGCTCAGCAAACTAGCAGTGTCCAACACAAATGAGGAATGCAAAAAAATTATAAGAGCACTCCCTCCAGACCCTGAACCCACCACTCAGCAAATGGTGGAAGCCTGTACCTGTCTCACAACTACAGAACATATGGTAGCCCTGGCAGCCAGCAAAGGAGTAGCTGAAGTCTTTGTGGCACAAAATAAACAAAATATGAGCTGTTATAGGTGTGGGGAACAAGGCCACCTCAAGGTGGAATGTGATAAAGACTTTTTGCAGAGACATCCCTCCACTGGTTGTTCCCTCCGCTGTACGCTTAGACTGTAAAGAACATTTTAATCACCATCCCCAGTTTCAGTATCATGAGCAGATCCAGCATCAGCTGTCTCAACAGCAACACCTGGCCCAGGGAAACTTCCAGCAAAGTGCAGGGTGGCCCTGTGCAATGACACCAAATGCCAAGACATTCCATCCCTCTTTCCCCACCACCCTGGAATGTCAAGGCACCGACAGACTGTGACGACAAGAAAGAGAACCAACCCTCCGAGACCTCCTAATACATTCAGGCAAGGACAGAAAGCACGCTGGTAAGGGCCCTTTCCATCCAGTTTGAGGATGAGGCGAGCTACCAAATTCCAACTGGTGAATTTGGACCTTCTGATGGACCAAGGGACATTTTAATCATAGGGGATTCCATTAACAGACCAGACAGTTTACAAGTACTTCCAGAAGTCCAAACTGTGGGACCAAGGGATAAAATTGCTGTGACTGTCTCATTTGTAGACCCACCCTGGTATTTATCTAAGGGCACACCCATAGCCCAAGGTTTCCTCATACTCAAATAGACTGACATTATGCCAAAAAACCCTAAAGTTTTTTGGGCAGAGATTGTGGGCCAAGACAGACCTCTTATAGAGTGTGGCTTAGTTAACAAAGGGGACAAAGTTTATCTTACAGGTGCAGCAGATACCAGAAAGGATGTGACCATCATTGCCCACTCCGATGGCCACAGGACTGGGAACTGGTGCCAGCCAATCGAGACATCTCTGGGACTGGAGGAGCTGCCACCTCCATGTGGAGCAAACAGACAATCCTTATTCAAAGACTTGAGGGTCAGGTAGCCACAGTAAGACCTTTTGTGGTAAGGGCACCTTTTACCTTATGGAGCAGAGACCTGTTGTCCCAGTGGGGAGCAAGGCTAGAAATCCCCTCACCACCACAGGATTTCTAGCTGGGGCCACTGTGCAGTGCCCTACCACACCGCTCAGATGGAAAACTGATGAACCAGTGTGGCTTGATCAGTGGCCCCTTTCAGAGTAAAGTTAAAGGTGCTCGAATCCCTTGTGCAGGAGCAGTTTTCCAAAGGCTACATAGTACCATCCAGTAGCCTTTGGAACACCCCTGTCTTTGTCATTCGTAAACCAGTCAAAGACAAGTGGAGGTTCCTGCAAGACCTTGGGAAGGTCAATGAGGTCATTGAAGACACAGGCCCTCTGCAACCCAGCCTACCCTCAATCTCAATGCTCCCTAGAGATTGGAAATTGGCAGTCATTGATATCAGAGATTGCTTTTTTAACATCCCTCTCCATCCCAGAGATGCCCCAAAGAGTTGCATTTTCCATGCTATCAATTAATAGACAAGCCCCTCTCAAAAGGTATCAAAGGAAAGTTCTTCCCCAAAGAATCAAAAATTCAACAGCTATCTGCCAAATGTTTGTTGGTCGCATTCTCTCACCCATTTAAGAAAAACTTCCTGATGCCATAATTTTTCACTCTATGGATGATATTTTAAATATGCACTGAGACTGACTATTATTTGGAGGCTGTTCTCAAAAAGACTATTCAAGCCATTGAAGGAGCAGGATTTGAAACTGCTGTAGAGAAGATTCAGCGCACGTGCCCATGGACCTACCTAGGACTGTGGATCAGCGAAAGAACCATCGTACCCCAGCAGCTCACCATCGTGGACAACCCGAGAATCCTGAGGGACTTTCATCAGCTATGCGGGAGCATCAAATGGGTTTGTTCACTGCTGGGGATCACAATCAAGGACCTTACACCCCTTTTCAAACTCCTGAGAGGCTGCAATGACCTCAACTCACCACAAACAATAACAATGAAAACCCAGGTAGTGATCCAAAAGGTATCAGAGGCATAGTCCATGAGACAAGCCCTCCACGCTGACTCTACCCTGCCTTACCAATTTGTCATCTTGGGTAAGCCACTCAAGTTTCATGGGCCCTTTTTCCTGTGGGATCTCACTCTGAAGGATCAGCTTTTAATCACAAAGTGGGTGTTCTGATCGCACCAACCACATAAGATTAAGACAATCACTACACCCCAGGCTCAGCTCATTATAAAAGCCAGATCACACCTCAAAACCCTAGCAGGGTGTGAGTTCAATGCATTTACCTCCCAGTGACATCAAGTGAACTGGAAGCTTTTCTTCAGACCAATGAACACCTCCAGTTTGCTCTTGACAGCTACCCAGGTCAAATCTCTATCCGCTTACAGAAACATAAACTATTTAATGATTGTTTTAATTTCGTCCCAAAATCATTAAAGAGTTGTACTCTTTTAAAGGCAGGGACTGTTTTTACTGATGGCTCCAGAAAATCCCATAAGTCAGTTATGACTTGGAAAAATCCTGACACTCTGTCGGATTTTCGGCTGTTTAGATGGTCTGGGAAGGCCCGAGGTGGCCTTGGGCCGCCCGCGCTCCAAAGGACGAGAAGGGACTTCAGATCTTTTCTCGGTCTCGGTGTTTATTAAATGCTTATCTAAAAGATTTTCTCTGGGCCTGACAGAGTTCTGCTCAGCAGTCAGCCATGGGCACACACTGAGAGCCCCTGGGGGGGCCACCTATCTTTATACTCGGAGTTACGTATACAATATTTATCATTTTTCTCCAATACCTTTCACCCTTATTAACCAGTACACTTTTAGTAAGGTCCAATCCCAAAGTGCCAACATCACCACAGAAGATGGAGGCCAAGAAGAAGAAGAAGAAGGAGAAGGGCACGCCCCAATTCCTCCATCTTGCTTCTCTAGACCCCCCTGTACAGAAATCTTAAACCCTGTATCTCACACTCCAATAACTTATCCCTTCACCATTCACCCCAGTGAAATCCTCCTATCCTCATACTGATGTCGTCTCTCCTGTGGGATCAAAGTCCAGCCACCAGACATTTCTGGCAGCATTCCAGGACTCCCGAGCCCCCCAGGGGTGGTCTTGGTCACCCTGCACCCCAGTCCTGAGAGGCTGAGATCCCACAACACTCAGGAGTAGGAGTCTGATGTTCAAATTGTTCAGGGATCCCCACAAATTGCAGAATTAGCAGCTGTTCTCAGAGCCTTTGAGAAGTTCAAACAGCCCTTGAATCTGGTTACTGATTTGGCTTATGTTGCTGGAATAGCTGAAAGAGCAGAACATTCCTTGTTGATGGAAGTGCCAAATCCAGATTTATACAGCTTGCTTTCAAAGTTAACATATCTCCTCTCCCACTGAGAGCAACCATATCACATTAGGCATGTGAGGTCACACACTGATCTCCCAGGACTGATTACAGAAGGCAGTTGGAGAGCAGCTATCTTAGCCATGGCAGTGCAGACCACCCTACCACACATTTTTAATCAGGCTAAATTGAACCAACCATTTTTTTTGCCAAAATGCACCAGCCCTTGTCCATATGTTTAAAACCACAAGGGAACAGGTGAGAGCAATTGTGGGCTCCTGCCCCAATTGCCAGGAGTTTGCTTTGCCTTCCATGGGGGCTGGGATTAACCCCTGAGGCCTCAAAAGTTTACAATTGTGGCAAACAGATATTACACACTATGCACCCTTTGGGAGACAGGAATATATTCATGTGTCCATAGATACATTCTCCAGGGCTATATTCACATCTTCCCACACAGGAGAAAAGGCCAAAGACGTTATCAAACATTTTCTTCCAGTGTCTTCCATCCTAGGCATTCTGCAAGCCATCAAAACAGATAATGGTCCTGTTTACCCCTCCAAAAATTTCCAATAATTCTTAGATCAGTGGAGGGTGAAACACACCACTGGCATATCCCATTCCCCAACGGGGCAATCTGTTGTAGAGAGGGCTCACTGTACACTCAAGAGAGTCCTTTGTCAGCAGCGTAGAGGAGCTGTAACACTACCAAATGTAGAAAGATTATATAAGGCTCTTGATGTCATCAGTTTTCTTAATAATTCATTCATGGAGCCAAACCCTCCCATGGTCCGGCACATCTCAAAGTGCCTTGAGCTCAGCTCACAGAGAAACCCCCTGTGCTGACCAAAGACCCCGAATCCAAGAGAATAATGGGCCCATTCCCATTAGTAACTTGGGGCAGAGGCTGTGCCTACATGTGCACAGAATCTGGCCCAAGGTGGATTCACGGCAAGAATGTCATGCTGTTCATCGAATCACCAAGTGCAGCTCCCAGAGACACTTCCCTGGAACTCCAGAAACAGCATAGAGATCAAGCCTGGGAGGCGTGGAGGAGAAGAAGGAAAAAGACTGTAAACACAGATGTTTGTCACAGAGGAAGATGACTCTCCACTACTCCAGAAGATCATAAGACTCTCTGTTGCATTTTATTTGCTCTTTGTTTTGGACTGTTACCCCTCTTTAGCTGGTTTTACTGCTATCTCTCTTGAGTTTGTTGCACCGTTACCCCCTCTTGTTTTCCCACCTCTTTTCTACTCATTAAAAACTGAGGGGATAAGAAGAGAAGATTTGAGGGACTGTTAAAATTATGTAAGTCTAAAAATCCATTTTTTCAAACTCACAGATCAACTCATCACCCCCAAGCATCCTACCATGTTTCTGGCAACAGGGAATCCCCAACTATTCCAGACAGGATTTTGGATGCTCCTCGCCTTTCCATCAGCTGGTGCGTGGACTGTCCTTTAGCCCAGTCAGAACATCTGGGTCACACTAGCCAAGACTTTACAGCAAGACAATCTATGCCTGTCCATGGGTAGTGTGGACAACCCCCTGTCGACATGCCTGGTAGGGGTTCCTTTAGCAGCAAATAAAAACCCATATACAGATAAGAAACCCAATCTGGCAGACACTTGGGATGGGTGGACCAAGACCCTACCTCGAGCACCAGAGGAACCCCAAGAATTAGAGCTGTTGGGGTCCTCTAAAGCTCATTACTGTGTCCAATTTCAGTCTCAAGCTCCCAACCAACACTTGACCCGCCTTGAACTTATTAAGTCTACCCACAGGAAAGGGGTAACCCCATTTAATAAAAATTATACCCCTCCAAATTGGTGCCATTACACCAGTCCCACACTTTCTTCATCCTCACTCCATCCCAAAGTGCTGCTCCGGGGAGTGTTCCTTATCTCTGGAGACCAACTATGGGCCAGGATCCCCTCATGCCTTCAAGGGAGTCCCTGCAGCCTTAGCCAGCTCACTACCCTCACCCCAAATGTAACTTTCCTCCAAAATTGGAAACAAAAAGGGAAATTGGCACGCCAAAAGAGATCATATATGAATTTGATGAAAATTGCCACAGCCAAGTTTACAACTGGAGCAAAGTAAAGAGAGCCATGGTCTCACCTTTTTCACCTTGCGAGGCCAGAGCTGAGGCTCTCAGTGAGCTTTCTCACCTAGAGTGTTGGCTTAGTAAGCCGGCAAACGCTACCTCCACTGCAGTCAGTGACCTGCCTAGTGACACTGAGACTACGAGGCGCGCAACATTGCAAAATCAAGCAGCAGTAGACTTTTTACAGCTTGTCCATGGAGACAGCTGCCAAGATTTTGAAGGGATGTGCGGCCTCAACCTTTCTTCATACTCAAAATCTACCCATGCAAGCATCCAGAAGCCGAGGGAACAAATAAAGGACTTACAGGTGGAAAAGAATCCAGACTGGATCAATGAATTTTTCTGACAACGGTGGTTGACGAGATGGGTTTCATCTTTTGTTAAAGGAATTTTTTAGATTGTAATAATTGTTTTTATCATTTTACACGTTTCCCTGTTTATTTAAGTGTCTGCAGAAGTCCATTGGGGAAGTCTTCATATTAAGAAAAACAGGGGAGTTGTGGAATCCTCTGAATCCTTCTACCTTAGGGAAATCCCCACAGCATTGCCTTGGAGAGACTTACCATAGAGTTTTCCTCACCTGGGAAAGGAAGGACAGAAAGGACTTCCCCATGGACTCTTGCTTAACACTGATGCTTCCCACTTCCCAGTATGTCCCAACTTCCCCTGGTTTCTCCTTTCCCTGTTTCCTCATTGGTTTGGTACCCCTGGTGGCTGGCCCCGTCTTCCCTTAAGGCCAATGCCCTTTGCCCTGCCCTTTGTACCACCCCCGTGCCCTCCCATACTTAAGAGTGTGCACAGCACAGGGCCAGGTCTTTTTGCCCCTGGTTTCCCTTCAGTGTGCCACAATAAACCTCGCTGGAACTGACCATACAAAAAGGCCCTTCTGCCTTTCTTTGCTGAGCTAGTGGTGGTGAGTGTGGTGTGTGGACTTGACTGCTTTCCCTGAATGCCAACCCAAGTGGCCTTTCCACAGGAGATGCTTATTGGGAATAGATATAGGTAGAAGCAACCACCATCTAAACCTGTGCCGCTACACCCATGCTAGAGTAGAATGTGTCTCTGGTGAAAGAAGGTCACCCCTCTGACCAAACTGATCCCAGCCCAAAGGCCAGGCCTTCTGCTGTGCTTTGGAAGGGGTTCTGCAGGCAACGTGCTCAGGGGAGAGAACTCCACTGGCCTCACATCTCTCAGGGATAACACTTCCCATCCCATCCCACCCCATCCCATCCCATCGGTTCCAAAGGATGGCCACAGACAAGAGCAATGGGATCCAGCACACTTACCGATTGCATTGAATATCACTTCTATGTGCTCCTCAGCTATATCCCATGCTGTTTCTGGACATCAGATACATATGAAAATAAAAAAGAAAATCAGGACATTTAACAAGGACCTTTCCCCAAGGAACTCCAGGACTGCACTGAGCAGGTTCTGGGGCAGAACACATCCCACAGCTGGCCCAGGAGCTGTGAGCTCCTGTGGACCAGGAGCCCCTCAGCAGTGCTGGAAGGTTCCTGACCCTCGGGCCCACTGAGGCTCTCCTGGGCCAGGGAGCTGCCTCAGCTGCCACAGCACTCAGGCACCACACAGGTGCCCCAGTCCCACCACAGCTCAGCCACCCACGAGAGGGTGGGTGAGACTCTTCTGCCTCACACCAGGAGTGGAGAGAGACCTCTCAGGCCCCTTCACTGTCCCTTGGCACATTCATTTCAGCCTGACCCTCAAAGCCCTTCTCAGCAACACCCCCTGCTAGCGTAGGACATGTCTCTGGTTAAAGGAGGTCACCCCTCTGACCAAACTGATCCCACTCCAGAGGCCAGGCCTTCTGCTGTGCTCTGGAAGGGGTTCTGCAGGCAACGTGTTCAGGGGGGAGACCTCCACTGGCCTCACTTCTCTCAGGGATAACACTTCCCATCCCATCCCTCCCATGGGTTCCCAAGGATGGCCACAGACAAGAGCAATGGGATCCATGAGTCCACTCTTACTTATGGACTCAAATTGGCTTCCTTGGACATGCTGCTATGAATTCTTTTTTTTGTTTTTTTGGGTTTTGTTTGTTTGGTTGGTTGGTTTGTTTTGTTTTGTTTTGGTTTTGGGTTTTTTGGCTTTTTTGGTTTGGTTTTTTTTTTTTTTTTGTGGCCAGTAGGTTCACATGAGAAGAAAAAGAAAAATGAAAAAGATGAATATAGGAAAATATCACTTTGATATTTCCCTAAGGATTTAAAAAATGCATTGAAGAGCTTTTTTGGGACACATATATCTTTTATAGTACTCAAACCTCTGATCTACTAAGGGTTTTAATTTACTGGTTTTCCCTTCCATCACTGTCTAAACAGAATACGGCTCTTACCAAGAAATTCAGCCATGTCCTTGTTTCTTGTCTCCCACATCCTGTTCTCAAGGTTCACTCTGCAATGCAGGGGAAAAGAGGGGCAAAAACCTCTGTGGTGGGCACAGCACTGGAGAAGATAATGCAGTTGGTAAGATGTTCTGTTGTATTCCCAGCTGGTCCCTAACCCATCTTTGTCTGCCTTGGAGCTCTGAGAATTCTCACAGACACATACATCATCTTCCAAAATTAAGGCCTTCTGCTTTTGCAGAGTGCAGAACCTGCTGTTCAACCCCAGCCACAATTTTCCACAAAGGAAAGGGACCATTTTCCATTCCTTCAGACTCAAATCCTGGAGGGTATCCTAACCAGCTATGAAGAAATCTATGGAGAAAGGACAAGTGACCTTGGATGGCTGCCACTTGCCCACCAAACTTCTCTCACTCCCCCTCCTCAACTGGACAGGAGGAAAAAATACAACTGAAGAGCTCACATAAAGCCTGGGACTTCTCTCTGCAGCTGCCACCATGGGCAAACCGACTCGACTTTGGGACAATTGCTTTGCCTTCTCAGCAATTCCCAGTACAGCAGCAAGCCGGGTAACAAAGACAAAACTGAAACCACCTCACTCCCACTCTCCCCTCTCCTGGCTGTGAACACACCTGGTGCAGGTGGCTGGGGCAGCTGCAGTGCCTGATGCAAGCCGAGCTCCAGGTGGGAGCCCCAGACAAGAGCTCGTGAACGGCCAACAGAGCCCAACAAAGGGCACCAAGAGTGGTGGCACTGCTGGGGAAGGGACACCAAGAGACCCAGCAGGAGCTGAGGGCCCGGGAGGAAGAGCCAGACTCGAGCCTTGAGCATGCAGACTGTGAGGGGATAAAACTGAGGGGCTCCCTTGCTGGGGGAACAGCTCAGGCTGTTCCTGTGTCACTGCACTGGGAATAAATGGCTTTATGGAATCAAACAGCTGAGACTGCTCTGGGAAACCTGGGCTGGAACCAGGGAGGACACAGGGGCAGGGTGTGGGGAGTCCAGCAGGGCCCATTGGGGCACTGCAGCCACTGCTGTGGAGGGGCTCCTCACAACACTGAACACCTCTGGTGGCTGGAGTGTGATGGCCAGAGAGCCTTGGGAAGGGTCAGACTGGGAAGTTTCCCAAATATCCTCTTCTGTAAGCTGGCTGCAGAAAGCAGGGTCCTGCTGACCCTTCCAACAATGCCACCTGTCCCTCCTGAGCACATCCATCAGAGCAGCAGGGATGAGGTGAAGGCAGAAACAGGGACTGCTCAGGAGTGAGGAAAAGCCTGCTCAGGGCACCTCTCCCTCTTTCTTGCACTCCGTTTCCCTGGGCTGTCTGCTCCTTGTGACTTTCTGTTTTCTTTGGCCGTGTTCCAGAGAAGGAGGAGGACCTGGACTGAATTAAGGAGCTCCTTGCCAAAGCTGCTGCATGTCAAGAAAGCTTTCCTGGTGTTCAAGGGGAGGATAGACCTGGGTGAGGAAAAGAGCTCCACTGAGGATTAGAAATAGAGAAATGCCAGCAGGAACCCAAGAGAAGTCACAGCCCCAGGGCGCCTATGGCTGTCCCACAGGTCGATCTGAAAGCATCAGACAGGAAATGCAAGGGGTGCTTTCCCAGGATTGAACCCTGCTCCATCTCCTCCTTTTTGCTCTGGTCTGAAAGGAGGGAAAGCATAGAAATGGCATAAAATGCTCAGAGTTTGAGGGGTTTTCTCCTGAAAGCAGAGCAATAGCAAGATGGCTTCTCAAACAGTAACACTGAGGAGATGATGTGCACATGGAGCTGTCCTGGATGTGCCTCTGCCATTGATAACTGATGAACACAGACATTAGCTCAGACCATCTCTCATGGAAAGATGGTTGTGCTTCCAGGAATGGGTCACCCCACTTCTCATAGTCAGAGACAATTTGTTCTCTCTGTCTCTGTCTCATATTTAGAATGAGCCCTGAGAACTGCTTTAGACAGAAAAAATATTTTATACAGGGCCATAGCTGCAATCCTGAGCTAAAGTTGGAGCTTGGAGGGGGAAAAATTAAGGGGGAAAGACAGGAGAGGGGAGGAGAAGGAAAAACAAAATGAAGGGGAGGGGGAGAGGAGAAAGAAAAAGTATGGCCAGAAAAAAAAAAAAAAAAAGAGAAAAGGAAGAAACTTTTACTTCTGCATTGCCAGTGATGGCTCTTTCACCCAGAGACCAACAGAGTCTGGTCTGCCAACAGAGGCCCAATAAATTAGACTTTTTGAATTATGCATTGAATCAAATACAACATTAGTACCAGTATTTGAGCTAAAGCCTGGAGGATTGTACAAGTGGTGGTGAAATCTCATTATGCATTGTCTGGGGTGCTAAGGTGAGCTACTGTTTTCATTTTTATAATTTGTAGTATTAAGTTATACTCACTCCATGAAATAATTATTCATTATATATTCAGACTAAAAATTTTTCTAATCAGCCAAGATGAAAGAAACAAACAAATCTTCCATAATGTATTCATGGCATTCAGGCTGTGCCTAATCAATATGCTACTTACTTTTTACTTTTCTCCCATTTAATGTGTAGCAAAAGTCACAGCAACAATTTTTGGTGTCAGACAAAATAACTATTAAATAAATAAGTAAGGCCTGAATTGATGATTTTTTCTCTTTGTCTGTAGACAGTGGGTGGGAAGGGACAATGGACTTTGAATGGGAATTCTATGAAATATTAACTTTGTGGTCTCCCTCCAACCCTTCCTGACTTCCCCCACTCTCTGCAGCACAGCAGGGCCTTGATGAGACAAAGACACTGAAAGCCCTGGGGGCCCTGGAGGGCAGCAGGGCTCCTTCAGGCCTCAGCAAAGCCCAGTGAAGGCCCCAGGATGGTCCAGGGAGCTTTTCACACTCAATCCCCTGTGGCAGAACTGGACTCAGCACTTGAGGGCCCTCAGCAGTGCCCAGCCCAGGGATGGTCACTGCCCGGGAAGCCTTGAGAGGAGTGGGTGGCACTGCTGTGCATGGCCAACAGTGATTGCACTGGCCTTGCCCACAGGGGCGGCTGCAGATTGCTGATTGCTCTGCTGCAGACAGCTCTGTTTGGGCAGGGTCACACTTTTGTTGTTGGCTTTGTTGCTGCAGACACCGATATTCTTAAGGAAATCCCACCAGGACTGAAGGACAGCTGGAGGAGGATTGCCACCCCAGTGACCCCAGGGCAGTGGTTCCTGAGTGCCACAGGCCCCTGTGGCTGGGCAGGTGTGGTGTGAATGTGCTGGGCCGGGGGGTCAGCCCTTCCCCTGGCTGGGCTCCTGCTCACACAGCCGCGGGTGCTGCTGCCTTGCTTGGCTGCTGGCCCGTGTGCTCCACCTCCCAGTGCTGCCTTTTCACCGGGAGCTCGCTCAGTTCAGCCGAGAGCCTCAGGAGAGGCGTGCTTTACTCCTGGCTCTTGGAGAGACCATTCCTGCCCCCTCTCAGATTTCCTGACAGGCATTTACGGGAAATCAGCGTCAAACCGAGAAAGGAGCCGCTGGGGGAGAGGAAGGAGCCCGTGGGGCGGGAAACCTCTGGAGCTGCTGGCCCGGCCACCACCTGGTTCAGCCCATCAAAGCCGCCTCCTCTGGAGCTCTGTGCTCTGGTGCCGGCCTCAGTCCCTGCCTCTCGGTGCCTGGACCCCGCTATTTCCCGGCTGTGACAGCCCAGGCTGGCACTGAGGAGCTCATCCCTGGCCAGCCCTTCCCTGTGGGGCAGGAGCAGCTCCCCGTGAGCACCCCCCATTCACCCGCCACGCAGCTCTGCTGAGCCATCGCTCCCGGATCCCCGCGCTGCTGGAGCCCTTTGCTTTGCCTGGCCATGGATGCCAGGGCAGCTGCCATTCCCATGGGAACCTGCTCGCTGGCCTGGAGACCCTCCAGGCTGCCCCCAGAGCTCTTCCGCCCACTCTCCCTGATGATCAGGGGGTTTCTGAGCTGCCAAGGCAGCGTCCCCCCTTTCTGACCCTCCACTGCTCACTCACACAATTCAGCCTTTGCCCATCCTGTTGAGGCTCTCCAGGTATCCCAACTGCCCTTCACACCTCCCATCCTCATCCTCCCTGACCCTCCTCTGGCAGAGCCTCTCCAGTTCCACTGCATTCCACCAGCACTCAGGCACAGCCTTCCAAACCACCTAGGGATGGGTTTGGCTCCGAAAAATAGATGTAGGCAGCTTCTGAGATCAAAACAAGCAATTTTGGGTTCTCAGGGGTTCAGAAACTCCCATTAAGGAGCATTTGGGCTAAGAAACTGCAAGTTTGGGATCCCTGGGACTCAGTGATTTAGAGAGCTTTGGAGTCCCAAACACTGATTTAGAGAGATTTTGGGCTCTGAACAAACCCAAACTTCAGGCAGCACTGGGGTTGAGAAACACCAATTTAGGGACTTGCTGGCCTACAAAATCCTGATTTGGGGAGTTCAAGCCTGAGAAAAAAACACATCGGGAGATCTGGAAATCAGGGAGATTGATTTGGGGATATTTTCAGATCAGCAAGAACAATTTAGAGAGCTTTTGGGCTCTAAAGAACCAATTTAAACCGATTTTGGGCTCTGTAGTCCCCATTTAGGAAGCTTTGGAGCTCCAAAGCAGCGACTTCAGGAACTTTTGGGCTGAGAAGCATCAATTTCAGGAGCAGAAGGAGAGGGGGGCTGGCACCTACCTGGGACAAGGCTGGGCAGAAGCCGCTCCGTGCTGGGGTGTGAGTACCGGGGGCTCCTCATCCTGGTTATATCTCACCCTGCCTACCCCCGTTCCCACCCCCACGGGCTCCTCCCTCTCCCTCCACAGTTCCTTTCTCGGTTTTACACTAATTTCTCGTAAATCAGTTCTCAGCCTGGAAAGGGAAAGTGAAAAATGCCCCGACTGGGGGCGGTTCCTTGGCTGGGGTGGGAAATGTGCGCAGCCAGCGGCCCCTCCGTGCTCCTGGAGCCTCCGAGGGCACCGGGAATGCCCCGGGAGGGCACCGGGAGCGCTGGGATGAACCCCAGGGGCTGATGGCAGACAGGGCACAGGGCTCAAGTTAGTGGCGTCAGAGCTCTGGAACACTGATTTTGGGAACTTCGTAGCTTAGAAATCTAATCTATTTCAGCAGCTTCGGGGCCATAACGGCGATTTCAGGAGCTCTGGAACCGAGAAAGTGCAATTTTGGGGGCTTTGGGGCTCCAAAACACCGATTTTGGGAGGTTTCTAACTCTGGAAAAATAAAAATTTAAAAAATAGGGAGCATCAAGTCTCAAAGAAAGCAATTTAGGGATATTTTGAGCTCAGAAACAACAATTTAGACAGATTTTGGGCTTAGAAACACCCATTTAAGGATATTTTGGTGTTTGAAACACCTATTTAGGGAGCTGAGAAACACTCATTAAGGGAGGATTTGAGCTCAGAAATATCAAATTAAAGAGTTTTTGACCTCCCAAAACAAAAACCTATTTAGGGCATTTCTCACAGGGAGTGTTTTGCTCACGAGGGCTGGAATACAAGTATGGGGAGGTCTGGCAGACTGACTATATGCCAAACCCACCCCGGCAAGTGCCACGTGCCTGTGGTGGTGAGAACAACCACTGGATGACTGCGGACAGACCCTGTGTCCAATGTCACTGCCTGGGACACTGTCCTGGGATTCGAAACGAGTGCTATGGGCACACTGTGCCCCATGAAAGAATTTAATGAGACAATGGTACTCATTGCCAAAACAACCTTACAGACACCTGGCCAAGAAGAAGGCACTGAGTAGATTTATGATATCCGCTGTGATGGACCAGCCTCTGGAATGATGGAATAGGCTGGTGACGATGACAGCGAGCAATGGGTCCTTTCGGGACTACAGCGCCCATCATGCACCACGGCACCCACTGAGCGCCATTGCAGCCGAGACTCTGCGCACCGTAGAGCGTCTTTATAGCCGGGCCACCATCTCCAACATGCCCCGCGACCCCAGAGCTCCAGCATAACCCAGTTCCACCCCTACTAGTCCCGTCACGTTCTGTGCCCCAAAGGGACCCATAATGGCTCCCCATATGCCCCTCAAGGGCTTTCCAGCACCAGAGAATCCCTGCAGATGTCACCTTCTCCTTCTTCTTCTTCTTTATGGGGTCCATCTCAAAACAGCGCCAGATCCGCAGTGTTTCATCAGCAGCTGCTGAGGCCACTGCTGTACCATCAGGGCTCATGGTCAGGTTCAAGATTCTATCAGTATGACCTGAGGAGGAGAAGGAATGTGCAATCAGGGCTGAGCTGATCAGCACATGCACATTTACTCCTGTATGTTCCCATGAGCCCTGCCAGCTTGCATAGCTGTCTCCCCACTGGCTGTGGCAGCATGATTTCAGACCCCAAGCATACACTTGGATCAATGGTAACTCTTCCACAGCCCCGTGGGCATGCCTTACTCCTAGCAGCATGGCCCCGGATACTGTCCTGTATCAGTGATGCTGCAGGCTCCAACCAAGGAGTGCAGCTGTCTTCAACCTCTAACAGCCCACCCCCCACCCAGGCTCTGTCCACCTACCTTGCAGCTCTGCAACCTTGGTCATTGTTGGATACTTCCATATAACCAGCTGGTTCTGTGCAAAGCCATGGCCTGAAATGAGCTCCTTGTAGTTTGTTGACCATAGGATAGAAGAGACCTGCAAAGAGGCAGTAACACAGGTGAGACAAGGTGCATGTGCTGATGCTCACCACTCAGAGGCGAGCATGGTCCCCCCTCCTTCCCTGTGCCTCTGGGCCTGAGGAGCCAGCAGCTCTGTGGAGGTGTGCTGCCAGAAGGTGTTTGTCTCCAAGCTGATGTTCATCTCTCACCTGGGAACGGGTATCAACAGCACTGAGGCAGGCGCCAGAACACACGTTCCAGATGCGGATATGTCTGTCACTAGTGCCACCTCCAGTGGCTAGAACATTCATCTGCCATGGGCACCACGCCACAGCCTGAGAGAGGAAAGTTCATTTTAAAACATACAAGAGGCAACCTGCACCCAGCCAGTGCTGCATGCCTGCCTTGCACACACATATCCGCCCGTGGCAGCTCTGTGCTCACCTTGACAGCACCCTGGTGCTGAGTGAAGGTCTGTACAGGAGAAAAGTCGCCATCCCCACCTTGGGTGCATGGCCAGACGTTCGCCAGACTGTCATTGCCACCACTGGCCAGGTAGCGGCCATCCAGAGGCCATTTGAGTCCGCACACCTCGTGTGTGTGGCCAGCAAGGGTGGCCACGTGATGCTCAGCCACTCGGACATCGTGGTGATGGATGTGCCCAGTCCGTGCACCACTGCAGAGAGAAGAAGAAGGCTTGCAGGGTCAGGCTGCACATTTTCACCCAAATCCATTTTTGTTGTTGCAAGACTGCTATACCTGCCACTGGGTTTCAACCAGTGTTACCAGCAACACAGGTCTGTTGGTGTGAGTGAAACACCCACACAAGCTCTTGACAACTTCAGCACAAATTGCAATGCAGGAAAGAGGCCTTCTCCTCACAGCCCCAACAGATAAGGCTGAGTAAGAATCCCAAGCCAGGACAAACTTCTCTCTGCCATCCCTAACCCATGCCACACATAGATTGAGGGATAGAAGTTTGCAACAGCTGGAAACTGCCCTTGACCCACTGCTTTACCTGGAGAGGATGTAGCTGTTCCAGCTGAGGGTTCCCACACGGACACAATGGCTGGTAATGGTTCGGAGACGTTTCTGCTGCTCAACGTCCCATAGCTGCAGAGGCAAAGCAAAAAGTTCTACAGAAGAAACCCAATCCTGTTTCTATGCCCTAGGAACCTCACTGCACAGGCTCTGGCATTCAGCTTTCTCAGTAAGGGAACAGAGAAAGTGTGTATCTCTTGACTATAGCACAGAAGGTAACGCTACTTATCAGAAAACCCCCAAACCAAACCCTGCCTTGCACACTGGGCAGTTCCACCCCACACCAGGGAAGACAAGTCAGGTGCATGGCATCCTTCCTCTGTCAGCCAAGGTTTTGTCCCCAGTTCTGTCAATCCCTAGAAAACACCTCTAGTTCTGCTCCTGCATTCACCTGAACCTCAGCACTACTTGTGCCAACAGCAAGGTAGTCTCCATCTTTAATCCATGACACAGAGGAAATGTAAACATCTGGATGCTCCATCTGCAGCAGGGGGATAATCTCCCTAGTAGCGTGATTCCACAGATAAACAGTGTTGTCCAGAGCCACTGCCAGGAAGTTCTGGGAGCTCCAGTCTATGAGATTCAGATCTACAATTTGAAAGAGCAATGCAGGTCACACCATGCTTGGCTAGAGAGCCCTGCCCTTCACCGGTGCTGCTGCAGCAGGTGTGGGTGCACATGTGCACACACACACGTACAGGTGAGGGGCAGCCTTCTGAGTGTCACTATGCCCAGCTGCTGGGGCCAGGTACCCTGCTCCAAGGCATCTGCACAGTGCCCTAGACCACTGTCCCTGTAAGGCCACACAGGGACACTCCAGAAGTGGTCTGTGCTAGCCTGGGTACACAAAATACAGACAGCCCAGTTACACTGTCCTAGGAACAGCAATCCAGTGCAGAATGTTCTGGATGCCCAGCACTCAACCCTGTAGCCTACTTGCAGTAGTTGTCGCAGATCTCTGGTGCATCCAAGACCCAGTCTGACTTTGAGGGAATATATCTGCTCTTCTTCCTGCTGAATCCAGGTGCCATTTTCTGACTGTAGAGTATGTTCAGGTTATTCTGATAGCCTGTGTGCAGGGGAACAGGTTGGTTAACCTGAGTTAGTTTCCTCCCAGCTGAGTGCTGCTCACCCAACTAGGAATCCCTTGGAGTGAAAATAAAGTCCTAAGAGAAACACTCACAAGCCTGCAGTGCACTAAAATCACTGGCAGTATGAACTGCTGAACAGGGTGAGCTACAATTTCCTCATTCATGGAAACAAATTTAATAAACACTTGGGTTTTTGAATCCCATTATATTTAGTTGCAGTTTAAACTAGAAAGTGCACAGCAGAGAGTTTGATGCTCTTACAGACTTCATGAAGGTTTGGAACCTGCAGTACAGGTGACTGTCATCGACATCTTTTCATAAAAAGCCTTTCTTTAGGATTTTTCCCCCTTCTGAGAAGCTGTGGCCTCAGCAACAAAATGTAAACAATGGTTATCTGCTGCTGTGGAATGCAGCAGGTGGATGCGTGATTGGTCTCCTGTCGATGTTTGGATTTACTGACCACTCACGGCAGAGCTGTGTCTCACTCTCTGCTGAGACACAGCCTTTTGTTTATTCATTCTTTTTCTATTTTTAGCTTAGCTAGCTTCTGAGAATTTTCCTTCTCTTTCTTTTAGTATAATACTAATGTAATATATATCATAAAATAATAAATCAAGCCTTCTGAACATGAGGTCAAGTTTCTCGTCTCTCTCTTCACCCTGAAGACCCTTGCAAGCCCTGTAACAGGTGACCAACTGGCAGTCATGGCAACTTTCCTAAATAAATTCACTGTAACTGTTATGCCCTCCCTCGACCTCAGGAACCTTAAGAAAGGAGACTCCAGCCTGTACAGCTCTCAGAAACCAGTTGATTTCTCCTGTGACCACACACAGAGCTTCTGTGTTGCGGTTCCCCTGACCTGATCTCTCCTGCTGATTCACCTCACACAGACCCTGTATCATAGCTTCTGGAGCATTCTGTGGTTTTCCTCTGAGGTGGAGGATCTTTGCCTCTTCTACATCAAAACCATTCAGATTCACTGCCCAGGCTTTCTGTTGCTCCTACAGAGACAAATCACCCTCAGTGCAATGCATTTAAAACAATTCCCACACTGCAATTTAAACAGGCACCTAAGTCCCCTTCTCTTAGAATCTGAAGATGTTTGACTGTGCTGCAAGAGTCAGTCACACAGAGGCAGGTCAAAGCAGTTTTTCCTCAGACTTTCATACGTCGTCCTGCTCACATTTTCACACAATGGCAAATTCAGTGTCATTGCCAGTAGGAAAAGCCACAGCCACAAAGCAACCAAATACTCCATAAACAGATTTCAGAACACAGTGTAAAACATTCCAGAAGTGTTCCCTGTGGTGACATTGTCCTAGAATAGCTGCCACCAGCAGTTTCACTTTGCATAGGCTCACAGCTTTGTGTTTTTGTTGCCTGCTACATTTTAAAGCCTCATTAGTCAAAAGCTAAATTTTGCTACCAGAAGCAGCATAGGCTTGGAGTGCATGGCAGTCTCTACAGCTTCAATCTCATCCTAGGCTCCTGAAGCCCAGAACTGCAAGTAGTGATGGCTGGGACTTGTCAGTCCCGTGTGCCCACTTGATAGAACCTATAGTTTACTGCTCTGTAAAGGGGCAGGAAGGAGTAGCAGTTGTTGAAGTAATTGTAACTTAGCAACATGCTCACCTTCTTGGTAGGGGAATCCTCAGCAGGGTCATTCTCTTTGGCTAGGAGGAAATTTACCATCTCCATCTGCATAGTGCTGCGGCTGGGAATGTAGCGATCTCCCCCAGCCTTTGTGGGGTAGCTTTGAATTCTGGATCCAGATTTACCTGCATTCACATATGAAAATATTGTCTTACAGCTATTTAACAGCCTGTATTAGAGCTTTCACAGGAGCAAACCCAACACTCTTCCACATCACACCCACCAGACAAGTAGGACTCTGAGGTCTCATGCCACCCAGTCACAACTTATATTTTCCTCCCTGACACCAAGTTGGTTGGGGACTGTGTGGTGCAACTCCTTGGGTCTAGTGCAACAATTCCAGAGTCCAGAGATAAGGGGAAGATACAAAAACGCTCACAGGATGTAAAGCTGTCAGCTGACAGTCCCGCCTACACTCGTCCTAGCATACAGCTGTGCCAGCAAGGCTCAGCTGGGCGAACAGCAGCTCGCCAGCCCCAGTGCTCAGAGCTCTGCCCCTCATGCTGGCAAGGAGGTGGGTGGCTGTCAGGAGCACAGCCCACCTCATCCTGCCTGAGCAGCAGCCGGTAGGGCAGCGTGGCAGGGAGCCCAGAGCCCCATGGCTGCGGACAAGCAGCCTGAGCGAGGCTTCCGCACTCAACCTCTGCCGCTGGTGGCCGGCGCTCACCGGGTGTCTTGGACGGCGTCTTGCTGGAGCTGTGGGAGCGATTGGCCGGCTTCATGGGCGACACGCCGACGGGACTTAGCCCGGGGCCGCTCTCCTTGGCTTTGCGTTGCCATCGCGCAGGCGGCGCGTTCGGGATCAGCGTGTCCAGCTTCAGCAGCCCGTGCACGTCCGCCTCGAACAGGAACTGCGCCATGGTCCTGCGGGCGGGCGGCGTTAGCCGTGCCCACCGGCCGGGCTGAGCCTACTCCGACAGGCCCCGCCGGCCTCCCCACCACCGGACTGTGCAACCGCTCCGGCCGCTCCTCCTCACCAACAGACACCCCCACTCTCCCCAGCCGCTCCTTGGGACACTCCATCAGCCGATACGCCCTCCCTCCGCTCCTCGGGGGTCCTTGATCAGCCGGCATCCCTTCCAGCCGCTCTTTGGGGCTCCCTCCGATAAGCGACATTCTCCCTTCCCCTGCCCGCCTCACCACAGCCTCCCCGCTCGGGACTGCGCCTCCAGGCCGCCTCTCCGTCCCTGTGGCACACTCACCTCCGCGGCGCCGCCGCCGCTCGCCCGCCCCACAGCATTTTAAACGGCGGGCGGACGGGGCCCCACTGGCCGCTTCACACCCAACGGCTGCGCGCTGCCCGGCGACGGCCGCGCGACGCAACGCGATTGGCTGAGCCGCGGGACGGGGCAGGGCGCTCCGCGCGTGCAGTGAGGGGGCGGGACCAGGGGCGGGACCAGGGCGGGACCGGGGGCGGAACCAGGGCGGGGCGTTCTTGCTGGGGCGGGGCGATCCGGGCCGGGGGCGGGGCGGCGCAGGAGGGACCAGGCGGGCGCTCGGGGGCAGCAGGAGTTTATGGCGGGGTGCAGGCGGTCGTGGCTGCCCGCGGCTCCCAGCCACTCATGAGCAGGTAGGACTGGCTGGCGATGTCGGTGCTGGACAGGCGGCCCCCGGCGTGCTCCGGCGGCGGGCCCGCCTCACGCCGCGGACCAGGCAGCACCTCCAGCAGGCAGGGCAGGACGGCCTCCTCCGGCGGCTGCTTGTTGAAGGCGCTGGCCTGGGGGGAAGCACGGAGTGGACGGGGTAGGGGCTGCCCTTCGAGCTGCCCCCGGGAGCAGCTGAGCCGCCCTGCCCATCCACTCACCTGGCCGTGCTTGCTGCTTTCCTGGAGGAAGCTGCCCAGAGCATGGTGCAGGTCAGAAACGGGCGGCCAGAGTTTCTGCTTCACATTGCTGGGTACGGAGGAAGGGGCATCGAATTTACCCTCAGACTTGAGGTGCCCTAATGCCCCGTGCAAGGTGCCCAGGCTTGGTGCTGGACCTCCCCGCCTGCCCCCGGTACAGCCCTTTATCTGTAGAGGGAGGGGAAGGTGCAGCGCAGCCCCAGGAGCACTGCTGAGAAGAGCAGCGGCACCACTGTAACACTGGGGATGAGCCAGCCTGCATCGGTGGACGAACGCCGGAACTGTAGCCCTTCCCAGACCCACCATCTCTGAGCCCCTCGCAGCCCCCTGCCCCGTGCTCCCTTCCCCATTTCCAGCACTCTCCGCCTCTTGCCGTCAGCCGTGTGGCTCCTGCGGCCGCAGCCTCCAGCCCTGCCCCTTACCTGCATTGGCCACGGCATCAACCACAACGGGTTTGGACCCGGCGCTCCAGCTGCCCCGGTACCACGGCCCGCTGGGCTGGGCCCGCACCTGCGCAGGGTAGCGGGAGCCTGGCCGCAGGTCCAGGACCTCTTTCCTCGCTGCTCGGGGAACCTGCAGGACCTGCGCGGCAGAACCGAGCTGGAGCATGGCTGCTGTGGGCTGGCACCAAGGGGCGGGTCCCGCTTGGCCCGACCCCGCACCTGCCACGTGTCAGCAGCGGAGGGGGGCAGCGCTGCTCGGGGTATCCTGGGCAGGCCTTACCTTCCAGTCATGGCTGTTCTCCATGGCATAGCGGACCTGGTAGTCCAGCTGCTCTGCCAGCAGCTCCAGGGGCGGCAGCCACTGCAGGCTCAGCCGGCCCAGCGACACTGTTGCCTGCACAAGCTGTGGGGCATCTGTGAGCACTGCTGGTGTTGGGGATAGGCATTTGTCGCTCCTGTGAAACGGGACACGGGACACTGTGTCCCCTGTGAGCCAGGCAGGGGCTGTGGTGGCACTGGGACTCACCGGCCTGGTGCAGCCAAAAGGGCTCCTTGAAGTAGCTGAGTGTGGGCAGCATGTGGGTCCTGGTGACATTCACCAGGACAGAGATGGCACTGCCAGCCTTGGGCTGGAAGGTGCAGGCATAGATGCCCTGTGCCCCCCTGCTCACCTCCTCGCACTGTTGCCATGCATCTCCCCTGTAGGAGGAATTTAGGAAATACAGGGATCAACTTTTAAGGATTATGGAACATAGATAGCTTAGATAATAAAAGATTGTTTAGCTTAGAATAGAGTGTTGTTAATTTAGGGAAGCTTTTAAGTAGAAATGAAAGAACTGTCATAATAAGAATGAAGCTGTGAGAGGAAAAGCTGGGCTGCAGCCCAACTGGAGCCTGCAGGCGCTCCAAGCTGTCAGCGTGAACAGGCCACCTGCAGGACAGAAGGATGAAGATGGAGAAGTAGTGAGGGGATACTTTGTTTCAGCCCGAGTGCCAATAAAAGTCTAAAATATCCAGAGTGTTGTAAGACTTCCTTCCTTGCCAGGCTGTAGCTGAGTGGACAGTCCCTTTCAGAGGCCCAAAGAACATAGTGAGGTAAGCAGCTTTGCTTACCTGAAGTGTGGAATGTTATAGGTAAAAGTTAAATTAAGTTAAAATAGGATATAGTTCAATTATATTGTATTAATTATGTTATATTATTTGTATTATGTTAAAGGAGGGGGGCTTATAAGAATGTGCTAGAAGGGTCCAGGGTTTGGTGAAACAGGGGTCTGATGGGGCAAGGAAAGGTCGAAGAGAGATTGGATGAAAGATCTGACCAATCATTCGAAGCCCTGCAGAAACGATTGGTCCAGAATGAGCAGCGGTAAAGACCAATGAGAAGCCTGGAAGTGGACCAATCATCATGAGGATCCAAAATGCACCAATCCTGGACTCAAGGGGAGTATAAATGTGGGGAGTTCATTTGGGTTAGGGTTCTTCTTCTTTTAGGGTACTTGTTGTTTGGGAGAACCCAGTGCACTTGGGGTGAGCGCACTATTTTCGTTTTTGGCTCGCTGTGTGAGTTCCTGGGCTTATCCTGGGCACTCCGTTCCTTGTAGCTATTTTAATAAACGAGAACCTCTTTCTCTGGAGAAAGTTTGGCCTCGTTCATATCCGTAACATGGAATGCCCGTGGGAAGCTGTGAGGCTTCCGGGTAATGAATGCCAGGAGATGAGCTCACATTCAGGACAACACTAGGAGGCAGATGTGAAGTCCTTTCTGGGCCTCTTGTCTTGAAGATGTCAGGGTGATCAGCAGCAATCACCATTTGGTTCCCACCCTCCTCTCACTATGTCACCTGTGGTATGGAATTGCATTCTCACAGCAGCATCTGGCCCTTCCTCCCTGTTTCTCTTTTCCCCACTTTTCAGCCCAGAGCCCCAGAGCTCATCTGGGCCAGCTTCATCCCCCACTGGTGTATGCAACCACCAGGGCCTCCTGCAGAGCCCCATTCCCACTCTGCTGCCTCCTTGGCCTTTTCCCACATCTGGGCCAGCCTGCTGTTGCCAGCTGTTGGGCATACACCCACAGCATATCACACCTGTCAGGGAGCAATTTAATGGAGGAGCCCCTGCTAACCACGGCTCACCAGCCCGGCACTTTTCCCACCCAGCTGGGGCTCCATTTGGACTCCATCTGCTGGGATAGCCACTGTGAGGGACTGCTCAGGGCCTGGATGCTCCTTGAATGGTGCCCACGGGCCTGATTTCCACGCCTCCCCATTCCTCCTACCCCTAAGGCTGCCTCAGCCTTCTAAACACAATTTTTCTTACTCTAATGGCTTCCTGTGCTTTACTTCATACTGTAAGCAGGAGTACACAGTTTGGATTGTCTTTATTGTAGAATTAATAAAAAGAAGTTGAAAGTGCTGCTAGAGTTTGTCATTTCAAACTTGAAGCAGCTGCAAAAAGTAGAGAAGCTTTCTGTGCAGCTTTTCAGTGAATTTGAAGTCTCCTTCCCCTTCACTCAGTTTCAGCATATCTGTTGATTTTCCTTTGCTGTCATCTTTTAAGCTTTATCACTTGTCTGTCGATCTGTAAAAAACCCTGTAAACCCAACACAAATTTACTATCCTTTGTATTTTTGTATTTTTCCTCTTCTGGAAAAGCTGAGACTCCTGTGATCTTCTCCTGTGATCTAGACTTTGATTCCCACCTTGGCTCTGGCTAAGAACAGAACAAATGGAATTTATTACCTGCTAGTAAGATCTGCTAGCAAAGATCGCAGTTAGAACTAAGCATGATGCTTCTCTCCCTCTGTTGAATACACATCTTTGTGTCTAAGCCTGGGGATTTCCAGGAGCACCTGGGAACTACTGCCAAGGACAAAAGTCTCACTCTTGCTGGTTTGGACATGGATGTTTGGTAGGATTTTGATCTACATCTTCAGTGACCTACAGGAACTGGATCTTTGACACAAAGTGCCTTCAAGCAACATTTCTAAGTATAGTGGGCAATGAAGTCCAGATACTAATGAGTTGTGGTTTGCTTGAACTCTGTGTAACATACGGTACAATATCCCAAAACATGTTATTTTTGAGTGTTTCAGGCATTTAAAACTCAGGCTTATTCTTGTCAACGCTTTTCTTTCCTCCCTTCAGAAATCTGCATGCCCAGGTACTAATTTCTTTCTCAGTTTGTTGACAAGTTACCACTCAGACAATATTTGTTTCTTGACCCAGAGATGGGGCAACTGTCACCATTAGGCCGGACGTGACATACACACGTGATCAGGGTGCAAGAAGAAAAAGGGTTTTTTTATTCTGCGTGTTCTCCCGCTTATACACTCTTACCAAAGCGTGATCTTAAGTCCGCCGCTGGCCTTGGCTCACAGGTGGCCATCAAGCGAGTGTCCCGGGAGCGCATCTCGGAGTGGGCGCGGCTGGTGAGTGAGTGGGGCCAGCGGGAGGAGCCGGCGGGGCGTGCCGGGCGGGGCTGAGGCGAGGCCCAGCAGGGCGGCAGCCGGAACGCTGTGAGGGCAGCGACCGTGGAGTGAGCGGGGACCGCGCAGTGCCCCGGGCCAGGCCATGGGAAGCCGCGGCAGGGCCGGGCAGGGGCTGCCCGAGGCACGGCGCAGCATCGGCCCCGCTGGCGGCATCGCGGTCCCCCCCGTGCCACTGGCCACTATATACATTCATGAATGAGATGGGGCATCCGAACCAGTGTCGTGAGCTATTTATTCAACACATCAGTCTCAGTACATTGTTAGGACAATGGAGACAGATTATGTTAACAGCTCTCTGATCCAAAGGAAATGCCAAGGGGGTGTTACATTACAGCACAGCATAAAGCCATCTCAGCCTAGGTTTCAGCTAATGACACATAGAGCAAAACATATTGACAAAAATTCTATCCAATCATATGAAACACACGTAATGGTAGTTAACACAATAGCTCATTCATGAGAGACAAAGCACAGAGACTCATTCATACTAACCTTCTAAAGATATCCATTAAATAACCTTGTTGCAATCTATAAAGACAGATTACAGAAGTCTATTGTGCTATTTCTCACGTCTGCTCTACTGCTTAGAAAACTTTTTGCTGTATTAGCAATGTTCACAATTCTACTGTCAAAAGCCTGCCTTTTTAACCACTTTTCTAAAAACCCTCTAATTTTATGAATCCCAGCACCCCCGCAGCGCAAGGGCGCCGTTTTGCCCCTGGAACCGGCGCTGCTGTGGAAGGTGTTGCAGCCTGGCTTCCGCGGCATCGTGCAGCTCCTGGACCAGTTCGAGGTGCCCGAGGGCTTCGTGCTGCTCATGGAGCGTCCGCAGCGCTGTCAGGACCTCTGGTACTTCCTGCACAAGCGGCGGTTCCTGACAGAGCCCGTCGCGTGGGGTCTGCTCCGCCAGGTGCCAGAGGCCGTGTGGCGCTGCAGCAGGTGTGGCGTCCTGCACTGCCACATCAAGGCTGAGAACCTCCTCGTCACCTGGCTACAGGTGAGGCAAAGCTCATCAACTTTGGCTGCAGCACGATCCTCCAGGACACGTTCTACACCCGGATGTCAGGTGAGCCCAAAGCCCCAGCCGGGCAGCAGAGGTTCCCCCTTTGCTGGAAGAGGGAGGGAAGGAGGGAGGGAAGGAGGGGGAATCCTTCTTCAGCCAGCTGCAGCCAAGTTGCTTTTTGGCAGGGCAGGGGCTGGCTATTGTCGAACGGGAGCTGGCTGGGAGGGAGGGAGCAGCATGGGCCTGATGAGCTGCCCCCGTGTCCCATAGGAACGCCGGAGTACAGCCCACCGGAGTGGATCCTTTTTGGCTGCTCCCATGGCCAGCCAGCCACCATCTGGCCCCTGGGTATCCTGCTCTATGAGCTGGTCTGAGGGCACCTTCCTTTCCCCACCAACGAGGACATTGTCCGGGGCCAGCTCTTCTTCCCGCCACGGGTGTCTCAAGGTGGGGATGTGCCTTCAAGGCACGAGGGGAAGAACGGGGTTGGGAGGGGCAGCTGGCACATAAGTGTCCTGCTCTTGCAGCTGGTGAGGAGGTGGATCTCATGGGCTTAGCTGGAGGAGATGGCACCTGTGCCTCTGTGCTGGTGTCCTCCGCAAGAGAGGATCGATAGGAAGCTTTTGGGTGCAGCTCTGAGCACTCCTGGTGTGTCCTGGGCACTGTGGAATGTGGGAGAGCATGGACAGGAGCCTTGTCCCACTGAGCGGCGGTTTCTGGTTTCTCTCCGCAGAGGGCCAGCACCTCATCAGGGGGTGTTTCTGCATGGGCCTCACAGACAGGCCATCACTGGAGGACCTTTTTGAGCATTCTTGGCTGCAGGAGCCCTGCCTGTACCAGGAGACAGCAGAGATGCACCCTGTGCACAGTAGGATCCAGGAGCCCAGCAAGTAGCAGCGGCACATGACTCATGGCGCTGGAAGAAAACCCCGGAGCGTTTCCCTGCAGCCGCGGCGCGGAGGAGAGAGTGCAGCCAAGGAGATGCTTCCGCTGGTCCCCATGAGCTGTGGAGGGAACTGCTCCATGCTGCCTGTCCCATTGGAGAAGTGGTGGCAGTGCGGTGAAGGTGCCACGGACTGGGACAGGGGAAACGTCCCCCTGCAGCTCAATGGCATCGTGATGTCCCCGCAAGCTGAGGCACAGCTGGCGTGTTCTTCTAGAGCAGGACGTGGAGCTGGGAACACCATCCTGGAGCTGGGAACACCATCCTGGAGCTGTCCGCTGGCGGGGCAGAGCCCATTGGCTTTGGCTGCGGCCCCTGCCTGGAGGACATGCTTTGCACCCCGATGCAATCAAGATGAGTCCCCAGCCGGCGCAGGGGCGGGGGGATGCTGGTGCTTCCAGGCAGGGCAGGGCTCGGCCTGGCCACATGCCGGAGGTTCCCTGCTTGGCGGCGCTGGGGAATATTAATTTTCCCGCCGGCAGCCAAGCTGCTTTTTGGCGGGACACGGGACCAATATTGTGGAAGGGGAGCCGGCTCCTGGCCTTGTTGACAGCTTCTGCCAGCCAGCCTGGCACGGGCTGAGGCAAGGGCAGCCAGCCTGACAGGAGCATCCATCCATGTGGATGGGGGGCGGCACAGGGGGACGGGTTCCGAAGCCGTGCCCCAGCTGGCGCCTGCTCTGCAGGCCCTTGAGGAGGGGGTGCCTTTATGGGTGGGAAAGGTGGGGATTTTCCCCACCCGTGGACAGATTTAATTCTCCCATGGAGTGGTCAGACCACTCAGGCCCGTGAAACAGGCTTTGTACTTTTTCTTGTTTCCAGATCTCGTTTTGAATTGACTTCCATGCAATTGTTCTTTGTTTTTCCCAGGAGGATTACACCTGGTGCCCAGATGGGGAAGCACCTGCAGCGTCTGTGGAGCGCGTCCAGTGCTAGCGCTGCCCCAGGGGCCACGGTCTGCGGGGACAGCCCCTTCCAGAAGGACGAGGACCTGGTGCGGGATGGGCTCCTCCCCTGGCAGCAGCTCTCCAGAGGTGGGCACCCGGCTCCACAGCTGGGCTGGCAGAAGGGATCCGGGCAGGCGGCAGCGGGCACACGGGCATCCCGCTCCTGCAGCTGCTGAGGAGGTTGCTGTGCCGTGATTAAGCAGAGGAGGTGGAATGTGGCCTGCCCCGCTGCCCTTCTCTAAAAACAGAGAATGGGTCGGGAGGTTTGGGCTCTGAGCACAGCCAGCAGCCTGGCCCAGGCACAGCCATGATGGGACAGGGGCACAGGAGCCTGCTGCGACTGACCGTGGCTCTCTGGTTTCTCTCCGCAGGCTGCCAGCACCTCATGCCATGGGAACGGCCCCGCTCAGCCTGCCAGGCTGGGAGGGCTGGAGGGCAGCCGGTGTTCATTTGCTGTCAAAAATAAATTGGGATTTTTTTGTCATCGTCATCCTCAGAGCATTTCTTTCATCCTTTTCCAAGCTTTGGCCTCCTGTGATAAATGGATGTGATTAGTTCTAACAAAATTGTAATTATTTCAATATTTTTGGAAAATAATTGGAAAGGTATATGTGATTAATGTTATGAAACAAATGAGCTTCTTTGTAGATGATACCTGTGGGAAACAGGATACAGGAGATTGGAATGGCCTTGATGAGCAAAATTTAGGAAGCCTTCCAAGTCAGAATTGGCATCAAGACAAAGTTAAGACAACTCCTAGGACAGGATTGGCCGTGACATGAATAACGCTGGGACAATTCCAGACAGAGAGTCTAAAATAGTGCTCTTGTCTATAAAATAATGAGGCTTAATTGGAGCATAGTGCTCACTTACATAACACAGGATTTGGGGCACAGGCACAACCTGTCAGGTTATTCAGAGGACAGCGAGGAAGACTGTCGGCCTTCCTCCAAGAAGAGCACCAAAGAGCCAGAAGCCCCCTTAGCCCCAGCGGGAGCATGCGCTGTGTGTGTGTGGTGATGCAGATTTCAGGAATTGGAAATAGGAGGAGATTTACAGGAAAATATTGATGAATATGTATTAGCACACAGTATATAAGTTGTGTTTGGATCCTTTTGCCTTTTGCATGTGAGGCAGGGTTGGAAGCCATCCCCATACCCCGATCGATCGGTTTTGCTTATGCTTTATCTGAACCACTGCCAAATTTCTTTTTGTAACTACTGGATTTTATTTGATTGTATTATTTTATCTCAGTAAAACTGCTGCTAAATTTTAAGTTTCTGGTTTATTAAATTAGACATATGGGACCCCATATATAACATCAGGAATATGACTTAATCGTTTACAAAACCAAAATGAATATTATTCAGCTAAATTAACAAGGAATAGAAAAGCATTCCAGACCTAATCACAAAGGATAAAGTAACAGAAATTATGATACTTGATGAAATGAATACATTTTTGCTTAGTTAATAGCTCAATCTCCTCTGGCTTTTGATCTCCTTCCTAGAAGGGGTGCAGTTCTTTGATCTCCTCTTCACGAGGGGCACAGTCCTTAGGGTTTGGTCTTGCCTTTGGCATGGCGTGTTGTGTTTTGCATGATGATGACTACCAAAAACACCCCTAAAATCCCCCCCAAAACCCCCAAATCTCTTCAACTCCCACCCCCCTGCCCCAAACCTCCCCCCAACCCCCTCAGGATGAATTTTTGGGTTAATTTCAGGTAATTTTGGGTGATTTTGGTACCTTGTGGATGCCGAAGTGGGCGTAGGATTCAAACCCACCCAAAATTCCCCCTAAAATTGCCCTAAAATCCCTCCAAGTCTTCCCCAAACCTCCTCAGGATAGATTTGGACGTAATTTTGGGTTAATTTCTGGTAATTTTGGGTCGATTCTGGGTGGATTTTGGATGGTTTTGGTACCTTCTGGACAACAAATTTAACGTAGGATTCAAACCCAGCCAAAATCTCCCCAGATTCTCTCAAAACCCCCCTAAAATTCCCCCAGAGCTCCTCAGGATGGGCTCTGAGGTAATTTTGGGTGGATTTGGGATAATTTTGGGTCCTTTTGTGAAGCGGAGAGGGCCCCGGGTGCAGAGCTTGGAGGGGGCTGAGCAGTGGGGCAGGAAGGGGGGGAGGGATGGAGGTGTGAAACCCCCCCGAGGATCCCCTGATGGGGACACCCCTAAAAAGTTCTGTGCCAGGACTGAGAAACAAACGGGACTTTTGGTTTTTTTGGTCTTTAGGTTGTTGTTTATTTTTCTCTTATCAACAGTTCAGCATGCCAGCTGCACACCAGACTTAGTGTACAAAGAGAAGGCACCAAAAGTCACAAGACACACAGGTTCAAGGTCTTTTAAAATGATTTTGTCCAATTAAATCTTAGAATGCATTTTATTTCTACCTTTCAGCCAGTAACTAATTCTTTGTCTGCCACTCATCATCTGCATTGCAGCTCTTTCCAACCAATCACTCTGTGCTCCCAACACAGCAGAAAATGGAGTAGATGAAGGACAAGGAGATCAGACAATGCCCAAAATCCTCCATCCTGTCTTCTGTTCACCCTCATACTAAAATCCCAAAGCTCTTGGTTTTTCACCCTGTGATAAACTACACTACTATCTATTTCACACACTCGTAGATTCCAGTTCATCTCAAAGCCTTGGAATTTTTCTCCATGGACAAAGGCCAAAAGCAGTGCTCTCCAGGGAATCAGGGCTTCTCAGGACAGGCAGGGAGACACACATACTAACTTTTAGTGATTGGAGAATAGTAACATCAATATGGTAATTACAGGAGTTATGATAGGCTATAGGTAAAACTAAAGGTATAGATCGATTCTTCTGTGTGAAGATGTTCAGCAAAGAAGAGTATATAATGCACTGTAACCAAAGCTAAAGGGTCTCCAGGCTTGTGTGCAGCTGGAGCTGACAGCTGTAGGCACAGGCACTGCCACCCACAACCCTGGACTGCTGTGACATCTTGGATCCAATAAACTGTATTTTGAAGAGCTGCCTCGAGTCCCACATCTCTCATTCAGGTTCTTACAGGAGAGGGACACGGGGTGATGGAGAGACGGCAGCAACTCCGTGCCATGCTGGCAGTTCCCGCTCCTTGCTGCACTCAGGAGAACCAAAGGGTAAGGAAAGATATGGGCAATGTTAAAGATACATATTAAAACATTCGCTTTTTGCAAATATTAAAATGGATTTTATATGTGTGGTGTTAAAGTAACTTTGTTGTAAAGATACAGTTTTTATTTCTGTTGTTAATTAAGCTCAGTGGAATAGCTGCTTGTGTTAAACTGCCTACTTGGATGGGATCACATCCAATGCACACAGGATGAGGACACCTGTACAGATCTGCCAACTATCAGCACTCCCCGTCTGAAGGCAGAGTGGACCAAGGCCCAAAAACTGGCAGTGATAAAGAGAAGGAGCCAAAACCACAGCCAAGAAACACACATGCTCTGAAAAGGCAGACCCAAGAGGGGCCATGTAAAATCTTTCCTGGAATATGTAAAGTAGCTTATGGATATGCATGAGGGTCTGTGAATATGCAACAGGCATATGTAAGGGAAAGGTATTTCAGGGGGATCCCCGAAGGTAACAGGGTGCTCCTGGCTGAGTGCCAAGATGCACCCGGCCATAATAACCTTTGCTCCATGGTCCTGGTCTCCCATTGTCCATTATTAAACTTTGTACATTTTAACAGGAGAGTGAACGTGTTTTTCACTGTGAAAAACGCCAATCATTTGTTTTTACAATTTTAAAGTTTAATAGTAATAAAATGGTTATAAAAATAGTAACACAATTAGAGTAATAACAATTTGGACAAATTGAATTTGGACAACATGAGGCAATAAAAACAAAGACTTACGGACGTCCGGGTACATTTTCTGGGCATCACGAGCCCGAAAAAGGACACCCGTTAACAAAGCATTAACCCTTAAAAACAATAGCCGGTTACATATTCATGCACTTCATACATGATGCATAAATTCTATTCAAACACAGCATTCTGTCTGGTCAGTGTCAACTTCTTCCCTCTAATCCTAATAGCACATTCGAGGCAGGAAGAAGTTCGTTTCTTCTGATAAGAAGGCAATAAATTCTTTTTCTCTGAAAGATCTAGGTGTCCTGTGGCTGCTATCTTGCTGCAAGTCCTTTCTTTTAAACAAAGCATCTTACATAGCATAGTTTCTATTTTAGCAAATTTTATAAACTAAAACTATATTTAACACAGTACTTAAGAAAATTAATACATCATTGCTTTCTAACACAACATGTATAATATTCATTTTAATATTTGCGAAAAGCCAATCATAAAATATATGCATTTTTCACACGGGGGATGACCCAATGAGACAGCCGGGGGTGGGAGGGATTTTGACATTGGCATCCCGTGCCAGTGGAGGGACTGGATTTTGTGAGCTATCTGAAGGGCATACAGGGAGAAGAGTTACTGGAGAATGGGTTAGGGTAGAATCCAGGCCGATGTGTTCAGTACAGACCTGGGCAGAGGGTAGAGAAGGAGGGGAGATGGCAGACAGCAGGTGGCTCATCTGTGCTTTGGAGCAGTTTCTGTCTCTCATCCTAATCTTGGTGTCAGTGGGTTCAGGAATGCTGGGGGCAGAGCACAAAATCTGGGTTGAATATTAGAACTTTGAACCCTTGAGAAAACCTCATAAATCATGTGAAAAATTGGGAAAAATTTTGTGAATCTTACCACCCCCTGAGTTTGCAAAAGCCAGAGTGTTCCCCTAACTGAGTCCCAAAATGCTCCATGAAGAACTGAATCAACAGAAATGTCTGGGAACTCCTTAAAGAGCCAATGAACAAAAGGCTTCCAACTTCCCTTAGTAAAAGTCTTCCCCTCTGAAAGGAGAACCTCCCTAACTGGAACATATATGCCCCTCTCAGCTTTGGATAATTTGTTACCCATAGCTGCTCCTGATGTACAGGGTCGCTCACCCACAGGACTAAACTATCACCCAAGGATCCTGCACTGTAGGCAGCTGTTCCCCAACTCACTGCTCTGGCGGCTCTGGATGCAGGTGTTTCAAAATGTCCCATGGGCTTCACCAGCTGAGCCGGCCCTCCTGCTCCTTGAGGGTTCCGACGCTGCCTTCAGCAAGCCCTGATAAAACTCAGGTCCCACTCCAGGGCAGAAGCTGAACCGAGGCATTTTCTGTCCGGTGACGGTAGCGCAGCCGGATCATCACTGGAGTCGCTCTCAGGAATTCTCAAAGAAAGTCCCTGTTTGGGCACCACTTGTTGTGGCATGTCCACAGCCAGCCTCTGTGAGAGACCTGCACTTCCAGAGCTGGGAGCAGGCTTGCTTAAACTGCTGATGAATGAGGCAAGAGAGGGGTCTTTCTGTGGAACTCCAAACACTGTGGATTGTGCTGAAGAGGCTCCAGGGCCAGAGACAAAATATGGCTGGGCACACATGGTTTTATATGGGGGATAAGAGGGTCTTATATGCAGCAACCCAGGACCAACAGGGGAAAAAAGAGGGGAGAACATCCTAGGTGGAGTACATATAAGGAAAAAATGAAGTTCATGATACCAGTAAACACCTTCATATCCCCATAAGCCTGCAAAAGCCATTGGGCAAGACCATTGCATTCAGAGGAGTGTCTCACTTTAATTCATTGTCTTTGCCCTGAGGTATTGCAGCTCCAGTTGTAGGCCCCTGGACCTCCACAAAACTACAACTTCCTGAGATATCATTGCTGGGTGAGGAGCTCAGTAGTGCTGAAAGCAGAGGCCTGTCCTTTGTGTTCCCTTTGGGATGGCAGTGGAATTTCCCTGAGTGCACATTCAGACGCACCTACATGGCTTCTCATGCCAAAACACCAAAACTTAATGTGCAAGGTGGCTTCTTTGAATGACATTTAGTCCTTTGAAATATCTGCAGCAAGTGGTCTGAAATTGCTTTCTGAGCCTGCTCCTTGGGATCAGCTGTGAGGGGCTGAGGGCTGGCCTGAGCCCTGTGCTGTGTCCAACTGGGAGCAGGCCCAGAGCCTCACCTGCAGAGCAGACACTACCAGAGGCCCTGGAGATCTCACCTGCTCTGCACCCACCTTTATAAATGTGCTGTAAACATCAGCTGGTGCTGACATTCCCCGTGGACACCTTGGTTTTGTCACTGTGGGGAATTTCTTTCCTGAAGCCCGTGGGATTTCCCCCTGGCAGCTGTGATGAGGATGCTTGGGGAGTGTGGGGCTTTGGGGGCAGCTGCCTGGGCAGGGGCTGAGCTCGGAGCCCTGTTGGGCCCATGGCCCCCTCCACAGAAGCAGCAGCAGCTACAGGGCCCAAAGCCCCATGCCCCCTGCCCAGCACAGCCTGCCCTGTCCCTGCAGCTGTCATCCGAGTGGGGCCCAGGGGCCAGTGGCCGCTGCCAGCAGCAGGAATGCGGGCATGGCGAAGATGCCCTGGCTTGGCTTTTGTCTCTTGAAAAATGTGGGCTCAGGGGAGTGCAGAGCAGGCTGGGAAGCAGAGGCCAGAGCCTTTGGAGGCTGCAAGCCTTAAAGATCAGCCCCTGCAGCAGCCCAGATGCAGGTGGCCCAGTTGCCAAGGCTGTGGTGGCCTTCAGAGCGTGCAGGTGGATTTTGCATGCCTGTGGCCTGCTGCCTGCTCTGGGCCCAGGAGCCCCTGTGGCTCCAGCAGGAAGGGTGGCTGAAGGTTTGCTGCCTGCTTTGGTGGCATGGCTGCAGGGGCCAGTGCTGTGAGAGCCCCCTGGGTGAGGGCTGGGGACAGCTGAGCTCTTGGGGACAGCGCTGTGCACCAGGGCAGGAAGAGCAGTAGTGCCCAGTGCCAGGAGTGGTGTCAGTGGGAGACCCTGTGTGCAGGACCCCCAGCCCCAGGGTGGCTGTTCCAGCACCCCCAGGGACCTCCAGCCCTGCGAAGTCGGATCAAGAGGAACCCACAAGTGTGCAAACGCTGCCTGCGCCAAAAAGAATGACAAAAGTAGAGATGTTTTAAAAAGAAACAGTATTTATTTGCTGAAGATCAGCAAAAGCTCAGATTTACAGAACATGTTTCATTTTAAAAATCCTTGTAAAAACAACAATGTACAGAAGATATTTACATGGGATCCGATGGACTAACAATCTTCAAAACATATTTACAGAAATCTTCTATCGCAGTGAACATATTTACAAGAAACTTGAAGCTTTCAAACATATTTACAAAGGCGTGGCATCTCCACCATCGTCTGCATCAATCCTGGAAGAAAGGAAGCAGCAGAGCTGGACTCAGGTGCCAGCCCTGAGGCCAGCAGGGCTGGGAGCTTGGCCCCAGGGGCTGGGCCGGGGCTGGCAGGGCTGGCATGGCCCCAGGCAAGCGCAGGGCAGGCCAGGACTGGTGTTTCTGCCACCACAATCCAGGCCCCCTGCGGGCACCATGTCCCTTAGTGGGGCCATCCAGCCCAGCCCCAGCCTGGCGTCAGGGGACCCAGTGTGTCTGTGGGCTGGGCGTGGGAAGCAGCTGCCTGTCTTACCTCTGGGGCTCCATGTTCATCCAAGGACCATGGGCTCCTCCTCATCCTCCTCATCGACCTCCATTTCCTCGGTGTTATCCTCCTCATCAGCCTCCATGTCTTCTATGTTGTTCTCCTCCTCTACTTCCATCTCCTCAACAGGATCTTCCTCGTCCACCTCCATCTTCTCCTCCCTCTCCAGCACCATGTCCACTTCCATCTCCTCCTCAGTTTCTCTTGCAGTCTGCAAGGGGAAGCACAATCTCTCAGTGGGCATCCTGTCCCACACCATCCATTCCCACATGGCTGCAGCCTGCCCAAGCCGGGTGCCCCCCTGCCTGGGACGGCACTGTACCTCCACTGGCACAGAAGTGCACATCCTGCTGGGATTGGCGCTCCAGAGCGGGCAGCAGGAAAAGCCCAGTCAGCAGCAACAGCTCAACAGTGAGGGGCAGAGCACACAGCGAGTGGCAACTGACCCTTGGCAGCCAGTGAAGTGCCTGCTCTGCTCGTTTCCAGGTCCTGGACGTTCCACCTGGAACCCTGTGGGAGCTGTGATGTCACTGAAATTTCAGGGCTGCTGCGCAGTGGGAGACGGGGATGGCAGAAAGATCAAATCCTTGAATGGTTTGGCTTGGAAGGGACCCTAAAGATCATCTGGTTCCAAGCTGAGCAACCTCCCAGCACACCAGGTTGCTGTGGCCCCTGTCCCACCTGACCTTGGATGTTGCTGGGGATGGGGCATCCACAGCCTCTCTGCACTGGTCTCTGTGTCAGGGACAAGCACCCTGATAATAAAGAACTTCTTCCCATCATCAAATCTCTTCCAACTCTTGCAGTTTGATCCCATTCCCCCGTGTCCTGTCACTACAGTTCCTGACAAAGAGTCCTCTCCCACTTCCCTGTGGGTCAGGCTGTTCCTGCAGGGTCACACGTGTGGCTGAACCTGCAGACAGGAGAGAGAAGCCAAGCTCCCACTAAGAGAAAATGGGGAAAGTGACAAGAGAGATGAGAGTAGGAGGAAAAAGTAGAGACATGCAAGGCATTGGTTTGGGTGGGCAGTGGGATTCATGCCTTTTATTGGAGGCCAGGTTCCCTGGTGCACTCAGTTCCTGTGTGGTGGCCTGTCCACAGCCAGCCTCTGTGAGTGACCTGCACTCCTAGAGCTGGGAGCACATTTGCTTAAACTGCTGGTGAATGAGGCTCTAAAGGGATCTTTGTGTGGAACTCCAAACACTGTGCTTTTCCCTGAAGAGGGTCCAGGGAGGGAGACAAAATGGGGCTGGGGACATAGCGTTTTATATGGGGGGGAACGGCAGCAGAGCATTACAGTGAGCCAGGACCAATAGGGTATAAGAGAGTGGGGAACATTCTAGAGGGAGTACATATAAAGAAAAAACAGCAGTTGAACTGAGTGATGCAAACAAAACGTGCGGAATCACCATGAGCCTGCAAATGCCCATGGGTGACACCATTGCATTTAGAGCGGCGTCTCTCTTTTACCTTGGTCACTTTGCCCTGAGGTATTACAGTTCCAATGGTAGGGCCCTGGGCCCTCACCTCTCCCTCCTTTTTGTTTTCTATCAAGAAGGCTTCTGCCACAGAGTTTTGCAGGCATTTAGCAAAAATGGATACAATAATCAGCACAATGAATGCAATAAACAAAGCCCACAAAACAGTCTTAACTAGAGATGAGAGCCAGCTTTTGATCCCCCAGTGTTTGAAAAGTCCACTGAACCAGTCGTTGTTGCTTTCCATCTGGATCTTGTTTCCTTGATCTTTTAGCAGCTGGATGCTCTGGTATATTGACTCCCTCTGTGACAGCAGGTTGAAAAAACACATGCCTTCAAGTGCCTGTCAGCCATGGCCATGGACAAGAAATTGTGGCTTGACTGTGGAAGCACCCAGATGAAGGCACGTGGCTCAGGGAGGAGCATCCAGATTCCTGCTGCAGTGCCAACTAACATCCTTTGACACAGATGCAGCATCCTCTGACATTAACTCATGTAGTATCTGGAGGCTTGGGTGGCCTAAAAGTGAACAGGTAAAGAGAGTAAAAGGTGAAACGTAAGTTCTGGTCCCAGTAAACTTTCTCTTCTGTAAGCCAAGGGTGTGAACACAGCTTATTAGAAGTATCATATATCAAGGCTAAAATATAGTTTTTACAAATGTTAAGTCATATATCCTGGTTAGTGGTGTGTGAGCTGTCTTGGTCTTGGTGTGGGTGGTCAACGCTGCTTAGGAGATCTTCGTTTGTCCTTTTATCCTTTCTCTTTCCCAGGCTGCTGCTCTCACTCTTCCGCTTTCATTCTGTTCTTCTGATCGTGGCTCTGGTGTTTGCCTCGCCGTTCCCAGAAATGGTTTTATGCTTTTGCTGGGGTCCGTCTTGGGTTTGCTGCTGGAGAGACACAAGTGTATTTTCTTCCCCAAGTAATTATTGGGAGCAGGCCCATAATTTCTTTAGATTCACATTCTTTGATCAACGCAGGTGGCTTTTCTTTTAATTGGGCTTCAGTTGAATTAGTAAAACGGCTGATGATTGGGGGAGTTTTCTCCATCAATGAGTTGTTCAAAATGTTGAATACCTAAAGAGCCTTGGCCAGTCTCTGAAAGGGAGATAATATCTGGACTCCCCACCCAGGTGATCAAGGATCCTTTTGATGGATCAGTAAGCCCTCTTCACTCGGGACTGTCCTGTGGCGGAGTGTGGTATGCCTGTCACATATTTTATACCCCAGTGGTCAGAAACGTGTTGGAATCAGTACAAGGTATAAGCAGGAGCATTATCAGTTTTAATCTCCGGTGGAACTGCTAAGAGGCAAAAAATTAAAAAGTAATGTTTTATAGCGTCTTTTGATTTTTTCACCACATGGGCAGAGGCAAAAACCGCACTGGAAAAGGCATCGATTGAGACATGGATGTATTTTAGTTTGCCAAAGCGGCTAAGTGTGTGATGTCTGATGGCCAGATGTGGAGACTCTTTCGTCCACTTGGATTGACTCCAGCTCTGACAGAAGCAAGGCCATGTTCCTGACCATTTGGGCAGGTGGCTACAGTGGATCTTGCCTGGTCTCAGGTGATTTTAAAGATCCTAAGCAGCACAGGAATATTTTGATGATCGAAGTGACGGCTGATCCTAGCCTGTTCAAAAACTATCTAAGGCGTATTGCAGTGGTTCAGATGTTTGAAGTAGCCAATTGAGGTGTTTTTGAGTGAGAAGTATGGATATATTCACAAGGTCTGTTCCAGCAAGGGAGCACTGATGCTCTCTAGCTTTCCTGATCAGTTCTGCAGTAACTTTCTGTGGGGTTGTAATAGTTTTAGTAGGTTGGTGTGCTCTGAAAACACATTGCATTTCTGTCAGGGGATCTGAGGTAGTTGAGTCCCACTGAAACATAAATGCGTGGAATTTTGGACTTACATCAAGGATTGCCAGGGAGAAAGGAAAATCAGGGTGGTATCCGTGTGCCTGTTTAGTTTGAATCGCCTGGGGTACCTTTTGTACTGCTGCTTCCTCTGCCGGTGTCAGCGATCACGGGGAGTTGAGTTCTTCACTGTGTTTAAGGAGCAGCAGGAACCGTGGCACGAGATCTTCTGTGGTGATTCCCAGCAGTGAATGTTCCCAACCGATGCTTCCACAGAGCCTGTGGAGTCCTCGCAGAGTCTTTGGGTTGTCCTTGATTTGCAGTGTTTGGGGTGTGATGGTTCTCTCTGTGCTTTTTAGGCCAAGGTACTTCCAGGGGGCTGTCTTTTGGACTTTATCTGCTGCAATCTCAAAACCTTTCTCCTGTACTGCAGTGATGACGTCTTCTACTGCAAAATCCAAAATGATTTGAGCTTCTGCACAAATGAGTGTATCATCCATATAATGAAAAATGATAGTGTGAGGATGTCTTTTCCGGATGGGCAAGAGAATTTGGGCTCCAAGCCATTGACAAATAGCAGGGCTCTGCTTCATTCCTTGAGGAAATACGGTCCACTGGTACCTCTGTAAAGGTGCTTGTCGGTTGAGGGATGGAAAAGGCAAACCAGATTTGTCATTAGGGTGCAAGGGGGAGTCAACAAATCAGTAATTTAGTTCTATAACAACCATCTATCAATCTTGGGGTATCATGGAGGCTGAGGGCAGGCTGGGCTGGAGGGGACCCATGTCCTCAATGACCTCGTTGATTTTCCTAAGGTCCTGCAGGAGCCGCTTCTTGTCTTTGCCAGGCTTTTGTATGACAAGGGCAGGCGCATTCCAGGGGCTAGTAGATGGTACAATGTGGCCCACAGAAAGCTGCTCCTGCACGAGGGACTGCAGGGCCTTTAACTTTCTGCCTGGGAGGGGCCACTGATCCACCCATATGGGGTCATTGGTCTTCCAGGTTAACTGTAGGGCGGCACGCTGCTCAGTGGCCCCATCTAGAAATCCTGAGATGTTGATAGGATCTCTAGCCTTGTCCCTCACTGGGACAAGAGGTATCTTCCCCTAAGTGTTATTGGTGCCCAGGTGATGAAAGATCTTACTGTAGCAACTGTGCCCTCAGGACCTTCCATACAGATGGTGTCTTGACTCCAGAAGTTGGTAGTGGCTCTCCCGATGGCTAAAATTTCCCCAGCAGTTGGAACCAGGGGCCATCCTTCAGCCAATCAGAGTGGGAAATTATCGTGATGTCAGGCCCTGTATCTAATAATCCTGAAAGACATCTCTTTCTCCCTTTACATGACAAAGCACACTTTAGAACGGGTCTATTTCGACCTGTAATCTGTGCCCACATCACCATTGGATCAGCTGGTGTGGTGATCATGTCCAGTAGGATGTAGGCTCTGGCTATAACTGTTCCTTTTGGAATGAAAAGGGGACGATCTAAGCATAAAGCCTGGGCAGTTATCTCCTGCAAAGATGTCAAGGCGACTACATCAGGTAGTACAGTGGGTGTCTCCATCTCTTCCCTGGTGTTCGTTAAAATCAAAATGTCTCTGGGCCATTCTTCAGGCCCGTATTTGCCTGAATGGAATGTGGTGAACATAAATATCGTGGATTGGAATTGAAAAGGCTCTTACCAGCTGCCTTTGGGTTCCAGGGCAGAGCTGTCTTCTGTCGAGTTGCTGCAGCAATTGAGCTGTCCCGATGGATCTGAGAAGGTCGCTGTGCTGGTTCTCCAGAATGTTGGGGAGAGTAGGGCTGAACAGCCACGCATTTGGTGCCACTGCGCGGGGCCTTTCCACGTCTGTATGGGGTTTCCTGCAGACCACCGGTTTTGCTGGTTTTGGAAAGCATGTGGATGCGGGGGGCAGTGAGGACAGTGGTTGTGACACCTAGAAGGTCCCTGGTAATAGCCTGTATTTTTACAATTCTGTTGAAAATGCCTCATTTCCCCACATTTAATGCAAGGTCATTTTTCATGTATATGTCAGGGAATAACTTCGGAGGCTACGAGCACCACAAATACACCCTGACTGGTAGCCTTATCTAGGCTGGCATAAAGGTGTTAGGATGCCCTAAGGGTGCATGCCTCGAGCATTTGTGCAATGGTAGGTTTTGGGGAAAGTGACATGAGGGATGAGAGAAGGACAAAAACGTACTGACATGCAAGGCTTTGGGTTTAGTGGTATGTGTGATTTATGCCTTTTATTAGAGGCCAGGTTCCCTGGTGCACTCAATTCCTGCCTCTACCTGAGATTTCATTGCTGGGGGAGGAGCTCAGCAGTGCTGAGAGCAGAGGCCTGTCCTTTGTGTTCCCTTTGGGATGGCAGTGGAAGTGCCCTGAGTGCACTTTCAAAGGTACTTTCATGGCTTCTCATGCCAAAACACCAAAACTTAATGTGCAAGGTGGCTTCTTTGAATGACATTTAGTCCTTTGAAATATCTGCAGCAAGTGGTCTGAAATTGCTTTCTGAGCCTGCTCCATGGGATCAGCTGTGAGGGGCTGAGGGCTGGCCTGAGCGCAGGACTGTGTCCCACTGGGAGCAGGCCCACAGCCTCACCTGCAGAGCAGGCACTGCCAGAGGCCTTGGAGATCTTACCTGCCCTGCACCCACCTTTATAAATGTGCTGTAAACATCAGTTGGTGCTGACATTGCCCTTGGACCCCTTAGTTTAGTCAGTATGGGGAATTTCTTTCCTGAAGCCCGTGGGATTTCCCCCTGGCAGCTGTGATGGGGATGCTCAGGGAGTGTGGGGCTTTGAGGGCAGCTGCCCGGGCAAGGCTGAGCTCGGAGCCCTGTTGGGCCCATGGCCCCCAGCAGCAGCAGCAGCAGCCACCGGGCCCAAAGCCCCGTGCCCCCTGCCGAGTACAGCCTGCCCTGTCCCTGCAGCTGTCACCCGAGTGGGGCCCAGGGGCCAGCGGCTGCTGCCAGCAGCAGGAATGCGGGCAGGGTGAAGATGCCCTGGCTTGGCTTTTGTCGCTTGAACAATGCGGGCTCAGGGACGTGCAGAGCAGGCTGGGAAGCAGAGGCCAGAGCCTTTGGAGGCTGCAAGCCTTAAAGATCAGCCCCTGCAGCAGCCCAGATGCAGGTGGCCCAGTTGCCAAGGCTGTGGTGGCCTTCAGAGCGTGCAGGTGGATTTTGCATGCCTGTGGCCTGCTGCCTGCTCTGGGCCCAGGAGCCCCTGTGGCTCCAGCAGGAAGGGTGGGTGAAGGTTTGCTGCCTGCTTTGGTGGCATGGCTGCAGGGGCCAGTGCTGTGAGAGCCCCCTGGGTGAGAGCTGGTCACAGCTGAGCTGTTCGGACAGCGCTGTGCCCCAGGGCAGGAAGAGCAGCAGTGCCCAGTGCCAGGAGTGGTATCAGTGGGAGCCCCTGTGCACAGGGACCCCCAGCCCCAGGGTGGCTGTGCCAGCACCCCCAGGGACCTCCAGCCCTGCGAAGTCGGATCAAGAGGAACCCACAAGTGTGCAAACGCTGCCTGCACCAAAAAGAATGACAAAAGTAGAGATGTTTTAAAAAGAAACAGTATTTATTTGCTGAAGATCAGCAAAAGCTCAGATTTACAGAACATGTTTCATTTTAAAAATCCTTGTAACAACAACAATGTACAGAAGATATTTACATGGGATCCGATGGACTAACAATCTTCAAAACATATTTACAGAAATCTTCTATCGCAGTGAACATATTTACAAGAAACTTGAAGCTTTCAAACATATTTACAAAGGCGTGGCATCTGCGCCATCGTCTGCATCAGTCCTGGAAGAAAGGAAGCAGCAGAGCTGGACTCAGCTGCCAGCCCTGAGGCCAGCAGGGCTGGCAGCTGGGCCCAAGGGGCTGGCAGGGCTGGCAGGGCTGGCCTGGCCCCAGGCAAGCGCAGGGCAGGCCGGGGCTGGTGTTTCTGCCACCACAATCCAGGCCCCCTGCGGGCACCGTGTCCCTTAGTGGGGCCATCCGGCCCAGCCCCAGCCTGGCGTCAGGGGCCCCAGTGTGTCTGTGGGCTGGGCGTGGGAAGCAGCTGCCTGTCTTACCTCTGGGGCTCCATCTTCATCCAAGGACCATGGGCTCCTCCTCATCCTCCTCATTGACCTCCATTTCCTTGGTGTTATCCTCCTCATCAGCCTCCATGTCTTCTATGTTGTTCTCCTCCTCTACTTCCATCTCCTCAACAGGATCTTCCTCGTCCACCTCCATCTTCTCCTCCCTCTCCAGCACCATGTCCACTTCCATCTCCTCCTCAGTTTCTCTTGCAGTCTGCAAGGGGAAGCACAATCTCTCAGTGGGCATCCTGTCCCACACCATCCATTCCCACATGGCTGCAGCCTGCCCAAGCCGGGTGCCCCCCTGCCTGGGACGGCACTGTACCTCCACTGGCACAGAAGTGCACATCCTGCTGGGATTGGCGCTCCAGAGCGGGCAGCAGGAAAAGCCCAGTCAGCAGCAACAGCTCAACAGTGAGGGGCAGAGCACACAGCGAGTGGCAACTGACCCTTGGCAGCCAGTGAAGTGCCTGCTCTGCTCGTTTCCAGGTCCTGGACGTTCCACCTGGAACCCTGTGGGAGCTGTGATGTCACTGAAATTTCAGGGCTGCTGCGCAGTGGGAGACGGGGATGGCAGAAAGATCAAATCCTTGAATGGTTTGGCTTGGAAGGGACCCTAAAGATCATCTGGTTCCAAGCTGAGCAACCTCCCAGCACACCAGGTTGCTGTGGCCCCTGTCCCACCTGACCTTGGATGTTGCTGGGGATGGGGCATCCACAGCCTCTCTGCACTGGTCTCTGTGTCAGGGACAAGCACCCTGATAATAAAGAACTTCTTCCCATCATCAAATCTCTTCCAACTCTTGCAGTTTGATCCCATTCCCCCGTGTCCTGTCACTACAGTTCCTGACAAAGAGTCCTCTCCCACTTCCCTGTGGGTCAGGCTGTTCCTGCAGGGTCACACGTGTGGCTGAACCTGCAGACAGGAGAGAGAAGCCAAGCTCCCACTAAGAGAAAATGGGGAAAGTGACAAGAGAGATGAGAGTAGGAGGAAAAAGTAGAGACATGCAAGGCATTGGTTTGGGTGGGCAGTGGGATTCATGCCTTTTATTGGAGGCCAGGTTCCCTGGTGCACTCAGTTCCTGTGTGGTGGCCTGTCCACAGCCAGCCTCTGTGAGTGACCTGCACTCCTAGAGCTGGGAGCACATTTGCTTAAACTGCTGGTGAATGAGGCTCTAAAGGGATCTTTGTGTGGAACTCCAAACACTGTGCTTTTCCCTGAAGAGGGTCCAGGGAGGGAGACAAAATGGGGCTGGGGACATAGCGTTTTATATGGGGGGGAACGGCAGCAGAGCATTACAGTGAGCCAGGACCAATAGGGTATAAGAGAGTGGGGAACATTCTAGAGGGAGTACATATAAAGAAAAAACAGCAGTTGAACTGAGTGATGCAAACAAAACGTGCGGAATCACCATGAGCCTGCAAATGCCCATGGGTGACACCATTGCATTTAGAGCGGCGTCTCTCTTTTACCTTGGTCACTTTGCCCTGAGGTATTACAGTTCCAATGGTAGGGCCCTGGGCCCTCACCTCTCCCTCCTTTTTGTTTTCTATCAAGAAGGCTTCTGCCACAGAGTTTTGCAGGCATTTAGCAAAAATGGATACAATAATCAGCACAATGAATGCAATAAACAAAGCCCACAAAACAGTCTTAACTAGAGATGAGAGCCAGCTTTTGATCCCCCAGTGTTTGAAAAGTCCACTGAACCAGTCGTTGTTGCTTTCCATCTGGATCTTGTTTCCTTGATCTTTTAGCAGCTGGATGCTCTGGTATATTGACTCCCTCTGTGACAGCAGGTTGAAAAAACACATGCCTTCAAGTGCCTGTCAGCCATGGCCATGGACAAGAAATTGTGGCTTGACTGTGGAAGCACCCAGATGAAGGCACGTGGCTCAGGGAGGAGCATCCAGATTCCTGCTGCAGTGCCAACTAACATCCTTTGACACAGATGCAGCATCCTCTGACATTAACTCATGTAGTATCTGGAGGCTTGGGTGGCCTAAAAGTGAACAGGTAAAGAGAGTAAAAGGTGAAACGTAAGTTCTGGTCCCAGTAAACTTTCTCTTCTGTAAGCCAAGGGTGTGAACACAGCTTATTAGAAGTATCATATATCAAGGCTAAAATATAGTTTTTACAAATGTTAAGTCATATATCCTGGTTAGTGGTGTGTGAGCTGTCTTGGTCTTGGTGTGGGTGGTCAACGCTGCTTAGGAGATCTTCGTTTGTCCTTTTATCCTTTCTCTTTCCCAGGCTGCTGCTCTCACTCTTCCGCTTTCATTCTGTTCTTCTGATCGTGGCTCTGGTGTTTGCCTCGCCGTTCCCAGAAATGGTTTTATGCTTTTGCTGGGGTCCGTCTTGGGTTTGCTGCTGGAGAGACACAAGTGTATTTTCTTCCCCAAGTAATTATTGGGAGCAGGCCCATAATTTCTTTAGATTCACATTCTTTGATCAACGCAGGTGGCTTTTCTTTTAATTGGGCTTCAGTTGAATTAGTAAAACGGCTGATGATTGGGGGAGTTTTCTCCATCAATGAGTTGTTCAAAATGTTGAATACCTAAAGAGCCTTGGCCAGTCTCTGAAAGGGAGATAATATCTGGACTCCCCACCCAGGTGATCAAGGATCCTTTTGATGGATCAGTAAGCCCTCTTCACTCGGGACTGTCCTGTGGCGGAGTGTGGTATGCCTGTCACATATTTTATACCCCAGTGGTCAGAAACGTGTTGGAATCAGTACAAGGTATAAGCAGGAGCATTATCAGTTTTAATCTCCGGTGGAACTGCTAAGAGGCAAAAAATTAAAAAGTAATGTTTTATAGCGTCTTTTGATTTTTTCACCACATGGGCAGAGGCAAAAACCGCACTGGAAAAGGCATCGATTGAGACATGGATGTATTTTAGTTTGCCAAAGCGGCTAAGTGTGTGATGTCTGATGGCCAGATGTGGAGACTCTTTCGTCCACTTGGATTGACTCCAGCTCTGACAGAAGCAAGGCCATGTTCCTGACCATTTGGGCAGGTGGCTACAGTGGATCTTGCCTGGTCTCAGGTGATTTTAAAGATCCTAAGCAGCACAGGAATATTTTGATGATCGAAGTGACGGCTGATCCTAGCCTGTTCAAAAACTATCTAAGGCGTATTGCAGTGGTTCAGATGTTTGAAGTAGCCAATTGAGGTGTTTTTGAGTGAGAAGTATGGATATATTCACAAGGTCTGTTCCAGCAAGGGAGCACTGATGCTCTCTAGCTTTCCTGATCAGTTCTGCAGTAACTTTCTGTGGGGTTGTAATAGTTTTAGTAGGTTGGTGTGCTCTGAAAACACATTGCATTTCTGTCAGGGGATCTGAGGTAGTTGAGTCCCACTGAAACATAAATGCGTGGAATTTTGGACTTACATCAAGGATTGCCAGGGAGAAAGGAAAATCAGGGTGGTATCCGTGTGCCTGTTTAGTTTGAATCGCCTGGGGTACCTTTTGTACTGCTGCTTCCTCTGCCGGTGTCAGCGATCACGGGGAGTTGAGTTCTTCACTGTGTTTAAGGAGCAGCAGGAACCGTGGCACGAGATCTTCTGTGGTGATTCCCAGCAGTGAATGTTCCCAACCGATGCTTCCACAGAGCCTGTGGAGTCCTCGCAGAGTCTTTGGGTTGTCCTTGATTTGCAGTGTTTGGGGTGTGATGGTTCTCTCTGTGCTTTTTAGGCCAAGGTACTTCCAGGGGGCTGTCTTTTGGACTTTATCTGCTGCAATCTCAAAACCTTTCTCCTGTACTGCAGTGATGACGTCTTCTACTGCAAAATCCAAAATGATTTGAGCTTCTGCACAAATGAGTGTATCATCCATATAATGAAAAATGATAGTGTGAGGATGTCTTTTCCGGATGGGCAAGAGAATTTGGGCTCCAAGCCATTGACAAATAGCAGGGCTCTGCTTCATTCCTTGAGGAAATACGGTCCACTGGTACCTCTGTAAAGGTGCTTGTCGGTTGAGGGATGGAAAAGGCAAACCAGATTTGTCATTAGGGTGCAAGGGGGAGTCAACAAATCAGTAATTTAGTTCTATAACAACCATCTATCAATCTTGGGGTATCATGGAGGCTGAGGGCAGGCTGGGCTGGAGGGGACCCATGTCCTCAATGACCTCGTTGATTTTCCTAAGGTCCTGCAGGAGCCGCTTCTTGTCTTTGCCAGGCTTTTGTATGACAAGGGCAGGCGCATTCCAGGGGCTAGTAGATGGTACAATGTGGCCCACAGAAAGCTGCTCCTGCACGAGGGACTGCAGGGCCTTTAACTTTCTGCCTGGGAGGGGCCACTGATCCACCCATATGGGGTCATTGGTCTTCCAGGTTAACTGTAGGGCGGCACGCTGCTCAGTGGCCCCATCTAGAAATCCTGAGATGTTGATAGGATCTCTAGCCTTGTCCCTCACTGGGACAAGAGGTATCTTCCCCTAAGTGTTATTGGTGCCCAGGTGATGAAAGATCTTACTGTAGCAACTGTGCCCTCAGGACCTTCCATACAGATGGTGTCTTGACTCCAGAAGTTGGTAGTGGCTCTCCCGATGGCTAAAATTTCCCCAGCAGTTGGAACCAGGGGCCATCCTTCAGCCAATCAGAGTGGGAAATTATCGTGATGTCAGGCCCTGTATCTAATAATCCTGAAAGACATCTCTTTCTCCCTTTACATGACAAAGCACACTTTAGAACGGGTCTATTTCGACCTGTAATCTGTGCCCACATCACCATTGGATCAGCTGGTGTGGTGATCATGTCCAGTAGGATGTAGGCTCTGGCTATAACTGTTCCTTTTGGAATGAAAAGGGGACGATCTAAGCATAAAGCCTGGGCAGTTATCTCCTGCAAAGATGTCAAGGCGACTACATCAGGTAGTACAGTGGGTGTCTCCATCTCTTCCCTGGTGTTCGTTAAAATCAAAATGTCTCTGGGCCATTCTTCAGGCCCGTATTTGCCTGAATGGAATGTGGTGAACATAAATATCGTGGATTGGAATTGAAAAGGCTCTTACCAGCTGCCTTTGGGTTCCAGGGCAGAGCTGTCTTCTGTCGAGTTGCTGCAGCAATTGAGCTGTCCCGATGGATCTGAGAAGGTCGCTGTGCTGGTTCTCCAGAATGTTGGGGAGAGTAGGGCTGAACAGCCACGCATTTGGTGCCACTGCGCGGGGCCTTTCCACGTCTGTATGGGGTTTCCTGCAGACCACCGGTTTTGCTGGTTTTGGAAAGCATGTGGATGCGGGGGGCAGTGAGGACAGTGGTTGTGACACCTAGAAGGTCCCTGGTAATAGCCTGTATTTTTACAATTCTGTTGAAAATGCCTCATTTCCCCACATTTAATGCAAGGTCATTTTTCATGTATATGTCAGGGAATAACTTCGGAGGCTACGAGCACCACAAATACACCCTGACTGGTAGCCTTATCTAGGCTGGCATAAAGGTGTTAGGATGCCCTAAGGGTGCATGCCTCGAGCATTTGTGCAATGGTAGGTTTTGGGGAAAGTGACATGAGGGATGAGAGAAGGACAAAAACGTACTGACATGCAAGGCTTTGGGTTTAGTGGTATGTGTGATTTATGCCTTTTATTAGAGGCCAGGTTCCCTGGTGCACTCAATTCCTGCCTCTACCTGAGATTTCATTGCTGGGGGAGGAGCTCAGCAGTGCTGAGAGCAGAGGCCTGTCCTTTGTGTTCCCTTTGGGATGGCAGTGGAAGTGCCCTGAGTGCACTTTCAAAGGTACTTTCATGGCTTCTCATGCCAAAACACCAAAACTTAATGTGCAAGGTGGCTTCTTTGAATGACATTTAGTCCTTTGAAATATCTGCAGCAAGTGGTCTGAAATTGCTTTCTGAGCCTGCTCCATGGGATCAGCTGTGAGGGGCTGAGGGCTGGCCTGAGCGCAGGACTGTGTCCCACTGGGAGCAGGCCCACAGCCTCACCTGCAGAGCAGGCACTGCCAGAGGCCTTGGAGATCTTACCTGCCCTGCACCCACCTTTATAAATGTGCTGTAAACATCAGTTGGTGCTGACATTGCCCTTGGACCCCTTAGTTTAGTCAGTATGGGGAATTTCTTTCCTGAAGCCCGTGGGATTTCCCCCTGGCAGCTGTGATGGGGATGCTCAGGGAGTGTGGGGCTTTGAGGGCAGCTGCCCGGGCAAGGCTGAGCTCGGAGCCCTGTTGGGCCCATGGCCCCCAGCAGCAGCAGCAGCAGCCACCGGGCCCAAAGCCCCGTGCCCCCTGCCGAGTACAGCCTGCCCTGTCCCTGCAGCTGTCACCCGAGTGGGGCCCAGGGGCCAGCGGCTGCTGCCAGCAGCAGGAATGCGGGCAGGGTGAAGATGCCCTGGCTTGGCTTTTGTCGCTTGAACAATGCGGGCTCAGGGACGTGCAGAGCAGGCTGGGAAGCAGAGGCCAGAGCCTTTGGAGGCTGCAAGCCTTAAAGATCAGCCCCTGCAGCAGCCCAGATGCAGGTGGCCCAGTTGCCAAGGCTGTGGTGGCCTTCAGAGCGTGCAGGTGGATTTTGCATGCCTGTGGCCTGCTGCCTGCTCTGGGCCCAGGAGCCCCTGTGGCTCCAGCAGGAAGGGTGGGTGAAGGTTTGCTGCCTGCTTTGGTGGCATGGCTGCAGGGGCCAGTGCTGTGAGAGCCCCCTGGGTGAGAGCTGGTCACAGCTGAGCTGTTCGGACAGCGCTGTGCCCCAGGGCAGGAAGAGCAGCAGTGCCCAGTGCCAGGAGTGGTATCAGTGGGAGCCCCTGTGCACAGGGACCCCCAGCCCCAGGGTGGCTGTGCCAGCACCCCCAGGGACCTCCAGCCCTGCGAAGTCGGATCAAGAGGAACCCACAAGTGTGCAAACGCTGCCTGCACCAAAAAGAATGACAAAAGTAGAGATGTTTTAAAAAGAAACAGTATTTATTTGCTGAAGATCAGCAAAAGCTCAGATTTACAGAACATGTTTCATTTTAAAAATCCTTGTAACAACAACAATGTACAGAAGATATTTACATGGGATCCGATGGACTAACAATCTTCAAAACATATTTACAGAAATCTTCTATCGCAGTGAACATATTTACAAGAAACTTGAAGCTTTCAAACATATTTACAAAGGCGTGGCATCTGCGCCATCGTCTGCATCAGTCCTGGAAGAAAGGAAGCAGCAGAGCTGGACTCAGCTGCCAGCCCTGAGGCCAGCAGGGCTGGCAGCTGGGCCCAAGGGGCTGGCAGGGCTGGCAGGGCTGGCCTGGCCCCAGGCAAGCGCAGGGCAGGCCGGGGCTGGTGTTTCTGCCACCACAATCCAGGCCCCCTGCGGGCACCGTGTCCCTTAGTGGGGCCATCCGGCCCAGCCCCAGCCTGGCGTCAGGGGCCCCAGTGTGTCTGTGGGCTGGGCGTGGGAAGCAGCTGCCTGTCTTACCTCTGGGGCTCCATCTTCATCCAAGGACCATGGGCTCCTCCTCATCCTCCTCATTGACCTCCATTTCCTTGGTGTTATCCTCCTCATCAGCCTCCATGTCTTCTATGTTGTTCTCCTCCTCTACTTCCATCTCCTCAACAGGATCTTCCTCGTCCACCTCCATCTTCTCCTCCCTCTCCAGCACCATGTCCACTTCCATCTCCTCCTCAGTTTCTCTTGCAGTCTGCAAGGGGAAGCACAATCTCTCAGTGGGCATCCTGTCCCACACCATCCATTCCCACATGGCTGCAGCCTGCCCAAGCCGGGTGCCCCCCTGCCTGGGACGGCACTGTACCTCCACTGGCACAGAAGTGCACATCCTGCTGGGATTGGCGCTCCAGAGCGGGCAGCAGGAAAAGCCCAGTCAGCAGCAACAGCTCAACAGTGAGGGGCAGAGCACACAGCGAGTGGCAACTGACCCTTGGCAGCCAGTGAAGTGCCTGCTCTGCTCGTTTCCAGGTCCTGGACGTTCCACCTGGAACCCTGTGGGAGCTGTGATGTCACTGAAATTTCAGGGCTGCTGCACAGTGGGAGATGGGGATAGCAGAAAGATCAAATCCTTGAAGGGTTTGGCTTGGAAGGGACCCTAAAGATCATCTGGTTCCAAGCTGAGCAACCTCCCAGCACACCAGGTTGCTGTGGCCCCTGTCCCACCTGGCCTTGGATGTTGCTGGGGATGGGGCATCCACAGCCTCTCTGCACTGGTCTCTGTGTCAGGGACAAGCACCCTGATAATAAAGAACTTCTTCCCATCATCAAATCTCTTCCAACTCTTGCAGTTTGATCCCATTCCCCCGTGTCCTGTCATTACAGTTCCTGACAAAGAATCCTCTCCCACTTCCCTGTGGGTCAGGCTGTTCCTGCATGGTCACACGTGTGATTGAACCTGCAGACAGGAGAGAGAGAAGCCATGTACGCAGTCAGAGAAAATGGGGAAAGTGACAAGAGAGATGAGAGTAGGAGGAAAAAGTAGAGACATGCAAGGCATTGGTTTGGGTGTGCTGTGGGATTCATGCCTTGCATTGGAGGCCAGATTCCCTCGTGCATTCCGTTGTTGTGTTGCAGCCTGCCCACTGCCAGCCTCTGTGAGTGACCTGCACTCCCAGGGCTGGGAGCACGCTTGCTTAAACTGCTGGTGAATGAGGCTCTAAAGGGATCTTTCTGTGGAACTCCAAAGACTGTGCTTTTCGCTGAAGAGGGTCCAGGGAGGGAGATAAAATGGGTCTGGGGACACAGGGTATTAAATGGGGTGGGAAAGCAGGGTAGCATTGCAGTAAGCCAGGACCCATAGGGGACTAGAGAGGGGAGAACATTCTAGAGGGAGTATATATAAGGAAAAAACAGCAGTTGAACTGGGTGGTGCCAGCAAAGGCTGCTGCATCAGCATGAGCCTGCAAATGCTCATGGGTGTCACCATTGCATTTAGAGGGATGCCTCTCTTCGTCACTTTACCCTGAGGTATTACAGTTCCAATGGTCGGCTTCTGGGCCTTCAACTCTCCCTCCATTTTGTCTTCTATAAAGAAGGCTTCTGCCATTTAGTTTTGCAGGAACTTAGCATAAATATGGATAAAATAACCAGCACAATGAATACAATAAACAAAGCCCACAAAACATTCCTCACTAGAGATGAAAGCCAGGCTTTCATCCCCCAGTGTTTGAAAAGTCCACTGAACCAGTCGTTGTTGCTTTCCATCTGGATCTTGTTTCCTTGATCTTTTAGCAGCTGGATGCTCTGGTATATTGACTCCCTCTGTGACAGCAGGTTGAAAAAACACATGCCTTCAAATGCCTGTCAGCCATGGCCATGGACAAGAAATTGTGGCTTGTCTATGGAAGCACCCAGCTGAAGGCACGCAGCTGAGGGAGAGCATCCAGATTCCTGCTGCAGCAGCAACAAACGGCAGCATTCTCTGACTTAACTCATGTAGTGTCTGGAGGCTTGGGTGGCCTAAAAGTAAACAGATATAGTAGAAGGTGGAATGTAAGTTCTGGTCCCAGTAAACTTTCTCTTCTGTAAGCCAAGGGTGTGAACACAGCTTATCAGAAGAATCATATATCAATGCTAAAATATAGTTTTTACAAACTTTAAGTCATACATCGTGGCCATGGTTTGAGAGGTAGTGAGGTTTTTGGGATGGTGTGTTCACACCAATGGGTGCTCAGATTTGAGTATTGGCACCTGGTGTGGTCACTGGGGACATGGATACGCCTCTGAGAACACAGGAGTTCAAAGCAGAGAACTCCCAGGGGAAGCTCTCTTGGATCTGGCAGGGAAAAAAGGTCAGACCTCCCCTGCCATCTGGGCGGGGCAGGGGAAGCCATGCAGCCAGGTGAGGAAGGTCTGGCCCCGAGGATGGAAGGGTGGAAGAGTGGAAGAACACCGAGAGGCATCGGGCAGCCACCCACCCCCAGGAGAGAGAGGGAGAGAGGGAGAGAGAGAGAGAGAGAGGGAGAGCCAGCCTGTGCCTGTGACTGTGCTGCCTTGAAACTTGATAATATATGCCTGCAGCATGGATGAGAAGGAGAAGGGGGAGGGGGGGGGCAGCAAGAAGGTGTCCGGCCGCTGTGGGAATTCTGGGAAGCAGAGCCCGAGATTTTAACCCTTATTTTGGACAATGAAAACTTTGCAGAACAGTAAACTTCCTAGAAGAGAGATAGAGATGAAACAGAGGAAGAAATGGGCAAGTGTGATGAAAGTTCCTGCAAGTGAAAGATGTCAAAAGAGTGGGGAAGAATCTTAGGTGAGAAGAGATGATGCAGTGGCCTTAGCTGGACTTTTCTTGCATAGCCCTGGACAGAACCATGTTTCTTGTGACACAGAGAGTGCATCCAGGGAGAGGCAATGGCTCAAAGCCAAGAGGGTTAAGTGATGAGATACCTTGGCCCCAGGGGGTGAAATCTGGGGGGGACAGGTGTCCCGAAAGTGAGAGACTGTGCTCTTTTTGGACCGGGACAAAGCATCCTTAAAAGGAAAACTCTAGAAGCAGCTCTGGTCCATGTGCAGTGGTGAGAGCACTGGACATGGAAGGAAGAGCTCACGATGGCAGATGTTCTCCAGGTGGTGCCACCAGTGACATGGAAACATGTGTGGGAATCCATAAAAATCGGAGAGTTTCAGGAAGGTTGTAAAAAGGACAGGCCGCAGAAACAGCAAGAATTGTGAAGTGCTAAAGCAGCAGAAAAAGATAGATAAGCTGTAGCGAAGACAACAGGGCTGTGTAATGGGCCTGATAAGTTGCAACAAGTTTATTTAGTATATATCTAGAAGGCTATGCTTATGAATACAGCTTTATTCGTTGTCTCTTACAAACCAGCCGTTGTGTTGGAGAATCGGCCACTATTGTTTTAACCAAAGCTACGTGTGTTTAAGATGATTGGATAGAACTACTGTCGGTATGCTTTTGCTCTATGTAATTGGCTGAGACGCATTTATGGTATGTTGTAACATTAAGTTTCTTTGGCCTGCTGCCTGGTCAGCGAGCTGTACGCATCTTTCCATTGTCATAACTATGTAATGAGACTGATGCTGAAAACATAAAAAGCTCTAGACACTGATCAAAGCAGCCCCATCCTGTTTGCGTCTGTATATAAACTGCCAGCGTACGAAACACGAGGTTTTGACGGTGTTTCCTGGGGAAACCTATGGCACAAGAAGGACTCCTCTCCTCTTGATGAACAGAGAATTGATTATCTAAAGGGTGGTGATGGACCGAGAGTTGGTGATCTGAGGGATGGATGTATTGGGAATTTGGTGGGGGGAGGAGGAAATGCTTTTGGAAGATTTTTATTTTCCTTGTGTTTTTTTTTTTACTTGTAGTGTCGTTAATAAAGTTTTCTTTTCTTTATTTCTAAGTGGGGCTCTGCTTTGCTTATTCCTGGTCACATCTCACAGCAGAAACTAGGGAGAGTGTATTTTCATGGGGGCACTGGCTTTGTGCCAATGTCAAACCATGACATATATATATAATAAAATAATAAATCAAGACTTCTGAAATATGGAGTCAGATCCTCGTCTCTTCCTGCATGCAAAGACCCCTTTGACCACCGTCACATGTGCCCTGGCTGGCTGCAGGCTAGGCACATGTCCTGCCCTCCTGCCCTGTGCCAAAGGCAGCAGGGATGGGCAGCTCTGGGCACCGCTCTGAGCACGGCCAGCACGGCCTGGGCACCACGGGCAGCTGGGACAAGGGCACAGGAGCCCTCAGCTGACGGGCGGTTTCTGCTTTCTCTCCTTGCAGCTGGGCTCTGCGGGTGCTGAGGCTGCTCTGGGCTCTGCCAGGGCTCTGCTGGAGCTCAGCACTGGGCCGGAATCAGCCAAAGAAGAAACGGTGTAACCTGCAGCACAGACTTGCTTGAGCATTTTGGCAGCACAGCTCAAGTCTGCAGAGTGTACACCTCCAAGGGAAAACATGACACCCGTCAAAAAATAAACTTGTTCAGTAACTTCTGAAATGAAATCAATCTGGCATGTCCCCAAATGACATTTTTCAGCTTGCTGAAGCTGTAGCTCAGCCCTTCTCTGAACAGTTCTCTCCCCCCACCTGCCTTTTACTTCCCAACTGCTCCCTCTTTTCCCCCAGTGAATTCCCAGCCCATTGCAGTCTCCATCACACTGTTGCCTTCCTTGGTGCCCCTCTCCACGAGGAAGGCTGAGCCCCAGGCTTAGAGACTCATCCTGTCACTGGCTGAGGAGCAGCAATGTCTCAGAGGTCCAGTGGGGTTTTAGTGTCATTCAGAGCCACTCTCCAGCCCTCAGCTCTCCTCGCTGCTGAGCTCCCACTCCCTTTTCCTCATCCTTGCAGCAGGATGAGCTCTGTGAATCCCCTTGAGCCTCCCCACTCTTCCCAGCCCATGCACCCCCCTCAGTTAGGGTGAAGCTGAAGCTTCTCTGTCTCCTGTGGCACACCAGTCCAGTGCCCTGTGCAGGGAGCCCCAGCCCCAGAGCACAGCACACAACACTGCAGTCCGGGCTGGAGCAGCTGCCCTGCAGCCCTGGCTTGGCTGTTTGTGGCAAGGCAATGCTCCCTGTTTCCAGCTGTCCCTGCAGGATGGCCCCAGGGCAGAGCCCAGTCGGGCTCCCACTGCAGCCCCTGGAGTTTGGGGCAGACAGTGCTCCCAGAGGTGAGGTTTCTGGGCAGCACCCGGAGCTGTGCCTTGCAGTCTGTGGCCGCGTGTCACAGCACAGGCTGGCTCGTACTGTGTGAATGTACCAGCCCTGGTTTGACTGCCAGGGGCCTCGCCCAGTCACATCTCTCCCAGGGCTGCAGCATTTCACTGGCCAGAATCTGACAAGGCATAGAGATCAGAGCAATGAAATTCTCCAGACTGGGTTTTTCAAAAGCCCTTTAGAAGGAAGGGCTTGAGAATAAACGCTCTCTGTTTGCCACATGAACAATGGGGTGAGTGCTCTCTCTGTCTCCAACCCACTCCCCCCCAGCCAACGTTACAGCCACCCACTCCCTCACACATCCCCCCCGTACCTTCCCTCTGCCGTGTCCTGTCAGGGCTTCCCAGCCCCTCGTCCCTTCCTGGCCCTGTCCCCTCAGGCTCTGCCCCAGCCCGGCCAAGCTGCCCGGCAGCAGCGCCACAGCCCCACAGAGGCTCCAGAGCAGCCCCATCCAGAGGCACCTGGGAGCCCTCAGCAATCCAGCCAGCAGCACACGGGCAGGAGGACACGGATGGCGCTTCCTGCCTGGCACAGGGCTTGTGGCCATCTCCAGGCACTGCTCTCACAGGGATCCCCGCAGCCCCGGCCCCTGCCCAGCCGCTCTGTCACCAGCACAAAGGCTTCAGCAGAACCACCACAGGCTAAGGGGCTTCTGGCCATTTTCCCTGCAACACTGCACGCCTGGGCAGCTTTCTGAGCACAAGCACCCTTTTCCCCCTCTTCCCCTATGCCCTGCAGACCCTGGGCAGCAAAAGAAAGCTCCTGGGAGTCTGTGTATTATAACACACTCTATATTCATATACTAAAGAAAAAACAAATAGAAGAAAACAAAAAGAAAAATCTTTAAGAAATGGAAAATTCCCGCTGGCTCAGGTGGCCTCAGCAGACAGAGGTATCAGCTCTCTGCAGAGCTCCAGCAGCGCAGCCAGCCGAGCCCGCACAGACGAGGCCGTGTCCTCCATGCCCAGCAGAGCTGATCTTGCACCCTCTGGAAGATGGAATAACGCTCACTCTGCAGTGCCTGGAGGACATACAATGTTTCAAGTGCCAGATCTGACACGGCACTGCTGATGTCCTCTGTCAGGTGTTCAAGGGCTGAAAGAGAATGGAACAGAGCCATTGTCAGATCCCAGATCTGCGCGGAGCCGAGGAGAGCCCCCTGCCAGGGCCATCCCAGCCGGCTCTAGCCATGGCCAGGAGGGAGCAGGGACCAACGGGAGCAGCCCGAAGCTGCTGGCCATGAATCGCCCAGGTGGCCCTGAGATCTCTGTGTGCTCTGCCCACGCCGCCCCTGGTCCGCACAGGGAGCAGAGCCCTCCGCAGCCGGGGCAGGGCTTGCAGCTCCCCCGGCAGCCCCAGCTTCCAGCCCGCTGCCCTCACTCACCGTTGCAGATGAGCCAGAGCTCTTCCTTCTTCCCCCTCAGGTGCTGCGTAGCCATCCCTGTGAACACAGAGCCTGTCACGGCGCCAGCGGCACAGCTCCCTGCCAGCGGCGCTGCCGGCGCTGTGACCACACGGGCTGCTGGCCGGGCAGGGCTCAGCCCGGCCCTTGCCGCACGCTGCCGCCCCAGGGCACGGCTGCCAGAGGGCAGAAGCAGCAATGCCCAGGCCAGGTGGGGCTCCACGGCGCCGGGCCTGGCTGGCGCTGCCGGGGCAGCAGGCGGGGCTGGGGCCGAGCTGCGGCGTGCCGGGGAGGGAGCCCGGGGTCGTTGCTCACCGATGAACCTGATGGCCGCCGCTCGCAGGGGCTCCTGTGGGCTCTGCAGGTAGGGCAGGGCCCGGTGCAGGTGCTCGGCCGCTCTGCTCCTGTCCTCTGCCAGCTGGAGAGAGCGGCAGGAGGGAAGGGTTGGCGCGGGCTCAGCTCCTAGGCCGGGCGCTGCCTGCATCCAGCCCCGGCCTCCCCTGCCCGCACAGCCCTGAGGCGCGGCCAGCAGCCGCCGGCGCCGGGCTCCCGAGGGGAGGGGCAGAGGGCCGGCTGCTGCCCGGGGAGCCGCGGTGCCGGCCCGCAGCCCCGCAGCCCCGCCGGGCCGGGGCTCCATCAGGAGCCTGGAAAAGAGTCCGCGGGGACTCTGGGTGCAGGGGCACAGCTGCCCGCCCCGCACACTGAGCACCTCGCTCAGGGAGCTTCTCCGGGCTGAGGCTGGGGCTTGCAGGCCGTCCTTACCAGGCACTCGCTGAACTTCCACAGATTCTGGTTCTTCACCAGTCTTTCAAGATCCCTCCTCTTCAGGAACTCGGCCACACATAGCAGCGTTTCCTGAGAAGCCTGGAGAAGAGCAGAAAGGCAGAGATGGCCCCACAGCCCAGGGCGCAGGAAATGTGTCCCTGTGCGAAGGCCTGGAGGAGGCTGCAGCCCGGCAGGTGCCAGGGCAGGAGGCAGCCGAGCCTCCTGCCATGGGGACAGCAGCAGCCCACGAATCCTCACCTGTGCCACAAGCCGATTCTCATCATGGCAGTGGAAGAAGAGGGGCAGCAGGCTCTGGCGCAGGAGTGTCATCAGGGCCTTTTTTTCCTTTTCCCTTTCTGGAAGAGTCACCAGTGTTCGGAAGAGCAGTATGGAGAGCAGCTGCACCTGGCTATTGTTCTGTACGGAAGGAAGAAAAAAAGACCTCAGCATTGAGGCTGCACAGGGCTCAGCTTGGCGCAGGCCTGCAAATCCACAGGGCACCAAGTGTCCAGGCAACACCCAGTGGCCGTGGCTGGGAGCAGTGAGCCTTACATGGTCAAAGAGTGGCAGGAGGGCCTCAAGCAGCTGCAGTGTGATGGGGCTGGGCATCAGCATGTCATTGTCCAAGATGATAAAGCTGAGTAGCATGACTGTCATGAAAACTATCTCTCCATCTGCATCCCACAGGAACTCCACAAGACCTTCAGTCAGGCTCCACATTTTTTCGGTCTGTGTGGAACACAAGTTTGAGAAACGCCATTCTGCTGCCGCAGGGCCCGGAGGCCAAAGGCCTGTCCCGAAGCACTCGGGCAGCTGAACTGGAAGCCAGGAGAGCTGGGAGCAGCTGCCCCAGCACTCAAAGCCCTGCCAAGCCTAAGCGACTGCATTCCCCAGCTCAGCCTCAGCCACTGCCCCCTTCTCACCATGGAGGGCTCCTCAATGAGCTCGAGAAGGGCCCTGAGCGCCAGGCGACGCCTCTCCCTGCACTCGCTCTGCAGCTGCCTTGACAAGATTTGCAGGACTTTGTTAGCACCATGTTCACTCAAGTCCAGGAACTCGAGGACCTGAAAGGCACAGGGCAGTGACAGGGACCCGGCCGGCAGGAGCCCAGAGCCACACGGGGCTGGGCCCAGGCAGCAGTACAGGGCGCGGGCACCGAGAGGGCAGAGAGCTGGGAGGCAGCTCAGCCAGGCAGCGCTGGCCATCAGGCTCACCTCCACAAGGAACGCCAGGGCGGGCAGCTCCCAGCGTGGCTCCTGTGTGCTGAGCAGCCGGAGCAGGTAGCGAGCAATCCGGGAACACAAGGGGATGGAGACACAGCACATCTCCCTGGCAGGAGGAAAAGGAACCAAGACTGTGGGCCAGAGGGACAAGCCTCTGCCAGGACTGATACACAGAGGTCTGGCCTTTCCCCAGCATCCTGCAAGGGGCCCTGGGCTATTTGGGAGGCAGCTCCTGGTGGGCACCCTCCTCTCCCAGCCTTTTCCAGTCTGCTTGGCCATCCCTCGGTGACAAGGCCCTCTGGCCCACAACCTTGGGGACTGTGTGGAGCTCCCTGGGCACGGAGCACAAATGTCAGAGGCAGTGGGGAGAAGGGGGTCTCACCTGGCCAGCAGAGCCACGGCATAGTGGTGGGTGTCAGCACACAGCAGCGTGTCCCAGCCACAATTGCATTCCATTGCCACCACCACATCCTCGTGCTGCATTCGGCAGAGCAGGGACTTCAGGGTCCTCACTGCAAATCTGCGTGCACAGCAAAGCCCAGGTCATGCTGGGAGAACTGGCTCTTGGCCAGGGACATGGCAGAGACAGGAGGAGTGGGATGGAGCACCTGTTGGGGCTGGTGGCAAGGCCGTATTCCTCCTGGCATTCCTTCCAGAATGCATCAACCTCCTCTGGCATATCCAGAGTGCTCAAGAACACTTGGGAGAGCAGATGTACAAAGAAGCGAGGGAAATACACCATCACCATATGTGGGACACAGGGCACCTGGAGGATCTTCCACATCACCACAGTTGCCTGCAAAGGACAAAGACCCCGAGACAGGGCTCAGTGCTGAGGTGTCCGTGTGGCAAGGCCTGAGCAGGGGAGGGAGAGGCCCAGAGACATGCAGGGGGAGCACAGGGCCTGGTGGGCCTGAACCTGCCCCTGGGCTGGGTTTCAACCCAGCGCCTGAGGCAGGGAGATGCACTGGGGGAAGGAGGATGGAGAGCTGCTGGAGAGGCAGCCTTGGGACCAGCAAAGGCCCGTTACAGAAACTCACAGCCAGGACAAAGACACGCATTTTGTCCCCATCGGAGGTGCACATGCTGTGCTCTGGCCAGCTCCCCAGGACATCCAGGAGTATGAGCAGTGCCGGCTCTGCAGTCCTGGGCGAGCACATGATGCTCTTCCACATGGTCAAAGCAGCTCTGTGGGGTTAGAGCTCTGTCTCAGGGGGGTCTCAGACATAGCACCATGGCCTGGGCAGCAGTGGGGACCTGAGCTGGCTGCCAGCTCTGCCTCTGCCCATTGCCACTCACCAGCAGCACCCAGGCCGCCCAGCCCTGTGGGGACAAGCCCCTGAGGGGCAGCAAGGGAGCACGGCAGCAGGCTCAGGGGCTGACGTGCTAGGGCTGGCTAAAGGAGCAGCCAGAGGGCCCTGGAACTCTCTGTTGGTCAGACACCTGAGCCAGGCGGTACAGGGTGATGGGCTGGGGAGCCCTGAGCCCTCTGGGCAGGTGGGGCCCATACCTGTCACAGGACGGGGCCACACGCAGGAGCGTCATGACCACGTCAGCGGGCTGTGCTTCCGTGAGATCCAGCAGGGTCCTGTTCAGCCTGTGCTCAGCAAACTGATTGGCCAGGAGCCACTGGTGGATGTACCTGACCAGGGCAGGAACCTGGAGAAGGCACGGGGAGACTTGGAAAGCTGCCAGAGGGAGGAATGTCCCCAGCGAAATGCTTCCCTTCCCACCACACTGCCATGGCCTCAAAGGCTTCCAGTAACCAGCAGGTGTGGTCAAGCAATTGCTGGGAGGATCAAACCCTGGCCACAGGTGGCTTACTTGCTTTGGATTGGTAAAGCCCTCCTCTACGAGCATATCCAGCAGGGCAGCACTGGTCTTGGTTTTGAAGATGTGCGAATATGCTCTGAGCCCAGTGCCCATGGGGCTGGCCTCTTCCTCCCGAATTCTCCTCATGAATTGGCAAACCAGCTGTAGGAGAAGGGCAAGAAGCCATGGATGTTGCAGGGAATGCTCCAAGCGCGGTGCCAGCAGGCCCAGCCCATGTGAGAATGGCTGCAGGTACCTGGGCTGTTCTGCGGAAGAGGCCGCGGGCGGGGTCCTGCTCTTCTGTGCGCTGCAGGGCTGCACCTGGCAAAGAGCGAGTGCAGCCAGAGCTGAGGGGCTGCGAGAGAGGCCGGAGAACACGGCCCAGCCCTGCGCTCCCCAGGCAGGGACAGCCCCTGGATGGCTCAGGGGATGGAGCAAGGCCCCTGTGGGGTGTCTGCCCGGCCCCTCTTCTGTCCTGTCCATGGGCATGTCCCCAGGGAATGGGATGGGATGGGATGGGATGCGATGGGATGCGATGGGATGCGATGGGATGGGATGCAAAGGCGCCAAGCTGGCTGCAGGCACCAACCCTGTGGCCCAGCTCTGGCACTCACCCTCCTGCGGCAGCTCAAGTGGCACCACCTCTTTGGTTTGATGTGCTGGGGCAACTCCAGGGCCTTCTTCCTCCTCTTCCAGCCAGGCCAGCTTGGGCACTCTTGGGGGTCTTTGCTCCATGTCACTGACTGGATTTGTGGCTACTTGCAGGAGAGATGCCTCAGAAAAGCTCCAAGTTAGCAAGTCCTGCAGTCCTGCCTGGAAGGCACCTTCAAGACAGAAGCCTCGGGAAGGCTACAGGACAGAAAGTCCTGCACTGTGGTCTCGAGGGCTCCTGCCACAAGGACAGGAAACTCCTGTCAAGGATTGTGGTCTGGCCTCGAGGGCACTGGAGGCAGGGATGGGAGATGCCTCTGGGGCACCAAGTTCTGTGGTCTGTCCTCGAGGTCAGCTGCAGGATTGACGCCTCGGAAAGGCTCCGGGTCAGACAGGAACGAGTGCGCTGTGCGGGGGCTCCTCACGGCACCGCTCTGTCCCGTTCTGCCCCGTCGCGTGATCCAAGCGCTGTGGCGTGGTCTTGTCACCACCAGCTCCTATGTGTCACAAAGGGCCCTTGGACACCCGTTCCATGCCACAGTGACCGTGCTGCACCATGTCACAAAGGGCCCCTGCACACACCCTGCCCTGCCCTGGGGCTGCCCCCAGCCAACCCAAAATGGCCCAGCTTGGAAGGAATCTCTCACCCCAAGTGTCTAAGACAGCCCAACAGGGTCTTTAGGAATGGCTCAGTCCATCAGCAAATGCTGCCCTGCTCTGTGGGCTCAGTGCAGCAGAAGGAGCCCCAGGGTTGCCGACGCAGCCGCGCTGGGAAGGGCACAGGACCTTCCACAGAAGCTGGCATGGCCTCCTTCGGACACGTCCCAGCTGGTGAACATCCTAAACCCACGGGTGTGACACAGGCAAGGAACGTGTGGGCCAGGGCACCAATGGTGCTCTGACCCTTTGGGGCCTGGGGAGCACTGACATCAGCAGGTGTGGCAGAGTCCCTGCCCAAGCAGAGCGGCAACCCCCGAGCCCTGGCAACGCTGGTGCCCATCTCCTGCCCCAGAGGCCTGTGCCCCCGGGGGGCTTCTGTGCCACAGGGAGCCAAAGCCCACGTGAATTGGGGGCTGTGCTCCTTCCTGCAGGGGCTGTTGGCAGCAGCACCTGGAGCAACTGCTGGCAACACTTGGTTTCTGTCAGAAGCTCTTACTCCATGCTGAAATTATTTTCTCATTGAAGTAATTTCCTGCAGCACAAAAACACCTTAGTTGCAAAGGCACAGAAGGACCTGTCATTTAACACTCCTCAATTCAGGAAAGTTTTACTTCCCATTGGTCAACTCACATAGTTCCAAAAAGTTGCAAACTTCCCAAATTCATTGGGATGGGGAAGGTGAAGAGTTGGAATTTTGCTTCCCTTCTCATTGCAGCAACTCATTTGCCTTAATGTCATCCTCTGAGAGTCACTTTACAGAACATAACACTGCACAGAGGCAAGAAAAGGCCATTCTTTGGTTTGCAAATGGTTTTCTGTGAAGGGATGATAATATCCTAATTCTCTTAAGAATAAAAGCTCTCAAGAAATGAAAGTCCACTCAGTGTTACAAAAGTAGCCCAAACAAATGAGTAGATGGTGAAGGGGCTAATCCTCCCCCTGGTACAGATATCCAAGTGGCCAGTAAAGTACAGCTCTCCTCTCTTATGACCTTTAGAAGAATCAGGACCATGAACAGGAAAAATCACAGATATTCTTTCTGCCCTCCGTAATCAAAGCTGTGCCAAACCACAGATGCTGCCTTCAAACTGACTCAAATTCCAGCCTAGACCTCTCACCTTCCAGACAACTCCTCCTCCAACAGCCCACCAACACCAACCTCCCCAAACTCCCCCACAGAAGCCCTCAACACCCCACAAGGACCCCCAGCTGTCCCTGTCCCTCCGCAGAGCTTTCCCCCGTCCAGCAGATGCCCTGGTTCCCTGCACATGCCGTGGGATGGCACTCAGGAGGATCTGCTCCAAGGCCTTCCCCGGGGGCAGCTTAGGCTGCCAGGCCTGTGGTTCCTGGATCACCCTTCCCACTGAGCCTTCCTGGGCACGGCGGTTCCATTGGCACCTCTGCGCTCAGCTCGGACCGCTCCACTCAGCCAGGGCTGCTGGTAAAGGATCCAGAGCAGCCTGGCCAGCTCTTTCTCCAGCTCCCTCTTTACTCTCTGGGCAGGTAGAACATCCCACAGGAAAGCAACTGGTGCCACAAGGAACAGGGGGCCTCAGGCACCTTTGGCAATGGAACAAGGCCTTTGTTTTACATTAGTAAGCACAAGCAATTCACAATAGTATGCAAGTGCTTAGTGCAGACAGACATAAGTGCTAAGCACCAGTTAGCATAAGAAAAACCTGGCTGGCCTAACTTGACATGAGAGTGACTTGACAAAAACCTTTAGATATAGTCTGCCAGAAGAACTAAGGGCAAGCAGGGAATCAGCCCAGTGCAGGGAAGCCCTGAGGAAGACTTTGTGATGCTTTAGGGCATGGAGACCGCTCCTGGCCAGTGCCTGGACATCAGCTTCAAGTCTAGGAATCTGACACAATGTATTTCTAACCCCCTGCCTATCGAATCACCTCAGCAGTGTAAAGATAGATGGTATTTTTGATACAATTCCTACATTAACCCACTGAAATGTATACATGGTGGAAAAACATTTAAGTGGGGTGCAGACTCCTGCACTCCTGCCAGGTCAATAAAAGGGCTTCTTGCAGACAATGCATTTGTCTGCTGATTTCTTTGAATAAGGGAGAGCCCTCAGGACTGCTGTATCCTGAGGGAACACCCTTGGCCTTGACCTGTAGGCACCTGCACAAACTTAAAATCAGCTGCCTCAGCTACCAGGACCTCTCTTGGCCAGCATCCTGACGTGGATGCAGGGCTGCTGCGAGGCACTGCTGGGACCCAGAGGGACAGGACCGGCTGTCTCGTGTCCATGTAGCACCCCTGACACAGCCAGGGCCATCCCAAAACCAGACAAACACTCACGTGTCAGCAAAGGGGAGCAAGGAGCACTGGGTTCCTGTCAGGGTATCTCAGCTGGCCTTGCTACACAACACGCCCCCATTTTAAGGCCTGCTGATGCCCAGCTGCCAGAAATGCCCACCTTGTTCTCTCCAAGATGCACAGGGAGAGCCAATGAGCAGGATGCCTTGGGAGGCAAACCTTCCAAGCCTTTTCTGAGGCCAGAGACACACCAAGATCAGCCAAGGCTCTCCACGCTGCCTGGCCCACACAGCCCAGCTCTGTGCTGGCCCTGGGCCACAGCAGCTTCCACCAGGTAGGAGGCAAATGCATATTGCCAAGAGTTGAAGCACAACAGACAGGGAAAATGTGAAAAGTGTGTGTGTAAAGGCCTTTTAATTCACAGCTCTCAAGGAGAGCTTTGGGGCTCGTGGCTGGACAGAGATGCTCCTGCTCACACCTCTGTCCAAAGGGGGGAACACACCCTACTGCAGGTGCTTGGGTTGGTCTCTGCAGGTCCAGGTGGATGCCAAACCTGCTCTTCACAGCCTTCTCCCTTGCCCTGCCCCTCTGCCAAGTGCAACAGGCCTCAAGGACTGAAAGGAGCACAGCGAGCCAAAGGGGGACACTTGCACTTACCTCACTGGAGCTCCCTGTGGAGCACTTTCCTTGAGAAGCAAGCCCCTTTCCTCCAAAGGCATTTCCCCAAATGTGTGGCTTTCCAGGGAAACACCAACACACCCTTAAGAAAACCTGGCAAGGCTGAATGACTCCAGGTCCTTTCAGGACAGGCACTCCAGCTCCAGCTCGTATTCCCCCAATTGTGTTTCCAGGTGGAGGTTCAGGGGTGCAGCCGCAGGCCCTCTACAAACACAAGCTGCCCGCTGCCTCTTCAGCTGCCTCAACTCCTGCCTGCGCTCACAGCAGCAAAACCAGGCTGTTCCCAGCCAGAGCCCAGAGCCCTGTCCCCACAGGACACTCTTGCCAGCGCCTTCCAGGACTCTGCTGTGCACTCAGAGCTTTTCATGCCCGCTGCCAACAGGCTTTGGGACAACCTGGCTGGCTCTGCCACCAGCACAGCCCAAACACAGGCAGAGGAAGAAGCAGCAGGGGCTGTTTTGCGGCCATGCCCAAGAGAAACTGGAAGGGTGCCCTCCCTCTGCTCTCACTTGGCTTTCTGGCTGGGTCTGAGCCTGGGGCTGCCATTCCTCACTTGTGGGGACCAGAAGCACAGCCGGGATCCCGGCACTGCCTGACAGCACTCCGGGCACCGGCACGGTAGCGCATCTGAGTCTCGGGCACAATGCTGCTGCTTCATTTGCTCTTAGGCACAGCCAAAGCTCTCTGTTAAACCAGAATGTTCTCTGGTTCTGCCCTCTTCCTGATCCTGTGCAGGGATGGAGCACTGCTGTGCTTTCAGGACGCTGTTGTTGAATTCTTCCAGCATTCCAAGCTCCTTTGCCCTCCATGGATGCTTGCCATGGAATCCCTCACAGCTGGGTTCAGAGCATCCATTCTCAGCTTGGCTCTTCCAATGTCCAGGGGCTCCAGAGTGCTCAGCAAGATCTGTAACTGCACAGTGTTGTGGAACTGGACCTTCAGCACAGGGACCTTTCCAGCCTGATCTGTCCTCATTCCTCTGTGTCTGTGCACAAAACACGGCGTGGAAGAGAATAGCAGGAGGGGCCTGAGTGTCCCAGGGCCGCGGATTTGCATCGCTCCAGCTCTACAGAGATGCAGGTAAAGTGAAGAAGCCAAACAGTTTATTAATGGAAGGCAAAGCAAAGGGATAAGTTGGAAGGGAAGAAAGGGGATGGGCAGGTGTGGAAATGCTCTGCAGCCACGGGATGGAGTTTCTCTGGTTGGCACACCCTTGGTGGCCGAGGGCACACATGAGAGTGGCCGCGCCCTGATCTCGGCAGAGGTGTCTAGGGTGGCGGTAATCGCTACGGCGTGGGTGACACAGCAGGAGCACAGCACGAGAAATCAGAGGTCAAGGAAACAAGGAAGGATCACTTGTCTGAGTTTCTAAGGAGACTTTGTCTGAGTTTCCAAGGAGGCTTTATTCCTGAAAGGGGTCAGATGCAAGTCACAAAGAAAATTGGTCTGACTAGCATTTTTAAAGAGGGGATGGGCCAAGGGGTGGATACAACTCTCACCCAATGAGGGGATCTTAGGGGAGGAACAGATCACATAGCAACTCCAATAAGGAACATTCAGGGGAGGGAAGAAGCCTCACAAAGCAATCAACCATCGAGACATAGCTAACTGACACAGAACATTCGAGAATACAAGGGGAGTGACTACAGAGACTGACAAGAGTAAGGGGTAGTAGAACTGAGATTGACAAGGCTTATAAGGGAATGAGGGGAGGAGCAGGGAGACTGACACACTGATGGGCAGACAAGTGGTGGGAAAACTTTCTGGTAAACAAGTTGGGACTGAAGCATTAAGGGGAACAAAATGGGGTACATGGGAGAAACCATTGGGGTACAAGGGAGAAACCATTATAACTGACTAACATAGGAAATCTAACTTTTATGTTAAAATACCACAGGTAGGGTCTGAGGGCTGGAGGGAGGGAGTTGTCAACAGGCAGGGAGAAGGCAGGAGCTATGGGAGCTTCCCACAGGCTCAGCTGTGCCAATCATCAGCTGTGCCTGGAGCTCCAGCGGGTCTCCTCTGGTCTCCAGGTGGTCTCACCTTCCAAGGGATTTGGAGAGACCTCTGAAGCCAGGCTGTGGAACTTGCAGTTTATTGCAAAGGGTGTGGGTGCTGGGCCCTGCTTGGAGCTGCCAGATGCAGCTGGAGCAGGCCTGAGAGAAGTAAAGAGAGTGGTAAAGAGAGAGAAGGCAAGAGCGTGGTAAAGAGATGAGAGAGAGAGAGAGAGGATGAGAGGGCGAGGTTCTCGTTACAATACAATAAATCATCTTCTGTGTTGAATATTCTAATTCTCACTAACCAATCTAGTACAAGATACAAATCCTATAGCATTTACATACAGCCTATAAGAATCATTACATCACCATACTGTGTTACATTTTAAACCCTAAAAACTCCTCTTTGGACCCCTTCTGCCAAGCTAGTGGGGTCTGCTCTGACCCTTGGAGCTGTCTGCAAGCAGGGGGAATTGTTTCATCAAAAGGGGATTACCTTCAGTTGGCCATACCATTGTTTTCCAGTTGTTCAGTAACTGTGGTATCTCATAGCTTGCTTTCATTTCAATCTTGCTTATAGTTTCTATATCCTCAAAATCTTTGACCAGGTAATCATATTTATAAGGCTTTCCTGTTTCATCTTCCCCAGCAATCCAGTTTGTTTTATGGCCTAATAATGTTTTAAGTAATAAATAATAACCCAAATCAATAATCAATAAAAAAGTTGTTTTGTTTTTGAATTCGCAACCAAGATTCGGTCTCCAATACCACAATCAAAGGGACAGCTTCAAGCCCAGGATTGGTGCTGGGTGAACACTGATCTAAACTCTATCGCTTTGGATCCCCTCTACTCACAAATGTTCTCCTTCGGGTTGGTTTTATACAGCTTTTTCCACCTGGGACAGAGTTTCTCCTATTCTTCTTGTCACTTCACATATTTATGTAGATTCCTTTTCTGTGTGCTGGGCTGGACAGAACTGTTTCTGGGAAGTGATGAATGCTGATCGTCAAGTTACAGGAACGTGGCATTGGGATTCACACCCTTGAAGACTCTGACTATCTTGATCATAGATACTTACTGAGGATTCATTGCTTGGGTGTCTCTGGACTGTCCTGGGAAAGGGCCCATCTCTGCACAGAGCCACGTCTTTTTGTTTGCTAATTAGTTTTTTCTCTCCACTGCCATCTGTGATTTCTCAATTTGTGAAGCAATCTTGTCCCCGGCTGCAGCTTGTGGTTTTAGATCTTTAAGAATTTTTTTGTACAAGCACAACTTGTTTCACGTATATTTTACACAGGCACAAATTATTCCATAACATATATCACAATAAGGTGAGGAATTAATGGATCTTTAACTTCCGCTGGAAGGCAGGCACATGGATTCAGAGCTATCACACACTACCTGTGTGGTTTTGGGCTTACTTTTATAATGGTACTTGCTGTGAGGAAATGACACTGGGGAACTTTTCTCCCAGCCCTTCACCCAGCTCTTTGGGTCTGCCCCACCAGTTTTCAAAGGGTTCAGACCCACTCTAAATGCTAATCATATCATAGAGTCGTTGGTGTTGCTGATAGGCCTGTTCTATTTAGCATTCAGAGATAAGGGAAGATTAACCTGGATAAAACCACGCTGACACCTGCCCCAGAGACAAGGGATGCTGCTGCCCCAGAGCCTGACCCTGCCCCACAGCCCACCTCAGAAATGAACCACCCAGACTGGGTGGGGGTTCTGGTGAAGGAGATGGGCCAGATGCTGAAGGAGCACATTTCCCCAGCTGGTGAGAAACGCTCCCCCTGCCCCAAAAAGGAGAGTCTGATGGTGCAGCAGTGGAACCCACAGATGTTACAACTGTCCAAGTTCCAGCTGAACTGCAAGGGCAGTCACAGCCAGCAGCAGTCACTCCTGTGGAAACAAGGAGGTCTAAGATGAAACCAGAGCACCAAGATAAGGATGAAAAAGGAGGGCCCCATAACCCCCAGGGGAGCGAATGGTTGAGATCATCACCGAGTCCCTAATGTACAAAAGTCTGTGTAATCTGCACAAAGACATTGTACGATGGGGACGTGAGGCTTATACAACCTGGTTACTCTGGGTCTGGGATCTTATGGGTACAGGTGTGCACCAGGATGGTGATGAGGCAAGGAATTTGGGACCCTTGACCCAGGACTCGAGTATGAATCAGATTTTTGTAAGTGAGTCAGGGTCCCCGTCTCTCTCGGAGCGGTTTTTAATGAGTGTCAGAGAGAGGTTTGTCCACAAGGAGAGAATGCAGGAGCACCACCATAGAATATGCTGGAAGACCCTCAAGGAAGGGATCCAAGAGCTGAGAGAAGTGGCAGTATTGGAGGTACGCTTTGGGAAGGATGGACAGCATGATAATGACCCAGACAAGGTCAGGTGCACAGGGCAAATGCTGTGGAGTCTGGCAAATCTGGGGCCATCCCAATACACCACCTTCATTGCAATGATTAATGCTGATAGCAACCGAGAGACAGTCGATTCTGTCACCAACAAGCTTAGATATTGTGAGAGTGTGATCAATGGCCCAATGCAGGCTCATGTCTCTGCTGTGATTAGGAGCCTACAAGGAGAGATGAGGGTAGAGGGAGGAAGAACAGTTCCCATATGGCATCAGTGTGAGTCACAGGCCCCAGAGTCAGAGCCCAAGGTCCCCCACCCAGAGAGAGAGGGTACGTACACCCCATGGGCTGACCTGTGGTTCTTCTGGCATGACCATGGGGAAGACATGGGAAGGTGGGGTGGGAAACCCACTTCTGTCCTGGCAGCATGGGTGCATCAACTCAAGGAGGGAAACACTAACTGAGGGAGTTCCTCTAAAGTGAAAGTAGCCTCAACCTCCCGTGACCGAGCTGCCAGGTGTGATCTGTCAGATCGCCTTGAAGGAACCTCTACCATGTATGCCCAGGAAAGAAATAATAACAAGGGCTAGGGGTGTCCTGCCTCTAGCTGTGGAAGGGGCTAACAGCAGGCCTGTTAGCTAAAGGAGCGAGAAGAAGCTGAGAAGCAGGAAGAAGCTGATAAGGAGCTCTCTCCAAGGCTGTAACCAAGGGGACCAAGAGAAGTGAGGAACGGAAGAAAGTTAAGAGAACTTTGCAGCTGGACGAAGTATTTTTAGAAAGTTAGTTGAAATCACTGTAACTTTTCACCAATAGTGTTATGTTGACTTATTGTGGCCAATAGTTAGGATAGAAGAAGCATAAAAAATTGGAAAGTGTATAAAAGATCAGCCCTGTTCAATAATAAAGAGTTGCCACCTGAGACTGCTTGTGGTCTCTGCTTTGTGCTGTGACTGCCTCGACAGCGACATCTAGTCAAGAAGAGGCACAGGAAAACCAGATTTTCTGGACAATGTGGATCCAATGGCCTGGCACATCAGAACCACAAAAACACAACACCTTTGTTGATACAGGTGTGCAGTGTACCCTGATACCATCGGGACATGTGGGGGCAGAACCTGTTTCCGTTGCTGGGGTGACGGGGTGATCACAGCAATTGACCCTGTTGGGAGCTGAGGGGAGCCTGACTGGGAAGGAGTGGCAGAAACATCCTATTGTGACTGGCCCAGAGGCCCCGTGGATTCTGGGCATAGACTTCCTCTGGAACAACTCTACAAAGACCCAAAGGGACTCAGGTGGGCGTTCGGAATAGCTGCTGTAGAGGCAGAGAACATAAAGCGGTTGAACACCTTGCCTGTACTACCATAAAGCCCATCTGCAGTAGGACTCCTGAGGGTGGAAGAGCAACGAGTGCCAATTGCCACCCTGACCGTGCACCGCCAGCAGTATTGAACAAATTGAGATGCCATGATCCCCATCCACAGAATGATCCATGAGCTGGAGAGCCAAGGGATGGTCAGCAAAACCCACTCACCCTTCAACAGCCCCATCTAGCCTGTGCACAAATCTGACAGGGAATGGAGATTGACTGTGGGTAATCGTGCATTGAATGAAGTGACTCCACTGCTGAGCACTGCCATTCCAGACATGCTGGAACGCCAGTACGAGCTGGAGTCCAAGGCAGCAACGTGCTTTACCACTATAGATATTGCCAATGCGTTTTTCTCCATTCCTTTGGCAGCAGAATGCAGGCCTCAGTTTGCCTTCACCTGGAGGGGTGTGCAGTCCACCTGGAACCAACTGCCCCAGGGGTGGAAGCACAGCCCCACCATCTGCCATGGACTGACCCAGGCTGCACTGGAAAAGGGTGAGGCTCCAGAGCACTTGCAGTGCATTGAGGACATCATTGTGTGAGGGAACACAGCAATGGAAGTGTTTGAGAAAGGAGAGAAAATCATCCAGATTCTACTGGAAGCTGGCTTCACCATCAAGAAAGCAAAATCACAGGACCTTCCCGAAAGATCCAGTTCCTGGGTGTAACGTGGCAAGACAGATAGCATCAGATTCCCACTGAGGTCATCAACAGGAGCACCGCAAAGTCTCCACCAACAAACAAGAAGGAAACACAAGCTTTCCTGGGTGCCATAGGTTTTTGGAGAATGCACATTCGTGCGTACAGCCAGATTGTGAGCCCTCTCCACCTGGTCACCTGCAAAAAGAACAATTTCCAGTGGGGCCCTGAGCAGAAACAAGCCTTTGCCCAGATCAAGCAGGAGATCACTCATGCAGTAGCCCTTGGCCCAATCAGGACAGGACCAGAGGTGAAGAACGTGCTCTACTCTGCAGCCGGGAACCATGGCTTGTTCTGGAGCCTTTGGCAGAAGGTGCCTGGGGAGACTCGAGGCTGACCACTGGGATTCTGGAGCCGAAGCTACAGAGGGTCCGAAGCCAACTACACTCCCACAGAGGAGGAAATCTTGGCCACCTCTGAAGTAGTTCAAGGGGCCTCAGAGTGACTGGCATGGAGGCACAACTCCTGGCACCCTGAATACCGGTGCTGGGGTGGATGTTTAAAGCAAAGGTTCCCTCTGCCCACCACGCCACTGACGCAACATGGAGTAAATGAATTGCCATCATCACACAGCATGCCTATATTGGAAACCTGAATCACCCTGGGATTTTGGAGATAATTACAAACAGGCCAGAAGTTGAGAACTTTGGTCTCACTGACAAAGAGGAGCAAGAACAAGTGACAAGGGCTAAAGAACCTCCACTGTACAACCAACTACGAGCAGAAGCACACCACGCTCTTTTCAAGTTCCTGTCACATTGTAGGGATGAACTGAAAGTGGAAAGCAGCTGTATGGAGCCCCGCATGACAGGCTGCACAAACTACCAAAGGAGAAGGTGGATCAAGTCAACTTGAGGAACTCAAGGCCGTTCAGCTACCCCTGGACATTGCTGAAAGAGAGAAGTGGCCAAAGCTCTACCTTTATACTGATTTGTGGATGGTAGCCAATGCTCTGTCAGGTTGGCTGAAAAGGCCAACTGGCAGTGTAGAGAAAAATCAATCTGGGCTGCTGATGGATGGAAAGACATTGCCTCTTGGGTAGAAAATCTGTCTGTGCATGTCCGCCATGTAGATGCCCATGTCCCCAAGAGTTGGGCCAGTGAGGAACACCAAAACAATGAGCAGGTAGGTCAGGCTGCAAAAATATCGGTGTCAAAGATAGACTTAGATTGGCAACATAAGGGGGAGTTGTTCCCAGCTTGATGGGCCCATGATGCCTCAGGCCATCAGGGCAGGGATGCCACCTATAAGTGGGCACGAGACCGAGGGGTGGATTTAACCATGGACAGTATTTCTCAGGTTATCCATGACTGTGAGACGTGTGCTGCCATCAAGCAGGCCAAGCGAGTGAAGCCCCTCTGGTACAGTGGGCGGTGGCCCAAGTAGAAATATGGGGAGGCCTGGCAAATTGACTCCATCACACTGCCCCAGACATTTCAAGTAAAGCGCTCTGTGCTGACCATGGTAGAAGCCACCACTGGATGGCTGGAGACCTACCCTGTGCCTCACACCACTGCCCCTAACACCATCCAGGGCCTGGAAAAGCAAATCCTGTGGAGACATGGTGTGGAAGGATCGTCGTCCATTTGTCCCAGGTGCCCACGGGGTTGGGTTTCTTACCTAGGTATGGGTACTCATTTGGTGATAGGGGCACTTCCACAAGGCATGTTGAGACTAGATCATCCACGCTTCCCATGGCCATGCAAAGATTGTCTGGCTTTAATGATTTTGCCAAAGTGACCCAGATGTTTTGTTTTGGCTGAGGGATGATCCACCCGGTGGTCATTTGGATACGGATGAGGGCGCTGATAAAGACGATGGCAACGGTGGCACTGGTACTGCTGCGGGGTGCCCTGGAGGGTATCGCAGGAAGAATCATACTTCTTCTTTCCCAGTGGGTAGTTTTCACTTGTGGATGGTAAAACCACACATTAGTTGACTTATTTTAAGACATTCTTAAATATTCTTAAGTTCCCCCTATACCAACTCCTTCCAATCACGCCCTTCACTTTTTTAAGGGAAGTTTGAGGCAGGGAAAAAGGAGTAGTTTCAAGAGGGGAAAGAGGGAAGGGTAGGGATAAAGGGTCACTGGTAGAGGGATGGAAAAGGGAGGGGTGTTTGAGGCATTTGAGGTTGACATGGACATTATCAGTGGGATATATCTACGTGTGATGAGTGTCCTTGCCACAATGTTTGGATATGTGAATTGCTTTTTTTCTTCATCTCCAAGAGAAAGCTGCTTCTGTGGCATGGTGGGAGAGGGAGCTGACTTTGTGTTCATTCGAGGGGTCGTCTTCAGATCTGTGTTCTACGTAGGGACTGAGAAATCTTCTGGGAATCCACCGGGGTCCTGTATCTGTAGAAACACAAGCATATTCTGTCACCCACATAATGAGAGGCTATGGCCCTTCAACAATTTTAGATTCATGATTCTGGTCAAGTACTGGAGGTCTTTCTTTGAGGTGTGTGTACATGTTGTTATGAAAGTGCCTTAAGACAGGGGGGGTTGGTTCTTTTTGAGAGCAATTCGTGAAATATATATGACATTAGAATTAATGAAATTCGAATAATGTAAAGTACTTTGCACAGTCTCTCTTGTATAGAGAGAGCCGGGGGCTATGTACAAATCACAAACGGGAAAGACACTGCTGTGGAACGTGCCTTGAGCTGTTTTATTTTTCAGCATCAGTTTCATTACATGGTTGTGACATTGCGAAGATGTCAGCAGCTCACATCCCAAGCAGCAGACCAAGAAATTAATAGTACAACTTACTTTATAAGTTTTTTGACCAACCTCACAAAGCAGAAGCATATTGGCAGTGTTAGTGTTCAAAAACACATAATCACGGGGGATTATATGCGGTGCTTTTTATAAAGAGCTCTGGGAATCGGGGTACATTCAACCCAAATCTGATTCTGACCATATATCCAAAATGATCATGTTTTATACTCTATCGCTACATAACTTTCACGTTAATTATTAAACTTATATTGTTCTATTGTATACATAAATTTAGCCCCTCTCTGAATTTCCAACATAGTTTCTCATTATTCTTCTTATGGTTATATAATAATTACATTTATTATTAAACAATCATCACATCTAACAATTATATAATTTATCATACTGGCAGTTGATCTGGGAAAGCACAAAGCCTAACATTTTAGATTCTATCTTTAACTTTTTCCAGGGCTCCATTATCACTGGCAGTCTGTGTATCATAACACATTCTAGAATTTATTTATTTACAGCAACCTGTAATATATAATAATAGGTAGAATTTGATATACGCTGTAATTTATTTATTACAATAGAGATAAAAAATGGAAAAGAAGAAAAGAAAAATCTTAAAGAAACAGAAAATTCCACTGGCTCAGGTGGCCACAGCAGACAGAGCCTCTGGCATCAGCTCTATGTACAGCTCTAGCAGCACAGCCAGCTGAGCCCCCACACACGAGGCTGAGTCTCCATGCCCTGTGCAGCTGATCTTGCAGCCTTTAGATGGTGGAATATCACCCATGCTGTATTGCTCAGGGGACATGCAGTGTTTCAAGTGCCAGCTGTGACACGTGTGAAATACAAAGCTGTGTTTCCTGTCAGGTACAAACAGGCAATGTGTGTATTTGTGATTGCGATACGTGTGGAGACCAACAATGGGAGGGTTGCAAATTCTAATAATAACTGAGAAAAATAAAGCATGGAAGAAGGCCTTTGAACCTGTCTTTTGTTTGCAATTAACCTTGGTTGATTGAGGAGCATTTGAATTAAAGCGTTAAGGATGTTGCTCTTAGCTTGTAGTTAATCGATAAAGAGCTCCGCAATAATAACCTTTTGAAGTGTAATTTTAGAATATTGCTTGTATCCTTGAAACTATAGCTTTGGAATATATATAAAGGAAACCTGCTTATCTCACACCTTAACAAAACAGAGAAAAGCAGCTTGAGAAAGGAAGATGAACATAAACTTGAGGATTTACATTTTTGACCAAGGGAAGCTTGACATCACTGTTAGATTTATAGTCTCTGTAATCAAAAGGTGGAGCCACATCTGGGGAACTGGACTCGACCAGAAGGGATCCGTCTTTCTTCTTTCAGAAACTGGACCACTACCATTTGGGCATACTCCTTTTTGGGATACATACTGAGAAAAATTTAATCACAATAGTGTATAGAATTGCGACAGAAAAATTGGGAATAGAAAGTGCTGATGAGTAAAAATTGGAAAAGAAACTGCTGAGAAAGCTGATGAATAGCCCTATAAATACCTGTAAGCCTCAACTGTTGGTGTGCAGTTGGAGGGAAAATTTCCCCCATTGTGCCCAGTGCTGTATTGCTCATATTTACCATATTAAATAATTAATTGATTGCTGTTGTAGTGTGTTTTTAAGTTTCTTGTTTTGTTCCCCCATTTTATGTATTATTCCCCCCCTGTTCTTTGTAAGACGGTTCTTCCCCCTCCAGCTTTCCTGCCACAGTGTCTTTGGCAGTTATGTTACCACGGTTACCCCTGCCCCCGTTATTTGTCAATCTCCCAAGTTACATAACTGCTCCTCCCTTATCCCACCATATAAGTAAAGTTTTCCTCCTCCCTGGGCCCAGTCAATCACCCCCCACTCCTCCCTGCTTTCGAGAACATTCTTCTCCCTGGGGGTCGTAGTTGGCTGGCATCCCAGGGCCCCTCCTTTGTTCTATGTTTATTGGATAAGTTCTTGTGTCAGTTTTCTTATGTACCTCCCCACATGTTCCCCTATTGGTTAGCTGGGCTTCCCCTCCCGTCTCCACCCCTTCCCTGTAAAACTTTGTCTCCCCCCGTGTTCGGGGCCATTTTGCTGTGGGTTTTCCACCTGTTGGTTTGCCCTGTGCTGCATGTGGGCTCTTCAATAAACCGACGTTTTACCCCCAGCAAGTGGTCGCCTCCTCTCTCGTCTCGTCCAGCGCGAACCCAAGTCCGCAATCCAGCCCAGCCCGAGGCCAGGACACCAAGGGGGGCTGGCCTCAGATGCGCAGGGGCGTTGGCCGCTTTACCCTTTCAGCTAGCCGGACTTAGGGCCGTGAACGCCCTCGCGCAGTTTGCCGTCCAACGTGGGGGCCGACGAAGTGGACTTTTGACCATGGACTGGACCCTGCGGAGTTGGGATTTACTTACCCTCTGGACGCCAGACTACCCCGGGTAGTAGCAGGCTTCGTTTTAGAAGCAGCGCTCCCCGGCGGAAGGGAGTCGGGACTCCTCGCACCCTCAGAGGACGACTCCCCGAGACGAGTGACCCTCACCTGGTTTTTTCTTTGTCGCCGCAGCAGGATTGGTGAGTTCGGGCCCCGTCCCGGGGACTCTCCGGCTTCCCCTCTGCCTTTTTAACTTTCCCTAGGGGTATATGCCCTGCGTTGGGGACCTACCCCCCGCCTTCTCTACTTGAGGTTTTTCCTCGCCCCCGCGCCATTTTTGTTTTCTCTTCCCTTTGGGTGCCGGATTTCCCCAGACGTGGGGCCGGACCCATCACCCAATCTCTTTTTCCCTCCGGCTGTTTACCCAGACTTTGGGGCAGTGGGGGGGGCAGGGGCCGGCGGCGGGCGGCTCATTGTTTAAGTTCTCGTTGTTTCCTGGGCGTGCGGTTGCGTCATCAGAGGATTTTCCCCCTTTCTAGCGGTAGCAGTTTCTGCTCTAGAAAGGCGCCATGGGTGCCGGCTTGGGAAAATCCCAGAAGGAGGTTTATTATGTTGTGAAGGGTTTGTTGCTTGGGGGTGGTCAAAAAGCCCGCGAGCAGGAGTTAAAATGTTTAGTTAAGTGGGTATTTTCTAAGTTTCCCGAGGTCTCCCCGGAACGCGTAAAAGAGCCGCGGTTTTGGGCAGCCGTTGTGGCAAAATTAGAAGAGGCCATAAATTCCGGGGAGACAAAACTGGCCACCGTGGCGTATTGCGCGCGCAGAGTGCATGCGACACTCGGCGAACCTGTGGAGCCTAAGAAATGTCCCGCGGTTTCTGGTTTGTCCCCTCGTTCTCCTCGTTCAGTTGCCCTTGTCCCCCAAACCTTTCCCTCGTCCCGTAGGCAAGAGCCCTCGAGGGGGATTTTGAGGGCCGACCAGAGGCAGGGGGTCCATCCTGCCCCTGCTCCCCCTCGACCGGCTCGGCCTCCCCCTTCGAGGAGCCCTGGCCAGGCTCCTTCTCTTCCCTTACCCTCTACCCCGGTCCCCAAGTCCCCGGTTTGAAACCCCAAAGTTGTTCGGTTTTGCGAAGACCCTCAAAAGGGGTCCCTTGGTGCCCGAGATGGCGGCGGCCACGCGGCCGCTCCCGCCAGGGCTCTTTCTTCTCCTCCTAACCCTTTCCTCCCTGATGCCAACCCCTTCCTTCCCCTGGACCCAACCTCTTTTTCGGTCGTCCCTCCCCCATCTCTTCCCTCTGCTCCTTCCATTTCTCCGCCCTCCGATCCTCCGTCGGCTCCTCCCCAGGTTCCTCCCCCGGTTCAGCCCCCTGTTTACTCCTCCCCTGCTCCACCTTCATACTCTGCTCCGCCTCCGAACTCCACCCAGGGGGCGGAGAGGGGCGGTGTGCCGCGCCCACTCCCTCGCCCTGCCCCATTGCCAGACCCCGCCTCAACCTCCTCCAACTCCGGTTCCCACGCTCCCCCTTCCGGTTCTCACGCCTTGTGTTCAGGGTGGGGGGGGATGGAAGACTGGAAGCTGGGGCAGGCGCCTTTATTGGAAGCTGCTCCGGTTACGTACCACCTCAGCGGGGAGGGGAGCCCCCAGGCCCAGTGTGTGCCTTTAGCACAGGCCCGGATTAAGGAACTGTGCAAGGCGCAGAAGGACTACTCCCGCGGGTCTGAATACTTCCGGGGTATGCTCCGGAATGCCCTTGCACAGGGAGATCTGGTGCCGGCGGACCTGAGGGCCCTTTTGTCTAGTTTAACAAGACCCATGGAGTTTAGGGTCTGGGTGGGGGAATGGAGGAGGGAGATAGTGGAGGTTCTCCCAATTCTTTGGGGGAATCCTTCATTGTCTCATGACGCGGAAGGTTTGGCAATTTCCCAAGAACATCTTTTAGGCGAGGGACAGTGGGCAGAGGGGATAGCTCAAGCAAAGGCCTTGTTCCCGCCTCAGCTTGTAGAGACCGCTAAGGCAGCAGAGCGGGCCTTTTATAAGCTAGAGGTGGTGACCTCCCAATGGGAGGACGATGAAGTCCGGCAGGGGCCGCAAGAGCCTTACATGGTTTTTATCGAGCGCCTCTACAGATACGTGGAGGCGCAGGCAACCGGGGACGACGACAGGGAAAAGATGCTCTGGAGGATGGCGTATAGCAACACCAACCTAGAGTGTCGGAAGGCCATCGGGAGGCTCCCTTGAAGTCCCCGGCCCACGGTGGAAGCCATGATAGAGGCAGTGGTAGGCCAGGTATCCTTACCATCGCGGCCTAAAAGAGCCTCAGTGGCTTTTGCGGAGGACCCCGAACCGGACTTCTTTGATATGGAAGCTGCCCCCGTTGCTGGGCCCCCAACACCCGGGTCCGGCAGAAGATCAACAGCCACCCACCCCTGCCACCTCTGTGGCAAGACAGGGCATTGGATGCCTCAATGCCAGATGCGATTAGATTATTTGGAGTATAGAAGGAAGCGGGAAAAGGAGGAGAGTAAGGGCACAAAAAACTAGGCCTGGAGCGCAGCCCCTCCGTGCATGAAGACAAAAATGCGGCAGGCCACTTAACAACAAGCAGGGAGGGAGGAGACGAGAGAGAGCTGCCGTACACACTGCCGGATTTGTCTTACTTAGTACCAGACTTGACACATACCTGTGGTATTCAGCCTACACCTGCGCTTAACACCATGTCCTCTGTTTCTCCCTACAGGCTGCAGCTAACTAGGGACTTTTATCTCCCTAGTAGTGACATCCAGCTGGTGTCTGTCGACCTGCAACACCCGGGTCGCTGGAGGAAACTTGGATGTTGCAGGTGGACAGTCGTCGGGGACACAAAGCACACACCGCAAGACATTCACATCGTCCCTGGTCTGGTAACTACCGACCGGGACCGTTTCGCGGTAGGGCTGTACTGTGTCCGACCCCCACTCTTCCTCCCTAAGGGACAGATCATTGCCCAGGCTATTCCGGTTCCAGATAAAGATCATTGGAAGAACTCCGTGGAGAGGACATCGCCTCCAACAGTAGCCTGGGCACAGCTGGTGGGGAGGGAGAAGCCCCGCCTGACTTGTCAGCTCTCGTTGGGAGGGGACAGAAAGATCGTGAGGGGTCTTTTGGACACAGGTGCGGATGTGACGATCATTCCCTCTCAGGAGTGGCCGTCACATTGGGACTTGCAAAGCGCTGCAGGTACAATCTCAGGTGTTGGGGGCCTTCAATTGGCCAATCAATCTAAGAGCATTGTGCAAATTAAGGGGCCCGACGGGCAATTGACTTCTATACGCCCGTTCGTTTTAGATTACACCGAGCCTCTCTGGGGAAGAGACCTACTAGCCCAGTGGGGAGCCAGAATTGACCTCCCAAAGGCTCCCCAGGTTTTTCGGGCAGTGGCCACTGAGGAGCGCAAGACCTGGAAGCTGAATTGGCTGTCAGATAAACCAGTACAGGTCTTGCAGTGGCCACTCAACAAGCAAAAATTAAAAGCGCTCAATGAGCTCGTTCAGGAGCAGTTACTGAAAGGCCACCTGGTGGAGACAATGTCACCTTGGAACTCCCCAGTGTTTGTCATTAAGAAGCCTAATAAGGACAAGTGGCGGCTCCTGACCGACCTCCGCCAAATTAACGAACAAATAATGGACATGGGTCCTCTTCAGCCAGGGATGCCCTCCCCAGCAATGCTCCCCCAAAACTGGAATTTGGCAGTTATAGATATAAAAGATTGTTTTTTCCAGATTCCCCTGCACCCAGACGATGCCCCGCGCTTTGCATTCACGGTTCCGTCCATCAACTGTGAGTCCCCAGCCAAGCGCTGTCATTGGCGAATGCTTCCGCAAGGCCTAAAGAACAGCCCTGTGATCTGCCAATGGTATGTCGCTTCGCTGCTGTCACCCATACGTACAGCCCTCGGGGATGCCGTCATCATCCACCATTACATGGACGACATCCTCGTGTGTGCACCCGACCACAGTCTGCTTGCTCATGCGCTTGACCTGACAACCAATGCGTTGGTTGCTGCAGGGTTCGAGCTCCAGCAGGACAAAATTCAGCGGATGCCACCTTGGAAATACCTGGGCCTCGAAATCACAAAGCGGACCATTGTTCCGCAGAAATTGGCTATTAGGACGAAAGTCCAGACCCTAGCGGATGTCCATCAGCTGTGTGGGTCTTTAAATTGGGTGAGACCCTGGCTAGGCATTTCAACTGAGGACCTAGCCCCCCTTTTCAATTTGTTGAAAGGGGGAGAGGGGCTGAGTTCCCCTAGGGCTCTCACCCCAGAGGCAGGGGTGGCCTTGGAGAAGATACAGAAAGTTATTTCGGCCAGGCAGGCCCACCGTTACCATCCGGGCCTGCCCTTCAAATTTATTATACTGGGAAAATTGCCACACCTCCATGGCATGATACACCAGTGGGACACCAGTGTAAGGGACCAGGGGCTGGGTGATCCCCTCTTAATTATAGAGTGGGTGTTCCTCAGCCACCATTGGTCCAAAAGAATGACACGGCCACAGGAGTTGGTAGCCGAACTGATCCTCAAAGCAAGATCGAGGATCAGGGAGCTGGCGGGGTGTGATTTCGCATGCATACATATCCCAATTAAATTAGAATCAGGACAACTCAAATTAAAGGCCTTTGAAGAACTGCTGCAAACTAATGAATATCTTCAGTTTGCACTCGACAGCTACACCGGGCGCATCGCAGTAGATCGGCCGGCCCACAAATTATTCAATTCAGAGTTTAAATTATCGCTGAAAAAGATTCAGAGCAGGAAGCCGCTGGATGCCTTGACAGTTTTCACCGACGCGTCTGGAGCATCCCACAAGTCAGTGATGACTTGGAAGGATCCTCAGACTCAGCAGTGGGAGACTGATGTTGTTGTTGTGGAGGGCTCTCCACAAGTTGCTGAGTTGGACGCAGTCGTCAGGGCATTCCAGAGGTTCCCTGGGCCTTTTAATTTGGTTACAGATTCTGCGTATGTCGCAGGTGTAGTGTCTCGAGCTGAGTCTGCGGTTCTTCAAGAGGTCACCAACAAAAGATTATTTGAGTTGCTTAACAGGCTCATCAAGCTAGTCTCCCACCGCGAGCACCCTTTTTATGTTATGCATGTGAGATCACATACTGATCTGCCCGGGTTTATTGCGGAAGGCAACCGTCGTGCCGACTCTCTGGCCGCGGCTGCTGTTACACAGGCCCCTCTCCCAGACGTGTTCGGCCAGGCTAAGATCAGTCACCAACTTTTCCATCAGAATGCGCCTGGCCTGGTCCGGCAATTCAATCTGACGCAGGATCAGGCCAAGGCGATAGTGGCCACATGTCCCCAATGCCAACAAGATCAGATGCCTACTGTGGCCTCGGGGGCCAATCCCCGAGGTTTGGCGAGCTGCGAAGTGTGGCAGATGGACGTGACGCATATCCCATCTTTTGGTCGATTGTGTTACGTCCACGTCTCTGTTGATACCTTCTCTGGGGCTATCTATGCTTCTGCCCACACAGGTGAAAAGGCAGCGGATGTCCAGAAGCATCTGCTTCAGGCATTCGCTGTCTTGGGCATCCCTAGGGCCCTAAAAACAGATAACGGCCCTGCGTATACCTCCAAGGAGCTGCGGAGCTTCCTGCAGCAATGGGGAATAGTCCATAAGACTGGCATCCCCTATTCCCCGACAGGCCAAGCCATGGTGGAGAGGGCCCACCAGAGCCTTAAGAAGATCTTATCCCGGCAACAACCGGCGATGAAGGTGGAGACCCCCCATGTCTGGCTGTCAAGGGCATTGTACACGCTTAACTTTCTAAATTGCTCTTTTGACAGCCAAAATCCTCCAGTGGTCCGGCATTTCGGCAGTCACCAGCAGCTGCAGCCTAAAGCCAGGCCACCGGTTCTTGTAAAAGATCCGGAGACCTGGCGGACGGAGGGGCCCTTTGACCTGGTGACCTGGGGGAGGGGATATGCCTGCGTGTCCACTCCCTCAGGCCCCAGGTGGATTCCATCTAAGTGGGTCAGGCCCTTCGTCCCGAAACAGAGGACCAAGAAAGAGGCAGTACCACAGGTCCGGCAAGCTTGTTGGCGTCGGCGGAGGAAACCACACCATCAATCTTTGTCTTTCTCTCTGGATCTCCCCCCAGTTACAGAAGAGCCCTCTCCTCCAGCTTCTCCTCCACCCCTTGACCTCCTATGTCACGTTTCCTTCCATTCGCCCCCTGCTCCAGCTCTTACCCCTCGTATGTTTTATTTAAATTGGTTGTTCGGGGAAGAACCATTTTTGTGAGTATGTTATGTCTAACTGTTACCTTTTTGCTTTTTAGTACATCTCCCCAATTTACTTTTGAATTTTGCTCCCCTGATCCGCGAGCTGGTCCTGAGAAAGTGACAGTGCCGGGTGCGAGCGCGTAACACCTCGGTCCCATGGAAAAAAGCGATTCCGCATCTGTAACCTCTCTTCGGAGGCAGTGAGAGCCGCTGATGGAGAGGGGCCCACCACTTCACCTGTCCGCCATCCATGGGCCGATGGACTTTGCAAAGCACTTGGCAAGACCAGCCGCGGGTCCCTGCGTTTTAAGTTCATTATAGACTTTTCCATTCATTTAATTTTATTTGTTAAGAAACGGGGAGATGTTGTAGTGTGTTTTTAAGTTTCTTGTTTTGTTCCCCCATTTTATGTATTATTCCCCCCCTGTTCTTTGTAAGACGGTTCTTCCCCCTCCAGCTTTCCTGCCACAGTGTCTTTGGCAGTTATGTTACCACGGTTACCCCTGCCCCCATTATTTGTCAATCTCCCGAGTTACATAACTGCTCCTCCCTTATCCCACCATATAAGTAAAGCTTTCCTCCTCCCTGGGCCCAGTCAATCACCCCCCACTCCTCCCTGCTTTCGAGAACATTCTTCTCTCTGGGGGTCGTAGTTGGCTGGCGTCCCAGGGCCCCTCCTTTGTTCTATGTTTATTGGATAAGTTCTTGTGTCAGTTTTCTTATGTACCTCCCCACATGTTCCCCTATTGGTTAGCTGGGCTTCCCCTCCCGTCTCCACCCCTTCCCTGTAAAACTTTGTCTCCCCCTGTGTTCGGGGCCATTTTGCTGTGGGTTTTCCACCTGTTGGTTTGCCCTGTGCTGCATGTGGGCTCTTCAATAAACCGACGTTTTACCCCCAGCAAGTGGTCGCCTCCTCTCTCGTCTCGTCAGCGCGAACCCAAGTCCGCAATCCAGCCCAGCCCGAGGCCAGGACGCCAAGGGGGGCTGGCCTCAGATGCGCAGGGGCGTCGGGCGTCGGCCGCTTTACCCTTTCAGCTAGCCGGACTTAGGGCCGTGAACGCCCTCGCGCAGATTGCTGCTTGAATATTGGCCAAGTCAAGCTTCTCATTTATAACAGGTGCAGGGCAGAGACACCGTGGGACAGCCTGGGCTGCACAGGGCACAGGCATGTGCAGCAGCTGCAAGACAGCCCTGCCAGAGCCAACTTGGGCAGCACTTTGGCCATGGCTGCTGGGCCTAGGCCTGAGGCAGGAGCCGGAGACAAGTGACCCTTGCAGGCCTGGGGCCTCATTGCCTCCTTGTCCCTGCTCAGCAGCCTGGCAGGGGCCGCCCCATGCTCCTGCCCTTGCCATTGCACATCCCCACATGCCAGTGCCCATCCTGGCAAGAGCCCTGAGCAAGGAGGGAGGGACAGCTTCTGCCTGGCCAGGGGCTGGGGCTCAGGCCTTGGCCCTTGGCATTCCTCAAACACATCCAGCTTTGCTCAGCACCAGAGACACCTTAGCCTTGTTTGTGCCCAGCTGTCATCATTGCCTCCAGTGTTCTGCTCTAACTGGAACCTGGGGACACTTTCTCAGTGGGACCCATTAAAACTTCAAAAAGTTCAGAGTTTCAATTTAATTTTGAGTTCTTGAGAAGTTTTTGAAGACACTCTCAGGGACTGGGTCTGATGTAAACAACACCAAATCCCCAAGAGGCTCATTAACATCCTTGTGCTGTGTCTGTGCTGCTGAGCTTTAAAGGAACAGCTCTTCCCAGCACCAGCTCCTCTCCCAGCCCAGCCCGGCTGAGGGCTCTGCCTGCAGGCACTGAGGGACAGGAGCCAGGCAGAGACAGGCTAAAGGCAATTAGGATTGGGAAGACATTGAGCTGAGACTTCACTTGGGGAAAGATCTTCACAGCCCTGTGCATGGCAATGTCCCCTGTGCTCCTGGAGGGATCTCCTGAAGCCAGCACAACTCACAGCCTGGGGGATGTGTCAGGACGACTTCCCAGTTTCTCTGGGGCACAGGAACAGGAGGAGGAGGATGTGCTGCAGAGCGGGGCTGCCCTGGGCACCGTCAGAGGGACAGGGCAGGACGGCTCCTGCTGCCAGGGACGGCTGCAGGTGCTGAAGCTGGGGCTGCAGCCAGGGCTGCCCAGGGCTGTCCTGCAGAGCAGCTCCTGCAGCCCTCAGGGCTCTTGGCCAGCCCACGGCATGGGCCACCTGCCAGGGGCAGCTCTCAGCCTGCCTGGCAGCTCCCCATGGACGCTGCAGGGGAGAAGGTGGAGGTGGAAGGAGCCACCCCCATCAGGGCAGATTCCTCCTGCTCTGGAGATGGTGCTGCATGGCCAGGGCTGCTCTCAGCTTTCTCCTCAAGGGAAGAGAAAAGGGGCTGTCAGCTTTGGTTGTGTCACTGAGACTCCTGCACTGTCACCCTGGGCACCAGCAGATGGGTCTCAGATCTCCCTCAGAAAGTGCCTCCTCAGCCTCCTCTCCCTACAGACAGCAGCAGCAGCTCCTTGGCTTGCAGCATCTCTGTTTGTCTGGCCTGCTCTTAAGGCCCTGCTGCCAGGGAGATGCCCCTGGGCAGTGCCCTGTGCTGGGAGGGGTCTGCAGGGCAGAGCTGAGCCCCCAGGGCTGGGCTGGGCTCTGGCAGCACTGGCAGGGACAAGGCTTGGATAGAGAGAAACAGCTCCCCCGTAGGCACAGCTCCAGGCTGCAGAGAGCCAGAAAAACCCTTGGTATCCCATCTTGTCCAGCTGCACAGGGAGAGGGAAAAGGGCTTAGAGAAATTTACTTTTAAACTGGAGTCTTTAAAAACTCGACTTAATTTTTCAAGCTTGATCACCCTGAACTACAGGTAGGTGGAATGTGCAAAGGGCACCTGTGTGGGGACCAGCAGGTCTGACTGCAATGGGGCAGAGGGAGCCCTGTTTTCCCTGTGGCCTTCCACGGGGTTCAGGCTGAGAGCAGTGCTTAAGATGAATCAGTAACTCAGAAGCATAAACCCAAGATCAAGAATAAAATATTGACAGAAGCTTCCCCACAGGAAGAGAAATAGTTTTGAGGGAATTTCTAAAATAACCCCATAGGATTGTTTCCAAGAGCTTGGTCTCCGGTTGTCAATATCTTGTTTCAACAGTCCACCATGCCCAGAGTGAAGGAATGTCCAACAGCAGCTCCATCAGGCACTTCCTCCTGCTGGCATTGGCAGACACGCGGCAGCTGCAGCTCCTGCACTTCTGCCTCTTGCTGGCCATCTCCCTGGCTGCCCTCCTGGGCAACGGCCTCATCATCAGCGCCGTAGCCTGTGGCCACCACCTGCACACGCTCATGTTCTTCTTCCTGCTCAACCTGGCCCTCAGCGACCTGGGCATGATCTGCACCACTGTCCCCAAAGCCATGCACAATTCCCTCTGGGACACCAGAGACATCTCCTACTCAGGATGTGCTGCTCAGCTATTTATGCTTGTTTTCTTGATTGGAACAGAGTTTTCTCTCCTGACCATCATCTGCTATGACCGTTATGTGTCCATCTGCAAACCCCTGCACTACGGGACCCTCCTGGGCAGCAGAGCTTGTGCCCACATGGCAGCAGCTGCCTGGACCAGTGCCTTTCTCAATGCTCTGCTGCACACAGCCAATACATTTTCCCTGCCCCTGTGCCATGGCAATGCCCTGGGCCAGTTCTTCTGTGAGGTGCCCCAGATCCTCAAGCTCTCCTGCTCACACTCACATTACCTCAGGGAACTTGGACTTATTGTGGTTAGTGGTTTTCTGTTGTTTGGCTGTTTTGTGTTCATTGTTTTCTCCTACGTGCAGATTTTGAGGGCTGTGCTGAGGATCCCCTCTGAGCAGGGACGGCACAAAGCCTTTTCCACCTGCCTCCCTCACCTGGCCGTGGTCTCGCTGTTTGTCAGCACCTCATTTTTTGCCTACCTGAAGCCCCCCTCCATCTCTTCCCAATCCCTGGATCTGGCCCTGTCAGTTCTGTACTCAGTGGTGACTCCAGCCCTGAGCCCCCTAATCTACAGCCTGAGGAACCAGGAGCTCAAGGCTGCAGTGTGGACACTGATGACTGGATGGTTTCAGAAGCATTATATTGCTGGCCAGTTTCTGCAAATCACTTGTAAAAAAAGTCATCTTTGATAGTTCTTTTTTTTTTTGGTTGAGGCATTTTTTTTACTTTTGTTTTAGTCTATTAATCTTGTCCACAAAATAATTGTTGATGCCACTTCTGATTTTTGGTTTCTCTCCATCATTGCTGTAGCCCTAGACAGTGTCAATAAGGAGCTGTGCTCTCAGTGGCTTTAAATGATCTCCCAGCAGTTTTCCTTGGAAATCCCTCTTTTCTTCCTTTCTCTGTACCTGCAGCAGCAATGTCTGGAGCAGAGCTGGGGGCAGGTAAGGGGCAGTACCGCAGCTCTGCTCCTGCTGGCCACACCATTCCTGATCCAGGCCAGGAGCCATTGGCCTTCTTGCCCACCTGGGCACACTGCTGGCTCATGTCCAGCCTGCTGTCCATCAGTGCCCCAGGTCCCTTTCTGGCTTACTGCTGTCCAGCTGTTAGCGTTCAAAAACACATAAGCACGGAGCAATTATATGCGGTGCTTTTTATTAAGAGCTCTGGGAATCGGGGTATATTCAACCCAAATCTGACTCCGACCATACATCCGAAATGATCATGTTTTATACTCTATCGTTACATAACTTTCATGTTAATTATTAAACTTATATTGTTCTATTGTATACATAAATTTAGCCCCTCTCTGAATTTCCAACATAGTTTCTCACTATTCTTCTTATGGTTATATAATAATTACATTTAATTACTAAACAATCATCACATCTAACAATTATATAATTTATCATACTGCTTACGCAGGTGCAGTTGATCTGGGAAAGCACAAAGCCTAACATTTTAGATTCTATCTTTAACTTTTTCCAGGTTTCCACTATCACAGCCACTCTGTCCCCAGCCTGTAGCAATGCAGGGGTTGTTGTGGCCAAAGTGCAGGACCCGGCACTTGGTCTTGTTCAACCTCATCTTGTTGGAGTTGGGCCCTGGACCCAGCCTGTCCAGGTCCCTCTGCAGAGCCCTCCTACCCTCCAGCAGATCTACACTCACACCCAGCTTGGTGTCATCTGCAAATTTGCTGATGCTGGACTCAGTCCCCTCATGCAGATCATCAGTGCAGATATTGAAATCTACGCTGGCTGGCTCTGATCCCTCAGCCATCCTGTGGGTGCCCTGGGATGGCACTCAAGGTGATCTGTTCCATAACCTTGCCGGGCACTCAGGTCAGGCTGACAGGCCTGGAGTTGCCCAGCTCCTCCTTCCAGCCCTTCTTGGGGATGGGCTCACATTGGCACCTCCAGTCCTCTGGGACCTCCCTGCTGAGCCAGGACAGGTGGTAAATGATGGGTAACAATATCCCCCCAACAAGGAATGGAGGTTTCCTTACCCCTCCTTTTGCCATTAATGTATTTATAAAATCATTTTTATTAACCTTCACAGAAGTGGCCACGTTAAGTCCTAATTGAGCTTCCACCTCTCCAGTTTTCTTTCTGCATTACCTAGGAACATCCTCAAACATTTCTTGAGTTGCCTGCCTGTCCTGCATTTGGCTACATAATGATTTTGTCATTTAAGGGGTATAATTTAATTTGCTCCCTACCCAGCCAGACCACTCATTTTCCTTGGCATATCACTTTTGGGATGCTTCTGTTCCTTCAAAATTTCTTTCTTGAAAGGTGTCCATCCTTCCTGGACACGTTTGTTTTTAAGGGCTGCTATATTTTTAAGGGCTGATTTTAAAAATCAGTACCTGAGGTCGTACTCCCCAAACCAGTCCTGAATAGGCCAAAGTCTGCTCTCTGTAACTCCAACGTACAAGATTCTTTGATGCCCCTCCTTTCTCAGAATGTGTAAAAAATCAATAAATTCATGGTCACTGTGCCCCAAACAGCATCTGACAACCACATCTCCCACCAGCCCTTCTCTCTTTGTGACCAGCAAGAGACAGAGCTTTCCTTGGCAGTGGGAATTGCAGGAAACCTCCCCAAAGTGCACCTTGGAAGGTTCAGCCTGGTACTGAGAAGAAAGCAAAGTCCCTCACAGGGCAGCATGTTGGTGCTGGAGGTGTGGCAGCGTGAGGCTGGGCCATGGCCGGGCTCTGTGTGCCAGGAGCCGGCAGCACTGGGTGCAGGGAGCCCAGAGAGAGCACAGCAACACTGGGTGAGAAATGCTGGGGCATAGTGAGATGGGCGAGTGCAGCCGGCCAGGGCAGAGGAGCAGCACGCCCAGGGGGCACAGCCTGCAGGACAGATGGCCAAGGGCTGGGCAGGGCTGGCAGGGCCACAGGCACCCAGGCCTTTGTGCCCTGGCCTCGGGCAGCGCCTCTGGAGGCCCCACAGGAGGAACTTTCCTGGCAGGGGCTGCACTTTGCTTCTCCCTCGGCCTCCCTGCAGAGGCTGGCAGGGTCTGCAGGTTGATGCATTTTGTCCTTGCCGCCCCTCACATCCCCCTGGCCCACCAAGAGCCCCGAGGCAGCCGTGAGGGACAGGCCCTGCTGGCCCAGGCTGGGCTCAGGGCTTGGCCTTTCTGCTTCCTGCAGCCAAGCCAGGCCTTGCTCAGCATTGCAGTTCCCTGCTCACAGCCTTGGGCTCCCTGCAATCCTGCCCTCAAGGATCTGCTCTCACCAGGCCCTGGGCAGCCTTGGGCACTCCCTGCCCTCACTGGGGCCCAGCCATGCTCCAAGGCACTTGGAGTTTTGCTGCTGACTCCTTCAGCAGCTTCTCCATCCTTCTCTGCGTGCCTGAGGCTCCTGGAGCCAGCCCCAAATCCAGCGTGGTGCTGATTAAAATACAGAAAGCGCTCAGGTGCTCTTTGTCTCCCTTCCATTGTCTTTGAGTCTCCAGGGCTTGTAGAGTGATTGGAGTCAGTTTGGAGTTATCTTCAGGAGGAAGATGTCAAAATGCACCTCATGATTTTTGTTTTTTTAATCACATCAGAATTTTTTTATTTTTTAGTTATGAGAAGAGGGGATAGAAGCATTCCCTAGGTGATCTGGATGCTGAATGTCTCCTTAGGAGGTCTGGGCATGGATAAGAATGAGCCCCTTGCAGGCTGAGCCTGTTTGGACAATCGGCTCCTCACCCCCAGTCTCACCATGTCTGACAACGCCCACCTGGGACTGACATCCCAAAAAAAAAAAAAAAATTAAGCATTTTTCCTTATAAATAAAATTTATTAATAACAAAATTAGAGTTATATTATCTTTATTTAGGATAGTCTTAGACAATATTTTTATTACCTAATTTGTATATTTATATTAAAATTTGATACATTTCTAGCAACCAAGAAAATTATTCATCATTGGTTCCAAGTAACACAATTCCCTTCATGAATTAATTAATTAATTTCTATTGGCTATTTATTTCTTTCTCTTTACGTTAATTAGGTATATTTGTAGTCTTTTTGTCATCTTTTTTATCATCTTTTTCTCAGACAGGGTTGGGGGGGCAGTGCACTTCGAGGTTCCCGGAGACATTTCTGGGGCACATTTGGGGCAGTTTTGGGTCTGGGGAGGGAATTCAGAGAGAACTTGAGGGTCTGGAGGATACTTGGGGAAGCCGGGTGGGCACTTGGAGGGGCACTCAGGGATTCTGAGCAACAGTTCAGGGTCCGGGGCAGCACTTGGGGGTCCAGGGGGACCCTTGGAGGTCACGGAGGGGAATTTGGGGCCCTTCAGGATCCGGGCGGGCCCTTAGGGGCCTCGAACGGGGCTGTCTGGGGTGCGGGGGGTGATGGGAGTTGTAAGCGCGGGTATCATACGGTTTAACGGGGCCGCGGAGCATCGGCGGAGTTCTGGGCGCAGCTGCAATGGCTCTCGGTGTGGCACAGGGCATGAGAGGAGATGAAGTCCCGGCTGGACTGGCGCTGGTCGTGCGCCGCGGAGCATGATGGGAGCTGTAGTCCTGGAAGTGGTTGGAACGAAATGTTTGGGAGTCCGGGACGGCTCTTGGGGGACACCTTTGAGTCCGAGCCCCGACTTGAGATCTTCTGGGGGAACGTAAACGGCACGGGAGCCCTTGGGAGAAGCTCGGAGAGCTCCAACCAGGCTCTTTAGGGCGTGGGTTGCGGCCGGAGTTTTAGGCGCGGGACTGTGTTCTGAGGGGCTCTGGGGCCGCGGGGGACGAGAGGAGATGAATTCCCAGAAGTGGCTGTACCGGCCATCTGTGGGGGTGGGAGCACTCAGGGGTTCGGGGGTGCTTATGGGAGTCCCGAATGGGCGCTGAGGGGGCACTGTGGGATCCTGGAGGTTCTGTGGAGCGCGGGACATGATGGGCGTTGTTGTTTTGGCTGCAATTGGGCTCAATCGGCCCGCAGGGCATGATGGGAGCTGTAGGCAAAACCAGAAAATACGGCACCTACCCAAGGCACCCCTCTCGAGGCCCCGGCCTCTGGCGCTGAATGGCTGCAGGCTGTGATGGGCGGGAGCCTCGGCAAATGGGAGGCGGTGGAGGCGGGAGCAGCCAATGCACCCTCTCCTGTCCCTCCCAGTACAGACCAGTCCCTCCCAATACACCTGAGTTCGTTCCCGGTCCCTTTCCAATTCCCCCCAGTCTTCCCCACCTGCTCTCAGTGACTTTGCGATTCCAAACCTAGACACTGGGGCTGCTGGCTGTCCCAGGGAAGGAGCTGGACAAGATGTCCTTCGCCCAGGAGCTGTAATTTGGATTGTCACTTGCCGCTGTTCTTCTGAACTCTTCTCTGTTACGCAGATTGGCCCTTAATGAGCTGGTGGCTCTCCAGTAAATGGTCCTGGGAGCAGCCAGGGCAGAGAATGAACTGAGTTTCTCCTCTTGCCATTGTCGGTGCCATGTCTGGGTGTGCAGATGAGTCTCTTATCTCTTGACCTGAGGCAGCCCTGTTTGGAGGCTGCACTCACAGGCACTGCTATTGTGTAACAGATGACACCAGATTCTTGGGATGGCTTTCCAGAAATGCACCATGGTTAGGGGAAAAGCTTTGTTCTTGCCCTTGCAATGGATTTGCTCAGGGCCAGGATCACAGGTTTGTTCCGAAGGCTGTAGATGAATGGGTTTAAGAATGGGTACAGGACTGTATTCAGCAGAGCTACAATTCTGTTGGTGCTCAAGGAAACAGATTCTGCAGGACGTGTGTAGAGAGCAATGCAGCTCCCGTAGGCAATGGATTAGGTGATGAGATGGGAAGAACACGCAGTCAAAGCTTTCTTCCTCCCAGAGGCTGCTGGAAGATGCAGAACACAGAAAAGGATGCAGATGTAAAATGCCAGAGTCAAACACAAGGAACCCAGCACAACACAGGATATGAAGACAGAGTCTATTTTCCAGAGCAGGCTGGTGTCAGAGCAGGACAGTTTGAACAAGGGGGAGTTGTCACAAAAGAAATGGGGGATCTTGGAGCCACAGAAGGACAGCTCAGAGAGGAAGAGCAGCCGGTAGCTCAGCAGGGCAAAGCTGAGGATCCAAGCAGCAACAACCAGGCGGACACAGAGCTGAGGCTTCATGATGGCAGCATAGAGCAAAGGTTGGCAGATGGCAACATAGCGGTCAAAGGACATGACAACGAGCAGCATGAACTCTGTGCAGCCCATAGCAAAATAGAAATAGTTTTGGGCAAAGCAGCTGCTAAGTGAGAGAGTGTTCTGACCAGAACTCAGCATCACAAACAGTTTGATGCTTGTGGAGGATGTAAACCAGATTTCCAGGAAGGCCATGTTGCTGATGAAAAAGTACATGGGGGTTTGCAGGTGGTGATCCACACACACGAGGAAAATGATGGTTGCATTCCCCATCACTGTTGTCAGGTACATGAGCAGAAGGACCAGAGAGAAAAATACCTGCAGCCTTGGATCCAGCTCTGGAAAACCCTCTAGGATGAACTCAGTAACTGCTGTTTCATTTTCTGGTCCCATGCTGAATTCCAGCTCATCCTGCTGAGACAGGAACATGGCAAAAACAAGTGGGAAAATTTCACAGTCTGGACAAACATTTCTATCCTTCCTTCTCTGTTTTTTTCTTTTCCTGCAGTCTTGCTATAGAGCACAGAGATCGTGCTTCAAACAATTCTCACACCCTGATTGTTCTGTTTACCATTTCAGGTAGAGATGCCAGGGGTTTATTGTGTTCTTTCTACCTTTTCCAAACACTCCCAAAAAGTTCTTTCACCAGAACAGAGGATTCTAAAGAGTTCTTGGCTATTTCCCCCCTTTCGTGGGAAATTCCCAGCTCACTCAGACCTACTGCAAAATCTGTCACACCAATGTGCCAAAAACCTGTCATCTACAGCGCAAACACTAAACTGTGAAATTACATCCAATCTGTACATTGAAGTTCCTTGTTTCTACTTTTCAGTACCTGCCTTTGGACAGGAGTCCCTGAGGATCTGTTGATTCCAAAATAAGCAATCCCAAGTATCTCTTTTGCAACCCTCTGCTTTCTTCCACAGCTTTTCCCTCTCTGGCTCGTCAGGAAAGGAGTGGGGAGGGCAGAATAGGGACCAATTATAACTTGGTTTTTGAGTGCTCCAAATGAGGACTGGAATTTATTATGGATCCACACAGAGTGTCACAATCTGAGCTGTCTCCTGTCTGCACCAAAATGCACCTGTTCCCATGCAGTCCTTCATTGCCATTGATAGCAAATAACCCAAGTGCAGAGTGAGAGATTCGTAATTTTTGCTTTGTGTGCCAGATGGGAGCACCCAGCCTCCAAATGTTCTCTTGTCTCTACTGGTTACAGAGGGAGCCTCAAGACAACAAATTCTCCTGGGTGCCTGCAGGGAATAGATTAAACTCACTTTTCAAGTCTCAAATGCTGGATTAATTAAGTAATTAAGTTACTCTGTTTTGAAATCAAAATGCACAGCTAAGGAAAGATACATGAGAAAAATATATGCAATAAAGACTGTATTTTCTAATAAAGTCTAAAATAAAGCTATGTCTAAGAAAAAGGTATTTTCCCTTTCAGGTTTTTTGATTTGCTTTTAGACATGAAGAGCAGAGCAGGTGACTTTGAAAATAGGATTATTTAAAATGCCGGGGAGAAGAGGAGAGGGAGGGTCTGAAGCAGTGAAACAAAGCTCTGTTGATGACAACCAGAGCACCGAAGTCACTGGACCCCTGGGTGGCCCAAGGACTCTCCCATCTCATTGTCCACACAGAGCAGAGCAGAGGCTGGTCTGAGACAGGCCATCAACTTGAAACCAAGTGACTGAGCTCAGTCAAGAGCCCTCAAAATGAACCAGCTCCAAAATGAACAAAAATTAGTCACCTTCGAAATTAACTGTGGGACTGAAATGTTTGGGAGCTCTCCAGGTGGGGCCTCGGGGCAGCCCTCGAGATGAGCAGATCCTGCTGTGCCCGGGCCGATTCTTGTGCATAAATGCAGTGACCACCAGCATGGCTGGAGGCTCTGATGCTTCAGAGACTCCTGTAGCGCGGGTATCATACGGTTTAACGGGGCCGCGGAGCATCACGGGAGTTCTGGGCGCAGCTGCAATGGCTCTCGGTGGGGTGAGGGGCATGACGGGAGATAAAGTCCCGGCTGGAATAACGCTGGACTTGCGCCGCGGAGCGTGATGGGAGCTGTAGTCCCGAGAGTGGCTCGAACACAATGTTTGGGGGTCCGGGAAGACGCTTGGAGGACACTTTTCCGTCCGAGGCGCGACTTGAGGTTCTCGGTGGAACTTAAATGGTTCGAGAGCCCTTAGGGGGAGCTCGGGGAGCTCTAACCAGGTTCTTAAGAGCGCGGGGCACGGCAGGAGTTTTAGGCGCCTGACTGTGTTCTGAGGGGCTCTGGGGCCGCGGGGGATGGGAGGAGATGAATTCCCAGAAGTGGCTGTACCGGGCATCTGTGGGGTTGGGATCACTCAAGGGTCCGGGGACGCTTTTGGGGGGTCCCAAATGAGCGCTGAGGGGGCACTGCGGGATCCTGGAAGGTGTGGGGGACACTTATGGAACAGATGGGGGCGGATCCCGGTGTTCTGTGGAGCGTCGAGCATGACGGGAGTTGTAATTCCGGCTCTAATTGGGCTCAATCGGGCCGTGGGGCATGATGGGAGTTGTAGGCAAAAAGGAAAGGCGCCAATCTAGGCACCACCCCCAAAACCGGGTCCCTTGTGCTGATTGGCTGCGGTAGGTGATTTGCGGGAGCCTCGGCAAATGGGATGTGGTGGAGGCGGGAACAGCCCATTCACCCTCCTCCAGCCCCTCCCGGTACTGCCCAGTCCCTCCGAATACGCCTGAGTTTATTCCCAGTCCCTTCCAGTTCACCTCAATTTCATCCAGAGGATGCCCCAGTGTCCCCAGTCTTCCCCGCAATGTCCCCAGTGTCCCCAGTTTGCCCCAGTATCACTCCCAGTATGTCCCAGTGTACCCCCACAGTCCATCCCCCTCCACCCAGATTCCCCCTCAGTATTCCTCGTATTCCCAGGTTGTCCCACTCCTCCTCAGTATCACTCCCAGTATGTCCCAGTATCTCCCACAGCCTTCCCAGTGTTCCCCAGTATGTCCCAGTCCTCCCCAGTGTTTCCAAGGACAGTTGAATTTCTGTCGGCGGCCGTGGCAGCCAAACGCAGCAATGGGGTCAGTGCAGTGCCCATGGCCACAGCCCCTTGCAGTGGCCCCGTGCAGCTTGGGCTGATGATCCACCCTCACAGCTGGCCCAGGGCAGCTCTGCAGTGGCTTTGGTGGCACCTGGGGCCGGCACACACCTGAGCAGTGTGTCTGTTTGCAGTGGGGAAACTCAGGAGTTTCAGATTGCTTCAAAAAATCCCCAAAAGGGGAAAACTCCTCTTAGGCTGAGTGCAGCCAGCTCTGCAAGCATAGCAGGTCCCAGGGGAGTGAGGACAGACAGGATGGGGCTGGGCAATGTGGAGCAAGGTTGTCCACACTGGGTCAGAGCTCCAGGCACAACTTCTGTGTGCAGGCCAGAGCTGCTGCGGAGAGACCCTGGGTCAATATCAATCACAGAATGCTGCAATTACCTCTGCTTTGAAGAGAAATAAAATAAAATACATCCTTTAAAATACGAATGCGTATTTTTTACAAGTTCTTTGAAATCTTTCTCCATAAGTGGACTAGGAAAACTTTAACGACCCTCTCAGGGCTTTGGTGTTGTTTACATCAGACTCAGTACCTGAGAGTGACTTCAAAATACTTCTCAAGAACTCAAAATTAACTTGAAACTCTGAAGTTTCTTGAAGTTTTAATGGGTCCCACTGAGGAAGACGACTGAGAAAGTGTCCCTAGGTTCCAGTTTGAGCAGAACAGTGGAGGCAGTGATGACAGCTGGGCACAAACAAGGCCAAGGTGTCTCTAGTGCTGAGCAAAGCTGGATGTGTTTGAGGAATGCAAAGGGCCAAGGCCTGAGCCCCAGCCCCTGGCCAGGCAGATGCTGTCCCTCCCTCCTTGCTCAGGGCTCTTGCCGGGATGGGCACTGGCATGTGGGGATGTGCAATGGCAAGGGCAGGAGCATGGGGTGGCCCCTGCCAGGCTGCTGAGCAGGGACAAGGAGGCAATGAGGCCCCAGGCCTGCAAGGGTCACTTGTCTCCTGCTCCTGCCTCAGGCCCAGGCCCAGCAGCCATGGCCAAAGTGCTGCCCAAGGTGGCTCTGGCAGGGCTGTCTTGCAGCTGCTGCACATGCCTGTGCCCTGTGCAGCCCACGCTGTCCCACGGTGTCCCTGCCCTGCGCCTCTGTCCCTGCAGGCTGTCGGCATCCCCCGGCTGCTCCACCTGGCTAGCCCCTTCCTTTGCTGACAGCTTTGCCTCCTGCCTGCCTCTGCCTGCCCACACAAAGCCTGGGGCTGATAGCAAAAGGGTTCATTCCATGTTTACCCTGCCTGTGAACTTTCAGCACAGGAACAAGGCATGCAGGGGCTGCTTCCCCAGCAAGGATGGTTGGAAGAGAAGAAGACATCTGGCTCAAGGGTGCAGGGATAGAGAAAACAAGGAGTGAATCTGGGAACGTGGGGTGGCTTTTATGGAAGTGGGTAAATTGTAATTCACATTTCGGGTCTGTATATAAGGAACACCATGGTACAATTACATGTTCACTAAGGTTAGGAGTTATCCCATTTTGGACCTTAAGCCTGAATAAATGATTCCCTCTGAAATAGCAAATTAGTGGTAGGGAGCCTTATTCTGATATTTCAGAGATTTGGTGTCAGTGGGGCCTCACAGAACCCAAGGAGTCAGCTGTGACACTGTGCAAACTCATGGAACAAAGGGTCCATGGTGACACAGCAGAACCCCACAGAACCAAAATCCATTTAGGCACCTTGGGGCCACATTGAACCAATGGTCAATTGTGATACTGTGGATCCAAGGAGACCATTGTTACCCTGAGAAAGCCCTTGGAACCAAGGGACCATTGTGACACAGCAAGGCCTTGTGGAACCAGGAGCCAGGAGCAGGAGACAAGTAACCCTTGCTGGCCTGGGGCCTCATTGCCTCCTTGTCCCTGCTCAGCAGCCTGGCAGGGGCCGCCCCATGCTCCTGCCCTTGCCATTGCACATCCCCACATGCCAGTGCCCATCCCGGCAAGAGCCCTGAGCAAGGAGGGAGGGACAGCATCTGCCTGGCCAGGGGCTGGGGCTCAGTTCTTAGCCCTTTGCATTCCTCAAACACACCCAGCTTTGCTCAGCACCAGAGACATCTTTGCCTTGTTTGTCCCCAACTGTCATCACTGCCTCCAGTGTTCTGCTCTAACTGGAACCTGGGGACACTTTCCCAGTTGTGTCCATCTGTGGGACTCATTAAAACTTCAAGAAACTTTGGAGAGGGATATTGACTTTGAATTCTTAAGTGATTTCTTCAACTCCCTATGAGGGACTGATGTTCAGGGACTCAGCACCCAACCCACAAGAGAAGTCCTTGTTCTCTGTCTGTGCTGCTGGGCTGGGCCAGGCTCCTGGCGCAGAGGCAGCTCCTGACAAGGGCAGCAGAGCTGCAGAGAGACAGCTCTGGCCAGGAGCAGCTCCTCTCCCAGCCCAGCAGGGCTGGGGCTCTTCCTGCAGCCACCTGGGCACAGCACAGAGGCACAGAGAGAGCAGAAGCAGCCTGGGCTGGGACGGTGATTGAGCTCTCGCTAGGGGATGAATCTTCACAGGATTTGAATGAATAATTCTCTGCCTCTAGGAAAGTTAAACTTCCATTCCTGGAGGCTTCTCCTAAGGCTGGCACATCCCACAGTTTCCATGATCTTTTGCAAGCCCTCACCCAGTTCCTCCTCTGCAGACAAGGCAGCCATAGGGCAGACAGGGGAGTATCTGCAGGCAGTAAGGGCAGGCAGCACAAGTGAGAAAGAGGTTAAAGGGGTGGGGTGGGAGGACAGGAGAGACCCCATCAGGGGAGAAATCTGCACAGCCCCTGGACACGGTGAGTCTCTGGCTGCAAGGCAATGCAGGTGAGTTCCTGGAAGTGTCTGTGACAATGCCAGCACTGACAGGACCTGTCAGGGTGGCTCTCCTGGATGTCCTGGTGTGGAGCAGAACAAGCTCCGGAGCGGGGCTTCCCTGCTGCCCCCTCAGAGGCACAGGACAGGTCCCTGCACAGGCAGAGCTGCCCCAGGGCCATGGGGTGGAGATGGGCTCTGTGAGCCCTGGCAGGGAGCGGAGCTGGGCACAGGGAGATGCTGCTGGCAGGAACAGCCCCACTCAGCAGAGACACGGGCAGGGAGGGACAGGGAGGTGCTGCCACAAATGCTGGCCTGGGGGATGTGGCACCTTCCTGCTGTGCCTGTGGCTCAGGCACCTTCCCCCATCAGCTCCTCCCTGGGCTCCTTTCCCATCCTAAACAGAGCCCCTGCCCTCATCCCACGGGGGCTCGGCTGTGCAGAGCCCCTGCAGCAGCCAGAGCCCAGGGAAGGAAGGACAAGCCCCTGATTTCCATCAGTCTCTATGTCCCTGCTGTCCCCTGGCAGGAGCATTGTGACATTTCTCTGCCATCTCCAGGTGCCTGTGCTGTCCTTTTTGTCACCATTGGGGTTTCTGAGGCAGAGCCAGGGTTTGGGGCTGGCAGGTGCCCGTCCAGGCAGGGACCCCTTGGATCCTGCTGCAGAGTTGTGTCTGTGGGAGCAGAGTGCCCAGGTGCCCTCAGGGCCGTTCAGCTCATTCCCTGGGTGTCCTGCAGGGCTGCAGGATGCTCTCCAGAAGGGCACAGCTCTCCTGTGCTGTCTCTGGGCTGCCTGGGATCCCCATGGAGGAGACAGCTCAGTGGCAGGGCCAGGGAAATGCTGCTGGGCAGCTGCACCTGGGCACTGCAAGGATCCCTCTGTGCACCAGCCTGGCAGGAGACAGCTGAGATCCTCATGAGGCACTCTGGAGAGGGCGAGGGCTCTGTCCATCTGCTCTCTGCCCAGAGCCCTCTGCCCTCAGCACTGCCCTGTTTCTCTTAGGGGAACTCCTCTGGGTGCCTCTCCTTCAGCTCCAAGCTGCCAGCAAGGGGCAGCTGAGAACAGCCCTGATGGGCAGAGCTGCTCTCTTGTCCCTGCACTGAGAGACCATCCCTGTGCCTCTCACACCCACACGGTTTCACCAGCAGTCCTTTAGAAATGTCAGAGATTTCAAACACTCTCAACCACTCCTAACTGTGGCAGGTGCAGCTGGATGAAAAAAGACAAGGAATTTCCTCAGCTCAGTTCTTCAGGTGGGCAAATTGCAAACAGCAGGACTGAAAAGCTTTCTGGTGTTTGACGAGTCCATTTAATTGGTGATCATCCAGCCTTCTCAGTTGCCTCTCACTGGACAGGACTAAGGAATCCTTTGGAGCCCATTTGTAAGTCCCTGCTCTCAATGCCTGCAAAACCCAGGGCCCAGGAAAGGGGAATGCAGAGAAGTGTTCCTAAAAAGAGAGACTCTGAATGTTGAATTGCTATGAGATATGTAATAGATTTTGCTCTGTGCCTGGCCCAGCTCTGTCCTGCCTTTTCCTCCTCAGCAGAAAACCATTTCCTGAGGCACCAAATGTCCAACCGCAGCTCCATCAGGCACTTCCTCCTGCTGGCATTGGCAGACACGTGACAGCCGCAGCTCCTGCACTTCTGCCTCTTGCTGAGCATCTCCCTGGCTGCCCTCCTGGGCAACGGCCTCATCATCAGCACCATAGCCTGCAGCCACCACCTGCACACGCTCATGTTCTTCTTCCTGCTCAACCTGGCCCTCAGCGACCTGGGCTCCATCTGCACCACTGTCCCCAAAGCCATGCACAATTCCCTCTGGGACACCAGAGACATCTCCTACTCAGGATGTGCTGTTCAGCTATTTATGCTTGTCTTCTTCATTTCAGCAGAGGTTTCCCTTCTCACAGTCATGAGCTATGACCGCTACATGTCCATCTGCAAACCCCTGCACTACGGGACCCTCCTGGGCAGCAGAGCTTGTGCCCACATGGCAGCAGCTGCCTGGACCAGTGCCTTTCTCAATGCTCTGCTGCACACAGCCAATACATTTTCCCTGCCCCTGTGCCATGGCAATGCCCTGGGCCAGTTCTTCTGTGATGTTCCCCAGATTCTCAAACTCTCCTGCTCATACTCCTACCTCAGGGAACTTGGGCTCCTTGCTGTTAGTGCCTTTTTATCATTTGCCTGTTTTGGGTTTATTGTTTTCTCCTATGTGCAGATCTTCAGGGCTGTGCTGAGGATCCCCTCTGAGCAGGGACGGCACAAAGCCTTTTCCACCTGCCTCCCTCACCTGGCCGTGGTCTCCCTGTTCTTCAGCACTGCAGCCTTTGCCTACTTGAAGCCCCATCCCTCCATGTCTTCCCCCTCCCTGGATCTGGGAGTGTCAATTCTGTACTCGTTGGTGCCTCCATCCCTGAACCCCCTCATCTACAGCCTGAGGAACCAGGAGCTCAAGGATGCCCTGAGGAAAATGATGACTGGATGGTTTCAGAAGCATTAAACTGTCTCCTTTCTGTTGCAGAGCCTTTAGAATGTAACTCTTTACAATCTCAGACTTTTCCCCTATTTGACCATTTTTTTTTCAGTAACTTCTTTGACTACTGTTGTTTTTTCTGAAAAATATTGCAGTAATATTGTTTGCATTTCTGCATTAATGTCTGTATTATTTTAAGGACAAAGACTTACAAGCAGTCTGTTCCCTGTGCATTTAAATAAAAACAAGTGCCTGCCCCAACCTGTTTATCCAGGATTCTTCCTCAGCCCTTAACTGTCCCTGCGGGGGCAGTGCCTGTGAGCAGAGGTGGAGGGAAGCGACTCCCAGCACAGCAGCACAGCCAGGGACAATGCCCCTGCCTCTTCCCACATCTGCTCTGCCCAACTGCACCCTGTGCTTGCCAGCCCTGCTGTGGCTGTAAGGCTGGAGCGCTCTGGCAGCTTGGTCACTGTCCTGCTGCGTGTCCCTGCTGTGGCCACAGGCCCTGCCAGGCCATGGGCACTGCTGGGACACAGCTGGGCTCCAGCACAGCAGCTCCAGCAGCAAAGGGCATCTCCTGAGGGCAGGGCAGGGAGGCTTTGCTCCCCTCCAGAGCTGCTGTCAGCAATGTGCTCCAGGAATGCCCTGGCACAGCAAAGCCCAGTGCCTGGGGCAGGGGGGGAGTGTGCAGGGGGGGCTCACAGCAGTGTCCTGGCACAGCCAGAGCTCCTGGCATGGACCTGGGGCAGCAGCAGAGCAGGGCCTGGGCTGTGTCTTTGTTCTGGGACAGCCTGGGAAGGTGCCCCAGGGCAATTGTCCCACACCAGCCCCTGCAACCACCATTGCCAGCACTGGCCTCTCCCCACCTGCAGGAGGTTGTTTGTCCCTGCACGGAGGGACACCAAGTGACCAGGCCAGCAGGTGCCAAGCAAGCCACAAGAAGGGGCAGGAAAAACTTATGCATCAGAAGAAAGGCAGTTCAATAGCGAAAAACCCAAACCCAACCAAAAAAAACCAAAGCAAGACCCACCCCCAACAACACAAAAACCCCACAAACAAACCAACCACAAAAAGAAAAGACCATAAACAGAAGAAAAGCAAATCTCCTATCAGCAGAAAATGTTTTACCACCATTTAGCAGGAGAGGATTCTGTATTTGCAGCTGCTTTTTCAAAGAAAAATATCTTAAAAAAAATATTCCCTACCACTCCTACCGACCCGCTTCTCTAACTCAATTTCTGATCATGGTGTGACATGGAATGGAACATCCCTTGGGTCAGTCCAGCCCAGCTGTCCATCCCTGTTCCCCAGGAACACTTGCCCACCCCAGGCCCATAGGGTGGGGGGGTTGCAGACGCCTCATGCGAGGCGAGCACTGAGACAAGGACAGGAGAACAGAACAAAATGTACTCTTGTCAAGGACAGTAGAACAGAACAGTCTTGGAGAAACTGATTGAGGATGCACCTCTGGGAAACAGAAGTCACACAAAATGCAAGCAGGATGCCAGCTCAGCTCTGCAAGGCTGACAAAGCAGAAGTTATGCAAAATAATAATATTGCCCTTACTCAAAAGGAGGGGTCAAGGAACAGCCACCTAAAAGGGCACTGGATGTTGAAGACAAAATCCAAAGAACCATGAAAGGATTTGTGATAAGGGGGTTCAACTATGTCAAATAAACTCAAAGGAACTGGGGATAGCTAATGGATACATAATCAGTGTGTGTGATAAAAACTCTGTTCATTCAATGCTTAATGCACTCCAATGGAGGGAGGATGGCCCAAGTGACCACCATACTGTAATAAAGAATACCTGCTTTCAAATACTCAAAACTGTTCAGAAGTTTCTATCCAGTGGATTTCAGTATCAGTGGTGTCCTTGACTCCCTTATGCCCCACAGTTTCACAATGGCTTCTTGGTTCCATGAGGCCCTGCTGTAGAACAATGGACCCTTGGTTCTATTGGGGTCTGTACTGTCAAAATGGCCTCCTTGGTTCTGCACTGCCACAATGCTCTCCTTGGTTCCACAAGGCCTTGGTGTGTCACAACAGCCCCTTGGTTCCATCAACTGCCAGAGTGTCACCCTGGTCTCTTGGATCTGCAGTGTCACAATGGACAATTGGTCACAAGCAGCCCTGCTGCGTCACCATGAATATTTGGTTCCATGGAGCCCCACACTGTCAAAATGGCCCCTTGGCTCCACGAGGTTCCACAGCATCACCATGGTCTCCTTGGACCTGCAGTATCTCCATGGACCATTGGTTCCATGTGGCCCTGCTGTGTCACAGTGGTTCCTTGGTTCCATGAAGCCCCACTGCATAAGAATGGAATCTTGATCCCGTGAGTTTCTGTACTGTCAGCAATGGTTCCTTTGTTCCAATGAGGCCCTGCTGTGTCACAATGGACCCTGGGTTCCATGAAGTTCTTCAGTGTCACAATGGTCCCTTGGATCCATGAGGTTCCACAGTGTCACCATGGTGTCCTTGGATCCACACTGCCGTAATGGGCCATTGTTGCAGTTGGAATAGCTGCTAATAAAGCCCAGGGTAGGGAAGCAAAAAGGGCCTTTGCTTGGTATCCACAGATATTTAATTCAGCCGAGCAGTGAGATGTTCAGGGTCACAAGGCAGGACTCCTGGGGGGAGTCCAGGTTTCTGTATCTCGAGAGGAAGGGACTGATCAGTGCCATGGGGGCAGTACAAAGATGGGGCCAATGGGGAATGGGGAGGGAGGGGCTGAGGGACACAGAACAAGGGGAAGGAGCCAATGGGGTCGCACAGATTTTGAGGGAAGCTTCTTGTGTCTCCCTAACCCAGGGAATGCCTCTCAGGGTCTCCACAGCTGCAGAGTGTCAAAATGGCCCCTTGGTTCTTTTGGGCTCCTCAGGATCCCAGTGGCCCCTTGGCTGCATGAGGCCCAGCTGTGTCACACTGGCTCCTTGCTTCCGTTGAGCCCCACAGCATCACAATTGTCCTCCTTTAGTTCCGTGAGGCCCCTCAATGTCACAATGGACCTCTGGTTCGATGAGTCCCACATTGTTCCATGAATCCTTAGTTCCATGGGGATGTCACATCCTTAGTTCCTGTAGTTTCACAATGGTCCCTTGGTTCCGTGGTGCCACACAGTGCCACAATTGCCCAACAGGGCCTCATAGTGTCACAATGGACTCCTTGGTTCCATGGAGACACAAAGTCCCACAATGGCCCTTTGGTTTCACAAGGCCTCAAGGTGTAGAAATGGCCCCCATGGTTTCCTGCAGCCATACTGTGTCACAATGGACCAGTGGTTCCATGATGCCCCAGAGTGTCACAATGGTCTCCTTGATTCTGCACTTTAAGAATCTCCCCTTGGCCCCTTGAAGCCCCACAGTGTCACTATTGTGCCCTTGGTTCAATGAGGCTTTGCTGTTTCACCATGCCCCTTTGGTTCCATGAGGCCCCATGCGTCATAATGGTCTCCATGGTTCCATGAGGCATTCCTGTGTCACACTGGCCTTTTGTTTCCATAGGGCTCCCGAGTGTCATTATGGTCCCTGGCTTCCACGAGGCCTGGCAGTGTCACAGGGGTCTCCTTGGTGCTGATGTATTACAATGGACCCTTGGTTCCATGGGGACTCACAATATGAGAAGGGCCTCCTTGGTTCCCTGAGGTCCTGCAGAGCCCCTTGATTCAACGAGGCCTCCAAGTGTCATCATGGCCTCCAGGATTCCATGAGGCCCTGCAATATCCCAATGGACCTTTGGTTCCATGGGGTTTTGCACTGTTCCATGTTTCCTTAGTTCTATGGGGCCTTGAAGTGTCACAATGGCCTCCTTGGTTCCATGGTGCCACACAGTGTGACAACTGCCCCTTGGCCTGCGAAGACTCCAGAGTGTCACAATGGTTCCTTGCTTCCATGAGGCCTTGTAGTGTCAGAATGGTCTCCATGATCCCATAAGGCCTTGCAGTGTCACAAGAGACCATTGGTTTCATGGAGCCCCACAGTGTCACTATGGTCCCCTTGGCTCCACAAGGCTCTGAAGTGCCACAATGGCCTTTTGGTTTCACAAGGCCTCCAAGTCTATAAATGGCCTCTATGGTTCCATGAGGCCCTGCTGTGTCACAACCGACTTTGGTTCCATGATGCCCCAAAGTGTGACAATGGTATCCTTGGTTCCACGGTGTCAGAATGGACCCTTCATCCCATGGACACCCACAGTGTTCACTGCAGTCTCCCTGATTCCACCAGGCCCTGCCATGCTCTAATGGCCCCTTGGTTCCAGTGGGTCCCAAAGTGTCAGAACAGTCTCCATTGTTCCATGAGGCCCCGCAATGTCACTGTGCTCCCCTTGGTTCCACAGGGCCCCACAGTGGAACAATGGACTCTTGGTTCCATGAGGTTCCTCAGTCCCAAAAGTCTCCTTGGATCTGCAGTGTCACAGTGACCCCTTGGCTCCATGTGGCTACGCTGTGTCACAATGGCTCATGGTTCCATGAGGCCACACAGTTTAACAAGGGACCCTTGATTCCATCAGGCCTTGCTGTGTCCCAATGGACTTGTGGTTCCATGAGCTCTCACACTGCCAGCAGCAGTCTCCTTGGTTCTGCAGTGTCACCATGGATACTTTGTTCCATGAGGTATCTCAGGGTCACAATGGTCTCTTTGGATCCGCACCATCACAATGGACTATTGGTTCAATGTGGCCCCAATGCGCCCAAATGGATTTTGGTTCCATGGGGTTCTGCTGTGTCACCATAAACCCTTTGTTCCATGAGTTTGCACAGTGTCACAGCTGACTCCTTAGTTCTGTGAGGCCCCACTGACACCAAATCTCTGAAAGATCAGAATAAGGCTCCTGAAATCTAATTTGGTATTTCAGAGGGTGTCATTTATCCAGGCCTGAGCTCTAGTGATGAAAAACTCCTAACTTTACGTGGACATGTTATTCTACCATTGTCTTGCTTATACACAGTCAGTAAATATGAATTACAATTTACCCACTTCCATAAAACCCACCCCAAGTTCCAAGATTCACTACTTGTTTTCTCTATCCCTGCATCTTTGAGCCAGATGTCTTCTTCTCTTCCAACCATCCTTGATGGGAAAGCAGCCCCTGCATGCCTTCTTCCTGTGCTGAAAGTTCACAGGCAGGGTAAAAATGGAATGAAGCCTTTTGGTATCAGCCCCAGGCTTTGTGTGGGCAGGCAGAGACAGGCAGGAGGGAGAGGTGTCAGCAAAGGAAGGGGCCAGCCAGGTGGGGCAGCCGGGGGATGCCGACAGCCTGCAGGGACAGAGGCGCAGGGCAGGGACACCGTGGGACAGCGTGGGCTGCACAGGGCACAGGCATGTGCAGCAGCTGCAAGACAGGCCTGCCAGAGCCAACTTGGGCAGCACTTTGGCCATGGCTGCTGGGCCTGGGCCTGAGGCAGGAGCAGGAGACAAGTGACCCTTGCAGGCCTGGGGCCTCATTGCCTCCTTGTCCCTGCTCAGCAGCCTGGCAGGGGCCGCCCCATGCTCCTGCCCTTGCCATTGCACATCCCCACATGCCAGTGCCCATCCCGGCAAGAGCCCTGAGCAAGGAGAGAGGGACAGGATCTGCCCGGCCAGGGGCTGGGGCTCAAAGTCTTTGGTTAACTCAGGAGTCTTTTATAAGCTACCGCCGTGAGGTAAGCAGGACGGTACATGGAGGGCACAATGGAGAATCCATCCATTGAGAACAGGTACAGACAGTCCAGTTCTGAACAGCACAAACCAGTGTCAGAAGTGAGCAGGGCCTGTTGTTTCAGGACTGCTTCCTATGCGAAACCTCCTGCTTCCTATGGCAGACTTCCCGCTCCAGTCAGGCCAGCACCCCTGGGTTAGAATTTTAAGGGTGCCATCTCAGTCCTTGGGGAGTGTTATAAGTTGAGATGACAATTTGCCAAGTAAAACCAATTGAGAATTTATCGATTACAGCAGGCAAAGCAATAAGCAAATCAGCCCTGCGTGACAGGGGAGTCTCCACTCCACCGCTGTCACGCTCTTCTGATTTTCCGTGGAGTTCTTATACAATCCTTCTTCCGGGTTGATGTGTAGTACTCTGCGTATTCTTCTTTTGTGTTTAGGTGGTCATAGTCCACCTCCCGGGATCTGAAGATGAAGGTTGGTAATTTTCCTTTGTCTGATTCCTGGAATTTTTAGCCTCAATCTGCTGAGTTCCTGGAATCCTAGGTTTACTGAGCGGATAAGCTGATACTGTGTTATCAATCATAGCAAACCCCCCCACCCATTTTAACAGTTTACTAAACAGATAAACAAATGTTTGTGAAAGCTATTGTCTTTTGGTTTCACCTTCCTTATCCTTTAAAGTCTGTAAATTTACTTAAACAAACTAGAGGTGGTGCAGCAGTCTTACTGGAATAACTTTGTCAGTTTTGATGAACAAACTTAAAGTTTTAACCCATTACAATTCCACCCTTTTTTTTTTTAACCATTTTGTTCATCAAATCGTTTCAGTTCTTGTTTTGCTAGCTCCTAAACAGCATCAAATGTGCAACTTCTAAACGTCTTTTTACTATAGCAATTAATCTATAAAATGCATGGCCCAAAAGTGAGCCCGAGTAGTCTATCTACTGCTCCCTCTTCCTCTGGGAGCCAAGGTTCTCCTATCATTCAACTGTCCTTGTTCTAAATACAATTAACAATTATAACACAAGGCAAAATAAACAAAAGCAGTAAAAATCACACCCAATATTCTTATAACATATGTTACAAAAGTACGGGCTAGCCCCCCAAGTATGTCCAGAAAGGGCTAATAACTTTTCTTAAACTCAGGCAAAATGATGATTTTTTAGTTTGATTAGCAAAAATTACCCATATGTTTTCTTTTTGGCTGGTTAAAGCATGTTACTTCTGTTATGCTAGCTGTTACAGCGCTAAGAAATACAATAAAAAATAAGTTTTATTTTTCTTTTCCCTTTTTCTTTTCCTTCCTTTTTCTATCAACCTTTAGCTTTACTCCTGGTTGTTGTAGTCTAAACTCCTGTAATTCTTTTATACTTTGATCTAATGCTTTATCAGGATCTCCTTTAACGGGCCCTACAATAGAACGCTGTGTTAAGCGCACCAATCTCCTACACCTTGCGGAAGCTATGTAAGACCTACTTTGAGCTTTAACCCTTTTTATAGTATGCTTTATCTCCCACCGATAGTAAGCCAAAATCTTCTGTTCAGGAGATTCGTAAAGATCTAAAGCCGAGGCAGGGCAGATCCTGCCCTGTCTGCCTCCTCAGGTCCCCCTGCCAGCTATCAAATGTGTGCTTGTGCTGGCATGTGTTGCACCATAAGTGCCAGAGTAAAGATTGTTCCACCCAAAAGGTTTTACCACAACTCCCACAATACATTGCTACCCAAGCGGCACAATACGGGCTATAACACTCAAGGCAGTTTTCCCCGCTGGTCCCCTTATGTAAAAAGGCGATAATGATTCAACAGTGTCAATTAATTCCTTAGCCGTTTGGCAGCGTGTCACGGCCCTGTCGACCCGCTTTCGAGTGTCCTTTCAGTTGTATCAGTAGTGGCCGCAGGATCAGGGGCAATTTCTCCTCTAGTCGCTCTTTGTCTTTGTCTGCCAGATTGTCCACCTGCCGTTGCATTGAAAGCAGGCTTGGTCCACTTCGCAGGTAGTTATACAGCTCCTGTTGGGGTAGAAACACAGGGATATCCCCCTCCCCAATATAAAACTCTGGCAGAACCTATCCACTCAGGTTACAACATTTAGAAGAGAAAAACCAGAACCTGCCAGGTCAGACGGTAGATATTGCCTCTGAATTGAAATATTTGCCAATTCATTCCCCAACTTAGTGACTGTTCCCCTTTTCCTTTTAGGAGTTCATGCTCCTCCTGTTCCATAATCTTTCTCTTTGTTAGGTTAGAGTCGATTTTTCTATAGGTCCTTACCACTCTGCCTTTGCTCATCAACTCGGTTGCCTCGAGCTACGAGAGAGGTATAGTCTTCTCGGCAGCAGGGGTATTTCTTCAGGAGGGTCTAACCTATCACTGTTATGCTGCTTCAGAGAGAGAGAGCTCATTATCAAAGGGTACGAGGGATCGGATTACAGGGGCACCGTCTATGATTTTGCCAAGAACTTGACTCCCCCCTTTTTCTCTTGTGGCTGATTCCACAAATTTTATCCTGACCAATTTTACATTTACACCCTCTACTGTGGGGTTAATGAAGTCTTCTTCCATGATTTAATTAATATCCAATCACCCAGTTTAAATGTGATAGTCCCTTTTTCAGGTTTCTTCAAAAGTCTTTTGGTTCTGCTGGCATGAAATTCACCTTCTTTCTGTGGTGGTCTTTTGGGCTATCATGCTCTTTTCCGCAGTTCTTCCCTATATCGCATTAGGGTGGTCAAGTATGTGTTAATCTGCTTGTCCCTGAGGCTGAGGTGGTCTTGGAGTGTATCCTGTACAGCATTTTGAAGGGGTAAACCCCCACATCAGCCCTAGGCTGAGTTCTAATATTTAATAGTACCAAAGGTAAACACTTGATTCATAACGACTTTGTTTCTATCATCAATTTGGTGAGTTGTTTCTTTATTTCCCCATTCATCCTCTCAACTTTTCTTGTGCCACGGAGTGTGATGGCCTCATTGTATCTCCATTATTTTCATTACTTCCTGAATAACTTTAGACAAAAAATGTGGTCCTCTATCAGAGTCAACTACTTCCGTGACTTTATATTTTGGTATAATATTTTCAAACAAAATTTTAACTCCTCAAACCAGGTCTAGCAGGTATCGATGTGTCCCTACTTTAGCCAGTTTAGTAAAATCAATTGAAATGTGTGTAAATAGCCGGTAAGCTAGAGGTCTGCCCCCCCTTCCCCCCCAAAGGGACGTTCTCGGAAATGGGCTTTGTTCTCCTTCAAGCAGGTTACACATCCTCTTGATTACCTGTTTTGTTAGGTTATATACCCTTATTATTCTTAAAATTTATTTCTTACCTATTTTCCCAAAGGCTTCTCTAATTACAGAATGTTATGAACAAAATTCGGGTAATATTTTTTGTGAGAAAAAGTTACAAAAAAAAAAGCAGCCAGACCACGGGTAGCTGCTGAAGTTCTTCGTGTTTTGTTATTGTAATCACGAGTCGTTGTGGCTAATCGCTCCTTTTGTATCAGCAGAGCCTCACCCGAGGCTAAGTTGTACCTTTCCCAGAAGGGTGGGAACCTTCCCGAACAGTAGAAGAGACCTGAGAAGGTGAGGGGGGCTATGCAAAGTGACTCCAAGACGACAATGCAGCATGGGTCCCCCGGTGTACAGAGAAGACCCCAAAACGACGAGCCACCTAAGAGTTGAGAGACTGGAGTGATGTCTGGACGTGAGGAGCCGAATGCTGAGCCTGCAGAGATGCGGAACACCTTCAGAGCCTCTTGCCCTGACCAAGAGAGACGACCCCGGCGGTGAGACCAGGCCGACTGAGCCGGCAAAAGTACCATCTGACGGGATCAGCAGGCCCTAAAGGCTCCCACGAGGACGTGATCCCCAGCTCTGCCCCTTGTGGACAGAGCTGCGCATATCCTCCTCCTCTGAGTCGCTTTGGGAGAGACGACGGAGACTGCAGACCCGTCGAGCCACCCAATCCTGAGCTGATCACTTTTAATAAAGGCATTGAAAAAGGAGAAGAAGTCTCCTGGCCCTTTTGTTTATTTCAGCTGGGGGCTCTCGTCCGGAATAGCCACGCCGCAAGAGGACTCAGGACTGGCCATCTTGGATCTTCAGAGGACAGCTGGCTACTGGGACCAGGGATCGGCTCAGGACAGCAACGCAGAGGAGCACCGGAGCACCGGACTGGTGAGAAACTCGGTGGCGGGAGTGGGAGACGTGTGCAAGTGTGTGAATGAGACGAGGGCCGGCAGCCGGACCTTCAAAGCGAGTGGGACCCCTTAGTACCGCGTTTCCTGACTCCTGCGAAGGGGCAGGCCGGAAACAGGGGAAAGCGAGTGGAATTAGCGTGAGTGAAGTCGTCTCCCAAGGGGGAATAAAGGGCCCCCCCACTCCGGGCGTGCGGAGTGAATTACTGTGTATGAGTGGCATGCACCCAAAGTAAGTCCTGACAGAGGAAGGTCAGGCACTTTTGTAAGTCTCGAGAAGGATTCGCGTAAGATTTGTCAGTCCCGAGAAGGATTCGGGTGTTTTCACAAGCCCTGCAGGCAAAGTAAGTCCTGACAAAGGGAGTCAGGCACAAACCCCAGCGAAGGAGGCTGTGGTTTGCTTTTAAGTCCTGATACGGTGAAGCCTAAAAATTGGCGAGTTAGGCAAACTAAAAATCAGGCAGTTGTTTTTCCTGACTGAGGGAGTCAGGCATGACCCGGATTCTTGGCGGAGGCTTCGTGTGTTCAAGTCCCGATAGATATAAGACCTGACGAAAGTTGGGCAATCAAGAGATTGGGCAGTTGTTTCAGTATAAAGTCCTGAGCATCAGGCAGAAATTTGAAGTTCAGTGGAGGAGGCTGAAGCTCCTCAAACAAGGTTTTTTTGAAACTACCGGTCAGTTGAGGCACCTTTGAGACTTTTTTACTGAGACCTGAAAATGGGATGTTGTAGTAGTAAAAAGACCGGCAAGAGACTGAGGTATGTACATCCCAATAGTCCCTTAGGAGAACTGTTAGAAAAATGGGATTCTATAGAGGCCACGGAGGGATTAGATAAAGTGAAAATGATCCATTATTGTATGGAAGTCTGGCCAGAATTAGAGGTGCAAGGAGGATGGCCTTGGTGTGGGACAAAGGATAAGTGGATGTGCCAACAATTAAATAATTATCTGACAGCTCGAGGAGATACTGATCCTGAGCAATTACTGTATATATCTTGCTGGGTAAAGAGCGCTATTGGGGATGAAGGGGTGCGAATTTGTAAGGTACAGAGGAAGAAAGAAGGGAATGAAGGAGGGGATGATAGAACTAGTAAAAGATGGGACCCCCTGGATTATTTGCCTCCTTCTGCCCCTCCACTTTATAATCCTCTCCTTCAGGCACCTCAAATGGCAGGTCCGGTTCTTCCCCCGGCTGCCATCTCATTACCACCTGCTCAAACTCCTCCTTCTACCTCTTCAGCTTCCGCTATGGTAAATTCAGTATCTCCTCCAGTTCCTTCTGCATCACCACAAGCGCCTACTCCACCTGCTGCATTCTCCACCCCTTCTCCAGCTCCGCTGAATATACACTCAGGCTCTTCTCCCCCTCCTATTGCTGTCCCTATACCTCCTCCTAGTTGGGGCACACATGCCTCCTTGCCCGATGAACAGCTATCAGCAAATACACCTGCTGATGGGCAGGAAGTTCACGGTAACCCACAAATCCCTCGAAGTAGTTTGGCATCTGAAGATGGGCCATACTGTAGCACCAGATCCAAGACCTCCAAGGCAGAGAGACTCTTTCCCCTCAGAGAGGTTCCTATGGGAGGAGTAGCGGGAGGTGTTGGCTTTGTGAATGCTCCCCTAACTGCTTCTGAGGTGAGAGGATTCAAGAAAGAGTTGAGGCATTTAGTTGAGGACCCAGTGGGCATAGCCAACCAAGTGGATCAATTTCTAGGTCCAAATATCTACACTTGGGGAGAGATGAATTCCATCCTGAGTATATTATTTTCCCCAGAAGAGGTCCAGATGATAAGGGCGGCTGGCATAAGAATATGGGAGAAAGATAACAGTCCAGGACCCCAGGTGCCAACAGGTGAACAGAAATTGCCACTAACGGAGCCCAGCTGGAACCCTAACCAGGAGGAGGGGAGGAAGGCCATGAGGGAATATAGGTCTTTGATAATACGGGGGATCAAAGAGTCAGTTCCAAAAGGAACTAGTACCCATTTGGCATTTGAGGGTGCACAAGAGAAGGATGAAGCTCCTGCTGCATGGCTAAATCGCCTAAGGCGGAACTTCCAGTTGTACTCTAGAATAGACTCAGACACCCCAGAAGGTCAAATGCTGTTAAAAGTCCAATTTGTTACCAAATCTTGGCCTGATATAAGGAGAAAACTGGAAAAGATGGAAGATTGGCAAGAGAAGGACATTAATGAGTTATTAAAAGAGGCATTGAAGGTGTATTTAAGGAGGGAGGAAGAAAAAGCAAAGGCCAAGGCTAAGGTAATGGTTGCTGTAGCTAGAGAAAGTGCAGGGTGGGCGGGTCTACCACCAGGAGGAGGCAAGGATAGGCCAGTACTGTCAGGTGCAAGAGGGATGGAGACACCTCAAGGCCCTTTGAGAGAGCGACATTGCTATTACTGTGGAGAGCCAGGACACGTCAGGAGGGTTTGTAGAAAGCTTAGTCTCGATGCGGCAGTAGTCAGGGAACAAGATAATTTAGGGAAGATCCTTAAAGGTGACGATTAGAGGATCAGGGGCTTTACACTATAGGGGACCCGATGCAACATCTAGAAGAGCCCTTAGTAAACATTGAAGTGGGACCCCTAAATGAAGAATTTGAATTTTTGAGTAGATGCAGGAGCAGATAAGTCCTGTCTCAACAAAGTACTAAGAAGTATAGTATAGAATAGTGAAAAACATCTGAAGTTAGACAAAAACCAGCTAGGTAGAAAGGATATCCAATAGCACCAAAACTGGCCAGTAATACTTAACGTGTAATAAATTATGTGAAAGTAAAAGGTACCTTATTGTTTTGTGTGTGTGAGAGTGAGTCACGAAGTCAGCCTCAACTTCCCGGGCAGGTGGGAAGGGGGCAGTGCAAGTGGGTGTATGTGTGACCTGCAAACCAGGCTTGTGTCCCCCGGGTGGGTGGGGGCTGTGGCCAAAGAGTGTGTGTGACCTGCAAACCAGACTAGTGCTCCCCAGGTGTGTGAGGGAGCCATAGCTGTAAGAGCGTGAGTGACACACAGACAGCCTCACAGGTGAATGTGCACCAGAGGCAACCAGAGTCAGGGCCCTTCCAAGAGGCCCAGGGATACTGAGACCTGTGGGCCAACCCCAGGGTGAGGGGGGGGCTACAGGGACCCATGATTTTCTAGCAATAATGATCCAGTTTGTGTCTTGAGGGTGTGAAGGAATCTGTGGGAGTGAATATAGACAAATTAGAATAGAGGTGATGTAGATTGTGCATTATAGGTTTTACCACATTTCCTTAGAGAGAAGTGTATTGTGTAGAAGAATGGTGTAAGAAAAAAACCCCAAAAATTTAAGTGTGAGGGGTTGAAAGAAATATTTAGGGTCTAAGTGAAAGTAAGAAACAGAAGCAAGAGATAAATAAGATCTTAAAAATAGAACAGAAAACCAGTGAATTAAATACACAGAGATATAAGAGAATAAAAATACTTTGGGAGTTAAGTTAGCTGAGAAATACAACTCCTTGCAAAATACAGAGTATGTAGAAGTTGATGAGAGAAACATTCAAGCTATGGAAAAAGAGAAGTTAAGCAATAACATTAAACAGAGAAACTGAGTTTTGATAGAATCATAACATTGCAGACCATTAATGCCTGTGTTTGAAAGCCCGTTTCAGGTACTCTTCATTACTAATTCGACTGTGCAGACCAAAAGAAAAAGGTTGGACTCACATCGCTCTCACCCCCTGGCATTGGACCAGGATTCAACATCAGGTTTTTTTCCCTCTGGCATTCTGGCATTGGGCCAGACTCCCAGTTTTTCCTTCTGGCATTGGGCCAGAGTCCACACCACTCACCTCCGGGCACTGGACAAGGATTCATCTGCTTCACAAGCTAAATCACCTGAGTATACTGTGGTAAAAGGACCAAAGGATTTAAAGTTGACTCTCAGAAGGAAGAGTCAAATAGACTGAACTGTGTAGAAAAAATTAGTATCAAGAGTTCTAATATTGCTTAAAATGTTTCAAAACTGTTCTGTGTAAACTATGTTGGTAAAAAGTTTAAGACTGTAAATAAGAAATTCTGATTAAGCTCCTTAAGTTAATTCTAAAGACTCCAGGTTAATCCTCTACAGAGCACTTCCCTGGGAGGGGAAACCAAAATTGGTAGGGAACAGACCAAGAGAGGTTTAACCAGAGAAGCGGGTAGAAGGGACTCTAAAGAGCTTGGAAGCTTTTCCTCAGTAAAATTCCCCAAGAGGCAAGGCCGGGTGGGCAGGCTCTGCAAGATGACCCATACCGGACTCTTGGGAAGGGTAGTACTGATGGCTCTGATTGCTGGTGGTGCTCTGGGAAGCCCAGCTGAGCGGTGCAGTGAATGCTACCAACTTCTCTGTGAGGAGGAAGTGAGCTCCTTGTCGAGAGTCCACATCAATTCTGACCCTGATCGTGTTAACCCCTCCCAATTGGTCCTTTATCAGAAAAATAAGAGAGTGTATTGGATAGCATACAATACTGCCACTTTTGGGCAGCCACTCCTAGGAGAGTGTACTGTAGGGGAAGCCTGGTTGTGCTTTGAATGTGATGCTGCTGAAACAAGCTCAGCAGAACTAGTAAAAAGTAAAGAAATGGTGAAAATGGTAAGAAAAATTGTTTGTTACAAGTATTTATATAAGTGTACTGGAAAGGAGATCAACCCCTTTTGGAACACATTTCAGGGGAGCCCAAAATCCCTAAGTTTGATCTCATCTGGCAACTGCATTGCTAGAGTGATAAAACCAATTCTCTTATTACCCAAAGAAACTGGATCAAGTTTGGGAGTTCCTATATATAGTGATTTGGGAGAAAATAAACAGAACCGGGAAAGTGAAATAGAAATTGAGAAAATCCAAAATTGTAAAAGCCAAATTGGGATCCCAATATCTATGTTAAACAAATTAATCCGGCTCCAGGCAGTATTAAAAATAAAGAATTCAATTATTAGGAACATTTCAAACGAAATAAAAAGATTAGCATGTGTAAATAATGAAGAACAAACTCCTACACTTGATTCCAGTGGGTGGGAGAACCTGGAGATTTTCAAAAAGGATGTATGGGAAAAGGTAGTTTTTCTCACTGTGTGTGTACTTGGAGGATTGGTTTTTTTACTATGCTTATTTATCTGTCTTAGTAGAATAGTACTTGCCGTGCGGACCAACCTGAAGAAACCAAGGAAAGTAACAAGGTTAAGTAACCAGGATTACCAAAGTGCACAAGAGATTTATAGTAGATTCAAAACAAAAAATTGTGAGTTGATGCGAGCTTAGAATTTAAGCTCGATCAAAGAAAAAGAGGGGGGACTGTTATGAACAAAATTCGGGTAATATTTTTTGTGAGAAAAAGTTACAAAAAAAAAAGCAGCCAGACCACGGGTAGCTGCTGAAGTTCTTCGTGTTTTGTTATTGTAATCACGAGTCGTTGTGGCTAATCGCTCCTTTTGTATCAGCAGAGCCTCGCCCGAGGCTAAGTTGTACCTTTCCCAGAAGGGTGGGAACCTTCCCGAACAGTAGAAGAGACCTGAGAAGGTGAGGGGGGCTATGCAAAGTGACTCCAAGACGACAATGCAGCATGGGTCCCCCGGTGTACAGAGAAGACCCCAAAACGATGAGCCACCTAAGAGTTGAGAGACTGGAGTGATGTCTGGACGTGAGGAGCCGAATGCTGAGCCTGCAGAGATGCGGAACACCTTCAGAGCCTCTTGCCCTGACCAAGAGAGACGACCCCGGCGGTGAGACCAGGCCGACTGAGCCGGCAAAAGTACCATCTGACGGGATCAGCAGGCCCTAAAGGCTCCCACGAGGACGTGATCCCCAGCTCTGCCCCTTGTGGACAGAGCTGCACATATCCTCCTCCTCTGAGTCGCTTTGGGAGAGACGACGGAGACTGCAGACCCGTCGAGCCACCCAATCCTGAGCTGATCACTTTTAATAAAGGCATTGAAAAAGGAGAAGAAGTCTCCTGGCCCTTTTGTTTATTTCACAGAATGATATCTGTCTATTCCCCTTTAACACCCTTTATAAAATTTTGTCAGAAATCTTTTCCTAGTGGTGATGGACTTGCCACTGCTCCCAGCAAACTTCAAAGGCATACCAAAGGATTATTCACTCTATGCATACCACTTAACAAAATAAGAATAAAGCACAAAAACATTTTTGTCATGGTCTAAAATAATTATGAGTGATTTTTTACAATAAACCAAAAGAATAACAAGAATAACATATACACAAATTTCCTCAGTATTAACTGCGCACCAAGCCTGTTCTCCATTCTCAATCAATTGGTATATGTTTTGAACAGGCCTAGGCTCTAATGGAAATTTCTCTGATGTTCATGTTAACATTTTACACACAAATTATAAAATAAGCATTTAGCATAAATTTATCTAATGTCACTTAAACCTAATAACACTTAAAACATTTGAGCTTAACCAATCTTAACATCACTAAAACATATCTTTACTTAAACTTAACAGAAATTAAACTCAACAGAATTTGAACTTAGTAGAAATTAGTTTAGCAGACCTTAACTTTAACAAAACTTAAACTTAACAGAACTTAAACTTAACAGATTTTCAAATCAACAGAACTCACATGTAAAATCACTTAAATTTAACAGAACTTGACTTTAACACAACTCAACCGACTTTAAATTCTGCATGACTTAAACTTAAAAACACTTCAACTTAACAGGAATGAAACTTTAAACATTTAACTTTAACAGTATTTAACCCTTAATGATACTCAATAGACAATTTAACTTTCCACCAACGGAGTTATCTGGGCTTCTGATGCACTTTGACAAACAAAACACACATATCAAACAGTCACACATTTAGTTTGGCCAAACTACATAAAACATACATTCCTTATTAGAAAAACTTTTACCCTAACTTATTTGCTTTTATCACTTCAAATTGTAATCCTAAAAAGCAGATTCATGTACTATGGTAGACAAAATGCAAAAATTCTAAAAGCATATTTTTATCTTTCATATGAGCCTTCTCTGAGAGGCTCTAACACATTTTGGTTCGCAGCGTTGTGTTGAGCAATGAAATGTTTTGAGTTCTTCAACACCTCGCTCACCTCTTTCATGCAAGTTCTGCCTCAGGGCGAACTGAATGGGCTTCTCTAATGATGGGTCTTTTTCTACTAACATCTTAACTACCATGCTAAAGGTTTCACAGTCTTGTCTGTAGGCCTGTTCAATTTCCTTTCTTTTAGTTGTAATTGCTTTTAACCGATCTTGAGGCTGCGTGTCTGTTAGATTTGCCTCTATAATTTTTGTCTCGCTGTGGAGGCCAGATTCATTGATCGTACTCTGTAGTTCAGTCAATAATTTCTGCTCAACTGGAGCATTTGTGACATCGACATTTCCCTAACTATTAGTTGTATTTACCACAGGGAAAGCTTGTATCTTACTCATAGTATTCAGGAAGTCATAATCCTGATGATCTATTGCCTCCCTTGCAATTGCTTGCCAATTTACCCACGAAACCCTATTTTCAGACCCTTTCTTTACATCCTGCATCCATTCCCCTTTCTCATCCCTCTTACGGCATTCCCTCTTAAAGTGTCCTTTATTCCCACAATAAAAACAAACACTCTCCTTCCTCCGCTCAATCCTCGGAGTTCCCACTCCTTCCCTTTTTTCTCCTTGCGACATTCGTCCCTTTTCATTATCCCTTCTTGCATACACCTTCTGAGCTTCCCTCAGGAGTTCGTTCAATCCTCTATCCTCCCAGTGATCCAGTTTTTCAAGTTTCTTTCTGATATCTTCCCATGATTTAACCACAAAATGCATCTTTAGAAAAGATTGTCCTGCTGGACTATCTGGGTCTAGTCTTGAATACTTCTGTATGTTTCGCCTAAGTCTTTTTAACCAGTGTGTAGGTGCTTCATCTTTTCTCTGTCTATTATTGATTACCTTTAGATATTTTTCTTCTGTTTGTTATTAATTACTTTGTCGATATTTTGTCCGTTAAGGGGAACTGAAGTATACCCAATCCGGGTTTGAGCACCCCCATCGCCATTTCCCTCAAGGGACAGAGGTGCAGCCTTTTTGGTTTTACTTCGAGTCAGTGGTCCCCAATTGTCTGGATAACCATCCGGGAAGGGGAGGGGATCCCCCTCCTGACTCCCAGTTTGAACAGGGGGTGCGTTTGGTGGGGGAGGAGTATATGATGGTGATATTAAGGGAACCTCCTCCTTCTTCTTATTTTTATAATTTACGCAGTCATCTTTCTCCCTTAGGGGGTACATTTGCTCATTGTTAATTTCTGAAGGACATAATTTTACACTTAATTTGCTTTAAGATACCTCTATTCCTATTCTGAATTCAATCATAAGATCCCGCCCTAAAAGATTACAATTGGCTTCTGGGACCAGCAATAGAGACCCTATTCCCATTTTGGAGGGTCCTTTAATTATTACATCTTTTATTATAGGTACCCCAAAGGGTTCCCCTTTAGATCCTTTTAGCTGCACCATTTCTGTGGAAAAGGTGCAGCCTTTGGGGAGAGTTCGAATTGTAGATTGCTCGATCCCCGAGTCCACAAGGAACTCGTGGATCTGTTGCTGGGGACTTATCATAAGTTTTATCAGGGGCTTCTCTTTTTCTCCCAGCAAATAGAACTCCTGGTCTTGAAATAATTTCCCATCCTTTTCCCTCTTTTGGCATGTTGGTTTTAGGTGTCCCCTCTCCCCGCAATAATAGCAAACAACCACTTGATCTAACATGAATCCCAGCGGACTGTCTCTAGGCACTGGGGGAAGTTTACCAAGTTTATCAGATACAGACGGCTTACTTCTTGACTGTCCCATCCTCTGGAGTACGCCCGCCCCATCTTATGGAGTCCACTCACACAACAGATCTGCTTTCACTTCCCCTGGTTCGTGGCCCACGTTCTTGCAAACAGTGGGAAACGCACTACTGAGGGCTCGCAATCGCTTGGGGAATCCGAGCTGCCGGTTCCCCTCTCACTCGCAACACTCCAGGTTACCCGACCCAGACCGAACGGTCACCGCACAATACTCACGCGTCCTGTGTCCTGCGTCTTCGTCTGGACCTTTGTGCACAAAGTTTACAGGGTCGACCAGTTCCCTTTGCTTAATGCCTTAAATTTAGGTTCGTCGGTAGGGTAGAATCAAAAAGTCGCACCCGATGCCACCAGAGGGGTGGTGGGGCGCCTTCTCGGTAAAATCCGCCCTCCACAATTATCCCTATCTGAGTCACAGCACAAAATTTGTTATAAATTGAGACGACAATTTGCCAAGTAAAACCAATTGAGAATTTATTGATTACAGTGGGCAAAGCAATAAGCAAATCAGCCCTGGGTGACAGGGGAGTCTCCACTCCACCACTGTCATGCTCTTCTGATTTTCCGTGGAGTTCTTATACAGTCCTGCTTCAGGGTTGATGTGTAGTATTCTGCGTATTCTTTTGTGTTTAGGTGGTTATAGTCCACCTCCTGGGGTCTGAAGATGAAGGTTGGTAATTTTCCTTTGTCTGATTCCTGGAATTTTTAGCCTCAATCTGCTGAGTTCCTGGAATCCTAGGTTTACTGAGCGGATAAGCTGATACTGTGTTATCAATCATAGCAAACCCCCCACCCATATTAACAGTTTACTAAACAGATAAACAAATGTTTGTGAAACCTATTGTTTTTTGGTTTCACCTTCCTTATCCTTTAAAGTCTGTAAATTTACTTAAACAAACTAGAGGTGGTGCAGCAGTCTTACTGGAATAACTTTGTCAGTTTTGATGAACAAACTTAAAGTTTTAACCCATTACAGGGTCAATCTCTGTCCTTGACAGCAGTTGTGAGGCAGATGAGGGATCTTTGGACCGTCTCTTACAGAATGACAATCCAAAGCATAAAAACTTTATGCATTTTCCTGTAAAAAAAAAAGTAATGAATAAATAAATGATAATTATTTGTTCTAATTTATTTATAATAGTGTTATTCTATATTTGTATTACTGAATTTTATATTTATATTTAAAAATCCATACATTTTTAGCAAGCAAAAGATTTATTGGTCATTGGTTCTAAGTAACACAATTCCCTTCATTAATTCATTGACCAGTGTTGGCTATTGATTTCTCCTTCTTTATGCTAATTAGTCCTATTTAAAATCCTTTTGTCATCTTTTTAATAATTTTCACAGACAGGGTAAAAGGGGACACTTAGAGGTCCCTGGAGACATTTCTGGGCCCCAGTGTTTCACAGGCAGATGAGAGCTGGCCCTCAGGAATCCAAGGGAACCTAGACAGTCCTGGCAGCTTTTGTCTGGGAGCTATCCTAGGAAATAAAGAATTTTGGAGGTGGATTCCCACTTTTGGCTATGGACACCTGCACTTGAAAGATGATTTTTCCTTGTAAAGAAAAGCTTGGCCCCTCCCCATTTTTTTTAAGGCAGATGAGAGGTGGCCTCCAAGATGTCAAGGTGTCACAGTGGTCACAAGGGTTACAGGATGAAGAGAGAGGCGAGAATGTTGACCCCATGTTCAGAAGGCTTGATTTAGTATTTTATGATATATATTACATTATGAACTATACTAAAAAGAAATTGATGGAAAAATTCTCAGAAGGCTAGCTAAGCTAAGAATAGAAAAGGAAGGAATAACAAAGGGCTGTGTCTCAGCAGAGAGCGAGACCCAGCTCTGCCGTGTGTGGTCAGTAAATCCAAACATCCACGGGAGACCAATCATGGATCCACCTGTTGCATTCCACCGCAGCAGATAACCATTGTTTACACTTTGTTGCTGAAGCTTGTCAGCTTCAGCTGGAAAAATCCTAACAAAAATATTTTAATGAAAAGATGTCTGTGACATCAAGGCCACCCAGAGCTGTCTGTTCTGGCAGGTTTCATACAGGAATCATCCTTCAATATAATTGAATTTGGATGTAGAATCCCAATTTCAGCCATGAACCCCTGGAGGAAAAGGAGAGGTCTTTCCCACAGGAAGGAAAGCACAGAACTCCAGGGTTTTAGGGGCAGATGAGACGCAACCCTGTATATGCCAAGGTCAGCGGGACTGGTAAGGCCAAGTCAACCGGAACTTTTCCATGTTCTTGGATATCTGGAGCCCTGCAGCATCATAATGTCCACTTGGTTCCATGAGGCTGCATAGTATCACAAGAGATCATTGTTTCCATAGGTCCAGTGATATCACAGTGGTCTCTCTGGGTCTCCTTTGGCATAATGGCCCCTTGCTTCCATGAGGCCTTGCAGTGTCAAAATGGTTTCCTTGGTTCCATGGTGTTGGGGAAGATGAAATAGGAATGGCTTATAAATATGATTGTCTGGCAAAAGATTTTGTGAATATAGAAACTATAAGAGAGATCGAAATGAAAGCAGGCTTTGAGATACCGTAGTTACTAAAACACTGGAAACAATGGTGTGGCCAGACTGAAGGTAATCCCCTTTTGATGAAACAATACCCTCTGCTTGCAGACAGGTCCAAGGGTAAGATCAGACCCTGCCAGCTTGGCAGAAGGGGCCCAAAGAGGAGTTTTTAGGGTTTAAAATGTAACACAGTATGGTAATGTAATGATTCTTATAGACTGTACGTAAGTGGTATAGGATTTGTATCTTGTACTAGATTGGTTAGTGAGAAATAGAATATTCAACACAGAAGAAGATTTATTGTATTGCAATGGCAACCTCACTCTCTTATGCTTTTGCTTTCTTACCCTTTTACTCTCTTACCCTTTTACTCTCTTACCCTCTCGTTCTCTCTACCCCTCTCTTCTCTCGGGCCTGCTCTGAGCTGTGGCTGGCAGCTCCAAGTGGGGCCCCAGCATCCAGGCCCTCTGCAATAAACTGCAAGTTCCATGACCTGGCTTCAGAAATCTTTCGTCTCCAACTGATTCTGGGTGGGCAAGGACAAGGTCAGAGGGTTTTCAGGCAGTGAGCACAGTCACATGGCTCCTGTGAGGAATATTTCACTTGCTCCTTCACAGCTCTTGCCTGCAAATTCTCCTCTTGCTCAGATGGGGCTCCAGTTTCTTTTTTTTTTTCTCCTTTTTCTTTCCCAAGTTATTCAGTTTTCCATACATTTATTTATAGGGTCACACAAGCAACAGGTTTGCTTTTTCCACAGATCCTTCCAGAGCCACGTGCTGTGCCTGCTCCATTCTGGTGCAAAAGTACCTTCTCCTCTGAGGAAAACTCAGAATATGCATCCAGCTGTCTTGACTGAGCGAGGCATTTTCTCAGAACCCTGCCCTCTGTTCATTTCAGAATCTGCAGGGAATTTGGGACATAAATTAAAAAGCTATTTGATGCTCCTTGAGGTCTAGAAGCTGGTTTTGCATTTGTTCTTACTTGAATGCACACTGAGACAAATGGCTCTGCTTTACTGAAGCTGCTTCCTTTGGCATCCTGAGGAAGCTTCCTAGTTAAAAAATAAATATGGCTCTGTTTTTCCAGCCCTGCTTTACCAGCAAAAGCTGGGGAAGGAAATGTAATCTCCTTAGGTCTGTCCTGATGTTTTGTAGAACTAATTCCCATTTATTGGAAGAACTCTTCCATGCCAGATTAATGTTTAATTTTTTATTATGTGTTTACATTTTGGAAGGAGTAAGGGTGGTGGTGTTGGAAATTCTAATGAGGGACAACATTTCTAATTAAAAAGACTCAGGCTCCTCTCTCCTGATTTTTCTGCCTGATCCTTAAGACTGCAGGAAGTTTTGCTTGGGTCATTCGCTTGCAACAGGATGTTATGTGAATACAGAATTAATGTATGCAGCCTGTCACTTGGAATTGCTGCTGTTCTGCTGCTGGAGAGCTCCCGGGGTTGCAGAGTCCTTGCAAGCAGCAATAACAGGAATGTGCCTGTGATCCTGCAAAGTCAGAGGAGGAACAGGGAGCTGCAAGTCTCCCCCATCACTGCGGGGTGTGAATAAATAGATCTAATCAAAAATTTACATGTTAGCCCCAGACCAGGGTTTATTTTTAGGATGTGTCATTCAGCCCAAGCGAAACCTCTGCATCTCAGGCTGATGGTGCTTCTAAAAGCACCTCTAAGTGATCACTGAGGCAAGATTTTAAGCTGCATTTACATTTTGATAGAATCTGCTGCTTTCCTTATCTGAAACAAAGCCCACCTGATCTTCATTAATTACACTATCATTTCACCCAACCAGGGTGCTACTAATTACAGTTATCTGTCTGTTCTTCACCAGATAATAGACAAAAAATTGTTATTCCTGGCTCTATCTGGATTAGCTGGAGCTGTAAGGGGGTTGCACATGGTGATGGGTTTTACAGGTGGAGTGCAGGTATTTACAGGCTGTCTGAGGGAATGCTGGAGGAGTGGCTGCTGTCCCACTGGCTGTGCTGCCTATCCAAGACACCTCCACGGCAAAACATACAGAAAACACTGCTTAAATACAGAAAAATCTGGTTACTGCAGGGTGACTGGAGCAGGCCAGCTCCACAAGAGAGGTGTTGGAGTCCTGGGGCACAGGCCTGGGGCTGGAGGGGACACTGCTTGAGCAGGGGTTGATCCCAGAGGTGTTTCCAGGCTCAGCTATCAGGGACTCTCTGGCAGTGCCTTTTTTAAGACAGAAAATCTCACAGTGGCTTCACAGAGAGCTGCAAGCCCTGGTGGTGGTGCTGACTGCTCCCCCACTAACATCAGCTGCAGTCTGAGCAGGGCAAGCACAGAAAGGGCTCCTCTGAAAAGAGGCAGCAGGAAATGTCTGAGCTGCTGGGGAGCTGTGGGTCCAGAGGGCTGGAGCCAGGAGCCAGAGGCTGCAGGGAAGGTGCCCATGAGGGCAGAGCCTATGCTGGAAGAGAAGTCAAGGGGCTTTCACTTGACTCCTGTTTCATCATCCTTCCACACACTGATCTCTTCAGATGCTCTCTAAACCTTTGGTTTGTTTTCTGAAGGGGAAAGAACTTGTCCTGGAGGAGGAGCAGAGCCAGGCTGCTGAGGAGAGCTGGTCGCTGTCAGCTGGCAAGAGAGGAGGGACACGGAGGCCAGAGAGGGGGGACACAGGGTGAGGAGATGTTCGCACTCATCTCCATCCACTGCGAGTTTTCTCAGGCCAAACACACCTGCACTCCTGTTTGTACTGTTTGCTGTACTTGATAAACTGATATATGTGAGTTTGGGGATTTTTGTTACCTTTTTGTATTCTGAAGAGAACTAAAGATGGTTCACATTTTTTTTTTTGTGCCTTCTGCAGTGCAGGCGATGCAGGCAGGGATGGAACAGCAGCATCTTTATACTTGTCAAGTCTCCATCCACACCCAAGTCTCAGCCTGAAGCTCAAAGTGATTTTGTTGCAGGCTTTGAACACTACACCAGCAGGGAGAACAAGAAGCTCAGTGGAGATTATGCTCCAGAAAAACTGTATCCACGGTCCAAAAGCTAAATATGGAACCATGGAAGTGCACACTGCAGTGGTAGTGGAGCTGGGAATGCTGAATGGTGAGGTTTCCTGTCCTTCTGGCATGAGGAACCAGGGGTCCTCTGGTTCTCCATGGTCTTCCATGAGGATCTCTGGTCCTCCATGAGGATCTCTGGTTCTCCATGAGGATCCGTGGCTCCCCATGGTTCCCCCCAGGGCTGTGCTGGTGCCTTGCCCAGAGCTTGCTGTGACAGCAGGCAGCAGTTTCAGGTGGGGCTGCTCTGCTGGCAGGGCCTTGGTGTTCCCAGCAGGGCAGGGCAGGGATGCTCCTGTCCCAGCAGGACACTGGGCATGCAGGTACCACCCCACAGCAGCTGCTCCTCCTCTGCATCACTTCCAGGGGCAAAAGTCCTGTCCTGCTGCGTGGCATGGAGCCCTGCAGAGCCAGCATGGAGGGGACAGGCTGGGCAGCACTGGTTTAATCGTTTTTGCCTGTTCTTCCCATGGAAGCTGTGTACTGGGTGAGATGTGTGTGTTTGGGGAGGGCTGGCCCGACCATTAGCTTGTCAGGGTTTGCAACACTGGCAGCTGGGGAGAAAACTGTTATTAAGTGTAACGTGGCACCTTGGAGATGGAAGCATGGGGAGACAATAAATACAGCCTTCCATAATGCCATTTTATGTTGTCACTCTTCTGAATTTATTAAGACTTAGTTGCAGCCATGCCTGCAGCCTCCTGTGCTGGAATCCGTAAATTGTGTTCATTTTCTCCAGCACTTGCTCTGACCTGCTGTGTTTTACAAGGGGGGAGACACTTGAGGCGTGGGGACACCCCAGCTGCTTTCTGTAGCCGTTCCCCTGGTGCCAATCCAGCTTTTCTGGGGTTGCTGGGACACCCCAGGCAGTGCTTGGCTGCATGGATGGACCCCAAGTGTGATTTGATGGTTGAAGAGAACACTGAGGGACTGAGGAGCTGCCAAAATCACCACAGCTCCACAGGGAGCAGGGAAGCAGCTGGGCAAGGAGGGAGCCATGGGCACCTTGGAGCACACTGGCACATTGTCACTCCACTGTGGGACCACTCCAGAAGTCTTGGATGTGCTGAGGATGCTGGAGGTAGAAAAGGGTTCACAGGAGCTCCCTGAACTGCAGACAGGGAGATGCTACACCCCTGCTTGGTGTCCTCTTGCACCAGTGTTTTCAGATGCAAACACAAATGAAATCGTGCTCCTTTCGCCCACTTTTTGTCATGACAAATCTCAGCAGCAGCATGTTGTGTACCTTCATCCTTATCCTCAGCATTTAGGCCCAGGATGGAGGAAAACAAGTTCAAGCCCAACCTCCTGATAATTTATTATGCTCCTTATGCTTAAGGACAAAATTTAAGTTGCCAAAAGCAGATGTTTGCATGCTCTTTTTTTAGCTCTCAATGTACTTTCTGTGTGCTTGATTGATGGACGTCCCTGTTACATTAATAGCTGGGCTTTGCTGAAAGCTGGTATTACCAGGAGAATCTGGTGTGGGTTTCAGTTTTTCTTCTTGCATTGAAAATCCATTATTAATGTCTTTCTGAGGGAAAAAAAAAAAAAGGTTTCAATTCAGGCATTTTGCTTTGCTTTCTCAGGCTTCTTCTCAACTGTCTTTACAGAGGTGCTTTTAAAATCAATATTACAATTGTTCTTTATATTTTACTGAGTGGTTGAGGGTTTCTGCATCTTGCTATTGATTTCTGATTGTACTGCAGGACATGTAGGTGCACACAGGTTGTTCTGTGATGGATAACTTCATATGTGTCTTCCTAATCATCACTGAGTTGCCTTCTGCATGTTCCCTGTTGCTGGATGCGGCTGCTGAGCTTGGAAGGCACCAGGAGAGCTCTGAGTGCAATCCTGAGACACCAAACTTGTGACTGCTCATTTAATTTGGGTTTGGTTTTCAATCAGACACAGGGGTCACATGAGGCTTGTGGGGGTCTCCTCTTTTGTGTAGTCTTTGCAGAGTTCTTCTGCCCTGGCTTTTCAGGCAGCTTTGTGTTCTGTGTCGTAGGATCAAAACAAGTCATTGTCCTGGCTTTGTGTGGAGTGGTCATAATGCACCTTTAGCTTCCAGCACTGACCTTGGCCCTTGGGGCAGCTCTGCAGGCAGATCTCAGCATTTCAGAGGTGCAGAGTCATTGGATCCCAGAATGGTTTGGGTTGGAAGGGAGCCTTGAACTCATCCAATTCCAATCCCCTGCCATGGCAGGGACACCTTCCACCATCGCAGGCTGCTCCAAGCCCCAATGTACGGCCTGGCCCTGGGCACTGCCAGGGATCCAGGGGCAGCCCCAGTTGCTCTGGGCACCCTGTGCCTGGGCCTGCCCACCCTGCCAGGGAACAATTCCTAATTCCCAATATCCCATCCATCCCTGCCCTCTGGCAGTGGAAACCATTCCCTGTGTCCTGGCACTCCAGGCCCCTGTAAAGGTTCAAGTCTCAATGGAGCAATGCAGAAGCCCAGTGTGCATTGGTAGCTGCTGTAAAGCTGGATTTGCAGACTGAGGCTCTTGGAGCTCATCAGCACTGATGGCACAATCTGTGTGAGAGCTTGTTGGCACCAAAGGAACCTGTGAGGAGTGACAGGACTGTGGCCAGCACGGGTGCTCCAAAATGCTTCCGTGGCTCCCGGTGGGTGTACTGGGGAAGAGCTCTATGTGTGGGCACAGTCCTTCCCAGCTCTGCATGCCCTGGCACAAGCTCCACATCTGCCAGGGGCTGTGGCTGTGCCAACAGGCACTCTGGAGAGGGCTGGGTGTGCACAAACCTCTGCTGGCTGGACTGGGCTGTTTGCTCCTCAGGCTTATCCTGGACAGGCTCCTGCACCTTCAGACATGCAGGCTACACCTGGCTTCTGAGGAATTGGTTGTTGCAGTTTGTCTGTCCGTGCTGGGGACCAGGACAAACACTGGCACAGGAGCTGGTCCTGTGTCCCCGGGATAGCAGGGCTTGGTGGTGGCAGCGCTGGCAGGGACACGGCAGCCCAGCCCTGCCTGGCCCTGCAGAGCCGGGGAGGGGACAGGGCTGGCACGCATACCAATGGGCAGGCTCTGACACTGCTGCTGGAACTCACTTAGCAATTCTGTTGATGTTCTGGAAACGAAAATATAATTCAGGCCACCTTCTCCTCCAAGCTGACCCTGAGAATCTGGGAGAAGAGCTACTGAATAATTAGGGACTTTTTTTTCTCCCTCTTTTTGCTGGAGTTACTGCTCAGTGTTAAACTGTCCTCTATAGTGTCATCAGTTCCCTTGAACTTACTGCTCCGAATGTACTTAGCATTAATATAATTACATAAATTGCAGTCTCAGTAACCACCGGGGGCTGCGGCACATCCTTGTTGTGCTGTTTCCCGAGTGGCTCGGCTGGTGGGAACCCCCTGGCCAGGGGTGGAGGCTGTGGCTGGAGCACTCCCCCTCTGCTCCTGAGCCTGGTTTAGCTGAGCTTTGTGTGTCTCACCCTGCAGGATCTGGAGTGTTTGCCAGCACTGCCATGATTGCAGCCTTGCTGCCACAGAGGAGAAAAGGGAAAGGTGGGTTTGTCCCAAGGGAGTTTGGCTGGACCATATCCCTGCTGCTGTCCCTGTGATTTGGGTCTGTGGGGTCCCAAAATGCAGAACCCCGCCTCGTGGCTTGGCAGTGAACACCCAGAGCCCGAGCTCTGTGCAGAGTCTGCTGCAGGGCTGTTTGATGATGCTGTGCTTCTGTCTCTGTGGCAGAGCTCTCAGCCTTCCTGGCAATGTAAACTCTTCTGGCTGCTAAAATTACACTGAGTTATTGATTTATCTTTGAGAGGATTTCCTTCCCGAGGGACATTTCTGTCTGTTGTAGTGATTTAGTTCTTCTGCAAGGGCAGAATCCATGGCAGAGCAGAGCCACCCTCTGCCCTCAAGCCTGCAGCTCAGGGTCGCGCTCCCTCAGGCTTCCTCTGCAAGCTGATTTCTGTTCCAAGGCTGAGACAAGATTACATGGCTGTTATTTCCGTGTAACAACTGCAAATAAAAGGGCATTTTCAACTTTTCACTGCAGAAGCTGCAAGTCTGGGACAAGCCTTTGTGCCATAGCACCAGCATCATCTTGGGCATGTCTCAAACCCAGCTCCAAGGCTGGCACGTGGGACGTGTGGAGCCATGCCAGCCTTAATACACTCGGACTCCTGGGAATATTTTAGTTCCCCAAAGTGGGGTATGATGGGAGCAGGAGCATGCTCTCCTGAAGCTTCAGGGTACAACCTCTCTTTTCTTTGCTTTCTATTGACTCACCATGGACCGTCTCTGAAAACCAGGCCAGGTGAGTTCCTGCTGGTGGTCCTGAGGAAGCCAAGACAGTTCTCTTCTTCTATCACCAATTTTCTCCCCTTGACCCTGAAATTCCACCCCGCTAGCTGTGACTCAGCTGGTGAGCACCATCAGTAGAAGGACCTGACCCTTCAGGACATGGCCCAATGTTTCAGATACTCTGTGGCTGGAAAATGCCCAGCTCTGTGTCTTTGGGTGTCCATTTGAAGCACGTCCCTGTGGGTTCCTGTATCTAACCCCACTATCTAGTGGATTTGGCACCAACCTCAGCTGCACACTGATAAAATGGGAGGCTGCTCGTGCCTGTGGTGTTATAAAACAGCATCCACCAATTAGGCCCAGGGAGAACGTCAGTTTATTTTCCTGTGAACCAAGTGTGACACAGCTCCTTCCTTCCCCGGTGATCTATCTGTGAGATAAAACACATCTTTAGTGTCTATCTTAAATACTGCAGTGTTGACAAGTTCTCTTGACAGAAATTAGGCTAATGTCCCTTACGACTGCGTTAGCTATAGAAACAAGGCTTTAAATTAAAGCTTTGCAAAGTGCTATTTCAGCGCCCTCTCCAAGGCATCTCCTTATTCCAGCTTTTATTATCCAAATTTGTTCTCACTCTGCCTTGGCAGCAGGGCTGGCAGGCAACTCTTCCCATCCATCCTGCTGGTCTGGCAGCCAGGGGGTGGGAGCAGCACCTCCCAGGCTGGACCGGGCAGTGCTGGCCAAGCCCTGTGGAGCCCTCGGCCCCGGGGAGGCTCCGGGCTCGGGGGCACCACTGTTGGGACGGGGCTGGGGCCTGGGTGAGGGGAGGCAGCTGACACCCATCGAGCACAGAGGGGATCCAAGGCAGTCAGCTGCACGCCCTGACAGCGGCACAGCGTGTCCTGAATCACTCCCACTGGGAGCTGGAGCTGGGAGAAGGGAGTTTGTGTCGTGCGTGTCTCATCCTTGCAATTTCAGCACTGAGTTACAGACTCAGACCCTGAGGACAGGAACAGAGAGTGCTGAGGCCTCATCATGAATTCCCTTCTTGAGCTTCCCAGCCCTTCCCTGGGAAATAGTTTCCTTTTTTGCTCTTTTGCCCTCCTCAAGTTGAGCCCTTTTGGCCTTGAACTCCACATTTCCAACAACAGATTAACCATGGCTGTTTTAAACCTCCTGATTCTCACGCTGGTGTTGGTCCTGATGGAATATCTCCCACTATTGTGTCCTTTTTGTGCCTCCACATTGCCAGGTTCTTTGGTGGCCCTCTCCTGAATCGCTGAGAGAGGAGGAGAGGCTCTCTGAGAGTGACACATGTGGGAGACACGATGGTTGATGATGTTCTGGAGGTGCTAACCTCCATCATAGTAAAGAAGTCTCTCTCAAAAGGGGTTAGATGCCTAAAATTCCACAAAATTAATATCGTCCTCGGTTCCTTTTGTCAGGTTCTCAATTCTCCTGGTCAGCTGCCTTGTTCTTCTCTGCCTACATCCTGCATTGATCTTCTCTGAACATAGCTAAGTCTTCAGCATCCCAGATGGTCTTTCTGGAGTAACAAATAGACCTGAGGAATGACAATTACTGAATGGATTGTAGCATTGGCTTGGGGATAAATAAGGTAGTGAGTTGGAAAGGGATTAAAACTGGCTTTTGTAAGTAAGCTTCTCATGGATGTTGACTTGGGGACATGGTGAGACAAAGGTCGCTGCAGTGTCTGTGCAGCCTGGTGTGCCATTTGACAGATGGGATATCAGAGTGTGACTGAATACTTCTGGGCTCTCTGTTTCTTCTGCTCGGACCTTTGTGGGATTAAACTCTCTAAACTGCTGCAGTTCACAGACTTCAAGCCCAGTATCAAAAGAAAAAATAAATCAAATACCTGGTATTAAATCCTCAGCACATGGCTCCTGCTGCATCCTAACTCACTGCAGTGCCTGCCTTGAAACTGGGGAGAAGGGTTTGCTGGCAAAGTGAAAACATGTTGACCTCACTCTACAAAAGGGCACCCCTTCTTCTTCCTGCCCTGTGGTTATTTTTTCCTGGTGTGTTTGCTGCTGTTGCACTGAAGGCAGAGCAGCCCTCCCAGCAGGGAGGTGGAGAATGGAGCACTTTTTGTATGAGCTCTTTGCCACAGAAAGCATTTCCTTCCTGCAGCAGCAGCAGCAGCAGGTACATCAGCAGATCCTGCAGCAGTGCCTCCATCAGAGGCCCTGTATTTCTCCCTGGAGCCCTCCTGTCACCCCTCCTTTCCTGAGATCCCTCCTCTCCAGGCTCCTCGCTGGCCTCCACCTTCAATTCCATCACTTCCAGACTTCCCAGGGGGCCCAGGCACCTCAAGGGAGGGCCACGCTGTGCCCTGTGTGTGACAGACACCCCTCCTGTCCTTGTGGCTCCCCTGCACGGGAGGGATGAGGTTTGGTGCGTGTTCAGCAGGCTCAGCTCTGGGCATGAGGCTGGGCCCCCTGGTGTGCCACCACCATCATCGTCACCTTGGCTGCCATGGAGGGTGGATGGCAGTCACAGGGACCTGCTCTGGCACTGCCAGCCATGGCCTGCCTGTCCCCACGGCCCTGCCTGTCCCAGGGGCTCGCCTGCCCCTCCTTCCCTCTTGCTGCAGGAGCTGCAGGAGAAGCCAAGTGGATTGGGCAGGCGGTGTGAGGAGAGAGCCCAGCCCAGCCTCACCCAGAGGGGCGCCTCTGTTTGAATAGCAGTGTTCAGAGCACTCGGCACCGGCTGATCAGCTGGGAGAACATAAATCCCAGTGTCACAGGAGAGCCCTGGTTCAGGGAAAAGGGTCAGTGGTGCTTTCCCAGTGGTGCTTTCACATCTCTAATCAAGGGTTACTTAGTGGAGAGCCCCTTCCTTGTGAGGCTTTGTTCTCTGCTAGCTGTGGATTGAATCACAGGAGGAGGGATTGGATTCTGGCATCATTTTAAAAACGTTTTTATTCTATTTGCTAAGAGGAACAAATTACAGAGAAGACCTCTCAGCACTGTGACAAAAGAGTGGCTCTAAAACCCTTTTCAGCCAAACAAATGTTTCAGCTCAAGGCCTGATGGATGGTGCTTAAAGATGTGGCCACTGCAGCAAGGTTGGCATTAAAAATCACTGGGTGCAAGAAAGTTCTCCCAGGGGTTACTGTGGAGGTTGTCTCCCTGTAATCCTGGTGTGAGCAGCCCTTAACACCCTGAGTCCACCCAGTGAGCTCTGTGGCATCAGCCACGAGAGATCAGTAGCACAGCAAGCACCAGTGGGTCACTTCTCTCTCGATAAATGAGAAACTGCAACGGGATCAGCCCTTTTGGGGTGGCATCACTGTGGCAGGAGGGCTGGAACTGGATGATCTTCAAGGTCCCTTCCAACCAAACCATTCCATAATTCTTTCCCTGCCCCTGTTCAAGTGGGGTTCAAGCAGAAAGCAGTGCTGCTGCGTTGGGACCTGTGAGGAACCTGGGCAGGAACACACCTGCTGTTGGGATGTATCAGAACAGGGTGGCTTTGGGGCTTTCCCAGGAATGCCTTTGCTGCCAGCAGCTGTGCTGGATGTTGGACAGGGGACAGATTCACCACTGGCAAGCTTGAAAGCATTTCAGATGGCTTCTGTCCCTGCTCCAGTGCAGCACAGAATAAAATCAGATGTTGGAGAAGATGTCATACTTAGACATCACCATTCTGACAGGTCGATTTTCAGGATGTTTATTAACATAGCTTGGAATGTCACAGAAAGGTTTGTCAGATAAACTAGCCAACTGAAGTTCTTACATGAGACTTCCTTGGTTTTATTGAGGTGCTTTGAACTCTTCATTTAGTCTCTCAACAATTCATCTCATTCAGGCCTTTCTGGAAGAGCCTCTGCAAGGTCTGTGGCTGGGGGATCAGGCCCTGCCTGCTCCCTGTGTGTCTGGGTGTGGAATCCTTTGAATCCCTCAGGGCAATCCCCAGGGCCTTGCCCTGGAAGAATATGCTATAGTGTCTCCACCTAGGCTGCAAGAGAAAACTTCCCCATGGAGCCTTGCACAACACTATGAACCACCCCAATTCCTTTCCCCATATGTCCCAAATTCTGGTAGTTTCTCCTTTCCCTGTTCCCTCATTGGTTGTGGTATCCCTGGTACCTGGCTCTGTGTCTTCCCTGTAGGGCACTGCCCTTTGCCCTGCCCTTTGTGCCACCCCAGTGCCTTTGGACCATTGGCCACTGACCCCTAATTAACCCTGTGCACACCACATGGTCAGATCTTTTGTCTCCGATTCCCCTTTGGCGTACTGAAATAAACCTTTGCTGGAATTTGTCATACAAAAGGCCCTTCTGCCTCTCGTGGCTGAACTGGCCATGGTGAGTCTGGTGTGTGGACTTGGCTGCTCTCCCTAAATGTTTACCCAAGCAGCTTTTCCACAGGAGATGCTTATTGGGAAATAGGCAGCAGCATCCACCATCTAAACCCCTGTGTTGCTCCATCTGGGTGCCCTGGGAGGCAGAAGGAAGCAGCAGTGCCAATTGTTTGCTCATGCTGTAAGGACAAAACTCCTCTCTTAGGGTTTCCTCTGCAATCCCAGGAAGAGAAGGACATGTCTGTCCTTGTCATCCCTCTGGGCAATGATCAGACAGAACAGCAATGAAACCAGGCTGGCAGCACCAGGGCTGGTCACTCGCAGGCAGAGGCAGCCCAGCTCATCCAGCCCGAGCTGAGCAGCGCCTGGGAGAGGTGGCACCATGGCACTGGGCATGGTGCATCACCCCAGGGGTTCCTTCTGCATCCCATCCCCTGCAGAGCCCCTGCTGTCCCTGGTTACCTGAGCAATGGAGAGGCAGTGCCCAGGCTGGTGCTGCTCTGAGGAGATGCTGCACTCAGCAGGCAGCTCTGGCTCCCCAGCAGTACCGTGGGAGGAAAAGCTGCCCAGGGAATGCATTTGTAAAGCATTTCTTCCCAAGGAAGAGGAGTTTGTCATAGGAGTTTGTACTTGGGATGTGCACTCACACTTGTGAGGTGTCTGAGCTTCCTCCCTGCCTGAGGTGGGGAATGCTGGGGGTGCTGGGGCAGCTGCTGGGGGAGCTTCCAGGCCTGGTGCTGTGAAACCTCTCCATCAGCTATCAGGAGGAGGTGACATAGAGCATATTAGTGACATTTTCCAGTGGCACTTAACTGGGAGGAGCAGTAAATGCCAGACAGTGAACTAATGGAAAAGGCTGAGTGAAGAAGGGACAGAAAGAAATAAAATGAGATTCAGGCTCTGGACCTCTTCTTCCCATCAGTAATCCATCTCATTCTTACCTGTGTCTGTTACATGTCTTCCTTTTGTGTGTAAAAATGCTTTGTTTTGAAGTAACAAACAATCTGGAGTGTGGAGGATTTTATTAAGAGTTGGTTAGCTGAGAAAGGCCATACTGACATAATGCCACTGGTTAAGCTGAAAGAGGGAGGTCAGCAGTCTCTGATTCAGTGACTGCTGACAGGCAAGAATGCCGGATGACCTTGCTGCAACATGAGGAAAGGGAGGTGAGATTAGTCCTGAATATCTGCAGAATGTAACAGAAGAATAAGCACAAGAATGTAGAAGTAGGTGTAGTTGCTGATATGTAACTAACCAATCCTGAGCTCAACTTTTGCAATATGTATGAAGCTTATTAAGAACTATATTTAACCCGCCGTATTCGATCAATAAATTGGACTTGGATGAACCAACTGGTGTCTGGGTCTCCTTCCTCCGACAAATGGTGGAGAATGCGGGCAAAGGCACTCTGAACATTCGCTCTCTTGGATTATAAATTCGCCACGGTCGGGGAAGTTGGGTGAGAGTCCTTGCAGCCGGGACGGTGCCGGATTTTAAAAGCACCCTTGAGGATTACAAAAGGTATCTCAAGTCTCTACGTGTCGCTGGAGCCTGGAAGGGCTGCAACAGCGCGCGCTGATATATAGGTATGGATAGGCAAGCGACATACGATCCCTTCTCCTCATATTTAGAAAGACGAGGAGTAAAAGGGATAGATTTAAAAAAGGAATTACCAGGGTTATTAGCTTATGGTTATTCTAAAGCAATTTTTGCTAATTCATATACAGTTCATGAGATAGTAGAGTGGAAAAAGTTTGGGGATATCCTGTGGGATACAGTGTTAGATGATGATAAGTCAGCAAAGAAATTTGGCAAGTTATGGCGGGTGGTGTATAATACGTTACTTCAGCAGGTCTCTGAGAGAAAGGCAGCAGAAAGGGCGACAGAAGCTCATAAGAGGAATATAGGGCATGGTCGTGAGGATGATCCCCTGGCACCTTCTGTAACTCAGATACTTATGCCTACGGGTCCCCAGCAAAATGGTGTGGAAAATTTTCCCTTAGATACAGTGGAACCATCTGCACCCTTCCTGTCAGAGGGGGAGGGCGAGTTGGATGGTGGGGGTGGGAGCAAGCCAGCTTTGCCTCCGCCGCCAGCTTCAGGCGAGTTGGATGGTGGAGGTAAGAGCAAGCCAGCTTTGCCTCCGCCGCTTCCCTCGAGCGGGCCGGCTCCCGGAGGGGGCGCTTCCCCCGCGCGAGTCGTCTCCGGTTTCACTGTCAGCTCCAGCAGCGGGGGGGGCCGCTTCCCCGGCGCGAGCCGGCCTCAGCGGGGGGGCCGCTTCCCCCGCGCGAGTCGGCTCCTGCCCCACCGCCTTCCCCGTACGAGAGCTCGGTCTCGGTACCGAAGTGCCAGCAGCATAGCACCCTTAAAGGGCCAGATCCCATCCCAGGGGCACACCATGATCTATGGGGGGAGATGGCTAAACAGAAAAGGGAAGCTTGGGCTGCTGTGGCAAAAGAAGTAATGCAGATGGGGGATGGCGAGGCGGTGGAAGTAGCTTCTAATCTTGCATGTCCGGTTACATACACACTACAGTAGGATGCACAGGGGAACCTTACGCATAATATAGCGGAATATAATCCCTTAGATTGGAAGATGTTAGCTCAATTACGTTCTACGGTTAGTTTGGAGTAAAAAGTGAACCTGTTAGGCAAATGCAAGAGTGTTAGCTACTTTAGGGGCAAATTGGACTATTGAGGAAGCTTTAGAGCGAATGGCATTAATGCCAACAGCTTCACAGGCATTTATAGCAGAAACTTTAAAGGAATTAGGATTAGGGTTACAAAAGCAAGCAGAGTCTACTCAAAATCAGGTGTTAGCTGCTCAGAATCAGGTGTTAGCTGCTCTTGCTCCTCTCCGAAGCGGCTCACTGGCGGACACGCAGAGCTCGAGACCATTCATCAAGTGTTACTGATGCGGCAATGAGGGACATACGTGCCCAGACACAAGTTGCCGCCATGGCATCGGAGACATCAGCTGCTGCCGTAACATCACTGTCACCTCCTGTCTGCAACAGCAACAGCAGGGAGCCTCGGTTTGGATTTATCAGCAGCAGTAGACGTCACACTAATGACGAACCGGCCTGAGAGGATACAAACTGGAGTAAAGGGTCCTCTTATATTAAATGGATAAAGATGTGGAGCATTGTTATTAGGACGTTCTTCAATAACTATGCTGGGATTATTTGTATTGCCTGGTGTTATCGATGCGGATTATACAGGGGAAATACAAATCATGGTTTACACCCTTTATCCTCCTATTAAAATAACAAAAGGACAACGCATTGCACAATTAATACCACTATCACAAATGACATCTGGTATACCATCATTTACTGGACAAACGCGGGATGAAAAGGGTTTTGGCTCTACTGGTGTTACACTTTTAACTGTGGATTTACAAAATAGACCAAAACAAAAGGTGGAAATTACCCATGGACATCAAAGCATAACCCTTTATGGATTATTGGATACAGGAGCAGATACCAGCATTATTTCTCCAGAAGCATGGCCACAACATTGGCCTCTATTCCCATCATCAAATATGCTCACCAGAGTAGGAGGATTTACATTAGCAAGTAGATCACCACTTTTGTTAGTGTGTATTGATGATCAACAAGTATCGGCTGTGTTTTCAGTTGTTCAATTACCTCCTACAGTTTCTTGTTTAATTGGAAGGGACATTTTAACACAATTGGGAGTGGTGTTAACTAATCATCACCCTTTGGGGTAATTGCCATTGCTTGGACTTTCCCCATTCCACTCACCTGGAAAAGGGACACACCAGTGATGGTTAAGCAATGGCCATTAAAAGGGGAGAGTCTTATGCATGCCCATGAATTGGTAAAGGAACAATATTCACAGGGACACTTACGACTTTCTACGAGCCCTTGGAATACACCTATTTTTGTTATCAAGAAGAAATCAGGGAAATATCGTTTGATACATGATTTACGGGCTGTAAATGAACAAATGGAACCAATGGGGGCCTTACAGCCTGGTCTTCCAAATCCAGCTATGATCCCAGAACACTGGCCACTTTTAATTATTGATCTAAAGGATTGTTTTTTCACTATTGGGCTGCATCCTGATGATATGAAGAGATTTGCTTTTACTTTACCGGCAATAAATCGTGGAGAGCCAGATAAAAGATTTGAATGGACGACTCTTCCGCAAGGCATGCGGAATTCCCCGATGTTGTGTCAGCTTTATGTTGATGCTGCATTACAGCCATTACGTCGTAAGTGGCCAGCAACTATAATATATCATTACATGGACAATATTTTGTTTGCACAGCAACAACCATTCTCCTCTCTGCAGATTGACAGTATTAGAGATACTCTTTCAGCATATTCGCTTGTTATTGCTGCTGAGAAAATTCAGACCACCACACCATGGAAATATCTAGGATGGACTTTAACGGATCAAAAATAATACCTCAAAAATTGGAATTACAATTGGACATTAAAACTTTGCATGATGCACAGAAGTTGCTGGGAGATTTACAGTGGTTAAAACCTATTGTGGGAATACCAAATCATTTATTAGAAACCCTACGGCCTTTGTTAAAGGGTATTGATCCTACTACTCCAGTACACCTGACAAAGGAGCACCACCTTGCCTTGCAACAAATTAGTAATTGTGTACAACAGGGATATGTGTCTCGTTGACAACTCGACTGCCCTATTGACCTTACTATTTGGAATAGTCCTTGCCATTTGCTTGGTGCTCTCTCTCAACAACAGGAGAAAACAGGGGAGATACGAGTTCTGGAATGGTTGTCACCATCACTACAACATAAGAGAACAATATTCTCAAAAATTGAACAATTGGCTGTGTTAGTCAAAAAAGGGCGTCTCAGAATTATTGAAGTGGATGGTCGAGAACCTGCTACCATTAGATTGCCTATGGAGAAAGAGACTTTGGACTGGTACTTGATTAATTCAAAGAACTTGCAGGAAGCATTATTAGCATCATCTGCTAAAGTAGAAACCAGCAAATTAGTGCCTAAAGTTTTGCAATGGATGACAGAATGGAACTGGATTACTCAACCATTGAGAGAAGAACGCCCTATAGAAGGAGCTATTACAGCTTTTACAGATGCGGGAAAGAAATCAAGGCGTGCTGCTGTCACCTGGCAAGAAAAAGGACAATGGAAGCATCAACTTCTTACAGCAGATCCAGCAGATAGTTTACAAACTTTGGAATTGTTGGCAGTAGTATGGGCAGTGTCTAATTTACAGGAGCCTTTAAATGTGGTCACAGACTCTATGTATGTTGCCAGAGTAGCCAGACGAATAGAGGAAGCAGCAATTAAGGAAGTGAATAATAAACGATTGTATGAGCTATTGATACAATTAAGGAAAGCTTTACGAGAGAGAAATGCAGTGTATTCTGTGATTCATATTAGGAGCCATAAATGGTCTGAAGGTTTAGGAGAAGGGAATGAACGTGCAGACAAATTGGTTACTTTACCCATTGATAACTCTTGTCCTATTGACAAGCATACATTGGCCAGAGAAGTACATAGTAGATATCATCAAAATGCAAAGTGATTAGCAAAGCATTTTGAGCTGAGTTTATCAGAAGCTAAAGCCATTGTTAGAGCATGTCCAATATGTAGTTATCATAATGAGGGAATAGGTTTAGGCATGGGAGTTAATCCTCGAGGTTTGGAAATAAATGAAAAATGGCAAATGGATGTTACACAGGTACCTAGGTTTGGTAAAGTTAAGTACGTGCATGTCACTGTAGATACATATAGTCACTACATATGGCCTACGGCTTAGGCCGGGGAAAAAGCTACACATGTTATCAGGCACCTGTTAAGTTGCTTTGCTGTCATGGGAGTCCCAAAGAGTATCAAAACAGATAATGGTCGAGCTTATGTGAGTGCTAGGGTCCAGAAATTTTTGAATCAGTGGTCTGTTAGGCATGTGACAGGTATTCCACACTCTCCTACTGGATAGGCAATAGTGGAAAGAGCAAATGGTACCCTTAAGCAGTATATTGAGAAGCATCAAGATTTAACAGACCCACAATCATGCTTAGCTAAGGTTCTGTATGTGATCAATCATTTATGTATTTTTGGGGAAGACGATATCCCTCCTGCAATTAAACATCATCCGAGGTCAGGTCAGGAAATTAAAACTCGACTACAGGATTATGGGAAAAACCTGCAAAAGTATTATACTGGGGTCGGGGATATCTCTGTGTTTCCTCACCTACAGGACCTTTGTGGGTGCCTGCTAAGTGGACTAAACCTGTTTTTGATGCAGCCTCTGGTGGACTGTCTCACAGAGGAGGACAAGGAGCTACTGGGGAAGAAACTGTTTCTAATCCTACGATCACTACTGTTATGGTTGAAGGGACACTCGAAAGTGTTGGACAAAGCACTGACACGTCACTATCGGACGGCCCAGGAGCCGATTGGTTTTATTGACTTATTATCAACTTTTCGTTTAACAAATCCAGCAAAGGAACATTGCCTTGACTGTTATGATCCACATTGTGCTGCCTGGATTGCTCTACGTTGTGAGGGTTGTGATAATACTTTTTGGATAGAACAATCATTATTATGGGATTTGTGGTGTCACATTTGTAAGCACGAGCACACGTTGGGTAAAAGCTGGCAAGATGAATTAAGGAGACAAACAGGGCTAAATGCATATGTAGCTTTAAATCTTTATGAGTCTCCTGAACAAAAAATTCTTGCTTATTATCAATGGGAAGTACAATGTGTTGTAAATAGAATTGAGGTTCAAAGTAAATCACGTATAGTCTCTGTAAGGTGTAGAAAATTAGTACCTTTAACACAACGTTCGATTGTAGGGTCCTTCAGAGGGAATCCTGAAAGAGCACTAGACTGCTGCATTGAAAAGTTGCAAAAATTAAGTTTGCAAGTAACAGTACCAGTAAAGTTAGGAGCAGCAAAACTGAAAACAGATAAGAAAAAGAAGGTAAGATGGGGAACAACCTCATCTAAATAAGGCTATTAGTGATTGCTAATTAGTTTTCTATGATTAGGGCAATTTCACATCTATGGGACCCTGCCTTGTGGGATGCTGTAGCTCCATGGGACCCTACTTCGTGGCATGCTATAGGTGTTGAAGAACAAGAACAGCGATTACGAGATAAGATACATTTTGTATTAAAGAAGGAGCTTGAATTGGTAGCTGTATATAGTAAGAAAGCTGAAGAGGCTTTGCAATCACCACCATTGAACTGGTTGGATTGGATCACACAGATAAATTTTAATACTGATCCTTTCCTATATACACTTCCTTGTTATGTTTGCAAAAAGGATAATAATAAGTGCTATGCTTGGGTAGCTTTGCATTGTGCTGATTGCAATAAGGTTTACTGGTATTCACAGAGGACAGTAGGAATTTTATGGTGTCACCCTTGTTTTGGGAAGTGGATTCGATATTCTTTCTGGTATAGAGCTCTTGAACAAAGTACTGGTCTACCAGGAAGGTCAGGATTACAACTTTATGAGAGTACAGAACAAGTGGCCGTAGCATATATAAGGTGGAAATTACAGCAAGTACTTAGGGAGCTTGAAATTACTACATCCTCACGCATCATAGCAGCTCGCTGTAAAGCTGATTTGCTTTTAAACCTACCTGATGCTATACCTGTAAGCAAGGATGCTGATTTTGAATTAGATCAGTGTATTCAGAAATTGACTCAGCCTCACAATAGACATTCTAACAAACCACGGAAAAGACAACGAAGAAAGGAAAAACAGAGAAAGCAGAAAGAAGAATGAGGTTTGTTTTTATACTGCTCAATGCTGCAGTTAGTGAAGCAATAGGGATAACACGTTTCAGTCAGCCAAGAGAAAATCTATGGGTAACACTTGCTAATCAAATTAATCAATCATCAATTTGTCTTAGTCTTGGAGGGGTTACTAATCCATTTCGAACATGCTTGGTAGGACTTCCAGTGTGGTCTCCTGGAGAATTTTGCAGTTTAATAAGTAATCGAACCTTATGCATGCGTAACATGTCTAACATCACATTGCCAGCACAGCAAGGATATACTGCAGGTCAGAGTGATGGCTATCGCCAATGTTTACTAATCCAATCACTTAACACTTCCTTGCATTCTCCTCCTGAAGAATTAGATCTTTTTGGAAGTGCAAATGCCAGTATGTCTAACACCACAGCTGGCGGATGGTTTAGTTTCAAACCCTTAGATGCCCGGAATTTAAATCAACCTAAAGACACATGGGCCACCTTAGATTCATCCCTGAATTTGAGTGAATTCTCTCCACAGCATTACAGTCAATGTAACGGCACAAACATCACGGCACCAATGAAATTATCTACAGGAATATTTTTAATTTGTGGAGACAGAGCATGGAATGGTGTACCAGCTAAGCCACAGGGTGGACCCTGTTATTTGGGAAAATTGTCCTTGTTTCACCCTAATGTATCCTTGCTAATGCAGCTCAGTCAAACATCAAACAGGAAAAAGCGTAGTATACATGACTTGGACTGCAGCCAGATTGGAGATCCAAAGTTTTGGGGTACATTCAGGCAAGTAGTAGTTTCAACTATTTTGCCAGGAGGATCTGCCAATAAGGCTATAAATTTAGCAAAGCAATTAGGGTGCTGGGCAAAAAATGAGCTGAACAAAACATCCCAAATTCTGGACATGATGACTGCAGATGTGCAAAGTGTTAACCATGCTGTTTTACAAAATAGAGCTGCTGTAGACTTTTTGCTCTTAGCACAAGGGCATGGATGTGAAGAATTTGAGGGAATGTGTTGTATGAATTTGTCTGATCATTCGGTGTCCATTCATACTAAGATAAAAGAATTACAACAGGGACTTCACAATCTCAAAGAAGAAGAAGGTTTAGGAATTGAAGAATGGCTTAAAGGCTTAGGGCTTGGACCATGGCTAAGGAACATTGTGATCTATGCTATAGGACTACTGGGTGTAGTTTTACTGTTTTTGTTTATTTTGCCTTGTGTCTTTAATTGTATTCAAAACATGGTCAGTCGTATGATAGCAAAAATGCAGACTAGTCTTCTTGCTCAAGAAGAAAACGGGGGAAATGTGGAGGATTTTATTAAGATTAGCTGAGAAAGGCCATACTGACATAATGCCACTGGTTAAGCTGAAAGAGGGAGGTCAGCAGTCTCTGATTCAGTGACTGCTGACAGGCAAGAATGCCGGATGACCTTGCTGCAACATGAGGAAAGGGAGGTGAGATTAGTCCTGAATATCTGCAGAATGTAACAGAAGAATAAGCACAAGAATGTAGAAGTAGGTGTAGTTGCTGATATGTAACTAACCAATCCTGAGCTCAACTTTTGCAATATGTATGAAGCTTATTAAGAACTATATTTAACCCGCCGTATTCGATCAATAAATTGGACTTGGATGAACCAACTGGTGTCTGGGTCTCCTTCCTCCGACACTGGAGAGTGGTAGACTTGCCTTTGTAGGAAAGAAAGGAAAGAAAAATGGAGGCAGGCTTTGCTGCTTCCTTGCTCAGCAGCTCTAACCAGAGTCTGGGGTCAGGGTGTGAGCTGAGCCCCCCAGACTAGGTCTGGCTCCTCTGTTTTCCTCTGAGCACGCTGGTGTGGGACATCCCATCCACCCAGGCACAGTGCTGGAGTCAGGCACAGTGTCCCCTGTGTGCCACCAGCACAGGATGCCCCAGCCTCAGCCAGGTCCCCAGCCCTGGCACTGGTGGCTCCTGGAGCTGGGGATGCAGCTGTGCGGAGCTTCGCTGCTCGCTGGGATTTGTTTCCTGGTAGTTTTTAATATTTATTTTATTAAGGGAGAAGGTGTGGTGCCGTCAGAGAACTTATTATGGATGCTCTGGCAGTGTGATTATTTCAGTACTGCAGCACTGCCGGTGTGTTTTGCTGGAACATTCACATATTGATTCCAAATTCCTTTGTTGCCGGTACTAGAAAGAAAGTCGCTTTTCCCTCACTCCCTGCGTGGAGAGAAAAAAAGAGTAAAGGAAGGTAGATGTTATCTGAGGCTTGCTCACACACCGAGGTAATTTTTGAGAGCTGCAGAGCCACTTACTGACTCATAACTGGGGCATGTTTTCAAACCCTTGATAGATTTTGAATTCTTTTACAATGGCAAACAAGGATGCACACTTGGGGACGAGCCAGGAATCTGCCTCAGTGAGCTGGATCACCTTTGTTCTGCTTGCTCCAGCCTTCCCAGGGGACATTTCTGTGCCAAGGGGGACAGGGTGATGCTGCAGGGGAGAGTCTGCTGTCCCTCTTGGGCTCCTCTTGATGGGCAGTCAGTGGCTGGCAGCTTTGTTCAAGGGGTGGGGATGGGATGGGATGGGATGGGATGGGATGGCATAGCATGGCATGGCATGGCATGGCATGGCATGGCATGGCATGGCATGGGGAAGCCACTGCCAGGAGTGCAGTGAGTTGCTGCACAATCTTGGTGGGAGGTTTGCAGGTCAGTGTGTGATGTACAACTTCCCAGCCTGTAGCTGTGCAGTGAGTTGGGGCTCAGCCCTGTCCCCATGCTGGAACACAAACCCACTTGTGGAATGTGGAATGATGTGCTAGAAAGGAGCCCAGGATGAGACCTTTCTCCTTTAGTGAGGAAACACAGCTGGTCATTTGGTTGCTCTAGGAGAAGAGAGATGGGGTTCTTTGGTTATCACTGCGTGCTGCATATTCCACACAGCAGTCCTCTGCTTTTACTAATGTGGTGCACAACGTGCCCGATCCTCCCTCAGTTGTGAGCCTAGTGAAAACATGTCCTGTTTTCCATTTGTTCATTAATTTATCATCTCGTTTTCAGCCTCTGCAAAGCTTGATATTGGTATAGGGCCTGGGAAAGGTGCACAGAGCAGAGTAACAGTTGTGATTTGGTTACAAGGAAATAATTTAAGTGGACAGGTTTAGCTGATAACATAAAGCACATGATAGAAATTGCTTTGCTTTATAAATACCAGCAGAGCCCCTGCGAGGGAGCTGCTGCCTGGTGCTGCTGCTCCAGCCAATATATTATAAGGAGATATAAAACAGATGTCTGAAAAAATCTGGCTGACTGAGATTAAAAGAATGGGGCTATAAATTAAAGTCTTCCTCAGAGTCTCTTTAAGGATCTTTATGGACAGCGCGCATCCAAATGAAGACGTGCCGGTGCTCAGAGGGACCTCCAGGTGCTTTGGGCTGCAGAGGCAGCACCCAGGGGTGGGGACAGCCTGTGGGGACAGTCAGTCAGAGCTGGCATGGGAGACCAAAGCCTGTCCTGGTGCTTCTGCAGCTGATAAAGGGATTAAACCAGGAACAGGAATAACACCATCCCTGCAGTGTCGCCAAAGGATCAGTGTCTCCTGCTTGGAAAATAAACGCTGTCGCTCTGCTTTGACATTTATTTCCAATAAAGACCTGTCATTTGTGCAGTGACAAGGGTTTCATCCTCTGGGAGTACTTTTCCTGTTGGACACTGTCTTTTTGGCTGTGAGGCAGCTGAGTGACTGAGGGGCAGGTGGGTGGCACGTCCCCAGCAAAAGCATTGGGAGCTCTGCTCACACCCTGGGGCTTTCTCCTGATCCATCATCCCAAGGCAATGCAATAACACCTATTCAAACAGAGAGCAGGTTCAGATTGGATATTAGGGAGGAATTGTTCCCTGGGAGGGTGGGCAGGCCCTGGCACAGGGTGCCCAGAGCAGCTGTGGCTGCCCCTGGATCCCTGGCAGTGCCCAAGGCCAGGCTGGATGGGGCTTGGAGCAGCCCGGGACAGTGGGAGGTGTCCCTGCCATGGCAGGGGGTGGCACTGGATTAGCTTTAAGGTTCCTTTCCACCCAAGCCATTCTGTGATTCTGTGATCTTATTTTTAATTGATTTTAATTTATTTTAGTTGTGGTTAAAAAAATCCCAAGAGTGGGATATTTTTTAATTGGTAAGGATTCCAAACCAATTGTGGGAGCAGGAGTTTGCTGCTTCCCCCTCCACAGCTGGAACCCTTCTCGCAGGTTTGTGGAGGGGATTTCACAGCTATTTCTGCTCACTGGGTAGTTGATTTAGAGCTGGGAAATTAACTAGAATGGAAACTCTTCTTTCCCTTTATGAGGAGCAAGGGATGAGGTCTGGCAGCTGTAGGATTTGCAGCTCTCAGGGAGGAGGGATGATTCAGTAACACATCTATGCAGTACCTACCTGTGGATACACATATTTTATTTGTCTGAGGTGTCAAGGAGAAAAAATGTTACGAAATGGCTTAAATGAAAAAGTGGTTTCGTATTTTTTTAATTGAGTTTCATTTCCCAAATGCAACTTAATGCAAACAATAAGTAAAAAATAATTTCTCTCGGGAAAGAGCTATTAACAGAATAGCTCTGTTTTAGCAGCATGTGAAGCTGTGTAATTGTTTACACATGTATTGCTCCAGTGTGTGCTCCCAGTTGTTGAATAGTATCAAATTATAGGAATCAAAGAGAATCAACTATTTTTAAGGGAAATGTCTAGAAGCTACATACTGAAACATGAATAAAATTCAAGATTTCCAGCTTACTCGTCTAAATCAGCAGTTTTAATCACATTATTCGAGCCAACCCACCCTAAAACACACTTTTGACTTCAAAATACCCCAAACTAAATAAGACAGAAGACCTTCCTTGAACAGCTATAACATTTTTAAGTGTCAGTGTCAATCTTTTTGTTGAAAACAGAGATGTTTTTCATGGTTTATTTATTAAAGCAGCACATTTGTCCTGCTGTGCAATGAACCTGGGCTGCTGTGCTGGGTGGAGAGGGGAAATCCCTGGAGCACCAAGAGCTGCTTAAACACATCAGGGCTGTGAGTTTTGCTCTGGGGTTCGGATGCTCCTGGTTAAATCCCATTTAGTGTGCAAAGGAGGAGCAGGAAGGGTTTGTGCCTTGGCTGATGCAGCCTTGGGGATTTGGCTGTGCTGGGGGTGCAGCTCATGAGCACCAGGCCTGGATTTCATTTTGTTTCCTGCATGCTGATGAGACAGATGAGTAATGCCATGGTTGACTCTCACAATTAAAAGGAAAATATTAAGAGAAGTTTTATAGTTGTGTTTTACCCCCTTGTGTTGTTATCAGGGGTGCCCTGGGTTTGGGACATTTGGGAGGGTCACTTGTTGCTGTGGCAGCACCTGACCCCCACTCAAGGTGTCAGGAAGGGATCTCCACCCCTGGGCAGGGAAGGAGGAGTCGATGGACAGAACTTTGGGGGGGCTAAAGGGTTAAAAGGTGAAACCTCCATGGTGTGGGTGAGCACATGGTGGGGAAAATCCTCTGCTCCCAGCACTGTCATATTTTCTCTATTCAGTCTTCTGTTGTATTTTTGATAGGGTTTTAATAAACCTTTTAAAGTTTTTGGAAGTGAGTAGCATTTCTCACACTGAGAATAGAGGGCTGGGCCCCCAAGCCCCCCACCCTTCTGGAGCCTGCTCCTGTGCTTTCCCTTTGGGTGATTCCCTCGATGGGATTCCATCCCCCTCCTTCCTCTCCCCTGGCTGGATGCAGCTGGAGCTGTGCTGTGCTCCCTGTCAGGGGCCATTCCCGGCTGCGTGACAGCCCAGAGCTGCCACAGCCACTGCTGGGGCTGTGACCTGGCCTGCCCAGCTCTGGTGGCACAGTCAGGAAAGCTTTGGGATTTGGGGGGAGGCAGCCCGGCCCCGGCGGTGTCTGCGGAGGAGGGGATCGTCCTCCCGCCTCCCGTTCAGCCCGAGATGGCATTTCATCCTACAGAGCCTGGCCTGGAAGGGACCTCACAGCTGACCTTGTTCCACCTCTCTGCCATGGGCAGGGACGTCTCCCACTAGAGCAGGTTAGCATTGGCCGTGTTTTCCTTGCTGGCAGAGCCCTGTCCTGGTGTTGCCCGAGCCAGGGACAGGAGATGTGATGTTGCTCTTTTCATGGAGATCCTACAAACTCCTTTCTGACCAGCACTCCACCACCAGCAAGGGGCACAGATTGGTGATGGCACCATATTCCTGCAGAGCCAAACTTCTCAGCGGGGGAGGATGCTCCCATAGATAGACAGAGATTAAAGGTCCTGTGTATCACAAATGTAAAGAGCAGGAGGAGGTTGGGATCTGTCCATGGAAAGCATTCCAAGTGTGGAGGAGGCACATGTAGCCTATTCTCCCCTAAAATAGGGAGATAATCACACCTGTCCTCTCACATATCCAACCAATGCAACTTCCAATGGACAGGACTGATGGTGAGAAAGAGAGTCTTCCAGAAATGCAAACCTTGTTTTAATAGGAAATCCTCCAAGATGGATTTTCCTGCACTTTCCAAATGCATTTATACCTATTGGATGACTACAGACTTTGAAATGTTTCTGTCTGAATTGTGACAAACATCCCAGTCTTACACAGGAAGGACCAGGTCCGTTGATCAGGGAAATGTCTCTTTGGTCTTGAACAGGGAGGGATCGATCCATTTGTTCCCAAGACCAGAGTTTTTATCTCTGAGTACATGTATTTATTCTATAAAATAATTACCCTTGCCTTCACTTCCCTTTGGTAGGAGATGCTCCCTGTCTCCTGCAAGCTGTTACTCTATCCCAGGTATCTTTTTAGGTAAAAGGAAGAGAGACAGGAAAAGCTAAATAAGGAATCCTCCACATAAGGGGGGAGGGTGAGCAGCTTTGGTCTGTCTGTCCATCTGTGAGCAGCTCTGTGGCTGTTCACCTGCAGACTCACTGTCCTGGGCAGGCAAAATTCCTGCATTAGGAGAAGAAGAAAGGCCATAAAGAGGTAGCAACCAAATATTGCCTCCCCTTCACCCCAGTGCTGGGCTGGCCATTGAGATGTGTTTGTGGTGAACTGATGAAAACCACTCTGAATTTCTTATCTTTTCTGCACTTAAAACGGAAGCTTAATGTATTCTGTGTATTTTTGTTGGCAGATAGTAGTGATCTTAAATTCCTTTTAATACAGTATTTCCACACCAACACAGCCTTGATGTGCAGCATACCTGGCTGTACCCTGTGGGATGCTTTGATTTCTCTTTGGCAGCTGCATTTTATTCTGTCTGCCCCAATCAACAACAATTCCCCTTTCTCCATGTAGCCTCCAAATCCACTCCTGGTGTGGAGTTTTAGTGCTCTGCTAGGATCTGGGCCAGAAGGGAGGAAGGAACCAGTGTCTGCTGGGCTCAGGGTTCCACCTCCACTGTGGATCAGAGCCAGCCGGGCAGCAGAGGGACACCTTTTGTAGCTCAGGGTGGCATTTCTGGGAGGGAAAAGCAGCACTTTAGGGGTGCTGCTGGATGGGAGGGGGGTCAGTGGTGGATATCCCACTCCTCACTGTGTGGGATAGGGAGGAGCTCTTCCCAAGGAGGACCATGTGTCTCCAGCTCCCAGCTCCTCCTCAAGCAGGAGTCGCTCAGTGCTCTGAAACAATGTAACTTTGCTTGCAGGTGAGGCTGTTCCTGCAGGGTCACACATGCGGCTGAACCTGCAGACAGGAGAAAGAGAGGCCAGGCTCCCAGACAGAGAAAATGGGAAAAGAGGCACAAGAGAAGAGAGAAGAAGGAAAAGGCACAGACATGCAAGGCATTGGGTTATGTGGGCTGTGGGATTCATGCCTTTTATTAGAGGCCAGGTTCCCTGGTGCTCTCAATTCCTTCCTCTTCCTGAGACTCCATTGCTGGGTGAGGAGCTCAGCCGTGCTGAAAGCAGAGGCCTGTCCTTTGTGTTCCATTTGGGATGGCAGTGGAAGTGTCCTGAGTGCACATTCAGAGGAACCTTCATGGCTTCCCATGCCACGATAACAAAACTGCTTCCACAGCGTTGGTGTAGTTCTCGCAAAGTCCTTGGGCTGTCCTTGAGGTGCAGTGTTTGGGGTGAGAGGGGTCTCTCTGTGCTTTTTAGACCGAGGTACTTCCAGGGGGCTGTCTATTGGACTTTATCTGCTGCAATCTCAAAACCTTTCTCCTGTACTGCAGCGATGACGTCATCTACTGCAATGTCCAAAATGATTTGAGCTTCTGCACAAATGAGTGTATCGTCCATATAATGAAAAATGATAGTATGAGGATGTCTTTTCCAGATGGGCGAGGGAATTTGGGCTCCAAGCCATTGACAAATAGCAGGGCTCTGCTTCATTCCTTGAGGAAATACGCTCCACTGGTACCTCTGTAAAGGTGCTTGTTGATTGTGGGATGGAAAAGGCAAACCAGATTTGTCATTAGGGTGCAAGGGGGAGTCCACAAATCAGTCATTTAGTCCTATAACAACCGTCTATCAATCTTGGGGTATCATGGAGGCTGAAGGCAGGCTGGGCTGGAGGGGACCCATGTCCTCAATGACCTCATTGATTTTCCTAAGGTCCTGCAGGAGCCGCTTCTTGTCTTTGCCAGGCTTTGGTATGACAAGGACAGGCGCATTGCATGGGCTAGTAGATGGTATAATGTGGCCCACAGAAAGCTGCTCCTGCACGAGGGACTGCAGGTACTTTAACTTTCTGCCTGAGAGGGGCCACTGATCCACCCATGTGGGGTCGTTGGTCTTCCTGGTTAACTGTAGGGTGGCGCCCTGCTCAGTGGCCCCGTCTAGAAACCCTGAGGTGTTGATAGGATCTCTAGCCTTGTCCCCCACTGGGACAAGAGGTCTCTTCCCCAAAGTGTTATTGTTGCCCAGGTGATGAATGATTTTACTGCAGCAACTGTGCCCTCAGGATCTTCCATGCAGATGGTGTCTTGACTCCAGAAGCTGGTAGTGGCACTCGCGATGGCTAAAATTTCCCCAGCAGTTGGAACCAGGGGCCATCCTTTAGCCAGTCAGAGCGGGAAATTATCATGATGTCAGGTCCTGTATCTAATAATCCTGAATGACATCTCTTTCTCCTCTTACACGACAAAGCACACTTTAGAACGGGTCTATTTCGGCCCGTAATCTGTGCCCACATCACCATTGGATCAGCTGGTGCAGTGATCATGTCCAGTAGGAGGTAGGCTCTGCCTATACCTGTTCCTTTTGGAATGAAAAGGGGAGGATCTAAGCATAGAGCCTGGACAGTTATCTCCTGCAAAGATGTCAAGGCGACTATATCAGATAATATAGTGAGTGTCCCCATCTCTTCCCTGGTGTTGGTTTAAATCAAAATGTCTCTGCACCGTTCTTCAGGCCCGTATTGGCCTGTTGGAATATGGTGAACATAAATATTGTGGATTGGAATTGAAAAGGCTCTTACCAGCTGCCTTTGGGTTCCAGGGCAGAGCTGTCTTCTGTCGAGTTTCTGCAGCAATTGAGCTGTCCCGATGGATCTGAGAAGGTCGCTGTGCTGGTTCTCCATGATGTTGAGGAGAGTAGGGCTGAATGGCCTCACATTTGGCGTCATTGCGCGGGGCCTTTCCACGACTGTATGAGGTTTCCTGCAGACCACCGGTTTTGCTGGTTTTGGAAAGCATGTGGATGAGGGGGGCAGTGAGGACAGTGGTTGTGACACCTAGAAGGTCCCTGGTAATAGCCTGTATTTTTACAATTCTGTTGAAAATGCCTCATTTCCCCACGTTTAATGCAAGGTCTTTTTTCATGTATATGTCGGGAAATAACTTGGGAGGCTATTAGCACCACAAATACACTCTGACTGGTAGCCTTATCTAGGCTGGCATAAAGGCTTTAGGATGCCCTAAGGGTGCATGCCTAAACCATTTGTGCAATGATAGCCTTTGGGGAGAGTGACATGAGGGATGAGAAAAGGACAAAAACGCACTGACATGCAAGGCTTTGGGTTTAGTGGCCTGTGAGATTCATGCCTTTTATTAGAGGCCAGGTTCCCTGGTGCACTAAATTCCTACCTCTTCCTGAGACTCCATTGCTGGGTGAGGAGCTCAGTAGTGCTGAAAGTAGAGGCCTCTCCTCTGTCTTCCTTTGGGATGGCAGTGGAAGTGCCCAGCGTGCACATTCAGATGCACCTACATGGCTTCTCTTGCCACAACACCAAAACTAAATGTGCAAGGTGGCTTCTTTGAATGACATTTAGTCCTTTGAAATATCTGCAGCAAGTGGTCTGAAACTGCTTTCTGAGCCTGCTCCATGGGATCAGCTGTGAGGGGCTGAGGGCTGGCCTGAGCGCAGGACTGTGTCCCACTGGGAGCAGGCCCACAGCCTCACCTGCAGAGCAGACACTGCCAGAGGCCCTGGAGATCTCACCTGCTCTGCAGCCACCTTTTTAAAGGTGCTATAAACATCAGCTGGTGCTGACTTTCCCCTTGGACCCCTTTGTTTAGTCAGTATGGGGAATTTCTTTCCTGAAGCCCGTGGGATTTCCCCCTGGCAGCTGTGATGGGGATGCTTGGGGATTGTGGGGGTTTGGGGGCAGCTGCCCACGCAGGGGCTGAGCTCGGAGCCCTGTTGGGCCCACGGCCCCCGCAGCAGCAGCAGCAGCCACAGGGCCCAAAGCCCCACGCCCCTTGCCCAGCACAGCCTGCCCTGTCCCTGCAGCTGTCACCCGAGTGGGACCCAGGGGCCAGTGGCCGCTGGCAGCAGCAGGAATGTGGGCATGGCAGGATGCCCTGGCTTGGCTTTTGTCTCTTGAACAATGAAAGCTCAGGGCAGTGCAGAGCAGGCTGGGAAGCAGAGGCTGGAGCCTTTGGAGGCTGCAAGCCTTAAAGATCAGCCCCTGATGCAGCCCAGATGCAGGTGCCCCAGTTATCAAGGCTGTGGTGGCCTTCAGAGCGTGCAGGTGGATTTTGCATGCCTGTGGCCTGCTGCCTGCTCTGGGCCCAGGAGCTCCTGTGGCTCCAGCAGGAAGGGTGGCTGAAGGTTTGCTGCCTGCTTTGGTGGCATGGCTGCAGGGGCCAGTGCTGTGAGAGCCCCCTGGGTGAGAGCTGGTGACAGCTGAGCTATTGGGGACAACGCTGTGCCCCAGGGCAGGAAGAGCAGCAGAGCCCAGTGCCAGGAGTGGTGTCAGTGGGAGCCCCTGTGCACAGGGACCCCCAGCCCCAGGGTGGCTGTGCCAGCACCTGCAGGGACCTCCAGCCCTGGGAACTCGGATCAAGAGGAACCCACAAGTGTGCAAACGCTGCCTGTGCCCAAAAGAATGGCAAGAAGTAGAGATGTTGTAAAAAGAAACAGTATTTATTTGCCGAAGATCAGCAAAAGCTCGGATTTACAGAACATGTTTCATTTTAAAAATCCCTATAACAACAACAATGTACAGAAGATATTTACATGGGATCCGATGGACTAACAATCTTCAAAACGTATTTACAGAAATCTTCTAACGCAGTGAACATATCTACAAGAATCTTGAAGCTTTCAAACATATTTACAAAGGCGTGGCATCTGCGCCATCATCTGCATCAGTCCTGGAAGAAAGGAAGCAGCAGAGCTGGCCTCAGCTGCCAGCACTGGGCCCAGCAAGGCTGGGAGCTGGGCCCCAGGAGCTGGGACAGGGCTGGCAGGGCTGGCCTGGCCCCAGGCAAGCGCAGGGCAGGCCGGGGCTGGTGCTTGTTCCACCACAATCCAGTCCCCCTGCGGGCACTGTGTCCCTGAGCGGGGCCATCCAGCCCAGCCCCAGTCTGGCGTAAGGGGACCCAGTGTGTCTGTGGGCAGGGCGTGGGAAGCAGCTGCCTGTCTTACCTGTGGGGCTCCATCTTCATCCAAGGACCATGGGCTCCTCCTCATCATCGTCATCGACTTCCATGTCCTCGATATCATCATCCTCCGCATCAAACTCCATGTCTTCCATGTTGTCCTCCTCCTCTACTTCCATGTCCTCCACAGGATCTTCCTCGTCCACCTCCATCTTCTCCTCCCTCTCTAGCACCATGTCCACTTCCATCTCCTCCACGGAGTCTCTGGCACTCTGCAAGGGGCAGCACAATCTCCCAGTGGGCTTCCTATCCCACACCATCCATTCCCACATGGCTGCAGCCTGCCCAAGCCGGGTGCTCCCCTGCCTGGAATGGCACTGTACCTCCACTGGCACAGCAGTGCACATCCTGCTGGGATCGGTGCTCCAGAGCAGGCAGCAGAAAAAGCCCAGTCAGCAGCAACAGCTCAGCAGTGAGGGGCAGAGCACACAGTGAGTGGCAACTGACGCTTGGCAGCCAGTGAAGTGCCTGCTCTGCTCGTTTCCAGGTCCTGGACATTCCACCTGGAACCCTCTGGGAGCTGTGATGTCACTGAATTTCAGGGCTGCTGTGCAGTGGGAGATGGGGATGGCAGAATGATCCAATCCTTCAATGGTTTGGCTTGGAAGGGACCCTAAAGATCATCTGGTTCCAAGCTGAGCAACCTCCCAGCACACCAGGTTGCTGTGGCCCCTGTCCCACCTGGCCTTGGATGTTGCTGGGGATGGGGCATCCACAGCCTCTCTGCACTGGTCCCCGTGACCAGGACAAGCACCCTGAGAGTAAAGAACTTCTTCCCATCATCAAATTTCTTCCAATTTTTGCAGTTTGATCCCATTCCCCTGTGTCCTGTCACTACAGTTCCTGACAAAGAGTCCTCTCCCACTTCCCTGTGGGTCAGGCTGTTCCTGCAGGGTCACACGTGTGGCTGAACCTGCAGACAGGAGAGAGAAGCCATGTACCCACTCAGAGAAAATGGGGAAAGTGACAAGAGAGATGAGAGTAGGAGGAAAATGTAGAGACATGCAAGGCATTGGTTTGGGTGTGCTGTGGGATTCATGCCTTTTATTGGAGGCCAGGTTCCCTGGTGCACTCAGTTCCTGTGTGGTGGCCTGTCCACAGCCAGCCTCTGTGAGTTACCTGCTCTCCCAGAGCTGGGAGCACGCTTGCTTAAACTGCTGGTGAGTGAGTCTCTAAAGGGATCTTTGTGTGGAACTCCAAACATTGTGTATTGCGATGAAGAGGGTCCAGGGAAGGAAAAAAAATGGGGCTGGGGACACAGGGTTTTATATGGGGGGGAACGGCAGCAGAGCATTACAGTAAGCCGGGACCAATAGGGTATAAGAGAGTGGGGAACATTCTAGAGGGAGTACATATACGGAAAATACAGCAGTTGAACTGGGTGACACCAGCAAAACGTGCGGAATCAGCATGAGCCCGCAAATGCCCATGGGTGTCACCATTGCATTTAGAGCGGTGTCTCTCTTTTACCTTGGTCACTTTGCCCTGAGGTATTACAGTTCCAATGGTAGGCCCCTGAGCCCTCACCTCTCCCTCCTTTTTGTTTTCTATCAAGAATGCTTCTGCCATAGAGGTTTGCATGCATTTAGCAAAAATGGATACAATAACCAGCACAATGAATGCAATAAACAAAGCCCACAAAACAGTCTTAACTAGAGATGAGAGCCAGCTTTTGATCCCCCAGTGTCTGAAAAGTCCACTGAACCAGTCGTTGTTGCCTTCCGTCTGGATCTTGTTTCCTTGATCTTCTAGCAGCTGGATGCTCTGGTATATTGACTCCCTCTGTGACAGCAGGTTGAAAAAACACATGCCTTCAAATGCCTGTCAGGCATGGCCATGGACAAGAAATTGTGGCTTGACTGTGGAAGCACCCAGCTGAAGGCATGCGGCTCAGGGAGGAGCATCCAGATTCCTGCTGCAGCGGCAACAAATGGCAGCATCCTCTGACTTGAGCTGATGTAGTATCTGGAGGCTTGGGTGGCCTAAAACTGAACAGATAAAGAGAGTAGAAGGTGAAACGTAAGTTCTGGTCCCACTAAACTTTCTCTTCTGTATGACAAGGTGTGAACACAGCTTATTAGAAGGATCATATATCAATGCTAAAATATAGTTTTTACAAATGTCAAATCATATATCCTGGTTAGTTGTGTGTGAGCTATCTTGGTCTTGGTGTGGGTGGTCAACGGTGCTTAGGAGATCTTCGTCTGTCCTTTTATCCTTTCTCTTTCCCAGGCTGATGCTCTCACTCTTCCGCTTTCATTCTGTTCTTCTGATGGTGGCTCTGGTGTTTGCCTCGCCGTTCCCAGAAATGGTTTTATGATTTTGCTGGGGTCCATCTTGGATTTGCTGCTGGAGAGACACAAGTGTATTTTCTTCTCCAAGTAATTAATGGGAACGGGCCCATAATTTCTTTAGATTCAGGTTCTTTGATCAACGCAGGTGGCTTTTCTTTTAATTGGGCTTCAGTTGAATTAGTAAAATGCCTGATGATTGGGGGAGTTTTCTCCATCAATGAGTTGTTCAAAATGTTGAATACCTAAAGAGCCTTGGCCAGTCTCTGAAAGGGAGATAATATCTGGACTCCCCACCCAGGTGATCAAGGATCCTTTTGATGGATCAGTGAGCCCTCTTCACTCGGGACTGTCCTGTGGCGGAGTGTGGTATGCCTGTCACATATTTTATACCCCGGTGGTCAGAAACGTGTTGGAATCAGTACAAGATATAAGCAGGAGCATTATCAGTTTTAATTTCCTGTGGAACTGCTAAGGTGCAAAAAATTAAAAAGTGATGTTTTATGGCGTGTTTGATTTCTTCACCAAAATGGGCAGAGGCAAAAACCGTGCTGGAAAAGGCATCGATTGAGACGTGGATGTATTTTAGTCTGCCAAAGCGGCTTAGTGTGTGATGTCTGATGGCCAGATGTGGAGACTCTCTCGTCCACTTGGATTGGCTCCAGCTCTGACAGAAGCAAGGCCATGTTCCTGACCATTTGGGCAGGTGGCTCCAGTGGATCTTGCCTGGTCTCAGGTAATTTTGAAGATCCTAAGCAGCACAGGAATATTTTGATGATCAAAGTGATGGCTGATCCTAGTCTGTTCAAAAACCATCTAAGGCATATTGCAGTGGTTCAGATGTTTGAAGTAGCCAATTGAGGTGTTTTTGAGTGAGAATAATGTACATATTCACAAAGTCTGTTCCTGCAAGGGAGCACTGACGCTCTCTAGCTTTCCTGATCAGTTCTGCAGTAACTTTCTGTGGGGTTGTAACAGTATTAGTAGGTTGGTGTGCTCTGAAAACACATTCAATTTCTGTCAGGGGATCGGAGGTAGTTGAGTCCCACTGAAACATAAATGCATGGAATTTTGGACTTACATCAAGGATTGCCAGGGAGAAAGGAAAATCAGGGTGGTATCTGTGTGCCTATTTAGTTTGAATCGCCTGGGGTACCTTTTGTACTGCTGCTTCCTCTGCCAGTGTCAGTGATCACAGGGAATTGAGTTCTTCACTGCCTTTAAGGAGCAGCAGGAACAGTGGCGCAAGATCTTCTGTGGTGATTCCCAGCAGTGAATGTACCCAATTGATGCTTCCACAGAGCCTGTGGAGTCCTCACAGAGTCTTTGGGTTGTCCTTGATTTGCAGTGTTTGGGGTGTGATGGCTCTCTCTGTGCTTTTTAGGCCAAGGTACTTCCAGGGTGCTGTCTTTTGGACTTTATCTGCTGCAATCTAAAAACTTTCTCCTGTACTGCAGTGATGATGTCTTCTACTGCAACGTCCAAAATCATTAGAGCGTCTGCACAAATGAGTGTATCGTCCATATAATGAAAAATGATAGTGTGAGGATGTCTTTTCCGGATGGGTAAGGGAATTTGGGCTCCAAGCCATTGACAAATAGCAGGGCTCTGCTTCATTCCTTGAGGAAATACAGTCCACTGGTACCTCTGTAAAGGTGCTTGTCGGTTGAGGGATGGAAAAGGCAAACCAGATTTGTCATTAGGGTGCAAGGGGGAGGCAACAAATCAATCATTTAGTTCTATAAGAACCGTCTATCAATCTCGGGGTATTATGCAGGCTGAAGGCAGGCTGGGCTGGAGGGGACCCATGTCCTCAATGACCTCATTGATTTTCCTAAGGTCCTGCAGGAGCCGCTTCTTGTCTTTGCCAGGCTTTGGTATGACAAGGACAGGCGCATTCCAGGGGCTAGTAGATGGTACAATGTGGCCCACAGAAAGCTGCTCCTGCACGAGGGACTGCAGGTACTTTAACTTTCTGCCTGGGAGGGGCCACTGATCCACCCATGTGGGGTCGTTGGTCTTCCTGGTTAACTGTAGGGTGGCGCCCTGCTCAGTGGCCCCGTCTAGAAACCCTGAGGTGTTGACAGGATCTCTAGCCTTGTCCCCCACTGGGACAAGAGGTCTCTTCCCCAAAGTGTTATTGTTGCCCAGGTGATGAATGATCTTACGGCAGCAACTGTGCCCTCAGGACCTTCCATGCAGATGGTGTCTTGACTCCAGAAGCTGGTAGTGGCTCTCCTGATGGCTAAAATTTCCCCAGCAGTTGGAACTAGGGGCCATCCTTTAGCCAATCAGAGCAGGAAATTATCATGATGTCAGCTCCTGTATCTAATAATCCTGAAAGACATCTCTTTCTCCCTTTATATGACAAAGCACACTTTAGAACGGGTCTATTTCGGCCCGTAATCTGTGCCCACATCACCATTGGATCAGCTGGTGTAGTGATCATGTCCAGTAGGAGGTGGGCTCTGGCTATAACTGTTTCTTTTGGAATGAAAAGTGGAGGATCTGAGCATAGAGCCTGGGCAGTTATCTCCAGCAAAGATGTCAAGGCGACGACATCAGATAGTGTAGTGAGTGTCTCCATCCCTTCCCTGGTGTTGCTTAAAATCAAAATGTCTCTGCACCGTTCTTCAGGCCCGTATTGGCCTGTTGGAATATGGTGAACATAAATATCATGGATAGGAATTGAAAAGGCTCTTACCAGCTGCCTTTGGGTTCCAGGGCAGAGCTGTCTTCTGTCGAGTTTCTGCAGCAATCGAGCTGTCCCGATGGATCTGAGAAGGTCGCTGTGCTGGTTCTCCATGATGTTGGGGAGAGTAGGGCTGAACAGCCTCGCATTTGGTGTCACTGCGCGGGGCCTTTCCACGTCTGTATGGGCTTTCCTGCAGACCACCGGTTTTGCTGGTTTTGGAAAGCATGTGGATGCGGGGGGCAGTGAGGACAGTGGTTGTGACACCTAGAAGGTCCCTGGTAATAGCCTGTATTTTTACAATTCTGTTGAAAATGCCTCATTTCCCCACGTTTAATGCAAGGTCTTTTTTCATGTATATGTTGGGAAATAACTTGGGAGGCTGCTAGCACCACAAATACACTCTGACTGGTAGCCTTATTTAGGCTGGCATAAAGGTGTTAGGATGCCCTAAGGGTGCATGCCTCAACCATTTGTGCAATGGTAGGCTTTGGGGAGAGTAACATGAGGGATGAGAAAAGGACAAAAACGCACTGACATGCAAGGCTTTGGGTTTAGTGGCATGTGGGATTTATGCCTTTTATTAGAGGCCAGGTTCCCTGGTTCACTCAATTCCTGCCTCTTCTTTAGATTTCATTGCTGGAGGAGTAGCTCAGTAGTGCTGAAAGCAGAGGCCTGTCCTTTGTCTTCACTTTGGGATGGCAGTGGAAGTGCCCTGAGTACACATTCAGACGCACCTACATGGCTTCTCATGCCACAACACAAAAACTAAATGTGCAAGGTGGCTTCTTTGAATGACATTTAGTCCTTTGAAATATCTGCAGCAAGTGGTCTGAAACTGCTTTCTGAGCCTGCTCCTTGGGATCAGCTGTGAGGGGCTGAGTGCTGGCCTAAGCCCTGTGCTGTGTCCCACTGGGAGCAGCCCCACAGCCTCACCTGCAGAGCAGGCACTGCCAGAGGCCCTGGAGATCTTGCCTGCTCTCCACCCACCTTTTTAAAGGTGCTATAAACATCAGCTGGTGCTGACTTTCCCCTTGGACCCCTTTGTTTAGTCAGTATGGGGAATTTCTTTCCTGAAGCCCGTGGGATTTCCCCCTGGCAGCTGTGATGGGGATGCGGGGATGCTCGGGGAATGTGGGGCTCTGAGGGCAGCTGTCCGTGCAGGGGCTGAGCTCGGGGCCCTGTTGGGCCCATGGCCCCCGCAGCAGCAGCAGCAGCCACAGGGCCCAAAGCCCCACGCCCCTTGCCCAGCACAGCCTGCCCTGTCCCTGCAGCTGTCACCGGAGTGGGGCCCAGGACCAGTGGCCGCTGCCAGCAGCAAGAATGCGGGCAGGGTGAGGATGCCCTGGCTTGGCTTTTTTCTCTTGAACAATGAAAGCTCAGGGCAGAGCAGAGCAGGCTGGGAAGCAGAGGCCGGAGTCTTTGGAGGCTGCAAGGCTTAAAGATCAGCCCCTGCAGCAGCCCAGATGCAGGTTCCCCAGTTGCCAAGGCTGTGGTGGCGTTCAGAGCGTGCGGGTGGATTTTACATGGCTGTGGCCTGCTGCCGGCTCTGGGCCCAGGAGTCCCTGTGGCTCCAGCAGGAAGGGTGGCTGAAGGTTTGCTGCCTGCTTTGGTGGCATGGCTGCAGGGGCCTGTGCTGTGAGAGCCCCTGGGTGAGAGCTGGTGACAGCTGAGCTCTTGGACACAGCGCTGTGCTCCAGGCCTGGAAGAGCAGCAGTGCCCAGTGCCAGCAGTGCTATCAGTGGGAGCCCCTGTGCACAGGGACCCCTAGCCCCAGGGTGGCTGCTCCAGCACCCCCAGGGACCTCCAGCCCTGGGAACTCAGATCAAGAGGAATCCACAAGTGTGCAAACGCTGACTGCACCCAAAGGAATGGCAAAGAGAAATGAGGTTTTAAGAAGAAGCAGTATTTATTTGCCGAAGATTGGCAAAATCTCAGATTTACGGAACGTGTTTCATTTTAAAAATCCTAATAACAACAACAATGTACAGAAGACATTTACATGGGATCCGATGGACTAACAATCTTCAAAACATATTTACAGAAATCTTCTAACGCAGTGAACATATCTACAAGAATCTTGAAGCTTTCAAACATATTTACAAAGGCGTGGCATCTGTGCCATCATCCGCATCAGTCCTGGAAGAAAGGAAGCAGCAGGGCTGGCTTCAGCTGCCAGCACTGGGTCCAGCAGGGCTGGGAGCTGGGCCCCAGGGGCTGGGCCAGGGCTGGCAGGGCTGGCCTGGCCCCAGGCAAGCGCAGGGCAGGCCGGGGCTGGTGCTTGTGCCACCACAATCCAGTCCCCCTGCGGGCACTGTGTCCCTGAGCGGGGCCATCCAGCCCAGCCCCAACCTTGCGCCGGGGGACCCAGTGTGCCTGTGGGCAGGGCATGGGAAGCAGCTGCCTGTCTTACCTGTGGGGCTCCATCTTCATCCAAGGACCATGGGCTCCTCCTCATCCTCCTCATTGACCTCCATTTCCTCGGTGTTATCCTCCTCATCAACCTCCATGTCTTCGATGTTGTCCTCCTCCTCTACTTCCATGTCCTCCACAGGATCTTCCTCGTCCACCTCCATCTTCTCCTCCCTCTCCAGCACCATGTCCACTTCCATCTCCTCCACAGAATCTCTGGCACTCTGCAAGGGGCAGCACAATCTCCCAGTGGGCTTCCTGTCCCATACCATCCATTCCCACATGGCTGCAGCCTGCCCAAGCCGGGTGCCCCCCTGCCTGGAATGGCACTGTACCTCCACTGGCACAGCAGTGCACATCCTGCTGGGATTGGCGCTCCAGAGCAGGCAGCAGGAAAAGCCCAGTCAGCAGCAACAGCTCAGCAGTGAGGGGCAGAGCACACAGCGAGTGGCAACTGACGCTTGGCAGCCAGTGAAGTGCCTGCTTGGCTCGTTTCCAGGTCCTGGACGTTCCACCTGGAACCCTCTGGGAGCTGTGATGTCACTGAAATTTCAGGGCTGCTGCGCAGTGGGAGATGGGGATGGCAGAATGATCCAATCCTTCAATGGTTTGGCTTGGAAGGGACCCTAAAGATCATCTGGTTCCAAGCTGAGCAACCTCCCAGCACACCAGGTTGCTGTGGCCCCTGTCCCACCTGGCCTTGCATGTTGCTGGGGATGGGGCATCCACAGCCTCTCTGCACTGGTCTCTGTGTCCGGGACAAGCACCCTGAGAGTAAAGAACTTCTTCCCATCATCAAATCTCTTCCAACTCTTGCAGTTTGATCCCATTCCTCCTGGTCCTGTTACTACAGTTCCTGACAAAGAGTCCTCCCCCACTTCCCTGTGGGTCAGGCTGTTCCTGCAGGGTCACACGTGTGGCTGAACCTGCAGACAGGAGAGAGAAGCCATGTACCCACTCAGAGAAAATGGGGAAAGTGACAAGAGAGATGAGAGTAGGAGGAAAATGTAGAGACATGCAAGGCATTGGTTTGGGTGGGCTGTGGGATTCATGCCTTTTATTGGAGGCCAGGTTCCCTAGTGCACTCAGTTCCTGTGTGGTGGCCTGTCCACAGCCAGCCTCTGTGAGTGACCTGCACTCCCAGAGCTGGGAGCACACTTGCTTAAACTGCTGGTGAGTGAGGCAAGAGAGGGGTCTTTGTGTGGAACTCCAAACACTATGGATTGTTCTGAAGAGGGTCCAGGGCCAGAGACAAAATGGGGCTGGGAACACAGGGTTTATATGGGGGATAAAAGGGTCTTACATGCAGCAACCCAGGACCAAAAGGGGTTAAGAGAGGGGAGAACATCCTAGGTGGAGTACATATAAGGAAAAAAAGAAATTCATGATACCAAGAAACCCTGTTGAATCCCCATTAGCCTGCAAAAGCCATTGGGCAAGATCATTGCATTTAGAGGAGTGTCTCACTTTAATTCATTATCTTTGCCCTGAGGTATTGCAGTTCCAGTGGTAGGCCCCAGGACCTCCACAAAACTACTACTTCCTGAGATATCATTTCTGGGGGAGGAGCTCAGTAGTGCTGAAAGCAGAGGCCTCTCCTCTGTCTTCCCTTTGGGATGGCAGTGGACTTTCCCAGCGTGCACATTCAGACGCACCTACATGGCTTCTCATGCCACAACACCAAAACTAAATGTGCAAGGTGGCTTCTTTGAATGACATTTAGTCCTTTGAAATATCTGCAGCAAGTGGTCTGAAACTGCTTTCTGAGCCTGCTCCTTGGGATCAGCTGCAAGGGGCTGAGGGCTGGTCTGAGCCAGGTGCTGTGTCCCACTGGGAGCAGGCCCAGAGCCTCACCTGCAGAGCAGACACTGCCAGAGGCCCTGGAGATCTCACCTGCTCTGCAGCCACCTTTTTAAAGGTGCTATAAACATCAGCTGGTGCTGACTTTCCCCTTGGACCCCTTTGTTTAGTCAGTATGGGGAATTTCTTTCCTGAAGCCCGTGGGATTTCCCCCTGGCAGCTGTGATGGGGATGCTCAGGGAGTGTGGGGCTTTGGGGGCAGCTGCCCGGGCAGGGGCTGAGCTCGGGGCTCTGTTGGGCCCATGGCCCCCAGCAGCAGCAGCAGCAGCAGCAGCAGCCCCAGGGCCCAAAGCCCCGTGCCCCCTGCCCAGCACAGCCTGCCCTGTCCCTGCAGCTGTCACCCGAGTGGGACCCAGGGGCCAGTGGCCGCTACCAGCAGCAGGAATGCGGGCAGGGTGAGGGTGCCCTGGCTTGGCTTTTTTCTCTTGAACAATGCAAGCTCAGGGCAGTGCAGAGCAGGCTGGGAAGCAGAGGCCAGAGCCTTTGGAGGCTCCAAGCCTTAAAGATCAGCCCCTGCAGCAGCCCAAATGCAGGTGCCCCAGTTCAGAGCGTGCAGGTGGATTTTGCATACCTGTGGCATGCTGCCTGCTCTGGGCCCAGGAGTGCCTGTGGTTCCAGCCAGGAAGGGTGGCTGAAGGTTTGCTGCCTGCTTTGGTGGCATGGCTGCAGGGGCCAGTGCTGTGAGAGCCCCTGGGTGAGAGCTGGTGACAGCTGAGCTCTTGGGGACAGCGCTGTGCTCCAGGCCTGGAAGAGCAGCAGTGCCCAGTGCCAGGAGTGGTGTCAGTGGGAGCCCCTGTGCACAGGACCCCAAGCTCCAGGGTGGCTGCTCCAGCACCCGCAGGGACACCCAGCCCAGCGAACTCAGATTAAGAGGAACCCACAAGTGTGCAAACCCTGCCTGCGCTCGAAAGAATGGCAAAAAGTAGAGATGTTTAAAAAGAAACAGTATTTATTTGCCGAAGATAGGCAAAGGCTCAGATTTACAGAACATGTTTCATTTTAAAAATCCTTATAACAACAACAATGTACAGAAGACATTTACATGGGATCCGATGGACTAACAATCTTCAAAACATATTTACAGAAATCTTCGAAGGCAGTGAACATATTTACAAGAAACTTGAAGCTTTCAGACATATTTACAAAGGCGTGGCATCTGCGCCATCGTCTGCATCAGTCCTGGAAGAAGGGAAGCAGGAGAGCAGGACTCAGCTGCCAGCACTGGGCCCAGCAGGGCTGGGAGCTGGGCCCCAGGGGCTGGGACAGGGCTGGCAGGGCTGGCCTGGCCCCAGGCAAGCGCAGGGCAGGCTAGGGCTGGTGCTTGTGCCACCACAATCCAGGCCCCCTGCGGGCACCGTGTCCCTTAGTGGGGCCATCCAGCCCAGCCCCAACCTGGCGCCAGGGGACGCAGTGCGTCTGTGGGCAGGGCGTGGGAAGCAGCTGCCTGTCTTACCTGTGGGGCTCCCTCTTCATCCAAGGACCATGGGCTCCTCCTCATCATCGTCATCGACTTCCATGTCCTCGATATCATCATCCTCCGCATCAACCTCCATCTCTTCTATGTTTTCCTCCTCCTCTACTTCCATGTCCTCCACAGGATCTTCCTCGTCCACCTCCATCTTCTCCTCCCTCTCCAGCACCATGTCCACTTCCATCTCCTCCACAGAATCTCTGGCACTCTGCAAGGGGCAGCACAATCTCCCAGTGGGCTTCCTGTCCCACACCATCCATTCCCACATGGCTGCAGCCTGCCCAAGCCGGGTGCCCCCCTGCCTGGAATGGCACTGTACCTCCACTGGCACAGCAGTGCACATCCTGCTGGAATTGGCGCTCCAGAGCAGGCAGCAGGAAAAGCCCAGTCAGCAGCAACAGCTCAGCAGTGAGGGGCAGAGCACACAGCGAGTGGCAACTGACGCTTGGCAGCCAGTGAAGTGCCTGCTTGGCTCGTTTCCAGGTCCTGGACTTTCCACCTGGAACCCTCTGGGAGCTGTGATGTCACTGAAATTTCAGGGCTGCTGCGCAGTGGGAGATGGGGATGGCAGAATGATCCAATCCTTCAATGGTTTGGCTTGGAAGGGACCCTAAAGATCATCTGGTTCCAAGCTGAGCAACCTCCCAGCACACCAGATTGCTGTGGCCCCTGTCCCACCTGGCCTTGGATGTTGCTGGGGATGGGGCATCCACAGCCTCTCTGCACTGATCTCTGTGTCCGGGACAAGCACCCGGAGAGTAAACAACTTCTTCCCATCATCCAATCCTTTCCAATTTTTGCAGTTTGATCCCATTCCCCTGTGTCCTGTCACTACAGTTCCTGACAAAGAGTCCTCTCCCACTTCCCTGTGGGTCAGGCTGTTCCTGCAGGGTCACACGTGTGGCTGAGCCTGCAGACAGGAGAGAGAAGCAATGTACCCACTCAGAGAAAATGGGGAAAGTGACAAGAGAGATGAGAGTAGGAGGAAAATGTAGAGACATGCAAGGCATTGATTTGGGTGGGCTGTGGGATTCATGCCTTGCATTGGAGGCCAGGTTCCCTGATGCGCTCAGTTCCTGTGTGTTGGCATGTCCACAGCCAGCCTCTGTGAGTTACCTGCTCTCCCAGAGCTGGGAGCACGCTTGCTCAAAATGCTGGTGAGTGAGGTTCTAAAGGGATCTATGTGTGGAAATCCAAACATTGTGTATTGCGATGAAGAGGGTCCAGGGAGGGAGACAAAATGGGGCTGGGGACACAGCGTTTATTATGGGGGGGGAATGGCAGCGGAGCATTACAGTAAGCCGGGACCAATAGGGCACAAGAGAGTGGGGAACATCCTAGAGGGGGTACATAGAAGGAAAATACAGCAGTTGAACTGGGTGACACCAGCAAAACGTGCGGAATCACCATGAGCCTGCAAATGCCCATGGGTGTCACCATTGCATTCAGAGCGGTGTCTCTCTTTTACCTTGGTCACTTTGCCTTGAGGTATTACAGTTCCAATGGTAGGCCCCTGGGCCCTCACCTCTCCCTCCTTTTTGTTTTCTATAAAGAATGCTTCTGCCATAGAGGTTTGCAGGCATTTAACAAAAATGGATACAATAACCAGCACAATGAATACAATAAACAAAGCCCACAAAACAGTCTTAACTAGAGATGAGAGCCAGCTTTTGATCCCCCAGTGTCTGAAAAGTCCACTGAACCAGTCGTTGTTGCTTTCCATCTGGATCTTGTTTCCTTGATCTTCTAGCAGCTGGATGCTCTGGTATATTGACTCCCTCTGTGACAGCAGGTTGAAAAAACACATGCCTTCAAATGCCTGTCAGCCATGGCCATGGACAAGAAATTGTGGCTTGTCTACAGAAGCACCCAGCTGAAGGCACGCGGCTCAGGGAGGAGCACCCAGATTCCTGCTGCAGTGGCAACAAACGGCAACGTCCTCTGACTTTAGCTCATGTAGTGTCTGGAGGCTTGGGTGGCCTAAAAGTGTAACAGATAAAGACATTAGAAGGTAAAACGTAAGTTCTGGTCCCACTAAACTTTCTCTTCTGTATGCCAAGGGTGTGAACACAGCTTATTAGAAGGATCATGTATCAATGCTAAAATATAGTTTTTACAAATGTCAAATCATACATCCTGGTTAGAGGTGTGTGAGCTATCTTGGTCTTGGTGTGGGTGGTCAACACTGCTTAGGAGATCTTCGTCTGTCCTTTTATCCTTTCTCTTTCCCAGGCTGATGCTCACACTCTTCCGCTTTCATTCTGTTCTTCTGATGGTGGCCCTAGTGTTTGCCTCGCCGTTCCCAGAAATGGTTTTATGATTTTGCTGGGGTCCGTCTTGGGTTTGCTGCTGGAGAGACACAAGTGTATTTTCTTCCCCAAGTAATTAATGGGAACGGGCCCATAATTTCTTTAGATTCAGGTTCTTTGATCAACGCAGGTGGCTTTTCTTTTAATTGGGCTTCAGTTGAATTAGTAAAATGCCTGATGATTGGGGGAGTTTTCTCCATCAATGAGTTGTTCAAAATGTTGAATACCTAAAAAGTCATGGCCAGTCTCTGAAAGGGAGATAATATCTGGACTCCCCACCCAGGTGATCAAGGATCCTTTTTATGGATCAGTAAGCCCTCTTCACTCTGGACTGTCCAGTGGCAGAGTGTGGTATGCCTGTCACATATTTTATACCCCGGTGGTCAGAAACGTGTTGGAATCAGTACAAGATATAAGCGGGAGCATTATCAGTTTTAATTTCCTGTGGAACTGCTAAGGGGCAAAAAATTAAAAAGTGATGTTTTATAGTGGCTTTTGATTTTTTCACCAACATAGGCAGAGGCAAAAACCACACTGGAAAAGGCACCGATTGAGACGTGCATGTATTTTAGTCTGCCAAAGCGGCTTAGTGTGTGATGTCTGATGGCCAGATGTGGAGACTCTCTCGTCCACTTGGATTGGCTCCAGCTCTGACAGAAGCAAGGCCATCTTCCTGACAATTTGGGCGGGTGGCTCCAGTGGATCTTGCCTGGTCTCAGGTAATTTTAAAGATCCTAAGCTGCACAGGAATATTTTGATGATCGAAGTGATGGCTGATCCTAGCCTGTTCAAAAACTATCTAAGGTGTATTGCAGTGGTTCAAATGTTTGAAGTAGCCAATTGTGGTGTTTTTGAGTGAGAAGTATGTACATATTCACAAAGTCTGTTCCTGCAAGGGAGCACTGACGCTCTCTAGCTTTCCTGATCAGTTCTGCAGTAACTTTCTGTGGGGTTGTAATAGTTTTAGTAGGTTGGTGTGCTCTGAAAACACATTCAATTTCTGTCAGGGGATCTGAGGTAGTTGAGTCCCATTTTTACATAAATGCATGGAATTTTGGACTCACATCAAGGATTGCCAGGGAGAAAGGAAAATCAGGGTGGTATCTGTGTGCCTATTTAGTTTGAATCTCCTGGGGTACATTTTGTACAGCTGCTTCCTCTGCCAGTGTCAGTGATCACGGGGAGTTGAATTCGTCACTGCCTTTAAGGAGCAGCAGGAACAGTGGTGCGAGATCTTCTGTGGTGATTCCCAGCAGTGAATGCACCCAACTGATGCTTCCACAGAGCCTGTGGAGTCCTCGCAGAGTCTTTGAGTTGTCCTTGATTTGCAGTGTTTGGGGTGTGATGGTTCTCTCTGTGTTTTTTAGGCCAAGGTACTTCCAGGGGGCTGTCTTTTGGACTTTATCTGCTGCAATCTCAAAATCTTTCTCCTGTACCGCAGTGGTGACGTCTTCTACTGCAACGTCCAAAATGATTTGAGCTTCTGCACAAATGAGTGTATCGTCCATATAATGAAAAATGATAGTATGAGGATGTCTTTTCCGGATGGGTAAGGGAATCTGGGCTCCAAGCCATTGACAAATAGCAGGGCTCTGCTTCCTTTTTTGAGGAAATACGCTCCACTGGTACCTCTGTAAAGATGCTTGTGGGTAGAGGGATGGAAAAGGCAAACCAGATTTGTCATTAGGGTGCAAGGGGGAGTCCAAAAATCAGTCATTTAGTTCTATAAGAACAGTCTATCAATCTTGGGGTATCATGGAGGCTGAAGGCAGGCTGGGCTGGAGGGGACCCATGTCCTCAATGACCTCATTGATTTTCCTAAGGTCCTGCAGGAGCCGCTTCTTGTCTTTGCCAGGCTTTGGTATGACAAGGACAGGCGCATTCCAGGGGCTAGTAGATGGTACAATGTGGCCCACAGAAAGCTGCTCCTGCACGAGGGACTGCAGGGCCTTTAACTTTCTGTCTGGGAGGGGCCACTGATCCGCCCATATGGGGTCGTTGGTGTTCCTGGTTAACTGTAGGGTGGCGCGCTGCTCATTGGCCCCGTCTAAAAATCCTGAGATGTTGATAGGATCTCTAGCCTTGTCCCCCACTGGGACAAGAGGTCTCTTCCCCAAAGTGTTATTGTTGCCCAGGTGATGAATGATCTTACTGCAGCAACTGTGCCCTCTGGACTTTCCATGCAGATGGTGTCTTGACTCCAGAAGCTGGTAGTGGCTCTCGCGATGCCTAAAATTTCCCCAGCAGCTAGAACCAGGGGTCATCCTTTAGCCAATCAGAGCAGGAAATTATCATGATGTCAGCTCCTGTATCTAATAATCCTGAAAGACATCTCTTTCTCCCTTTACATGACAAAGCACGCTTTAGAACGGGTCTATTTCAGCCTGTAATCTCTGCCCACATCACCATTGGATCAGCTGGTGTGGTGATCATGTCCAGCAGGAGGTGGGCTCTGGCTATAACTGTTCCTTTTGGAATGAAAAAGGGAGGATCTAAGCATCGAGCTTGGGCAGTTATCTCCAGCAAAGATGTCAAGGCAACTATATCAGGTAGTATAGTGAGCGTCTCCATCCCTTCCCTGATGTTGCTTAAAATCAAAATGTCTCTGCACCATTCTTCATATTTCTTCAGGCCCGTATTGGCCTGTTGGAATATGGTGAACATAAATATCGTGGATTGGAATTGAAAAGACTCTTACCAGCTGCCTTTGGGTTCCAGGGCAGAGCTGTCTTCTGTCGAGTTGCTGCAGAAATTGAGGTGTCCCGATGGATCTGAGACGGTCGCTGTGCTGGTTCTCCATGATGTTGAGGAGAGTAGGGCTGAACAGCCTCGCATTTGGTGTCACTGTGCGGGGCCTTTCCACGTCTGTATGGGCTTTCCTGCAGACCACCGGTTTTGCTGGTTTTGGAAAGCATGTGGATGAGGGGGGCAGTGAGGACAGTGGTTGTGACACCTAGAAGGTCCCTGGTAATAGCCTGTATTTTTACAATTCTGTTGAAAATGCCTCATTTCCCCACATTTAATGCAAGGTCTTTTTTCATGTATATGTTGGGAAATAACTTGGGAGGCTATTAGCACCACAAACACACTCTGACTGATAGGCTTATCTAGGCTGGCATAAAGGCTTTAGGATGCCCTAAGGGTGCATGCCTCAACCATTTGTGCAATGGTAGGTTTTGGGGAAAGTGACATGAGGGATGAGAGAAGGACAAAAACGTAATGACATTCAAGGCTTTGGGTTTAGTGGCATGTGGAATTCATGCCTTTTAATAGAGGCCAGGTTCCCTGGTGCACTCAAGTCCTGCCTCTACCTGAGATTTCATTGCTGGGGGAGGAGCTCAGCAGTGCTGAAAGCAGAGGCCTGTCCTTTGTGTTCCCTTTGGGATGGCAGTGGAAGTGCCCTGAGTGCACTTTCAAAGGTACTTTCATGGCTTCTCATGATACAACACCAAAACTAAATGCGCAAGGTGGCTTCTTTGAATGACATTTAGTCCTTTGAAATATCTGCAGCAAGTGGTCTGAAACTGCTTTCTGAGCCTGCTCCTTGGGATCAGCTGTGAGGGGCTGAGTGCTGGCCTGAGCCCTGTGCTGTGTCCCACTGGGAGCAGCCCCACGGCCTCACCTGCAGAGCAGGCACTGCCAGTGACTCTGGAGATCTTGCCTGCTCTCCACCCACCTTTTTAAAGGTGCTATAAACATCAGCTGGTGCTGACTTTCCCCTTGGACCCCTTTGTTTTGTCAGTATGGGGAATTTCTTTCCTGAAGCCCATGGGATTTCCCCCTGGCAGCTGTGATGGGGATGCTCAGGGAGTGTGGGGCTTTGGGGGCAGCTGCCCGCGCAGGGGCTGAGCCCGGGGCGCTATTGGGCCCATGGCCCCCAACAGCAGCAGCAGCAGCCCCAGGGCCCAAAGCCCCGTGCCCCCTGCCCAGCACAGCCTGCCCTGTCCCTGCAGCTGTCACCGGAGTGGGGCCCAGGACCAGTGGCCGCTGCCAGCAGCAGGAATGCAGGCATGAGGAGGATGCCCTGGCTTGGCTTTTGTCTCTTGAACTATGCAAGCTCAGGGCAGAGCAGAGCAGGCTGGGAAGCAGAGGCCGGAGTCTTTGGAGGTTGCAAGGCTTAAAGATCAGCCCCTGTAACAAGCCAGATGCAGGTGCCCCAGTTGCCAAGGCTGTGGTGGCGTTCAGAGTGTGCGGGGGGATTTTACATGGCTGTGGCCTGCTGCCGGCTCTGGGCCCAGGAGTCCCTGTGGCTCCAGCCAGGAAGGGTGGCTGAAGGTTTGCTGCCTGCTTTGGTGGCATGGCTGCAGGATGGCTGCAGGGGCCAGTGCTGTGAGAGCCCCTGGGTGAGAGCTGGTGACAGCTGAGCTCTTGGGGGCAGCGCTGTGCTCCAGGCCTGGAAGAGCAGCAGTGCCCAGTGCCAGCAGTGCTATCAGTGGGAGCCCCTGTGCGCAGGACCCCCAGCCCCAGGGTGGCTGTGCCACCACCCCCAGGGACCTCCAGCCCTGCGAACTCGGATCAAGAGGAACCCACAAGTGTGCAAACCCTGCCTGCGCGCAAAGGAATGGCAAAGTTAAGTGAGGTCTTAAAAAGAAGCAGTATTTATTTGCCAAAGATTGGCAAAAGGTCAGATTTATGGAACCTGTTTCATTTTAAAAATCCTTATAACAACAACAATGTACAGAAGACATTTACATGGGATCCGATGGACTAACAATCTTCAAAACATATTTACAGAAATCTTCGAAGGCAGTGAACATATCTACAAGAAACTTGAAGCTTTCAAACATATTTACAAAGGCGTGGCATCTGTGCCATTATCTGCATCAGTCCTGGAAGAAAGGAAGCAGCAGGGCTGGACTCAGCTGCCAGCACTGGGCCCAGCAGGGCTGGGAGCTGGGCCCCAGGGGCTGGGACGGGGCTGGCAGGGCTGGCCTGGCCCCAGGCAAGCGCAGGGCAGGCCGGGGCTGGTGCTTGTGCCACCACAATCCAGGCCCCCTGCGGGCACCGTGTCCCTGAGCGGGGCCATCCAGCCCAGCCCCAACCTTGCGCCGGGGGACCCAGTGTGCCTGTGGGCAGGGCATGGGAAGCAGCTGCCTGTCTTACCTGTGGGGCTCCATCTTCATCCAAGGACCATGGGCTCCTCCTCATCATCCTCATTGACCTCCATTTCCTCGGTGTTATCCTCCTCATCAACCTCCATGTCTTCGATGTTGTCCTCCTCCTCTACTTCCATCTCCTCAATAGGGTCTTCCTCGTCCACCTCCATCATCTCTTCCCTCTCAAGCGCCATGTCCACTTCTATCTCCTCCACAGAGTCTCTGGCACTCTGCAAGGGGCAGCACAATCTCCCAGTGGGCTTCCTATCCCACACCATCCATTCCCACATGGCTGCAGCCTGCCCAAGCCGGGTGCCCCCCTGCCTGGATTGGCAAGGTACCTCCACTGGCACAGCAGTGCACATCCTGCTTGGATCGATGCTCCAGAGCAGGCAATGGGAAAAGCCCAGTCAGCAGCAACAGCTCAGCAGTGAGGGGCAGAGCACACAGTGAGTGGCAACTGACCCTTGGCAGCCAGTGAAGTGCCTGCTCTGCTCGTTTCCAGGTCCTGGACGTTCCACCTGGAACCCTCTGGGAGCTGTGATGTCACTGAAATTTCAGGGCTGCTGTGCAGTGGGAGATGGGGATGGCAGAATGATCCAATCCTTCAATGGTTTGGCTTGGAAGGTACCCTAAAGATCATCTGGTTCCAAGCTGAGCAACCTCCCAGCACACCAGCTTGCTGTGGCCCCTGTCCCACCTGGCCTTGGATGTTGCTGGGGATGGGGCATCCACAGCCTCTCTGCACTGGTCCCGGTGTCCGGGACAAGCACCCTGAGAGTTAAGAACTTCTTCCCATCATCAAATTTCTTCCAATTTTTGCAGTTTGATTCCATTCCCCCGTGTCCTGTCACTACAGTTCCTGACAAAGAGTCCTCTCCCACTTCCCTGTGGGTCAGGCTGTTCCTGCAGGGTCACACGTGTGGCTGAACCTGCAGACAGGAGAGAGAAGCCATGTACCCACTCAGAGAAAATGGGGAAAGTGACAAGAGAGATGAGAGTAGGAGGAAAAAGTAGAGACATGCAAGGCATTGTTTTGTGTGTGCTGTGGGATTCATGCCTTTTATTGGAGGCCATGTTCCCTGGTGCACTCAGTTCCTGTGTGGTGGCCTGCCCACAGCCAGCCTCTGTGAGTGACCTGCACTCCCAGAGCTGGGAGCACACTTGATCAAACTTCTGGTGAATGAGGATCTAAAGGGATCTTTGTGTGGAACTCCAAACATTGTGTATTGCGATGAAGAGGGTCCTGGGAGACAAAATGGGGCTGGGGACACAGCGTTTTATATGGGGGAGGGGATCGGCAGCAGAGCATTACAGTAAGCCAGGACCAATAGGGTATAAGAGAGTGGGGAACATTCTATAGGGACTTCATAAAAGGAAAATTCAGCAGTTTAACTGGGTGATACCAGCAAAACGTGCGGCATCAGCATGAGCCTGCAAATGCCCATGGGTGACACCATTGCATTCAGAGCGGTGTCTCTCTTTTACCTTGGTCACTTTGCCCTGAGGTATTACAGTTCCAATGGCAGGCCCCTGGGCCCTCACCTCTCCCTCCTTTTTGTTTTCTATAAAGAAGGCTTCTGCCACAGAGTTTTGCAGGCATTTAACAAAAATGGATACAATAACCAGCACAATGAATGCAATAAACAAAGCCCACAAAAACAGTCTTAACTAGAGATGAGAGCCAGCTTTTGATCCCCCAGTGTTTGAAAAGTCCACTGAACCAGTCGTTGTTGCTTTCCATCTGGATCTTGTTTCCTTGATCTTCTAGCAGCTGGATGCTCTGGTATATTGACTCCCTCTGTGACAGCAGGTTGAAAAAACACATGCCTTCAAATGCCTGACAGCCATGGCCTTGGGAATGAAATTAGGGCTTGACTGTGGAAGCACCCAGCTGAAGGCACGCAGCTGAGGGAGGAGCATCCAGATTCCTGCTGCAGCGGCAACAAACAGCAGCATCCTCTGACTTGAGCTGATGTAGTATCTGGAGGCTTGGGTGGCCTAAAAGTGAACAGATAAAGACATTAGAAGGTGAAACGTAAGTTCTGGTCCCACTAAACTTTCTCTTCTGTATGCCAAGGGTGTGAACACAGCTTATTAGAAGGGTCATAGATCAATGCTAAAATATAGTTTTTACAAACTTTAAGTCATACGTCGTGGTCGTGGTTTGAGAGGAAGTGAGGTTTTTGGGATGCTGTGGTCAAACCAATGGGTGCTCAGATTGAATACTGGCACCTGGTGTGGCCACTGTGGACATGGATACATCTCTGAGAGCACAGGAGTTAAAAGCAGAGAGAGAACTCCCAGGGGAAGCTCTCTTGAGTTCTGGCGAGGGAAGCAGGTCCAAGCTCCCATGCCCAGCTGCCTGCTGGGCGGGGTAGGGGAAGCCATGCAGCCAGGTGAGGAAGGTCTGGCCCCAAGGATGGAAGGGTGGAAGAGTGGAAGAGCACCAAGAGGCATCGGGCAGCCACCCACCCCCAGGAGAGAGAGAGAGAGAGAGTGAGCGAGAGAGCACGCCAGCCTGTGTCTGTGCCTGTGCTACTTTGAAACTTGATAACGTGTGCCCGCAGCACGGATGAGAAGGAGAAAGGAGGGAGCGGGGGGTGCAGCAAGAAGGTGTCCGACTGCTATGGGAGTTCTGGGCAGGCAGAGCGAGAGATTTTAACCCTTATTTTGGACAATGAAAACTTTGCAGAACAGTAACCTTCCTAGAAGAGAGATAGAGATGAAACAGAGGAAGAAATGGGCAAGTGTGATGAAAGTTCCTGCAAGTGAAAGATGTCAGAAGAGTGGGGAAGAATCTTAGGTGAGAAGAGATGATGCAGTGGCCTTAGCTGGACTTTTCTTGTATAGCCCTGGACAGAACCATGTTTCTTGTGACACAGAGACTGGGGAGAGGCATCCAGGGAGAGGCAATGGCTCAAAGCCAAGAGGGTTAAGTGATGAGATACCTTGGCCCCAGGGGGTGAAATTTGGGGGGGACAGGTGTCCCGAAAGTGAGAGATTGTGCTCTTTTTGGACCGGGACAAAGCATCCTTTAAAGGAAAACCCTAGAAGCAGCTCTGGTCCATGTGCAGTGGTGAGAGCACTGGACATGGAAGGAAGAGGTCACGATGGCAGATGTTCTCCAGGTGGTGCCACCAGTGACATGGAAACACATGTGTGGGAATCCATAAAAATCGGAGAGTTTTAGGAAGGTTGTAAAAAGGACAGGCCGCAGAAACAGCAAGAATTGTGAAGTGCTAAAGCAGCAGAAAAAGATAGATAAGCTGTAGCGAAGACAGCAGGGCTGTGTAATGGGCCTGATAAGTTGCAACAAGTTTATTTAGTATATATCTAGAAGGTTGTGCTTATGAATACAGCTTTATTTGTTGTCTCTTATAAACGAGCCATTGTTTTGGAGAATTGGCCCCTATCGTTTTAAGCAAAACTACGTGTGTTTAAGATGATTGGATAGAACTACTGTTGGTATGCTTTTGCTCTATGTAATTGGCTGAGACGCATTTATGGTATGTTATAACATTAAGTTTCTTTGGCCTGCTGCCTGGTCAGCGAGCTGTACGCATCTTTCCATTGTCATAACTATGTAATGAGACTGATGCTGAAAACATAAAAAGCTCTAGACACTGATCAAAGCAGCGCCATCCTGTTTGCGTCTGTATATAAACTGCCAGCGTACCAAACATGAGGTTTTGACGGTGTTTCCTGGGGAAACTTATGGCACAAGAAGGACTCCTCTCCTCTTGATGAACAGAGAATTGATTATCTAAAGGGTGGTGATGGACCGAGAGTTGGTGATCTGAGGGATGGATGTATTGGAAATTTGGTGGGGGGAGGAGGAAATGTTTCTGGAAGGTTTTCATTTTCCCTGTGTGTTTCTTTATACTTGTAGTGTCGTTAATAAAGTTTTCTTTTCTTTATTTCTAAGTGCGGCCCTGCTTTGCTTATTCCTGGTCACATCTCACAGCAGAAACCAGGGAGAGTGTATTTTCATGGGGGCACTGGCTTTGTGCCAATGTCAAACCATGACATATATATATAATAAAATAATAAATCAAGCCTTCTGAAATATGGAGTCAAATCCTCGTCTCTTCCTGCATGCAAAGACCCCTTTGACCACCGTCACATGTGCCCTGGCTGGCTGCAGGCTGGGCACATGTCCTGCCCTCCTGCTCGGTGCCAAAGGCAGCAGGGATGGGCAGCTCTGGGCACCGCTCTGAGCACGGCCAGCACGGCCTGGGCACCGCGGGTGGCTGGGACAAGGGCACAGGAGCCTTCAGCTGACGGGCAGTTTCTGCTTTCTCTCCTTGCAGCCGGGCTCTGTGGGTGCTGAGGCTGCTCTGGGCTCTGCCAGGGCTCTGCTGGAGCTCAGCACCGGGCCGGAATCAGCCAAAGAAGAAATGGTGTGACCTGCAGCACAGACTTGCTTGAGCATTTTGGCAGCACAGCTCAAGTCTGCAGAGTGTACACCTCCAAGGGAAAACATGACACCCCTCAAAAAATAAACTTGTTCAGTAACTTCTGAAATGAAATCAATCTGGGAGGACCCCAAATGACATTTTTCAGCTTGCTGAAGCTGTAGCTCAGCCCTTCTCTGAACAATTCTCTACCCCCCACCTGCCTTTTACTTCCCAACTGCTCCCTCTTTTCCCGCAGTGAGTTCCCAGGCCATTGCAGTCTCCATCACGCTGTTGCCTTCCTTGGTGCCCCTCAGTATGAGGAAGGCAGAGCCCCAGGCTTAGGGACTCATCCTGTCACTGGCTGAGGAGCAGCAATGTCTCAGAGATCCAGTGGGATTTTAGTGGGATTTTAGTGTCACTCAGAGCCACTCTCCAGCCCTCAGCTCTCCTCACTGCTGAGCTCCCACTCCCTTTTCCTCATCCTTGCAGCAGGATGAGCTCTGTGAATCCCCTTGAGCCTCCCCACTCTTCCCAGCCCATGCACCTCCCTCAGTTAGGGTGAAGCTGAAGCTTCTCTGTCTCCTGTGGCACATCAGTCCAGTGCCCTGTGCAGGGAGCCCCAGCCCCAGAGCACAGCACACAACAGTGCAGTCCGGGCTGGAGCAGCTGCCCTGCAGCCCTGGCTTGGCTGTTTGTGGCAAGGGAATGCTCCTTGTTTCCAGCTGTCCCTGCAGGATGGCCCCAGGGCAGAGCCCAGCCGGGCTCCCACTGCAGCCCCTGGAGCTTGGGGCAGACAGTGCTCCCAGAGCTGAGGTTCCTGGGGAGCACCCGGAGCTGTGCCTTGCACTCTGTGGCCATGTGTCACAGTGCAGGCTGGCTCATGCTGTGTGAATGTACCAGCCCTGGTTTGACTGCCAGGGGCCTCGCCCAGTCACATCTCTCCCAGGGCTGCAGCATTTCACTGGCCAGAATCTGACAAGGCATAGAGATCAGAGCAATGAAATTCTCCAGACTGGGTTTTTCAAAAGCCCTTTAGAAGGAAGGGCTTGAGAATAAACGCTCTCTGTTTGCCACATGAACAATGGGGTGAGTGCTCTCTCTGTCTCCAACCCACTCCTCCCCAGCCAACGTTACAGCCACCCACTCCCTCACACATCCCCCCCGTACCTTCCCTCTGCTGTGTCCTGTCAGGGCTTCCCAGCCCCTCGTCCCTTCCTGGCCCTGTCCCCTCAGGCTCTGCCCCAGCCTGGCCAAGCTGCCCGGCAGCAGCGCCGCAGCCCCACAGAGGCTCCAGAGCAGCCCCATCCAGAGGCACCTGGGAGCCCTCAGCAATCCAGCCAGCAGCACACGGGCAGGAGGACATGGATGGCGCTTCCTGCCTGGCACAGGGCTTGTGGCCATCTCCAGGCACTGCGCTCACAGGGATCCCCGCAGCCCCGGCCCCTGCCCAGCCGCTCTGTCACCAGCACAAAGGCTTCAGCAGAACCACCACAGGCTAAGGGGCTTCTGGCCATTTTCCCTGCAACACTGCACGCCTGGGCAGCTTTCTGAGCACAAGCACCCTTTTCCCCTTCTTCCCCTATGCAGACCCTGGGCAGCAAAAGAAAGCTCCTGGGAGTCTGTGTATTATAACACACTCTATATTCATATACTAAAGAAAAAACAAATAGAAGAAAACAAAAAGAAAAATCTTTAGGAAATGGAAAATTCCCGCTGGCTTAGGTGGCCTCAGCAGACAGAGGTATCAGCTCTCTGCAGAGCTCCAGCAGCGCAGCCAGCCGAGCCCGCACAGACGAGGCCGTGTCCTCCATGCCCAGCAGAGCTGATCTTGCACCCTCTGGAAGATGGAATAACGCTCACTCTGCAGTGCCTGGAGGACATACAATGTTTCAAGTGCCAGATCTGACGCGGCACTGCTGATGTCCTCTGTCAGGTGTTCAAGGGCTGAAAGAGAAAGGAACAGAGCCATGGTCAGATCCCGGATCTGCGGGGAGCCAAGGAGAGCCACCTGCCAGGGCCATCCCAGCCGGCTCTAGCCATGGCCAGGAGGGAGCAGGGACCAACGGGACCAGTCCAAAGCTGCTGGCCAGGAATCACCCAGGTGGCCCTGAGATCTCTGTGTGCTCTGCCCACGCCACCCCTGGTCCGCACAGGGAGCAGAGCCCTCCGCAGCCGGGGCAGGGCTTGCAGCTCCCCCGGCAGCCCCCGCTGCCAGCCCGCTGCCCTCACTCACCGTTGCAGATGAGCCGGAGCTCTTCTTCTTCCCCCTCAGGTGCTGCGCGGCCATCCCTGTGAACACAGAGCCTGTCACGGCGTCAGCGGCACAGCTCCCTGCCAGCGGCACTGCCGGCGCTGTGACCACACGGGCTGCTGGCCCGGTAGGGCTCAGCCCGGCCCTTGCCGCACGCTGCCGCCCCAGGGCACGGCTGTCAGAGGGCGGAAGCAGCAATGCCCAGGCCAGGCGGGGCTCCACGGCGCCGGGCCCGGCTGGCGCTGCCGGAGCAGCAGGCGGGGCTGGGGCCAAGCTGCGGCGGGCCGGGGAGGGAGCCCGGGGTCGTTGCTCACTGATGAACCTGATGGCCGCCTCTCGCAGGGGCTCCTCTGGGCTCTGCAGGTAGGGCAGGGCCTGGCGCAGGTGCTCGGCCGCTCTGCTCCTGTTCTCTGCCAGCTGGAGAGAGCAGCAGGAGGGAAGGTTTGGCGCGGGCTCAGCTCCTAGGCTGGGCGCTGCCTGCATCCAGCCCCGGCCTCCCCTGCCCACAGGGCCCTGAGGCGCGGCCAGCAGCCGCTGGCGCCGGGCTCCCGAAAGGGAGGGGCAGAGGGCCGGCTGCTGCCCGGGGAGCCGCGGTGCCGGCCCGCAGCCCCGCAGCCCCGCCGGGCCGGGGCTCCATCGGGAGCCTGGAGAAGAGCCCGCGGGGCCTCTGGGTGCAGAGGCACAGCTGCCCGGCCCGCACACTGAGCACCGCGCTCAGGGAGCTTCTCCGGGCTGAGGCTGGGGCTTGCAGGCCATCCTTACCAGGCACTCGCTGAACTTCCACAGATTCTGGTTCTTCACCAGTCTTTCAAGATCCCTCCTCTTCAGGAACTCGGCCACACATAGCAGCGTTTCCTGAGAAGCCTGAAGAAGAGCAGAAAGGCAGAGATGGCCCCACAGCCCATGGCGCAGAACCCGTGTCCCTGTGCCAAGGCCTGGAGGAGGCTGCAGCCCGGAAGGTGCCAGGGCAGGAGGCAGCCAAGCCTCCTGCCATGGGGACAGCAGCAGCCCACGAATCCTCACCTGTGCCACAAGCCGATTCTCATCATGGCAGTGGAAGAAGAGGGGCAGCAGGCTCTTGCGCAGGAGTGTCATCAGGGCCTTTTTTTCCTTTTCCCTTTCTGGAAGAGTCACCAGTGTTCGGAAGAGCAGTATGGAGAGCAGCTGCACCTGGCTATTGTTCTGTATGGAAGGAAGAAAAAAAGACCTCAGCATTGAGGCTGCACGGGGCTCAGCTTGGCGCAGGCCTGCAAATCCACAGGGCACCAAGTGTCCAGGCAACACCCAGTGGCCGTGGCTGGGAGCAGTGAGTCTTACATGGTCAAAGAATGGCAGGAGCGCCTCAAGCAGCTGCAGTGGGATGGGGCTGGGCATCAGCATGTCATTGTCCAAGATGATAAAGCTGAGTAGCATGACTGTCATGAAAACTATCTCTCCATCTGCATCCCACAGGAACTCCACAAGACCTTCAGTCAGGCTCCACATTTTTTCGGTCTGTGTGGAACACAAGTTTGAGAAACGCCATCCTGCTGCTGCAGGGCCCAGAGGCCAAAGGCCTGTCCCGAAGCACTCGTGCAGCTGAACTGGAAGCCAGGAGAGCTGGGAGCAGCTGCCCCAGCACTCAAAGCCCTGCCAAGCCCAAGTGAGTGCATTCCCCAGCTCAGCCTCAGCCGCTGCCCCCTTCTCACCATTGAGGGCTCCTCAATCAGCTCGAGAAGGGCCCTGAGCGCCAGGCGACGCCTCTCCCTGCACTCGCTCTGCAGCTGCCTTGACAAGATTTGCAGGACTTTGTTAGCACCATGTTCACTCAAGTCCAGGAACTCGAGGACCTGAAAGGCACAGGGCAGTGACAGGGACCCGGCCGGCAGGAGCCCAGAGCCACATGGGGCTGGGCCCAGGCAGCAGCACAGGGCGCGGGCACCGTGCCAGGCAGCTGCGGCTCCGAGAGGGCAGAGAGCTGGGAGGCAGCTCAGCCAGGCAGCGCTGGCCATCAGGCTCACCTCAACAAGGAACGCCAGGGCAGGCAGCTCCCAGCGTGGCTCCTGTGTGCTGAGCAGCCGGAGCAGGTAGCGAGCGATCCGGGAACACAAGGGGATGGAGACACAGCACATCTCCCTGGCAGGAGGAAAAGGAACCAAGACTGTGGGCCAGAGGGACAAGCCTCTGCCAGGACTGATACACAGAGGTCTGGTGTTTCCCCAGCATCCTGCAAGGGGCCCTGGGCTATTTGGGAGGCAGCTCCTGGTGGGCACCCTCCTCTCCCAGCCTTTTCCAGTCTGCTTGGCCATCCCTCGGTGACAAGGCCCTCTGGCCCACAACCTTGGGGACTGTGTGGAGCTCCCCGGGCACGGAGCACAAATGTCAGAGGCAGTGGGGAGAAGGGGGTCTCACCTGGCCAGCAGAGCCACGGCATAGTGGTGGGTGTCAGCACACAGCAGCGTGTCCCAGCCACAATTGCGTTCCATTGCCACCACCACATCCTCGTGCTGCATTCGGCAGAGCAGGGACTTCAGGGTCCTCACTGCAAATCTGCGTGCACAGCAAAGCCCAGGTCATGCTGGGAGAACTGGCTCTTGGCCAGGGACATGGCAGAGACAGGAGGAGTGGGATGGAGCACCTGTTGGGGCTGGTGGCAAGGCCGTATTCCTCCTGGCATTCCTTCCAGAATGCATCAACCTCCTCTGGCATATCCAGAGTGCTCAAGAACACTTGGGAGAGCAGATGTACAAAGAAGCGAGGGAAATACACCGTCACCATATGTGGGACACAGGGCACCTGGAGGATCTTCCACATCACCACAGTTGCCTGCAAAGGACAAAGACCCCGAGACAGGGCTCAGTGCCGAGGTGTCCGTGTGGCAGGGCCTGAGCAGGGGAGGGAGAGGCCCAGAGACATGCAGGGGGAGCACGGGGCCTGGTGGGCCTGAAGCTGCCCCTGGGCCGGGTTTCAACCCAGCGCCTGAGGCAGGGAGATGCACTGGGGGAAGGAGGATGGAGAGCTGCTGGAGAGGCAGCCTTGGGGCCAGCAAAGGCCCGTTACAGAAACTCACAGCCAGGACAAAGACACCCGTTTTGTCCCCATCGGAGGTGCACGTGCTGTGCTCTGGCCAGCTCCCCAGGACATCCAGGAGTATGAGCAGCGCCGGCTCTGCAGTCCTGGGCGAGCACATGATGCTCTTCCACATGGTCAAAGCAGCTCTGTGGGGTTAGAGCTCTGTCTCAGGGGGGTCTCAGACATAGCACCATGGCCTGGGCAGCAGTGGGGACCTGAGCTGGCTGCTAGCTCTGCCTCTGCCCATTGCCACTCACCAGCAGCACCCAGGCAGCCCAGTCCTGTGGGGACAGGCCCCTGAGGGGCAGCGAGGGAGCACGGCAGCAGGCTCGGGGACTGACATGCTAGGGCTGGCTAAAGGAGCAGCCAGAGGGCCCTGGAACTCTCTGTTGGTCAGACACCTGGGCCAGGCTGTACAGGTGATGGGCTGGTGAGCCCTGAGCCCTCTGGGCAGGTGGGGCCCATACCTGTCACAGGACGGGGCCACACGCAGGAGCGTCATGACCACGTCAGCGGGCTGTGCTTCCGTGAGATCCAGCAGGGTCCTGTTCAGCCTGTGCTCAGCAAACTGATTGGCCAGGAGCCACTGGTGGATGTACCTGACCAGAGCAGGAACCTGGAGAAGGCACGGGGAGACTTGGAAAGCTGCCAGAGGGAGGAATGTCCCCAGTGAAATGCTTCCCTTCCCACCACACTGCCATGGCCTCAAAGGCTTCCAGTAACCAGCAGATGTGGTCAAGCAATTGCTGGGAGGATCAAACCCTGGCCACAGGCTGCTTACTTGCTTTGGATTGGTAAAGCCCTCTTCTACGAGCATATCCAGCAGGGCAGCACTGGTCTTGGTTTTGAAGATGTGCGAATATGCTCTGAGCCCAGTGCCCATGGGGCTGGCCTCTTCCTCCCGAATTCGGCTCATGAATTGGCAAACCAGCTGTAGGAGAAGGGCAAGAAGCCAGGGATGTTGCAGGGAATGCTCCAAGCGCGGTGCCAGCAGGCCCAGCCCAGGTGGGAATGGCTGCAGGTACCTGGGCTGTTCTGCGGAAGAGGCCGCGGGCGGGGTCCTGCTCTTGTGTGCGCTGCAGGGCTGCACCTGGCAAAGAGCGAGTGCAGCCAGAGCTGAGGGGCTGCGGGAGAGGCCGGAGAACACAGCCCAGCCCTGCACTCCCCAGGCAGGGACAGTCCCTGGATGGCTCAGGGGATGGAGCACGGCCCCTGCAGGGTGTCTGCCTGGCCCCTCTTCTGTTCTGTCCATGGGCATGTCCCCAGGGAATGGGATGGAATGGGATGGGATGGGATGGGATGGGATGCAAAGGCGCCAAGCTGGTGCAGGCACCAACCCTGTGGCCCAGCTCTGGCACTCACCCTCCTGCGGCAGCTCAAGTGACACCACCTCTTTGGTTTGATGTGCTGGGACAACTCCAGGGCCTTCTTCCTCCTCTTCCAGCCAGGCCAGCTTGGGCACTCTTGGGGGTCTTTGCTCCATGTCACTGACTGGATTTGTGGCTACTTGCAGGAGAGATGCCTCGGAAAAGCTCCAAGTTAGCAAGTCCTGCAGTCCTGCCTGGAAGGCACCTTCAAGACAGAAGCCTTGGAAAGGCTACAGGACAGAAAGTCCTGCACTGTGGTCTCGAGGGCTCCTGCCACAAGGACAGGAAACTCCTGTCAAGGATTGTGGTCTGGCCTCGAGGGCACTGGAGGCAGGGATGGGAGATGCCTCTGGGGCACCAAGTTCTGTGGTCTGTCCTCGAGGTCAGCTGCAGGAATAACGCCTCGGAAATGCTCCAGGTCAGACAGGAACGAGTGCGCTGTGTGGGGGCTCCTCACGGCACCGCTCTGTCCCGTTCTGCCCCGTCGCGTGATCCAAGCGCTGTGGCGTGGTCTTGTCACCACCAGCTCCTATGTGTCACAAAGGGCCCTTGGACACCTGTTCCATGCCACAGTGACCGTGCTGCACCATGTCACAAAGGGCCCCTGCACACACCCTGCCTTGCCCTGGGGCTGCCCCCAGCCAACCCAAAATGGCCCAGCTTGGAAGGAATCTCTCACCCCAAGTGTCTAAGACAGCCCAACAGGGTCTTTAGGAATGGCTCAGTCCATCAGCAAATGCTGCCCTGGTCTGTGGGCTCAGTGCAGCAGAAGGAGCCCCAGGGTTGCCGACGCAGCCGCGCTGGGAAGGGCACAGGACCTTCCACAGAAGCTGGCATGGCCTCCTTGGGACACGTCCCAGCTGGTGAACATCCTAAACCCACGGGTGTGACACAGGCAAGGAACGTGTGGGCCAGGGCACGAATGCTGCTCTGACCCTTTGGGGCCTGGGGAGCGCTGACATCAGCAGGTGTGGCAGAGTCCCTGCCCAAGCAGAGCGGCAACCCCCGAGCCCTGGCAGCGCTGGTGCCCATCTCCTGCCCCAGAGGCTTGTGCCCCCGGGGGGCTTCTGTGCCACAGGGAGCCAAAGCCCACATGAATTGGGGGCTGTGCTCCTTCCTGCAGGGGCTGTTGGCAGCAGCACCTGGAGCAACTTCTGGCAACGCTTGGTTTCTGTCAGAAGCTCTTACTCCATGCTGAAATTATTTTCTCATTGAAGTAATTTCCTGCAGCACAAAAACACCTTAGTTGCAAAGGCACAGAAGGACCTGTCATTTAACACTCCTCAATTCAGGAAAGTTTTACTTCCCATTGGTCAACTCACATAGTTCCAAAAAGTTGCAAACTTCCCAAATTCATTGGGATGGTGAAGGTGAAGAGTTGGAATTTTGCTTCCCTTCTCAAAGCAGCAACTCATTTGCCTTAATGTCATCCTCTGAGAGTCACTTTACAGAACATAACACTGCACAGAGGCAAGAAAAGGCCATTCTTTGGTTTGCAAATGGTTTTCTGTGAAGGGATGATAATATCCTAATTCTCTTAAGGATAAAAGCTCTCAAGAAATGAAAGTCCACTCAGTGTTACAAAAGTAGCCCAAACAAATGAGTAGATGGCAAAGGGGCTAATCCTCCCCCTGGTACAGATATCCAAGTGGCCAGTAAAGTACAGCTCTCCTCTCTTGTTCCCTTTAGAAGAATCAGGACCATGAACAGGAAAAATCACAGATATTCTTTCTGCACTCCGTAATCAAAGCTGTGCCAAACCACAGATGCTGCCTTCAAACTGACTCAAATTCCAGCCTAGACCTCTCACCTTCCAGACAACTCCTCCTCCAACAGCCCACCAACACCAACCTCCCCAAACTCCCCCACAGAAGCCCTCAACACCCCACCAGGACCCCCAGCTGTCCCTGTCCCTCCGCAGAGCTTTCCCCCCTCCAGCAGATGCCCTGGTTCCCTGCACATGCCGTGGGATGGCACTCAGGAGGATCTGCTGCAAGGCCTTCCCCGGGGGCAGCTCAGGCTGCCAGGCCTGTGGTTCCTGGATCACCCTTCCCACTGAGCCTTCCTGGGCACGGCGGTTCCATTGGCACCTCTGCGCTCAGCTCAGACTGCTCCACTCAGCCAGGGCTGCTGGTAAAGGATCCAGAGCAGCCTGGCCAGCTCTTTCTCCAGCCTCCCTCTTTACTCTCCGGGCAGGTAGAACATCCCACAGGAAAGCAACTGGTGCCACAAGGAGCAGGGGTCCTCAGGCACCTTTGGCAATGGAACAAGGCCTTTGTTTTACATTAGTAAGCACAAGCAATTCACAATAGTATGCAAGTGCTTAGTGCAGACAGACATAAGTGCTAAGCACCAGTTAGCATAAGAAAAACCTGGCTGGCCTAACTTGACATGACAGTAACTTGACAAAAACCTTTAGACATAGTCTGCCAGAAGAACTAAGGGCAAGCAGGGAATCAGCCCAGTGCAGGGAAGCCCTGAGGAAGACTTTGTGATGCTTTAGGGCATGGAGACCGCTCCTGGCCAGTGCCTGGACATCAGCTTCAAGTCTAGGAATCTGACACAATGTATTTCTAACCCCCTGCCTATCGAATCACCTCAGCAGTGTAAAGATAGATGGTATTTTTGATACAATTCCTACATTAACCCACTGAAATGTATACATGGTGGAAAAACATTTTAGTGGGGTGCAGACTCCTGCACTCCTGCCAGGTCAATAAAAGGGCTTCTGGCAGACAATGCATTTGTCTGCTGATTTCTTTGAATAAGGGAGAGCCCTCAGGACTGCTGTATCCTGAGGGAACACCCTTGGCCTTGACCTGTAGGCACCTGCACAAGCTTAAAATCAGCGGCCTCAGCTACCACGACCTCTCTTGGCCAGCATCCTGACCTGGATGCAGGGCTGCTGCGAGGCACTGCTGGGACCCAGCGGGACAGGACCGGCTGTCTCGTGTCCACATAGCACCCCTGACACAGCCAGGGCCATCCCAAAACCAGACAAACGCTCACGTGTCAGCAGAGGGGAGCAAGGAGCACTGGGCTGCTCTCAGGGTATCTCAGCTGGCCTCGCTCCACAACACGCCCCCATTTTAAGGCCTGCTGATGCCCAGCTGACAGAAATGCTCACCTTGTTCTCTCCAAGATGCACAGGGAGAGCCAATGAGCAGGATGCTTTGGGAGGCAAACCTTCCAAGCCTTTTTTGAGGCCAGGAACACACCAAGATCAGCCAAGGCTCTCCACGCTGCCTGGCCCACACAGCCCTGCTCTGTGCTGGCCCTGGGCCACAGCAGCTTCCACCAGGTAGGAGGCAAATGCATATTGCCAAGAGTTGAAGCACAACAGACAGGGAAAATGTGAAAAGTGTGTGTGTAAAGGCCTTTTAATTCACAGCTCTCAAGGAGACCTTTGGGGCTCGTGGCTGGACAGAGATGCTCCTGCTCACACCTTTGTCCAACGGGGGGAACATACCCTACTGCAGGTGCTTGGGTTGGTCTCTGCAGGTCCAGGTGGATGCCAAACCTGCTCTTCACAGCCTTCTCCCTTGCCCTGCCCCTCTGCCAAGTGCAACAGGCCTCAAGGACTGAAAGGAGCACAGCGAGCCAAAGGGGGACACTTGCACCTACCTCACTGGAGCTCCCTGGAAAGCACTTTCCTTGAGAAGCAAGCCCCTTTCCTCCAAAGGCATTTCCCCAAATGTGCAGCTTTCCAGGGAAACACCAACACACCCTTAAGAAAACCTGGCAAGGATGAATGACTCCAGGTCCTTTCAGGACAGGCACTCCAGCTCCAGCTCATATTCCCCCAAGTGTGTTTCCAGGTGGAGGTTCAGAGGTGCAGCCCCAGGCCCTCTACAAACACAAGCTGCCCGCTGCCTCTTCACCTGCCTCAACTCCTGCCTGCACTCACAGCAGCAAAACCAGGCTGTTCCCAGCCAGAGCCCAGAGCCCTGTCCTCACAGGATGCTCTTGCAAGCACCTTCCAGGACTCTGCTGTGCACTCAGAGCTTTTCATGCTCGCTGCCAACAGGCTTTGGGACAACCTGGCTGGCTCTGCCACCAGCACAGCCCAAACACAGGCAGAGGAAGAAGCAGCAGGGGCTGTTTTGCGGCCATGCCCAAGAGAAACTGGAAGGGTGCCCTCCCCCTGGTCTGACTTGGTTGGCATTCTGAGCCTGGGGCTGCCATTCCTCGCTTGTGGGGATCAGAAGCACACCTGGGATCCCGGCACTGCCTTACAGCACTCCGGGCACTGGCACAGCCGCGTGTCCGAGTCTCAAGCACTGTGCTGCTGCTTCATTTGCTCTTAGGCATGCCCAACGCTCTCTGTTAAACCCGAATGGTCTCTGGTTCTGCCCTCTTCCTGATCTTGTGGAGGGATGGAGCACTGCTGTGCTTTCAGGAAGCTGTTCTTGAAACCTTCCAGCATTCCAAGCTCCTTTGCCCTCCATGGATGCTTCCATGGAATTCCTCACAGCTGGGTTCAGAGCATCCTCAGGTTGGCTCTTCCAAAGTCCAGGGGCTCCATCTGTAACTCCACAGTGTTGTGGAACTGGACCTTCAGCACAGGGACCTTTCCAGCCTGATCTGCCCTTGTTCCTCTGTGTCTGTCCACAAAACACTGCGTGGAAGAGAACAGCAGGAGGAGCCTGTGTGTCCCAGGGCTGTGGATTTGCATCGCTCCAGCTCCACAGAGATGCAGGTAAAGCGAAGAAGCCAAACTGTTTATTATTGGAAGGCAAAGCAAAGGGATGAGCTGGAATGGAAGAAAGGGGATGGGCAGATGTGGAAATGCTCTGCAGCCATGGGATGGAGTTTCTCTGGTTGGCACACCCTTGGTGGCCGAGGGCACACACGAGAGTGGCCGCGCCCTGATCTCTGCCAAGACCGTCTAGGGTGGCGGTAATCGTTACGGCGTGGGTGACACAGCAGGAGCACAGCACGAGAAATCAGAGGTGAAGGAAACAAGGAAGGATCACTTGTCTGAATTTCCAAGGAGGCTTTGTCTGAGTTTCCAGGGTGGCTCTATTCCTGAAAGGGGTCAGGTGCAAGTCACAAAGAAAATGGGTCTGACTAGCGTTTTTAAAGAAGGGATGGTGCAAGGGGTGGATACAACTCTCACCCAATGAGGGGATCTTAGGGGAGGAACAGATCACATAGCAACTCCAATAAGGATCATTCAGGGAAGGGAAGAAGCCTCAAAAAGCAATCAGCCATCGAGACATATCTAACTGACACAGAACATTCGAGAATACAAGGGGAGTGACTACAGAGACTGACGAGAGTAAGGGGTAGTACAACTGAGATTGACAAGGCTTATAAGGGAATGAGGGGAGGAGCAGGGAGACTGACACACTGATGGGCAGACAAGTGGTGGGAAAACTGTGGTAAACAAGTTGGGACTGAACCATTAGGGGGAACAAAATGGGGTACATGGGAGAAACCATTGGGGTACATGGGAGAAACCATTATAACTGACTAACATAGGAAATCTAACTTTTACGTTAAAATACCTGTAGAACACCAACTACCACAGGTAGGGTCTGAGGGCTGGAGGGAGGGAGCTGTCAACAGGGAGGGAGAAGGCAGGAGCTATGGGAGCTTCCCACAGACTCAGCTGTGCCAATCATCAGCTGTTCCTGGAGCTCCAGCTGGTGTCCTCTGGTCTCCAGGTGGTCTCCCTTTCCAAGGGATCTGGAGAGACCTCTAAAGCCAGGCTGTGGAATTTGCAGTTTATTGCAAAGTGTGTGGGGCCTGGGCCCTGCTCAGAGCTGCCAGATGCAGCTGGAGCAGGCCTGAGAGAAGTACAGAGAGTGGTAAAGTGAGAGAAGGCAAGAGCGTGGTAAAGAGATGAGAGAGAGACAGAGAGAGGATGAGAGAGCGAGATTCTCGTTACAATATAATAAATCATCTTCTGTGTTGAATATTCTAATTCTCACTAACCAATCTAGTACAAGATACAAATCCTATAGCATTTACATACAGCCTATAAGAATCATTACATCACCATACTGTGTTACATTTTAAACCCTAAAAACTCCTCTTTGGACCCCTTCTGCCAAGCTAGTGGGGTCTGCTCTGACCCATGGAGCTGTCTGCAAGCAGAGGGAATTGTTTTATCAAAAGGGGATTACCTTCAGTTGGCCATACCATTGTTTTCCAATTGTTCAGTAACTCAGGTATCTCAAAGCTTGCTTTCATTTCAATCTTGCTTATAGTTTCTGTATCCTCAAAATCTTTTGAAAGGCAATCATATTTATAAGGCTTTCCTGTTTCATCTTCCCCAGCAATTCAGTTTGTTTTACGGCTTAATAATGTTATAAGTAATAAATTATAAAGCCAATCAATAATCAATAATTTTTTTTTTTAATTTTGCAACCAAGATTCAGTCTCCGATAGCCACAATCAAAGGGACAGCTTCAAGGCCAGGATCGGCGCTGGGTGAACACTGATCTAAACTCTATCACTTTGGATCCCCTCTGCTCACAAATGTTGTCTCCTTTGGGTTGGTTTTATACAACTTTTTCCACCTAGGGCAGAGTTTCTCCTATTCTTCTTGTCGCTTCCCGTATTTATGTAGTTTCCTTTTCTGTGTGCTGGGCTGGACAGAACTGTTTCTGGGAAGTGATGAATGCTGATCGTCAAGTTACAGGAACGTGGCATTGGGATTCACACCCTTGAAGACTCTGACTATTGGGATTCACACCCTTGAAGACTCTGACTATCTTGATCATAGATACTTACTGAGTATTCATTGCTTGGGTGTCTCTGGACTGTCCTGGGAAAGGGCCCATCTCTGCACAGAGCCACGTCTTTTTGTTTGCTAATTAGTTTTTTCTCTCCACTGCCATCTGTGATTTCTCAATTTGTGAAGCAATCTTGTCCCCGGCTGCAGCTTGTGGTTTTAAATCTTTAAGAATTTTTTTGTACAAGCATGACTTATTTAACATATATTTTACACAGGCACAAATTATTCCATAACATATATCACAATAAGGTGAGGAATTAATGGATCTTTAACTTCCGCTGGAAGGCAGGCACATGGATTCAGAGCTATCACACACTACCTGTGTGGTTTTGGGCTTACTTAAATAATGGTACTTGCTGTGAGGAAAAGACACTGGGGCACTTTTCTCCCAGCCCTTCACCCAGCTCTTTGGGTCTGCCCCACCAGTTTTCAAAGGGTTCAGATCCACTCTAAATGCCAATGATATCATACAATGGTTGGTGCTGCTGATAGGCCTGTTCTATTTAGCATTCAGAGATAAGGGAAGATTAACCTGGATAACCATGCTGGCACCAGCCCCAGAGACCAGGGATGCTGCTGCCCCAGAGCCTGACCCTGCCCCACAGCCCACCTCAGAAATTAACCACCCAGACTGAGTGGGGGTTCTGGTGAAGGAGATGGGCCAGATGCTGAAGGAGCACATTTCCCCAGCTGGTGAGAAGCCCTACCCCTGCCCCAAAGAGGGAGAGTCTGATGGTGCAGCAGTGGAACCCACAGATGTTACAACTGTCCAGGTTCCAGCTGAACTGCAAGGGTAGTCACAGCCAGCAGCAGTCACCCCTGTGGAAACAAGGAGGTCTAAGATGAAATCAGAGCACCCAGATAAGGACAAGAAAGGAGGGCCCCATAACCCACAGGGGAGCCAATGGTTGAGATCATCACAGAGTCCCTAATGTACAAAAGTCTCTGTAATCTGCACAAAGACATTGTACAACAGGGACGTGAGCCTTATACAACCTGTGTCTGGGACCTTTCACGTACAGGAGTGCACCAGGATGGTGGTGAGGCAAGAAATTTGGGGTCCTTGACCCAGGACTCAAGTATGAATCAGATTTTTGTAACGGAGTCAGGGTCCCCATCTCTCTCGGAGCGGCTTTTAATGAGTGTCAGAAATAGGTTTGTCTACAGGGAGAGAATGCAGGAGCACCACCATAGAATGTGCTGGAAGACCCTCAAGGAAGGGATCCAAGAGCTGAGAGAAGTGGCAATATTGGAGGTACTCTTTGGGAGGGATGAACAGCATGATAATGACCCAGACCAAATCAGGTGCACAGGGCAAACGCTGTGGAGTCTGGCAAATCTGGGGCCATCCCAATACACCACCTTCATTGCAATGATTAATGCTGATAGCAACCGAGAGACAGTGGGTTCTGTCACCAACAAGCTTAGAAATTGTGAGAGTGTGATCAATGGCCCCATGCAGGCTCATGTCTCTGGTATGATCAAAGACCTCAAAGAGGAGATGAGGGAGATGAAGGAGGAGGTGAAGAGAAACAGTTCCCATATGGCACCAGTGTGAGTCACAGGCCTCAAAGTCAGAGCCCAACATCCCCCAGCCAGAGAGAGAGGGTACACCCCATGGGCTGACCTGTGGCTCTTCCTCTGTGACCATGGGGAAGACATGGGAAGGTGGGATGAGAAACCCACTTCTGTCCTAGCAGCACGGGTGCATCAACTCAAGGAGGGAAACCAAAGACTTCCACCAAAATGAAGGTGGGCTCAGCCTCCCATGACCGAGCTACCAGGTGTGATCTGTCAGATTTCCTTGAAAGTACCTCTAGTATGTATGTCCAGGAAAGAAATGATAACTAGGGTTAGAGGGGCCCTGCCTTTAGCCAGGAACGAAGAGGCATGGGGAAAACTAGATCTTCCTGATGGTGTGGATCCAATGACCTGGCACATCAGAACAAGAAAAACACAACGCCTTTGTTGATACAGGTGTGCAATGAACCCTGATACCATCGTGACATGTGGGGGCAGAACCTGTTTCCGTTGCTGGGGTGACAGGGGGATGACAGCAATTGACCCTGTTGGGAGCCCAGGTGAACCTGACTGGGAAGGAGTGGCAGAAACATCCTATTGTGACTGGCCTAGAGGCCCCGTGGATTCTGGGCATAGACTTCCTCTGGAACAACTTTACAAAGACCCAAAGGGACTCAGGTAGGCGTTTGGAATAGCTGCTGTAGAGGCAGAGAACATAAAGCAGTTGAACACCTTGCCTGGACTATCAGAAAACCCATCTGCAGTAGGACTCCTGAGGGTGGAAGAGCAACGAGTGCCAATTGCCACCCTGACCGTGCACCGCCAGCAGTATTGAACAAATTGAGATGCCATGATCCCCATCCACAGAATGATCCGTGAGCTGGAAAGCCAAGGGATGGTCAGCAAAACCCACTCACCCTTCAACAGCCCTATCTGGCCTGTGCACAAGTCTGACAGAGATTGGAGATTGACTGTGGACTATCGTGCATTGAATGAAGTGACTCCACTGCTGAGCACTGCTGTGCTGGACATACTGGAACTCCAGTACGAGCTGGAGTCCAAGGCAGCAAAGTGATTTGCCACTGTTGACATTGCCAATGCATTTTTCTCCATTCCATTGGCAGCAGAATGCAGGCCTCAGTTTGCTTTCACCTGGAGGGCCGTGCAGTCCACCTGGAACCAACTGCCCCAGGGGTGGAAGCACAACCCCACCATCTGCCATGGACTGATCCAGGCTGCACTGGAAAAGGGTGAAGCTCCGGAACACCTGCAGTGCATTGAGGACATCATTGTGTGAGGGAACACAGCAATGGAAGTGTTTGAGAAAGGAGAGAAAATCATCCAGATTCTACTGGAAACCAGCTTCACCATCAAGAAGAGAAAAATCAAAGGACTTTCCTGAAAGATCCAGTTCCTGGGTGTAAAGCGGCAAGACAGATAGCATCATATTCCCACTGAGGTCATCAACAGGAACACCGCAAAGTCTCCACCAATAAACAAGAAGGAAACACAAGTTTTCCTGCATGCCATAGGTTTTTGGAGAATGCACATTCCCAAGCACAGCCAGATTGTGAGCCCTCTCCACCTGGTCACCTGCAAGAAGAACAGTTTCCACTGGGGCCCTGAGCAGCAAGAAGCCTTGGCCCAAATCAAGCAGGAGATCGCTCATGCAGAAGCCCTTGGCCCAGTCAGGACAGGACCAGAGGTGAAGAACGTGCTCTACTCTGCAGCCGGGAGCCATGGTCTGTCCTGGAGCCTTTGGCAGAAGGTGCCTGGGGATGCTTAAGGCCAACTACTGGGATTCTACAGAGGATCCGAAGCCAACTACACTCCCACAGAGAAGGAAGTCTTGGCTGCCTATGAAGGAGTCCAAGGGGCCTCAGAGGTGATGTGCACAGAAGCACAACTCCTCCTGGCACCACAACTACTGGTGCTGGGGCAGATGTTTAAAGGAAAGGTTCCCACCACCCACCATGCCACTGACCTCACATGGAGCAAATGGATTGCTCTGATCACACAGCGCACCCATATTGGAAAGCTGAATCACCCTGGAATTTTGGAGATAATTACAAACTGGATGGAAGGTGAGAACTTTGGTCTCACTGATGAAGAGAATCAGGAGTAAGTGACAAGGTTAAAGAAGCTCCACCATACAATTAGCTATCAGCAGAGAAAGCACACCATGCTCTTTTCACTGATGGTTCCTATCGCATCGTAGGGATGAACTGGAGGTGGAAAGCAGCCATATGGAACCCCAAATGACAGGTTGCACAAGCTACTGAAGGAGAAGGTGGATCAAGTCAACTTGAGGAACTCAAGGCCGTTCAGCTGTCCCTGGACATTGCTGAAAGAGAGAAGTGGCCAAAGCTCTACCTTTACACTGATTTGTGGATGGTTGCAAATGCTCTGTCAGGTTGGCAGGAAAGGTGGAAAGAGGCTAACTGGCAGCATAGAGGAAAACCAATCTGGGCTGCTGGTGAGTGGAAAGACATTGCCTCTTGGGTAGAAACTCTAGCTGTGAATATCCACCATGTTGATGCCCATGTCCCCAAGAGTCAGGCTAATGCGGAACACTGAAACAATGAGCAGGTAGGTCAGGCTGCAAAGCTAGGGGTGTCAAAGATAGAGTTAGATTGGCAACATAAGGGAGAATTATTGCTAGCTCAATGGACCCATGATGCCTCAGGCCACCAGGGCAGGGATGCCACCTATAAGTGGGCACGAGACCGAGGGGTGGGTCTAACCAGGGACAGTATTTCTCAGGTTATCCATGACTGTGAGACGTGTGCTGCCATCAAGCAGGCCAAGCGAGTGAAGCCCCTCTGGTATGGTGGGTGGTGGTCCAAGTACAAGTATGGGGAGGCCTGGCAGATTGACTCCATCACACTGCCCCAGACGCGCCAGGGTAAGCGCTATGTGCTGACCATGGTGGAAGCGACCACTGGATGGTTGGAAACCTACCCTGTGTCTCATGCTACGGCTCGGAACACCATCCTGGGCCTTGAAAAGCAAATCCTGTGGAGACATGGTGTGGGAGGATCTTTGTCCATTTGTCCCAGGTGTCCATGGGGTTGGGTTTCTTACCTACGTACAGGCAGTCATTTGGTGACAGGGGGACTCCCACCTAGAATGTTAAGAGCGTATCGTCTACGCTTTCCATGGCCATGCAAATATTGTCCGTCTTTAATGACTTCACCAAAGTGACCCAGATGTTTTGATTTGACTGAGGGATGGTCCAGCTGGTGGTCATTTGGATACAGATGAGGGTGCTGATAAAGATGATGGCAATGGTGGCACTGGTACTGCTGCGGGGTGCCCTGGAGGGTATCACAGGAAGAATCATACTTCTTCTTTCCCACTGGGTAGTTTTCACTTGTGGATGGTAAAACCACACATTAGTTGACTTATTTTAAGACATCCTTAAATATTCTTAAGTTCCCCCTATAGTTCTTACCAACTCCTCCCAATCACTCCCTTCTCTTTTTTGAGGGAAGTTTGAGGGAGGGAAAAAGAAGTAGTTTCAAGAGGGGAAAGAGGGAAGGGTAGGGATAAAGGGTCACTGCTAGAGGGATGGAAAAGGGAGGGGTATGTCTGCATTTGAGGTTGACAGGGACATTATCAGTGGGATATATCTACGTGTGATGAGTGTCCTTGCCACAATGTTTGGATATGTGAATTTCTTTTTTCTTCATCTCCAAGAGAAAGCTGCTTCTGTGGCATGGTGGGAGAGGGAGCTGACTTTGTATTCATTCAAGGGGTCTTCTTCAGATCTGTAGTCTACGTAGGGACTGATAAATCTTCTGGGAATCCACTGGGGTCCTGTATCTGTAGAAACACAAGCGCCTGTGCAAGGCATTGCAAACAGGCAAGTGGCCCAGAGAGGAGGCTGCTCTGTGCCCTTGGTGGCATGGACAGAGCATGGAGGGGGCCCAGGACATTTGTCACTGCCAGCCTCTGTGCCCAGCCCTTGGCAGCCCTGGCTGCCGAGGCCAGCTTTGGCCTGGGCTGAGTTTGGCTGTGGCCCAGCTCCATCCTCCTGCGGGGCTCAGGGCCTTTTCCCAGCCATGGCCAGCACTGGTTGCCTCTCTGCTGGCCCAGAGGCCGGCAGAGCCCGGGGCAGGGCTGTCTGTGCAGCCCCACAGGTGGCATGGGCTCTGCAGGAGCAGGCAGAGGTTGTTCAACAGCTAGGCCATGGGGCACAGAGCCCCAAGGCTGCTGTGGGCACCACGGCACAGGGGCCGTTCCCGGCCGCAATGCTCCTGGCCTGGGCTGGGCCTGCACAGGAGCTGGGCCACCATGGCTGGGCCAGCACAGGGCCACAAAGGGGCCACGCAGCTGCTGCCGGGCTGACAGCAAGGCCCGGCACAGACAGGGAATTGCTAAGCATGGCCTGCGCTGGCCAGGCCTGACTGTGCCAAAGGCAGAGCTCAGCTGCCCTTGGGGGCTGCAGGAACAGTCCAGAGCCAAACAGCCTCCATGGCTGTGCTGGAGACCATGGCTGCAGAAGGGAAAGGCAGGGCTGCTGTGGGATGGGGAGGGAGATTTAATTCTAGCAGACACTGATGTGAGGCTTAGGAAGGCTTGAAGAGAAAAGAGCCTTCACAAGCCTCAAAAGGCAAGATGTTACGACATGAAAAACCATCTCCCCCTGGTGAGTGCCCACAATCCCACAATGCTTGTTCTTCAAAATCCACTGGCCCATGGAACTGCACAATATCCATTGTACAAGAAGGAGAATTGCAAAGTGACCAGCTCCAGTTGTGCCAACTTTTAACCATTCACTGGGCAGTCAGGTGTGACTCTGGCCTCACCAACTACCAGGCACCACCAAAGACACCCCCAGGATACAAGAACACATCTGTGAAGGGGAGGAAAAATATGTTAATGATTTCAGGGAAAGGATTATCATGTGTATGTTTACTCTGTGACAGTCACTGAATATGTATGTAAAATACAAACTGTAAACAGGAACTTCCTGTACTCAGCATGCACAGCTTTGGGAGGAGCTATTCCCCCTTGTGCATCTGGCTGAATAAAGAATGCTGCTTCTTACTACTCACTGGTGTTAAGCAGTTTATTTTTTTTTTTTTCCAATTTCAGGTAGCAGTGTCACAATGTCCCCTCAATTCCATGGGGCCCTGCAGTGTCACAATGCCCCTTTGGTTCCATGAGACCCTGTAGTGTCATAAAGATCTCCTTGGCTCTGCAGTGTCATAACTGGACTCCTGGTTCCCTGAGACACCAAAGTGTCACAATGGATCCTTGTTTCCATAAGGTCTCACTGTGTCACAATATTCTCATCAGTTCAGTCAGGCCCCACAGGGTCCCAATGCTCTTCTTGGCTCTGCAGTTTTGAAATGGCCCTTGGTTCCATGAGACCCTGCAGTGCCACACTGGCCCTTGGTTATACAAGACCCCAGAGTGCCACAATGATCCCCCCTTGCTTTCCTGAGGCCCTGAAGTGTCACAATGGCCCCTGGGTTCCTCGAGGCCCTGCCATGTCACAATGGGCCACTTGGTTCCATTTGCCTCACCTGTGTCATAACAGTTCCTTGTTTCCATGAGCCCTTGCAGTGCCACAATGCTCTCCTTGGTTCCATGAGGCCCCGAAGTGTCACAATGGCCCCTTGTTCCCATGGGGCACTCCTGTGTCACAAGGGTCTCCTCGGTTCCACAGAGTGACAATGGAGCCTTGGTTACATGAAGTCCTGCAGTGTCACAATGGAAATTTGCAGGGCTGGAACTCCTCTGCTCTGGAGCCAGGCTGAGCGAGCTAGAGCTGTTCAGCCTGGGCACGAGAACGCTCCAGGGAGACATTGGAGCCCATTCCAGCACCTAAAGGGACTTTGTGAGAGCTGGAGAGGGACTTTGGACAAAGGCCTGGAGGGGCAGGACAAGGGGGAATGGCCATGAGGTGAAGGAGGGCAGGTTTAGATGGGATATTGGGGAGAAATTCTTGCCAGTGAGGGTGGTGAGGCCCTGTCACAGGTTACCCAGAGAGGCTGCAGAGTCCCCACCTCTGGAGGGGTTCAAGGTCAGGTTGGATGGAGCAATCTGGTCCAGTGGAAGGTGTGCCCATCCATGGCAGGAGATTTGAACTGGATGGTCTTTAGGATTCCAACCCAAGCCATTCTGTGACCCTTGATTTGCCCCTCCCTGCCCTCATTCAGCAGCAGCAGGTTGTTATGTTCCTTTTGCAGCCATTTGCTGCAAGCACAGCGACTGAATTAAATTTGCTCTGGATGTTGCCTGCAGCGCCCATCAGCTCCAGCTGAGCTCTGGCTTTCATGAACACATGAACACATGTTCAGGTCAGATTTCTGAATTCCTCCAGGAGATGCTCAGCACAGGCTGCCTCTGCCCACTCAGTGCCAGCCCCTCTGCCCAGGCCAGCACAGCATCCGTGGGCAGGGGACAGAGGGGCCTGGCCAGAGCTGCAGCTTCCCCTGGATTCCTCCCCGCAGGCCCAGAAATGCTCCCTTGCCCTTCTCCCTGGACATCCCTTTCCACACCTGAGCGTGTCCTGGCTGGCTGGGCTGGCTTGTCCTGCTTCCCCAGCCCCTGATCCCCACAGGGCCCTGGGCTGGCTCTGCTGCTCAGGCTACACCAGGTTCTGCTGCTGGCCATGGCCAGGGCTGCAGGGAAGCAGCAGCTCTAGGGGGAAGGCTGCAGAAAGGCTCTGGGCAGTGAGGCTGGAAGGGGCACCCCAGGGTCTGCAAGTTCTCTGGATGGGAGCTGAGCTTATGAGCCCTTGAGCCCTGCCAAGTGCTGGGGCTGCACCTCCAGCTCCAGAGGAGATGGGACAGATGGGAGCAGACACAAATCATTCCTGCTGCATTCTTTCGTGTATCTGCTTATACAGGTAACCTGAATCCATACATAGAGGAGGTGTTTTGTGTCAGATAACGCTGCAGAGTGTTAGGTAGAGTGAGAAGAATAATATTATTTAGCTGAAAATAATGTTTCATGCAAAATACACAATGAGAAAAAAAAGACACATATGATTAGAAGATCATCTGAGTTTTTCAGAGGAGAGACATTTATTGATGTTCCAGTAGTCAAACATGTTCAAATTCTTTCCTCAGGGCTTCCTTGAGATTAGAGGTGACCACCAGAAGCCAAGGCCAACCAGAGCTCTCTTTCCTGGCAGCTTCTGCCTGGGAGAACCCTTGCAGATAGGGAATATTTTAGGGGGATTATCAGTTTTGGCCTTGGGCACCTGGAAAGAGAGATGGTTCTTTTCCATAGGAAGGAAAGCACAGAGCCCCAGTTCTTCAAGAACTGATGAGAATCAGCCCCCAGTATTTCAAGATCAGCTGGACCTGTCCGGTGGCCCCTGGCAGGCCAAACCAGCCAGACCTGTTCCATCTCCCCTTGGTTCCACGAGGCCCCACAGTGTCACAATGTTCTCCTTGCTTCTGCAGTGTCACAATTACCCCGTGCTTCCATGAGGCTCTGCAGGGTCACAGTGGCCCTTTGGTTCCGTGGGGCCCCACAGTGTCACAATGCTCTCCATGATTCCATGGGGCCTTGCAATTCCGCAATGCTCTCCATGGATCCACGGTGCCCTGCAGGATCACAACGGCCCTTTGGTTCCACGAGGCCCTGAAATGCAGCAATGGCCTCCTGGTTCCACAAAGCCCTGCTGCTTCACACTGGCCCCTTGGGACCATGCGGCCCAACAGAGCCTGAGTGATGGCCTTTGTTCCACAGGGTCCTCACAGTGCCACAAGGATCTCTTCATTTCAGAAGGCCCCACAATTTCACATTGGTCCTCATGGGCCCCACAGTGTCACCGGGTTCTCAACAGGAAGGAAACCACGGAGCCCCAGTGGTTCAGGGGCTGATGAACTACAAGTACCAGAGGCCAAGGTCAGGCCTGTATGTCTGTCCTGGCAAGTTTGGGAGCAACTCTTAGACATATGAAATTTTGAATGTGAAATCCTATTTTTGGCCAATTCTTATCCACAGAAAGGAAAGCACAGAGCACCTGCTTTTGGAAGGCAGGTGAGAGCCGGCCCTCAGGAGGGCAACGCCAGCCAGACCTGTCTGTAATGGCAGCTTTTGTGTAGGAGCAATCATTGGATATAGGACTTCTGGAGGTGGAATCCAAATTTCAGCCATGGGCTCCTGAAGAAGAAGGATGTTTCTTTTCCATAAGAAGTAAAGGATGGAACCCCAGTGTTTCAGGGAAGAATAAAAGCAACCACCAGAGGCCAAGGTCAGCCAGAGCTGTCTGTCCTGGCAGCTTTTGTCTGGGAGAAACCCGAGCATATAGGGAATTTTGGAGGAGAAATACTAATTTTGGAATTGGTGCCTGTGCAGGAGGGACGGTTCTTTTCCATAGGAAGGAAAACGCCCCAGTGTCTGAAGGCAGGTCAGACCCAGCTCTTAGGAAGAGAAGGTCAGTCAGACTCGTTGGCAATGGCAGCTTTTGACTGGGAGCAATCCCTGGATATTGGGAATTTTGGAGAGGGAATCCCATTTTGGCTATGGATGCTTGAATGAGAAGGGCAGTTCTTTTCTTTTCCATTTGAAGGAAAGCCCAGAGCCCTAGGGTTTCAGGGGTACATGAGAAGAGACCCTCGACATACCAAGGGCAGTTGGACCAGTCAGGCCAAGCCAACCAGACCTCTTCCCTGTTCCCTTGGATCCGTGGGGCCCTGCAGTGTCACAGTGGTGGTGTCACATTGGATCCTTGGTTCCATGAGGCCCAGATGTGTCACTCTGGCCTCTTGTTTCCATGGGGTTCCACAGTGTCACAATGGTCCCTGGCTTCCATGAGGCCTTGCAGTGTCACAGGGGTCTCCTTGGTGCCGCAGTGTCACAATGGACCCTTGGTTCCATGGGGACTCACAATGTCAGAAGAGTCTCCTTGGTTCCATGAGGCCCTGCAGAGCCCCTTGTTTCAATGAGGCCTCCAAGTGTCATCATGGCCTCCAGGATTCCATGAGGCCCCGCAGTGTTACAATTGACCTTTGGTTCCATGGGGTCCCGCACTGTTCCATGGGGCCCTGCAGTGTCACAATGGCCTCCTTGGTTCCATGTTGCCACACAGTGTGACAACTGCCCCTTGGCCTGCCAGGACTGCAGAGTGTCACAATGGTTCCTTGTTTCCAGAGGGTCTTGCAGTGTCACAATGGTCTCCATGATCCCAGAAGGCCTTGCAGTGTCACAACAGACCATTGGTTTCACTGAGCCCCACAGTGTCACTATGGTCTCCTTGGCTCCACAAGGCTCTGAAGTGCCACAATGGCCCTTTGGTTCCACAAGGCCTCCAAGTATAAAAATGGCCTCCATGGTTCCATGAGGCCCTGCTTTGTCACAATGGACCTTTGGTTCCATGATGTCCCAGAGTGTCACAATGGTATCCTTGGTTCCACAGTGTCAGAATGGACCCTTCATCCCATGGACACCCACAGTGTTCACTGTTATCCCCTTGATTCCACCAGGCCCTGCCATGCGCTACTGGCGCCTTGGTTCCAGTGGGTCCCAAAGTGTCAGAACAGTCTCCATTGTTTCATGAGGCCCCACAATGTCACTGTGCTCCCCTTGGTTCCACAGGGCCACAGTGGAACAAGGGACTCTTGGTTCCATCAGGTTCCTCAGTCCCAATGGTCTCCTTGGATCCGCAGTGTCACAGTGGCCCCTTGGCTCTGTGTGGCCACGCTGTATCACAATGGCTCATGGTTCCATGAGGCCATACAGTTTAACAAGGGATCCTTGGTACCATCAGGCCGTCCTGTGTCACAATGGACCTGTGGTTCCATGAGCTCTCACACTGCCAGCAGCAGTCTCCTTGGTTCTGCAGTGTCACCATGGACCCTTTGTTCCGTGAGTTTCCGCAGTAGAACACGGTCACCTTGGTTCCGTGAGGTTCTGCAGTGTCACAATGAACCCATGGTTCCAGCAGGCCTTGCTTTGTCACAATGGCCCCTTGGTTCCAAGAGGATTCTCAGGGTCACAATGGTCTCCTTGGATCCTCGGTATCACAATGGACCATTGGTTCAATGTGGCCCCAATGTGTCAAAATGGATTTTGCTTCCGTGGGGTTCTGCTGTGTCACAATGGACACTTTGTGCCATGAGTTTGCACAGTGTCACAGCTGACTCCTTGGTTCTCTGAGGCCAGACTCTCACCAAATCTCTGAAATATCAGAATAAGTTTCCTTAACACTCATTTGCAATTTCAGAGGGTATCATTTACTCAGGCCAGAGGTCCAACATGGGAAAACTACTAACCTCACATGAATGTGTAATTCTACCAGTGTGTTGCTCATATACCGTTGATAAATGTGAATTACAATTTACCCATTTCCATAAAACCCACCTCAAGTTCCCATATTCCCTCCTTGTCTTCTCTATCCGTGCACCCTTGAGACAGATGTCTTCTTCTTTTCTTCCAACCATCCTTGCTGTGAAAGCGGCCCTGCATGCCTTGTTCCTGCGATGAAAGTTCACAGGCAGGGTAAAAGTGGAATGAACCCTTTTGGTATCAGCCCCAGGCTTTGTGTGGGCAGGCAGAGGCAGGCACGAGCCAGAGCTGTCAGCAAAGGAAGGGGCCAGCCAGGTGGGGCAGCCGGGGGATGCTGACAGCCTGCAGGGACAGAGGCGCAGGGCAGGGACACCGTAGCACAGCCTGGGCTGCACAGGGCACAGGCATGTGCGGCAGCTGCAAGACAGCCCTGCCAGAGCCAACTTGGGCAGCACTTTGGCCATGGCTGCTGGGCCTGGGCCTGAGGCAGGAGCAGGAGACAAGTGACCCTTGCAGGCCTGGGGCCTCATTGCCTCCTTGTCCCTGCTCAGCAGCCTGGCAGGGGCTGCCCCATGCTCCTGCCCTTGCCATTGCACATCCCCACATGCCAGTGCCCATCCCGGCAAGAGCCCTGAGCAAGGAGGGAGGGACAGCATCTGCCTCGCCAGGGGCTGGGGCTCAGGCCTTGGCCCTTGGCATTCCTCAAACACATCCAGCTTTGCTCAGCACCAGAGACACCTTGGCCTTGTTTGTCCCCAGCTGTCATCACTTCCTCCAGTGTTCTGCTCTAACTGGAACCTGGGGACACTTTCTCAGTCGTGCTCCTCAGTGGGACCCATAAAAACTTCAAGAAACTTTAGAGTTTCAATTTAATTTTGAGTTCTTGAGAAGTTTATTGAAGATGCTCTCAGGGACTTAGTGTGATGTAAACAACATCAAAGGCCTGAGAGGGTCATTGAAATTTTCCTAGTCCAATTATGAAGAAAGATTTCAAAGAACTTGTAAAAAATACGCATTCCTATTTTAAAGGATGCATTTTATTTTATTTCTCTTTACATCAGAGGTGATTGCAGCATTCTGTGATGCAGGGTCTCTCCTCAGCAGCTCTGGCCTGCTCACAGAAGCTGTGCCTGGAGCTCTGACCCAGTGTGGACAACCTTGCTCCACATTGCCCAGCCCCATCCTCACTCCCCTGGGAGTGTCTGTCCTCACTCCCCTGGGACCTGCTGTGCTTGCAGAGCTGGCTGCACTCAGCCTAAGAGGAGTTTTCTTGTTTTGAGGTTTTTTGAAGCAATCTTAAACTCCTGAGTTTCCCCACTGCAAACAGACACACTGCTCAGGTGTGTGCCAGCCCCAGGTGCCACCAAAGCCACTGCAGAGCTGCCCTGGGCCAGCTGTGAGGGTGGATCATCAGCCCAAGCTGCACTGGGCCACTGCAAGGGGCTGTGGCCATGGGCACTACACTGACCCCATGGCTGAGTTTGGCTGCCACAGCCACCGTGAGAAATTAAACTGTCCTTGCAAACACTGGGGAGGACTGGGATATACTGGGGAACACTGGGAATGCTGTGGGAGTCACTGGGACACACTGGGAGTGACACTGGGGGTGACTGGGAAAAGTTGGGAACACTGGGGTTATTGCAGAGAAGATTGGGGACACTGGGGTACCTGTGGATAATACTGGGAGGAACCGGGAACGACTGGGAATGAGCTCAGGTGTATTGGGATGGACTGGGCTGTACTGGGAGGAACTGGAGGGGGACTGGGGTTGTACTGGGTTCTACTTGGCGTTCCCAGACCCGTTGAGTGCTCCCAACCCCACAGATGCCCGGTACAGCCACTTCTGAGAATTCATCTCCTCTCATCCCCCGCGGCCCCAGAGCCCTTCAGAACACAGTCCCGGGCCTAAAATTCCTGCCATGCCTCGCGCCCTAAAAAGCCCAGTTACAGCTCCCAGAGCTCCCGCCATGGGCTCCCGAACCGTTGAAGTTCCCCCGAGGACTTGAACTCGCGGCTCGGACGCAAAAGTGTCCCCCAAGTGCCTTCCCGGACCCCCATACATCGTGTTCCAAAAAACTTCCGGGACTACAACTCCCACCATTCTCCGCGGCGCCTATAGAGCGCTAGTCCAGCCAGGACTTCATCTCCCGTAATGCCCCGCGCCCCACCGACAGCCATTGCAGCTGCGCCTAGAACTCCCGTGATTCTCTGCGGCCCTGTTAAATCGTATGATACCCACGCCTTCAACTCCCATCACCCCCTGCGCCACAGAGAGCGCCGTTCGAGGTCCCCGAGGGCCCGCCCGGACCCCGAAGGGCCCCAAATTCCCCTCCCTGACCTCCAAGGGCCCCCCTGGACCCCCAAGTGCTGCCCTGGACCCTGAACTGTCCCTCAGAATCCCTGAGTGCCCCTCCAAGTGCCCACCCGGCTCCCCCAAGTGTCCTCCAGACCCTCAAGTTGTCTCTGAATTCCCTCCCCAGACCCAAAACTGCCCCAAATGTGCCCCAGAAATGTCTCCATGGACTCCAAAGTGCCCTCACCCCCCCCCTTGTATTGTAAACAGAATTTTAAAAATATCACAAAAAGAATACAAATGTATCTAATTACCAGAAAGAGGAATAAATAAATAACTGTTAGAGCTTAATTAATCAATGAAGGTTTGAAAAACGCCAATCACTTGTTTTTAAAATTTTAAACTTTTAATACTAATATAATGGGTATAAAAATAGTAATGGAATTCGAGTAATAATAATTTGGATTATGTGAGACAATAAAGACAAAGAATTACGGACATCCAGGTACCTTTTTCTGGGCAGCACGAGCCCAGTAAAGAACACCCGTTATCAAAGGATTAACCCTTAAAAGCAATTGCCCGTTGCATAGTCATACACTTCCTACATGATGCATAAATTCCATTCAAATGCAGGATTCTGTCTGGTCATCAGCAACTTCTTTCTTCTAATCCTAAAAGCGCAGGAAGAAGTTCGTTTCTTCTGATAAGAGGGGAAAAAACTATTTTTCTCTGACAGATTTAGGTGTCCTTGGGCTGCTATCTGCTGTGAGTGCCTCATTCCTTTCTTAAAAAATCCTACTAACATAGTTCTTACTTTAACTACAAAAGGTATCTTTTAATTACAAGACTACATTTAGTATTAAAATGTTAATACAGCACTAGTAATCAATACATCAAAATACATATGGTAAATATCTGCGTGGAGCCATAGAATATGCACTTTTCACAAAGGGAATTGTCTTACTTAGAAACATCGAGCATTAATTTTCTTGTCTACTAAAAATGCAGCGATCTTTTCTATATAAATATAAAAACTAGGTAATAAAATCCAATACTCTTGTTATAAATATAAATACATATAATAAATATATAAATAATAAAATAGTAACAGTAAATAATATGTTACAGAGTAAAAATAAAATAATAAATTTCATGAAAATTTTTGGATGTTTTCGGATCTCAGTCCAAGGGGGCGATGGTGAGGTTGGGGGTGCGGACCAGGTTGCCAAACAGGCTCAGCATGAAGGGGCTCATTCTTCTCCATGCCCAGACCTCCTAAGGAGACATTCAGCATCAAGGTCACTTGGGGAACGCTTCCGTCACCTCTTCAATGAACTGAAAAAATAATAAAATGCACCCTTGATTAAAAACCAATCAGGAGGTGCATTTTGGAATCTCCCTCCTGAAGAGAAGTCCAAACTGACCCCAATCCCTGCACAAGCCCTGGAGACTCAAAGACAATGGAAGGGAGACAAAGAGTTCCTGAGGCCTTTCTGTATTTTAATCAGCCCCACGCTGGATTTGCGGCTGCGTCCAGGAGCCTCAGGCACAGAGAGAATGATGAAGAAGCTGCTCAAGGAGTCAGCAGCAAAACTCCAAGTGCCTTGGAGCATGGCTGTGCCCCAGGGAGGGCAGGGAGTGCCCAAGGCTGCCCAGGACCTGGTGAGAGCAGATCCTTGAGGCCAAGATTGCAGGGAGCCCAAGGCTGTGAGCAGGGAACTGCAATGCTGAGCAAGGCCTGGCTTGGCTGCAGGAAGCAGAAAGGCCAAGCCCTGAGCCCAGCCTGGGCCAGCAGGGCCTGTCCCTCACGGCTGCCTCGGGGCTCTTGGTGGGCCAGGGGGATGTGAGGGGCAGCAAGGACAAATGGCATCAACCTGCAGCCTCTGCCAGCTGTGATAAATAAAGCCAGGAGACCAGCTCCTTTAAAAGGCCTTTATTAAAGTCAGCTCTGGGTGGGGAACCAGAGGGGTTGCGCACACCGCCACTGCTCCCACTGGACGACGCTGAGGAGTATTGCTGCTTTTTCTTTCTGCACAGCTGGGGCTTCCGTCCTCACGAGAGTCCTTAGGAAGGCGATGTTAGCTCATAGTCCAGGGGTATCTTACAAGCTGGGTACTATCAAAGTTATGGTGACAGGACGGAATCCAGCTCTGGTCTAGAGTGGGTGACTTAGTGTGGTTCTGGTGGGTTAAAGTCAAAGTTTATGCGCTGGTTTGTTGTTTTGAGAGGGTTCATATAGTTCCCACAGCCTCTCATTTGAATTCAGTCCGGGTGCAAGTCCTCCGGGGAGCAGGGGAGCAGGGGAAGTGGTTCCCGATGGGAATGGATGCAAATCCCCAGCGAGAGGGAAAGGGGTACAAATACAGAGTATGACGGGGAGAGATACAAATACAAGGTAAAATAGTAACATCTAACAGCGGCAACTAAAGGCAAGTCTTAGAATTCTAACATTCAATGTTTCACAACAGAGTACACGGGGTACAAATAGGGAGTATGATGAGGAGATATACAAATAGAGGGTAATATAGCAACATTTAACAACGGCAACTAAAGGCAAGTCCTAGAACTCTAATATTCAATGTTTAACAACAGACCAAAAACTTCAAATTAAGACCTTATCAACTTCATTAACATCAACTACCAATTACTACGCTGAAAAAGAGCTGTCATCTCCAGGATTTTCATTCCTCACAGTATCCCCCCTCTTTCTTTTTAATTGATTTTGAGCCCACATCAATTTGTAATTTCTGTTTCATGGACATAAAACTTCCTTAACTTCTGATACTGGTCATAAACACTTTTAGCTGTTTTTATGTTCTTCTTGACTTTCAATCATCATTATTTTGGTTTTGGCTTGAGCAGTTGTTTCTGAAAACTGTGTACTAGCCTGAATTGTACATGATATAAACTTAATTAAACATGGGAGTAGGCAAGGTAAAACTATTAAACTTATTAATGCTGCCACTACTATAAAGATTACTTTCTTCCACCATTTCCCTTTAAAAGACCAAAAATCATCCCACCAACTGGTGCCTATTAGGGGAGTCCACTCCTGATTTCCCACATATGCTATTTTTCGTATTTCTGTTGAGATGTTTCTTATTACCTCACTTCTATCATCGATTTTCAGGCAGCACTCTGATTAATTAAATTTTACACATATCCCTCTTTCATCGGCTACTAAGTAATCAACTGCAAGTAAAATTTCGTACATGACAGTTCTAGTTTGGGCCAATTGGTAATTAATATGGTCAAGGACAAGTGATGTTCTGTTGGATACTACTTCTAGTACTGCCTGGAGCCGAATGATCCTACTGAGCATGTAAATTGGAGTACGATATCCCCAGAATCCATCCTGGGCCCAAGTTGCAGGTCCATATGTGTTAATTATCTCTTCTGCTGTCCAGATTGTTCCCTTCCAGGTTTGTTTCCCCCCCAGGTCATTTATATTCCTCTTTTTCCAGTTAGTCTTTCTCAAATTGTCATACAATGGAACCCCTAAACTTGACCCTGATTCCTTTGGCAATAGAAAGAAAGCAGGTTTGATGACACCTATAGTGCAGCTTCCCATCCAGTCTCCTGGAAGAGTAGTATAGGCTGTGTTGCCACAAATCCAAAATAGATGATCGGGGACTTTCCAAAAGGTGTCTCGGACTTCCCAAGGGTATTCTCAATATTTACAGATTTTTCTTATTCCCCAAAAGGGGTTTACCCCTTTTTCTGCACATTTGTGCAGCCTATAGCCTTCAGGATAAATGCACCCCTTTTCCTTTTTTCCAGTGGACCATTATTGATTTGGCTCTTGGGGAATCCATCTAGCATTTAAGTCTTTGTCGTGGTTTGACTGGAAATGGGACATCTGGGATATTTTGTTTTGCTGTGATTACCAATGGGTAATTGGAATTTAAGATGGGCACTTAGTTTGACCAGTGGGACATTTGGATCCGCCTCTTGAGACTACGAACTCAAGGGGTTAAAAGCAGGGCTCTTGGCCTTCGGAGCCCTCTTGGGATTTCCGGCGTGAAGAAGTCTCTCCCCCGGCCCAGTTTCTGGCTGGGCTGGGGGAGGGGAGAGCCACGTGGCCCATCTACGGTAGGCCCGGGAGGAAGGGTGGCAGACCCTTGAGCGACCAGTTTATTCCCCCCCCCCCCCAGAGAATGCAGCCCGTGCTCGAACTGTTTATCTTGAAACTTGATATCATGTGCCGGCAGGCAGCACGGCTGGGAGGAGAAAGGGGGGGGCAGCGGGCAGTCCGGCCGCCTGGGAGAACTTTTAACCCTTTGGGGAATGAAGGCTTCGCAGAACATTGCCTTTCCTGGGAAAGGGACAGGAGTGGAAGATGAAGGAAGAAAATCAGGCCAGTAAGGAGGGTCTGGCAAAGGGAGAAGAGAGATGTTGAAGGAATGGAGGAAGATGGAGTGGCAGTTTTTGCTGGACTCTTTTTTGTTGTATTTCCATGGACTGTTTCCTGGTGAGGCAGAGGCTGTATTGCAGGGGGAAGCGGAGGCTCGGCGTCAAGAGAGTTTGGTTTTGAGACCCCTCGGCCCCAGGGGGTATAGAAGACATGGGGGGGGGGACAGAGGTCCCAGGATTGTGACTGTACTCTGCTTGGAACGAGACGAGGCATTCTTAAAAGGCCCTGAAGGCAGGCCCCTGCCCCATCCCATGCCAGGTGGTGAGAGCACCTCGGCATGGAAAGGAGATGTCACGAGATAGCAAGATACCGGGCGGATTGCTGATTGTGACAAGAAGTCCGTGGCACAAGGAAGGACTCCGTCTATCCCTTATGAGCTGAAGATTTGATTTTTTTTTCCAAAGGGTGGTGCCAGACCGAGTGTGGATAATTTTTTGGGAAATGTAAATGTGTTTGGGAATTTGGTGGGAGGAGGATAAGGAAGTGTTTCTGTGTAGTTTTCATTCTCCTTGTTTTTTTCCCTGTGTGTGTGTAGGTTAGTAATTGTGTGTGTAGTTTAGTAATTGTGTGTGTAGTTTAGTTAATAAACTTCTCTTTATGTTTAAGTTGGAGCCTGCTTTGCTTATTTCCTGGCCACATCTCACAGCAGATATCAGGTAAAAGGTATATTTATGGGGGCCTTGGCTTTGCCAGGCCTAAACCATAACAGTCTTCAATCTTTAGATACCTCTTGCATGCCATCTTTCCCACTGGGCTATTATATCTCTTCCCTGTCCTTATTATGCATTCTTCCCCAATTACTTTAGATTTTAAGTCCCATTGTTCTTTCCTTCTTTGTCCTAAAATGTGAGGTTTCTGTCCTGATTGTTCCCACCTTAGAACTGTTAATGGTTCTAAACAAATTCCCTCCCATGGCCAAATTTCTGTCATTTTAGTACTCCCACAGACCCAGCAGTTGGTTAGATTTAGTTCCTTACTAATTCTTTCAACTAGGTCTAGGAATAGGTTCTTCCCTAAGGGCATTTCTATTTCATCCTTTTTGGTGGTTACTGTTAATTTTCTTTCCTGTATTAGATCTTTCAGTCCTTCCTGATTACTTTCAGGCTCAAAACAAAACCAAGTTTTTCCTACAGGGCATTCTCCAAGTAAGCATTGCCTCAATGAGGCAGTGCTTCTTGCAGTCCAATAGACTTTCCTGTCCTCTTGACAGGTAAATAACTGGGAGTTGTTAAAAAATAAGGATTTACATTGGTGTGAAGCCTTATCAGGGACCCAAGGTTCTCCCCATCATGTAGGGGGTGATAGTACATGGATTTTCCTTACTCCCTATACTTTCCATAAAGAGGAATAACACCAGTCCTCCCAAGAGTCCAGTATGAACCATTGCCATGATCTCACCCGGCCTTGCCTCTTAGGATTGGGGAACTTTCTCCCTTCTCTTTCCTCCCACTTTCTATCAATTTAATAGCTCCTGAGGAATGTTCTGTAGGAGAGTAGGTTTGAAAGCCCCAGGGTTTTCCTTGGAGAAAAATAGATTATTTGAACTCTATTGAACCTTTTGAACTTAACTATCATACTAACATTTAATTCTTATAACTCTTCAGCTTGTAACCTTGAACAGTTTAAAAGAGATGGAGGAACCCATTCTCTATATTCAAGATAATATATGAAATCTTTACACCAAAGAGTTAACAAAATGTTCACTCTAATCTCTAATCCAATAATAGCATAATATACTCCAAAACAAATGAAGGCTCCAACACAAACTAAAAATTCTACATTCATAAGTCAACAACAAAAACAATAAATAATGATGACTTGAATAAAAAGTATAACAATTTTCATCTATTAGTCTCTTGTACTTTTATCAGTCTTTCTAAGCAACCTTTGGTCTCTTTCTAAAGGTAACTTTGAGATTGTCTGAGTTCGGGATTGCAACCCACGTGGAAGCGTCTGTAGCTGGTACTGTTGGATCCAGTCTGCTGTTTGGGGGGGTGGTACCGGTCCTTTGACTGGAGTGATGTGAGTCCAGCCTCTTTCTCGTGTCCTTCCTGCAGTGTGTGTCATGAGTAATACCTGGAAGGATCCTTCAAATTTTGGAGTTAATGGCGTATTGCTCCATGACTTCATTAGTACCCAATCTCCCGGACTTATTTGGTGCACATCTGTATCAAGGGGGGAAGTTTGGGGAAGATTTCCTCTTTTTCTCAGACTCTCTAGGGTCTTTCCAATGGTATCTATTTACTTTCAGGTAGCTGTTTCCCCTTCTAAATAGTCCCCACTATTATATGGAGTCCTTAAAAATGGGAGCCCAAACATCATTTCATAGGGCGGAACCCCAATATCTGATCAGGGTCCTGTCGTGGTCCTTAAAAGGGCAAGGGGTAGACATTTGAGCCAGTTCATCTACGTTTCTGCAATTAATTTTGTTAATATATTTGTGAGGGTTTTATTCATTCTTTCTACCCTCCCAGAGCTCTGGGGATGCCATGGGGTATGTAATCTCCGTTTTATTCCTAAAGCCTCAATTATTTTATGTAATGCTTATGCGATAAAGCGTGGTCCCCTATCTGAATCAATATTGTTCACCAACCCGTATCAGGGATTGATGTTAGAATTCTAAGATAATCTTGGCTACTATTACCACTTTTCCGGTCTCTTTTATAGTTGGAAAGGCTTCTACCCAATGAGTAACGTGGTCAACTATTACCAATAAGTGTTTGCAACTCTGTACAGGGGGCATTTCAGTAAAGTCTATTTGAATGTTTTGGAATGGTCTTTGGGCTAATTCTCTTCCTCCTTGTGTGATCTTCCTCATCACTTTCTGATTTAGTTTTTGGCAAATTAAGCACCCCTGAGTTACTGCTTTTGCTAACTCATGTATTCAGATACATAAGTTTTCTCTTAAATAGTGATCACAAAACCCCTGGACTCCCCCAATGGGTTAATTCCTGTATCTCTGTTAACATTTTCTGGGCTAGGGCTTTATTTAAAAATTTACACCCATCTGGTGTCAACCACTCCCCTTGGTTCCCCCGATGCATTTTTAATTCTTTTATTGCTTTTAATTCTTTCTCACTGAATACTAGTTTTCCTTTCCTTTCTTCGCCTAACACTTTGTTTAACCTGAGCAATTTCACTGGCTCCCCTGGGTCTAATGCTGCCTCCTTAGCCGCTTGGTCAGCTAACTGATTCCCTTTTTCCTCGATGGTATCCCCTTGCTGATGTCCCTTAACATGTACCACTGCGATCTCTGCAGGTTTAGGTAGAGATTCTAATATTGATCTTATCCGTTCTGTGTGCACTAAGTTTTTTTCCTTTGGAGTTCAGATACCCACGTTCCTCCCAAATCTTTCCAAATGTATGAACGATTCCAAAGGCATACTGTGAGTCAGTGTAAACTGTCCCTTGGCCCCCTTCCAATAAGTCAAGTCCCCTCTTTAAGGCATAGATTTCACAACACTGAGCTGATCAATTAGAAGGCAGTTTGCCCTTCTTGGTAAATCTCATGTCTTCCTTTTCTGTAGTTTCAATTATTGCATATCCAGACATCCTTTTTCCCTCCACTACTCTTGAAGACCCATCAGTAAATAATTTTATTCCATAAGGTAGAGGTATCTTTTCTAGATCTTCCCTAACTTTTGTCTGAAAGTCCACTAGTTCCAAGCAGTTATGCTCTAGTTCTAATAATGGCTCTCCAGAGAGAAACTGCACTGGATTTAGAGTTTTAGAGGTTTCCATCTCTAGGTTATCAGCATCTATTAAGATTATTTCATATTTTAATACTCTGGAGTCAGTAAGCCACTTCTGGGCTCTTTGGCCTTAAAATTGCTTTTAGATCATGTGGTGTATGGATTCTTATTTTACATCGCAGGGTCAGTTTTTGAGTCTCTTCAATTAAGGGGGTTGCTGCAGCAACTGCTTGAATACAGGCGAGCCACCTCCTAGCTACCGGGTCTAGCAGTTTGGAGATGTAAGCTATTGGTTTCTTACACCCTCCCCACTCTTGGGCTACCACCCCATATGCAATTCCTTTTTCGGTATTTACAAATAGGTCAAATTCTTTTTCCAGACTGGGTAAACTTAGGACAGGTGCTGAGGTTTGTTTATCTTTCAAATTATTTAGTTTTTTCTCATCCTCATTTCTCCATTCTATTCGGTCAGCGTTTTGTCATATAAAAATTTTACACTTTGGGTATATTGGTCTAACCATAACTTACAGTACCCAAATAAGCCTAATAGTTTTCTGACATCTCTCTTAGTTTTTGGTGCTGGTATGGATAGTATGCCTGAAATTCTTTCAGGACTTAATTTCTTATATCCTTTCCCAATTATGTGTCCCAGATAAGTAACTTCCGCTTCCACAAATGGCAATTTATTCTGAGATACTTTTAAACCCTTTGCTCTTAGGATATTTAAAAGGCGTATACTTGTTACCCTGACATTATTCCGTTCCTCTCCAGATATTAATAAGTCATCTACATATTGTAGAATTTGTACTTCGCTCTCAGGGTTGAATTGTTCTAAAAGCCCTTCTAAGGCCTGCCCGGAGAGATCTGGGGACTCGGTAAATCCTTGGGTGTGGAGAATATTGTTAATAAATGGTTAAGTGAGAAAAATCATCCTGACATTATGCCACTGGTTAAGCTTGATAGGGAGGACAGCAGGCTCTGATTCAGTGACTGCTGACAGGCAAGAATGCCGGATGGCCTTGCTGCAACATGAGGAGAGGGAGTTGAGATTAGTCCTGAATATCTGCAGAATGTATCAAAAGAATAAGCACAAGGATGTAGAAGTAGGTGTAGTTGCTGATATGTAACTAACCAATCCTGAGCTCAACTTTTGCAATATGTATGAAGCTTATTAAGAACTGTATTTAACCCGCCGTATGTGATCAATAAATTGGACTTGGATGAACCAATTGGTGTCTGGGTCTCCTTCCTCCGACAAATGGTGGAGAATGCTGGCAAGGGCAGCATTCTGAACGTTCGCTCTTTTGGATTATAAACTCACCACGGTGGAGGAAGTTGGGTGAGAGTCCTCACAGCCGGGACGGTGCCGGATTTTAAAAAGCACCCTTGAGGATCACAAAGGTGACTCAAGTCTCTACGTGCCGCCGGAGCCGGGAAGGGCTGCAACAGCGTGTGCTGATATATAAGGTATGGATAGGCAAGCGGCATACAATCTCTTCTCCTCATATTTAGAAAGGTGAGGAGTAAAAGGGATAGATTTAAAAAAGGAATTACCAGGGTTATTAGCATATGGTTATTCTAAAGGAATTTTTGTTAATCCACATACAGTTCATGAGGTAGCAGAGTGGAAAAAGTTTGGGGATATCCTGTGGGATACTGTGTTAGATGATGATAAGTCAGCAAAGAAATTTGGCAAGTTATGGCGGGTGGTATATAATACGTTGCTTCAGCAGGTTTCTGAGAGAAAGGCAGCAGAAAGGGCAACAGAAGCTTATAAGAAGAATATAGGATATGGTCGTGAGGATGATCCCCTGGCACCTTCTGTAACTCAGATAATTATGCCTAAGAGTCCCCAGCAGAGTGGTGTGCAGGATTTTTCTATAGACAGTGTATTACCGTCTGCACCCTTACTGTTGGGGGAGGAGGGCAAGTTGGATGGTGGAGGAAAAAGCTCACCTCCGCTGCCAGCTTCAGGCGGGTTGGATGGTGGGGGTGGGAGCAAGCCAGCTTCACCTCTGCCTCCAGCTTTGCCTCCGCCACTTCCCCCACGAGAGTCGGCATCGGTGGGGGGGTCGCTTCCCTCGCACGAGCCAGCTCTGGTTTCATCAGCTCCGGTTTCACCAGCCTTGTCTCCACCACTCCCCCAGAATGAGGTAGCTCCAGCGGGGGGGCCACTTCCCCCGCAAGAAGCCTCAGTGTCTGTATCAAAGTGCCAGCAGCATAGCACCCTTAAAGGGCCAGATCCTATCCCGAGGGCACACAGTGACTTATGGGGGGGGATGGCTAAACAGAGAAGGGAAGCTTGGGCTGCTGTGGCAAAAGAAGTAATGCAAATGGGGGATGGTGAGGCAATGGAAGTAGCTTCTAGCCTTGCATGTCCAGTTACTTATACACCACAATATGATGCTCAGGGGAACCTTATGCATGATTTGGCAGCATATGCGCCTTTGGACTGGAAGTTGTTAGCTCAGTTACGTTCTACAGTTAGTCAGTTTGGAGTAAAAAGTGAACCTGTTAGGCAAATGTTAGATTATCTTTTTAATACTCAGATTTTATGTCCAAATGATTTAAGAGGAATAGTTCGGTTGATATTTACTCAGCATCAGCAGTTATTGTTTAATGCACATTGGCAGGCGTTGGTCAATGAGTCAGTTGCTGTACAGCGAGCTCAAGGAGATCCATTACATGGAGTGACAATGGATGAGCTTATGGGCTTAGGAGCATATTTGCGTACAGAGGCGCAGATGTTAGCAGGAGCTGATAAGCTTAGAGAGGCTATGCGATTAGTGCGTGCAGCAATAGATATGGTTAAAGAACCAGGATGGTTACCGGCTTATATGGGTATTAAACAAGGTAGAGAAGAATCATTTGGGAATTTTATAGATAGGGCAGCTGCTGCTATAGATAGGGCTGGTGTTGCAGACTACATGAAGGAGGCGCTATTGAAGCAGTGTGCTCTTCAAAATAGTAATCCAGCAACACAAAGAGTGTTAGCTACTTTAAGAGCAAATTGGACTATCGAGGAAGCTTTAGAGCGAATGGCATTAATGCCAACAGCTTCACAGGCATTTGTAATAGATGCATTAAAGGAGTTAGGGTTAGGATTACAAAAGCAAGCAGAGTCTACTCAAAGTCAGGTGTTAGCTGCTCTTGCTCCTCTCCGAAGTGGCTCACTGGTGGTTACGCAGGGCTCGAGACCATTCCTCAAGTGCTACAGATGCGGCAGTGAAGGACATAAACGACGAACATGTCGAGCAACCGGGATATGGTGTCACAACTGCCGATCTGGTTCCCACAACTCTGTAGCTTGCAAACGCCGGTCGGGAAACTATCCCAGGAGCGCGCAGCAGGCGAGCCGCGCCCAGACACAAGTAGCCGCCGTGACATCGGAGACATCAGCTGCCGACGTAACATCGCAGCCACCTCCTGTCTGCAACCAGCCACAGCAGGAAGCCTCAGTTTGGACTTATCAGCAGCAGTAGACGTCACACTCATGACAAACCGGCCTAAGAGGATACCAACTGGAGTAAAGGGTCCTCTCATTTTAAATGAACAGAAATGTGGAGCATTGTTATTAGGACGTTCTTCAATAACTGTGCTGGGATTATTTGTATTGCCTGGTGTTATTGATGCGGATTATACAGGGGAAATACAAATTATGGTTTACACCCTTTATCCTCCTATTAAAATAACAAAAGGACAGCGCATTGCACAATTAATACCACTATCACAAATGACATCTGGTATACCATCATTTACTGGACAAACGCGGGATGAAAAGGGTTTTGGCTCTACTGGTGTTACACTTTTAACTGTGGATTTACAAAATAGACCAAAACAAAAGGTGGAAATTACCCATGGACATCAAAGCATAACCCTTTATGGATTATTGGATACAGGAGTAGATACTAGTATTATTTCTCCAGAAGCATGGCCACAACATTGGCCCCTATTCCCATCATCAAATATGCTCACCGGAGTAGGAGGATTTACATTAGCAAGTAGATCACCACTTTTGTTAGTGTGCATTGATGATCAACAAGTATCTGCTGTGTTTTCAGTTGTTCAATTACCTCCTACAGTTTCTTGTTTAATTGGAAGGGACATTTTAACACAATTGGGAGTGGTGTTAACTAATCATCACCCTTTGGGGTGATTGCCATTGCTTGGACTTTCCCCATTCCACTCACCTGGAAAACAGATACACCGGTGATGGTTAAGCAATGGCCATTAAAAGGGGAGAGTCTTATGCATGCCCATGAATTGGTACAGGAACAATATTCACAGGGACACTTACGACTTTCTACGAGCCCTTGGAACACACCTATTTTTGTTATCAAGAAGAAATCAGGGAAATATCGTTTGTTACATGATTTACGAGCCGTAAACGAACAGATGGAACCTATGGGAGCTTTACAACCTGGTCTTCCAAATCCAGCATTGATCCCAGAACATTGGCCACTTTTAATTATTGATTTAAAGGATTGTTTTTTCACTATTGGATTACACCCTGATGATATGAAAAGATTTGCTTTTACTTTACCAGCAATAAATCGAGGAGAACCAGATAAAAGATTTGAATGGACGGTACTTCCGCAAGGGATGCGTAACTCCCCCACGTTATGTCAGCTTTATGTTGATGCTGCATTACAGCCATTACGTCGCAAATGGCCAGCAACCATAATATATCATTACATGGATGATATTTTGTTTGCACAACAACAACCATTTTCCTCCTTGCAGATTAACATCATTAGGAACACTCTTGCAGCATATTCACTTGTTATTGCTACAGAGAAAATTCAAACCACCACACCATGGAAATATTTAGGATGGACTTTAACAGATCAAAAAGTAATACCACAAAAATTGGAATTACAATTGGATATTAAGACTTTGCATGATGCACAGAAATTGTTGGGAGACTTACAGTGGTTAAAACCTATTGTGGGAATACCAAATCATTTGTTGGAAAACCTACGGCCCTTATTAAAGGGTATTGATCCTACTACTCCTGTATATCTGACAAAGGAGCACCATCTTACCTTGCAACAAATTAGTAATTGTGTACAACAGGGATATGTGTCTCGTCGACGACTTGATTGCCCTATTGACCTTACTATTTGGAATAGTCCTTGTCATTTGCTTGGTGCTCTCTCTCAACAACAGAAGAAAACGGGAGAGATACGAGTTTTAGAATGGTTATCACCACCGCTACAGCATAAGAGAACGATATTTTCAAAAATTGAACAATTGGCTGCTTTAATCAAAAAAGGGCGTCTTAGAATTATTGAAGTGGATGGTCGAGAACCTGCCACCATTAGATTGCCTATGGAAAAAGAGACTTTGGACCGGTACTTGATTAATTCAAAAAATTTACAAGAAGCATTATGAGCATCATCTGCTAAAGTAGAAACCAGTAAATTAGTGCCTAAAGTTTTGCAATGGATGACAGAATGGAACTGAATTGCTCGACCATTGAGAGAAGAACGCCCTATAGAAGGAGCTATTACAGCTTTTACAGATGCAGGAAAGAAATCAAGGCGTGCTGCTATCACCTGGCAAGAAAAAGGACAATGGGAGCATCAACTCCTCACAGCAGACCCTGCAGATAGTTTACAAACCTTGGAATTGTTAGCAGTAGTATGGACAGTATCTAACTTACAGGGACCTTTAAATGTAGTTACAGACTCCATGTATGTCGCAGGAGTAGTCAGACGAATAGAGGATGCAGCAATTAAGGAAGTGAATAATAAACGATTGTATGGATTATTGCTACGTTTGAGGAAAGTTTTACGAGAAAGAAATGCAGCATATTCTGTGATTCATATTAGGAGCCATAAATGGTCTGAAGGTTTAGGAGAAGGGAATGAACGTGCAGATAAACTAGTTACTTTACCCATTGATAACTCTTGTCCTATTGACAAGCATACATTGGCCAGAGAAGCACATAGCAGATACCATCAAAATGCGAGAGGGTTAGCAAAACACTTTGAACTGAGTTTATCAGAAGCTAAAGCTATTGTTAGAGCATGTCCAACATGTAGTTATCATAATGGGGGAGTAGGTTTAGGCATGGGAGTTAATCCACGAGGTTTAGAGATAAATGAGAAATGGCAAATGGATGTTACACAGGTACCAAGATTTGGTAAAGTTAAGTACGTACATGTTACTATAGATACATATAGTCATTACATATGGGCTACGGCTCAGGCAGGACAGAAAGCTACACATGTTATCAGGCACCTCTTAAGTTGCTTTGCGGTTATGGGAGTTCCAAAGAGTATCAAAACAGATAATGGTCGAGCTTATGTGTGTGCTAGGGTCCTGAAATTTTTAAATCGGTGGTCCATTAAGCATGTGACAGGTATTCCACACTCTTCTACTGGACAGGCAATAGTAGAAAGAGCAAATGGCACCCTTAAACGGTATATTGAAAAACATCAATATTTAACAGACCCACAATCATGCTTGGCTAAGGTCCTGTATGTGATCAATCATTTATGTATTTTTGGCGAAGATGATACCCCTCCTGCAATTAAACATCATCCAAGGTCAGGTCAGAAAAATACTGAGGAGACAGAAGTCTGGGTTAAGTATAAGAACCCAAGTACAGGTTTATGGGAAAAACCTGCAAAAGTATTATATTGGGGTCGGGGGTATCTTTGTGTTTCCTCACCTACAGGGCCTTTGTGGGTGCCTGCTAAGTGGACTAAACCTGTTTTTGATGCAGCGTCTGGTGGATCGCCTCACGGAGGAGGACAAGGAGCGACTGAAGAAGAAACTTCCTCTAGTCCTACAATCGCTACTGCTACAATTGAAGGGACACTCGGAGGAATTAGACAGAGTACTGACACGTCACTATCAGACGGCCCAGGAGTTAATTGGTTTTATTGACTCATTATCAACTTTTCATTTAGCCAGACCAGCAAAGGCACCTTGCCTTGACTGTTATGATCCACATTGTGCTGCTTGGATAGCTGTACGCTGCGGGGGTTGTAATAATACCTTTTGGATAGAACAATCATTGTTATGGGATTTATGGTGTCATACTTGTGAGCATGAATACACGTGGGGTAAAGATTGGCAAGATGAATTAAGGAGACAAACGGGGCAACATGCGTATATAGCTTTGAATCTTTACGAGTCTCCTGAACAAAAAATTCTTGCTTATTATCGTTGGGAAGTACAATGTGTTGTGAGTAGAATTAAGGTTCAAAGTAAATCACGTATAATTTCTGTAAGGTGTAGAAAATCAGTACCTTTAACACAACATTCTGTTGTAGGGCCCTTCAGGGGAGACCCTGAAAGAGCATTAGATCATTGCATTGAAAAATTACAAAAATTAAGTTTAAAAGTGACAGGACCAGTAAAATTGGGAGCAGCAAAATTGAAAACTGATAAGAAAAAGAAGCCTAAAAAAGGGAACTTCTTCTAAATAAGGCTAATTGGTTTCTATGCTTAGAACATTTTTATATTTGTGGGACCCTCAAGAGAGTATAATTGATGAAAACAACCAACAATATAAACAACGATTACAAAATAAAATACGCCTTGCACTAAAGAAAGAGCTTGAACTATTAGCCTTATATAGTAAGAAAACTGCAGAGGCTTTGCACACACCACCATTAAATTGGCTACATTGGATTGAAGAGACAAATTTTTACACTGGTTCTTATTTACATTCACTTCCTTGTTATGTTTGCAAAAGGGATGCTGATAAGTGCTATGCATGGATAGCTTTGCATTGTGCAGGATGTAATAAGATTTATTGGTACTCACAAAAGACAATGGCAAATTTATGGTGTAGACCTTGTTTTGGGAAATGGATTCAAGATTTAGTCTGGGTTAGAGCTCTTGAGCAAAGTACTGGCCTGCCAGGAAGGGCAGGATTAGAGCTTTTTGAGAGTACAGAACAAGTGGCTATAGCATATATTAGATGGAAATTGCAACAAATACTTAAAGAGTTTTAAATTACTAGTGCCTCACGTATCATAGCAGCTCGCTGTAAAGCAGATTTACCTTCAAATCTACCACATGTTATACCTGTAAGCAAAGATGCTGATTTAGAATTAGACCAGTGTATTCAAAAGGTTAATTTAGGCCTACATTAACTGTTCTAATAAGTCAGATAAAAGAAAAATGAAATTTGTTCTTGTTGTACTGCTCCATGCTGCAGCGAGTGAAGCTGTAGAGATAACGCGTTTTAATCAGCCAAGAGAAAATTTGTGGATAACACTTGCTAAACAGATTAATCAATCATCGCTTTGTCTTAGTCTTGGAGGAGTTACTAATCCATTTCGAACATGCCTGGTAGGACTTCCAGTATGGTCTCCTGAAGAATTTTGCAGTTTAATAAATAATCGAACCTTATGCATGCATAACATAACAAACATTACGTTACCAGCACAGCAAGGATATACTGCAGGTCAGAGTGATGGCTATCGCCAATGCTTACTAATCCAATCACTTAACACTTCTTTGCATTCTCCTCCTGAGGAATTGGATCTTTTTGGAAGTGCAAATGCCAGTATGCTTAACACTACAGCTGGCGGATGGTTTAGTTTCAAACCTTTAGATGCTCAGAATTTAAATCAACCTAAAGTCTCATGGGCCACCTTAAATTCATCCCTGAATTTGAGTGAATCTTCTCCACAGCATTATAGTCAATGTAACAGTACAAACATCACGGCACCAATGAAATTACCTACAGGAATATTTCTAATTTGTGGAGACAGAGCATGGAATGGTGTACCAGCTAAGCCACAGGGTGGACCCTGTTATCTGGGAAAATTGTCTTTGTTTCACCCAAATGTGTCCTTGCTAATGCAGCTTAGTCGGACATCAAACAGGAAAAAGCGTAGTATACATGACTTGGACTGCAGCCAGATAGGAGATCCACAGTTCTGGGGTACATTCAGGAGAGTAGTAGTTTCCACTATATTGCCAGGAGGATCTGCCAATAAGGCTATGAATTTAGCAAAGCAATTAGGATGCTGGACAAGAAATGAGCTAAACAAAACATCCCAAATTCTAGACATGCTAACTACAGATGTGCAAAGTGTTAATCATGCTATTTTGCAAAATAGAGCTGCTGTAGATTTTTTGCTCTTAGCACAAGGACATGGCTGTGAAGAGTTTGAGGGAATGTGTTGCGTGAATTTGTCTGATCATTCAGCGTCCATTCATTCTAAGATAAAGGAACTGCAACAGGGACTTCACAATCTTAAAGAAGAAGAAGGTTTAGGAATTGACGAATGGCTTAAAGGTTTAGGACTCGGACCATGGCTAAGAAACCTTGTGATATATGCTATCGGCTTATTGGGGGTGATCTTAATGTTTTTGCTTATTTTGCCTTGTATTTTTACTTGTATTCAAAACATGGTTGGTCGTATGATAGCGAAAACTTGGCACACTAATCTCCTTGCTCAAAAAGAAAGCGGGGGAAATGTGGAGAATATTGTTAATAAATGGTTAAGTGAGAAAAATCATCCTGACATTATGCCGCTGGTTAAGCTTGATAGGGAGGACAGCAGGCTCTGATTCAGTGACTGCTGACAGGCAAGAATGCCGGATGGCCTTGCTGCAACATGAGGAGAGGGAGTTGAGATTAGTCCTGAATATCTGCAGAATGTATCAAAAGAATAAGCACAAGGATGTAGAAGTAGGTGTAGTTGCTGATATGCAACTAACCAATCCTGAGCTCAACTTTTGCAATATGTATGAAGCTTATTAAGAACTGTATTTAACCCGCCGTATGTGATCAATAAATTGGACTTGGATGAACCAATTGGTGTCTGGGTCTCCTTCCTCCGACACTTGGGGTAGGTGCGTCCACCTTAATTGTTGTTTCCTCCTCTTCTCTGGATGTTCCCACTCAAACACGAAGCAATCCCTACATTCCTCAGCAAGAGGACATGCCCAAAATGCATCTTTTAAATCTATAATAGTAAACGAGGCATGCTCCCTTGGGATCTGACTCAAGAGGGTGTAGGGATTTGGGACCACTGGATGCCTGGTTATAGTTCTCTTATTTTTCTTCCTTAAGTCTTGGACAAATTGGTATTTTCCACCTGCCTCCTTGATTGCTAAAATAGGGGTGTTGTGGGGAGACATACACGGCTCCAGGGCACCTTCCTCTAATAGCTGCTCAATCACAGGGGTCAGTCCCTTTTATTGCTCAATAGACCTTGGGTATTGCTTTACTTGAACGGGAGGAATTCCTTTTTGCATTTCAATTCTTATTGGTGGGATGTCTAGATAGCCCCTCTTTCCTTCTCCTGCCCAAACCTCTGGGTTTATCTGCTCTGTATCTCCTGATGTCAATTTCATGATCTGGACTATCATTCTCCTATCCTTTGGGATAATCCCCACTCCTAATGAGACTTGTAGGTCCCTTCCTAGTAAATTACTTTCTAGATTAGATAAATAGATAAAGTCAGCCACACACTGCCTTCCGTTTTCTTTAATTTCTACGTTTTCAGCTATGGAGGCTCTAAATGGTTTTCCCTCTGTTCCCATCACCTCACAGACCTTCCTCCCAGTCGTCGCTCCTGCGGGTAATTCCTTTATACTTGATCTATCTGCTCCGGGGACTTCTCTAAGAGGAAAAAGCTTCTCCACTTTACATGTTTTAGATCTTGTATTACAGTAAGGTCCGTCCGTGAGGTTACCCTTCTGGGAAGAAACAGGAGGAGTGGGGCTAGCTGAGTCTTACTGGGTTAGAGATGGAGGTGCTCACCTCCCAGTTAGGAGGGTGTAATGGTATAGCAGTAGGTAAGGGGAAAGAGACTGAACCTGTAGGAAGGGACACTGGAGGTGGGGCTGGAGAGACATTTGAAGAGGCTGAGGGGGAGACTGGAGAAATAACTGGATTAGAGGGAAGTGGGACATGAGTGTTTGGAGCAGGTAAGGGAGTTGAGGTTAGGGTAGGAGTAATAACCATAGGAGTGTTAATCAGAGGTGGTAATGGGATCGGAGCGGCTGCTGATTCTGGGGATGAAGAGGCCAGAGGTAAAATTGGGGGATCTGGGAGAGGAGCCTGGGGCCTTGCCAGGTAAATAGGAGGGAATGGAGGAGGAGGTAAGCAATCAAGGGAGTCCCACTTAACACTAACCTCTTCTCTCCCCTCATTATTTTCCTTCCGTTTTTGTAGTTCACAGATTTTTGTAACATTGCCAGTGGTATCCCTCTGCCAACATGCAGCATATGTTAACTGCTCAAGATTGGGACTTTCTTGGGTTTTCAGGTGTTGGTTTAATTGGGAACACATCCATGGATCTCTTGTCCCATACCATGGCCACTCCCCCTGCAGGTTTAACTTTGGCCCAATACAATAGTGAATAATTTTAATTTTGTCTAAGCCTTTCGTGGCCTCCTGAATTTTGGGAATTCTGCCCATACCTGCCCCAAAGACCAAAAGAGATGTTAGAAAATTATTAGGTTTGTTTGAGTATTGCAGATTATGGTTTGATCAGTATTAAATCACTAAAAGCGTTAGTCATTTAGTCATTAAATCACTAAAAGCGTTAGTCATGACAAATTGATAGACTCGGAGCCTGTAACCTGGACCTCAAATGACGAGGAACAGCTTTAGAATCTGAAAACTAAATTCTCCTCTGCCCCTGTGCTGAGCCTACTAGACCTTTAAAAGATTTTTGACCTATTTGTAAATATGGAAGAGGGGATAGCTTGCGGAGTTCTTACACAGGACTAGGGAGGACGCAGGAAGCCGGTCGCATCTCTCTCCAAGTTACCAGATCCAGTAGCCAGAGGGTGGCCAGCCTGTGTGCAAGTGAGAGACGCAACAGCCACCCCAATAGAAGACACACAGAAACTAACCTGAAAGGGGAAGATCCGGGTTCATACCCCACACAATGTGAAAGGTGTTTTAAGTCACAAGGCCCCTCAGGGGCTAACCGACGCCCAAATACTAAAGTATGAAGTCATCATAATAAGTACCAAGGGCCTCGAATAAGTCACTTTAAAATGTTTAAATCCAGCCCTGCTCCTCACGGGAGAGCCTTTAAAAGACCTGGAACATGATTGTTTAGAAATTATTGAAATGCAGACTAAAGTGCGAGAATATTTAGAAGATAAGCCCCTCCCACATGGGAGAATTTTATTTACAGATGGATCATCACAAATGGTAGCCAGTAAACAGGTCTCAGGGTATGCAAGCATAGATGGGCAGAATCTGCAAGTTGAGGAAAAAGGAAAGCTACCCTCAAATTGGTGTGCCCAGTGCTGTGAAATCTGTACCCTGAAGAGAGGACTAGATTTATTAGAAAAAGATAAAGGAACAACCTATATCGACTCCTGGTACACATTTGGGATTGCCCATACATTCGAAAAATATGGGAAGAACAGGGGTACCTTAACTCTTAAGGCAAAAATATAATACATGAAGAGCTAAGAGAATTAGTACTAGAGTCACTAAGGAAACCAATAGAGATAGCCAAAGTGCACATGAAAGGACATCAAAAAGGGGACACCCTTTATTGGAATATGAATCCCAATATTATCAGTTAGATGGTGCCTGGGCCAGTCTGACCCTCGCTGCTGGGCCAAAGGCAGCAACTGTGGTGTAAATCACCCCGGAGATACCTTGGCTGCTGGAGATTGCAGCTGGGCACTGAGCAAGTCCAGGCTTGTCAGGAACTCCGTTTACCTCAGGAGAGAGAGCTTCTGGCGATGGTGAAGAGAAAAAGGAGAGGATTCCGCTGGAGAGTTTAATGTCCAGAAGTTTATTCCATGGTTACAGAGGTCTGGACGGGAGCAGCTGCTCCAGCAGAATACAACCACATGGTCTCATTAACCTTTTAAGCTCAGGGACAGGGGGAGGGGAGGTACAGGTGAGCCACCCAACCAGGTGAGGGGGGCTGGGTCTCAGGGGGGGACGACACCCAGACTGGCCAATGACCCCTGGGCATAGGGGCATCTTTTGAACTTGACCAACCACAGGACACCTCGCTGGAATGTTGAGCCTGATTGACAGGACTCACTCAGCATGGGGGCAAGGGGGAAGGGAGAGAGGTATAGGCACACCTGGGAAAGGGACCCGGAAGCTCAAGACACACCGCAACAACCCTTGAAATAATGGAAAACCAATTAGCTGATCAAGTAGTGAAAGAAGTACCTTTGGAACAGGAAAGTCCAGTTAAAATTCTTAAGATAGAGAGAACACCTAGTAGAGAAAGAAAAGAGGAAAAACCCATCTTTGATGAGAAAGAATTAAGGGAGTTAGAAAAGATGAGATGATAGCAAAAAGAAAATGGAGAATGGTGGACCCCTGATGGGCAGCAAATTTTAAATAAAGCTCCAGCCCGAAAGGTGATGACAGAGTTATACGAGTTGACCCATTGGGGAATACAAGGATTATGTGACCACTTTCCAAGGGATCATATGTGCATGGGAGTATGAAACATAGCAAAGGCAGTTACCAAGGGATGTTTAATTTGCCAACAAATTAATCAGAAAGTAATGAGAAGAGTACTGTCGGATCTGGGGGAAGAGAGTTGGCCTTGCGGCCGTTCCAAAGTGTGCAGGTAGACTTCACAGAAATGCCCCCTGTCCAGGGATACAGACACTTATTAGTTACCGTGGATCACCTCATCCATTGGGTAGAGGCGTTCCCAACCAAAAGAGAGACAGCCCAAGCAGCCACAAAAGCAATCCTAGAAAACATCATTCCCCGATATGGGTTGATAAATAATGTTGATTCTGACTGAGGTCCACATTTTACTGCCCAAGTCTTACAACAAGTTGTTGAAGCCCTGGGAATGAAATGGAGGTTGTACAGCCCATTGGCATCCCTGGAGCTCCAGAGGAGTACAAAGAAGGAATAAAGCCATCAAAAACGGGTTAACTAAATTAGTTACAGAAACCCAGATGAATTGGCTTAATGTTTACCCTTAGTACTGTTACAAATTAGAACAAGGCCTCAATCAGGCATAAGAGTCTCACCTTATGAAATGATGTTTGGACTCCCCTTCTTGATAACCTCATATAGCAATGGAATTTATCCAGAAGGAGAGACAGCCACCCTAAAATATCTAAAGGCTATTGGAAGTACGTTCAAAGATCTTAGGAAAAAGGGCTATGTCCTTCAAACCTCTCCCTTAGACACTAAGGGACATAACATCAATCCAGGGGACTGGGTGTTAGTTAAATCATGGAAATCTGGACCTTTAGCCTCTAAGTTTGAAGGTCCTTTTCAGGTCCCACTCATCACCAATACAGCCATATGACCCAAGAGAGGGGGTGGACACATATAACCCAGATTAAAGGACCTGGACCACCTCCCACTGAAGAGTCAAAAACAGCCACATCCCCTACTAAAGTCTTCTAATGAATTTATACGTTAAATTGGATTCTGAGATTACAAGCAGCACTCGAGATGGTATCGAACCGAACCTCTCTGGCTTTAGACCACATAAATGACCAACTATCCCAGGCTAGAACTGTGAGGTATCAAATCAGACTAGCAGTAGATTATTTTTTAGCCCATGAAGGAAGCACATGTGTAAAATTTAACTCCTCGAGTGCTGCTTAGAAATGGATGACTGCAGTGAAGTCATTGGAAATATCTCAAAGGAAATCCGGAAGTTAGTTTATGTTGGAACACAAGAGTGGACCCCTTCATTTGATACCAGCTGGTGGGACAATTTCTGGTCATTAAAAGGAAACTGGTGGAAAAAAATGGCCTTTTTCATCATATGTGAAATTATTAGTTTAATCCTCCTACCTTGCATGCTCCCCTGTATAATCTGAGTTGTAACATCTGCTGTACAAGCAAGTTTAATGATACCAAAAGAGCTTAATAAGAAAGAAGTAAAAGTAATCATGGTAATGAATGATCAAGAACATCCAGATGCCAAGCAAATTTACAACCAATATTAAAAATTGTACTTTCAAGAAGAAGGAATTGCTAATTGAAGCAGGCTTGAGCCCAATTGAACAATTAGAGGGGGAATTGTAGAGAATCGATTGTTAAAGGAGTTGATATAAAGTTCATTGTTAAAGGAGTTAATATAAAGTCCCAATGTTAGTCATAGATGGTTTGTTGAATGTTTAATAGTTATGTCAAGTTCCAATGCTAGTTAAAGGATTTATAATTATGTAAATCCCCTCACTGTCAGGTGTTCCCCCCACTGCTCCTGTCAGCATTCAGAAGCACATAATCACGAGAATGATTCCATGCAGGTGCTTTTATTGAAGAGCTCTGGGTGTCAGGGGTACAAACCCAAATCTGTCTCTGACTTGCATTCGGGATCAACATGTTTTTATATTGTATCATTGTATAACTTTCATGTTAATTATTAAACTTTTATTGTTCTATTGTATACATAGATTTCAGCCAAGCATGGGCTCCTTGTGGTCCCTCTCAAACTTCTAACATAGTTTCTCATGATTCTTATGATTATACAATAATTATATTTAATTACTAAACAATCATCACATCTAACAATTATGTCATTTATCATATACTTCTTAAGTGAATGCAATTTCACATGATCTGGCAAACAAAAGCCTAACATTTGCAGAGTCCATTTTAAACATTTTTCCAGGGCTCGACGAAGTCTAGCTTCTTTCTAATTCCCCGAATTTTATGATTTTAAAACCTTTCACTCCCACTCTCATCTAATCTAAGATGGTGAACCACCTGACATCATAAAGAAGAGGATTATGTCATAATAACCAAATCCCATAAAATCCCATAAGACCTAACAGAAAAGAATGACCTAAAAAAAAACCCTAGAACAACAAGGCACCATGCAAATGAAGAATTAAAATAACACCTCTAACCAGAGAAAACATAAGACAACATCAGGACCGTGGTCAGAGCTTTTTGCCTTCCTCACCCAAACCAGAGCAGGCCAGGAGCAGCACAGGGACCATGGACCTGAAACCAACAGTGCCTACCCAGAGACTCTTGAAAGGAGAGAAAACCCAGCTCTGCCAGGCCTTGCTCAGCATTGCAGTTCCCTGCTCATAGCCTTGGGCTCCCTGCAATCCTGGCCTCAAGGATCTGCTCTCACCAGGCCCTGGGCAGCCTTGGGCACTCCCTGCCCTCCCTGGGGCCCAGCCATGCTCCAAGGCACTTGGAGTTTTGCTGCTGACTCCTTGAGCAGTTTCTTCATCCTTCTCTGTGTGCCTGAGCAATGAGGCTCCTGGACGCAGCCCCAAATCCAGCGTGGGGCTGATGAAAATACAGAAAGGCCTCAGGAGCTCTTTGTCTCCCTTCCATTGTCTTTGAGTCTCCAGGGCTTGTGCAGTGATTGGAGTCAGTTTGGAGTTGTCTTCAGGAGGAAGATTTCAAAGTGCACATCAGGATTTTTCTTTTCAGTCAACGGAATATTTTTCTTGTTTTCATTTCAGAGAAGAAGGGACAGAAGCATTTCCCAGGTGATCTTGATGCTGAATGTCTCCTTAGGAGGTCTGGGCAGGGAGAAGAATGAGCCCCTTTCATGCTGAGCCTGTTTAGACATGCTGCTCCTCACGCCCAACCTCACTATGTCTGACATGGCCCACCCGGGACTGACATCTCAAAACACGTAAAAAAATTCAAGTATTTTTCCCGATAAATAAAATTTAATTAATAAATAAAGTTATAAACATATTATTCTAATTTATAGTAATATTTTTTATTATTTTTATTACATTATTTTTATATTTTTCTTTCAAAAGCTATACATTTTAGCAGTAAAAACAAATTGTCTCTCATGCTAAGAAACACACTTCCTTTCAATAATTAATTAATATCTATGGGCTATTCCTTTCTTCCTCTTTATGGTAAGTAGTTATATTTGTAGTCTTTTTGTCATCTTTTTTATCATCTTTTTCTCACACAGGGTCAAGGGGCAGCACTTTGGGGTCCCTGGAGACATTTCTGGGACAGTTTTGGGGCATTTGGGAGGGAATTTGGGGGCAGTTTTGGGTCTGGGGAGGGAATTCAGAGAGAACTTGAGGGTCTCAAGGACACTTGGGGAAGCCGGGTGGGCACTTGGAGGGGCACTCAGGGATTCTGAGGGACAGTTCAGGGTCCATGGCAGCACTTGGGGGGTCCAGGGGGGCCCTTGGAGGTCAGGGAGGGGAATTTGGGGCCCTTCGGGGTCCGGGCGGGCCCTTGGCGGGGCTCGAACGGGGCTGTCTGGGGAGCAGGCGGAGATGGGAGTTGTAGGCGCGGGTATCAGACGGTTTAACGGCACCGCAGAGCATCACGGGAGTTCGAAGCGCAGCTGCAATGGCTCTCGGGGTGGCGCGGGGCATGACGGGAGATAAAGTCCTGGCTTGAATAGCGCTGGACGGGCGCCGCAGAGCATGATGGGAGCTGTAGTCCCGAAAGTGGTTCGAACGCGATGTTTGGGGGTTCGGGGATGCCCTTGGGGGATACTTTTGTGTCCGAGCCGCGACTTGAGATCATCGGGGAAATTTAAACAGCTCGGGAGCCCATCGGGGGAGCTAGGGGAGCTCTAAACGGGCTCCTTAGGGCGCAGGGCATGGCAGGAGTTTTAGGCTCGGGACTGTGTTCTGAGGGGCTCTGGGGCTGTGGGAGATGAGAGGAGATGAATTCCCAGAAGTGGCTGTACCGGGCATCTGTGGGGTTGGGAGCACTCAGAGGATCCGGGGACGGTTTTGGGGGGTACCGAATGTGCGCTGAAGGGGCACTGAGGGATCCTGGAGGGTCTGAGGGACACTTTTGGGACAGATGGGGGCGGATGCCGGGGTTCTGTGGAGCGCGGGGCATGACGGGTCTTGTAGTCCCGGCTCCAATGGAGCTGTAGCCCGTCCGAGGGGCATGATGGGAGATGTAAGCAAAAAAAAAAAAGGCGCCTATCTAGGGACCGCCCTCAGGCCTAGATTCCTTGCGCTGATTGGCTGCGGCTGCTGATGGGCGGGAATCTCGGCAAATGGAATGAGGTGGAGGTAGGAACAGCCCTTTCACCCTGCTCCAGTCCATCCCATACAGCCCAGATCATCACAAGAAGAGCCCAGTCCAACCCCAGTGCCCCTCCAGTTCCTCCCAGTACAGCCCAGTCCCTCCCAATACACCTGAGTTCATTTCCAGTCGTTCCCAGTTCCTCCCAGTGTCATCCACAGGATGCCCCGGTGTCCCCAGTTTTCTCCACAATGTCCGCAGTGTCCCCACGTTGTCCCGGTCCTCCCCAGTGTCACTCCCAGCATATCCCAGTGTCTCCCACAGCGTTCCCAGTGTTCCCCAGAATGTCCCAGTCCTCCCCAGAGTTTCCAAGGACAGTTTAATTTCTCTCGGTTGCCGTGGCAGCCAAACCCAGCAGTGGGGTCAGTGCAGTGCCCATGGCCACAGCCCCTTGCAGTGGCCCAGTGCAGCTTGGGCTGATGATCCACCCTCACAGCTGGCCCAGGGCAGCTCTGCAGTGGCTTTGGTGGCACCTGAGGCTGGCACACACCTGAGCAGTGTGTCTGTTTGCAGTGGGGAAACTCAGGAGGTTCAGATTGCTTCAAAAAAACCCAAAAGTGAAAACCCCTCTTAGGCTGAGTGCAACCAGCTCTCAAAGCACAGCAGGTCCCAGGGCAGTGAGGACAGACAGGATGGGGCTGAGCAATGTGGAGGAAGGTTGTCCACGCTGGGTCAGAGCTCAAGGCACAGCTTCTGTGAGCAGGCCAGAGCTGCTGAGGAGAGACCCTGGGTCAATATCAATCACACAATGCTGCAATAACATCTGATGTGAAGAGAAATAAAATAAAATACTTCATTTGAAATAGGAATGTGTATTTCTTGCAAGTTCTTTCAAATCTTTCTCCATAACTGGACTGGAAAATTTCAATGACCCTCTCAGGGCTTTGATGTTGTTTACATCAGACTCAGTCCCTGAGAGTGACTTCAAAAAACTTCTCAAGAACTCAAAGTTTAATTGAAACTCCAAAGTTCCTTGAAGTTTTTATGGGTCCCACTGAGGGACACAACTGGGAAAGTGTCCCCAGGTTCCAGTTAGAGCAGAACACTGGAGGCAGTGATGACAGCTGGGGACAAACAAGGACAAGGTGTCTCTGGTGCTGAGCAAAGCTGGATGTGTTTGAGGAATGCCAAGGGAGCCCCCCTCCCTGCCCTGTGTGCAGACTGTTCCATGTCTGCCCTTCCCAAGTGCCCAGGACCGTCTGGGATGGCTCTGGCCTTTCCAAGGGGTTTGAGAGAGGTCCCACAGTGACGCTGCCCAGCCTTCTCAACAGCCCTGACACCAAAGGCCTTTTCCACCTCCCTCAGTTCCAGGTCAGTGCCCAGAAAACAGCACAGCCCTGTCCAGGTCCCTGGGCTGGTTCAGAAGGACGGCAGCTCTGATTTCACCCCACTGACCCTCACTCTATCCAATGTCTCTCTGTGCAGTCCATGGCTGCCCTGAGCATTTTTTTCCTGGAGCCTCCCTGCCTGGGATATTTCTCTCCATGCAGTCCTAACCACAACCCAACAAAGAATTCAGGTGTTTTCTCAGAGGACGTTACTCTCAGAGTGAAGCGGCCTCAAGGCCCTGTTTGTGCCACTGGAATTGTGCCAGCCCTGGGTGCTGCTGATGGTGTTTGTGCTCACTGGGGTTCATCTCCCCACACACACACATGATGCACTGCTGAGATCTCCTCAGCACAGAGCAAACATGGCCTGCTGGCCTGGTCACTTGGTGTCCCTCCGTGCAGGGACAAACAACCTCCTGCAGGTGGGGAGAGGCCAGTGCTGGCAATGGTGGTTGCAGGGGCTGGTGTGGGACAATTGCCCTGGGGCACCTTCCCAGGCTGTCCCAGAACAGAGACACAGCCCAGGCCCTGCTCTGCTGCTGCCTCAGGTCCATGCCAGGAGCTCTGGCTGTGCCAGGACACTGCTGTGAGCCCCCCCTGCACACTCCCCCCCCACCCCAGGCACTGGGCTTTGCTGTGCCAGGGCATTCCTGGAGCACATTGCTGACAGCAGCTCTGGAGGGGAGCAAAGCGTCCCTGCCCTGCCCTCAGGAGATGCCCTTTGCTGCTGGAGCTGCTGTGCTGGAGCCCAGCTGTGTCCCAGCAGTGCCCATGGCCTGGCCCTGCCTGTGGCCACAGCAGGGACACGCAGCAGGACAGTGACCAAGCTGCCAGAGCGCTCTGGCCTTACAGCCACAGCAGGGCTGGCAAGGACAAGGTGGAGTTGGGCCGAGCAGATGTGGGAAGAGCCAGGGCCATTGTCCCTGGCTGTGCTGCTGCCAGGGACAATGGCCCTGGAGCAGCAGGAGTCTCTTCCCTCCCCCTCTGCTCACAGGCACTCCCCCTGCAGAGACAGGGAAGGGCTGATGAAATGCCTTGGACAGACAAGTCAGGGCATGCACTTGTTTTTATTTAAATGCCAAGGGAACAAGCCTCTTGCAAGTTTTTGTGTTTCAAAAGAAAGGTAGATATTCACATAGAAATGCTAAGAGTAATACTACAGTATTTTCTCGGAAGCACTACAGCAATAGGAAAAGTTACCATAGTAAAAAATAGACAAACAGGGGAAAAAAGGCTGAGATGGTAAAGAGTTATATTCTGAAGACTGTGTAGCAGAGAAGAGAATTTATTGCTTCTGAAGTTGCAGTCACCAGTTTTCCCAAGGCATCCTTGAGCTCCTGGTTCCTCAGGCTGTAGATGAGGGGGTTCAGAGCTGGAGGCACCACTGAATACAGAACTGACAGGGCCAGATCTAGGGATGGGGAGGAGATGGAGGGCGGCTTCAGGTAGGAAAATGTGCCAGTGCTGATAAACAGGGAGACCACAGCCAGGTGAGGGAGGCAGGTGGAAAAGGCTTTGTGCCGTCCCTGCTCAGAGGGGATCCTCAGCACAGCCCAGAAGATCTGCACATAGGAGAAAACAATGAACACAAAGCAAGCAAAAAATAGAACAGCACTTAGCACAGTGAGCCAAAGTTCCCTGAGTTTGGAGTGTGAGCAGGAGAGCTTGAGGAGCTGTGGGATTTCACAGAAGAACTGGCCCAGGGCATTGCCATGGCACAGGGGCAGGGAAAATGTATTTGCCGTTAGTAGCAGGGCATTGAGAAAGCCACTGGCCCAGGCAGCTGCTGCCATGTGGGCACAAGCTCTGCTGCCCAGGAGGGTCCCGTAGTGCAGGGGTTTGCAGATGGACACGTAGCGGTCATAGCACATGACTGTGAGAAGGGAAAACTCTGTTGTGATAAAGAAAAGAAAGAAAAACACCTGAGCAGCACATCCTTTGTAGGAGATGTTCCTGGTGTCCCAGAGGGAATTGTTCATGGCTTTGGGGACAGTGGTGCAGATGGAGCCCAGGTCGCTGAGGGCCAGGTTGAGCAGGAAGAAGAACATGGGCGTGTGCAGGTGGTGGCTGCAGGCTATGGCGCTGATGATGAGGCCGTTGCCCAGGAGGGCAGCCAGGGAGATGGCCAGCAAGAGGCAGAAGTGCAGGAGCTGCAGCTGCTGCGTGTCTGCCAATGCCAGCAGGAGGAAGTGCCTGGTGGAGCTGCTGTTGGACATTTGTTCATTCTGAGCATTGTAGACTGTTGAAAGAAGACACTGACAAGCTGGGACCAATTTCTTTGAGTCAACGCTATGGGATTGTTTTAGTTATTCCATCAAAACTACTTCTCATTCTGTGGGGCCACTTCACAAAACATTTTTATATTTTAGCTTGGCTTTGTGCTACTGAGTTATTGACTCATCTTCAGCATTGCTCTCAGGCTGATCACTGCGAAGCCAAGAGGGAAAACAGGGCTCCGAGTGCCCCAGCGCAGTCAGGCCTGCTCGTCCCACACAGATGCCCTTTACTCATTTCACCTCCCTCTAGTTCAAGGTGATAACACTTAAAATGTGCTTGAAAAATTACGTGGAGCTTTTCAAGACAGCAGTTTCAATTTCTCTAAGTCCTTCTCTCTTTCCCTGTGCAGCTGGACATTGAGGGATACCAAGGGTTGGCCTGGCTCTCTGCTGCCTGGAGTTGTGCCTACTGGGAGCTGTTTCTCTCTATCCAAGCCTTGTCCCTGCCAGTGCTGCCAGAGCCCAGCCCAGCCCTGGGGGCTCAGCTCTGCCCTGCAGACCCCTCCCAGCACAGGGCACTGCCCAGGGGCATCTCCCTGGCAGCAGGGCCTTAAGGGCAGGCCAGACAAACAGAGATGCTGCAAGCCAAGGTGCTGCTGCTGCTGTCTGTAGGGAGAGGAGGCTGAGGAGGCACTTTCTGAGGGAGATCAGAGGCTCATCTGCTGATGGCCATGGTGACAGTGCAGGAGTCTCAGTGACACAGCCAAAGCTGACAGCCCCTTTCCCTTCCCTTTAGGAGAAAGCTGAGAGCAGCCCTGGCCATGCAGCACCATCTCCAGAGCAGGAGGAATCTGCCCTGATGGGGGTGGCTCCTTCCACCTCCAACTTCTCCCCTGCAGCATCCATGGGGAGCTGCCAGGCAGGCTGAGAGCTGCCCCTGGCAGGTGGCACATGCCCTGGGCTGGCCAAGAGCCCTGAGGGCTGCAGGAGCTGCTCTGCAGGACAGCCCTGGGCAGCTCTGGCTGCAGCCCCAGCTTCAGCCCCTGCAGCTGTCCCTGGCAGCAGGAGCCGTCCTGCCCTGTCCCTCTGACGGTGCCCAGGGCAGCCCCGCTCTGCAGCATATCCTCCTCCTCCTTCTGCTCCTGTGCCACAGAGAAACTGGGAGAGTCCTCCTGACACATCCCTTAGGCTGTGGGGTATGCTGGCTTCAGGAGATCCCCCCAGGAGCACAGGGGACATTGCCCTGCACCCACACACTCACCATGCACAGGGCTGTGAAGATCTTCCCCCAAGTGAAGTCTCAGCTCAATGTCTTCCCAATCCTGATTGCCTTCAGCCTGTCTCTGCCTGGCTCCTGTCCCCTCAGTGCCTGCAGACAGAGTCCTCAGCCCTGCTGGGCTGGGAGAAGAGCTGGTGCTGGGAAGAGCTGTTCCTTTAAAGCTCAGCAGCACAAACCCAGCACAAGGAATTTAATGAGCCTCTCAGGGATTTGGTGTTGTTTACATCAGACTCAGTCCCTCAGAGAGTGTTCAAAGAAGTTCTCAAGAACTCAAATTTAAAATGAAACTTTGAAGTTTCTTGAAGTTTTAATGGTTCCCACTGAGAGACACAACTGAGAAAGTGTCCCCAGGTTCCAGTTAGAGCAGAACACTGGAGGCAGTGATGACGGCTGGGGACAAACAAGGCCAAGGTGTCTCTGGTGCTGAGCAAAGCTGGATGTGTTTGAGGAATCCCAAGGGCCAAGGGCTGAGCCCCAGCCCCTGGCCAGGCAGATGCTGTCCCTCCCTCCTTGCTCAGGGCTCTTGCCGGGATGGGCACTGGCATGTGGGGATGTGCAATGGCAAGGGCAGGAGCATGGGGCGGCCCCTGCCAAGCTGGTGAGCAGGGACAAGGAGGCAATGAGGCCCCAGGCCTGCAAGGGTCACTTGTCTCCTGCTCCTGACTCAGGCCCAGGCCCAGCAGCCATGGCCAAAGTGCTGCCCAAGTTAGCTCTGGCAGGGCTGTCTTGCAGCTGCTGCACATGCCTGTGCCCTGTGCAGCCCAGGCTGTGCTACGGTGTCCCTGCCCTGCACAGCCCTCTGTTATAAATGAGAAGCTTGACTAGGCCAATATTCAAGCAGCAATCAATTTATTATTTAACATGGTAAAGTATGAGCAATACAACGCTGGGTAGAGTGGGGGAAGTTTTCCCTCCAACTGCACACCGATAGTTGAGGCTTACAGGTATTTATAGGGGTACACATAAGCTTTCTCAGCAGTTTCTATTTCCAATTTGTACTCATCAGCAGATTCTATTCCCAATTTTTACGTCACATTTCCATACATTATTGGGATTTAGTTTTTCTCAGGATGTATCTGAAAAGGAGTATCCCCAGATGGTGGTGGTCCAGTTTCCGAAAGAAGAAAGATGCATCCCATATGGTGGAGTCCAGCTCCCCAGATGTGGGTCCAGCTTTTAATTGCAGAGACTATAAATCTTATAATAGTGATGTCCAGCTTTCCTTGGTTGAAACTATAAATCTTTGAGTTGATGTTCATCTTCCTTTCTCAAGCTGTTTTTCTCTGCTTTATTAAAGTGTGAGATAAGCATATTTCCTTTTTATATATTCCAAAGCTATAGTTTCAAGGATACAAACAACAGTCTAAAATTATACTTCAAAAGGTTAATATTGCAGAACTCTTTAAGGCTTAACTAGAAGCAAAGAGCAACATCCTTAATGCTTTAATTCAAATGCTCCTCAATCAACCAAGGTTTATTGCAAACAAAAGATAGGTTCAAAGGCCTTCTTCCATGCTTTACTTTCCTCAGTTATTATTAGAATTTGCAACTGTCCCATTGTTGGTCTCCATATTGCAATCACAAATACTCACATTGCCTGTATGTACCTGACACGAAACACAGCTTTGTATCTCACAGTCCTCCCCCTACTTGTATAAATTTTCATTTATCTTTCTCATTCGTGTCTGGGCTTCAAATCTGGCCAAAACTTTGGAAGCTTTTCCCTTTTTGTCTTCTTTCTTTAATCTCATTATTTTGTATATCTTAGCTGTTGTCTCAAGTTTGCCAACCTCACCTGTAGCCAATTCCGGGTCTACCATAGCAATCTGCATGCTTTGAATGACTGAGTGGATTAGTCGGATAAAACATGGAAAAAGGCAAGGTAGAAAGAATAACCCAGCTAATGAACACAATTTCATGAACCCTATTTTCTTCTACCAAGCTCCTGCTCCAAGCATCTGGTCCCACCATGAGGCTTGAAGGATGGAATTCCATTTTTGGACTGGGACATGAGCCAGCCTTTTGATCTCTGCTGCTAAACCTCTGATGATTTCTCCATAATCATTAATCTCAATGCAACACTCGGACTCATTGAATTTTCCACACACTCCCCCTTCTTCGGCCAGCAAATAGTCCAATGCTATTCTGTTCTGATACACAAAAGCCCGCACCTGAGTGTACTGCCAGCTTAACAAGTCCAGGGCCTCTGAGGAGTTATTTGAGACTATTTCTACCACTGTCTGTAGTCTAATCAATCGGTTCAGTAGGTAAATCGAGGTCATATATCCCCAGCTTCCATCTTGAGCCCAAGTGGCTGGCCCATAATAATCTATTATTCTTTCTGCTAGCCACTCTTCTTCTCCCCGTTTTTGGTCCCCTCCTGCCCTTGGAAACTCAAGTTTCAATTCTCTTTTTTCCCTGTTAAGGTTTTCATATAAGGGTGCTCCTAACAGGTTACTCTTGGACTTTGGTAGTCCAAAGAAGGAGGGTTGTATAATCCCTAAAGTACAGGATCCTTTCCATCTACGGGGCAGTTCACTGTAAGCTTTTTGCCCACAAATCCAATATATACCATTTGGGGCTTTCTATGGTCATTTACAGCCTCAGGTTTTTCCCAGTAAATTCTTAGGGTCTCCAGGGATTGGTAAGGGTTAGCTCCAGGACTTTTATGCCAGGACAACTTTATCTGGTTGTTCCATTTGCAATTTTTCTTCTTAATTAGGCTCCAGTATCCAGCAGGAGGCGTTGGCTGCCAAGTTCTAGTGTTATTCTTTGAATTTACTGCTAAAGTAGATGTGCAGGGAGTATACCCTACCACTTCAGTATATTTTCTCCCCTCTCTGCTGATGCAAAGTGTTCCAATTATTCGATGATTTGAAATGCATTCTTCAGGCTGTTTCAATCTTTTGGAAATTTGAGTATGGTTCTATTTTAGAAATTGCTCTGGAGCTAGACTCTCACTGCTCCATGGCCATTTTTCAGCTGATTTTAATCCCCCACAAATCCAACAATTGGATAACTCTAATTCCGTGGCAATTTCTTGCATTATATCTACAAAAACGTTCCTATTTGAAGTCAGAAAACCCCAATCACTATACTGCTGTTCTAACTGTTTGTACTGTTCACTAAATTTATTTAGCTTTTCTTGTTCTAGTCTTTACATTTTTGCTTCTGATTCTTGCTTTTGTAGTTTTTGAGTAATTTGTTTCATTCTACTCTCTGGGTCTCTTTCTTCTCTGTCCTTTGCTAAACAAAAGAATTTGGCGTATCGCAGACAAATTCGTTCATCATCATCTTTGAGAAGGTTGATAAACACAGGCCCATCCTTGGGAGAAACCTTCAGTCCGTGTTTTAAATTTTCTCCAACCCAGTATAATTTGCCACCCATAGTGCACATCTTTAATTGGTTATGGTCATAGCACACTTCACTAACATGGGAATGTGCCATGAACATTGATTCCATTTTTCCCCTGATCCAGACAGTATGATTGCATTTGTCACAGACAGCCAGAGCAATAGGCTCTGATCCTGCAGCTCATGGATTATGTGGAGTTCAGGAGTGAGGCTATTAAGGCCCATTGCCTGGGATGCAATGATCAATGCAGTGAAAATAATCCTCAGAGGGTCTAACTCTCTACCTCTCTCAAGACCCCTTGGGTTGCATCCAAGGGCCGAGATGTAGATCTTCTCAGTAGCAGAGTTTATACCTTGGGATTTAGTCACTGATATCTTTTGTTTCATTTTTGCCTTTTGCCTCATGAGCCTTCAGATCTCTATTTATTTGGTTGTGGCCTGATTCGTTTTAATTTAGGCCAATTGGCCCCTAAGTTCGGGGGATGTGTGACTACAATAGGGTTGGTGTATGTGCCTCCCTTTCTTCCAGCAATACTTGGCTTTCTGCCACTCTTTTGCTGTAATTTGATATTCATAATGTGTCGGAGATTGCTGGGAGAACGACCATCCTATAATGCATCGAACTCCCCGTGGTGTTCGCAATCCCCAAAAGCGTTCGCTATCACGTGCAGGGGTCAACCATTTGTCGGAGATGAAGGGAGAACGATCATCCTATAATGCATCGAACTCAACTTTATTGATCAATCAATCAATCACCTTAAATAACAAAGTTAACGAACTTCATGCATATTCTGTAATCCAATTTCATGATAGGCTAACAGAGAAATTTCTAACCACTCCTCTTGTTTTACAATACCTACAATTGTTTATTAAAAACAGAACCAGAGTTCCCAAAACTTCTTCATCAGTTCTCAGGGTGCCAGCTTTTCCCAGAGACGGTGTTCTTCTTGTTATGGGAAGACAGTCTGAGAACTTTATTGTTTATAAAGAGAGTCTAATTGTTTATAGGAATCAGAAGGCTGAGAACTGTTAGGAACTGCTTTACTTTTCCCTTTTACTTTTCTCTCAATTGTATGTCTCATGGCCTTTTTCTTTAAGCCATTCTTGAACTAAACTCTCCAACAATAATGTATCCAATTGCCCTTGTCACACTCTGTTTCTTCTAATTTGGCCTTTGGTACTTCCTGCAAATCAATTCCTGCTCTTGTTCCATGTACCCAAGTTCTCCACCAATCTTTATCACCTGTTTTAATATATCCTTTCCTTACTACAGCCCACGACGTTCTATCAGTTTCTTTTTCTATTTATTTTGTACAATTACAGCAGAGAGCATTAGGGATCTGTCCCCTTGGTAGGTTTGTATACCAATATTCTTCGCACCCTATACACTTAAAACAACCTCATGGATAACACAGTCTGGAGTAGTACATTCTACCTCTCGTGAGTGCAACTGGTTTTGCAGCTTAAGGTAGGAGCATTTTCCTGACATACATCAGTCCCTTTTTAACTTCATTTTCAGTTCTCTGGGGGTAGATGCAATTCTCCACTGGGATTCCGTCTCTGTCTGTGGTTCTGCTGGTCCTTTGACCCACGACGTGTGGGTCCAGCCTTTTTCCACAGTTCGGACAGCTGTATCAGTGGTCAGCAGAGTTAAATAGGGACCTTCCCACCTAGGAGACAAACTTTTTTCTTTCTAGCTTTTAATCAGCACCCAGTCACCCGATTTTATTTGATGCATGCTAAATCCAAGAGGGGCTGATTGAGCAATTACCCCTTTCTCCCTTAGTTCTAGACATGTTGTCCCATCTTCTGGATGTATTTTTGAATAGTCATATCAGCTATGACTACTGATGTTTGGGGTACTTCCTGGGAATAGGGCATTCCGTAAAGCATCTCATATGCAGAAAGCCCCGTATATGCATTTGGAAGGGTCCTTATATTAAGTAATCCTAAAGGTAAACATTTTGCCCATGACATTTGGGTCCTAATCATCAATTTTTTTAATTGCTGTTTTATAGTTTGGTTCATTCTTTCCACCCTCCCAGAGCTATGGGGGTGCCAAAGGGTGTGATATTCCCAGGAAATACCCATGGCTTGTGTTACTCCTTTTATGATGCTGGAAGTAAAGTGGGAGCCCTGATCAGAATCAATGGCCCTGATAACCCCAAATCGGGGAATAATTTGTTCCAACAAATTTTAACTATAAACTTTGCCGCGGGTCGGGCAGCTGAGTAGGCCTCCACCCAATGAGTTAGTTGATCTACTAATACTAAAAAGTATTTCCATCTGCCCACCCTTGGTTATTCAGTATAATCCACCTGAACCCTTTCCAATGGTCGGTAGGCTATTTTTCTACCGCCGGTTGAAGCTTGTCTCATTACCTTTTTGCTAGCTTTTTGACAAGTCAAACACCCCTGTGATATTTGTTTTGCTAGCTCAAAAATTCCAATACATCCATAATATTTTAAAAAATGATCACAAGGGTCTTGTTCCCCAATGAGTACGTTGGTGTAACTGGCTTAGAATCCTTCTAATGTAAGCCTTAGGTAAAATCTCTCTCCCATCTGGTAGTACCCATTTTCCCAGCTCTTTCTTAGCTATTAATCTTTTTATAGCTTTCTCCTCTTGAGTACTACAGCTTTTTGGCAGCTCCTCTTGAATTTCCACTATAGTGTTCAGTTGGATAGTTTCTTTTAATTTACATGCTGCCTCCTTTGCAGCTTGGTCAGCTGTGTTGTTTCCTCTCACTAAGCAGCTTGACCCACATTGATGACCTCTTACATGTACTACTGCTATTCTCTTAGGTCTTTTCAGGGCTTCAAGCACTCTGATTATTAACTCCTGATGGATCAGTTTCTTCCCTTGAGTGTTTATCAAACCTCTTTCCATCCAGATTTTTCCAAATGTGTGTATAATTCCAAAAGCATATTTTGAGTCTGTGTAAATAGTCCCCACCTAATCTTTTAAAAGTTCTAAAGCTCAGTATAAAGCAAATAATTCACAAGCGTGAGCTGACCACCTAGAACTTATTTTTCCTCCTTCTTTGCAGACATATTTTCTCCTTCTACAATAGTGTATCCTGAATTTCTTTTCCCTTCTATCATCCTTGACGAGCCATCGAAAAAATACTTTTCCCCACTAGAGCTTCATCTCACTTAAATATGGTCTCACTTTTGTTTGTAATTCAATTAATTCCACACAGTGATGAGCAAGCTCTTCAGCTGGCTCCCCATAGAGAAATTGAGCAGGGTTCTGAGCCGGAGTGACTTTAAGTTCCAGTTCAGAGGAATGTGTCCAGATAGCTTCATACTTTAAAATCCGGCTATCAGTGAGCCACTTCTCTGCTTTTTGATGCAATATGCTTCTAACGTTGTGGGGGGGGATATATATTAATAAAGGACCTCCAAATGTAACTTTCTTTGCTTCTTCTACCAGAAGGGCTGTTGCAACTATAGCTTGTAAACATATTGGCCATCCTCGACTAACAGGATCCAGTAACTTTGAATAATACCCCACCGGCTTTTTGTCTCCTCCTCGGTGCTGGGTAAGAACTCCATAAGCAGTTTGCTCAGCAGTATTTACAAATAATTGAAAAGGTTTATCGAAGTTAAGTAGGCGGAGTACTGGGGCTTGAATTAGAGCATCTTTCAAACTCTTAAATTGTTTTTCATCCTCCTGGTTCCATTTCACTGTATTGACTGTTAATTTTTCATACAAAAATTTCACATTGGCTATATCTATCTATCCATTGTCTACAATATCCCAATAACCCTAAGAGTTGTGGCACTTCCCTTTTGATATTAGGGGAAGGCAGACTCAGTATGCCCGATATTCTCTCAGGATCTAATTTCTTTGTTCTTTTACTCAGCCAGTGACCTAGATATTTCACTTCCTCTTCAGCAAATTGTAACTTTGCCCTTGAAACCTTTAGGCCTTTCTTTCCCGAGAAATTCAACAGACTGATTGTTGCTTCTCTCACTTGCTTCTGATTCTCTCCTGCAATTAATAGATCATCTACATATTGTACTAGTTTAGTTCCTTCTGGTCTTTCAAAATCTTGTAAAATTCTTTCTAAAGCCTGGCCGAAATATTCTGGTATTCTGTAAAACCCTGTGGAAGTACCGCCCACCTTAATTGTTGTTTTCTCCCTGTATCTGGATCTTGCCACTCAAAGGCAAAATAGTCCCTGCATCCCTCCTCTAAAGGACAGGACCAAAAGGCATTGTTCAAATCCACTACACCATGCCAGCTAGAGTCAGAGGAAATCTGACTTAGTAATGTATACAGGTTAGCTACTACAGGAAACCTTGTGGCTGTTCGTTGACTGACAGCCCTTAGGTCTTGGACTAGACGGTAGCTGCCGTCACTTTTCTTCACAGGGATTATGGGGGTGTTGTGGGGTGACATACATTCTTCTAACTTGCCCTGCCCTGAGAGTTCTTCAATTATTGGCTTTAGCCCTCACCTCCCATCTAGTGGAATAGGGTATTGTTTCACCCTTATAGGAAGCTCAGGGTTTACAATGGCGATTTTTAAGGGCTCTATATCCAATTTACCCATCTCCCCAGGAGTGGACCAGATATCAGGACATATTTTACTCCCATCCTTGTCGGTCAATTTGTACAGCTGTACCATTAGTTGATCATTTTGTGGTTGAATACCAATTTTTAACGAAAGAATCAAGTCTCTCCCCAAAAGATTGCATTCTGCTTCTGAAACTAGTAATAGATCACTAATATCCACTTTTCCCTTTGATTCAATTAGTACTTCTTCAATAAAGGGAACCTTAAAGGCCTTCCCTTTTGCTCCAATTACTTGAGCTGTTTTCCCGCTGATTTTGCATCCTTTTGGTAATCTTTGCACTGTTGATCTTTCAGCACCTGTATCTACTAAAAAGGTGACTTCTTCACCTTGGGGACCTACTTTTAATTTTATCAAGGGCTCTTGCGATGGTGTGATCCCTAATAAATAGAGACCCTGACATCGCTAATCTTCTACAAACAGTTTTTGATCTGCCTCCCGCTTCTTGCAAAACATTTAACATCTCCTTCCATACCAAAAGCTGGTAGGTCTTTTAGAACCCTCACCTGTTATTTTTCTCGTGCTTTTAGCATCCCCTGAAGATGCACCACCATTCTGAACCGCTTTTACTGCAGTCACGAAAACCTTATCTTTAGCTTTCGCCTTTTCTTCATCTCTGCGGACATAAACTCTCTGTGCTTCCCTTAACAATTCTTGCAAACCTCTCTCCTGCCAGCCGTCTAACTTTCTAAGTTTCCTTCTAATATCCTCACAGGATTTAGCCACAAACGGAGTTTTGATTAATGCTTCCCCCACTGCTGTATCAGGATCTAATCCCGAATACATTTGTATACTCTTCCTTATTCTTTCTAACCAATCTATGGATGACTCATCTTTCCCCTGTCGTCATCCAGGGCCTTGTTAATATTTTGCCCTCTGGGGACTGCTTCTCGAATTCCCTGAATATTCCTGAGATCCACCATATTCTGCCTGTCCTGGTCGTTGTTATGGTCCCAGTTAGGGGCTGCTAGGGGCCATTTCATTTCTCCTAAAGGTCCCTGCTGGTGATCTCTATCCTAAATTCTCATGTCAGCCTGTCTTATCAACTGCCTCTCCTTTGATGTAAATAAAATACTTAAAATTGACTGAATCTCTGTCCAGGTGTAAATACTGGGTCCTAGAAACTGATCTAACCTTTCAGACACCCCCAGAGGACCTTCAAGTAACCTTCCCATTTCTTTTTTAAAAGCCCTCACATCCCTGATGTTCAGGGGTGCTGACACATACCCGATGACTGGTCTCCCTTGAGTTCCTACTAATGGTACTTCCCTCAATGGGTACAGCTGCCCCCCCTTCCCTTCTTTATTGCTGTCCCCACTGCTTTCTGCTCGTGCCCTTTCCTGGCTTCTCGTTCTGTGTGCTGGTGGTGAATCAAGTACTGGGATTGGAGCCACCGGGGCTTGTGGCAGTGGCAGCAGAGCCACCAGGGCTTGTGGCAGCGGGAGTGGAGCCACCGGGGCTTGTGGTGCAGGGGGTGCTGGAATGAGTGCAAAGGGTGCTGGATTAGGTGCTGGATGAGGCACCTCGGCCAGTGTAGCTGGCTGTGGTAGATAAGGGGTGGAGGAAGGTTATCTAAGGGGTCACACTGATGTCTTCTCTTTTTGGTTTTAATGCATACAGAGGAGTAGGCCAGGACCCATGCCATAAAGCAGCATAATCGCTTTCTTCTTCGTTAATAGGGTCCTTTTTATTTACATAGGCATTCAAGGCCTTACAGATCCACCCTTCAGATGACCCATGCATTGGCCAGTATAAATTATCAGGTCATATCATTTCCTTAGTCCATTCTACCATACAATATTGTATCATTTTCTCTTTACTTTTTTCTCTCCTGGATTCACATTTGTCCCACAATTTTAACATTACCCCCAGGGGGCAGATATACCCTGGGGTATATCTGGCAAAATGCTCCCTCTTTTTCCAGTACCTTCAGTACCTTTATTTTCCTGCTGGTTTATACCAGCTCCTGGGTTTTTGCTCTGGCATTCACCAGTTTTTTTTTTCCCCAGAACGGGTGTACCCTCATTTGCTCTGATCTCACTCGTTCAGACCTTAGTCCTTTCTTGTCAGGAATTTCCCTAATAACAAGTCCCTTCTAACGCCTCCCACCTCTGATTCTCTACCAGGAAAAGAAGACAAATTCCTCTCCGTAATTATTATCTTATCTCACCACCCTCGACCTTTTACATACAGAGAATCCTTTTCCCCACGCTTCGTTCCTTCACCTGCCGCTCCCCTCACGGAGTAGCGAAACCGAGGTTAGAAGAACGCCTCACTCATGTCATGACTAGGTCACATCTCATACACACAGGATTCACACTCTTACACACCTACACCCGTTCTTATCCCACCTACCCAAGTGACACTTACAGCCTCGTTTTCTAGCCTGGGTCTTCGTGCACGAGTTTTTACAGGGGAATTTACTGCAGTCTACTCCGGGAGCTCAAAATTCTTTGCTCATAATTTACCTTATGGATTTCCTCTTCCCTGAGAGATTTCCCTGTCACTCAGGGCCACCGGAGGCAGAAGCCTCCAAGGTGGGACGCCTCCCCGAGATCAGGAGTCTCCCTCAATGGATTTGGAAATTCCCAGCCAATGCACCAAATCTGTTATGAATAAGAAGCTTGACTAGGCCAATATTCAAGCAGCAAACAATTTATTATTTAATATGGTAAAGTATGAGCAATACAGCGCTGGGTACAGTGGGGGAAGTTTTCCCTCCAACTGCACACCGATAATTGATGGTTATAGGTATTTATAGGAGTACTCATCAGTTTTTTTTCAGCAGTTTCTATTACCAAATTTTTACTCATCAGCAATTTTTATTCCAAATTATTACATCACAATTCTGTACACTATTGTGATTTTAGTTACTCAGGATGTATCTCAAAGGAGTATCCCCAGATGGTGACGGCCCGGTTTCCGAAAGAAGAAAGTCAAATTCCATCTGGTGGAGTCCAGCTCCCCAAATGTGTGTCTACCTTTTAATTGCAGAGACTATAAATCTCATAACAGTGATGTCTAGCTTCCCTTTGGTCGAAACCATAAATCCTTGAGGTGATGTTCATCTTCCTTTCTCAAGCTGTTTTTCTCTGCTTCAATAAGGCTTGAGATAAGCATATTTCCTTTATATATATATTCCAAAGCTATAGGTGCAAGAATGCAAGTAATATTCTAAAATTATACTTCAAAAGTTTGTTATTGCAGAGCTTTTTTATGGATTAAATGCAAGCAAAAAGCAACATCCTTAACACCTTAATTCCAATGCTCCTAAATCAACCAGGGTTAATTGCAAACAAAAGATAGGTTCAAAGGCCTTTTTCTATGCTTCATTTTCCTCAGTTATTATTAGAATTCACAACTCTCCCATTGTCGATGTCCACACACTTCACATTTACAAGTACACACGTCACCTGCTTGTACCTGACACGAAACACAGCTTTGCATCTCACATAAGAAACATAACTCCATTATTTAATTACTATCTACTCTCTATTTATTTCTCCCTCTTCATGGTAGTTAGATATAATTGTAGACTTTTTGTCACCTGTTTTCATCATCTTTTTCTCACACAGGATGAAGGGGTCACATCGGGATCCCTGGAGACATTTCTTGGGCCCATTTTGGGCAGTTTTGGGACTGGGGAGGGAATTCAGAGAGAACTTGAGGATCTGGAGGACACTTAGGGGAGCCGGGTGGGCACTTGGAGGGGCACTCAGGGATTCTGAGGGACAGTTGGGGGTCTGACGCATCACTTGGGGGTCCAGGGGGGCCCTTGGAGATCAGGGAGGGGAAATTGGGGCCCTTCGGGGTCCGGGCAGGCCCTTGGGGGGCTCAAACAGGGCTCTCTGGGGCGTGGGGGACGATGGGAGTTGTAGGCGCGGGTATCATACGGTTAAACGGGGCCGCGGAGCATCATGGGAGTTCTGGGCGCAGCTGCAATGGCTGTCGGTGGGGTGTGGGGTATGACGGGAGATGAAGTCCGGGGTGGAATAGCGCTGGACGCGCGGCGCAGAGCATGATGTGAGCTGTTGTCCTGGAAGTGGCTCGAACACGATATTTGGGGGTCTGGGACGGCACTTGGGGCACACTTTTGCATCCGAGCCGTGACTGGAGATCCCCAGGGGAACTTAAATGGTTCATGAGCCCTTGGAGTGGAGCTCGGGGACCTCTGACCGGGCTCTTTAGGACGCAGGGCACGGCAGGAGTTTCAGGCGCAGGACTGTGTTCTGAGGGACTCTGGGGCCACAGGGGATGAGAGGAGATGAATTCCCAGAGGTGGCTGTACCGGGCATCTGTGGGGTTGGGAGCACTCAACAGGTCTGGGAACGCTGTGGGGTGTCCCGAATGGGCGATGAGGGGTCACTGAGGGATCCTGGAGGGTCTGGGGGACACTTATAGGACAGATGGGGGCGGATGCCGGAGTTCTGTGGAGCGTGGGGCATGACGGGCGTTGTAGTCCCGGCTCCAATAGGGCTGAATTGGGCAGCGGTGAATGACGGGAGTTGTAAGCAAAAATAAAAGATGGCGCCGACATAAGGCACCGCCCTCAGGGCTCCGGTCTGTACGCTGATTGGCTGCTGAAAGCAATAGGCTGGAGCATCGGCAAATGGGAGGCGAGAACAGCCCATTCAACCTCTGTAGTCCCTCCCAGTACAGACCAGTTTATTCACAGTTCAATCCCAGTCTCCTCCAGGCCCTCCCAGTATAGCCCAGTCTCTCCCAATACACTGTCATTCATTTCCAGTCCATTTCAGTTCTTCCCCAGCGTCCCCAGTCTTCCCTGCAATGTCCCCAGGGTCCCCGGTTTCTCCCAGTCTCCCCCAGCGTCACTCCAGTTATGTCTCAGTGCACCCCGCAGTCCATCCCAGTCTGCCCAGATTCCCCTTCAATATTCCTCGTGTTCCCAGGATGTCCCAGTCCTCCCCAGTGTCACTCCCAGTATGTTCCAGTGTTTCCCACAGCGTTCCCAGTGTTCCCCAGTATGTCCCAGTCCTACCCAATGTTTCCAAGGACAGTTTAATTTCTCTCAGTGGCCGTGGCAGCCAAACCCAGCAGTGGGGTCAGTGCAGCACCCATGGACACAGCCCCTTGCAGGGGCCCAGTGCAGCTTGGGCTGATGATCCACCCTCACAGCTGGCCCAGGGCAGCTCTGCCGTGGCTTTGGTGGCACATGGGGCTGGCACACACCTGAGCAGTGTGTCTGTTTGCAGTGGGGAAACTCAGGAGTTTCAGATTCCTTCAAAAAACCCAAAAAAGGGAAAACCCCTCTTAGGCTGAGTGCAGCCAGCTCTCCAAGCACAGCAGGTCCCAGAGCAGTGAGGACAGACAGGATGGGGCTGAGCAATGTGGAGCAAGTTGTCCACACTGGGTCAGAGCTCAAGGCAGAGCTTCTGTGAGCAGGCCAGAGACGGTGAGGAGAGACCCTGGGTCAATATCAATCACACAATGCTGCAATCAACTGTGCTCTCATGAGAAATAAAAAAAATACCTGCATTAAAATAGAGACCGATATTTCTTAAAAGTTCTTTTTAACCTTTCTTCACCACTGGACTAGGAAAATTTTAATGATTCTCACAGGGCATTGATGTTTACATCAGATTCAGTCCCTGAGAGTGACTTCAAAAAACTTCTCAAGAACTCAAAATTAAATTGAAACTCCAAACTTTCTTGAAGTTTTAGTGGGTCCCACTGAGGGACACAACTGGGAAAGTGTCCCCAGGTTCCAGTTAGAGCAGAACACTGGAGGCAGTGATGACAGCTGGGGACAAACAAGGACAAGGTGTCTCTGGTGCTGAGCAAAGCTGGATGTGTTTGAGGAATGCCAAGGGCCAAGGCCTGAGCCCCAGCCCCTGGCCAGGCAGATGCTGTCCCTCCCTCCTTGCTCAGGGCTCTTGCCGGGATGGGCACTGGCATGTGGGGATGTGCAATGGCAAGGGCAGGAGCATGGGGTGGCCCCTGCCAGGCTGCTGAGCAGGGACAAGGAGGCAATGAGGCCCCAGGCCTGCAAGGGTCACTTGTCTCCTGCTCCTGCCTCAGGCCCAGGCCCAGCAGCCATGGCCAAAGTGCTGCTCAAGTTGGCTCTGGCAGGGCTGTCTTGCAGCTGCTGCACATGCCTGTGCCCTGTGCAGCCCAGGCTGTGCTACGGTGTCCCTGCCCTGCGCCTCTGTCCCTGCAGGCTGTCGGCATCCCCCGGCTGCCCCACCTGGCTGGCCCCTTCCTTTGCTGACAGCTCTGCCTCCTGCCTGCCTCTTCCTGCCCACACAAAGCCTGGGGCTGATAGCAAAAGGGTTCATTCCACTTTTACCCTGCCTGTGAACTTTCAGCACAGGAACAAGGCATGCAGGGCCGCTTTCCCAGCAAGGATGGCTGGAAGAAAAGAAGAAGACATCTGGCTCAAGGGTGCAGGGATAGAGAAAACAAGGAAGGAATCTGGGAAGTTGAGGTGGGTTTTATGGAAATGGGTAAATTGTAATTCACATTTATCAACGGTATATGAGCAACACTCTGGTAGAATTACACATTCATGTGAGGTTAGTAGTTTTCCCATGTTGGACCTCTGGCCTGAGTAAATGATACCCTCTGAAATTGCAAATGAGTGTTAAGGAAACTTATTCTGATATTTCAGAGATTTGGTGAGAGTCTGGCCTCAGAGAACCAAGGAGTCAGCTGTGACACTGTGCAAAGTCATGGAAAAAAGGGTACATGGTGACACAGCAGAACCCCATGGAACCAAAATCCATTTTGGCACATTGGGGCCACATTGACCCAATGGTCCATTGTGATGGTGCGGATCCAAAGAGATCATTGTGACCTGAGAAACCTCTTGGAATCAAGGGGCCATTGTGACACAGCAAGGCCTGGTGGAACCATGGGTCCATTGTGACACTGCAGAACCTCACGGAACCAAGGTGAGCGTGTTCTACTGCGGGACCTCATGGAACAAAGGGTCCATGGTGACACTGCAGAACCAAGGAGACTGCTGCTGGCAGTGTGAGAGCTCATGGAACCAGAAGTCCATTGGGACACAGCAAGGCCTGATGGAATCAAGGGTCCCTTGTTAAACTGTGTGGCCTCATGGAACCATGTTCCATTGTGACACAGGGTGGCCACATGGAGCCAAGGGGCCGCTGTGACACTGCGGATCCAAGGAGACCATTGGGACTGAGGAACCTCATGGAACCAAGAGTCCATTGTTCCACTGTGGGGCCCTGTGGAACCAAGGGGAGCACAGTGACATTGTGGGGCCTCATGGAACAATGGAGACTGTTCTGACCCTTTGGGACCCACAGGAACCAAGGGGCCATTAGAGCATGGCAGGGCCTGGTGGAATGAAGGAGACTGCAATGAACACTGTGGGTGTCCATGGGTTGAAGGGTCCATTCTGACACCGTGGAACCAAGGATACCAATGCGACACTCTGGGGCATCCTGGAACCCAAGGTCCATTGTTACACAGCAGGGCCTCATGGAACCATGGAGGCTGTTTTTACACTTGGTGGCCTCGAGAAACCAAAGGGCCATTGTGGCACTTCAGAGCCTTGTGGAGCCAAGGGGACCATAGTGACACTATGGGGCTCCATGAAACCAATGGTCTGTTGTGACACTGCAAGGCCTTATGGGATCATGGAGACCATTGTGACACTACAGGCCTCATGGAAGGAAGGAACCATTGTGACACTCTGCAGTCCTGGCAGGCCAAGGGGCAGTTGTCACACTGTATAGCACCATGGAACCAAGGAGGCCATTGTGACACTCCAGGACCCCATGGAACTAAGGATTCATGGAGCAGTTCAGGACACCATGGAACCAAAGGTCCATTGGGACATTGTGGGGCCTCATGGAATCCTGCAGGCCATGATGACACTTGGAGACCTTGTTGAATCAAGGGGCTCTGCAGCTCCTCATGGAACCAAGGGGACCCTTCTGACACTGTGAGTCCCCATGGAACCAAGGGTCCATTGTGACACTGCAGCACCAAGGAGACCCCTGTGACACTGCTAAGCCTCATGGAAGCAAGGGACCATTGTGACACTGTGGAGCTCCATGGAAACAAGAGGCCAGTGTGACACATCTGGGCCTCATGGAGGCAAGGATCCAATATGACACCACCACTGTGACACTGCAGGGCCCCATGAATCCTAAAGAACAAGGAACAGGTCTGGTTGGCTTGGCCTGACTGGTCCAACTGCCCTTGGCATGTCAAGGGTCTTTTCTCATGTACCCCTGAAACCCTGGGGTCTGAGCTGACTTTCAAATGGAAAAGAGCTGCATTTCTCATTCAAGCATCTACAGCCAAAACAGGATTCCCTCTCCAAAATTCCCAATATCCAGGGATTGCTGCCAGAGAAAAGCTTCCATTACCAACGAGTCTGGCAGCCCTTGGCCTCCTCAGGGCCGGCTCTCACCTGCCTTCCAAACACAAGGGCTCTGTGCTTTCCTTTCTGTGGAAAAGAACTGGCCTTCTTCTCCTCCAGGCAAAACTGACTGAAATTGGGATTCCACATATAAAATTTCAAATATCCAAGAGTTGCTCCCAGAGAAACCGGCCAGGACAAACAGATCTGCCTGTCCTAGGCCTCTGGTGACTGCAGTTCAACAGACCCTGAAATACTGGGGCTCTGTGGTTTCTTTCCTGTGGTGACACTGTAGGAACCTGTGGAATCATGGACACCATTGTGACACTGTGGGGCCTGGTGAAATGAAGGGGCCACTGTGACACTGTGAGGACCCCGTGGCACCAAGGCCATCACTGTGGCTCTGCTGGGCCGCATGGTCCCAAGGGCCCAGTGTGAAGCAGCAGGGCTTTGTGGAACCAAGAGGCCATTGCTGCATTTCAGGGCCTTGTGGAACAAAAGGGCCGTTGTGTTCCTGCAGGACACCGTGGATCCATGGAGAGCACTGTGGAATTGCAAGGCCCCATGGAATCATGGAGAGCATTGTGACACGGTGGGGCCCCAGGGAACCATGAGGACATGGAAAAGATCTGGCTGGTTTGGCCTCCCAGGGGCCACCTGACAGGTCCAGCTGATCTTGGAATGCTGGGGGCTGCCTCTCATCAGCCCCTGGAGAACGGGGGCTCTGTGCTTTCCTTCCTATGGAAAAGAACCATCTGTCTTCCCCAGTTCTCACAGCCAAAATTGATACTCCCTCTGAAAAATTCCCTATATGCAAGGGTTCTTCCAGACAAAAGCTGCCAGGACAGAGAGCTCTGGCTGGCCTTGGCCTCTGCTGGTCACCTCTCATCTCAAGGAAGCACTGAGAAAGTATTTGAACAGGTTTGACTACTGGAACATCAATGGGTCTCTCATCCTCTGAAAAACTCAGATGCTGTTCTGATCATATGTGCCTTTTTTTCCTCAGTGTGTATTATGCATGAAATATTATTTTCAGCTACATAATATTATTCTTCTCACTCTACCAGTGTTATCTGTCACCAAGCACCTCCTCTACATATGGATCCAGGTCACCTGTACAAGCAAACACAAGAAAGAATCCAGCAGGAATGATTTGTCTGTGCTCCCATCTGTCCCATCTCCTCTGGAACTGGAGATGCAGCCCCAGCCCTTGGCAGGGCTCAGGGGCTCCCAAGCTCAGCTCCCACCCAGAGAACTTGCAGACCCTGGGCTGCTCTTCTTGGCCCCGGAACGCTCAGCCAGGCTGAGATGGACACTGATGGTTTCTGGACCAGGTTCTCTGAGCCCAGCCCAGCTCCCTGCAAGCTCTTCCAGCTGCCCTGAGCTCTGGGCAGCACCATGGGCCTCTCCCCAGCCCAGCCCAGCTGGCTCTGGCCCCACAGCTCTGCTCAGGCCAGGCTGCTCTGGGCACTGCCCCACGGCCTCAGCCCCTGGCAAGGGCCCAGCAGCAGCTGCAGCTGCCACAGGACTCAGCCCCAGCATGGGGGAACGTGCCTGGCCAAAGGAAAGGAGGCTCCCTGGGTGCCCTGCTCTCCTCTGCAGGAGATGCTGAGAGCTCTGCAGCCCTGCTGCTGTCCCATCTGCCCAGGGCAGCACAAGAGCCCCGGCCTTGGGGCCCTCAAGAGCTGCTCCTGCTCCAGGCCCAGGGCCCATCCCAAAGCTGGGCCAGCCACAAAGCTGTGCCCATTTCTGTTCATTTCTGCTCTGATGGGGATGGGTCCTCAGCAACTTGGAGGTGTCTGATGAATTTTACATTTACAGAGGCCTCCTGTTTCTTGATCTCTTCAATTCAGGAATTCAGTGAGAAAAGCTCATTAACATTTGTTCAAAACACCCAAACAAGACAAGCCCATGGGAATAATTCAAGTCTTGAATTCTGTGTCTAATTAGAGAGATTCCAGAAGTGTATTCAGAGTGAATCTATTATATTGAAAACAATCAAAGGAGAATTGTTTTTTCCTTTTTAGTTTTCTTTTCCCCTTTTAAAATTAGTATCCTCAATCCCCAGTTGATATTGATCCCCAGCCCCTCCTCATGCAGTCTGAACAGATATAAAAATCAAGACCCTTCATGGCTGACAATCAATCACACTTTGTCCCTACCCCCTCCCCTCCATTTCCCTCATCCAACCCCTGGCACTGAGAGCAGCTGAGGAATGGAGTCACATCCAGGGCTGTCCCCAGGGCTCAGGATTGGGGTCAGGTAAGTGAAATCTCTTTATTGCTGATCTGGATGAGGCCATCGAGGGCACCCTCAGTCAGTTCCCAGGTGAGCCCAAGCTGGGTGGCAGTGTGACTGTGCTGGAGGGCAGGAAGCTCTCAGAGGCATCTGGCCAGGCTGGAGCCATGGGCCCAGGACAATGGGATGAGGTTCACCAAGGCCAAGGGCCAAGTCCTGCCCTGGGCTCACAACCACCCCAAATCCCTGGCTGTGCCCTGCCCCTGATCTCCACAGCCTGTCCTGTTTCCTTCATCCCTCCATTGCCAGGGACTCACTGCTCTGGGGATGGAGGGAGGTGCAGATGCCATCACTGGGAACCAGAACTTACCAGGTTTGTGTCCTTTGGGGGTTAGGAACTGGTGAGACTCAGAGGCACAGGAAGTTTCTCTTCATGGCCAAGACACTGTGGTTGAACAGGATACAATTGAATAACAACCACGCTCTTCCCTGAGCCATGTGCATCGTCCCAGCAGTGTCTGTCATGTCCACCATCCATAAGTGATTTCCATACTAAAATTAATTTTAGAAAAATATGTTTCTTTAATAGAAATAAATAGAATTAAGTTTTTGTATCAGGATGCTCATCTAGAAGTGGGGATAAAATGGCCTGAACAATTCCTGATTTGCAAAGCTGTGAGTGGTAGATGGAGGAGGGGCTCAGGCTGCTTTTGGTGTTGAGGAAATGCTGAAACCAGCCTGACTCATTTCAGCTCCTCCTGTCCTTGCTGATCTCCCCTCTTTCCCCTTCCACCCATTGGTTTTTGTCTCCCCCCAGGCCCCCCGGTGAAGAGCCTGGCTCTGTGTTCTCCATCCCCTCCTGGCTGGCACTGCCAGGCTTGGATGAGGAGCCCCTCAGCCTTCCCTGCTCCAGGCGGGACAAGCCCAGCTCCCTCAGCCTCTGCTCACAGCCCAAGGGCTCCAGCCCCATCTTGGAGGCCCTTCCCAGGCCCTGCTCCAGCTGCCAGACATCTTTCCTGCCCTGGGGAACCCAACCCAGGCCCTAGTGACCTGGATAATCCATGTCCTTGATGTCCTGGTCCCACAGCCCAGCCCCTTGTCCCCGTGTGAGGTTCTGGGGGTTGATCTTGTGGAACATCCTTGGGGGAGGCTACTGCTCCATGGGGACCAGGGGGATACCAGGGACAGAGACCCTGCTGGGCATGAACAGCTTTGGACTTCTGGGGGGAAACTGTGAGGGGGGGCTGGGGCAGAGTGACCAACCCAGTGACTTCACACAGCCCTCCTGTGATGTCACAGCCTGCTCTGTGATGTCATAGTTTATTCTCTGATATCGCTATGATGGTCTTTGATGCCACAACACACTCTGTAAAGTCATACAGCCCCCCGTGATGTCACACAGCCACCCCCCGTGATGTCACCTCCTGCTCTGTGATGTCACAACCATGTCACATAGCTGATCTCTGATGTCACAGCCAACTCTGTGTTGTCATAGTCTGCTCTGTGATGTCAGTCCTCTGCCCTGTGATGTCACATCTGGCTCTGTGATGTCACAGAGACAGTCTATGATGTATCAGCTGCTCAGTGACCTCACATAGCCCACTCTGTGATGTCATAGCCCACTCTGTGACCTCATTTTACCAGATGAGAAATTGTCTACACCAGGTGAGCACACACGGTGCTGGTTCTCCAAAACCCCAGGCCTATGGAAACCACACAATGCCCATTGTGTGAGAAGGGGAACTGAAATTCACCAGCCTCCGTGTCCTGCCAGTTCAGCCAGGCCCACTGGAACACTGGGGTCCACGAGCACCAGGGACCACCAGAGAGACCCCCAGGACAGGAGAATGCATAGGTAAAGGGGAGGAGAAATACGTTAATGATTTTGGGGAAATGATTATGATATGTGTGTTTAGTCCAGGACAATCAATGAATATGTATGCAAAATACAGAATATAAACAGAAACCTTCCAGCACTCAGCATGCACGGCTTTGGGAGCAGCTATCCCCCCATGCCTCTGGCCAAATAAAGAATGCTGCTTCTTAATGCTACATTGGGATTATGGAGTTTTATTATTTTGCCAAAGTTTTGGTAACAGTCCCACTCCCAAGCAAAGCTCAGTCTCCTGCTGTTCACAGAGAAGGGCTGGTGGTAGATGTGATGGTTGGAGGCTGCCTGGGGCACAGTGACCATAAAATAATTGAGTTTCCAATATTCTGTGAAAGAAGGAGGGGCAGCAACAAAACTTCATAAGTGGAATTACGCATAGCAGACATTGACCTGTTCAGGATGCAGGTTTGGAGAGTACCGCATCAGGTACTGATTTTTTAAGGGAAACACACTTAAAAACAAAGGTGTCCAGGAAGGATGGACACACCTCAAGAAAGGAATCTTAAGGGGGAAGAAGATGCCTGTCCCTTTGTGCCAAAGTTGAGCCTGAGAGGAAAATTACTGTCCTGGCTGGACATGGAGCTTTTGTGGGAACTCAGGAAAAAAGAGAGTGTGTCACTATTGGACAGAAGGTCAGGCATCTCAGGAAGTGTTTAAGGAGGTTGTTAGGTCATGCAGATAGAAAAGTAGAGTGGTGAAAGGTCAATTAGATCTTAACCTGGCCATTTCTGTCAAAAATAATAAAAAATGTTTTTAAAAATAAATTAATAGCAAAGGGATAGATAAGTAGAACATCTACTCTTTATTGGATGCAGTGAGGAATAGAGTAACTAAAGATAAGGAAAAGGGTAGGTGCTTAACCCCTTCTTTGCCCCATTTTTCAACATTAGGAAAGGTTGTCCTCAGGACAAGTGTTCTCCTTAGCTGGTGAATGGGCACAGGGAGCAGAACAGCCCCCCAGAATCCAGGAAGAAGCAGCTGGGGACCTGCTGAGCCACTCAGATGCTCACAGGTGTCTCTGGGAGCAGATGGGATCCATCCCAGGGGGATGAGGGAGCTGGTGGATGAGCTCCCCAAGCTGCTCTCCATCATTCACCATCAGTGCTGGCTCAGCCGGGAGGTCCCAGAGGACTGGAGGTGCAAATGTGAGCCCATCCCCAAGAAGGGCTGGAAGGAGGAGCTGGGCAACTCCAAGCCTGTCAGCCTGACCTGGGTGCCTGGCAAGGTTATGGAACAGATCACCTTGAATGCCATCACAGGGCACCCACAGGATGGCCGAGGGATCAGAGCCAGCCAGCGTGGATTTCAATATCTGCACTGATGATCTGCATGAGGGGACTGAGTCCAGCATGAGCAAATTTGCAGATGACACCAAGCTGGGAGTGAGTGTAGATCTGCTGAAGGGTAGGAGGGCTCTGCAGAGAGACCTGGACAGGCTGGATCTAGGGCCCAACTCCAACAAGGTGAGGTTGAACAAGACCAAGTGCTGGGTCCTGCACTTTGGCTACAACAACCCCTGCAGTGCTACAGGCTGGGGACAGAGTGGCTGGACAGCAGCCAGGCAGAAAGGGACCTGGGGGCACTGATGGACAGCAGGCTGGACATGAGCCAGCAGTGTGCCCAGGTGGGCAAGAAGGCCAATGGCTCCTGGCCTGGATCAGGAATGGTGTGGCCAGCAGGAGCAGGGCAGTGATTCTTCCTCTGCACTTGGCGCTGGTGAGGCCACACCTCGAGTGCTGTGTCCAGTTCAGGGCCCCTAGTTTAGTAAGGCCATGGAGGGGCTGGGGTGTGTCCAGAGAAGGGCAACAAGGCTGGGGAGGGGTCTGGAACACAAGTCCTGTGAGGAGTGGCTGAGGGAGCTGGGGTTGTTTATCCTGGAGAAGAGGAGGCTCAGGGAGACAAGGCCGTGTCAGGGCACAGGTTGGACTTGATGATCTCCAAGGTCTTTTCCAACCTGGATGATTCTGTGACTCTCTGGAACCACCCTTGGAGCAGTTGCAGGAGGAGCCCTGGGCCTCCTCTTCAGGAGCTCCAGCAGCCCAGGTCCCTCAGCTTCTCCTGCCAGCTCCAAAGCCCATCCTGTCAGTCCTGCAGAGCCTCTGCAGCCCCTCCTCAGTGCCCAGAACAGGGAGCCCCAGAGCCAGACACAGCAGCCCAGATGTGCCCCCCTGGCCTGGGGTGCCTCTGGCAAAGGAGCAGCACCAGGCACTGCAGGAGCCTTCAGACAATTCCTGCAGCACTTGCAGGATGATCCTGCTGCCCAAGGGACGTTCCCATGGTGCCAAGACAGGAACTGCAATGGGGAGTGGGGCCAGAGAGAAAAGCGCAAACAGGGATGGGCTGTTTGCAGGGGAGGGGACTGGGATGGGCCATAGGAAGAAATCTGGATCAGAGAAGAGTAAAGAAAGCAAAGGTGAAGACAAGGAAATCCTCAGGGCAGTTTGGGGGTGGCTGCCAGACAGCCCTGGCTCTGAGCAACAGCGTCTGCAGAGGGACAGAAAACTCTCAGCGGATGGGAACAAACTTTCTGGCTGACTGCAGAGGCCAGGACAAAGCTGAGTGGTTTTCCTGGTGTCCCCCAGGCCTTGCTGGCCCCAGGGGCTGATGGCATTTGTGCTCCCTCAGGTTCATGTCCCCACACCAACAGCATGGGGGTGCTCCCCCTGCTCTGTGCAATGCAAACAGGGGCTGCTGAGCCAGTGCTGCCGTGTCTGTGCCTGCAAGGATGGGGCACCTGTGTGAGCTGGGGGAGAGGCCAGGGCTGCAGAGGGGGGATGTTGTTGGGAGCTCCATGAGGACGCTCTGGGATGCTGCCCTGGGCTGTGCAGCGCACTGGGGATGGATCAGCCCCTGCTCTGCTGCTCCTTCCCGTCTGCCCCAGGCCCCTTGCAGAGCCCCAGCCATGCTGTTTGCCCCCAGCCTGCCCACGGCCAGCCTGGGACTGCTCACGGGGCTTTTCTGTGCTGAGCATTGGCCTAGGCGTGTTCTTGAGAGAGCCTGGGCAAGGAGCCTGGAGCCCCCAGGCCCTGGGCTGAGGCGTCAGCGCTGCCCCAGCAGTGCCCATGGCCTGTCCCTGCTGCAGCCCCAGCACTGCCACCCCCAGGGCTGTGCCCGGCCCCGAGAGCACTCAGGCCCTGCAGCAACACCAGGGCCACCAGGGCAGCGGGGCAGGGCCACGGCAGCAGCACTGGCAACACCAAGTGCTGCTGCTGCTGCTGCTGGGCGCAGCTGCTGTGCCAGCACTGCTCTGCCCCAGCTCTACACACAGACGTTGCTGCTGCAGCTCCAGAGAAGGCAATATAAGGGGAATCTCCCTTGAAAATTATGCTGAGAGATCCCTTATTTCATTTGAAGCCATTGAGAACAGAGGTCCCGTTGACACAGTCTGGGGCCACAGGGAAGGTGGAGAGAAACAAAACTAGAAATGGCAGAAACAATGGCCTTGGTTTAGGGTGAATATTAAAAAATTAAAACAGACAGGAAAATAAGCAATCCAACAAATGTGCCAAATATGACTTTTATTACCAGAGATATGCAGAAATTGGCAACCAGTTTAATGTTTTCTAAATTTTCCAGTCATCACTCTCCACACTGCAGCCTTGATCTCCTGGTTCCTCAGGCTGTAGATGACAGGGTTCAGGGCTGGAGGCACCACCGAGTACATAACTCACACTGACAGATCCAGGGATGGGGAAGAACTGGAGGAGGGTTTCAGGCAGGTAAAAAAGGCAGTGCTGAGAAACAGGGAGACCATGGCCAGGTGAGGGAAGCAGGTGGAAAAGGCTTTGTGCCGTCCCTGCTCAGAAGGGATCCTCAGCACAGCCCTGAAGATCTGCACATACGAGAAAACCATGAACACAAAACAGCCAAAACCTAAATAGACAGCAACCAATGAAATCCAAATTTTTCTGATGGTGGAGTGTGAGCAGGAGAGCTTGAGGATCTGGGGCACCTCACAGAAGAACTGGCCCAGGGCATTGCCATGGCACAGGGGCAGGGAAAATGTATTGGCTGTGTGCAGCAGAGCAGTGAGAAAGGCACTGGCCCAGGCAGCTGCTGCCATGTGGGCACAAGCTCTGCTGCCCAGGAGGGTCCCGTAGTGCAGGGGTTTGCAGATGGACACGTAGCGGTCGTAGCACATGATGGTCAGGAGAGAAAACTCTGCTGAAATGAAAAAGACAAACAGAAAGAGCTGTGCAGCACATCCTGAGTAGGAGATGTCCCTGGTGTCCCAGAGGGAATTGTGCATGGCTGTGGGGACAGTGGTGCAGATGGAGCCCAGGTCGCTGAGGGCCAGGTTGAGCAGGAAGAAGAACATGGGCGTGTGCAGGTGGTGGCCGCAGGCTACGGCGCTGATGATGAGGCTGTTGCCCAGGAGGGCAGCCAGGGAGATGCCCAGCAAGAGGCAGAAGTGCAGGAGCTGCAGCTGCGGCGTGTCTGCCAATGCCAGCAGGAGGAAGGGCCTGATGGAGCTGCTGTTGAACATTTGCTGTCTCTGGCCATTGGAAGCGTTTCATGGAGAAAAGTCAGTGACCGGTTGGGAGAAACTTCTTCCAGCAAAATCAAAGCCTTTTCCCACAGACCCTTCTCCTGTAACACTCTGTCACCCTTTTCAATTTCCAGCAGATTTTCCTTCAGCTCCAAGTGTGGAGCCCTTGCTGGTGCTGCCTGACTGGGACTTCAGGTTCAGGGCAGGTACACACAGAGGTTTTTATAGTTCAGCCTTGCTGTGCAGACATAGGAGAGGGACAGGGACCTGTCCTCGTGTTCCTCTTTGAATCTCTGTTAACACAGAAGGCCCTGTCAGCATCTCCCCTCCCACTGCCACAGAACAGGAATGGTAAAGTCTCTTTAAATGTACTAGTGTTATTTACAGCTTTTCTTCATCTCCCCTGCTGATTATTTTTGGATGTCAGAAACTCTTTGCATTTCTGCTGCCCTCAGGGAGAACCGTGAGTTCTCTGAGGCAAGGTGGTGAGTGGAGAGGAAGGGAAGGAGGTCTGTCACCCTGTCCTGTTCCAGGATTCTCTGGGCTTTCACCTTTCCCAGACAGAGGATGATCACCCTCCCGTGTTTCCTTTAAAAGCCATCCTGACATTGCTGAGAGCAGATGGATCCCCACGGTCCACCAAATGTCCATCCCCTTCTCAAGGTCTCAGCCCCACGTTTGTACCCAGAGACAGACAGAGTTCATTTCACCAACCCAACAGCATTTTCTCAACACAGATTTCTGTGTCTCACCATGGGGCTTTTACATAACACAGAGATACTACAGGACAGGTTTGTGTCCTGGAGGGAAGCTCAAAGCTTGGACTGAAATTTCAGGGATATTCCAGGTGTCCTTATGATGGCATTGGATTGAGGGAGATGCAGCTCCTTCCCTGGCTGCCCTGACCGCATTGCCCAGAGCCAGGCACTGGGGACAGCGTCACCCTCAGCCAGCTGTGCCCCCTCCAGACCCCCCAGGGCCGGGCAGCTGCTCCCAGCCCTGTGCTCTGCCGAGGGAACTGGGCCCGGGGCTGCAGAGCTGCCCCATGGCTCTGCTGCAGCTCTGCCTGCACAGGAGGGGCTGCACGCCTTGGAGCCCCGGCCCTGAGGGCAGAGGCTGGGCTGGGGCACAGGAGGGAGGGGGCTTGTTCAGAGGGAGGGGCTGCACTGGAGGGGATCCTCTGGGCATCTCTAAGCTCTCCCTGCCACAGCATTGCTGGGGTTTGTTTTCTCTCATTGCCTGATCTTCTCTCTGCTTCCTGGAGATTTTCCTCCTGCAGGTGTTTCCCTGTGCCTGATCTCTCCCTGCCAGCACTCACAGACCCCAAATCTCTGTGACCTCTCCTTGGCCCTACAGAACCCTGCCTGTTTGCAGGGCACTGGCTGGGGCAGGTTGTGTTTGCAGGTGGGACAAAGGACAGCTCAGACTGAGCCTGATGGCTCCAGCAAAGGGGATGCTGGTGCTGTCCATGGGCAGAATGACTGCAAGCACATTAGGGATCTCCTGTGAATCTACGGAACACTAAACTAACAGTTCCAATATCTCAGAAGCTTTTAAAATTTCATAATTAATATTTCATAATCAATCTTTAATGTTAATTCCCCCCACTGCCTGCCATTCTCCAATATTAGGAAACTGAATACAAAGTCTTTGGATATGTCCTAATTTTTAAGGAAATCCTTGTATTGGAAATATTTTATGACTGACCAGCATTCCTCAGCATGTCAAAGCTTCATGAGCATTTCTCCCACCCCTGCACCAGAAATATTCAGAGTTTTACTCAGAGAGTCTGAAGGCATTGGGATGTTCCAGCTTTATGAGATGGCTCCAGGAGCTGCAGCTGCATTGTCCTGCAGCCAGAGGTTCCTGTGCCAAGGGCTGGCAGTGATTCTGCCCCGGCACTTCTCAGCACCTTCCCAGCCCTGACTGATTGAAGCTCTCTGTGCCTCTGTGCTGTGCCCGGGGTGGCTGCAGGCAGTGCTCCAGCCCTGCTGGGCTGGTAGAGGAGCTGCTCCTCAGGAGAAATGTCTTTTTCAAGCTCTTCTTGGTTTGCCAGGAGCTGCCTCTGTGCCAGGAGCCCAGCCCAACTCAGCAGCACAGACACAGCACAAGGACTTTAATGACCCTCTCAGGGCTTTGGTGTTGTTTACATCAGAACCAGTCCGTGAGAGCGTCTTCAAAAAACTTCTCAAGAACTCAAACTTAAATTGAAACTCTGAAGTTTCTTGAATTTTTTATGTGTCCTACTGAGGAACTCAACTCAGAAAGTGTCCCCAGGTTCCAGTTAGAGCAGAACACTGGAGGCAGTGATGACAGCTGGGCACAAACAAGGCCAAGGTGTCTCTGGTGCTGAGCAAAGCTGGATGTGTTTGAGGAATGCAAAGGGCCAAGGCCTGAGTCCCAGCCCCTGGCCAGGCAGATGCTGTCCCTCCCTCCTTGCTCAGGGCTCTTGCCGGGATGGGCACTGGCACGTGGGGATGTGCAATGGCAAGGGCAGGAGCATGGGGCGGCCCCTGCCAGGCTGCTGAGCAGGGACAAGGAGGCAATGAGGCCCCAGGCCTGCAAAGGTCACTTGTCTCCTGCTCCTGCCTCAGGCCCAGGCCCAACAGCCATGGCCAAAGTGCTCCCCAAGTTGGCTCTGGCAGGGCTGTCTTGCAGCTGCTGCACATGCCTGTGCCCTGTGCAGCCCAGGCTGTCCCATGGTGTCCCTGCCCTGCGCCTCTGTCCCTGCAGGCTGTCAGCATTCCCCGGCTGCCCCACCTGGCTGGCCCCTTCCTTTGCTGCCAGCTCTGCCTCCTGCCTGCTTCTGCCTGCCCACACAAAGCCTGGGGCTGACCCAGGCTCCTTCTGGGGGCCATGTTGCATCACAGCCCTGCCCTGGGAGGGAAATTCCTTTCTCTTTGGGTCCTGTGTGGCCCTCCCTACCTGCCCTTTGCATTAATTCTTTCTCTGTGTGTTCTCTACTGTGTCAAAAGGAGCCACCATCTCTGAAACCACCCTTCAGTCCCTCCGAGGATTCTTCTCTGCTGTCCTCAGTCTCCACCCCACTGAGCACAGAGCTCCACTGTCCCTATATTGTGCTCATGTGCTTGAGGCCTCCAAACCCCACCTTGGGAGATCTCTGGGCCCTCTCCAAGGTATTGGCAAATTAAAACATTCTGCTCATAGTCTAAGAAAATCACCTCAGGACAAGACCAGTCAGACCTTTGTGTCCTGGCTACTTTTGCCTTGGAGCAATCCTTGCATAGATGGGATTTTTTAGGCCGAATTTCAGTTTAGCCCATGGGCAGTTTGATGTGAACAACGATTCTCTTCCATTGGAAGGAAAACAGACGCCCAGTGTTTCAGGGGCAGATGAGCAGCAGCCACCAAGCGCCAAGGCGAGCCAGACCTTTCTGGAATTGCAGCTTGTGCCTGAGAGAAATCCTTGGATACACATAATTTGGGAGATAGAATACAAGTTTTGGCCACTGGTCCCTTGATGAAAAGGCCGTTTCTTTTCCATCTGAAGGAAAGCAGAGAGCCCCAGGGTTTGATGGTAGATGGGAAGCAGCCCCTGGGAGGCCAAGCCAGCCAAACTCGTCTCTCCTGGCAGCTTTTGCTTGGGACCTATCCTTGGATATATGAAATTTAGGGGCCAGATCTCAAATTTGGCCACGGCCCCTGGACGAGGAGACTGTTCTATTTCCATGGGAAGGAAGGCAGAAAGCCCCAGTGTTTCAGGGGTAGATGACAAGTGGCCATCAGAGCCCACCGTGCCAGCCAGAGCTGGCAGGTTTTGTCTGGGAGAAACCCTTCATATAGTGAATAGTTTAGGAGGAGTAGCAATTTTGGCCATGGAGGAATAAGAAGATTCTTTTCCATAGGAAGGAAAGCACAGAACCCCAGTGCTTCAGGGGCTGATGAAGTGCAGACAGCAGAGACCAAGGCCAGCCAGACCTGTCTGTAATGGAAGCTTTTGTGTAGGGGCAATAATTGGATATCGGACTTCTGGTGGTAGAAACCCAATTTCGACCATGGGCACCTGGTGAAGGATGGTTCTTTTCCCTTAGGATGGAAAGGGCAGGGCCCCAGTGTTTCAAGGCAGAATTCAGGCAACCACCAGAAGCCAAGGCCAGCCAGACCTGTCTGTACTGGGAGATCTTGTCTGGGAGAAAAAACCCTTGAATGCAGGAATGTTGGAGGACAAGTACCAGTTTTGGTCATGGGTGCTTGTGCAGGAGGGATATTTCTTTGCTTCCACAGGAAGGAAAGCACAGAGCCCCAGTGTCTGAAGGCAGGTGAGACCCAGCTCTCAAGAAGACAAGGTCAGCCAGACGGGTTGTAATGGCAGCTTTTATGTGGGAGAAATCCCTGGATATTGGGAATTTTGGAGGGGGAATCCCATTTTGGCCATGGATTCTTGAGTGAGAAGAGCAGTTCTTTCCCATTTGAAGGAAAGCCCAGAGCCCCAGGGTTTCAGGGGTACAAGAGAAGAGACCCTCGACATGCCAAGGGCAGTTGGAGCAGTCAGGCCAAGCCAACCAGACCTGTTCCCTATTTTCTTGTTTCCATGGGGCCCTGCAATGTCACAGCGGTGGTGTCATACTGGATCCTTGGTTCCATCAGGCCCAGATGTGTCACACTGGCCTCTTGTTTCCATGGGGCTCCAGTGTCACAATCGTCCCTGGCTTCCATGAGGCCTGGCAGTGTCACAGGGGTCTCCTTGGTGCCACAGTGTCACAATGGACTCTTGGTTCCATGGGGACTCACAATGTCAGAAGAGTCTCCTTGGTTCCATGAGGTCCTGCAGAGCCCCTTGATTCAATGAGGCCTCCAAGTGTCATCATGGCCTGCAGGATTCCATGAGGCCCTGCAATGTCACAATGGACCTTTGGTTCCATGGTGTCCTGCACTGTTCCATGGATCCTTAGTTCCATGGGGCCCTGTATTGTCACAATGGCCTCCTTGGTTCCATGGTGCCACACAGTGCGACAACTGCCCCTTGGCCTGCCAAGACCGCACAGTGTCACAATGGTTCCTTGCTTCCATAAGGCCTTGCAGTGTCACAACAGACCATTGGTTTCATGGAGCCCCCTAGTGTCATTGTGGTCCCTTTGGCTCCACAAGTGTCTGAAGTGCCACGATCGCCCTTTGGTTTCTCAAGGCCACCAAGTGTAAAAATGGCCTCCATGGTTCCATGAGATTCTGCTCTATCCCAATTGCTCATGGTTCCATGAGGCCACAGAGTTTAACAAGGGACCCTTGGTTCCATCAGGCCTTGCTGTGTCACAATGGACTTCTGGTTCCATGTGCTCTCACACTGCCAGCAGCAGTCTCCTTGGTGCTGCACTGTCACCATGGACCCTTGGTCTCATGAGGTTCCACAGTAGAACACAGTCACCTTGGTTCCGTGAGGTTCTGCAGTGTCACCATGGACCCATGGTTCCACCAGGCCTTGCTGTGTAACAATGGCCCCTTGGTTCCATGAGGTTTCTCAGGGTCACAATGGTCTCCTTGGATCCGCAGTATCACAATGGACCATTGGTTCATTGTGGCCCCAATGTGCCCAAATGGATTTTGGTTCCATGGGGTTCTGCTGTGTCACCATGGACCCTTAATTCCATGAGTTTGCACAGTGTCACAGCTGACTCCTTGGTTCTGTGAGGCCCCGCTGTCACCAACTCTCTGAAATATCCGAATAAGGGTCCTGAACACTCATTTCCTATTTCAGAGGGTGTCATTTATTCAGGGCTAAGGTCCAACATGGGATAACTTCTAACCGTTTGTGGACATGGAATTCTACTAGTGTGTTACTGATGTACAGTCCCTAAATGTGAATTATAATTTACCCACTTCCATAAAACCCACCCCAAGTTCCAAGATTCACTCCTTGTTTTTTCTAACCCTGCATGCTTGAGCCAGATGTCTTCTTCTTTTCTTCCAACCATCCTTGCTGGGAAAGCAGCCCCTGCATGCCTTGTTCCTGTGCTGAAAGTTCACAGGCAGGGTAAACATGGAATGAACCCTTTTGGTATCAGCCCCAGGCTTTGTGTGGGCAGGCAGAGGAAGGCAGGAGGCAGAGTTGGCAGCAAAGGAAGGGGCCAGCCAGGTGGGGCAGCGGGGGAATGCCGACAGCCTGCAGGGACAGAGGCGCAGGGCAGGGACACCGTAGCACAGCCTGGGCTGCACAGGGCACAGGCATGTGCAGCAGCTGCAAGACAGCCCTGCCAGAGCCAACTTGGGCAGCACTTTGGCCATGGCTGCTGGGCCTGGGCCTGAGGCTGGAGCAGGAGACAAGTGACCCTTGCAGGCCTGGGGCCTCATTGCCTCCTTGTCCCTGCTCAGCAGCCTGGCAGGGGCTGCCCCATGCTCCTGCCCTTGCCATTGCACATCCCCACATGCCAGTGCCCATCCCGGCAAGAGCCCTGAGCAAGGAGGGAGGGAAAGCCTGGCCAGGGGCTGGGGCTCAGGCCTTGGCCCTTTGTATTCCTCAAACACATCCAGCTTTGCTCAGCACCAGAGACACCTCAGCCTTGTTTGTCCCCAGCTGTCATCATTGCCTCCCGTGTTCTGCTCTAACTGGAACCTGGGGACACTTTCCCAGCTGTGTCCCTCAGTGGGACCCATTAAAACTTCAAGGAACTTTGGAGTTTCCATTTAACTTTGAGTTCTTGAGAAGTTTTTTGAAGTCACTCTCAGTCACTGAGTCTGATGTAAACAACATCAATGCCCTGTGAGGATCATTAAATTTTTGCTAGGCATGTTATTGGGAAAGATTTCAAAGAACTTGTAAGAAATACACATTCCTATTTGAAATGAAGTATTTTAATTTATTTCTCTTTACATCAGAGATGACTGCAGCATTGTGTGATTGATATTGACCCAGGGTCTCTCCTCAGCAGCTCTGGCCTGCTCATAGGAGCTGTGCCTGGAGCTCTGACCCAATGTGGACAACCTTGCTCCACATTGCCCAGCCCCATCCTGTCTGTCCTCACTCCCCTGGGACCTGCTGTGCTTGCAGAGCTGGCTGCACTCAGCCTAAGAGGGATTTGCCCTTTTTGGGATTTTTTGAAGCAATCTGAATCTCCTGGGTTTCCTCACTGCAAACAGACACACTGCTCAGGTGTGTGCCAGCCTCAGGTGCCACCAAAGCCACTGCAGAGCTGCCCTGGGCCAGCTGTGAGGGTGGATCATCAGCCCAAGCTGCACTGGGCCACTGCAAGGGGCTGTGGCCATGGGCACCGCACTGACCCCACTGCTGGGTTTGGCTGCCACGGCCACTGAAAGAAATTAAACTGTCCTTGGAAACACTGGGGAGGACTGGGACATACTGGGGAACACTGGGAATGCTGTGGGAGTCACTGGGACATACTGGGAGTGACACTGGGAAAGACAGGGACATCCTGGGAACACGAGGAATGCTGAGGGGGAATGTGGGTGGACTGAGAAGGACTGTGGGGGTACACTGTGACATACTGGGAGGGATACTGGGGCAAACGGGGCACACTGGGGACATTGCGGGGAAGACTGGGGACACGGGGGTATCCTCTGGGTGAAACTGGGGGGAAACTGGAAGGGACTGGGAATAAACTCAGGTGCATTGGGAGGGACTGGGCTGTACTGGGAGGGATTGGAGGGGCACTGCAGTAGTACTGGGATGTACTGATGATGAACTGGATGAGGGTGAATGGGATTTTCCTGCCCCCACCGTATCCCATTTGCCGAGGCTCCCGCCCATCACTGACGCAGCCAATCAGCACCAGGGATCCAGGCCTAGGGGCGGTGCCAAAGGCTGGCGCCATCTTTCCTCTTTGCCTACAACTCCCGTCATGCCCCGCGGCCCGACTGAGCCGTATTAGAGCCGGAATTACAATGGCCGTCATTCCCCGTGCTCCACAGGACCCCGGGATCCGCCCCCATCTCTCCCATAAGTGTCCCCCAGACCCTCCAGGATCCCTCAGTGCCGTCTCACCGCCCATTCGGGACCCCCCCAGAAGCTTCCTCGGACCCCCTGAGTGCTCCCAACCCCATAGATGCCCGGTACAGCCACTTCTGGAAATTCATCTCCTCTCATCCCCCGCGGCCCAAGAGCCCCTCAGAACACAGTCCCGCGCCTAAAACTCCTGCCGTTCCCCGCGTCCTAAAGAGCCCGGTCAGAGGTCCCCGAGCTCCCCTGCAAGGGCTCGCGAACCGTTTAAGTTCCCCCGAGGATCTCCAGTCACGGCTCGAATGCAAAAGTGTCCTCCAAGTGCCGTCCCGGAACCCCAAATATCGTGTTCGAGCCACTTCCAGGACTACAGCTCCCATCATGCTCTGCAGCGCTCGTCCATCGCTATTCCAGCCGGGACTTTATCTCCCGTCATGCTCCACGCCCCACCGAGAGCCATTGCAGATGCGCCCAGAACTCCCGTGATGCTCCTTGGCTCTGTTAAACCGTATGATACCCGCACCTACAACTCCCATCACCCCCCGCGTTCCAGAGAGCCCCGTTCGAGTGCCCCAAGTACTTGCCCCGACCCCGACGGGCCCCAGATTCCCCTCCGTGACCTCCAAGGGTCCCCCTGGACCCCCAAGTGCTGCCCCAGACCCTGAACTTTCCCTCAGAATCCCTGAGTGCCCCTTCAAGTGCCCACCCGGCTCCCCCAAGTGTCCTGCAGACCCCCAAGTTCTCTCTGAATTCCATCCCCAGACCCAAAACTGCCCTAAATGGGCCCCAGAAATGTCTCCAGAGACCCTAAAGTTCCCCCTTTGACCCTTTAAGAAAAAATAAGAAAAAAGGTGACAAAAGTGCTAAATTATTTGCATAAAGAAGGAGAAATCAATAGCTGATAGTTATCAATTATTGAAGAGAATTATGGTACTTAGAACCAATGATGAATAAATTTTTTGGTTGCGAAAAATGCATTGATTTTTCATATCCCTTTAGAAATTGGGTAATAAAAATATTGAATAATAATATTTAAAATAAGAAAAAATTACTATAATTTTAGTAATTATTATATCCTAATTTTCAAGTAAAATGCATAATTTTTTTAAAATACTTTTAGATGTCAGTCCCAGGTAGGCGATGTCACACATGGTGAGGTTGGGGGTGAGGAGCAACTTGGCCAAACAGGCTCAGCCTGCAAGGGGCTCATTCTTCTCCACGCCCAGACCTCCCAAGGAGACATTCAGCATCAAGATCACTAAGGAAATGCTTCTGTCCCCTCTTTTCTGAAATGAAAAGAAGAAAATATTTCCTTGACTAAACCCAAAAATCCTGATGTGCACTTTGGAGTCTCCCTCCTGAAGACAACTCCAACCTGACCCAAATCGCTGCACAAGCCCTGGAGACTCAAAGACAGTGGAAGGGAGACAAAGAGCTCCTGAGGCCTTTCCGTATTTTTATCAGCCCCATGCTGGATTTGGGGCTGGCTCCAGGAGCCTCAGGCACGCAGAGAAGAATGGAGAAGCTGCTCAAGGAGTCAGCAGCAAAACTCCAAGTGCCTTGGAGCATGGCTGGGCCCCAGGGAGGGCAGGGAGTGCCCAAGGCTGCCCAGGGCTTGGTGAGAGCAGATCCTTGAGGCCAGGATTGCAGGGAGCCCAAGGCTCTGAGCAGGGAACTGCAATGCTGAGCAAGGCCTGGCAGAGCTGGGTTTTCTCTCCTTTCAAGAATCTCTGGGTAGGCACAGTTGGTTTCAGGTCCATGGTCCCTGTGCTGCTCCTGCCCTGCTCTGGTTTGGGTGAGGAAGGCAAAAAGCTCTGACCATGGTCCTGATGTTGTCTTATGTTTTCTCTGGTTAGTGGTGTTATTTTAATTCTTTATTTGCATGGTGGCTTGTTGTTCTAGGGGTTTTTGTTAGGTCATTCTTTTCATGTTAGGTCTTATGGGATTTTCATATTTGGTTATTATGACATAATCCTCTTCTTTATGGTGTCGGGTGGTTCGCCATCTTAGATGAGAGTGGGAGTGATAGTAAAAGGTTTTAAAATCATAAAATTAGGGGAATTAGAAAGAAGCTAGACTTAGTTACATAACAATAGAATTTAAAAACATATTTATCCCGAATGCATGTTGGAGACAGATTTGGGTTTGTACCCCTGGCACCCAGAGCTCTTCAATAAAAGCACCTGCATAGAATCATTCTCATGATTATGTGCTTCTGAACACTAACAGGAGCAGTGGGGGGAACCCCTGACAGTGAGGGGATTTATGTAATTATAAATCCTTTAACCAGCATTGGAACTTGACATAACTGTTTAACATTCAACAAACAATCTATAACTAAAATTGGAACTTTATATTAACTCCTATAACAATGAACTTTATATCAACTCCTTTAACAAAGTATTTTCTACAATTTCCCTCTCTAATTGTTCCATTGGGCTCAAGCCTGCTTCAATTAGCAATTCCTTCTTCTTGAAAGTACAATTTTCTTACAAATTTTAGTATTAGTTGTAAATTTCCTTGGTATCTTCACGTTCTTGATTGTTCATTGTCATGATTTCTTTTACTTCTTTTTTATTAAGCTCTTTTGGTATCATTACACTTGCTTGTAAAGCAGATGTTACAACTCGGATTATACAGGGGAGCATGCAAGGCAGGAGGATCAAACTAGCAATTTCACTTATGATGAAAAAGTGGTTTTTTTCCCACCAGTTTCCTTTTAATGACCAGAAATTGTCCCACCAGCTGGTATCAAATGTAGGAGTCCACTCTTGTGTTCCAACATAGACTAACTTCCGGATTTCCTTTGAGATATTTCTAATGATTTCATTGCAGTCATCTATTTCTAAGCAGCACTCAGAGGCGTTAAATTTTCCACATGTGCTTCCTTCATGGTCTAGTAATTAATCTACTGCTAGTCTGATTTGATACACCACAGTTCTAGTCTGGGATAGTTGGTCATTTATGTGGTCTAAAGCCAGAGAGGTTCGGTTTGATACCATCTCGAGTGCTGCTTGTAATCTCAGAATCCGATTTAACCCCATATAAATTGGGGTCTGGTGTCGGCAAGACCCATCTTGAGCCCAGGTCGCTGGTCCAAAAGTGTAAATTATTTCCTGGGGGGTCCATACTGTGTTTTTCCGTGTCTGGGTTCCTCCAATTTCAATCAAGTTTCTTTTTGGTCAGCTAGATCTGTTCAAATCATCATATACTGGGACCCCTTGGTTCGATCCAGACTCTTTTGGGAGTAAGAAAAATGACGGTTTAATAATTCTGATAGTGCAAGTGCTGCTCCACTCCCCGGGTAATTCAGTGTAAGCCACATTCCCACATATCCAAACCAGGTTTTCTGGAGCTTTCTGAGAAGGATCACTGATAGCCATTGGAAATTCCCAGTCCTTGGATATTTCTCTCACTCCCCAGAATGGGTTTATTCCTTTTCCAGTACACTCATGGAATTTATCTCCTTCTTGGTAGATACACCCCATTTCTTTCTTCCCAATGGACCAGTATTTATTGGGCTTTCTAGGGATCTGTCTAGCTAATGGATGTTTTACTTTTAAATATCTTTTACAGGACATTTCTCCTACTGGGGTTTTATACATTTTCCTTTTCCTAGATATACATTATTCATCTCCAATTATTTTAGACGTTAATTGCCACCATTCTTTTCCTCTTTGTCCAATAGTTGGTACTTTTTGTCTCGTTTGTGTCCATTTGAACATATCTATTGGTCTTAAGCTGATCCTTTCCCAAGGCCAGACTTTGGCCATTTGTGTATTTCCACAGATCCAGCAATTAGTTACATTCAACTTTTTACTGATCTTTTCCACTAAATCTATGAACAAGTTTTTCCCACGATGTGGAGAATATTGATAATAAATGGTTAAGTGAGAAAAATCATCCTGACATAATGCTGCTGGTTAAGCTTGATAGGGAGGACAGCAGTCTTTGATTCAGTGACTGCTGACAGGCAAGAATGCCGGATGACCTTGCTGCAACATGAGGAAAGGGAGGTGAGATTAGTCCTGAATATCTGCAGAATGTATCAAAAGAATAAGCACAAGAATGTAGAAGTAGGTGTAGTTGCTGATATGTAACTAACCAATCCTGAGCTCAACTTTTGCAATATGTATGAAGCTTATTAAGAACTGTATTTAACCCGCCGTATTCGATCAATAAATTGGACTTGGATGAACCAATTGGTATCTGGGTCTCCTTCCTCCGACACCACGAGATGTTTCTAGGTCTTCTTTCTCATTTACTGATGTTGTTACTTCTTTCTCTTTTATTAAGTCTGCTGTGCCTTTTTGATTGGACTTATGTTCAAAGCAAAGCCAAGCATCTCCTATAGGACACTCCCCAAGCAGTCATTGCTGATAAGTGGCTATATTTTGTGAAATCCAGTAAGTCTTCCCATGCCCTTGGCAGGTTGCTAAAAGAGAGAGGTTGGCACAGTTTAAGTTTAAATTTGTACGTACTCGTATTAAAGATCTGCTTTCTTTCCCTTTGTAAAGGGGGTAGTAACATTTAGCACATGGGCTCTTCTGACTTCCCAGCATGTTGTTAACAAGTAAGATCAGTAAGAGCATTCCCAGGAGTCTGATATGAGGCATTCCCCTAAACTCTACAACTACTGAGCTGCACCCAGTGATTGGAGTGGCTGTTTTTAGGCAGACTGTAGACTCACCCAGCCTTGCCTCCTGCTTATGCTTTTCTGCTACAGAAGAGCTCATTGGTTTTAGTACAGAGTTTTTATTCTCTCAGTGTCAACACATTTGACTTTTCTTTACTAATTTATTTTTGCCCTGAGGGATGTTTTATAGGAGATTGCTTTGTACGGTAAGATTGGAGTTAACTGGTGTATTTTAACTTTTTAACACCAAAACATGCACCTAAAAGCCTTGAACTCAATGGTCAGATGACTTTAAGAATTTTGGGTATCCAAAATGATAGAAAAAATACTCCAAACAAATAACGAGGTATTTACTCTTATGCCTAATCCTACAAAAATCACAATATACGCCGAAACAAACAAAGGCTCCAACACAAACTAAAAACTGTACATCCATTAATAAGCACTAACTAATAATAAATGCAAGAGGAAAGTATCTAATTTCAAACTCAAAAGTAAAATATAAATAACATTAACTGCAATTTTTAACAGTTCTTAACAAGTTTTGATTATTTAAAGAGTTCTTAACAAGTTTTTGACTACAGACAGTCTCCAATAGTCTTTAGGTCTACTTTGGAGGGTTACCTTTAGATCGTCTGAGTGATTAGTCACAATCCATTCATTAGAAGACTTAGTAGGGGATGTGGTTGGTTTTGACTCTTCAGTGGGAGGTGGTCCATGTCCTTTAATCTGGGTTATATGTGTCCACCCCTTCTCTTGGGTCATATGGCTGTATTGGTGGTGAGTAGGACCTGAAAAGGGCCTTCAAACTTAGAGGTTAAACGTGCAGAGTTCCATGATTTAACTAACACCCAGTCCCCTGGATTGATGTTATGTCCCTTAGTGTCTAAGGGAGAGGTTTGAGGGAGATAGCCTTTTTTCCTGAGATCTTCTAACATACTTCCTATAGCCTTTAGATACTTTTGGGTGGCTGTCTCACCTTCTGGATAAATTCCAATGCTATACGGTGTTGTCAAGAAGGCTAGTCCAAACATCATTTCATAAGGTGAGACTCTTATACCTGATCAAGGCCTTGTTCTAATTTGTAACAGTGCTAAGGGTAGACATTCAAGACAATTCATCTGGGTTTCTGTAACTAATGTAGTTAATGTGTTTTTGATGGTTTTATTCATTCTTTCTACTCCTCTGGAGATCTGGGGATGCCAATGGGCTGTGCAACCTCCATTTCATTCCCAGGGCTTCAACAGCTTGTTCTAAGATTTGGGCTGTAAAATGTGGACCTTGGTCAGAATCTATATTATTTATTAACCCATATTGGGGAATGATGTTTTCTAGAATTGCTTTTGTGGCTGCTTGGGCTGTCTCTGCTTTTGTTTGGAACGCCTCTACCCAATGGATGAGGTGATCCATGGTCACTAATAAATGTCTGTGTCCCTGGAAAGGGGGCATTTCTGTGAAGTCTACCTGCACACTTTGGAATGGCCACAAGGCCAACTCTCTTCCCCCAGATCAGATAGTACTCTTCTCATTACTTTCTGATTAATTTGTTGGCAAGTTAAACATCCCTTGGTAACTGCCTTTGCTATGTTATGTACTCCCATGCACATATGATCCCTTGGAAAGTGGTCACATAAGCCTTGTATTCCCCAGTGGGTCAACTCGTGTAACTCCGTCATCACTATTCGGGCTAGAGCTTCATTTAAAATTTGCTGTCCATCAGGGGTCCACCATTCTCCATTTTCTTTTTGCTGTCCTCTCATCTTTTCTAACTCCCTTAATTCTTTCTCATCAAAGATGGGTCTTTCCTCTACTGGGTGTTCTCTCTATCTTAAGAATTTTAACTGGACTTTCCTGTTGCAAAGCTACTTCTTTCACTACTTGATCAGCTAATTGGTTTCCCTTTATTTCAAGGGTGTCCCCTTTTTGATGTCCTTCTATGTGAACTTTGGCTATCTCTATTGGTTTCCTTAGTGACTCTAGTACTAATTTTCTTAGGTCTTCATGTATTATATTTTTGCCTTAAGAGTTAAGGTACCCCTGTTCTTCCCATATTTTTCGAATGTATGGGCAATCCCAAATGCGCACCAGGAGTCGATATTGATTGTTCCTTTATCTTTTTCTAGTAAATCTAGACTTCTCTTCAGGGCACAGATTTCACAACACTGGGCAGACCAATTTGAGGGTAGTTTTCCTCAACTTGCATGTTCTGCCCATCTATGGTTGCATACCTTGAGACCTGTTTACTGGCTACCATTCATGATGATCCATCTGTAAATAAAATTCTCCTATATGGGAGGGGCCCATCTTCTAAATCTTCTCTCACTTTAGTCTGCATTTCAATAATTTCTAAACAATCATATTCCAGGTCTGTTAATGGCTCTCCTGTGAGGAACTGGCCTGAATTAAAACATTTTGAAGAGACTAATTGGAGGCCCTTGGTACTTATTAGGACGACTTCATACTTTAGTATTTGGGCGTCGGTTAGCCACTGAGGGGCCTTGTGACTTAAAACATCTTTCACATTGTGTGGGGTATGAACCCGGATCTTCCCCTTTCAGGTTAGTTTCTGTGTGTCTTCTATTGGGGTGGCTGTTGCCTCTGTCACTTGCACACAGGCTGGCCACCCTCTGGCTACTGGATCTGGTAACTTGGAGAGAGATGTGACCAGCTTCCTGCATCCTCCCCAGTCCTGTGTAAGGACTCCGCAAGCTATCCCCTCTTCCACATTTAAAAATAGGTCAAAGATCTTTTAAAGGTCTGGTAGGCTCAGTAGAGGGGCAGAGGACAATTTAGTTTTCAGATTCTGAAGCTGTTCCTCGTCATTTGAGGTCCAGGTTACAGGCTCCGAGTCTATCAATTTGTCATATGGAAATTTAACACTTTTAGTGATTTAATACTGATCAAGCCATAATCTGCAATACTCAAACAAACCTAATAATTTTCTAACATCTCTTTTGGTCTTTGGGGCAGGTATGGGCAGAATTCCCAAAATTCAGGAGGCAACGAAAGGCTTAGACAAAATGAAAACGATTCACTATTGTATGGAAGTCTGGCCTAAGTTAAACCTGCAGGGGGAGTGGCCATGGTATGGGACAAGAGATCCATGGATGTGTTCCAAATTAAACCAACACCTGAAAACCCAAGAAAGTCCCAATCTTGAGCAGTTAACATATGCTGCATGTTGGCAGAGGGATACCACTGGCAATGTTATAAAAATCTTTAAACTACAAAAACGGAAGGAAAATAATGAGGGGAGAGAAGAGGTTAGTGTTAAGTGGGACCCCCTTGATTGCTTACCTCCTCCTCCATTCCCTCCTATTTACCTGGCAAGGCCCCAGGCTCCTCTCCCAGATCTCCCAATTTTACCTCTGGCCTCTCCATCCCCAGAATCAGCAGCCGCTCCGATCCCATTACCACCTCCGATTAACACTCCTATGGTTATTACTCCTACCCTAACCTCAACTCCCTTACCTGCTCCAAACACTCATGTCCCACTTCCCTCTAATCCAGTTATTTCTCCAGTCTCCCCCTCAGCCTCTTCAACTGTCTCTCCAGCCCCACCTCCAGTGTCCCTTCCTACAGGTTCAGTCTCTTTCCCCCTACCTACTGCTATACCATTACTCCCTCCTAACTGGGAGGTGAGCACCTCCATCTCTAACCCAGTTAATATAAGTCAAGTAGCCCCACTCCTCCTGTTTCTTCCCACAGGGGTAACCTCACGGAGGGACCTTACTGTAACACAAGATCTAAAACATCTAAAGTGGAGAAGCTTTTTCCTCTTAGAGAATTCCCCTTGAGTGGGATACGTGAGGGACTTGGGTTTGTGGATGCCCCATTAACAGCCACTGATATTCGAGGCTTTGAAAAGGAGTTAGGGAACTTAGTGGAGGATCTGGTAGGTATATCGAACCAAGAAGACCAATTTCTAGGCCCCAACATTTACACCTGGGGAGACCTGAACTTCATTTTTAAAATTTTGTTCAGCGCTGAAGAAGTGAGGATGATTAGGGCCACAGGAATGCAGATCTGGGAGTGAGAAAATCGTTCAGGAGATCCCAGCGACCAAAAATTACCCTTACAGGACCCTGAGTGGAACCCTAATGAAGAGAAAGATAGAAGGAACATGGAAGAGTATAGGTCCCTGATGGTTAGAGGAATAAAGAAATCAGTTCCCTGAAGTAATAACACAAAACTAGCTTTTGATAACATGCAAGAAAAGGATGAAACCCCAGCTACTTGGCTTAACAGATTAAAGAGGAACTTCCAATTATAATCCAATATAGATCCTGATAGCTCTTAAGGCTAAGTACTTCTAAAAGTGCAATTTGTTACAAAATCATGGCTGGACATAGGGAGAAAGTCAGAGAAAATGGATGACTGGCAGGAGAAGGGAATAAATGAACTGTTAAAGGAAGCTTTAAGGATATATTTAAGGAGAGAAGAAGAGAAAACTAAAGCTAAAGCTAGAATCATTGTAGATGTAGCCAGGGAAAGTCTAGGTGTAACCAGAGATCAGCAGGGAAAACCATCGAGAATCAGTGAAAATGGACGAAAGTCCTCCTTTGAAACACCCAAAGATAAACCTATACTACCTCCATGGGTGGATACAAACAAGAGACCAGAGGCACCACTGAGCGACAGGAAATGTTATTACTGTGGAGAGATAGGACACATAAGAAGGGATTGCAATAAACTCTCTTTGGATGAGGCAATGGTAAAAGAACAAGAGGCTCTTGAGAGACTCCTGAGGGATGACAACAAGGGGTGTCAGGGGCTTTACATGCTAGGGGACCCAATCAAGAAGAGCCTCTGGTAAACTTTGAAGTCGGTCCCCAAAGTGAGGAATTTGAATTTTTAGTTGATACCGGAGCAGATAGATCAAGGATAAAGGAATTACCCATGGGAGCGACGCCTGAGAGAAAGGTCTGTGAGGTGATGGGAGCAGAGGGAAAACCATTTAGAGCCTCCATAGCTGAAAACGTAGAAATTAAAGGAAACAGAAGGCAGTGTGTGGCTGACTTTATCTATTTACCTACTCTAGAAAGTAATTTACTAGGAAGGGACCTACAGGTCCAATTAGGAGTGGGGATTATCCCAAAGGATGGGAGAATGATAGTCCAGATCATGAAATTGACATCAGAAAATACAGAGCAAATAAACCCAGAGGTTTGGGCAGGAGAAGGAAAGAGGGGCTATCTAGACATCCCACCAATAAGAATTGAAATGCAAAAAGGAATTCCTCCCGTTCCAGTAAAGCAATACCCAAGGCCTATTGAGGGATAAAAGGGACTGACCCCTGTGATTGAGCAGCTATTAGAGGAAGGTATCCTGGAGCCGCGTATGTCTCCCCACAACACCCCTATTTTAGCAATCAAGAAGGCAGATGGAAAATACCAATTGGTCCAAAACTTAAGGAAGGAAAATAAGAGAACTATAACCAGGCATCCAGTGGTCCCAAATCTCTACACCATCTTGAGTCAGATCCCAAGGGAGCATGCCTCGTTTACTATTACAGATTTAAAAGATGCATTTTGGGCATGTCCTCTTGCTGAGGAATGTAGGGATTGTTTCGTGTTTGAGTGGGAACATCCAGAGAAGAGGAGGAAACAACAATTAAGGTGAACACACCTACCCCCAAGGATTTACCGAGTCCCCAGATCTCTCCAGGCAGGCCTTAGAAGGGCTTTTAGAACAATTCACCCCAGAGAGTAAAGTACAAATTCTACAATATGTAGATGACTTATTAATATCTGGAGAGGAATGGAATAATGTCAGGGTACCAAGTATACACCTTTTAAATTTCCTAAGAGCAAAGGCTTTAAAAGTATCTCAGAATAAATTGCCATTTGTGGAAGCGGAAGTTACTTATCTGGGACACATAATTGGGAAAGGATATAACAAATTAAGTCCTGAAAGATTTTCAGGTATACTATCCATACCAGCACCAAAAACTAAGAGAGATGTCAGAAAACTATTAGGCTTCTTTGGTACTCTAAGTTATGGTTAGACCTATATAGCCAAAGTGTAAAATTTTTATATGACAAATTAGTAAACACTGACCCAATAGAATAGAGAAATGAGGATAACAAAAAACCAAATAATTTGAAAGATAAACAATCCTCAGCACCTGTCCTAAGTTTGCCCAATCTGGAAAAAGAATTTGACCTATTTGTAAATACCGAAAAAGGAATTGCATATGGGGTGGTAGCCCAAGAGCGGGGAGGGTGTAAGAAACCAATAGCTTACATCTCCAAACTGCTAGACCCGGTAGCTAGGAGGTGGCTCGCCTGTATTCAAGCAGTTGCTGCAGCAACCCCCTTAATTGAAGAGACTCAAAAACTGACCCTGCGATGTAAACTAAGAATCCATACACCACATGATTTAAAAACAATTTTAAGGCCAAAGAGCCCAGAAGTGGCTTATTGACTCCAGAGTATTAAAGTATGAAATAATCTGAATAGATGCTGATAACCTAGAGCTGGTAACCTCTAAAACTCTAAATCCAGGGCACTTTCTCTCTGGAGAGCCATTATTAGAACTCAAGCATAACTGCTTGGAACTAGTGGACTTTTAGACAAAAGTTAGGGAAGATCTAGAAAAGATACCTCTACCTTATGGAATAAAATTATTTACTGATGGGTCTTCGAGAGTAGTGGAGGGAAAAAGGATGTCTGGATATGCAATAATTGAAACTACAGAACAGGAAAACATGGGATTTACTGAGAAGGGCAAACTGCCTTCTAATTGGTCAGCTCAGTGTTGTGAAATCTATGCCTTAAAGAGGGGACTTGACTTATTGGAAGAGGACCAAGGGACAATTTACACTGACTCACGGTATGCCTTTGGAATCGTTCATACATTTGGAAAGATTTGGGAGGAATGTGGGTATCTGAACTCCAAAGGAAAAAGCTTAGTGCACACAGAACTGATAAGATCAATATTAGAATCTCTACCTAAACCTGCAGAGATTGCAGTGGTACATGTTAAGGGACATCAGAAAGGGGATACCATCGAGGAAAAAGGGAATCACTTAGCTGACCAAGTGGCTAAGGAGGCAGCGTTAAACCCAGGGGAGCCAGTGAAATTACTCAGGTTAAACAAAGTGTTAGGCGAAGAAAGGAAAGGAAAACTAGTATTCAGTGAGAAAGAACTAAAAGCACTAAAAGAATTAAAAATGCATTGGGGGAACCAAGGGGAGTGGTTTACACCAGATGGGTGTAAATTTTTAAATAAAGCCCTAGCCCAGAACACGTTACCAGAGATACAGGAATTAACCCATTGGGGGAGTCCAAGGGTTATGTGATCACTATTTAAGAGAAAACTTATCTATCGGAATACATGAGTTAGCAAAAGCAGTAACTGAGGGGTGCTTAATTTGCCAAAAACTAAATCAGAAAGTGATGAGGAAGACCATACAAGGGGGAAGAGAATTAGCCCAAAGACCATTCCAAAACATTCAAATAGACTTTACTGAAATGCCCCCTGTACAGAGTTGCAAACACTTATTGGTAATAGTTGACCACGTTACTCATTGGGTAGAAGCCTTTCCAACTAGAAAAGAGACTGGAGAAGCGGTAATAGTAGCCAAGATTATCTTAGAATTCTAACATCAATCCCCGATACGGGTTGGTGAACAATATTGATTCAGATAGGGGACTACATTTTATCGCACAAGCATTACATAAAATAATTGAGGCTTTAGGAATAAAACGGAGATTACATACCCCATGGCATCCCCAGAGCTCTGGGAGGGTAGAAAGAATGAATAAAACCCTCACAAATATATTAACAAAATTAATTGCAGAAATGTAGATGAACTGGCTCAAATGTCTACCCCTTGCCCTTTTAAGGATCAGGACAGGACCCCGATCAGATATAGGTGTTCCGCCCTATGAAATGATGTTTGCACTCCCATTTTTAATGACTCCATATAGTAGTGGGGACTATTTAGAAGGGGAAACAGCTACCTGAAAGTAAATAGATACCATTGGAAAGACCCTAGAGAGTCTGAGAAAAAGAGGATATCTTCCCCAAACTTCCCCCCTTGATACAGATGTGCACCAAATAAGTCTGCGAGATTGGGTACTAATGAAGTCATGGAGTAATATGCCATTAACTCAAAAATTTGAAGGATCCTTCCAGGTATTACTCATGACGCACACTGCAGGAAGGACACGACAAAGAGACTTGGACTCACATCACTCCAGTCAAAGGACCGGTACCACCCCCCCCAAACAGCAGACTGGATCCAACAGCACCAGCTACAGACGCTTCCACGTGGGTTGCAATCCCGAACTCGGACAATCTCAAAGTTACCATTAGAAAGAGACCAAAGGTTGCTTAGAAAGACTGATAGAAGCAAAAGAGACTAATATATTAAAATTGTTATACTTTTTATTCAAGTCATTATTATTTATTGTTATTGTTGTTGACTTTTGAATGTAGAATTTTTAGTTTGTGTTGGAGACTTCGTTTGTTTTGGAGTATATTATGATATTGTTGGATTAGAGATTAGAGTGAACATTTTGTTAACTGTTTGGTGTAAAGATTTCATATATTATCATGAATGTAGAGAATTGGTTCCTCCATCTCTTTTAAACTGTTCAAGGTTACAAGCTGAAGAGTTATAAGAATTAAATGTTAGTATGATAGTTAAGTTCAAAAGGTTATATCACCAATAGAGTTCTAATAATCTGTTCTTCTCCAAGGAAAACCCCAGGGGTTTCAAACCTACTCTCCTACAGAACATTCCTCAGGAGCTATTAAAATGATAGAAAGTGGGAGGAAAGAGAAGGGAGAAAGTTCCCCAATCCTAAGAGGCAAGGCCGGGTGAGATCATGGCAATGGTTCATACTGGACTCTTGGGAGGACTGGTGTTATTCCTGTTTATGGAAAGTATAGGGAGTAAGGAAAATCCATGTACTATCACCCCCTACACGATGGGGAGAACCTTGGGTCACTGATAAGGGTTCACACCAATGTAAATCCTTATTTTTTAACAACTCCCAGTTATTTACCTGTCAAGAGGACAGGAAAGTCTATTGGATTGCGAGAAGCACTGCCTCATTTAGGCAACGCTTACTTGGAGAATGCCCTGTAGGAAAAACTTGATTTTGTTTTGAGCATGAAAGTAATCAGGAAGGACTGAAAGATCTAATAAAGGAAAGACAATTAACAGTAACCACCAAAAAGGATGAAATAGAAATGCCCTTAGGGAAGAACCTATTCCTAGACCTAGGTGAAAGAATTAGTAAGCAACTAAATCTAACCAACTGCTGGGTCTGTGGGAGTACTAAAATGACAGAAATTTGGCCATGGGAGGGAATTAGTTTAGGACCATTAGAAGTTCTAAGGTGGGAACAATCAGGACAGAAACCTCACATTTTAGGACAAAGAAGGAAAGAACAATGGGACTTAAAATCTAAAGTAATTGGGGAAGAATGCATAATAAGGACAGGGAAGAGATATAATACCCCAGCGGGAAAGATGGCATGCAAGAGGTATCTAAAGATTGAAGACTTAAATGCTAGATGGATTCCCCAAGGGCCAAATCAATAATGGTCCACTGGGAAAAAGGAAAAGGGGTGCATTTATCCTGAAGGCTATAGCTTGCACAAATGTGCAAAAAAAAGGGGTAAACCCCTTTTGGCGAATAAGAAAAATCTGTAAATATTGAGAATACCCTTGGGAAGTCCGAGACATCTTTTGGAAAGCCCCCGATCATCTATTTTGGATTTGTGGCAACACAGCCTATACTACTCTTCCAGGAGACTGGATGGGAAGCTGCACTATAGGTGTCATCAAACCTGCTTTCTTTCTATTGCCAAAGGAATCAGGGTCAAGTTTAGGGGTTCCATTGTATGACAATTTGAGAAAGACTAACTGGAAAAAGAGGAATATAATTGACCTGGGGGGAAAACAAACCTGGAAGGGAAAAATCTGGACAGCAGAAGAGACAATTAACACATATGGACCTGCAACTTGGGCCCAGGATGGATCCGGGGGATATCGTACTCCAATTTACATGCTCAGTAGGATCATTCGGCTCCAGGCAGTACTAGAAGTAGTATCCAACAGAACATCACTTGTCCTTGACCATATTCATTACCAATTGGCCCAAACTAGAACTGTCATGTACGAAATTTTACTTGCAGTTGATTACTTAGTAGCCGATGAAAGAGGGATATGTGGAAAATTTAATTCATCAGTGCTGCCTGAAAATCGATGATAGAAGTGAGGTAATAAGAAACATCTCAACAGAAATACCAAAAATAGAATATGTGGGAAATCAGGAGTGGACTCCCCTAATAGGCACCAGTTGGTGGGATGATTTTTGGTCTTTTAAAGGGAAATGGTGGAAGAAAGTAATCTTTATAGTAGTGGCAGCATTAACAAGTTTAATAGTCTTACCTTGCCTACTCCCATGTTTAATTAAGTTTATATCATGTACAATTCAGGCTAGTACACAGTTTTCAGAAACAACTGCTCAAGCCAAAACCAAAATACTGATGATTGAAAGTCAAGAAGAAGAACATAAAACAGCTAAAAGTGTTTATGACCAGTATCAGAAGTTAAGGAAGTTTTATATCCACGAAACAGAAATTACATATTGATGTGTGCTTAAACTCAATTAAAAAGAAAGAGGGGGATACTGTGAGGAATGAAAATCGTGGAGATGACAGATCTTTTTCAGCGTAGTAATTGGTAGTTGATATTAATGTAGTTGATAAGGTCTTAATTTGAAGTGTTTGGTCTGTTGTTAAACATTGAATGTTAGAGTTCTAGGACTTGCCTTTAGTTGCCGTTGATAAATGTTGCTATTTTACCCTCTATTTGTATATCTCCTCGTCATACTCTCTATGTGTACCCCATGTTAGTCTGCTGCTAAACACTGAATGTTAGAATTCTAAGACTTGCCTTTAGTAGCTGGTGTTAGATGTTACTATTTTACCTTGTATTTGTATCTCTCCCTGTCATATTCTGTATTTGTACCCCTTTCCCTCTCACCCGGGATTTGTATCCATTCCCATCGGGAACCACTTCCCCTGCTCCCCTGCTCCCCAGAGGATGTGCACCCGGACTGAATTCAAAGGAGAGGCTGTGGGAACTATATGAACCCTCTCAAAACAACAAACCAGCGCATAAACTTTGACTTTAACCCACCAGAACCACACTAAGTCACCCACTCTAGACCAGAGCTGGATTCCGTCCTGTCACCATAATGTTGATAGTACCCAGCTTGAAAGATAGCCCTGGACTATGAGCCAACATCACCTTCCTAAGGACACTCGTGAGGACGGAAGCCCCAGCTGTGCCGAAAGACAAAGCTGCACTCCTCCTCCTCAGCGTCGTCCAGTGGGAGCAGTGGCGGTGTGCACAACCCCTCGGGTTCCCCACCCAGAGCTGACTTTAATAAAGGCCTTTTAAAGGAGCTGGTCTCCTGGCCCTATTTATCACAGCTGGCAGGGGCTGCAGGTTGATGCCATTTGTCCTTGCTGCCCCTCACATCCCCCTGGCCCACCAAGAGCCCCGAGGCAGCCGTGAGGGACAGGCCCTGCTGGCCCAGGCTGGGCTCAGGGCTTGGCCTTTCTGCTTCCTGCAGCCAAGCCAGGCCTTGCTCAGCATTGCAGTTCCCTGCTCACAGCCTTGGGCTCCCTGCAATCCTGGCCTCAAGGATCTGCTCTCACCAGGCCCTGGGCAGCCTTGGGCACTCCCTGCCCTCCCTGGGGCCCAGCCATGCTCCAAGGCACTTGGAGTTTTGCTGCTGACTCCTTGAGCAGCTTCTCCATCCTTCTCTGCGTGCCTGAGTCTCCTGGAGCCAGTCCCAAATCCAGCGCGGGGCTGATGAAAATACAGAAAGGCCTCAGGAACTCTTTGTCTCCCTTCCATTGTCTTTGAGTCTCCAGGGTTTGTGCAGGGATTGGGGTCAGTTTGGAGTTGTCTTCAGGAGGGAGATTCCAAAATGCACTTCCTGATTGTTTTTTAATCAAGGGTGCGTTTTATTATTGTTCAGTTCATTGAAGAGGTGACAGAAGCGTTCCCCAAGTGATCTTGATGCTGAATGTCTCCTTAGGAGGTCTGGGCATGGAGAAGAATGAGCCCCTTCATGCTGAGCCTGTTTGGATAACCTGGTCCGCACCCCCAGCCTCACCATCGCCCCCTTGGACTGAGATCCGAAAACATCCAAAAATGTTCATGAAACTTATTATTTTATTTTTACTCTGTAACATATTATTTAGTGTTACTATTTTATTATTTATATATTTATTATATGTATTTATATTTATAGCAAGAGTATTGAATTTTATTACCTAGTTTTTATATTTATATAGAAAAAATCGCTACATTTTTAGTAGACAAGAAAATTAATGCTCGATGTTTCTAAGTAAGACAATTCCCTTTGTGAAAAGTGCATATTATATGGCTCCACGCAGATATTTACTATATGTATTTTGATGTATTGATTACTAGGGCTGTATTATCATTTTAATAATAAATGTAGTCTTGTAATTAAAAGATACCTTTTTTAGTTAAAATAAAAACTATATTAGTAGGATTTTTTAAGAAAGGAATGAGGCACTCACAGCAGATAGCAGCCCAAGGACACCTAAATCTGTCAGAGAAAAAGAATTTTTTGCCTTCTTATCATAAGAAATTAACATCTCCCTGCCACACAGGCGCTGTAAGGATTAGAAGAAAAAAGTTGCTGATGACCAGACAGAATCCTGTATTTGACAGGAATTTATGCATCATGTATGAAGTGTATGACTATGCAACGGGCTATTGCTTTTAAGGGTCAATCCTTTGATAACGGGTAACCTTTTTCGGGCTCGTGCTGCCCAGAAAAAGGAACTTGGATGTCTGTAATTCTTTCTCTTTATTGTCTCATATTATCCTAATTCAAATTGTCCAAATTATTATTACTCAAATTCCATTACTATTTTTATACCCATTATATTAGTATGAAAAGTTTAAAATTTTAAAAACAAGTGATTGGCGTTTTTCACACCTTCATTAATTAATTAAGCGCTAGCAGTTATTTATTTATTCCTCTTTCTGGTAATTAGATACATTTGTATTCTTTTTGTGATATTTTTAAAATTCTTTTTACAATACAGGGGTGGAGGGGGCGGTGAGGGACCTTTGGGGGCCCTAGAGACATTTCTGGGGCACATTTGGGGCAGTTTTGGGTCTGGGGAGGGAATTCAGAGAGAACTTAACAGTCTGGAGGACACTTGGGGGAGCCGGGTAGGCACTTGGAGGGGCACTCAGGGATTCTGAGGGACAGTTCGGGGTCCAGGGACAGCACTTGAGGGTCCAGGGCGGCCCTTGGAGGTCAGGGAGGGGAATTTGGGGGCCTTCGGGGTCCGGGCGGGCCCTTGGGTGGCTCGAAGGGGGCTCTAAGGGGCGCGGGGGGTGATGGGAGTTGTAAGCGCGGGTATCATACGGTTTAACAGAGCCGCGGAGCATCACGGGAGTTCTGGGCGCAGCTGCAATGGCTCTTGGTCCGGCGCGGGGCATCACGGGAGATGAAGTCCCGGCTGGAATAGCGCTCTAAATGCGCCGCGGAGACTTATGGGAGCTGTAGTCCCGTAAGTGTTTAGGAACACGATGTTTGGGGGTCCAGGAAGGCACTTGGGGGACACTTTTGCATCCAAGCCGCGAGTTGAAGTCCTCGGGGGAACTTCAACGGTTCGGGAGCCCATGGCGGGAGCTCGGGGAGCTCTAACCGGGCTCTTTAGGGCGCGGGGTACGGCAGGAATTTTGGGCCCGGGACTGTGTTCTGAAGGGCTCTGGGGCCGCGGGGGATGAGAGGAGATGAATTCCCAGAAGTGGCTGTACCGGGCATCTGTGGGGTTGGGAGCACTCAGGGGGTCCGGGGACACTTTGGGGGGTCCAGAATGGGCGCAGAGGGAGCACTGAGGAATTCTGGAGGATCTGGGGAACACTTCCGGGACAGATGGAGGCGGATGCCGCGGGTTCTTTGGAGCGCGGGGCATGACGAGCGTTGTAGTCGCGGCTGCAATAGGGCTGTATCCGGCCGCAGGGCATGATGGGAGATGAAGGCAAAAAAATATGCCGTTAATCTAGGCACCGCCCTCAGACCTGGATCCCTGGTGCTGATTGGTTGCAACGCGTGATGGGCGGGAACGTCGGCAAATGGGATGTGGTGGAGGCGGGAACAGCAAAATCAGCCTCCTCCAGTCCCTCCCAGTACAGCCCAGTTAATTCCCAGTACAGACCAGTATAAGCCTGGTGAAGCCCAGTTGATCCCAAGTAGAATCTAGTACAACCCCAGTCCCCCTCCTGTTCCTCCCAGTACAGCCCAGTCCATCCCAATACACCCGAGTTCATTCCCAGTCGTTGCCGGTTCCTCCCAGTGTCATCCACAGGATGCCGCATTGTCCCCAGTCTTCTCTGCAAGAACCCCAGTGTCCCCAGTTTTTCCCAGTCCTCCCCAATGTCACTCCCAGTATGTCCCAGTGACTCCCAAAGCATTCCCCGTGTTCCCCAGTATGTCCCAGTCCTCCCCAGTGTTTCCAAGGACAGTTTAATTTCTCTCGGTTGCCGTGGCAGCCAAACCCAGCAGTGGGGTCAGTGCAGTGCCCATGGCCACAGCCCCTTGCAGTGGCCCAGTGCAGCTTGGGCTGATGATCCACCCTCACAGCTGGCCCAGGGCAGCTCTGCAGTGGCTTTGGTGGCACCTGGGGCTGGCACACACCTGAGCAGTGCATCTGTTTGCAGTGGGGAAACTCAGGAGGTTCAGATTGCTTCAAAAAAGCCCAAAATGGGAAAACCCCTCTTAGGCTGAGTGCAGCCAGCTCTGCAAGCACAGCAGGTCCCAGGGGAGTGAGGACAGACAGGATGGGGCTGGGCAATGTGGAGCAAGGTTGTCCACACTGGGTCAGAGCTCCAGGCACAGCTTCTGTGAGCAGGCCAGAGCTGCTGCGGAGAGACCCTGGGTCAATATCAATCACAGAATGCTGCAATCACCTCTGCTGTAATGAGGAATAAAATAAAATACTTCCTTTAAAATAGAAAAATGTATTTTTTACAAGTTCTTTGAAATCTTTCTCCATTACTGTACTAGGAAAAGTTTAATGATTCTCACGGGGCTTTGGTGTTGTTTACATCAGACTCAGTCCCTGAGAGTGACTTCAATAAACTTCTCAAGAACTCAAAATTAAATTGAAACTCTAAAGTTTCTTGAAGTTTTAATGGGTCCCACTGAGGAACACGACTGAGAAAGTGTCCCCGGGTTCCAGTTAGAGCAGAACACTGGAGGCAGTGATGACAGCAGGGGACAAAAAAGGCCAAGGTGTCTCTGGTGCTGAGCAAAGCTGGATGTGTTTGAGGAATGCCAAGGGCCAAGACCTGAGCCCCAGCCCCTGGCCAGGCAGATGCTGTCCCTCCCTCCTTGCTCAGGGCTTTTGCCGGGATGGGCACTGGCATGTGGGGATGTGCAATGGCAAGGGCAAGAGCATGGGGCAGCCCAATGTTGTAGTGTGTTTTTAAGGTTGTTGTTTTGGTCCCCCATTTTATTTAATATTCCCCCCCTGTTCTTTGTAAGATGGTTCTTCCCCCTCCAGTTTTCCAACCACAGATTCTTTGGTAGTTATGTTACCACGGTTACCCCTGCCCCCATTATTTGTCAATCTCCCAAGTTACATAACTGCTCCTCCCTTATCCCACCATATAAGTAAAGTTTTCCTCCTCCCTGAGCCCAGTCAATCACCCCCCATTCCTCCTTGCTTTCTAGAACATTCTTCTCTCTGGGGGTGGTGGTTGGCTGGCGTTCCGGGGCCCCTCCTTTGTTCTATGTTTATTGGATAAGTTCTTGTGTCAGTTTTCTTATGTACCACCCCACATGTTCCCCTATTGGTTAGCTGGGCTTCCCCTCCCGTCCCCACCCCTTCCCTGTAAAATTTTGTCTCCCCCCGTGTTCGGGGCCATTTTGCTGTGGGTTTTTCCACCTGTTGGTTTGCCCTGTGCTGCATGTGGGCTCTTCAATAAACCGACGTTTTACCCCCAGCAAGTGGTCGCCTCCTCTCTCGTCTCGTCCAGCGCGAACCCAAGTCCGCAATCCAGCCCAGCCTGAGGCCAGGACGCCAAGGGGGGCTGGCCTCAGACGCGCAGGGGTGTCGGCCGCTTTACCCCTTCAGCTAGCCGGACTTAGGGCCGTGTACGCCCTCGCGCAGCCCCTGCCAGGCTGCTGAGCAGGGACAAGGAGGCAATGAGGGCCCAGGCCTGCAAGGGTCACTTGTCTCCTGCTCCTGCCTCAGGCCCAGGCCCAGCAGCCATGACCAAAGTGCTGCCCAAGTTGGCTCTGGCAGGGCTGTCTTGCAGCTGCTGCACATGCCTGTGCCCTGTGCAGCCCAGGCTGTGCTACGGTGTCCCTGCCCTGCGCCTCTGTCCCTGCAGGCTGTCGGCATCCCCTGGCTGCCCCACCTGGCTGGCCCCTTCCTTTGCTGACAGCTCTGCCTCCTGCCTGCCTCTGCCTGCCCACACAAAGCCTGGGGCTGATACCAAAAGGCTTCATTCCATGTTTACCCTGCCTGTGAACTTTCAGCACAGGAACAAGGCATGCAGGGGCTGCTTTCCCCAGCAAGGATGGTTGGAAGTAAAGAAGACATCTGGCTCAAGGGTGCAGAGACAGAGAAAACAAGGAGTGAATCTTGGAACTTGGGGTGGATTTTATGAAAGTGGGCAAATTGTAATTCACATTTAGGGTCTGTATATAAGGAACACCCTGGTACAATTACATGTTCACATAAGGTTAGGAGTTATCCCATTTTGGACCTTAAGCCTGAATAAATGATTCCCTCTGAAAAAGGAAATTAGTGGTCGGGAGCCTTATTCTGATATTTCAGAGATTTGGTGTCAGTGGGGCCTCACAGAACCCAAGGAGTCAGCTGTGACACTGTGGAAACTCATGGAACAAAGGGTCCATGGTGACACAGCAGAACCCCATGGAACCAAAATCCATTTGGGCACCTTGGGGCCACATTGAACCAATGGTCAATTGTGATACTGTGGATCCAAGGAGACCACTGTTACCCTGAGATAACTCTTGGAACCAAGGGACCATTGTGACACAGCAAGGCCTTGTGGAACCAGGAGCCAGGAGCAGAAGACAAGTGACCCTTGCAGGCCTGGGGCCTCATTGCCTCCTTGTCGCTGTTCAGCAGCCTGGCAGGGGCCGCCCCATGCTCCTGCCCTTGCCATTGCACATCCCCACATGCCAGTGCCCATCCCGGCAAGAGCCCTGAGCAAGGAGGGAGGGACAGCATCTGCCTGGCCAGGGGCTGGGGCTCAGGCCTTGGCCCTTGGCATTCCTCAAGCACACCCAGCTTTGCTCAGCACCAGAGACACCTTGGCCTTGTTTGTCCCCAGCCGTCATCACTGCCTCCAGTGTTCTGCTCTAACTGGAACCTGGGGACACTTTCCCAGTTGTGTCCATTTGTGGGACTCATTAAAACTTCAAGAAACTTTGGAGAGGGATATTGACTTTGAATTCTTAAGTGATTTCTTCAACTCCCTATCAGGGACTGATGTTCAGGGACTCAGCACCCAACCCACAAGAGAAGTCCTTGTTCTCTGTCTGTGCTGCTGGGCTGGGCCAGGCTCCTGGCGCAGAGGCAGCTCCTGACAAGGGCAGCAGAGCTGCAGAGAGACAGCTCTGGCCAGGAGCAGCTCCCCTCCCAGCCCAGCAGCCACCTGGGCACAGCACAGAGGCACAGAGAGAGCAGAAGCAGCCTGGGCTGGGAGGGTGATTGAGCTCTCGCTAGGGGATGAATCTTCAAAGGATTTGAATGAATAATTCTCTGCCTCTAGGAAAGTTCAACTTCCATTCCTGGAGGCTTCTCCTAAGGCTGGCACATCCCACAGTTTCCATGATCTTTTGCAAGCCCTCACCCAGTTCCTCCTTTGCAGAGGAGGCGGCCATAGGGCAGACAGGGGAGTATCTGCAGGCGGCAAGGGCAGGCAGCACAAGTGACAAAGAGGTTAAAGGGGTGGGGTGGGAGGACAGGAGAGACCCCATCAGGGGAGAAATCTGCACAGCCCCTGGACACGGTGAGTCTCTGGCTGCAAGGCAATGCAGGTGAGTTCCTGGAAGTGTCTCTGACAATGCCAGCACTGACAGGACCTGTCAGGGTGGCTCTCCTGGATGTCCTGGTGTGGAGCAGAACAAGCTCCAGAGCGGGGATTCCCTGCTGCCCCCTCAGAGGCACAGGACAGGTCCCTTCACAGGCAGAGCTGCCCCAGGGCCATGGGGTGGAGATGGGCTCTGTGAGCCCTGGCAGGGAGCGGAGCTGGGCACAGGGAGATGCTGCTGGCAGGAACAGCCCCACTCAGCAGAGACACGGGCAGGGAGGGACAGGGAGGTGCTGCCACAAATGCTGGCCTGGGGGATGTGGCACCTCCCTGCTGTGCCTGTGGCTCAGGCACCTTTCCCCATCAGCTCCTCCCTGGGCTCCTTTCCCATCCTAAACAGAGCCCCTGCCCTCATCCCACGGGGGCTCAGCTGTGCAGAGCCCCTGCAGCAGCCAGAGCCCAGGGAAGGAAGGACAAGCCCCTGATTTCCATCAGTCTCTATGTCCCTGCTGTCCCCTGGCAGGAGCATTGTGACATTTCTCTGCCATCTCCAGGTGCCTGTGCTGTCCTTGTTGCCACCATTGGGTTTCTGAGGCAGAGCCAGGGTTTGGGGCTGGCAGGTGCCCGTCCAGGCAGGGACCCCTTGGATCCTGCTGTGGAGATGTGTCTGTGGGAGCAGAGTGCCCAGGTGCCCTCAGGGCCGTTCAGCTCATTCCCTGGGTGTCCTGCAGGGCTGCAGGATGCCCTCCAGAAGGGCACAGCTCTCCCGTGCTGTCTCTGGGCTGCCTGGGATCCCCATGGAGGAGACAGCTCAGTGGCAGGGCCAGGAAAATGCTGCTGGGCAGCTGCACCTGGGCACTGCAATGATCCCTCTGTGCACCAGCCTGGCAGGAGACAGCTGAGATCCTCATGAGGCACTCTGGGAGAAGGCGAGGGCTCTGTCCATCTGCTCTCTGCCCAGAGCCCTCTGCCCTCAGCACTGCCCTGTTTCTCTGAGGGGAACTCCTCTGGGTGCCTCTCCTTCAGCTCCAAGCTGCCAGCAAGGGGCAGCTGAGAACAGCCCTGATGGGCAGAGCTGCTCTCTTGTCCCTGCACTGAGAGACCATCCCTGTGCTTCTCACACCCACACGGTTTCACCTGCAGTGCTTTAGAAATGTCAGGGATTTCAAACACTCGCAACCACTCCTAACTGTGGCAGGTGCAGCTGGATGAAAAAAGACAAGGAATTTCCTCAGCTCAGTTCTTCAGACGGGCAAATTGCAAACAGCAGGACTGAAAAGCTTTCTGGTGTTTGACGAGTCCATTTAATTGGTGATCATCCAGCCTTCTCAGTTGCCTCTCACTGGACAGGACTAAGGAATCCTTTGGAGCCCATTTGTAAGTCCCTGCTCTCAATGCCTGCAAAACCCAGGGCCCAGGAAAGGGGAATGCAGAGAAGTGTTCCTAAAAAGAGAGACTCTGAATGTTGAATTGCTATGAGATATGTAATAAATTTTGCTCTGCATCTGGCCCAGCTCTGTCCTGCCTTTTCCTCCTCAGCAGAAAACCATTTCCTGAGGCAGCAAATGTCCAACAGCAGCTCCATCAGGCACTTCCTCCTGCTGGCATTGGCAGACACGCCGCAGCTGCAGCTCCTGCATTTCTGCCTCTTGCTGGGCATCTCCCTGGCTGCCCTCCTGGGCAATGGCCTCATCATCAGCGCCGTAGCTTGCGGCCACCACCTGCACACGCCCATGTTCTTCTTCCTGCTCAACCTGGCCCTCAGCGACCTGGGCATGATCTGCACCACTGTCCCCAAAGCCATGCACAATTCCCTCTGGGACACCAGGGACATCTCCTACTCAGGATGTGCTGCACAGCTCTTTCTGTTTGTCTTCTTCATTTCAGCAGAGGTTTCCCTTCTCACAGTCATGAGCTATGACCGCTATGTGTCCATCTGCAAACCCCTGCACTACGGGACCCTCCTGGGCAGCAGAGCTTGTGCCCACATTGCAGCAGCTGCCTGGACCAGTGCCTTTCTCAATGCTCTGCTGCACACAGCCAATACATTTTCCCTGCCCCTGTGCCATGGCAATGCCCTGGGCCAGTTCTTCTGTGAGGTGCCCCAGATTCTCAAACTCTCCTGCTCATACTCCTACCTCAGGGAACTTGGGCTCCTTGGTGTTAGTGCCTTTTTATCATTTGCCTGTTTTGGGTTTATTGTTTTCTCCTATGTGCAGATCTTCAGGGCTGTGCTGAGGATCCCCTCTGAGCAGGGACGGCACAAAGCCTTTTCCACCTGCCTCCCTCACCTGGCCGTGCTCTCCCTGTTCTTCAGCACTGCAGCCTTTGCCTACTTGAAGCCCCATCCCTCCATGTCTTCCCCCTCCCTGGATCTGGGAGTGTCAATTCTGTACTCGTTGGTGCCTCCATCCCTGAACCCCCTCATCTACAGCCTGAGGAACCAGGAGCTCAAGGAGGCCCTGAGGAAAATGATGACTGGATGGTTTCAGAAGCATTAAACTGTCTCCTTTCTGTTGCAGAGCCTTTAGAATGTAACTCTTTACAATCTCAGACTTTTCCCGTATTTGACCTTTTTTTTTCAGTAACTTCTTTGACTACTGGTTTTTTTTCTGCAAAATATTGCAGTAATATTGTTTGCATTTCTGCATAGATGTCTGTATTATTTTAAGGACAAAGACTTACAAGCAGTCTGTTCCCTGTGCATTTAAATAAAAACAAGTGCCTGCCCCAACCTGTTTATCCAGGATTCTTCCTCAGCTCTTAACTGTCCCTGAAACAAACAAAAAGGGCCAGGAGACTTCTCCTTTTTCAATGCCTTTATTAAAAGTGATCAGCTCAGGATTGGGTGGCTCGACGGGTCTGCAGTCTCCGTCGTCTCTCCCAAAGCGACTCAGAGGAGGAGGATATGCGCAGCTCTGTCCACAAGGGGCAGAGCTGGGGGAATCCAGTCCTCGTGGGAGCCTTTAGGGCGTGACTCCCCGTCAGATGGTGCCCCACCCACTCAGTCGGCCTGGTCTCACCGCCGGGGTCGTCTCTCTTGGTCAGGGCAAGAGGCTCTGAAGGTGTTTTGCATCTCTGCAGGTTCAGCATTCGGCTCTTCACGTCTAGACATCACTCTAGTCTCTCAACTCTTAGGTGGCTCGTCGTTTTGGGGTCTTCTCTGTACACCGGGGGACCCATGCTGCATTGTGGTCTTGGAGTCACTTTGCATAGCCCCCCCCACCTTCTACTGTTCGGGAAGGTTCCCACCCTTCTGGGAAAGGTACAACTTAACCTCGGGCGAGGCTCTGCTGATACAAAAGGAGCGATTAGCCACAACAACTCGTGATTACAATAACAAAACACGAAGAACTTCCTTCGGCAGCTACCCGTGATCTGGCTGCTTTTTGTAACTTTTTCTCACAAAAAAAATATTACCCGAATTTTGTTCATAACAGTCCCCCCTCTTTTTCTTTGATCGAGCTTAAATTCTAAGCTCGCATCAACTCACAAATTTTTTTGTTTTGAATCTACTATAAATCTCTTGTGCACTTTGGTAATCCTGGTTACTTAACTTTGTTACTTTCCTTGGTTTCTTCAGGTTGGTCTGCACGGCAAGTACTATTCTACTAAAACAGATAAATAAGCATAGTAAAAAAACCAATCCTCCAAGTACACACACAGTGAGAAAAACTACCTTTTCCCATACATCCTTTTTGAAAATCTCCAGGTTCTCCCACCCACTGGGATCAAGTGTAGGAGTTTGATCTTGATTATTTACACATGCTAATCTTTTTATTTCATTTGAAATGTTCCTAATAATTGAATTCTTTATTTTTAATACTGCCTGGAGCCTGATGACTTTGTTTAACATAGGTATTGGGGTCTGAATTTGGCTTTTACAATTTTGGATTTTCTCAATTTCTATTTCACTTTCCTAGTTCTGTTTATTTTCTCCCAAATCATTATATATAGGAACTCCCAAACTTGATCCAGTTTCTTTGGGTAATAAGAGAATTGGTTTTATCACTCTAGCAATGCAGTTGCCAGACGAGATCAAACCTAGGGATTTTGGGCTCCCTTGAAATATGTTCTAAAAGGGGTTAATCTCCTTTCCAGTACACTCATATAAATACTTGTAACAAACAATTTTTCTTACCATTTTCACCGTTTCTTTGCTTCTTACTAGTTCTGCTGAGCTTGTTTCAGCAGCATCACATTCAAAGCACAACCAGGCTTCCCCTACAGTACACTCTCCTAGGAGTGGCTGCCCAAAAGTGGCAGTATTGTATGCTATCCAATACACTCTCTTATTTTTCTGATAAAGGACCAATTGGGAGGGTTAACACGATCAGGGTCAGAACTGATGTGGACTCTCGACAAGGAGCTCACTTCCTCCGCATAGAGAAGTTGGTAGCATTCACTGCACCGCTCAGCTGGGCTTCCCAGAGCACCACCAGCAATCAGAGCCATCAGTACTACCCTTCCCAAGAGTCCGGTATGGGTCATCTTGCAGAGCCTGCCCACCCGGCCTTGCCTCTTGGGGAATTTTACTGAGGAAAAGCTTCCAAGCTCTTTAGAGTCCCTTCTACCCGCTTCTCTGGTTAAACCCCTCTTGGTCTGTTCCCTACCAATTTTGGTTTCCCCTCCCAGGGGAGTGTTCTGTGGAGGAGTAACCTGGAGTTTTTTTGAAATAAATTGGGGAACTTAACTAGAATTACTTATTTACAGTCTTAAACTTTTTACCAACATAGTTTACACAAAACAGTTTTGAAACATTTTAAGCAATATTAGAACTCTGATACCAATTTTTCCCACACAGTTCACTCTTTTTGACTCTTCCTTCTGAGAGTCAACTTTAAATCCTTTGGTCCTTTTACCACAGTATACTCAGGTGATTTAGCTTGTGAAGCAGATGAATCCTTATCCAGTGCCCGGAGGTGAGTGGTGTGGACTCTGGCCCAATGCCAGAGGGAAAAACTGGGAGTCTGGCCCAATGCCAGAAGGAGAAAGGGGTGGAGTCCGGTCCAATGCCAGAGGAAAAAAACTTGATGTTGAATCCTGGTCCAATGCCAGGAGGAGAATGGGGTGCAGTCCGGTCTAATGCTAGAGTGCCAGAGGAAAAAAAACCTGATGTTGAATCCTGGTCCAATGCCAGGGGTGAGAGTGATGTGAGTCCAACCTTTTTCCTTTTGGTCTGCACAGTCGATTTAGTAATGAAGAGTACCTGAAACAGGCTTTCAAACACAGGCATTAATGGTCTGCTATTTAATGATTTATCAAAACTCAGTTTCTCTGTCTAATGTTATTGCTTAACATCTCTTTTTCCATAGCTTCATGTTTCTCTCATCAACTTCTGCATACTCTGTATTTTGCAAGGAGTTGTATTTCTCAGCTAACTTAACTCCCAAAGTACTTTTATTCTCTTATATCTCTGTGTATTTAATTCACTGGTTTTCTGTTCTATTTTCAAGATCTTATTTATCTCTTGCTTCTGTTTCTTACTTTCACTTAGAGCCTAAATATTTCTTTCAACCCCTTACACTTAAATTTTTGGGGTTTTTTTTTCTTACACCATTCTTCTACACAATACACTTCCCTCTAAGGAAATGTGGTAAAACTTATAATGCACAATCTACATTACCTCTATTCTAATTTGTCTATATTCACTTACACATTCTTTCACACTCAAGACACAAACTGGATCCTTATTGCTAGAAAATCACGGGTCCCTGTAGCCCCCCCTCACCCTGGGGTTGGCCCACAGGTCTCAGTATCCCTGGGCCTCTTGGAAGGGCCCTGACTCTGGTTGCCTCTGGTGCACATTCACCTGTAAGGCTGTCTGTGTGTCACTCACGCTCTTACAGCTACGGCTCTCTCACACACCTGGGGAGCACTAGCCTGGTTTGCAGGTCACACACGCTCTTTGGCCACAGCCCCCACCCGCCCGGGGGACACAAGCCTGGTTTGCAGGTCACACATACACACACTTGCACTGCCCCCTTCCCACCTGCCCGGGAAGTTGAGGCTGACTGCGTGACTCACTCTCACACACACAAGACTACAATAAGGTACCTTTTACTTTCACATAATTTATTACATGTTAAGTATTACTGGCCAGTTTTGGTGCTATTGGATATCCTTTCTACCTAGCTGTTTTTGTCTAACTTCAGATGTTTTTCACTATTCTATACTATACTTCTTAGTACTTTGTTGAGACAGGACTTATCTGCTCCTGTATCTACTCAAAAATTCTAATTCTTCATTTAGGGGGCCCACCTCAAAGTTTACCAAGGGCTCTTCTAGATGTCGCATCGGGTCCCCTATAGTGTAAAGCCCCATACCTTCTAATCGTCACCTCTAAGGATCTTCCCTAAATTATCTTGTTCCCTGGCTATTGCCGCATCGAGACTAAGCTTTCTACAAAACCTCCTGACGTGTCCTGGCTCTCCACAGTAATAGCAATGTCGCTCTCTCAAAGGGCCTTGAGGTGTCTCCATCCCTCTTGCACCTGACAGTACTGACCTATCCTTGCCTCCTCCTGGTGGTGGACCCGCCCACCCTGCACTTTCTCTAGCTACAGCAACCATTACCTTAGCCTTGGCCTTTGCTTTTTCTTCCTCCCTCCTTAAATACACCTTCAATGCCTCTTTTAACAATTCATTTATGTCCTTCTCTTGCCAATCTTCCATCTTTTCCAGCTTTCTCCTTATATCAGGCCAAGATTTGGTAACAAATTGGACTTTTAACAGCATTTGACCTTCTGGGGTGTCTGGGTCTATTCTAGAGTACAACTGGAAGTTCCGCCTTAGGCGATTAAGCCAGGCAGCAGGAGCTTCATCCTTCTCCTGTGTACCCTCAAATGCCAATTGGGTGTTAGTTCCTTTGGGAACTGACTCTTTGATCCCCCGTATTATCAAAGACCTATATTCCCTCATGGCCTTCCTCCCCTCCCCCTGGTTAGGGTTCCAGCTGGGCTCCGTTAGTGGCAATTTCTGTTCACCTGATGGCACCTGGGGTCCTGGACTGTTATCTTTCTCCCATATTCTTATGCCAGCTGCCCTTATCATCTGGACCTCTTCTGGGGAAAATAATATACTCAGGATGGAATTCATCTCTCCCCAAGTGTAGATATTTGGACCTAGAAATTGATCCACTTGGTTGGCTATGCCCACTGGGTCCTCAACTAAATGCCCCAACTCTTTCTTGAATCCTCTCACCTCAGAAGCAGTTAGGGGAGCATTCACAAAGCCAACACCTCCCGCTACTCCTCCCATAGGAACCTCTCTGAGGGGAAAGAGTCTCTCCGCCTTGGAGGTCTTGGATCTGGTGCTACAGTACGGCCCATCTTCAAATGCCAAACTACTTTGAGGAATATCTGGGTTACCCTGAACTTTCTGCCCATCAGCAAGTGTATTTGCTGATAGCTGTTTACTGGATGAGGAGACATTTGTGCCCCAACTAGGGGGAGGTAAAGGGACAGCAATAGGAGGGGGAGAAGAGCCTGAGTGGATATTAAGTGGAGCTGGAGAAGGGGTGGAGAATGCAGCAGGTGGAATAGGCGCTTGTGGTGATGCAGAAGGAACTGGAGGAGATACTGGGTTTATCATAGCAGAAGCTGAAGAGGTAGAAGGAGGAGTTTGAGCAGGTGGTAGTGAGATGGCAGCCGGGGGAGGAACCGGACCTGCCATTTGAGATGCTTGAAGAAGAGGATTATAAAGTGGAGGGGCAGAAGGAGGCAAATAATCCAGGGGGTCCCATCTTTTACTAGTTCTATCATCCCCTCCTTCGTTCCCCTCTTTCTTCCTCTGTACCTTACAAATTCGCACCCCTTCATCCCCAATAGCGCTCTTTACCCAGCAAGATATATACAGTAATTGCTCAGGATCAGTATCTCCTCGAGCTGTCAGATAATTATTTAATTGTTGGCACATCCACTTATCCTTTGTCCCACACCAAGGCCATCCTCCTTGCACCTCTAATTCTGGCCAGACTTCCATACAATAATGGATCATTTTCACTTTATCTAATCCCTCCGTGGCCTCTATAGAATCCCATTTTTCTAACAGTTCTCCTAAGGGACTATTGGGATGTACATACCTCAGTCTCTTGCCGGTCTTTTTACTACTACAACATCCCATTTTTCAGGTCTCAATAACAAAGTCTCAAAGGTGCCTCAACTGACCGCTAATTTCAAAAAAACCTTGTTTGAGGAGCTTCAGCCTCCTCCACTGAACTTCAAATTTCTGCCTGATGCTCAGGACTTTATACTGAAACAACTGCCCAATCTCTTGATTGCCCAACTTTCGTCAGGTCTTATATCTATCGGGACTTGAACACACGATGCCTCGGCCAAGAATCCGGGTCGTGCCTGACTCCCTCAGTCAGGAAAAACAACTGCCTGATTTTTAGTTTGCCTAACCCGCCAATTTTTAGGCTTCACCGTATCAGGACTTAAAAGCAAACCACAGCCTCCTTTGCTGGGGTTTGTGCCTGACTCCCTTTGTCAGGACTTACTTTGCCTGCAGGGCTTGCGAAAACACCCGAATCCTTCTCGGGACTGACAAATCTTACGCGAATCCTTCTCGAGACTTACAAAAGTGCCTGACCTCCCTTTGTCAGGACTTACTTTGGGTGCGTGCCACTCATACACAGTAATTCACTCCGCACGCCCGGAGTGGGGGGGCCCTTTATTCCCCCTTGGGAGACGACTTCACTCACAATAAGTCCACTCGCTTCCCCCTGTTTCTGGCCGGGTTTCTCGCGAAAAACCGGAAACGCAGTACTGAGGGGTCCCACTCGCTTCGAAGGTCCGGCTGCGGGCCCTCGTCTCACTCACACACTTGCGCACGTCTCCCACTCCCGCCACCGGGTTTCTCACCAGTCCGGTGCTCCGGTGCTCCTCTGCGTCGCTGTCCTGAGCCGATCCCTGGTCCTAGTAGCCAGCTGTCCTCTGAAGATCCAAGATGGCCAGTCCTGAGTCTTCTTGCGGCGTGGCTATTCCGGACGAGAGCCCCCAGCTGAAATAAACAAAAGGGGCCAGGAGACTTCTTCTCCTTTTTCAATGCCTTTATTAAAAGTGATCAGCTCAGGATTGGGTGGCTCGACGGGTCTGCAGTCTCCGTCGTCTCTCCCAAAGCGACTCAGAGGAGGAGGATATGCGCAGCTCTGTCCACAAGGGGCAGAGCTGGGGGAATCCAGTCCTCGTGGGAGCCTTTAGGGCGTGACTCCCCGTCAGATGGTGCCCCACCCACTCAGTCGGCCTGGTCTCACCGCCGGGGTCATCTCTCTTGGTCAGGGCGAGAGGCTCTGAAGGTGTTTTGCATCTCTGCAGGTTCAGCATTCGGCTCTTCACGTCTAGACATCACTCTAGTCTCTCAACTCTTAGGTGGCTCGTCGTTTTGGGGTCTTCTCTGTACACCGGGGGACCCATGCTGCATTGTGGTCTTGGAGTCACTTTGCATAGCCCCCCCCACCTTCTACTGTTCAGGAAGGTTCCCACCCTTCTGGGAAAGGTACAACTTAGCCTCGGGCGAGGCTCTGCTGATACAAAAGGAGCGATTAGCCACAACAACTCGTGATTACAATAACAAAACACGAAGAACTTCCTTCGGCAGCTACCCGTGGTCTGGCTGTTTTTGTAACTTTTTCTAACAAAAAAAATATTACCCGAATTTTGTTCATAACAGTCCCTGCAGGGGCAGTGCCTGTGAGCAGAGGTGGAGGGAAGCGACTCCCAGCACAGCAGCACAGCCAGGGACAATGCCCCTGCCTCTTCCCACATCTGCTCGGCCCAACTCCACCCTGTCCTTGCCAGCCCTGCTGTGGCTGTAAGGCCAGAGTGCTCTGGCAGCTTGGTCACTGTCCTGCTGCGTGTCCCTGCTGTGGCCACAGGCAGGACCAGGCCATGGGCACTGCTGGGACACAGCTGGGCTCCAGCACAGCAGCTCCAGCAGCAAAGGGCATCTCCTGAGGGCAGGGCAGGGAGGCTTTGCTCCCCTCCAGAGCTGCTGTCAGCAATGTGCTCCAGGAATGCCCTGGCACAGCAAAGCCCAGTGCCTGGGGAATGGGGAGAGCGTGCAGGGGGGGCTCACAGCAGTGTCCTGGCACAGCCAGAGCTCCTGGTATGGACCTGAGGCAGCAGCAGAGCAGGGCCTGGGCTGTGTCTTTGTTGTGGGATAGCCTGGGAAGGTGCCCCAGGGCAATTGTCCCACACCAGCCCCTGCAACCACCATTGCCAGCACTGGCCTCTCCCCACCTGCAGGAGGTTTTTTGTCCCTGCACGGAGGGACACCAAGTGACCAGGCCAGCAGGTGCCAAGCAAGCCACAAGAAAGGGCAGGAAAAACTTATGCATCAGAAGAAAGGCAGTTCAATAGCGAAAAACCCAAACCCAACCAAAAAAAACCAAAGCAAGACCCACCCCCAACAACACAAAAACCCCACAAACAAACCAACCACAAAAAGAAAAGACCATAAACAGAAGAAAAGCAAATCTCCTATCAGCAGAAAATGTTTTACCACCCTGTAGCAGGAGAGGATTCTGTATTTGCAGCTGCTTTTTCAAAGAAAAATATCTTAAAAAAAATATTCCCTACCACTCCTGCCATCCCGCTTCTCTAACTCAATTTCTGATCACGGTGTGACATGGAATGGAACATCCCTTGGGTCAGTCCAGCCCAGCTGTCCATCCCTGTTCCCCAGGAACACTTGCCCACCCCAGGCCCATAGGGTGGGGGGGTTGCAGACGCCTCATGCGGGGCGAGCACTGAGACAAGGACAGGAGAACAGAACAAAATGTACTCTTGTCAAGGACAGTAGAACAGAACAGTCTTGGAGAAACTGATTGAGGATGCACCTCTGGGAAACAGAAGTCACACAAAATGCAAGCAGGATGCCAGCTCAGCTCTGCAAGGCTGACAAAGCAGAAGTTATGCAAAATAATAATATTGCCCTTACTCAAAAGGAGGGGTCAAGGAACAGCCACCTAAAAGGGCACTGGATGTTGAAGACAAAATCCAAAGAACCATGAAAGGATTTGTGATAAGGGGGTTCAACTATGTCAAATAAACTCAAAGGAACTGGGGATAGCTAATGGACACATAATCAGTGTGTGTGATAAAAACTGTGTTCATTCAATGCTTAATGCACTCCAATGGAGGGAGGATGGCCCAAGTGACCACCATACTGTAATAAAGAATACGTGCTTTCAAATACTCAAAACTGTTCAGAAGTTTCTATCCAGTGGATTTCAGTATCAGTGGTGTCCTTGACTCCCTTATGCCCCACAGTTTCACAATGGCCCCTTGGCTCCATGAGGCCCTGCTGTAGAACAATGGACCCTTGGTTCCATTGGGTTCTGTACTGTCAAAATGGCCTCCTTGGTTCTGCACTGCCACAATGCTCTCCTTGGTTCCACAAGGCCTTGGTGTGTCACAACAGCCCCTTGGTTCCATCAACTGCCAGAGTGTCACCCTGGTCTCTTGGATCTGCAGTGTCACAATGGACAATTGGTCACAAGCAGCCCTGCTGTGTCACCATGAATATTTGGTTCCATGGAGCCCCACAGTGTCACAATGGCCCCTTGGCTCCACGAGGTTCCACAGCATCACCATGGTCTCCTTGGACCTGCAGTATCTCCATGGACCATTGGTTCCATGTGGCCCTGCTGTGTCACAGTGGTTCCTTGGTTCCATGAAGCCCCACTGCATAAGAATGGAATCTTGATCCCATGAGTTTCTGTACTGTCAGCAATGGTTTCTTTGTTCCAATGAGGCCCTGCTGTGTCACAATGGACCCTGGGTTCCATGAAGTTCTTCAGTGTCACAATGGTCCCTTGGATCCATGAGGTCCCACAGTGTCACCATGATGTCCTTGGATCCACACTGCCATAATGGGCCATTGTTGCAGCTGGAATAGCTGCTAATAAAGCCCAGGGTAGGGAAGCAAAAAGGGCCTTTGCTTGGTATCCACAGATATTTAATTCAGCCGAGCAGTGAGATGTTCAGGGTCACAAGGCAGGACTCCTGGGGGGAGTCCAGGTTTCTGTATCTCGAGAGGAAGGGGTTGATCAGTGCCATGGGGGCAGTACAAAGATGGGGCCAATGGGGAATGGGGAGGGAGGGGCTGAGGGACACAGAACAAGGGGAAGGAGCCAATGGGGTCGCACAGATTTTGAGGGAAGCTTCTTGTGTCTCCCTAACCCAGGGAATGCCTCTCATGGTCTCCACAGCTGCAGAGTGTCAAAATGGCCCCTTGGTTCTTTTGGGCTCCTCAGGATCCCAGTGGCCCCTTGGCTGCATTGGGCCCAGCTGTGTCACACTGGCTCCTTGCTTCCGTTGAGCCCCACAGCATCACAATTGTCCTCCTTTAGTTCCATGAGGCCCCTCAATGTCACAATGGACCTCTGATTCCATGAGTCCCACGTTGTTCCATGAATCCTTAGTTCCATGGGGATGTCACATCCTTAGTTCCTGTAGTTTCACAATGGTCCCTTGGTTCCGTGGTGCCACACAGTGCCACAATTGCCCAACAGGGCCTCATAGTGTCACAATGGACTCCTTGGTTCCATGGAGACACAAAGTGCCACAATGGCCCTTTGGTTTCACAAGGCCTCAAGGTGTAGAAATGGCCCCCATGGTTTCCTGCAACCATACTGTGTCACAATGGACCAGTGGTTCCATGATGCCCCAGAGTGTCACAATGGTCTCCTTGATTCTGCACTTTGAGAATCTCCCCTTGGTCCCTTGAAGCCCCACAGAATCACTATTGTGCCCTTGGTTCAATGAGGTTTTGCTGTTTCACAATGCTCCTTTGGTTCCATGAGGCATTCCTGTGTCACACTGGCCTCTTGTTTCCATAGGGCTCCCGAGTGTCATAATGGTCCCTGGCTTCCACGAGGCCTGGCAGTGTCACAGGGGTCTCCTTGGTGCTGATGTATTACAATGGACCCTTGGTTCCATGGGGACTCACAATATGAGAAGGGCCTCCTTGGTTCCCTGAGGCCCTGCAGAGCCCCTTGATTCAACAAGGCCTCCAAGTGTCATCATGGCCTGCAGGATTCCATGAGGCCCTGCAATATCCCAATGGACCTTTGGTTCCATGGGGTCCTGCACTGTTCCATGTTTCCTTAGTTCCATGGGGCCTTGCAGTGTCACAATGGCCTCCTTGGTTCCATGGTGCCACACAGTGTGACAACTGCCCCTTGGCCTGCGAAGACTCCAGAGTGTCACAATGGTTCCTTGCTTCCATGAGGCCTTGTAGTGTCAGAATGGTCTCCATGATCCCATAAGGCCTTGCAGTGTCACAAGAGACCATTGGTTTCATGGAGCCCCACAGTGTCACTATGGTGCCCTTGGCTCCACAAGGCTCTGAAGTGCCACAATGGCCTTTTGGTTTCACAAGACCTCCAAGTCTATAAATGGCCTCTATGGTTCCATGAGGCTCTGCTGTGTCACAACGGACGTTGGTTCCATGATGCCCCAAAGTGTGACAATGGTATCCTTGGTTCCACGGTGTCAGAATCGACCCTTCCTCCCATGGACACCCACAGTGTTCACTGCAGTCCCCCTGATTCCACCAGGCCCTGCCATGCTCTAATGGCCCCTTGGTTCCAGCAGGTCCCAAAGTGTCAGAACAGTCTCCATTGTTCCATGAGGCCCCGCAATGTCACTGTGCTTCCCTTGGTTCCAGAGGGCCCCAAAGTGGAACAATGGACTCTTGGTTCCATGAGGTTCCTCAGTCCCAAAAGTCTCCTTGGATCTGCAGTGTCACAGTGACCCCTTGGCTCCATGTGGCTACGCTGTGTCACAATGGGTCATGGTTCCATGAGGCCACACAGTTTAACAAGGGACCCTTGATTCCATCAGGCCTTGCTGTGTCCCAATGGACTTCTGGTTCCATGAGCTCTCACACTGCCAGCAGCAGTCTCCTTGGTTCTGCAGTGTCACCATGGACCCTTGGTTCCATGAGGTATCTCAGGGTCACAATGGTCTCTTTGGATCCGCACCATCACAATGGACTATTGGTTCAATGTGGCCCCAATGCGCCCAAATGGATTTTGGTTCCATGGGGTTCTGCTGTGTCACCATAAACCCTTTGTTCCATGAGTTTGCACAGTGTCACAGCTGACTCCTTAGTTCTGTGAGGCCTCACTGACACCAAATCTCTGAAAGATCAGAATAAGGCTCCTGAAATCTAATTTGGTATTTCAGAGGGTGTCATTTATCCAGGCCTGAGCTCTAGTGATGAAAAACTCCTAACTTTACGTGGACATGTAATTCTACCATTGTCTTGCTTATACACAGTCAGTAAATATGAATTACAATTTACCCACTTCCATAAAACCCACCCCAAGTTCCAAGATTCACTACTTGTTTTCTCTATTCCTGCATCTTTGAGCCAGATGTCTTCTTTACTTCCAACCATCCTTGATGGGAAAGCAGCCCCTGCATGCCTTCTTCCTGTGCTGAAAGTTCACAGGCAGGGTAAACATGGAATGAAGCCTTTTGGTTTCATTTTTCATTCATTCCCCACACAGGCTTTGTGTGGGCAGGCAGAGGCAGGCAGGAGGCAGAGCTGGCAGCAAAGGAAGGGGCCAGCCAGGTGGGGCAGCCGGGGGATGCCGACAGCCTGCAGGGACAGAGGCACAGGGCAGGGACACCATGGGATAGCCTGGGCTGCACAGGGCACAGGGATGGGCAGCAGCTGCAAGACAGCCCTGCCAGAGCCAACTTGGGCAGCACTTTGGCCATGGCTGCTGGGCCTGGGCCTGAGGCAGGAGCAGGAGACAAGTGACCCTTGCAGGCCTGGGGCCTCATTGCCTCCTTGTCCCTGCTCAGCAACCTGGCAGGGGCTGCCCCATGCTCCTGCCCTTGCCATTGCACATCCCCACATGCCAGTGCCCATCCCGGCAAGAGCCCTGAGCAAGGAGAGAGGGACAGGATCTGCCCGGCCAGGGGCTGGGGCTCAAAGTCTTTGGTTAACTCAGGAGTCTTTTATAAGCTACCGCCGTGAGGTAAGCAGGACGGTACATGGAGTGCACAGTGGAGAATTCATCCATTGAGAACAGGTACAGACAGTCCAGTTCTGAACAGCACAAACCAGTGCCAGAAGTGAGCAGGGCCCATTGTTTCAGGACTGCTTCCTATGGGAAACCTCCTGCTTCCTATGGCAGACTTCCCGCTCCAGTCAGGCCAGCACCCCTGGGTTAGAATTTTAAGGGTGCCATCTCAGTCCTTGGGGAGTGTTATAAGTTGAGATGACAATTTGCCAAGTAAAACCAATTGAGAATTTATCGATTACAGCAGGCAAAGCAATAAGCAAATCAGCCCTGCGTGACAGGGGAGTCTTCACTCCACCTCTGTCACGCTCTTCTGATTTTCCGTGGCGTTCTTATACAGTCCTTCTTCCGGGTTGATGTGTAGTACTCTGCGTATTCTTCTTTTGTGTTTAGGTGGTCATAGTCCACCTCCTGGGGTCTGAAGATGAAGGTTGGTAATTTTCCTTTGTCTGATTCCTGGAAGTTTTAGCCTCAATCTGCTGAGTTCCTGGAATGCTAGGTTTACTGAGCGGATAAGCTGATACTGTGTCATCAATCATAGCAAACCCCCCACCCATATTAACAGTTTACTAAACAGATAAACAAATGTTTGTGAAAGCTATTGTCTTTTGGTTTCACCTTCCTTATCCTTTAAAGTCTGTAAATTTACTTAAACAAACTAGAGGTGGTGCAGCAGTCTTACTGGAATAACTTTGTCAGTTTTGATGAACAAACTTAAAGTTTTAACCCATTACAATTCCACCCTTTTTCTTTTTAACCATTTTTTTCATCAAATTGTTTCAGTTCTTTTTTTGCTAGCTCCTAAACACCATCAAATGTGCAACTTCTAAACGTCTTTTTACTATAGCAATTAATCTATAAAATGCATGGCCCAAAAGTGAGCCCGAGTAGTCTATCTACTGCTCCCTCTTCCTCTGGGAGCCAAGGTTCTCCTATCATTCAACTGTCCTTGTTCTAAATACAATTAACAATTATAACACAAGGCAAAATAAACAAAAGCAGTAAAAATCACACCCAATATTCTTATAACATATGTTACAAAAGTACGGGCTAGCCCCCCAAGTATGTCCAGAAAGGGCTAATAACTTTTCTTAAACTCAGGCAAAATGATGATTTTTTAGTTTGATTAGCAAAAATTACCCATATGTTTTCTTTTTGGCTGGTTAAAGCATGTTACTTCTGTTATGCTAGCTGTTACAGCGCTAAGAAATACAATAAAAAATAAGTTTTATTTTTCTTTTCCCTTTTTCTTTTCCTTCCTTTTTCTATCAACCTTTAGCTTTACTCCTGGTTGTTGTAGTCTAAACTCCTGTAATTCTTTTATACTTTGATCTAATGCTTTATCAGGATCTCCTTTAACGGGCCCTACAATAGAACGCTGTGTTAAGGGCACCAATCTCCTACACCTTGCGGAAGCTATGTAAGACCTACTTTGAGCTTTAACCCTTTTTATAGTATGCTTTATCTCCCACCGATAGTAAGCCAAAATCTTCTGTTCAGGAGATTCGTAAAGATCTAAAGCCGAGGCAGGGCAGATCCTGCCCTGTCTGCCTCCTCAGGTCCCCCTGCCAGCTATCAAATGTGTGCTTGTGCTGGCGTGTGTTGCACCATAAGTGCCAGAGTAAAGATTGTTCCACCCAAAAGGTTTTACCACAACTCCCACAATACATTGCTACCCAAGCAGCACAATACGGGCTATAACACTCAAGGCAGTTTTCCCTGCTGGTCCCCTTATGTAAAAAGGCGATAATGATTCAACAGTGTCAATTAATTCCTTAGCCGTTTGGCAGCGTGTCACGGCCCTGTCGACCCGCTTTCGAGTGTCCTTTCAGTTGTATCAGTAGTGGCCGCAGGATCAGGGGCAATTTCTCCTCTAGTCGCTCTTTGTCTTTGTCTGCCAGATTTTCCACCTGCCGTTGCATTGAAAGCAGGCTTGGTCCACTTCGCAGGTAGTTATACAGCTCCTGTAGGGGTAGAAACACAGGGATATCCCCCTCCCCAATATAAAACTCTGGCAGAACCTATCCACTCAGGTTACAACATTTAGAAGAGAAAAACCAGAACCTGCCAGGTCAGACGGTAGATATTGCCTCTGAATTGAAATATTTGTCAATTCATTCCCCAACTTAGTGACTGTTCCCCTTTTCCTTTTAGGAGTTCATGCTCCTCCTGTTCCATAATCTTTCTCTTTGTTAGGTTAGAATCTATTTTTCTATAGGTACTTACCACTCTGCCTTTGCTCATCAACTCGGTTGCCTCGAGCTACGAGAGAGGTATAGTCTTCTCGACAGCAGGGGTATTTCTTCAGGAGGGTCTAACCTATCACTGTTATGCTGTTTCAGAGAGAGAGAGGTCATTATCAAAGGGTACAAGGGATCGGATTACAGGGGCACCGTCTATGATTTTGCCAAGAACTTGACTCCCCCCTTTTTCTCTTGTGGCTGATTCCACAAATTTTATCCTGACCAATTTTACATTTACATCCTCTACTGTGGGGTTAATGAAGTCTTCTTCCATGATTTAATTAATATCCAATCACCCAGTTTAAATGTGATAGTCCATTTTTCAGGTTTCTTCAAAAGTCTTTTGGTTCTGCTGGCATGAAATTCACCTTCTTTCTGTGGTGGTCTTTTGGGCTATCATGCTCTTTTCCGCAGTTCTTCCCTATATCGCATTAGGGTGGTCAAGTATGTGTTAATCTACTTGTCCCTGAGGCTGGGGTGGTCTTGGAGTGTATCCCGTACAGCATTTCGAAGGGGGAAACCCCCACATCAGCCCTAGGCTGAGTTCTAATATTTAATAGTACCAAAGGTAAACACTTGATTCATAACGACTTTGTTTCTATCATCAATTTGGTGAGTTGTTTCTTTATTTCCCCATTCATCCTCTCAACTTTTCTTGTGCCACGGAGTGTGATGGCCTCATTGTATCTCCATTATTTTCATTACTTCCTGAATAACTTTAGACAAAAAATGTGGTCCTCTATCAGAGTCAACTACTTCTGTGACTTTATATTTTGGTATAATATTTTCAAACAAAATTTTAACTCCTCAAACCAGGTCTAGCAGGTATCGATGTCTCCCTACTTTAGCCAGTTTAGTAAAATCAATTGAAATGTGTGTAAATAGCCGGTAAGCTAGAGGTCTGCCCCCCCCCTTCCCCCCCAAAGGGACGTTCTCGGAAATGGGCTTTGTTCTCCTTCAAGCAGGTTACACATCCTCTTGATTACCTGTTTTGTTAGGTTATATACCCTTATTATTCTTAAAATTTATTTCTTACCTATTTTCCCAAAGGCTTCTCTAATTACAGAATGATATCTGTATATTCCCTTTTAACACCCTTTATAAAATTTTGTGAGAAATCTTTTCCTAGTGGTGATGGACTTGCCACTGCTCCCAGCAAACTTCAAAGGCATACCAAAGGATTATTCACTCTATGCATACCACTTAACAAAATAAGAATAAAGCACAAAAACATTTTTGTCATGCTCTAAAATAATTATGAGTGATTTTTTACAATAAACCAAAAGAATAACAAGAATAACATATACACAAATTTCATCAGTATTAACTGCGCACCAAGCCTGTTCTCCATTCTCAATCAATTGGTATATGTTTTGAACAGGCCTAGGCTCTAATGGAAATTTCTCTGATGTTCATGTTTACATTTTACACACAAATTATAAAATAAACGTTTAGCATAAATTTATCTAATGTCACTTAAACCTAATAACACTTAAAACATTTGAGCTTAACCAAACTTAACATCACTAAAACTTACCTTTACTTAAACTTAACAGAAATTAAACTCAAGAGAATTTGAACCTATTAGAACTTAGTTTAGCAGACCTTAACTTTAACAAAACCTAAACTTAACAAAACTTAAACTTAACAGATTTTCAAATCAACAGAACTTACATGTAAAATCACTTAAATTTAACAGAACTTGACTTTAACACAACTCAACCGACTTTAAATTTTGCATGACTTAAAAACACTTTAACTTAACAGGAATGAAACTTTAAACATTTAACTTTAACAGTATTTAACCCTTAATGACACTCAATAGACAATTTAACTTTCCACCAACGGAGTTATCTGGGCTTCTGATGCACTTTGACAAACAAAACACACATATCAAACAGTCACACATTTAGTTTGGCCAAACTACATAAAACATACATTCCTTATTAGAAAACTTTTGCCCTAACTTATTTGCTTTTATCACTTCAAATTGTAATCCTAAAAAGCAGATTCATGTACTATGGTAGACAAAATGCAAAAATTCTAAAAGCATATTTTTATCTTTCGTATGAGCCTTCTCTGAGAGGCTCTAACACATTTTGGTTTGCAGCATTGTGCTGAGCAATGAAATGTTTGAGTTCTTCAACGCCTCGCTCACCTCTTTCATGCAAGTTCTGCCTCAGGGCGAACTGAATGGGCTTCTCTAATGATGGGTCTTTTTCTACTAACATCTTAACTACCATGCTAAAGGTTTCACAGTCTTGTCTGTAGGCCTGTTCAATTTCCTTTGTTTTAGTTGTAATTGTTTTTAACCGATCTAGAGGCTGCCTGTCTGTTAGATTTGCCTCTAGGCCAGATTCATTGATCGTACTCTGTAGTTCAGTCAATAATTTCTGCTCAACTGGAGCATTTGTGACATCGACATTTCCCTAACTATTAGTTGTATTTACCACAGGGAAAGCTTGTATCTTACTCATAGTATTCAGGAAGTCATAATCCTGATGATCTATTGCCTTCCTTGCAATTGCTTGCCAATTTACCCACGAAACCCTATTTTCAGACCTTCTCTTTACATCCTGCATCCATTCCTCTTTCTCATCCCTCTTCCTCTTACGGCATTCCCTCTTAAAGTGTCCTTTATTCCCACAATAAAAACAAACACTCTCCTTCCTCCGCTCAATCCTCGGAGTTCCCACTCCTTCCCTTTTTTCTCCCTGCGACATTTGTCCCTTTTCATTATCCCTTCTTGCATACACCTTCTGAGCTTCCCTTAGGAGCTCGTTCAATCCTCTGTCCTCCCAGTTGTCTAGTTTTTCAAGTTTCTTTCTGATATCTTCCCATGATTTAACCACAAAATTCATCTTTAGAAAAGATTGTCCTGCTGGACTATCTGGGTCTAGTCTTGAATACATCTGTATGTTTCGCCTAAGTCTTTTTAACCAGTGTGTAGGTGCTTCATCTTTTCCCTGTCTATTATTGATTACCTTTAGATATTTTTCTTCTGTTTGTTATTAATTACTTTGTCGATATTTTGTCCCTTAAGGGGAACTGAAGTAAACCCAACCCGGGTTTGAGCACCCCCATCGCCATTTCCCTCAAGGGACAGAGGTGCAGCCTTTTTGGTTTTACTTCGAGTCAGTGGTCCCCAATCGTCTGGATAACCATCCGGGAAGGGGAGGGGATCCCCCTCCTGACTTCCAGTTTGAACAGGGGGTGCGTTTGGTGGGGGAGGAGTATATGATGGTGATATTAAGGGAACCTCCTCCTTCTTCTTATTTTTATAATTTACGCAGCCATCTTTCTCCCTTAGGGGGTACATTTGCTCATTGTTAATTTCTGAAGGACATAATTTTACACTTAATTTGCTTTAAGATACCTCTATTCCTATTCTGAATTCAATCATAAGATCCCGCCCTAAAAGGTTACAATTGGCTTGTGGGACCAGCAATAGAGACCCTATTCCCATTTTGGAGGGTCCTTTAATTATTACATCTTTTATTATAGGTACCCCAAAGGGTTCCCCTTTAGATCCTTTTAGCTGCACCATTTCTGTGGAAAAGGTGCAGCCTTTGGGGAGAGTTCGAATTGTAGATTGCTCGATCCCCGAGTCCACAAGGAACTCATGGATCTGTTGCTGGGGACTTATCATAAGATTTATCAGGGGCTTCTTATTTTCTCCCAGCAAATAGAACTCCTGGTCTTGAAATCATTTCCCATCCTTTTCCCTCTTTTGGCATGTTGGTTTTAGGTGTCCCCTCTCCCCGCAATAATAGCAAACAACCACTTGATCTAACATGAATCCCAGCGGACTGTCTCTAGGCACTGGGGGAAGTTTACCAAGTTTATCAGATACAGACGGCTTACTTCTTGACTGTCCCATCCTCTGGAGTACGCCCACCCCGCCTTATGGAGTACACTCACACAACAGATCTGCTTTCACTTCCCCTGGTTCGTGGCCCACGCTTTCGCGAACAGTGGGAAACGCACTAATGAGGGCTCGCAATCGCTTGGGGAATCCGAGCTGCCGGTTCCCCTCTCACTCGCAACACTCCAGGTTACCCGACCCAGACCGAACGGTCACCGCACAATACTCACGCGTCCTGTGTCCTGCGTCTTCATCTGGACCTTTGTGCACAAAGTGTACAGGGTCGACCAGTTCCCTTTGCTTAATGCCTTAAATTTAGGTTCGTCGGTAGGGTAGAATCAAAAAGTCGCACCCGATGCCACCAGAGGGGTGGTGGGGCGCCTTCTCGGTAAAATCCGCCCTCCACAATTATCCCTATCTGAGTCACAGCACAAAATTTGTTATAAATTGAGACGACAATTTGCCAAGTAAAACCAATTGAGAATTTATTGATTACAGCGGGCAAAGCAATAAGCAAATCAGCCCTGGGTGACAGGGGAGTCTCCACTCCACCACTGTCATGCTCTTCTGATTTTCTGTGGAGTTCTTATACAGTCCTACTTCAGGGTTGATATGTAGTACTCTGCGTATTCTTTTGTGTTTAGGTGGTCATAGTCCACCTCCTGGGGTCTGAAGATGAAGGTTGGTAATTTTCCTTTGTCTGATTCCTGGAAGTTTTAGCCTCAATCTGCTGAGTTCCTGGAATGCTAGGTTTACTGAGCAGATAAGCTGATACTGTGTTATCAATTATAGCAAACCTCCCACCCATATTAACAGTTTACTAAACAGATAAACAAATGTTTGTGAAAGCTATTGTCTTTTGGTTTCACCTTCCTTATCCTTTAAAGTCTGTAAATTTACTTAAACAAACTAGAGGTGGTGCAGCAGTCTTACTGGAATAACTTTGTCAGTTTTGATGAACAAACTTAAAGTTTTAACCCATTACAGGGTCAATCTCTGTCCTTGACAGCAGTTGTGAGGCAGATGAGGGATCTTTGGACCGTCTCTTACAGAATGACAATCCAAAGCATAAAAACTTTATGCATTTTCCTGTAAAAAAAAGGTAATGAATAAATTAATGATAATTATTTGTTCTAATTTATTTATAATAGTGTTATTCTATATTTGTATTACTGAATTTTATATTTATATTTAAAAATCCATACATTTTTAGCAAGCAAAAGATTTATTGGTCATTGGTTCTAAGTAACACAATTCCCTTCATTAATTCATTGACCAGTGTTGGCTATTGATTTCTCCTTCTTTATGCTAATTAGTCCTATTTAAAATCCTTTTGTCATCTTTTTAATAATTTTCACAGACAGGGTAAAAGGGGACACTTAGAGGTCCCTGGAGACATTTCTGGGCCCCAGTGTTTCACAGGCAGATGAGAGCTGGCCCTCAGGAATCCAAGGGAACCTAGACAGTCCTGGCAGCTTTTGTCTGGGAGCTATCCTAGGAAATAAAGAATTTTGGAGGTGGATTCCCACTTTTGGCTATGGACACCTGCACTTGAAAGATGATTTTTCCTTGTAAAGAAAAGCTTGGCCCCCCCCCATTGGTTTTAAGGCAGATGAGAGGTGGCCTCCAAGATGTCAAGGTGTCACAGTGGTCACAAGGGTTACAGGATGAAGAGAGAGGCGAGAATGTTGACCCCATGTTCAGAAGGCTTGATTTAGTATTTTATGATATATATTACATTATGAACTATGCTAAAAAGAAATTGATGGAAAAATTCTCAGAAGGCTAGCTAAGCTAAGAATAGAAAAGGAAGGAATAACAAAGGGCTGTGTCTCAGCAGAGAGCGAGACCCAGCTCTGCCGTGTGTGGTCAGTAAATCCAAACATCCACGGGAGACCAATCATGGATCCACCTGTTGCATTCCACCGCAGCAGATAACCATTGTTTACACTTTGTTGCTGAAGCTTGTCAGCTTCAGCTGGAAAAATCCTAACAAAAATATTTTAATGAAAAGATGTCTGTGACATCAAGGCTACCCAGAGCTGTCTGTTCTGGCAGGTTTCATACAGGAATCATCCTTCAATATAATTGAATTTGGATGTAGAATCCCAATTTCAGCCATGAACCCCTGGAGGAAAAGGAGAGGTCTTTCCCACAGGAAGGAAAGCACAGAACTCCAGGGTTTTAGGGGCAGATGAGACGCAACCCTGTATATGCCAAGGTCAGCGGGACTGGTAAGGCCAAGTCAACCGGAACTTTTCCATGTTCTTGGATATCTGGAGCCCTGCAGCATCATAATGTCCACTTGGTTCCATGAGGCTGCATAGTATCACAAGAGATCATTGTTTCCATAGGTCCAGTGATATCACAGTGGTCTCTCTGGGTCCCCTTTGGCATAATGGCCCCTTGCTTCCATGAGGCCTTGCAGTGTCAAAATGGTTTCCTTGGTTCCATGGTGTTGGGGAAGATGAAATAGGAATGGCTTATAAATATGATTGTCTGGCAAAAGATTTTGTGAATATAGAAACTATAAGAGAGATCGAAATGAAAGCAGGCTTTGAGATACCGTAGTTACTAAAACACTGGAAACAATGGTGTGGCCAGACTGAAGGTAATCCCCTTTTGATGAAACAATACCCTCTGCTTGCAGACAGGTCCAAGGGTAAGATCAGACCCTGCCAGCTTGGCAGAAGGGGCCCAAAGAGGAGTTTTTAGGGTTTAAAATGTAACACAGTATGATAATTTAATGATTCTTATAGGCTGTACGTAAGTGGTATAGGATTTATATCTTGTACTAGATTGGTTAGTGAGAAATAGAATATTCAACACAGAAGAAGATTTATTGTATTGCAACGGCAACCTCACTCTCTTATGCTTTTGCTTTCTTACCCTTTTACTCTCTTACCCTTTTACTCTCTTACCCTCTCGTTCTCTCTACCCCTCTCTTCTCTCGGGCCTGCTCTGAGCTGTGGCTGGCAGCTCCAAGTGGGGCCCCAGCATCCAGGCCCTCTGCAATAAACCGCAAGTTCCATGACCTGGCTTCAGAAATCTTTCGTCTCCAACTGATTCTGGGTGGGCAAGGACAAGGTCAGAGGGTTTTCAGGCAGTGAGCACAGTCACATGGCTCCTGTGAGGAATATTTCACTTGCTCCTTCACAGCTCTTGCCTGCAAATTCTCCTCTTGCTCAGATGGGGCTCCAGTTTCTTTTTTTTTTTCTCCTTTTTCTTTCCCAAGTTATTCAGTTTTCCATACATTTATTTATAGGGTCACACAAGCAACAGGTTTGCTTTTTCCACAGATCCTTCCAGAGCCACGTGCTGTGCCTGCTCCATTCTGGTGCAAAAGCACCTTCTCCTCTGAGGAAAACTCAGAATATGCATCCAGCTGTCTTGACTGAGCGAGGCATTTTCTCAGAACCCTGCCCTCTGTTCATTTCAGAATCTGCAGGGAATTTGGGACATAAATTAAAAAGCTATTTGATGCTCCTTGAGGTCTAGAAGCTGGTTTTGCATTTGTTCTTACTTGAATGCACACTGAGACAAATGGCTCTGCTTTACTGAAGCTGCTTCCTTTGGCATCCTGAGGAAGCTTCCTAGTTAAAAAATAAATATGGCTCTGTTTTTCCAGCCCTGCTTTACCAGCAAAAGCTGGGGAAGGAAATGTAATCTCCTTAGGTCTGTCCTGATGTTTTGTAGAACTAATTCCCATTTATTGGAAGAACTCTTCCATGCCAGATTAATGTTTAATTTTTTATTATGTGTTTACATTTTGGAAGGAGTAAGGGTGGTGGTGTTGGAAATTCTAATGAGGGACAACATTTCTAATTAAAAAGACTCAGGCTCCTCTCTCCTGATTTTTCTGCCTGATCCTTAAGACTGCAGGAAGTTTTGCTTGGGTCATTCACTTGCAACAGGATGTTATGTGAATACAGAATTAATGTATGCAGCCTGTCACTTGGAATTGCTGCTGTTCTGCTGCTGGAGAGCTCCCGGGGTTGCAGAGTCCTTGCAAGCAGCAATAACAGGAATGTGCCTGTGATCCTGCAAAGTCAGAGGAGGAACAGGGAGCTGCAAGTCTCCCCCATCACTGCGGGGTGTGAATAAATAGATCTAATCAAAAATTTACATGTTAGCCCCGGAGCAGGGTTTATTTTTAGGATGTGTCATTCAGCCCAAGCGAAACCTCTGCATCTCAGGCTGATGGTGCTTCTAAAAGCACCTCTAAGTGATCACTGAGGCAAGATTTTAAGCTGCATTTACATTTTGATAGAATCTGCTGCTTTCCTTATCTGAAACAAAGCCCACCTGATCTTCATTAATTACACTATCATTTCACCCAACCAGGGTGCTACTAATTACAGTTATCTGTCTGTTCTTCACCAGATAATAGACAAAAAATTGTTATTCCTGGCTCTATCTGGATTAGCTGGAGCTGTAAGGGGGTTGCACATGGTGATGGGTTTTACAGGTGGAGTGCAGGTATTTACAGGCTGTCTGAGGGAATGCTGGAGGAGTGGCTGCTGTCCCACTGGCTGTGCTGCCTATCCAAGACACCTCCACAGCAAAACATACAGAAAACACTGCTTAAATACAGAAAAATCTGGTTACTGCAGGGTGACTGGAGCAGGCCAGCTCCACAAGAGAGGTGTTGGAGTCCTGGGACATCCCAGACCCACCTGAGCACAGGTCTGGGGCTGGAGGGGACACTGCTTGAGCAGGGGTTGATCCCAGAGGTGTTTCCAGGCTCAGCTATCAGGGACTCTCTGGCAGTGCCTTTTTTAAGACAGAAAATCTCACAGTGGCTTCACAGAGAGCTGCAAGCCCTGGTGGTGGTGCTGACTGCTCCCCCACTAACATCAGCTGCAGTCTGAGCAGGGCAAGCACAGAAAGGGCTCCTCTGAAAAGAGGCAGCAGGAAATGTCTGAGCTGCTGGGGAGCTGTGGGTCCAGAGGGCTGGAGCCAGGAGCCAGAGGCTGCAGGGAAGGTGCCCATGAGGGCAGAGCCTATGCTGGAAGAGAAGTCAAGGGGCTTTCACTTGACTCCTGTTTCATCATCCTTCCACACACTGATCTCTTCAGATGCTCTCTAAACCTTTGGTTTGTTTTCTGAAGGGGAAAGAACTTGTCCTGGAGGAGGAGCAGAGCCAGGCTGCTGGGGAGAGCTGGTCGCTGTCAGCTGGCAAGAGAGGAGGGACACGGAGGCCAGAGAGGGGGGACACAGGGTGAGGAGATGTTCACACTCATCTCCATCCACTGCAAGTTTTCTCAGGCCAAACACACCTGCACTCCTGTTTGTACTGTTTGCTGTACTTGATAAACTGATATATGTGAGTTTGGGGATTTTTGTTACCTTTTTGTATTCTGAAGAGAACTAAAGATAGTTCACTTTTTTTTTTTTTGTGCCTTCTGCAGTGCAGGCGATGCAGGCAGGGATGGAACAGCAGCATCTTTATACTTGTCAAGTCTCCATCCACACCCAAGGCTTAGCCTGAAGCTCAAAGTGATTTTGTTGCAGGCTTTGAACACTACACCAGCAGGGAGAACAAGAAGCTCAGTGGAGATTATGCTCCAGAAAAACTGTATCCACGGTCCAAAAGCTAAATATGGAACCATGGAAGTGCACACTGCAGTGGTAGTGGAGCTGGGAATGCTGAATGGTGAGGCTTCCTGTCCTTCTGGCACGAGGAACCAGGGGTCCTCTGGTTCTCCATGGTCTTCCATGAGGACCTCTGGCTCTCCATGAGGATCTCTGGTTCCCCATGGTTCTCCATGAGGACCTCTGGTTCCCCATGGTCCTCCATGGGGATCTCTGGTCCTCCATGAGGATCTCTGATTCTCCATGAGGATCCGTGGTTCCCCATGGTTCTCCCCAGGGTTGTGCTGGTGCCTTGCCCAGAGCTTGCTGTGACAGCAGGCAGCAGTTTCAGGTGGGGCTGCTCTGCTGGCAGGGCCTTGGTGTTCCCAGCAGGGCAGGGCAGGGATGCTCCTGTCCCAGCAGGACACTGGGCATGCAGGTACCACCCACCCTACAGCAGCTGCTCCTCCTCTGCATCACTTCCAGGGGCAAAAGTCCTGTCCTGCTGTGTGGCATGGAGCCCTGCAGAGCCAGCACGGAGGGGACAGGCTGGGCAGCACTGGTTTAATCCTTTTTGCCTGTTCTTGCCATGGAAGCTGTGTACTGGGTGAGATGTGTGTGTTTGGGGAGGGCTGGCCCGACCATTAGCTTGTCAGGGTTTGCAACACTGGCAGCTGGGGAGAAAACTGTTATTAAGTGTAACGTGGCACCTTGGAGACGGAAGCATGGGGAGACAATAAATACAGCCTTCCATAATGCCATTTTATGTTGTCACTCTTCTGAATTTATTAAGACTTAGTTGCAGCCATGCCTGCAGCCTCCTGTGCTGGAATCCGTAAATTGTGTTCATTATCTCCAGCACTTGCTCTGACCTGCTGTGTTTTAAAGGGGGGAGACACTGGAGGCGTGGGGACACCTCAGCTGCTTTCTGTAGCCGTTCCCCTGGTGCCAATCCAGCTTTTCTGGGGTTGCTGGGACACCCCAGGCAGTGCTTGGCTGCATGGATGGACCCCAAGTGTGATTTGATGGTTGAAGAGAACACTGAGGGACTGAGGAGCTGCCAAAATCACCACAGCTCCACAGGGAGCAGGGAAGGATCTGGGCGAGGAGGGAGCCATGGGCACCTTGGAGCACACTGGCACATTGTCACTCCACTGTGGGACCACTCCAGAAGTCTTGGATGTGCTGAGGATGCTGGAGGTGGAAAAGGGTTCACAGGAGCTCCCTGAACTGCAGACAGGGAGATGCTACACCCCTGCTTGGTGTCCTCTTGCACCAGTGTTTTCAGATGAAAACACAAATGAAATCGTGCTCCTTTCACCCACTTTTTGTCATGACAAATCTCAGCAGCAGCATGTTGTGTACCTTCATCCTTATCCTCAGCATTTAGGCCCAGGATGGAGGAAAACAAGTTCAAGCCCAACCTCCTGATAATTTATTATGCTCCTTATGCTTAAGGACAAAATTTAAGTTGCCAAAAGCAGATGTTTGCATGCTCTTTTTTTAGCTCTCAAAGTACTTTCTGTGTGCTTGATTGATGGACGTCCCTGTTACATTAATAGCTGGGCTTTGCAGAAAGCTGTTATTACCAGGAGAATCTGGTGTGGGTTTCAGTTTTTCTTCTTGCATTGAAAATCCATTATTAATGTCTTTCTGAGGGAAAAAAAAAAAAAGGTTTCAATTCAGGCATTTTACTTTGCTTTCTCAGGCTTCTTCTCAACTGTCTTTACAGAGGTGCTTTTAAAATCAATATTACAATTGTTCTTTATATTTTACTGAGTGGTTGAGGGTTTCTGCATCTTGCTATTGATTTCTGATTGTACTGCAGGACATGTAGGTGCACACAGGTTGTTCTGTGATGGATAACTTCATATGTGTCTTCCTAATCATCACTGAGTTGCCTTCTGCATGTTCCCTGTTGCTGGATGCGGCTGCTGAGCTTGGAAGGCACCAGGAGAGCTCTGAGTGCAATCCTGAGACACCAAACTTGTGACTGCTCATTTAATTTGGGTTTGGTTTTCAATCAGACACAGGGCTCACATGAGGCTTGTGGGGTCTCCTCTTTTGTGTAGTCTTTGCAGAGTTCTTCTGCCCTGGCTTTTCCGGCAGCTTTGTGTTCTGTGATGTAGGAGCAAAACAAGTCATTGTCCTGGCTTTGTGTGGAGTGGTCATAATGCACCTTTAGCTTCCAGCACTGACCTTGGCCCTTGGGGCAGCTCTGCAGGCAGATCTCAGCATTTCAGAGGTGCAGAGTCATTGGATTCCAGAATGGTTTGGGTTGGAAGGGAGCCTTGAACTCATCCAATTCCAATCCCCTGCCATGGCAGGGACACCTTCCACCATCGCAGGCTGCTCCAAGCCCCAATGTCCAGCCTGGCCCTGGGCACTGCCAGGGATCCAGGGGCAGCCCCAGTTGCTCTGGGCACCCTGTGCCTGGGCCTGCCCACCCTGCCAGGGAACAATTCCTAATTCCCAATATCCCATCCATCCCTGCCCTCTGGCAGTGGAAACCATTCCCTGTGTCCTGGCACTCCAGGCCCCTGTAAAGGTTCAAGTCTCAATCGAGCAATGCAGAAGCCCAGTGTGCATTAGTAGCTGCTGTAAAGCTGGATTTGCAGACTGAGGCTCTTGGAGCACATCAGCACTGATAGCACAATCTGTGTGAGAGCTTGTTGGCACCAAAGGAACCTGTGAGGAGTGACAGGACTGTGGCCAGCACGGGTGCTCCAAAATGCTTCCGTGGCTCCAGGTGTGTGTACAGGGGAAGAGCTCTATGTGTGGGCACAGTCCTTCCCAGCTCTGCATGCCCTGGCACAGGCTCCACATCTGCCAGGGGCTGTGGCTGTGCCAACAGGCACTCTGGAGAGGGCTGGGTGTGCACAAACCTCTGCTGGCTGGACTGGGCTGTTTGCTCCTCAGGCTTATCCTGGACAGGCTCCTGCACCGTCACACATGCAGGCTACACCTGGCTTCTGAGGAATTGGTTGTTGCAGTTTGTCTGTCTGTGCTGGGGACCAGGACAAACACTGGCACAGGAGCTGGTCCTGTGTCCCCGGGATAGCAGGGCTCGGTGGTGGCAGCGCTGGCAGGGACACGGCAGCCCAGCCCTGCCTGGCCCCGCAGAGCCGGGGAGGGGACAGGGCTGGCACGCATACCAATGGGCAGGCTTTGACACTGCTGCTGGAACTCACTTAGCAATTCTGTTGATGTTCTGGAAATGAAAATATAATTCAGGCCACCTTCTCCTCCAAGCTGACCCTGAAAATCTGGGAGAAGAGCAACTGAATAATTAGGGGCTTTTTTTTCTCCCCCCTTTTTGCTGGAGTTACTGCTCAGTGTTGAACTGTCCTCTATAGTGTCATCAGTTCCCTTGAACTTACTGCTCCGAATGTACTTAGCATTAATATAATTACATAAATTGCAGTCTCAGTAATCACCGGGGGCTGCGGCACATCCTTGTTGTGCTGTTTCCTGAGTGGCTCAGCTGGTGGGAACCCCCCGGCCAGGGGTGGAAGCTGTGGCTGGAGCACTCTGCTCCTGAGCCTGGTTTAGCTGAGCTTTGTGTGTCTCACCCTGCAGGATCTGGAGTGTTTGCCAGCACTGCCATGATTGCAGCCTTGCTGCCGCAGAGGAGAAAAGGGAAAGGTGGGTTTGTCCCAAGGGAGTTTGGCTGGACCATATCCTTGCTGCTGTCCCTGTGATTTGGGTCTGTGGGGTCCCAAAATGCAGAGCCCAGCCTCGTGGCCTGTCAGTGAACACCCAGAGCCCGAGCTCTGTGCCGAGTCTGCTGCAGGGCTGTTTGATGATGCTGTGCTTCTGTCTCTGTGGCAGAGCTCTCAGCCTTCCTGGCAATGTAAACTCTTCTGGCTGCTAAAATTACACTGAGTTATTGATTTATCTTTGAGAGGATTTCCTTCCCGAGGGACATTTCTGGCTGTTGTAGTGATTTAGTTCTTCTGCAAGGGCAGAATCCATGGCAGAGCAGAGCCACACTCCTGCCCTCAAGCCTGCAGCTCAGGGTCGTGCTCCCTCAGGCTTCCTCTGCAAGCTGATTTCTGTTCCAAGGCTGAGACAAGGTTACATGGCTGTTATTTCCGTGTAACAACTGCAAATAAAAGGGCATTTTCAACTTTCCACTGCAGAAGCTGCAGGTCTGGGACAAGCCTTTGTGCCATGGCACCAGCATCATCTTGGGCATGTCTCAAACCCAGCTCCAAGGCTGGCACGTGGGACGTGTGGAGCCATGCCAGCCTTAATACACTCGGACTCCTGGGAATATTTTAGTTCCCCAAAGTGGGGTATGATGGGAGCAGGAGCATGCTCTCCTGAAGCTTCAGGGTACAACCTCTCTTTTCTTTGCTTTCTATTGACTCACCATGGACCGTCTCTGTAAACCAGGCCAGGTGAGTTCCTGCTGGTGGTCCTGAGGAAGCCAAGACAGTTCTCTTCTTCTATCACCAATTTTCTCCCCTTGACCCTGAAATTCCACCCCGCTAGCTGTGGCTCAGCTGGTGAGCACCATCAGTAGAAGGACCTGACCCTTCAGGACATGGCCCAATGTTTCAGATACTCTGTGGCTGGAAAATGCCCAGCTCTGTGTCTTTGGGTGCCCATTTGAAGCACGTCCCTGTGGGTTCCTGTATCTAACCCCACTCTCTAGTGGATTTGGCACCAACCTCAGCTGCACACTGATAAAATGGGAGGCTGCTCGTGCCTGTGGTGTTATAAAACAGCATCCACCAATTAGGCCCAGGGAGAACGTCAATTTATTTTCCTGTGAACCAAGTGTGACACAGCTCCTTCCTTCCCCGGTGATCTATCTGTGAGAGAAAACACATCTTTAGTGTCTATCTTAAATACTGCAGTGTTGACAAGTTCTCTTGACAGAAATTAGGCTAATGTCCCTTACGACTGCGTTAGCTATAGAAACAAGGCTTTAAATTGAAGCTTTGCAAAGCGCTATTCCAACGCCCTCTCCAAGGCATCTCCTTATTCCAGCTTTTATTATCCAAATTTGTTCTCACTCTGCCTTGGCAGCAGGGCTGGCAGGCAACTCTTCCCATCCATCCTGCTGGTCTGGCAGCCAGGGGGTGGGAGCAGCACCTCCTGGGCTGGACCGGGCAGTGCTGGCCAAGCCCTGCGGAGCCCTCGGCCCCGGGGAGGCTCCGGACTCGGGGGCACCACTGCTGGGACGGGGCTGGGGCCTGGGTGAGGGCAGGCAGCTGACACCCATCGAGCACAGAGGGGATCCAAGGCAGTCAGCTGCACGCCCTGACAGCGGCACAGCGTGTCCTGAATCGCTCCCACTGGGAGCTGGAGCTGGGAGAAGGGAGTTTGTGTTGTGCGTGTCTCATCCTTGCAATTTCAGCACTGAGTTACAGACTCAGACCCTGAGGACAGAAACAGAGAGTGCTGAGGCCTCATCATGAATTCCCTTCTTGCGCTTCCCAGCCCTCCTCTGGAAAATAGTTTCCTTTTTTGCTCTTTTGCCCTCCTCAAGTTGAGCCCTTTTGGCCTTGAACTCCACATTTCCAACAACAGATTAACCATGGCTGTTTTAAACCTCCTGGTTCTCACACTGGTGTTGGTCCTGATGGATTATCTCCCCCTATTGTGTCCTTTCTGTGCCTCCACATTGCCAGGTTCTTTGGTGGCCCTCTCCTGAATCGCTGAGAGAGGAGGAGAGGCTCTCTGAGAGTGACACATGTGGGAGACATGATGGTTGATGATGTTCTGGAGGTGCTAACCTCCATCATAGTAAAGAAGCCTCTCTCAAAAGGTGTTAGATGCCTAAAATTCCACAAAATTAATATCATCCTCAGTTCCTTTTGTCAGGTTCTCAATTCTCCTGGTCAGCTGCCTTGTTCTTCTCTGCCTACATCCTGCATTGATCTTCTCTGAACATAGCTAAGTCTTCAGCATCCCAGATGGTCTTTCTGGAGTAACAAATAGACCTGAGGAATGACAATTATTGAATGGATTGTAGCATTGGCTTGGGGATAAATAAGGTAGTGAGTTGGAAAGGGATTAAAACTGGCTTTTGTAAGTAAGCTTCTCATGGATGTTGACTTGGGGACATGGTGAGACAAAGGTCGCTGCAGTGTCTGTGCAGCCTGGTGTTCCATTTGAGAGATGGGATGTCAGAGTGTGACTGAATACTTCTGGGCTCTCTGTTTCTTCTGCTCGGACCTTTGTGGGATTAAACTCTCTAAACTGCTACAGTTCACAGACTTCAAGCCCAGTATCAAAAGAAAAAATAAATCAAATACCTGGTATTAAATCCTCAGCACATGGCTCCTGCTGCACCCTAACTCACTGCAGTGCCTGCCTTGAAACTGGGGAGAAGGGTTTGCTGGCAAAGTGAAAACATGTTGACCCCACTCTACAAAAGGGCACCCCTTCTTCTTCCTGCCCTGTCGTTATTTTTTCCTGGTGTGTTTGCTGCTGTTGCACTGAAGGCAGAGCAGCCCTCCCAGCAGGGAGGTGGAGAATGGAGCACTTTTTGTATGAGCTCTTTGCCACAGAAAGCATTTCCTTCCTGCAGCAGCAGCAGCAGCAGGTACATCAGCAGATCCTGCAGCAGTGCCTCCATCAGAGGCCCTGTATTTCTCCCTGGAGCCCTCCTGTCACCCCTCCTTCCCTGAGATCCCTCCGCTGCAGGCTCCTCGCTGGCCTCCACCTTCAATTCCATCACTTCCAGACTTCCCAGGGGGCCCAGGCACCTCAAGGGAGGGCCACGCTGTGCCCTGTGTGTGACAGACACCCCTCCTGTCCTTGTGGCTCCCCTGCACGGGAGGGATGAGGTTTGGTGCGTGTTCAGCAGGCTCAGCTCTGGGCATGAGGCTGGGCCCCCTGGTGTGCCACCACCATCATCGTCACCTTAGCTGCCGTGGAGGGTGGGTGGCAGTCACAGGGACCTGCTCTGGCACTGCCAGCCATGGCCTGCCTGTCCCCACGGCCCTGCCTGTCCCAGGGGCTCGCCTGCCCCTCCTTTCCTCTTGCTGCAGGAGCTGCAGGAGAAGCCAAGTGGATTGGGCAGGCGGTGTGAGGAGAGAGCCCAGCCCAGCCTCACCCAGAGGGGCGCCTCTGTTTGAATAGCAGTGTTCAGAGCACCCAGCACTGGCTGATCAGCTGGGAGAACATAAATCCCAGTGTCACAGGAGAGCCTTGGCTCAGGGAAAAGGGCCAGTTGTGAGCGCTGTCCAGCCCAGTGTCCAAATGGAATGGTGCTTTCACATCTCTAATCAAGGGTTACTTAGTGGAGAGCCCCTTCCTTGTGAGGCTTTGTTCTCTGCTAGCTGTGGATTGAATCACAGGAGGAGGGATTGGATTCTGGCATCATTTTAAAAACATTTTCATTCTATTTGCTAAGGGGAACAAATTACAGAGAAGACCTCTCAGCAGTGTGACAAAAGAGTGGCTCTAAAACCCTTTTCAGCCAAACAAATGTTTCAGCTCAAGGCCTGATGGATGGTGCTTAAAGATGTGGCCACTGCAGCAAGGTTGGCATTAAAAATCACTGGGTGCAAGAAAGTTCTCCCAGGGGTTACTGTGGAGGTTGTCTCCCTGTAATCCTGGTGTGAGCAGCCCTTAACACCCTGAGTCCACCCAGTGAGCTCTGTGGCATCAGCCACGGGAGAGCAGTAGCACAGCAAGCACCAGTGGGTCAGTTCTCTCTTGATAAATGAGGAACTGCAACGGGATCAGCCCTTTTGGGGTGGCATCACTGTGGCAGGAGGGCTGAAACTGGATGATCTTTAAGGTCCCTTCCAACCAAACCATTCCATAATTCTTTCCCTGCCCCTGTTCAAGTGGGGTTCAAGCAGAAAGCAGTGCTGCTGCTTTGGGACCTGTGAGGAACCTGGGCAGGAACACACCTGCTGTTGGGATGTATCAGAACAGGGTGGCTCTGGGGCTTTCCCAGGAATGCCTTTGCTGCCAGCAGCTGTGCTGGATGTTGAACAGGAGACAGATTCACCCCTGGCAAGCTTGAAAGCATTTCTGATGGCTTCTGTCCCTGCTCCAGTGCAGCACAGAACAAAATCAGATGTTGGAGAAGATGTCATACTTAGACATCACCATTCTGACAGGTCGATTTTCAGGATGTTTATTAACATAGCTTGGAATGTCACAGAAAGGTTTGTCAGATAAACTAGCCAACTGAAGTTCTTACATGAGACTTCCTTGGTTTTATTGAGGTGCTTTGAACTCTTCATTTAGTCTCTCAACAATTCATCTCATTCAGGCCTTTCTGGAAGAGCCTCTGCAAGGTCTGTGGCTGGGGGATCAGGCCCTGCCTGCTCCCTGTGTGCCTGGGTGTGGAATCCTTTGAATCCCTCAGGGCAATCTCCAGGGCCTTGCCCTGGAAGAATATGCTATAGAGTCTCCACCTAGGCTGAAAGGGAAAACTTCCCCATGGAGCCTTGCACAACACTATGAACCACCCCAATTCCTTTCCCCATATGTCCCAAATTCTGGTAGTTTCTCCTTTCCCTGTTCCCTCATTGGTTGTGGTATCCCTGGTGCCTGGCTCTGTGTCTTCCCTGTAGGGCACTGCCCTTTGCCCTGCCCTTTGTGCCACCCCAGTGCCTTTGGACCATTGGCCACTGACCCCTAATTAACCCTGTGCACACCACATGGCCAGCTCTTTTGTCTCCGATTCCCCTTTGGCGTGCTGGAATAAACCTTTGCTGGAATTTGTCATACAAAAGGCCCTTCTGCCTCTCGTGGCTGAACTGGCCGTGGTGAGTCTGGTGTGTGGACTTGGCTGCTCTCCCTAAATGTTTACCCAAGCAGCTTTTCCACAGGAGATGCTTATTGGGAAATAGGCAGCAGCATCCACCATCTAAACCCCTGTGTTGCTCCATCTGGGTGCCCTGGGAGGCAGAAGGAAGCAGCAGTGCCAATTGTTTGCTCATGCTGTAAGGACAAAACTCCTCTCTTAGGGTTTCCTCTGCAATCCCAGGAAGAGAAGGACATGTCTGTCCTTGTCATCCCTCTGGGCAATGATCAGACAGAACAGCGATGAAACCAGGCTGGCAGCACCAGGGCTGGTCACTCGCAGGCAGAGGCAGCCCAGCTCATCCAGCCCGAGCTGAGCAGCGCCTGGGAGAGGTGGCACCATGGCACTGGGCATGGTGCATCACCCCAGGGGTTCCTGCTGCATCCCATCCCCTGCAGAGCCCCTGCTGTCCCTGGTTACCTGAGCAATGGAGAGGCAGTGCCCAGGCTGGTGCTGCTCTGAGGAGATGCTGCACTCAGCAGGCAGCTCTGGCTCCCCAGCAGTACGTGGGAGGAAAAGCTGCCCAGGGAATGCATTTGTAAAGCATTTCTTCCCAAGGAAGAGGAGTTTGTCATAGGAGTTTGTACTTGGGATGTGCACTCACACTTGTGAGGTGTCTGAGCTTCCTCCCTGCCTGAGGTGGGGAATGCTGGGGGTGCTGGGGCAGCTGCTGGGGGAGCTTCCAGGCCTGGTGATGTGAAACCTCTCCATCAGCTATCAGGAGGAGGTGACATAGAGCATATTAATGACATTTTCCAGTGGCACTTAACTGGGAGGAGCAGTAAATGCCAGACAGTGAACTAATGGAAAAGGCTGAGTGAAGAAGGGACAGAAAGAAATAAAATGAGATTCAGGCTCTGGGCCTCTTCTTCCCATCAGTAATCCATCTCATTCTTACCTGTGTCTGTTACATGTCTTCCTTTTGTGTGTAAAAATGCTTTGTTTTGAAGTAACAAACAATCTGGAGAGTGGTAGACTTGCCTTTGTAGGAAAGAAAGGAAAGAAAAATGGAGGCAGGCTTTGCTGCTTCCTTGCTCAGCAGCTCTAACCAGAGTCTGGGGTCAGGGTGTGAGCTGAGCCCCCCAGACTGGGCCTGGCTCCTCTGTTTTCCTCTGAGCACGCTGGTGTGGGACATCCCATCCACCCAGGCACAGTGCTGGAGTCAGGCACAGTGTCCCCTGTGTGCCACCAGCACAGGATGCCCCAGCCTCAGCCAGGTCCCCAGCCCTGGCACTGGTGGCTCCTGGAGCTGGGGATGCAGCTGTGGGGAGCTCCGCTGCTCGCTGGGATTTGTTTCCTGGTAGTTTTTAATAATTATTTTATTAAGGGAGAAGGTGTGGTGCCGTCAGAGAACTTATTATGGATGCTCTGGCAGTGTGATTATTTCAGTACTGCAGCACTGCCAGTGTGTTTTGCTGGAACATTCACATATTGATTCCAAATTCCTTTGTTGCCGGTACTAGAAAGAAAGTCGCTTTTCCCTCACTCCCTGCGTGGAGAGAAAAAAAGAGTAAAGGAAGGTAGATGTTATCTGAGGCTTGCTCACACACCGAGGTAATTTTTGAGAGCTGCAGAGCCACTTACTGACTCATAACTGGGGCTTGTTTTCAAACCCTTGATAGATTTTGAATTCTTTTACAATGGCAAACAAGGATGCTCACTTGGGGACAAGCCAGGAATCTGCCTCAGTGAGCTGGATCACCTTTGTTCTGCTTGCTCCAGCCTTCCCAGGGGACATTCCTGTGCCAAGGGGGACAGGGTGATGCTGCAGGGGAGAGTCTGCTGTCCCTCTTGGGCTCCTCTTATGGGCAGTCAGGGACTGGCAGCTTTGTTAAGGGGTGGGGATTTTATGGGATGGGATGGGATGGGATGGGATGGGATGGGATGGGATGGCATGGGATGGGATGGGATGGGATGGGATGGGATGGCATGGGATGGGATGGGATGGCATGGGATGGGATGGGATGGGATGGGATGGGATGGGATGGGATGGGATGGGATGGCATGGCATGGAATGGCATGGCATGGCATGGAATGGCATGGGATGGGGAAGCCACTGCCAGGAGTGCAGTGAGTTACTGCACAACCTTGGTGGGAGGTTTGCAGGTCAGTGTGTGATGTGCAACTTCCCAGCCTGTAGCTGTGCAGTGAGTTGGGGCTCGGCCCTGTCCCCATGCTGGAACACAAACCCACTTGTGGAATGTGGAATGATGTGCTGGAAAGGAGCCCAGGATGAGACCTTTCTCCTTTAGTGAGGAAACACAGCTGGTCATTTGGTTGCTCTAGGAGAAGAGAGATGGGGTTCTTTGGTTATCACTGCGTGCTGCATATTCCACACAGCAGCCCTCTGCTTTTACTAATGTGGTGCACAAAGTGTCTGATCCTCCCTCAGTTGTGAGCCTAGTGAAAACATGTCCTGTTTTCCATTTGTTCATTAATTTATCATCTTGTTTCAGCCTCTGCAAAGCTTGATATTGGTACAGAGCCTGGGAAAGGTGCACAGAGCAGAGTAACAGATAGCTGTGATTTGGTTACAAGGCAATAATTTAAGTGGACAGGTTTAGCTGATAACATAAAGCACATGATAGAAATCGCTTTGGTTTATAAATACCAGCAGAGCCCCTGCAAGGGAGCTGCTGCCTGGTGCTGCTGCTCCAACCAATATATTATAAGGAGATATAAACAGATGTCTGAAAAAATCTGGCTGACCGAGATTAAAAGAATGGGGCTATAAATTAAAGTCTTCCTCAGAGTCTCTTTAAGCATCTTTATGGACAGCGCGCATCCAAATGAAGAAGTGCCAGTGCTCAGAGGGACCTCCAGGTGCTTTGGGCTACAGAGGCAGCACCCAGGGGTGGGGACAGCCTGTGGGGACAGTCAGTCAGAGCTGGCATGGGAGACCAAAGCCTGTCCTGGTGCTTCTGCAGCTGATAAAGGGATTAAACCAGGAACAGGAATAACACCATCCCTGCAGTGTCGCCAAAGGATCAGTGTCTCCTGCTTGGAAAATAAACGCTGTCGCTCTGCTTTGACATTTATTTCCAATAAAGACCTGTCATTTGTGCAGTGACAAGGGTTTCATCCTCTGGGAGTACTTTTCCTGTTGGACACTGTCTTTTTGGCTGTGAGGCAGCTGAGTGACTGAGGGGCAGGTGGGTGGCACGTCCCCAGCAAAAGCATTGGGAGCTCTGCTCACGCCCTGGGGCTTTCTCCTGATCCATCATCCCAAGGCAATGCAATAACACCTATTCAAACAGAGAGCAGGTTCAGATTGGATATTAGGGAGGAATTGTTCCCTGGGAGGGTGGGCAGGCCCTGGCACAGGGTGCCCAGAGCAGCTGTGGCTGCCCCTGGATCCCTGGCAGTGCCCAAGGCCAGGCTGGATGGGGCTTGGAGCAGCCAGGGACAGTGAGAGGTGTCCCTGCCATGGCAGGGGGTGGCACTGGATTAGCTTTAAGGTTCCTTTCCACCCAAGCCATTCTGTGATTCTGTGATCTTATTTTTAATTGATTTTAATTTATTTTAGTTGTGGTTAAAAAAATCCCAAGAGTGGGATATTTTTTAATTGGTAAGGATTCCAAACCAATTGTGGGAGCAGGAGTTTGCTGCTTCCCCCTCCACAGCTGGAACCCTTCTCGCAGGTTTGTGGAGGGGATTTCACAGCTATTTCTGCTCACTGGGTAGTTGATTTAGAGCTGGGAAATTAACTAGAATGGAAACTCTTCTTTCCCTTTATGAGGAGCAAGGGATGAGGTCTGGCAGCTGTAGGATTTGCAGCTCTCAGGGAAGAGGGATGATTCAGTAACACATCTATGCAGTACCTACCTGTGGATACACATATTTTATTTGTCTGAGGTGTCAAGGAGAAAAAATGTTACGAAATGGCTTAAATGAAAAAGTGGTTTTGTATTTTTTTAATTGAGTTTCATTTCCCAAATGCAACTTAATGCAAACAATAAGTAAAAAATAATTTCTCTCGGGAAAGAGCTATTAACAGAATAGCTCTGTTTTAGCAGCATGTGAAGCTGTGTAATTGTTTACACATGTATTGCTCCAGTGTGTGCTCCCAGTTGTTGAATAGTATCAAATTATAGGAATCAAAGAGAATCAACTATTTTTAAGGGAAATGTCTAGAAGCTACATACTGAAACATGAATAAAATTCAAGATTTCCAGCTTACTCATCTAAATCAGCAGTTTTAATCACATTATTCAAGCCAACCCACCCTAAAACACACTTTTGATTTCAAAATACCCCAAACTAAATAAGACAGAAGACCTTCCTTGAACAGCTATAACATTTTTGAGTGTCAGTGTCAATCTTTTTGTTGAAAACAGAGATGTTTTTCATGGTTTATTTATTGAAGCAGCACATTTGTCCTGCTGTGCAATGAACCTGGGCTGCTGTGCTGGGTGGAGAGGGGAAGTCCCTGGAGCACCAAGAGCTGCTTAAAAACATCAGGGCTGTGAGTTTTGCTCTGGGGTTCAGATGCTCCTGCTTAAATCCCATTTAGTGTGCAAAGGAGGAGCAGGAAGGGTTTGTGCCTTGGCTGATGCAGCCTTGGGGATTTGGCTGTGCTGGGGGTGCAGCTCATGAGCACCAGGCCTGGATTTCATTTTGTTTCCTGCATGCTGATGAGACAGATGAGTAATGCCATGGTTGACTCTCACAATTAAAAGGAAAATATTAAGAGAAGTTTTATAGTTGTGTTTTACCCCCTTGTGTTGTTATCAGGGGTGCCCTGGGTTTGGGACATTTGGGAGGGTCACTTGTTGCTGTGGCAGCACCTGACCCCCACTCAAGGTGTCAGGAAGGGATCTCCACCCCTGGGCAGGGAAGGAGGAGTCAATGGACAGAACTTTGGGGGGGCTAAAGGGTTAAAAGGTGAAACCTCCATGGTGTGGGTGAGCACATGGTGGGGAAAATCCTCTGCTCCCAGCACTGTCATATTTTGTCTATTCAGTCTTCTGTTGTATTTTTTATAGGATTTTAATAAACCTTTTAAAGTTTTTGGAAGTGAGTAGCATTTATCACACTGAGAATAGAGGGCTGGGCCCCCAAGCCCCCCACCCTTCTGGAGCCTGCTCCTGTGCTTTCCCTTTGGGTGATTCCCTCGATGGGATTCCATCCCCCTCCTTCCTCTCCCCTGGCAGGATGCAGCTGGAGCTGTGCTGTGCTCCCTGTCAGGGGCCATTCCCGGCTGTGTGACAGCCCAGAGCTGCCACAGCCACTGCTGGGGCTGTGACCTGGCCTGCCCAGCGCTGGTGGCACAGTCAGGAAAGCTTTGGGCTTTGGGGGGAGGCAGCCCGGCCCCGGCGGTATCTGCAGAGGAGGGGATCGTCCTCCCGCCTCCCGTTCAGCCCGCAATGGCATTTCATCCTACAGAGCCTGGCCTGGAAGGGACCTCACAGCTGACCTTGTTCCACCTCCCTGCCGTGGGCAGGGACGTCTCCCACTAGAGCAGGTTTGGCATTGGCCGTGTTTTCCTTACTGGCAGAGCCCTGTCCTGGTGTTGCCCGAGCCAGGGACAGGAGATGTGATGTTGCTCTTTTCATGGAGATCCTACAAACTCCTTTCTGACCAGCACTCCACCACCAGCAAGGGGCACAGATTGGTGATGGCACCATATTCCTGCAGAGCCAAACTTCTCAGCGGGGGAGGATGCTCCCATAGATAGACAGAGATTAAAGGTCCTGTGTATCAGGAATGTAAGGAGCAGGAGGAGGTTGGGATCTGTCCATGGAAAGCATTCCAAGTGTGGAGGAGGCACATGTAGCCTATTCTCCCCTAAAATAGGGAGATAATCACACCTGTCCTCTCACATATCCAACCAATGCAACTTCCAATGGACAGGACTGATGGTGAGAAAGAGAGTCTTCCAGAAATGCAAACCTTGTTTTAATAGGAAATCCTCCAAGATGGATTTTCCTGCACTTTCCAAATGCATTTATACCTATTGGATGACTACAGACTTTGAAATGTTTCTGTCTGAATTGTGACAAACATCCCAGTCTTACACAGGAAGGACCAGGTCCGTTGATCAGGGAAATGTCTCTTTGGTCTTGAACAGGGAGGGATCGATCCATTTGTTCCCAAGACCAGAGATTTTATCTCTGAGTACATGTATTTATTCTATAAAATAATTACCCTTGCCTTCACTTCCCTTTGGTAGGAGATGCTCCCTGTCTCCTGCAAGCTGTTACTCTATCCCAGGTATCTTTTTAGGTAAAAGGAAGAGAGACAGGAAAAGCTAAATAAGGAATCCTCCACATAAGGGGGGAGGGTGAGCAGCTTTGGTCTGTCTGTCCATCTGTGAGCAGCTCTGTGGCCGTTCACCTGCAGACTCACTGTCCTGGGCAGGCAAAATTCCTGCATTAGGAGAAGAAGAAAGGCCATAAAGAGGTAGCAACCAAATATTGCCTCCCCTTCACCCCAGTGCTGGGCTGGCCATTGAGATGTGTTTGTGGTGAACTGATGAAAACCACTCTGAATTTCTTATCTTTTCTGCACTTAAAACGGAAGCTTAATGTATTCTGTGTATTTTTGTTGGCAGATAGTAGTGATCATAAATTCCTTTTAATACAGTATTTCCACACCAACATAGCCTTGATGTGCAGCATACCTGGCTGTACCATGTGGGATGCTTTGATTTCTCTTTGGCAGCTGCATTTTATTCTGTCTGCCCCAATCAACAACAATTCCCCTTTCTCCATGTAGCCTCCAAATCCACTCCTGGTGTGGAGTTTTAGTGCTCTGCTAGGATCTGGGCCAGAAGGGAGGAAGGAACCAGTGTCTGCTGGGCTCAGGGTTCCACCTCCACTGTGGATCAGAGCCAGCCTGGCAGCAGAGGGACACCTTTTGTAGCTCAGGGTGGCATTTCTGGGAGGGAAAAGCAGCACTTTAGGGGTGCTGCTGGATGGGAGGGGGGTCAGTGGTGGATATCCCACTCCTCACTGTGTGGGATGGGGAGGAGCTCCTCCCAAGGAGGATCATGTGTCTCCAGCTCCCAGCTCCTCCTCAAGCAGGAGCCGCTCAGTGCTCTGAAACAATGTAACTTTGCTTGCAGGTCAGGCTGTTCCTGCAGGGTCACACATGCGGCTGAACCTGCAGACAGGAGAAAGAGAAGCCAAGCTCCCAGACAGAGAAAATGGGAAAAGTGGCACAAGAGAAGAGAGAAGAAGGAAAAGGCACAGACATGCAAGGGTTTGGGTTTAGTGGCCTGTGGGATTCATGCCTTTTATTAGAGGCCAGGTTCCCTGGTGCTCTCAATTCCTTCCTCTTCCTGAGACTCCATTGCTGGGTGAGGAGCTCAGCAGTGCTGAAAGCAGAGGCCTGTCCTTTGTGTTCCATTTGGGATGGCAGGGGAAGTGTCCTGAGTGCACATTCAGAGGAACCTTCATGGCTTCCCATGCCACGATAACAAAACTGCTTCCACAGCGTTAGTGTAGTTCTCGCAAAGTCTTTGGGCTGTCCTTGAGGTGCAGTGTTTGGGGTGAGAGGGGTCTCTCTGTGGTTTTTAGACCGAGGTACTTTCAGGGGGCTGTCTATTGGAATTTATCTGCTGCAATCTCAAAACCTTTCTCCTGTACTGCAGCAATGACGTCATCTACTGCAACGTCCAAAATGATTTGAGCTTCTGCACAAATGAGTGTATCGTCCATATAATGAAAAATGATAGTGTGAGGATGTCTTTTCCGGATGGGCGAGGGAATCTGGGCTCCAAGCCATTGACAAATAGCAGGGCTCTCCTTCATGCCTTGAGGAAATACGGTCCATTGGTACCTCTGTAAAGGTGCTTGTTGATTGTGGGATGGAAAATGCAAACCAGATTTGTCATTAGGGTGCAAGGGGGAGTCCACAAATCAGTCATTTAGTTCTATAACAACCGTCTATCAATCTTGGGGTATCATGGAGGCTGAAGGCCGGCTGGGCTGGAGGGGACCCATGTCCTCAATGACCTCATTGATTTTCCTAAGGTCCTGCAGGAGCCGCTTCTTGTATTTGCCAGGCTTTGGTATGACAAGGACAGGCGCATTGCATGGGCTAGTAGACGGTATAATGTGGCCCACAGAAAGCTGCTCCTGCACGAGGGACTGCAGGTACTTTAACTATCTGCCTGGGAGGGGCCACGGATCCACCCATGTGGGGTCGTTGGTCTTCCTGGTTAACTGTAAGGTGGCGCGCTGCTCAGTGGCCCCGTCTAAAAATCCTGAGATGTTGATAGGATCTCTAGCCTTGTCCCCCACTGGGACAAGAGGTCTCTTCCCCAAAGTGTTATTGTTGCCCAGGTGATGAATGATCTTACTGCAGCAACTGTGCCCTCAGGACCTTCCATGCAGATGGTGTCTTGACTCCAGAAGCTGGTAGTGGCTCTCCTGATGGCTAAAATTTCCACAGCAGCTGGAACCAGGGGCCATCCTTTAGCCAGTCAGAGCGGGAAATTATCATGATGTCAGCTCCTGTATCTAATAATCCTGAATGACATCTCTTTCTCCCCTTACACGACAAAGCACACTTTAGAACGGGTCTATTTCGGCCCGTAATCTGTGCCCACATCACCATTGGATCAGCTGGTGTGGTGATCATGTCCAGTAGGAGGTAGGCTCTGCCTATAACTGTTCCTTTTGGAATGAAAAGGGGAGGATCTAAGCATAGAGCCTGGACAGTTATCTCCTGCAAAGATGTCAAGGCGACTATATCAGATAATATAGTGAGTGTCTCCATCCCTTCCCTGGTGTTGGTTTAAATCAAAATGTCTCTGCACCGTTCTTCAGGCCCGTATTGGCCTGTTGGAATATGGTGAATATAAATATTGTGGATTGGAATTGAAAAGGCTCTTACCAGCTGCCTTTGGGTTCCAGGGCAGAGCTGTCTTCTGTCGAGTTGCTGCAGCAATTGAGCTGTCCCGATGGATCTGAGAAGGTCGCTGTGCTGTTTCTCCATGAGGCTGGGGAGAGTAGGGCTGAACGGCCTCACATTTGGCGTCATTGCGCGGGGCCTTTCCACGACTGTATGAGGTTTCCTGCAGACCACCGGTTTTGCTGGTTTTGGAAAGCATGTGGATGAGGGGGGCAGTGAGGACAGTGGTTGTGACACCAAGAAGGTCCCTGGTAATAGCCTGTATTTTTACAATTCTGTTGAAAATGTCTCATTTCCCCGCATTTAATGCAAGGTCATTTTTCATGTATATGTTGGGAAATAACTTGGGAGGCTGCTAGCACCACAAATACACACTGACTAGTAGGCTTATCTAGGCTGGCATAAAGGTGTTAGGATGCCCTAAGGGTGCATGCCTCAACCATTTGTGCAATGGTAGGCTTTGTGGAGTGTGACACGAGGGATGAGAAAAGGACAAAAACGCACTGACATGCAAGGCTTTGGGTTTAGTGGCCTGTGGGATTCATGCCTTTTATTAGAGGCCAGGTTCCCTGGTGCTCTCAATTCCTACCTCTTCCTGAGACTCCATTGCTGGGTGAGGAGCTCAGTAGTGCTGAAAGCAGAGGCCTGTCCTTTGTGTTCCCTTTGGGATGGCAGTGGAAGTGTCCTGAGTGCACATTCAGACGCAACTACATGGCTTCTAATGCTACAACACCAAAACTAAATGTGCAAGGTGGCTTCTTTGAATGACATTTAGTCCTTTGAAATATCTGCAGCAAGTGGTCTGAAACTGCTTTCTGAGCCTGCTCCATGGGATCAGCTGTGAGGGGCTGAGGGCTGGCCTGAGCCCTGTGATGTGTCCCACTGGGAGCAGGCCCACAGCCTCACCTGCAGAGCAGGCACTGCCAGAGGCCCTGGAGATCTCACCTGCTCTGCACCCACCTTTATAAATGTGCTGTAAACATCAGCTGGTGCTGACTTTCCCCTTGGACCCCCTGGTTTAGTCAATATGGGGAATTTCTTTCCTGAAGCCCGTGGGACTTCCCCCTGGCAGCTGTGATGGGGATGCTTGGGGATTGTGGGGGTTTGGGGGCAGCTGCCCATGCAGGGGCTGAGCTCGGGGCCCTGTTGGGCCCATGGCCCCCAGCAGCAGCAGCAGCAGCCACAGGGCCCAAAGCCCCACGCCCCTTGCCCAGCACAGCCTGCCCTGTCCCTGCAGCTGTCACCCGAGTGGGACCCAGGGGCCAGTGGCCGCTGGCAGCAGCAGGAATGCGGGCATGGCAGGATGCCCTGGCTTGGCTTTTGTCTCTTGAACAATGCAAGCTCAGGGCAGTGCAGAGCAGGCTGGGAAGCAGAGGCTTGAGCCTTTGCTGGCTGCAAGCCTTAAAGATCAGCCCCTGCAGCAGCCCAGATGCAGGTGCCCCAGTTATCAAGGCTGTGGTGGCCTTCAGAGCGTGCGGGTGGATTTTGCATGCCTGTGGCCTGCTGCCTGCTCTGGGCCCAGGAGCTCCTGTGGCTCCAGCAGGAAGGGTGGCTGAAGGTTTGCTGCCTGCTTTGGTGGCATGGCTACAGGGGCCAGTGCTGTGAGAGCCCCCTGGGTGAGAGCTGGTGACAGCTGAGCTCTTGGGGACAACGCTGTGCCCCAGGGCAGGAAGAGCAGCAGAGCCCAGTGGCAGGAGTGGTGTCAATGGGAGCCCCTGTGCACAGGGACCCCTAGCCCCAGGGTGGCTGTGCCAGCACCCCCAGGGAACTCCAGCCCTGTGAACTCGGATCAAGAGGAACCCACAAGTGTTCAAACGCTGCCTGTGCCCAAAAGAATGGCAAGAAGTAGAGATGTTTTAAAAAGAAACAGTATTTATTTGCCGAAGATCAGCAAAAGCTCGTATTTACAGAACATGTTTCATTTTAAAAATTCTTATAACAACAACAATTTACAGAAGATATTTACATGGGATCCGATGGACTAACAATCTTCAAAACATATTTACAGAAATCTTCTAACGCAGTGAACATATTTACAAGAAACTTGAAGCTTTCAGACATATTTACAAAGGCGTGGCATCTGCGCCATCGTCTGCATCAGTCCTGGAAGAAAGGAAGCAGCAGAGCTGGACTCAGCTGCCAGCACTGGGCCCAGCAGGGCTGGGAGCTGGGCCCCAGGGGCTGGGCCGGGGCTGGCAGGGCTGGCCTGGCCCCAGGCAAGCGCAGGGCAGGCCGGGGCTGGTGCTTGTGCCACCACAATCCAGGCCCCATGCGGGCACCGTGTCCCTGAGCGGGGCCATTCAGCCCAGCCCCAGCCTGGCGCCAGGGGACCCAGTGTGTCTGTGGGCAGGGCGTGGGAAGCAGCTGCCTGTCTTACCTGTGGGGCTCCATCTTCATCCAAGGACCATGGGCTCCTCCTCATCATCGTCATCGACTTCCATGTTCTCGATATCATCCTCCTCATCAAACTCCATGTCTTCGATGTTGTCCTCCTCCTCTACTTCCATGTCCTCCACAGGATCTTCCTCGTCCACCTCCATCTTCTCCTCCCTCTCTAGCACCATGTCCACTTCCATCTCCTCCACAGAGTCTCTGGCACTCTGCAAGGGGCAGCACAAACTCCCATTTTGCTTCCTGCCCCACACCATCCATTCCCACATGGCTGCAGCCTGCCCAAGCCGGGTGCTCCCCTGCCTGGAATGGCACTGTACCTCCACTGGCACAGCAGTGCACATCCTTCTGGGATCGGTGCTCCAGAGCAGGCAGCAGAAAAAGCCCAGTCAGCAGCAACAGCTCAGCAGTGAGGGGCAGAACACACAGCGAGTGGCAACTAATGCTTGGCAGCCAGTGAAGTGCCTGCTCTGCTCGTTTCCAGGTTCTGGACGTTCCACCTGGAACCCTGTGGGAGCTGTGATGTCACTGAAATTTCAGGGCTGCTGTGCAGTGGGAGATGGGGATGCCAGAACGATCAAATCCTTGAATGATTTGGCTTGCAAGGGACCCTAAAGATCATCTGGTTTCAAGCTGAGAAACCTCCCAGCACACCAGGTTGCTGTGGCCCCTGTCCCACCTGGCCTTGGATGTTGCTGGGGATGGGGCATCCACAGCCTCTCTGCACTGGTCCCGGTGTCCGGGACAAGCACTCTGAGAGTAAAGAACTTCTTCCCATCATCAAATCTCTTCAAACTCTTGCAGTTTGATCCCATTCCCCTGTGTCCTGTCACTACAGTTCCTGAGAAAGAGTCCTCTCCCACTTCCCTGTAGATCAGGCTTTTCCTGCAGGGTCACACGTGTGGCTGAACCTGCAGACAGGAGAGAGAAGCCAAGCTCCCACTCAGAGAAAATGGGGAAAATGACAAGAGAGATGAGAGTAGGAGGAAAAAGTAGAGACATGCAAGGCATTGGTTTGGGTGGGCTGTGGGATTCATGCCTTTTATTGGAGGCCAGGTTCCCTGGTGCACTCAGTTCCTGTGTGGTGGCCTGCCCACAGCCAGCCTCTGTGAGTGACCTGCTCTCCCAGAGCTGGGAGCACGCTTGCTTAAACTGCTGGTGAGTGAGGCTCTAAAGGGATCTTTGTGTGGAACTCCAAACATTGTGTATTGCAATCAAGAGGGTCCAGGGAGGGAAACAAAATGGGGCTGGGGACACAGGGTTTTATATGGGGGGGAATGGCAGCAGAGCATTACAGTAAGCCGGGACCAATAGGGTATAAGAGAGTGGGGAACATTCTAGAGGGAGTACATATACGGAAAATACAGCAGTTGAACTGGGTGACACCAGCAAAATGTGCGGAATCAGCATGAGCCTGCAAATGCCCATGGGTGACACCATTGCATTTAGAGCGGTGTCTCTCTTTTACCTTGGTCATTTTGCCCTGAGGTATTACAGTTCCAATGGTAGGCCCCTGGGCCCTCACCTCTCCCTCCTTTTTGTTTTCTATAAAGAATGCTTCTGCCATAGAGGTTTGCAGGCATTTAGCAAAAATGGATACAATAACCAGCACAATGAATACAATAAACAAAGCCCACAAAACAGTCTTAACTAGAGATGAGAGCCAGCTTTTGATCCCCCAGTGTCTGAAAAGTCCACTGAACCAGTCGTTGTTGCCTCCTGTCTGGATCTTGTTTCCTTGATCTTTCAGCAGCTGGATGCTCTGGTATATTGACTCCCTCTGTGACAGCAGGTTGAAAAAACACATGCCTTCAAATGCCTATCAGCCATGGCCATGGACAAGAAATTAGGGCTTGACTGTGGAAGCACCCAGCTGAAGGCACGCGGCTCAGGGAGGAGCACCCAGATTCCTGCTGCAGCGGCAACAAATGGCAGCATCCTGTGACTTTAGCTCATGTAGTATCTGGAGGCTTGGGTGGCCTAAAAGTGAACAGATAAAGAGAGTAGAAGGTGAAACGTAAGTTCTGGTCCCACTAAACTTTCTCTTCTGTATGACGAGGGTGTGAACACAGCTTATCAGAAGGGTCATATGTCAATGCTAAAATATAGTTTTTACAATACTCAAATCATATATCCTGGTTAGAGGTGTGTGAGCTATCTTGGTCTTGGTGTGGGTGGTCAACGGTGCTTAGGAGATCTTCGTCTGTCCTTTTATCCTTTCTCTTTCCCAGGCTGATGTTCTCACTCTTCCGCTTTCATTCTGTTCTTCTGATGGTGGCTCTGGTGTTTGCCTCGCCATTCCCAGAAATGGTTTTATGATTTTGCTGGGGTCCGTCTTGGGTTTGCTGTTGGAGAGACACAAGTGCATTTTCTTCCCCAAGTAATTATTGGGAACAGGCCCATAATTTCTTTAGGTTCAGGTTCTTTGATCAACGCAGGTGGCTTTTCTTTTAATTGGGCTTCAGTTGAATTAGTAAAATGCCTGATGATTGGGGGAGTTTTCTCCATCAATGAGTTGTTCAAAATGTTGAATACCTAAAGAGCCTTGGCCAGTCTCTGAAAGGGAGATAATATCTGGACTCCCCACCCAGGTGATCAAGGATCCTTTTGATGGATCAGTGAGCCCTATTCACTCGGGACTGTCCTGTGGCGGAGTGTGGTATGCCTGTCACATATTTTATACCCCGGTGGTCAGAAATGTGTTGGAATCAGTACAAGATATAAGCAGGAGCATTATCAGTTTTAATTTCCTGTGGAACTGCTAAGGGACAAAAAATTAAAAAGTGATGTTTTATGGCGTTTTTGATTTCTTCACCAACATGGGCAGAGGCAAAAACCGCGCTGGAAAAGGCATCGATTGAGACGTGGATGTATTTTAGTCTGCCAAAGCGGCTTAGTGTGTGATGTCTGATGGCCAGAGTTGGAGACTCTCTCGTCCACTTGGATTGACTCCAGCTCTGACAGAAGCAAGGCCATGTTCCTGACCATTTGGGCAGGTGGCTCCAGTGGATCTTGCCTGGTCTCAGGTAATTTTAAAGATCCTAAGCAGCACAGGAATATTTTGATGATCAAAGTGATGGCTGATCCTAGCCTGTTCAAAAACTATCTAAGGCGTATTGCAGTGGTTCAGATGTTTGAAGTAGCCAATTGAGGTGGTTTTGAGTCAGAAGTATGGATATATTCACAAGGTCTGTTCCTGCAAGGGAGCACTGACGCTCTCTAGTTTTCCTGATCAGTTCTGCAGTAACTTTCTGTGGGGTTGTAATAGTTTTAGTAGGTTGGTGTGCTCTGAAAACACATTGCATTTCTGTCAGGGGATCGGAGGTAGTTGAGTCCCACTGAAACATAAATGCATGGAATTTTGGACTTACATCAAGGATTGCCAGGGAGAAAGGAAAATCAGGGTGGTATCTGTGTGCCTGTTTAGTCTGAATCGCCTGGGGTACCTTTTGTACAGCTGCTTCCTCTGACAGTGTCAGTGATCACGGGGAATTGAGTTCTTCACTGTGTTTAAGGAGCAGCAGGAACAGTGGCGCAAGATCTTCTGTGGTGATTCCCAGCAGTGAATGTACCCAACTGATGCTTCCACAGAGCCTGTGGAGTCCTCGCAGAGTCTTTGGGTTGTCCTTGATTTGCAGTGTTTGGGGTGTGATGGTTCTCTCTGTGCTTTTTAGGCCAAGGTACTTCCAGGGTGCTGTCTTTTGGACTTTATCTGCTGCAATCTCAAAACCTTTCTCCTGTACTGCAGTGATGATGTCTTCTACTGCAACGTCCAAAATTATTTGAGCTTCTGCACAAATGAGTGTATAGTCCATATAATGAAAAATGATAGTGTGAGGATGTCTTTTCCGGATGGGTAAGGGAATTTGGGCTCCAAGCCATTGACAAATAGCAGGGCTCTGCTTCCTTTTTTGAGGAAATAGGGTCCACTGGTACCTCTGTAAAGGTGCTGGTCGGTTTAGGGATGGAAAAGGCAAACCAGATTTGTCATTAGGGTGCAAGGGGTAGTCAACAAATCAATCATTTAGTTCCATCACAACCATCTATCAATCTTGGGGTGTCATGCAGGCTGAGGGCAGGCTGAGCAGGAGGGGACCCATGTCCTCAATGACCTCGTTGATTTTCCTAAGGTCCTGCAGGAGCCGCTTCTTGTCTTTGCCAGGCTTTTGTATGACAAGGACAGGCGCATTCCAGGGGCTAGTAGACGGTATAATGTGGCCCACAGAAAGCTGCTCCTGCACGAGGGACTGCAGGGCCTTTAACTTTCTGCCTGGGAGGGGCCACTGATCCACCCATGTGGGGTCGTTGGTCTTCCTGGTTAACTGTAGGGTGGCGCGCTGCTCAGTGGCCCCGTCTAAAAATCCTGAGATGTTGATAGGATCTCTAGCCTTGTCCCCCACTGGGACAAGAGGTCTCTTCCCCAAAGTGTTATTGGTGTCCAGGTAATGAATGATCTTACTGCAGCAACTGTGCCCTCAGGACCTTCCATGCAGATGGTGTCTTGACTCTAGAAGCTTGTAGTGGCTCTCCTGCTGGCTAAAATTTCCACAGCAGTTGGAACTAGGGGCCATCCTTTAGCCAATCAGAGCAGGAAATTATCATGATGTCAGCTCCTGTATCTAATAATCCTGAAAGACATCTCTTTCTCCCTTTACATGACAAAGCACACTTTAGAACGGGTCTATTTCGGCCCGTAATCTGTGCCCACATCACCATTGGATCAGCTGGTGTAGTGATCATGTCCAGTAGGAGGTGGGCTCTGGCTATAACTGTTCCTTTTGGAATGAAAAGTTGAGGATCTAAGCATAGAGCCTGGGCAGTTATCTCCTGCAAAGATGTCAAGGCGACAACATCAGATAGTGTAGTGAGTGTCTCCATCCCTTCCCTGGTGTTGCTTAAAATCAAAATGTCTCTGCACCGTTCTTCAGGCCCGTATTGGCCTGTTGGAATATGGTGAACATAAATATTGTGGATTGGAATTGAAAAGGCTCTTACCAGCTGCCTTTGGATTCCAGGGCAGAGCTGTCTTCTGTCGAGTTTCTGCAGCAATCGAGCTGTCCCGATGGATCTGAGAAGGTCGCTGTGCAACCTTCTCCACGATGTTGGGGAGAGTAGGGCTGAACGGCCTCGCATTTGGTGTCACTGCGCGGGGCCTTTCCACGTCTGTGTGGGGTTTCCTGCAGACCACTGGTTTTGCTGGTTTTGGAAAGCATGTGGATGCGGGGGGCAGTGAGGACAGTGGTTGTGACACCTAGAAGGTCCCTGGTAATAGCCTGTATTTTTACAATTCTGTTGAAAATGCCTCATTTCCCCACATTTAATGCAAGGTCATTTTTCATGTATATGTTGGGAAATAACTTGGGAGGCTGCTAGCACCACAAATACACACTGACTAGTAGGCTTATCTAGGCTGGCATAAAGGTGTTAGGATGCCCTACGGGTGCATGCCTCAACCATTTGTGCAATGGTAGGCTCTGGGGAGAGTGACATGAGGGATGAGACAAGGACAAAAACGCACTGACATGCAAGGCTTTGGGTTTAGTGGCATGTGGGATTTATGCCTTTTATTAGAGGCCAGGTTCCCTGGTGCACTCAATTCCTGCCTCTTCTTTAGATTTCATTGCTGGAGGAGTAGCTCAGTAGTGCTGAAAGCAGAGGCCTGTCCTTTGTGTTCACTTTGGGATGGCAGTGGAAGTGCCCTGAGTGCACATCCAGACGCACCTACATGGCTTCTCATGCCACAACACCAAAACTAAATGTGCAAGGTGGCTTCTTTGAATGACATTTAGTCCTTTGAAATATCTGCAGCAAGTGGTCTGAAACTGCTTTCTGAGCCTGCTCCTTGGGATCAGCTGTGAGGGGCTGAGGGCTGGCCTGAGCACGGTGCTGTGTCCCACTGGGAGCAGCCCACAGCCTCACCTGCAGAGCAGGCACTGCCAGAGGCCTTGGAGATCTTCCCTGCTCTCCACCCACCTTTATAAATGTGCTATAAACATCAGCTGGTGCTGACTTTCCCCTTGGACCCCCTGGTTTAGTCAGTATGGGGAATTTCTTTCCTGAAGCCTGTGGGATTTCCCCCTGGCAGCGGTGATGGGGATGCTCGGGGAGTGTGGGGCTCTGAGGGCAGCTGTCCGTGCAGGGGCTGAGCTCGGGGCCCTGTTGGGCCCATGGCCCCCAGCAGAAGCAGCAGCAGCAGCAGAAGCAGCAGCCCCAGGGCCCAAAGCCCCGTGCCCCCTGCCCAGTACAGCCTGCCCTGTCCCTGCAGCTGTCACCGGAGTGGGGCCCAGGACCAGTGGCCGCTGGCAGCAGCAGGAATGCGGGCATGGCAGGATGCCCTGGCTTGGCTTTTTTATCTTGAAAAATGCAACCTCAGGGCAGTGCAGAGCAGGCTGGGAAGCAGAGGCCGGAGCCTTTAGAGGCTGCAAGCCTTAAAGATCAGCCCCTGCAGCAGCCCAGATGCAGGTGCCCCAGTTATCAAGGCTGTGGTGGCCTTCAGAGCGTGCGGGTGGATTTTACATGGCTGTGGCCTGCTGCCGGCTCTGGGCCCAGGATTCCCTGTGGCTCCAGCAGGAAGGATGGCTGAAGGTTTGCTGCCTGCTTTGGTGGCATGGCTGCCGGGGCCAGTGCTGTGAGAGCCCCTGGGTGAGAGCTGGTGACAGCTGAGCTCTTGGACACAGCGCTGTTCTCCAGGCCTGGAAGAGCAGCAGAGCCCAGTGCGGGCAGTGCTATCAGTGGGAGCCCCTGTGCACAGGGACCCCCAGCCCCAGGGTGGCTGTGCCAGCACCCCCAGGGACCTCCAGCCCTGGGAACTCGGATCAAGAGAAACCCACAAGGGTGCAAACGCTGACTGCGCCCAAAGGAATGGCAAAGAGAAGTGAGGTTTTAAAAAGAAGCAGTATTTATTTGCCAAAGATTGGCAAAATCTCAGATTTACAGAACATGTTTCATTTTAAAAATCCCTATAACAACAACAATGTACAGAAGATATTTACATGGGATCCGATGGACTAACAATCTTCAAAACATATTTACAGAAATCTTCGAAGGCAGTGAACATATTTACAAGAAACATGAAGCTTTCCAACATATTTACAAAGGCGTGGCATCTGCGCCATCGTCTGCATCAGTCCTGGAAGAAAGGAAGCAGCAGGGCTGGACTCAGCTGCCAGCACTGGGCCCAGCAGGGCTGGGAGCTGGGCCCCAGGGGCTGGGCCGGGGCTGGCAGGGCTGGCCTGGCCCCAGGCAAGCGCAGGGCAGGCCGGGGCTGGTGCTTGTGCCACCACAATCCAGGCCCCATGCGGGCACCATGTCCCTGAGCGGGGCCATCCAGCCCAGCCCCAGCCTGGCGCCAGGGGACCCAGTGTGCCTTTGGGCAGGGCGTGGGAAGCAGCTGCCTGTCTTACCTGTGGGGCTCCATCTTCATCCAAGGACCATGGGCTCCTCCTCATCATCGTCATCGACTTCCATGTCCCCGATATCGTCATCCTCCTCATCAACCTCCATCTCTTCTATGTTTTCCTCCTCCTCTACTTCCATGTCCTCCACAGGATCTTCCTCGTCCACCTCCATCTTCTCCTCCCTCTCCAGCACCATGTCCACTTCCATCTCCTCCACAGAATCTCTGGCACTCTGCAAGGGGCAGCACAATCTCCCAGTGGGCTTCCTGTCCCACACCATCCATTCCCACATGGCTGCAGCCTGCCCAAGCCGGGTGCCCCCCTGCCTGGAATGGCACTGTACCTCCACTGGCACAGCAGTGCACATCCTTCTGGGATCGGTGCTCCAGAGCAGGCAGCAGGAAAAGCCCAGCCAGCAGCAACAGCTCAGCAGTGAGGGGCAGAGCACACAGTGAGTGGCAACTGACGCTTGGCAGCCAGTGAAGTGCCTGCTCTGCTCGTTTCCAGGTCCTGGACGCTCCACCTGGAACCCTCTGGGAGCTGTGATGTCACTGAAATTTCAGGGCTGCTGTGCAGTGGGAGATGGGAATGGCAGAATGATCAAGTCCTTGAATGGTTTGGCTTGGAAGGGACCCTAAACATCATCGGGTTCCAAGCTGAGAAACCTCCCAGCACACCAGGTTGCTGTGGACCCTGTCCCACCTGGCCTTGGATATTGCTGGGGATGGGGCATCCACAGCCTCTCTGCACTGATCTCTGTGTCAGGGACAAGCACCCTGAGAGTAAAGAACTTCTTCCCATCATCAAATCTCTTCAAACTCTTGCAGTTTGATTCCATTCCCCCGTGTCCTGTTACTACAGTTCCTGACAAAGAGTCCTCCCCCACTTCCCTGTGGGTCAGACTTTTCCTGCATGGTCACACGCGTGGTTGAACCTGCAGACAGGAGAGAGAGAAGCCAAGCTCCCACTAAGAGAAAACGGGGAAAGTGACAAGAGAGATAAGAGTAGGCGGAAAAAGTAGAGACATGCAAGGCATTGGTTTGGGTGGGCTGTGGGATTCATGCCTTTTATTGGAGGCCAGGTTCCCTGGTGCACCCAGTTCCTGTGTGGTGGCCTGTCCACAGCCAGCCTCTCTCAGTGACCTGCCCTCCCAGAGCTGGGAGCACGCTTGCTTAAACTCGTTCACTTGCGTGTGAACGAGGCAAGAGATGGATCTTTGTGTGGAACTCCAAACATTGTGTATTGCAATCAAGAGGGTCCAGGGAGGGAAACAAAATGGGTCTGGGGACACAGCGTTTTATATGGGGGGGAATGGCAGCAGAGCATTACAGTAAGCCAGGACCAATAGGGTATAAGAGAGTGGGGAACATTCTAGAGGGAGTACATAGAAGGAAAATACAGCAGTTGAACTGGGTGATACCAGCACGACGTGCGGCATCAGCATGAGCCTGCAAATGCCCATGGGTGACACCATTGCATTCAGAGCAGTGTCTCTCTTTTACCTTGGTCACTTTGCCCTGGGGTATTACAGTTCCAATGGTAGGCCCCTGGGCCCTCACCTCTCCCTCCTTTTTGTTTTCTATAAAGAAGGCTTCTGCCACAGAGTTTTGCAGGCATTTAGCAAAAATGGATACAATAACCAGCACAATGAATACAATAAACAAAGCCCACAAAACAGTCTTAACTAGAGATGAGAGCCAGCTTTTGATCCCCCAGTGTTTGAAAAGTCCACTGAACCAGTCGTTGTTGCTTTGCATCTGGATCTTATTTCCTTGATCTTTCAGAAGCTGGATGCTCTGGTATATTGACTCCCTCTGTGACAGCAGGTTGAAAAAACACATGCCTTCAAATGCCTAGCAGCCATGGCCATGGGCATGAAATTGTGGCTTGTCTATGGAAGCACCCAGCTGAAGTCATGCAGCTCAGGGAGAAGCATCCAGATTCCTGCTGCAGCGGCAACAAACGGCAGCATCCTGTGACTTTAGCTCATGTAGTATCTGGAGGCTTGGGTGGCCTAAAAGTGAACAGATAAAGAGAGTAGAAGGTGAAACGTAAGTTCTGGTCCCACTAAACTTTCTCTTCTGTATGCCAAGGGTGTGAACACAGTTTATCAGAAGAATCATATATCAATGCTAAAATATAGTTTTCCCAAACTTTATGTCATACATCGTGGTCGTGGTTTGAGAGGAAGTGAGGTTTTTGAGATGCTGTGGTCACACCAATGAGTGCTCAGATTGAATATTGGCACCTGGTGTGGCCACTGGGGACATGGATACGCCTCTGAGAACACAGGAGTTCAAAGCAGAGAACTCCCAGGGAAGCTGTCTTGGGTTCTGGCAGGGAAAAAAGGTCAGACCTCTCCTGCCATCTGGGCGGGGCAGGGGAAGCCATGCAGCCAGGTGAGGATGGTCTGGCCCCAAGGATGGAAGGGTGGAAGAGTGGAAGAGCACCGAGAGGCATCGGGCAGCCACCCACCCCCAGGAGAGAGAGAGAGAGAGAGAGAGAGAGGGAGCGCGCCAGCCTGTGTTCGTGACTGTGCTACCTTGAAACTTGATAAGGTGTGCCCGCAGCACGGATGGGAAGGAGAAGGGAGGGAGCGGGGGGTGCAGGAAGAACGTGTCCGGCCGTTGTGGGACTTCTGGGCGGGCAGAGCCCGAGATTTTAACCCTTATTTTGGACAATGAAAACTTTGCAGTATATTATCCTTCCTAGAAGAGAGATAGAGATGAAACAGAGGAAGAAATGGGCAAGTGTGATGAAAGTTCCTGCAAGTGAAAGATGTCAAAAGAGTGGGGAAGAATCTTAGGTGAGAAGAGATGATGCAGTGGCCTTAGCTGGACTTTTCTTGTATAGCCCTGGACAGAACCATGTTTCTTGTGACACAGAGACTGCATCCAGGGGGAGGCAATGGCTCAAAGCCAAGAGGGTTAAGTGATGAGAGACCTTGGCCCCAGGGGGTGAAATTTGGGGGGACAGGTGTCCCGAAACTGAGAGACTGTGCTCTTTTTGGACCGGGACAAAGCATCCTTAAAAGGAAAACCCTAGAAGCAGCTCTGGTCCATGTGCAGTGGTGAGAGCACTGGACATGGAAGGAAGAGGTCACGATGGCAGATGTTCTCCAGGTGGTGCCACCAGTGACATGGAAACACATGTGTGGGAATCCATAAAAATCAGAGAGTTTTAGGAAGGTTGTATAAAGGACAGGCCGCAGAAACAGCAAGAATTGTGAAGTGCTAAAGCAGCAGAAAAAGATATATAAGCTGTAGCGAAGACAACAGGGCTGTGTAATGGGCCTGAGAAGTTGCAACAAGTTTATTTAGTATATATCTAGAAGGTTGTGCTTATGAATACAGCTTTATTTGTTGTCTCTTATAAACGAGCCATTGTTTTGGAGAATTGGCCCCTATCGTGTTAAGCAAAGCTACGTGTGTTTAAGATGATTGGATAGAACTACTGTTGGTATGCTTTTGCTCTATGTAATTGGCTGAGACGCATTTATGGTATGTTATAACATTAAGTTTCTTTGGCCTGCTGCCTGGTCAGCGAGCTGTACGCATCTTTCCATTGTCATAACTATGTAATGAGACTGATGCTGAAAACATAAAAAGCTCTAGACACTGATCAAAGCAGCCCCATCCTGTTCGCGTCTGTATATAAACTGCCAGCGTACCAAACATGAGGTTTTGACGGTGTTTCCTGGGGAAACCTATGGCACAAGAAGGACTCCTCTCCTCTTGATGAACAGAGAATTGATTATCTAAAGGGTGGTGATGGACCGAGAGTTGGTGATCTGAGAGATGGATGTACTGGAAATTTAGTAGGAGGAGGAGGAAATGTTTTTGGAAGGTTTTCATTTTCCCTGTGTGTTTCTTTTTACTTGTAGTGTCGTTAATAAAGTTTTCTTTTCTTTATTTCTAAGTGCGGCCCTGCTTTGCTTATTCCTGGTCACATCTCACAGCAGAAACCAGGGAGAGTGTATTTTCATGGGGGCACTGGCTTTGTGCCAATGTCAAACTATGACATATATATATAATAATAAAATAATAAATCAAGACTTCTGAAATATGGAGTCAAATCCTCGTCTCTTCCTGCATGCAAAGACCCCTTTGACCACCGTCACATGTGCCCTGGCTGGCTGCAGGCTAGGCACATGTCCTGCCCTCCTGCTCAGTGCCAAAGGCAGCAGGGATGTGCAGCTCTGGGCACCGCTCTGAGCATGGCCAGCACAGTCTGGGCACCACGGACAGCTGGGACAAGGGCACAGGAGCCTTCAGCTGACGGGCGGTTTCTGCTTTCTCTCCTTGCAGCCGGGCTCTGTGGGTGCTGAGGCTGCTCTGGGCTCTGCCAGGGCTCTGCTGGAGCTCAGCACCAGGCCGGAATCAGCCAAAGAAGAAATGGTGTGACCTGCAGCACAGACTTGCTTGAGCATTTTGGCAGCACAGCTCAAGTCTGCAGAGTGTACACCTCCAAGGGAAAACATGACACCCCTCAAAAAATAAACTTGTTCAGTAACTTCTGAAATGAAATCAATCTGGGAGGACCCCAAATGACATTTTTCAGCTTGCTGAAGCTGTAGCTCAGCCCTTCTCTGAACAGTTCTCTCCCCCGCCACCTGCCTTTTACTTCCTAACTGCTCCCTCTTTTCCCGCAGTGAGTTCCCAGGCCATTGCAGTCTCCATCACACTGTTGCCTTCCTTGGTGCCCCTCAGTATGAGGAAGGCAGAGCCCCAGGCTTAGGGACTCATCCTGTCACTGGCTGAGGAGCAGCAATGTCTCAGAGGTCCAGTGGGATTTTAGTGGGATTTTAGTGTCACTCAGAGCCACTCTCCAGCCCTCAGCTCTCCTCACTGCTGAGCTCCCACTCCCTTTTCCTCATCCTTGCAGCAGGATGAGCTCTGTGAATCCCCTTGAGCCTCCCCACTCTTCCCAGCCCATGCACCTCCCTCAGTTAGGGTGAAGCTGAAGCTTCTCTGTCTCCTGTGGCACACCAGTCCAGTGCCCTGTGCAGGGAGCCCCAGCCCCAGAGCACAGCACACAACACTGCAGTCCGGGCTGGAGCAGCTGCCCTGCAGCCCTGGCTTGGCTGTTTGTGGCAAGGGAATGCTCCTTGTTTCCAGCTGTCCCTGCAGGACGGCCCCAGGGCAGAGCCCAGCCGGGCTCCCACTGCAGCCCCTGGAGCTTGGGGCAGACAGTGCTCCCAGAGCTGAGGTTCCTGGGCAGCACCCGGAGCTGTGCCTTGCACTCTGTGGCCATGTGTCACAGTGCAGGCTGGCTCATGCTCTGTAAATGTACCAGCCCTGGTTTGACTGCCAGGGGCCTTGCCCAGTCACATCTCTCCCAGGGCTGCAGCATTTCACTGGCCAGAATCTGACAAGGCATAGAGATCAGAGCAATGAAATTCTCCAGACTGGGTTTTTCAAAAGCCCTTTAGAAGGAAGGGCTTGAGAATAAACGCTCTCTGTTTGCCACATGAACAATGGGGTGAGTGCTCTCTCTGTCTCCAACCTACTGCCCCCCAGCCAACGTTACAGCCACCCACTCCCTCACACATCCCCCCCGTGCCTTCCCTCTGCCGTGTCCTGTCAGGGCTCCCCAGCCCCTCTTCCCTTCCTGGCCCCGTCCCCTCAGGCTCTGCCCCAGCCCAGCCAAGCTGCCCAGCAGCAGCGCCGCAGCCCCACAGCAGCTCCAGAGCAGCCCCATCCAGAGGCATCTGGGAGCCCTCAGCAATACAGCCAGCAGCACACGGGCAGGAGGACACGGATGGCGCTTCCTGCCTGGCACAGGGTTTGTGGCCATCTCCAGGCACTGCTCTCACAGGGATCCCCGCAGCCCCGGCCCCTGCCCAGCCGCTCTGTCACCAGCACAAAGGCTTCAGCAGAACCACCACAGGCTAAGGGGTTTCTGGCCATTTTCCCTGCAACACTGCACACCTGGGCAGCTTTCTGAGCACAAGCACCCTTTTCCCCCTCTTCCCCTATGCCCTGCAGACCCTGGGCAGCAAAAGAAAGCTCCTGGGAGTCTGTGTATTATAACACACTCTATATTCATGTACTAAAGAAAAAACAAATAGAAGAAAACAAAAAGAAAAATCTTTAAGAAATGGAAAATTCCCGCTGGCTCAGGTGGCCTCAGCAGACAGAGGAATCAGCTCTCTGCAGAGCTCCAGCAGCGCAGCCAGCCGAGCCCGCACAGACGAGGCCGTGTCCTCCATGCCCAGCAGAGCTGATCTTGCACCCTCTGGAAGATGGAATAACGCTCACTCTGCAGCGTCTGGAGGACATACAATGTTTCAAGTGCCAGATCTGACACGGCACTGCTGGTGTCCTCTGTCAGGCGTTCAAGGGCTGAAAGAGAAAGGAACAGAGCCATGGTCAGATCCCGGATCTGCGGGGAGCCGAGGAGAGCCCCCTGCCAGGGCCATCCCAGCCGGCTCTAGCCATGGCCAGGAGGGAGCAGGGACCAACGGGAGCAGCCCGAAGCTGCTGGCCACGACTCGCCCCGGTGGCCCTGAAATCTCTGTGTGCTCTGCCCACGCCGCCCCTGGCCCGCACAGGGAGCAGAGCCCTCCGCAGCCGGGGCAGAGCTTGCAGCTCCCCCGGCAGCCCCCGCTGCCAGCCCGCTGCCCTCACTCACCGTTGCATATGAGCCGGAGCTCTTCCTTCTTCCCCCTCAGGTGCTGCGCGGCCATCCCTGTGAACACAGAGCCTGTCACGGCGCCAGCGGCACAGCTCCCTGCCAGCGGCGCTGCCGGCGCTGTGGCCACACGGGCTGCTGGCCCGGTAGGGCTCAGCCCGGCCCTTGCCGCACGCTGCCGCCCCAGGGCACGGCTGCCAGAGGGCGGCAGCAGCAATGCCCAGGTCAGGCGGGGCTCCACGGCGCCGGGCCCGGCTGGCGCTGCCGGGGCAGCAGGCGGGGCTGGGGCCGAGCTGCGGCGGGCCGGGGAGGGAGCCCGGGGTCGTTGCTCACCGATGAACCTGATGGCCGCCGCTCGCAGGGGCTCCTGTGGGCTCTGCAGGTAGGGCAGGGCCCGGCGCAGGTGCTCGGCCGCTCTGCTCCTGTCCTCTGCCAGCTGGAGAGAGCGGCAGGAGGGAAGGGTTGGCGCGGGCTCAGCTCCTAGGCCGGGCGCTGCCTGCATCCAGCCCCGGCCTCCCCTGCCCGCAGAGCCCTGAGGCGCGGCCAGCAGCCGCCGGCGCCGGGCTCCCGAGGGGAGGGGCAGAGGGCCGGCTGCTGCCCGGGAAACCGCGGTGCCGCCCCGCAGCCCCGCAGCCCCGCCAGGCCGGGGCTCCATCGGGAGCCTGGAGAAGAGCCCGCGTGGCCTCTGGGTGCAGAGGCACAGCTGCCCGGCCCGCACACTGAGCACCGCGCTCAGGGAGCTTCTCCGGGCTGAGCCTGGGGCTTGCAGGCCGTCCTTACCAGGCACTCGCTGAACTTCCACAGATTCTGGTTCTTCACCAGTCTTTCAAGATCCCTACTCTTCAGGAACTCGGCCACACATAGCAGCGTTTCCTGAGAAGCCTGGAGAAGAGCAGAAAGGCAGGGATGGCCCCACAGCCCAGGGTGCAGGACCCGTGTCCCTGTGCCAAGGCCTGGAGGAGGCTGCAGCCCGGCAGGTGCCAGGGCAGGAGGCAGTCGAGCCTCCTGCCATGGGGACAGCAGCAGCCCACGAGTCCTCACCTGTGCCACAAGCCGATTCTCATCATGGCAGTGGAAGAAGAGGGGCAGCAGGCTCTGGCGCAGGAGTGTCATCAGGGCCTTTTTTTCCTTTTTCCTTTCTGGAAGAGTCACCAGTGTTCGGAAGAGCAGTATGGAGAGCAGCTGCACCTGGCTATTGTTCTGTATGGAAGGAAGAAAAAAAGACCTCAGCATTGAGGCTGCACGGGGCTCAGCTTGGCACAGGCCTGCAAATCCACAGGGCACCAAGTGTCCGGGCAACACCCAGTGGCCGTGGCTGGGAGCAGTGAGCCTTACGTGGTCAAAGAGTGGCAGGAGGGCCTCAAGCAGCTGCAGTGTGATGGGGCTGGGCATCAGCATGTCATTGTCCAAGATGATAAAGCTGAGTAGCATGACTGTCATGAAAACTATCTCTCCATCTGCATCCCACAGGAACTCCACAAGACCTTCAGTCAGGCTCCACATTTTTTCGGTCTGTGTGGAACACAAGTTTGAGAAACGCCATTCTGCTGTCGCAGGGCCCAGAGGCCAAAGGCCTGTCCCGAAGCACTCGGGCAGCTGAACTGGAAGCCAGGAGAGCTGGGAGCAGCTGCCCCAGCACTCAAAGCCCTGCCAAGCCTAAGCGACTGCATTCCCCAGCTCAGCCTCAGCCGCTGCCCCCTTCTCACCATGGAGGGCTCCTCAATGAGCTCGAGAAGGGCCCTGAGCGCCAGGCGACACCTCTCCCTGCACTCGCTCTGCAGCTGCCTTGACAAGATTTGCAGGACTTTGTTAGCACCATGTTCACTCAAGTCCAGGAACTCGAGGACCTGAAAGGCACAGGGCAGTGACAGGGACCCGGCCGGCAGGAGCCCAGAGCCACATGGGGCTGAGCCCAGGCAGCAGCACAGGGCGCGGGCACCGTGCCAGGCAGCTGCGGCTCCGAGAGGGCAGAGAGCTGGGAGGCAGCTCAGCCAGGCAGCGCTGGCCATCAGGCTCACCTCCACAAGGAACGCCAAGGCGGGCAGCTCCCAGCGTGGCTCCTGTGTGCTGAGCAGCCGGAGCAGGTAGCGAGCAATCCGGGAACACAAGGGGATGGAGACACAGCACATCTCCCTGGCAGGAGGAAAAGGAACCAAGACTGTGGGCCAGAGGGACAAGCCTCTGCCAGGACTGATACACAGAGGTCTGGCCTTTCCCCAGCATCCTGCAAGGGGCCCTGGGCTATTTGGGAGGCAGCTCCTGGTGGGCACCCTCCTCTCCCAGCCTTTTCCAGTCTGCTTGGCCATCCCTCGGTGACAAGGCCCTCTGGCCCACAACCTTGGGGACTGTGTGGAGCTCCCTGTGCACGGAGCACAAATGTCAGAGGAAGTGGGGAGAAGGGGGTCTCACCTGGCCAGCAGAGCCACGGCATAGTGGTGGGTGTCAGCACACAGCAGCGTGTCCCAGCCACAATTGCATTCCATTGCCACCACCACATCCTCGTGCTGCATTCGGCAGAGCAGGGACTTCAGGGTCCTCACTGCAAATCTGCGTGCACAGCAAAGCCCAGGTCATGCTGGGAGAACTGGCTCTTGGCCAGGGACATGGCAGAGACAGGAGGAGTGGGATGGAGCACCTGTTGGGGCTGGTGGCAAGACCGTATTCCTCCTGGCATTCCTTCCAGAATGCAGCAACCTCCTCTGGCATATCCAGAGTGCTCAAGAACACTTGGGAGAGCAGATGTACAAAGAAGCGAGGGAAATACACCATCACCATATGTGGGACACAGGGCACCTGGAGGATCTTCCACATCACCACAGTTGCCTGCAAAGGACAAAGACCTTGAGACAGGGCTCAGTGCCGAGGTGTCCGTGTGGCAAGGCCTGAGCAGGGGAGGGAGAGGCCCAGAGACATGCAGGGGGAGCACGGGGCCTGGTGGGCCTGAAACTGCCCCTGGGCCGGGTTTCAACCCAGCGCGTGAGGCAGGGAGATGCACTGGGGGAAGGAGGATGGAGAGCTGCTGGAGAGGCAGCCTTGGGGCCATCAAAGGCCCGTTACAGAAACTCACAGCCAGGACAAAGACACGCATTTTGTCCCCATCGGAGGTGCACGTGCTGTGCTCTGGCCAGCTCCCCAGGACATCCAGGAGTATGAGCAGCGCCGGCTCTGCAGTCCTGGGCGAGCACATGATGCTCTTCCACATGGTCAAAGCAGCTCTGTGGGGTTAGAGCTCTGTCTCAGGGGGGTCTCAGACATAGCACCATGGCCTGGGCAGCAGTGGGGACCTGAGCTGGCTGCCAGCTCTGCCTCTGCCCATTGCCACTCACCAGCAGCACCCAGGCAGCCCAGCCCTGTGGGGACAAGCCCCTGAGGGGCAGCAAGGGAGCACGGCAGCAGGCTCAGGGGCTGACGTGCTAGGGCTGGCTAAAGGAGCAGCCAGAGGGCCCTGGAACTCTCTGTTGGTCAGACACCTGAGCCAGGCAGTATAGGGTGATGGGCTGGGGAGCCCTGAGCCCTCTGGGCAGGTGGGGCCCATACCTGTCACAGGACGGGGCCACACGCAGGAGCGTCATGACCACGTCAGTGGGCTGTGCTTCCTGAGATCCAGCAGGGTCCTGTTCAGCCTGTGCTCAGCAAACTGATTGGCCAGGAGCCACTGGTGGATGTACCTGACCAGGGCAGGAACCTGGAGAAGGCACGGGGAGACTTGGAAAGCTGCCAGAGGGAGGAATGTCCCCAGCGAAATGCTTCCCTTTCCACCACACTGCCATGGCCTCAAAGGCTTCCAGTAACCAGCAGGTGTGGTCAAGCAATTCCTGGGAGGATCAAACCCTGGCCACAGGCAGCTTACTTGCTTTGGATTGGTAAAGCCCTCCTCTACGAGCATATCCAGCAGGGCAGCACTGGTCTTGGTTTTGAAGATGTGCGAATATGCTCTGAGCCCAGTGCCCATGGGGCTGGCCTCTTCCTCCCGAATTCTCCTCATGAATTGGCAAACCAGCTGTAGGAGAAGGGCAAGAAGCCAGGGATGTTGCAGGGAATGCTCCAAGCGCGGTGCCAGCAGGCCCAGCCAAGGTGAGAATGGCTGCAGGTACCTGGGCTGTTCTGCGGAAGAGGCCGCGGGCGGGGTCCTGCTCTTGTGTGCGCTGCAGGGCTGCACCTGGCAAAGAGCGAGTGCAGCCAGAGCTGAGGGGCTGCGAGAGAGGCCGGAGAACACGGCCCAGCCCTGCGCACCCCAGGCAGGGACAGCCCCTGGATGGCTCAGGGGATGGAGCAAGGCCCCTGTGGGGTGTCTGCCCGGCCCCTCTTCTGTCCTGTCCATGGGCATGTCCCCAGGGAATGGGATGGGATGCGATGGGATGGGATGCAAAGGCACCAAGCTGGCTGCAGGCACCAACCCTGTGGCCCAGCTCTGGCACTCACCCTCCTGCGGCAGCTCAAGTGGCACCACCTCTTTGGTTTGATGTGCTGGGGCAACTCCAGGGCCTTCTTCCTCCCCTTCCAGCCAGGCCAGCTTGGGCACTCTTGGGGGTCTTTGCTCCATGTCAGTGACTGGATTTGTGGCTACTTGCAGGAGAGATGCCTCGGAAAAGCTCCAAGTTAGCGAGTCCTGCAGTCCTGCCTGGAAGGCACCTTCAAGACAGAAGCCTCGGGAAGGCTACAGGACAGAAAGTCCTGCACTGTGGTCTCGAGGGCTCCTGCCACAAGGACAGGAAACTCCTGTCAAGGATTGTGGTCTGGCCTCGAGGGCACCGGTGGCAGGGATGGGAGATGCCTCTGGGGCACCAAGTTCTGTGGTCTGTCCTCGAGGTCAGCTGCAGGAATAACGCCTCGGAAAGGCTCCAGGTCAGACAGGAACGAGTGCGCTGTGCGGGGGCTCCTCACGGCACCGCTCTGTCCCGTTCTGCCCCATCGCGTGATCCAAGCGCTGTGGCGTGGTCTTGTCACCACCAGCTCCTATGTGTCACAAAGGGCCCTTGGACACCCGTTCCATGCCACAGTGACCGTGCTGCACCATGTCACAAAGGGCCCCTGCACACACCCTGCCCTGCCCTGGGGCTGCCCCCAGCCAACCCAAAATGGCCCAGCTTGGAAGGAATCTCTCACCCCAAGTGTCTAAGACAGCCCAACAGGGTCTTTAGGAATGGCTCAGTCCATCAGCAAATGCTGCCCTGCTCTGTGGGCTCAGTGCAGCAGAAGGAGCCCCAGGGTTGCCGACGCAGCCGCGCTGGGAAGGGCACAGGACCTTCCACAGAAGCTGGCATGGCCTCCTTCGGACACGTCCCAGCTGGTGAACATCCTAAACCCACGGGTGTGACACAGGCAAGGAACGTGTGGGCCAGGGCACCAATGGTGCTCTGACCCTTTGGGGCCTGGGGAGCACTGACATCAGCAGGTGTGGCAGAGTCCCTGCCCAAGCAGAGCGGCCACCCCCGAGCCCTGGCAACACTGGTGCCCATCTCCTGCCCCAGAGGCCTGTGCCCCCAGGGGGCTTCTGTGCCACAGGGAGCCAAAGCCCACGTGAATTGGGGGCTGTGCTCCTTCCTGCAGGGGCTGTTGGCAGCAGCACCTGGAGCAACTGCTGGCAACACTTGGTTTCTGTCAGAAGCTCTTACTCCATGCTGAAATTATTTTCTCATTGAAGTAATTTCCTTCAGCACAAAAACACCTTAGTTGCAAAGGCACAGAAGGACCTGTCATTTAACACTCCTCAATTCAGGAAAGTTTTACTTCCCATTGGTCAACTCACATAGTTCCAAAAAGTTGCAAACTTCCCAAATTCATTGGGATGGGGAAGGTGAAGAGTTGGAATTTTGCTTCCCTTCTCAAAGCAGCAGCTCATTTGCCTTAATGTCATCCTCTGAGAGTCACTTTACAGAACATAACACTGCACAGAGGCAAGAAAAGGCCATTCTTTGGTTTGCAAATGGTTTTCTGTGAAGGGATGATAATATCCTAATTCTCTTAAGGATAAAAGCTCTCAAGAAATGAAAGTCCACTCAGTGTTACAAAAGTAGCCCAAACAAATGAGTAGATGGTGAAGGGGCTAATCCTCCCCCTGGTACAGACATCCAAGTGGCCAGTAAAGTACAGCTCTCCTCTCTTATGACCTTTAGAAGAATCAGGACCATGAACAGGAAAAATCACAGATATTCTTTCTGCCCTCCGTAATCAAAGCTGTGCCAAACCACAGATGCTGCCTTCAAACGGACTCAAATTCCAGCCTAGACCTCTCACCTTCCAGACAACTCCTCCTCCAACAGCCCACCAACACCAACCTCCCCAAACTCCCCCACAGAAGCCCTCAACACCCCACCAGGACCCCCAGCTGTCCCTGTCCCTCCGCAGAGCTTTCCCCCCTCCAGCAGACGCCCTGGTTCCCTGCACGTGCCGTGGGATGGCACTCAGGAGGATCTGCTCCAAGGCCTTCCCCGGGGGCAGCTCAGGCTGCCAGGCCTGTGGTTCCTGGATCACCCTTCCCACTGAGCCTTCCTGGGCACGGCTGTTCCATTGGCACCTCTGCGCTCAGCTCGGACCGCTCCACTCAGCCAGGGCTGCTGGTAAAGGATCCAGAGCAGCCTGGCCAGCTCTTTCTCCAGCTCCCTCTTTACTCTCCGGGCAGGTAGAACATCCCACAGGAAAGCAACTGGTGCCACAAGGAGCAGGGGGCCTCAGGCACCTTTGGCAATGGAACAAGGCCTTTGTTTGACATTAGTAAGCACAAGCAATTCACAATAGTATGCAAGTGCTTAGTGCAGACAGACATAAGTGCTAGGCACCAGTTAGCATAAGCAAAACCTGGCTGGCCTAACTTGACATGAGAGTGACTTGACAAAAACCTTTAGACATAGTCTGCCAGAAGAACTAAGGGCAAGCAGGGAATCAGCCCAGTGCAGGGAAGCCCTGAGGAAGACTTTGTGCTGCTTTAGGGCATGGAGACCGCTCCTGGCCAGTGCCTGGACATCAGCTTCAAGTCTAGGAATCTGACACAATGTATTTCTAACCCCCTGCCTATCGAATCACCTCAGCAGTGTAAAGATAGATGGTATTTTTGATACAATTCCTACATTAACCCACTGAAATGTATACATGGTGGAAAAACATTTTAGTGGGGTGCAGACTCCTGCACTCCTGCCAGGTCAATAAAAGGGCTTCTTGCAGACAATGCATTTGTCTGCTGATTTCTTTGAATAAGGGAGAGCCCTCAGGACTGCTGTATCCTGAGGGAACACCCTTGGCCTTGACCTGTAGGCACCTGCACAAACTTAAAATCAGCTGCCTCAGCTACCAGGACCTCTCTTGGCCAGCATCCTGACGTGGATGCAGGGCTGCTGCGAGGAACTGCTGGGACCCAGAGGGACAGGACCGGCTGTCTCGTGTCCACATAGCACCCCTGACACAGCCAGGGCCATCCCAAAACCAGACAAACACTCACGTGTCAGCAAAGGGGAGCAAGGAGCACTGGGCTGCTCTCAGGGTATCTCAGCTGGCCTCGCTCCACAACACGCCCCCATTTTAAGGCCTGCTGATGCCCAGCTGCCAGAAATGCCCACCTTGTTCTCTCCAAGATGCACAGGGAGAGCCAATGAGCAGGATGCCTTGGGAGGCAAACCTTCCAAGCCTTTTCTGAGGCCAGGGACACACCAAGATCAGCCAAGGCTCTCCACGCTGCCTGGCTCACACAGCCCAGCTCTGTGCTGGCCCTGGGCCACAGCAGCTTCCACCAGGTAGGAGGCAAATGCATATTGCCAAGAGTTGAAGCACAACAGACAGGGAAAATGTGAAAAGTGTGTGTGTAAAGGCCTTTTAATTCACAGCTCTCAAGGAGAGCTTTGGGGCTCGTGGCTGGACAGAGATGCTCCTGCTCACACCTCTGTCCAAAGGGGGGAACACACCCTACTGCAGGTGCTTGGGTTGGTCTCTGCAGGTCCAGGTGGATGCCAAACCTGCTCTTCACAGCCTTCTCCCTTGCCCTGCCCCTCTGCCAAGTGCAACAGGCCTCAAGGACTGAAAGGAGCACAGCGAGCCAAAGGGGGACACTTGCACCTACCTCACTGGAGCTCCCTGTGGAGCACTTTCCTTGAGAAGCAAGCCCCTTTCCTCCAAAGGCATTTCCCCAAATGTGTGGCTTTCCAGGGAAACACCAACACACCCTTAAGAAAACCTGGCAAGGCTGAATGACTCCAGGTCCTTTCAGGACAGGCACTCCAGCTCCAGCTTGTATTCCCCCTTCTGTGTTTCCAGGTGGAGTTTCAGAGGTGCAGCCCCAGGCCCTCTACAAACACAACCTGCCCGCTGCCTCTTCAGCTGCCTCAACTCCTGCCTGCGCTCACAGCAGCAAAACCAGGCTGTTCCCAGCCAGAGCCCAGAGCCCTGTCCCCACAGGACGCTCTTGCCAGCGCCTTCCAGGACTCTGCTGTGCACTCAGAGCTTTTCATGCTCGCTGCCAACAGGCTTTGGGACAACCTGGCTGGCTCTGCCACCAGCACAGCCCAAACACAGGCAGAGGAAGAAGCAGCAGGGGCTGTTTTGCGGCCATGCCCAAGAGAAACTGGAAGGGTGCCCTCCCTCTGATCTCACTTGGCTTTCTGGCTGGGTCTGAGCCTGGGGCTGCCATTCCTCGCTTGTGGGGACCAGAAGCACAGCCGGGATCCCAGCACTGCCTGACAGCGCTCCGGGTACTGGCACGGTCGCGCGTCTGAGTCTCGGGCACAATGCTGCTGCTTCATTTGCTCTTAGGCACAGCCAAAGCTCTCTGTTAAACCAGAATGTTCTCTGGTTCTGCCCTCTTCCTGATCCTGTGCAGGGATGGAGCACTGCTGTGCTTTCAGGCAGCTGTTCTTGAATTCTTCCAGCATTCCAAGCTCCTTTGCCCTCCGTGGATGCTTGCCATGGAATCCCTCACAGCTAGGTTCAGAGCATCCATTCTCAGCTTGGCTCTTCCAATGTCCAGGGGCTCCAGAGTGCTCAGCAAGATCTGTAACTGCCCAGTGTTGTGGAACTGGACCTTCAGCACAGCGACCTTTCCAGCCTGATCTGTCCTCGTTCCTCTGTGTCTGTGCACAAAACACGGCGTGGAAGAGAACAGCAGGAGGAGCCTGTGTGTCCCGGGGCCCCAGATTTGCATCGCTCCAGCTCCACAGAGATGCAGGTAAAGTGAAGAAGCCAAACTGTTTATTAATGGAAGGCAAAGCAAAGGGATAAGTTGGAAGGGAAGAAAGGGGATGGGCAGGTGTGGAAATGCTCTGCAGCCACGGGATGGAGTTTCTCTGGCTGGCACACCCTTGGTGGCCGAGGGCACACACGAGAGCAGCCGCCCCCTGATCTCTGCTGAGATTGTCTAGGGTGGCGGTAATCTCTACAGCGTGGGTGACACAGCAGAAATCAGAGGTCAAGGAAACAAGGAAGGATCACTTGTCTGAGTTTCCAAGGAGGCTTTGTCTGAGTTTCCAAGGAGGCTTTATTCCTTAAAGGGGTCAGGTGCAAATCACAAAGAAAATGGGTCTGACTAGCATTTTTCAAGAGGGGATGGTCCAAGGGGTGGATACAACTCTCACCCACTGAGGGGATCTTAGGGGCGGAACAGATCACATAGCAACTCCAATAAGGATCATTCAGGGGAGGGAAGAAGCCTCACGAAGCAATCAACCATCGAGACATATCTAACTGACACAGAACATTCGAGAATACAAGGGGAGTGACTACAGAGACTGACAAGAGTAAGGGGTAGTAGAACTGAAATTGACAAGGCTTATAAGGGAATGAGGGGAGGAGCAGGGAGACTGACACACTGATGGGCAGACAAGTGGTGGGAAAACTGTGGTAAACAAGTTGGGACTGAACCATTAGGGAGAACAAAATGGGGTACATGGGAGAAACCATTGGGGTACATGGGAGAAACCATTATAACTGACTAACATAGGAAATCTAACTTTTACGTTAAAATACCTGTAGAACACCAACTACCACAGGTAGGGTCCTAGGGCTGGAGGGAGGGAGCTGTCAACAGGGAGGGAGAAGGCAGGAGCTATGGGAGCTTCCCACAGACTCAGCTGTGCCAATCATCAGCTGTGCCTGGAGCTCCAGCTGGTGTCCTCTGGTCTCCAGGTGGTCTCACCTTCCAAGGGATCTGGAGAGATGTCTGAAGCCAGGCTGTGGAACTTGCAGTTTATTGCAAAGTGTGTGGGGCCTGGGCCCTGCTCAGAGCTGCCAGATGCAGCTGGAGCAGGCCTGAGAGAAGTAAAGAGAGTGGTAAAGAGAGAAGGCAAGAGCGTGGTAAAGAGATGAGAGAGAGAGAGGATGAGAGAGCGAGATTCTCGTTACAATACAATAAATCATCTTCTATGTTGAATATTCTAATTCTCACTAACCAATCTAGTACAAGATACAAATCCTATAGCATTTACATACAGCCTATAAGAATCATTACATCACCATACTGTGTTACATTTTAAACCCTAAAAACTCCTCTTTGGACTCCTTCTGCCAAGCTAGTGGGGTCTGCTCTGACCCTTGGAGCTGTCTGCAAGCAGGGGGAATTGTTTTATCAAAAGGGGATTACCTTCATTTGGCCATACCATTGTTTTCCAGTTGTTCAGTAACTGAGGTATCTCAAAGCTTGCTTTCATTTCAATCTTGCTTATAGTTTCTATATCCTCAAAATCTTTTGAAAGGCAATCATATTTATAAGGCTTTCCTGTTTCATCTTCCCCAGTGATGCCGAATTTTGCCCCAAAAGGCGATAATAAGCTGCCCAGAGACTAGATTTGAGGTCTATAGGCAGGAGGTATTTATTGACAACGCGTTGGAGAAATCACCAAGTGGATTTCTGAATCAAGTACAGCAAAAGCAAGTTTTTATACAATTTTGAACAAGGATTACATCATTTATTATATGCATATTAATAAGCAGGCAGGAGTATAGGCGGGGTTTTCCAGGAACTCTTGGTCTTCCTTAGTTAAATTTTAAGCTTCTCCTAATTTGGGCATTTTCCTGTCATCCTTGGCATGTTTTTCCATGACTTGGCAGAAATCACTGTTGCACTTGGCTTGATTCTGACGGCTTGGCAGGTCACCTTAACCTTTTGGCTTCTACTTTCGCTTCTTCAAATATTCTAATTCCAAAGTTTCTTTTGTGAGCGTATTTTAGATCATTTATTAACTTATCTAATCAAAGTTTTCCCAAACAATGTATTTTAGGTTATTTATTAACTTCTGTGTTTCCCTTGATAGAGTGTCTTTTAATTCTTTTATTCCTCAGGTCTTTTAATTCTTTTCTTTCTCGGAAACTACTGTTCATTGTAATGAATGGCTTCATTCCCCCCTTTTCTTATAACTTACGAATTCTTTCGTCAAATTCTAATCCTATAGGGCGCTGGTACGCTCGTACCATAGCCCAAAACATTTGGGTCCTTTTCATTATGATTCTTAGTAGTTGAAGACCTGTGTAGCTGTTGAGTAGTATACAGCATTGAGCAGTATAATAGGAACAAGCTTTATTTTTCTTTCTGCCTTCTCTGTTTTTCCTTTCTTTGTTGTCTTTTCCCTGGTTTGTTAGAATGTCTATTATAAGGCTGTGTCAATTTTTGAATGCACTGGTCTAATTCCAAATCTGCATCTTTGCTTACAGGTATAGCGTGAGGTAAGTTTAAAGGCAAATCAGCTTTACAGCGAGCTGCTATAATGCGGGAGGATGTAGTAATTTCAAGCTCTCTAAGTACTTGCTGTAATTTCCACCTCATATATGCTATGGCCACTTGTTCTGTACTCTCATAAAGTTGTAATCCTGACCTTCCTGGTAGACCAGTACTGTGCTCAAGAGCTCTATACCAGGAAGAATATCGAATCCATCTTCCAAAACAAGGTCTACACCATAAAAATCCTATTGATCTTTGTGAGTACCAGTAAATCTGATTACAATCAGCACAATGCAGAGCTATCCAAGCATAGCACTTATCAACATCCCTTTTACAAACATAACAAGGAAGTGAATGTAATAAGGGCCAGTATAAAAGTCTGGTTCTTCAATCCAATATAACCAATTCAATGTTGGTGACTGTAAAGCCTCTTCGGCTTTCTTACTATATGCGGCTACCAATTCAAGCTCCTTCTTTAATGCAACATGTATCTTACTTCGTAATCGTTGTTCTTGTTCTTCAACACCTATAGCATGCCACGAAGCAGGGTCCCATGGAGCAACAGCGTCCCACAAGGCAGGGTCCCTTAGACGTGAAATTGTCCTAATCATAGGGAACTAATTAACAATTACTAATAACCTTAATTAGATGAAGTTGTTCCTTTTCTTGCCTTCTTTTTCTGATCTATTTTCAGTTTTGCTGCTCCTAACTTTACTGGTCCCGTCACTTGCAAACTCAATTTTGCAATTTTCCAATACAATGATCTAATGCCTTTTCAGGATTTCCCCTGAAGGGCCCTACAATTGAACACTGTGTTAAAGGTACTAATTTTCTACACCTTACAGAAACTATACGCGATTTACTTTGAACCTTAATTCTATCCACAACACATTGTACTTTCCAACAACAATAAGCAAGAATTTTCTGTTCGGGAGACTCATAAAGATTTAAAGCTGCATATGCATTTTGCCCCGTCTGTCTCCTTAATTCATTTTCCCAGCTTCTACCCCACGTGTGCTCGTGCTCACAAGTATGACACCATAAATCCCATAATAATGATTGTTCTATCCAAAAAGTGTTATCACAACCTCCACAATGTTAAGCTATCCAGGCAACACAATGTGGATCATAACAATCAAGGCAAGGTGCCTTTGCCGGACTTGTTAAACGAAAAGTTGATAATGAGTCAATAAAATCATTCAAATCCTGGGCCGTTTGATAGTGACGTATCAGAGCTCTGTCTAACCCTCTCGAGTGTCCCTTCAGCTGTAGCGGCAGTAGTCGTAGGACTAGGGGCAGTTTCTTCTTCAGTCGCTCCCTGTCCTCTTCCGTGGGGTGCCAAGGCTGCATCAAAAACAGGTTTCGCCCACAAGGCCACCCACTGGCCTGTGGATGGTAAGGTGTGTGTAATTGCCATTTAATTTGTAATGCTTTGCTTATTGCTCTCACCACTTTTGCACAGAAATGTGTGCCCCTATCCGAAGATATGCTCTTCGGTACTCCAAACCGTGGAATAATTTCATTCAACAATACTTTAGTCACCTCTCTTTCCTTATTTGTCCTGCAAGGGAATGCTTCAGGCCACCCAGAAAATGTATCAGTTAATACCAACAAGTACCGAAACCCCCCTTTTCTTGGGAGTTCAGAAAAATCAATTTGCCATACCTCGCCTGGAAATTTACCTCGATTTATTGCTCCCTGGTGTATCTTAGTCCCTGTATTCGGGTTGTTCTTCAAGCATCGCTCACACTGGGATGTGACACGTTTTATGGTGATAAATAATTTCGGTCCCGCTGTCCTGGCTTGCAAATATTGGTAAAGTGGATCTAGACCCCAATGGGCCTTTTCATGCTCCGTCTTTACAATCTGCCACATTAGGTTCCCTGGTATTACCAACTGTCCTGTCTCTAATTGTCCCCATCCACTGTCTAACAGTTTACCTTTATTCCTTTGAATCCATCTATGATCTTGATTCCTGATAGTTTGGTTGGAGGTTTACATCCAGCTCTCCTGGTATCAGAGCTGCTATATTTACCTTTCCGGTCCTTGCAGCAGCTAATTTAGCTTCTGCATCTGCCTTTCTATTCTCAACTTCTGGAATAGTGTTACCTTTTAGATGTCCTTTACAATGCATTATGGCCACTTGTGCTGGGAGTTGGACTGCTTCTAGCAATTGTAGAATCTCCTCTGCATGTTTGACTGTTTTCCTTTGAGTAGTCAACAGTCCTCTTTCTTTCCAGATGGCTCCATGAGCGTGAACAATGGAGAAGGCATACTTAGAGTCTATCCAAATATTTATTCGCATGTTCTCTGCCAATTCTAGGGCTCGAGTCAGAGCTATCAATTCTGCCTTCTGGGCTGAGGTCCCTGCAGGCAAAGGGTTTGACTCGATTACCTTTTCTGTGGTAGTTACTGCATAACCAGCCATTCTTATTCCTTGTTTTACGAAGCTGCTACCATCCGAGAACCAATCATCTGCATCTTCGAATGGCTCTTCCTTGAGATCCGGGCGACTGGAGTAAACGGCTTTGATCGTTTCCAGGCAATCGTGCTCGATGGGTTCTGCTGAGGTTTTCCCTTCTAGGAATGAAGCTGGGTTCACAACGTTAGTTACCTGAATAGTAACATCATCTGACTCAGCCAAAATAGCTTGATACTTTAGGAATCTGGAAGGTGACAGCCAGTGATTCCCTGCTCTAACACAGCAGACACAGTGTGAGCCACTAACACAGTCATTTTCTGGCCTAGCATGAGCTTTCTGGCCTCTTCAATGTTGATTATCACTGCGGCCACTACACTCAGGCAGCCAGGCCATCCTTTACTCACTTCATCCAATTTTTTGGAGAAGTAGGCCACAGCCCTTTTATGTGGTCCTAACTGTTGTGCTAGGACTCCTAGGGCCATTCCTTGTCGCTCATGAGAAAACAGCCAGAATGGTTTTGTCACGTCTGGAAGACCCAAGGCTGGTGCTCTCATGAGTTCCTGTTTCAGTCTCTTATAGGCTCCCTTTGCCTCGGGAGTCCAAACTAGAACACCCTTACTTTCCTTCAGTAAGTCATAGAGTGGTTTGGCGAGTATTCCATATTGATAGATCCATAGCCGACACCAACCGGTCATCCCTAGGAAGGCGCGCAAATCTCTCACCATCTCTGGTTTAGGCATTTGGCAGATGGCTTCTTTCCTGGCTGCTCCCAGGGATCGCTGTCCTCTGGAAACTTCATATCCCAGATACACCACTTCTTCTTGCACCAGCTGTGCTTTCTGTTGAGAAACTCGATATCCACTTAAACCCAGAAAGTTCAACAGGGAAATGGTCCATTCAATGCACTCTTCTTCTGTTTCTGTTGCTATTAGGAGGTCGTCTACATATTGCAAAAGAGTACCATCTCCCAGCGGCCTTTCCCACTGTTCTAATTCTTTGGCTAACTGCAGATTCCCATTCAAACGCAAAGATCTTTTAGCTCTCCGGAGCTAAAGGAAGGCAGAAGAATGCGTCTTTTAAATCTAACACTGTGAACCATGTCAAATTACCTTTTAATTTAGTTAAGAGTGTGTAAGGGTTAGCAACTACCGGATGTAGCGTCTTGGTTATCTCATTTACTGCCCTCAGGTCTTGGACTAATCTATAAGCTCCATTAGGTTTCTTTACTGGCAGAATTGGGGTGTTAAAATCTGATTCACATTCTATCAATAAACCTAATTCTAAAAACCTTTTGATTATGGGCTCAATTCCCTTTCTATCTTCTAACCTCAGTGGGTATTGTTTCCTAACTACCGGCCTCGCTCCAGGTATAAGTTCAATAATGATAGGTGTTGCTTGTTTTGATCTCCCAGGTATATCGGTAGCCCATACTAATGGATATGTTTCACTCAGGATACGCTCAATATTGTGGCCTTCAGGCTTCGGTTCTATACAACTGATTGTTAGGCTTAAGGCTGTAATCAGTTGCTCTTCACTTACTTGAAATTCCAATTTGTCTTTGTTGAATTTTATTCTGGCTCTCAGGTTCTCCAGTAAGTCTCTTCCTAATAGAGGCTTTGGTGAATTTGGCAAATACAGAAACTGGTGAATTCCCATTTGTTTCCCAATTTTGTATTTAATGGGTTTCAAAAAGTAAGCTTTTTCTGGTTGGCCTGTTGCTCCCACAACTTGTACAAATTCATCACTCTTAGGTACCAATTCCTGATTTAAAACCGAAAATGTTGCTCCTGTATCAATCAAAAAATCCAATTCCTTTTTACCTTCCCCTAGCTCCATTTTAACCAGTGGGTCTGCTAGGGTACGGCCCACCGGTCCCCCTCATTCACTGCCCTGATGTGCGATAGTAGTAGTGTCCATTGATCTTTCTCTTAATTGAGGGCACTCATGTTTCCAGTGTCCCGTTTGGAAGCAATAGGCACACTGGTTTGGCCCTATTCTAACTGGGTGGGGTTGGAACCTCCCTCCCCCTCTCACTGGGTAGCCTCTACCCCTACCCCTGGTGTTAGGCCCCAAATGGTTTGTATTTTGAGCTCCTACTGCTACAGCCACTATTCGAGCTAGCCTCTTATCTTCCTTTTCCTTTTCCTCTATTTCCCTATTATTATACACCTTCCATGCCTCATTCAGCAATGCCTCCAGGTTTATATTTGCTGGATGTTCGAGCTTTTGTAATTTCTTCCTGATGTCTGGATTACTCTGTCCATTAATCCTAACAGGTGTTGCTTCCCTTCTTCCGTTGCTGGGTCCAGGGGTGTATACTGTCTCATGGCTGCCCTAAGTCTATCCAAAAACTCTGATGGGGTCTCATCCTTTCCCTGCCTGATGTCATATAGCATCGACCAATTGATAGCCTTAGGGATCGCATTACGCAAGCCCATCGCTATCAGTTTTCTATACTGCACCAGCCGCCGATAGTGCTCTTCGTTGCCCGGGTCCCATTCTGGTTTACTGCTGGGGAAATTATCTTCTAGTCTCCCTGATAATACTTGAGCATGTCGTTTTCCTGTTTCCAATACGAGTTCCCTTTCGGTATCTGTCAATTCTGAAAGCATCACCTCTATATCTTCCCAATCAATATCTAAATTCTTTGCCATTAATTCAAACCTCTTCGCTACTCCCTCTGGGTTCCTCCTGAAGTTCCTTGCCTCATTTCTCCAATTGTTCAGATCACTCGTGGAGAACGGCCCCTTTACCCTAGTCCTTTCCCCTACCATTGGCATAAATTGTCGGAGAGGAGCTATCGTATGGTTCCCTTCCTCTCTTTGCTTTGCTTCCCTCCGTGCCACAGATCTGGTATAATACGAGTGACTGATTGCCTCCCCGGGATCTTCTTCCTGTGCCTCAGTGTCTTCCCTATTCTTTCCCTTCTCTTTTCTCTTTCCCTTTCCCTGTTCTTCATCTTCACTTTCAATTTCTGTCTTTTCCTACTACTCCCCTAGCATGGTTTACACAGTCCAACCGCCTCTTGCTCTGCATCTGTCGCCTTTCTTCCCGCATCTGCCGGCGCCTGTCCTGTTCCGGGCTACTGTCCTCCTCATCTTCCGTTCCCCTTCCGTCTCTCTTATCCTCTATCTGGATTACTATATTCAGCTTCTGTGAGTTGTTCTCTGCCTCTCTTTCGCATGCCTCATTGTCATTCTTCTCACTATATTTCAACTCAGAGACATCGCCTCCCAGTGAGCTACTTTTGTCTTTAGTCCTCTGTGTGCTAGTTTCCATTCTACAAGTACCTGATTTCCTTAAACTTCCATTCTTAGGTGTGCTACTATCCCTACATGGACTTAGTTCGGGCAGGCTGCGTGTCTCCCCTCGGCTCTCAGCTCCATGTGGACTGGCTTCTTCCCTCTCAACTTCTAGTCTAGGTGGGCTGTCAGCATCCCTGTAGTTCCCTGACCCCTGTGGACTATCTGGTCCCTGCGGGCTGCTTTCCCTCTTTTCAATCCCCGATTTTGATGGGCTACCTTCTCCCCAACTGTTGTCTAACTTCTGAGGGCTGTGCCCAAACTTAGATTTCCACCATCGTTCCAGTTCCTTTAATGGGCTAAGATCCCCTTGTTCCTCTTTTGGCCTGGGAAGGGGGCCCTTCCCGTCCTGGGGCGAATGGATGGTATTCCCACAGGCTTATTTCACTCTCCTTTCCACTATCCCTTCTTGTTAACTTAAGACATTGTTCCCCAATGCTACATGCATCACAGCAACGTTCTTTAGGCTTTGAACCTTTCTTATCTTTTTCTAGAGCTAGTACTAGGGGGTCCTGAGGTGCTACATAAAGAACATGTCAGCATACATCACTTCATCCCATTTATTAAGTCAACGGAGGAAAAGCATCAGTTGTAAAATAGTGTTATAATTAGTTGTTCCCTCCGGTGGCCATTTCTCATTGTCATCTAACTTATACAATGGCCACCACTGTGTGCAATATTTAAGGAGCGTCTTTTTACTTATGTTTCCCCCCGGAATCCCTCCCAAGTCCTTCCAGTGCTTTAGGATACATCCTAAGGGGGTTTTCATATTTACGTCCTTACTCTGTTGACCTCCCATTGCTATTTCCTGTGTCTGTGTTTTCTGTTTAACCGGAACAGTCTCTTTCTCGCAAATACTGTATGCCAATTGATTTTAACACTTCATACACACAATTTCCAATCGCTTTGTCCGTTTCCGACCTGGCTTCTCGCGAAGAACAGGAAATGCGGAGTGGGACTCCCTCTCGCTTCGCAGCAATGCTGCGTCTCATTCACTCTCACCCACACACCTTTATGAAATAGTTCCTACCTTATGGTCTATATCAGAACGGATTGTTTACCAGGTAGGGTCACAAGAGGTCGCCTACAGACCGTGAGATACCGGTTTGCCAGATTCATGCAATCGCAAAGCACCGTAACAATTGCAGGGGGTGACAAATTTCTTCCCGGGATTGAGACGTGTGTCTATTACATGAAGAGTGACAAGACGCCTCCTGTAAGATTTTGCAACAGACACATAGAGCAGACACAAAAATACCACGAACTGACCGACCTCTCTTCCGGTCTCAGAGAACAATTTCAGTTCTTGACCCTTAATTCACAGTATTATAACATTAAACGCAATGTTAAAACGGTTTCCCACATAATAAGAACAAACCAAAGATACCGAGATAAACGAAAAACAAATATTCTTTCCAAAGATACCAAGATAAACGAAAAACAAATACTCCTTTCAGCAGGACTCTAACCTGCGTTACGAAAAACAAATATTCCTCACAGCAGGACTCTAACCTGCGTTACTATTACCGTACCTCTAACACAACTGGGATTCTTTACCAGGGCGTCCCCCGGCTTCCCTTCGAGCGGTCACGTCTGACCCTCGTTTCCCAATAAAGCGTTTTACCATAAAACCCTTAAGCAAAGATAAATACCTCTTAATTTGGAGCAGGAGATGCAGAAAGTTCTTGTCCACCGTTGCGCGTTGGCTGGGGGATGGGGATCCCTTCTGACAGAATTCCGTCAAGGGCCCCGAAGAGATCCCGGTCCCCCGAGCCAAGGCTCGGGAGGACCCTTTCCGTCCTGCCGCGGTCGCGAAAAATGATGCCGAATTTTGCCCCAAAAGGCGATAATAAGCTGCCCAGAGACTAGATTTGAGGTCTATAGGCAGGAGGTATTTATTGACAACGCGTTGGAGAAATCACCAAGTGGATTTCTGAATCAAGTACAGCAAAAGCAAGTTTTTATACAATTTTGAACAAGGATTACATCATTTATTATATGCATATTAATAAGCAGGCAGGAGTATAGGCGGGGTTTTCCAGGAACTCTTGGTCTTCCTTAGTTAAATTTTAAGCTTCTCCTAATTTGGGCATTTTCCTGTCATCCTTGGCATGTTTTTCCATGACTTGGCAGAAATCACTGTTGCACTTGGCTTGATTCTGACGGCTTGGCAGGTCACCTTAACCTTTTGGCTTCTACTTTCGCTTCTTCAAATATTCTAATTCCAAAGTTTCTTTTGTGAGCGTATTTTAGATCATTTATTAACTTATCTAATCAAAGTTTTCCCAAACAATGTATTTTAGGTTATTTATTAACTTCTGTGTTTCCCTTGATAGAGTGTCTTTTAATTCTTTTATTCCTCAGGTCTTTTAATTCTTTTCTTTCTCGGAAACTACTGTTCATTGTAATGAATGGCTTCACCAGCAATTCAGTTTGTTTTATGGCTTAATAATGTTATACGTAGTAAATTATAAAGCCAATCAATAATCAATAATTTTTTTTTTTTTTAATTTCGCAACCAAGATTCGGTCTCCGATAGCCACAATCAAAGGGACAGCTTCGAGCCCAGGATCGGTGCTGAGTGAACACTGATCTAAACTCTATCGCTTTGGATCCCCTCTGCTCACAAATGTTGTCTCCTTCGGGTTGGTTTTATACAGCTTTTTCCACCTGGGGCAGAGTTTCTCCTATTCTTCTTGTCGCTTCACATATTTATGTAGATTCCTTTTCTGTGTGCTGGGCTGGACAGAACTGTTTCTGGGAAGTGATGAATGCTGATCGTCAAGTTACAGGAACGTGGCATTGGGATTCACACCCTTGAAGACACTGACTATCTTGATCATAGACACTGAGTATTCATCGCTTGGGTGTCTCTGGACTGTCCTGGGAAAGGGCCCATCTCTGCACAGAGCCACGTCTTTTTGTTTGCTAATTAGTTTATTAGTTTTTTCTCTCTACTGCCATCTGTGATTTCTCAATTTTTGAAGCAATCTTGTCCCCGGCTGCAGCTTGTGGTTTTAAATCTTTAAGAATTTTTTTGTACAAGCACAACTTATTTCGCGTATATTTTACACAGGCACAAATTATTCCATAACATATATCACAATGAGGTGAGGAATTAATGGATCTTTAACTTCCGCTGGAAGGCAGGCACATGGATTCAGAGCTATCACACACTATATGTGTGGTTTTGGGGTTACTTTAATAATGGTACTTGCTGTACCACTGTCATTTCCAAAAGGAAATGACACTGGGGCACTTTTCTCCCAACCCTTCACCCAGCTCTTTGGGTCTGCCCCACCAGTTTTCAAAGGGTTCAGACCCACTCTAAATGCTAATGATATCATACAGTGGTTGGTGTTGCTGATAGGCCTGTTCTATTTAGCATTCAGAGATAAGGGAAGATTGACCTGGATAACCAGGCTGGCACCAACCCCAGAGACCAGGGATGCTGCTGCCCCAGAGCCTGACCCTGACCCAAAGCCCACCACAGAAATGAACCACCCAGACTGAGTGGGGGTTCTGGTGAAGGAGATGGGCCAGATGCTGAAGGAGCACATTTCCCCAGCTGGTGAGAAACCCTCCCCCTGCCCCAAAGAGGGAGAGTCTGATGGTGCAGCAGTGGAACCCACAGATGTTACAACCGTCCAGGTTCCAGCTGAACTGCAAGGGCAGTCACAGCCAGCAGCAGTCGCCCATGTGGAAACAAGGAGGTCTAAAATGAAACCAGAGCACCAAGATAAGGATGAAAAAGGAGGGCCCCATAACCCACAGGGGAGCCAATGGTTGAGATCATCACCGAGTCCCTGATGTACAAAAGTATCTGTAATCTGCACAAAGACATTGTACGATGGGGACGTGAGGCTTATACAACCTGGTTACTCTGGGTCTGGGATCTTATGGGTACAGGTGTGCACCAGGATGGTGATGAGGCAAGGAATTTGGGACCCTTGACCCAGGACTCAAGTATGAATCAGATTTTTGTAAGGGAGTCAGGGTCCCCGTCTCTCTGGGAGCGGCTTTTAATGAGTGTCAGAGAGAGGTTTGTCCACAGGGAGAGAATGCAGGAGCACCACCATAGAATGTGCTGGAAGACCCTCAAGGAAGGGATCCAAGAGCTGAGAGAAGTGGCAGTATTGGAGGTACTCTTTGGGAAGGATGGACAGCATGATAATGACCCAGACAAGGTCAGGTGCACAGGGCAAATGCTGTGGAGTCTGGCAAATCTGGGGCCATCCCAATACACCACCTTCATTGCAATGATTAATGGTGATAGCAACCGAGAGACAGTGGGTTCTGTCACCCACAAGCTTAGAAATTGTGAGAGGGTGATCAATGGCCCAATGCAGGCTCATGTCTCTGCTGTGATTAAGAGCCTACAAGAAGAGACGAGAGTGGAGGGAGGAAGAACAGTCCCCATATGGTATCAGTGTTAGTCACAGGCCCCGAAGTCAGAGCCCAACATCCCCCAGCCAGAGAGAGAGGGTACACCCCATGGGCTGACCTGTGGTTCTTCTTGCATGACCATGGGGAAGACATGGGAAGGTGGGGTGGGAAACCCACCTTCCTGGCAGCACGGGTGCATCAACTCAAGGAAGGAAACACTAACTGAGGGAGTTCCTCTAAAGTGAAAGTAGCCTCAACCTCCCGTGACCGAGCTGCCAGGTGTGATCTGTCAGATCCCCTTGAAGGAACCTCTACCATGTATGCCCAGGAAAGAAATAATAACAAGGGCTAGGGATGTCCTGCCTCTAGCTGTGGAAGGGGGTAACAGCAGGCCTGTTAGCTAAAGGAGCGAGAAGAAGCTGAGAAGCAAGAAGAAGCTGATAAGGAGCTCTCTCCAAGGCTGTAACCAAGGAGACTGAGAGAAGTGGGGAACTGAAGAAAGATAAGAGAATTTTGCAGCTGGACGAAGTATTTTTAGAAAGTTAGTTGAAATCACTGTAGCTTTTCACCAATAGCGTTATGTTGACTTATTGTGGCCAATAGTTAGGATAAAAGAAGCATAAAAAATTGGAAAATGTATAAAAGGTCATCCCTGTTCAATAATAAAGAGTTGCCACCTGAGACTGCTTGTGGTCTCTACTTTGTGTCATGACTGCCTCGGCAGCGACAGCTAGTCAGGAAGAGGCACAGGAAAACCGGATTTTCTGGACAATGTGGATCCAATGGCCTGGCACATCAGAGCCACAAAAACACAACACCTTTGTTGATACTGGTGTGCAGTGTACCCTGATACCATCGGGACATGTGGGGACAGAACCTGTTTCTGTTGCTGGGGTGATGGGGCGATCACAGCAATTGACCCTGTTGGGAGCCCAGGTGAGCCTGACTGGGAAGGAGTGGCAGAAACATCCTATTGTGACTGGCCCAGAGGCCCCGTGGATTCTGGGCATAGACTTCCTCTGGAACAGCTTTACAAAGACCCAAAGGGACTCAGGTGGGCATTTGGAATAGCTGCTGTAGAGGCAGAGAACATAAAGCAGTTGAACACCTTGCCTGGACTATCAGAAAGCCCATCTGCAGTAGGACTTCTGAGGGTGGAAGAGCAACGAGTGCCAATTGCCACCCTGACCGTGCACCGCCAGCAGTATTGAACAAATTGAGATGCCATGATCCCCATCCACAGAATGATCCATGAGCTGGAGAGCCAAGGGATGGTCAGCAAAACCCACTCACCCTTCAACAGTCCCATCTGGCCTGTGCACAAGTCTGACAGAGAATGGAGATTGACAGTGGACTATCGTGCATTGAATGAAGTGACTCCACTGCTGAGCACTGCTATGCTGGACATACTGGAACTCCAGTATGAGCTGGAGTCCAAGGCAGCAAAGTGGTATGCCACTATAAACATTGCCAATGCATTTTTCTCCATTTCTCTGACAGCAGAATGCAAGTTTCAGTTTGCTTTCACCTGGAGGGCCGTGCAGTCCACCTGGAACCGACTGCCCCAGGGGTTGAAGCACAGCCTCAGCATCTGCCATGGACTGATCCAGGCTGCACTGGAAAAGAGTGAGGCTCCAGAACGTCTGCAGTGCATTGAGGACATCATTGTGTGAGGGAACACAGCAATGGAAGTGTTTGAGAAAGGAGAGAAAATCATCCAGATTCTACTGGAAACCAGCTTCACCATCAAGAAGAGCAAAATCAAAGGACCTTCCCGAAAGATCCAGTTCCTGGGTGTAAAGTGGCGAGACAGACAGCATCAGATCCCCACTGAGGTCATCAACAGGAGCACTGCAAAGTCTCCACCAACAAACAAGAAGGAAACACAAGTTTTCCTGCATGCCATAGGTTTTTGGAGAATGCACATTCCCAAGCACAGCCAGATTGTGAGCCCTCTCCACCTGGTCACCTGCAAGAAGAACAGTTTCCACTGGGGCCCTGAGCAGCAAGAAGCCTTGGCCCAGATCAAGCAGAGATCGCTCATGCAGTAGCCCTTGGCCCAGTCAGGACAGGACCAGAGGTGAGGAACGTGCTCTCCTCTGCAGCTGGGAACCATTGCTTGTCCTGGAGCCTTTGGCAGAAGGTGCCTGGGGATGCTCAAGGCCAACTACTGGGATTCTACAGAGGGTCTGAAGCCAACTACACTCCCACAGAGAAGGAAGTCTTGGCTGCCTGTGAAGGAGTCCAAGGGGCCTCAGAGGTGATGTGCACAGAAGCACAACTCCTCCTGGCACCGCAACTACTGGTGCTGGGGTGGATGTTTAAAGGAAAGGTTCCCACCACCCACCACGCCACTGACCCCACATGGAGCAAATGGATTGCTCTGATCACACAGCGCACCCATATTGGAAAGCTGAATCACCCTGGAATTTTGGAGATAATTACAAACTAGCTGGAAGGTGAAAACTTTGGTCTCACTGATGAAGAGAACCAGGAGTAAGTGACAAGGCTAAAGAAGCTCCACCATACAATTAGCTATCAGCAGAGGAAGCACACCATGCTCTTTTCACTGATGGTTCCTATCGCATCATAGGGATGAACTGGAGGTGGAAAGCAGCCATATGGAGCCCCAAATGCCAGGTTGCACAAGCTACTGAAGGAGAAGGTGGATCAAGTCAACTTGAGGAACTCAAGGCCATTCAGCTGTCCCTGGACATTGCTGAAAGAGAGAATGGCCAAAGCTCTACCTTTATACTGATTTCTGGATGGTTGCCAATGCTCTGTCAGGTTGGCAGGAAAGGTGGAAAGAGGCTAACTGGCAGCATAGAGGAAAACCAATCTGAGCTGCTGGTGAATTGAAAGACATTGCCTCTTGGGTAGAAAATCTAGCTGTGAATGTCCGCCATGTAGATGCCCATGTCCCCAAGAGTCAGGCTAATGCAGAACACTGAAACAATGAGCAGGTAGGTCAGGCTGCAAAAATATTGGTGTCAAAGATAGGCTTAGATTGGCAACATAAAGGAGAGTTTTACCTAGCTCGATGGGCCCATGATGCCTCAGGCCATCAGGGCAGGGATGCCACCTATAAGTGGGCACGAGATTGAGGGGTGGATCTAACCATGGACAGTATTTCTCAGGTTATCCATGACTGTGAGACGTGTGCTGCCATCAAGCAGGCCAAGCGAGTGAAGCCCCTCTGGTATGGTGGGTGGTGGTCCAAGTACAAGTATGGGGAGGCCTGGCAGATTGACTCCATCACACTGCCCCAGACACGCCAGGGCAAGCGCTATGTGCTGACCATGGTGGAAGCGACCACTGGATGGTTGGAAACCTACCCTGTGTCTCATGCTACGGCCCGGAACACCATCCTGGGCCTTGAAAAGCAAATTCTGTGGAGACATGGTGTGGGAGGATCTTTGTCCATTTGTCCCAGGTGTCCATGGGGTTGGGTTTCTTACCTACGTACAGGCAGTCATTTGGTGACAGGGGGACTCCCACCTAGAATGTTGAGAGCAGATCGTCCACGCTTTCCATGGCCATGCAAAGATTGTCTGGCTTTAATGACTTTGCCAAAGTACCCTGATGTTTTGTTTTGGCTGAGGGATGATCCAGCTGGTGGTCATTTGGATACGGATGAGGGCGCTGATAAAGACAATGGCAACGGTGGCACTGGTACTGCTGCGGGGTGCCCTGCAGGGTATCGCAGGAAGAATCATACTTCTTCTTTCCCAGTGGGTAGTTTTCACTTGTGGATGGTAAAACCACACATTAGTTGACTTATTTTAAGACATGCTTGAATATTCTTAAGTTCCCCCGATAGTTCTTACCAACTCCTCCCAATCACTCCCTTCTCTTTTTTGAGGGAAGTTTGAGGGAGGGAAAAAGGAGTAGTTTCAAGAGGGGAAAGAGGGAGGGGTAGGGATAAAGGGTCACTGGTAGACAGATCGTGGAAAAAGCAGGAGTCTGTCTGCATTAGAGATTGACATGGACATTATCAGTGGGATATATCTACGTGTGATGAGTGTCCTTGCCACAATGTTTGGATATGTGAATTTCTTTTTTCTTCATCTCCAAGAGAAAGCTGCTTCTGTGGCATAGTGGGAGAGGGAGCTGACTTTGTGTTCATTCGAGGGGTTGTCTTCAGATCTGTGGTCTACGTAGGGACTGATAAATCTTCTGGGAATCCACCGGGGTCCTGTATCTGTAGAAATACAAGCATATTCTGTCCCCTACATAATGAGAGGCTATGGCCCTTCAACAATTTTAGATTCATGATTCCGGTCAAGTACTGGAGGTCTTTCTTTGAGGTGTGTGTACATGTTGTTATGAAAGTGCCTTAAGACAGGGGGGTTTGGTTCATTTTTGAGAGCAATTCTTGAAATATCTATGATATTAGAATTAAGGAAATTCAAATAATGTAAAGTACTTTGCACAGTGTCTCTTGTAGAGAGAGAGCCGGGGGCTATGTACAAATCACAAACGGGAAAGGGACTGCTGTGGAACATGCCTTGAGCTGTTTTATTTTTCAGCATCAGTCTCATTACATGGTTATGACAATGGGAAGATGCCAGCAGCTCACATCCCAAGCAGCAGACCAAGAACTTAATGTTACAACTTACTTTGTAAGTTTTTTGACCAATCACACAAAGCAAAAGAGCATTGACAGCAGTTCTGTCCAACCACTATAAGCACAAGTACCTTTGGTTAAAACAATGCTTGCCTATTTCAAATAAAATACCTGCCTGTGAGCCTTAAAATACAATGCACACAGCTCCATTATTAAGCTTCAAACTTCCTAATATCTTGCTAGATAAACTTTTCTGTAGCTTAGGGAATTTTTCTAGACAAGCATTAATACACAGACCATTGTTCTATTTGTTCTCACTTTTCTACTTTTTAAATAATTTTTCTGCTGACCTATCTCATGGCTGCTGCTTATCTCTAATAACAGTTCTGCTGTCTCTGAGGCCTGCCTTTTGCAGCTTCCCCAAAACCCTCTGATTTTGTGGATTCCCACACCGAACACAAGTTCAGCTATTTTAAATGAATGCTCACTGATTTAGATAATATTAGACATGGCACACTGCAAAATAGAGCTGCTATAGAGTATTTGCTGTTAGCACATGGGCACAGGTGTTGAAGGATGGGGAATAACTGGATGATTGAAAGATACCTTAAAGGGAGCTTTGTTATTACTAGCAGTTATTATTATATTGCTTTGTATTATTCCATGCATAGTGAAATTGGTGACCTTCTTGGTAGAAAAAACAGTGAAAAGGATTTGGCTGGTGCAAGAAGAAGAAGGGGGAATTTTAGCAATGTATCTGAACAACTTGGGCCACACTGTGCATGAGTCATGTTGCTTGTAGTCATTCTTATCAGAGCCCTCTGGAATTCATCAAGGTTACTAAGTCAGAAACTGTGCTAAATGAAGAAAGAAAAGGCTGAGAAACAGAATACCAAGACCACAAGAACTCAATAAGAGAGGGCTGTGAACCATCTGAACTGTAACCAGTCACATACTCCGAGAAGTGCATGCAGAACACAAGGATAAGAGAGAGGCTCCAATGAAGAAGAGCGTGATCAGTGTATGCAGTAGGGTTAGAATGTATAAATAGGTGCATAATGTAAACAATAAATGGTTTCTGCTTAATCATACTGGTTAGTAGTATGGGCGCCCTGTTTTCCCACAACGGGTGCCTGGGAAAGAGGGAGAATTCTTTTCCATAAAAAGGAAAGCACTAAGCCAGGAGCAGGAGACAAGTGACCCTTGCAGGCCTGGGGCCTCATTGCCTCCTTGTCCCTGCTCAGCAGCCTGGCAGGGGCTGCCCCATGCTCCTGCCCTTGCCATTGCACATCCCCACATGCCAGTGCCCATCCTGGCAAGAGCCCTGAGCAAGGAGGGAGGGACAGCATCTGCCTGGCCAGGGGCTGGGGCTCAGGCCTGGGCCCTTTGCATTCCTCAAACACATCCAGCTTTGCTCAGCACCAGAGACACCTTGGCCTTGTTTGTCCCCAGCTGTCATCACTGCCTCCAGTGTTCTGCTCTAACTGGAACCTGGGGACACTTTCCCAGTCGTGTACCTCAGTGGGACCCAATAAAACGTCAAGAAAGTTTAGAGTTTTAATTTAATTTTGAGTTCTTGAGAAGTTTATTGAACACTCTCTCAGGGACTGGGTCTGATATGAACAACAGCAAATCCCCAAGAGGCTCATTAAAGTCCTTGTGCTGTTTCTGTGCTGCTGAGCTTTAAAGGAACAGCTCTTCCCAGGACCAGCTCCTCTCCCAGCCCATCAAGGCTGAGGGCTCTGCCTGCAGGCACTGAAGGGACAGGTGCCAGGCAGAGACAGGCTGAAGGCAATCAGGATTGGCAAGACATTGAGCTGAGACTTCACTTGGAGAAACATCTTCACAGCCCTCTACATGGTGAGTTCTCTGTGGCACAGGAGGAGCAGGAGGAGGAGGATGTGCTGCAGAGCAGGGCTGCCCTGGGCACCATCAGAGGGACAGGGCAGGGCAGCTCCTTCAGCCAGGATGGCAGCAGGGGATGAAGTTGGGGCTGCAGCCAGGGCTGTCCAGAGCTCCAGCTCATGCCCAGCTCATTTCTGAGAGGACTCGTTATGAACTCATTCAGGGCAGGAGTTTCCTGCTTGGGTCTTTGCTTTTCCGAATCTGTGCTCCCACTTTTCCCTGGCTCAGCTTGGTGGGAATGGAAACTCAGCTGTGCAGGGCAGAGCAGGGACTGAGGCTCTTACACCATCACCCTCAGGATTCACAGACACCTCAGCAAGCGCCTGCACCTGCCCAGCCTCCAGATCCATGCAGCATCACCTTTCCATGGTGCCCAGGCTGGGGGAGCTGTTCTTTAATCCCTGCAGGGCCCAGCAGCTGCAGGGCAGGGCTGGCCCAGGGGCTGGGCTGGGCTCTGGCAGCTCTGGCAGGGAAGGAGCCTGGGACCACAGGAGCAGCTGGGGCTGGGACAGCTCCAGCAGCAGAGCCGTGGGCAGGGAGGGAGGGAGGCAGTGCTGAGGGAAGCCCTGCTGCAGGGCAGGTGTGGCACCTGCTGGGCCTGCCCTGCAGGGCAGACACTGCCCTGAGCAGCACAGCTCTTGTGTCCCCTCGCAGCCAGCACAGCCCTCAGCCCGAGGGCTCGGGGCCCTCAGTCCCTCCTGGGCTGGCAGAGCAGCCCCAGAGATGAAGGGCATCTCTGCGGCCATGTGCCCATTTCATGGTGACCAGGGCCTGAGGGCCACTGTCCTGCCCTGCTGCTGCCTGGCAGGGGCTGGCCAGGGCTGGCCAGGGAAAGGCTTTTCCTCAGGCCTGGCTCTCTCTCTCTCTCTCCTTGCCTTGCCCAGGTGCTGCTGCCATTGCTGAGGGGCTCTCTGCAATGGCAGTTCCAGCTGCAGGGCCAGGCCCAGCCCTCTCCTCCTGTGCAGGCTGAGCACAGCAATGGGGTGTCCCAGCTCCCTGTGCCCGGGCAGCTCTGGGCAGGGCAGCCTGGGAGGCTGGCAGTGAGCCCACTCTCCTGACTCTGGGAAAGGCAGGAGCCCCTTTGTGTGCCAGGGATCTCTCTGCTCTCAGCAGTGTCTCCTGGTTGTCCAGGCTAACACGGGAGTGGGTCTCAGAAAGGTGCAAGTCCAGGGCAGCTGGAACATGGGAGAGAGACAGAGCAGCTCCCCTCAGTCTGCACTAAGCCTCAGACAATCCTCCTGCCTCCCTGGACTCTGTTCACCACAGGTGCAGAAGAATCTCTCGTTCTGCCTTCTGTTATCCCCATCCCTTCACCCAGACAGCTCTTCTGCTTTGGGAGAACATTTTTTATCCAAGTCTAAACACTAGGACTGGGCCCTGCCCTCACTGTTCCCCTGCACTGACTGGGTGTCAGGGTTGACTCCCAAGTGTCCTGCAGGGAAAGGTCCAGCTCCTGACACAACATTGGCCAGGAGCAGTCAGGGCTTCAGCAACCTTGGTGAAGCAAGGTCTCTGAGACAGAGACAAGGGGGAGGTGTTTAGTGGCAGGAAAGCCTCTGTGAGAAACAGCTTTGATTTTTCTGTGAGAAATTTCCCCTCAGTTGTCCCTTTCTTTTTTCCTTCAAAAGGTTCCAGTGTCCAGAGGCAGCAAATGTCCAACAGCAGCTCCATAGGCACTTCCTCCTGCAGGCATTGGCAGACACGCGGCAACTGCAGCTCCTGCACTTCTGCCTCTTGCTGGGCATCTCCCTGGCTGCCCTCCTGGGCAACGGCCTCATCATCAGCGCCATAGCCTGCGGCCACCACCTGCACATGCCCATGTTCTTCTTCCTGCTCAACCTGGTCCTCAGCGACCTGGGCATGATCTGCACCACTGTCCCCAAAGCCATGCACAATTCCCTCTGGGACACCAGCACCATCTCCTACTCAGGATGTGCTGCTCAGCTATTTCTGTTTGTATTTTTCATTTCTGCAGAATTTTCCCTCCTGACCATCATGTGCTACGACCGCTACATGTCCATCTGCAAACCCCTGCACTACGGGACCCTCCTGGGCAGCAGAGCTTGTGCCCACATGGCAGCAGCTGCCTGGGCCAGTGCCTTTCTCACTGCTCTACTGCAAACAACCAATACATTTTCCCTGCCCCTGTGCCATGGCAATGCCCTGGGCCAGTTCTTCTGTGAAGTTCCCCAGATCCTCAAGCTCTCCTGCTCACACTCCACCTTCAGAAAAATTTGGATTTCATTGGTTGCTGCCTTTTTAGCTTTTGGCTGTTTTGTGTTCATTGTTTTCTCCTATGTGCAGATCTTGAGGGCTGTGCTGAGGATCCCCTCTGAGCAGGGACGGCACAAAGCCTTTTCCACCTGCCTCCCTCACCTGGCTGTGGTCTCCCTGTTCCTGAGCACTGGCACATTTGCCTACCTGAAGCCCTCCTCCATCTCCTCCCCATCCCTGAATCTGGCCCTGTCAGTTCTGTACTCAGTGGTGCCTCCAGCCATGAACCCCCTCATCTACAGCCTGAGGAACCAGGAGCTCAAGGCTGCGGTGTGGACACTGATGAATAGACAGTTACAGAAACATTAAGCTTCTGGCCAGTTTCTGCAAATCTCATGTAATAAAAGTCATCTTTGATACCACTTGGGTTTGTTTGTTGATATGTTCTTGTCTTTCATTTTAGCGTTTTATTATTTACAACAGAGGAAGGTCAGTGTTTGTGCCATTTCTCATTTTGTTTCTCTCAACCTTCACGGTGGCCTCAGACTGTGTCAATGAGGTGCTACATTCTCAGTGGCTTCAGACAGAATAAAGGCTCTCCGAGCAGAGTTTTCACCAGAGTTCCCCCTTCTGTCCCCTGCTCTGGAGCAGCAGCAGCAATGTCTGTGTGCAGAGCTGGGGCAGATCAGGTCTGGCACAGCAGCTGTGCCCAGCAGCAGCAGCACTTGATGTTTCCAGTGCTGCTGCCGTGGCCCTGCCCCGCTGCCCTGGTGGCCCTGGTGTTGCTGCAGGGCCTGAGTGCTCTTGGGGCCGGGCACAGCCCTGGGGGTGGCAGTGCCAGGGCTGCAGCAGGGACAGGCCATGGGCACTGCTGGGGCAGCGCTGACGCCTCAGCCCAGGGCCTGGGGGCTCCAGGCTCCTTGCCCAGGCTCTCTCAAGAACGCGCCCAGGCCAATGCTCAGCACAGAAAAGCCCCATGAGCAGCCCCAGGCTGGCCATGGGCAGGCTGGGGGCAAACAGCATGGCTGGGGCTCTGCAAGGGGCCTGGGGCAGACGGGAAGGAGCAGCAGAGCAGGGGCTGATCCATCCCCAGTGCGCTGCACAGCCCAGGGCAGCATCCCAGAGCGTCCTCATGGAGCTCCCAACAACATCCCCCCTCTGCAGCCCTGGGCTCTCCCCCAGCTCACACAGGTGCCCCATCCTTGCAGGCACAGACACAGCAGCACTGGCTCAGCAGCCCCTGTTTGCATTGCACAGAGCAAGGGGAGCACCCCCATGCTGTTGCTGTGGGGACATGAACATGAGGGAGCACAAATGCCATCAGCCCCTGGGGCCAGCAAGGGCTGGGGGATGGCAGGGAAACACTCAGGTTTGTTGTGACAAACCATTGAGATCAGCAAATCCAACCTGCATCCTAATACCACCTTGTCTACCCTGAGCCTCCTCCAGATCATAGAACCCCAGCTCCCTCACTTCCTTGAAACCAGATTCCTCTTCCAGACCCCTCCCCTGCCTCGTTGAATTTCTCTGGACACACTCCAGCCCCTCCATGGCCTTCCTAAATTGGGGCCCAGAACTGGACACAGCACTTGCAGTGTGGCCTCCCCAGTGCTGAGTGCAGGGGAAGAATCACTGCCCTGCTCCTGCTGGCCACACCATTCCTGATCCAGGCCAGCAGCCATTGGCCTTCTTGCCAGCCTGGGCACACTGCTGCCTCATGTCCAGCCTGCTGTCCATCAGTGCCCCAGGTCCCTTTGTGCCTGGCCGCTGTCCAGCCACTCTGTCCCCAGCCTGTAGCACTGCAGGGGTTGTTGTGGCCAAAGTGCAGGACCTGGCACTTGGACTTATTAAACTTCATCTTATTGGACTCTGCCCATCCATCCAACTGTTCCCGGTCTCTCTGCAGAGGCCTCCTACCTTCCAGCAGATGGACACACGCTCCCAGCTTAGTTTTGTGTGCAGATTTACTACTGAAAGTCTCAACACTCTCATCCATGTTGTCAGTAACAATATTGAACAGAACTGGCTCCAGCAGAGACCCCTGAGGGACACCACAGGTGACTGGCTGCCAGCTGGATGCAGCAGCATTCACCACCACTCTCTGGTGTAACATTCACCGCCACTCAACTGGCCATCCAGCCAGTTGTAGATGTTTAGTTGATGCCCCTCGTTCTTTCAGAGAATATTAAAAAACTTAATAATTTCATGGTCAGTAGTGGTGTTCACAGAGGTCCCAGAAGAGGGAAGAGGAAAGGATCTGACTCCATGTTTCAGAAGACTAATTTATTATTTTATGATAGATATTATATTAAAACTATACAAAAAGAATAGAAGAAAGGATTTCATCAGAAGGCTTGCAAGCAAAGGAGAAAGAATGGAATGATAACAAAATCCTGTGTCTGACCAGAGAGACACAGCTGGACTGTGATTGGCCATTAATTAGAAACAATGATATGAAGTCAATCACAGATCCACCTGTTGCATTCCACAGCAGCAGATAATTATTGTTTATATTTTGTTAATGAGGCCTCAGCTTCTCAGGAGCAAAATCCAAGCAAAGGGATTTTTCAGAAAATATCATGGCTACAATGGTCACTGTGCCCCAAACAGCCTCTGACCACCTCTGATCTGCCACCAGCCCTTCTCTGTTTGTGACCAGCAGGGGACAGAGCTTTCTTTGGCAGTGGGAATTGCAGGAAACCTCCCCAAAGAGCACCTTGGAAGGTTCAGGCTGGAGCTGAGGAGAAAGCAAAGTCCCTCGCAGGGCAGAATGTTGGTGCTGGAGGTGTGGCAGCGTGAGGCTGGGCCATGGCCGGGCTCTGTGTGCCAGGAGCCGGCAGCGCTGGGTGCAGGGAGCCCAGAGAGGGCACAGCAACGCTGGGTGAGAAAGGCTGGGGCACAGCGAGATGGGCGAGTGCAGCCAGCCAGGGCAGAGGAGCAGCACGCCCAGGGGGCACAGCCTGCAGGACAGATGGCCAAGGGCTGGGCAGAGCTGGCAGGGCCACAGGCACCCAGGCCTTTGTGCCCTGGGCTTGGGCAGCGCCTCTGGAGGCCCCACAGGAGGAACTTTCCTGGCAGGGGCTGCACTTTGCTTCCCCCTCGGCCTCCCTGGGGAGGCTGGCAGGGGCTGCAGGTTGATGCCATTTGTCCTTGCTGCCCCTCACATCCCCCTGGCCCACCAAGAGCCCCGAGGCAGCCGTGAGGGACAGGCCCTGCTGGCCCAGGCTGGGCTCAGGGCTTGGCCTTTCTGCTTCCTGCAGCCAAGCCAGGCCTTGCTCAGCATTGCAGTTCCCTGCTCACAGCCTTGGGCTCCCTGCAATCCTGGCCTCAAGGATCTGCTCTCACCAGGCCCTGGGCAGCCTTGGGCACTCCCTTCGCTCCCTGGGGTGCAGCCATGCTCCAAGGCACTTGGAGTTTTGCTGCAGACTCCTTGAGCAGCTTCTTCATCCTTCTCTGCATGTCTGAGGCTCCTGGACCCAGCCCCAAATCCAGCGTGGGGCTGATTAAAATACAGAGAGCACTCAGGAGCTCTTTGTCTCCCTTCCATTGTGTTTGGTTCTCCAGAGCTTGTGCAGTGATTGGAGTCAGTTTGGAGTTGTCTTCAGGAGGAAGATGTCAAAATGCACCTCATGATTTTTTTTTTTTTAATCACATCAGTATTTTTTTATTTTTTAGTTATGAGAAGAGGGGATAGAGGCATTCCCCAAGTGATCTGGATGCTGAATGTCTCCTTAGGAGGTCTGGGCATGGATAGAATGAGCCCCTTGCAGGCTGAGCCTGTTTGGACAATCGGCTCCTCACCCCCAGCCTCACCATGTCTGACAACACCCACCTGGGACAGACACCCCAAAAAAAAAGAAAAATTTTAGCATTTTTCCTTATAAATAAAATTTATTAATGAAAAAATTATAATTATATTATTTTAGTTTAGGATAGTCTTATACAATATTTTTATTACCTAATTTGTATATTTATATTAAAATTGGATACATTTCTAGCAACCAAGAAAATTATTCATCATTGGTTCTAAGCAACACAATTCCCTTCATGAATTAATTAATTAATTTCTATTGGCTATTTATTTCTTTCTCTTTACGTTAATTAGGTATATTTGTAGTCTTTTTGTCATCTTTTTTATCATCTTTTTCTCAGACAGGGTTGGGGGGGCCGTGCACTTCGAGGTTCCCGGAGACATTTCTGGGGCACATTTGGGGCAGTTTTGGGTCTGGGGAGGGAATTCAGAGAGAACTTGAGGGTCGGGAGGACACTTGGGGAAGCCGGGTGGGCACTTGGAGGGGCACTCAGGGATTCTGAGGGACAGTTCAGGGTCCGGGGCAGCACTTGGGGGTCCAGGGGGACCCTTGGAGGTCAGGGAGGGGAATTTGGGGCCCTTCGGGGTCCGGGCGGGCCCTTGGGGGGCTCGAACGGGGCTCTCTGGGGCGCGGGGGGTGATGGGAGTTGTAAGCGCGGGTATCATTCGGTTTAACGGAGCCACGGAGCATCACGGGAGTTCTGGGCGCAGCTGCAATGGCTCTCGGTGTGGCGCGGGGCATGAGAGGAGATGAAGTCCCGGCTGCAATAGCGCTGGACATTCACCGCGGAGCATGATGGGAGCTGTAGTCCACGAAGTGGTTGGAACGAAATGTTTGGGAGTCCGGGACGGCTCTTGGGGGTCACCTTTGCGTCCGTGCCCCGACTTGAGATCTTCTGGGGGAACGTAAACGGCACGGGAGACCTTGGGAGGAGCTCAGAGAGCTCCAACCAGGCTCTTTAGGGCCCGGGTCGCGGCCGGAGTTTTAGGCGCGGGACTGTGTTCTGAGGGGCTCTGGGGCCACGGGGGACGAGAGGAGATGAATTCCCAGAAGTGGCTGTACCGGCCATCTGTGGGGGTGGGAGCACTCAGGGGTTCGGGGGTGCTTATGGGAGTCCCGAATGTGCGCTGAGGGGGCACTGTGGGATCCTGGAGGTTCTGTGGAGCGCGGGGCATGACGGGCGTTGTAGACAAAACCAGAAAATACGGCGCCCACCCTAGGCACCCCTCTCGAGGCCCCGGCCTCTGGCGCTGAATGGCTGCAGGCTGTGATGGGCGGGAGCCTCGGCAAATGGGAGGCGGTGGAGGCGGGAGCAGCCAATGCACCCTCTCCTGTCCCTCCCAGTACAGACCAGTCCCTCCCAATACACCTGAGTTCGTTCCCGGTCCCTTTCCAATTCCCCCCAGTCTTCCCCACCTGCTCTCAGTGACTTTGCGATTCCAAACCTAGACACTGGGGCTGCTGGCTGTCCCAGGGAAGTAGCTGGACAAGGTGTCCTTCGCCCAGGAGCTGTAATTTGGATTGTCACTTGCCACTGTTCTTCTGAACTCTTCTCTGTTATGCAGATTGGCCCTTAATGAGCTGGTGGCTCTCCAGTAAATGGTCCTGGGAGCAGCCAGGGCTGAGAATGAACTGAGTTTCTCCTCTTGCCATTGTCGGTGCCATGTCTGGGTGTGAAGATGAGTCTCTTATCTCTTAACCTGAGGCAGCCCCGTTTGGAGGCTGCACTCACAGGCACTGCTATTGTGTAACAGATGACACCAGATTCTTGGGATGGCTTTCCAGAAATGCATCATGGTTAGGGGAAAAGCTTTGTTCTTGCCCTTGCAATGGATTTGCTCAGGGCCAGGATCACAGGTTTGTTCCGAAGGCTGTAGATGAATGGGTTTAAGAATGGGTACAGGACTGTATTCAGCAGAGCTACAATTCTGTTGGTGCTCAAGGAAACAGATTCTGCAGGACATGTGTAGAGAGCAATGCAGCTCCCGTAGGCAATGGATAAGGTGATGAGATGGGAAGAACACGCAGTCAAAGCTTTCTTCCTCCCAGAGGCTGCTGGAAGATGCAGAACACAGAAAAGGATGCAGATGTAAAATGCCAGAGTCAAACACAAGGAACCCAGCACAACACAGGATAAGAAGACAGAGTCTATTTTCCAGAGCAGGCTGGTGTCAGAGCAGGACAGTTTGAACAAGGGGGAGTTGTCACAAAAGAAATGGGGGATCTTGGAGCCACAGAAGGACAGCTCAGAGAGGAAGAGCAGCCGGTAGCTCAGCAGGGCAAAGCTGAGGATCCAAGCAGCAACAACCAGGCGGACACAGAGCTGAGGCTTCATGATGGAAGCATAGAGCAAAGGTTGGCAGATGGCAACATAGCGGTCAAAGGACATGACAACGAGCAGCATGAACTCTGTGCAGCCCATAGCAAAATAGAAATAGTTTTGGGCAAAGCAGCTGCTTAGTGAGAGTGTTCTGACCAGAACTCAGCATCACAGTTTGATGCTTGTGGAGGATGTAAACCAGATTTCCAGGAAGGCCAGGTTGCTGATGAAAAAGTACATGGGGGTTTGCAGGTGGTGATCCACACACATGAGGAAAATGATGGTTGCATTCCCCATCACTGTTGTCAGGTACATGAGCAGAAGGACCAGAGAGAAAAATACCTGCAGCCTTGGATCCAGCTCTGGAAAACCCTCTAGGATGAACTCAGTAACTGCTGTTTCATTTTCTGGTCCCATGCTGAATTCCAGCTCATCCTGCTGAGACAGGAACATGGCAAAAACAAGTGGGAAAATTTCACAGTCTGGACAAACATTTCTATCCTTCCTTCTCTGCTTTTTTCTTTTCCTGCAGTCTTGCTATAGAGCACAGAGATCGTGCTCCAAACAATTCTCACACCCTGATTGTTCTGTTTACCATTTCAGGTAGAGACGCCAGGGGTTTATTGTGTTCTTTCTACCTTTTCCAAACACTCCCCAAAAGTTCTTTCACCAGAACAGAGGATTCTAAAGAGTTCTTGGCTATTTCTCCCCTTTCGTGGGAAATTCCCAGCTCACTCAGACCTACTGCAAAATCTGTCACACCCATGTGCCAAACACCTCTCATCTACAGCGCAAACACTAAACTGTGAAATTACATCCAATCTGTACATTGAAGTTCCTTGTTTCTACTTTTCAGTACTTGCCTTTGGACAGGAGTCCCTGAGGATCTGTTGATTCCAAAATAAGCAATCCCAAGTATCTCTTTTGCAACCCTCTGCTTTCTTCCACAGCTTTTCCCTCTCTGGCTCGTCAGGAAAGGAGTGGGGAGGGCAGAATAGGGACCAATTATAACTTAGTTTTTGAGTGCTCCAAATGAGGACTGGAATTTATTATGGATCCACACAGAGTGTCACAATCTGAGCTGTCTCCTGTCTGCACCAAAATGCACCTGTTCCCATGCAGTCCTTCATTGCCATTGATAGCAAATAACCCAAGTGCAGAGTGAGAGATTTGTAATTTTTGCTTTGTGTGCCAGATGGGAGCACCCAGCCTCCAAATGTTCTCTTGTCTCTACTGGTTACAGAGGGAGCCTCGAGACAACAAATTCTCCTGGGTGCCTGCAGGGAATAGATTAAACTCACTTTTCAAGTCTCAAATGCCGGATTAATTAAGTAATTAAGTTACTCTGTTTTGAAACCAAAATGCACAGCTAAGGAAAGATACATGAGAAAAATATATGCAATAAAGACTGTATTTTCTAATAAAGTCTAAAATAAAGCTATGTCTAAGAAAAACGTATTTTCCCTTTCAGGTTTTTTGGTTTGCTTTTAGACATGAAGAGCAGAGCAGGTGACTTTGAAAATAGGATTATTTAAAATGCCGGGGAGAAGAGGAGAGGGAGGGTCTGAAGCAGTGAAACAAAGCTCTGTTGATGACAACCAGAGCACCGAAGTCACTGGACCCCTGGGTGGCCCAAGGACTCTCCCATCTCATTGTCCACACAGAGCAGAGCAGAGGCTGGTCTGAGACAGGCCATCAACTTGAAACCAAGTGACTGAGCTCAGTCAAGAGCCCTCAAAATGAACCAGCTCCAAAATGAACAAAAATTAGTCACCTTCGAAATTAACTGTGGGACTGAAATGTTTGGGAGCTCTCCAGGTGGGGCCTCGGGGCAGCCCTCGAGATGAGCAGATCCTGCTGTGCCCGGGCCGATTCTTGTGCATAAATGCAGCGATCACCAGCCTGGCTGGAGGCTCTGATGCTTCAGAGACTCCTGTAGCGCGGGTATCATACAGTTTAACGGGGCCGTGGAGCATCACGGGAGTTCTGGGCGCAGCTGCAATGGCTCTCGGTGGGGCGAGGGGCATGACGGGAGATGAAGTCCCGGCTGGAATAACGCTGGACTTGCGCCGCGGAGCATGATGGGAGCTGTAGTCCCGAGAGTGGCTCGAACACAATGTTTGGGGGTCCGGGAAGGCACTTGGGGGACACTTTTGCGTCCGAGCCGCGACTTGAGGTCCTCGGTGGAACTTAAATGGTTCGAGAGCCCTTAGGGGGAGCTCGGGGAGCTCTAACCAGGTTCTTAAGAGCGCGGGGCACGGCAGGAGTTTTAGGCGCCTGTGTTCTGAGGGGCTCTGGGGCCGCGGGGGATGGGAGGAGATGAATTCCCAGAAGTGGCTGTACCGGGCATCTGTGGGGTTGGGATCACTCAAGGGTCCGGGGACGCTTTTGGGGGGTCCCAAATGGGCGCTGAGGGGGCACTGCGACATCCTGGAAGGTGTGCGGGACACTTATGGAACAGATGGGGGCGGATCCCGGTGTTCTGTGGAGCGTCGGGCATGACGGGAGTTGTTATTCCGGCTCTAATTGGGCTCAATAGGGCCGTGGGGCATGATGGGAGTTGTACGCAAAAAGGAAAGGCGCCAATCTAGGCACCACTCCAAAAACCGGGTCCCTTGTGCTGATTGGCTGCGGTAGGTGATTTGCGGGAGCCTCGGCAAATGGGATGCGGTGGAGGCGGGAACAGCCCATTCACCCTCCTCCAGCCCCTCCCGGTACTGCCCAGTCCCTCCGAATACGCCTGAGTTTATTCCCAGTCCCTTCCAGTTCACCTCAATTTCATCCAGAGGATGCCCCAGTGTCCCCAGTCTTCCCCGCAATGTCCCCAGTGTCCCCAGTTTGCCCCAGTATCACTCCCAGTATGTCCCAGTGTACCCCCACAGTCCATCCCCCTCCACCCAGATTCCCCCTCAGTATTCCTCGTACTCCCAGGTTGTCCCACTCCTCCTCAGTGTCACTCCCAGTATGTCCCAGTGTCTCCCACAGCGTTCCCAGTGTTCCCCAGTATGTCCCAGTCCTCCCCAGTGTTTCCAAGGACAGTTTAATTTCTCTCGGTGGCCGTGGCAGCCAAACCCAGCAGTGGGGTCAGTGCAGTGCCCATGGCCACAGCCCCTTGCAGTGGCCCAGTGCAGCTTGGGCTGATGATCCACCCTCACAGCTGGCCCAGGGCAGCTCTGCATTGCCTTTGGTGGCACCTGGGGCTGGCACACACCTGAGCAGTGTGTCTGTTTGCAGTGGGGAAACTCAGGAGTTTCAGATTGCTTCAAAAAAATCCCCAAAAAGGGAAAACTCCTCTTAGGCTGAGTGCAGCCAGCTCTGCAAGCACAGCAGGTCCCAGGGGAGTGAGGACAGACAGGATGGGGCTGGGCAATGTGGAGCAAGGTTGTCCACACTGGGTCAGACCTCCAGGCACAGCTCCTATGAGCAGGCCAGAGCTGCTGAGGAGAGACCCTGGGTCAATATCAACCACAGAATGCTGCAATCACCTTTGATGTAAAGAGAAATAAAAAAAAATTCATCCTTTAAAATAGTAATGCGTATTTTTTACAAGTTCTTTGAAATCTTTCTCCATAGCTGGACTAGGAAAACTTTAATGATTCTTACAGGGCACTGATGTGGTTTACATCAGACTCAGTCCCTGAGAACATCTTCAATAAACTTCTCAAGAACTCAAAATTAAATTGAAACTCTGAACTTTCTTGAAGTTTTAATGGGTCCCACTGAGGAACACGACTGAGAAAGTGTCCCCAGGTTCCAGTTAGAGCAGAACACTGGAGGCAGTGATGACAGCTGGGGACAAACAAGGCCAAGGTGTCTCTGGTGCTGAGCAAAGCTGGATATGTTTGAGGAATGCAAAGGGCCAAGGCTTGAGCCCCAGCCCCTGGCCAGGCAGATGCTGTCCCTCCCTCCTTGCTCACGGCTCTTGCCGGGATGGGCACTGGCATGTGGGGATGTGCAATGGCAACGGCAGGAGCATGGGGCAGCCCCTGCCAGGCTGTTGAGCAGGGACAAGGAGGCAATGAGGCCCCAGGCCTGCAAGGGTCACTTGTCTCCTGCTTCTGCCTCAGGCCCAGGCCCAGCAGCCATGGCCAAAGTGCTGCCCAAGGTGGCTCTGGCAGGGCTGTCTTGCAGCTGCTGCCCATGCCTGTGCCCTGTGCAGCCCAGGCTGTCCCACGGTGTCCCTGCCCTGCGCCTCTGTCCCTGCAGGCTGTCGGCACCCCCCGGCTGCCCCACCTGGCTGGCCCCTTCCTTTGCTGACAGCTCTGCCTCCTGCCTGCCTCTGCCTGCCCACAGAAAGCCCGGGGCTGATAGCAAAAGGGTTCATTCCATGTTTACCCTGTCTGTGAACTTTCAGCACAGGAACAAGGCATGCAGGGGCCGCTTTCCCAGCAAGGATGGTTGGAAGAGAAGAAGACATCTGGCTCAAAGATGCAGGAATAGAGAAAACAAGGGCTGAGTCTGGGAACTTGTGGTGGGTTTTATGGAAATGGGTAAGTTAAAATTCGCATTTAGGGACTGTATATAAGTAACCCACTGGTAGAATTCCATTTCCACATTTTTAGGAGTTATCCCATGTTGCACCTGAATAAATGATACCCTCTGAAATAGCAAATGAGTGTTCAGGACCCTTGTTCTGATATTTCAGAGATTTGGTGACAGCGGGGCCTCACAGAACCAAGGAGTCAGCTGTGACACTGTGCAAACTCATGGAACAAAGGGTCCATGGTGACACAGCAGAACCCCATGGAACCAAAATCCCTTTTGGCACATTGGGGCCACATTGAACCAATGGTCCGTTGTGACACTGCAGAACCAAGGAGACCATTATAATCCTGAGAAACCTCTTGGAACCAAGGGGCCGTTGTGACACAGCAAGGCCTGGTGGAACCATGGGTCCATTGTGACACTGCAGAACCTCACAGAACCAAGGTGAGCGTGTTCTACTGCAGAACCTCATGGAACAAAAGGTCCGTGGTGACACTGCAGAACCAAGGAGACTGCTGCTGGCAGTGTGTGAGCTCATGGAACCACAAGTCCATTGTGACACAGGACGGCCTGATGGAATCAAGGGTCCCTTGTTAAACTGTGTGACCTCATGGAACCATGAGCCATTGTGACACTGCGTAGCCACACAGAGCCAAGGGGCCACTGTGACACTGCGGTTCCAAGGAGACCATTGGGACTGAGGAATGTCATGGAACCAAGAGTCCATTGTTCCACTGTGGGGCCCTGTGGAAGCAAGGGGAGCACAGTGACATTGTGGGGCCTCATGGAACAATGGAGACTGTTCTGACACTTTGGGACCCACTGGAACCAAGGGGCCATTAGAGCATGGCAGGGCCTGGTGGAATCAAGGGCACTGCAATGAACACTGTGGGTATCCATGGAATGAAGGATCCATTCTGACACCGTGGAACCAAGGATACCATTGTGACACTCTGGGGCATCATGGAACCAAAGGTGCATTGTTCCACAGCAGAGCCTCATGGAACCATGGAGGCCATTTATAGACTTGGAGACCTTGTGGAACCAAAGGGTCATTGTGGCACTTCAGAAGCTTGTGGAGCCAAGGGGACCATAGTGACACTATGGAGGTCCATGAAACCAATGGTCTGTTGTGGCACTGCAAGGCCTTATGGGATCATGGAGACCATTGTGACACTACTTGGCTTTATGGAAGCAAGGAACCATTGTGACACTGCAGTCCTGGCAGTCCAAGGAGCTGTTGTCACACTGCGTGGCACCATGGAACCAAGGAAGCCATTGTGACACTGCACGGCCCCATGGAACTAAGGATCCATGGAAGAACAGTGCAGGACCCCATGGAACCAAAGGTCCATTGGGACATTGCGGGGCCTCATGGAATCCTGGAGGCCGTGATGACACTTGGAGGCCTCGTTAAATCAAGGGGCTCTGCAGGGCCTCATGGAACCAAAGAGACCCTTCTGACATTGTGAGTCCCCATGGAACCAAGGGTCCATTTTGACACTGCAGCACCAAGGACCCCTGTGACACTGCAAGGCCTCATGGAAGCCAGGGACCATTGTGACACTGGAGCCCCATGGAAACAAGAGGCCAGTGTGACACATCTGGGCCTGATGGAACCAAGGATCCAATGTGACACCACCACTGTGACCCTGCAGGGTCCCATGAATCCAAGGGAACAGGGAAGACGTTTTGCTTGGCCTGAGTGGTCCAACTGCCCTTGGCATGTCGAGGGTCTTTTCTCGCGTACCCCTGAAACCCTGCTGCTCTGGGCTTTCCTTCAAATGGGAAAGAACTGCCCTTCTCATTTAAGCATCCATGGCCAAAACAGGATTCCCCCTCCAGAATTCCCAATATCCAGGGATTGCTCCCACACAAAAGCTGCCATTACCAACAAGTCTGGCTGCCTTTGGCTTCCTGAGAGCTGGGTCTCACCTTCCTTAAGACACTGGAGCTCAGTGCTTTCCTTCCTATGGAAAAGAAACATCCTTCTCAAGGTACCCGTGTCTGAAATTTGGATTCATCCTCCAAAACTCGTATATCCAATGATTGCTCCTATACAAAAGCTGCCCTTACAGACAGGTCTGGCTGGCCTTGGCCTCCTGAGGGCTGGCTCTCACCTGCCTTCCAAACACAGGGGCTCTGTGCTTTCCTTTCTGTGGATAAGAATTGGCCAAAAATAGGATTTCACATTCAAAATTTCATATATGTAAGAGTTGCTCCCAAACTTGCCAGGACAGATATACAGGCCTTACCTTGGCCTCTGGTACTTGTAGTTCATCAGTCCCTGAACCACTGGGGCTCCGTGGTTTCCTTCCTGTTGAGACCCCGGTGACACTGTGGGGCCCATGAGGACCATTGTGAAATTGTGGGGCCTTCTGAAATGAAGAGATCTTTGTGGCACTGTGAGGACCCTTTGGAACAAAGGCCATCACTCAGGCTCTGCTGGGCCGCATGGTCCCAAGGGGCCAGTGTGAAGCAGCAGGGCTTTGTGGAACCAGGAGGCCATTGCTGCATTTCAGGCCCTCGTGGAACCAAAGGGCCGTTGTGATCCTGCAGGGCACTGTGGATCCATGGAGAGCATTGTGGAATTGCAAGGCCCCATGGAATCATGGAGAGCATTGTGACACTGTGGGGCCCCAGGGAACCAAAGGGCCACTGTGACCCTGCAGGGCCCCATGGAGGCATGGGGCCATTGTGACACTGCAGGAGCAAGGAGAACATTGTGACACTGCAGGGCTTCATGGAACCAAGGGGAGATGGAACAGGTCTGGCTGGTTTGGCCTCCCAGGGGCCACCAGACAGGTCCAGCTGATCTTGAAATACTGGGGGCTGATTCTCATCAGTTCTTGAAGAACTGGGGCTCTGTGCTTTCCTTCCTGTGGAAAAGAACCATCTCTCTTTCCAGGTGCCCAAGGCCAAAACTGATAATCCCCCTAAAATATTCCCTATCTGCAAGGATTCTCCCAGGCAGAAGCTGCCAGGAAAGAGAGCTCTGGTTGGCCTTGGCTTCTGGTGGTCACCTCTAATCTCAAGGAAGCCCTGAGGAAAGAATTTGAACATGTTTGACTACTGGAACATCAATAAATGTCTCTCCTCCTCTGAAAAACTCAGATGATCTTCTGATCATATGTGTCTCTTTTTTTCTCATTGTGTATTTTGCACGAAACATTATTTTCAGCTAAATAATATTATTCTTCTCACTCTACCTAACACTCTGCAGCATTATCTGACACAAAACACCTCCTCTATGTACGGATTCAGTTCACCTGCATAAGCAGATACAAGAAAGAATGCAGCAGGAATGATTTGTGTCTGCTCCCATCTGTCCCATCTCCTCTGGAGCTGGAGGTGCAGCCCCAGCACATGGCAGGGCTCAAGGGCTCATAAGCTCAGCTCCCACCCAGAGAACTTGCAGACCCTGGGGTGCCCCTTCCAGCCTCACTGCCCAGAGCCTTTCTGCAGCCTTCCCCCTAGAGCTGCTGCTTCCCTGCAGCCCTGGCCATGGCCAGCAGCAGAACGTGGTATGTCCTGAGCAGCAGAGCCAGCTCAGGGCCCTGTGGGGATCAGGGGCTGGGGCAGCAGGACAAGCCAGCCCAGCCAGCCAGGACACACTCAGGTGTGGAAAGGGATGTCCAGGGAGAAGGGCAAGGGAGCATTTCTGGGCCTGCAGGGAGGAATCCAGGGGAAGCTGCAGCTCTGGCCAGGCCCCTCTGTCCCCTGCCCACGGATGCTGTGCTGGCCTGGGCAGAGGGGCTGGCACTGAGTGGGCAGAGGCAGCCTGTGCTGAGCATCTCCTGGAGGAATTCAGAAATCTGACCTGAACATGTGTTCATGTGTTCATGAAAGCCAGAGCTCAGCTGGAGCTGATGGGCGCTGCAGGCAACATCCAGAGCAAAGTTAATTCAGTCGCTGTGCTTGCAGCAAATGGCTGCAAGAGGAACATAACAACCTGCTGCTGCTGAATGAGGGCAGGGAGGGGCAAATCAAGGCTCACAGAATGGCTTGGGTTGGAATCCTAAAGACCATCCAGTTCAAATCTCCTGCCATGGATGGGCACACCTTCCACTGGACCAGATTGCTCCATCCAACCTGACCTTGAACCCCTCCAGAGGTGGGGACTCTGCAGCCTCTCTGGGTAACCTGTGACAGGGCCTCACCACCCTCACTGGCAAGAATTTCTCCCCAATATCCCATCTAAACCTGCCCTCCTTCACCTCATGGCCATTCCCCCTTGTCCTGCCCCTCCAGGCCTTTGTCCAAAGTCCCTCTCCAGCTCTCACAAAGTCCCTTTAGGTGCTGGAATGGGCTCCAATGTCTCCCTGGAGCCTTCTTGTGCCCAGGCTGAACAGCTCTAGCTCGCTCAGCCTGGCTCCAGAGCAGAGGAGTTCCAGCCCTGCAAATTTCCATTGTGACACTGCAGGACTTCATGTAACCAAGGCTCCATTGTCACTCTGTGGAACCGAGGAGACCCTTGTGACACAGGAGTGCCCCATGGGAACAAGGGGCCATTGTGACACTTCGGGGCCTCATGGAACCAAGGAGAGCATTGTGGCACTGCAAGGGCTCATGGAAACAAGGAACTGTTATGACACAGGTGAGGCAAATGGAACCAAGTGGCCCATTGTGACATGGCAGGGCCTCGAGGAACCCAGGGGCCATTGTGACACTTCAGGGTCTCAGGAAAGCAAGGGGGGATCATTGTGGCACTTTGGGGTCTTGTATAACCAAGGGCCAGTGTGGCACTGCAGGGTCTCATGGAACCAAGGGCCATTTCAAAACTGCAGAGCCAAGAAGAGCATTGGGACCCTGTGGGGCCTGACTGAACTGATGAGAATATTGTGACACAGTGAGACCTTATGGAAACAAGGATCCATTGTGACACTTTGGTGTCTCAGGGAACCAGGAGTCCAGTTATGACACTGCAGAGCCAAGGAGATCTTTATGACACTACAGGGTCTCATGGAACCAAAGGGGCATTGTGACACTGCAGGGCCCCATGGAATTGAGGGGACATTGTGACACTGCTACCTGAAACTGGAAAAAAAAATAAAATAAACTGCTTAACACCAGTGAGTAGTAAGAAGCAGCACTCTTTATTCAGCCAGATGCAGAAGGGGGAATAACTCCTCCCAAAGCTGTGCATGCTGAGTACAGGAAGTTCCTGTTTACAGTTTGTATTTTACATACATATTCAGTGACTGTCACAGAGTAAACATACACATGATAATCCTTTCCCTGAAATCATTAACATATTTTTCCTCCCCTTCACAGATGTGTTCTTGTATCCTGGGGGTGTCTTTGGTGGTGCCTGGTAGTTGGTGAGGCCAGAGTCACACCTGACTGCCCAGTAAATGGTTAAAAGTTGGCACAACTGGAGCTGGTCACTTTGCAATTCTCCTTCTTGTACAATGGACATTGTGCAGTTCCATGGGCCAGTGGATTTTGAAGAACAAGCATTGTGGGATTGTGGGCACTCACCAGGGGGAGATGGTTTTTCATGTGGTAACATCTTGCCCTTTGAGGCTTGTGAAGATTCTTTTCTCTTCAAGCCTTCCTAAGCCTCACATCAGTGTCTGCTAGAATTAAATCTCCCTCCCCATCCCACAGCAGCCCTGCCTTTCCCTTCTGCAGCCATGGTCTCCAGCACAGCCATGGAGGCTGTTTGGCTCTGGACTGTTCCTGCAGCCCCCAAGGGCAGCTGAGCTCTGCCTTTGGCACAGTCAGGCCTGGCCAGCGCAGGCCATGCTTAGCAATTCCCTGTCTGTGCCGGGCCTTGCTGTCAGCCCCGGCAGCGGCTGCGTGGCCCCTTTGTGGCCCTGTGCTGGCCCAGCCATGGTGGCCCAGCCCCTGTGCAGGCCCAGCCCAGGCCAGGAGCATTGCGGCCGGGAACAGCCCCTGTGCCGTGGTGCCCACAGCAGCCTTGGGGCTCTGTGCCCCATGGCCTCCCTGTTGGGCAGCCTCTGCCAGCTCCTGCAGAGCCCATGGCACCTGTGGGGCTGCACAGACAGCCCTGCCCCGGGCTCTGCCGGCCTCTGGGCCAGCAGAGAGGCAGCCAGGGCTGGCCATGGCTGGGAACAGGCCCTAAACCCCACAGGAGGATGGAGCTGGGCCACAGCCAAACTCAGCCCAGGCCAAAGCTGGCCTCAGCAACCAGGGCTGCCAAGGGCTGGGCACAGAGGCTGGCAGTGACAAATGTCCTGGGCCCCCTCCATGCTCTGTCCATGCCACCAAGGGCACAGAGCAGCCTCCTCTCTGGGCCACTTGCCTGTTTGCAATGCCTTGCACAGGCGCTGGCCCTGCCCCACAAGGCCTGGCCTGAGTCCTGCCCCTGCACGCTCAGCCAGGCTGAGATGGACACTGATGGTTTCTGGGCCAGGCTCTCTGAGCCCAGCCCAGCTCCCTGCAAGCTCTGCCAGCTGCCCTGAGCTCTGGGCAGCACCAAGGGCCTCTCCCCAGCCCAGCCCAGCCGGCTCTGGCCCCACAGCTCTGCTCAGGCCAGGGTGCTCTGGGCACTGCCCCACGGCCTCAGCCCCTGGCAAGGGCCCAGCAGCAGCTGCAGCTGCCACAGGACTCAGCCCCAGCATGGGGGAACATGCCTGGCCAAGGGAAAGGAGGCTCCCTGGGTGCCCTGCTCTCCTCTGCAGGAGATGCTGAGAGCTCTGCAGCCCCTGCTGCCGTCCCATCTGCCCAGGGCAGCACAAAAGCCCCGGCCTTGGGGCGCTCAAGAGCTGCTCCTGCTCCAGGCTCAGGGCCCATCCCAAAGCTGGGGCAGCCACAAAGCTCTGCCCATTTCTGTTCATTCCTGCTGTGATAAGAACAGTATAAAATTTTTTACAAAATGGTTGCATATTCATTTATTTCACCTAAACACAATGTGAGACTCCCTTCTTACACAATTTCTCTGGGTCACACAAGTAGGAGGGATGATTAAATTGAAGGGGGTGGATAAGAGCATTTCTTTTATTATAACAGAATCAGAAGCAGAAAAAAAATTAAAATATACTTAAGGGCAGACTTGGCCTCTCATGATATGCACTGAGAGCTGCTGACAGAAGAAAGCAGGCCTTCTGTGGCTTGTTCTGGTGGGTTACCTCTGCTGGAGTCCATGTGACTACCAAGCTGCTTTAGCACTCCCCTCCTTGGCTGCACAAAGGAAAGAAAGTGTTATGGGAGACCAATTGTGGACTGAGAAAAGGCAGTTTTCTATAGCAAAAGGGGAAGTTTTTACAGGCACCAGCAATGAGGAAAAACCCCAATAATTTTAATCTCTTCTTCTGTCAGCAAGTGATGTTCAGCCACTTCCTAGGAAGCAGAACTTCAGCAGTTGGAGTGGTTAATCAAGAAGACAAACACTGTAAATAGGAAATGCCCCCTATTCTTCCTCCTTCCTTAGCTTTTATACCAGAACTGGGGCCATACAGTCTGGAATATCCCTTTGGTTAATTTGGGTCTCTGGCCTGCTGTCCCTTCCCAGGACCTGACCCACTTGCAGCCCCTTGACAGAGGGAGAATGCTGAGAGACAGCCGGAGCCAAAGCAGGGGTGTGTTTCCAGCTCCTTTGTGGCTCCCAATGCAAAGCACTGCGAGGGCTCGTATAGGACAATTAAAAGGCTGAAAAGCATCCAGTCACAGCTTTCCTGAGAGATTCCTTGAGCTGCTGGTTCCTCAGGCTGTAGATGAGGGGGTTTAGGGCTGGAGGCACCATCGAGTACAGAACGGACACTGCCAGATCCAGGGATGGAGAGGAGATGGAGGGGGGCTTCAGGTGAGCAAATGTGTCAGTGCTGAGAAACAGGGAGAGCACGGCCAGGTGAGGGAGGCAGGTGGAAAAGGCTTTGTGCCGTCCGTGCTCAGAGGGGATCCTCAGCACAGCCCAGAAGATCTGCACATAGGAAAAAACAATGAACACAAAACAACCAAAACCTAAACAGAAAGTGACCACAAGAAGCCCAACTTCCCTTAAGCTGGAGTGTGAGCAGGAGAGCCTGAGGATCTGGGGAACTTCACAGAAGAACTGGCCCAGGACATAGCCATGGCAAAGGGGCAGGGAAAATGTATTGGATGTGTGCAGCAGAGCATTGAGAAAGGCACTGGCCCAGGCAGCTGCTGCCATGTGGGCACAAGCTCTGCTGCCCAGGAGGGTCCCGTAGTGCAGGGGTTTGCAGATGGACACATAGCGGTCGTAGCACATGATGGTCAGGAGAGAAAACTCTGCTCCGATGAAGAAGATAAAGAAAAACATCTGTGCAGCACATCCTTTGTAGGAGATGTCCCTGGTGTCCCAGAGGTAATTGTGCATGGCTTTGGGGACAGTGGTGCAGATCATGCCCAGGTCAGTGAGGGCCAGGTTGAGCAGGAAGAAGAACATGGGCGTGTGCAGGTGGTGGCTGCAGGCTACGGCGCTGATGATGAGGCCGTTGCCCAGGAGGGCAGCCAGGGAGATGCCCAGCAAGAGGCAGAAGTACAGGAGCTGCAGTTGCGGCGTGTCTGCCAATGCCAGCAGGAGGAAGTGCCTGATGGAGCTGCTGTTGGACATTTCTTCACTCTGGTCATGGTGCACTGTTGAAAGAAGACACTGACAAGCTGGGAAAGAATTAATTGTGTTATACTTATCCTTTTTTATTATAAATCCCCTCAAAATTACTTCCTTTTTTGGGGGAACTTTGGGGAACATTTTTATCTCTGAGCTCAGGTTTAGGCTGCTGCCTCATCTTCAGCATTGCTCTCTGCCAGAGCACTGGGGAGCCCAGAGGGAAAACAGGGCTCCCTGTGCCCCAGTGAAATCAGACCTACGCATCCCACACAGGTGCCTTTTGCTCATTTCACCACTCTCTATTTCAGGGTGATTGCACTTATAACTTGATTGAACAATAATGTGGAATTTTAAAACACTCCAGTTAAAAAAAAATTTCTCCAAATCCTTCTCTCTTTCCCTGTGCACCTGAATAGGAAAGGATACCAAGGGTTGCTCTGGCTCTCTGCTGCCCCGAGTTGTGCCTACTGGGAGCTGTTTCTCTCTATCCAAGTCCTGTCCCTGCCAGTGCTGCCAGAGCCCAGCCCTGACCTGGGGCTCAGCTATGCCCTGCATACCCCTCCCAGCACAGGGCACTGCCCAGGGGCATCTCCCTGGCAGCAGGGCCTTAAGGGCAGACCAGACAAACAGAGATGCTGCAAGCCAAGGTGCTGCTGTCTGTAGGGAGAGGAGGCTGAGGAGGAACTTTCTGAGGGAGATCTGAGGCCCATCTGCTGATTCCCAGGATGACAGTGCAGGAGTCTCAGTGACACAGACACAGCTGACAGCCCCTTTCCCTTCCCTTTAGGAGAAAGCTGAGAGCAGCCCTGGCCATGCAGCACCATCTCCAGAGCAGGAGGAATCTGCCCTGATAAGGGTGGCTCCTTCCACCCCCAACTTCTCCCCTGCAGCGTCCATGGGGAGCTGCCAGGCAGGCTGAGAGCTGCCCCTGGCAGGTGGCACATGCCCTGGGCTGGCCAAGAGCCCTGAGGGCTGCAGGAGCTGCTCTGCAGGACAGCCCTGGGCAGCCCTGGCTGCAGCCCCAGCTCCAGCCCCTGCAGCCGTCCCTGGCAGCAGGAGCCGTCCTGCCCTGGCCCTCTGACAGTGCCCAGGGCAGCCCCGCTCTGCAGCACATCCTCCTCCTCCTCCTGTGCCCCAGAGAAACTGGGAGAGTCCTCCTGACACATCCCTTAGGCTGTGGGGTGTGCTGGCTTCAGGAGATCCCTCCAGGAGCACAGGGGACATTGCCCTGCACCCACACACTCACCATGCACATGGCTGTGAAGATCTTTCCCCAAGTGAAGTCTCAGCTCAATGTCTTCCCAATCCTGATTGCCTTCAGCCTGTCTCTGCCTGGCTCCTGTCACCTCAGTGTGGCAGAGCCTTCAGCCCTGCTGGGCTGGGAGAGGAGCTGGTGCTGGGAAGAGCTGTTCCTTTAAAGCTCAGCAGCACAGACACAGCAGAATGACTTTAATGAGCCTCTTGGGAATTTGGTGGTGTTTACATCAGACGCAGTCCCTGAGAGAGTGTTCAAAAAACTTCTCAAGAACTCAAAGTTAAATTGAAACTCCAAAGTTTCTAAAAGTTTAATAATTCTCTCTGAGAATGTGTCCCCAGGTTCCAGTTAGAGCAGAACACTGGAGGCAGTGATGACAGCTGGGGACAAACAAGGCCAAGGTGTCTCTGGTGCTGAGCAAAGCTGGATGTGTTTGAGGAATGTAAAGGGCCAAGGCCTGAGCCCCAGCCCCTGGCCAGGCAGATGCTGTCCCTCCCTCCTTGCTCAGGGCTCTTGCTGGGATGGGCACTGGCATGTGGGGATGTGCAATGGCAAGGGCAGGAGCATGGGGCAGCCCCTGCCAGGCTGCTGAGCAGGGACAAGGAGGCAATGAGGCCCCAGGCCTGCAAGGGTCACTTGTCTCCTGCTCCTGCCTCAGCACTTTCCTTTTTATGGAAAAGAATCCTCCCTCCTTCCCAGGCACCCATTGTGGGAAAACAGGGCTCCCATACTACTAACCAGTATGATTAAGCAGAAACCATTTATTGTTTACATTATGCACCTATTTATACATTCTAACCCTACTGCATACACTGATCACGCTCTTCTTCATTGGAGCCTCTCTCTTATCCTTGTGTTCTGCATGCACTTCTTGGAGTATGTGACTGGTTACAGTTCAGATGGTTCACAGCCCTCTCTTATCGAGTTCTTGTGGTCTTCGTATTCTGTTTCTCAGCCTTTTCTTTCTTCAATAAGCACAGTTTCTGTCTTAGTAACCTTGATGAATTCCAGAGGGCTCTGATAAGAATGACTACAAGCAACATGGCTCATGCACAGTGTGGCCCAAGTTGTTCAGATACATTGCTAAAATTCCCCCTTCTTCTTCTTGCACCAGCCAAATCTTTTTCACTGTTTTTTCTACCAAGAAGGTCACCAATTTCACTATGCATGGAATAATACAAAGCAATATAATAATAACTGCTAGTAATAACAAAGCTCCCTTTAAGGTATCTTTCAATCATCCAGTTATTCCCCATCCCTCAAACCATTCATCCAAGCCCAAATCATTCACAGTTAATTTCTTCATGTTGTCTTCTAGTTGTTTGAGTTTCCTGTGAGTGGAAGAGAGTAGGTTCATAAAACATATTCCTTCAAAATTCTCACACCTGTGTCCATGTGCTAACTGCAAAAAATCTATAGCAGCTCTATTTTGCAGTGTGCCATGTCTAATACTATCTACATCAATGAGCATTTGATTTAAAATAGCTGAACTTGTGTTCAGTGTGGGAATCTACAAAATGAGAGGGTTTTGGGGAAGCTGCAAAAGGCAGGCCTCAGAGACAGCAGAACTGTGATTAGAGCTAAGCAGTAGCCATGAGATAGGTCAGCAGAAAAATTATTTAAAAAGTAGAAAAGCAAGGAGAAATAGAACAATGGTCTATATCTTAACGCTTGTCTAGAATAACTCCCTAAGATACAGAAAAGTTTTTCTGCCAAGACATTAGGAAGTTTGAAGCTTAATAATGGAGCTCTGTGCATTGTGTTTTAAAGCCTACAAGCAGGTATTGTATTCAAAATAAGTAAGCATTGGTTTTACCAAAGATACATGTGCTTATAGTGGTTGGATAGAACTGCTGTCAATATGCTTTTGCTTTGTGGGATTGGTTAAAAAACTTATAAATTAAGTTGTGCTGTTAAGTTCTTGGTCTGCTGCTTGGGATGTGAGCTGCTGGCTTCTTCACATTGTCGTAACCATGTAATGAGACTGATGCTGAAAAATAAAACAGCTCAAGGCACGTTCCACAGCAGTGTCTTTCCTGTTTGTGATTTGTACATAGCCCCTGGCTCTCTCTATACAAGAGACACTGTGCAAAGTACTTTACGCTATTCGAATTTCATTAATTCTAATGTCATATACCTTTCACGAATTGCTCTCAAAAAGAACCAAATCCCTCTGTCTTAAGGCACTTTCATAACAACATGTACACATACCTCAAAGAAGGACCTCCAGTACTTGATCAGAATCAGGAATCTAAAATTGTTGAAGGGCCATAGCCTCTCATTATGTGGGTGACAGAATATGCTTGTGTTTCTACAGATACAGCACCCCGGTGGACTCCCAGAAGATTTATCAGTCCCTACGTCGACCACAGATCTGAAGACGACCCCTCGAATCAACACAAAGTCAGCTCCCTCTCCCACCATGCTACAGAAGCAGCTTTCTCTTGGAGATGAAGAAAAAAGAAATTCACATATCCAAACATTGTGGCAAGGACACTCATCACACGTAGATATATCCCACTGATAATGTCCATGTCAACCTCAAATGCCTCAAACACCCCTCCCTTTTCCATCCCTCTACCAGTGACCCTTTATCCCTACCCCTCCTCTTTCCCCTCTTGAAACTACTCCTTTTTCCCTGCCTCAAACTTCCCTTAAAAAAGAGAAGGGAGTGATTGGGAGGAGCTGGTAAGAACTATAGAGGGAACTTAAGAATATTTAAGGATGTCTTAAAATAAGTGACCTAATGTGTGATTTTACCATCCTCAAGTGAAAACTACCCAGTGGGAAAGAAGAAGTATGATTCTTCCTGCGTTACCCTCCAGGGCACCCCGCAGCAGTACCAGTGCCACCATTGCCATCGTCTTTATCAGCACCCTCATCTGTATCCAAGTGACCACCGGGTGGATCATCCCTCAGCCAAAACAAAACATCAGGGTCACTTTGGCAAAGTCATTAAAGCCAGACAATCTTTGCATGCCCATGGAAAGCGTAGACGATACCCTCTTAACATTCTAGGTGGGAGTCCCCCTGTCACCAAATGACTGCCTGTACGTAGGTAAGAAACCCAACCCCATGGACACCTGGGACAAATGGACAAAGATCCTCCCACACCATGTCTCCACAGGATTTGCTTTTCAAGGTCCAGGATGGTGTTCCGAGCCATAGCATGAGACACAGGGTAGGTTTCCAACCATCCAGTGGTGGCTTCCACCATGGTCAGCACATAGCGCTTGCCCTGGCATGTCTGGGGCAGTGTGATGGAGTCAATCTGCCAGGCCTCCCCATACTTGTACTTGGACCACCACCCACCATACCAGAGGGGCTTCACTCGCTTGGCCTGCTTGATGGCAGCACACGTCTCACAGTCATGGATAACCTGAGAAATACTGTCCATGGTTAAATCCACCCCTCGGACTCATGCTCACTTAAAGGTGGCATCTCTGCCTTGATGACCTGAGGCATCATGGGCCCATTGAGCTAGGAATAACTCTCCCTTATGTTGCCAGTCTAACTCTATCTTTGACACCCCTAGCTTTGCAGCCTGACCTACCTGCTCATTGTTTCAGTGTTCCGCATTAGCCTGACTCTTGGGGACATAGGCATCTACATGGCGGACATTCACAGCTAGATTTTCTACCCAAGAGGCAATGTCTTTCCACTCACCAGCAGGCCAGATTGGTTTTCCTCTATGCTGCCAGTTGGCCTCTTTCCACCTTTCCTGCCAAACTAACAGAGCATTTGCAACCATCCAGAAATCAGTGTAAAGGTAGAGCTTTGGCCACTTCTCTCTTTCAGCAATGTCCAGGGACAGCTGAATGGCCTTGAGTTCCTCAAGTTGACTTGATCCACCTTCTCCTTCAGTAGCTTGTGCAACCTGTCATTTGGGGTTCCATATGGCTGCTTTCCACCTCCAGTTCATCCCTACGATGCGATAGGAACCATCAGTGAAAAGAGCATGGTGTGCTTCCTCTGCTGGTAGCTAATTGTATGGTGGAGCTTCTTTAGCCTTGTCACTTACTCCTGATTGTCTTCAACAGTGAGACCAAAGTTTTCACCTTCCAGCTAGTTTGTAATTATCTCCAAAATTCCAGGGTGATTCAGCTTTCCAATACGGATGCGCTGTGTGATCAGAGCAATCCATTTGCTCCATGTGGGGTCAGTGGCGTGGTGGGTGGTGGGAACCTTTCCTTTAAACATCTGCCCCAGCACCAGTAGTTGCGGTGCCAGGAGGAGTTGTGCTTCTGTGCACATCACCTCTGAGGCCCCTTGGACTCCTTCACAGGCAGCCAAGACTTCCTTCTCTGTGGGAGTGTAGTTGGCTTCGGATCCTCTGCAGAATCCCAGCAGTTGGCCTTGAGCATCCCCAGGCACCTTCTGCAAAAGGCTCCAGGACAAGCCATGGTTCCCAGCTGCAGAGTAGAGCACGTTCTTCACCTCTGGTCCTGTCCTGACTGGACCAAGGGCTACTGCATGAGTGATCTCCTGCTTGATCTAGGCCAAGGCTTGTTGCTGCTCAGGGCCTCAGTGGAAATTGTTCTTCTTGCAGGTGACCAGGTAGAGAGGGCTCACAATCTGGCTGTGCTTGGGAATGTGCATTCTCCAAAAACCTATGGCACGCAGGAAAACTTGTGTTTCCTTCTTGTTTGTTGGTGGAGACTTTGCGGTGCTCCTGTTGATGACCTCAGTGGGAATATGATGCTATCTGTCTTGCCGCTTTACACCCAGGAACTGGATCTTTCGGGAAGGTCCTTTGATTTTGCTCTTCTTGATGGTGAAGCTGGTTTCCAGTAGAATCTGGATGATTTTCTCTCCTTTCTCAAACACTTCCATTGCTGTGTTCCCTCACACAATGATGTCCTCAATGCACTGCAGGTGTTCTGGAGCCTCACCCTTTTCCAGTGCAGCCTGGGTCAGTCCATGGCAGATGGTGGGGCTGTGCTTCCACCCCTGGGGCAGTCAGTTCCAGGTGGACTGCACGACCCTCCAGGTGAAAGCAAACTGAGGCCTGCATTCTGCTACCAGAGGAATGGAGAAAAACACATTGGCAATGTCAACAGTGGCAAATCACTTTGCTGCCTTGGACTCCAGCTTGTTCTGGAGTTCCAGTATGTCCAGCACAGCAGTGCTCAGCAATGGAGTCACTTTATTCAATGCACGATAGCCCACAGTCAATCTCCATTCTCTGTCAGATTTGTGTACAGGCCAGATGGGACTGTTGAAGGGTGAGTGGGTTTTGCTGACCATCCCTTGGCTCTCCAGCTCATGGATCATTCTGTGGATGGGGATCATGGCATCTCAATTTGTTCAATACTGCTGGCGGTGCACGGTCAGGGTGGCAATTGGCACTCATTGCTCTTCCACCCTCAAGACTCGTACTGCAGATGGGCTTTCTGATAGTCCAGGCAAGGTGTTCAACTGCTTTATGTTCTCTGCCTCTACAGCAGCTATTCCAAACGCCCACCTGAGTCCCTTTGGGTCTTTGTAAAGTTGTTCCAGAGGAAATCCCTGCCCAGAATCCATGGGGCCTGTGGGCCAGTCACAATAGGATGTTTCTGCCACTCCTTCCCAGTCAGGCTCACCTCAGCTCCCAACAGGGTCAATTGCTGTGATCCCCCCGTCACCACAGCAACAGAAACAGGTTCTGCCCCTACATGTCCCGATGGTATCAGGGTACACTGCACACCAGTATCAACAAAGGTGTTGTGTTTTTGTGGCTCTGATGTGCCAGGCCATTGGATCCACATTGTCCAGAAAATCCGGTTTTCCTGTGCTTCTTCCTGACTAGCTGTCGCTGCCGAGGCAGTCATGACACAAAGCAGAGACCACAAGCAGTCTCAGGTGGCAACTCTTTATTATTGAACAGGGATGACCTTTTATACATTTTCCAATTTTTTATGATTCTTCTATCCTAATTATTGGCCACAATAAGTCAACATAACACCATTGGTGAAAAGTTACAGTGATTTCAACTAACTTTCTAAAAATACTTTGTCCAGCTGCAAAGTTCTCTTATCTTTCTTTAGTTTCTCACTTCTCTGAGTCTCCTTGGTTACAGCCTTGGAGAGAGCTCCTTATTGCTTCTTCTTCCTTCTCAGCTTCTTCTCGCTCCTTTAGCTAACAGGCCTGCTGTTAGCCCCTTCCACAGCTAGAGGCAGGACATCCCTAGCCCTTGTTATTATTTCTTTCCTGGGCATACATGGTAGAGGTTCCTTCAAGGGGATCTGACAGATCACACCTGGCAGCTCGGTCACGGGAGGTTGAGGCTACTTTCACTTTAGAGGAACTCCCTCAGTTAGTGTTTCCCGCCTTGAGTTGACGCACCCATGCTGCCAGGACAGAAGTGGGTTTCCCACCCCACCTTCCCATGTCTTCCCCATGGTCATGCAAGAAGAACCACAGGTCAGCTCGTGGGGTGTACGTACCCTCTCTCTCTAGCTGGGGGACATTGGGCTCTGACTTCGGGGCCTGTGACTTGCACTTGTGCCATATGGGAACTGTTCTTCCTCCCTCCACCCTCATCTCTTCTTGTAGGCTCTTAATCACAGCAGAGACATGAGCCTGCATTGGGCCATTGATCACACTCTCACAATTTCTAAGCCTGTTGGTGACAGAACCCACTGTCTCTCGGTTGGTATCAGCATTAATCATTGCAATGAAGGTGGTGTATTGGGATGGCCCCAGATTTGCCAGACTCCGCAGCATTTGCCCTGTGCACCTGACCTTGTCAGGGTCATTATCATGCTGTCCATCCCTCCCAAAGAGTACCTCCTGTGATAGATAGGGACAGGCGATCGGAAGATCATGCGATGTGACGGAAAGCGGCAGGATTCCTTTTCCCCTAATCCCCTGAGATAAGAGATCACCCTAGGAATTTAATTAGGAATGTAGCTCCCCTAATGATAGTAATGCTGGTAACTTTCCACTCCTTGCTAACCATAGATAGTAGTGCAGACCCCCTCTGACGTAGAGAAGCCCCTTAGACTATAAAACCCCACGAGATGAGACAATAAAGGCCTTTGACCGTCTGCCACATTGGTATCTGTGTGCTCTTTGGCCCGAGCGACCCTGGTGAGTTTGGGTCGCCGTGTTGCTCCTCGAAACCAGGTCGCTTTGCCTTATATCAGAAGGCAACAACTGTTTCCGACACCCGGGAGGGAGCTCGTGTAACAGGATTCGCCTGGACAGAGGACCGGCGGCTGCACAGCTGGCCTAGTGCAGCGGGGGGGACGCCCCTGGACCCACGTGGACCATGGAAGCCATAGCGAAGGTCGTAACTCAGATGCATGCGCAATGGGGTACTGAGTGTAAGCTTAAAGATCTATGTCTTGCATTACCGAGACTGATTAAGCTTGGGGCCATAGAAAGCCCAATAGAAATCCTCCATCCGGAGGCTTGGTATAATTGTACAAAGGCTCTGGCTGAGGAAACCATGTCCTCAGGCTCAGGGAAAGCCCTAAAATCGTGGGGCAGAGTTATCCAGGCTCTGGAAATGTCGATGGAAGGAGACCCGGACATCAATTGATTCATCGCAGGTCCGATTTATTGACCGATACAGCGGGTTAAATACAGTTCATAATAATCTTCATACATATTGCAAAAGCTGAGCTCAGGATTGGTTAGTTACATATAAGCAACTACGCCTACTTCTGCATTTTTGTAGTTATTCTTTTGATACTTTCTGCATATTTTCAGCAAGAATCTCTCTTCCCTATCCTCATGTTGCGGCAAGGGCATCATGTCCTTGCCTGTCATTGGTCATTGACTGCTGACTTCCCTTTCAAGCTTAACCAGCGGCATTGTGTCAACATGGCTTTTCTCAGCTAACCAACTGTTAACAAAACTCTCCACATTTCCCCCGTTTTCTTCTTGAGCAAGAAGACTAGTCTGCCAGGTTTTTGCTATCATACGGCTGACCATGTTTTGAATACAATTAAAGACACAAGGCAAAATAAGCAAAAACATTAAAATTACACCCAGTAGCCTTATAGCATATGTCACAAGGTTCCTCAGCCATGGTCCAAGTCCTAAGCTTTTAAGCCATTCGTCAATTCCTAAACCTTCTTCTTCCTTGAGATTGTGAAGTCCCTGTTGCAGTTCTTTTATCTTAGTGTGAATGGACACCGAATGATCAGACAAATTCATGCAACACATTACCTCAAACTCTTCACATCCATGCCCTTGTGCTAAGAGCAAAAAATCTACAGCAACTCTATTTTGCAAAACAGCATGGTTAACACTCTGCACATCTGCGGTTAGCATGTCTAGAATTTGTGATGTTTAATTGCAGGGGGGGTATCGTCTTCCCCAAAAATACATAAATGGTTGATCACATGCAGAACCTTAGCCAAACATGCTTGTGGGTCTCTTAAATCTTGATGCTTTTCAATATACTGCTTAAGGGTGCCGTTTGCTCTTTCCACTATTGCCTGTCCAGTAGGGGAGTATGGAATACCTGTCACATGCTTAACGGACCACTGATTCAAAAATTTCTGGACCCTAGCACTTACATAAGCTGGACCATTATCCATGGTATCATGGACCATGATACTCTTTGGGACTCCCATGACAGCGAAGCAACTTAACAGGTGCCTGATAACATGTATAGCTTTCTCTCCTGCCTGAGCCGTAGTCCATATGTAATGACTGTATGTATCTATAGTGACATGCACATACTTGACTATGCCAAATCTAGCTACATGCGTAACATCCATTTGCCATTTCTCACTTATTTCTAAACCTCGAGGATTAACTCTGACGCCTAAACCTATTCCCCCATTATGATAACTACATGTTGGACATGCTCTAACAATGGCCTTAGCTTCTGAAAAACTCAGCTCAAAGTGCCTTGCTAATCCTTTTGCATTTTGATGATATCTACTATGTGCTTCTCTGGCCAATGTATGCTTATCAACAGGACAAGAGTTATCAATGGGTAAGGTAACCAATTTGTCTGAACGTTCATTCCCTTCTCCTAAACCTTCAGACCATTTATGGCTCCTAATATGAATCACAGAATACACTGCATTTTTCTCCTGTAAAGCTTTCCTTAATTGTACCAGTAACTCATACAATCGTTTATTATTCACTTCCTTAATTGCTGCTTCCTCTATTCATCTGACTACTCCTGTGACATACATAGAGTCTGTGACCACATTTAAAGGCTCCTGTAAGTTGGACACTGCCCATACTACTGCTAACAATTCCAGGGTTTGTAAGCTATCTGCAGGGTCTGCTGTGAGGAGTTGATGCTTCCATTGTCCTTTTTCTTGCCAGGTGACAGCAGCACGCCTTGATTTCTTTCCTGCATCTGTAAAAGCTGTAATAGCTCCTTCTATGGGGTGTTCTTCTCTCAACGGTTGGGTGATCCAGCTCCATTCTGTCATCCATTGCAAAACTCTGGGCACTAATTTGCTGGTCTCTACTTTAGCAGACGATGTCAATAATGCTTCCTGTAAATCCTTTGATTTAATCAAGTACCAGTCCAGGGCTTCTTTTTCCATAGGCAATCTAATGGTAGCGGGTTCTTGACCATCCACTTCAGTAATTCTGAGACGCCCCTTTTTGAATAACGCAGCCAATTGTTCGATTTTTGAAAATATTGTTTTCTTATGTTGTAGTGGTGGTGACAACCATTCCAAAACCCGTATCTTCCCGTTTTCTTTTGTTGTTGAGAGAGAGCACCAAGCAAGTGGCAAGGACTATTCCAGATGGTAAGGTCAATAGGGTAGTCGAGTTGTCGACGAGACACATACCCTTGTTGTACACGGTTACTAATTTGCTGCAAGGCAAGATGGTGCTCCTTTGTCAGGTATACAGGTGTAGTGGGGTCAACGCCCTTTAACAAAGGCCGTAGGCTTTCTAACAAATGATTTGGTATTCCCACAATGGGCTTTAACCACTGTAAGTCTCCCAGCAACTTCTGTGCATCATGCAGAGTCTTAATGTCTAATTGTAATTCCAATTTTTGAGGTATTACTATTTGATCCATTAAAGTCCATCCCAAATATTTCCATGGCTTGGTGGTCTGAATTTTCTCTGTAGCAATAACAAGGGAATATGCTGCAAGAGTATCTCTAATGCTGTCAATCTGCAAAGAGGAAAATGGTTGTTGCTGTGCAAACAAAATATCGTCCATGTAATGGCATATTATAGTTGCTGGCCGCTTGCGACGTAGTGGCTGTAATGCAGCATCAACATAAAGCTGACACAACATGGGAGAATTGCGCATGCCCTGTGATAATACCGTCCATTCAAATCTTTTGTCTGGTTCTCCACGATTTATTGCTGCTAAAGTAAAAGCAAATCTCTTCATGTCACCAGGATGCAGCCCAATAGTGAAAAAACAATCCTTTAGGTCAACAATTAAAAGTCGCCAGTGTTCTGGGATCATAGCTAGATTTGGAAGACCAGGCTGTAAGGCCCCCATTGGTTCCATCTGGTCATTTACAGCTCGTAAATCATGTAACAAACGGTATTTCCCTGATTTCTTCTTGATTACAAAAATAGGTGTATTCCAAGGGCTCGTGGAGAGTCGTAGGTGTCCCTGTGTGTATTGTTCCTTTACCAATTCATGGGCATGCATAAGACTCTCCCCTTTTAATGGCCATTGCTTAACCATCACCGGTGTATCCGTTTTCCAGGTGAGTGGAATGGGGAAAGTCCAAGCAATGGTAATTACCCCAAAGGGTGATGGTTAGTTAACACCACTCCCAATTGTGTTAAAGTGTCCCTTCCAATTAAGCAAGAAACTGTAGGAGGCAATTGAACAATTGAAAACACAGCAGATACTTGTTGATTATCAATGCACACCGACAAAGGCGGCGATCTGCTTGCTAATGTAAATCCTCCTACTCCTGTGAGCATGTTTGATGATGGGAATAGGGGCCAATGTTGTGGCCACGCTTCTGGAGAAATGATGCTGGTATCTGCTCCTGTATCCAATAATCCATAAAGGGTTATGCTTTGATGTCCATGGGTAATCTCAACTTTTTGTTTTGGTCTATTTTGTAAATCCACAGTCAAAAGTGTAACACCAGTAGAGCCAAAACCCTTCTCATTCCGTGTTTGCCCAGCAAATGATGGTATACCCGATGTCATTTGTGATAGCGGTACCAATTGTGCGATGCGTTGTCCTTTTGCTATTTTAATGGGGGGATAAAGGGTGTAAACCATGATTTGTATTTCCCCTGTATAGTCCGCATCAGTAACACCAGTCAATACAAATAATCCCAGCATGATTGTTGAGGAACGTCCTAGCAACAATGCTCCACATCTTTATCCATTTAATATAAGAGGACCCTTTACTCCGGTTGGTATCCTCTCAGGCCGGTTCGTCATTAGCGTGACGTCTACTGCTGCTGATAAGTCCAAACCAAGGCTCCCTGCTGTTGCTGGTTGCAGAGAGGAGGTGGCAGTGATGTTACAGCAGAAGTTGGTGTCTCTGATGTCACGGCGGCAACTTGTGTCTGGGTGCGGCCCCCATGCACGCTCCTCCAATGGTTTCCCGACCGGCGCTTACAAGCCGCAGAATTGTGGGAGCTAGATCGGCAGCTTTGACACCATATACCAGTTGCTCGACATCCTCGGCGCGTATGTCCCTCATTGCCGCATCTGTAACACTTGATGAACGGTCTCGAGCCTCCTTGCGTAACTGCCAGTGAGCCGCTTCGGAGAGGAGCAAGAGCAGCTAACACCTGATTCTGAGTAGACTCTGCTTGCTTTTGCAACCCTAATCCTAATTCCTTTAAAGCTTCTGCTATAAATGCCTGTGAAGCTGTTGGCATTAATGCCATTCGCTCTAATGCCTCCTCAATGGTCCAATTTGCCCCTAAAGTAGCTAACACTCTTTGTGTTGCTGGATTGCTATTTTGTAACCCACACTGCTTCAATAGTGCCCTCTTCATGTACTCCGCAACACCAGCCCGATCTATGGCAGCAGCTGCCCTATCGATAAAACTTCCAAATGTTTCTTCTCTACCCTGTTTAATACCCATATAAGCCGGTAACCCTCCTGGCTCTTTAACCATGTCTATTGCAGCACATACTAATCGCATAGACTCTCTAAGCTTATCTGCTCCCAATATCATCTGTGCCTCTGTACACAAATATGCCCCTAAGCCCATAAGCTCCTCTACTGTTACTCCATGTAATGGATCTCCCTGAGCTCGTTGTACAGCAACCGACTCATTAACCATAGTTTGCCAACGTGCATTAAACAATAACTGCTGGTGCTGAGTGAATATTAAACACACTATTCCTCTTAAATCATTTGGGCATAAAACCTGAGTATTAAAAAGGTAATCTAGCATTTGCCTAACAGGTTCACTTTTTACTCCAAACTGACTAACCGTAGAACATAACTGAGCTAACAACTTCCAGTCTAAGGGAGTATATTCCGCTATATTATGCGTAAGGTTCCCCTGTGCATCATACTGTGGTGTGTATGTAACCGGACATGCAAGACCTCGCCATCCCCCATTTGCATTACTTCTTTTGCTAAAGCAGCCCAAGCTTCCCTCCTCTGTTTAGCCATCTCCCCCCATAGGTCACTGTGTGCCCCTGGGATAGGGTCTGACTCTTTAAGGGTGCTATGCTGCTGGCACTTTGGTACAGACACCGAGTTTTCCGGCGGGGGGGGCGGTGGAACCGGAGCTGGCTCGCGCGGGGGAAGCAGCCCCCCCGCCGGAGCTGGCTCGCTCGGGGGAAGCAGCGGAGGCAAAGCTGGCGGCGGAGGTGAAGCTGGCTTGCTCCCACCCCCACCATCCAACCCGCCTGAAGCTGGCAGTGGAGGCGAAACTGGCTTCCTCTTACCTCCACCATCCAACTCGCCCTCCCCCCCTAACAGGAAGGGTGCAGACGGTTCCACTGTGTCTATAGGAAAATCCTCCACACCACTCTGCTGGGGACTCTTAGGCATAAGTATCTTAGTTACAGAAGGTGCCAGGGGATCATCCTCACGACCATACCCTATATTCCTCTTATGAGCTTCTGTCGCCCTTTCTGCTGCCTTTCTCTCAGAGACATGCTGAAGCAACGTGTTATATACTACCCGGCATAGCTTGCCTAATTTCTTTGCTGGCTTATCATCGTCTAACACTGTATCCCACAGGATATCCCCAAACTTCTTCCACTCTGCTAGCTCATGAACTGTATGTGGGTTAGCGAAAATCCCTTTAGCATGGCCGTAAGCTAGTAACCCTGGAAATTCCTTTTTTAAATCTATCCCTTTTACTCCTCTCCATTCTAAATACGCGGCGAAAAGATCATATGCCGCTTGCCTATCCATACCTATTTGTCAGCGCGCACTGTTGCAGCTCTCCAGGCTCCGGCAGCACGTATTGGCTTGAGTCACCGTTGTGAACCTCAACAGTGCTTCAAATTCCGGCACCGTCCTGGCTGCAAGGACCCAAACCCAACTTCCTCGACCGTGGTGCGTTCCCCCCTTTTTTCTTTTAATCCGAGAGGGCAAACGTTCGGGGTCACCATTTGTCGATGGAAGGAGACCCGGACATCAATTGATTCATCGCAGGTCCGATTTATTGATCGATACAGCGGGTTAAATACAGTTCATAATAATCTTCATACATATTGCAAAAGCTGAGCTCAGGATTGGTTAGTTACATATCAGCAACTACACCTAATTCTGCATTTTTGTGGTTATTCTTTTGATACTTTCTGCATATTTTCAGCAAGAATCTCACTTCCCTATCCTCATGTTGCGGCAAGGGCATCATGTCCTTGCCTGTCATTGGTCACTGACTGCTGACTTCCCTTTCAAGCTTAACCAGCGGCATTGTGTCAACATGGCCTTTCTCAGCTAACCAACTGTTAACAAAACTCTCCACACATAACGTTAGCACAATTACTGATAGCATTCTGAAAGCAATTAAACACCTCTTATCTGCAACCTTTGTTCATTCCGGAGTTTATACAGTCTGTGATCCAGGATGGACTTTCTTCACTGGGGTATAGTGAATCCAGGGGTCCACGCCAGCTACTTTGACTGCTGTAAAGGTGGTCAGTAGTAGCTGATGGGGTCCACTCCACTTTTCTTTCTGCGGTTCCTCGTTCCAGTTCTTGATGTACAACTTGTCTCCTGGATGTATGTTATGAACTGGCTTCTCGAGAGTCAGTGGTCTATTCCACACAAGGATACTCCGGAGCTGAGCTGAAGTTTCCCTATAAGACAGAACATAATTATATACTTCCTGCTTTCCTGTGATGTGTACATTAGGGTTAGGCTCAGGAGACTCATATGGTTTCCCATACAATATCTCATAAGGACTGACTGACATCCCACTCCTAGGCTTTATCCGAATCTTCAAGAGTGCTCTTGGCAGAGCCTGGGGCCACTGCAGTTTGGCTTCTTGGCATATTTTACTGATTTGCCTTTTTAGTGTCTGACTCATCCTCTCTACCTGTCCACTTGACTGGGGTCTCCACGGTGTGTGGAGGTCCCAATTTATCCCCAGCAATCTACTTACCTCTCTTACTACTGTAGCTATGAAATGGGGTCCCCTATCTGATGACACCCCTAGGGGTACCCCGAATCTGGGAATAATCTCCTGTAGTAACCACTTAACTGTTTCCTTTGCTTGGTTCGTGCGACAGGGAAGGGCTTCTGGGCACCCAGAGAATGTGTCAACCCCCACTAACAGGTATTTGTATCCTCGAGTCCTTGGTAGTTCTACAAAATCTACCTGCCAATAGTCTCCTGGCTCTATTCCTATCCGAATTCTTCCTAACTGTGCCTGTCGCCTGGCCACTGGGTTGTTTCTCAAGCAGATATCACATTTTGACATTACTGATTTTGCCATTGTTAACATCCGTACTGAAAATAAACTCTGCTTTAGTAATTTTACCAATGCCTCTGCTCCCCAGTGACATTCGTTATGTTTAATTTGTAGAACTTCTCTCATTATCAAGGGGGGGTACCACTATTTGTCCTTGTGTGGTCACATACCATCCCTCTGAATTCTTTTGTGCATTTAGCAAACGTGCCAGTCTCTCATCTTCTACTGAATATTTTTGTTTTGGAGGCAAATTGAATTGGGATACATTAAGCTTCAAAGGTATCAATGGCATTGTTGTTTGTACCTCTCGAGCAACCTGTCGGGCTGCCCAGTCTGCCTTTCGATTTCCCTCACAGATTTTGGAGTTTCCTGATTGGTGTGCTTTGCAGTGTATGATTGCCACTTGTTCAGGCTTTTGTACTGCCTTTATCAATTGCAGGACTGCATCCTGATGTTTAATGTGCGTACCCCAAGAAGATAACAGTCCTCTTTCTTTCCACAGTGCTCCGTGAACATGCACCACTCCAAAGGCATATTTTGAGTCAGTCCAGATATTTACCTTTTTCCCTTCACTTAATTCTAGTGCCCTGGTTAAAGCAACCAGTTCTGCCTTCAGGGCAGATGTATTTGGTTGTAATGCCTTTGCCTCCACTACTGTATTGACTGTTGTTACCGCATATCCAGCGTATCTGGTTCCGTTTTCCACGAAGCTGCTCCCATCTGTAAACAGCTCCCACTCCGGCTGCTCTAGTGGGACATCTTTCAGGTCTTCTCTTGCCGAATAGGTGTACTCTATTACTTCTACGCAGTCGTGTTTTAATGGGCCTTCTTCAGTTGTGGTACCTAGGAACAAAGCTGGATTCAAAAGGTTAGTTGTTTTTAGTGTGACATCATCCTGCTCAGTCAGGACTACCTGGAATTTCATCATCCTGCTGGGAGATAGCCAATGGCCCCCCTTTTGTTCTAAGACAGTGGTTACCATGTGTGGTACATAGACATCTATGTGCCTTCCCATAGTAAGTTTCCTGGCTTCTTGTATCAGGATCACAGTAGCTGCGACTGCCCGCAGACATGGGGGCCACCCGGCACTTATGTTGTCGAGTTGTTTGGAAAAGTAGCCCACCGGCCTTTTCCAGCTTCCCAGAGGTTGGGTCAGGACTCCTAGTGCTAGGCGCAGCCTTTCATATACAAACAGCTGAAAATCTTTAGACAGATCAGGTAACCCTAGTGCTGGAGCAGTTGTCAGTGCTTCCTTTAATTTTAGGAAGGCTTCTTTCTGTGGTTTGCCCCAGGTGATTGGCTGCGTCTTCTGAGCTTCATACAGGGGTTTCACAATCAGTCCATAGTCCATGATCCACAAGCGACACCATCCTGCCATCCCGAGGAAGACTCGCAGCTCGTGTAAATTCTGGGGCTTTGGAATAGCACAAATAGCTTGGATACGGTTAGTTTTTGTTGCCCTTGTGAAACCTAGTTTTCGTTGCCCTTGTGAAATTTCACATCCCAGGTAAATCACAGTCTGTTGTGTGATTTGTGCCTTTCCTCTGGATACTTTATAGCCTCCCATTCCCAGTGAATTTAAAATCTCAATGGTTACCTTTATACAGGTTGCTCTTTCTTCTGTAGCTATTAGAATATCATCAACATACTGCAACAATAAGTATTGGTCTCTTGGTACTTGCCCATTTTCAGTCCAAATCTCCAGTTCCTTTGCCAGCTGGTTTCCGAATAGGGTGGGTGAGTTCTTGTAGCCTTGTGGGAGTCGTGTCCAGGTGAGCTGGGTCTTTCTTCCGTTCCCTGAGTTTTCCCACTCAAAGGCAAACAGTTTCCTACTTTCTTTGTCAAGGGGGATGCAAAAAAAGGCATCTTTTGAATCAATTATGGTAAACCATTTATATATCTCCTTTACGGATGTTAGCAATGTATAAGGACTTGTTACCACTGGATAAATGTCCTTTGTTATTTTATTTATTGCTCTCAAATCCTGCATTAATCTATATTCACCATTTGGCTTCTTTACTGGAAATACTGGTGTATTAAATTCTGATTCACAGTCTTCTAAAATTCGGTATTTCAAGAATTTCTCAATAATCTTTACTGTTCCTTGCCGTGCTTCTGGTTTTATGGATATTGTTTGACTTGTACAGCCCTTTCCCCTTCTTTTAACTCTACATGCACTGGTTGTGCCAATTTAGATTTCCCTGGTATATCTGTCTCCCATACAGAGGGAATCACTGCATCTTCTACCTCCCTAGGGATAGAGGGGACAGGTTTTTCTTTGATCATTAATATCTGTCCTGTCTTTGATTCAGGTATTTTCATTATAAGCTTTCCATTTTCAGAGGTTATTACCGCATCAAGTTTTGCTAGCAAATCTCTCCCTAAAATCGGAATTGGACACTCAGGTACATATAAAAATTCGTGTGTTATAACCTTGTTTCCAAAACACAAATCTAGGGGTTGCAGGAAAGGCTGTTTTTCCTCTTTCCCTGTAGCACTGACTATGGTCGTTTCCTTGTCCCCAATTTGTCCTTGCAAATCATTCAATACAGAAAAAGTAGCTCCCATATTTATTAGAAATCTGACCTCTTTATGCCCTAATTGTAATTTGCAACAAGTTCCTTAACTTGTTCTACCAGTTCTACGTCTAGTCAGCTGGTATACTCCCCCAGGACCATCTCCTTGGTAGCCTGCTGGAACTGATTGCCCTGGTCAAACTGGTTATTCAAGCTTGGACAATTTCCCTTCCAATGTCCCACCCCCTTGCAATATGCACATTGATTCAGGGTTAACCCCTGGGTAACTGGTCTCCTACCCCAACCATTCCTGTTACGCCCCCTGAAATTTGGGTAACCTCTCCCCTGTATTACTGCCAAAAGATTCTGCTGCTGCTTTTTACTAGCTTTTTTTTTTTCCCGATTGTTATATACCTTCCAAGCAACCTCGAGTAACTTATCCAAATTCCTTAATTCTTCCCCTTCTAATTTTTGCAATTTTCTACAAATGTCATCTTGTGATTGGCCCAAGAATATGAAAGCGAGCTGAACCTTTGCTTGCTCTGTATCCATTTGGAGGTCTGTATATTTCCTTGCTACCTCCTTAAGCCTCTCCAAAAACGCAGTGGGAGATTCCTTCTTTTCCTGTCGAGCCTCATATAGTTTGGACCAATTTATAGTTTTGGACACAGTGTTCTGAACTCCTATTTGGATTCACTCATGATATTTCCGTAATTTCTTCATATTGCAAAATAAATTAGGGTCCCAATTTGGATCCTCAATTGGGAAATTCACATCTAAATTCCCTGTTACCAGCCCATTTCTAATATCTTCTCTTGCCCTCTCTTTGGCTGCCTTAAGTACCATTTCTTTTTCAGTAGAATCCATCAGAGTATCTAATATTACTTGTATGTCATCCCAGTCAGGATTTTGAGTTTTGATAACCATTTTTACTACGTGTGCTATTTTATCAGGATTTTCTCTTTAAGTTCCGGCTGACTGTTTCCAAATAACTAGGTCTTCCAGGGAAAAAGGCACTTTTACAAATACTGGCCGTTCCATTCCGACACCTTGTCGCAAGGGGGAAATCACAGTCTGTTTTCGTTTGCTTATGCCTTTTCTATGCACAACTGGAGCAAGCTTTGCCCGACCCCGGGTTCTATGGGCTATTGGGGTCACTGATTCATTACCATTGCTATCTTTTTCGCTCGCATACCTCTTTCTCCTTTCTATCACAGTTAGGTTTTGCTCATCTTCCGAGGAAGAGGGATCAGGTGATGATGGGAGAGGAGGATAAAGAGGGAAAGGTGTACTAGACGAGACTGGTTCAGGACTAGGTGGGTGAGGAGCAGGTAGTGGGACAGGGACAGATGAAACAGGTGGGATAGGGTTAAGTTCTCTTGTTCCTATTGGAGCGACTTGTAAATCAATATCTGTATAATTTTCCCTACTCAAGCTTTCTCTTAACGCCAAGTGTTCTAAACAACGTTCCTCACAAACCCCACACTTTGCAGATGTTTTAACCATTAATAAGCCACATTCATCCTGCCATTCTGGCTTTCCCTGTAAGTAGAAAAACAGATCAACATATGGGACTTCATCCCATTTTACTTCTTGTTTACAAAAGGACATTAACCGCGAAATAGTATTATATTGCAGAGTACCGTATTTTGGCCATTTTTCACCGTTCTCCAAGGCATATTCTGGCCACCATGAATTACAATAATCAATCAACTTAGTTTTACCTAATTCTTCCCCAAAGTTACCTTGTTTCCAATGTGCTAATAAGCACCCCAAAGGAGAATTTTGCGGGATAGGGGTGTTATTGCCCAAAATCCATTTAAGTTTCTCCATTTCAAAAATACCACAAATGCCGAACCCGCAACGCTTTCGCGATTGTCTTACAGAACGACGCCTAGGCTTGTACCAACAGGAATTCCTTTAGCCCAACCAAGCGTAGCTTTCGCTGTGTCTTATTTGGCAGGCATCCAAAACCAAACCAAAGTAAAAAGCACCTTACCTTTCTCCCAGGGACGTTGTGAGTGGCAGGAGCGGTCGCAGCCGATGGGCTCCCCGAGAATCCCTCAGTGCCGGCTGGAGCGTGATCGAGTCGCGAACTCGCTCAGCAGCACTCACAAGGGACGCATCTGGGTCGCCAAAATGTAGGCCTTCAAAAACACATAATCATGGAGCGATTATATGCGGTGCTTTTTATTAAGAGCTCTGGGAATCGGGGTACATTCAACCCAAATCTGATTCCGACCATACATTCAAAATGATCATGTTTTATACTCTATCGCTACATAACTTTCACGTTAATTATTTTACTTATATTGTTCTATTGTATACATAAATTTAGCCCCTCTCTGAATTTCCAACATAGTTTCTCATTATTCTTCTTATGGTTATATAGTAATTACATTTAATTATTAAACAATCATCACATCTAACAATTACATAATTTATCATACTGTTTATGCAGGTGAAGTTGATCTGGGAAAGCACAAAGCCTAACATTTTAGATTCTACCTCTAAAGTTTTCCCGGGCACCACTATCACTGGCAGACTGTGTATCATAACACATTCTAGAATTTATTTATTTACAGTAATCTATAATATATAATAATAGGTAGAATTTGATATACGCTATAATTTATTTATTTACAATAGAGATAAAAAATTGAAAAGAAAAAAAGAAAAACCTTAAAGAAACAGAAAATTCTACTGGCTCAGGTGGCCACAGGAGACAGAGCCTCTGGCATCAGCTCTCTGCACAGCTCTAGCAGCGCAGCCAGCTGAGCCCCCACACACGAGGCCGAGTCCTCCATGCCCTGTGCAGCTGATCTTGCAGCCTTTGGATGGTGGAATATCGCCCATGCGGTATTGCTCAGAGGACATGCAGTGTTTCGAGTGCCAGCTGTGACACATGTGAAATACAAAGCTGTGTTTCCTTTCAGGTACAAACAGGCAATGTGTGTATTTGTGATTGCGATAAGTGTGGAGACCGACAATGGGAGGGTTGCGAATTCTAATAATAACTGAGGAAAATAAAGCATGGAAGAAGGCCTTTGAACCTATCTTTTGTTTGCAATTAACCTTGGTTGATTGAGGAGCATTTGAATTAAAGTGTTAAGGATGTTGCTCTTAGCTTGTAGTTAATCGATAAAGAGCTCTGCAATAATAACCTTTTGAAGTGTAATTTTAGAATATTGCTTGTATCCTTGAAACTATAGCTTTGGAATATATATAAAGGAAACCTGCTTATCTCACACCTTAACAAAACAGAGAAAAGCAGCTTGAGAAAGGAAGATGAACATCAACTCGAGGATTTACATTTTTGACCAAGGGAAGCTGGACATCACTGTTAGATTTATAGTCTCTGTAATCAAAAGGTGGAGCCACATCTGGGGAACTGGACTCCACCAGATGGGATCCGTCTATCTTCTTTCAGAAACTGGACCACCACCATCTGGGCATACTCCTTTTTGGGATACATCCTGAGAAAAACTTAATCACAATAGTGTATAGAATTGTGACAGAAAAATTGGGAAGGGAAAGTGTTGATGAGTAAAAATTGGAAGAGAAACTGCTCAGAAAGCTGATGAGTAGCCCTATAAATACCTGTAAGCCTCAAGTGTTGGTGTGCACTTGGAGGGAAAATTTCCCCCATTGCACCCAGAGCTGTATTGCTCATACTTTACAATATTAAATAATAAATTGATTGCTGCTTGAATATTGGCCTCTCATAAAGCTTCTCATTTATAACAGGTGCAGGGCAGGGAGACCATAGCACAGCCTGGGCTGCACAGGGCACAGGCATGTGCAGCAGCTGCAAGACAGCCCTGCCAGAGCCAACTTGGGCAGCACTTTGGCCATGGCTGCTGGGCCTGGGCCTGAGGCAGGAGCAGGAGACAAGTGACCCTTGCAGGCCTGGGGCCTCATTGCCTCCTTGTCCCTGCTCAGCAGCCTGGCAGGGGCCACCCCATGCTCCTGCCCTTGCCACTGCACATGCCCACATGCCAGTGCCCATCCCGGCAAGAGCCCTGAGCAAGGAGGGAGGGACAGCATCTGCCTGGCCAGGGGCTGGGGCTCAAGCCTTGGCCCTTTGCATTCCTCAAACACATCCAGCTTTGCTCAGCACCAGAGACACCTTGGCCTTGTTTGTCCCCAGCCGTCATCACTGCCTCCAGTGTTCTGCTCTAACTGGAACCTGGGGACACTTTCCCAGTTGTGTCCATCTGTGGGACTCATTAAAACTTCAAGAAACTTTGGAGAGGGATATTGACTTTGAATTCTTAAGTGATTTCTTCAACTCCCTATCAGGGACTGATGTTCAGGGACTCAGCACCCAACCCACAAGAGAAGTCCTTGTGCAGTGTCTGTGCTGCTGGGCTGGGCTGGGCTCCTGGCGCAGAGGCAGCTCCTGGCCCTGAGGCAGCTCCTGGCAAGGGCAGCAGAGCTGCAGAGAGACAGCTCTGGCTAGGAGCAGTTCCTCTCCCAGCCCAGCAGGGCTGGGGCTCTGCCTGCAGCCACCCGGGCACAGCACAGAGGCACAGAGAGAGCAGAGGCAGCCTGGGCTGGGAGGGTGATTGAGCTCCCGCTAGGGGAAAAATCTTCCCAGGGTTTGAATGAATAATTCTCTGCCTCTAGGAAAGTTAAACTTCCATTCCTGGACAGATCTCCTAAGGCTGGCACATCCCAGAGTTTCCATGATCTTTTGCATGGGCTGTCCCAGTTCCTCTGGTGCGGAGGCGGTGGCCATAGGGCAGACAGGGCAGTATCTGCAGGCAGCAAGGGGAGGCTGCACAAGTGACAAAGGGGTGGGGTGGGAGGAAAGGAGAGACCCCTTTCAGGGGACAAATCTGCACAGCCCCTGGACACGGTGAGTCTCTGGCTGCAAGGCAATGCAGGTGAGTTCCTGGAAGTGTCTCTGACAATGCCAGCACTGACAGGACCTGTCAGGGTGGCTCTCCTGGATGTCCTGGTGTGGAGCAGAACAAGCTCCTGAGCGGGGCTTCCCTGCTGCCCCCTCAGAGGCACAGGACAGGTCCCTGCAGGGACAGGCAGAGGGCCATGGGGTGGGGATGGGCTCTGTGAGCCTTGGCAGGGAGTGGAGCTGGGCACAGGGAGACGCTGCTGGCAGTAACAGCCCCACTCAGCAGAGACATGGGCAGGGAGGGACAGGGAGCTGCTGCCACAAATGCTGGCCTGGGGGATGTGGCACCTCCCTGCTGTCCCTGTGGCTCAGGCACCTTCCCCCAGCAGCTCCTCCCTGGGCTTTTTTCCCATCCTAAGTAGAGCCCCTGCCCTCATCCCACGGGGGCTCGGCTGTGCAGAGCCCCTGCAGCAGCCAGAGCCCAGGGAAGGAAGGACAAGCCCCTGATCTCCATCAGTCTCTGTGTCCCTGCTGTCCCCTGGCAGGAGCATTGTGACATTTCTCTGCCATCTCCAGGTGCCTGTGCTGTCCTTGTTGCCACCATTGGGGTTTCTGAGGCAGAGCAAGGGTTTGGGGCTGGCAGGTGCCCATCCAGGCAGGGACCCTTTGGAGCCTGCTGTGGAGATGTGTCTGTGGGAGCAGAGTGCCCAGGTGCCCTCAGGGCCGTTCAGCTCATTCCCTGGGTGTCCTGCAGGGCTGCAGGATGCTCTCCAGAAGGGCACAGCTCTCCTGTGCTGTCTCTGGGCTGCCTGGGATCCCCATGGAGGAGACAGCTCAGTGGCAGGGCCAGGGAAATGCTGCTGGCAGCTGCACCTGGGCACTGCAATGATCCCTCTGTGCACCAGCCTGGCAGGAGACAGCTGAGATCCTCATGAGGCACTCTGGGAGATGGCGAGGGCTCTGTCCATGTGCTCTCTGCCCAGAGCCCTCTGCCCTCAGCACTGCCCTGTTTCTCTGAGGGGAACTCCTCTGGGTGCCTCTCCTTCAGCTCCAAGCTGCCAACAAGGGGCAGCTGAGAGCAGCCCTGATGGGCAGAGCTGCTCTCTTGTCCCTGCACTGAGAGACCATCCCGGTGCCTCTCACACCCACACGGATTCACCTGCAGTGCTTTAGAAATGTCAGGGATTTCAGACACCCACAACCACTCCTAACTGTGGCAGGTGCAGCTGGATGAAAAAAGACAAGGAATTTCCTCAGCTCAGTTATTCAGATGGGCAAATTGCAAACAGCAGGACTGAAAAGCATTCTGGTGTTTGACGAGTCCATTTAATTGGTGATCATCCAGCATTCTCAGTTGCCTCTCACTGGACAGGACTAAGGAATCCTCTGGAGCCCATTTGCAAGTCCCTGCTCTCAATGCCTGCAAAACCCAGGGCCCAGGAAAGGGGAATGCAGAGAAGTGTTCCTAAAAAGAGAGACTCTGAATGTTGAATTGCTATGAGATATGTAATAGATTTTGCTCTGTGCCTGGCCCAGCTCTGTCCTGCCTTTTCCTCTTCAGCAGAAAACCATTTCCTGAGGCAGCAAATGTCCAACAGCAGCTCCATCAGGCACTTCCTCCTGCTGGAATTGGCAGACATGCGGCAGCTGCAGCTCCTGCATTTCTGCCTCTTGCTGGGCATCTCCCTGGCTGCCCTCCTGGGCAACAGCCTCATCATCAGCGTCGTAGCCTGCGGCCACCACCTGCACACGCCCATGTTCTTCTTCCTGCTCAACCTGGCCCTCAGCGACCTGGGCATGATCTGCACCACTGTCCCCAAAGCCATGCAAAATTCCCTCTGGCACTCCAGGAACATCACCTACAAAGGATGTGCTGCTCCGGTGTTTTTCTTTGCCTTTTTAATTTCTGCAGAATTCTCCCTCCTGACCATCATGGGCTACAACTGCTACGTGTCCATCTGCAAACCCCTGCACTACGGGACCCTCCTGGGCAGCAGAGCTTGTGCCCACATGGCAGCAGCTGCCTGGACCAGTGCCTTTCTCAATGCTCTGCTGCACACATCCAATACATTTTCCCTGCCCCTGTGCCATGGCAATGTCCTGGGCCAGTTCTTCTGTGAAATCCCACACATCCTCAAGCTCTCCTGCTCCAAATACTACCTCAGGGAACTAAAAGTTTCTGTTTTCACTGTCTCCATAGCTTTTGTTTGTTTTGTGTTCATTGTTTTTTCCTATGTGCAGATCTTCAGGGCTGTGCTGAGGATCCCCTCTGAGCAGGGACGGCACAAAGCCTTTTCCACCTGCCTCCCTCACCGGGCCGTGGTCTCCCTGTTCTTCAGCACTGCAGCCTTTGCCTACATGAAGCCCCATCCCTCCACGTCTTCCACCTCCCTGGATCTGGGAGTATCAGTTCTGTACTCGGTGGTGCCTCCATCCCTGAACCCTCTCATCTACAGCCTGAGGAACCAGGAGCTCAAGGCTGCCCTGAAGAAAATGATGACTGGATGATTTCTGAATCAACCAACTTCCTGTTTTCTTCTGCATAGCTTTTTGAACGGAACTCGCAACAGGCCCAACAGGCCTGCCCAGGTCATTGGTAGTGTTCAATGGGGTTTTCTGTTATAAAATGATACTCAATAAATTTTTTTAATCACCCGCATCAAATTCACTGTCTGCCTCTTGAATTTGACCCAGAAGCTCTGTAAACCAGGGTTTGGAGGATAGCTGCATTTGAAGAAAATAAACTACCTTGCAGTTACTGTTTTATCAGAGATCTCAACTCTGAGACCTGCATGAAGTTAGAGGGAAGAAGGGAAAAAGAGTCCCAGCAGAGCAGCACGGCCAGGGAGCAGCAGGGATTGGTCCTTTCAAAGCTGCTCTGCCCAACTCCACCCTGTCCTTGCCAGCCCTGCTGTGGCTATAAGGCCAGAGTGCTCTGGCAGCTTGGTCACTGTCCTGCTGCATGTCCCTGCTGTGGCCACAGGCAGGACCAGGCCATGGGCACTGCTGGGACACAGCTGGGCTCCAGCACAGCAGCTCCAGCAGCAAAGGGCATCTCCTGAGGGCAGGGCAGGGAGGCTTTGCTCCCCTCCAGAGCTGCTGTCAGCAATGTGCTCCAGGAATGCCCTGGCACAGCAAAGCCCAGTGCCTGGGGCCGGGGGGAGTGTGCCAGGGGGTGCTCACAGCAGTGTCCTGGCACAGCCAGAGCTCCTGGCATGGACCTGTGGCAGCAGCAGAGCAGGGCCTGGGCTGTGTCTCTGTTCTGGGACAGCCTGGGAAGGTGCCTCAGGGCAATTGTCCCACCCCAGCCCCTGCAACCACCTTTGCCAGCACTGGCCTCTCCCCACCTGCAGGAGGTTGTTTGTCCCTGCACAGAGGGACACCAAGTGACCAGGCCAGCAGGTGCCAAGCAAGCCACAAGAAAAGGCAGGAAAAACTTATGCATCAGAAGAAAGGCAGTTCAATAGTGAAAAACCCAAACCCAACCAAAAAGAACCAAAGCAACACCCACCCCCAACAACACAAAAACCCCACAAACAAACCAACCACAAAAAGAAAAGACCATAAACAGAAGAAAAGCAAATCTCCTATTAGCAGAAAATGTTTTACCACCCTGTGGCAGGAGAGGATTCTGTATTTGCAGCTGCTTTTTTCAAAGAAAAATATCTTAAAAAAAAAATATTCCCAACCACTCTTGCCCTCCCGCTTCTCTAACTTGATTTCTGATCACGGTGTGACATGGAATGGAACATCCCTTGAGTCAGTTCAGCCCAGCTGTCCCATCCCTGTCCCCCAGTAACACTTGCCCACCCCAGGCCCATAGGTTGGGGGGCGTTGCAGACGCCTCATGCGGGGCGAGCACTGAGACAAGGACAGGAGACCAAAACAAGATTTACTCTTTTGAGGGACAGTAGAACAGAACAGCCTTGGAGAAACTGATTGAGGACGCACCTCTGGCAAACAGAAGTCACACAAAATGCAAGCAGGATGCCAGCTCAGCTCTGCAAGGCTGACAAAGCAGAAGTTATGCAAAACAATAATATTGCCATACTCAAAAGGAGGGGTCAAGGAAGAGGCACCTAAAAAGGGCACTGGATGTTGAAGACAAAATCCAAAGAACGATGAAAGGATTTGTGATAAGGGGGTTCAACTATGTCAAATAAACTCAAAGGAACTGGGGATAGCTAATGGATACATAATCAGTGTGTGTGATAAAAACGCTGTTCATTCAATGCTTAATGCACTCCAATGGAGGAAGGATGGCCCAAATGACCACCATACTGTAATAAAGAATACGTGCTTTCAAATACTCAAAACTGTTCAGAAGTTTCTATCCAGTGGATTTCAGTATCAGTTGTGTCCTTGAGTCCATTATGCCCCACAGTTTCACAATGGCCCCTTGGCTCCATGAGGCCCTGCTGTGGAAAAAGGGACCCTTGGTTCCATTGGTTTCCGTACTGTCAAAATGGCCTCCTTGGGTCTGCACTGCCACAATGCTCTCCTTGGTTCCACGAGGCCTTGGCGTGTCACAACAGCCCCTTGGTTCCATGAACTGCCAGAGTGTCACCCTGGTCTCTTGGATCTGCAGTGTCACAATGGACAATTGGTCACAAGCAGCCCTGCTGTGTCACCATGAATATTTGGCTCCATGGAACCCCACAGTGTCACAATGGCCCCTTGGCTCCATTGTGGTTCCACAGCATCACCATGGTCTCCTTGGATCTGCAGTATCTCCATGGACCATTGGTTCCATGTGGCCCTGCTGTGTCACAGTGGTTCCTTGGTTCCATGAAGCCCCACTGCATAAGAATGGAATCTTGATCCCGTGAGTTTCTATACTGTCAGCAATGGTTTCTTTGTTCCAATGAGGCCCTGCTGTGTCACAATGGACCCTGGGTTTGATGAAGTTCTTCAGTGTCACAATGGTCCCTTGGACCCATGAGGTCCCACAGTGTCACCATGATGTCCTTGGATCCACACTGCCATAATGGGCCATTGTTGCAGCTGCAATAGCTGCTAATAAAGCCCAGGGTAGGGAAGCAAAAAGGGCCTTTGCATGGTACCCACAGATGTTTAATTCAGCCGTGCGGTGAGATGTTCTGGGTCACAAGGCAGGACTCCTGGGGGGAGTCCAGGTTTCTGTATCTCCAGAGGTAGAGGCTGATCAGTGCCATGGGGGCAGTACAAAGATGAGGCCAATGGGGGAATAGGGAGGGAGGGGCTGAAGGACACAGAACAAGGGGAAGGAGCCAATGGGGTCAAACATCTTTTGAGGGAAGCTTCTTGTGTCTCCCTAACCCAGGGAATGCCTCTCAGGGTCTCCACAGCTGCAGAGTGTCAAAAATGGCCCCTTGGTTCTTTTGGGCTCCTCACAAACCCAGTGGCCCCTTGGCTGCATGAGGCCCAGCTGTGTCACACTGGCCCCTTGCTTCCATTGGGCCCCACAGTGTCACAATTGTCCCTCTCCTTAGTTCCATGAGGCCCTGCAAAGTCACAATGGACCTCTGGTTCCATGAGTCCCACGTTGTTCCATGAATCCTTAGTTCCATGGGGATGTCACATCCTTAGTTCCTGTAGTGTCACAATAGTCCCTTGGTTCCATGGTGCCACACAGAGCCACAATTGCCCAACAGGGCCTCATAGTGTCACAATGGACTCCTTGGTTCCATGGAGACACAAAGTGCCACAATGGCCCTTTGGTTTCACAAGGCCTCAAGGTGCAGAAATGGCCCCCATGGTTTCCTGCAGCCATAGTGCGTCACAATGGACCAGTAGTTTCATAATGCCCCAGAGTGTCACAATGGTCTCCTTGATTCTGCACTTTAAGAATCCCCCCTTGGTCCCTTGGAGCCCCACAGTGTCACTATTGTGCCCTTGGTTCAATGACGCTTTGCTGTTTCACAATGCTCCTTTGGTTCCATGAGGCCCCATGCGTCACAGTGGACTCCATGGTTCCATGAGGCATTCTTGTGTCACACTGGCCTCTTGTTTCCATAGGGCTCCACAGTGTCACAATGGACCCTTGCTTCCACGAGGCCTGGCAGTGTCACAGGGGTCTCCTTGGTACTGCAGTATCATAATGGACCCTTGGTTCCATGGGGACTCACAATGTCAGAACGGCCTCCTTGGTTCCATGAGGCCCTGCAGAGCCCCTTGATTCAACGAGGCCTCCAAGTGTCATCATGGTCCCCTTGGTTCCATGAGGCCTTGCAATATCCCAATGGACCTTTGGTTCCATGGGGTCCTGCACTGTTTCATGTTTCCTTAGTTCTATGTGGCCCTGCAGTGTCACAATGGCCTCCTTGGTTCCATGGTGCCACACAGTGTAACAACTGCTCCTTGGCCTGCCAAGACTGCAGAGTGTCACAATGGTTCCATGGTTTCATGAGGCCTTGTAGTGTCAGAATGGTCTCCATGATCCCAGAAGGCCTTGCAGTGTCACAACAGACCATTGGTTTCATGCAGCCCCACAGTGTCACTATGGTCCCCTTGGCTCCACAAGGCTCTGAAGTGCCACAATGGCCCTTTGGTTTCACAAGGCCTCCAAGTATATAAATGGCCTCCATGGTTCCATGAGGCCCTGCTGTGGAACAATGCACCTTTGGTTCCATGATGCCCCAGAGTGCCACAATGGTATCCTTGGTTCCACGGTGTCAGAACGGACCCTTCATCCCATGGACACCCACAGTGTTCACTGCAGTGCCCTTGATTCCACCAGGCCCTGCCATGCTCTAATGGCCCCTTGGTTCCTGTGGGTCCCAAAGTGTCAGAACAGTCTCCATTGTTCCGTGAGGCCCCACAATGTCACTGTGCTCCCCTTGGTTCCACAGGGCCCCACAGTGGAAGAATGGACTCTTGGTTCCATGAGGTTCCTCAGTCCCAATGGTCTCCTTGGACCTGCAGGGTCACAGTGGCGCCTTGGCTCCATGTGGCCCTGCTGTGTCACAATGGCTCATGGTTCCATGAGGCCACACAGTTTAACAAGGGACCCTTGATTCCATCAGGCCTTGCTGTGTCACAATGGACTTGTGGTTCCATGAGCTCTCACACTGCCAGCAGCAGTCTCCTTGGTTCTGCAGTGTCATCATGGACCATTTGTTCCATGAGGTCCCGCAGTAGAACACGCTCGCCTTGGTTCCGTGAGGTTCTGCAGTGTCACAATGGACCCATGGTTCCACCAGGCCTTGCTGTGTCACAATGGCCCCTTGGTTCCAAGAGGTATCTCAGGGTCACAATGGTCTCTTTGGATCCGCAGTATCACAATGGACCATTGGTTCATTGTGGCCCCAATGCGCCCAAATGGATTTTGGTTCCATAGGGTTCTGCTGTGTCACCATGGACCCTTTGTTCCATGAGTTTGCACAGTGTCACAGCTGACTCCTTGGTTCTGTGAGGAACCACGGTCACCAAATCTCTGAAATATCAGAATAAGGCTCCTGAAATCTAATTTGGTATTTCAGAGGGTGTCATTTATCCAGGCCTAAGGTCCAACATGGGATTACTCCTAATCTTATGTGGACATGTAATTCTACCATTGTCTTGCTTATACACAGTCAGTAAATATGAATTACAATTTACCCACCTCCATAAAACCCACCTCAAGGTCCCAGATTCACTCCTTGCTTTCTTGATCCCTGCACCCTTGAGCCAGATATCTTCTTCTCTTCCAACCACCCTTGATGGGAAAGCAGCCCCTGCATGCCTTGTTCCTGTGCTGAAAGTTCACAGGCAGGGTAAAAGTGGAATGAATCCTTTTGGTATCAGCCCCAGGCTTTGTGTGGGCAGGCAGAGGCAGGCAGGAGGCAGAGCTGTCAGAAAAGGAAGGGGCCAGCCAGGTGGGGCAGCCGGGGGATGCCAACAGCCTGCAGGGACAGAGGCGCAGGGCAGGGACACCGTGGGACAGCCTGGGCTGCACAGGGCACAGGGATGGGCAGCAGCTGCAAGACAGCCCTGCCAGAGCCACCTTGGGCAGCACTTTGGCCATGGCTGCTGGGCCTGGGCCTGAGGCAGGAGCAGGAGACAAGTGACCCTTGCAGGCCTGGGGCCTCATTGCCTCCTTGTCCCTGCTCAGCAGCCTGGCAGGGGCCGCCCCATGCTCCTGCCCTTGCCATTGCACATCCCCACATGCCAGTGCCCATCCCGGCAAGAGCCCTGAGCAAGGAGGGAGGATCAGGATCTGCCTGGCCAGGGGCTGGTGCTCAGGCCTTGGCCCTGTGCATTCCTCAAACACATCCAGCTTTGCTCAGCACCAGAGACACCTTTGCTTTGTTTGTCCCCAGCTGTCATCACGGCTGATACCGAATTTTGCCCCAAAAGGCGAGAATAACTACCTAAGAGACTCAATTTAAGTCAGCGTAGACAGGAGGTATTTTATGACGACGCGTCGGAGAAATCACAAAAGGGATTTCTAAGTATCTTGTAACAAAAGCAAGCCTTTTATACAGTTTTGAATATAAAGTTACATCATATCACATGCATAATCATGTTTTTGCATGCATATTCATAAGAGGCGTGGTGTAGGCGGAGCATGGGCAGAGACATCTCTTTGAGGATCATTTTGGTGGTCGTTCCAGTTGCCTTCATCGTGGGCAGGGGTCACTTGATGAGTCTTCCTCCTTAAACGTTTGAACTCCTATCCTGATCTGGCCAATTCCCAGTGTACTTGGCTTGGTCCCATGGCTTGGCAAGGCTCTTAGGGTCAGTTTGACATTGTTGGCTCTGAAAATGCTTAGCCCATCAATTCCCCTATCCCTATCTCTCTCTCCTGTCATTGTGTTCCATGCCTTAGCCGATTTATTGCTCTATATGTTTCCTAAGTGCTATGCTTTCTTTGAATGTTTCACATTCCACGTTTTAACTCATTATTTCTTGAAGGCTATCCGTTTTGGGGCTTCACTGCCTCCAGTGTTCTGCTCTAACTGGAATCTGGGGACACTTTCTCAGTCGTGTCCCTCAGTGGGACCCATTAAAACTTCAAGGAACTTTGGAGTCTAAATTTAAATTTGAGTTCTTGAGAAGTTTTTTGAAGACACTCTCAGGGACTGAGTCTGATGTAAACAACATCAAAGCCCTGAGTGTCAATAAAATTTTCCTAGTCCAATTATGGAGAAAGATTTCAAGGACCTTGTAAGAAATACACATTCCTAGTTTAAAGGATATATTTTACTTTATTTCTCTTTAGAGCAGAGTGGATTGCAGCATTCTGTGATTGATATTGACCCAGGGTCTCTCCTCAGCAGCTCTGGCCTGCTCACAGGAGCTGTGCCTGGAGCTCTGACCCAGCGTGGACAACCTTGCTCCACATTGCCCAGCCCCATCCTGTCTGTCCTGACTCCCCTGGGCCCTGCTGTGCTTGCAGAGCTGGCTGCACTCAGCCTAAGAGGGGTTTTTCCTTTTTTGGGTTTTTTGAAGCAATCTGAAACTCCTGAGTTTCCCCACTGCAAAGAGACACACTGCTCAGGTGTGTGCCAGCCCCAGGTGCCACCAAAGGCAATGCAGAGCTGCCCTGGGCCAGCTGTGAGGGTGGATCATCAGCCCAAGCTGCACTGGGCCACTGCAAGGGGCTGTGGCCATGGGCACTGCACTGACCCCACTGCTGGGTTTGGCTGCCACGGCCACCGAGAGAAATTAAATTGTCCTTGGAAACACTGGGGAGGACTGGGACATACTGGGGAACACTGGGAATGCTGTGAGAGACACGGGGGCATACTGGGAGTGACACTGGGGAGGACTGGGACATCCTGGGAACACAAGGAATGCTGAGGGGGAATCTGGGCAGACTGGGATGGACTGTGGGGTATACTGAGACATACTGGGAGTGACACTAGGGGAGACTGGGACAAACTGGGGACCCTGGGGACATTGCGGAGAAGACTGGGGACACTGGGGAAGAACTGAAATGGACTGGCAATGAATGCCAGTGTATTGGGAGAGACTGGGCTTTACTGGGAGGGCCTGGAGGGCACTGGGATTGAACTGCGAATAAACTGGTCTGTACTGGGAGGGACTGCAGAGGTTGAATGGGCTATTCTCGCCTCCCATTTGCCAATGCTACGGCACATTGCTTTCAGCAGCCAATCAGCATACAGACCGGAGCCCTGAGGCCGGTGCCTAATGTCGGCGCCATCTTTTATTTTTGCCTACGACTCCAATCACTCCCCGCTGCCCAATTCAGCCCTATTGGAGCCGGGACTACAACGCCCGTCATGCCCCGCACTCCACAGAACCCTGGCATCCGCCCCCATCTGTCCCATAAGTGTCCCCCAGACCCTCCAGGATCCCTCAGTGACCCCTCAGCACTCATTCGTGACACCCCACAGTGTTCCTGGACCTCTTGAGTGCTCCCAACCCCACAGATGGCCGGTACAGCCACCTCTGGGAATTGATCTCCTCTCATCCCCCGCGGCCCCAGAGCCCCTCAGAACACAGTCCCGCGCCTGAAACTCCTGCCATGCCCCGCACCCTAAATAGCCCGGTTAGAGATCCCAGACCTCCTCCCAAGGGCTCCGAAGATGTTTACGTTCCCTTCGAGGGCCTCAAGTCGTGGCTCGGACACAAAAGTGTCCCCCAAGAGCCTTCTCTGACCTCCAAATATCGTGTTCGAGCCCCTTTCGGGACTACAGCTCCCATCATGCTCCGCGGCGAACGTCCGGCGGTATTCCAGACGGGACTTCTTCTCCCATCGTGCCCCAAGCCCCACCGAGAGCCATTGCAGCTGCGCCCAGAACTCCCGTGATGCTCCGCGGCCCTGTTAAACCCTATGATACCCGCGCCTACAACTCCCATCACCCCCCGCGCCCCAGAGAGCCCCGTTCGAGCCCCCCAAGGGCCCGCCCGGACCCCGAAGGGCCCCAAATTCCCCTCCCTGACCTCCAAGGGCCCCCCTGGACCCCCAAGTGCTGCCGCGGACCCCGAACTGTCGGTCAGAATCCCTGAATGCCCCTCCAAGTGCCCACCTGGCTCCCCAAAGTGTCCTCCAAACCCTCAAGTTCTCTCTGAATTCCCTCCCCAGACCCAAAACTGCCCCAAATGTGCCCCAGAAAAGTCTCCATGGACTCCAAGGTGCCCTCACCCTCCCTCCACCCCGGCCTTTAAGAAGATGGCAAAAAGAGTACAAATGTATCTAATTACCAGAAAGAGGAATAAATAAATTACTGCTTGATCTTAACTAATTAATGAAGGTGGGAAAAACCCCAATCACTTGTTTTTAAAACTTTAGAAGTTTAATACTACTAGAGTGGTTATCAAAATAGTAATACAATTTGAGTAATAATAATTTGGACAATTTGAATTAGGATAATAAGAGAGAATAAAGAGAAAGAGTTACGGACATCCAGGTACCTTTTTCTGGGCAGCACGAGCCCAGTAAAGGACACCCGTTATCAAAGGATTAACCCTTAAACCAATAGCCCGTTGCATAGTCATAGACTTCATACATGATGCATAAATTCCAGTCAAATACAGGATTCTGTCTGGTCATCATCAAATTCTTCCTTCTAATCTCAACAGAGCCTTTGAGGCGGGAAGAAGTTTGTTTCTTCTGATAAGAGGGCAAAAAATTCTTTTTCTCTGACAGATTTAGGTGTCCTGGGGCTGCTATCTGCTGTGAGTGCCTCATTCCGTTCCTAAAAATCCCACTAACATAGTTCCTATTTTAACTACAAAAGCTACCTTTTAATTACAAGACTACATTTAGTATTAAAATGTTAATACAGCACTACTAATCAAGAAATCAAAATACATGTGGTAAATATCTGCATAGAGCCATATAATATGCAGTTTTAATAAAGGGAATTGTCTTACTTAGAAACATTGAGCATTAATTTTCTCGGCTACTAAAAATGCCTTGATTTTTTCTATATAAATATAAAGACTAGGTAATAAAAACCAATAGTGTAGTTATAAATATAAATACATATAATAAATATATAAATACTAAAATATTAACATTAAATAATGCATTACAGAATAAAAATTAATAAATTGCATGAACATTTTTAGATGTTTTGGGATCTCAGTGAGGTTGGGGGTGCGGGTCAGGTTGTCCAAACAGGCTCAGCCTGCAAGGGGCTCATTCTTATCCATGACCAGACCTCCTAAGGAGACATTCAGCATCAAGATCACTTGGGGAATGCTTCTGTCACCTCTTCAATGAACTGAAAAATAATAAAATGCACCCTTGATTAAAAACCAATCAGGAGGTGCATTTTGGAATCTCCCTCCTGAAGACAACTCCAAACTGACTCCAAGCACTGCACAAGCCCTGGAGACTCAAAGACAATGGAAGGGAGAAAAAGAGCTCCTGAGGCCTTTCTGTATTTTAATCAGCCCCATGTTGGATTTGGGGCTGGCTCCAGGAGCCTCAGGCCCACAGAGAAGGATGGAGAAGCTGCTCAAGGAGTCAGCAGCAAAACTGCAAGTGCCTTGGAGCATGGCTGGGCCCCAGGGAGGGCAGGCAGTGCCCAGGGCCTGGTGAGAGCAGATCCTTGAGGCCAGGATTGCAGGGAGCCCAAGGCTGTGAGCAGGGAACTGCAATGCTGAGCAAGGCCTGGCTTGGCTGCAGGAAGCAGAAAGGCCAAGCCCTGAGCCCAGCCTGGGCCAGCAGGGCCTGTCCCTCATGGCTGCCTCGGGGCTCTTGGTGGGCCAGGGGGATGTGAGGGGCAGCAAAGACAAATGGCATCAACCTGCCGCCCCTGCCAGCTGTGATAAATAGCGCCAGGACACCAGCTCCTTTAAAAGGCCTTTATTAAAGACAGCTCTGGGTGGGGAACCCGAGGGGTGGTGCACACCGCCACTGCTCCCACTGGACGACGCGGAGGAGGAGGAGTGCAGCTTTGTCTTTCGGCACAGCTGGGGCTTCCGTCCTCACGAGAGTCCTTAGGAAGGTGATGTTGGCTCGTAGTCCAGGGGTATCTTTCAAGCTGGGTACTATCAAAGTTATGGTGACAAGACGGAATCCAGCTCTGGTCTAGAGTGGGTCACTTAGTGTGGTTCTGGTGGGTTAAAGTCAAAGTTTATGCGCTGGTTTGTTGTTTTGAGAGGGTTCATATAGTTCCCACAGCCTCTCATTTGAATTCAGTCCGGGTGCAAGTCCTCCTGGGAGCAGGGGAGCAGGGGAAGTGGTTCCCCACGGGAATGGATACAAATCCCGGGTGAGAGGGAAAGGGGTACAAATACAGCCTATGACGGGGAGAGATACAAATACAAGGTAAAATAATAACATCTAACAGCGGCAACTAAAGGCAATTCTTAGAATTCTAACATTCAGTGTTTCACAACAGACTACACGGGGTACAAATAGAGAGTATGATGAGGAGAGATACAAATACAGGGTAAAATAGCAACATTTAACAACAGCAACTAAAGGCAAGTCCTAGAATTCTAGCATTCAATGTTTAACAACAGAGCAACACTTCAAATTAAGACCTTATCAACTTCATTAACATCAACTACCAATTACTGCGCTGAAAAAGAGCTGTCATGTCCAGGATTTTCATTCCTCACAGTATCCCCCCTCTTTCTTTTTAATTGAGTTCAAGCCCACATCAATATGTAATTTCTGTTTCATGGACATAAAACTTCCTTAACTTCTGATACTGGTCATAAACACTTTTAGCTGTTTTATGTTCTTCTTCTTGACTTTCAATCATCAGTATTTTGGTTTTGGCTTGAGCAGTTGTTTCTGAAAACTGTGTACTAGCCGGAATTGTACATGATATAAACTTAATTAAACGTGGGAGTAGGCAAGGTAAAACTATTAAACTTAATAATGCTGCCACTACTATAAAGATTACTTTCTTCCACCATTTCCCTTTAAAAGACCAAAAATCATCCCACCAACTGGTGCCTATTAGGGGAGTCCACTCCTGATTTCCCACATATTCTATTTTTCGTATTTCTGTTGAGATGTTTCTTATTACCTCACTTCTATCATCGATTTTCAGGCAGCACTCCGATGAATTAAATTTTACACATATCCCTCTTTCATCAGCTACTAAGTAATCAACTGCAAGTAAAATTTTGTAGATGACAGTTCTAGTTTGGGCCAATTGGTAATTAATATGGTCAAGGACAAGTGATGTTCTGTTGGGCACTAGTTCTAGTACTGCCTGGAGTCGAATGATCCTACTGAGCATGTAAATTGGAGTACGATATCCCCAGAATCTATCCTAGGCCCAAGTTGCAGGTCCATATGTGTTAATTATCTCTTCTGCTGTCCAGATTTTTCCCTTCCAGGTTTGTTTCCCCCCAGGTCAATTATATTCCTCTTTTTCTGGTAAGGGGTTTCTCAAATTGTCATACAATGGAACCCCTAAACTTGACCCTGATTCCTTTGGCAATAGAAAGAAAGCAGGTTTGATGACACCTATAGTGCAGCTTCCCATCCAGTCTCCTGGAAGAGTAGTATAGGCTGTGTTGCCACAAATCCAAAACAGATGATCGGGGGCTTTCCAAAAGATGTCTCGGACTTCCCAAGGGTATTCTCAATATCTACATATTTGTCTTATTCCCCAAAAGGGGTTTACCCCTTTTTCTGCACATTTGTGCAGCCTATAGCCTTCAGGATAAATGCATCCCTTTTCCTTTTCCCAGTTGACCATTATTGATTTGGCTCTTGGGGAATCCATCTAGCATTTAAGTCTTCAATCTTTAGATACCTCTTGCATGCCATCTTTCCCTCTGCGCTATTATATCTCTTCCCTGTCCTTATTATGCATTCTTCTCCAATTACTTTAGATTTTAAGTCAAATTGTTCTTTCCTTCTTTGTCCTAAAATGTGAGGTTTCTGTCCTGATTGTTCCCACCTTAGAATTTCTAATGGTCCTAAATTAATTCCCTCCCATGGCCAAATTTCTGTCATTTTAGTACTCCCACAGACCCAGCAGTTGGTTAGATTTAGTTCCTTACTAATTCTTTCAACTAGGTTTAGGAATAGGTTCTTCCCTAAGGGCATTTCTATTTCATCCTTTTTGGTGGTTACTGTTAATTGTCTTTCCTTTATTGGATCTTTCAGTCCTTCCTGATTACTTTCATGCTCAAAACAAAACCAAGTTTTTCCTACAGGGCATTCTCCAAGTAAGCGTTGCCTAAATGAGGCAGTGCTTCTCGCAATCCAATAGACTTTCCCGTCCTCTTGACAGGTAAATAACTGGGAGTAGTTAAAAAATAAGGATTTACATTGGTGTGAAGCCTTATCAGTGACCCAAGGTTCTCCCCATCGTGTAGGGGGTGATAGTACATGGATTTTCTTTGCTCCCCATACTTTCCATAAACAGGAATAACACCAGTCCTCCCAAGAGTCCAGTATGAACCATTGCCATGATCTCACCTGGCCTTGTCTCTTAGGATTGGGGAACTTTCTCCCTTCTCTTTCCTCCCACTTTCTATCAATTTAATAGCTCCTGAGGAATGTTCTGTAGGACAGTAGACAGTAGGTTTGAAACCCCCAGGGTTTTCCTTGGAGAAAAATAGATTATTAGAACTCTATTGGTGATATAACCTTTTGAACTTAACTATCATACTAACATTTAATTCTTATAGCTCTTCAACTTGTAACCTTGAACAGTTTAAAAGAGATGGAAGAATCCATTCTCTATATTCATGATAATATATGAAATCTTTACACCAAACAGTTTACAAAAACATTCTAATCTCTAATCCAATAATATCATAATATACTCCAAAACAAATGAAGTCTCCAACACAAACTAAAAATTCTACATTCATAAGTCAGCAACAATTACAATAAATAATAATGACTTGAATAAAAAGTATAACAATTTTAATATATTAGTCTCATGTACTTTTATCTTTGGTCTCTTTCTAAAGGTAACTTTGAGATTGTCCGAGTTCGGGATTGCAATCCACGTGGAAGCGTCTGTAGCTGGTGCTGTTGGATCCAGTCTGCTGTTTGGGGGGGGTGGTACCGGTCCTTTGACTGGAGTGATGTGAGTCCAGCCTCTTTCTCGTGTCCTTCCTGCAGTGTGCGTCATGAGTAATACCTGGAAGGATCCTTCAAATTTTGGAGTTAATGGCGTATTGCTCCATGACTTCATTAGTACCCAATCTCCCGGACTTATTTGGCGCACATCTGTATCAAGGGGGGAAGTTTGGGGAAGATATCCTCTTTTTCTCAGACTCTCTAGGGTCTTTCCAATGGTTTCTATTTACTTTCAGGTAGCTGTTTCCCCTTCTAAATAGTCCCCACTACTATGTGGAGTCATTAAAAATGGGAGTGCAAACATCATTTCATAGGGCGGAACCCCAATATCTGATCAGGGTCCTGTCCTGATCCTTAAAAGGGCAAGGGGTAGACATTTGAGCCAGTTCATCTACATTTCTGCAAATAATTTTGTTAATATATTTGTGAGGGTTTTATTCATTCTTTCTACCCTCCCAGAGCTCTGGGGATGCCATGGGCTATGTAATCTCCGTTTTATTCCCAAAGCCTCAATTCTTTTATGTAATACTTGTGCGATAAATTGTGGTCCCCTATCTGAATCAATATTGTTCACCAACCCGTATTGGGGATTGATGTTAGAATTCTAAGATAATCTTGGCTACTATTACCGCTTTTCCAGTCTCTTTTCTAGTTGGAAAGGCTTCTACCCAATGAGTAAGGTGGCCAACTATTACCAATAAGTGTTTGCAACTCTGTACAGGGGGCATTTCAGTAAAGTCTATTTGAATGTTTTGGAATGGTCTTTGGGCTATTTCTTTTCCCCCTCGTAGGGTCTGCCTCATCACTTTTTGATTTAGGTTTTGGCAAATTAAGCACCCCTCAGTTACTGCTTTTGCTACCTCATGTATTCTGATACGTAAGTTTTCTCTTAAATAGTGATCACATAACCGTTGGTCTCCCCCAATGGGTTAATTCATGTATCTCTGCTAACATTTTCTGGGCTAGGGCTTTATTTAAAAATTTATGCCCATCTGGTGTAAACCACTCCCCTTGGTTCCCCCGATGCATTTATAATTCTTTTAGTGCTTTTAGTTCTTTCTCACTGAATACTAGTTTTCCTTTCCTTTCTTTACCTAACACTTTGTTTAACCTGAGTAATTTCACTGGCTCCCCTGGGTTTAACGCTGCCTCCTTAGCCACTTGGTCAGCTAACTGATTCCCTTTTCCTCGATGGTATCCCCTTTCTGATGTCCCTTAACATGTACCACTGCAATCTCTGCAGGTTTAGGTAGAGATTCTAATATTGATCTTATCAGTTCAGTGTGCACTAAGTTTTTTCCTTTGGAGTTCAGATACCCACGTTCCTCCCAAATCTTTCCAAATGTATGAACGATCCCAAAGGCATACCGTGAGTCAGTGTAAATTGTCCCGTGGCCCCCTTCCAATAAGTCAAGTCCCCTCTTTAAGGCATAGATTTCACAACACTGAGCTGACCAATTAGAAGGCAGTCTGCCCTTCTCGGTAATTCTCATGTCTTCCTTTGCTGTAGTTTCAATTATTGCATATTCAGACATCCTTTTTCCCTTGACTACTCTCGAAGACCCATCAGTAAATAATTTTATTCCATAAGGTAGAGATATCTTTTCTAGATCTTCCCTAACTTTTGTCTGAAGTCCACTAGTTCCAAGCAGTTATGCTCTAGTTCTAAAAATGGCTCTCCAGAGAGAAACTGCACTGGATTTAGAGTTTTAGAGGTTACCAGCTCTAGGTTATCAGCATCTATTAAGATTATTTCATACTTTCATACTCTGGACTCAGTAAGCCACTTCTGGGCTCTTTGGCCTTAAAATTGTTTTTAGATCATGTGGTGTATGGATTCTTATTTTACATCGCAGGGTCAGTTTTTGAGTCTCTTCAATTAAGGTGGTTGCTGCAGCGACTGCTTGAATACAGGTGGGCCACCTCCTAGCTACTGGGTCTAGCAGTTTGGAGATGTAAGCTATTGGTTTCCTACACCCTCCCCACTCTTGGGCTACCACCCCATATGCAATTCCTTTTTCGGTATTTACAAATGGGTCAAATTCTTTTTCCAGATTGGGCAAACTTAGGACAGGTGCTGAGGATTGTTTATCTTTCAACTTATTTAGTTTTTTGTCATCCTCATTTCTCCATTCTATTGGGTCAGCATTTACTAATTTGTCATATAAAAATTTTACACTTTGGGTATATTGGTCTAACCATAACTTACAGTACCGAAATAAGCCTAATAGTTTTCTGACATCTCTCTTAGTTTTTGGTGCTGGTATGGATAGTATGCCTGAAATTCTTTCAGGACTTAATTTCTTATATCCTTTCCCAATTATGTGTCCCAGATTAGTAACTTCCACTTCCACAAATGGCAATTTATTCTGAGATACTTTTAAACCCTTTGCTCTTAGGAAATTTGAAAGGCATATACTTGTTGCCCTGACATTATTCTTTTCCTCTCCAGATAATATTAAGTCATCTACATATTGTAGAATTTGTACTTCGCTCTCAGGGTTGAATTGTTCTAAAAGCCCTTCTAAGGCTTGCCCAAAGAGTTCTGGGGACTTGGTAAATCCTTGGGGTAGGTGTGTCCACCTTAATTGTTGTTTCCTCCTCTTCTCTGGATGTTACAAAACAATCCCTACATTCCTCAGCAAGAGGACATGCCCAAAATGCATCTTTTAAATCTATAATAGTAATCGAGGCATGCTCCCTTGGGATCTGACTCAAGAGGGTGTAGGGATTTGGGACCACTGGATGCCTGGTTATAGTTCTCTTATTTTTCTTCCTTAAGTCTTGGACCAATTTCGATTTTCCATCTGCCTTCTTGATTGCTAAAATAGGGGTGTTATGGGGAGACATACATGACTCCAGGACACCTTCCTCTAATAGCTGCTCAATCACAGGGGTCAGTCCCTTTTTTCCCTCAATAGACCTTGGGTATTGCTTTACTTGAACGGGAGGAATTCCTTTTTGCATTTCAATTCTTATTGGTGGGATGTCTAGATAGCCCCTCTTTCCTTCTCCTGCCCAAACCTCTGGGTTTATTTGCTCTGTATCTCCTGATGTCAATTTCATGATCTGGACTATCATTCTCCCATCCTTTGGGATAATCCCCACTCCTAATGAGACTTGTAGGTCCCTTTGTAGTAAATTACTTTCTAGATTAGGTAAATAGATTAAGTCAGCCACACACTGCCTTCCATTTCCTTTAATTTCTATGTTTTCAGCTATGGAGGCTCTAAATGGTTTTCCCTCTGCTCCCATCACCTCACAGACCTTTCTCCCAGTCGTCACTCTTGTGGGTAATTCCATTATACTTGATCTATCTGCTCCGGTATCAACTAAAAATTCAAATTCCTCCCTTTGGGACCGACTTCAAAGTTTACCAGAGGCTCTTCTTGATGGTACATTGTGTCCCCTAGCATGTAAAGCCCCTGACACCCCTTGTTGTCATCCCTCAGGAGTCTCTCAAGAGCCTCTTGTTCTTTTACCATTGCCTCATCCAAAGAGAGTTTATTGCAATCCCTTCTTATGTGTCCTATCTCTCCACTATAATAACATTTCCTTTCGTTCAGTGGTGCCCCTGGTCTCTTGTTTGTATCCACCCATGGAGGTAGTATAGGTTTATCTTTGGGTGTTTCAAAGGAGGACTTTCGTCCATTTTCACTGATTCTCGATGGTTGTCCCTGCTGATCTCTGGTTACCCCTAGATTTCCCTGGCTACAGCTACCATGATTCTGGCTTTAGCTTTAGTTTTCTCTTCTTCTCTCCTTAAATATATCCTTAAAGCTTCCTTTAACAGTTCATTTATTCCCTTCTCCTGCCAGTCATCCATTTTCTCTAACTTTCTCCCTATGTCCAGCCAGCATTTTGTAACAAATTGCACTTTTAGAAGTACTTAGCCTTAAGAGCTATCAGGATCTATATTGGAATACAATTGGAAGTTCCTCTTTAATCTGTTAAGCCAAGTAGCTGGGGTTTCATCCTTTTCTTGCATGTTATCAAAAGCTAGTTTTGTGTTATTACTTCAGGGAACTGATTCCTTTATTCCTCTAACCATCAGGGACCTATACTCTTCCATGTTCCTTCTATCTTCCTCTTCATTAGGGTCCCACTCAGGGACTTGTAAGGATAATTTCTGGTCACTGGGATCTCCTGAACAATTTTCCCACTCCCAGATCCGCATTCCTGCGGCCTTGATCATCCTCACTTCTTCAGCGCTGAACAAAATCTTTAAAATAGAATTCAGCTCTCCCCAGGTGTAAATGTTAAGGCCTAGAAATAGATTTACTTGGTTTGATAAACCTACCGGATTCTCCACTAAGTTCCCTAACTCCTTTTCAAAGCCTCGACTTTCAGTGGCTGTTAATGGGGCATCCACAAACCCAAGTCCCCCACGTATCCTGTCCAAGGGGACGTCTGTAAGAGGAAAAAACTTCTCCACTTTATAAGTATTTGATCTTGTGTTACAGTAAGGTCCCTCTGTGAGGTTACACTTGTGGGAAGAAACAGGAGGAGTGGGGCTAGTTGACCTCTACTAACTGGGTTAGAGATGGAGGTGCTCACCTCCCAGTTAGGAGGGAGTAATGGTATAGCAGTAGGTAAGGGGAAAGAGACTGAACCCGTAGGAAGGGACACTGGAGGTGGGGCTGGAGAGACAGTTGAAGAGGCTGAGGGGGAGACTGGAGAAATAACTGGGTTAGAGGGAGGTGGGACAGTAGTGTTTGGAGAAGTAAGGGAGTTGAAGTTAGGATAGGAGTGTTAATCGGAGGTGGTAATGGGATCGGAGCAGCTGCTGATTCTGGGGATGAAGAGGCCAGAGGTAAAATTGGGGGATCTGGGAGAGAAGCCTGGGGCATTGCCAGGTAAATAGAGGGGGAATAGAGGAGGAGGTAAGTAATCAAGGGGGTCCCTCTTAACACTAACCTCTTCTCTCCCCTCATTGTTTTCCTCCCGTTTTGTAGCTTACAGATTTTTAATACATTGCTGGTAGTATGCATCTGTGAACATGCAGCATATGTTAACTGCTCAAGATTGGGACTTTCTTGGGTTTTCAGGTGTTGGTTTAATTGGGAACACATCCATAGATCTCTTGTCCCATACCATGGCCACTCCCCCTGCAGGTTGAATTTAGGCCAGACTTCGATACAATAGTGAATCATTTTAATTTTGTCTAAGCCTTTCGTGGCCTCCTGAATTTTGGGAATTCTGTCCATCCCTGCCCCAAAGACCAAAAGAGATGTTAGAAAATTATTAGGTTTGTTTGAGTATTGCAGATTATGGTTTGATCAGTATTAAATCACTAAAAGTGTTAAATTTCCATATGACAAATTGATAGACTCAGAGCCTGTAACCTGGACATCAAATGACGAGGAACAGCTTCAGAATCTGAAAACTAAATTGTCCTCTGCCTCTCTACTGAGCCTTCCAGACCTTTAAAAGATCTTTGACCTATTTTTAAATGTGGAAGAGGGGATAGCTTGCGGAGTCCTTACACAGGACTGGGGAGAATGCAGGAAGCTGGTCACATCTCTCTCCAAGTTACCAGATCCAGTAGCCAGAGGGTGGCCAGCCTGTGTGCAAGTGAGAGATGCAACAGCCACCCCAATAGAAGACACACAGAAACTAACCTGAAAGGGGAAGATCCGGGTTCATACCCCACAAAATGTGAAAGATGTTTTAAGTTACAAGGCCCCTCAGGGGCTAACGGACGCCCAAATATAAAAGTATGAAATCATCATCATAAGTACCAAGGGCCTCCAATTATTCACTTGAAAATGTTTAAATCCAGCCCTGCTCCTCACGGGAGAGCCATTAAAAGACCTGGAACATGATTGTTTAGAAATTAATGAAATGCAGACTAAAGTGCGAGAAGATTTAGAAGATAAGCCCCTCCCACATGGGAGAATTTTATTTACAGATGGATCATCATGAATGGTAGCCAGTAAACAGGTCTCAGGGTATGCAACCATAGATGGGCAGAACATGCAAGTTGAGGAAAAAGGAAAGCTACCCTCAAATTGGTCTGCCCAGTGCTGTGAAATCTGTGCCCTGAAGAGAGGACTAGATTTGCTAGAAAAAGATAAAGGAACAACCTATATCGACTCCTGGTACACATTTGGGATTGCCCATACATTCGAAAAATATGGGAAGAACAGGGGTACCTAAATTCTAAAGGCAAAAATTTAATACATGAAGAGCTAAGAAAATTAGTACTAGAGTCACTTAGGAGACCAATTGAGATAGCCAAAGTTCACATAAAAGAACATCCAAAAGGGGACACCCTGGAAAAAAGGGAAATCAATTAGCTGATCAAGTAGTGAAAGAAGTAGCTTTGGAACAAGAAAGTCCAGTTAAAATTCTTAAGATAGAGGGAACATCTAGTAGGGAAAGCAAAGAGGAATAACCAATCTTTGACAAGAAAGAGTTAAGAGAGTTAGAAAGCATGAGATGACAGCAAAATAAAATGGAGAATGGTGGACCCCTGATGGACAGCAAATTTTAAATAAAGCTCCAGCCCGAAAGGTGATGACAGAGTTATATGAGTTGACCCATTGAGGAATACAAGGCTTATGTGACCACTTTCCAAGGGATCATATGTGCATGGGAGTATGTACCATAGTGAAGGCAGTTACCAAGGGATGTTTAACTTGCCAACAAATTAATCAGAAAGTAATGAGAAGAGTACTATCTGATCTGGGGGAAGTGAGTTGGCCTTGTGGCCATTCCAAAATGTGCAGGTAGACATCACAGAAATGTCCCGTGTTTAAGGACAGAGACACTTATTAGTGACTGTGGATCACCTCACCCATTGGGTAGAGGCATTCCCGACCAAAAGAGAGACAGCCCAAGCAGCCACCAAAGCAAACCTAGAAAACATCATTCCCCGATATGGGTTGATAAATAATGTTGATTCTGACTGAGGTCCACATTTTAATGCCCAAGTCCTACAACAAGTTGTTTAAGCCCTGGGAATGAAATGGAGGTTGCACAGCCCATTGGCATCCCTGGAGCACCAGAGGAGTAGAAAGAATGAATAAAACCATCAAAAGCATGTTAACAAAATTAGTTACAGAAACTGAGATGAATTGGCTTAAATGTCTACCCTTAGCCCTGTTACAAATTAGAACAAGGCCTCAATCAGGTATAAGAGTCTCACCATATGAAATGATGTTTGGACTCCCCTTCTTGACAACCCCATATAGCATTGGAATTTATCCAGAAGGAGAGACAGCCACCCTAAAATATCTAAAGGCTATTGGAAGTACGTTCAAAGATCTTAGGAGAAAGGGCTATCTCCCTCAAACCTCTCCCTTAGACACTAAGGAACACAACATCAATCCAGGAGACTGGGTGTTAGTTAAATCATGGAGCTCTGCACCTTTAACCTCTAAGTTTGAAGCCCCTTTTCAGGTCCTACTCACCACAAATACAGCCATACAGACCCAGGAGAAGGGGTGGACACATGAAACACAGATTAAAGGACCTGCACCACCTCCCACTGAGGAGTCAAAACCAACCGCATCTCCTACTAAGTCTTCTGATGAATGGATTGTGACTAATCACTCAGACGATCTAAAGGTAACCCTCCAGAGGAGACCTAAAGAATACTAGAGAGTGTTTATAGTCAAAAACTTGTTAAGAACTGTTTAAATAATCAAAACTTGTTAAGAACTGTTTAAAATTGTAGTTACTGTTATTTATATTTTACTTTTGAGTTTGAAAAGTAGATACTTTCCTGTTGCATTTATTATTAGTTAGTGATTATTAATGAATGTGCAGTTTTTAGTTTGTGTTGGAGCCTTTGTTTGTTTCGGCGTATATTGTAATTTTGTAGGATTAGGCATAAGAGTAAATACCTCGTTATTTGTTTGGATTTTTTCTATCATTTTGGATACCCAAAATTCTTAAAGTCATCTGACCATTGAGTTCAAGGTTTTTAGGTCATGTTTTCGTGTGAAAAAGTTTAAGTGCCCAGTTAACTCCAATCTTAGTGTGCAAAGCAATCTCCTATAAAACATCCCTCCGGGCAAAAATAAATGAGTAAAGAAAAGTCAAATGTGTTGACACTGAGAGAATAAAAAACTCTGCACTAAAACCAATGAGCTCTTCTGTAGCAGAAAAGCATAAGCAGGAGGCAAGGCTGGGAGAGTCTAGAGTCCGCCTAAAAACAGCCACTCCAATCACTGGGTGCAGCTCAGTAGTTGTAGAGTTTAGGGGAATGCCTCATACCAGACTCCTGGGAATTGTCTTACTGATCTAACTTGTTAGCAACACGCTGGGAAGTCAGAAGAGCCCATGTGCCAAATGTTACTATCCCCTTTACAGAGGGGAAGAAACCGGATCTTTATTACGAGTACATACAAATTTAAACCTAAACTGTGCCAACCTCTCTCTGTTAGCAACCTGTCAAGGGCAAGGGAAGACTTACTGGATTTCACAAAATATAGCCACTTATCAGCAATGACTGCCTGGGGAGTGTCCTATAGGAGATGCTTGTCTTTGCTTTGAACATAAGTCCAATCAAAAAGGCACAGCAGACTTAATAAAAGAGAAAGAAGTAACAACATCAGTAAATGAGAAAGAAGACCTAGAAACATCTCGTGGGAAAAACTTGTTCATAGATTTAGTGGAAAAGATCAGTAAAGACTTGAATGTAATCAATTGCTGAATCTGTGGAAATAAACAAATGGCCAAAGTCTGGCCTTGGGAAGGGATCAGCTTAAGACCAATAGATATGTTCAAATGGACACAAACGAGACAAAAAGTACCAACTATTGGACAAAGAGGAAAAGAATGGTGGCAATTAACGTCTAAAATAATTGGAGAATAGTAATGTATATCAAGGAAAGGGAAAATGTGTAAAACTCCCGTAGGAGAAACGTCCTGTAAAAGATATTTAAAAGTAAAACATCCATTAGCTAGACAGATCCCTAGAGAGTCCAATAAATACTGGTCCATTGGGAAGAAAGAAATGGGGTGTATCTATCAAGAAGGAGATTAATTCCATGAGTGTACTGGAAAAGGAATAAACCCATTCTGGGGAGTGAGAGAAATATCCAAGTATTGGGAATTTCCAATGACTATCAGTGATGCTTCTTGGAAAGCTGCAGAAAATCTGCTTTAGGTATGTGGGAAAGTGGCTTACACTGAATTACCCGGGGAGTGGAGCAGAACTTGCACTATCGGAATTATTAAACTGTCATTTTTCTTAGTCCCAAAAGAGTCTGGATTGAATCTAGGGGTCCCAGTATATGATGATTTGAACAAATCTAGCTGACCAAAAAGGAACTTAATTGAAATTGGAGGAACCCAGACACGGAAAAACACAGTATGGACTCCCCAGGAAATAATTTGCACTTATGGACCGGCGACCTGGGCTCAAGATGGGTCCTGGGGACACCAGAGCCCAATTTATACGGGGTTAAATCGGATTCTGAGATTACAAGCAGTACTCGAGATGGTATCGAACCGAACCTCTCTGGCTTTAGACCACATAAGTGACCAACTATCCCAGACTAGAACTGTGGTGTATCAAATCAGACTAGCAGTAGATTATTTATTAGCCCATGGAGGAAGCACACGTGGAAAACTTAACTCCTCGAGTGCTGCTTAGAAATGGGAGACCGCAATGAAGTCATTAGAAATATCTCAAAGGAAATCTGGAAGTTAGTCTATGTTGGAACACAAGAGTGGACCCCTATTATTGATACCAGCTGGTGGGACAATTTCTGGTCATTAAAAGGAAACTGGTGGAAGAAAAATCAGCCTTTTTCATTTTATGTGAAATTGCTACTTTAATCCTCCTACCTTGCATGCTCCCCTGTATAATCCGAGTTGTAACATCTGCTGTACAAGCAAGTGTAATGATACCAAAAGAGCTTAATAAGAAAGAAGTAAAAGCAATCATGATAATGAACGATCAAGAACGTCCAGATGCCAAGCAAATTTTCAACCAATATTAAAAATGTACTTTCAAGAAGAAGTAATTGCTAATTGATGCAGGCGTAATCCTAATGAAGAATTAGAGAGGGAAATTGTAGAGAATTGATTGTTAAAGGAGTTGACATAAAGTTCATTGTTAAAGGAGTTAATATAAAGTTCCAATGTTAGTTATAGATTGTTTGTTGAATGTTTAAATAGTTATGTCAAGTTCCAATCCTAGTTAAAGGATTTATAATTATGTAAATCCCCTCACTGTCAGGTGTTACCCCCACTGCTCCTTTCAGTGTTCAGAAGCACATAATCACGAGAATGATTCTATGCAGGTGCTTTTATTGAAGAGCTCTGGGTGTCAGGGGTACAAACCCAAATCTGTCTCCAACCATACATTCGGGATGAACATGTTTTTATATTCCATTGTTATATAACTTTCATGTTAATTATTAAACTTTTATTGTTCTATTGTATACATAGATTTCAGCCAAGCATGGGCTCCTCGTGGTCCCTCTCAAACTTCTAACATAGTTTCTCATTATTCTTCTCATGATTATACAATAATTATATTTAATTACTAAACAATCATCACATCTAACAATTATATCATTTATCATATACTCCTTATGCAGTGCAATTTCACATGATCTGGCAAAACACAAAGCCTGACATTTTCAGAGTCTATTTTTAACATTGTTCCAGGGCCCCACTAAGTCTAGCTTCTTTCTAATTCCCCAAATTTTATGATTTTAAAACCTTTTACTATCACTCCCACTCTCATCTAAGATGGCGAACCACCCGACACCATAAAGAAGATGATTGTGTCACCCAGTAACCAGATATGAAAATCCCATAAGACAAAGAAGAAAAGAATGACCTAACAAAAACCCCTAAAACAACAAGCCACCATGCAAATGAAGAATTAAAATAACACTTCTAACCAGAGAAAACATAAGACAACATCAGGACCATGGTCAGAGATTTTTGCCTTTGTCACCCTAACCAGAACAGGCCAAGAGAAGTACAGGGACCATGAACCTGAAACCAACAGTGTCTACCCAGAGACTCTTGAAAGGAGAGAAAACCCAGCCCTGCCAGGCATTGCTCAGCATTGCAGTTCCCTGCTCATAGCCTTGGGCTCCCTGCAATCCTGGCCTCAAAGATGTGCTCTCACCAGGCCCTGGGCAGCCTTGGGCACTCCCTGCCCTCACTGGGGCCCAGCTATGCTCCAAGGCACTTGGAGTTTTGCTGCTGACTCCTTGAGCAGCTTCTTCATCCTTCTCTGCGTGCCTGAGGCTCCTGGAGACAGACCCAAATCCAGCGTGGGGCTGATTAAAATACAGAAAGGCCTCAGGAGCTCTTTGTCTCCCTTCCATTGTCTTCCAGTCTCCAGGGCTTGTGCAGTGATTGGAGTCAGTTTGGAGTTGTCTTCAGGAGGGAGATTCCAATGTGCACCTCATGATTTTTCTTTTCAGTCAAGGGAATATTTTTTTACTTTTCATTTCAGAAAAGAGAGGACAGAAGCATTTCCCAGGTTATCTTGATGCTGAATGTCTCCTTAGGAGGTCTGGGCAGGGAGAAGAATGAGCCCCTCGCAGGGTGAGCCTGTTTGGACAAGCTGGCCCTCATCCACAGCCTCACCATGTCTGACATCACGCACCTGGGACTGAAATCCAAAAATATCCAAAAATGTTCATGTAATGATTTTATTTTTATTCTGTACACAACATTTTGTGTTAATATTTATTTATATGTTCATTAAATTTATTTCTATTTCTAAGAAAAATATTGGTTTTTCTTACCTAATTTTTGTATTTACTTTAAGAATATATACGCTTTTAGTAGACAAAAAAATTGATGTTCATTGTTTCTAAGTAACACAATTACCTTAATTCATATTATTGGCTATTTCTTTCTTCCTCTTTATGGAAATTAGGATAATTTCCAGTCATTTTCTGAACATCTTCATCATCGTTTTCAGACACAGGGACAAGAAGGGGCACTTCGGGGCCCCTGGAGACATTTCTGGGGCCAATTTGGGGCAGTTTTGGGTCTGGGGGGGGAATTCAGAGAGAACTTGAGGGTCTGGAGAGCACTTGGGGGAGCCGGGTGGGCACTTGGAGGGGCACTCAGGGATTCTGAGGGACAGTTCGGGGTCCGGGGCAGCACTTGGGGATCCAGGGGGGCCCTTGGAGGTCACGGATGGAAATCTGGGGCACTTTGGGGTCTGGGCAGATCCTTGGGCAGCTCGAACGGGGCTCTCTGGGGCGCGGGGGGTGATGGGAGTTGTAGGTGTAGGTATCACACAGTTTAACGAGGCCACGGAGCATCACGGGAGTTCAGGGCACAGCTGCAATGGCTCTCGGTGGCGCGCAGGGCATGAGGGGAGATGAAGTTGCAGCTGGAATAGTGCTGGACGTGTGCCGTGGAGCATGATTGGGAGCCGTAGTCCCGGAAGTGGTTGGAACGCAGCATTTGGGGGTACAGGAAGGCTCTTGGGGAAACATTTGCGTCTGAGCCGCGACTTGAGGCCCTGGGGGAAACTCAGATGGTTCGGGAGCCCTTGGGGGGAGCTCAGGGAGCCCTAACTGGGTTCTTTAGGGCACGGGGCATGGCAGAAGTTTTAGGTGTGGGACTGTGTTCTGAGGGGCTCTGGGGCCATGGGGGATGAGAGGAGATGAATTCCCAGAAGTGGCAGTACGGGGCATCTGTGGGTGTGGGAGCGCTCAGGGGGTCCAGGGACGCCTTTGGGGATCCTGAATGGGCTCTGAGGGGTCACTGAGGGATCCTGGAGGGTCTGGGGAACACTCTTGGGACAGATGAGGGCGGATACCGGGGTTCTGTGGAGCGCGAGGCATGATGAGCATTTTAGTTGCGGCTCCAATGAGGCTGTATCCGGCCGCGGGGCATGATGGGAGTTTAAAGCAAAAATAAAATATGGCGCCAATGAAGGGACCGCCCCTAGTCCCGGATCCCTTCCGCTGATTGGCTGCAGCTGCTGATGGGCGGGAGCATCGGCAAATGGGATGCGGTGGAGGCGGGAACAGCCAATTCACCCTCCTCCAGTCCCTCCCAGTACAGACAGGTTCATCCTCAGTACAGCCCAGTACAACCCCAGTGCCCCTCCAGTTCCTCCCAGTACAGCCCAGTCCATCCCAATACACCTGAGTTCATTCCCAGTTGTTCCCAGTTCCTCCCAATGCCATCCACAGGATGCCCCGGTGTCCCCAGTTTTCTCAGCAATGTCCCCAGTGTCCCCAGTGAGTCCCAGTCACCCCCAGTGTCACTCCCACTATGTCCCAGTGTCTCCAACAGCGTTCCCAGTGATCCCCAGTATGTCCCAGTCCTCCCCAGGGTTTCCAAGGACAGTTTAATTTCTCTCGGTGGCCGTGGCAGCCAAACCCAGCAGTGGGGTCAGTGCAGTGCCCATGGCCACAGCCCCTTGCAGTGGCCCAGTGCAGCTTGGGCTGATGATCCACCCTCACAGCTGGCCCAGGGCAGCTCTGCAGTGGCTTTGGTGGCACCTGGGGCTGGCACACACCTGAGCAGTGTGTCTGTTTGCAGTGGGGAAACTCAGCAGTTTCAGATTGCTTCAAAAAACGCCAAAAAGGGAAAACCCCTCTTAGGCTGAGTGCAGCCAGCTCTGCAAGAACAGCAGGTCCCAGGGGAGTGAGGACAGACAGGATGGGGCTGGGCAATGTGGAGCAAAGTTTTCCACACTGGGTCAGAGTTCAAGGCACAGCTTCTGTGAACAGGCCAGAGCTGCTGAGGAGAGACCCTGGGTCAATATCAATACCTCAATTAAACTAGAAATCTGTATTTCTTAAAAGTTATTTTAAATCGTTCTTCATCACTGGACTAGGAAAACTTTAATGACCCTCTCAGGGATTTGATGTTGTTTACATCAGACTCAGTACCTGAGAGAGTATTCAAAAAACTTGTCAAGAATTCAAACTTAAACTGAAAGACTGAAGTTTCTTGAAGCTTTAATGGGTCCCACTGAGGGACACGACTAGGAAAGTTTCCCCACGTTCCCATTAGAGCAGAACACTGGAGGCAGTGATGACAGCTGGGCACAAACAAGGCAAAGGTATCTCTGGTGCTGAGCAAAGCTGGATGTGTTTGAGGAATGCAAAGGGCCAAGGCCTGAGCCCCAGCCCCTGGCCAGGCAGATGCTGTCCCTCCCTCCTTGCTCAGGGCTCTTGCTGGGATGGGCAATGGCATGTGGAGATGTGCAATGGCAAGGGCAGGAGCATGGGGCAGCCCCTGGCAGGCTGTTGAGCAGGGACAAGGAGGCAATGAGGCCCCAGGCCTGCAAGGGTCACTTGTCTCCTGTTCCTGCCTCAGGCCCAGGCCCAGCAGCCATGGCCAAAGTGCTGCCCAAGTTGGCTCTGGCAGGGCTGTCTTGCAGCTGTTGCACATGCCTGTGCCCTGTGCAGCCCAGGCTGTGCTACGGTGTCCCTGCCCTGCGCCTCTGTCCCTGCAGGCTGTCGGCATCCCCCGGCTGCCCCACCTGGCTGGCCCCTTCCTTTGCTGACAGCTCTGCTATATCAGTTACTTGTGAGGGTTCCTCAGGGTGAGAGAGATGGATGAGAATCTTGTTTCATGATCAGATGGCTGAATTTATTAATATAAGATATATAATGCCTTATGACTATATTAAAAGGAATACAGAGAAAAGTTGCAGAAGCTGCTAAGCTAAGAATAGATTAGAAATCTGAAAACAAGTTTTGGTGTCCAGGCAGAAAGCAGGACAATCTCTCCTGTGAGTGGTCAGTAAATCGAAACACTCACAGAAGACCAATCAGAGATGCATCTGTTACATTCCACAACAGCAGATAATAATTGTTTACATTTTTCTTCTGGGGCCTAAGCTTCCCAGAAAGGACAAATCCTAAAAGAAAAGATTTTTATGAAAAGATGTCTGTGACATGTCACCTTTCCAAATTATATAAATTAAAAAGAAAAATTGCTGATGTGGAATGAACAAGAAATTTCTTCACCTGTATAACATACAATACTAACAAATCACTAAAACAAACTTACAATCTAAGAAAATGCAAAAAACAATGCCAAGAAGATTGAAGTCCAGGCAGCTGAGTTTCAGGAACAGTCCATGGGCTAAAATCCGTCCTCTTGGACATATCTGAAAGTCCTTTTTGGTCCTGAAACAGAATTGCTGCAAAAAGTCCATCAATAGTTATCAAAAACCATTGACAGTCATAAAACAATTTCAAACAATTTGAACAATTTTTGGAAAGTCATTTTCTGTCCCTTCAATGCTTCAGTGTTTCAGAGCTGCTACCAGCTATTTTCAATCATTTTTATTTAATTTTAATTTTTTTTTTTAATCGAAAAGAGCAGCAGCAGAGCAGAGCTCATTATTATTGTGCCTACTGGGGCTGCGAAACAATAGCCAGTGGATGGCTACCACCGCGGAAAGATGAGTACATTGGAGTCATTTGGGGACCTAAAGGTTACACTCAACCTACACTTCACAACTATATCGACACTGGGGATCAACCACCAATGGGGAATGTCTGCAAGTATTTGAACATTACTACCCAGAGGCTAGCAGATGCCTCGTGGTTAATAGGGAAAAAGTGGGGTGTCCGATTGGCAGTAGCCGGGAAGGATCCTGGCAGTCTATTTGCTATTAAGAAAGAGATTGCTCCACCGGACCCAGAACCAGTGGGACCGAATCTGGTACTGAGTCCAGAAGTGAGCATAGGTCAAACCTCAGACCCAACCAAAGACAACTCCTTAAATACAGTTGGGGAAGGGATCGATAACACTCTAAGTGAATAAAACAGCAGAGCAGAACACTTTGTGGAAAGTAATGCAGGCCAGTTTTGGAATTCTAAACAAGACCAACCCGAACCTAACTGAGGGGTGTTGGCTATGTTATAATATCCAGCCTCCGTTCTATGAAGCAATTGGGGTAACTGCAAAAGCTAGAAGGGTGAATGGGACAAATCCTAGTCAGTGTCATTGGAAACGGGACAAAGAAAATACTAATTTTCAGGGAATAACACTCTCCCTGGTAACAGGGAAAGGGCAATGTATAGGGGCTAAACCAAGGGACAAGCAGCACTTATGCGAGGAAATCATCCGAGTAAAAGACAGCACACCTCCTGCGGAATGGCTCCTGCCTGCTGCTAATACAAAATGGGTATGTCAGAGCATCGGAGTAACTCCCTGCTTATCTTTGCAATTGTTCAACCACTCAAATGACTACTGTATCCAAGTAACTATCATACCTAGAATTATGTATCATTCCATGGATTATGTAATTGACCAACACACTACAAGGGAACACTACTTAGTCAAAAGAGAACCATTTACGGCATTGACAATAGCTGCCCTCCTCACAGTTGGGGGGGTAGGGGCTGGTACAGGGGTGACTTCACTGGTCAGTCAGCATAAAGAATTTAGGGAGCTTAGAATTTCAGTCGACAAGGACTTAAGCAGAATCGAACAAGCTATTGATGGATTAGTAAAATCTGTACAGTCCTTATCAGAGGTGGTGCTACAAAGTAGAAGAGGATTAGATCTGCTGTTCTTACAGCAGGGTGGACTGTTTATAGCGCTTAAGGAAGAATGCTGTGCTTACGCTGATCATACCGGAGTTGTTGTTGATACCATGGCAGAACTAAGAAAACGGTTGGAACAAAGAAAGAAAGGGAAGCACACCAGAGTTGGTACGAGTCATAGTTCAGCCACTCTCCCTGGTTAGCCACGCTACTGTCTACCATTGCAGGGCCCTTAATTTTACTAGTGCTTGGACTTACATTTGGGCCATGTATATTCAATAAGTTGATTGCTATAGTAAGAGGACGCTTGGAAGCTGCACATCTTATGCTTGTTAGGGCTAAGTACAAGCAAGACTCAGAAGACAAAACGGTGGATCTTGCTAGACGGGAATTGCAAAGATTTAATAAACAAAATAAACAAACAGAAACGATTTGATGAACAAAATGGTTAAAAAGAAAAAGGGGGGAATTGTAATGGGTTAAAACTTTAAGTTTGTTCATCAAAGCTGACAAAGTTATTCCAGTAAGAATGTTGCCTAATAAATTTCCAGACTTAAAAGGATTAAGAAGGTGAAACCAAAGACAATGGGTTTCACAAACATTTGTTTATCTGCTGAGTAAACTGTTGGGTGGTGGGCTTGCTATGATTGATAACACAGTATTAGCTTATCCGCTCAGTAAACTTAAGATTCCAGAAACACAGCTTAAAATTCCAGGAATCAGACAAAGGAAAAATACCAACCTTCATCTTCAGACCTCCGGGAGGTGGGCTGCGACCACCTAGACACAAAAGAAGAATACACAGAGTACTACACATCAACCCGGAAGCAGGACTGTATAAGAACTCCACGAAAAATCAGAAGAGCGCGGCAGCGGTGGAACGGAGACTCCCCTGTCGCCCAGAGCTGATTTGCTTATTGCTTTACCCACTGTAATCAATAAATTCTCAATTGATTTTACTTGGCAAATTGTCAGTTCAATTTATAACAAGGGGTTATGAGGGGCTCTGGGAGGGGATGAGAGGGATGCTATGGGTCATGAGGGGCTGTGAACTGTGAAGGATCGTGAGGGGTCATGAGAGGCCAAGAGGGGCTTGGAGGGGCCATGAGCAGATTTTAGGGGCCATGACGGGCTCTGAGAGGCCATGAAGGGCTGTTGGGGACCTTGAGGGAGAGAAGGCACTCTGAGAGGCTGTGGGAGGCCAGGCACGTCATGGAACCAAGGGTCGCTTTGGACACTGTGGAACCAAGGAGACTGTTGTTTGCAGTATGGAAACTTATGGAGTCAAAAGTCCATTGTGACATTCTAGAGCCTCATGGAACCATGGAGACCATTATGACACTTCAGGACCCACTGGAACCAAGGGGCCATTGTGACACTGCAGGGCCTCGTTTAACCAAGGGCTCATTGTAGCACGGCAGGGCCTCATTGAATCAAGGGTATCGTAGTGGGGCTCCATGAGACCACGGGGACATTCTGACTCTGGGGAACCAAGGAGACCATTGTGACACTGCAGAGCTCAGTGGAACTAAGAACTCATGTCACAGTGAATAGCCCAATGGAATCAAAAGGCCATTCCGTACTTCAGGGCTTCATTGAGCCCTGTGGGGCCTCATAGAATCCTGGAGGCCATTATGTCACTTTGAGGCCTCATTGAGTCAAGGGGCTCGGCAGGAGGAACAAAGGAGCTCTTTGTGACACTGCAGGGACTCGTGGAAACAATGAGACCGTTCTGGCACTCTGAGTCCCCATGGCAACAAGGGGCCAGTGTGCCACAGCCATGTCCTGAGGAACCAAGGGTCCATTGTGATCCTGGGGAGCCCAATAGAACCAAGGGGCCATTGTGGTACTCTGCACAGTCCCATGGAACCAAGGAAACCATTTTGACACTGCAAGGCCTCATGGAAGCAAGGGGCCATTGTGCCAATGAGGACCCAACAGGGCCACTGTGATATCACTGGACTTAGGGACACAAAGATCTCTTGCTATACTATGGGGCCATATGGAACCAAGGGGCCACTGTGATGCTGCAGGGACCCAAGGATCAGAGAACATAGAAAAGTTCTGGTTGGCTTGGCTTGACTGGTGCAGCTGACCTTGGCATGTTGAGGGTGCCCCTAAACTGCCCCTAAAACCCTGGACTTCAGTGCTTTCTTTCATGTGGGAAAGAACTCTTCTCCTCCAGGTGTTCATGGCTGAAATTGGGATTCTACATCCAAATTCAGTTTTATCGAAGGATGATTCCTGTATGAAACCTGCAAGAATAGACAGCTCTGGGTGGCCTTGGCATCTTGGGGGCCACCTCTCATCTGCCTTCAAAACAATGGGGGGCCAAGCTCTTCTTTCCATGGAAAAATATTCTTTCAAGTGCAGGTCTCCATAGCCAAAAGTGGGAATCCACCTCCAAAATTCCTTATTTCCTAGAATAGCTCCCAGACAAAAGCTGCCAGGACTGTCTGGGTTCCCTTGGTTTCCTGAGGGCCAGCTCTCATCTGCCTGTAAAACACTGGAGCTCTGTACTTTCCTTCCTATGCAAAAGAACTGTCCTTCTCATCAAGGTGCCCATGGACAAAACTGGGATTTGGCCTCCCAAACTCCATCTACCCAAGGACTGCTCCCAGACAAAAGCTGCCAAGACAAACAGGTCTGGCTGGCCTTGGCCTCCTTGGAGCTGCCTCTAATCAGCCTTTGAAACACTGGGGCTCTGCCCTTTCCTTCCTGTGGAGAAGAACTGTCATTCTGGTCCAGGCACGTGTGGCTGAAATGAAACTCCACCTCCAAAACTACACAAATATCCAAGGGTTGCTTTCAGACAAAAGCTGCAAGGACAGACAGGTCTGGCTGGCCTTGGAATCTGGTGAGTGGCTCTGATTTTCCTTCAAACCCCTGGGGCTCTGTGGGTTCCTTCCTGTAGAAAAGAACCGTCCTTCTTGTCCAGGCACCCATGGCCTCAAGCACATGAGCACTGTACAGGGACAGAGGCGCTCTGTGCTCAGTGGGGTGGGGACTGAGGACAGTAGAGGAGAGCCCTGGGAGGGACTGAAGGGTGGTTACAGACATGGTGGATCCTTTTAACACAATAGTAAACAGGGAGAAAAAAAGAAAAAAATTAATGTAAATTGCCACTGGGGAGATCTGGACTGGACACAAGGACAAAAGAATTTCCCTCACAGGGCAGAGCTGTGGTGCAACACATCCTCCAGAAGGAGTCTGGGTCAGCCCTAGGCTTTGTGTGGGCAGGCAGAGGCAGGCAGGAGGCAGAGCTGTCAGCAAAGGAAGGGGCCAGCCAGGTGGGGCAGCCGGGGGATGCCGACAGCCTGCAGGGACAGAGGCGCAGGGCAGGGACACTGTAGCACAGCCTGGGCTGCACAGGGCACAGGCATGTGCAGCAGCTGCAAGACAGCCCTGCCAGAGCCAACTTGGGCAGCACTTTGGCCATGGCTGCTGGGCCTGGGCCTGAGGCAGGAACAGGAGACAAGTGACCCTTGCAGGCCTGGGGCCTCATTGCCTCCTTGCCCCTGCTCAGCAGCCTGGCAGGGGCCGCCCCATGCTCCTGCCCTTGCCATTGCACATCCCCACATGCCAGTGCCCATCCCGGCAAGAGCCCTGAGCAAGGAGGGAGGGACAGCATCTGCCTGGCCAGGGGCTGGGGCTCAGGCCTTGGCCCTTTGCATTCCTCAAACACATCCAGCTTTGCTCAGCACCAGAGACACCTTGGCCTTCTTTGTCCCCAGCTGTCAATACTGCCTCCAGTGTTCTGCTCTAACTGGAACCTGGGGACACTCTCTCAGTTGTGTCCATCTGTGGGACTCATTAAAACTTCAAGGAACTTCTATGTCTAAATTTAATTTTGAGTTCTTGAGAAGTTTTTGAACACTCTCTGAGGGACTGAGTCTGATGTAAACAACACCAAATCCCGAAGAGGCTCATTAAAATCCTTGTGCTGTTTCTGTGCTGCTGAGCTTTAAAGGAACGGCTCTTGCCAGGGCCAGCTCCTCTTCCAGCCCAGCAGGGCTGAGAGCTCTGCCTGCAGGCACTGAAGGACAGGAGCCAGGCAGAGACAGGCTGAAGGCAATCAGGATTGGGAAGACATTGAGCTGAGACTTCACTTGGGGAAAGATCTTCACAGCCCTGTGCATGGTGAGTGTGTGGGTGCAGGGCAATGTCCCCTGTGCTCCTGGAGGGATCTCCTGAAGCCAGCACGCCCCACAGCCTGGGGGATGTGTCAGGAGGACTCTCCCACATTCTCTGTGGCACAGGAGGAGGAGGATGAGAATGTGCTGCAGAGCGGGGCTGCCCCGGGAACCGTCAGAGGGACAGGGCAGGACGGCTCCTGCTGCCAGGGACGGCTGCAGGGGCTGAAGCTGGGGCTGCAGCCAGGGCTGCCCAGGGCTGTCCTGCAGAGCAGCTCCTGCAGCCCTCAGGGCTCTTGGCCAGCCCAGGGCATGTGCCACCTGCCAGGGGCAGCTCTCAGCCTGCCTGGCAGCTCCCCATGGACGCTACAGGGGAGAAGTTGGAGGTGGAAGGAGCCACCCCCATCAGGGCAGATTCCTCCTGCTGTGGAGATGGTGCTGCATGGCCAGGGCTGCTCTCAGCTTCCTCCCCAAGGGAAGGGAAAGGGGCTGTCAGCTTTGGTTGTGTCACTGAGACTCCTGCACTGTGAGCCTGGGCATCAGCAGATGGGCCTCAGATCACCCTCAGAAAGTGCCTCCTCAGCCTCCTCTCCCTACAGACAGCAGCAGCAGCACCTTGGCTTGCAGCATCTCTGTTTGTCTGGCCTGCCCTTAAGGCCCTGCTGCCAGGGAGATGCCCCTGGGCAGTGCTCTGTGCTGGGAGGGGTCTGCAGGGCAGAGCTGAGCCCCCAGGGCTGGGCTGGGCTCTGGCAGCACTGGCAGGGACAAGGCTTGGATAGAGAAAAACAGCTCCCAGCCGGCACAACTCCAGACAGCAGAGAGACAGACCTACCCTTGGTATCCCATCCTGTCCAGCTGCACAGGGAAAGAGGAAAGGGTTTGGAGAAAATTAGTTTTAAAATGGAGAATTCACAAAGTCCACTTTGTTTTCAAGAAAGTTTTAGGTGTGATCACGCTTAAATCAAAAGAGGTGAAATGAACAAAGGGCATCTGTTTAGCGACTAGCGCTGCGTGCACTGGGGCACAGGGAGCCCTCTTTTCCTTCTGGGCTCCAGAGTGTTCAGGCTGAGAGCAGTGCTGAAGATGAGGCAGAAACTCAGCTCACAAACCCGAACTCAAATAAAGTTTAGCAAAGTTCCCTCACAGGAAGACAATTAATTTTGAAGGGAATTTCAACTAAAATACATATGATAGACTTAAAGCTTTGGTCCAGCTATTCAAATCTTCTTTCAACAGTCCACGATCCCCAGAGTGAAGAAATGTCCAATCTGGCACTGCCATTTCCTTCCCAGGCAGGTGTTAATGCTCTATAAATACCTGTACCCAAAGGCACCAAATGTCCAACAGCAGCTCCATCAGGCACTTCCTCCTGCTGCCATTGGCAGACACACGGCAGCTGCAGCTCCTGCACTTCTGCCTCTTGCTGGCCATCTCCCTGGCTGCCCTCCTGGGCAACGGCCTCATCATCAGCACCGTAGCCTGCGGCCACCACCTGCACACGCCCATGCTCTTCTTCCTGCTCAACCTGGCCCTCAGCGACCTGGGCTCCATCTGCACCACTGTCCCCAAAGCCATGCACAATTCCCTCTGGGACACCAGGACCATTTCCTACTCCGGATGTGCTGCACAGCTATTTTCCTTTCTCTTCTTCATTTCAGCAGAGTATTTTCTCTTGACCGTCATGTGCTACGACCGCTACGTGTCCATCTGCAAACCCCTGCACTACGGGACCCTCCTGGGCAGCAGAGCTTGTGCCCACATGGCAGCAGCTGCCTGGGCCAGTGCCTTTCTCAATGCTCTGCTGCACACAGCCAATACATTTTCCCTTCCCCTGTGCCACGGCAGTGCCCTGGGCCAGTTCTTCTGTGAAATCCCACAGTTCCTCAAGCTCTCCTGCTCCAAATCCTACCTCAGGGAACTTGGAGTTTCTGTTTTCACTACCTTCTTAGCATTTGGTTGTTTTGTGTTCATGGTTCTCTCCTATGTGCAGATCTTCAGGGCTGTGCTGAGGATCCCCTCTGAGCAGGGACGGCACAAAGCCTTTTCCACCTGCCTCCCCCACCTCGCCGTGATCTCCCTGTTCATCAGTACCTCATTTTTTGCCTACCTGAAGCCCCCCTCCATCTCCTCCCCATCCCTGGATCTGGCCCTGTCAGTTCTGTACTCAGTGGTGCCTCCAGCCCTGAACCCCCTCATCTACAGCCTGAGAAACCAGAAGCTCAAGGATGCCCTGAGGAAAATGATGACTAGCTGCTTTTGAGAAGCAAAAAATAGCCTGTTTTCTTTTGCATAGCTTTTGGAATGGAACTCATGACAGGCCCAACAGGCCTTCCTGGGTCTTTGGTAGGGGTCAGAGGGGTTTTTAGTCATAATGTTGTACTTGATGAAGTTATTTAATAACCATTTAATTCACTGTCTTTCTCTTGAATTTAACCCACAAGCTCTGTAAACCAGGGATTGGGCTATCGCTACATTTGAAGAAAAGAAGCTTCCTTGCAGTGCCTGTTTTATCTGGAATTCCAGCTCTGAGCCCTGTGTGAAGTTAGGGGGAAGAAGGGGAAAAGAGTCCCAGCAGAGCAGCACGGCCAGGGAGCAGCAGGGATTGGTCCTTTCAGAGCTGCTCTGCCCAACTCCACCCTGTCCTTGCCAGCCCTGCTGTGGCTGTGAGGCCGGAGTGTTCTGGCAGCTTGGTCACTGTCCTGCTGCGTGTCCCTGCTGTGGCCACAGGCCCTGCAAGGCCATGGGCACTGCTGGGACACAGCTGGGCTCCAGCACAGCAGCTCCAGCAGCAAAGGGCATCTCCTGAGGGCAGGGCAGGGAGGCTTTGCTCCCTTCCAGAGCTGCTGTCAGCAATGTGCTCCAGGAATGCCCTGGCACAGCAAAGTCCAGTGCCTGGGGCAGGGGGGAGTGTGCAGGGGGGGCTCACAGCAGTGTCCTGGCACAGCCAGAGCTCCTGACATGGACCTGGGGCAGCAGCAGAGAAGGACCTGGGCTGTGTCTCTGTTCTGGGACAGCCTGGGAAGGTGCCCCAGGGCAATTGTCCCACACCAGCCCCTGCAACCACCATTGCCAGCACTGGCCTCTCCCCACCTGCAGGAGGTTGTTTGTCCCTGCACGGAGGGACACCAAGTGACCAGGCCAGCAGGTGCCAAGCAAGCCGCAAGAAAGGGCAGGAAAAACTTATGCATCAGAAGAAAGGCAGTTCAATAGTGAAAAACCCAAACCCAACCAAAAAGAACCAAAGCAACACCCACCCCCAACAACACAAAAACCCCACAAACAAACCAACCACAAAAAGAAAAGACCATAAACAGAAGAAAAGCAAATCTCCTATCAGCAGAAAATGTTTTAGCACCCTGTGGTGGGAGAGGATTCTGTATTTGCAGCTGCTTTTTTGAAAGAAAAATATCTTAAAAAAAAGAAATATTCCCTACCACTCTTGCCCTCCCGCTTCTCTAACTTGATTTCTGATCATGGTGTGACATGGAATGGAACATCCCTTGGGTCAGTCCAGCCCGGCTGTCCCATCCCTGTCCCCCAGGAACACTTGCCCACCCCAGGCCCATAGGTTGGGGGGGGTTGCAGACGCCTCATGCGGGGCGAGCACTGAGACAAGGACAGGAGACCAGAACAACATTTACTCTTGTCAAGGACAGTAGAACAGGACAGCCTTGGAGAAACTGATTGAGGACGCACCTCTGGCAAACAGAAGTCACACAAAATGCAAGCAGGATGCCAGCTCAGCTCTGCAAGGCTGACAAAGCAGAAGTTATGCAAAACAATAATATTGCCATACTCAAAAGGGGGGGCTCAAGGAACAGCCACCTAAAAGAACACTGGATGTTGAAGACAAAATCCAAAGAACGATGAAAGGATTTGTGATAAGGGGGTTCAACTATGTCAAATAAACTCAAAGGAACTGGAGATAGCTAATGGATACGTAATCAGTGTGTGTAATAAAAACTCTGTTCATTCAATGCTTAATGCACTCCAATGGAGGAAGGATGGCCCAAATGACCACCATACTGTAATAAAGAATACCTGCTTTCAAATACTCAAAACTGTTCAGAAGTTTCTATCCAGTGGATTTCAGTATCAGTGGTGTCCTTGAGTCCATTATGCCCCAGTTTCACAATGGCCCCTTGGTTCCATGAGGCCCTGCTGTAGAACAATGGACCCTTTGTTCCATTGGGTTCCGTACTGTCAAAATGGCCTCCTTGGTTCTGCACTGCCACAATGCTCTCCATGGTTCCACGAGGCCTTGGTGTGTCACAACAGCCCCTTGGTTCCATGAACTGCCAGAGTGTCACCCTGGTCTCTTGGATCTGCAGGGTCACAATGAACAATTGGTCACAAGCAGCCCTGCTGTGTCACCATGAATATTTGGCTCCATGCAGCCCCACACTGTCACAATGGCCCCTTGGCCCAGGAGGTTCCACAGCATCACAATGGTCTCCTTGGATCTGCAGTATCTCCATGGACCATCGGTTCCATGTGGCCCTGCTGTGTCACAGTGGTTCCTTGGTTCCATGAAGCCCCACTGCATAACATTGGAATCTTGGTCCCATGAGGTTCTGTACTGTCAACAATGGTCTCCTTGGTGCTGGACTCTAACAATTGACCCTTACTTCCATGAGGTTCCATGATATCACAATGGTCTCCTTGCTTCCACGAGGTTCCATGATGTCTCCATGGTCTCCTCATAGTTCCACGAGGCCTTGCTGTGTCACAATGGACCCATGTTTCCATGAGCTTCCATGGTGTCACCATGGTCTCCTCAGATCCAGATTGTCACAATGGACAATTGGCTCCATGGGCCCTCCTGTGTCACAATAAACCCTCAGTGCCATGAGGTTCTGTTGTGTCACAATGGTCTGCCTGGTTCAACGAGACCCTGGAGTGTCACAATGGCTGCTTGGTTCCATGAGCTTCCATAGCATCAACAATGGTCTCCTTGTTTCTGCAGTGTCACAATGGATCCTGGTTCCATGAGGTCCCTAAATGTCACTGGTCTCTTGGGTTCCATGTGGCCCTGCTGTGTCACCACAGCCCCTTGGTTCCATGAGTTTCTTTACTGTCAGCAATGGTTCCTTTGTTCCAATGAGGCCCTGCTGTGTCACAATGGACCCTGGGTTCCATGAAGTTCTTCAGTGCCACAATGGCCCCATGGATCCATGAGGTCCCACAGTGTCACCATGATGTCCTTGGATCCACACTGCCATAATGGGCCATGGCTGCAGCCGCAATGGCTGCTAATAAAGCCCCAGGTAGGGAAGCAAAAAGGGCCTGGCTTCCACGAGGCCTGGCAGTGTCACAGGGGTCTCCTTGGTGCTGCAGTATCACAATGGACCCTTGGTTCCATGGGGACTCATAATGTCAGAAGGATCACCTTGGTTCCATGAGGCCCTGCAGAGCCCCTTGATTCAACGAGGCCTCCAAGTGTCATCACGACCTCCAGGATTCCATGAGGCCCCACAATGTCCCAATGGACCTTTGATTCCATGGGGTCTTGCACTGTTTCATGGTTTCTTAGTTCCATGGGGCCCTGCAGTGTCACAACGGCCTCCTTGGTTCCATGGTGCCACACAGTGTGACAACTGCCCCTTGGCCTGCCAAGACTTCATAGTGTCACAATGGTTCCTTGCTTCCATGAGGCCTTGCAGTGTCACAATGGTCTCCATGATCCCATAAGGACTTGAAGTGTCACAACAGACCATTGGTTTCACTGAGCCCCACAGTGTCACTATGGTCCCCTTGGCTCCAAAACGCTCTGAAGTGCCACAATGGCCCTTTGGTTTCACAAGGCCTCAGAGTCTATAAATGGCCTCCATGGTTCCATGAAGCCCTGCTGGGTCACAATGGACCTTTGGTTCCATGATGCCCAGAGTGTCACAATGGTATCCTTGGTCCCAGGGTGTCAGAATGGACCCTTCATCCCATGGACACGCAGAGTGTTCCCTATAGTCCCCTTGATTCCATCAGGCCCTGCCATGCTTCAAAGGCCCCTTGGTTCCAGTGGGTCCCAAAGTGTCAGAACAGTCTCCATTGCTCTATGAGGCCCCGCAATGTCACTGTGCTCCCCTTACTTCCACAGCGCCCCACAGTGGAAGAATGGACTCTTGGTGCCATGAGGTTCCTCAGTCCCAATGGTCTCCTTGGACCCGCAGGGTCACAGTGGCCCCTTGGCTCTGTGTGGCCACACTGTGTCACAATTGCTCATGGTTCCATGAGGCCACACAGTTTAACAGGGGAACCTTGGTCCCATGAGGCCTTGCAGTGTCACAATAGGCTTCTGGTTCCACGAGCTTTCACACTGCCAGCAGCAGTCTCCTTGGTTCTGCAGTGTCACCATGGACCCTTTGTTCAATGAGGTTCCACAGTAGAACACGGTCACCTTGGTTCCTTGAGGTTCTGCAGAGTCACAATGGACTATTGGTTCCACCAGGCCTTGCTGTGTCACAATGGCCCCTTGGTTCCAAGAGGTTTCTCAGGGTCACAATGGTCTTGGATACGCAGTATCACAATGGACCATTGTTTCAATATGGCCCCAATGTGCCAAAAGGGATTTTGGTTCCATGGGGTTCTGCTGTGTCACCATGGACCTTTTGTTCCATGAGTTTGAAAAGTGTCACAGCTGACTCCTTGGTTCTGTGAGGAACCACTGTCACCAAATCTCTGAAATATCAGAATAAGTCTCCTGAACACTCTCTTGCTATTTCAGAGGGTATCATTTGTTCAGGCCTAAGGTCCAACATGGGATAACTCCTAAAAATGTGGACAGGGAATTCTACCAGTGTGATGCTTATATACAGTCCCTAAATGTGAATTACATTTTACCCATTTCCAAAAAACCCACCCGAAATTCAAAGATTCAGTCTTTGTTTTCCCTATTCCCTGCACTCCTGAGCCAGATGTCTTCTTCTCTTCCAACCATCCTTGCTGGGAAAGCAGCCCCTGTATGCCTTGTTCCTGTGCTGAAAGTTCACAGGCAGGGTAAACATGGAATGAACCCTTTTGGTATCAGCCCCAGGCTTTGTGCGGGCAGGCAGAGACAGGCAGGAGGCAGAGCTGTCAGCAAAGGAAGGGGCCAGCCAGGTGGGGCAGTTGGGGGATGCCAACAGCCTGCAGGGACAGAGGCGCAGGGCAGGGACACCGTAGCACAGCCTGGGCGGCACAGGGCACAGGCATGGGCAGCAGCTGCAAGACAGCCCTGCCAGAGCCAACTTGGGCAGCACTTTGGCCATGGCTGCTGGGCCTGGGCCTGAGGCAGGAGCAGGAGACAAGTGACCCTTGCAGGCCTGGGGCCTCATTGCCTCCTTCTCCCTGCTCAGCAGCCTGGCAGGGGCCGCCCCATGCTCCTGCCCTTGCCATTGCACATCCCCACATGCCAGTGCCGATCCCAGCAAGAGCCCTGAGCAAGGAGGGAGGGACAGCATCTGCCTGGCCAGGGGCTGGGACTCAGGCCTTGGCCGTTTTGGCATTCCTCAAACACATCCAGCTTTGCTCAGCACCAGAGACACCTTTGCCTTGTGTGTCCCCAGCTGTCATCACTGCCTCCAATGTTCTGCTCTAACTGGCACCGGGGGACACTTTCTTGTTGCCTTCTGATGCAAGGCAGGCGACCTGGTTCAGACGAACAGCACGGTGGCCCACTCACCAGGGCCACTCGGGCCAGTGACACACGCAGACATCAATGTGATGGACGGTCAAAAGGCGTTTATTTTCTCGTCTCTTGTGTTTTTCCAGTCTAAGGGGTCTCTACGTCAGCATGGGTCTGTCTTTACCATCTATGGTTAGTAAGAGGTGGACTGTTACTGGGTAGGGGATGGAAAGTTACTGGAATTTGGTTAAGGGAGGCTACATTCCTATGTTAGTTTCTTATCTATGGGAAGCAGATGGTCTTATCTGAGGGGATCTGAGGGTCCTGGCTTTCCGTGACATCGCGAGATCTTCCGCAGTGCCTTTCCCTGTCTACCACATCTCCCCCCCCCTTTTCACAAATGAATGAGGTAGTCATGCACATAGGTACTTAAATGAGGTATAAGGTTGTAGCTTGACAAGGGAAAAGGGTCTTGGGAGTCCTGAGTAAGCTTTTGTCAGACACGTTCGGAGGAGCTTGTGACTGACGGTGTTCCCTGGTTGAATTCTCTGGTTGAATTCTCCGGTTGAATTCACAGCAATTGTCGTCGGCCTAAGAACAGGATGTTGGTCCGTTCCAGGCGGGTCTGAACGAACGAGACCAGCTTGTTCAGCACGCATGGTCCGAAGGTGACTGTTAGAAACAGCATCGCCAATGGACCTATCAGGACAGAAATTAGAGAGGTTAGCCAAGGTGATTGATTGAACCAGGACTCATACCAGCCCTGTTGGGCCTCCCTGTCTTTCTGCCTCTGAGCCAGTCGGTTCCGGAGTTCTGCCATGGAGTCTCTCACGACTCCCGTGTGGTCTGCGTAGAAACAGCACTCCTCCTTGAAGGCGGCGCACAGGCCCCCTTGCTGCATGAACAGGAGGTCTAGTCCTCGCCTGTTCTGCAAGACCACTTCTGAGAGTGAGAAGACCGACTTCTCTAGAAAGGAGATGGATTTCTCGATCCTTTGCAGGTCCTCGTCAATTGTTGCCTGCAGCTGTGACAGTCCTTGGTGCTGGGTCGCTAGGGCTGAGACTCCTGTGGCCGTTCCGGCTGCTCCCAGACCGAGCAGCATTGCGATAGTTATGCCTGTCAATATTTCTCTTTTGCGGATCCGGCTGGGTCCCTCAAGAAGATGGTACATTTCTTTGTCTGAGTGGTACAGGACCCTAGGAACAATCAGAACTTGGACACAGAAGTCGTTAGAGTCATTGAATTTGGGAAGGAACACACAAGGACTCACTCCGGATCGCTGGCAAACCCACATCCCAGATGCGGCTGGGACTGCCCATTTATTGTTTTTCCTGTTAGGCTTGACGATTTTGGTGCAGACGTTGCCTTTCCGCCTAGCTAGGGTTGCATTGCCAAAGCATCTGCCTTGGCCTGTGACTTGACTCAGGGTGATTCCCTCGCGAGGGGTGTCCCATCTGCACTGGTGAGGGGCGTCGGCTGAGGAATAACTGAAGGGAGTGTTTAAGGCGACTCCTTCGAAAAAGGGGGGTTTGACATCGTAACAAAGCCAGCAGGATTCGGTTAGGTTAGGGTTGGATTCGTTCAGGGATACAAAGGTTGCTTCTAACATGCGAAGGATTGGGTCTGAGTCTGACTCGGTTAAGCGGCTCATCTGAAAGGTCTCCGCTTGACCGGTCGGGACTTTGCTGACCCCCGTGGGTAAGGTTTTGGGGTAGGTTACGTTTCTCCCTTTCGGCACGCTTTTAATCGCTTTGTTGGGTCCGACTGCTCGGGGTGCTGACGGTTGAAGCCTGATAATTTGCACGTTCGCCCTCTCTTTTGACCCTTGAAGGACTACTGTCCACGTTCTGCCTGTGGCCCAGCTAGGGTGATCTGGCTGCAAGACCGTCATGTTGTAATCAGTGCATGCCCGAAATCTAGGGACTTTATGTTGGTTTCGATGGAAGTTCCCGTGAAAGAAGAGGGGTATTTTGCAACCGATGGGTGCCTAGGTGAATTGTAAGAATTTGTCTGGCTCTTGTGGATCCCACCCAGGCCCCGATGGTCTGGCATCTGTAACTATGGTTTCGCAGCCCCAGTGCCCACAGTATCCCCACCCTGGGTGATTGCAGTAGCTTTTCCCAGGGTTTGAAGCTGGGCACCAGTAGGATAGGTACGAGTGTTTGACGTGTGGGGAATAGGGGTGTACCTTTGGCTGTCCTGGAAACAGGTCGGTGATGCGGAGCACGAAGGATGGGGTGTTCGGTGTGGTGATTTGTCTGAGCGCTTTGCCCCTACTAAGGTGTCGCATGACCCACCTGAAGGGCTGATGGGGGTAGTGGTCTGGGCTGGCTTGCCCCCTGGCAACAAGCCCCCCGGCTTGCCCCCTGGCAACAAGCCCCAACAGCAAAATCGCACAGAAACACCCTTGGTGCTTGGGTCTCACCCGTGCGGGTCTCTCGGGTGCTGCCTGGTGGCTTGGTGGTCTGTCGCTTTCGTCCGGAACCGGGAAGTACGCGTCACGAGGGCGTCCCACGAGCAGGTCCTGTAAACAAATACTCGCAATTCTCGTCAGTCTCATTCTGCTCGCCCTGAAGGTCCAGTTTAATCGACTTAAGTGGACACCACCTGATTTTGCTGTCCTTTTTGACCGCTGCATACCCTCGCCCTGTGAGCATCAGCCTCCAACCCCGTTCCCACTCACCTAGCTCGTTTCTGATTACCACCTGCGGGCCCTCTTCTAGCGTTCGGGTGACCCAGTGTTTTTGAACGGGACTGTTTGTTTCATCTCCCGTAGGGAATTGATTCAGTGCCAGCAAGGCGGTTGCCAGCATACGTGCCTGATCTCCTGGGGGAATGGCATTGGCAAAGCCCTCTGCTTTTGCCAACACTTCTATCTTGGTTTTCAGGGTCTGGTTTGCTCTCTCTACTATGGCCTGCCCAGTACTGTTATGTGGGATGCCATGCACTAGCGTGATACCCCATTTCGAGGCGAATTCCTGTACTTGTTTGGATTTGAAGTTGGAGCCATTGTCTGTTTTGATCTGCTTGGGGATACCAAGCCAAGCCATGGCTGTCAGCCAGTGCTGAATTGTGGCTTTGGAGTTGGTTTTGGGGTGCTGTGTAGCTACGATCGCTCCGCTATAAGTGACTACTGTCACTGCCAGCCATGCTCGGGGCCTCAGTATTTCGCACCAGGTGAAGTCCGACTGCCAGATTTCTGAGGGCTTGAGACCTCTCGGGTTGACTCCGTAGGTCCAAAGGGGTGACTTCTGGCAATGAGGGCAAGTGGCTACCACATGTTTGGCGTCCGCCGTCGAGATTCTGCATCTCTTCGCCAGTGCTTTGACTCCGATGTGGAGCGACTCGTGCAGTTGACGGGCTCTTTGCAAGGTCCAAACGCCTTTCGCTGCGGCGTCCGCTTTGTCGTTGCCTATCTGGAAGTAACCTTTGACTGGGTCATGGCTGTTGATGTGGATGACTGACACGGTGCCCCGTCGCGAGGAGAGTGCTTCTTCCAGCATTAGGGCTGCTGCTGATGTTGACACTCCTGGTCCTGCCATGGCTAGGCTGAGCCTTGCCATGAATATGGAGTCCGTTACGATGTTGAGGTGTTCGTCTTGGAAGAGTCCGCACGCCAAAATCACTGCTGCTGCTTCCAGTTGTTGCACTGAGAGTGTGGGGTCATTCGCTTTGACGCAGTGCCATTGCTCTCCTGCCTGCCACACTGCTGCTGCGGTTGAAGTCGTGGAGGAAGCGTCTGTGAAGACCGTTGGTCCCGGCTGCGGTCTGTCCTTGACCTTCGGTGGCATGTCCATGTCGACTACGGTCAGCAGCTTGGTCCAGGGTGGCTTGGAAGAGTAGGAGATTTCTCCTCCAAAGCCGGAGAGAGCAAGGGCCAGGTACTCCGATATTGCGGCTGACTCTGTGGTTGGTTGCTTGCGAAACGGAAGGTGGATGCTTGTCGGCTCTGTCCCTAGGTGTTTCAAGGCGAGTCTCCTGCCTTTCATGATGAGGTTGGCAATGCACTCGATTCCTGGGGAAAATGCACGAGCGGGTCTTCCGAGGACCACCCATTGGATCGGTCGGGCCTTTTCTGCAAGTCCTTGGGCCAGTGCTCCCACTCCCCCCTTCGGTGTAAAGTGGACGTACAGGTCCAGTGGCACGGCTGGGTTCCACCTGGCAAGCGTGCCAGTGGCTATCTGGTTTTCGATGAAGTCGAGGGAGCTCTTTGCTTGCTGTGTCAGCTCCTTGGGATCCCAGGGGTTCTTTCCTTTCAGGAGGTCGTACAGAGGGTCCATGACCTCGGGAGGAATTAGGACGATGTTGCGAAGCCACTGCAGTGATCCCACCAGGCGTTGCACGTTGTGGAGCGTCTTGATGTCTCGGTTGATCTTCATCTCGGGGGGTGTTACGTAGGAGCTCGTGATGCCTACTCCCAGGAAGGTCACGCAGGGTCCTCTCTTGATCTTTGCGCTCGCGATCTCGAAGCCGTTGGCTTGAAGGGTTTCTGTTACTGTGGTCACCAGGTGATCCACTTGGCTTGTCGATGGTGCTGCGACCAGGATGTCGTCCATGTACTGGATGATGGTTGCGGTGGGGTAGGAGTGTCGGACTGGCGTCAGTGCTTTGGCATATGGTGGGACTGTCGACCAGGCCTTGCGGAAGTACACTCCATTGGAAGCGAAGGTTGGGCCGCTCGCCGTTCCGAAATGCCACGGAAAAGGCGAATCGTTCTCTGTCCTCAGGGTGCAGGGGTATTGAAAAGAAGCAGTCCTTGATGTCCAGTACTGCACACGGCTGCCCTGTGGGGATGGCTGAGTTTGCGGGAAGCAGTGTCTGGACTGGACCCATGGGTCTGATCGTCTTGTTCACTTCTCTCAGGTCGTGGACGAGACGATAGCCTTGTCCGGACCTTTTGGGGACCACGAATACCGGGGTGTTCCAAGGGCTGGTGGAGGGTTCTATGTGACCCTTTTGCAGTTCTCGATCGACCAGTTCCAGCAAGGCTGCCATTCGAGGCTCTGTCAGGGGCCACTGCTCAACCCATACAGGGTCTGATGATTTCCAAGTCAATTTGATTGGCAGCGGAGGGTGTACGGCAGTGGCCCTCATGATAAATTTGTGATCCGGAATCCTAGCAAGGAGAGAACATCCCTTCCTAACAGGGGTGGAGAATTCTGCAAAATGTAGGGGTAGATTGCTACTGTCTGTTCTGGTCCCTTTTTCGTGTGAAGTGTTATAGCCACCAGCTGGGTGCTTTTCCATGCCCGGGACTGCCCCCCCACTCCGTTCACTGGGGGGACTTCTTTGAACTGCCAATGTCCGGGCCAATGCGTTTGGGGAATAATCGTGCAGTCTGATCCCGTGTCCGCCCAAAACTGAAGCCCTATGACGTGAGGATCTTGGCTGCCGTAAAGGCGGCATGTCCCCCACACCATCAAGGGTTCCTTCCCTATTGTCATGACCAAGGCCACCCAGGGATCCCGCTCTGGGGTGTCCCCTGCTGGTCCTGTGACTCCGGCGCGGGTTGTGGTGGTGGGGGGTGCGAAGGTATTGAGGGTGCTGAACAGCTCTGCCATTGTATTGCTGGGGGGGATGCAAAGGTGACTGCTCCCTGTGAGGGCATAGGGTATGAGAGTCCCCTGCCCCACTGGGGGTTGCTGCAGCTGGGCCGCTGCATATTCCAGGTGGGAGGGGGCTGAACACGGCCTGGCCACCCCCTCCCTCTCCCGTTTCCCTGGGGCCTGGATCTGCATTCCTTAGCTAAGTGCCCCTTCCTTCCACACCCCCAGCACGGTCCCCTGCCTCCCGCTTGGTGTGGTGGAGCAGCTGCTGATAAGCGCCTTGGCTGGGGGCAGTTTGCTGCCAAGTGGCCTGAGTGTGAACTGCTGCTTGGATGGGAGCTAGATGTTCCTCCTTTGCAACGTGTCTGATCATGGCAGCTATATTAGACCCCTGTGGCAGTGATCTTAAAATGTCCTTAGTGGCTGAGTTGCATTGCTGGCGTAAGCACTCTGCCAGCACGGGACCCTTTGCCTCTGAAGGTAACGTGGAGGAGTCTAATGCAGCCTGGAGCTTATCCACGAATTGAGTGAAGCTCTCACTCTCACCCTGTTTTATGGAAGACCATGGAGAGGGTTTGGCTACCACTTTAGAAGCGTCACGGATGGCTTCTCGGGCAGCTGGGGTCGTTGTCATGACCTCATGGGCTCGCAGGCCCTCAGCCTGTTGCTGGGGGGTGATCATAGTGGGGTCTGTGCCCATAAGCCTCTGTATGCTGGAGCCGTGCAGTGGATGGTCTGCCCCTGTTACCAAGGCTAGCTGTTTCATGCAATTATCCTCCCATTCTTGTTTGAAAACGATCATCCCTGCACCATCGAATATCATTCTACACGTCTGCTTAATATCGAAGGGAAGCATGTCGTCCCCACCAAAAAGGCCGTCAATAAGTGTGCAAACCATGGCAGAATTAATTCCCTTATCCGCAATCGCTTTAACAATTGCCTGCACATCTTTCGGATTGACTGGTGAATAAGTCCTTTGGTTTCCGCCTGCCCCCCCCACACGGACCGGGAACACTAAAGTGGCAGACGGAGCCCATTCCGCGCAAGTCATTTTTATTTTCCGCCAGTTTGTGAGCGGGGTTTGGTTTTTCTCTGGTAACCCCTTCACCCAAGTGGGAGCACTGTGGCTAGTGACCTTACATGCCACTTCTCTCTCTCTGTTAAAGCCGTAATCCAGATCAGAATCCACCGATCCTATCTCGGGCTCGGAGCTCGAGCCCGAGTCCGAGCCGGAAGTTGAATAAGGAGACGCTTCCGGGCTGCTCTGCCTTTTCCCCGGACTCCGACCACGCCCCCTCCTGCGGGGGTCGGGCCGTTCCCTCTCCCTGGGGTCTCCCCGCCTCCTGCTGGGGTAGGTCCTTGCCCTATAAGGACCTAATTTGAACTGAGGGCTCTGGTTGATCTTACGCGCCTCCGCGGGGGCCGCCCCATCTCCCCGCTCGCCCGCGCATGCGTTGTGTAGCGGGCTGACCGCGCTTCCGCCCCCCGCCTCCTCCTTTGCGCCCGGACCACGCGGTTCGGCGCCATTTTCAAACGCATATGGTGGGGGGGCGTTTTTATCGGTCCCTATGGGGTCCACCGATTCGGCCGCGTTCCGCGCCTCCTCCGTGAGCCCCTGCCAGAACGTCCGCGGGTGTTCCCCCCCCTCCGATGGTGAATCCGCTCGCTGAGGGGGGTTTGGCGTTCGCGCCTCCGCGCGCCCGCCCGGGTCAGGCCCCTCCGCGGTTTGTGTCGCCGCGCCCACCCCCAACTGCGGCACGGCTAATAAACAAGTTCGCGCGGCTATCCAGGTTTCTTGCTCTTGTCGAGCCTTTTGCAGAGCCTGGACAACCCTGCCCCACGATTTTAGGGCTTTCCCTGAGCCCGAGGACATGGTGTCCTCCGCCAGGGCTTTTGTACAATTATCCCACACGTCCGAATGTAGGACGTCCACGGGGCTTTCAATAGCCCCAAGCTTAATCAGTCTCGGCAATGCAAGAGATAAATCCCTAAATTTACATTCTATACCCCATTGTGCATGCATCTCTGTTACGACCTTCGCAATGGCTTCCATGGTCCACGCTGGTCCGGAGGCGTCCCTCCCGCTGTGGTCAGGCCTGCTGCCAGCAGCCGCTGATATCTGGCCAGGAGAGTTCCCGAACCCCGGGGGCTGCAGCAGTCCCGGGTTCGGCACCAGTTTGTTGCCTTCTGATGCAAGGCAGGCGACCTGGTTCAGACGAACAGCACGGTGGCCCACTCACCAGGGCCACTCGGGCCAGTGACACACGCAGACATCAATGTGATGGACGGTCAAAAGGCGTTTATTATCTCGTCTCTTGGGTTTTTATAGTCTAAGGGGTCTCTACGTCAGCATGGGTCTGTCTTTACCATCTATGGTTAGTAAGAGGTGGACTGTTACTGGGTAGGGGATGGAAAGTTACTGGAATTTGGTTAAGGGAGGCTGCATTCCTATGTTAGTTTCTTATCTATGGGAAGCAGATGGTCTTATCTGAGGGGATCTGAGGGTCCTGGCTTTCCGTGACATCGCGAGATCTTCCGCAGCGCCTTTCCCTGTCTACCACACTTTCTCAGTCATGTCCCTCAGTGGGACCCATTAAAACTCTATAAAACTTTGGAATTTCAATTTAACTTTGTGTTCTTGAGAAGTTTATTGAAGTCACTCTCATGGACTGAGTCTGATGTAAACAACATCAAAGTCCTGTGAGAATCATTAAAGTTTTCCTAATCCAGTTATGGAGAAAGATTTCAAAGAACTTGCAAGAAATACACATTTCTATTTCAAATGAAGTATTTTATTTTTTTTCTCCTTAGAGCAGAGGTGATTGCAGCATTCTGTGATTGATATTGACCCAGGGTCTCTCCGCAGCAGCTCTGGCCTGCTCACAGAAGCTTTGCCTTGAGCTCTGACCCAGTGTGGACAACTTTTCTCCACATTGCCCAGCCCCATCCTGTCTGTCCTCACTCCCCTAGGCCCTGCTGTGCTTGCAGAGCTGGCTGCACTCAGCCTAAGAGGGGTTTTCTCCTTTTGGGGTTTTTTGAAGCAGTCTCAAACTCCTGAGTTTCCCCACTGCAAACAGACACACTGCTCAGGTGTGTGCCAGCCTCAGGTGCCACCAAAGACACTGCAGAGCTGCCCTGGGCCAGCTGTGAGGGTGGATCATCAGCCCAAGCTGCACTGGGCCACTGCAAGGGGCTGTGGCCATGGGCACTGCACTGACCCCACTGCTGGGTTTGGCTGCCACAGCCACTGAGAGAAATTAAACTGTCCTTGGAAACACTGGAGAGGACTGGGACATACTGGGGAACACTGGGAACGCTGTGGGAGACACTGGGGCATACTGGGAATGACACTGCGGGATACTGAGAGAAACTGGGGACACTGGGGCAATTGCAGAGAACACTGGGGACGCTGAGGCATCCTGTGGATGACACTGGGAGGAACTGGGAACGACTGGGAATGAACTCAGGTGTATTGGGATGGACTGGGCTGTACTGGGAGGGATTGCAGGGGTACTGGATTGTCCTGGGTTACTAGGGATTAATTGGGCTTCACTGAGGTTATACTGGTCTGTACTGGGGATGAACTGGGCTTTACTGGGAGGGACTGGAGGAGGGTGAATTGGCTGTTCCCACCTTCACTGCATCCCATTTGCCGAAGCTCCTGCCCATCACCAGCCACAGCCAATCAGCGCCAGGGATTCGGGCCTGGGGGCGGTGCTTACATGGGCACCATATTTCTTTTTGCCTACAACGCCCGTCATGCCCCGTGGCCCGACTGAGACCATTGCAGCCGGGAGAACAACTCCCGTCATGCCCCGCACCCCAGAGAACTCGGGGATCCGTCCCCATCTGTCCCATAAGTGTCCCCCAAACACTCCAGGACCCCTCAGTGTCGGAGGAAGGAGACCCAGACACCAATTGGTTCATCCAAGTCCAATTTATTGATCGAATACGGCGGGTTAAATATGGTTCTTAATAAGCTTCATACATATTGCAAAAGTTGAGCTCAGGATTGGTTAGTTACATATCAGCAACTACACCTACTTCTACATTCTTGTGCTTATTCTTCTGTTACATTCTGCAGATATTCAGGACTAATCTCACCTCCCTTTCCTCATGTTGCAGCAAGGCCATCCGGCATTCTTGCCTGTCAGCAGTCACTGAATCAAAGACTGCTGACCTCCCTTTCAAGCTTAACCAGCGGCATTAAATCAGTATGGCCTTTCTCAATTAACCAACTCTTAATAAAATCCTCCACATTTCCCCCGCTTTCTTCTTGAGCAAGGAAATTAGTTTGCCAGGTTTTTGCTATCATACGGCTAACCATGTTTTGAATACAAGTAAAAATACAAGGCAAAATAAGCAAAAACATTAAGATCACACCCAGTAAGCCGATAGCATATGTCACAATGTTCCTTAGCCATGGTCCAAGCCCTAAGCCTTTAAGCCATTCGTCAATTCCTAAACCTTCTTCTTCTTTGAGATTGTGAAGTCCCTGTTGTAGTTCTTTTATCTTAGTATGAATGGACACCGAATGATCAGACAAATTCATACAACACATTCCCTCAAATTCTTCACATCCATGCCCTTGTGCTAAGAGCAAAAAATCTACAGCAGCTCTATTTTGTAAAACAGCATGGTTAACACTTTGCACATCTGCAGTCATCATGTCCAGAATTTGGGATGTCTGGTTCAGCTCATTTCTTGTCCAGCACCCTAATTGTTTTGCTAAATTCATAGCCTTATTGGCAGATCCTCCTGGTAAGATAGTTGAAACTACTACTTGTCTGAATGTACCCCAAAACTTTGGATCTCCAATCTGGCTGCAGTCCAAGTCATGTATACTACGCCTTTTCCTGTTTGATGTTTGACTGAGCTGCATTAGCAAGGATACATTAGGGTGAAACAAGGACAATTTTCCCAAATAACAGGGTCCACCCTGTGGCTTAGCTGGTACACCATTCCACGCCCTGTCTCCACAAATTAGAAATATTCCTGTAGGTAATTTCATTGGTGCCGTAATGTTTGTGCCGTTACATTGACTGTAATGCTGTGGAGAGAATTCACTCAAATTCAGGGATGAATCCAAGGTGGCCCATGTGTCTTTAGGTTGATTTAAATTCTGGACATCCAAGGGTTTGAAACTAAACCATCCGCCAGCTGTGGTGTTAGACATACTGGCATTTGCACTTCCAAAAAGATCTAATTCTTCAGGAGGAGAACGCAAGGAAGTGTTAAGTGATTGGATAAGTAAACATTGGCGATAGCCATCACTCTGACCTGCAGTATATCCTTGCTGTGCTGGCAATGTGATGTTAGACATGTTACGCATGCATAAGGTTCGATTATTTATTAAACTGCAAAATTCTCCAGGAGACCACACTGGAAGTCCTACCAAGCATGTTCGAAATGGATTAGTAACCCCTCCAAGACTAAGACAAAGTGATGATTGATTAGTTTGATTAGCAAGTGTTACCCATAGATTTTCTCTTGGCTGACTGAAATGTGTTATTCCTACTGCTTTAATCGCTACAGTGTTAAGCAGTATAATAAAAACAAACTTCATTTTTCTTTCCTTTTTGCCTGTTTTTTCTTCCTCCGCTGTCTTTTACCTGACTTGTTAGACTGATTAAAATGGACCTGAGTCAGTCTTTGAATACACTGATCTAACTCCAAATCAGCATCCTTGCTCACAGGTATAGCATATGGCAAGTTTAAAGGCAAATCAGCTTTACAGCGAGCTGCTATAATGAGTGAGGCACTAGTAACTTCAAGCTCTCTAAGTGCTTGCTGCAACTTCCATCTAATATATGCTATAACCACTTGTTCTGCACTCTCAAAAAGCTCCAATCCTGCCCTTCCTGGCAGGCCAGTATTTTGTTCAAGAGCTCTAACCCAGACAAAATCTTGAATCCACTTCCCGAAACAAGGTCCACACCATAAATTTGCTATTGTCTTTTGTGAGTACCAATAAATCTTATTACAACCTGCACAAAGCAAAGCTATCCATGCATAGCACTTATCAGCATCCCTTTTGCAAACATAACAAGGAAGTGAATGTAAGTAGGGACCAGTGTAAAAATCTGTCTCTTCGACCCAATGCAACCAATTTAATGGTGGTGATTGCAAAGCCTCTTCACCTTTCTTACTATATAAGGCTAATAGTTCAAGCTCTTTCTTTAGCGCAAGGCGTATTTTACTTCGTAATCGTTGTTCCTGCTCGTTATCTTCTTCAATAACTGTATCCTCCCGAGGGTCCCACAACTGTAAAATTGTCCTAATCATAGAAAACTAATTAGCCTTATTTAGAAGAGGTTGTTCCCTTTCTAGCCTTCTTTTTCTTATCAGTTTTCAGTTTTGCTGCTCCTAATTTCACTGGTCCCGTCACTTTCAAACTTAATTTTTCTAATTTTTCAATGCAATGATCTAATGCTCTTTCAGGATTCCCCCTGAAGGGCCCTACAATAGAACGTTGTGTTAAAGGTACTAATTTTCTACACCTTACAGAGATTATACGTGATTTACTTTGAACCTTAATTCTACTTACAACACATTGTACTTCCCAACGATAATAAGCAAGAATTTTTTGTTGAGGAGACTCATAAAGATTTAAAGCGACATACGCATTTAGTCCCGTTTGTCTCCTTAATTCATCTTGCCAGTTTTTACCCCACGTGTGCTCGTGCTCGCAAGTATGACACCATAAGTCCCGTAATAATGATTGTTCTATCCAAAAAGTATTATCACAGCCCCCACAACGTAGAGCTATCCAGGCAGCACAATGTGGATCATAACAGTCAAGGCAATGTTCCTTTGCTGGATTTGTTAAACGAAAAGTTGATAATGAGTCAATAAAACCAATCAACTCCTGGGCCGTCCGATAGTGACATGTCAGTGCTCTGTCCAACACTTTCGAGTGTCCCTTCAGCTGTAGCAGCAGCGGTTGTAGGACTAGAGGCAGTTTCTCCCTCAGTCGCTCCCTGTCCTCCTCTGTGAGGCGATCCACTAGAGGCTGCATCAAAAACAGGTTTAGTCCACTTAGCAGGCACCCACAAAGGTCCTGTAGGTGAAGAAACACAAAGATACCCCCGACCCCAATATAATACTTTCGCAGGTTTTTCCCATAATCCTGTACTCGGGTTCTTATACCTAACCCAGACCTCTGTCTCCTCAGTATTTTTCTGACCTGACCTTGGATGATGTTTAATCGCAGGAGGGGTACCATCTTCTCCAAAAATACATAAATGATTGATCACATACAGAACCTTAGCCAAACATGATTGTGGGTCTGTTAAGTCTTGATGCTTCTCAATATACCGTTTAAGGGTACCGTTTGCTCTTTCCACTATTGCCTGTCCAGTAGAAGAGTGTGGAATACCTGTCACATGCTTAATGGACCACCGATTTAAGAATTTCTGGACCCTAGCACACACATAAGCTCGACCATTATCTGTTTTGATGCTTCTTGGAACTCCCATAACAGCAAAGCAACTTAACAGGTGTCTAATAACATGTGTAGCTTTTTGTCCTGCCTGAGCCGTAGCCCATATGTAGTGACTATATGTATCTACAGTGACATGCACGTACTTAACTTTACCAAATCTAGGTACCTGTGTAACATCCATTTGCCATTTTTCATTTATTTCCAAACCTCGAGGATTAACTCCCACGCCTAAACCTATTCCTTCATTGTGATAACTACATAGTGGACATGCTCTAACAATGGCTTTAGCTTCTGATAAACTCAGTTCAAAATGTTTTGCAAGCCCTCTTGCATTTTGATGATATCTGCTATGTGCTTCTCTGGCCAATGTATGCTTGTCAATAGGACAAGAGTTATCAATGGGTAAAGTAACCAATTTGTCTGCACGTTCATTCCCTTCTCCTAAACCTTCAGACCATTTATGGCTCCTAATATGAATCACAGAATACGCTGCACTTCTTTCTCGTAAAGCTTTCCTTAATTGTATCAATAGTTCATACAATCGTTTATTATTCACTTCCTTAATTGCTGCTTCCTCTATTCGTCTGGCTACTCCGGCAACATACATAGAGTCTGTGACCACATTTAAAGGCTCCTGTAAATTAGACACTGCCCATACTACTGCCAACAATTCCAAAGTTTGTAAACTATCTGCAGGATCTGCTGTAAGAAGTTGATGCTTCCATTGTCCTTTTTCTTGCCAGGTGACAGCAGCACGCCTTGATTTCTTTCCCGCATCTGTAAAAGCTGTAATAGCTCCTTCTATAGGGCGTTCTTCCCTCAATGGTCGAGTAATCCAGTTCCATTCTGTCATCCATTGCAAAACTTTAGGCACTAATTTGCTGGTTTCTACTTTAGCAGGTGATGCTAATAATGCTTCCTGCAAATTCTTTGAATTAATCAAGTACCAGTCTAAAGTCTCTTTCTCCATAGGCAATCTAATGGTAGCAGGTTCTCGACCATCCACTTCAATAATTCTGAGACGCCCTTTTTTGACTAACACAGCCAATTGTTCAATTTTTGAGAATATTGTTCTCTTATGTTGTAGTGATGGTGACAACCATTCCAGAACTTGTATCTCCCCCGTTTTCTCCTGTTGTTGAGAGAGAGCACCAAGCAAATGGCAAGGACTATTCCAAATAGTAAGGTCAATAGGGCAGTCGAGTTGTCAACGAGACACATATCCCTGTTGTACACAATTACTAATTTGTTGCAAGGCAAGATAGTGCTCCTTTGTCAGGTGTACAGGAGTAGTAGGATCAATACCCTTTAACAAAGGCCGCAGGGTTTCTAATAAATGATTTGGTATTCCCACAATAGGTTTTAACCACTGTAAATCTCCCAGCAACTTCTGTGCATCATGCAAAGTTTTAATGTCCAATTGTAATTCCAATTTTTGAGGTATTACTTTTTGATCCGTTAAAGTCCATCCCAGATATTTCCATGGTGTGGTGGTCTGAATTTTCTCAGCAGCAATAACAAGCGAATATGCTGAAAGAGTATCTCTAATACTGTCAATCTGCAGAGAGGAGAATGGTTGTTGCTGTGCAAACAAAATGTCGTCCATGTAATGATATATTATAGTTGCTGGCCACTTACGACGTAGTGGCTGTAATGCAGCATCAACATAAAGCTGACACAACATCGGGGAATTACGCATGCCTTGCGGAAGAGTCGTCCATTCAAATCTTTTATCTGGCTCTCCACGATTTATTGCCGGTAAAGTAAAAGCAAATCTCTTCATATCATCAGGATGCAGCCCAATAGTGAAAAAACAATCCTTTAGATCAATAATTAAAAGTGGCCAGTGTTCTGGGATCATAGCTGGATTTGGAAGACCAGGCTGTAAGGCCCCCATTGGTTCCATCTGTTCATTTACAGCCCGTAAATCATGTATCAAACGATATTTCCCTGATTTCTTCTTGATAACAAAAATAGGTGTATTCCAAGGGCTCGTAGAAAGTCGTAAGTGTCCCTGTGAATATTGTTCCTTTACCAATTCATGGGCATGCATAAGACTCTCCCCTTTTAATGGCCATTGCTTAACCATCACCGGTGTATCCGTTTTCCAGGTGAGTGGAATGGGGAAAGTCCAAGCAATGGCAATTACCCCAAAGGGTGATGATTAGTTAACACCACTCCCAATTGTGTTAAAATATCCCTTCCAATTAAACAAGAAACTGTAGGTGGTAATTGAACAACTGAAAACACAGCAGATACTTGTTGATCATCAATACACACTAACAAAAGTGGTGATCTACTTGCTAATGTAAATCCTCCTACTCCGGTGAGCATATTTGATGATGGGAACAGAGGCCAATGTTGTGGCCATGCTTCTGGAGACATAATGCTAGTATCTGCTCCTGTATCCAATAATCCATAAAGGGTTATGCTTTGATGTCCATGGGTAATTTCCACTTTTTGTTTTGGTCTATTTTGTAAATCCACAGTTAAAAGTGTAACACCAGTAGAGCCAAAACCCTTTTCATCCCGCGTTTGTCCAGTAAATGATGGTATACCAGATGTCATTTGTGATAGTGGTATTAATTGTGCAATGCGTTGTCCTTTTGTTATTTTAATAGGAGGATAAAGGGTGTAAACCATAATTTGTATTTCCCCTGTATAATCCGCATCGATAACACCAGGCAATACAAATAATCCCAGCATAGTTATTGAAGAACGTCCTAATAACAATGCTCCACATTTTTGTTCATTCAAAATGAGAGGACCCTTTACTCCAGTTGGTATCCTCTCAGGCCGATTCGTCATTAATGTGACGTCTACTGCTGCTGATAAGTCCAAGCCGAGGCTGCCTTCTGTGGCTGGTTGCAGACAGGGGGTGGCAGCGATGTTGCGTCGGCAGCTGGTGTCTCCGATGTCACGGCGGCTACTTGTGTCTGGGCGCGGCTCGCCTGCTGCGCGCTCCTGGGATAGTTTCCCGACCGGCGCCTACAAGCTGTAGAGTTGTGGGAACTGGATCGGCAGTTGTGACACCATATCCCGGTTGCTCGACATGTTCGTCGCGTGTGTCCCTCACTGCCGCATCTGTAGCACTTGAGGAATGGTCTCGAGCTCTGCGTGACCGCCAGTGAGCCATTTCGGAGAGGAGCAAGAGCAGCTAACACCTGACTTTGAGTAGACTCTGCTTGCTTTTGTAATCCTAACCCTAGCTCCTTTATTGCATCTACTATAAATGCCTGTGAAGCTGTTGGCATTAATGCCATTCGCTCTAATGCTTCCTCAATGGTCCAATTTGCCCCCAAAGTAGCTAACACTCTTTGTGTTGCTGGATTGCTATTTTGAAGAGGACACTGCTTCAATAGCGCCCCCTTCATGTAGTCTGCGACACCAGCCCGATCTATAGCAGTAGCTGCCCTGTCTATAAAATTCCCAAATGATTCTTCTCTACCTTGTTTAATGCCCATATAAGCCGGTAACCCTCCTGGTTCTTTAACCATATCTATTGCAGCACGCACTAACCGCATAGACTCTCTAAGCTTATCTGCTCCCGATATCATCTGTGCCTCTGTACGCAAAAATGCCCCTAAGCCCATAAGCTCATCTACTGTCACTCCATGTAATGGATCTCCTTGAGCTCGCTGTACAGCAACTGACTCATTTACCAAAGCGTGCCAATGTGCATTAAACAGTAACTGCTGATGCTGAGTAAATATCAACCGAACTATTCCTCTTAAATCATTTGGGCATAAAATCTGAGTATTAAAAAGATAATCTAACATTTGCTTAACAGGTTCACTTTTTACTCCAAACTGACTAACTGTAGAACGTAACTGAGCTAGCAGCTTCCAGTCTAAGGGCTCATAGGCTGCTATATTATGCGTAAGGTTCCCCTGTGCATCATATTGTGGTGTATATGTAACCGGACATGCAAGACTAGAGACTACTTCCATCGCCTCGCCATCCCCCATTTGCATTACTTCTTTTGCCACAGCAGCCCAAGCTTCCCTTCTCTGCTTAGCCATCTCCCCCCATAGGTCACTGTGTGCCCCCGGGATAGGATTTGACTCTTTAAGGGTGCTATGCTGCTGGCATTTCGGTACCGAGACCGAGGTTTCCGGCGGGGGATTCAGACCCCCGCTGGAGCTGACTCATACTGGGGAAGCGGCGGAGGCAAAGCCGGTGAAACCGGAGCCGGCTCGCGCGGGGGAAGCGGCCCCCCCCCTACCGAAGCCGAGGGTGAAACCGGAGCCGGCTCACGCGAGGGAAGCGGCCCCCCCCCCACCGAAGCCGAGGGTGAAACCGGAGCCGGCTCGCGCGGGGGAAGCGGTCCCCCCCCCACCGAAGCCGAGGGTGAAACCGGAGCCGGCTCGCGCGGGGGAAGCGGCCCCCCCCCCACCGAAGCCGACTCTCGCGGGGGAAGCGGCGGAGGCAAAGCTGGAGACGGAGGTGAAGCTGGCTTGCTCCCACCCCCACCATCCAACCTGCCTGAAGCTGGCGGCGGAGGCGAGCTCTTACCTCCACCATCCAGCCTGCCCTCCTCCCCCAACAGTAAAGGTGCAGACGGTTCCACACTATTTATAGGAAAATCCTGCACACCACTCTGCTGGGGACTCTTAGGCATAAGTATCTGAGTTACAGAAGGTGCCAGGGGATCATCCTCACGACCATACCCTATATTCTTCTTATAAGCTTCTGTTGCCCTTTCTGCTGCCTTTCTCTCAGAAACCTGCTGAAGCAACGTATTATACACCACCCGCCATAACTTGCCAAATTTCTTTGCTGACTTATCATCATCTAACACTGCATCCCACAGGATATCCCCAAACTTTTTCCACTCTGCTATCTCATGAACTGTATGTGGGTTAGCAAAAATCCCTTTAGAATGACCATAAGCTAATAACCCTGGTAACTCCTTTTTTAAATCTACCCCTTTTACTCCTCGCTTTTCTAAATATGAGGAGAATAGGTCGTATGTCGCTTGCCTATCCATACCTATATATCAGCGCGCGCTGTTGCAGCTCTTCCAGGCTCCTGCGACATGTAGAGACTTGAGATACCGTTGTAATCCTCAAGGGTGCTATTAAAATCTGGCACCGTCCCGGCTGCAAGGACTCTCACCCAACTTCCCCGACCGTGGCGAATTTATAATCCAAGAGAGTGAACGTTCAGAATGCTGCCCCTGCCCGCATTCTCCACCATTTGTCGGAGGAAGGAGACCCAGACACCAATTGGTTCATCCAAGTCCAATTTATTGATCGAATACGGCGGGTTAAATATGGTTCTTAATAAGCTTCATACATATTGCAAAAGTTGAGCTCAGGATTGGTTAGTTACATATTAGCAACTACACCTACTTCTACATTCTTGTGCTTATTCTTCTGTTACATTCTGCAGATATTCAGGACTAATCTCACCTCCCTTTCCTCATGTTGCAGCAAGGCCATCCGGCATTCTTGCCTGTCAGCAGTCACTGAATCAAAGACTGCTGACCTCCCTTTCAAGCTTAACCAGCGGCATTAAATCAGTATGGCCTTTCTCAATTAACCAACTCTTAATAAAATCCTCCACACCTCAGTGCCCCCTCAGCGCCCATTCGGGACTCCCATAAGCACCCCCGAACCCCTGAGTGCTCCCACCTCCACAGATGCTCGGTACAGCCACTTCTGGGAATTCATCTCCTCTCATCCCCCGTGGCCCCAGAGCCCCTCAGAACACAGTCCCGCGCCTAAAACTCCGGCCGCGACCCGCGCCCTAAAGAGCCCGGTTGGAGCTCTCCGAGCTTCTCCCAAGGGCTCCCGTGCCCTTTACGTTCCCCCAGAGGATGTCAAGTCGGGGCTTGGACACAAAAGTGTCCCGCACGAGCCATCCCGGGCCCCCAAACATTTCATTCAGACTACTTTCGGGACTACAGCTTCCAGCATGCTCCGCGGCGCACGACCAGCGCCATTACAGCCGGGACTTTATCTCCCGTCATGCCCTGTGCCACACCGAGAGCCATTGCAGCTGTGCCCAGAACTGCCGTGATGCTCCGTGGCCCTGTCCAACCGTATGATACCCGCGCCTACAACTCCCATCACCTCCCACGCTCCAGAGAGCCCCGTTCGAGCCCCCCAGGTGCCCGCCCGGATCCCGAAGGGCCCCAAATTCCCTTCCGTGACCACCAAGGGCCCCCCTGGACCCCCAAGTGCTGCCCCGGACACTGAACTGTCCCTCAGAATCCCTGAGTGCCCCTTCAAGTGCCCACCCGGCTTCCCCAAGTGTCCTCCAGACCCTCAGGTTCTCTCTGAATTCCCTCCCCAGACCCAAAACTGCCCAAAATGTGTCCAAGAAATGTCTCCAGGGACCCCGAAGTGCATGCCCCCCCAACCCTCTCTGAGAAAAAGATGATTAAAAAGATGACAAAAAGACTACAAATATAAGTAATTAACATAAAGAGAAAGAAATAAATAGCCAATAGAAATTAATTAATTAATTCATGAAGGGAATTGTGTTACTTAGAACCAATGATGAATAACTTTCTTGGTGGCTAGACATGTATCCAATTTTAATATAAATATACAAATTAGGTCGTAAAAATATTGTATAAGACTATCCTAAATTAAAATAATATAATTATAATTTTGTTATTGATAAATTTTATTTATAAGGAGAAAATGCTAAAATTTTTCTTTTTTTTTGGGATGTCAGTCCCAGGTGGGCATTTTCAGACATGGTGAGGCTGAGGGTGAGGAGCCAATTGTCCAAACAGGCTCAGCCTGCAAGGGGCTCATTCTTATCCATGCCCAGACCTCCTAAGGAGACATTCAGCATCCAGATCACTTGGGGAATGCTTCTGTCCCCTCTTCTCCTAACTAAAAAATTAAAAAAATACTGATGTGATTAAAAAAACAAAAATCATGAGGTGCATTTTGAAATCTTCCTTCTGAAGACAACTCCAAACTGACTCCAGTCACTGCACAAGCCCTGGAGACTCAAAGACAGTGGAAGGGAGACAAAGAGCTCCTGAGGCCTTTCTGTATTTTAATTAGCTCCACGCTGGATTTGGGGCTGGGTCCAGGAGCCTCAGTGTGGAGGATTTTATTAAGAGTTGGTTAGCTGAGAAAGGCCATACTGACATAATGCCGCTGGTTAAGCTTGAAAGGGAGGTCAGCAGTCTCTGATCCAGTGACTGCTGACAGGCAAGAATGCCGGATGGCCTTGCTGCAACATGAGGAAAGGGAGGTGAGATTAGTCCTGAATATCTGCAGAATGTAACAGAAGAATAAGCACAAGAATGTAGAAGTAGGTGTAGTTGCTGATATGTAACTAACCAATCCTGAGCTCAACTTTTGCAATACGTATGAAGCTTATTAAGAACTATATTTAACCCGCCGTATTCGATCAATAAATCGAACTTGGATGAACCAATTGGTGTCTGGGTCTCCTTCCTCCGACACCTCAGGCACGCAGAGAAGGATGAAGAAGCTGCTCAAGGAGGCAGCAGCAAAACTCCAAGTGCCTTGGAGCATGGCTGGGCCCCAGGGAGGGCAGGGAGTGCCCAAGGCTGCCCAGGGCCTGGTGAGAGCAGATCCTTTAGGGCAGGATTGCAGGGAGCCCAAGGCTCTGAGCAGGGAACTGCAATGCTGAGCAAGGCCTGGCAGAGCTGGGTTTTCTCTCCTTTCAAGAGTCTCTGGGTAGGCAGAGTTGGTTTCAGGTCCATGGTCCCTGTGCTGCTCTTGGCCTGCTTGGTTATGGTGACGAAGGCAAAAATCTCTGACCATGGCCCTGATGTTGTCTTATGTTTTCTGTGGTTAGAGGTGTTATTTTAATTCTTTATTTGCATGGTGGCTTGTTGTTCTAGGGGTTTTTGTTAGGTCATTCTTTTCTTCCTTGTCTTATGGGATTTTCATATTTGGTTATTTTGACATAATCCTCTTCTTTATGGTGTCGGGTGGTTCGCCATCTTTGGTGAGAGTGGGAATGATAGTAAAAGGTTTTAAAATCATAAAATTTGGGGAATTAGAAAGAAGCTAGACTTAGTGGGGCCCTGGAAAAATGTTAAAAATAGACTCTGAAAATGACAGGCTTTGTGTTTGCCAGATCATGTGAAGTTGCACCTGTGTAAGCAGTACGTGATAAAAGATATAATTGTTAGATGTGATGATTGTTTAGTAATTAAATATAATTATTGCATAATCATGAGAAGAATAATGAGAAACTATGTTAGAAGTTTGAGGGGGGGTTCACGAGGAGCCCATGATTGGATGAAATCTATGTATACCACAGAACAATAAAAGTTTAATAATTAACATGAAAGTTATATAACAATAGAATATAAAAACATGTTCATCCCGAATGCATGTTGGAGACAGATTTGGGTTTGTACCCCTGACACCCAGAGCTCTTCAATAAAAGCATCTGCATAGAATCATTCTCGTTATTATGTGCTTCTGAACACTAACAGGAGCAGTGGGGGTAAAACCTGACAGTGAGGGGATTTACATAATTATAAATCCTTTAACTAGCATTGGAACTTGGCATGACTATTAAACATTCAACAAACAATCTATAACTAACATTGGAACTTTATATTAACTCCTTTAACAATGAACTTTATATCAACTCCTTTAACAATCAATTCTCTGCAATTTTCCCCTCTAATTGTTCAATTGGGCTCAAGCCTGCATCAATTAGCAATTACTTCTTCTTGAAAGTACAATTTTCTTACAATTTTTAATATTGGTTTGAAACTTGCTTGGCATCTTCACATTCTTTATCATTCATTATCATGAATACTTTTACTTCTTTCTTATTAAGCTCTTTTGGTATCATTACACTTGCTTGTACAGCAGATGTTACAACTCGGATTATACAGGGGAGCATGCAAGGTAGGAGGATTAAAATAGCAATTTCACATAAGATGAAAAAGGCTGGTTTTTTCCCACCAGTTTCCTTTTAGTGACCAGAAATTTTCCCACCAGCTGGTATCGAATGTAGGGGTCCACTCCTGTGTTCCAACATAGACTAACTTCCAGATTTCCTTTGAGATATTTCTAATGACTTCATTGCAGTCATCAATTTCTAAGCAGCACTCAGAGGCGTTAAATTTTCCGCATGTGCTTCCTTCATGGTCTAGTAAATAATCTACTGCTAGTCTGATTTGATACACCACAGCTCTAGTCTGGGATAGTTGGTCGTTTATGTGGTCTAAAGCTAGAGAGGCTCAGTTTGATACCATCTCGAGTGCTGCTTGTAATCTCAGAATCCAATTTAACCTCGTATAAATTGGGGTCTGGTGTACCCAGGACCCATCTTGAGCCCAGGTCGCCGGTCCAAAAGTGCAAATTATTTCCTGGGGGGTCCATACTGTGTTTTTCCGTGTCTGGGTTCCTCCAATTTCAATTAAGTTTCTTTTTGGTCAGCTAGATCTGTTCAAATCATCATATACTGGGACCCCTTGGTTCGATCCAGACTCTTTTGGGAGTAAGAAAAATGACGGTTTAATAATTCTGATAGTGCAAGTGCTGCTCCACTCCCCGGGTAATTCAGTGTAAGCCACATTCCCACATATCCAAACCAGGTTTTCTGGAGCTTTCTGAGAAGGATCACTGATAGCCATTGGAAATTCCCAGTCCTTGGATATTTCTCTCACTCCCCAGAATGGGTTTATTCCTTTTCCAGTACACTCATGGAATTTATCTCCTTCTTGGTAGATACACCCCATTTCTTTCTTCCCAATGGACCAGTATTTATTGGGCTTTCTAGGGATCTGTCTAGCTAATGGATGTTTTACTTTTAAATATCTTTTACAGGACATTTCCCCTACCGGGGTTTTATACATTTTCCTTTTCCTAGATATACATTATTCATCTCCAATTATTTTAGACGTTAATTGCCACCATTCTTTTCCTCTTTGTCCAATAGTTGGTACTTTTTGTCTCGTTTGTGTCCATTTGAACATATCTATTGGTCTTAAGCTGATCCTTTCCCAAGGCCAGACTTTGGCCATTTGTGTATTTCCACAGATCCAGCAATTAGTTACATTCAACTCTTTACTGATCTTTTCCACTAAATCTATGAACAAGTTTTTCCCACGAGATGTTTCTAGGTCTTCTTTCTCATTTACTGATGTTGTTACTTCTTTCTCTTTTATTAAGTCTGCTGTGCCTTTTTGATTGGACTTATGTTCAAAGCAAAGACAAGCATCTCCTATAGGACACTCCCCAGGCAGTCATTGCTGATAAGTGGCTATATTTTGTGAAATCCAGTAAGTCTTCCCTTGCCCTTGGCAGGTTGCTAAAAGAGAGAGGTTGGCACAGTTTAAGTTTAAATTTGTATGTACTCGTATTAAAGATCTGCTTTCTTTCCCTTTGTAAAGGGGGTAGTAACATTTAGCACATGGGCTCTTCTGACTTCCCAGCGTGTTGTTAACAAGTAAGATCAGTAAGAGCATTCCCAGGAGACTGATATGAGGCATTCCCCTAAACTCTACAACTACTGAGCTGCACCCAGTGATTGGAGTGGCTGTTTTTAGGCAGACTGTAGACTCACCCAGCCTTGCCTCCTGCTTATGCTTTTCTGCTACAGAAGAGCTCATTGGTTTTAGTGCAGAGTTTTTATTCTCTCAGTGTCAACACATTTGACTTTTCTTTACTAATTTATTTTTGCCCTGATGGATGTTTTATAGGAGATTGCTTTGTACGGTAAGATTGGAGTTAACTGGTGTATTTTAACTTTTTAACACCAAAACATGCACCTAAAAGCCTTGAACTCAATGGTCAGATGACTTTAAGAATTTTGGGTATCCAAAATGATAGAAAAAATACTCCAAACAAATAACGAGGTATTTACTCTTATGCCTAATCCTACAAAAATCACAATATACGCCGAAACAAACAAAGGCTCCAACACAAACTAAAAACTGTACATCCATTAATAAGCACTAACTAATAATAAATGCAAAAGGAAAATATCTAATTTCAAACTCAAAAGAAAAATATAAATAACATTAACTGCAATTTTTAACAGTTCTTAACAAGTTTTGATTATTTAAAGAGTTCTTAACATGTTTTTGACTATAGACAGTCTCCAATAGTCTTTAGGTCTACTTTGGAGGGTTACCTTTAGATCGTCTGAGTGATTAGTCACAATCCATTCATTAGAAGACTTAGTAGGAGATGTGGTTGGTTTTGACTCCTCAGTGGGAGGTGGTCCAGGTCCTTTAATCTGGGTTATATGTGTCCACCCCTTCTCTTGGGTCATATGGCTGTATTGGTGGTGAGTAGGACCTGAAAAGGGCCTTCAAACTTAGAGGTTAAACGTGCAGAGTTCCATGATTTAACTAACACCCAGTCCCCTGGATTGATGTTATGTCCCTTAGTGTCTAAGGGAGAGGTTTGAGGGAGATAGCCTTTTTTCCTGAGATCTTCTAACATACTTCCTATAGCCTTTAGATACTATTGGGTTGCTATCTCTCCCTCTGGATAAATTCCAATGCTATACGGTGTTGTCAAGAAGGGGAGTCCAAACATCATTTCATAAGGTGAGACTCTTATACCTGATCAAGGCCTTGTTCTAATTTGTAACAGTGCTAAGGGTAGACATTTAAGCCAATTCATCTGGGTTGCTGTAACTAATGTAGTTAATGTGTTTTTGATGGTTTTATTCATTCTTTCTACTCCTCTGGAGATCTGGGGATGCCAATGGGCTGTGCAACCTCCATTTTATTCCCAGGGCTTCAACAGCTTGTTCTAAGATTTGGGCAGTAAAATGCGGACCTTGGTCAGAATCTATATTATTTATTAACCAATATTGGGGAATGATGTTTTCTAGAATTGCTTTTGTGGCTGCTTGGGCTGTCTCTGCTTTTGTTGGGAACGCCTCTACCCAATGGATGTGGTGATCCATGGTCACTAATAAATGTCTGTGTCCCTGGACAGGGGGCATTTCTGTGAAGTCTACCTGCACACTTTGGAATGGCCACAAGGCCAACTCTCTTCCCCCAGATCAGATAGTACTCTTCTCATTACTTTCTGATTAATTTGTTGGCAAGTTAAACATCCCTTGGTAACTGCCTTTGCTATGTTACGTACTCCCATGCACATATGATCCCTTGGAAAGTGGTCACATAAGCCTTGTATTCCCCAGTGGGTCAACTCGTGTAACTCCGTCATCACCATTCGGGCTAGAGCTTTATTTAAAATTTGCTGCCCATCAGGGGTCCACCATTCTCCATTTTCTTTTTGCTGTCCTCTCATCTTTTCTAACTCCCTTAATTCTTTCTCATCAAAGATGGGTCTTTCCTCTTTTCCTTCTCTACTAGGTGTTCTCTCTATCTTAAGAATTTTAACTGGACTTTCCTGTTGCAAAGCTACTTCTTTCACTACTTGATCAGCTAATTGGTTTCCCTTTATTTCAAGGGCGTCCCCTTTTTGATGTCCTTTTATGTGAACTTTGGCTATCTCTATTGGTTTCCTTAGTGACTCTAGTACTAATTTTCTTAGGTCTTCATGTATTATATTTTTGCCTTAAGAGTTAAGGTACCCCTGTTCTTCCCATATTTTTCGAATGTATGGGCAATCCCAAATGCGCACCAGGAGTCGATATTGATTGTTCCTTTATCTTTTTCTAGTAAATCTAGACTTCTCTTCAGGGCAGAGATTTCACAACACTGGGCAGACCAATTTGAGGGTAGCTTTCCTCAAATTACATGTTCTGCCCATCTATGGTTGCACACCTTGAGACCTGTTTACTGGCTACCATTCATGATGATCCATCTGTAAATAAAATTCTCCTATATGGGAGGGGCCCATCTTCTAAATCTTCTCTCACTTTAGTCTGCATTTCAATAATTTCTAAACAATCATGTTCCAGGTCTGTTAACGGCTCTCCCGTGAGGAACTGGGCTGAATTAAAACATTTTGAAGAGACTAATTGGAGGCCCTTGGTACTTATTAGGACGACTTCATACTTTAGTATTTGGGCGTCGGTTAGCCACTGAGGGGCCTTGTGACTTAAAACATCTTTCACATTGTGTGGGGTATGAACCCGGATCTTCCCCTTTCAGGTTAGTTTCTGTGTGTCTTCTATTGGGGTGGCTGTTGCATCTCTCACTTGCACACAGGCTGGCCACCCTCTGGCTACTGGATTTGGTAACTTGGAGAGAGATGTGACCAGCTTCCTGCATTCTCCCCAGTCCTGTGTAAGGACTCCGCAAGCTATCCCCTCTTCCACATTTAAAAATAGGTCAAAGATCTTTTAAAGGTCTGGAAGGCTCAGTAGAGAGGCAGAGGACAATTTAGTTTTCAGATTCTGAAGCTGTTCCTCGTCATTTGATGTCCAGGTTACAGGCTCTGAGTCTATCAATTTGTCATATGGAAATTTAACACTTTTAGTGATTTAATACTGATCAAGCCATAATCTGCAATACTCAAACAAACCTAATAATTTTCTAACATCTCTTTTGGTCTTTGGGGCAGGTATGGGCAGAATTCCCAAAATTCAGGAGGCAACGAAAGGCTTAGACAATATGAAAACGATTCACTATTGTATGGAAGTCTGGCCTAAGTTAAACCTGCAGGGGGAGTGGCCATGGTATGGGACAAGAGATCCATGGATGTGTTCCCAATTAAACCAACACCCGAAAACCCAAGAAAGTCCCAATCTTGAGCAGTTAACATATGCTGCATGTTGGCAGAGGGATACAACTGGCAATGTTATAAAAATCTGTAAACTACAAAAACGGAAGGAAAATAATGAGGGGAGAGAAGAGGTTAGTGTTAAGTGGGACCCCCTTGATTACTTACCTCCTCCTCCATTCCCTCCTATTTACCTGGCAAGGCCCCACGCTCTTCTCCCAGATCCCCCAATTTTACCTCTGGCCTCTCCATCCCCAGAATCAGCAGCCGCTCCAATCCCATTACCACCTCCGATTAACACTCCTATGGTTATTACTCCTACCCTAACCTCAACTCTCTTACCTGCTCCAAACACTCATGTCCCACTTACCTCTAATCCAGGTATTTCTCCAGTCTCCCCCTCAGCCTCTTCAACTGTCTCTCCAGCCCCACCTCCATGTCCCTTCCTACAGGTTCAGTCTCTTTCCCCTTACCTACTGCTATACCATTACTCCCTCCTAACTGGGAGGTGAGCACCTCCATCTCTAACCCAGTTAGTATAAGTCAACTAGCCCCACTCCTCCTGTTTCTTCCCACAGGAGTAACCTCACGGAGGGACCTTACTGTAACACAAGATCTAAAACATCTAAAGTGGAGAAGCTTTTTCCTCTTAGAGAATTCCCCTTGAGTGGGATACGTGGGGGACTTGGGTTTGTGGATGCCCCATTAACAGCCACTGAAATTCGAGGCTTTGAAAAGGAGTTAGGGAACTTAGTGGAGGATCTGGTAGGTATATCGAACCAAGAAGACCAATTTCTAGGCCCCAACATTTACACCTGGGGGGAGCTGAACTTCTTTTTTAAAACTTTGTTCAGCGCTGAAGAAGTGAGGATGATTAGGGCTGCAGGAATGCAGATCTGGGAGTGAGAAAATCATTCAGGAGAGCCCAGCGACCAAAAATTACCCTTACAGGACCCTGAGTGGGACCCTAATGAAGAGAAAGATAGAAGGAACATGGAAGAGTATAGGTCCCTGATGGTTAGAGGAATAAAGAAATCAGTTCCCTGAAGTAATAACACAAAACTAGCTTTTGATAACATGCAAGAAAAGGATGAAACCCCAGCTACTTGGCTTAACAGATTAAAGAGGAACTTCCAATTATATTCCAATAGAGATCCTGATAGCTCTTAAGGCTAAGTACTTCTAAAAGTGCAATTTGTTACAAAATCATGGCTGGACATAGGGAGAAAGTTAGAGAAAATGGATGACTGGCAGGAGAAGGGAATAAATGAACTGTTAAACGAAGCTTTAAGGATATATTTAAGGAGAGAAGAAGAGAAAACTAAAGCTAAAGCTAGAATCATTGTAGATGTAGCCAGGGAAAGTCTAGGGGTAACCAGAGATCAGCAGGGACAACCATTGAGAATCAGTGAAAATGGACAAAAGTCCTCCTTTGAAACACCCAAAGATAAACCTATACTACCTCCATGGGTGGATACAAACAAGAGACCAGGGGCACCACTGAGTGACAGGAAATGTTATTGTTGTGGAGAGATAGGACACATAAGAAGGGATTGCAATAAACTCTCTTTGGATGAGACAATGGTAAAAGAACAAGAAGCTCTTGAGAGACTCCTGAGGCATGACAACAAGGGGTGTCAGGGGCTTTACATGCTAGGGGACACAATGTACCATCAAGAAGAGCCTCTGGTAAACTTTGAAGTTGGTCCCCAAAGTGAGGAATTCGAATTTTTAGTTGATACCGGAGCAGATAGATCAAGTATAATGGAATTACCCACAGGAGCGACGACTGGGAGAAAGGTCTGTGAGGTGATGGGAGCAGAGGGAAAACCATTTAGAGCCTCCATAGCTGAAAACATAGAAATTAAAGGAAATGGAAGGCAGTGTGTGGCTGACTTGATCTATTTACCTAATCTAGAAAGTAATTTACTACAAAGGGACCTACAAGTCTCATTAGGAGTGGGGATTATCCCAAAGGATGGGAGAATGATAGTCCAGATCATGAAATTGACATCAGGAGATACAGAGCAAATAAACCCAGAGGTTTGGGCAGGAGAAGGAAAGAGGGGCTATCTAGACATCCCACCAATAAGAATTGAAATGCAAAAAGGAATTCCTCCCGTTCAAGTAAAGCAATACCCAAGGTCTATTGAGGGAAAAAAGGGACTGACCCCTGTGATTGAGCAGCTATTAGAGGAAGGTGTCCTGGAGCCGTGTATGTCTCCCCACAACACCCCTATTTTAGCAATCAAGAAGGCAGATGGAAAATACCAATTGGTTCAAGACTTTAGGAAAAAAAATAAGAGAACTATAACCAGGCATCCAGTGGTCCCAAATCCCTACACCCTCTTCAGTCAGATCCCAAGGGAGCATGCCTCGATTACTATTATAGATTTAAAAGATGCATTTTGGGCATGTCCTCTTGCTGAGGAATGTAGGGATTGATTCGTGTTTGAGTGGGAACATCCAGAGAAGAGGAGGAAACAACAATTAAGGTGGACGTGCCTACCCCAAGGATTTACTGAGTCCCCAGATCTCTCCGGGCAGGCCTTAGAATAGCTTTTAGAACAATTCACCCCGGAGAGTAAAGTACAAATTCTACAATATGTAGATGACTTATTAGTATCTGGAGAGGAACAGAATAATGTCAGGGTAACAAGTATACGCCTTTTAAATTTCCTAAGAGCAAAGGGTTTAAAAGTATCTCAGAATAAATTGCCATTTGTGGAAGCGGAAGTTACTTATCTGGGACACATAATTGGGAAAGGATATAAGAAATTAAGTCCTGAAAGAATTTCAGGCATACTATCCATACCAGCACCAAAAACTAAGAGAGATGTCAGAAAACTATTAGGCTTATTTCGGTACTGTAAGTTATGGTTAGACCAATATACCCAAAGTGTAAAATTTTTATATGACAAATTAGTAAATGCTGACCCAATAGAATGGAGAAATGAGGATGACAAAAAACGAAATAATTTGAAAGATAAACAAACCTCAGCACCTGTCCTAAGTTTGCCCAATCTGGAAAAAGAATGTGACCTATTTGTAAATACCGAAAAAGGAATTGCATATGGGGTGGTAGCCCAAGAGTGGGGAGGGTGTAAGAAACCAATAGCTTACATCTCCAAACTGCTAGACCCAGTAGCTAGGAGGTGGCCCACCTGTATTCAAGCAGTTGCTGCAGCAACCACCTTAATTGAAGAGACTCAGAAACAGACCCTGCGATGTAAAATAAGAATCCATACACCACATGATCTAAAAACAATTTTAAGGCCAAAGAGCCCAGAAGTGGCTTACTGAGTCCAGAGTATGAAAGTATGAAATAATCTTAATAGATGCTGATAACCTAGAGCTGGTAACCTCTAAAACACTAAATCCAGTGCAGTTTCTCTCAGGAGAGTCATTATTAGAACTAGAGCATAACTAGTTGGAACTAGTGAACTTTCAGACAAAATTTAGAGAAGATCTAGAAAAGATACCACTACCTTATGGAATAAAATTATTTACTGATGGGTCTTCGAGAGTAGTTGAGGGAAAAAGGATGTCTGGATATGCAATAATTGAAACGACGAAAAGGAAGGCATGAGATTTACTGAGAAGGGCAAACTGCCTTCTAATTGGTCAGCTCAGTGTTGTGAAATCTATGCCTTAAAGAGGGGACTTGACTTATTGGAAGGGGGCCAAGGGACAATTTACACTGACTCACGGTATGCCTTTGGAATCTTTCATACATTTGGAAAGATTTGGGAGGAACGTGGGTATCTGAACTCCAAAGGAAAAAACTTAGTGCACACTGAACTGATAAGATCAATATTAGAATCTCTACCTAAACTTGCAGAGATTGCAGTGGTACATGTTAAGGGACATCAGAAAGGGGATACCATCGAGGAAAAAGGGAATCAGTTAGCTGACCAAGTGGCTAAGGAGGCAGCGTTAAACCCAGAGGAGCCAGTGAAATTACTCAGGTTAAACAAAGTGTTAGGTAAAGAAAGGAAAGGAAAACTAGTATTCAGTGAGAAAGAATTAAAAGCAATAAAAGAATTATAAATGCATCGGGGGAACCAAGGGGAGTGGTTGACACCAGATGGGCGTACATTTTTAAATAAAGCCCTAGCCCAGAAAATGTTAACAGAGATACAGGAATTAACCCATTGGGGGAGTCCAAGGGTTATGTGATCACTATTTAAAGAGAAAACTTATCTATCGGAATACATGAGTTAGCAAAAGCAGTAACTGAGGGCTGCTTAATTTGCCAAAAACTAAATCAAAAAGTGATGAGGAGGACCATACGAGGGGGAAGAGAATTCGCCCAAAGACCATTCCAAAACATTCAAATAGACTTTACTGAAATGCCCCCTGTACAGAGTTGCAAACACCTATTGGTAATAGTTGACCACCTTACTCATTGGGTAGAAGCCTTTCCAACTAGAAAAGAGTCTGGAAAAGCGGTAATAGTAGCCGAGATTATCTTGGAATTCTAACATCAATCCCCGATACGGGTTGGTGAACAATATTGATTCAGATAGGGGACCACACTTTATCGCACAAGTATTATATAAAATAATTGAGACTTTAGGAATAAAACGGAGATTACATACCCCATGGCATCCCCAGAGCTCTGGGAGGGTAGAAAGAATGAATAAAACCCTCACAAATATATTAACAAAATTATTTGCAGAAATGTAGATGAACTGGCTCAAATGTCTACCCCTTGCCCTTTTAAGGATCAGGACAGGACCCTGATCAGATATTGGGGTTCCGCCCTATGAAATGATGTTTGGACTCTCATTTTTAATGACTCCACATAGTAGTGGGGACTATTTAGAAGGGGAAACAGCTACCTGAAAGTAAATAGAAACCATTGGAAAGACCCTAGAGAGTCTGAGAAAAAGAGGATATCTTCCCCAAACTTCCCCCCTTGATAGAGATGTGCACCAAATAAGTCCGGGAGATTGGGTACTAATGAAGTCATGGAGCAATATGCCATTAACTCCAAAATTTGATGGATCCTTCCAGGTATTACTCATGACGCACACTGCAGGAAGGACACGACAAAGAGGCTGGACTCACATCACTCCAGTCAAAGGACCGGTACCACCCCCCCCAAACAGCAGACTGGATCCAACAGTACCAGCTACAGACGCTTCCACGTGGGTTGCAATCCCGAACTCGGACAATCTCAAAGTTACCTTTAGGAAAAGACCAAAGGCTGCTTAGAAAGACTGATAAAAGTACAAGAGACTAATATATTAAAATTGTTATACTTTTTATTCAAGTCATTATTATTTATTGTTATTGTTGTTGACTTTTGAATGTAGAATTTTTAGTTTGTGTTGGAGACTTCGTTTGTTTTGGAGTATATTATGATATTGTTGGATTAGAGATTAGAGTGAACGGTTTGTTAACTGTTTGGTGTAAAGATTTCATATATTATCATGAATGTAGAGAATTGGTTCCTCCATCTCTTTTAAACTATTCAAGGTTACAAGCTGAAGAGTTATAAGAATTAAATGTTAGTATGATAGTTAAGTTCAAAAGGTTATATCACCAATAGAGTTCTAATAATCTATTTTTCTCCAAGGAAAGCCCCAGGGGTTTCAAACCTACTCTCCTACAGAACATTTCTCGGGAGCTATTAAAATGATAGAAAGTGGTAGGAAAGAGAAGGGAGAAAGTTCCCCAATCCTAAGAGGCAAGGCCGGGTGAGATCATGGCAATGGTTCATACTGGACTCTTGGGAGGACTGGTGTTATTCCTGTTTATGGAAAGTATAGGGAGTAAGGAAAACCCATGTACTATCACCCCCTACACGATGGGGAGAACCTTGGGTCACTGATAAGGCTTCACACCAATGTAAATCCTTATTTTTTAACTACTCCCAGTTATTTACCTGTCAAGAGGACGGGAAAGCCTATTGGATTGCAAGAAGCACTGCCTCATTTAGGCAACACTTGCTTGGAGAATGCCCTGTAGGAAAAACTTGGTTTTGTTTTGAGCATGAAAGTAATCAGGAAGGACTGAAAGATCCAAAAAAAGAAAGACAATTAACAGTAACCACCAAAAAGGATGAAATAGAAATGCCCTTAGGAAAGAACCTATTCCTAGACCTAGTTGAAAGAATTTGTAAGGAACTAAATCTAACCAACTGCTGGGTCTGTGGGAGTACTAAAATGACAGAAATTTGGCCATGGGAGGGAATTAGTTTAGGACCATTAGAAGTTCTAAGGTGGGAACAATCAGGACAGAAACCTCACATTTTAGGACAAAGAAGGAAAGAACAATGGGACTTAAAATCTAAAGTAATTGGGGAAGAATGCATAATAAGGGCAGGGAAGAGATAAAATACCCCAGTGGGAAAGATGGCATGCAAGAGGTATCTAAAGATTGAAGACTTAAATGCTAGATGGATTCCCCAAGAGCCAAATCAATAATGGTCCACTGGGAAAAAGGAAAAGGCGTGCATTTATCCTGAAGGCTATAGCTTGCACAAATGTGCAGAAAAAAGGGTAAACCCCTTTTGGGGAATAAGACAAATATGTAGATATTGAGAATACCCTTGGGAAGTCCGAGACATCTTTTGGAAAGCCCCCGATCATCTATTTTGGATTTGTGGCAACACAGCCTACACTACTCTTCCAGGAGACTGGATGGGAAGCTGCACTATAGGTGTCATCAAACCTGCTTTCTTTCTATTGCCAAAGGAATCAAGGTCAAGTTTAGGGGTTCCATTGTATGACAATTTGAGAAAGACTAACTGGAAAAAGAAAATATAATTGACCTGGGGGGAAAACAAACCTGGAAGGGAAAAATCTGGACAGCAGAAGAGACAATTAACACATATGGATCTGCAACTTGGGCCCAGGATGGATCCTGGGGATATCATACTCCAATTTACATGCTCATTCGACTCCAGGCAGTACTAGAAGTAGTGCCCAACAGAACATCACTTGTCCTTGACCATATTAATTACCAATTGGCCCAAACTAGAATTGTCATCTACCAAATTTGACTTGCCGTTGATTACTTAGTAGCCGATGAAAGAGGGATATGTGTAAAATTTAATTCATCGGAGTGCTGCCTGAAAATCGATGATAGAAGTGAGGTAATAAGAAACATCTCAACAGAAATACGAAAAATAGAATATGTGGGAAATCAGGAGTGGACTCCCCTAATAGGCACCAGTTGGTGGGATGATTTTTGGTCTTTTAAAGGGAAATGGTGGAAGAAAGTAATCTTTATAGTAGTGGCAGCATTAATAAGTTTAATAGTTTTACCTTGCCTACTCCCATGTTTAATTAAGTTTATATCATGTACAATTCAGGCTAGTACACAGTTTTCAGAAACAACTGCTCAAGCCAAAACCAAAATAATGATGATTGAAAGTCAAGAAGAAGAACATAAAACAGCTAAAAGTGTTTATGACCAGTATCAGAAGTTAAGGAAGTTTTATATCCACGAAACAGAAATTACATATTGATGTGTGCTTAAACTCAATTAAAAAGAAAGAGGGGGGATACTGTGAGGAATGAAAATCGTGGAGATGACAGCTCTTTTTCAGTGTAGTAATTGGTAGTTGATGTTAATGAAGTTGATAAGGTCTTAATTTGAAGTGTTTGGTCTGTTGTTAAACATTGAATGTTAGAGTTCTAGGACTTGCCTTTAGTTGCCGTTGATAAATGTTGCTATTTTACCCTCTATTTGTATATCTCCTCGTCATACTCTCTATGTGTACCCCATGTCTGTCTGTTGTGAAACACTGAATGTTAGAATTCTAAGACTTGCCTTTAGTTGCCGCTGTTAGATGTTATTATTTTACCTTGTATTTGTATCTCTCCCCGTCATAGGCTGTATTTGTACCCCTTTCCCTCTTACCCGGGATTTGTATCCATTCCCGTGGGGAACCACTTCCCCTGCTCCCCTGCTCCCAGGAGGACTTGCACCCGGACTGAATTCAAATGAGAGGCTGTGGGAACTATATGAACCCTCTCAAAACAACAAACCAGCGCATAAACTTTGACTTTAACCCACCAGAACCACACTAAGTCACCCACTCTAGACCAGAGCTGGATTCCGTCCTGTCACCATAATTTTGATAGTACCCAGCTTGAAAGATACCCCTGGACTACGAGCCAACATCACCTTCCTAAGGACTCTCGTGAGGACGGAAGCCCCAGCTGTGCCGAAAGACAAAGCTGCACTCCTCCTCCTCAGCGCCGTCCAGTGGGAGCAGTGGCGGTGTGCACCACCCCTCGGGTTCCCCACCCAGAGCTGACTTTAATAAAGGCCCTTTAAAGGAGCTGGTCTCCTGGCCCTATTTATCACAGGTGGCAGGGGCTGCAGGTTGATGCCATTTGTCCTTGCTGCCCCTCACATCCCCCTGGCCCACCAAGAGCCCCGAGGCAGCCGTGAGGGACAGGCCCTGCTGGCCCAGGCTGGGCTCAGGGCTTGGCCTTTCTGCTTCCTGCAGCCAAGCCAGGCCGTGCTCAGCATTGCAGTTCCCTGCTCACAGCCTTGGGCTCCCTGCAATCCTGCCCTAAAGGATCTGCTCTCGCCAGGCCCTGGGCAGCCTTGGGCACTCCCTGCCCTCCCTGGGGCCCAGCCATGCTCCAAGGCACTTGCAGTTTTGCTGCTGACTCCTTGAGCAGCTTCTCCATCCTTCTCTGCGTGCCTGAGGCTCCTGGAGCCAGTCCCAAATCCAGCGTGGGGCTGATGAAAATACAGAAAGGCCTCAGGAAGTCTTTGTCTCCCTTCCATTGTCTTTGAGTCTCCAGGGCTTGTGCAGGGATTGGGGTCAGTTTGGACTTCTCTTCAGGAGGGAGATTCCAAAATGCACTTCCTGATTGTTTTTTTAATCAAGGGTGCATTTTATTATTGTTCAGTTCATTGAAGAGGTGACGGAAGCGTTCCCCAAGTGATCTTGATGCTGAATGTCTCCTTAGGAGGTCTGGGCATGGAGAAGAATGAGCCCCTTCATGCTGAGCCTGTTTGGACAACCTGGTCCGCACCCCCAGCCTCACCATCGCCCCCTTGGACTGAGATCCCAAAACATCCAAAAATGTTCATGAAATGTATTATTTTATTTTTACTCTGTAACATATTATTTAGTGTTAATATTTTATTATTTATATATTTATTATATGTAATTATATTTATAACAAGAGTATTGAATTTTATTACCTAGCTTTTATATTTATATAGAAAAAATCGCTACATTTTTAGTAGACAAGAAAATTAATGCTCGATGTTTCTAAGTAAGACAATTCCCTTTGTGAAAAGTGCATATTCTATGACTCCACGCAGATATTTACCATATGTATTGATTACTTGGGCTGTATTATCATTTTAATAATAAAATTAGTCTTTTAATTAAAAGATACCTTTTGTAGTTAAAATAAGAACTATGTTAGTAGGATTTTTTAAGAAAGGAATGAGGCACTCACAGCAGATAGCAGCCCAAGGACACCTAAATCTGTCAGAGAAAAAGAATTTTTTGCCTTCTTATCAGAAGAAATTAACATCTCCCTGCCACACAGGCGCTGTAAGGATTAGAAGAAAGAAGCTTCTGATGACCAGACAGAATCCTGTATTTGACAGGAATTTATGCATCATGTATGAAGTGTATGACTATGCAACGGGCTATTGCTTTTAAGGGTCAATCCTTTGATAACGGGTAACCTTTTTCGGGCTTGTGCTGCCCAGAAAAGGTACTTGGATGTCTGAAATTCTTTCTCTTTATTGTCTCATATTATCCTACTTCAAATTGTCCAAATTATTATTACTCAAATTCCATTACTATTTTTATACACATTATATTGGTATTAAAAGTTTAAAATTTTAAAAACTAGTGATTGGCGTTTTTCACGCATTCATTAATTAATTAAGCGCTAGCAGTTATTTATTTATTCCTCTTTCTGGTAATTAGATACATTTGTATTCTTTTTGTGATATTTCTAAAATTCTTTTTACAATACAGGGGTGGGGGGGGTGAGGGACCTTTGGGGTCCTTAGAGACATTTCTGGGGCACATTTGGGGCAGTTTTGGGTCTGGGGAGGGAATTCAGAGAGAACTTGACAGTCTGGAGGTCACTTGGGGGAGCCGGGTAGGCACTTGGAGGGGCACTCAGGGATTCTGAGGGACAGTTCAGGGTCCAGGGACAGCACTTGAGGGTCCAGGGCGGCCCTAGGAGGTCAGGGAGGGGAATTTGGGGCCCTTCGGAGTCCGGGCGGGCCCTTGGAGGGCTCGAAGGGGGCTCTAAGGGGCGTGGGGGGTGATGGGAGTTGTAGGCGCGGGTATCATACGGTTTAAAAGAGCCGCGGAGCATCACGGGAGTTCTGGGCGCAGCTGCAATGGCTCTCGGTCCGGCGCGGGGCATGAAGGGAGATGAAGTCCCGGCTGGAATAGCGCTCTACATGCGCCGCGGAGACTTATGGGAGCTGTAGTCCCGGAAGTGCTTTGGAACACGATGTTTGGGGCTCCAAGAAGGCACTTGGGGGACACTTCTGCGTCCGAGCCGCGAGTTGAAGTCCTTGGGGGAACTTCAAGGGTTCGGGACCCCATGGGGGGAGCTCGGGGAGCTCTAACCGGGCTCTTTAGGGCGCGGGGCACGGCAGGAATTTTGGGCCCGGGACTATGTTCTGAAGGGCTCTGGGGCCGCGGGGTATGAGAGGAGATGAATTCCCAGAAGTGGCTGTACCGGGCATCTGTAGGGTTGGGAGCACTCAGGGGCTCCGGGGACACTTTGGGGGGTCCAGAATGGGCGCAGAGGGAGCACTGAGGAATCCTGGAGGATCTGGGGAACACTTATGGGACAGATGGGGGCGGATGCCGGGGTTCTTTGGAGCGCGGGGCATGACGAGCGTTTTAGTCGCGGCTGCAATGTGGCTGTATCCGGCCGCAGGGCATGATGGGAGATGTAGGCAAAAAAATATGCCGTTAATCTAGGCACCGCCCTCAGACCTGGATCCCTGGTGCTGATTGGTTGCAACTGGTGATGGGCGGGAACCTCGGCAAATGGGATGTGGTGGAGGCGGGAACAGCAAAATCAGCCTCCTCCAGTCCCTCCCTGTACAGCCCAGTTAATTCCCAGTACAGACCAGTATAACCTCAGTAAAGCCCAGTTGATCGCAAGTAGAATCTAGTACAACCCCAGTCCCCCTCCTGTTCCTCCCAATACAGCCCAGTCCATCCCAATACACCCGAGTTCATTCCCAGTCGTTGCCGGTTCCTCCCAGTGTCATCCACAGGATGCCGCAGTGTCCCCAGTCTTCTCTGCAATAACCCCAGTGTCCCCAGATTTTCCCAGTCCTCCCCAATGTCACTCCCAGTATGTCCCAGTGACTCCCAAAGCATTCCCAGTGTTCCCCAGTATGTCCCAGTCCTCCCCAGTGTTTCCAAGGACAGTTTAATTTCTCTCGGTGGCTGTGGCAGCCAAACCCAGCAGTGGGGTCAGTGCAGTGCCCATGGCCACAGCCCCTTGCAGTGGCCCAGTGCAGCTTGGGCTGATCATCCCCCCTCACAGCTGGCCCAGGGCAGCTCTGCAGTGGCTTTGGTGGCACCTGGGGCTGGCACACACCTGAGCAGTGTGTCAGTTTGCAGTGGGGAAACTCAGGAGTTTCAGATTGCTTCAAAAAAGCCCAAAATGGCAAAACCCCACTTAGGCTGAGTACAGCCAGCTCTGCAAGCACAGCAGGTCCCAGGGGAGTGAGGACAGACGGGATGGGGCTGGGCAATGTGGAGCAAGGTTGTCCAAACAGGGTCAGAGCTCAAGGCACAGCTTCTGTGAGCAGGCCAGAGCTGCTGAGGAGAGACCCTGGGTCAATATCAATCAAAGAATGCTGCAATCACCTCTGCTGTAATGAGGAATCAAAGAAAATACTTCCTTTAAAATAGAAAAATTTATTTTTTACAAGTTCTTTGAAATCTTTCTCCATTACTGTACTAGGAAAAGTTTAATGATTCTCACGGGGCTTTGGTGTTGTTTACATCAGACTCAGTCCCTGAGAGTGACTTCAATAAACTTCTCAAGATCTCAAAATTAAATTGAAACTCTAAAGTTTCTTGAAGTTTTAATGGGTCCCACTGAGGAACACGACTGAGAAAGTGTCCCCAGGTTCCAGTTAGAGCAGAACACTGGAGGGAGTGATGACAGCTGGGGACAAACAAGGCCAAGGTGTCTCTGGTGCTGAGCAAAGCTGGATGTGCTTGAGGAATGCCAAGGGCCAAGGCCTGAGCACCAGCCCCTGGCCAGGCAGATGCTGTCCCTCCCTCCTTGCTCAGGGCTCTTGCCGGGATGGGCACTGGCATGTGGGGATGTGCAATGGCAAGGGCAGGAGCATGGGGCGGCCCCTGCCAGGCTGCTGAGCAGGGACAAGGAGGCAATAAGGCCCCAGGCCTGCAAGGGTCACTTGTCTCCTGCTCCTGCCTCAGGCCCAGGCCCAGCAGCCATGGCCAAAATGCTGCCCAAGTTGGCTCTGGCAGGGCTGTCTTGCAGCTGTTGCACATGCCTGTGCCCTGTGCAGCCCAGGCTGTGCTACGGTGTCCCTGCCCTGCGCCTCTGTCCCTGCAGGCTGTTGGCATTCCCCGGCTGCCCCACCTGGCTGGCCCCTTCCTTTGCTGACAGCTCTGCCTCCTGCCTGCCTCTGCCTGCCCACACAAAGCCTGGGGCTGATACCAAAAGGGTTCATTCCATGTTTACCCTGCCTGTGAACTCTCAGCACAGGAACAAGGCATGCAGGGGCTGCTTTCCCAGCAAGGATGGTTGGAAGTAAAGAAGACATCTGGCTCAAGGGTGCAGAGATAGAGAAAACAAGGAGTGAATCTGGGAACTTGGGGTGGATTTTATGGAAGTGGGTAAATTGTAATTCACATTTAGGGTCTTTATATAAGGAACACCCTGGTACAATTACATGTACACATAAGGTTAGGAGTTATCCCATGTTCGACTTTAAGCCTGAAAAAATGATTCCCTCTGAAATAGCAAATTAGTGGTCGGGAGCCTTATTCTGATATTTCAGAGATTTGATGTCAGTGGGGCCTCACAGAACCAAGGAGTCAGCTGTGACACTTTGCAAACTCATGGAACAAAGGGTTGATGGTGACACAGCAGAACCCCATGGAACCAAAATCGATTTGGGCACATTGGGGCCGCATTGAACCAATGGTCTATTGTGATACTGTGGATCCAAGGAGACCATTGTGACCCTGAGAAATGTCTTGGAACCAAGGGACCATTGTGACACAGCAAGGCCTGGTGGAACCAGGAGCAAGGAGCAGGAGACAAGTGACCCTTGCAGGCCTGGGGCCTCATTGCCTTCTTGTCCCTGCTCAGCAGCCTGGCAGGGGCCGCCCCATGCTCCTGCCCTTGCCATTGCACATCCCCACATGCCAGTGCCCATCCTGGGAACAACCCTGAGCAAGGAGGGAGGGGCAGCATCTGCCTGGCCAGGGGCTGGGGCTCAGGCTTGGGCCCTTTGCATTCCTCAAACACATCCAGCTTTGCTCAGCACCAGAGACACCTTGGCCTTGTTTGTCTCCAGCTGTCATCACTGCCTCCAGTGTTCTGCTCTAACTGGAACCTGGGGACACTTTCATAGTTGTGTCCATCTGTGAGACTCATTAAAACTTCAAGAAACTTTGGAGAGGGATATTGACTTTGAATTCTTAAGTGATTTCTTCAACTCCCTATCAGGGACTGATGTTCAGGGACTCAGCACCCAACCCACAAGAGAAGTCCTTGTGCAGTTTCTGTGCTGCTGGGCTGGGCTGGGCTCCTGGCGCAGAGGCAGCTCCTGGCCCTGAGGCAGCTCCTGGCAAGGGCAGCAGAGCTGCAGAGAGACAGCTCTGGCCAGGAGCAGTTCCTCTCCCAGCCCAGCAGGGCTGGGGCTCTGCCTGCAGCCACCCGGGCACAGCACAGAGGCACAGAGAGAGCAGAGGCAGCCTGGGCTGGGAGGGTGATTGAGCTCCCGCTAGGGGAAAAATCTTCCCAGGGTTTGAATGAATAATTCTCTGCCTCTAGGAAAGTTAAACTTCCATTCCTGGACAGATCTCCTAAGGCTGGCACATCCCAGAGTTTCCATGAACTTTTGCATGGGCTGTCCCAGTTCCTCTGGTGCGGAGGCGGTGGCCATAGGGCAGACAGGGCAGTATCTGCAGGCAGCAAGGGCAGGCAGCACAAGTGACAAAGAGGTTAAAGGGGTGGGGTGGGAGGACAGGAGAGACCCCATCAGGGGAGAAATCTGCACAGCCCCTGGACACAGTGAGTCTCTGGCTGCAAGGCAATGCAGGTGAGTTCCTGGAAGTGTCTCTGACAATGCCAGCACTGACAGGACCTGTCAGGGTGGCTCTCCTGGATGTCCTGGTGTGGAGCAGAGCAAGCTCCAGAGCGGGGCTTCCCTGCTGCCCCCTCAGAGACACAGGACAGGTCCCCGCAGGGACAGGCAGAGCTGCCCCAGGGCCGCGGGGTGGGGATGGGCTCTGTGAGCCCTGGCAGGGAGCGGAGCTGGGCACAGGGAGACGCTGCTGGCAGCAACAGCCCCACTCAGCAGAGACACAGGCAGGGAGGGACAGGGAGCTGCTGCCACAAATGCTGGCCTGGGGGATGTGGCACCTCCCTGCTGTGCCTGTGGCTCAGGCACCTTCCCCCAGCAGCTCCTCCCTGGGCTCCTTTCCCATCCTAAACAGAGCCCCTGCCCTCATCACACGGGGGCTCAGCTGTGCAGAGCCCCTGCAGCAGCCAGAGCCCAGGGAAGGAAGGACAAGCCCCTGATCTCCATCAGTCTCTGTGTCCCTGCTGTCCCCTGGCAGGAGCATTGTGACATTTCTCTGCCATCTCCAGGTGCCTGTGCTGTCCTTGTTGCCACCATTGGGTTTCTGAGGCAGAGCAAGGGTTTGGGGCTGGCAGGTGCCCGTCCAGGCAGGGACCCTTTGGATCCTGCTGTGGAGATGTGTCTGTGGGAGCAGAGTGCCCAGGTGCCCTCAGGGCCGTTCAGCTCATTCCCTGGGTGTCCTGCAGGGCTGCAGGATGCCCTCCAGAAGGGCACAGCTCTCCTGTGCTGTCTCTGGGCTGCCTGGGATCCCCATGGAGGAGACAGCTCAGTGGCAGGGCCAGGGAAATGCTGCTGGGCAGCTGCACCTGGGCAGCTGCAATGGTCCCTCTGTGCACCAGCCTGGCAGGAGAGAGCTGAGATCCTCATGAGGCACCCTGGCAGAAGGTGAGGGCTCTGTCCATCTCTGACCCCAGAGCCCTCTGCCCTCAGCACTGCCCTGTTTCTCTTAGGGGAACTCCTCTGGGTGCCTCTCCTTCAGCTCCAAGCTGCCAGCAAGGGACAGCTGAGAACAGCCCTGAGGGCAGAGCTCCTCTCTTGTCCCTGCACTGAGAGTCCATCCCTGTGCCTCTCACACCCACACGGTTTCACCTGCAGTGCTTTAGAAATGTCAGGGATTTCAAACACTCACAACCACTCCTAACTGTGGCAGGTGCAGCTGGATGAAAAAAGACAAGGAATTTCCTCAGCTCAGTTCTTCAGATGGCAAATTGCAAACAGCAGGACTGAAAAGCTTTCTGGTGTTTGACGAGTCCATGAAATTGGTGATCATCCAGCATTCTCAGTTGCCTCTCACTGGACAGGACTAAGGAATCCTCTGGAGCCCATTTGTAAGTCCCTGCTCTCAATGCGTGCAAAACCTAGGGCCCAGGAAAGGGGAATGCAGAGAAGTGTTCCTAAAAAGAGAGACTCTGAATGTTGAATTGCTATGAGATATGTAATAGATTTTGCTCTGCATCTGGCCCAGCTCTGTCCTGCCTTTTCCTCCTCAGCAGAAAACCATTTCCTGAGGCAGCAAATGTCCAACAGCAGCTCCATCAGGCACTTCCTCCTGCAGGCATTGGCAGACACGCGGCAGCTGCAGCTCCTGCACTTCTGCCTCTTGCTGGGCATCTCCCTGGCTGCCCTCCTGGGCAACGGCCTCATCATCAGCACCGTAGCCTGCGGCCACCACCTGCACACGCCCATGTTCTTCTTCCTGCTCAACCTGGCCCTCAGCGACCTGGGCTCCATCTGCACCACTGTCCCCAAAGCCATGAACAATTCCCTCTGGGACACCAGGGACATCTCCTACTCAGGATATGCTGTTCAGCTATTTCTGTTTGTCTTCTTCATTTCAGCAGAGGTTTCCCTTCTCACAGTCATGAGCTATGACTGCTACGTGTCCATCTGCAAACCCCTGCACTACGGGACCCTCCTGGGCAGCAGAGCTTGTGCCCACATGGCAGCAGCTGCCTGGGCCAGTGCCTTTCTCAATGCTCTGCTGCACACGGCCAATACATTCGCCCTTCCCCTGTGCCACGGCAATGCCCTGGGCCAGTTCTTCTGTGATGTTCCCCAGATTTTCAAACTCTCCTGCTCATACTCCTACCTCAGGGAACTTGGGCTCCTTGCTGTTAGTGCCTTTTTATCATTTGCCTGTTTTGGGTTCATTGTTTTCTCCTATGTGCAGATCTTCAGGGCTGTGCTGAGGATCCTCTCTGAGCAGGGACGGCACAAAGCCTTTTCCACCTGCCTCCCTCACCTGGCCGTGGTCTCCCTGTTCTTCAGCACTGCAGCCTTTGCCTACTTGAAGCCCCATCCCTCCATGTCTTCCCCCTCCCTGGATCTGGGAGTGTCAATTCTGTACTCGTTGGTGCCTCCAGCCCTGAACCCCCTCATCTACAGCCTGAGGAACCAGGAGCTCAAGGATGCCCTGAGGAAAATGATGACTGGATGGTTTCAGAAGCATTAAACTGTCTCTTTTCTGTTGCAGAGCCTTTAGAATGTAACTCTTTACAATCTCAGACTTTTCCCCTATTTGACCTTTTTTTTTTTCAGTAAGTTCTTTGACTACTGTTGTTTTTTCTGCAAAATATTGTAGTAATATTGTTTCCATTTCTGCATTAATATCTGTATTATTTGAAGAACAGAGACTTACTAGTGGTCTGTTCCCTGTGCATTTAAATAAAAACAAGTGCCTGCCCCAACCTGTTTATCCAGGATTCTTCCTCAGCCCTTCACTGTCCCTGCAGGGGCAGTGCCTGTGAGCAGAGGTGGAGGGAAGCGACTCCCAGCACAGCAGCACAGCCAGGGACAATGGCCCCACCTCTTCCCACATCTGCTCTGCCCAACTCCACCCTGTCCTTGCCAGCCCTGCTGTGGCTGTAAGGCCCGATTGCTCTGGCAGCTTGGTCACTGTCCTGCTGCGTGTCCCTGCTGTGGCCACAGGCAGGGCCAGGCCATGGGCACTGCTGGGACACAGCTGGGCTCCAGCACAGCAGCTCCAGCAGCAAAGGGCATCTCCTGAGGGCAGGGCAGGGAGGCTTTGCTCCCCTCCAGAGCTGCTGTCAGCAATGTGCTCCAGGAATGCCCTGGCACAGCAAAGCCCAGTGCCTGGGGCCGGGGGATAGTGTGCAGGGGGGGCTCACAGCAGTGTCCTGGCACAGCCAGAGCTCCTGGCATGGACCTGAGGCAGCAGCAGAGCAGGGCCTGGGCTATGTCTCTGTTCTGGTACAGCCTGGGAAGGTGCCCCAGGGCAATTGTCCCACACCAGCCCCTGCAACCACCATTGCCAGCACTGGCCTCTCCCCACCTGCAGGAGGTTATTTGTCCCTGCACGGAGGGACACCAAGTGACCAGGCCAGCAGCTGCCAAGCAAGCCACAAGAAAGGGCAGGAAAAACTTATGCATCAGAAGAAAGGCAGTTCAATAGCGAAAAACCCAAACCCAACCAAAAAAAACCAAAGCAACACCCACCCCCAACAACACAAAAACCCCACAAACAAACCAACCACAAAAAGAAAAGACCATAAACAGAAGAAAAGCAAATCTCCTATTAGCAGAAAATGTTTTACCACCCTGTGGCAGGAGAGGATTCTGTATTTGCAGCTGCTTTTTTCAAAGAAAAATATCTTAAAAAAAAATATTCCCAACCACTCTTGCCCTCCCGCTTCTCTAACTTGATTTCTGATCATGGTGTGACATGGAATGGAACATCCCTTGGGTCAGTCCAGCCCAGCTGTCCCATCCCTGTCCCCCAGGAACACTTGCCCACCCCAGGCCCATAGGCTGGGGGGGGTGCAGATGCCTCATGCGGGGCGAGCACTGAGACAAGGACAGGAGACCAGAACAACATTTACTCTTGTCAAGGACAGTAGAACAGGACAGCCTTGGAGAAACTGATTGAGGACGCACCTCTGGCAAACAGAAGTCACACAAAATGCAAGCAGGATGCCAGCTCAGCTCTGCAAGGCTGACAAAGCAGAAGTTATGCAAAACAATAATACTGCCATACTAAAAAGGGGGGGAGGGGGGGGTCAAGGAACAGCCACCTAAAAGGACACTGGATGTTGAAGACAAAATCCAAAGAACCATGAAAGGATTTGTGATAAGGGGTGCAACTATGTCAAATAAACTCAAAGGAACTGGAGATAGCTAATGGATAGATAATCAGTATGTGTAATAAAAAGTCTGTTCATTTGATGCTCAGTTCACTCCAATGGAGGAAGGATGGCCCAAGTGACCACCATACTCTAATAAAGAATACGTGCTTTCAAATACTCAAAACTGTTCAGAAGTTTCTATCCAGGGGATTTCAGTATCAGTGGTGTCCTTGACTCCCTTATGCCCCACAGTTTCACAATGGCCCCTTGGCTCCATGAGGCCCTGCTGTAGAACAATGGACCCTTGGTTCCATTGGTTTCCGTACTGTCAAAATGGCCTCCTTGGTTCTGCACTGCCACAATGCTCTCCTTGATTCCATGAGGCCTTGGTGTGTCACAACAGCCCCTTGGTTCCATCAACTGCCAGACTGTCACCCTGGTCTCTTGGATCTGCAGTGTCACAATGGACAATTGGTCACAAGCAGCCCTGCTGTGTCACCATGAATATTTGGCTCCATGCAGCCCCACACTGTCACAATGGCCCCTTGGCTCCAGGAGGTTCCACAGCATCACCATGGTCTCCTTGGATCTGCAGTATCTCCATGGACCATTGGTTCCATGTGGCCCTGCTGTGTCACAGTGGTTCCTTGGTTCCATGAAGCCCCACTGCATAGCAATGGAATCTTGGTCCCGTGAGGTTCTGTACTGTCAACAATGGTCTCCTTGATTCTGGACTGTAACAATGGACCCTTGGTTCCATGAGGTTCCATGATGTCACAATGGTCTCCTTGCTTCCACGAGGTTCCATGATGTCTCCATGGTCTCCTCATAGTTCCACGAGGCCTTGCTGTGTCACAATGGACCCATGTTTCCATGAGCTTCCATGGTGTCACCATGGTCTCCTCAGATCCAGATTGTCACAATGGACAATTGGCTCCATGGGCCCTCCTGTGTCACAATAAACCCTCAGTGCCATGAGATTCTGTGGTGTCACAATGGTCTGCCTGGTTCAACGAGGCCCTGGAGTGTCACAGTGGCTGCTTGGTTCCATGAGCTTCCATAGCATCAACAATGGTCTCCTTGTTTCTGCAGTGTCATAATGGACCCTGGTTCTACGAGGTCCCTAAATGTCACTGGTTTCCTGGGTTCCATGTGGCCCTGCTGTGTCACCACAGCCCCTTGGTTCCATGAGTTTCTGTACTGTCAGCAAGGGTTCCTTTGTTCCAATGAGGCCCTGCTGTATCACAATGGACCCTGGGTTCCATGAAGTTCTTCAGTGTCACAGTGGCCCCCTGAATCCATGAGGTCCCACAGTATCACCATGGTGTCCTTGGATCCATAGTGCCATAATGGGCCATTGTTGCAGGTGGAATAGCTTCTAATAAATCCCAGGGTAGGGAAGCAAAAAGGGCCTTTGCATGGTACCCACAGATGTTTAATTCAGCCGAGCAGTGAGATGTTCAGGGTCACAAGGCAGGACTCCTGGGGGGAGTCCAGTGTCGGAGGAAGGAGACCCAGACACCAGTTGGTTCATCCAAGTCCAATTTATTGATCGAATACGGCGGGTTAAATATAGTTCTTAATAAGCTTCATACGTATTGCAAAAGTTGAGCTCAGGATTGGTTAGTTACATATCAGCAACTACACCTACTTCTACATTCTTGTGCTTATTCTTCTGTTACATTCTGCAGATATTCAGGACTAATCTCACCTCCCTTTCCTCATGTTGCAGCAAGGCCATCCGGCATTCTTGCCTGTCCGCAGTCACTGAATCAGAGACTGCTGACCTCCCTCTTTCAGCTTAACCAGTGGCATTATGTCAGTATGGCCTTTCTCAGCTAACCAACTCTTAATAAAATCCTCCACATTTCCCCCGTTTTCTTCTTGAGCAAGAAGACTAGTCTGCATTTTTGCTATCATACGACTGACCATGTTTTGAATGCAATTAAAGACACAAGGCAAAATAAGCAAAAACAGTAAAACTACACCCAGTAGTCCTATAGCATAGATCACAAGGTTCCTCAGCCATGGCCCAAGTCCTAAGTTTTTAAGCCATTCGTCAATTCCTAAACCTTCTTCTTCCTTGAGATTGTGAAGTCCTAGTTGCAATTCTTTTATCTTAGTGTGAATGGACACCGAATGATCAGACAAATTCATACAACACATTCCCTCAAATTCTTCACATCCATGTCCTTGTGCTAAGAGCAAAAAATCTACAGCAGCTCTATTTTGCAAAACAGCATGGTTAACACTCTGCACATCTGCAGTTAACATGTCTAGAATTTGGGATGTCTTGTTCAGCTCATTTTTTGCCCAGTACTCTAATTGCTTTGCTAAATTTATAGCCTTATTGGCAGATCCTCCTGGTAAAATAGTTGAAACTACTACTTGCCTGAATGTACCCCAAAACTTTGGATCTCCTATCTGGCTGCAGTCCAAGTCCTGTTTGATGTTCGACTGAGCTGCATTAGCAAGGACACATTAGGATGAAACAAGGACAATTTTCCCAAATAACAGGGTCCACCCTGTGGTTTAGCTGGTACACCATTCCACGCCCTGTCTCCAAAAATTAAAAATATTCCTGTAGGTAATTTCATTGGTGCCGTGATTTTTGTACTGTTACATTGACTGTAATACTGTGGAGAGAATTCACTCAAATTCAGGGATGAATCTAAGGTGGCCCATGTTTCTTTAGATTGATTTAAATTTTGAACATCCAAGGGTTTGAAACTAAACTATCCTCCAGCTGTAGTGTTAGGCATACTGGCATTTGCACTTCCAAAAAGATCCAATTCCTCAGGAGGAGAATGCAAAGAGGTGTTAAGTGATTGGATTAGTAAGCATTGGCGATAGCCATCGCTGACCTGCAGTATACCCTTGTTGCACTGGCAATGTGATGTTTGACATGTTAGACATACATAAAGTTCGATTATTTATCAAACCGCAAAATTCTCCTGGAGACCACACCGGAAGTCCTACCAGGCATGTTCGAAATAGGTTAGTGAGTCCTCCAAGACTAAGACAAAGCGATGATTGCTTAATCTGTTTAGCAAGTGTTACCCATAAATTCTCTCTTGGCTGACTAAAATGCGTTATTCCTACTGCTTCACTTGCTACAGCATTGAGCAATATAATAAAAACAAACCTCATTTTTTTTTCTGCTTTCTCTGTTTTTCCTTTCTTCGTTGTCTTTTCCCTGGTTTGTTAGAATGTCTATTGTAAGGCTGAGTCAATTTTTGAATGCACTGGTCTAATTCCAAATCAGCATCCTTGCTTACAGGTATAGCATCAGGTAGGTTTAAAAGCAAATCAGCTTTACAGCGAGCTGCTATGATGCATGAGGATGTAGTAATTTCAAGCTCTCTAAGTACTTGCTGTAACTTCCATCTAATATATGCTATAGCCACTTGTTCTGCACTCTCAAAAAGCTTTAATCCTGCCCTTCCTGGCAGGCCAGTACTTTGTTCAAGAGCTCTAAACCAGAAAGAATATCGAATCCACTTCCCAAAACAAGGGTGACACCATAAAATTCCTACTGTCCTCTGTGAATACCAATAAACCTTATTGCAATCAGCACAATGCAAAGCTACCCAAGCATAGCACTTATCATTATCCCTTTTGCAAACATAACAAGGAAGTGTATATAGGAAAGGATCAGTATTAAAGTTTGTCTGTGTGATCCAATCCAACCAGTTCAATGGTGGTGATTGCAAAGCCTCTTCCGCTTTCTTACTATATACAGCTACCAATTCAAGCTCCTTCTTTAATACAAAATGTATCTTATCTCGTAATCGCTGTTCTTGTTCTTCAACACCTATAGCATGCCACGAAGCAGGGTCCCATGGAGCTACAGCATCCCACAAGGCAGGGTCCCATAGATGTGAAATTGCCCTAATCATAGAAAGCTAATTAGCAATCACTAATAGCCTTATTTAGATGAGGTCGTTCCCTATCTTACCTTCTTTTTCTTATCTGTTTTCAGTTTTGCTGCTCCTAATTTCACTGGTGCTGTTACTTGCAAACTTAATTTTTGCAACTTTTCAATGCAGCAGTCTAGTGCTCTTTCAGGATTCCCTCTGAAGGACCCTACAATCGAACGTTGCGTTAAAGGTACTAATTTTCTACACCTTACAGAGACTATACGTGATTTACCTTGAACCTTAATTCTATTCACAACACATTGTACTTCCCATCGATAATAAGCAAGAATTTTCTGTTCAGGAGACTCATAAAGATTTAAAGCTATATATGCATTTTGCCCTGTTTGTCTCCTTAATTCATCTTGCCAGCTTTTACCCCATGTGTGCTCGTGCTCACAAGTGTGACACCATAAATCCCATAATAACGATTGTTCTATCCAAAAAGTATTATCACAACCCCCACAACGTAGAGCTATCCAGGCAGCACAATGTGGATTGTAACAGTCAAGGCAATGTTCCTTTGCTGGATTTGTTAAACGAAAAGTTGATAATGAGTCAATAAAACCAATCAGCTCCTGGGCCGTCCGATAGTGACGTGTCAGTGCTTTGTCCAACACTTTCGAGTGTCCCTTCAACTGTAACAGTAGTGGTCGTAGGACTAGAAACAGTTTCTTCCCCAGTCACTTCCTGTCCTCTTCCGTGAGGTGGTCCACCAGAGGCTGTATCAAAAACAGGTTTAGTCCACTTAGCAGGCACCCACAAAGGTCCTGTAGGGGAGGAAACACAAAGATATCCCCGACCCCAGTATAATACTTTTGCAGGTTTTTTCCCATAATCCTGTAGTCGGGTTTTAATTTCCTGACCTGACCTCGGATGATGTTTAATTGCAGGAGGGATATCGTCTTCCACAAAAATACATAAATGATTGATCACATACAGAACCTTAGCTAAACATGATTGTGGGTCCTTTATATCTTGATGCTTTTCAATATACTGCTTAAGGGTACCATTTGCTCTTTCCACTATTGCCTATCCAGTAGGAGAGTGTGGAATACCTGTCACATGCTTAACAGACCACTGATTCAACAATTTCTGGTCCCTAGCATTGACATAAGCTCGACCATTATCCGTTTTGATACTCTTTGGGACTCCCATGACAGCAAAGCAACTTAACAGGTGCCTGATAACATGTGTAGCTTTCTGTCCTGCCTGAGCCGTAGCCCATATGTAATGACTATATGTATCTATAGTGACATGCACACACTTAACTTTACCAAATCTAACTATATGTGTAACATCCATTTGCCATTTCTCATTTATTTCTAAACCTCGAGGATTAACTCCAATGCCAAAACCTATTCCCTCATTATGATAACTACATATTGGATATGCTCTAACAATGGCTTTAGCTTCTGACAAACTCAGCTCAAAGTGCTTTGCTAATCCCTTTGCATTTTGATGATATTTACTATGTGCTTCTCTGGCCAATGTATGCTTATCAATAGGACAAGAGTTATCAATGGGTAAAGTAACCAATTTGTCTGCACGTTCATTCCCTTCTCCTAAACCTTCAGACCATTTATGGCTCCTAATATGAATCACAGAATACGCTGCACTTCTTTCTCGTAAAGCTTTCCTTAATTGTATCAAGAACTCATACAATCGTTTATTATTCACTTCCTTAATTGCTGCTTCCTCTATTCGTCTGGCTACTCCGGCAACATACATAGAGTCTGTGACCACATTTAAAGGCTCCTGTAAGTTGGACACTGCCCATACTACTGCTAACAATTCCAAAGTTTGTAAGCTATCTGCAGGGTCTGCTGTAAGAAGTTGATGCTTCCATTGTCCTTTTTCTTGCCAGGTGACAGCAGCACGCCTTGATTTCTTTCCTGCATCTGTAAAAGCTGTAATAGCTCCTGTATCCAATAATCCATAAAGGGTTATGCTTTGATGCCCATGGGTAATTTCCACTTTTTGTTTTGGTCTATTTTGTAAATCCACAGTTAAAAGTGTAACAACTGTAGAGCCAAAACCCTTTTCATCCCGCGTTTGTCCAGTAAATGATGGTATACCAGATGTCATTTGTGATAGTGGTATTAATTGTGCAATGCGTTGTCCTTTTGTTATTTTAATAGGAGGATAAAGGGTGTAAACCATGATTTGTATTTCCCCTGTATAATCCGCATCGATAACACCAGGCAATACAAATAATCCCAGCATAGTTATTGAAGAACTTCCTAATAACAATGCTCCACATCTTTATCCATTTAATATAAGAGGACCCTTTACTCCAGTTTGTATCCTCTCAGGCCGGTTCGTCATTAGTGTGATGTCTACTGCTGCTGATAAATCCAAATTGAGGCTCTCTGCTGTTGCTGGTTGCAGACAGGAGGTGACAGCGATGTTGCGTCGGCAGCTGGTGTCTCCGATGTCACGGCGGCTACTTGTGTCTGGGCGCGTATATCCCTCATTGCCGCATTGGTAACACTTGATGAATGGTCTCGAGCTCTGCGTGTCCGCCAGTGAGCCGCTTCGGAGAGGAGCAAGAGCAGCTAACACCGGATTCTGAGCAGCTAACACCTGATTTTGAGTAGACTCTGCTTGCTTTTGTAACCCTAATCCTAATTCCTTTAAAGTTTCTGCTATAAATGCCTGTGAAGCTGTTGGCATTAATGCCATTCGCTCTAAAGCTTCCTCAATAGTCCAATTTGCCCCTAAAGTAGCTAACACTCTTGCATTTGCCTAACAGGTTCACTTTTTACTCCAAACTGACTAAGCGTAGAACATAATTGGGCTAACAACTTCCAATCTAAGGGAGTATATTCCGCTATATTATGTGTAAGGTTCCCCTGTGCATCATACTGTGGTGTGTATGTGACCGGACATGCAAGATTAGAAGCTACTTCCACTGCCTCGCCATCCCCCATTTGCATTACTTCTTTTGCCACAGCAGCCCAAGTTTCCCTCCTCTGTTTAGCCATCTCCCCCCATAGATTACGGTGTGCCCCTGGGATGGGATCTGACTCTTTAAGGGTGCTATGCTGCTGGCACTTCGGTACCGAGACCGAGTTCTCGCACGGGGAAGGCGGTGGAGCAGGAGCTGACTCGCGCGGGGGAAGCGGCCCCCCCGCTGCTGGAGCTGACAGTGAAACCGGAGTCGACTCGTGCGGGGGAAGTGACCCCCCCGCCGGAGCTGGCCCGCTCGGGGTAAGCGGCGGAGGCAAAGGTGGCGGCGGAGGCGCAGCTGGCTTGCTCCCACCCCCACCATCCGACCCGCCTGAAGCTGGCGGCGGAGGCAAAGCTGGCTTGCTCTTACCTCCACCATCCAACTCGCCCTCCCCCTCTGACAGGAAGGGTGCAGATGGTTCCACTGTATCTAAGGGAAAATTTTCCACACCATTTTGCTGGGGACCCATAGGCATAAGTATCTGAGTTGCAGAAGGTGCTAAGGGATCATCCTCACGACCATACCCTATATTCCTCTTATGAGCTTCTGTCGCCCTTTCTGCTGCCTTTCTCTCAGAGACCTGCTGAAGTAACGTATTATACACCACCCGCCATAACTTGCCAAATTTCTTTGCTGACTTATCATCATCTAACACTGCATCCCACAGGATATCCCCAAACTTTTTCCACTCTGCTATCTCATGAACTGTATATGAATTAGGAAAAATTCCTTTAGAATGACCATAAGCTAATAACCCTGGTAATTCCTTTTTTAAATCTATCCCTTTTACTCCTCGCCTATCTAAATATGAGGAGAAGGGATCGTATGTCGCTTGCCTATCCATACCTATATATCAGCGCGCGCTGTTGCAGCCCTTCCAGGCTCCTGCGACACGTAGAGACTTGAGTCACCGTTGTGATCCTCAAGGGTGCTTTTAAAATCCGGCACCGTCCCGGCTGCAAGGACTCTCACCCAACTTCCTCGACCGTGGCGAATTTATAATCCAAGAGAGCGAACGTTCAGAGTGCTTGTCCGCATTCTCCACCATTTGTCGGAGGAAGGAGACCCAGACACCAGTTGGTTCATCCAAGTCCAATTTATTGATCGAATACGGCGGGTTAAATATAGTTCTTAATAAGCTTCATACATATTGCAAAAGTTGAGCTCAGGATTGGTTAGTTACATATCAGCAACTACACCTACTTCTACATTCTTGTGCTTATTCTTCTGTTACATTCTGCAGATATTCAGGACTAATCTCACCTCCCTTTCCTCATGTTGCAGCAAGGCCATCTGGCATTCTTGCCTGTCAGCAGTCACTGAATCAGAGACTGCTGACCTCCCTCTTTCAGCTTAACCAGTGGCATTATGTCAGTATGGCCTTTCTCAGCTAACCAACTCTTAATAAAATCCTCCACAGTCCAGGTTTCTGTATCTCCAGAGGAAGGGGCTGATCAGTGCCATGGGGGCAGTACAAAGATGGGGCCAATGGGGGAATAGGGAGGGAGTGGCTGAGGGACACAGAACAAGGGGAAGGAGTCAATGGGGTTGAACAACTTTTGAGGGAAGCTTCTTGTGTCTCCCTAACCCAGGGAATGCCTCTCAGGGTCTCCACAACTGCAGAGTGTCCAAATGGCCCCTTGGTTCTTTTGGGCTCCTCAGGATCCCAGTGGCCCCTTGGCTGCATGAGGCCCAGCTGTGTCACACTGGCCCCTTGCTTCCATTGGGCCCCACAGTGTCACAATTGTCCCCCCCTTAGTTCCAAGAGGCCCCACAATGTCACAATGGACCTTTGGTTCAACAAGTCCCACATTGTTCCATGAATCCTTAGTTCCATGGGGCCCTGTAGTGTCACAATGGTCCCTTGGTTCCGTGGTGCCACGCAGTGCCACCATTGCCCTTTGGCCCAACAGGGCCTCATGGTGTCACAATGGACTCCTTGGTTCCATGGGGACACAAAGTGCCACAATGACCCTTTGGTTTCTCAAGGCCTCAAAGTGTAGAAATAGCCTCCATGGTTCCATGAGGCCCTTCTGTGTCAAAATGGACTTTTGGTTTCATGATGCCCCAGAGTGTCATAGTGGTCTCCTTGGTTCTGCACTTTAAGTATCCCCCCTTGGTCCCTTGGAGCTCCTCAGTGTCACTACTGTGCCCTTGGTTCAATGAGGCTTTGCTGTGTCACAATGGCCTCCATGGTTCCATGATGTCCTGCAGCAGAGCAATGGTCTCCTTGGTTCCATAGTGTCAGAATGGCCCCTTTGTCCCATGGAGCCCCACAGTGTCACTGTGGTCTCCTTGATTCCATAAGGCCCTGCAGTGTCACAATGGCCCCTTGGTTCCAATGGGTTACAAAGGGCCATAATGTTCTCCATGGTTCCATGAGGCCCTGCAATCTCCCAATGGATCTGCAGTGTCACAAGGCTGCCTTAGTTCCACGAGGCCCTGCAGTGTCATGGTATCCCCTTGGCTCCATGAGGCAAAGCAGAATCAGAATGGCCCCTTGGTTCCATGGAGCACCACGGTGTCACCACGGTTCCTTTGGTTCCACAGGGCCCCGCAGTGTAACAATGGACCTTTAGTTCCATGAGGTTCCTCAGTGTCTCAGTGGCCCCTTGGCTCCAGGTGGCCCTGCTGTGTCACAGTGCCAGGTGGTTCCATGAGGCCCCACACTGTCCAAATGTTCTCCTTGGCTCTGGGAAGCCCCACAGAGCCACAATGGACCCTTGGTTCCAGGAGGCCTTGCTGTGTCACAATGGACTTCTGGTTCCAGGAGCTTTCGCACTGTCAACAATGGTCTGAGCACCACAGTGTCACCATGGATGCTTTGTTCCATGAGGTTCCATAGCATAACATGATCCCAGTGATTCCAGAAGGTTCTGCAGTGTCACAATGGACCATTGGTTCCATGCATCCCCACACTGTCACAATGACCCCATGGGTCCAGGAGCTTCCACACTGTCAGCAGTGGTCTCCTTGGTTCCATGAGGCCTTGCTCTAATACAATGGACTTTTGGTTCCATGGGGTTCCACTGCATCACAATGGACCCTTTGTTCCATGGGGTTCCACAGTGTCACAGCTGAGTCCTTGGTTCTGTCAGCCTCTGTTGTCACCAAATGTCAAAAATATCAGAATAAGGCTCCTTAACACTAATTTGGCTTTTCAGAGGGTATCAATTATTGAGGCCTAAGGTCAACAATGGGATAACTCCTTAGGTTATGAGGACATGAAATTCTACCAGTCTGTTGCTCATATACAGTCTCTAAATGTGAATTACAATTTACCCATTTCCAGAAAACCCACCCCAAGTTCCCAGATTCAGACCTTGTTTTCTCTATCCCTGCACCCTTGAGCTAGATGTCTTCTTCTTCTCTTTCCACCATCCTTGCTGGGAAAGCAGCCCCTGCATGCCTTGTTGCTGTGCTGAAAGTTCACAGGCAGGGTAAACATGGAATGAACCCTTTTGGTATCAGCCCCAGGCTTTGTGTGGGCAGGCAGAGGCAGGCAGGAGGCAGAGCTGTCAGCAAAGGAAGGGGCCAGCCAGGTGGGGCAGCCGGGGGATGCCGACAGCCTGCAGGGACAGAGGCGCAGGGCAGGGACAGCGTAGCACAGCCTGGGCTGCACAGGGCACAGGCATGTGCAGCAGCTGCAAGACAGCCCTGCCAGAGCCAACTTGGGCAGCATTTTGGCCATGGCTGCTGGGCCTGGGCCTGAGGCAGGAGCAGGAGACAAGTGACCCTTGCAGGCCTGGGGCCTCATTGCCTCCTTGTCCCTGCTCAGCAGCCTGGCAGGGGCCGCCCCATGCTCCTGCCCTTGCCATTGCACATCCCCACATGCCAGTGCCCATCCTGGCAAGAGCCCTGAGCAAGGAGGGAGGGACAGCATCTGCCTGGCTGGCGGTTGGGGCTCAAAGTCTTTGGTTACCTCAGAGGTCTTTTATAAGCTACCGCCGTGAGGGGAGCAGGACGGCACATAGAGGGCACAGTGAAGAATAAATCCATTGAGAACAGGTACAGACAGTCCAGTTCTGAACAGCACAAACTGGTGCCAGAATTGAGCAGGGCCTGTTGTTTCAGGACTGCTTCCTATGGGAAACCTCCTGCTTCCTATGGCAGATATCCCGCTCCAGTCAGGCCAGCACACCTGGGTTAGAATTTTAAGGGTGTCATCTCAGTCCTTGGGGAGGGCTTCAATCTCTGTCCTTGACAGCAGTTGTGAGGCAGATGAGGGATCTTTGGACCGTCTCTTACAGAATGACAATCCAAAGCATAAAAACTTTATGCATTTTCCTGTAGAAAAAAGTAATTAATTAATAAATGATAATTATTTGTTCTAATTTATTTATAATAGTGTTATTCTATATTTGTATTACTGAATTTTATATTTATATTTACAAATCCATACATATTAGAGCAAGAAAAAGATTTATTGGTTATTGGTTCTAAGTAACACAATTCCCTTCATTAATTAATTGACCATTGATTTCTCCTTCCTTAAGGTATTAGTCCTATTTAAAATCCTTTTGTCATCTTTTTAATAATTTTCACAGACAGGGTAAAAGGGGACACTTAGGGGACCCTGGAGACATTTCTGGGGCCCATTTGGGGCAGTTTTGGGTCTAGGGAGGGAATTCGGAGAGAACTTGAGGGTCTGGAGGACAACTGGGGGGAGCCGGGTGGGCACTTGGAGGGGCACTCAGGGATTCTGAGGGACAGTTTGGCGTCCGGGGCAGAACCTAGGGATCCAAGGGGGCCCTTGGAGGTCACGGAGGGGAATTTGGGGCCCTTTGGGGTCTGGGCGGGCCCTTGGGGGACTCGAACGGGGCTCTCTGGGGTGTGGGGGGTGATGGGAGTTGTAAGCGCGGGTATCATAGGGTTTAATGGCGCCGCGGAGCATCACGGGAGTTCTGGGCTCAGCTGAAAGGCTCTCGGCGGAGCGCGAGGCATGACGGGAGATGAAGTTCCGACTAAAATAGTGCTGTGCGAGGGCCGCGGAGCATGATGGGAGCTGTAGTCCCGGAAGTGGTTCGAGCGCGATGTTGGGGGGTTCGGGAAGGCTCTTGGGGGACACTTTTTTGTCCGAGCCGCGTCTTCGGATCCTCGGGGGGGAACGTAAACGGTTCGGGAGCACTTGGGGGGGATTCGGGGAGCTTCAACGGGGCTCTTTAGGGCGCGGGGCACGGCAGGAGTTTTAGGCGCGGGACTGTGTTCTGAGGGGCTCTGGGGCCGCGGGGGATGAGAGGAGATGAATTCCCAGAAGTGGCTGTACTGGGCATCTGTGGGGTTGGGAGCACCCAGGGGGTCCGGGGATGCTTTTGGGGGCTCCCGAATGGGCGCTGAGGGGACACCGAGGGATCCTGGAGGGTCTGAGGGACACTGATGGGACTGATGGGGGCGGATCCCGGTTTCTGTGGAGCGCGAGGCATGACGGGAGTGGCAGTCCCGGCTCCAATAAGGCTCAATTGGGACGCAGGGCATGGTGAGATTTGTAGGTAAAAAAAATGATGGCGCCCCCCTAAACACCGCCCCCGAGGCCTCGATCTCTGGCGATGATTGGCTGCCAGCAGTGATAAGTGGGAGCCTCAGCAAATGGGAGCCGGTAGAGGTGGGAACAGCCCATTCACCCTCCTCCAGTCCCTCCCAGTACAGACCAGTTCATCCTCAGTACAGCCCAGTACAACCCCAGTGTCCCTCCAGTCCCTCCCAGTACAGCCCAGTCCCTCCCAATACACCTGAGTTCATTCCCAGTCCCTTCCAGTTCACCCCAATATCATCCAGAGGATGCCCCTGTGCCCCCAGTCTTCTCAGCAATATCCCCAGGGTGCCCGGTTTGCCCCAGTATCACTCCCAGTAAGTCCCAGTGTACCCCACAGTCCATCCCAGTCCACCCACATTCCCCCTCAGCATTCCTCGTGTACCCAGGATGTCCCTGTCTTTCCCAGTATCAATCCCAGTATGTCCCAGTGTCTCCCACACCGTTCCCAGTGTTCCCCAGTATGTCCCAGTCCTCCCCAGGTTTCCAAGGACAGTTTAATTTCTCTCGGTGGCTGTGGCAGCCAAACCCAGCAGTGGGGTCAGTGCAGTGCCCATGGCCACAGCCCCTTGCAGTGGCCCAGTGCAGCTTGGGCTGATGATCCACCCTCACAGCTGGCCCAGGGCAGCTCTGCAGTGGCTTTGGTGGCACCTGGGGCTGGCACACACCTGAGCAGTGTGTCTGTTTGCAGTGGGGAAACTCAGCATTTTCAGATTGCTTGAAAAACTACAAAAAGGGAAAACCCCTCTTAGGCTGAGTGCAGCCAGCTCTGCAAGAACAGCAGGTCCCAGGGGAGTGAGGACAGACAGGATGGGGCTGGGCAATGTGGAGCAAGGTTGTCCACGCTGGGTCAGAGCTCCAGGCACAGCTTCTGTGAGCAGGCCAGAGCTGCTGAGGAGAGACCCTGTGTCAATATCAATCACAGAATGCTGCAATCAACTCTGCTCTAAAGAGAAATAAAATAAAATACTTCATTTAAAAGAGAAATGTGTATTTCTTACAAGTTCTTTGAAATCTTTCTCCATAATTGGACTAGGACAATTTTAATGACCTCTCAGGGGTTTGATGTTGTTTACATCAGACTCAGTCCCTGAGAGTGTCTTCAAAAAACTTCTCAAGAACTCAAACTTAAATTTCGACTGCAAAGTTCCTTCAAGTTTTAATGGGTTCCACTGAGGGACATGACTGAGGAAGTGTCTCCAGGCTCCAGGGACAGCAGAACACTGGAGGCAGTGATGACAGCTGGGGACAAACAAGGCCAAGGTGTCTCTGGTGCTGAGCAAAGCTGGATGTGTTTGAGGAATGCAAAGGGCCAAGGCCTGAGCCCCAGCCCCTGGCCAGGCAGATGCTGTCCCTCCCTCCTTGCTCAGGGCTCTTGCCGGGATGGGCACTGGCATGTGGGGATGTGCAATGGCAAGGGCAGGAGCATGGGGCGGCCCCTGCCAGGCTGCTGAGCAGGGACAAGGAGGCAATGAGGCCCCAGGCCTGCAAGGGTCACTTGTCTCCTGCTCCTGCCTCAGGCCCAGGCCCAGCAGCCGTGGCCAAAATGCTGCCCAAGTTGGCTCTGGCAGGGCTGTCTTGCAGCTGCTGCACATGCCTGTGCCCTGTGCAGCCCAGGCTGTCCCACGGTGTCCCTGCCCTGCGCCTCTGTCCCTGCAGGCTGTCGGCATCCCCCGGCTGCCCCACCTGGCTGGCCCCTTCCTTTGCTGACAGCTCTGCCTCCTGCCTGCCTCTGCCTGCCCACACAGAGCCTAGGGCTGATACCAAAAGACTTCATTCCATTTTTACCCTGCCTGTGAACTTTCAGCACAGGAACAAGGCATGCAGGGGCTGCTTTCCCAGCAAGGATGGTTGGAAGAGAAGAAGACATCTGGCTCAGGGGTGCAGGGATAGAGAAAACAAGGAATGAATCTGGAAAGTTGAGTTTGATTTTATGCAAGTCGGTAAATTGTAATTCACATTTAGGGACTGTATATAATCAACGTACTGGTAGAATTACATGTCCACATAGGGTTAGGAATTATCCCATGTTGGACCTCAGGCCTGAATACATGATTCCCTCTAAAATAGCAAATGACTGTTAATGAGGCTTTTTCGGATATCTCCGAGATTTGCTGGCAGTGGGGCCTCACATAGCCAAGGAGTCAGCTGTGACCCTGTGTAAACTCATGAAACAAATGGTCCATGGTGACACAGCAGAACCCCATGGAACCAAAATCCATTTTGGCACATTGGGGCCTCATTGAACCAATGGTCCATTGTGATAGTGCGGATCCAAGGAGACCATTCTGACCCTGAGAAACCTCTTGGAACCAAGGGGCCATTGTGACACAGCAAGGCCTGGTGGAACCATGGGTCCATTGTGACACTGCAGAACCTCACGGAGCCAAGGTGACTGTGTTCTACAGAGGAACCTCATGGAACAAAGGGTCCATGGTGACACTGCAGAACCAAGGAGACTGCTGCTGGCAGTGTGAGAGCTCATGGAACCAGAAGTCCATTGGGACACAGCAAGGCCTGATGGAACCAAGGGTCCCTTTTTAAACTGTGTGGCCTCATGGAACCATGAGCCATTGTGACACAGCGTGGCCACACGGAGCCAAGGGGCCACTGTGACACTGCAGATCCAAGGAGACCATTGGGACTGAGGAACCTCATGGAAGCAAGAGTCCATTGTTCCACTGTGGGGCCCTGTGGAACCAAGGGGAGCACAGTGACATTGTGGGTCCTCATGCAACAATGGAGAGTGTTCTGACACTTTGGGACCCGCTCGAACCAAGAGACCATTAGAGCATGACAGGCCCTGATGGAATCAAGGGGACTACAGTGACACTGTGAATGTCCATGGGATGAATGGTCCATTCTGACACTATTACATGACTTGTGAATGTTCGTCAGGGTGAGAGATAGACGAGAATCTTGCTTCATGATCAGAAGGCTGGATTTATTGATATATGATATATAATACATTAAAACAATGCTAATAGAATAGAGAGAAAAGTTGCAGAAGCTTGCTAAGCTAAGAAGAGAATAGGAATCCGAATGCATAACAAAGTTCTGTGTCCAGGCAGAAAGCAAGCAAACTCTCCTGTGAGTGGTCAGCACATCCAAACACTCACAGAAGACCAATCACAGCTGCACCTGTTGCATTCCACACCAGCTGATAAGAATTTACATTCTTCTTCTGGGGCCTCAGCTTTCCAGAAAGGAAAAACTCCTAAAGAAAAGATTTTCCACAAAAGATGTCTGTGACATGACACCGTGGAACCACCGATTCCATGGTGACACTTTGGGCATCATGGAACCAAAGGTCCATTGTGACACAGCAGGGCCTCATGGAACTATGGAGGCCATTTTTACACTTGGAGGCCTTGTGGAACCAAAGGGCCATTGTGGCACTTCAGAGCCTTGTGGAGCCAAGGGGACCATAGTGACACTTTGGGGCTGCATGAAACCAATGGTCTGTTGTGACACTGCCAGGCCTTATGGGATCATGGAGACCATTGTGACACTACATGGCCTCATGAAAACAAGGAACCATTGTGACACAATACAGACTTGGCAGGCCAAGGGGCAGTTGTCACACTGTGTGGGGCACCATGTAACCAAGGAGGCCATTGTGACACTGCAGGTCCCCATGGAACTAAGGGTCCCCATGGAACTAAGGATCCATGGAACAGTGCAGGACCCCATGGAACCAAATGTCCATTGGGACATTGTGGGGCCTCATGGAATCCTGGAGGCCGTGATGACACTTGGAGGCCTCGTTGAATCAAGGGGCTCTGCAGGGCCTCATGGAACCAAGGAGACCCTTCTGACATTGTGAGTCTCCATGGAACCATGGAGACCATTGTGACACTGCGGCACCAAGGAGACCCCTGTGCCACTGCAAGGCCTCATGGAAGCAAGGGACCATTGTGATACTCTGGAGCCCCATGGAAACAAGAGGCCAGTGTAACCCATCTGGGCCTGATGGAACCAAGGATCCAATATGACACCACCACTGTTACACTGCAGGGCCCCATGGAAACAAGGGAACAGGGAACAGGTCTGGTTGGCTTGGTCTGACTGGTCCAACTGCCCTTGGCATGTTGAGGGTCTCTTCTCATGTACCCCTGAAACCCTAGGGCTCTGGGCCTTCCTTCAAATGGAAAAGAACTGCCTTTCTCATTCAAGCATCCATGGCCAAAAAAGGATTCCGTCTCCAAAATTCCCAATATCCAGGGATTGTTCCCAGACAAAATCTGCCATTGCCAGCAAGTCTGGCTGACCTGGTCTTCCTGAAATTTCGGTCTCACCTGCCTTCAAACACTGAGGCTCCACCCTTTCCTTCCTATGGAAAAGAACTATGTTTTTGCAAGTGCTCATGGCTAAAATTGGGATTCCACCTGCAAAAGTCCTATATCCATTGATTGCTTCTACACAAAAGCTGCCTGTCCAGCCAGGTCTGACTGGCCTTGGCCTCCTGAGGGCTGGCTCTCACCTGCCTTCCAAGCACAGGGGCTCCATTCTTTCCTTTCTATGGAAAAGAACTGGCCTTCTCCTCCAGGGAGAAAGGCTGAAATTGGGATTCCACATATAAAATTTCCAATATCCAAGAGCTCCTCCAAGACAAAGCTGCCAGGACAGACAGACAGGCCTGGCCTTGGCCTCTGGTGACTGCAGTTCATCAGCCCCTGAAACACTGGGGCTGTGTGGTTTCCTTCCTGTGGGGATCATGGTGACACTGTGGGGCCTCGTGGTACCAAGGCCATCACTGTGGCTCTGCTGGGCCGTATGGTCCCAAGGGGCCAGTGTGAAGCAGCAGGGCTTTGTGGAACCAAGAGGCCATTGCTGCATTTCAGGGCCTCATGGAACCAAAGGTCCGTTGTGATCCTGCAGGGCACCGTGGATCCATGGAGAGCATTGTGGAATTGCAAGGCCCCATGGAATCATGGAGAGCATTGTGACACTGTGGGGCCCCACGGAACCAAAGGGCCACTGTGACCCTGCACGGTCTCATGGAAGCACGGGGCCACACTGCAGAAGCAAGGAGAACATTGTGACACTGCAGGGCCTCATGGAACCAAGGGGAGATGGAACAGGTTTGGCTGGTTTGGCCTCCCAGGGGCCACTGAAAAGGTCCAGCTGATCTTAGAATGCTGAGGGCTGCCTCTCATCAGCCCCTGAAGAACTGGGACTCTGTGCTTTCCTTAATGTGGAAAAGAACCATCTGTCTTCCCAGGTTCTCACAGTCAAAACTGATACTCCCTCTGAAAAATTCCCTATATGCAAGGGAATCCATGACAAAAGCTGCCAGGACAGAGAGCTCTGGCTGGCCTTGGCCTCTGTTGGTCACCTCTCATCTCAAGAAAGGCCTGAGGAAAGTATTTGAACAGGTTTGACTACAGGTTTGAACATCAATGGGTCTCTCATCCTCTAAAAAACTCAGCTGCTCTTCTGATCATATGTGTCTTTTGTTTCCTCAGTGTGTCTTATGCATGAAATATTATTTTCAGGTTCATAATATTATTCTTTTCACTCTACCAGTGTTATCTGACACAAAACACCTCCTCTAAATATGGATCCTGGTCACTGTACAAGCAAACAAAAGAAAGAATGCAGCAGGAATGATTTGTCTGTGCTCCCATCTGTCCCATCTCCTCTGGAGCTGGAGGTGCAGCCCCAGCCCTTGGCAGGGCTCAAGGGCTCCCAAGCTCAGCTCCCACCCGGAGAACTTGCAGACCCTGGGCTGCTCCTCTTGGCCCCTGCAGACTCAGCCAGGCTGAGATGGACACCGATGGTTTCTGGGCCAGGCTCTCTGAGCCCAGCCCAGCTCCCTGCAAGCTCTGTCAGCTGCCCTGAGCTCTGGGCAGCACCAAGGGCCTCTCCCCAGCCCAGCCCAGCCGGCTCTGGCCCCACAGCTCTGCTCAGGCCAGGCTGCTCTGGGCACTGCCCTACGGCCTCAGCCCCTGGCAAGGGCCCAGCAGCAGCTGCAGCTGCCACAGGACTCAGCCCCAGCATGGGGGAACGTGCCTGGCCAAAGGAAAGGAGGCTCCCTGGGTGCCCTGCTCTCCTCTGCAGGAGATGCTGAGAGCTCTGCAGCCCCTGCTGCCATCTCATCTGCCCAGGGCAGCACAAGAGCCCCGGCCTTGGGGCCCTCAAGAGCTGCTCCTGCTTCAGGCCCAGGGCCCATCCCAAAGCTGGGCCAGTCACAAAGCTGTGCCCATTTCTGTTCATTTCTGCTTTGATGAGGATGGATCCTCAGCACCTTGTAGGCGTGTGATAAATTTTACTTTTACAGAGGCCTCTTCTTTGTTGAGCTCTTCAGTTCAGGAATTCAGTGACAAAGGCTCATAAACATTTGTTCAAAACACCCAAAAAAGAGAAGGCCAAGGGAATAATTCAAATCTTCAGTTCTTCTGTGCTTAATTAGACAAATTTCAGAAGTGTATTCAAAGTGAATCTATGATATTGAAAACAATGCAGACAGAATTATTTAGTCGTGTTTAGTTTTCTTTTCCTGTTTATAGATTGGTATCAGCAATCCCCAGTAGATATTGATCCCCAGCCCCTCCTCATGCAGTCTGAACAGATATGAAAATCAAGACCCTTCATGGCTGACAATCAATCACATTTTGTCTCTACCCCCTCCCCACCATTTCCCTCATCCAACCCCTGTCACTCAGAGCAGCTGAGGAATGGAGTCATATCCAGGGGTGTTCCCAGGGGTCAGGATTGGGGCCAGGTCACTGAAATCTCTTTATTGCTGATCTGGATGAGGCCATCGAGGGCACCCTCAGTCAGTTCCCAGGTGAGCCCAAGCTGGGTGGCAATGTGGCTGTGCTGGAGGGCAGGAAGCTCTGCAGAGGGATCTGGCCAGGCTGGAGCCATGGGCCCAGCACAATGGGATGAGGTTCACCGAGGCCAAGGGCCACGTCCTGCCCTTGGCTCACAACCACCCCAAATCCCTGGCTGTACCCTGCCCCTGATCCCCACAGCCTGTCCTGTTTCCTTCATCCCTGCACTGCCAGGGACTCTCTGGGACAAGGGAGCTCTGCTCTGGGGATGGAGGGAGGTGCAGGTGCCCCCACTGGATTGGGAACCAGAACTCACCAGGTTTGTGTCCTTTGGGGGTCAGGAACTGGTGGGACTCAGAGCAGAGAAAGTTTCTCTTTATGGCCAACAGACCATGGTTGAAGAGGACACAATTCAATAACAATCATGCTCTTCCCTGAGCCATGTGCATGGTCCCAGCAGCATCTGACATGTCCACCATCTGCAAGTGATTTCCATACTAAAATATCTTTTAGAAAAATATGTTTCTGTGATAGATATAAACACAGTGAAGTTCTTGTATCAGGATGCCCATCCTGGAGTAGGGGCAAAGCAGCCTGAACAGTTCCTGATTTGCAAAGCTGTCAGTGGTACATGGAGAAGGGTTTCAGGCTGCTTTTGGTGTTGAGAAAATGCTTAAACCAGCCTGACTCATTTCAACTCCTCCTGTCCTGGCTGATCTCCCCTCTTTCCCCTTCCACCCATTGGCTTTTGTCTCCCCCCAGGCCGCCTGGTGAAGAGCCTGGCTCTGTGTTCTCCATCCCCTCCTCGCTGGCACTGCCAGGCTGGGATGAGGAGTCCCTCAGCCTTCCCTGCTCCGGGCTGGACAAGCCCAGCTCCCTCAGCCTCTGCTCACAGCCCAAGGGCTCCAGCCCCACCTTGGAGGCCCTTCCCAGGCCCTGCTCCAGCTGCCAGACATCTTTCCTGCCCTGGGGACCCCAAACCAGGCCCCAGTGACCTGGATAATCCATGTCCTTGATGTCCTGGTCACACAGCCCAGCCCCTTGTCCCTGTGTCAGGTTTTGGGGTTGATCTTGTGCAACATCCTTGGTGGAGGCTATGGCTCCAGGTGGGCCAGGGGGATACCAGGGGATATGGGACCCTGCTGAGCATGAGCTGTTCTGGACTTCCGGGGGGAACTTGTGAGGGCGAGCTGGGGCAAAGTGACCAACCCAGTGACCTCACACAGCCCTCCTGTGATGTCACAGCCAAATCTGCAATGTCATAGTCTGCTGTGTGATGTCATAGTCTGTCCTGTGATGTCAGTCCTCTTCAATGTGATATCACACCTGGCTCTGTGATGTCACAGAGACAGTCTATGATGCTGTAGTTGCTCAGTGACCTCACATAACCCACTCTGTAATGTCATAGCCCACTCTGTGACCTCATGTTCCCAGATGATGAATTGTCTACACCAGGTGAGCACTCACAATGCTGGTTCTCCAAAACCCCAGGCCTATGGAAACCACACAATGCCCACTGTGTGAGAAGGGGAACTGAAATTCACCAGCCTCAGTGTCCTGCCATCTCAGCCAGGCTGAATGGAACATTGGGTTCCAGAGAACCAGAGAACCCCAGGACAGAAAATGCATGGGTAAAGGGGAGGGGAAATATGTTAATGACTTTGGGGAAATGATTATCATATGTGTGTTTAGTCCAGGACAATCAATGCATATGTGTGCAAAATACAGAAAATGAACAGAAACCTTGCAGCACTCAGCATGAATGGCTTTGAGAGGACCTATCCACCGTGCATCTGGCCAAATAAAGAATGCCACTTCTTAATGGTACATTGGGGTTTTGGAGTTTTATTATTTTGCCAAATTTTTGGTAACAGTCCCACTCCCAAGGAAAGCTCTGTCTCCTGCTGGTCACAAACAGAGAAGAGCTGGTGGCAGATGTAGTGGTTGGAGGCTGCCTGAGGCAAAATAACCATGAAAAAACAGAGTTTCTAATATTCTATGAAAGAAAGAGGGGCTGCAACAAAACTTCATCACTGGAATTATGGAGGGCAGACGTTGGCTTATTCAGGGTGCAGATTTGGAGAGTACCAGATAAGACACTGACTTTTTAAGGGAAACAGTCCTTAAAAACAAAGGTGTCCAGGAATGATGGACACACCTCAAGAAAGAAAACTTGAGGGAGAAGGAGCAGCATCTGTGCCTCTGTGCTAAAGTTGAGCCAGCTTATTATTGTCCTGGCTGGGCAAAGAGCTTTTGTTAGAACTGAGGGAAAAAAGAGGGTGCATCTCCTTCGGACAGAAGATCAGGCATCTCAGGAATTGTTTAAGGATGTTGTTAGGTCATGCAGAAAGAAAAGTAGAGTGGTAAAAGGTCAATTAAAACATAACCCAGCCACTTGTGTAAAAAATACTAAAAAATGTTTTAAAACGAACCTAATAGCAAAAGGAGGGATAAGTAGAACATCTACTCTTTACTGGAGGCAGTGGGGAATACAATAGGTAAGATAAGGAAAAGCTGAGCCTGCTTAACACTTTCTTTGCCCCAATTTTCAAGAATAAGACAGGTTGTCCTCAGGACAAGTATTCTCCTGAGCTGGTAGTTCAGCACAGGGAGCAGAACAGCCCCCCTGTAATCCAGGAGGAAGCAGCTGGGGACCTGCTTAGCCACTCAGATGCTCACAGGTGTCTCTGGGAGCAGATGGGATCCATCCCAGGGGGATGAGGGAGCTGTGGATGAGCTCCCCAAGCTGCTCTCCATCATTCACCATCAGTGCTGGCTCAGCAGGGAGGTCCCAGAGGACTGGAGGTGCCAATGTGAGCCCATCCCCAAGAAGGGCTGGAAGGAGGAGCTGGGCAACTCCAGGCCTGTCAGCCTGACCTGGGTGCCCGGCAAGGTTATGGAACAGATCACCTTGAGTGCCATCACAGGGCACCCACGGGATGGTCGAGGGATCAGAGCCAGCCAGCGTGGATTTCAATATCTGCATTGATGATCTGCATGAGGGGATTGAGTCCAGCATCAGCAAATTTGCAGATGACACCAAGCTGGGTGTGAGTGTGGTTGTGCTGGAGGGTAGGAGGGCTCTGCAGAGGGCCCTTGACAGGCTGGATCCAGGGCCCAAATCCAAAAAGTTGAGGCTGAACAAGACCAAGTGCTGGGTCCTGCACTTTGGCCACAACAACCCCTGCAGTGCTACAGGCTGGGGACAGAGTCGCTGACCAAGTGCTGGGTCCTGCACTTTGGCCACAACAACCCCTGCAGTGCTACAGGCTGGGGACAGAGTCGCTGGACAGCGGCCAGGCAGAAAGGGACCTGGGGGCACTGATGGACAGCAGGCTGGACATGAGGCAGCAGTGTGCCCAGGTGGGCAAGAAGGCCAATGGCTCCTGGCCTGGATCAGGAATGGTGTGGCCAGCAGGAGCAGGGCAGGGATTCTTCCCCTGCACTCGGCACTGGTGAGGCCACACGTCGAGTGCTGTGTCCAGTTCTGGGCCCCCAATTTAGGAAGGCCATGGAGGGGCTGGAGCGTGTCCAGAGAAGGGCAACAAGGCTGGGAGGGGTCTGGAACACAAGTCCTGTGAGGAGAGCCTGAGGGAGCTGGGGTTGTTTATCCTGGAGAAGAGGAGGCTCAGGGAGACAAGGCAATATCAGGGCAGAGGTTGGACTTGATGATTTCCAAGGTCTTTTCCAGCCTTGCTGATTCTGTGACTCTCTGGAACCACCCTTGGAGCAGTTGCAGGAGGAGCCCTGGGCCTCCTCTTCAGGAGCTCCAGCAGCCCAGGTCCCTCAGCTTCTCCTGCCAGCCCCAAAGCCCATCCTGTCAATCCCGCAGAGCCTCTGCAGCCCCTCCTCAGTTCCCAGAACAGGGAGCCCCAGAGCCAGACACAGCAGCCCAGATGTGCCTCCCTGGCCTGGGGAGCCTCTGGCAAAGGAGCACTCGAGGCAGTGCAGGAGCCTGCAGACAATTCCTGCAGCACTTGCAGGATGATCCTGCTGCCCAAGGGACGTTCCCATGGTGCCAAGACAGGAACTGCAATGGGGAGTGGGGCCAGAAAGGAAAGAGCAAACAGGGATGGGCTGTTTGCAGGGGAGGGGACAGCAGTGCGCAATTGGAAGGTATTTGGGGCAGTAGAGAGGAAAGAAAGCAAAGAAAGGGAAGAAAGCAAATGAGGGTAGGGCTTGAGGCTAGCGGTGCAGAGGGGGGATGTTGTTGGCAGCTCCATGAGGATGCTCTGGGACGCTGCCCTGGGCTGTCCAGCGCACTGGGGATGGATCAGCCCCTGCTCTGCTGCTCCTTCCTGTCTGCCCCAGGGCCCTTGCAGAGCCCCAGCCATGCTGTTTGCATCCAGCCTGCCCACGGCCAGCCTGGGGCTGCTCACGGGGCTTTTCTGTGCTGAGCATTGGCCTAGGCATGTTCTTGAGAGAGCCTGGGCAAGGAGCCTGGAGCCCCCAGGCCCTGGGCTGAGGCGTCAGTGCTGCCCCAGCAGTGCCCATGGCCTGTCCCTGCTGCAGCCCCGGCACTGCCACCCCCAGGGCTCTGCCCGGCCCCAAGAGCACTCAGGCCCTGCAGCAACACCAGGGCCACCAGGGCAGCGGGGCAGGGCCACGGCAGCAGCACTGGCAACACCAACTTGGCACAAACAATGACATCACTTTGTAGAAAATATTTAAAATTTAAAGCAAAGATAAAGAACTTCCAAAATGAAACTTACACGAAGTATTGAAGATTGCTTTTATTACAAGTGATTTGCAGAAACTGGCCAGCAGTTTAGTGTTTCTGAAACCATCCAGTCATTAGCTTCCACACTGCAGCCTTGAGCTCCTGGTTCCTCAGGCTGTAGATGAGGGGGTTCAGGGCTGGAGGCAGCAGCGACTACAGAACTGACAGGGCCAGATCAAGGGATGGGGAGGAGATGGAGGAGGGCTTCAGGTAGGCAAATGTGTTAATGCTGAGGAACAGGGAGACCACAGCCAGGTGAGGGAGGCAGGTGGAAAAGGCTTTGTGCTGTCCCTGCTCAGAGGGGATCCTCAGCACAGCCCTGAAGATCTGCACATAGGAGAAAACCATGAACACAAAACAACCAAAACCTAAAGATGCACCAACCACAATGAGCCCAAGTTCCTTGAGATAAGATTTGGAGCAGGAGAGCTTGAGGATCTGGGGGATTTCACAGAAGAACTGGCCCAGGGCATTGCCGTGGCACAGGGGCAGGGAAAATGTATTGGCTGTGTGCAGCAGAGCAGTGAGAAAGGCACTGGCCCAGGCAGCTGCTGCCATGTGGGCACAAGCTCTGCTGCCCAGGAGGGTCCCGTAGTGCAGGGGTTTGCAGATGGACACGTAGCGGTCATAGCACATGACGGTCAGGAGGGAAACCTTTAATGAAATGAAAAACACAAAAAAAAAGAGCTGTGCAGCACATCCTGAGTAGGAGATGGTGCTGGTGTCCCAGAGGGAATTGTTCATGGCTTTGGGGACAGTGATGCAGATCATGCCCAAGTTGCTGAGGGCCAGGTTTAGCAGGAAGAAGAACATGGGCGAGTGCAGGTGGTGGCCGCAGGCTATGGCGCTGATGATGAGGCCATTGCCCAGGAGGGCAGCCAGGGAGATGCCCAGCAAGAGGCAGAAGTGCAGGAGCTGCAGCTGCCGCGTGTCTGCTAATGCCAGCAGGAGGAAGTGCCTGATGGAACTGCGGTTGGACATTTGCTGTCTCTGGCCATTGGGAACTGTTCATGGAGAAAAGTCAGTGACCGGTTAGGAGAAACTTCTTCCAGCAAAATCAAAGCCTTTTCCCACAGACCCTTCTCCTGTAACACTCTGATACCCTTTATAATTTCCAGCAGATTTTCCTTCAGCTCCAAGTGTGGAGCCCTGGCTGGTGCTTCCTGACTGGGACTTCAGGTTCAGGGCAGGTACACACAGAGGTTTTTATAGTTCAGCCTTGCTGTGCAGACATAGGAGAGGGACAGGGACCTGTCCTCGTGTTCCTCTTTGAATCTCTGTTAACACAGAAGGCCCTGTCAGCATCTCCCCTCCCACTGCCACAGAACAGGAATGGTAAAGTCTCTTTAAATGTACTAGTGTTATTTACAGCTTTTCTTCATCTCCCCTACTGATTATTTTTGGATGTCAGAAACTCTTTGCATTTCTGCTGCCCTCAGGGAGAACCATGAGTTCTCTGAGGCAAGGTGGTGAGTGGAGAGGGAGGGAGGGAGGTCTGTCACCCTGTCCTGTTCCTGGATTCTCTGAGCTTTCACCTTTCCCAGACAGAGGATGATCACCCTCCCATGTTTCCTTTAAAAGCCATCCTGACATTGCTGAGAGCAGATGGATCCCCACAGTCCACCAAATGTCCATCCCCTTCTCAAGGTCTCAGCCCCACGTTTGTACCCAGGGACAGACAGAGCTCATTTCACCAACCCAACAGCATTTTCTCATCACAGACCTTCTTTGTCTCACCATGGGACTTTTAGATAACACAGAGATGCTACAGGACAGGTTTGTATCCTGGAGGAAAGCTCAAAGCTTGGACTGAAATTTCAGGGATATTCCAGGTGTCCTTCTGATGGCATTGGATTGAGGGAGATGCAGCTCCTTCCCTGGCTGCCCTGACCGCATTGCCCAGAGCCAGGCACTGGGGACAGCATCACCCTCAGCCAGCTGTGCCCCCTCCAGAGCCCCCAGGGCCGGGCAGCTGCTCCCAGCCCTGTGCTCTGCCGAGGGAACTGGGCCCGGGACTGCAGAGCTGCCCCACGGCTCTGCTGCAGCTCTGCCTGCACAGGAGGGGCTGCACGCCTTGGAGCCCCAGCCCTGAGGGCAGAGGCTGGGCTGGGGCACAGGAGGGAGGGGGCTTGTTCAGAGGGAGGGGCTGCACTGGAGGGGATCCTCTGGGCATCTCTAAGCTCTCCCTGCCACAGCATTGCTGGGGTTTGTTTTCTCTGATTGCCCAATCTTCTCTCTGCTTGCTGGAGATTTCCCTCCTGCAGGTATTTCCCTGTGCCTGATCTCTCCCTGACAGAACTCACAGACCCCAAATCTCTGTGCCCTCTCCTTGGCCCTACAGAACCCTGCCTGTTTGCAGGGCACTGGCTGGGGCAGGTTCTGTTTGCAGGTGGGACAAAGGACAGCTCAGACTGAGCCTGATGGGTCCAGCAAAGGGGATGCTGGTGCTGTCCATGGGCAGAGTGGCTGAAAATACATTAGGGATCTCCTGTGAATCTACGGAACACTAAAATAACAGTTCCAATGTCTCAGGAACTTTTAAAATTTCATAAATAATAATTCAGAACTAATCTTTAATATTAATCCTCCTGCTCCCTGCCATTTTTCAATATTAGGAAACGGAATACAAAGTCTTTGGAAATGTCCTAATTTTTAATGAAATCCTTGGGTTGGAAATATTTTATGACTGACCAGCATTCCTCAGCATGTCAAAGCTTCATGAGCATTTCACATCCCCTGCACCAGAAATATTCAGAGATTTACTTACAGAGTCTGGAGGCATTGGGATGTACCAGCTTTAGGAGATGGCTCCAGGGGCTGCAGCTGCCTTGTCCATCAGCCAGAGGTTCCTGTGCCAAGGGCTGGCAGTGATTGTGCCCCAGCACTTCTCAGCACCTTCCCAGCTCTGAGTGATTGAAGCTCTCTGTGCGTCTCTGCTGCACCCAGGGTGGCTGCAGGCAGTGCCCCAACCCTGCTGGGCTGGTAGAGCAGCTGCTCCTCAGGAGAAATGTCTTTGTCAAGCTCTTCTTGGTTTTCAAGGAGCTGCCTCTGTGCCAGAAGCCCAGCCCAACTCAGCAGCACAGACACAGCACAAGGACTTTAATGACCCTCTTGGGGATTTGGTGTTCTTTACATCAGAACCAGTCCCTTAGGGTGTCTTCAAAAAATTTCAAAAGAACTCAAACTTAAATTGAAATTCTGTAGTTTATTGAATTTTTTTTGGGTCCCACTGAGGAACTCAACTCAGAAAGTGTCCCCACGTTCCAGTCAGAGCAGAACACTGGAGGCAGTGATGACAGCTGGGGACAAACAAGGCCAAGGTGTCTCTGGTGCTGAGCAAAGCTGGATGTGTTTGAGGAATGCAAAGGGCCAAGGCCTGAGCCCCAGCCCCTGGCCAGGCAGATGCTGTCCCTCCCTCCTTGCTCAGGGCTCTTGCCGGGATGGGCACTGGCATGTGGGGATGTGCAATGGCAAGGGCAGGAGCATGGGGCGGCCCCTGCCAGGCTGCTGAGCAGGGACAAGGAGGCAATGAGGCCCCAGGCCTGCAAGGGTCACTTGTCTCCTGCTCCTGCCTCAGGCCCAGGCCCAGCAGCCATGGCCAAAGTGCTGCCCAAGTTGGCTCTGGCAGGGCTGTCTTGCAGCTGTTGCACATGCCTGTGCCCTGTGCAGGCCAGGCTGTGCTACGGTGTCCCTGCCCTGCGCCTCTGTCCCTGCATCCCCCGGCTGCCCCACCTGGCTGGCCCCTTCCTTTGCTGACAGCTCTGCCTCCTGCCTGCCTCTGCCTGCCCACACAAAGCCTAGGGCTGACCCAGACTCCTTCTGGGGGCCATGTTGCACCCCAGCCCTGCCCTAGGAGGGAAATTCCTTTCTCTCTGGGTCCTGTCTGGCGCTCCCTACCTGCCCTTTGCATTAATTCTTTATCTGTGTGTTCTCTGCTATGTCAAAAGGAGCCACCATCTCTGAAACCACTGTTCAGTCCCTCCGAGGATTCTTCTCTGCTGTCCTCAGTCTCCACCCCACTGAACAGAGAGCTCCACTGTCCCTATATTGTGCTCATGTGCTTGAGGCCTCCAAACCCCACCTTGGGAGATCGATGGGCCCTCTCCAAGGTAATGGCAAATGAAAACATTCTGCTCATAGTCTAAGAAAATCACCTCAGGACAAGATCAGTCAGACCTTTGTGTCCTGGCTACTTTTGCCTTGGAGCAATCCTTGGATAGATGGGATTTTTTAGGCCGAATTTCAGTTTTGCCCATGGGCACTTCGATGTGAACAATGATTCTCTTCCATTGGAAGGAAAACAGACGCCCAGTGTTTCAGGGGCAGATGAGCGGCAGCAACCAAGGGCCAAGACGAGCCAGACCTTTCTGGAATTGCAGCTTGTGCCTGAGAGAAATCCTTGGATACACATAATTTGGGAGATAGAATACAAGTTTTGGCCAGTGGTCTCTTGATGAAAAGGCCGTTTCTTTTCCATTTGAAGGAAAGCAGAGAGCCCCAGGGTTTGATGGTAGATGAGAAGCAGCTCCTGGGAGGCCAAGCCAGCCAAACTCGTCTCTCCTGGCAGCTTTTTATTGGGACCTATCCTTGGATATATGAAATTTAGGGGCCAAATCTCAAATTTGGCCACGGCCCCTGGACGAGGAGACTGTTCTATTTCCATCACAAGGAAGGCAGAAAGCCCCAGTGTTTCAGGGGTAGATGACAGGTGGCCATCAGAGCCCACAGCGCCAGCCAGAGCTGGCAGATTTTGTCTGGGAGAAACCCTTCATATAGTGAATAGTTTAGGAGGAGTAGCAATTTTGGCCATGGAGGAATAAGAAGATTCTTTTCCATAGGAAGGAAAGCACAGAACCCCAGTGCTTCAGGGGCTGATGAACTGCAGGCACCAGAGACCAAGGCCAGCCAGACCTGTTTGTAATGGAAGCTTTTGTGTAGGGGCAATAATTGGATATCGGACTTCTGGTGGTAGAAACCCAATTTCAACCATGGGCACCTGGTGAAGGATGGTTCTTTTCCCTTAGGATGGAAAGGGCAGAGCCCCAGTGTTTCAAGGCAGAATTCAGGCAACCACCAGAAGCCAAGGCCAGCCAGACCTGTCTGTACTGGGAGATCTTGTCTGGGAGAAAAAACCCTTGAATGCAGGAATGTTGGAGGACAAGTACCAGTTTTGGTCATGGGTGCTTGTGCAGGAGGGATATTTCTTTTCTTCCACAGGAAGGAAAGCACAGAGCCCCAGTGTCTGAAGGCAGGTGAGACCCAGCTCTCAAGAAGACAAGGTCAGCCAGACGGGTTGTAATGGCAGCTTTTATGTGGGAGAAATCCCTGGATATTGGGAATTTTGGAGGGGGAATCCCATTTTGGCCATGGATGCTTGAATGAGAAGAGCAGTTCTTTCCCATTTGAAGGAAAGCCCAGAGCCCCAGGGTTTCAGGGGTACAAGAGAAGAGACCCTCGACATGCCAAGGGCAGTTGGAGCAGTCAGGCCAAGCCAACCAGACCTGTTCCCTATTTTCTTGTTTCCATGGGGCCCTGCAGTGTCACAGTGGTGGTGTCATATTTGATCCTTGCTTCCATGAGGCCCAGATGTGTCACACTGGCCTCTTGTTTCCATGGGGCTCCAGTGTCACAATCGTCCCTGGCTTCCATGAGGCCTTGCAGTGTCACAGGGGTCTCCTTGGTACCACAGTGTCAAAATGGTCCCTTGGTTCCATGGGGACTCACAATGTCAGAAGGGCCTCCTTGGTTCCATGAGGCCCTGCAGAGCCCCTTGATTCAACGAGGCCTCCAAGTGTCACCATGGCCTCCAGGATTCCATGAGGCCCCACAATGTCCCAATGGACCTTTGATTCCATGGTGTCCTGCACTGTTCCATGAATCCTTAGTTCCATGGGGCCCTGGAGTGTCACAACGGCCTCCTTGGTTCCATGGTGCCACACAGTGTGACAACTGCCCCTTGGCCTGCCAAGACTTCATAGTGTCACAATGGTTCCTTGCTTCCATGAGGCCTTGCAGTGTCACAATGGTCTCCATGATCCCATAAGGCCTTGCAGTGTCACAACAGACCATTGGTTTCATGGAGCCCCATAGTGTCACTGTGGTCCCTTTGGCTCCACAAGTGTCTGAAGTGCCACAATAACTCTTTGGTTTCTCAAGGCCACCAAGTGTAAAAATGGCCTCCATGGTTGCATGAGGCTCTCCTCTATCACAATGGCTCATGGTTACATGACGCCACAGAGTTTAAAAAGGGACCCTTGGTTCCATCAGGCCTTGCTGTGTCACAATGGACTTCTGGTTCCATGAGCTCTCACACTGCCAGCAGCAGTCTCCTTGGTGCTGCAGTGTCACCATGGACCCTTTGTTCCATGAGGTTCCTCTGTAGAACACAGTCACCTTGGTTCCGTGAGGTTCTGCAGTGTCACAATGGACCCATGGTTCCACCAGGCATTGCTGTGTCACAATGGCTCCTTGGTTCCAAGAGGTTTCTCAGGATCACAATGGTCTCCTTGGATCTGCAGTATCACAATGGACCCTTTGTTCAATGAGGCCCCAATGTGCCAAAATGGATTTTGGTTCCATGGGGTTCTGCTGTGTCACCATGAACCCTTAATTCCATGAGTTTGCACAGTGTCACAGCTGACTCCTTGGTTCTGTGAGGCCCCACTGCCACCAAATCTCTGAGATATCCGAAAAAGTCTCCTTAACAGTCATTTGCTATTTGAGAGGGAATCATGTATTCAGGCCTGAGGTCCAACATGGGATAACTCCTAACCCTATGTGGACATGTAATTCTACCAGTATGTTGCTTTTATACAGTCCCTAAATGTGAATTACAATTTACCAACTTCCATAAAATCAAACCCAACTTTCTAGATTCACTCCTTCTTTTCACTATTCCTGCCCCCTTGAGCCAGATGTCTTCTTCTCTTCCAGCCATCCTTGTTGTGAAAGCAGCCCCTGCATGCCTTCTTCCTGTGCTGGAAGTTCACAGGCAGGGTAAAAATGGAATGAAGTCTTTTGGTATCAGCCCTAGGCTTTGTGTGGGCAGGCAGAGGCAGGCAGGAGGCAGAGCTGTCAGCAAAGGAAGGGCCCAGCCAGGTGGGGCAGCCGGGGGATGCCAAGAGCCTGCAGGGACAGAGGCGCAGGGCAGGGACACCGTAGCACAGCCTGGCCTGCACAGGGCACAGGGATGGGCAGCAGCTGCAAGACAGCCCTGCCAGAGCCAACTTGGGCAGCACTTTGGCCATGGCTGCTGGGCCTGGGCCTGAGGCAGGAGCAGGAGACAAGTGACCCTTGCAGGCCTGGGGCCTCATTGCCTCCTTGTCCCTGCTCAGCAGCCTGGCAGGGGCCGCCCCATGCTCCTGCCCTTGCCATTGCACATCCCCACATGCCAGTGCCCATCCCAGCAAGAGCCCTGAGCAAGGAGGGAGGGACAGCATCTGCCTGGCCAGGGGCTGGGGCTCAGGCCTTGGCCCTTTGCATTCCTCAAACACATCCAGCTTTGCTCAGCACCAGAGACACCTTGGCCTTGTTTGTCCCCAGCTGTCATCACGGCCTCCAGTGTTCTGCTCTAACTGGAACCTGGGGACACTTTCCCAGTCGTGTCCATCTGTGGGACTCATTAAAACTTCAAGAAACTTCAGAGTTTCATTTTAAATTTGAGTTCTTGAGAAGTTTTTTGAGCACTCTCTTAGGGACTGGGCTGATATAAACAACACCAAATTCTTAAGAGGCTCATTAAAGTCCTTGTGCTGTGCCTGTGCTGCTGAGCTTTAAAGGAACAGCTCTTCCCAGCACCAGCTCCTCTCCCAGCCCAGCAGGGCTGAGGGCTCTGCCTGCAGGCACTGAGGGGACAGGAGCCAGGTAGAGACAGGCTGAAGGCAATCAGGATTGGGAAGACATTGAGCTGAGACTTCACTCGGAGAAAGATCTTCACAGCCCTTTGCATGGTGAGTGTGTGGGTGCAGGGCAATGTCCCCTGTGCTCCTGGGGGGATCTCCTGAAGCTGACCCAGGACAGGACTGATGTGACTGTAAGGATGGCTCTGCTGCTGTTTCTGCTTTGCGGGAGGATGTGCTGCAGAGCGGGGCTGCCCTGGGCACCGTCAGAGGGACAGGGCAGGACGGCTCCTGCTGCCAGGGATGGCTGCAGGGGGTGAAGCTGGGGCTGCAGCCAGGGCTGCCCAGAGCTCCAGCTCATGCCCAGGGTAGCTTTACATGAGCTCATTCAGGGCAGGAGTTTCCTGCTTGGGTCTCTGCTTTCCTGAATCTGTACTCCCACTTTTCCCTGGCTCAGCTTGGTGGCAATAGAAAATTAACTGTGCAGGTTAGAGCAGGGGCTGTGACTCTTAAACCATCAACCTGAGGATTCCTGGGCACCTCAGCAAGTGCCTGCACCTACCCAGTCTCCAGATCCATGCAGCATCACCTTTCCATGGTGCCCAGGCTGGGGAAGCTACTCTTTAATCCCTGCAGGGCCCAGCAGCTGCAGGGCAGGGCCGGCCCAGGGGCTGGGCTGGGCTCTGGCATCTCTGGCAGGGAAGGAGCCCGGGGCCACAGGAGCAGCTCGGGCTGGGACAGCTCCAGCAGCAGAGCCGTGGGCAGGGAGGGAGGGAGGCAGTGCGGAGGGAAGCCCTGCTGCAGGGCAGATGTGGGACCTGCCGGGCCTGCCCTGCAGGGCACACACTGCCCTGAGGAGCACAGCTCTTGTGTCCCCTCACAGGCAGCACAGCCCTCAGCCCGGGGGCTCGGGGCCCTCAGTCCCTCCTGGGCCGGCACAGCAGCCCCAGAGATAAAGGGCATCTCTGCGGCCATGTGCCCATTCCCTGCTGACCGGGGCCTGAGGGCCACTGTCCTGCCCTGCTGCTGCCTGGCAGGGGCTGGCCAGGGCTGGCCAGGGAAAGGCTTTTCCTCAGGCCCGGCTCTCTCTCTCTGTCTCCTTGCCTTGCCCAGGTGCTGCTGCCATTGCTGAGGGGCTCTCTGCAATGGCAGTTCCAGCTGCAGGGCCAGGCCCAGCCCTTGGGCTCCTCCTGTGTAGGCTGAGCACAGCAATGGGGTGTCCCAGCTCCCTGTGCCCGGGCAGCTCTGGGCAGGGCAGCCTGGGAGGCTGGCAATGAGCCCACTCTCCTGACTCTGGGAAAGGCAGGAGCCACTTTGTGTGCCAGGGATCCCTCTGCTCTCAGCAGTGTCTCCTGGCTGTCCAGGGTAACACGGGACTGGATCTCAGAAAGGTGCAAGTGCAGGGCAGCTGGAACAGGAGAGAGGGACAGAGCAGCTCCCCTCAGTCTGCACTAAGCTAACCCTCCTGCCTCTCTGGACTCTCTGTTCTCCCCAGGTGCAGCAGAATCCCTCGTTCTGCCTTCTGTTATCCCCATCCCTTCACCCAGGCAGTTCTGCAGCCTTACAGGAAGATTCTTTATCCAAGCCTGAACACCAGGACTGGGCCCTGCTCTCACTGTTCCCCTGCTCTGGCTGGGGTTCAGGGCTGACTCCCAGGTGTGCTGCAGGCCAAGGTCCAGCTCCTCACACAGCATTGGCCAGCAGCAATCAGGGCTCCAGCAACAATGGTGAAGGAAGATCTCCTAGACATACACAAGGGGGAGGTGCTTAGTGGGAAGAAAGAGGCTGCGACAAAGAGTTTTGAATTTCTGTGAGAAATTTCCCCTCCATTGCCCTGTCTTTCCTCCTTCTGCACGTTGAAATATGCAGACACAGGAAATGTCCAACAGCAGCTCCATCAGGCACTTCCTCCTGCTGGCATTGGCAGACACGCGGCAGCTGCAGCTCCTGCACTTCTGCCTCTTGCTGGGCATCTCCCTGGCTGCCCTCCTGGGCAACGGCCTCATCATCAGCACCGTAGCCTGCGGCCACCACCTGCACACGCCCATGTTCTTCTTCCTGCTCAACCTGGCCCTCAGTGACCTGGGCTCCATCTGCACCACTGTCCCCAAAGCCATGAACAATTCCCTCTGGGACACCAGCACCATCTCCTACTCAGGATGTGCTGCACAGGTTTTTTTCTTCCTTTTCTTTATCACAGCAGAATTTTCCCTCCTGACCATCATGTGCTACGACCGCTATGTGTCCATCTGCAAACCCCTGCACTACGGGACCCTCCTGGGCAGCAGAGCTTGTGCCCACATGGCAGCAGCTGCCTGGGCCAGTGCCTTTCTCAATGCTCTACTGCAAACAGCCAATACATTTTCCCTGCCCCTGTGCCACGGCAATGCCCTGGGCCAATTTTTATGTAAGGTCCCCCAGATCCTCAAGCTCTCCTGCTCACATTCCACATTCAGAAAAATTTGGATTTCATTGTTTGTTACCCGTTTAGGTTTTGGTTGTTTTGTGTTCATTGTTTTCTCCTATGTGCAGATCTTCAGGGCTGTGCTGAGGATCCCCTCTGAGCAGGGACGGCACAAAGCCTTCTCCACCTGCCTCCCTCACCTGGCCGTGCTCTCCCTGTTTATCAGCACTGCCTTTTTTGCCTACCTGAAGCCCCCCTCCATCTCCTCCCCATCCCTGGATCTGGCCCTGTCAGTTCTGTACTCAGTGGTGCCTCCAGCCCTGAACCCCCTCATCTACAGCCTGAGGAACCAGGAGCTCAAGGCTGCGGTGTGGAGACTAATGACTGGAAAATTTAGAAAACATTGAACTGGTTGCCAATTTCTGCATATCTCTTGTAATAAAAGTGATATTTGGAAGTTTTTGTAGGATTGGTATTTTCCCCCTCTGTTTTAATTTTTAATATTCTCCCAAAACCAAGGCCATTGTTTCTACCATTTCTAATTTTCTTTCTCTCCACCTTCCTAGTGCCCCCAGACTGTGTCAACATGAACTGTGTTCTCAGTGGCGTTAGATGAAATAAAGGATCTCTCAGCAGAATTTTCACCAGAGATCTCGCTTTGTTTCTTCTCTGGAGCTGCAGCAGCAATGTCTGTGTGCAGAGCTGGGGCAGATCAGGGCTGGCACAGCAGCTGTGCCCAGCAGCAGCAGCACTTGGTGTTGCCAGTGCTGCTGCCGTGGCCCTGCCCCTCTGCCCTGGTGGCCCTGGTGTTGCTGCAGGGCCTGAGTGCTCTCGGGGCCAGGCACAGCCCTGGGGGTGGAAGTGCCGGGGCTGCAGCAGGGACAGGCCATGGGCACTGCTGGGGCAGCGCTGACGCCTCAGCCCAGGGCCTGGGGGCTCCAGGCTCCTTGCCCAGGCTCTCTCAAGAACACGCCCAGGCCAATGCTCAGCACAGAAAAGCCCCGTGAGCAGCCTCAGGCCGGCCGTGGGCAGGCTGGGGGCAAACAGCATGGCTGGGGCTCTGCAAGGGCCCTGGGGCAGACGGGAACGAGCAGCAGAGCAGGGGCTGATCCATCCCCAGTGCGCTGGACAGCCCAGGGCAGCGTCCCAGAGTGTCCTCATTCATAGCTGACAATAACATCACCCTGCTGCAGCCCTGGCCTCTCCCCCAGCTCACACAGGTGCCCCATCCTTGCAGGCACAGGCACGGCAGCACTGGCTCAGGAGCCTCTGTTTGCATTGCACAGAGCACAGGGAGCACCCCCATGCTGTTGCTGTGGGGACATGAACCTGAGGGAGCACAAATGGCATCAGCCCCTGGGGCCAGCAAGGGCTGGGGGACACCAGGGAAACCACTCAGATTTTTCCTGGCCTCTGCAGTCAGCCAGAAAGTTTGTTCCCATCAGCTGGGAGTTTCCTGTCCCACTGCAGACGCTGTTGCTCAGAGCCAGGGCTGCCTGGCAGCCACCCCCAAACTGCCTCAAGCATTTCCTTGGCTTCACCTTTGCTTTCTCTCCTCTTTCCTGATCCAGATTTCTTCCTATTGCCCATCCCTGTCCCCTCCCCTGCAAACAGCCCATCCCTGTTTGCCCTTTCCTCTCTGGCCCCACTCCCCATGGCAGTTCCTGGCTTCAACGTTCCTCGGAACCTCCCTTGGGCAGCAGGATCATCCTGCAAGTGCTGCAGGAATTGTCTGCAGGCTCCTGCACTGCCTCGAGCTGCTCCTTTGCCAGAGGCACCCCAGGCCAGGGGGGCACATCTGGGCTGCTGTGTCTGGCTCTGGGGCTCCCTGTTATGGGCACTGAGGAGGGGCTGCAGAGGCTCTGCGGGATTGATAGGATGGGCTTTGGGGCTGGCAGGAGAAGCTGAGGGACCTGGGCTGCTGGAGCTTCTGCAGAGGAGGCCCAGGGCTCCTCCTGCAACTGCTCCAAGGGTGGTTCCAGAGAATCACAGAATCAGCAAGGCTGGAAAAGACCTTGGAAATCATCAAGTCCAACCTGTGCCCTGACACTGCCTTGTCTCCCCTGAGCCTCCTCTTCTCCAGGATAAACAACCCCAGCTCCCTCAGGCTCTCCTCACAGGACTTGTGTTCCAGACCCCTCCCAGCCTTGTTGCCCTTCTCTGGACACGCTCCAGCCCCTCCATGGCCTTCCTAAATTGGGGGCCCAGGAATGGACACAGCACTCGACGTGTGGCCTCACCAGTGCCGAGTGCAGAGGAAGAATCACTGCCCTGCTCCTGCTGGCCACACCATTCCTGATCCAGGCCAGGAGCCATTGGCCTTCTTGCCCACCTGGGCACACTGCTGCCTCATGTCCAGCCTGCTGTCCATCAGTGCCCCCAGGTCCCTTTCTGCCTGGCTGCTGTCCAGCCACTCTGTCCCCAGCCTGTAGCACTGCAGGGGGTGTTGTGGCCAAAGTGCAGGACCCGGCACTTGGTCTTGTTCAACCTCACCTTGTTGGATTTGGGCCCTGGATCCAGCCTGTCCAGGGCCCTCTGCAGAGCCCTCCTGCCCTCCAGCACAACCACACTCACACCCACCTTGGTGTCATCTGCAGATTTGCTGATGCTGGAATCAGTCCCGTCATGCAGATCATCAATGCAGATATTGAAATCCACGCTGGCTGGCTCTGATCCCTCGACCATCCCGTGGGTGCCCTGTGATGGCACTCAAGGTGATCTGTTCCATAACCTTGCCGGGCACCCAGGTCAGGCTGACAGGCCTGGAGTTGCCCAGCTCCTCCTTCCAGCCCTTCTTGGGGATGGGCTCACATTGGCACCTCCAGTCCTCTGGGACCTCCCTGCTGAGCCAGCACTGATGGTGAATGATGGAGAGCAGCTTGGGGAGCTCATCCACCAGCTCTCTCATCCCCCTGGGATGGATCCCATCTGCTCCCAGAGACACCTGTGAGCATCTGAGGGGCTCAGCAGGTCCCCAGCTGCTTCCTCCTGGATTACAGGGGGGCTGTTCTGCTCCCTGTGCCCACCCACCAGCTCAGGAGAACACTTGTCATGAGGAGAACTTGACTTATTCTGGAAAACTGAGGCTCATAAGGGGTTAAATACCTCAACCTTACCCTCATATTCGGTAACCATATCTCCCCCAATAATGAATAGAGGTTGTCCTTGTACCTCCTTTTGCCATTAATATATTTATAGAAACATTTTTATTATCCTTCACGGAATTGGCCTGGTTTAGCCTTAAGGTTTCACCTCTCTAATTTTCTTTCTGAATAACCTAACAACACCCTTAAACATTTCTTGAGTTACCTGCCTCTCTGTCCAAAGGTGATGCACCTTCTGTTTTGCCCCAAGTTCCTGCAAAAGGCCCATCACATACAGAACATCACCTGTTGGCTGAAGTACGCCTCAGAGGAGGAAAATACAAGAGTCTATAAATTAAAAGAGGGAAAGCAAGCTAGCAAACTGAAAGAAGAAGAAGAGGCTGGGAAGGCTAACAAAAACTGGGACCCCCTTGACCACTTACCTCCTCCTACCCTTGCAGTACCTCAAATCGTTCCTCCAATTCCTCTTGCTGTGGACCCAATTCCTCCTCCTCTCCCAGCTCTCATTCCTTTACCACCTCCTTACCCAGTTATACCTCCAACACCTTCCCCTCAACCCTCTCCTTACTCTCTTTACCCTTCACTGCTGTCCCCTTACCTCGACCATCTCATGCACCCCTTATTCACCAGCAAGTTCCTGCTCTACCTCCCCACCACGAACGAGAAGCCAAACAACATCTCAGAATCTCATGCCCAAGAGTGAAGTTAACCAGTCAGCCTCCACAGCTGATGTTTTACCACTCGGAAAAGTGGCTGAAGTGGAAAAATTGTTCCCCCTTAGAGAAGTTCCCATGTGCAGGGTGGCCAGTGAGACTGGATTTCTAAACGCTCCCTTGACTGTGTCCAAAGTTAGAAACTTTAGGAAGAATTGGGAAATTTTGTGGAAGACTCAGTAGGAACAGCAAATCAAATTGATCCATTTTCAGGCCCTAATATTTATGCATGGGGAGAATTGAACTCCATCTTAAACATCCTATTTTCCCCAGAAGAGACTCAATTAATAAGAACTGCAGGAATGAACATTTGGGAGCCCCCAGGTGACCAAAAAAAGCCTTTAGTGAAGCCTGACTGGGACCCTAATCAAGAAGAGGGCAGATGGAATATGAAAGATTACAGGTCCCTGATGACCAGAGGGATAAAAGAATCAGTCCCTAGAGGGAGTAATACCAGGTTAGCGTTTGACAGCACCCAGGAAAAAGACGAGACCCCAGCACCATGGCTTAATAGGCTAAAGCAAAACTTCCAGATTTACTCTGATGTTGGCCCAGACAGCCCAGAAGGCCAATCTCGGGTTCCCTGTGGTCAGGGATGGCCCCGAGAATCCTTTTTTCCCAGCCCAGTGTTTCAAAGGAGTCTGAATTCTTTGGCTCTGGTTTCCAAGGTTGTTTATTGTTTCTTATCTACAACATTTTTTCTCTGGCCTGCCAGAAGTCAGACAGAGGCACACTCCCTGCCCCTGGGATGGTGTCTACGTTTTACATGATGAACTATGTGTACTTTATTTATCATGATTTTCCAATACCTAAAGACGCACAGCAGGGGACTTTCAATCAAAACAAATGCACCTTTTATTGAGTGCCCACAGCAGATGCAATGAAAGGAGATAAAAGACAGACAGAGAGAGAAAGGAGGGTTGTGTGGGGGAAATAGCTACCAACAGAGAGATTAAATCCTCATGGTACAGCCAATAGATCCATCTGGTCATGTTGGGGAGAGTCTCAAAGTCTTTGGTTAACTCAGGGGTCTTTATAATCCACCGCCAGGAGGGGAGCAGGACGGCACATGGAGGGAACAGTGGAGAATAAATCCATTGTGAACAGGTACAGACAGTCCAGTTCTGAACAGCACAAACCGGTGCCAGCAGTGAGCGGGGCCCATTGTTTCAGGACTGGTTCCTATGGGAAACCTACTGCTCCCTGTGGAAGACATCCCACTCCAGTGAGGCCAGCACCCCTGGGTTAGAATTTTAAGGGTCTCATCTCAGTCCTTGGGGAGGGCTTCAATCCCCATCCTTATTGTGAGGCAGATGAGGGATCTTTGGACCATCTCTTTAAGAATGACATCCCAAAGCATAAAAACTTTATGCATTTTCCTGTAAAACAAAGTAATGAATTAATAAATGATAATTATTTTTTCTAATTTATTTATAATAGTGTTATTCTATATTTGCATTACTAAATTTTATATTTATATTTAAAAATCCATACACATTTAGCAAGCAAAAAATTTACTGGTTATTTGTTCTAAGTAACACAATTGCCTTCATTAATGCATTGACCAGTTGTGGCTATGATTTCCCCTTCTTTATGCCTATTAGTCCTGTTTAAAATCTTTTTGTCATCTTTTTAATCATTTTCACAGACAGGGTAAAGGGGGCCACTTAGGGGTCCCTGGAGACATTTATGGGGCACATTTGGGGCAGTTTTGGGTCTGGGGAGGGAATTCAGAGAGAACCTGAGGGTCTGGAGGACACTTGGGAGAGCCGCGTGGGCACTTGGAGGGACACTCAGGGATTCTGAGGGACAGTTCGGGGTCCGGGCGGGCCCTTGAGGGTCCAGGGTCTCTGGGGCGCGGGGGGTGATGGGAGTTGAAGGCGCAGGTATCATACAGTTCAACGAGGCCGCGACGAATCATGGGAGTTCTGGGCGCAGCTGCAATGGCTCTCAGTGGGGCGCTGGGCATGACGGGAGATAAGGTCCCAGCTAGAATAGCGTGATGGGAGCTGTAGTCCCAGAAGTGGTTCGAACGCAATTTCGGGGAAGCTCTTGGGGGACACTTTCGCGTCCGAGCTGTGACTTGAGGTCCTCAGGGGAACTTAAAGAGCTCGGGGCCCTTGGAGGGAGCTTGGGGAGCTCTACCGGGGCTCTTTAGGACGCGGGACACAGCAGGAGTTTTAGCCGCAGGACTGTGTTCTGGGGGGCTCCGGGGCCGTGGGGGATGAGAGGAGATGAATTCTCAGAAGTGGCAGTACGGGGCATCTGTGGGGTTGGGAACACTCAGGGGTTCACGGACGCTTTTGGCGGGTCCCGAATGGGCGCTGAGGGAGCACTGAGGGATCCTGGAGGGTCTGGGGGACACGTATGGGACAGATTGGGGGCGTATCCCAGGGTTCTGTGGAGCGCGGGCCATGACAGGCGTTGTAGTCCCGCTCCAATGGGGCTGTATCTGGCCGTGAGGCATGCCGGGAGATGTATGCAAAAATAAAATTGGCTCAAATCCCGGCACCACCCCCAGACCCGGATTGCTGGCGCTGATTTGCTGCAGCCTGTGCTGGGCGGGAGCCTCAGCAAATGGGATGCGGTGGAGGTGAGAACAGCTAAATCACTCTCCTCCAGTCCCTCCCACTACAGCCCAGTTCATTCCCAGTACAGAGCAGGATAACCGCAGTAAAGCCCAGTTCATCCCAAGTAGAACCCCAGTGCCCCTCCAATCCCTCCCAGTACAGCCCAAGCCCTCCCAATACACCCGAGTTCATTCCCAGTCATTCCCAGTTCCTCCCAGTGTCATCCACAGGATGCCCGAGCATTCTCACAGGTCCCCAGTATTCTCTGCAATAACCACAGTGTCCCAGTTTGTCCCAGTCCTCCCCAGTGTCACTCCCAGTATGTCCCAGTATCTCCTAGGGCGTTCCCAGTGTTCCCCAGTATGTCCCAGTCCTCCCCAGGGTTTCCAAGGACAGTTTCATTTCTCTCGGTGGCTGTGGCACCCAAACCCAGCAGTGGGGTCAGTGCAGTGCCCATGACCACAGCCCCTTGCAGTGGTCCACTGCAGCTTGGGCTGATGATCCACCCTCACAGCTGGCCCAGGGCAGCTCTGCAGTGGCTTTGGTGGCACCTGGGGCTGGCACACACCTGAGCAGTGTGTCTGTTTGCAGTGGGGAAACTCAGCAGTTTCAGATTGCTTCAAAAAACGCCAAAAAGGGCAAACCCCTCTTAGGCTGAGTGCAGCCAGCTCTGCAAGCACAGCAGGTCCTAGGGCAGTGAGGACAGACAGGATGGGGCTGGGCAATGTGGAGCAAGGTTATCCACGCTCAAGGCACAGCTTCTGTGAGCAGGCCAGAGCTGCTGAGGAGAGACCCTGGGTCAATATCAATCACAAAATACTGCAATAACATCTGGTCTAAGGAGAAATAAAATAAAACATTTCATTTAAAATAGGAACGTGTATATCTTAAAAGTTCTTTGAAATCTTTCTCCATAATTGGACTAGGAAAACTTTAATGATTCTCCCCCCTCACAGGGCTTTGGTGTTGTTTACATCAGACAGTCTCTGAGAGAGTGTTCAAAAAACTTCTCAAGAACTCTAAGTTAAATTGAAATTCTGAACTTTCCTGAAGTTTAAATGGGTCCCACTGAGGACACGACTGGGAAAGTGTCCCCAGTTTCCAGTTAGAGCAGAACACTGGAGGCCGTGATGACAGCTGGGGACAAACAAGGCAAAGGTGTCTCTGGTGCTGAGCAAAGCTGGATGTGTTTGAGGAATGCCAAGGGCCAAGGCCTGAGCCCCAGACCCTGGCCAGGCAGATGCTGTCCCTCCCTCCTTGCTCAGGGCTCTTGCCGGGATGGGCACTGGCATGTGGGGATGTGCAATGGCAAGGGCAGGAGCATGGGGCGGCCCCTGCCAGGCTGCTGAGCAGGGACAAGGAGGCAATGAGGGCCCAGGCCTGCAAGGGTCACTTGTCTCCTGCTCCTGCCTCAGGCCCAGGCCCAGCAGCCATGGCCAAAGTGCTGCCCAAGTTGGCTCTGGCAGGGCTGTCTTGCAGCTGTTGCACATGCCTGTGCCCTGTGCCGCCCAGGCTGTGCTACGGTGTCCCTGCCCTGCGCCTCTGTCCCTGCAGGCTGTCGGCATTCCCCGCCTGCCCCACCTGGCTGGCCCCTTCCTTTGCTGACAGCTCTGCCTCCTGCCTGCCTCTGCCTGCCCACACAAAGCCTAGGGCTGACCCAGACTCCTTCTGGAGGATGTGTTGCACCACAGCCCTGCCCTGCAAGGGAAATTCCTTTGTCCTTGTATCCAGTCCAGATCTCCCCAGTGGCAATTTACATTAATTTTTTCCTTTTTTCTCCCTGTTTACTATTATCTTAAAAAGACCCATCATCTCTTAAAGTACCCTTCAGTCCCTCCCAGGGCTCTCCTCTGCTGTCCTCAGTCTCCACCCCATTGAGGACAGAGCTCCTCTGTCCCTGTACAGTGCTCATGTGCTTGAGGCCATGAGCACCTTGAGAAGCAGGACGGTTCTTTTCTACAGGAAGGAACCCACAGAGCCCCAGGGTTTTGAAGACAGAGCAGAGGCACTCACCAGAGGCCAAGGCCAGCCAGACCTGTCTGTCCTTGTAGCTTTTGTCTGAAAGCAGCCCTTGGATATTTGTGGAGTTTTGGAGGTGGAATTCCATTTCAGTCATGATTGCCTGGACCAGAATGACAGTTCTTCTCCACAGGAAGGAAAGGGCAGAGCCCCAGTGTTTCAAAGGCTGATTAGAGGCAGCCCCAAGGAGGCCAAGGCCAGCCAGACCTGTTTGTCTTGGCATCTTTTGTCTGGGAGCAATCCTTGGATAGAGGGAATTTGGGAGGCCAAATCCCAGTTTTGTCCATGGGCACCTGGACAAGAAGGACAGTTCTTTTCCATAGGAAGGAAAGTACAGAGCCCCAGTGTTTCACAGGGACATGAGAGCTGGCCCTCAGGAAGCCAAGGGAACCTAGACAGTCCTGGCAGCTTTTTTCTGGGAGCTATTCTAGGAAATAAAGAATTTTGGAGGCGGATTCCCAATTTTGGCTATGGACACCTGCACTTGAAAGATGATTTTTCCTTGGAAAGAAAAGCTTGGCCCCCCCATTGTTTTTAAGGCAGATGAGAGGTGGCCCCCAAGATGTCAAGGTGTCACAGTGGTCACAAGGGTTACAGGATGAAGAGAGAGGCGAGAATGTTGACCCCATGTTCAGAAGGCTTGATTTAGTATTTTATGATATATATTACATTATGACTATACTAAAAAGAAATTGACGGAAAAATTCTCAGAAGGCTTGCTAAGCTAAAAATAGAAAAGGAAGGAATAACAAAAGGCTGTGTCTCAGCAGAGAGCGAGACCCAGCTCTGCCGTGAGTGGTCAGTAAATCTAAACATCTACAGGAGACCTATCACGGATCCACCAGTTGCATTCCACAGCAGCAGAAAACCATTGTTTACACTTTGTTGCTGAAACTTGTCAGCTTCAGCAGGAAAAATCCTAACGAAAATATTTTAATGAAAAGATGTCTGTGACATCAAGGCCACCCAGAGCTGTCTGTTCTGGCAGATTTCATACAGGAATCATCCTTCAATATAATTGAATTTGGATGTAGAATCCCAATTTCAGCCATGAACCCTGGAGGAAAAGGAGAGGTCTTTCCCACAGGAAGGAAAGCACAGAACTCCAGGGTTTTAGGGGCAGATGAGAAGCAACCCTGTATATGCCAAGGTCAGTGGGACCGGTAAGGCCAAGCCAACCAGAACTTTTCCATGTTCTTGGATATCTGGAGCCCTGCAGCATCACAATGTCCACTTGGGTCCATGAGGCCGCATAGTATCACAAGAGATCATTGTTTCCATAGGTCCAGTGATATCACAGTGATCTCTCTGGGTCCCCTTTGGCACAATGGCCCCTTGCTTCCATGAGGCCTTGCAGTGTCAAAATGGTTTCCTTGGTTCCATGGTGTTGGGGAAGATGAAACAGGAATGGCTTATAATTATGATTGTCTGGCAAAAGATTTTGTGAATATAGAAACTATAAGAGAGATCGAAATGAAAGCAGGCTTTGTGATACCTTAGTTACTAAAACACTGGGAAAATAGTGTGGCCAGACTGAAGGTAATCCCCTTTTGATGAAACAATACCCTCTGCTTGCAGACAGGTCCAAGGGTAAGATCAGACCCTGCCAGCTTGGCAGAAGGGGCCCAAAGAGGAGTTTTTAGGGTTTAAAATGTAGCACAGTATGGTAATGTAATGATTTTTATAGGCTGTATGTAAGTGGTATAGGATTTGTACCTTGTACTAGATTGGTTAGTGAGAAAGAGAATATTCAACACAGAAGAAGATTTATTGTATTGTAACGGGAACCTCACTCTCTTATGCGTTTGCTTTCTTACCCTTTTACTCTCTTACCCTTTTACTCTCTTACCCTCTTGTTCTCTCTACCCCTCTCTTCTCTCGGGCCTGCTCTGAGCTGTGGCTGGCAGCTCCAAGTGGGCCCCCAGCATCCAGGCCCTCTGCAATAAACCGCAAGTTCCATGACCTGGCTTCAGAAATCTTTTGTCTCCAACTGATTCTGGGTGGGCAAGGACAAGGTCAGAGGGTTTTCAGGCAGTGAGCACAGTCACATGGCTCCTGTGAGTAATATTTCACTTGCTCCTTCACAGCTCTTGCCTGCAAATTCTCCTCTTGCTCAGATGGGGCTCCAGTTTCTTTTTTTTTTTTTCTCCTTTTTCTTTCCCAAGTTATTCAGTTTTCCATACATTTATTTATAGGGTCACACAAGCAACAGGTTTGCTTTTTCCACAGATCCTTCCAGAGCCATGTGCTGTGCCTGCTCCATTCTGGTGCAAAAGCACCTTCTCCTCTGAGGAAAACTCAGAATATGCATCCAGCTGTCTTGACTGAGCGAGGCATTTTCTCAGAACCCTGCCCTCTGTTCATTTCAGAATCTGCAGGGAATTTGGGACATAAATTAAAAAGCTATTTGATGCTCCTTGAGGTCTAGAAGCTGGTTTTGCATTTGTTCTTACTTGAATGCACACTGAGACAAATGGCTCTGCTTTACTGAAGCTCTTTGGCATCCTGAGGAAGCTTCCTAGTTAAAAAATAAATATGGCTCTGTTTTTCCAGCCCGGCTTTACCAGCAAAAGCTGGGGAAGGAAATGTAATCTCCTTAGGTCTGTCCTGATGTTTTGTAGAACTAATTCCCATTTATTGGAAGAACTCTTCCATGCCAGATTAATGTTTAATTTTTTATTATGTGTTTACATTTTGGAAGGAGTAAGGGTGGTGGTGTTGGAAATTCTAATGAGGGACAACATTTCTAATTAAAAAGACTCAGGCTCCTCTCTCCTGATTTTTCTGCCTGATCCTTAAGACTGCAGGAAGTTTTGCTTGGGTCATTCACTTGCAACAGGATGTTATGTGAATACAGAATAATGTATGCAGCCTGTCACTTGGAATTGCTGCTGTTCTGCTGCTGGAGAGCTCCTGGGGTTGCAGAGTCCTTGCAAGCAGCAATAACAGGAATGCGCCTGTGATCCTGCAAAGTCAGAGGAGGAACAGGGAGCTGCAAGTCTCCCCCATCACTGCGGGGTGTGAATAAATAGATCTAATCAAAAATTTACATGTTAGCCCCAGACCAGGGTTTATTTTTAGGATGTGTCATTCAGCCCAAGCGAAACCTCTGCATCTCAGGCTGATGGTGCTTTTAAAAGTACCTCTAAGTGATCACTGAGGCAAGATTTTAAGCTGCATTTACATTTTGATAGAATCTACTGCTTTCCTTATCTGAAACAAAGCCCACCTGATCTTCATTAATTACACTATCATTTCACCTAACCAGGGTGCTACTAATTACAGTTATCTGTCTGTTCTTCACCAGATAATAGACAAAAAATTGTTATCCCTGGCTGTATCTGCATTAGCTGGAGCTGTAAGGGGGTTGCACATGGTGATGGGTTTTACAGATGGAGTGCAGGTATTTACAGGCTGTCTGAGGGAATGCTGGAGGAGTGGCTGCTGTCCCACTGGCTGTGCTGCCTATCCAAGACACCTCCACGGCAAAACATACAGAAAACACTGCTTAAATACAGAAAAATCTGGTTACTGCAGGGTGACTGGAGCAGGCCAGCTCCACAAGAGAGGTGTTGGAGTCCTGGGACATCCCAGACCCACCTGAGCACAGGCCTGGGGCTGGAGGGGACACTGTTTGAGCAGGGGTTGATCCCAGAGGTGTTTCCAGGCTCAGCTATCAGGGAATCTCTGGCAGTGCCTTTTTTAAGACAGAAAATCCCACAGTGGCTTCACAGAGAGCTGCAAGCCCTGGTGGTGGTGCTGACTGCTCCCCCACTAACATCAGCTGCAGTCTGAGCAGGGCAAGCACAGAAAGGGCTCCTCTGAAAAGAGGCAGCAGGAAATGTCTGAGCTGCTGGGGAGCTGTGGGTCCAGAGGGCTGGAGCCAGGAGCCAGAGGCTGCAGGGAAGGTGCCCATGAGGGCAGAGCCTATGCTGGAAGAGAAGTCAAGGGGCTTTCACTTGACTCCTGTTTCATCATCCTTCCACACACTGATCTCTTCAGATGCTCTCTAAACCTTTGGTTTGCTTTCTGAAGGGGAAAGAACTTGTCCTGGAGGAGGAGCAGAGCCAGGCTGCTGAGGAGAGCTGGTCGCTGTCAGCTGGCAAGAGAGGAGGGACACGGAGGCCAGAGAGGGGGGACACAGGGTGAGGAGATGTTCACACTCATCTCCATCCACTGCGAGTGTTCTCAGGCCAAACACACCTGCACTCCTGTTTGTACTGTTTGCTGTACTTGATAAACTGATATATGTGAGTTTGGGGATTTTTGTTACCTTTTTGTATTCTGAAGAGAACTAGATGGTTCACTTTTTTTTTTTTTTTGTGCCTTCTGCAGTGCAGGCGATGCAGGCAGGGATGGAACAGCAGCATCTTTATACTTGTCAAGTCTCCATCCACACCCAAGGCTTAGCCTGAAGCTCAAAGTGATTTTGTTGCAGGCTTTGAACACTAGACCAGCAGGGAGAACAAGAAGCTCAGTGGAGATTATGCCCCAGAAAAACTGTATCCACGGTCCAAAAGCTAAATATGGAACCATGGAAGTGCACACTGCAGTGGTAGTGGAGCTGGGAATGCTGAATGGTGAGGCTTCCTGTCCTTCTGGCACGAGGAACCAGGGGTCCTCTGGTTCTCCATGGTCTTCCATGAGGACCTCTGGCTCTCCATGGTCCTCCATGAGGATCTCTGGTTCTCCATGAGGATCCGTGGTTCCCCATGGTTCCCCCCAGGGTTGTGCTGGTGCTTGCCCAGAGCTTGCTGTGACAGCAGGCAGCAGTTTCAGGTGGGGCTGCTCTGCTGGCAGGGCCTTGGTGTTCCCAGCAGGGCAGGGCAGGGATGCTCCTGTCCCAGCAGGACACTGGGCATGCAGGTACCACCCACCCTACAGCAGCTGCTCCTCCTCTGCATCACTTCCAGGGGCAAAAGTCCTGTCCAGCTGCGTGGCATGGAGCCCTGCAGAGCCAGCACGGAGGGGACAGGCTGGGCAGCACTGGTTTAATCCTTTTTGCCTGTTCTTCCCATGGAAGCTGCGTAATGGGTGAGATGTGTGTGTTTGGGGAGGGCTGGCCCGACCATTAGCTTGTCAGGGTTTGCAACACTGGCAGCTGGGGAGAAAACTGTTATTAAGTGTAACGTGGCACCTTGGAGATGGAAGCATGGGGAGACAATAAATACAGCCTTCCATAATGCCACTTTATGGTGTCACTCTTCTGAATTTATTAAGACTTAGTTGCAGCCATGCCTGCAGCCTCCTGTGCTGGAATCCGTAAATTGTGTTCATTATCTCCAGCACTTGCTCTGACCTGCTGTGTTTTACAAGGGGGGAGACACTGGAGGCGTGGGGACACCCCAACTGCTTTCTGTAGCCGTTCCCCTGGTGCCAATCCAGCTTTTCTGGGGTTGCTGGGACACCCCAGGCAGTGCTTGGCTGCATGGATGGACCCCAAGTGTGATTTGATGGTTGAAGAGAACACTGAGGGACTGAGGAGCTGCCAAAATCACCACAGCTCCACAGGGAGCAGGGAAGGAGCTGGGCGAGGAGGGAGCCATGGGCACCTTGGAGCACACTGGCACATTGTCACTCCACTGTGGGACCACTCCAGAAGTCTTGGATGTGCTGAGGATGCTGGAGGTGGAAAAGGGTTCACAGGAGCTCCCTGAACTGCAGACAGGGAGATGCTACACCCCTGCTTGGTGTCCTCTTGCACCAGTGTTTTCAGATGAAAACACAAATGAAATCGTGCTCCTTTCACCCACTTTTTGTCATGACAAATCTCAGCAGCAGCATGTTGTGTACCTTCATCCTTATCCTCAGCATTTAGGCCCAGGATGGAGGAAAACAAGTTCAAGCCCAACCTCCTGATAATTTATTATGCTCCTTATGCTTAAGGACAAAATTTAAGTTGCCAAAAGCAGATGTTTGCATGCTCTTTTTTTAGCTCTCAATGTACTTTCTGTGTGCTTGATTGATGGACGTCCCTGTTACATTAATAGCTGGGCTTTGCAGAAAGCTGTTATTACCAGGAGAATCTGGCGTGGGTTTCAGTTTTTCTTCTTGCATTGAAAATCCATTATTAATGTCTTTCTGAGGGAAAAAAAAGGTTTCAATTCAGGCATTTTGCTTTGCTTTCTCAGGCTTCTTCTCAACTGTCTTTACAGAGGTGCTTTTAAAATCAATATTACAATTGTTCTTTATATTTTACTGAGTGGTTGAGGGTTTCTGCATCTTGCTATTGATTTCTGATTGTACTGCAGGACATGTAGGTGCACACAGGTTGTTCTGTGATGGATAACTTCATATGTGTCTTCCTAATCATCACTGAGTTGCCTTCTGCATGTTCCCTGTTGCTGGATGCAGCTGCTGATCTTGGAAGGCACCAGGAGAGCTCTGAGTGCAATCCTGAGACACCAAACTTGTGACTGCTCATTTAATTTGGGTTTGGTTTTCAATCAGACACAGGGGTCACATGAGGCTTGTGGGGGTCCTCTTTTGTGTAGTCTTTGCAGAGTTCTTCTGCCCTGGCTTTTCCGGCAGCTTTGTGTTCTGTGATGTAGGAGCAAAACAAGTCATTGTCCTGGCTTTGTGTGGAGTGGTCATAAGGCACCTTTAGCTTCCAGCACTGACCTTGGCCCTTGGGGCAGCTCTGCAGGCAGATCTCAGCATTTCAGAGGTGCAGAGTCATTGGATCCCAGAATGGTTTGGGTTGGAAGGGAGCCTTGAACTCATCCAATTCCAATCCCCTGCCATGGCAGGGACACCTTCCACCATCGCAGGCTGCTCCAAGCACCAATGTCCAGCCTGGCCCTGGGCACTGCCAGGGATCCAGGGGCAGCCCCAGTTGCTCTGGGCACCCTGTGCCTGGGCCTGCCCACCCTGCCAGGGAACAATTCCTAATTCCCAATATCCCATCCATCCCTGCCCTCTGGCAGTGGAAACCATTCCCTGTGTCCTGGCACTCCAGGCCCCTGTAAAGGTTCAAGTCTCAATGGAGCAACGCAGAAGCCCAGTGTGCATTAGTAGCTGCTGTAAAGCTGGATTTGCAGACTGAGGCTCTTGGAGCACATCAGCACTGATAGCACAATCTGTGTGAGAGCTTGTTGGCACCAAAGGAACCTGTGAGGAGTGACAGGACTGTGGCCAGCACGGGTGCTCCAAAATGCTTCCGTGGCTCCAGGTGTGTGTACAGGGGAAGAGCTCTATGTGTGGGCACAGTCCTTCCCAGCTCTGCATGCCCTGGCACAGGCTCCACATCTGCCAGGGACTGTGGCTGTGCCAACAGGCACTCTGGAGAGGGCTGGGTGTGCACAAACCTCTGCTGGCTGGACTGGGCTGTTTGCTCCTCAGGCTTATCCTGGACAGGCTCCTGCACCTTCAGACATGCAGGCTACACCTGGCTTCTGAGGAATTGGTTGTGGCAGTTTGTCTGTCTGTGCTGGGGACCAGGACAAACACTGGCACAGGAGCTGGTCCTGTGTCCCCAGGATAGCAGGGCTCGGTGGTGGCAGCGCTGGCAGGGACACGGCAGCCCAGCCCTGCCTGGCCCTGCAGAGCCGGGGAGGGGACAGGGCTGGCACGCATACCAATGGGCAGGCTCTGACACTGCCGCTGGAACTCACTTAGCAATTCTGTTGATGTTCTGGAAACGAAAATATAATTCAGGCCACCTTCTCCTCCAAGCTGACCCTGAGAATCTGGGAGAAGAGCTACTGAATAATTAGGGGCTTTTTTTTCTCCCCCCTTTTTGCTGGAGTTACTGCTCAGTGTTAAACTGTCCTCTATAGTGTCATCAGTTCCCTTGAACTTACTGCTCCGAGTGTACTTAGCATTAATATAATTACATAAATTGCAGTCTCATTCATCACCGGGGGCTGCGGCACATCCTTGTTGTGCTGTTTCCTGAGTGGCTCAGCTGGTGGGAACCCCCTGGCCAGGGGTGGAAGCTGTGGTTGGAGCACTCCCCCTCTGCTCCTGAGCCTGGTTTAGCTGAGCTTTGTGTGTCTCACCCTGCAGGATCTGGAGTGTTTGCCAGCACTGCCATGATTGCAGCCTTGCTGCCGCAGAGGAGAAAAGGGAAAGGTGGGTTTGTCCCAAGGGAGTTTGACTGGACCATATCCCTGCTGCTGTCCCTGTGATTTGGGTCTGTGGGGTCCCAAAATGCAGAGCCCAGCCTCGTGGCTTGGCAGTGAACACCCAGAGCCTGAGCTCTGTGCCGAGTCTGCTGCAGGGCTGTTTGATGATGCTGTGCTTCTGTCTCTGTGGCAGAGCTCTCAGCCTTCCTGGCAATGTAAACTCTTCTGGCTGCTAAAATTACACTGAGTTATTGATTTATCTTTGAGAGGATTTCCTTCCCGAGGGACATTTCTGGCTGTTGTAGTGATTTAGTTCTCCTGCAAGGGCAGAATCCGTGGCAGAGCAGAGCCACCCTCCTGCCCTCGAGCCTGCAGCTCAGGGTCGCGCTCCCTCAGGCTTCCTCTGCAAGCTGATTTCTGTTCCAAAGCTGAGACAAGGTTACATGGCTGTTATTTCCGTGTAACAACTGCAAATAAAAGGGCATTTTCAACTTTCCACTGCAGAAGCTGCAAGTCTGGGACAAGCCTTTGTGCCATGGCACCAGCATCATCTTGGGCATGTCTCAAACCCAGCTCCAAGGCTGGCACGTGGGATGCGTGGAGCCATGCCAGCCTTAATACACTCGGACTCCTGGGAATATTTTAGTTCCCCAAAGTGGGGTATGATGGGAGCAGGAGCATGCTCTCCTAAAGCTGCAGGGTACAACCTCTCTTTTCTTTGCTTTCTATTGACTCACCATGGACCGTCTCTGAAAACCAGGCCAGGTGAGTTCCTGCTGGTGGTCCTGAGGAAGCCAAGACAGTTCTCTTCTTCTATCACCAATTTTCTCCCCTTGACCCTGAAATTCCACCCCGCTAGCTGTGGCTCAGCTGGTGAGCACCATCAGTAGAAGGACCTGACCCTTCAGGACATGGCCCAATGTTTCAGATACTCTGTGGCTGGAAAATGCCCAGCTCTGTGTCTTTGGGTGCCCATTTGAAGCACGTCCCTGTGGGTTCCTGTATCTAACCCCACTATCTAGTGGATTTGGCACCAACCTCAGCTGCACACTGATAAAATGGGAGGCTGCTCGTGCCTGTGGTGTTATAAAACAGCATCCACCAATTAGGCCCAGGGAGAACGTCAGTTTATTTTCCTGTGAACCAAGTGTGACACAGCTCCTTCCTTCCCCGGTGATCTATCTGTGAGATAAAACACATCTTTAGTGTCTATCTTAAATACTGCAGTGTTGACAAGTTCTCTTGACAGAAATTAGGCTAATGTCCCTTACGACTGCGTTAGCTATAGAAACAAGGCTTTAAATTGAAGCTTTGCAAAGCACTATTCCAGCGCCCTCTCCAAGGCATCTCCTTATTCCAGCTTTTATTATCCAAATTTGTTCTCACTCTGCCTTGGCAGCAGGGCTGGCAGGCAACTCTTCCCATCCATCCTGCTGGTCTGGCAGCCAGGGGGTGGGAGCAGAATCTCCCAGGCTGGACCGGGCAGTGCTGGCCAAGCCCTGCGGAGCCCTCGGCCCCGGGGAGGCTCCGGGCTCGGGGGCACCACTGTTGGGACGGGGCTGGGGCCTGGGTGAGGGGAGGCAGCTGACACCCATCGAGCACAGAAGGGATCCAAGGCAGTCAGCTGCACGCCCTGACAGCGGCACAGTGTGTCCTGAATCGCTCCCACTGGGAGCTGGAGCTGGGAGAAGGGAGTTTGTGTTGTGCGTGTCTCATCCTTGCAATTTCAGCACTGAGTTACAGACTCAGACCCTGAGGACAGAAACAGAGAGTGCTGAGGCCTCATCATGAATTCCCTTCTTGAGCTTCCCAGCCCTTCCCTGGAAAATAGTTTCCTTTTTTGCTCTTTTGCCCTCCTGAAGTTGAGCCCTTTTGGCCTTGAACTCCACATTTCCAACAACAGATTAACCATGGCTGTTTTAAACCTCCTGGTTCTCACACTGGTGTTGGTCCTGATGGATTATCTCCCCCTATTGTGTCCTTTTTGTGCCTCCACATTGCCAGGTTCTTTGGTGGCCCTCTCCTGAATCGCTGAGAGAGGAGGAGAGGCTCTCTGAGAGTGACACATGTGGGAGACATGATGGTTGATGATGTTCTGGAGGTGCTAACCTCCATCATAGTAAAGAAGTCTCTCTCAAAAGGTATTAGATGCCTAAAATTCCACAAAATTAATATCATCCTCAGTTCCTTTTGTCAGGTTCTCAATTCTCCTGGTCAGCTGCCTTGTTCTTCTCTGCCTACATCCTGCATTGATCTTCTCTGAACATAGCTAAGTCTTCAGCATCCCAGATGGTCTTTCTGGAGTAACAAATAGACCTGAGGAATAACAATTACTGAATGGATTGTAGCATTGGCTTGGGGATAAATAAGGTAGTGAGTTGGAAAGGGATTAAAACTGGCTTTTGTAAGTAAGCTTCTCATGGATGTTGACTTGGGGACATGGTGAGACAAAGGTCGCTGCAGTGTCTGTGCAGCCTGGTGTGACATTTGAGAGATGGGATATCAGAGTGTGACTGAATACTTCTGGGCTCTCTGTTTCTTCTGCTCAGACTTTTGTGGGATTAAACTCTCTAAACTGCTGCAGTTCACAGACTTCAAGCCCAGTATCAAAAGAAAAAATAAATCAAATGCCTGGTATTAAATCCTCAGCACATGGCTCCTGCTTCACCCTTACTCACTGCAGTGCCTGCCTTGAAACTGGGGAGAAGGGTTTGCTAGCAAAGTGAAAACATGTTGACCCCACTCTACAAAAGGGCACCCCTTCTTCTTCCTGCCCTGTGGTTATTTTTTCCTGGTGTGTTTGCTGCTGTTGTACTGAAGGCAGAGCAGCCCTCCCAGCAGGGAGGTGGAGAATGGAGCACTTGTTGTATGAGCTCTTTGCCACAGAAAGCATTTCCCTCCTGCAGCAGCAGCAGCAGCAGGTACATCAGCAGATGCTGCAGCAGTGCCTCCATCAGAGGCCCTGTATTTCCCCCTGGAGCCCTCCTGTCACCCCTCCTTCCCTGAGATCCCTCCTCTGCAGGCTCCTCGCTGGCCTCCACCTTCAATTCCATCATTTCCAGACTTCCCAGGGGGCCCAGGCACCTCAAGGGAGGGCCACGCTGTGCCCTGTGTGTGACAGACACCCCTCCTGTCCTTGTGGCTCCCCTGCACGGGAGGGATGAGGTTTGGTGTGTGTTCAACAGGCTCAGCTCTGGGCATGAGGCTGGGCCCCCTGGTGTGCCACCACCATCATCGTCACCTTGGCTGCCATGGAGGGTGGGTGGCAGTCACAGGGACCTGCTCTGGCACTGCCAGCCATAGCCTGCCTGTCCCCACAGCCCTGCCTGTCCCAGGGGCTCGCCTGCCCCTCCTTCCCTCTTGCTGCAGGAGCTGCAGGAGAAGTCAAGTGGATTGGGCAGGCGGTGTGAGGAGAGAGCCCAGCCCAGCCTCACCCAGAGGGGCGCCTCTGTTTGAATAGCAGCGTTCAGAGCACCCAGCACTGGCTGATCAGCTGGGAGAACATAAATCCCAGTGTCACAGGAGAGCCCTGGCTCAGGGAAAAGGGTCAGTTGTGAGCGCTGTCCAGCCCAAAGTCCAAATGGAATGGTGCTTTCACATCTCTAATCAAGGGTTACTTAGTGGAGAGCCCCTTCCTTGTGAGGCTTTGTTCTCTGCTAGCTGTGGATTGAATCACAGGAGGAGGGATTGGATTCTGGCATCATTTTTAAAACGTTTTTATTCTATTTGCTAAGGGGAACAAATTGCAGAGAAGACCTCTCAGCACTGTGACAAAAGAGTGGCTCTAAACCCCTTTTCAGCAAAACAAATGTTTGAGCTGAAGACCTGATGGATGGTGCTTAAAGATGGGGCCACTGCAGCAAGGTTGGCATTAAAAATCACTGGGTGCAAGAAAGTTCTCCCAGGGGTTACTGTGGAGGTTGTCTCCCTGTAATCCTGGTGTGAGCAGCCCTTAACACCCTGAGTCCACCCAGTGAGCTCTGTGGCATCAGCCACGGGAGAGCAGTAGCACAGCAAGCACCAGTGAGTCACTGGTCTCTTGCTAAATGAGAAACTGCAACGGGATCAGCCCTTTTGGGGTGGCATCACTGTGGCAGGAGGGCTGAAACTGGATGATCTTTAAGGTCCCTTCCAACCAAACCATTCCATAATTCTTTCCCTGCCCCTGTTCAAGTGGGGTTCAAGCAGAAAGCAGTGCTGCTGCTTTGGGACCTGTGAGGAACCTGGGCAGGAACACACCTGCTGTTGGGATGTATCAGAACAGGGTGGCTTTGGGGCTTTCCCAGGAATGCCTTTGCTGCCAGCAGCTGTGCTGGATGTTGAACAGGAGACAGATTCACCCTTGGCAAGCTTGAAAGCATTTCAGATGGCTTCTGTCCCTGCTCCAGTGCAGCACAGAATAAAATCAGATGTTGGAGAAGATGTCATACTTAGACATCACCATTCTGACAGGTCGATTTTCAGGATGTTTATTAACATAGCTTGGAATGTCACAGAAAGGTTTGTCAGATAAACTAGCCAACTGAAGTTCTTACATGAGACTTCCTTGGTTTTATCGAGGTGCTTTGAACTCTTCATTTAGTCTCTCAACAATTCATCTTGCTTTTTTTTTGAAGTAACAAACAATCTGGAGAGTGGTAGACTTGCCTTTGTAGGAAAGAAAGGAAAGAAAAATGGAGGCAGGCTTTTCTGCTTCCTTGCTCAGCAGCTCTAACCAGAGTCTGGGGTCAGGGTGTGAGCTGAGCCCCCCAGACTGGGTCTGGCTCCTCTGTTTTCCTCTGAGCACGCTGGTGTGGGACATCCCATCCACCCAGGCACAGTGCTGGAGTCAGGCACAGTGTCCCCTGTGTGCCACCAGCACGGGATGCCCCAGCCTCAGCCAGGTCCCCAGCCCTGGCACTGGTGGCTCCTGGAGCTGGGGATGCAGCTGTGGGGAGCTCCGCTGCTCGCTGGGATTTGTCTCCTGGTAGTTTTTAATAATTATTTTATTAAGGGAGAAGGTGTGGTGCCGTCAGAGAACTTATTATGGATGCTCTGGCAGTGTGATTATTTCAGTACTGCAGCACTGCCAATGTGTTTTGCTGGAACATTCACATATTGATTCCAAATTCCTTTGTTGCCGGTACTAGAAAGAAAGTCGCTTTTCCCTCACTCCCTGTGTGGAGAGAAAAAAAGAGTAAAGGAAGGTAGGTGTTATCTGAGGCTTGCTCACATACCGAGATAATTTTTGAGAGCTGCAGAGCCACTTACTGACTCATAGCTGGGGCTTGTTTTCAAATCCTTGATAGATTTTGAATTCTTTTACAATGGCAAACAAGGATGCTCACTTGGGGACAAGCCAGGAATCTGCCTCAGTGAGCTGGATCACCTTTGTTCTGCTTGCTCCAGCCTTCCCAGGGGACATTACTGTGCCAAGGGGGACAGGGTGATGCTGCAGGGGAGAGTCTGCTGTCCCTCTTGGGCTCCTCTTGATGGGCAGTCAGTGGCTGGCAGCTTTGTTAAGGGGTGGGGATTGCATGGGATGGGATGGGATGGGATGGGATGGGATGGGATGGGATGGGATGGGATGGCATGGGATGGGATGGCATGGGATGGCATGGGATGGGGAAGCCACTGCCAGGAGTGCAGTGAGTTACTGCACCATCTTGGTGGGAGGTTTGCAGGTCAGTGTGTGATGTACAACTTCCCAGCCTGTAGCTGTGCAGTGAGTTGGGGCTCAGCCCTGTCCCCATGCTGGAACACAAACCCACTTGTGGAATGTGGAATGATGTGCTGGAAAGGAGCCCAGGATGAGACCTTTCTCCTTTAGTGAGGAAACACAGCTGGTCATTTGGTTGCTCTAGGAGAAGAGAGATGGGGTTCTTTGGTTATCACTGCGTGCTGCATATTCCACACAGCAGCCCTCTGCTTTTACTAATGTGGTGCACAACGTGCCCGATCTTCCCTCAGTTGTGAGCCTAGTGAAAACATGTCCGTTTTTCCATTTGTTCATTAATTTATCATCTTGTTTTCAGCCTCTGCAAAGCTTGATATTGGTACAGAGCCTGGGAAAGGTGCACAGAGCAGAGTAACAGATAGTTGTGATTTGGTTACAAGGCAATAATTTAAGTGGACAGGTTTAGCTGATAACACAAAGCACGTGAGTGAAATCGCTTTGGTTTATAAATACCAGCAGAGCCCCTGCGAGGGAGCTGCTGCCTGGTGCTGCTGCTCCAGCCAATATATTATAAGGAGATATAAACAGATGTCTGAAAAAATCTGGCTGACCGAGATTAAAAGAATGGGGCTATAAATTAAAGTCTTCCTCGGCGTCTCTTTAAGCGTCTTTGTGGACAGCGTGCATCCAAATGAAGAAGTGCCAGTGCTCAGAGGGACCTCCAGGTGCTTTGGGCTACAGAGGCAGCACCCAGGGGTGGGGACAGCCTGTGGGGACAGTCAGTCAGAGCTGGCATGGGAGACCAAAGCCTGTCCTGGTGCTTCTGCAGCTGATAAAGGGATTAAACCAGGAACAGGAATAACACCATCCCTGCAGTGTCGCCAAAGGATCAGTGTCTCCTGCTTGGAAAATAAACGCTGTCGCTCTGCTTTGACATTTATTTCCAATAAAGACCTGTCATTTGTGCAGTGACAAGGGTTTCATCCTCTGGGAGTACTTTTCCTGTTGGACACTGTCTTTTTGGCTGTGAGGCAGCTGAGTGACTGAGGGGCAGGTGGGTGGCACGTCCCCAGCAAAAGCATTGGGAGCTCTGCTCACGCCCTGGGGCTTTCTCCTGATCCATCATCCCAAGGCAATGCAATAACACCTATTCAAACAGAGAGCAGGTTCAGATTGGATATTAGGGAGGAATTGTTCCCTGGGAGGGTGGGCAGGCCCTGGCACAGGGTGCCCAGAGCAGCTGTGGCTGCCCCTGGATCCCTGGCAGTGCCCAAGGCCAGGCTGGATGGGGCTTGGAGCAGCCCGGGACAGTGGGAGGTGTCCCTGCTATGGCAGGGGGTGGCACTGGATTAGCTTTAAGGTTCCTTTCCACCCAAGCCATTCTGTGATTCTGTGATCTTATTTTTAATTGATTTTAATTTATTTTAGTTGTGGTTAAAAAAATCCCAAGAGTGGGATATTTTTTAATTGGTAAGGATTCCAAACCAATTGTGGGAGCAGGAGTTTGCTGCTTCCCCCTCCACAGCTGGAACCCTTCTCGCAGGTTTGTGGAGGGGATTTCACAGCTATTTCTGCTCACTGGGTAGTTGATTTAGAGCTGGGAAATTAACTAGAATGGAAACTCTTCTTTCCCTTTATGAGGAGCAAGGGATGAGGTCTGGCAGCTGTAGGATTTGCAGCTCTCAGGGAAGAGGGATGATTCAGTAACACATCTATGCAGTACCTACCTGTGGATACACATATTTTATTTGTCTGAGGTGTCAAGGAGAAAAAATGTTACGAAATGGCTTAAATGAAAAAGTGGTTTCGTATTTTTTTAATTGAGTTTCATTTCCCAAATGCAACTTAATGCAAACAATAAGTAAAAAATAATTTCTCTCGGGAAAGAGCTATTAACAGAATAGCTCTGTTTTAGCAGCATGTGAAGCTGTGTAATTGTTTACACATGTATTGCTCCAGTGTGTGCTCCCAGTTGTTGAATAGTATCAAATTATAGGAATCAAAGAGAATCAACTATTTTTAAGGGAAATGTCTAGAAGCTACATACTGAAACATGAATAAAATTCAAGATTTCCAGCTTACTCGTCTAAATCAGCAGTTTTAATCACATTATTCAAGCCAACCCACCCTAAACCACACTTTTGACTTCAAAATACCCCAAACTAAATAAGACAGAAGACCTTCCTTGAACAGCTATAACATTTTTAAGTGTCAGTGTCAATCTTTTTGTTGAAAACAGAGATGTTTTTCATGGTTTATTTATTAAAGCAGCACATTTGTCCTGCTGTGCAATGAACCTGGGCTGCTGTGCTGGGTGGGGAGGGGAAATCCCTGGAGCACCAAGAGCTGCTTAAACACATCAGGGCTGTGAGTTTTACTCTGGGGTTCGGATGCTCCTGGTTAAATCCCATTTAGTGTGCAAAGGAGGAGCAGGAAGGGTTTGTGCCTTGGCTGATGCAGCCTTGGGGATTTGGCTGTGCTGGGGGTGCAGCTCATGAGCACCAGGCCTGGATTTCATTTTGTTTCCTGCATGCAAGATGAGTAATGCCATGGTTGACTCTCACAATTAAAAGGAAAATATTAAGAGAAGTTTTATAGTTGTGTTTTACCCCCTTGTGTTGTTATCAGGGGTGCCCTGGGTTTGGGACATTTGGGAGGGTCACTTGTTGCTGTGGCAGCACCTGACCCCCACTCAAGGTGTCAGGAAGGGATCTCCACCCCTGGGCAGGGAAGGAGGAGTCGATGGACAGAACTTTGGGGAGGCTAAAGGGTTAAAAGGTGAAACCTCCATTGTGTGGGTGAGTACATGGTGGGGAAAATCCTCTGCTCCCAGTACTGTCATATTTTCTCTATTCAGTCTTCCGTTGTATTTTTGATAGGGTTTTAATAAACCTTTTAAAGTTTTTGGAAGTGAGTAGCATTTCTCACACTGAGAATAGAGGGCTGGGCCCCCAAGCCCCCCACCCTTCTGGAGCCTGCTCCTGTGCTTTCCCTTTGGGTGATTCCCTCAATGGGATTCCATCCCCCTCCTTCCTCTCCCCTGGCAGGATGCAGCTGGAGCTGTGCTGTGCTCCCTGTCAGGGGCCATTCCCGGCTGTGTGACAGCCCAGAGCTGCCACAGCCACTGCTGGGGCTGTGACCTGGCCTGCCCAGCGCTGGTGGCACAGTCAGGAAAGCTTTGGGCTTTAGGGGGAGGCAGCCCGGCCCCGGCGGTGTCTGCGGAGGAGGGGATCGTCCTCCCGCCTCCCGTTCAGCCCGCAATGGCATTTCATCCTACAGAGCCTCGCCTGGAAGGGACCTCACAGCTGACCTTGTTCCACCTCCCTGCCATGGGCAGGGACGTCTCCCACTAGAGCAGGTTAGCATTGGCCGTGTTTTCCTTGCTGGCAGAGCCCTGTCCTGGTGTTGCCCAAGCCAGGGACAGGAGATGTGATGTTGCCCTTTTCATGGAGATCCTACAAACTCCTTTCTGACCAGCACTCCACCACCAGCAAGGGGCACAGATTGGTGATGGCACCATATTCCTGCAGAGCCCGATTTCTCAGCGTGGGAGGATGCTTCCATAGATAGACAGAGATTAAAGGTCCTGTGTATCACAAATGTAAGGAGCAGGAGGAGGTTGGGATCTGTCCATGGAAAGCATTCCAAGTGTGGAGGAGGCACATGTAGTCTATTCTCCCCTAAAATAGGGAGATAATCACACCTGTCCTCTCACATATCCAACCAATGCAACTTCCAATGGACAGGACTGATGGCGAGAAAGAGAGTCTTCCAGAAATGCAAACCTTGTTTTAATAGGAAATCCTCCAAGATGGATTTTCCTGCACTTTCCAAATGCATTTATACCTATTGGATGACTACAGACTTTGAAATGTTTCTGTCTGAATTGTGACAAACATCCCAGTCTTACACAGGAAGGACCAGGTCCGTTGATCAGGGAAATGTCTCTTTGGTCTTCAACATGGAGGGATCGATCCATTTGTTCCCAAGACCAGAGTTTTTATCTCTGAGTACATGTATTTATTCTATAAAATAATTACCCTTGCCTTCACTTCCCTTTGGTAGGAGATGCTCCCTGTCTCCTGCAAGCTGTTACTCTATCCCAGGTATCTTTTTAGGTAAAAGGAAGAGAGATAGGAAAAGCTAAATAAGGAATCCTCCACATAAGGGAGGAGGGTGAGCAGCTTTGGTCTGTCTGTCCATCTGTGAGCAGCTCTGTGGCCGTTCACCTGCAGACTCACTGTCCTGGGCAGGCAAAATTCCTGCATTAGGAGAAGAAGAAAGGCCATAAAGAGGTAGCAACCAAATATTGCCTCCCCTTCACCCCAGTGCTGGGCTGGCCATTGAGATGTGTTTGTGGTGAACTGATGAAAACCACTCTGAATTTCTTATCTTTTCTGCACTTAAAACGGAAGCTTAATGTATTCTGTGTATTTTTGTTGGCAGATAGTAGTGATCTTAAATTCCTTTTAATACAGTATTTCCACACCAACACAGCCTTGATGTGCAGCATACCTGGCTGTACCCTGTGGGATGCTTTGATTTCTCTTTGGCAGCTCCATTTTATTCTGTCTGCCCCAATCAACGACAATTCCCCTTTCTCCATGTAGCCTCCAAATCCACTCCTGGTGTGGAGTTTTAGTGCTCTGCTAGGATCTGGGCCAGAAGGGAGGAAGGAACCAGTGTCTGCTGGGCTCAGGGTTCCACCTCCACTGTGGATCAGAGCCAGCCAGGCAGCAGGAGGACACCTTTTGTAGCTCAGGGTGGCATTTCTGGGAGGGAAAAGCAGCACTTTAGGGGTGCTGCTGGATGGGAGGGGGGTCAGTGGTGGATATCCCACTCCTCACTGTGTGGGATGGGGAGGAGCTCCTCCCAAGGAGGACCATGTGTCTCCAGCTCCCAGCTCCTCCTCAAGCAGGAGCCGCTCAGTGCTCTGAAACAATGTAACTTTGCTTGCAGGTCAGGCTGTTCCTGCAGGGTCACACATGCGGCTGAACCTGCAGACAGGAGAGAGAGAAGCCAAGCTCCCAGACAGAGAAAATGGGAAAAGTGGCACAAGAGAAGAGAGAAGAAGGAAAAGGTACAGACATGCAAGGCATTGGGTTATGTGGGCTGTGGGATTCATGCCTTTTATTAGAGGCCAGGTTCCCTGGTGCTCTCAATTCCTACCTCTTCCTGAGATTCCATTGCTGGGTGAGGAGCTCAGCAGTGCTGAAAGCAGAGGCCTGTCCTTTGTGTTCCATTTGGGATGGCAGTGGAAGTGTCCTGAGTACACATTCAGAGGAACCTTCATGGTTCCCATGCCACGACAACAAAACTGCTTCCACAGCGTTGGTGTAGTTCTTGCAAAGTCTTTGGGCTGTCCTTGAGGTGCAGTGTTTGGAGTGAGAGGGGTCTCTCTGTGGTTTTTAGACCGAGGTACTTCCAGGGGGCTGTCTTTTGGACTTTATCTGCTGCAATCTCAAAACCTTTCTCCTGTACTGCAGTGATGACGTCTTCTACTGCAATGTCCAAAATGATTTGAGCTTCTGCACAAATGAGTGTATCGTCCATATAATGAAAAATGATAGTGTGAGGATGTCTTTTCCGGATGGGTAAGGGAATTTGGGCTCCAAGCCATTGACAAATAGCAGGGCTCTGCTTCATTCCTTGAGGAAATACGGTCCACTGGTACCTCTGTAAAGGTGCTTGTTGGTTTAGGGATGGAAAAGGCAAACCAGATTTGTCATTAGGGTGCAAGGGGGAGTCAACAAATCAGTCATTTAGTTCTATAACAACCGTCTATCAATCTTGGGGTATCATGGAGGCTGAGGGCAGGCTGGGCTGGAGGGGACCCATGTCCTCAATGTCCTCGTTGATTTTCCTAAGGTCCTGCAGCAGCAGCCTCTTGTCTTTGCCAGGCTTTTGTATGACAAGGACAGGCGCATTCCAGGGGCTAGTAGATAGTACCGTGTGGCCCACAGAAAGCTGCTCCTGCACGAGGAACTGCAGGGCCTTTAACTTTCTGCCTGGGAGGGGCCACTGATCCACCCATGTGGGGTCGTTGGTCTTCCTGGTTAACTGTAGGGTGGCGCGCTGCTCAGTGGCCCCATCTAGAAACCCTGAGGTATTGATAGGATCTCTAGCCTTGTCCTCCACTGGGACAAGAGGTCTCTTCCCCAAAGTGTTATTGTTGCCCAGGCGATGAATGATCTTACTGCAGCAACTGTGCCCTCAGGACCTTCCATGCAGATGGTGTCTTGACTCCAGAAGTTGGTAGTGGCTCTCCCGATGGCTAAAATTTCCCCAGCAGTTTGAACCAGGGGCCATCCTTCAGCCAATCAGAGTGGGAAATTATTGTGATGTCAGGTCCTGTATCTAATAATCCTGAAAGACATCTCTTTCTCCCTTTACATGACAAAGCATACTTTAGAACGGGTCTATTTCGGCCCGTGATCTGTGCCCACATCACCATTGGATCAGCTGGTGTAGTGATCATGTCCAGTAGGAGGTAGGCTCTGCCTATAACTGTTCCTTTTGGAATGAAAAGGGGAGGGTCTAAGCATAGAGCCTGGACAGTTATCTCCTGCAAAGATGTCAAGGGAACTACATCAGATAATATAGTGAGTGTCTCCATCCCTTCCCTGGTGTTGGTTAAAATCAAAATGTCTCTGGGCCGTTCTTCAGGCCCTTATTTGCCTGTTGAAATAAATATCGTGGACTGGAATTGTAAAGGCTCTTACCAGCTGCCTTTGGGTTCCAGGGCAGAGCTGTCTTCTGTCGAGTTCTCTTCTGCAGTGCTCGAGCTCTCCCGATGGACCTGAGAAGGTCGCTCTGCTGGTTCTCAAGGATGTATGGGTGAGTAGGGCGGGACAGCCTCGCATTTGGTGTCGTCGTGTGGGGCCTTCCCGCGTCTGTGTGGGGTTTACTGCAGACCACCGGTTTTGCTGGTGTTGGCAAGCATGTGGACAAGGGGGCAGTGAGGACAGTGGCTGTGACGCCTAGAAGGTCCCTGGTAATAGCCTGTATTTTACAATTCTGTTGAAAATGCCTCATCTCCCTACACTTAAAGCCAGGTCCTTTTTCTTGTGTATGTCAGGGAATAACTTGGGAGGCTACTAGCACCTCTACTACACCCCTATTTGAAGCCTTATTTAGGCTGGCATAAAGGTGTTAGGATGCCCTAAGGGTGCATGCCTCAACCATTTGTGCAATGTTAGGTTTTGCGATCAGGGGTAGAGACGGTAAAATATCTTTTCAGGTGTTGTTAGCATTTGTTTCAGCAAGTTTCAAAAGTGGTACCTTCCTGACTTTTGGACGTTCAACTTGCTTTTCTATTGCTTGTGTAAGGCGGTCAATAAATTTTAGACTGGATTCCCCAGGTCCCTGCAGAATGTCTGTGAAATCTAGAGTAGGTGTTGTTCCATTGGGTGTCTGCATGAGAGCTGTCTTTGAATCAACTTTTACCTCTGTAAACACAGCTCGGGAAGGTCTCTTACTTGATTCTCAGCTTTAATGAAATCTTCCTCCCTGGGTAGATGTCTAGTGTTAGGTGTGCCCGCCTGCCTTCTCTAGCATAGTCTTTCAATAGTTGTTGTATTAATTTTTTCTCCCGTTCCTTCCCACAGAATAAATTCAGTGGGAGAAAATAGGATGTGCATAAAATAATGAAGATTGTGAGGCACCATAACATGTGCAGCAAAGACGGCAATTAACAAATTATTAAAATATGGTGAGACCCTCCCATGGTCTTTTGCTGCATTAGAAAGGTCTTTCGTCTCCCCGTGTGTGACAGCTTCCCATGGGGGGTTAGCCCCCCTCTGGTACTGCACTGGTGCTGCTTGTATTTTAGCTACCAATTCCCAGTTCCCGCTCTTCAGCCGCCAGCTTCCACATCCTCTGCCAAGAAGGTTCTGGCTCATCCTGAAGGTGGGATGAACCTTCCCTCTCCTCTCCAGAAGAGGGAACTTGGTCTCTGGCAGCGGAGAGGGGCCTTGGGGTGACTGGCCAGGCCCGGTGTTGTGGGCCTTTGGTAGCCAAGATGGCGGCCTTCCGGTTACCACGGCTCACACTTCCGCTCTGACAGTGCGGGATCCGCAAGGGGCTGAGTTGGAGGGGGCAGGGCCAGAGGGAGTAGGCAGGGAAGCACTGGATCCCGACACAGGGGGGGTACCTGACGCAGAGCTGAGACCCAGCTCAGGGGGAGAACCCGATGAGACAGCCGGGGGTGGGAGGGGGTTTGACATTGGCATCCCGCCCCAGTGGAGGGACTCCATTTGTTAGCTATCTGAGGGGAATCCAGGGAGGAGAGATAGTGGAGAATGGGTTAGGGTAGAATCCAGGCCTGTGTGATCAATACAGATCTGGGCAGGGGGTAGAGAACGAGGGGAGATGGCAGACAGCAGGTGGCTCGTCTGTGCTTTAGAGCAGTTTCTGTCTCTCATCCTTATCTTGGTATCAGTGGGTTAAGGAATGCTGAGGGCAGAGCACAAATTCTGGGTTGAATATTAGAACTTTGAACCCTTAAGAAAACTCCATAGATCATGTGAAAAATTGGGAAAAATTTTGTGAATCTTACCACCCCCTGAGTTTGCAAAAGCCAGAGTGTTCCCCTAACTGAGTCCCAAAATGTTCCATGACGAACTGAATCAACAGAAATGTCTGGGAACTCCCTAAAGAGCCAATGAACAAAAGGCTTCCTACTTCCCTTAGTAATAGTCTTTCCCTCTGAAAGGAGAACCTCCCTAACTGGAACATATATGCCCCTCTCAGCTTTGGATAATTTGTTACCCATAGCTGCCCCTGATGTAAAGGGTCGCCCAGCCACAGGACTAAACTATCACCCAAGGATCCTGCACTGCAGGCGGCTGTCCCCCAACTCACTGCTCTGGCGGCTCTGGATGCAGGTGTTTCAAAATGTCCCATGGGCTTCACCAGCTGAGCCGGCCCTCCTGCCCCTTGAGGGCGCCGAGGCTGCCTTCAGCAAGCCATGATAAAACTCAGGTCCCACTCCAGGGCGGAGGCTGACCCGAGGCGTCTTCTGTCCAGTGACGGTGGAACAGCCGGATCATCACTGGAGTCGCTCTCAGGAATTCTCAAAGAAGGTCCCTGTTTGGGCACCACATGTTGTGGTGTGTCCACAGCCAGCCTCTGTGAGAGACCTGCACTCCCAGAGCTGGGAGCAGGCTTGCTTAAACTGCTGATGAATGAGGCAAGAGAGGGGTCTTTGTGTGGAACTCCAAACACTGTGGATTGTGCTAAAGAGGGTCCAGGGCCAGAGACAAAATGGGACTGGGAACACAGGGTTTATATGGGGGATAAAAGGGTCTTATATGCAGCAACCCAGGACCAACAGGGGAAAAGAGAGGTGAGAACATCCTAGGTGGAGTACATATAAGGAAAAAATGAAGTTCATGATACCAATAAACCCTTTCAAATCCCCATAAGCATGCAAAAGCCATTGGGCAAGGCCATTGCATTCAGAGGAGTGTCTCACTTTAATTCATTGTCTTTGCCCTGAGGTATTGCAGTTCCAGTGGTAGGCCCCTCGACCTCCACAAAACTACTACTTCCTGAGATATCATTGCTGGGTGAGGAGCTCAGTAGTGCTGAAAGCAGAGGCCTGTCCTTTGTGTTCCCTTTGGGATGGCAGTGGAAGTGCCCTGAGTGCACATTCAGAGGCACCTTCATGGCTTCTCATGCCACAACACCCAAACTGAATGTGCAAGGTGGCTTCTTTGAATGACATTTAGTCCTTTGAAATATCTGCAGCAAGTGGTCTGACACTGCTTTCTGAGCCTGCTCCATGAGATCAGCTGTGAGGGGCTGAGGGCTGGCCTGACCTCGGTGCTGTGCCCCACTGGGAGCAGCCCCGCAGCCTCACCTGCAGAGCAGGCACTGCCAGAGGCCCTGGAGATCTCACCTGCTCTGCATCCACCTTTGTAAAAGTGCTGTAAACATCAGCTGGTGCTGACTTTCCCCTTGGACCCCTTGGTTTTGTCACTATGGGGAATTTCTTTCCTGAAGCCTGTGGGATTTCCCCCTGGCAGCTGTGATGGGGATGCTCAGGGAGTGTGGGGCTTTGGGGGCAGCTACCCGCGCAGGGGCTGAGCTCGGGGCCCTGTTGGGCCCATAGCCCCCAGCAGCAGCAGCAGCAGCAGCCGCAGCAGCCACAACGCCCAAATCCCCGTGCCCCCTGCCCAGCACAGCCTGCCCTGTCCCTGCAGCTGTCACCCGAGTGGGGCCCAGGGCTAGTGGCCGCTGCCAGCAGCAGGAATGTGGGCAGGGTGAGGATGCCCTGGCTTGGCTTTTGTCTCTTGAACAATGCGGGCTAAGGGGAGTGCAGAGCAGGCTGGGAAGCACAGGCCGGAGCCTTTGGAGGTTGCAAGCCTTAAAGATCAGCCCCTGCAGCAGCCCAGATGCAGGTGCCCCAGTTGCCAAGGCTGTGGGGGCCTTCAGAGTGTGCAGCTGGATTTTGCATGTCTGTGGCCTGCTGCTGGCTCTGGGCCCAGGAGTCCCTGTGGCTCCAGCAGGAAGCGTGGCTGAAGGTTTGCTGCCTGCTTTGGTGGCATGGCTGCAGGGGCCAGTGCTGTGAGAGCCCCCTGGGTGAGAGCTGGTCACAGCTGAGCTCTTGGGGACAGCGCTGTGCCCCAGGGCAGGAAGAGCAGCAGTGCCCAGTGCCAGGAGTGGTGTCAGTGGGAGCCCCTGTGCACAGGGACCCCCAGCCCCAGGGTGGCTGTGCCAGCACCCCCAGGGACCTCCAGCCCTGCAAACTCGGATCAAGAGGAACCCACAAGGGTGCAAACGCTGCCTGTGCCCAAAGGAATGGCAAAGAGAAGTGCGGTTTTAAAAAGAAACAGTATTTATTTGCCGAAGATTGGCAAAAGCTCGGATTTACAGAACATGTTTCATTTTAAAAATTCTTATAACAACAACAATGTACAGAAGATATTTACATGGGATCTGATGGACTAACAATCTTCAAAACGTATTTACAGAAATCTTCGAAGGCAGTGAACATATTTACAAGAAACTTGAAGCTTTCCAACATATTTACAAAGGCGTGGCATCGGCGCCATAGTCTGCATCAGTCCTGGAAGAAAGGAAGCAGCAGAGCTGGACACAGCTGCCAGCACTGAGGCCAGCAGGGCTGGGAGCTGGGCCCCAGGGGCTTGGACGGGGCTGGCAGGGCTGGCGTGGCCCCAGGCAAGCGCAAGGCAGGCCGGGACTGGTGTTTGTGCTACGACAATGCAGGCCCCCTGCGGGCACTGTGTCCCTGAGTGGGGCCATCCAGCCCAGCCCCAGCCTGGCATCAGGGGACGCAGTGTGTGTGTGGGCAGGGCGTGGAAGCAGCTGCCTGTCTTACCTGTGGGGCTCCCTCTTCATCCAAGGACCATGGGCTCCTCCTCATCCTTCTCGTCCACTTCCATGGCCTCGATGTTATCTGCCTCATCAACCTCCATCTCTTCTATGTTGTCCCCCTCCCCCCCTCCTCTACTTCCATCTCCTCAACAGGGTCTTCCTCATCTACCTCCATCATCTCTTCCCTCTCTAGCACTATGTCCACTTCCATCTCCTCCACACTGTCTCTGGCACTCTGCAAGGCGCAGCACAATCTCCCAGTGGGCATCCTGTCCCACACCATCCATTCCCACATGACTGCAGCCTGCCCAAGCCGGGTGCCCCCCTGCCTGGAATGGCACAGTACCTCCACTGGCACAGCAGAGCACATCCTGCTGGGATTGGTGCTCCAGAGCAGGCAGCGGGAAAAGCCCAGTCAGCAGCAACAGCTCAACAGTGAGGGGCAGAGCACACAGCGAGTGGCAACTGACGCTTGGCAGCCAGTGAAGTGCCTGCTCTGCTCGTTTCCAGGTCCTGGACGTTCCACCTGGAACCCTCTGGGAGCTGTGATGTCACTGAAATTTCAGGGTTGCTGCGCAGTGGGAGATGGGGATGGCAGAATGATCAAATCCTTGAAGGGTTTGGCTTGGAAGGGACCCTAAAGATCATCTGGTTCCAAGCTGAGCAACCTCCCAGCACACCAGGTTGCTGTGGCCCCTGTCCCACCTGGCCTTGGATGTTGCTGCGGATGGGGCATCCACAGCCTCTCTGCACTGGTCTCTGTGTCAGGGACAAGCACCCTGACAATAAAGAACTTCTTCCCATCACCAAATTTCTTCCAGCTCTTGCAGTTTGATCCCATTCCCCTGTGTCCTGTCACTACAGTTCCTGACAAAGAGTCCTCTCCCACTTCCCTGTGGGTCAAGCTGTTCCTGCAGGGTCACAGATGTGGCTGAACCTGCAGACAGGAGAGAGAAGCCAAGCTCCCACTCAGAGAAAATGGGGAAAGTGACAAGAGAGATGAGAGTAGGAGGAAAAAGTAGAGACATGCAAGGCATTGGTTTGTGTGGGCTGTGGGATTCATGCCTTTTATTAGAGGCCAGGTTCCCTGGTGCATTCCGTTCTTGTGTTGCAGCCTGCCCACTGCCAGCCTCTGTGAGTGACCTGCTCTCCCAGGGCTGGGAGCACGCTTGCTTAAACTGCTGGTGAATGAGGCTCTAAAGGGATCTTTGTGTGGAACTCCAAACACTGTGCTTTTCGCTGAAGAGGGTCCAGAGAGGGAGATAAAATGGGTCTGGGGACACAGGGTATTAAATGGGGTGGGAAAGCAGGGTAGCATTGCAGTAAGCTAGGACCCATAGGGGACTAGAGAGGGGAGAACATTCTAGAGGGAGTATATATAAGGAAAAAACAGCAGTTGAACTGGGTGATGCCAACAAAAGCTGCTGCATCAACATGAGCCTGCAAATGCCCATGGGTGTCACCATTGCATTTAGAGCGGTGTCTCTCTTTTACCGTGGTCACTTTGCCCTGAGGTATTACAGTTCCAATGGTAGGCCCCTGGGCCCTCACCTCTCCCTCCTTTTTGTTTTCTATAAAGAAGGCTTCTGCCACAGAGTTTTGCAGGCATTTAGCAAAAATGGATACAATAACCAGCACAATGAATACAATAAACAAAGCTCACAAAACAGTCTTAACTAGAGATGAGAGCCAGCTTTTGATCCCCCAGTGTTTGTAAAGTCCACTGAACCAGTGGTTGTTGCCTCCCATCTGGATCTTGTTTCCTTGATCTTTCAGCAGCTGGATGCTCTGGTATATTGACTCCCTCTGTGACAGCAGGTTGAAAAAACACATGCCTTCAAATGCCTGTTAGCCATGGCCATTGGACAAGAAATTAGGGCTTGACTGTGGAAGCACCCAGCTGAAGGGACGCGGCTCAGGGAGGAGCATCCAGATTCCTGCTGCAGCGGCAAAAAACGTCAGCATCCTCTGACTTTAGCTCATGTAGTATCTGGAGGCTTGGGTGGCCTAAAAGTGAACAGATAAAGAGAGTAGAAGTCCCACTAAACTTTCTCTTCTGTAAGCCAAGGGTGTGAACACAGCTTATTAGAAGAATCATATATCAATGCTAAAATATAGTTTTTACAAATGTTAAGTCATATATCCTGGTTAGTGGTGTGTGAGCTCTCTTGGTCTTGGTGTGGGTGGTCAACGCTGCTTAGGAGATCTTCGTCTGTCCTTTTATCCTTTCTCTTTCCCAGGCTGCTGCTCTCACTCTTCGGCTTTCATTCTGTTCTTCTGATCGCGGCTCTAGTGTTTGCCTCGCCGTTCCCAGAAATGGTTTTATGATTTTGCTGGGGTCCGTCTTGGGTTTGCTGCTGGAGAGACACAAGTGTATTTTCTTCTCCAAGTAATTAATGGGAACGGGCCCATAATTTCTTTAGATTCAGGTTCTTTGATCAACGCAGGTGGCTTTTCTTTTAATTGGGCTTCAGTTGAATTAGTAAAATGCCTGATGATTGGGGGAGTTTTCTCCATCAATGAGTTGTTCAAAATGTTGAATACCTAAAGAGCCTTGGCCAGTCTCTCAAAGGGAGATAATATCTGGACTCCCCACCCAGGTGATCAAGGATCCTTTTAATGGATCAGTAAGCCCTCTTCACTCGGGACTGTCCTGTGGCAGAGTGTGGTATGCCTGTCACATATTTTATACCCCGGTGGTCAGAAACGTATTGGAATCAGTACAAGGTATAAGCAGGAGCATTATCAGTTTTAATTTCCTGTGGACCTGCTAAGGCTCAAAAAATTAAAAAGTGATCTTTTATAGCGTCTTTTGATTTTTTCACCAACATGGGCAGAGGCAAAAACCGCACTGGAAAAGGCATCGATTGAGACATGGATGTATTTTAGTCTGCCAAAGCGGCTTAGTGTGTGATGTCTGATGGCCAGATGTGGAGACTCTCTCGTCCACATGGATTGACTGCAGCTCTGACAGAAGCAAGGCCGTGTTCCTGACAATTTGGGCAGGAGGCTACAGTGGATCTTGCTTGGTCTCAGGTAATTTTGAAGATCCTAAGCAGCACAGGAATATTTTGATGATCGAAGTGATGGCTGATCCTAGCCTGTTCAAAAACTATCTAAGGCATATTGCAGTGGTTCAGATGTTTGAAGTAGCCAATTGAGGTGGTTTTGAGTGAGAAGTATGTACATATTCACAAGGTCTATTCCTGCAAGGGAGCACTGACACTCTCTAGCTTTCCTGATCAGTTCTGCAGTAACTTTCTGTGGGGTTGTAATAGTTTTATTAGGTTGGTGTGCTCTGAAAACACATTGCATTTCTGTCAGGGGATCTGAGGTAGTTGAGTCCCACTGAAACATAAATGCATGGAATTTTGGACTTACACTAAGGAATGCCAGGGAGAAAGGAATATCAGGGTGGTATCTGTGTGCCTGTTTAGTTTGAATCGCCTGGGGTACCTTTTGTACAGCTGCTTCCTCTGCCGGTGTCAGTGATCACAGGGAGTTGAGTTCTTCACTGTGTTTAAGGAGCAGCAGGAACCGTGGCGTGAGATCTTCTGTAGTGATTCCCAGCAGTGAACGTACCCAACTGATGCTTCCACAGAGCCTGTGGAGACCTCGCAGAGTCTTTGGGTTGTCCTTGATTTGCAGTGTTTGGGGTGTGATGGTTCTCTCTGTGCTTTTTAGGCCAAGGTACTTCCAGGGGACTGTCTTTTGGACTTTATCTGCTGCAATCTCAAAACCTTTCTCCTGTACTGCAGTGATGACATCTTCTACGGCAATGTCCAAAATGATTTGAGCTTCTGCACAAATGAGTGTATCGTCCATATAATGAAAAATGGTAGCATTAGGATGTCTTTTCCGGATGGGTAAGGGAATTTGGGCTCCAAGCCATTGACAAATAGCAGGGCTCTGCTTCATTCCTTGAGGAAATACGCTCCACTGGTACCTCTGTAAAGGTGCTTGTTGGTTTAGGGATGGAAAAGGCAAACCAGATTTGTCATTAGGGTGCAAGGGGGAGTCAACAAATCAATCATTTAGTTCTATCACAACCGTCTATCAATCTCGGGGTATCATGCAGGCTGAGGGCAGGTTGAGCAGGAGGGGACCCATGTCCTCAATGACCTCGTTGATTTTCCTAAGGTCCTGCAGCAGCAGCCTCTTGTCTTTGCCAGGCTTTTGTATGACAAGGACAGGCGCATTCCAGGGGTAGTAGATGGTACAATGTGGCCCACAGAAAGCTGCTCCTACATGAGGGACTGCAGGGCCTTTAACTTTCTGCCTGGGAGGGGCCACTGATCCACCCATATGGCGTTGTTGGTCTTCCTGGTTAACTGTAGGGCGGCGCGCTGCTCAGTGGCCCTGTCTAGAAACCCTGAGGTGTTGATAGGATCTCTAGCCTTGTCCCCCACTGGGACAAGAGGTCTCTTCCCCAAAGTGTTATTGTTGCCCAGGCGATGAATGATCTTACTGCAGCAACTGTGCCCTCAGGACCTTCCATGCAGATGGTGTCTTGACTCCAGAAGCTGGTAGTGGCTCTCCCGATGGCCAAAATTTCCCCAGCAGTTGGAACCAGGGGCCATCCTTTAGCCAATCAGAGTGGGAAATTATCATGATGTCAGGTCCTGTATCTAATAATCCTGAAAGACATCTCTTTCTCTCTTTACACGACAAAGCACACTTTAGAACGGGTCTATTTCGGCCCGTAATCTGTGCCCACATCACCATTGGATCAGCTGGTGTCGTGATCATGTCCAGTAGGAGGTAGGCTCTGACTATAACTGTTCCTTTTGGAATGAAAAGGGGAGGGTCTAAGCATAGAGCCTCCATTTCCTCAACAGGATCTTCCTCGTCCACCTCCATCTTCTCCTCCCTCTCCAGCACCATGTCCACTTCCATCTCCTGTTCTGTGTCTCTTGCAGTCTGCAAGGGGCAGCACAATCTCTCAGTGGGCATCCTGTCCCACACCATCCATTCCCACATGGCTGCAGCCTGTCCAAGCCGGGTGCCCCCCTGCCTGGGATGGCACTGTACCTCCACTGGCACAGCAGTGCACATCCTGCTGGGATTGGCGCTCCAGAGCAGGCAGCAGGAAAAGCCCAGTCAGCAGCAACAGCTCAACAGTGAGGGGCAGAGCACACAGCGAGTGGCAACTGACCCTTGGCAGCCAGTGAATTGCCTGCTCTTCTCGTTTCCAGGTCCTGGACGTTCCACCTGGAACCCTCTGGGAGCTGTGATGTCACTGAAATTTCAGGGCTGCTGCACAGTGGGAGATGGGGATAGCAGAATGATCCAATCCTTGAATGGTTTGGCTTGGAAGGGACCCTAAAGATCATCTGGTTCCAAGCTGAGCAACCTCCCAGCACACCAGGTTGCTGTGGCCCCTGTCCCACCTGGCCTTGGATGTTGCTGCGGATGGGGCATCCACAGCCTCTCTGCACTGGTCTCTGTGTCAGGGACAAGCACCCTGACAATAAAGAACTTCTTCCCATCATCAAATTTCTTCCAACTCTTGCAGTTTGATCCCATTCCCCCGTGTCCTGTCAGTACAGTTCCTAACAAAGAGTCCTCTACCACTTCCCTGTGGGTCAGGCTGTTCCTGCATGGTCACACGTGTGATTGAACCTGCAGACAGGAGAGAGAAAAGCCATGTACGCAGGCAGAGAAAATGGGGAAAGTGACCAGAGAGATGAGAGTAGGAGGAAAAAGTAGAGACATGCAAGGCATTGGTTTGTGTGGGCTGTGGGATTCATGCCTTTTATTAGAGGCCAGGTTCCCTGGTGCATTCCGTTCTTGTGTTGCAGCCTGCCCACTGCCAGCCTCTGTGAGTGACCTGCTCTCCCAGGGCTGGGAGCACGCTTGCTTAAACTGCTGGTGAATGAGGCTCTAAAGGGATCTTTGTGTGGAACTCCAAACACTGTGCTTTTCGCTGAAGAGGGTCCAGAGAGGGAGATAAAATGGGTCTGGGGACACAGGGTATTAAATGGGGTGGGAAAGCAGGGTAGCATTGCAGTAAGCTAGGACCCATAGGGGACTAGAGAGGGGAGAACATTCTAGAGGGAGTATATATAAGGAAAAAACAGCAGTTGAACTGGGTGATGCCAACAAAAGCTGCTGCATCCGCATGAGCCTGCAAATGCTCATGGGTGTCACGATTGCATTTAGAGGGATGCCTCTCTTCGTCACTTTACCCTGAGGTATTACAGTTCCAATGGTCGGCTTCTGGGCCTTCACCTCTCCCTCCTTTTTGTCTTCTATAAAGAAGGCTTCTGCCATTTAGTTTTGCAGGAACTTAGCAAAAATATGGATAAAATAACCAGCACAATGAATACAATAAACAAAGCCCACAAAACATTCTTTACTAGAGATGAAAGCCAGGCTTTAATCCCCCAGTGTTTGAAAAGTCCACTGAACCAGTCGTTGTTGCCTTCCATCTGGATCTTGTTTCCTTGATCTTTTAGCAGCTGGATGCTCTGGTATATTGACTCCCTCTGTGACAGCAGGTTGAAAAAACACATGCCTTCAAATGCCTGTTAGCCATGGCCATTGGACAAGAAATTAGGGCTTGACTGTGGAAGCACCCAGCTGAAGGGACGCGGCTCAGGGAGGAGCATCCAGATTCCTGCTGCAGCGGCAAAAAACGTCAGCATCCTCTGACTTTAGCTCATGTAGTATCTGGAGGCTTGGGTGGCCTAAAAGTAAACAGATATAGTAGAAGGTGGAATGTAAGTTCTGGTCCCAGTAAACTTTCTCTTCTGTAAGCCAAGGGTGTGAACACAGCTTATCAGAAGTATCATATATCAATGCTAAAATATAATTTTTACAAACTTTAAGTCATACATCGTGGTCGTGGTTTGAGAGGTAGTGAGGTTTTTGGGATGGTGTGTTCACACCAATGGGTGCTCAGATTTGAATATTGGCACCTGGTGTGGCCACTGGGGACATGGATACGCCTCTGAGAACACAGGAGTTCAAAGCAGAGAACTCCCAGGGGAAGCTCTCTTGGGTCTGGCAGGGAAAAAAGGTCAGACCTCCCCTGCCATCTGGGCGGGGCAGGGGAAGCCATGCAGCCAGGTGAGGAAGGTCTGGCCCCGAGGATGGAAGGGTGGAAGAGTGGAAGAGCACCGAGAGGCATCGGGCAGCCACCCACCCCCAGGAGAGAGAGGGAGAGAGGGAGAGAGAGAGAGAGAGAGGGAGAGCCAGCCTGTGCCTGTGACTGTGCTACTTTGAAACTTGATAATATATGCCCGCAGCACGGATGAGAAGGAGAAGGGGGCGGGGGGGGCAGCAAGAAGGTGTCTGGCCGCTGTGGGAGTTCTGGGCAGGCAGAGCCTGAGATTTTAACCCTTATTTTGGACAATGAAAACTTTGCAGAACAGTAACCTTCCTAGAAGAGAGATAGAGATGAAACAGAGGAAGAAATGGGCAAGTGTGATGAAAGTTCCTGCAAGTGAAAGATGTCAGAAGAGTGGGGAAGAATCTTAGGTGAGAAGAGATGATGCAGTGCCTTAGCTAGACTTTTCTTTTATACCCCTGGACAGAACCATGTTTCTTGTGACACAGAGACTGCATCCAGGGAGAGGCAATGGCTCAAAGCCAAGAGGGTTAAGTGATGAGATACCTTGGCCCCAGGGGGTGAAATCTGGGGGGGACAGGTGTCCCGAAAGTGAGAGACTGTGCTCTTTTTGGACCGGGACAAAGCATCCTTAAAAGGAAAACCCTAGAAGCAGCTCTGGTCCATGTGCAGTGGTGAGAGCACTGGACATGGAAGGAAGAGGTCACGATGGCAGATGTTCTCCAGGTGGTGCCACCAGTGACATGGAAACACGTGTGGGAATCCATAAAAATCAGAGTGTTTTAGGAAGGTTGTAAAAAGGACAGGCCGCAGAAACAGCAAGAATTGTGAAGTGCTAAAGCAGCAGAAAAAGATATATAAGCTGTAGCGAAGACAACAGGACTGTGTAATGGGCCTGTGAAGTTGCAACAAGTTTATTTAGTATATATCTAGAAGGTTGTGCTTATGAATACAGCTTTATTCGTTGTCTCTTACAAACCAGCCGTTGTGTTGGAGAATCGGCCACTATTGTTTTAACCAAAGCTACGTGTGTTTAAGATGATTGGATAGAACTACTGTCGGTATGCTTTTGCTCCATGTAATTGGCTGAGACGCATTTATGGTATGTTGTAACATTAAGTTTCTTTGGCCTGCTGCCTGGTCAGCGAGCTGTACACATCTTTCCATTGTCATAACTATGTAATGAGACTGATGCTGAAAACATAAAAAGCTCTAGACACTGATCAAAGCAGCCCCATCCTGTTCGCGTCTGTATATAAACTGCCAGCGTACCAAACATGAGGTTTTGACGGGGTTTCCTGGGGAAACTTATGGCACAAGAAGGACTCCTCTCCTCTTGATGAACAGAGAATTGATTATCTAAAGGGTGGTGATGGACCGAGAGTTGGTGATCTGAGGGATGGATGTATTGGAAATTTGGTGGGGGGAGGAGGAAATGCTTTTGGAAGATTTTTATTTTCCTTGTGTTTTTTTTTTTTTACTTGTAGTGTCGTTAATAAAGTTTTCTTTTCTTTATATCTAAGTGGGGCTCTGCTTTGCTTATTCCTGGTCACATCTCACAGCAGAAACCAGGGAGAGTGTATTTTCATGGGGGCACTGGCTTTGTGCCAATGTCAAACTATGACATATATATATAATAAAATAATAAATCAAGCCTTCTGAAATATGGAGTCAAATCCTCGTCTCTTCCTGCATGCAAAGACCCCTTTGACCACCGTCACATGTGCCCTGGCTGGCTGCAGGCTAGGCACATGTCCTGCCCTCCTGCCCTGTGCCAAAGGCAGCAGGGATGGGCAGCTCTGGGCACCGCTCTGAGCACGGCCTGGGCACCACGGGCAGCTGGGACAAGGGCACAGGAGCCCTCAGCTGACGGGCGGTTTCTGCTTTCTCTCGTTGCAGCCGGGCTCTGCGGGTGCTGAGGCTGCTCTGGGCTCTGCCAGGGCTCTGCTGGAGCTCAGCACTAGGCCGGAATCAGCCAAAGAAGAAATGGTGTGACCTGCAGCACAGACTTGCTTGAGCATTTTGGCAGCACAGCTCAAGTCTGCAGAGTGTACACCTCCAAGGGAAAACATGACACCCCTCAAAAAATAAACTTGTTCAGTAACTTCTGAAATGAAATCAATCTGGAGGACCCCAAATGACATTTTTCAGCTTGCTGAAGCTGTAGCTCAGCCCTTCTCTGAACAGTTCTCTCCCCCCCCACCTGCCTTTTACTTCCCAACTGCTCCCTCTTTTCCCCCAGTGAATTCCCAGCCCATTGCAGTCTCCATCACACTGTTGCCTTCCTTGGTGCCCCTCTCCACGAGGAAGGCTGAGCCCCAGGCTTAGAGGCTCATCCTGTCACTGGCTGAGGAGCAGCAATGTCTCAGAGGTCCAGTGGGATTTTAGTGTCATTCAGAGCCACTCTCCAGCCCTCAGCTCTCCTCGCTGCTGAGCTCCCACTCCCTTTTCCTCATCCTTGCAGCAGGATGAGCTCTGTGAATCCCCTTGAGCCTCCCTACTCTTCCCAGCCCATGCACCCCCCTCAGTTAGGGTGAAGCTGAAGCTTCTCTGTCTCCTGTGGCACACCAGTCCAGTGCCCTGTGCAGGGAGCCCCAGCCCCAGAGCACAGCACACAACACTGCAGTCCGGGCTGGAGGAGCTGCCCTGCAGCCCTGGCTTGGCTGTTTGTGGCAAGGGAATGCTCCTTGTTTCCAGCTGTCCCTGCAGGACGGCCCCAGGGCAGAGCCCAGCCAGGCTCCCACTGCAGCCCCTGGAGCTTGGGGCAGACAGTGCTCCCAGAGCTGAGGTTCCTGGGGAGCACCTGGAGCTGTGCCTTGCACTCTGTGGCCGTGTTTCACAGCACAGGCTGCCTCATGCTGTGTGAATGTACCAGCCCTGGTTTGACTGCCAGGGGCCTCGCCCAGTCACATCTCTCCCAGGGCTGCAGCATTTCACTGGCCAGAATCTGACAAGGCATAGAGATCAGAGCAATGAAATTCTCCAGACTGGGTTTTTCAAAAGCCCTTTAGAAGGAAGGGCTTGAGAACAAACGCTCTCTGTTTGCCACATGAACAATGGGGTGAGTGCTCTCTCTGTCTCCAACCCACTGCCTCCCAGCCAACATTACAGCCACCCACTCCCTCACACATCCCCCCCGTGCCTTCCCTCTGCCGTGTCCTGTCAGGGCTTCCCAGCCCCTCGTCCCTTCGTGGCCCTATCCCCTCAGGCTCTGCCCCAGCCCAGCCAAGCTGCCTGGCAGCAGCGCCGCAGCCCCACAGCAGCTCCAGAGCAGCCCCATCCAGAGGCACCTGGGAGCCCTCAGCAATCCAGCCAGCAGCACACGGGCAGGAGGACACGGATGGCGCTTCCTGCTTGGCACAGGGCTTGTGGCCATCTCCAGGCACGGCTCTGACAGGGATCCCCGCACCCTCGGCCCCTGCCCAGCCGCTCTGTCACCAGCACAAAGGCTTCAGCAGAACCACCACTGGACAAGGGGCTTCTGGCCATTTTCCCTGCAACACTGCATGCCTGGGCAGCTTTCTGAGCACAAGCACCCTTTTCCCCTTCTTTCCCTATGCAGACCCTGGGCAGCAAAAGAAAGCTCCTGGAAGTCTGTGTATTATAACACACTCTATATTTATATCCTAAAGAAAAAACAAATAGAAGAAAATAAAAAGAAAAATCTTTAAGAAATGGAAAATTCCCGCTGGCTCAGGTGGCCTCAGCAGACAGAGGTATCAGCTCTCTGCAGAGCTCCAGCAGCGCAGCCAGCCGAGCCCGCACAGACGAGGCCGTGTCCTCCATGCCCAGCAGAGCTGATCTTGCACCCTCTGGAAGATGGAATAACGCTCACTCTGCAGTGCCTGGAGGACATACAATGTTTCAAGTGCCAGATCTGACACGGCACTGCTGGTGTCCTCTGTCAGGTGTTCAAGGGCTGAAAGAGAAAGGAACAGAGCCATGGTCAGATCCCGGATCTGCGCGGAGCCGAGGAGGGCCCCCTGCCAGGGCCATCCCAGCCGGCTCTAGCCATGGCCAGGAGGGAGCAGGGACCAACGGGAGCAGCCCGAAGCTGCTGGCCACGAATCGCCCCGGTGGCCCTGAAATCTCTGTGTGCTCTGCCCACGCCGGCCCTGGCCCGCACAGGGACCAGAGCCCTCCGCAGCCGGGGCAGAGCTTGCAGCTCCCCCCGCAGCCCCCGCTGCCAGCCCGCTGCCCTCACTCACCGTTGCAGATGAGCTGGAGCTCTTCCTTCTTCCCCCTCAGGTGCTGCGCGGCCATCCCTGTGAACACAGAGCCTGTCACGGCTTCAGAGGCACAGCTCCCTGCCAGCGGCGCTGCCGGCGCTGTGGCCACACGGGCTGCTGGCCCGGTAGGGCTCAGCCCGGCCCTTGCCGCACGCTGCCGCCCCAGGGCACAGCTGCCAGAGGGCGGCAGCAGCAATGCCCAGGTCAGGCGGGGCTCCACGGCACCGGGCCTGGCTGGCGCTGCCGGGGCAGGAGGCGGGGCTGGGGCCGAGCTGCGGCGGGCCGGGGAGGGAGCCCGGGGTCGTTGCTCACTGATGAACCTGATGGCCGCCGCTCGCAGGGGCTCCTGTGGGCTCTGCAGGTAGGGCAGGACCTGGCGCAGGTGCTCGGCCGCTCTGCTCCTGTCCTCTGCCAGCTGGAGAGAGCGGCAGGAGGGAAGGGTTGGCGCAGGCTCAGCTCCTTGGCGGGGCGCTGCCTGCATCCAGCCCCGGCCTCCCCTGCCCGCACAGCCCTGAGGCACGGCCAGCAGCCGCCGGTGCCGGGCTCCCGAGGGGAGGGGCAGAGGGCCGGCTGCTGCCCGGGGAGCCGCGGTGCCGGCCTGCCCCGCAGCCCCGCCGGGCCGGGGCTCCATCGGGAGCCTGGAGAAGAGCCCGCATGGCCTCTGGGTGCAGAGGCACAGCTGCCCGGCCCGCACACTGAGCGCTGCGCTCAGGGAGCTTCTCCGGGCTGAGGCTGGGGCTTGCAGGCCGTCCTTACCAGGCACTCGCTGAACTTCCACAGATTCTGGTTCTTCACCAGTCTTTCAAGATCCCTCCTCTTCAGGAACTCGGCCACACATAGCAGCGTTTCCTGAGAAGCCTGGAGAAGAGCAGAAAGGCAGAGATGGCCCCACAGCCCAGGGCGCAGGACCCGTGTCCCTGTGCCAAGGCCTGGAGGAGGCTGCAGCCCGGCAGGTGCCCGGGCAGGAGGCAGCCGAGCCTCCTGCCATGGGGACAGCAGCAGCCCACAAGTCCTCACCTGTGCCACAAGCCGATTCTCATCATGGCAGTGGAAGAAGAGGGGCAGCAGGCTCTTGCGCAGGAGTGTCATCAGGGCCTTTTTTTCCTTTTTTCTTTCTGGAAGAGTCACCAGTGTTCGGAAGAGCAGTATGGAGAGCAGCTGCACCTGGCTATTGTTCTGTATGGAAGGAAGAAAAAAAGACCTCAGCATTGAGGCTGCACGGGGCTCAGCTTGGCGCAGGCCTGCAAATCCACAGGGCACAAAGTGTCCGGGAACACCCAGTGGCCGTGGCTGGGAGCAGTGAGCCTTACATGGTCAAAGAGTGGCAGGAGGGCCTCAAGCAGCTGCAGTGTGATGGGGCTGGGCATCAGCATGTCATTTTCCAAGATGATAAAGCTGAGTAGCATGACTGTCATGAAAACTATCTCTCCATCTGCATCCCACAGGAACTCCACAAGACCTTCAGTCAGGCTCCACATTTTTTCGGTCTGTGTGGAACACAAGTTTGAGAAACGCCATTCTGCTGTCGCAGGGCCCAGAGGCCAAAGGCCTGTCCCGAAGCACTCGGGCAGCTGAACTGGAAGCCAGGAGAGCTGGGAGCAGCTGCCCCAGCACTCAAAGCCCTGCCAAGCCTAAGCGACTGCACTCCCCAGCTCAGCCTCAGCCGCTGCCCCCTTCTCACCATGGAGGGCTCCTCAATGAGCTCGAGAAGGGCCCTGAGCGCCAGGCGACGCCTCTCCCTGCACTCGCTCTGCAGCTGCCTTGACAAGATTTGCAGGACTTTGTTAGCACCATGTTCACTCAAGTCCAGGAACTCGAGGACCTGAAAGGCACAGGGCAGTGACAGGGACCCGGCCGGCAGGAGCCCAGAGCCACACGGGGCTGGGCCCAGGCAGCAGCACAGGGCGCGGGCACCGAGAGGGCAGAGAGCTGGGAGGCAGCTCAGCCAGGCAGCGCTGGCCATCAGGCTCACCTCCACAAGGAACGCCAGGGCAGGCAGCTCCCAGCGTGGCTCCTGTGTGCTGAGCAGCCGGAGCAGGTAGCGAGCGATCCGGGAACACAAGGGGATGGAGACACAGCACATCTCCCTGGCAGGAGGAAAAGGAACCAAGACTGTGGGCCAGAGGGACAAGCCTCTGCCAGGACTGATACACAGAGGTCTGGCCTTTCCCCAGCATCCTGCAAGGGGCCCTGGGTTATTTGGAAGGCAGCTCCTGGTGGGCACCCTCCTCTCCCAGCCTTTTCCAGTCTGCTTGGCCATCCCTCGGTGACAAGGCCCTCTGGCCCACAACCTTGGGGACTGTGTGGAGCTCCCTGGGCACGGAGCACAAATGTCAGAGGCAGTGGGGAGAAGGGGGTCTCACCTGGCCAGCAGAGCCACGGCATAGCGGTGGGTGTCAGCACACAGCAGCGTGTCCCAGCCACAATTGCGTTCCATTGCCACCACCACATCCTCGTGCTGCATTCGGCAGAGCAGGGACTTCAGGGTCCTCACTGCAAATCTGCGTGCACAGCAAAGCCCAGGTCATGCTGGGAACACTGGCTCTTGGCCAGGGACATGGCAGAGACAGGAGGAGTGGGATGGAGCACCTGTTGGGGCTGGTGGCAAGGCCGTATTCCTCCTGGCATTCCTTCCAGAATGCATCAACCTCCTCTGGCATATCCAGAGTGCTGAAAAACACTTGGGAGAGCAGATGTACAAAGAAGCGAGGGAAATACACCGTCACCATATGTGGGACACAGGGCACCTGGAGGATCTTCCACATCACCACAGTTGCCTGCAAAGGACAAAGACCCCGAGACAGGGCTCAGTGCCGAGGTGTCCGTGTGGCAAGGCCTAAGCAGGGGAGGGAGAGGCCCAGAGACACGCAGGGGGAGCACAGGGCCTGGTGGGCCTGAAGCTGCCCCTGGGCCGGGTTTCAACCCAGCGCCTGAGGCAGGGAGATGCACTGGGGGAAGGAGGATGGAGAGCTGCTGGAGAGGCAGCCTTGGGGCCAGCAAAGGCCCGTTACAGAAACTCACAGCCAGGACAAAGACACCCGCTTTGTCCCCATCAGAGGTGCACGTGCTGTGCTCTGGCCAGCTCCCCAGGACATCCAGGAGTATGAGCAGCGCCGGCTCTGCAGTCCTGGGCGAGCACATGATGCTCTTCCACATGGTCAAAGCAGCTCTGTGGGGTTAGAGCTCTGTCTCAGGGGGGTCTCAGACATAGCACCATGGCCTGGGCAGCAGTGGGGACCTGAGCTGGCTGCCAGCTCTGCCTCTGCCCATTGCCACTCACCAGCAGCACCCAGGCAGCCCAGCCCTGTGGGGACAGGCCCCTGAGGGGCAGCAAGGGAGCACGGCAGCAGGCTCAGGGGCTGACGTGCTAGGGCTGACTAAAGGAGCAGCCAGAGGGCCCTGGAACTCTCCTGTTGGTCAGACACCTGGGCCAGGCTGTACAGGCTGATGGGCTGGCGAGCCCTGAGCCCTCTGGGCAGGTGGGGCCCATACCTGTCACAGGACGGGGCCACACGCAGGAGCGTCATGACCACGTCAGCGGGCTGTGCTTCCGTGAGATCCAGCAGGGTCCTGTTCAGCCTGTGCTCAGCAAACTGATTGGCCAGGAGCCACTGGTGGATGTACCTGACCAGGGCAGGAACCTGGAGAAGGCACGGGGAGACTTGGAAAGCTGCCAGAGGGAGGTATGTCCCCAGTGAAATGCTTCCCTTCCCACCACACTGCTATGGCCTCAAAGGCTTCCAGTAACCAGCAGGTGTGGTCAAGCAATTCCTGGGAGGATCAAACCCTGGCCACAGGCGGCTTACTTGCTTTGGATTGGTAAAGCCCTCCTCTACGAGCATATCCAGCAGGGCAGCACTGGTCTTGGTTTTGAAGATGTGCGAATATGCTCTGAGCCCAGTGCCCATGGGGCTGGCCTCTTCCTCCCGAATTCTCCTCATGAATTGGCAAACCAGCTGTAGGAGAAGAGCAAGAAGCCAGGGATGTTGCAGGGAATGCTCCAAGCGCGGTGCCAGCAGGCCCAGCCCAGGTGAGAATGGCTGCAGGTACCTGGGCTGTTCTGCGGAAGAGGCCGCGGGCGGGGTCCTGCTCTTGTGTGCGCTGCAGGGCTGCACCTGGCAAAGAGCGAGTGCAGCCAGAGCTGAGGGGCTGCGGGAGAGGCCGGAGAACACGGCCCAGCCCTGCGCTCCCCAGGCAGGGACAGCCCCTGGATGGCTCAGGGGATGGAGCAAGGCCCCTGTGTGGTGTCTGCCCGGCCCCTCTTCTGTCCTGTCCATGGGCATGTCCCCAGGGAATGGGATGGGATGGGATGGGATGCGATGGGATGCGATGGGATGCGATGGGATGCGATGGGATGCGATGGGATGGGATGCAAAGGCGCCAAGCTGGCTGCAGGCACCAACCCTGTGGCCCAGCTCTGGCACTCACCCTCCTGCGGCAGCTCAAGTGGCACCACCTCTTTGGTTTGATGTGCTGGGGCAACTCCAGGGCCTTCTTCCTCCCCTTCCAGCCAGGCCAGCTTGGGCACTCTTGGGGGTCTTTGCTCCATGTCAGTGACTGGATTTGTGGCTACTTGCAGGAGAGATGCCTCGGAAAAGCTCCAAGTTAGCAAGTCCTGCAGTCCTGCCTGGAAGGCACCTTCAAGACAGAAGCCTCGGGAAGGCTACAGGACAGAAAGTCCTGCACTGTGGTCTCGAGGGCTCCTGCCACAAGGACAGGAAACTCCTGTCAAGGATTGTGGTCTGGCCTTGAGGGCACTGGAGGCAGGGATGGGAGATGCCTCTGGGGCACCAAGTTCTGTGGTCTGTCCTCGAGGTCAGCTGCAGGAATAACGCCTCGGAAAGGCTCCGGGTCAGACAGGAACGAGTGCGCTGTGCGGGGGCTCCTCACGGCACCGCTCTGTCCCGTTCTGCCCCGTCGCGTGATCCAAGCACTGTGGCGTGGTCTTGTCACCACCAGCTCCTATGTGTCACAAAGGGCCCTTGGACACCCGTTCCATGCCACAGTGACCGTGCTGCACCATGTCACAAAGGGCCCCTGCACACACCCTGCCCTGCCCTGGGGCTGCCCCCAGCCAACCCAAAATGGCCCAGCTTGGAAAGAATCTCTCACCCCAAGTGTCTAAGACAGCCCAACAGGGTCTTTAGGAATGGCTCAGTCCATCAGCAAATGCTGCCCTGCTCTGTGGGCTCAGTGCAGCAGAAGGAGCCCCAGGGTTGCCGACGCAGCCGCGCTGGGAAGGGCACAGGACCTTCCACAGAAGCTGGCATGGCCTCCTTCGGACACGTCCCAGCTGGTGAACATCCTAAACCCACGGGTGTGACATAGCAAGGAACGTGTGGGCCAGGGCACCAATGGTGCTCTGACCCTTTGGGGCCTGGGGAGCACTGACATCAGCAGGTGTGGCAGAGTCCCTGCCCAAGCAGAGCGGCCACCCCTGAGCCCTGGTAACGCTGGTGCCCATCTCCTGCCCCAGAGGCCTGTGCCCCCAGGGGGCTTCTGTGCCACAGGGAGCCAAACCCCACGTGAATTGGGGTCTGTGCTCCTTCCTGCAGGGGCTGTTGGCAGTAGCACCTGGAGCAACTGCTGGCAACACTTGGTTTCTGTCAGAAGCTCTTACTCCATGCTGAAATTATTTTCTCATTGAAGTAATTTCCTTCAGCACAAAAACACCTTAGTTGCAAAGGCTCAGAAGGACCTGTCATTTAACACTCCTCAATTCAGGAAAGTTTTACTTCCCATTGGTCAACTCACATAGTTCCAAAAAGTTGCAAACTTCCCAAATTCATTGGGATGGTGAAGGTGAAGAGTTGGAATTTTGCTTCCCTTCTCAAAGCAGCAATTCATTTGCCTTAATGTCATCCACTGAGAGTCACTTTACAGAACATAACACTGCACAGAGGCAAGAAAAGGCCATTCTTTGGTTTGCAAATGGTTTTCTGTGAAGGGATGATAATATCCTAATTCTCTTAAGGATAAAAGCTCTCAAGAAATGAAAGTCCACTCAGTGTTACAAAAGTAGCCCAAACAAATGAGTAGATGGCAAAGGGGCTAATCCTCCCCCTGGTACAGATATCCAAGTGGCCAGTAAAGTACAGCTCTCCTCTCTTATGACCTTTAGAAGAATCAGGACCATGAACAGGAAAAATCACAGATATTCTTTCTGCCCTCCGTAATCAAAGCTGTGCCAAACCACAGATGCTGCCTTCAAACTGACTCAAATTCCAGCCTAGACCTCTCACCTCCAGACAACTCCTCCTCCAACAGCCCACCAACACCAACCTCCCCAAACTCCCCCACAGAAGCCCTCAACACCCCACCAGGACCCCCAGCTGTCCCTGTCCCTCCGCAGAGCTTTCCCCCCTCCAGCAGATGCCCTAGTTCCCTGCACGTGCCGTGGGATGGCACTCAGGAGGATCTGCTGCAAGGCCTTCCCCGGGGGCAGCTCAGGCTGCCAGGCCTGTGGTTCCTGGATCACCCTTCCCACTGAGCCTTCCTGGGCACGGCTGTTCCATTGGCACCTCTGCGCTCAGCTCGGACTGCTCCACTCAGCCAGGGCTGCTGGTAAAGGATCCAGAGCAGCCTGGCCAGCTCTTTCTCCAGTTCCCTCTTTACTCTCCGGGCAGGTAGAACATCCCACAGGAAAGCAACTGGTGCCACAAGGAGCAGGGGGCCTCAGGCACCTTTGGCAATGGAACAAGGCCTTTGTTTTACATTAGTAAGCACAAGCAATTCACAATAGTATGCAAGTGCTTAGTGCAGACAGACATAAGTGCTAAGCACCAGTTAGCATAAGAAAAACCTGGCTGGCCTAACTTGACATGAGAGTGACTTGACAAAAACCTTTAGACATAGTCTGCCAGAAGAACTAAGGGCAAGCAGGGAATCAGCCCAGTACAGGGAAGCCCTGAGGAAGACTTTGTGCTGCTTTAGGGCATGGTGACCGCTCCTGGCCAGTGCCTGGACATCAGCTTCAAGTCTAGGAATCTGACACAATGTATTTCTAACCCCCTGCCTATCGAATCACCTCAGCAGTGTAAAGATAGATGGTATTTTTGATACAATTTCTACATTAACCCACTGAAATGTATACATGGTGGAAAAACATTTTAGTGGGGTGCAGACTCCTGCACTCCTGCCAGGTCAATAAAAGGCCTTCTTGCAGACAATGCATTTGTCTGCTGATTTCTTTGAATAAGGGAGAGCCCTCAGGACTGCTGTATCCTGAGGGAACACCCTTGGCCTTGACCTGTAGGCACCTGCACAAACTTAAAATCAGCGGCCTCAGCTACCAGGACCTCTCTTGGCCAGCATCCTGACGTGGATGCAGGGCTGCTGCGAGGCACTGCTGGGACCCAGAGGGACAGGACCGGCTGTCTCGTGTCCACATAGCACCCCTGACACAGCCAGGGCCATCCCAAAACCAGACAAACACTCACGTGTCAGCAAAGGGGAGCAAGGAGCACTGGGTTCCTGTCAGGGTATCTCAGCTGGCCTTGCTACACAACATGCCCCCATTTTAAGGCCTGCTGATGCCCAGCTGCCAGAAATGCCCACCTTGTTCTCTCCAAGATGCACAGGGAGAGCCAATGAGCAGGATGCCTTGGGAGGCAAACCTTCCAAGCCTTTTTTGAGGCCAGGGACACACCAAGATCAGCCAAGGCTCTCCATGCTGCCTGGCCCACACAGCCCAGCTCTGTGCTGGCCCTGGGCCACAGCAGCTTCCACCAGGTAGGAGGCAAATGCATATTGCCAAGAGTTGAAGCACAACAGACAGGGAAAATGTGAAAAGTGTGTGTGTAAAGGCCTTTTAATTCACAGCTCTCAAGGAGAGCTTTGGGGCTCGTGGCTGGACAGAGATGCTCCTGCTAACACCTCTGTCCAAAGGGGGGAACACACCCTACTGCAGGTGCTTGGGTTGGTCTCTGCAGGTCCAGGTGGATGCCAAACCTGCTCTTCACAGCCTTCTCCCTTGCCCTGCCCCTCTGCCAAGTGCAACAGGCCTCAAGGACTGAAAGGAGCACAGCGAGCCAAAGGGGGACACTTGCACCTACCTCACTGGAGCTCCCTGTGGAGCACTTTCCTTGAGAAGCAAGCCCCTTTCCTCCAAAGGCATTTCCCCAAATGTGCAGATTTCCAGGGAAACACCAACACACCCTTAAGAAAACCTGGCAAGGCTGAATGACTCCAGGTCCTTTCAGGACAGGCACTCCAGCTCCAGCTTGTATTCCTCCTTCTGTGTTTCCAGGTGGAGGTTCAGAGGTGCAGCCCCAGGCCCTCTACAAACACAACCTGCCCGCTGCCTCTTCAGCTGCCTCAACTCCTGCCTGCGCTCACAGCAGCAAAACCAGGCTGTTCCCAGCCAGAGCCCAGAGCCCTGTCCCCACAGGACACTCTTGCCAGCACCTTCCAGGACTCTGCTGTGCACTCAGAGCTTTTCATGCCCGCTGCCAACAGGCTTTGGGACAACCTGGCTGGCTCTGCCACCAGCACAGCCCAAACACAGGCAGAGGAAGAAGCAGCAGGTGCTGTTTTGCGGCCATGCCCAAGAGAAACTGGAAGGGTGTCCTCCCTCTGGTCTCACTTGGCTTTCTGGCTGGGTCTGAGCCTGGGGCTGCCATTCCTCACTTGTGGGGACCAGAAGCACAGCCGGGATCCCGGCACTGCCTGACAGCGCTCCGGGCACCGGCACGGTCGCGCGTCTGAGTCTCGGGCACAATGCTGCTGCTTCATTTGCTCTTAGGCACAGCCAAAGCTCTCTGTTAAACCAGAATGTTCTCTGGTTCTGCCCTATTCCTGATCCTGTGCAGGGATGGAGCACTGCTGTGCTTTCAGGACGCTGTTGTTGAATTCTTCCAGCATTCCAAGCTCCTTTGCCCTCCATGGATGCTTGCCATGGAATCCCTCACAGCTGGGTTCAGAGCATCCATTCTCAGCTTGGCTCTTCCAATGTCCAGGGGCTCCAGAGTGCTCAGCAAGATCTGTAACTGCACAGTTTTGTGGAACTGCACCTTCAGCACAGGGACCTTTCCAGCCTGATCTGTCCTCGTTCCTCTGTGTCTGTGCACAAAATACGGCGTGGAAGAGAACAGCAGGAGGAGCCTGTGTGTCCCGGGGCCCCAGATTTGCATCGCTCCAGCTCCACAGAGATGCAGGTAAAGTGAAGAAGCCAAACTGTTTATTAATGGAAGGCAAAGCAAAGGGATAAGTTGGAAGGGAAGAAAGGGGATGGGCAGGTGTGGAAATGCTCTGCAGCCACGGGATGGAGTTTCTCTGGCTGGCACACCCTTGGTGGCCGAGGGCACACACGAGAGCGGCCGCCCCCTGATCTCTGCCGAGATTGTCTAGGGTGGCGGTAATCTCTACAGCGTGGGTGACACAGCAGAAATCAGAGGTGAAGGAAACAAGGAAGGATCACTTGTCTGAGTTTCCAAGGAGGCTTTGTCTGAGTTTCTAAGGAGGCTTTATTCCTTAAAGGGGTCAGGTGCAAGCCACAAAGAAAATGGGTCTGACTAGCATTTTTCAAGAGGGGATGGTGCAAGGGGTGGATACAACTCTCACCCAATGAGGGGATCTTAGGGGAGGAACAGATCACATAGCAACTCCAATAAGGATCATTCAGGGGAGGGAAGAAGCCTCACGAAGCAATCAACCATCGAGACATATCTAACTGACACAGAACATTCGAGAATACAAGGGGAGTGACTACAGAGACTGACAAGAGTAAGGGGTAGTAGAACTGAGATTGACAAGGCTTATAAGGGAATGAGGGGAGGAGCAGGGAGACTGACACACTGATGGGCAGACAATGGTGGGAAAACTTTGTGGTAAACAAGTTGGGACTGAAGCATTAAGGGGAACAAAATGGGGTACATGGGAGAAACCATTGGGGTACAAGGGAGAAACCATTATAACTGACAAACATAGGAAATCTAACTTTTACGTTAAAATACCTGTAGAACACCAACTACCACAGGTAGGGTCCTAGGGCTGGAGGGAGGGAGCTGTCAACAGGCAGGGAGAAGGCAGGAGCTATGGGAGCTTCCCACAGACTCAGCTGTGCCAATCATCAGCTGTGCCTGGAGCTCCAGCTGGTGTCCTCTGGTCTCCAGGTGGTCTCACCTTCCAAGGGATCTGGAGAGACCTCTAAAGCCAGGCTGTGGAACTTGCAGTTTATTGCAAAGTGTGTAGGGCCTGGGCCCTGCTTGGAGCTGCCAGATGCAGCTGGAGCAGGCCTGAGAGAAGTAAAGAGAGTGGTAAAGAGAGAAGGCAAGAGCGTGGTAAAGAGATGAGAGAGAGAGAGAGAGAGAGAGGATGAGAGAGCGAGATTCTCGTTACAATACAATAAATCATCTTCTGTGTTGAATATTCTAATTCTCACTAACCAATCTAGTACAAGATACAAATCCTATAGCATTTACATACAGCCTATAAGAATCATTACATTACCATACTGTGTTACATTTCAAACCCTAAAAACTCCTCTTTTGACCCCTTCTGCCAAGCTAGTGGGGTCTGCTCTGACCCTTGGAGCTGTCTGCAAGCAGGGGGAATTGTTTTATCAAAAGGGGATTACCTTCAGTTGGCCATACCATTGTTTTCCAGTTGTTCAGTAACTGAGGTATCTCAAAGCTTGCTTTCATTTCAATCTTGCTTATAGTTTCTATATCCTCAAAATCTTTTGAAAGGCAATCATATTTATAAGGCTTTCCTGTTTCATCTTCCCCAGCAATTCAGTTTGTTTTATGGCTTAATAATGTTATACGTAGTAAATTATAAAGCCAATCAATAATCAATAAATTTTTTTTTTTTTAATTTCGCAACCAAGATTCGGTCTCCGATAGCCACAATCAAAGGGACAGCTTTGAGCCCAGGATTGGCGCTGGGTGAACACTGATCTAAACTCTATCGCTTTGGATCCCCTCTGCTTACAAATGTTGTCTCCTTCGGGTTGGTTTTATACAGCTTTTTCCACCTAGGGCAGAGTTTCTCCTATTCTTCTTGTCGCTTCCCATATTTATGTAGTTTCCTTTTCTGTGTGCTGGGCTGGACAGAACTGTTTCTGGGTAGTGATGAATGCTGATCGTCGAGTTACGGGAACATGGCATTGGGATTCACACCCTTGAAGACTCTGACTATCTTGATCGTAGATACTTACTGAGGGTTCATCGCTTGGGTGTCTCTGGACTGTCCTGGGAAAGGGCCCGTCTCTGCACAGAGCCACGTCTTTTTGTTTGCTAATTAGTTTTTTCTCTCCACTGCCATCTCTGATTTCTCAATTTGTGAAGCAATCTCCTCAGCGGCTGCAGCTTGTGGTTTTAAATCTTTAAGGATTTTTTTGTACAAGCACAACTTATTTCACATATATTTTACACAGGCACGAATTATTCCATAACATATATCACAATAAGGTGAGGAATTAATGGATCTTTAACTTCTGCTGGAAGGCAGGCACATGGATTCAGAGCTATCACACACTACTAGTGTGTTTTTGGGCTTACTTTAATAATGGTACTTGCTGTGAGGAAATGACACTGGGGCACTTTTCTCCCAACCCTTCACCCAGCTCTTTGGGTCTGCCCCACCAGTTTTCAAAGGGTTCAGACCCACTCTAAATGCTAATGATATCATACAGTGGTTGGTGTTGCTGATAGGCCTGTTCTATTTAGTATTCAGAGATAAGGGAAGATTGACCTGGATAAAACCATGCTGGCACCTACCCCAGAGACAAGGGATGCTGCTGCCCCAGAGCCTGGCCCTGCCCCACAGCCCACCTCAGAAATGAACCACCCAGACTGGGTGGGGGTTCTGGTGAAGGAGATGGGCCAGATGCTGAAGGAGCACATTTCCCCAGCTGGTGAGAAACCCTCCCCCTGCCCCAAAGAGGGAGAGTCTGATGGTGCAGCAGTGGAACCCACAGATGTTACAACCGTCCAGGTTCCAGCTGAACTGCAAGGGCAGTCACAGCCAGCAGCAGTCGCCCATGTGGAAACAAGGAGGTCTAAGATGAAATCAGAGCACCCAGATAAGGATAAGAAAGGAGGGCCCCATAACCCACAGGGGAGCCAATGGTTGCCACAGGAGAGCCAATGGTTGAGATCATCACCGAGTCCCTGATGTACAAAAGTCTCTGTAATCTGCACAAAGACATTGTACAATGGGGACGTGAGGCTTATACAACCTGGTTACTCCGTGTCTGGGACCTTATGGGTACAGGTGTGCAACTGGATGGTGATGAGGCAAGGAATTTGGGACCCTTGACCCAGGACTCAGGTGTGAATCAGATTTTTGTAAGGGAGTCAGGGTCCCTTTCTCTCTGGGAGCGGCTTTTAATGAGTGTCAGAGAGAGGTTTGTCCACAGGGAGAGAATGCAGGAGCACCACCATAGAATGTTCTGGAAGACCCTCAAGGAAGGGATCCAAGAGCTGAGAGAATTGGCAATGTTGGAGGTGCTCTTTGGGAGGGATGGACAGCATGATAATGACCCAGACAAGGTCAGGTGCACAGGGCAAATGCTGTGGAGTCTGGCAAATCTGGGGCCATCTCAATACACCACCTTCATTGCAATGATTAATGCTGATGACAACCGAGCGACAGTGGGTTCTGTCACCAACAAGCTTAGAAATTGTGAGAGTGTGATCAATGGCCCAATGCAGGCTCATGTCTCTGCTGTGATTAAGAGCCTACAAGAAGAGATGAGGGTGGAGGGAGGAAGAACAGTTCCCATATGGCACCAGTGCAAGTCACAGGCCCCGAAGTCAGAGCCCAACATCCCCCAGCCAGAGAGAGAGGGTACGTACACCCCATGGGCTGACCTGTGGTTCTTCTTGCATGACCATGGGGAAGACATGGGAAGGTGGGGTGGGAAACCCACTTCTGTCCTGGCAGCATGGGTGCATCAACTCAAGGAGGGAAACACTTACTGAGGGAGTTCCTCTAAAGTGAAAGTAGCCTCAACCTCCTGTGACCGAGCTGCCAGGTGTGATCTGTCAGATCCCCTTGAAGGAACCTCTACCATGTATGCCCAGGAAAGAAATAATAACAAGGGCTAGGGGTGTCCTGCCTCTAGCTGTGGAAGGGGGTAACAGCAGGCCTGTTAGCTAAAGGAGTGAGAAGAAGCTGAGAAGCAAGAAGAAGCTGATAAGGAGCTCTCTCCAAGGCTGTAACCAAGGGGACCAAGAGAAGTGAGGAACGGAAGAAAGATAAGAGAACTTTGCAGCTGGACGAAGTATTTTTAGAAAGTTAGTTGAAATCACTGTAACTTTTCACCAATAGTGTTATGTTGACTTATTGTGGCCAATAGTTAGGATAGAAGAAGCATAAAAAATTGGAAAATGTATAGAAGGTCAGCCCTGTTCAATAATAAAGAGTTGCCACCTGAGACTGCTTGTGGTCTCTGCTTTGTGTCATGACTGCCTCGACAGCGACATCTAGTCAGGAAGAGGCACAGGAAAATGGGATTTTCTGGACGGTGTGGATCCAATGGCCTGGCACATCAGAGCCACAAAAACACAACACCTTTGTTGATACAGGTGTGCAGTGTACCCTGATACCATCGGGACATGTGGGGACAGAACCTGTTTCTGTTGCTGGGGTGATGGGGCGATCACAGCAATTGACCCTGTTGGGAGCCCAGGTGAGCCTGACTGGGAAGGAGTGGCAGAAACATCCTATTGTGACTGGCCTAGAAGCCCCGTGAATTCTGGGCAGGGATTTCCTCTGGAACAACTTTACAAAGACCCAAAGGGACTCAGGTGGGCATTTGGAATAGCTGCTGTAGAGGCAGAGAACATAAAGCAGCTGAACACCTTGCCTGGACTATCAGAAAGCCCATCTGCAGTAGGACTCCTGAGGGGTGGAAGAGCAATGAGTGCCAATTGCCACCCTGACTGTGCACCGCCAGCAGTATTGAACAAATTGACATGCCATGATCCCCATCCACAGAATGATCCATGAGCTGGAGAGCCAAGGGATTGTCAGCAAAACCCACTCACCCTTCAACAGCCCCATCTGGCCTGTGCACAAATCTGACAGAGAATGGAGATTGACTGTGGGCTATCATGCATTGAATGAAGTGACTCCACTGCTGAGCACTGTTGTGCTGGACATAGTGGAACTCCAGAACAAGCTGGAGTCCAAGGCAGCAAAGTGATTTGCCACTGTTGACATTGCCAACGTGTTTTTCTCCATTCCTTTGGCAGCAGAATGCAGGCCTCAGTTTGCCTTCATCTGGAGGGCCGTGCAGTCCACCTGGAACTGACTGCCCCAGGGGTGGAAGCACAGCCCCACCATCTGCCATGGACTGACCCAGGCTGCACTGGAAAAGGGTGAAGCTCCGGAACACCTGCAGTGCATTGAGGACATCATTGTGTGAGGGAACACAGCAATGGAAGTGTTTGAGAAAGGAGAGAAAATCATCCAGATTCTACTGGAAACTGGCTTCACCATCAAGAAGAGCAAAATCAAAGGACCTTCCCGAAAGATCCAGTTCCTGGGTGTAAAGTGGCAAGACAGATAGCATCAGATTCCCACTGAGGTCATCAACAGGAGCACCGCAAAGTCTCCACCAACAAACAAGAAGGAAACAGAAGTTTTCCTGCGTGCCATAGGTTTTTGAAGAATGCACATTCCCAAGCACAGCCAGATTGTGAGCCCTCTCCACCTCGTCACCTGCAAGAAGAACAATTTCCAGTGGGGCCCTGAGCAGGAATAAGCCTTGGCCCAGATCAAGCAGGAGATCACTCATGCAGTAGCCCTTGGCCCAGTCAGGACAGGACCAGAGGTGAAGAACGTGCTCTCCTCTGCAGCTGGGAACCATGGCTTGTCCTGGAGCCTTTGGCAGAAGGTGCCTGGGGATGCTCAAGGCCAACTACTGGGATTCTACGGAGGATCCGAAGCCAACTACACTCCCACAGAGAAGGAAGTCTTGGCTGCCTATGAAGGAGTCCAAGGGGCCTCAGAGGTGATGTGCACAGAAGCACAACTCCTCCTGGCACCACAACTACTGATGCTGGGGCAGATGTTTAAAGGAAGGGTTCCCACCACCCATCACGCCACTGACCCCACATGGAGCAAATGGATTGCTCTGATCACACAGCGCACCCGTATTGGAAAGCTGAATCACCCTGGAATTTTGGAGATAATTACAAACTGGCTGGAAGGTAAAAATTTTGGTCTCACTGATGAAGAGAATCAGGAGTAAGTGAGAAGGCTAAAGAAGCTCCACCATACAATTAGCTACCAGCAGAGGAAGCGCACCATGCTCTTTTCACTGATGGTTCCTATCGCATCGTAGGGATGAACTGGAGGTGGAAAGCAGCCATATGGAGCCCCAAATGCCAGGTTGCACAAGCTACTGAAGGAGAAGGTGGATCAAGTCAACTTGAGGAACTCAGGGCTGTTCAGCTGTCCCTGGACATTGCTGAAAGAGAGAAGTGGCCAAAGCTCTACCTTTATACTGATTTCTGGATGGTTGCAAATGCTCTGTCAGGTTAGGTGGAAAGAGGCCAACTGGCAGTGTAGAGAAAAATCAATCTGGGCTGCTGGTGAGTGGAAAGACATTGCCTCTTGGGTAGAAAATCTATCTGTGAATGTCCGCCATGTAGATGCCCATGTCCCCAAGAGTCAGGCTAATGCAGAACACTGAAACAATGAGCAGGTAGGTCAGGCTGCAAAGATAGAGGTGTCAAAGAAAGACTTAGATTGGCAACATAAAGGAGAGTTGTTCCTAGCTCGATGGGCCCATGATGCCTCAGGCCATCAGGGCAGGGATGCCACCTATAAGTGGGCACGAGATTGAGGGGTGGATCTAACCAGGGACAGTATTTCTCAGGTTATCCATGACTGTGAGACCTGTGCTGCAATCAAGCAGGCCAAGCGAGTGAAGCCCCTCTGGTATGGTGGGCGGTGGTCCAAATACAAGTATGGGGAGGCCTGGCAGATTGACTCCATCACACTGCCCCAGACATGCCACGGCAAGCGCTATGTGCTGACCATGGTGGAAGCGACCACTGGATGGTTGGAAACCTAGCCTGTGTCTCATGCTACGGCCCGGAACACCATCCTGGGCCTTGAAAAGCAAGTTTTGTGGAGACATGGTGTGGGAGGATCTTTGTCCATTTGTCCAGGTGTCCATGGAGTTGGGTTTCTTACCTACGTACAGGCAGTCATTTGGTGACAGGGGGACTCCCACCTAGAATGTTAAGAGCGTATCGTCTATGCTTTCCATGGTCATGCAAAGATTGTCTGGCTTTAATGACTTTGCCAAAGTGACCCAGATGTTTTGATTTGGCTGAGGGATGATCCACCTGGTGGTCACTTGGATACGGATGAGGGCGCTGATAAAGACGATGGCAACGGTGGCACTGGTGCTGCTGTGGGGTGCCCTGGAGGGTAACGCAGGAAGAATCATACTTCTTCTTTCCCACTGGGTAGTTTTCACTTGTGGATGGTAAAACCACACATTAGTTGACTTATTTTAAGACATCCTTAAATATTCTTAAGTTCCCTCTATAGTTCTTACCAACTCCTCCCAATCACTCCCTTCTCTTTTTTAAGGGAAGTTTGAGGCAGGGAAAAAGGAGTAGTTTCAAGAGGGGAAAGAGGGAGGGGTAGGGATAAAGGGTCACTGGTAGAAGGATGGAAAAGGGAGGGGTGTGTCTGCATTAGAGATTGACATGGACATAATCAGTGGGATATATCTACGTGTGATGAGTGTCCTTGCCACAATGTTTGGATATGTGAATTTCTTTTTTCTTCATCTCCAAGAGAAAGCTGCTTCTGTGGCATGGTGGGAGAGGGAGCTGACTTTGTGTTCATTCAAGGGATTGTCTTCAGATCTGTGTTCTACATAGGGACTGATAAATCTTCTGGGAATCCACTGGGGTCCTGTATCTGTAGAAACACAAGCATATTTTGTCACCCACATAATGAGAGGCTATGGCCCTTCAACAATTTTAGATTCCTGATTCTGGTCAAGTACTGGTGGTCCTTCTTTGAGGTGTGTGTACATGTTGTTATGAAAGTGCCTTAAGACAGGGGGGTTTGGTTCTTTGTGAGAGCAATTCGTGAAAGGTATATGACATTAGAATTAATGAAATTCGAATAACGTAAAGTTCTTTGCACAGTCTCTCCTGTATAGAGAGAGCCAGGGGCTATGTACAAATCACAAACGGGAAAGGCACTTCTGTGGAACGTGCCTTGAGCTGTTTTATTTTTCAGCATCAGTCTCATTACATGGTTATGACAATGGGAAGATGCCAGCAGCTAACATCCCAAGCAGCAGACCAAGAACTTAATAGTACAACTTAATTTATAAGTTTTTTAACCAATCCCACAAAGCAAAAGCATATTGACAGCAGTTCTATCCAACCACTATAAGCACATGTACCTTTGGTAAAACCAATGCTTGCTTATTTTGAATACAATACCTGCTTGTAAGCTTTAAAACACAATGCACAGAGCTCCATTATTAAGCTTCAAACTTCCTAATATCTTGCCAGAAAAACTTTTCTGTATCTTAGGGAGTTATTCTAGACAAGCGTTAAGACATAGACCATTGTTCTATTTCTCCTTGCTTTTCTACTTTTTAAATAATTTTTATGCTGGCCTATCTCATGGCTACTGCTTAGCTCCAACCACAGTTCTGCTGTCTCTGAGGCCTGCCTTTTGCAGCTTCCCCAAAACCCTCTGATTTTGTGGATTCCCACACTGAACACAAGTTCAGCTATTTTAAATCAAATGCTCACTGATGCAGATAGTATTAGACATGGCACACTGCAAAATAGAGCTGCTATAGATTTTTTGCAGTTAGCACATGGACACAGGTGTGAGAATTTTGAAGGAATGTGTTTTATGAACCTACTCTCTTCCACTCACAGGAAACTCAAACAACTAGAAGACAACATGAAGAAATTAACTGTGAATGATTTGGGCTTGGATGAATGGTTTGAGGGATGGGGAATAACTGGATGATTGAAAGATACCTCAAAGGGAGCTTTGTTATTACTAGTAGTTATTATTATATTGCTTTGTATTATTCCATTCATAGTGAAATTGGTGACCTGCTTGGTAGAAAAAACAGTGAAAAGGATTTGGCTGGTGCAAGAAGAAGAAGAAGAAGAAGGGGGAATTGTAGCAATGTATCTGAACAACTTGGGCCACACTGTGCATGAGCCATGTTGCTGGTAGTCGTTCTTATCAGAGCCCTCTGGATTTCATCAAGGTTACTAAGACAGAAACTGTGCTAAATGAAGAAAGAAAAGGCTGAGAAACAGAATACCAAGACCACAAGAACTCTATAACAGAGGGCTGTGAACCACCTGAACTGTAACCAGTCACATACTCTGAGAAGCGAGTGCAGAACACAAGGACAAGAGAGAGGCTCCAATGAAGAAGAGCGTGATCAGTGTATGCAGTAGGGTTAAAATGTATAAATAGGTGCATAATGTAAACAATAAATGGCTTCTGCTTAATCATACTGGTTAGTAGTATGGGAGCCCTGTTTGCCTGGGAAGGAGGGAGGATTCTTTTCCATAAAAAGGAAAGCACTAAGCCAGGAGCAGGAGACAAGTGACCCTTGCAGGCCTGGGGCCTCATTGCCTCCTTGTCCCTGCTCAGCAGCCTGGCAGGGGCTGCCCCATGCTCCTGCCCTTGCCATTGCACATTCCCACATGCCAGTGCCCATCCCGGCAAGAGCCCTGAGCAAGGAGGGAGGGACAGCATCTGCCTAGCCAGGGGCTGGGGCTCAGGCCTTGGCCCTTTACATTCCTCAAACACATCCAGCTTTGCTCAGCACCAGAGACACCTTGGCCTTGTTTGTCCCCAGCTGTCATCACTGCCTCCAGTGTTCTGCTCTAACTGGAACCTGGGGACACATTCTCAGGGAGACTTATTAAACTTTTAGAAACTTCAGAATTTCAATTTAACTTAGAGTTCTTGAGAAGTTTTTTGAACACTCTCTCAGAGATTGAGTCTGATGTAAACAACACCAAATCACTGAGGGGCTCATTAAAGTCCTTGTGCTGTGTTTGTGCTGCTGAGCTTTAAAGGAACAGCTCTTCCCAGGCCCATCTCCTCTCCCAGCCCAGCAGGGCTGACGGCTCTGCCTGCAGGCACTGAGGGGACAGGAGCCAGGCAGAGACAGGCTAAAGGCAATCAGGATTGGGAAGACATTGAGCTGAGACTTCACTTGGGGAAAGATCTTCACAGCCCTGTGCATGGTGAGTGTGTGGGTGCAGGGCAATGTCCCCTGTGCTCCTGGGGGGATCTCCTGAAGCCAGCACACCCCACAGCCTGGGGGATGTGTCAGGAGGACCCTCCCAGTTTCTCTGTGACACAGGAGCAGGAGGAGGAGGATGTGCTGCAGAGTGGGGCTGCCCTGGGCACTGTCAGAGGGACAGGGCAGGACGGCTCCTGCTGCCAGGGACGGCTGCAGGGGCTGAAGCTGGGGCTGCAGCCAGGGCTGCCCAGGGCTGTCCAGCTCCTGCAGCCCTCAGGGCTCTTGGCCAGCCCAGGGCATGTGCCACCTGCCAGGGGCAGCTCTCAGCCTGCCTGGCAGCTCCCCATGGATGCTGCAGGGAAGAAATTGGAGGTGGAAGGAGCCACCCGCATCAGGGCAGATTCCTCCTGCTCTGGAGATGGTGCTGCATGGCCAGGGCTGCTCTCAGCTTCCTCCCCAAGGGAAGGGAAAGGGGCTGTCAGCTTTGGCTGTGTCACTGACACTCCTGCACTGTCACCCTGGGCATCAGCAGATGGGCCTCAGAACTCCCTCAGAAAGTGCCTCCTCAGCCTCCTCTCCCTACAGACAGCAGCAGCAGCACCTTGGCTTGCAGCATCTCTGTTTGTCTGGCCTGCCCTTAAGGCCCTGCTGCCAGGGAGATGCCCCTTGGCAGTGCCCTTTGCTGGGAGGTGTCTGCAGGGCAGAGCTGAGACCCCAGGGCTGGGCTGGGATCTGGCAGCAGTGGCAGGGACAAGGCTTGGGTAAAGAAAAACAGCTCCCAGTAGGCACAACTCCAGGCAGCAGAGAGTCACGTCAGGCTTTTGTATCCCATCCTGGCAAGCTGCACAGGGAAAGAGGAAAGGGTTTGGAGAAAATTAGTTTTCAACCACAGAATTTACTAAGTCCACTTTACTTTTCAAGAAAGTTTTAAGTGTGATTATGCTGAAATAGAGAGTGGTAAAAGGAACAAAGTGAACCTGTGTGTTTCCAGCAGGTCTGACTGCACTGGGGCACAGGGAGCCCTGTTTTCCCTCTGAGCTCCGCATTGTTCAGGCTGAGAGCAATGCTGAAGAGGAGGCAGTAACTAAGCAGCACAAACCCAAACTCAAATAAAGTTAAGGAAAATTCTCCCACAGGAAGAGAAGTAATTTTGAGGGAATTCCAAATAAAACACATAGGATTGACTCAAAAAATTGGTCCAGTTATTCAAGTCTTCATTTAAAAGTCCATGATTCCCAGAGTAAAAAAATTTCCAATCTGGCACTGCCATTTCCTTCTCTGACAGGTGTTAATCCTTTATAAATTACCATACATAGGGCTGCAAATGTGCAACAGCAGCTCCATCAGGCACTTCCTCCTGCTAGCATTGACAGACACACGGCAGCTGCAGCTCCTGCACTTCTGCCTCTTGCTGGGCATCTCCCTGGCTGCCCTCCTGGGCAACGGCCTCATCATCAGCGCCGTAGCCTGCCGCCACAACCTGCACACGCCCATGTTTTTCTTCCTGCTCAACCTGGCCCTCAGCGACCTGGGCTCCATCTGCACCACTGTCCCCAAAGCCATGCACAATTCCCTCTGGGACACCAGGGACATCTCCTACAAAGGATGTGCTGCACAGCTCTTTCTGTATGTATTTTTCATTTCAGCAGAGTTTTCTCTCCTGACCGTCATGTGCTACGATCGCTACATGTCCATCTGCAAACCCCTGCACTACGGGACCCTCCTGGGCAGCAGAGCTTGTGCCCACATGGCAGCAGCTGCCTGGGCCAGTGCCTTTCCCTATGCTCTGCTGCACACAGCCAATACATTTTCCCTGCCCCTGTGCCATGGCAATGCCCTGAGCCAGTTCTTCTGTGAAGTTCTTTAGATCCTCAAGCTCTCCTGCCCACACTCCAACCTCAGGGAACTTGGGCTCATTGTAGTTGGTGCCTCTTTAGCTTTTGGTTGTTTTGTGTTCATGGTTTTCTCCTATGTGCAGATCTTCAGGGCTGTGCTGAGGATCCCCTCTGAGCAAGGACGGCACAAAGCCTTTTCCACCTGCCTCCCTCACCTGGCCGTGGTCTCCCTGTTTGTCAGCACCTCATTTTTTGCCTACCTGAAGCCCCCCTCCATCTCCTCCCCATCCCTGGATCTGGCAGTGTCAGTTCTGTACTCGGTGGTTCCTCCAGCCTTGAGCCCCCTCATCTACAGCCTGAGGAACCAGGAGTTCACGGCTGCAGTGCGGACACTGATGACTGGACGCTTTCAGAAACATTAAAAGGCTGACCAGTTTGTACAAATAATTTGTAATAAAAGTAATCTTTGATTGTTCCTGTTGATTTGGTTGTGACGTTTATTTTCCTGTGTTTTAGTCTTTCAATATTGTCCAGAAAGAAAGTCCATTCCTTTTGCCATTTCTCATTTTGTTTCTTTTCACCTTTGCTGTGGCCCCAAGCTGTGTCAAAGAGGAGCTGAGCTCCAGTGGCTTTCAATGAAGTAAAGGATCTCCTAGCAAAGTTTTCACCAGAGACCCTTGTTTTGTTCCCTGCTCTGGAGCTGCAGGAACAATGCCTGTGTGCAGAGCTGGGGACAGATCAATGCTGGTACAGAAGCCCTGCTCCTGCTGGCCACACCATTCCTGATCCAGGCCAGCAGCCATTGGCCTTCTTGCCCACCTGGGCACAGTGCTGCCTCATGTCCAGCCTGCTGTCCATCAGTGCCCCCAGGTCCCTTTCTGCCTGGCCGCTGTCCAGCCACTCTGTCCTCAGCCTGTAGCACTGCCAGGGTTGTTGTGGCCAAAGTGCAGGATCCGGCACTTGGTCTTGTTCAACCTCACCTTGTTGGATTTGGGCCCTGGATCCAGCCTTTCCAGGTCCCTCTGCAGAGCCCTCCTACCCTCCAGCAGATCCACACTCACACCCAGCTTGGTGTTAGCTGCAAATTTGCTGATGCTGGACTCAGTCCCCTCATGCAGACCATTAGTAATGATGTTAAACAGGACTGGACCAAACTCTGATCCCTGGGGGACACCATTGGTGACTGGATGCAGCACCATTCCCTCCATTCTCTGGGCCTGGCCTCCAGCAACCTCATAATCCTGGGAAGGGTGACTCTGTCCAAGCTGTGGGCTGCAGCTTTTCCAGGGAATTCTGTGGCTCACAGTGCTGAATTCATGGTACGCAACATCCACAGCCTTTTTGTCTTCCACCAGATGGGTCACCTAGTCATACAAGAGATCAGCTTGGTCAGGATCCCTTGGCCATCCTGTGAGCACTGTATGATAGCACTCAAGGTGATCTGCTCCATAACCTTGCCATAACATTGGCACCTCCAGTCCTCTGGGATCTCCCTGCTGAGCCAGCACTGATGGTGAATGATGGAGAGCAGCTTGGGGAGCTCATCCACCAGCTCCCTCATCCCCCTGGGATGGATCCCATCTGCTCCCAGAGACACCTGTGAGCATCGGAGTGACTCAGCAGGTCCCCACCTGCTTCCTCCTGGCATACAGGGGGGCTGTTCTGCTCCCTGTGCCCTTCTAGCAGCTCAGGGTGCACTTGTCCTGAGGACAACTTCACTTATTGTTGAAAATTGAGGCTAAGAAGGGGTTCAAGTACCACAGCCTTTCCCTTGTCTTTAGTTGCTCTATTCCCCACTGCATCCAACAATGAATAGAGGTTCTCCTTACACTTCCTTTCGCTATTAATTTATTTATACAAATATTTTTTATTATTTTTCACCAAAGTGTTCAGGTTAACCTCTAATTGACGTTTCACATCTCCGCTTTTCTTTCTGCTTGGCCTAACAACATTCTAAAACGCACCCTGAGTTGCCAGACCTTTTTTCCAAAGGTGATGCCCCCTCTTTTTTCCACTGAGTTTCCACAAAAGCTCCATGCCCAGCCAGGACAGTCATTTTCCTCGCTTGCTCATCGTTTGGCACAGAGGGACAGGCTGCTCCTTCCCCTTAATAATTAGATTCTTTAAGTGTGTCCATCTTTCCTGGACACCTTTGTTTTTAAAGGCTGTTTTCTCTTTAAAAATCAGTACCTGACTGAGTACTCTCCAAATCTGCATCCCAAGCAGGCCAAGGTCTGCCCTCTCTCATTCCAGTGTAGACATTTTGTTGATGCCACTCCTTCTTTCACAGGATGTTGAAAACTCTGTTATTTCATGGCCACTGTGCCCCAGGCAGCCTCCAACCACCACATCTCCCACCAGCCCTTCTCTGTTTGTGACCAGCAGGAGACAGAGCTTTCCTTGGGAGTGGGACTCTTACCAAAAATTCAGTAAAATAGAAAAATCCATAATCCCAGTGTAGCATTAAGAAGCAGCATTCTTTATTTGGCCAGATGCACAGGGGGAGAGCTCCTCCCAAAGCTGTGCATGCTGAGTGCTGGAAGGTTTCTGTTTATATTCTGTATTTTGCACACATATTCATTGATTGTCCTGGACTAAACACACATATGATAATCATTTCCCCCAAATCATTAACATATTTCCTCTCCACTTTACCCATGCATTCTCCTGTCCTGGGGGTCTCTGGTGGTCCCTGGTGCTTGTGGACCCCAATGTTCCAGTGGGCCTGGCTGAGATGGCAGGACACTGAGGCTGGTGAATTTCAGTTCTCCTTCTCACACAATGGGCATTGTGTGGTTTCCACAGGTCTGGGGTTTTGGAGAACCAGCATTGTGTGTGCTCACCTGGTGTAGACAATTTATCATCTGGTAACATGAGGTCACAGAGTGGGCTATGACATCACAGAGTGGGTTATGTGAGGTCATCAAGCAGCTGTGACATCATAGACTGCCTCTGTGACATCACAGAGCCGGCTCTGAAATCACAAGGCAGAGGTCTGACATCATAGAGGCGATAATGACAACACAGAGTTGGCTGTGACATCAGAGACCATCTGTGTGACATTGATAATGAGTTGTGACATCACAGAGCAGGCTGTGACATCACGGGGGGTGGCAGTGTGACATCACAGAGCAGGCTGTGACATCACAGGAGTGCTGTGTGATGTCACTGGTTTGGTTGCTCTGCCCCAGCTCCCCCTCACAGTTTCCCCCCAGAAGTCCAATGCTGCTCATGCCCAGCAGGGTCCCTGTCCCCCGGTGTAGTGAACACCACAGGTTTAGCAAAGGCGCCATGGAAGGATCTGAACAATAGGAATGCAGACACAGCAGCAAAGAAGCTTCCTGACTCCATGGACATCTGCCCTATAACCTATCCCTATAGCCATGTAAGTCAATATCTTGTTAACCCTACTATTGGTCACTTATGGTCCCTGTAACCTTTGCATTGGTCAAGATTGGATTGGGGCCAAGGCTATAAAAGTAGCATACTTTACCCCTAATAAATTAAAAGAAGAAGAAGAGCTGAGACCCTTCACGGACCCCTCCAATAAAGCCATCTTTGTGGAACAGCCAGAGTCTTCTTCCTTCTCCTCTCTCTCCATCTGCTGAAGCCTCAAGCCAAGGGAAGCTAACTAGCAAGCAAAGCTGAAATCATAAGAGCTGGCTAATCACTATAAGAGCTGAATATCCCCCTGCTTGCTAGGGGCTGACCCGCAGCCTTGGTCTGAGCGAGCTGGCCTCTGGCACTCCGTCCGCTTGTGGGGATGAGCTCTGGAACTGTGATAGCTTGCTTTAGGATAAGACCAATTAAGGCTTCATTACCCTGGGATCCCCCCAGCCCACCTGGAGCCAGAGCCTCCCTCAAGGATGTTCCACAGAATCAACACCATAACCTGACACGGGGACAAGGGGCTGGGTTGTATGACCAGGACATCAAGGACGGGGATTATCCAGGTCACTGGGGCCTGGTTTGGGGTCCTCAAGGCAGGAAAGATGTCTGGCAGCTGGAGCAGGGCCTGGGAAGGGCCTCCAAGGTGGGGCTGGAGCCCTTGGGCTGTGAGCAGAGGCTGAGGGAGCTGGGCTGGTCCAGCCCAGAGCAGGGAAGGCTGAGGGGCTCCTCATCCCAGCCTGGCAGTGCCAGCCAGGAGAGGATGGAGAACACAGAGCCAGGCTCTTCACCAGGGGGGCTGGTGGGAGAAAAATGCCAATGGGTGGAAGGGGAAAGAGGGGAGATCAGCCAGGACAGGAGGAGATGAAATGAGTCAGGCTGGTTTCAGCATTTCCTCAACACCAAAAGCAGCCTGAGCCCCTTCTCCATCCACCACTGACAGCTTTGCAAAATATGAATTGTTCAGGCTGCTTTGCCGCAACTCCAGGATGGGCATCCTGATACAACAACTTAATTCTATTTACATCTATCACAGAACCATATTTTTCTCAAGTTAATTTTAGTATGGAAATCACTTGTGGATGGTGGACATGTCAGATGCTGCATGGACGTTGCACATGGCTCAGGGAAGAGCGTGGTTGTAATTGAATTGTATCCTGTTCAGCCATGGTCTGTTGGCCATGAAGAGAAACTTCCTGTGCCTCTGAGTCCCACCAGTTCCTGACCCCCAAAGGACACAAACCTGGTGAGTTCTGGTTCCCAATCCAATGGGGGCACCTGCACATCGCTCCATCCCCAGAGCAGAGCTCCCTTGTCCCAGAGAGTCCCTGGCAATGCAGGGATGAAGGAAACAGGACAGGCTGTAGGGATCAGGGGCAGGGCACAGCCAGGGATTTGGGGTGGTTGTGAGCCCAGGGCAGGACGTGGCCCTTGGCCTTGGTGAACCTCATCCCATTGTCCTGGTCCCATGGCTCCAGCCTGGCCAGATCCCTCTGCAGAGCTTCCTGCCCTCCAGCACAGCCACACTGCCACCCAGCTTGGGCTCACCTGAGAACTGACTGAGGTTGCCCTCGATGGCCTCATCTGGGGGAATCCACAAAATCAGAGGGTTTTGGGAAAGCTGCAAAAGGGAGGCCTCAGAGACAGTCAAACTGTGAGCAAGGCTAAGCAGCAGCCGTGAGATAGGTCAGCAGAAAAATTATTTAAAAAGTAGAAAAACAAGGACAAACAGAACAATGGTGGGTATATTAACGCTTGTCTAGAATAACTCCCTAAGCTAAAGAAAAGTATATCTAGCGAGATATTAGGAAGTTTGAAGCTCAATAATGGGGCTCTGTGCATTGTGTTTTAAGGCTTACAAGCAGGTATTGTATTCAAAATAAGCAATCATTGTTTTAACCAAAGATACATGTGCTTATAGTTGTTGGACAGAACTACTGCCAATATGCTTTTCCTTTTTTGATTGGTCAAAAAACTTATAAAGTAAGTTGTAACATTACGTTCTTGGTCTGCTGCTTGAAATGTGAGCTGCTGGCATCTTCCCATTGTCATAACCATGTAAATGAGACTGATGCTGAAAAATAAAACAGGTCAAGGCACGTTCCACAGCAGTCCCTTCCCATCTGTGATTTGTACATAGCCCCCAGCTGGCAATATCATCCACATCAGCAATAAAGAGATTTCACTGACCTGGCCCCAATCCTGAGCCCTGGGGACAGCCCTGGATGGGACTCCATTCCTCAGCTGCTCTGAGTGCCAGGGGTTGGATGGGGGAAATGGTGGGGAGGGGGTAGGGACAAAGTTTGATTGATTGTCAGCCATGAAGGGTCTTGATTTTCATATGTGTTCAGTCTGCATGAGGAGGTGCTGGGGATCAATATCAACTGGGGATTGCTAATAGCAATCTATAAACAGGAAAAGAGAACTTAACAGGACAAATAATTCTGCCTGCATTGTTTTCAGTATCGTAGATTCAGTTTAAATACACTTCTGGAATCTGTCTAATTAACCACAGAAGAAGGGAAGATTTGAATTATTCCCATGGGCTTGTCTTTTTTGGGTGTTTTGAACAAATGTTTATGAGCCTTTGTCACTGAATTCCTGTACTGAAGAGATAAAGAAAGATGAGGCCTCTGTAAAAGTAAAATTCATCACCAACCTGCAAGTGGCGAGGATCCATCCCCATCAGAGCAGGAATGAACAGAAATGGGCACAGCTTTGTGGCTGCCCCAGCTTTGGGATGGGCCCTGGGCCTGGAGCAGGAGCAGCTCTTGAGGGCCCCAAGGCCGGGGCTCTTGTGCTGCCCTGGGAAGATGGGATGGCAGCAGGGGCTGCAGAGCTCTCAGCATCTCCTGCAGAGGACAGCAGGGCACCCAGGGAGCCTCCTTTCCCTTGGCCAGGCATGTTCCCCCATGTTGGGGCTGAGTCCTGTGGCAGCTGCAGCTGCTGCTGTGCCCTTGCCAGGGGCTGAGGCCGTGGGGCAGTGCCCAGAGCAGCCTGGCCTGAGCAGAGCTGTGGGGCCAGAGCCGGCTGGGCTGGGCTGGGGAGAGGCCCTTGGTGCTGCCCAGAGCTCAGGGCAGCTGGCAGAGCTTGCAGGGAGCTGGGCTGTGGTCAGACAGCCTGGCCCAGAAACCATCAGTGTCCATCTCAGCCTGGCTGAGCGTGCAGGGGCCAAGAAGAGCAGCCCAGGGTCTGCACGTTCTCTGGGTAGGAGCTGAGCTTGGGAGCCCTTGAGCCCTGCCAAGGGCTGGGGCTGCACCTCCAGCTCCAGAGGAGATGGGACAGATGGGAGCACAGACAAATCATTCCTGCTGCATTCTTTCTTGTATCTGCTTATACAGGTGACCTGAATCCATATGTAGAGGAGGTGTTTTGTGTCAGATAACACTGGTAGAGTGTTAGGTACAGTGAGAAGAATAATATTATTTAGCTGAAAATAATGTTTCATGCAAAATACACAATGAGAAAAAAAGAGACACATATGATCAGAAGATCATCTGAGTTTTTCAGAGGAGGAGACACTCATTGATGTTCCCGTAGCCAAACCTGTTCAAATTCTTTCCTCAGGACTTCCTTGAGATGAGAGGTGACCACTAGAGGCCAAGGCCGACCAGAGCTCTCTGTTCTGGCAGCTTTTGTCTGGGAGAACCCTTGCATATGGGGAATTTTTCAGAGGGAATATCAGTTTTGTCCATGGACACCTGGAAAGAGCGATGGTTCTTCTCCATAGGAAGGGAAGCACAGAGCCCCAGTTCTCCAGGGGCTGATGAGAGGCAGCCCTCAGCATGCCAAGATCAGCTGGACCTGTCAGGTGGCCCCTAGCAGGCCAAACCAGCCAGACCTGTTCCATCTCCCCTTGGTTTCATGAGGCCCTGCAGTGTCACAATGTTCTCCTTGCTTCTGCAGTGTCACAATGGCCCCGTGCTTCCATGAGGCCCTGCAGGGTCACAGTGGCCCTTTGGTTCCGTGGGGCCCCACAGTGTCACAATGGTCTCCATGATTCCATGGGGCCTTGAAATTCCACAGTGCTCTCCATGGATCCACGGTGCCCTGCAGGAACACAACGGCCCTTTTGTTCCACAAGGCCCTGAAATGCAGCAATGGCCTCTTGGTTCCACAAAGCCCTGCTGCTTCACACTGGGCCCTTGGGACCATGCGGCCCAGCAGAGCCACAGTGATGGCCTTGGTGCCACGGGGTCCTCACAGTGTCACAGTGGCCCCTTCATTTCACCAGGCCCCACAGTGTCACAATGGTGTCCATGATTCCACAGGTTCCTACAGTGTCACCCCAGGAAGGAAACCACAGAGCCCCAGTATTTCAGGGTCTGTTGAACTGCAGTCACCAGAAGCCTAGGACAGGCAGACCTGTTTGTCCTGGCCGGTTTCTCTGGGAGCAACTCTTGGATAGTTGAAATTTTATATGTGGAATCCCAATTTCAGTCCTTTTTTGCCTGGAGGAGAAGAAGGTCAGTCCTTTTCCACAGAAAGGAAAGCACAGAGCCCTTGTGTTTGGAAGGCAGGTGAGAGCTGGCCCTGAGGAGACCAAGGGCTGCCAGACTCGTTGGTAATGGAAGCTTTTCTCTGGCAGCAATCCCTGGATATTGGGAATTTTGGAGAGGGAATCCTGTTCTGGCTGTAGATGCTTGAATGAGAAATGCAGCTCTTTTCCATTTGAAAGTCAGCTCAGACCCCAGGGTTTCAGGGGTACATGAGAAGAGACCCTCGACATGCCAAGGGCAGTTGGACAAGTCAGGCCAAGCCAACCAGACCCGTTCCCTGTTCTTTAGGATTCATGGGGCCCTGCCGTATCACGATGGTGGTGTCATATTGGATCCTTGGTTCCATCAGGCCAAGATGTGTCACACTGGCCTCTTGTTTCCATGGGGCTCCAGTGTCACAATGGTCACTTGCTTCCAAGAGGCCTGGCAGTGTCACAGGGGTCTCCTTGGTGCTGCAGTGTCACAATGGACCCTTGGTTCCATGGGGACTCACAGTGTCAGAAAGGTCCCCTTGGTTCCATGAAGCCCTGCAGAGCCCCTTGATTCAACGAGGCCTCCAAGTGTCATCACGGCCTCCAGGATTCCATGAGGCCCCACAATGTCCCCATGGACCTTTGGTTCTATGGGCTCCTGCACTGTTCCATGAATCCTTAGGTCCATGGGGCCCTGCAGTGTCACAATGGCCTCCTTGGTTCCACCAGGCCTTGCTGTGTCACAATGGCCCCTTGGTTCCAAGAGGTTTCTCAGGGTCACAATGGTCTCCTTGTATCCTCAGTATCACAATGGACCATTGGTTCAATGTGGCCCCAATGCGCCCAAATGGATTTTGGTTCCATGGGTTTCTGCTGTGTAACAATGGACCTTTTGTTCCATGAGTTTGCACAGTATCACAGCTGACTCCTTGGTTCTCTGAGGCCAGACTCTCACCAAATCTCTGAAATATCAGAATAAGTTTCCTTAACACTCATTTGCAATTTCAGAGGGTATCATTTACTCAGGCCAGAGGTCCAACATGGGAAAACTACTAACCTCACATGAATGTGTAATTCTACCAATGTGTTGCTCATATACCGTTGATAAATGTGAATTACAATTTACCCATTTCCATAAAACCCACCTCAAGTTCCCAGATTCCCTCCTTGTTTTCTCTATCCCTGCACCCCTGAGCCAAATGTCTTCTTCTTTTCTTCCAACCATCCTTGATGGGAAATCAGCCCTGCAAGCCTTGTTCCTGTGCTGAAAGTTCACAGGCAGGTTAAAAGTGGAATGAAGCCTTTTGGTATCAGCCCCAGGCTTTGTGTGGGCAGGCAGAGGCAGGCAGGAGGCAGAGCTGTTAGCAAAGGAAGGGGCCAGCCAGGTGGGGCAGCCGGGGGATGCCAACAGCCTGCAGGGACAGAGGCGCAGGGCAGGGACACCGTGGGACAGCCTGGGCTGCACAGGGCACAGGCATGTGCAGCAGCTGCAAGACAGCCCTGCCAGAGCCAACTTGGGCAGCACTTTGGCCATGGCTGCTGGGCCTGGGCCTGAGGCAGGAGCAGGAGACAAGTGACCCTTGCAGGCCTGGGGCCTCATTGCCTCCTTGTCCCTGCTCAGCAGCCTGGCAGGGGCTGCCCCATGCTCCTGCCCTTGCCATTGCACATCCCCACATGCCAGTGCCCATCCCGGAAGAGCCCTGAGCAAGAAGGGAGGGACAGCATCTGCCTGGCCAGGGGCTGGGGCTCAGGCCTTGGCCCTTGGCATTCCTCAAACACATCCAGCTTTGCTCAGCACCAGAGACACCTTGGCCTTGTTTGTCCCCAGCTGTCATCACTGCCTCCAGTGTTCTGCTCTAACTGGAACCTGGGGACACTTTCTCAGTCATGTCCATCTGTGGGACTCATTAAAACTTCAAGAAACTTCAGAGTTTCATTTTAAATTTGAGTTCTTGAGAAGTTTTTAGAGCACTCTCTCAGGGACTGGGCTGATGTAAACAACACCAAATCCCCAAGAGGCTCATTAAAGTTCTTGTGCTGTGTCTGTGCTGCTGAGCTTTAAAGGAACAGCTCTTCCCAGGGCCACCTCCTCTCCCAGCCCAGCAGGGCTGAGGGCTCTGCCACACTGAGGTGACAGGAGCCAGGCAGAGACAGGCTGAAGGCAATCAGGATTGGGAAGACATTGAGCTGAGACTTCACTTGGGGAAAGATCTTCACAGCCCTGTGCATGGTGAGTGTGTGGGTGCAGGGCAACGTCCCCTGTGCTCCTGGAGGGATCTCTTGAAGTTGACCCAGGACAGGACTGATGTGACTGTAAGGATGGCTCTGCTGCTGTTTCTGCTTTGCGGGAGGATGTGCTGCAGAGTGGGGCTGCCCTGGGCACCGTCAGAGGGGACAGAGCAGGACGGCTCCTGCTGCCAGGGATGGCTGCAGGGGGTGAAGCTGGGGCTGCAGCCAGGGCTGTACAGAGCTCCAGCTCATGCCCAGGGTGACTTTTCATGAGCTCATTCAGGGCAGGAGTTTCCTGCTTGGGTCTCTGCTTTCCTGAATCTGTGCCCCCACTTTTCCCTGGCTCAGCTTGGTGGCAATATAAAATTAACTATGCAGGGTAGATCAGGGGCTGAGACACTTAAACCATCACACTGAGCATTCCTGGGCACCTCAGCAATTGCCTGCACCTGTCCAGCCTCCAGATGCATGCAGCATCACCTTTCCATGGTGCCCAGGCTGGGGGAGCTGTTCTTTAATCCCTGCAGGGCCCAGCAGCTGCAGGGCATGGCTGGCCCAGGGGCTGGGCTGGGCTCTGGCAGCTCTGGCAGGGGAGGAGCCCGGGGCCACAGGAGCAGCTGGGGCTGGGACAGCTCCAGCAGCAGAGCCGTGGGCAGGGAGGGAGGGAGGCAGTGCTGAGGGAAGCCCTGCTGCAGGGCAGATGTGACACCTGCCAGGCCTGCCCTGCAGGGCAGACTCTGCCCTGAGGAGCACAGCTCTTGTGTCCCCTCGCTGCCAGCACAGCCCTCAGCCCGGTGGCACAGGGCCCTCAGTCCCTCCTGGGCCGGCAGAGCAGCCCCAGAGATGAAGGGCATCTCTGCGGCCATGTGCCCATTCCCTGCTGACCGGGGCCTGAGGGCCACTGTCCTGCCCTGCTGCTGCCTGGCAGGGGCTGGCCAGGGAAAGGCTTTTCCTCAGGCCCGGCTCTCTCTCTCTCCTTGCCTTGCCCAGGTGCTGCTGGCATTGCTGAGGGGCTCTCTGCAATGGCAGTTCCAGCTGCAGGGCCAGGCCCAGCCCTTGGGCTCCTCCTGTGCAGGCTGAGCACAGCAATGGGGTGTCCCAGCTCCCTGTGCCCGGGCAGCTCTGGGCAGGGCAGCCTGGGAGGCTGGCAATGAGCCCACTCTCCTGACTCTGGGAAAGGCAGGAGCCACTTTGTGTGCCAGGGATCCCTCTGCTCTCAGCAGTGTCTCCTGGCTGTCCAGGGTAACACAGGAGTGGATTTCAGAAAGGTGCAAGTGCAGGGCAGCTGGAACAGGAGAGAGGGACAGAGCAGCTCCCCTCAGTCTGCACTAAGCCTCAGACAATCCTCCTGCCTCTCTGGACTCTCTGTTCTCCCCAGGTGCAGCAGAATCTCTCGTTCTGCCTTCTGTTATCCCCATCCCTTCACCCAGTCAGCTCCTCTGCTTTAGGGGTACATTACTTATCCATGTCCCAAAACCAGGACTGGTCCCTGCCCTCACTGTTCCCTGCACCGACTGGGGGTCAGGGCTGACTCTCAGGTGTCCTGCAGGTCAAGGTCCAGCTCCTGACACAACATTAGCCAGCAGCAATCAGGGCTCCAGCAACAAAGGTGAAGGAAGATCTCCTAGACATAGACAAGGGGGAGGTGTTTAGTGGCCAGAATGAGTCTATGCGAAAGGGCTTTGCCTTTTCTGTGAGAAATCTCCCCTCAATTATCACTGTAATTCCTTCTTCAAAAGGTTCCAATGTCCAGAGACAGCAAATGTTCAACAGCAGCTCCATCAGGCACTTCCTCCTGCTGGCATTGGCAGACACACGGCAGCTGCAGCTCCTGCACTTCTGCCTCTTGCTGGGCATCTCCCTGGCTGCCCTCCTGGGCAACGGCCTCATCATCAGCGCCGTAGCCTGCCGCCACAACCTGCACACGCCCATGTTCTTCTTCCTGCTCAACCTGGCCCTCAGTGACCTGGGCTCCATCTGCACCACTGTCCCCAAAGCCATGCACAATTCCCTCTGGGACACCAGCATCATTTCCTACGCAGGATGTGCTGCTCAGGTGTTTTTCTTTATCTTCTTCCTTGCCACAGAGTTTTCCGTCCTGACCATCATTAGCTATGACCGCTACATGTCCATCTGCAAACCCCTGCACTACGGGACCCTCCTGGGCAGCAGAGCTTGTGCCCACATGGCAGCAGCTGCCTGGGCCAGTGGTCTTCTCTATGCTCTCATGCAAACAGCCAATACATTTTCCCTGCCCCTGTGCCATGGCAATGCCCTGGACCAGTTCTTCTGTGAAATCCCACACATTCTCAAGCTCTCTTGCTCCAGATACTACCTCAGGGAACTTGGGCTCATTGTGGTTGGTGCATCCTTAGGTTTTGGTTGTTTTGTGTTCATGGTTTTCTCCTATGTGCAGATCTTCAGGGCTGTGCTGAGGATCCCCTCTGAGCAGGGACGGCACAAAGCCTTTTCCACCTGCCTCCCTCACCTGGCTGTCGTCGCCCTGTTCATCAGCACCTCATTTTTTGCCTACCTGAAGCCCCCTTCCATCTCCTCCCCCTCCATGGATGTGGCCCTGTCAGTTATGTACTCGGTGATGCCTCCAGCCCTGAACCCCCTCATCTACAGCCTGAGGAACCAGGAGCTCAAGGCCGCAATGGGGAGACTGATGACAGGATGGTTTCAGAAACATTAAACTGGTTGCAAATTTCTTGAAGTCACATGTAATAAAAGTCATCTTGTATAGTTCTTGTTGGTTTAGTGGTTGCTATGTTCTCTTCTTTCTTTTGTTTCATTTTTTTAATAATATCCATAAAGAAATGCCATTGGTTGGGCCTCATTTCATTTATTTTCCCTCCACATTTGCTGTGGCTCACAAACTGTACCAATGCAGAGCTGAGCTCTTGGTGACTTTAAAGGAGCTAAAGGATCTGCCAACAGAGTTTTCACCAGAGTTCCCCCTTCTGTTCCCTTCTCTGGAGCTGCAGCAGCAACGGCTGTGTGCACAGCTGGGGGCAGATCAGGGCGGGCACAGCAGCTGTGCCCAGCAGCAGCAGCACTTGGTGTTGCCAGTGCTGCTGCCGTGGCCCTGCCCCTCTGCCCTGATGGCCCTGGTGTTGCTGCAGGGCCTGAGTGCTCTCGGGGCCGGGCACAGCCCTGGGGGTGGCAGTGCCGGGGCTGCAGCAGGGACAGGCCATGGGCACTGCTGGGGCAGCGCTGACGCCTCAGCCCAGGCCCTGGGGGCTCCAGGCTCCTTGCCCAGGCTCTCTCAAGAACACGCCCAGGCCAATGCTCAGCACAGAAAAGCCCCGTGAGCAGCCCCAGGCTTGCCTTGGGCAGGCTGGGGGCAAACAGCATGGCTGGGGCTCTGCAAGGGCCCTGGGGCAGACGGGAAGGAGCAGCAGAGCAGGGGCTGATCCATCCCCAGTGCGCTGCACAGCCCAGGGCAGCGTCCCAGAGCGTCCTCATGGAGCTGCCAACAACATCCCCCCTCTGCAGCCCTGGGCTCTCCTCCAGCTCACACAGGTGCCCCATCCTTGCAGGCACAGACACGGCAGCACTGGCTCAGCAGCCCCTGTTTGCATTGCACAGAGCAGGGGGAGCACCCCCATGCTGTTGCTGTGGGGACATGAACCTGAGGGAGCACAAATGCCATCAGCCCCTGGGGCCAGCAAGGGCTGGGGGACACCAGGGAAATCACAGGTTTGTCGTGGCCTTTGCAGTCAGCCAGAAAATTTTTTCCCATCAGCTGGGAGTTTCCTGCCCCACTGCAGACGCTGTTGCTCAGAGCCAGGGCTGCCTGGCAGCCACCCTCAAACAGCCCTGAGCATTTCCTATGCTTCACTTTTGTCTTCTCTCCTGGGGTGACTTCAGTAATTGTCTGCAGGCTCCTGCACTGCCTCAAGCTGCTCCCTTGCCAGAGGCTTCCCAGGCCAGGGGGGCACATCTGGGCTGCTGTGTCTGGCTCTGGGGCTCCCTGTTCTGGGCACTGAGGAGGAGCTGCAGAGGCTCTGCAGGACAGACAAGATGGGCTTTGGGGCTGGCAGGAGAAGCTGAGGGACCTGGGCTGCTGGAGCTTCTGCAGAGGAGGCCCAGGGCTCCTCCTGCAACTGCTCCAAGGGTGGTTCCAGAGAGTCACAGAATCAGCCAGGTTGGAAAAGTCCTTGGAGATCATCAAGTCCAACCTGTGCCCTGACACCGCCTCCTCTTCTCCAGGATAAACCACCCAAGCTCCCTCAGCCTCTCCTCACAGGACTTGTGTTCCACACCCCTCACCAGCCCTGTTGCCCTTCTCTGGAAACGCTCCAGCCCCTCCATGGCCTTCCTAAATTGGGGCCCAGAACTGGACACAGCACTCGAGGTGTGGCCTCACCAGAGCCGAGTGCAGGGGAAGAATCCCTGCCCTGCTCCTGCTGGCCACACCATTCCTGATCCAGACCAGGAGCCATTGGCCTTCTTGCCCACCTGGGCACACTGCTGCCTCATGTCCAGCCTGCTGACCATCAGTGCCCCCAGGTCCCTTTCTGCCTGGCTGCTGTCCAGCCACTCTGTCCCCAGCCTGTAGCACTGCAGGGGGTGTTGTGGCCAAAGTGCAGGACCCGGCACTTGGTCTTGTTCAACCTCACCTTGTTGGATTTGGGCCCTGCATCCAGCCTGTCCAGGGCCCTCTGCAGAGCCCTCCTACCCTCCAGCAGATTCACACTCACACCCAGCTTGGTGTCATCTGCCGATTCGCTGATGCTGGACTCAATCCCCTCATGCCAATCATCAATGCAGATATTGAAATCCACGCTGGCTGGCTCTGATCCTGCGACCATCCTGTGGGTGCCCTGTGATGGCACTCAAGGTGATCTGTTCCATAACCTTGCCGGGCACCCAGGTCAGGCTGACAGGCCTGGAGTTGCCCAGCTCCTCCTTCCAGCCCTTCTTGGGGATGGGCTCACATTGGCACCTCCAGTCCTCTGGGACCTCCCTGCTGAGCCAGCACTGATGGTAAATGATGGAGAGCAGCTTGGGGAGCTCATCCACCAGCTCCCTCATCCCCCTGGGATGGATCCCATCTGCTCCCAGAGGCACCTGTGAGCATCTGAGTGGCTCAGCAGGTCCCCAGCTGCTTCCTCCTGGATTACAGGGGGCTGTTCTGCTCCCTGTGCCCATCTACAGCTCAGGAGAACACTTGTCCTGAGGAAAATGTCTTTTTTTTGACAATTGAGATACACAAAGTGTTAAGCAGCTCAGCTTTCTCCTTATCCTTAGTTACTCTATTCCCCAGTGCATCCACTATTGAGTAGGGGTTCTCCCTATTCCTCCTTTGGCTATTAGTTTATTTATAAAAGGTTTTCTTAATTACTTTTTGCAGAAGTGGCCAGGTGAAGCTCTAATTGAGCTTTCATCTCTCCACTTTTCTTTCTGCATGACCAAACAACATCCTTAAAAACTTCCTGATTTTGCCTGACCTATTTTTTCAGAGTTCCCACAAAACCCTCATGCCCAGCCAGGACACTCATTTTCCTCTCTGGTTCAACTTTGGCACAGAGGGACAGGCTGCTCCTTCCCCCTTAAGATTACTTTCTTGAGGTGTGTCCATCCTTCCTGGAGACCTTTGTTTTAACAGCTGTTTCCCTTAAAAAATCAGTACCTGATTCAGTACTCTCCAAATCTGCATCCTGAATAGGCCAAGGTTTGCCCTGCGTAATTCCAGTGTAGACATTTTGTTTATGTCCCTCCTTCTTTCAGAGGATTTTGAAAACTTGATTATTTCATCGTGACTGTGCCCCAGGCAGCCTCCGACCACCACATCTCCCACCAGCCCTTCTCTGTTTGTAAACTGCAGGAGACAGAGCTTACCTTGGCAGTGGAAGTGTCACCCAAAATTCAGCAAAATATTAAAACTCCATAACCGCAATGTAGCATTAAGAAGCAGCATTCTTTATTTGGCCAGATGCCCAGGTGGATAGCTCCTCCCAAAGCTGTGCATGCTGAGTGCTGGAAGGTTTCTGTTTATTTTCTGTATTTTGCACACATATGCATTGATTGTCCTGGACTAAACACACATATGATAATCATTTCCGCAAAATCATTAACATATTTCCCCTCCCCTTCACCCATGCGTTCTCCTGTCCTGGGGGGTCTCTCTGGTGGTCCCTGGTGCTCGTGGACCCCAATGTTCCAGTGGGCCTGGCTGAGATGGCAGGACACTGAGGCTGGTGAATTTCAATTCCCCTTCTCACACAATGGGCATTGTGTGGTTTCCACAGGCCTGGGGTTTTGGAGAACCAGCACCGTGTGTGCTCACCTGGTGTAGACAATTTATCATCTGGAAACATGAGGTCACAGAGTTAGCCATGACATCAAAGAGGTTCTGTGAGGTCATAAAGCAGCTACAGCATCATAGGCTGTTTCTGTGACACCACACAGCCAGCTGTGAAATCACAGGGCAGAGGACTGACATCATAGAGCAGCCTATGACATCACAGAGTTGCCTCTGTGACATCAGAGATCAGCTGTGGGACAGCAGAGAACAGGCTGTGACATCACAGACAAGGCTGTGATGTCAGAGGGGGGCTGTCTGACATAACAGCAGGTCTGTGTGAGGTCACTGGGTTGGTCACTCTGCCCCAGACACCCCTCACAGATTCCCCCTGGAAGTCCAAAGCTGTTCATGCCCAGCAGGGTCCCTGCCCCCTGGTATCCCCCTGGTCCACCTGGAGCTGCAGCCTCCCACAAGGATGTTCCACAAGATCAAGTCCCAGAGCCTGACACGGGGATAGGGGGCTGGGCTGTGTGACCAGCACATCAAGGACATGGATTATCCAGGTCACTGGGGCCTGGTTTGAGGTCCTCAAGGCAGGAAAGAGGTCTGGCAGCTGGAGCAGGGGCTGGGAAGGGCCTCCAAGGTGGGGCTGGAGCCCTTGGGCTGTGAGCAGAGGCTGAGGGAGCTGGGCTGGTCCAGCCCAGAGCAGGGAAGGCTGAGGGGCTCCTCATCCCAGCCTGGCAGTGCCAGCGAGGAGGGGATGGAGAACACAGAGCCAGGCTCTTCACCAGGGGGGCTGGTGGGAGACAAAAGCCAATGGGTGGAAGGGGAAAGAGGGGAGATCAGCCAGGACAGGAGGAGTTGAATTGAGTCAGGCTGGTTTCAGCATTTCCTCAACACCAAAAGCAGCCTGAGCCCCTTCTCCATCCACCACTGACAGCTTTGCAAATCAGGAATTGTTCAGTCCATTTTATCCCCACTTCAGGACGAGCATCCTGATAGAAAAACTTAATTCTATTTATATCTATCACAGAATCACATTTTTCTCAAGTTAATTTTAGTATGGAAATCACTTGTGGATGGTGGACATGTCAGATGCTGCTGGGACATTGCACATGGCTCAGGGAAGAGCATGGTTATATTGAATTGTGTCCTCTTCAACCATGGTCTGTTGGCCATGAAGAGAAACTTCCTGTGCCTCTGAGTCGCCCCAGTTCCTGACCCCCAAAGGACACAAACCTGGCAAGTTCTGGTTCCCAATCCAGTGGTGGCACCTGCACCTCCCTCCATCCCCAGAGCAGAGCTCCCTTGTCCCAGAGAGTCCCTGGCAGTGCAGGGATGAAGGAAACAGGACAGGCTGTAGGGATCAGGGGCAGGGCACAGCCAGGGATTTGGGGTGGTGTTGAGCCCAGGGCAGGACGTGGCCCTTGGCCTTGGTGAACCTCATCCCATTGTCCTGGTCCCATGGCTCCAGCCTGGCCAGATCCCTCTGCAGAGCTTCCTGCCCTCCAGCACAGCCACACTGCCACCCAGCTTGGGCTCACCTGAGAGCTGACTGAGGTTGCCCTCGATGGCCTCATCTGGGGGAATCCACAAAATCAGAGGGTTTTGGGAAAGCTGCAAAAGGGAGGCCTCAGAGACAGTCAAACTGTGAGCAAGGCTAAGCAGCAGCCGTGAGATAGGTCAGCAGAAAAATTATTTAAAAAGTAGAAAAACAAGGACAAACAGAACAATGGTGGGTGTATTAACGCTTGTCTAGAATAACTCCCTAAGCTAAAGAAAAGTATATCTAGCGAGATATTAGGAAGTTTGAAGCTCAATAATGGGGCTCTGTGCATTGTGTTTTAAGGCTTACAAGCAGGTATTGTATTCAAAATAAGCAATCATTGTTTTAACCAAAGATACATGTGCTTATAGTTGTTGGACAGAACTACTGTCAATATGCTTTTCCTTTTTTGATTGGTCAAAAAACTTATAAAGTAAGTTGTAACATTACGTTCTTGGTCTGCTGCTTGGGATGTGAGCTGCTGGCATCTTCCCATTGTCATAACCATGTAAATGAGACTGATGCTGAAAAATAAAACAGGTCAAGGCACGTTCCACAGCAGTCCCTTCCCATCTGTGATTTGTACATAGCCCCCAGCTGGCAATATCATCCACATCAGCAATAAAGAGATTTCACTGACCTGGCCCCAATCCTGAGCCCTGGGGACAGCCCTGGATGGGACTCCATTCCTCAGCTGCTCTGAGTGCCAGGGGTTGGATGGGGGAAATGGTGGGGAGGGGGTAGGGACAAAGTTTGATTGATTGTCAGCCATGAAGGGTCTTGATTTTCATATGTGTTCAGTCTGCATGAGGAGGTGCTGGGGATCAATATCAACTGGGGATTGCTAATAGCAATCTATAAACAGGAAAAGAGAACTTAACAGGACAAATAATTCTGCCTGCATTGTTTTCAGTATCGTAGATTCAGTTTAAATACACTTCTGGAATCTGTCTAATTAACCACAGAAGAAGGGAAGATTTGAATTATTCCCATGGGCTTGTCTTGTTTGGGTGTTTTGAACAAATTTTTATGAGCCTTTGTCACTGAATTTCTGAACTGAAGAGATAAAGAAAGGTGAGGCCTCTGGAAAAGTAAAATTCATCACCAACCTGCAAGTGGCGAGGATCCATCCCCATCAGAGCAGGAATGAGCAGAAATGGGCACAGCTTTGTGGCTGCCCCAGCTTTGGGATGGGCCCTGGGCCTGGAGCAGGAGCAGCTCTTGAGGGCCCCAAGGCCGGGGCTCTTGTGCTGCCCTGGGCAGATGGGATGGCAGCAGGGGCTGCAGAGCTCTCAGCATCTCCTGCAGAGGACAGCAGGGCACCCAGGGAGCCTCCTTTCCCTTGGCCAGGCATGTTCCCCCATGTTGGGGCTGAGTCCTGTGGCAGCTGCAGCTGCTGCTGTGCCCTTGCCAGGGGCTGAGGCCGTGGGGCAGTGCCCAGAGCAGCCTGGCCTGAGCAGAGCTGTGGGGCCAGAGCCGGCTGGGCTGGGCTGGGGAGAGGCCCTTGGTGCTGCCCAGAGCTCAGGGCAGCTGGCAGAGCTTGCAGGGAGCTGGGCTGTGGTCAGACAGCCTGGCCCAGAAACCATCAGTGTCCATCTCAGCCTGGCTGAGCGTGCAGGGGCCAAGAAGAGCAGCCCAGGGTCTGCACGTTCTCTGGGTAGGAGCTGAGCTTGGGAGCCCTTGAGCCCTGCCAAGGGCTGGGGCTGCACCTCCAGCTCCAGAGGAGATGGGACAGATGGGAGCACAGACAAATCATTCCTGCTGCATTCTTTCTTGTATCTGCTTATACAGGTGACCTGAATCCATATGTAGAGGAGGTGTTTTGTGTCAGATAACACTGGTAGAGTGTTAGGTACAGTGAGAAGAATAATATTATTTAGCTGAAAATAATGTTTCATGCAAAATACACAATGAGAAAAAAAGAGACACATATGATCAGAAGATCATCTGAGTTTTTCAGAGGAGGAGACACTCATTGATGTTCCCGTAGCCAAACCTGTTCAAATTCTTTCCTCAGGACTTCCTTGAGATGAGAGGTGACCACTAGAGGCCAAGGCCGACCAGAGCTCTCTGTTCTGGCAGCTTTTGTCTGGGAGAACCCTTGCATATGGGGAATTTTTCAGAGGGAATATCAGTTTTGTCCATGGACACCTGGAAAGAGCGATGGTTCTTTTCCATAGGAAGGGAAGCACAGAGCCCCAGTTCTCCAGGGGCTGATGAGAGGCAGCCCTCAGCATGCCAAGATCAGCTGGACCTGTCAGGTGGCCCCTAGCAGGCCAAACCAGCCAGACCTGTTCCATCTCCCCTTGGTTTCATGAGGCCCTGCAGTGTCACAATGTTCTCCTTGCTTCTGCAGTGTCACAATGGCCCCGTGCTTCCATGAGGCCCTGCAGGGTCACAGTGGCCCTTTGGTTCCGTGGGGCCCCACAGTGTCACAATGGTCTCCATGATTCCATGGGGCCTTGAAATTCCACAGTGCTCTCCATGGATCCACGGTGCCCTGCAGGAACACAACGGCCCTTTTGTTCCACAAGGCCCTGAAATGCAGCAATGGCCTCTTGGTTCCACAAAGCCCTGCTGCTTCACACTGGGCCCTTGGGACCATGCGGCCCAGCAGAGCCACAGTGATGGCCTTGGTGCCACGGGGTCCTCACAGTGTCACAGTGGCCCCTTCATTTCACCAGGCCCCACAGTGTCACAATGGTGTCCATGATTCCACAGGTTCCTACAGTGTCACCCCAGGAAGGAAACCACAGAGCCCCAGTATTTCAGGGTCTGTTGAACTGCAGTCACCAGAAGCCTAGGACAGGCAGACCTGTTTGTCCTGGCCGGTTTCTCTGGGAGCAACTCTTGGATAGTTGAAATTTTATATGTGGAATCCCAATTTCAGTCCTTTTTTGCCTGGAGGAGAAGAAGGTCAGTCCTTTTCCACAGAAAGGAAAGCACAGAGCCCTTGTGTTTGGAAGGCAGGTGAGAGCTGGCCCTGAGGAGACCAAGGGCTGCCAGACTCGTTGGTAATGGAAGCTTTTCTCTGGCAGCAATCCCTGGATATTGGGAATTTTGGAGAGGGAATCCTGTTCTGGCTGTAGATGCTTGAATGAGAAATGCAGCTCTTTTCCATTTGAAAGTCAGCTCAGACCCCAGGGTTTCAGGGGTACATGAGAAGAGACCCTCGACATGCCAAGGGCAGTTGGACAAGTCAGGCCAAGCCAACCAGACCCGTTCCCTGTTCTTTAGGATTCATGGGGCCCTGCCGTATCACGATGGTGGTGTCATATTGGATCCTTGGTTCCATCAGGCCAAGATGTGTCACACTGGCCTCTTGTTTCCATGGGGCTCCAGTGTCACAATGGTCACTTGCTTCCAAGAGGCCTGGCAGTGTCACAGGGGTCTCCTTGGTGCTGCAGTGTCACAATGGACCCTTGGTTCCATGGGGACTCACAGTGTCAGAAAGGTCCCCTTGGTTCCATGAAGCCCTGCAGAGCCCCTTGATTCAACGAGGCCTCCAAGTGTCATCACGGCCTCCAGGATTCCATGAGGCCCCACAATGTCCCCATGGACCTTTGGTTCTATGGGCTCCTGCACTGTTCCATGAATCCTTAGGTCCATGGGGCCCTGCAGTGTCACAATGGCCTCCTTGGTTCCACCAGGCCTTGCTGTGTCACAATGGCCCCTTGGTTCCAAGAGGTTTCTCAGGGTCACAATGGTCTCCTTGTATCCTCAGTATCACAATGGACCATTGGTTCAATGTGGCCCCAATGCGCCCAAATGGATTTTGGTTCCATGGGTTTCTGCTGCGTAACAATGGACCTTTTGTTCCATGAGTTTGCACAGTATCACAGCTGACTCCTTGGTTCTCTGAGGCCAGACTCTCACCAAATCTCTGAAATATCAGAATAAGTTTCCTTAACACTCATTTGCAATTTCAGAGGGTATCATTTACTCAGGCCAGAGGTCCAACATGGGAAAACTACTAACCTCACATGAATGTGTAATTCTACCAATGTGTTGCTCATATACCGTTGATAAATGTGAATTACAATTTACCCATTTCCATAAAACCCACCTCAAGTTCCCAGATTCCCTCCTTGTTTTCTCTATCCCTGCACCCCTGAGCCAAATGTCTTCTTCTTTTCTTCCAACCATCCTTGATGGGAAATCAGCCCTGCAAGCCTTGTTCCTGTGCTGAAAGTTCACAGGCAGGTTAAAAGTGGAATGAAGCCTTTTGGTATCAGCCCCAGGCTTTGTGTGGGCAGGCAGAGGCAGGCAGGAGGCAGAGCTGTCAGCAAAGGAAGGGCCCAGCCAGGTGGGGCAGCCGGGGGATGCCAACAGCCTGCAGGGACAGAGGCGCAGGGCAGGGACAGCGTAGCACAGCCTGGGCTGCACAGGGCACAGGCATGTGCAGCAGCTGCAAGACAGCCCTGCCAGAGCCAACTTGGGCAGCATTTTGGCCATGGCTGCTGGGCCTGGGCCTGAGGCAGGAGCAGGAGACAAGTGACCCTTGCAGGCCTGGGGCCTCATTGCCTCCTTGTCCCTGCTCAGCAGCCTGGCAGGGGCCGCCCCATGCTCCTGCCCTTGCCATTGCACATCCCCACATGCCAGTGCCCATCCTGGAAGAGCCCTGAGCAAGGAGGGAGGGACAGCATCTGCCTAGCCAGGGGCTGGGGCTCAGGCCTTGGCCCTTGGCGTTCCTCAAACACATCCAGCTTTGCTCAGCACCAGAGACACCTTGGCCTTCTTTGTCCCCAGCTGTCATCACTGCCTCCAGTGTTCTGCTCTAACTGGAACCTGGGGACACTTTCTCAGTCGTGTCCATCTGTGGGACTCATTAAAACTTCAAGAAACTTCAGAGTTTCATTTTAAATTTGAGTTCTTGAGAAGTTTTTAGAGCACTCTCTCAGGGACTGGGCTGATGTAAACAACACCAAATCCCCAAGAGGCTCATTAAAGTTCTTGTGCTGTGTCTGTGCTGCTGAGCTTTAAAGGAACAGCTCTTCCCAGGGCCACCTCCTCTCCCAGCCCAGCAGGGCTGAGGGCTCTGCCACACTGAGGTGACAGGAGCCAGGTAGAGACAGGCTGAAGGCAATCAGGATTGGGAAGACATTGAGCTGAGACTTCACTTGGGGAAAGATCTTCACAGCCCTGTGCATGGTGAGTGTGTGGGTGCAGGGCAACGTCCCCTGTGCTCCTGGAGGGATCTCCTGAAGTTGACCCAGGACAGGACTGATGTGACTGTAAGGATGGCTCTGCTGCTGTTTCTGCTTTGCGGGAGGATGTGCTGCAGAGTGGGGCTGCCCTGGGCACCGTCAGAGGGGACAGAGCAGGACGGCTCCTGCTGCCAGGGATGGCTGCAGGGGGTGAAGCTGGGGCTGCAGCCAGGGCTGTACAGAGCTCCAGCTCATGCCCAGGGTGACTTTTCATGAGCTCATTCAGGGCAGGAGTTTCCTGCTTGGGTCTCTGCTTTCCTGAATCTGTGCCCCCACTTTTCCCTGGCTCAGCTTGGTGGCAATAGAAAATTGCCGGGGCCACAGGAGCAGCTGGGGCTGGGACAGCTCCAGCAGCAGAGCCGTGGGCAGGGAGGGAGGGAGGCAGTGCTGAGGGAAGCCCTGCTGTAGGGCAGATGTGACACCTGCCGGGCCTGCCCTGCAGGGCACACACTGCCCTGAGCAGCACAGCTCTTGTGTCCCCTCGCAGCCAGCACAGCCCTCAGCCCGGTGGCTCAGGGCCCTCAGTCCCTCCTGGGCCGGCAGAGCAGCCCCAGAGATGAAGGGCATCTCTGCGGCCATGTGCCCATTCCCTGCTGACCAGGGCCTGAGGGCCACTGTCCTGCCCTGCTGCTGCCTGGCAGGGGCTGGCCAGGGCTGGCCAGGGAAAGGCTTTTCCTCAGGCCCAGCTCTCTCTCTCTCTCCTTGCCTTGCCCAGGTGCTGCTGGCATTGCTGAGGGGCTCTCTGCAATGGCAGTTCCAGCTGCAGGGCCAGGCCCAGCCCTTGGGCTCCTCCTGTGCAGGTTGAGCACAGCAATGGGGTGTCCCAGCTCCCTGTGCCCGGGCAGCTCTGGGCAGGGCAGCCTGGGGGGCTGGCAATGAGCCCACTCTCCTGACTCTGGGAAAGGCAGGAGCCACTTTGTGTGCCAGGGATCCCTCTGCTCTCAGCAGTGTCTCCTGGCTGTCCAGGGTAACACGGGAGTGGATTTCAGAAAGGTGCAAGGGCAGGGCAGCTGGAACAGGAGAGAGGGACAGAGCAGCTCCCCTCAGTCTGCACTAAGCCAACCCTCCTGCCTCTCTGGACTCTCTGTTCTCCCCAGGTACAGCAGAATCCCTCATTCTGCCTTCTGTTCTCCCCATCACTTCACCCAGTTCTGCAGCCTTACCGGAAGATTCTTTATCCAAGCCTGAACACCAGGACTGGGCCCTGCTCTCACTGTTCCCCTGCACTGACTGGGGGTGTCCTGCAGGCCAAGGTCCAGCTCTTCACACAGCATTGGCCAGCAGCAATCAGAGCTCCACCAACAATGGTGAAGGAAGATCTCCTAGACATAGACAAGGGGGAGGTGCTTAGTGGAAAGAAAGAGGCTACGACAAAGAGTTTTGATTTTTCTCTGAGAAATTTCCCCTCCATTGCCCTGTCTTTCCCCCTTCTGTACGTTCAAACGTGCAGACACAGCAAATGTCCAACAGCAGCTCCATCAGGCACTTCCTCCTGCTGGCATTGGCAGACACGCCGCAGCTGCAGCTCCTGCACTTCTACCTCTTGCTGGGCATCTCCCTGGCTTCCCTCCTGGGCAACGGCCTCATCATCAGCGCCATAGCCTGTGGCCACCACCTGCACACGCCCATGTTCTTCTTCCTGCTCAACCTGGCCCTCGGCGACCTGGGCTCCATCTGCACCACTGTCCCCAAAGCCATGCACAATTCCCTCTGGGACACCAGGGACATCTCCTACAAAGGATGTGCTGCACTGGTGTTTTTCTTTATCTTCTTCATCGGAGCAGAGTTTTGTCACCTGACCATCATGTGCTATGACCGCTACATGTCCATCTGCAAACCCCTGCACTACGGGACCCTCCTGGGCAGCAGAGCTTGTGCCCACATGGCAGCAGCTGCCTGGGCCAGTGCCTTTCTCACTGCTCTGCTGCACACAGCCAATACATTTTCCCTGCCCCTGTGCCACGGCAATGCCCTGGGCCAGTTCTTCTGTGAGGTGCCGCAGATCCTCAAGCTCTCCTGCTCACACTCCACCTTCAGAAAAATCTGGATTTCATTGGTTGATGCCTCTTTAGCTTTTAGCTGTTTTGTGTTCATTGTTTTCTCCTATGTGCAGATCTTCAGGGCTGTGCTGAGGATCCCCTCTGAGCAGGGACGGCACAAAGCGTTATCCACCTGCCTCCCTCACCTGGCCGTGCTCTCCCTGTTCCTCAGCACTGGCATATTTGCCTACCTGAAACCCTCCTCCATCTCCTCCCCATCTCTGGATCTGGCCCTGTCAGTTCTGTACGCAGTGGTGCCTCCAGCCCTGAACCCTCTCATCTACAGCCTGAGGAACCAGGAGCTCAAGGCTGCGGTGTGGACACTGATGAATAGACAGTTACAGAAACATTAAGCTTCTTACCAGTTTCTGCAAATCTCATGTAATAAAAGTCATCTTTGATACCACTTGGGTTTGTTTGTTGATATGTTCTTGTCTTTCGGTTTAGCGTTTTATTATTTACAACAAAGGAAGGTCAGTGTTTGTGCCATTTCTCATTTTGTTTCTCTCAACCTTCACGGTGGCCTCAGACTGTGTCAATGAGGTGCTGCCCTCTCAGTGGCTTCAGACAGAATAAAGGCTCTCTGAGCAGAGTTTTCACCAGAGATCCCCTTTTGTTGCCTTCCCTGGAGCTGCAGCAGCAATGCCTGTGTGCAGAGCTGGGGCAGATCAGGTCTGGCATGGCAGCTGTGCCCAGCAGCAGCAGCAGCACTTGGTGTTGCCAGAGCTGCTGCCAGGGCCCTGCCCCGCTGCCCTGGTGGCCCTGGTGTTGCTGCAGGGCCTGAGTGCTCTCGGGGCCGGGCACAGCCCTGGGGGTGGCAGTGCCGGGGCTGCAGCAGGGACAGGCCATGGGCACTGCTGGGGCAGCGCTGACGCCTCAGCCCAGGCCCTGGGGGCTCCAGGCTCCTTGCCCAGGCTTTCTCAAGAACACGCCCAGGCCAATGCTCAGCACAGAAAAGCCCCGTGAGCAGCCCCAGGCTGGCCGTGGGCAGGCTGGGGGCAAACAGCATGGCTGGGGCTCTGCAAGGGCCCTGGGGCAGACGGGAAGGAGCAGCAGAGCAGGGGCTGATCCATCCCTAGTGCGCTGCACAGCCCAGGGCAGCGTCCCAGAGCGTCCTCATGGAGCTGCCAACAACATCCCCCCTCTGCAGCCCTGGCCTCTCCCCCAGCTCACACAGGTGCCCCATCCTTGCAGGCACAGACACGGCAGCACTGGCTCAGCAGCCCCTGTTTGCATTGCACAGAGCAGGGGGAGCACCCCCATGCTGTTGCTGTGGGGACATGAACCTGAGGGAGCACAAGTGCCATCAGCCCCTGGGACCAGCAATGGCTGGGGGATGGCAGGGAAACACTCAGGTTTGTTGTGACAAACTATTGAGATCAGCAAATCCAACCTGCATCCTAATACCACCTTGTCTACCCTGAGCCTCCTCCAGATCATAGAACCCCAGCTCCCTCGGTTCCTTGAAACCAGATTCGTCTTCCAGACCCCTCCCCTGCCTCGTTGAATTTCTCTGGACACACTCCAGCCCCTCCATGGCCTTCCTAAATTGGGGCCCAGAACTGGACACAGCACTTGCGGTGTGGCCTCACCAGTGCCGAGTGCAGGGGAAGAATCACTGCCCTGCTCCTGCTGGCCACACCATTCCTGATCCAGGCCAGGAGCCATTGGCCTTCTTGCCAGCCTGGGCACACTGCTGCCTCATGTCCAACCTGCTGTCCATCAGTGCCCCAGGTCCCTTTGTGCCTGGCCGCTGTCCAGCCACTCTGTCCCCAGCCTGTAGCACTGCAGGGGGTGTTGTGGCCAAAGTGCAGGACCCGGCACTTGGACTTAGTAAATTTCATCTTATTGGACTCTGCCCATCCATCCAACTGTTCCCGGTCTCTCTGCAGAGGCCTCCTACCTTCCAGCAGATGGACACACGCTCCCAGATTAGTTTTGTGTGCACATTTACTACTGAAAGTCTCAACACTCTCATCCATGTTGTCAGTAACAATATTGAACAGAACTGGCTCCAGCAGAGACCCCTGAGGGACACCTCAGGTGACTGCTTTCCAGCTGGATGCAGCAGCATTCACCACCACTCTCTGGTGTAACATTCACCACCACTCAACTGGCCATCCAGCCAGTTGTAGATGTTTAGTTGATGCCCCTCATTCTTTCAGAGAATATTAAAGAACTTAATAATTTCATGTTCAGTAGTGGTGTTCACAGAGGTCCCAGAAGAGGGAAGAGAAAAGGATCTGACTCCGTGTTTCAGAAGACTAATTTATTATTTTATGACAGATATTATATTTAAATTATACAAAAAGAATAGAAGAAAGGATTTCATCAGAAGGCTTGCAAGCAAAGGAGAAAGAATGGAATGATAACAAAGTCCTGTGTCTGACCAGAGAGACACAGCTGGACTGTGATTGGCCATTAATTAGAAACAATGACATGAAGCCAATCACAGATCCACCTGTTGCATTCCACAGCAGCAGATAATTATTGTTTATATTTTGTTAATGAGGCCTCAGCTTCTCAGGAGCAAAATCCAAGCAAAGGGATTTTTCAGAAAATATCATGGCTACAATGGTCACTGTGCCCCAAACAGCCTCTGACCACCTCTGATCTGCCACCAGCCCTTCTCTGTTTGTGACCAGCAGGGGACAGAGCTTTCTTTGGCAGTGGGAATTGCAGGAAACCTCCCCAAAGAGCACCTTGGAAGGTTCAGGCTGGAGCTGAGGAGAAAGCAAAGTCCCTCGCAGGGCAGAATGTTGGTGCTGGAGGTGTAGCAGTGTGAGGCTGGGCCATGGCCGGGCTCTGTGTGCCAGGAGCCAGCAGCGCTGGGTGCAGGGAGCCCAGGGAGGGCACAGCAATGCTGGGTGAGAAATGCTGGGGCACAGCGAGATGGGCGAGTGCAGCCAGCCAGGGCAGAGGAGCAGCACGCCTAGGGGGCATAGCCTGCAGGACAGATGGCCAAGGACTGGGCAGGGCTGGCAGGGCCACAGACACCCAGGGCTTTGTGCCCTGGGCTCGGGCAGCGCCTCTGGAGGCCTCAAAGGAGGAACGTTCCTGGCAGGGGCTGCACTTTGCTTCCCCCTCGGTCTCCCTGGGGAGGCTGGCAGGGGCTGCAGGTTGATGCCATTTGTCCTTGTTGCCCCTCACATTCCCCTGGCCCAACAAGAGCCTTGAGGCAGCCATGAGGGACAGGCCCTGCTGGCCCAGGCTGGGCTCAGGGCTTGGCCTTTCTGCTTCCTGCAGCCAAGCCAGGCCTTGCTCAGCATTGCAGTTCCCTGCTCACAGCCTTGGGCTCCCTGCAATCCTGGCCTCAAGGATCTGCTCTCACCAGGCCCTGGGCAGCCTTGGGCACTCCCTGCCCTCACTGGGGCCCAGCCATGCTCCAAGGCCCTTGCAGTTTTGCTGCCGACTCCTTGAGCAGCTTTTCCATCCTTCTCTGTGTGCCTGAGGCTCCTGGACGCAGCCCCAAATCCAGCAGGGGGCTGATTAAAATACAGAAAGGCCTCAGGAGCTCTTTGTCTCCCTTCCATTGTCTTTGAGTCTCCAGGGCTTGTGCAGTGATTGGAGTCAGTTTGGAGTTGTCTTCAGGAGGAAGATTTCAAAATGCACCTCATTATTTTTGGTTTTTTAATCACATCAGTATTTTTTTTATTTTTTAGTTTTGAGAAGAGGGGATAGAAGCATTCCCCAAGTGATCTGGATGCTGAATATCTCCTTAGGAGGTCTGGGCATGGATAAGAACGAGCCCCTTGCAGGCTGAGCCTGTTTGGACAATCGGCTCCTTACCCCCAGCCTCACCATGTCTGACAACGCCCACCTGGGACTGACATCCCAAAAAAAAAAGAAAAATTTTAGCATTTTTCCTTATAAATAAAATTTATTAATAACAAAATTACAATATATTATTTTAATTTAGGATAGTCTTATACAATATTTTTATTACCTAATTTGTATATTTATATAAAAATTGGATACATTTCTAGCAACCAAGAAAATTATTCATCATTGGTTCTAAGTAACACAAGTCCCTTCATGAATTAATTAATTAATTTCCATTGGCTATTTATTTCTTTCTCTTTATGTTAATTAGTTATATTTGTAGTCTTTTTGTCATCTTTTTTATCATCTTTTTCTCAGACAGGGTTGGGGGGCCGTACACTGCGGGGTCCCTGGAGACATTTCTGGGGTACATTTGGGACAGTTTTGGGTCTGGGGAGGTATTCAGAGAGAAATTGAGAGTCTGGAGGACACTTGGGGAAGCCGGGTAGGCACTTGGAGGGGCACTCAGGGATTCTGAGGGACAGTTCAGGGGCCGGGGCAGCACTTGTGGGTCCAGGGGGGCCCTTGGAGGTCAGGGAGGGGAATTTGGGGCCCTTCGGGGTCCGGGCGGGCCCTTGGGGGTCTCGAACGGGGCTCTCAGGGGAGCAGGTGGTGATGGGAGTTGTAGGTGCGGTTTAGTGGGGCCGCGGAGCATCACGGGAGTTCTGGGCGCAGCTGCAATGGCTCTCGGTGGGGTGCGGGGCATGACGGGAGATAAAGTCCCGGAAGTGGTTGGAACTAAATGTTTGGGAGTCCGGGACGGCTCTTGGGGGACACCTTTGCATCCGAGCCCCGACTTAAGATCCTCTGGGGGAACGTAAACGGCACGGGAGCCCTTGGGAGAAGCTCGGAGAGCTCCAACCGGGCTCTTTAGGGCGCGGGTCGCGGCCGGAGTTTTAGGCACGAGACTGTGTTCTGAGGGGCTCTGGGGCCACGGGGGATGAGAGGAGTTGAATTCCCAGAAGTGGCTGTACCGGGCATCTGTGGGGTTGGGAGCACTCAGGGGTTCGAGGGTGCTTATGGGAGTCCCGAATGGGCACTGAGAGGGCACTAAGGGATCCTGGAGTGTTTGGGGGACACGTATGGGACAGATGGGGGCGGATCCCGGAGTTCTGTGGAGCGCAGGGCATGACGGGAGTTGTTCTCCCGGCTGCAATGGTCTCAGTCGGGCCGCGGGGCACGACGGGAGTTGTAAGCAAAAAGAAAATTTGCTGCCCGTGTAAGCACCGCCCCCAGGCCCGGGTCCCTGGCGCTGATTGGCTGTGGCTGGTGATGGGTGGGAGCTTCGGCAAATGGGATGCAGTGAAGGTGGGAACAGCCCATTCACCCTCCTGCAGTCCCTCCCAGTAAAGCCCAGTTCATCCCTAGTACACAGCATTATAACCTCAGTAAAGCCCAATTAATCCCCAGTAGAACCCAGTACAATCCAGTACCCCTCCAATCCCTTCCAGTACAGCCCAGTCCGTCCCAATAAACCAGAGTTCATTCCCAGTCGTTCCCAGTTCCTCCCAGTGTCATCCACAGGATGCCCCAGTGTTCCCAGTCTTCTCTGCAATTGCCCCAGTGTCCCTAGTTTCTCTCAGTATTTCCCAGTATCACTCCCAGTATGCCCCAGTATCTCCCACAGCATTCCCAGTGTTCCCCAGTATGTCCCAGTCCTCCCCAGTGTTTCCAAGGACAGTTTAATTTCTCTCGGTGGCCATGGCAGCCAAACCCAGCAGTGGGGTCAGTGCAGTGCCCATGGCCACAGCCCCTTGCAGTGGCCCAGTGCAGCTTGGGCTGATGATCCACCCTCACAGCTGGCCCAGGGCAGCTCTGCAGTGGCTTTGGTGGCACCTGGGGCTGGCACACACCTGAGCAGTGTGTCTGTTTGCAGTGGGGAAACTCAGCAGTTTCAGATTGCTTCAAAAAATCCCAAAAAGGGCAAACCCCTCTTAGGCTGAGTGCAGCCAGCTCTGCAAGCACAGCAGGTCCCAGGGCAGTGAGGACAGACAGGATGGGGCTGGGCAATGTGGAGCAAGGTTGTCCACACTGGGTCAGAGCTCCAGGCACAGCTTCTGTGAGCAGGCCAGAGCTGCTGAGGAGAGACCCTGGGTCAATATCAATCACAGAATGCTGCAATCACCTCTATTCTAAAGAGAAATAAAATAAAAGGCTTCATTTAAAATAGGAATGTGTATTTCTTACAAGTTCTTTGAAATCTTTCTCCATAACTGGACTAGAAAAACTTTAATGATTCTCACAGGGCAGTGATGTTGTTTACATCAGACTCAGTCCCTGAGAGTGTCTTCAGAAAGTTTCTCAAGAATTCAAATAAAATTGAAATTCTGAACTTTCTCGAAGTTTTAATGGGTCCCACTGAGGCACACGACTGGGAAAGTGTCCCCAGGTTCCAGTTAGAGCAGAACACTGGAGGCAGTGATGACAGCTGGGGACAAACAAGGCAAAGGTGTCTCTGGTGCTGAGCAAAGCTGGATGTGTTTGAGGAATGCCAAGGGCCAAGGGCTGAGCCCCAGCCCCTGGCCAGACAGATGCTGTCCCTCCCTCCTTGCTCAGGGCTCTTGCCAGGATGGGCACTGGCATGTGGGGATGTGCAATGGCAAGGGCAGGAGCATGGGGCAGCCCCTGCCAGGCTGCTGAGCAGGGACAAGGAGGCAATGAGGCCCCAGGCCTGCAAGGGTCACTTGTCTCCTGCTCCTGCCTCAGGCCCAGGCCCAGCAGCCATGGCCAAAGTGCTGCCCAAGTTGGCTCTGGCAGGGCTGTCTTGCAGCTGCTGCACATGCCTGTGCCCTGTGCAGCCCAGGCTGTCCCACGGTGTCCCTGCCCTGCGCCTCTGTCCCTGCAGGCTGTCGGCATCCCCTGGCTGCCCCACCTGGCTGACCCCTTCCTTTGCTGACAGCTCTGCCTCCTGCCTGCCTCTGCCTGCCCACATAAAGCCTGGGGCTGATACCAAAAGGGTTCATTCCATTTTTCCCCTTCCTGTGAACTTTCAGCACAGGAACAAGGCATGCAGGGGCTGCTTTCCCAGCAAGGATGGTTGGAAGAGGAGAAGAAGAAATCTGGCTCAAGGGGGCAGGAATGGAGAAAACAAGGAGTGAATCTGGGAACTTGGGGTGGGTTTTATGGAAATGAGTAAATTGTAATTCACATTTAGGGACTGTATATGAGCAACACAGTGGTAGAATTACATGTCCATGTAAGGTTAGGAGTTATCCCATGCTGGACCTCAGGCCTGAATAAATGATACCCTCTGTAATAGCAAATTAGTGTTAAGGAGCCTTATTCTGATATTTTGGACATCTGGTGACAGCAGAGGCTGACAGATCCAAGGGCCTAGCTGTGACACTTTGCAAACTCATGGCACAAAGGGTCCATTGTGATGCAGTGGAGCCCCATGGAACCAAATGTCCATTGTGTCTGAGCGAGGCCTCGTGGAACCAAGGAGACCATTGCTGACAGTGTGGAAGCTCATGGAGCCATGGGGTCATTGTGACAGTGTAGGGATGCATGGAACTAATGGTCCATTGTGACACTGCAGAACCTTCTGGAATCAAGGGGATCATGTTATGCTATGGAACCCCATGGAACAAAGCGTCCATGGTTATGCAGTGGAACCCCATGGAACCAAAAGTCCATTGGGACACAGCAAGGCCACCTGGAACCAAGGGTCCATTGTGGCTCTGTGGGGCTTCCCAGAACAAAGGAGACTATTTGGACACTGTGGGGCCTCATGGAACCACCTGGCATAGTGACACAGCGGGGCCACATGGAGCCAAGGGGCCACTGAGACACTGAGGAACCTCATGGAACCAAAGGTCCATTGTTACACTAAGGGGCCCTGTGGAATCAACAGGACTGTGGTGACACCGTGGTGCTCCATGGAACCAAGGGGCCATTCTGATTCTGCTTTCCCTCATAGAGCCAAGGAGCCACCATGACACTGCAGGGCCTCATGGAATCAAGGGGACCACAGTGACACTGTGGGGCTCCATGGGACAAAGGGGCCTTTCTGACCCCATGAAACCAAGGTGACCATTGCTCTGCTATGGGACATCATGGAACCAAGGGGGCCATTGAGCCACAGCGAAGCCTCATGGAACCATGGAGATCATTATGACACATGGGACCTCATGGAACCAAAGGGCATTGTGACACAGCAAGGCCTCATGGAACCAAGGGCACAATAGTGACACTGTGGGGCTCTGAGTGACCAATGGGGCATTCTTACAGTGCACAACCAAGCTGACCACTGTGATACTGTGGTGCATCATGGAAACAAAAGTCCATTTTGACACAGTATGGCTGCATGAAACCATGGAGGCCATTTTTACACTTTGAAGCCTTGTGAAACCAAAGAGCCATTGTGGCACTTTGTGTCCCTATAGAACCAAGGAGTCCATTGTGACACTATGAACCCCTGTTGGGCCAAAGGGCAAATGTGGCACTGTGTGGCACCATGGAAGCAAGGGACCATTGCGACACTACAGGGCCCCATGGAACTAAGGATTCTTGGAACAGTGTGGGACTGATGGAACCAAAGGTCCATTGTGACATTGTGAGGCCTCATGGATCTAAGAGGGGACAATTGTGACGCTGTGGGACCCAGTGGAAGCAAGTGGCCAGTGTGACACAGCTGGGCCTCATGCAGCCAAGGGGCCACTGGGATCCTGAGGAGCCCAAAAGAACCAAGGGGCCGTTTTGACATTCTGCAGCTGTGGAGACCCTGAAAGGCATTCCCTGGGTTAGGGAGACACAAGAAGCTTCCCTCAAAAGCTGTTTGACCCCATTGGCTCCTTCCCCTTGTTCTTTCTCCCTCAGCCTCTCCCTCCCCATTCCCCCATTGGCCCCATCTTTGTACTGCCCCCATGGCACTGATCAGTCCCTTCCTCTCGAGATACAGAAACCTGGACTCCCCCCAGGAGTCCTGCCTTGTGACCCAGAACATCCCACGGCTGAATTAAACATCTGTGGGTACCATGCAAAGGCCCTTTTTGCTTCCCTACCCTGGGCTTTATTAGCAGCTATTCCGGCTGCAACAATGGCCCATTATGGCAGTGTGGATCCAAGGACACCATGGTGATACTGTGGGACCTCAAGGGTCCAGGGGGCCATTGTGACACTGAAGAACTTCATGGAACCCAGGGTCCATTGTGACACAGCAGGGCCTCAGTGGAAAAAAGGAACCATTGCTGACAGTACAGAAACTCATGGAACCAAGGGGGCATGGTGGCACAGCAGGGCCACATGGAACCCAGGAGACCAGTGACATTTAGGGACCTCATGGAACCAGGGTCCATTACTGCAGAAACCATGAGACCATTGTGGATGCTATATGGAAGGTCTTGGAACCAAGTAGCCACTGTGACACTCCAGGGCCTTGTTGAACCAGGCAGACCATTGTGACATCACAGAACCTCATGGCACTGAGGGTTTTTTGTGACACAGGAGGGCCCATGGAGCCAATTGTCCATTGTGACAATGTGGATCTGAGGAGACCATGGTGACACCATGGAAGCTCCTGGAAAGATGGGTCCATTGTCACAAAGCAAGTCCTTGTGGAACCAAGGAGACCATTGTGACATCATGGAACCTCGTGGAACCAAGGAGACCATTGTGGACATCATGGAACCTCACAGGACTAAGATTCCATTGTTATACTGTGGGGCTTCATGGAACCAAGGAACTACTGTGACACAGCAGGGCCACATGGAACCAATGGTCCATGGAGATACTGCGGATTCAAGGAGATCATGGTGATGCTGTGGAACCTCGTGGAGCCAAGGGGCCATTGTGACACTGTGGGACTCCATGGAGCCAAATATTCATGGTGACACAACGGGGCTCCTTGTGACCAATTGTCCATTGTGACACTGCAGATCCAAGAGACCAGGGTGACACTCTGGCAGTTCATGGAACCAAGGGGCTGTTGTGACACACCAAGGCCTTGTGGAACCAAGGAGAGCATTGTGGCAGTGCAGAACCAAGGAGGCCATTTTGACAGTACAGAACCCAATGGAACCAAGGGTCCATTGTTCTACAGCAGGGCCTCATGGAACCAAGGGGCCATTGTGAAACTGTGGGGCATAAGGGAGTCAAGGAAACCACTGATACTGAAATCCACTGGATAGAAACTTCTGAACAGAGTTTGGAGTATTTGAAAGCAGGCATTCTTCATTACAGCATGGTGGTCACTTGGGCCATCCTCCTTCCATTGGAGTGCATTAAGCATTGAATGAACAGTGTTTTTATCACACACACTGATTATGTATCCATTAGCTATCCCCAGTTCCTTTGAGTTTATTTGACATAGTTGCACACCTTATCACAAATTCTTTTATGGTTCTTTGGGTTTTGTCTTCAACATCCAGTGCCCTTTTTAGGTGGCTGTTCCTTGAACCCTCCTTTTGAGTAAGGGCAATAGTATTGTTCTGCATAACTTCTGCTTTGTCAGCCTTGCAGAGCTGAGCTGGCATCCTGCCTGATTTTTGTGTGACTTCTGTTTGCCATAGGTACATCCTCAATCAGTTTCTCCAAGGCTGAGCTGTTCTGTTCTACTGTCCTTGACAAGAGTAAATCTTGTTCTGGTCTCCTGTCCTTGTCTCAGTGCTCGCCCCGCATGAGGCGTCTGCAACCCCCCAACCTATGGGCCTGGGGTGGGCAAGTGTTCCTGGGGAACAGGGATGGGACAGCTAGGCTGGACTGACCCAAGGGATGTTCCACTCCATGTCACACCATGATCAGCAATCAACTGAGAGAAGTGGGGGGTCAAGGGGGGTAGGGGATAAATTTCTTTTTTCAGACATTTTTCTTTCAAAACATCACCTACACATGCAGAATCCTCTCCTGCCACAAGGTGGTTAAATATTTTCTGCTGATAGGAGATTTCCTGTGAATTTGCTTTTCTTCTCTTTGTGGCCTTTTTCTTTTTGTGGTTGGTTTTTTTCTGGGGTTTTTGTGTTGTTGTGGGTGGATCTTGCTTTGGGTTTTTTGATTAGGTTTGGGGTTTTTAGGTTTTGGTTGGGTTTGGGTTTTTCCCTATTGAACTGACTTTGCTCTGATGCATGAGTTTTTTCTGCCCTTTCTTGTGGCTTGCTTGGCGCCTGATGGCAAGATAAATTTACCCAACTCAGTCATCTTGCCCAATTATGTTTTGCAGTCACCATTAACTAGATGAGTTGAGTGTCAGTCACACATCAGTTTAGTCCCTGCAGTTTGGCAGCATCCACAAAGGAATTGAAAGTATATTTCATGGCATTGTAGAGACAATAGAAATATTCCACAGTGGTGGCCAAGGGCTGGCCACTGAGGGATGTCACCAGGGCGTGGCTTCCAAGAGGACTCTGTACCATGGATGACATTTGACCCTCATTGTTCGGCCAAATTCCCACCCAGCCCATGTTCCACTCCTTCAGCCCAGCTCTCTCCAGTCTGGCTCTGAGGAGACCACAGCAGACCCCGTCCCAGGCCTGGCTGAACTCTGGGCACACAACATCCCCTTCTGTTCCCTCCCACGTGGGTTCTGCAGTCCCTGCCCTGTCCTGCCAGTGCCTGGAATGGCTGCAGGAGGATTTGCCATATCCCCTTCCCTGCTGAGCCTGAGCAGGCTGTGACTCTCCCAGTCCCTGTCCCTGCCCTGTGTGCAGACTGGTTCCATGTCTACCCTTCCCAAGTGCCCAGGACCCTCTGGGATGGCTCTGGCCTTTCCAAGGGTTTTGAGAGAGGTCCCACAGTGACGCTGCCCAGCCTTCTCAACAGCCCTGACACCAAAGGCCTTTTCCACATCCCTCAGTTCCAGGTCAGTGCCCAGAACACAGCACAGCCCTGTCCAGGTCTTCGGGCTGGTTCAGAAGGGAGGCAGCTCTGATTTCTCCCCACAGACCCTCACTCTATTCAGTGTCTCTCTGTGCACTCCATGACTGCCCTGAGCATTTTTTCCTGGAGCCTCCCTGCCTGGGATATTTCTCTCTATGCAGTCCTAACCACAACCCAGCAAAGAATTCAGGGGTTTTCCCAGAGGACGTTACTCTCAGAGTGAAGTGGCCTCAAGGCACTGTTTGTGCCACTGGAATTGTGCCAGCCCTGGGTGCTGCTGATGGTGTTTGTGCTCACTGGGGTTCATCTCCCCACACACACACATGATGCACTGCTGAGATCTCCTCAGCACAGAGCAAACATGGCCTGCTGGCCTGGTCACTTGGTGTCCCTCTGTGCAGGGACAAACAACCTCCTGCAGGTGGGGAGAGGCCAGTGCTGGCAATGGTGGTTGCAGGGGCTGGTGTGGGACAGTTGCCCTGGGGCACCTTCCCAGGCTGCCCCAGAACAGAGACACAGCCCAGGCCCTGCTCTGCTGCTGCCTCAGGTCCATGCCAGGAGCTCTGGCTGTGCCAGGACACTGCTGTGAGCCCCCCCTACACACTCCCCCCTGCCCCAGGCACTGGGCTTTGCTGTGCCAGGGCATTCCTGGAGCACATTGCTGACAGCAGCTCTGGAGGGGAGCAAAGCCTCCCTGCCCTGCCCTCAGGAGATGCCCTTTGCTGCTGGAGCTGCTGTGCTGGAGCCCAGCTGTGTCCCAGCAGTGCCCACGGCCTGGCAGGGCCTGTGGCCACAGCAGGGACACGCAGCAGGACAGTGACCAAGCTGCCAGAGCACTCGGGCCTCACAGCCACAGCAGGGCTGGCAAGGACAGAGTGCAGTTGGGCAGAGCAGCTCTGAAAGGACCAATCCCTGCTGCTCCCTGGCCATGCTGCTCTGCTGGGACTCTTTTCCCATTCTTCCCCCTAACTTCACACAGGGCTCAGAGTTGGAATTCCAGATAAAACAGGCACTGCAAGGAAGCTTCTTTTCTTCAAATGTAGCGATAGCCCAATCCCTGGTTTACAGAGCTTGTGGGTCAAATTCAAGAGAAAGACAGTGAATTAGACGGTGATTAAATAACTTCATCAAGTACAACATTATGACTAAAAACCCCACTGACCCCTACCAAAGACCCAGGAAGGCCTGTTGGGCCTTTCATGAGTTCCATTCCAAAAGCTATGCAAAAGAAAACAGGCCATTTTTTGCCTCTCAAAAGCAGCTAGTCATCATTTTCCTCGGGGCATCCTTGAGCTTCTGGTTCCTCAGGCTGTAGATGAGGGGGTTCAGGGCTGGAGGCACCACCAAGTACAGAATTGACAGGGCCAGATCCAGGGATGGGGAGGAGATGGAGGGGGGCTTCAGGTAGGCAAAAAAGGCAGTGCTGATAAACAGGGAGAGCACGGCCAGGTGAGGGAAGCAGGTGGAGAAGGCTTTGTGCCGTCCCTGCTCAGAGGGGATCCTCAGCACAGCCCTGAAGATCTGCACATAGGAGAAAACAATGAACACAAAACAAGCAAAAAATAGAAGAACACTTAGCACAATAAGCCCAAGTTCCCTGAGGTAGGATTTGGAGCAGGAGAGCTTGAGGATCTGGGGCATCTCACAGAAGAACTGGCCCAGGGCATTGCCATGGTACAGGGGTAGGGAAAATGTATTGGCTGTGTGCAGCAGAGCATTGAGAAAGGCACTGGCCCAGGCAGCTGCTGCCATGTGGGCACAAGCTCTGCTGCCCAGGAGGGTCCCGTAGTGCAGGGGTTTGCAGATGGACACGTAGCGGTCATAGCACATGATGGTCAGGTGACAAAACTCTGCTGACATGAAAAAGGCAAAGAAAAACACCTGTGCAGCACATCCTGAGTATGAGATGTCCCTGGTGTCCCAGAGGGAATTGTGCATGGCTTTGGGGACAGTGGTGCAGATGGAGCCCAGGTCGCTGAGGGCCAGGTTGAGCAGGAAGAAGAACATGGGTGTGTGCAGGTGGTGGCCGCAGGCTACGGCGCTGATGATGAGGCCGTTGCCCAGGAGGGCAGCAAGGGAGATGGCCAGCAAGAGGCAGAAGTGCAGGAGCTGCAGCTGCCGCGTGTCTGCTGAAGCCCCAAAACAGATAGCCTTCAAGAAATAATGAGTTAAAACATGGAATGTAAAACATTCAAAGAAAGCTTAGCACTTAGGAAACATATAGAGCAATAAATCAGTTAAGGCATGGAACACTATGACAAGAAAGAGAGATAGGGATAGGGGAACTGATGGGCTAAGCATGTTCAGAGCCAACAAAGTCAAACTGACCCTAATAACCTTGCCAAGCCATGGGACCAGGCCAAGTACACCGGGAATTGGCCATATTAGGATAGGAGTTCAAAAGTTTAAGGAGGAAGACTCATCAGGTGACCCCTGCCCATGATGAAGGCAACCGGAACGACCACCGAAATGATCCTCAAAAGAGATGTCTCCGCCCACACTCCGCCTACACCACGCCTCTTATGAATATGTATGCAAAAACATGATTATGCATGTAATATGATGTAACTTCATAATCAAAACTGTATAAAAGGCTTACTTCGGTTACGAGATACTGAGAAATCCCTTTGTGATTTCTCCGACGCGTCGCAATAAAATACCTCCTGTCTATGCTGACTTAAATTGAGTCTCTTAGGCAGTTATTCTTGCCTTTTGGGGCAAAATTCGGTATCATTTCTGGCGACCCAGATGGGACGAACAGACGGGAGATCGGGGCCTTAAGGAGTCCCCCGGAGCCGAGCCCGGGGCCGGGACCCTCCGGGCGCCCCTGACAGATTTTGTCAGAGGAGGCTCCCCCCCCGGACCAGCGCTCTTTGGTGGACGAAGGGTTTCCTGCATCTCCTGCTCCAATTAAGAGGTATTTTAATTGTTTATTGCTTATTGATTTTGGAATAAAGCGCTTTAATTGGGAAACGGGGACCAGACATGGTCGCCCGACGGGAAAGCCAGGGGACGCCTTGGCAAAATCCCTTTGGAATTGGGGTTAGAGTCCCCTTTGGAATTGGGGTTGGTAGCCCCATTTGGAATCGGAGTATTTGTTAAAAGAGTGTGTTTTTCTTTCATCTTAAATGTTGCTCTGTTTGAATCTCTAAATGTTGTTGCTTTGTTTGGATCTTTGAACTACGCCCGGGAACGTATCCAGCCAAGCCCGGGACCCTGTCCAATTTTTCCCTTTCCCTGATAAGGTTTTGAGGAAAGGTTTGTGTTATGCTTTTGTCTAATATCGTTATGTTGTCTGCAAGCATTTTTGTGGTTTGCTAAGACGTGAGTTTGAATTGCGGGACAAGGATTCGATATTTTTGTGTCAATTGTAATTTTTGTGTATGTAAGAATTTATTGTGACATTATCTGCAAACTGTACCTTGATTTACAGCTGTTTGTACGGGTTTGTGACAGCCCGAAGTCGACCAGTATCGGTACTATACGGTTTGCCAACGACATCTCGTGGTAAAGCGGTATACTTTGATAGACCGGAAAGGTAGGACAGTTTGGATTAACGAGTGTGGGTATGGATGAGAGCGAATGAGCGATTGGAAATTGTGTTTATGAAGTGTTAAAATAAATTGGCATACAGTGTTTGCGGGAAAGAGATTAAACCAAAAACACAGACGTAGAGAATAGCCATGGGAGGTCAACAGAGTAAGGACGTGAATATGAAAACCCCCTTAGGATGTATCCTAAAGCACTGGAAGGACTTGGGAGGAATTCCGGGGGGAAACTTAAGTAAGAAAACACTCCTTAAATATTGCACACAGTGGTGGCCATTGTATAAACTAGATGACAATGACAAATGGCCGCCGGAGGGAACAACTAATTATAATACTATTCTACAACTGATGCTTTTTCTCCGCCGGCTTAATAAATGGGACGAGGTGATGTATGCTGACATGTTCTTTACCCTAAGAAATAAACCAGAGTGGCAGAAAGAATGCGGGGTAAACGTAGCACCTCAGGACCCTCTAGTGTTAGCCTTAGAAAAAGATAAGAAAGATTCAAAGCCTGAAGAACGTTGCTGTGATGCATGTAGCATTGGGCAACAATGTCTTAAGTTAACAAGAAGAGACAGTGGAAAGGAGAGTGAAATAAGCCTGTGGGAATACCATCCCTTTGCTCCAGGGCGGGAAGGACCTCTTCCCAGGCCAAAAGAGGAACAAGGGGATCCTAGCCCATTAAAGGAACTGGATCGATGGTGGAAATCTAGGTTTGGACACAGCCCCCAGAGACTAGACAACAATTGGGAGGAAGGTACCCCATTAAAATCAGGAATCGATGAAGGGAAAAATAGTCCTCAGGGACTAGAAAGTCCACAGGGATCGGGGAGTTACATGGATGCTGACAGCCCACCCAGATTGGAAATCGAAGGGGGGGAAGGCAGTCCATCAGGAGCAGAGAGCCGAAGGGAGACACGTAGCCTGCCCGAACTCAGTCCATATGGGGATAACGACACATCCAGAAGTGGAGGCATCTGTAGAATGGAGACCAGCACACCAAAGACTGGGGACAAAAATAACTCACCGGGAAGCGACCTCTCTAAATTGAGAGGCGATGTCTCTGAATTGAGATACAGTGAGAAGAATAATAATGAAACAGGCGAAAAGGAGGTAGAGAGCAACTCACAGAAACTGAATATAATAATACAGATAGAAGATAAGAGGGATGAGAAAAGAGCAGAGGACGAGAGGGACAGCAGCCCAGGACAGGATAGGAGCCGGCAGATACAGAAAGGGCGACAGATGCAAGACGAGAATCGGATGGATTATGTAATAGAGATAGGAGGTGAAGATGAAGAACAGGAAGGGGAAAAGAGGAAAGAGAAGGGAAAGAATAGGGGAGACACTGAGGCGCAGGAAGAAGATCCCGGGGAGGGGATCAGTCACTCGTATTATACCAGATCTGTGGCACGGGGGGAAGCAAAGCAAAGGGAGAAAGGGAACCATACGATAGCTCCTCTCCGACAGCTTATGCCAATGGTGGGGGAGAAGACTAGAGTAAAGGTGCCATTCTCGACAAGTGATCTAAACAATTGGAGGGATGAGGCAAAGAATTTCAGGAGGAATCCAGAGGGGGTAGCGAAGAGATTTGAGTTGATGGCAAAAAATTTAGATATTGATTGGGAAGATATAGAGGTGATGCTGTCGGAATTGACGGATACAGAGAGGGAACTCGTATTGGAAACGGGAAGACGACATGCTCAAGTACTATCAGGGAGACTAGAAGATAATTTTCCCAGTAGTAAACCAGAGTGGGACCCGGGCAATGCAGAGCACTATCAGCGATTAGTGCAGTATAGAAAACTGATAGCGATGGGCTTGCGTAATGCGATTCCTAAGGCTATCAATTGGTCAATGCTATATGACATCAGACAGGGAAAAGATGAGACCCCATCGGAATTCCTGGACAGGCTTAGGGCAGCGATGAGACAATACACACCCCTGGACCCAGCAACAGAAGAAGGGAAACAGCACTTGTTAGGGTTAATGATGGGACAGAGTAACCCAGACATCAGGAAGAAATTACAAAAGCTCGAGCATCCAGCAAATAAGAACCTGGAGACACTGCTGAATGAGGCATGGAAGGTATACAATAATAGAGAAGTTGAAGAAAAGAAAAAGGAGGACAGGAGGATAGCTCGAGTAGTGGCTGTAGCAGTAGCAGCTCAGAGGACAGGTTACTTGGAACCTGGAACTAGGGGAAGAGGTAGAGGCAACCCAGTAGGAGGGAGGGGGAGGCTCCAACCCCACCCGACTAGAGTAGGGCCAAATCAGTGTGCTTACTGCCTAGAGACGGGACACTGGAAGCAAGAATGCCCCCGACTAAGGGAAAGGCTGATGGCCACCACTACTACCACACATCAAGATAGCGAATGAGGGGGACCGGTGGGCCGTACCCTAGCAGACCCACTGGTTAAAATGGAGCTAGGGGAAGGTAAAAAGGATTGAACTTTTTGATTGATACTGGAGCAACCTTTTCGGTTTTAAATCAGGAATTGGTACCCAAAAGTGATGAATTTGTACAAGTTGTGGGAGCAACAGGCCAACCAGAAAAGGCTTACTTTTTGAAACCTATTAAATACAAAATCGGGATACAAATGGGAATTCACCAATTCTTGTATTTACCAAATTCGCCAAAGCCCTTATTGGGGAGAGACCTGTTGGAAAACTTGGGAGCCATAATAAAGTTCAACAAAGATAAATTGGAATTTCAAGTAAATGAGGAACAACTGATTACAGCTTTAAGCCTAACAATCAGTTGTGTGGAACCCAAACCTGGGAATCACAATTCCGAGCGAATTTTGAGCGAGACATACCCATTAGTCTGGGCTACTGATATACCGGGAAGATCAAAACAAGCAACACCGATTATTGTTGAACTTAAAGTTGGGGCAAAACCGGTAAAAAGAAAACAATATCCTCTGAGGATAGAAGACAGGAAAGGGATTGAGCCCATAATCAAAAGGTTTTTAGAACTTGGGTTATTGGTAGAATGCGAATCGGATTTTAATACGCCAATCCTGCCAGTAAAGAAACCTAATGGGGCTTATAGGCTAGTTCAAGATCTGAGAGCAGTAAACGAAATAACCAAGACCTTACATCCGGTAGTTGCTAACCCATACACGCTTTTAACTAGACTAAAGGATAATTTGGCCTGGTTCACCGTATTAGATTTGAAAGACGCATTCTTCTGCCTTCCCCTAGCCCCCGAGAGTCAAAAGATTTTTGCTTTTGAATGGGAATCTGTAGATAGAGGAAGAAAGACTCAACTTACCTGGACGGTATTGCCCCAAGGATGGAGCAATTCCCCCACGATTTTTGGGAACCAGCTAGCCAAAGAATTAGAACGGTGGGAAAGGCCGCTGGGAGATGGCACCCTTCTGCAGTACGTAGACGACCTCCTAATAGCAACTATGACAGAGGAAGAATGCATTGAATGGACTATTTCCTTACTAAATTTCCTGGGTTTAAGTGGATATCGAGTCTCTCAACAGAAAGCACAGCTGGTACAAAAGGAAGTGGTGTACCTGGGATACGAAGTCTCCAGAGGACAGCGATCCCTGGGAGCAGCTAGAAAAGAAGCCATCTGTCAGATGCCTAAACCAGAGACGGTGAGAGATCTACGCGCCTTTCTGGGGATGACAGGTTGGTGTCGGCTATGGATCTACCAGTACGGGATACTCGCTAAACCACTGTATGATTTGTTGAAGGAAACCGAGAATGTCCTAGTTTGGACTCCCGAGGCGGAAGGGGCCTTCAAGAAGTTGAAGCTGGAGCTAATGAGAGCACCAGCCTTAGGTCTCCCAGATGTATCAAAACCATTCTGGCTGTTCTCCCATGAACGACAAGGGATGGCCCTTGGAGTCCTAGCACAGCAGTTGGGACCACATAAGAGAGCCGTGGCCTACTTCTCCAAGCAGCTAGATGAAGTAAGTAAAGGATGGCCAGGCTGTCTGAGGGCAGTGGCCGCAGTGATAATTAACATAGAAGAGGCCAGGAAGCTCACGTTGGGTCAGAAAATGACTGTGCTAGTATCCCACGCTGTGTCGGCTGTGCTGGAGCAGAAAGGCAATCATTGGTTGTCGCCCTCCAGATTCCTAAAATACCAGGCCATCCTGGCTGAATCAGATGACGTAACTATTCAGATAGCTAACATTGTGAACCCAGCTTCATTTCTAGAGGGGAGAGCCCCAGCAGAACCCATCGAACACGACTGCCTGGAAACAATTGAAGCCGTCTACTCCAGTCGCCCGGACCTCAAAGAGGAGCCGTTCGAAGATGCAGACAACTGGTTTTCGGATGGCAGCAGCTTCGTGAAGCAGGGAGTAAGAATGGCTGGCTATGCAGTCACTACCACAGAAAGAGTAATTGAGTCAAACCCTTTGCCTGCAGGGACTTCAGCCCAGAAAGCAGAGCTAATAGCTCTGACTCGAGCCCTGGAATTGGCAGAGAACATGCAAATTAATATATGGACAGACTCTAAATATGCCTTTTCCGTTGTACATGCTCATGGAGCCATCTGGAAAGAAAGAGGACTGTTGACTACACAAGGGAAAACAATCAAGCATGCAGAGGAGGTTCTGCGACTGCTAAAGGCGGTCCAACTCCCAGCACAAGTGGCCATAATACATTGTAAGGGACACCTGAAAGGTAATACTATTCCAGAAATAGGGAACAGGAAGGCAGATACAGAAGCCAAATTGGCTGCCACAAGGGCTAGGGAAGTGAAAGTAACGGCCCTAATACCAGGAGAGCTGGATACCAACATCTGACCAAATTACCAGGAATCAGATCATAAATGGATTCAAAGAAATAAGGGCAAAATATTAGAGAATGGTTGGGGTCAACTAGAAACAGGACAGTTAGTAATACCAGGAAAGGAAACGTGATGTGGCAGTTTATGAAAGCAGAACATGAGAAAGCCCACTGGGGCTTGGATCCACTCTATCAGTACCTGCAAGCTAGGATAGCAGGACCGAAATTATTTACCACCATAAAACGTGTCACATCCCAGTGTGAGCGATGCTTGAAGAACAACCCGAATACAGGGACTAAGATACACCAGGGAGGAATAAATCGAGGTAGATTTCCAGGCGAGGTATGGCAAATTGATTTTTCTGAACTCCCAAGAAAAGGGGGGTTTCGGTACTTGTTGGTATTAACTGATACATTTTCTGGGTGGCCTGAAGCATTCCCTTGCAGGACAAATAAGGAAAGAGAAGTGACTAAAGTATTGTTGAATGAAATTATTCCACGGTTTGGAGTACCGAAGAGCATATCTTCGGATAGGGGCACACATTTCTGTGCAAAAGTGGTAAGAGCAATAAGCAAAGCGTTACATATTAAATGGCAATGACACACACCTTACCGTCCACAGGCCAGTGGGCAAGTGGAAAAGATGAATCATCTTATCAAACAGCAAATTGCCAAAATATGCCAGGAGACTAATTTGCAGTGGTATCAAGCTTTGCCTATTGCTCTGCTGAGGCTGAGAGTCAAACCAAGATCAAAAGAAAGGTTAAGCCCTTTTGAAATTTTGTATGGTAGACCTTATGCTATGCAAGTTGTAAATGGAGACGCCATAGACCAAATTGGTAATCAGTACATTTACGATTATGTAATTACGGTGGGGAAACAGTTTGATAAAAATGCTACTGTAATGATGGAGCACCAACCTAAACAACCTGATTGCAAATTGCATCCGTTTAATCCCGGTGATTGGGTGTATGTTAAGAATCTTTTAGGAAAACCCCTACAACAGAAGTGGGAGGGACCTTTCCAAGTGCTGCTGACTACCTTCACCGCGGTTCGGATCAAGGAGCGACCTACGTGGATCCATTACTCACGGGTTAAGAAAGCTCCGGAGAACAAACAAGAGGAGTAGACATCATGATCCTGACTCCACCTCAAACCTTTACAACTTTGATCGTTGGACTTTCGATAAGTATAATTTTTCCCCAAGACCCCGCCCCAATAGACCCATGGTCTAATGCACACCAGTGTATCCACCCGGAGTTGGAAACGGAATCGAAGGGACCCTATTTTGAGGTTTATGCCTTACGTAACAATCAGCCATACGTTAGTGAAGTATGGAATCAGCCCTCCATGGTAGCATATAAGGGAGACCAAATCCAAATTGGGTGTCGAGAGCTTGACCCGGTAGAAGGAAAAACAAGGCGACTAGTATTAACAATTAAACCCTTGATGGCAGCCTCTGAACATAACCTAATTACTTTTAGTCCAGTAAAGATGGGCCAACCCACTGTCTGGACCCAGCAAAAGAGCCCAATTTCATGTCAGTGGAGTGACTTCAGGGAAGATCCACCCGGATCACAACCCCGAAGCTCTGTAATTTATACAGAAGATTCGCTTGGGGAATTACATCCTCGAAACATAACCTTTGACCCCCACCCTCTTCTCTCTCCTGCGGGAAAGATTGTAGTATCTAGTGGTCCTGAGGAAGGGAGAGCACAGTGTGAGATGGCATTTAGATTAGATCAGTCGATGATGTTCACATGTGAAAGGGAGTTGAAAACGCTGGAACTAGGCCTTAGTTTCCCTCAATTCCCTCAGCGTGCTTTCAGATATAACGTGGCACTACCGGGAGACGTAATCCCATTGTATCCAGATCTAGACTTACCCCAAGAAACCACCCCACCGGTGGAATGTAGAATAGTCCATAACCTGACCTTTATAGGGCCTCAGGTGATAAGAAAATCTAATGAACTAAAATTATTGTTAGACCCCACTTATTCCCTGAAAAAGGTGCGGATGAACATTCGTGCCGATGTTACGCATTTGCAGAAGGATTGTCGACCATTTATACAGCAAAGTCTCAAGGGATGGAATGCATGGCTAGCGACAAGGTCTTATCACAGAAGGGCACAGAGAGATCTGAGTGGGTGGGTTGGCACCGGATTTGGTAAATTGAACACGATAGATCAGGAGGTATTAGTGAACAAATTAAATACCGTCACGACGAACCTGGAAAAGCTTTAGATACCCCTTAGTTCATCCATGCTTACATTAGCAGAAACACAATCGCTGGTAGTAAAACTGCTAACCATGGTAGCAAACCATACTGCAGAAGATTTTGTGAAGCTCGCTGATCATACAGGGGAACTCAGCAAAGACATTGCACTCGCTATTCAATGCTCTCAGACGCAACAATGGGTACAATCCGTAGCGGCAGGAATACTAAGAGAAGGAACGTCAGGTATATTACCTCAAGAAATAAGGGAAACAATATTAAAGGACAATCATACTACACAATTTGAGAAGGATTACCAAGCCTGGTGGCAATTAGTAAATTTCACTTATGAGCCCCAACAAGAACACATTGAAGCCTATGTCCTCACCATTAGTGCGGCAGAGGAAAGAGCTATCTTTCCTATCCTCACTCTAGGGACAATACATCAGGATGTCATTGTCAGGCCAATAGACCATAATGTCTGGGCCAGTTATGACTATACCAAAAAGAGGTGGCAATCGATTAGCACAGAAGCATGTATACCTAGAGGACAATTAGGATATGTTTGCGAAAACGCTGTGGTAGAAGCAGAAGATTTATGCTTAGATGCCGAGAATAGTCTATGTACCTTTGAAATGCTTTCACATAATAGAACACAATCACAAGTTTACTATGTAGGAAATGGGTGTGCTTGCGTAAGGACAGCTTGTGACAACGTCACTATAGATGGTTGCCAGGAAGAGACTAACAATACTAACTTTTGTGTATGCAACTTTACCAAAATCGTAGGTTGTGATTTTCATTATACTGTCCCAATAACTACCCAACAGCTAATTAACGCAGATTTTAACCTATATCAAGAGATTCCCAAATTACAAATAGGGATGGACGTTAAAATTCTTAAAACAATGCTCGCACATCCCAAAGTTAAGGAATTGGTGCAAAAGGTGAATCAAACGACTAAACGAATGGTATGGCAGGTAGAACATGATTCAGAGAAAATAAAAGATGTCCTGACCAAAGTAGAACAAGTAGGCCAGCATCATTGGTGGGATGTCTTTACAGGATACTTCCCAACAGCTACACAGGTCTTCAACTACCTGGTGCACCCAATGCTAATAGTAATTGTAGCTCTGTTACTACTAACTCTCACAAATATTTGTATGTGGTGGAGACTAAGAATTATTATGAAAAGGACCCAAATGGTTTGGGCTATGGTACGAGCGTATCAGCGCCCTATAGGATCAGGACTTGACGAAAGAATTCGTAAGTTGTAAGAAAAGGGGGGAAATGAAGCCCCAAAACAGATAGCCTTCAAGAAATAATGAGCTAAAACATGGAATGTAAAACATTCAAAGAAAGCTTAGCACTTAGGAAACATATAGAGCAATAAATCAGTTAAGGCATGGAACACTATGACAAGAAAGAGAGATAGGGATAGGGGAACTGATGGGCTAAGCATGTTCAGAGCCAACAAAGTCAAACTGACCCTAATAACCTTGCCAAGCCATGGGACCAGGCCAAGTACACCGGGAATTAGCCATATTAGGATAGGAGTTCAAAAGTTTAAGGAGGAAGACTCATCAGGTGACCCCTGCCCATGATGAAGGCAACCGGAACGACCACCGAAATGATCCTCAAAAGAGATGTCTCCGCCCACACTCCGCCTACACCACGCCTCTTATGAATATGTATGCAAAAACATGATTATGCATGTAATATGATGTAACTTCATAATCAAAACTGTATAAAAGGCTTACTTCGGTTACGAGATACTGAGAAATCCCTTTGTGATTTCTCCGACGCGTCGCAATAAAATACCTCCTGTCTATGCTGACTTAAATTGAGTCTCTTAGGCAGTTATTCTCACCTTTTGGGGCAAAATTCGGTATCACTGCCAATGCCAGCAGGAGGAAGTGCCTGATGGAGCTGCTGTTGGACATTCCTTAATTCTGGACATTTTGAGCTGTTCAAAGACAACATTGACAATTTGGACAAAGTACCTTGAGTACATCCTATGCTATTTTCTTTCACAGGCACTCAAAATTGCTTCTCTTTCTCTGGGGAAATTTCATTTACCTTTTTTTTTTTCAGTGTAGCTTTGGGCTACAAAGTAACTGTGTGCTTTTTAGAAGGGACAGAACTCCTGTTCTTAGCATTGCTCTCAGGCTGAACACTGGGGAGGCCAGATGGAAAAGAGGGCTCCCTGTGCCCCAGTGCACTCAGACCTGCTGGGCCAACACAGGTGCCCTTTGCTCATTTCCCCTCGCTCTAATACAGGATGTACCAATTTAAAACTGCACTTAAAAATAACGTGGCTTTTTTTGAAGATTCCAGTTTCAAAATCAATCTCTCCAACTCTTCTCTCTCTCTCTATGCAGCGGGACATAGAGGGATGCAAAGGATTGGTCTGGCTCTCTGCTGCCTGGAGTTGTGCCTATTGGGACCTGTTTTTCTTTACCCAAGCCTTGTCCCTGCCAATGCTGTCAGAGCCCAGCCCAGCCCTGGGGGCTCAGCTCTGCCCTGCAGCCCCCTCCCAGCACAGGGCACTGCCCAGGGGTATCTCCCTGGCAGCAGGGCCTTAAGGGCAGGCCAGACAGAGATGCTGCAAGCCAAGGTGCTGCTGCTGCTGTCTTAGGGAGAGGAGGCTGAGGAGGCACTTTCTGAGGGAGATCTGAGGCACATCTGCTGATGCCGAGGGTGACAGCGCAGGAGTGTCAGTGACACAGACAAAGCTGACAGCCCCTTTCCCTTCCCTTTAGAAGAAAGCTGAGAGCAGCCCTGGCCATGCAGCACCATCTCCAGAGCAGGAGGAATCTGCCCTGATGGGGGTGGCTCCTTCCACCCCCAACTTCTCCCCTGCAGCATCCATGGGGAGCTGCCAGGCAGGCTGAGAGCTCCTTTCCCTGTTTCCTCATTGGTTTGGCACCCCTGGTGGCTGGCCCCGTCTTCCCTTAAGGTCAATGCCCTTTGCCCTGCCCTTTGTACCACCCCCGTGCCCCCCCATACTTAAGAGTGTGCACAGCACAGGGCCAGGTCTTTTTGCCCCTGGTTTCCCTTCAGTGTGCCACAATAAACCTCACTGGAACTGACCATACAAAAAGGCCCTTCTGCCTTTCTTTGCTGAGCTAGTGGTGGTGAGTGTGGTGTGTGGACTTGACTGCTTTGCCTGAATGCCAACCCAAGTGGCCTTTCCACAGGAGATGCTTATTGGGAATAGATATAGGTAGAAGCAACCACCATCTAAACCTGTGCCGCTACATCCATGCTAGAGTAGAATGTGTCTCTGGTGAAAGAAGGTCACCCCTGTGACCAAACTGATCCTACCCCAAAGGCCAGGCCTTCTGGTGTGCTCTGGAAGGGGTTCTGCAGGCAACATGCTCAGGGGAGAGACCTCCACTGGCCTCACATCTCTCAGGGATAACACATCCCATCCCATCCCATCCCATCGGTTCCAAAGGATGGCCACAGACAAGAGCAATGGGGTCCAGCACACTTACCGATTGCATTGAATATCATTTCTATGTGCTCCTCAGCTATATCCCATGCTGTTTCTGGACATCAGATACATATGAAAATAAAAAAGAAAATCAGGACATTTAACAAGGACCTTTCCCCAAGGAACTCCAGTACTGCACTGAGCAGGTTCTGGGGCAGAACACATCCCACAGCTGGCCCAGGAGCTGTGAGCTCCTGTGGACCAGGAGCCCCTCAGCAGTGCTGGAAGGTTCCTGACCCTCGGGCCCACTGAGGCTCTCCTGGGCCAGGGAGCTGCCTCAGCTGCCACAGCATTCAGGCACCACACAGGTGCCCCAGTCCCACCACAGCTCAGCCACCCACGAGAGGGTGGGTGAGACTCTTCTGCCTCACACCAGGAGTGGAGAGAGACCTCCCAGGCCCCTTCACTGTCCCTTGGCACATTGATTTCAGCCTGACCCTCAAACCCCTTCTCAGCAACACCCCCTGCTAGCGTAGGACGTGTCTCTGGTTAAAGGAGGTCACCCCTCTGACCAAACTGATCCCACCCCAAAGGCCAGGCCTTCTGCTGTGCTCTGGAAGGGGTTCCGCAGGCAACGTGCTCAGGGGAGAGACCTCCACTTGTCTCACTTCTCTCAGGGATAACACTTCCCATCCCATCCCCTCCCATGGGTTCCCAAGGATGGCCACAGACAAGAGCAATGGGATCCATGAGTCCACTCTTACTTATGGACTCAAATTGGCTTCCTTGGACATGCTGCTATGAATTCTTTTTTTTTTTTGGGGGGGGTTTTGTTTGTTTGGTTGGTTGGTTTTTTGGTTTGGTTTGGTTTTTTTTTTTTGGTTTTTTTTTTTTGTTTTTGGTTTGTGGGTTTTTTTTTTTTTTTTTTGTGGCCATTAGGTTCACATGAGAAGAAAAAGAAAAATGAAACAGATGAATATAGGAAAATACCACTTTGATATTTCCTAAGGATTTAAAAAATGCATTGAAGAGCTTTTTTGGGACACATATATCTTTTCTACTACTCGAACCTCTGACCTACTAAGGGTTTTAATTTACTGGTTTTCCCTTCCATCACTGTCTAAACAGAATATGGCTCTTACCAAGAAATTCAGCCATGTCCTTGTTTCTTGTCTCCCACATCCTGTTCTCAAGGTTCACTCTGCAATGCAGGGGAAAAGAGGGGCAAAAACCTCTGTGGTGGGCACAGCACTGGAGAAGATAATGCAGTTGGTAAGACGTTCTGTTGTACTCCCAGCTGGTCCCTAGCCAATCTTGTCTGCCCTGGAGCTCAGAGAATTCACACAGACACATACATCACCTTCCAAAATTAAGGCCTTCTGCTTTTGCAGAGTGCAGAACCTGCTGTTCAACCCCAGCCACAATTTTCCACAAAGGAAAGGGACCATTTTCCATTCCTTCAGACTCAAATCCTGGAGGGTATCCTAACCAGCTATGAAGAAATCTATGGAGAAAGGACAAGTGACCTTGGATGGCTGCCACTTGCCCACCAAAATTCTCTCACTCCCCCTCCTCAACTGGACAGGAGGAAAAAATACAACTGAAGAGCTCACATAAAGCCTGGGACATCCCTCTGCAGCTGCCACCATGGGCAAACCGACTTGACTTCGGGACAATTGCTTTGCCTTCTCAGCAATTCCCAGCACAGCAGCAAGCTGGGTAACAAAGACAAAACTGAAACCACCTCACTCCCACTCTCCCCTCTCCTGGCTGTGAACACACCTGGTGCAGGTGGCTGGGGCAGCTGCAGTGCCTGATGCAAGCCGAGCTCCAGGTGGGAGCCCCAGACAAGAGCTCGTGAATGGCCAACAGAGCCCAACAAAGGGCACCAAGAGTGGTGGCACTGCTGGGGAAGGGACACCAAGAGACCCAGCAGGAGCTGAGGGCCCGGGAGGAAGAGCCAGACTTGAGCCTTGGGCATGTAGACTGTGAGGGGATAAAACTGAGGGGCTCCCTTGCTGGGGGAACAGCTCAGGCATTTCCTGTGTCACTGCACTGGGAATAAATGGCTTTATGGAATCAAACAGCTGAGACTGCTCTGGGAAACCTGGGCTGGAACCAGGGAGGACACAGGGGCTGGGTGTGGGGAGTCCAGCAGGGCCCACTGGGGCACTGCAGCCCCTGCTGTGTAGGGGCTCCAGTCCCAGCACTGAACACCTCTGGTGGCTGGAGTGTGACGGCCAGAGAGCCTTGGGAAGGGTCAGACTGGGAAGTTTCCCAAATATCCTCTTCTGTAAGCTGGCTGCAGAAAGCAGGGTCCTGCTGACCCTTCCAACAAAGCCACCTGTCCCTCCTGAGCACATCCATCAGAGCAGCAGGGATGAGGTGAAGGCAGAAACAGGGACTGCTCAGGAGTGAGGAAAAGCCTGCTCAGGGCACCTCTCCCTCTTTCTTGCACTTCGTTTCCCTGGGCTGTCTGCTCCTTGTGACTTTCTGTTTTCTTTGGCCGTGTTCCAGAGAAGGAGGAGGACCTGGACTGAATTAAGGAGCCCCTTGCCAAAGCTGCTGCATGTCAAGAAAGCTTTCCTGGTGTTCAAGGGGAGGATAGACCTGGGTGAGGAAAAGAGCTCCACTGAGGATTAGAAATAGAGAAATGCCAGCAGGAACCCAAGAGAAGTCACAGCCCCAGGGCGCCTATGGCTGTCCCACAGGTCGATCTGAAAGCATCAGACAGGAAATGCAAGGGGTGCTTTCCCAGGATTGAACCCTGCTCCATCTCCTCCTTTTTGCTCTGGTCTGAAAGGAGGGAAAGCATAGAAATGGCATAAAATGCTCAGAGTTTGAGGGGTTTTCTCCTGAAAGCAGAGCAATAGCAAGATGGCTTCTCAAACAGTAACACTGAGGAGATGATGTGCACGTGGAGCTGTCCTGGATGTGCCTCTGCCATTGATAACTGATGAACACAGACATTAGCTCAGACCACCTCTCATGGAAAGATGGTTGTGCTTCCAGGGATGGGTCACCCCACTTCTCACAGTCAGAGACAATTTGTTCTCTCTGTCTCTGTCTCATATTTAGAATGAGCCCTGAGAACTGCTTTAGACAGAAAAAATATTTTATACAGGGCCATAGCTGCAATCCTGAGCTAAAGTTGGAGCTTGGAGGGGGAAAAATTAAGGGGGAAAGACAGGAGAGGGGAGGAGAAGGAAAAACAAAATGAAGGGGAGGGGGAGAGGAGAAAGAAAAAGTATGGCCAGAAAAAAAAAAAAAAAGAGAAAAGGAAGAAACTTTCACTTCTGCATTGCCAGTGATGGCTCTGTCACACAGAGACCAACAGAGTCTGGTCTGCCAACAGAGGCCCAATAAATTAGACTTTTTGAATTATGCATTGAATCAAATACAACATTAGTACCAGTATTTGAGCTAAAGCCTGGAGGATTGTATGAGTGGTGGTGAAATCTCATTATGCGTTGTCTGGGGTGCTAAGGTGAGCTACTGTTTTCATTTTTATAATTTGTAGTATTAAGTTATACTGACTCCATGAAATAATTATTCATTATATATTCAGACTAAAAATTTTTCTAATCAGCCAAGATGAAAGAAACAAACAAATCTTCCATAATGTATTCATGGCATTCAGGCTGTGCCTAATCAATATGCTACTTACTTTTTACTTTTCTCCCATTTAATGTGTAGCAAAAGTCACAGCAACAATTTTTGGTGTCAGACAAAATAACTATTAAATAAATAAGTAAGGCCTGAATTGATGATTTTTTCTCTTTGTCTGTAGACAGTGGGTGGGAAGGGACAATGGACTTTGAATGGGAATTCTATGAAATATTAACTTTGTGGTCTCCCTCCAACCCTTCCTGACTTCCCCCACTCTCTGCAGCACAGCAGGGCCTTGATGAGACAAAGACACTGAAAGCCCTGGGGGCCCTGGAGGGCAGCAGGGCTCCTTCAGGCCTCAGCAAAGCCCAGTGAAGGCCCCAGGATGGTCCAGGGAGCTTTTCACACTCAATCCCCTGTGGCAGAACTGGACTCAGCACTTGAGGGCCCTCAGCAGTGCCCAGCCCAGGGATGGTCACTGCCCGGGAAGCCTTGAGAGGAGGGGGTGGCACTGCTGTGCATGGCCAACAGTGATTGCACTGGCCTTGCCTACAGGGGCGGCTGCAGATTGCTGATTGCTCTGCTGCAGACAGCTCTGTTTGGGCAGGGTCACACTTTTGTTGTTGGCTTTGTTGCTGCAGACGCCGATATTCTTAAGGAAATCCCACCAGGACTGAAGGACAGCTGGAGGAGGATTGCCACCCCAGTGACCCCAGGGCAGTGGTTCCTGAGTGCCACAGGCCCCTGTGGCTGGGCAGGTGTGGTGTGAATGTGCTGGGCCGGGGGGTCAGCCCTTCCCCTGGCTGGGCTCCTGCTCACACAGCCGCGGGTGCTGCTGCCTTGCTTGGCTGCTGGCCCGTGTGCTCCACCTCCCAGTGCTGCCTTTTCACCGGGAGCTCGCTCAGTTCAGCCGAGAGCCTCAGGAGAGGCGTGCTTTACTCCTGGCTCTTGGAGAGACCATTCCTGCCCCCTCTCAGATTTCCTGACAGGCATTTACGGGAAATCAGCGTCAAACCGAGAAAGGAGCCGCTGGGGGAGAGGGAGGAGCCCGTGGGGCGGGAAACCTCTGGAGCTGCTGGCCCGGCCACCACCTGGTTCAGCCCATCAAAGCCGCCTCCTCTGGAGCTCTGTGCTCTGGTGCCGGCCTCAGTTCCTGCCCCTCGGTGCCTGGACCCCGCTATTTCCCGGCTGTGACAGCCCAGGCTGGCACTGAGGAGCTCATCCCTGGCCAGCCCTTCCCTGTGGGGCAGGAGCAGCTCCCCGTGAGCACCCCCCATTCACCCGCCAGGCAGCTCTGCTGAGCCATCGCTCCCGGATCCCCGCGCTGCTGGAGCCCTTTGCTTTGCCTGGCCATGGATGCCAGGGCAGCTGCCATTCCTATGGGAACCTGCTCGCTGGCCTGGAGACCCTCCAGGCTGCCCCCAGAGCTCTTCTGCCCACTCTCCCTGATGATCAGGGGGTTTCTGAGCTGCCAAGGCAGCGTCCCCCCTTTCTGACCCTCCACTGCTCACTCACACAATTCAGCCTTTGCCCATCCTGTCGAGGCTCTCCAGGTATCCCAACTGCCCTTCACACCTCCCATCCTCATCCTCCCTGACCCTCCTCTGGCAGAGCCTCTCCAGTTCCACTGCATTCCACCAGCACTCAGGCACAGCCTTCCAAACCACCTAGGGATGGGTTTGGCTCTGAAAAATAGATGTAGGCAGCTTCTGAGATCAAAACAAGCAATTTTGGGTTCTCAGGGGTTCAGAAACTACCATTAAGGAGCATTTGGGCTAAGAAACTGCAAGTTTGGGATCCCTGGGACTCAGTGATTTAGAGAGCTTTGGAGTCCCAAACACTGATTTAGAGAGATTTTGGGCTCTGAACAAACCCAAACTTCAGGCAGCACTGGGGTTGAGAAACATCAATTTAGGGACTTGCTGGCCTACAAAATCCTGATTTGGGGAGTTCAAGCCTGAGAAAAAAACACGTCGGGAGATCTGGAAATCAGGGAGATTGATTTGGGGATATTTTCAGATCAGCAAGAAAAATTTAGAGAGCTTTTGGGCTCTAAAGAACCAATTTAAACCGATTTTGGGCTCTGTAGTCCCCATTTAGGAAGCTTTGGAGCTCCAAAGCAGCGACTTCAGGAACTTTTGGGCTGAGAAGCATCAATTTCAGGAGCAGAAGGAGAAGCCCTGGGAAAACACGGGAGGGGCTGGCACCTACCTGGGACAAGGCCGGGCAGAAGCCGCTCTGTGCTGGGGTGTGAGTACCGGGGGCTCCTCATCCCAGTTAAATCTCACCCTGCCTACCCCCGTTCCCACCCCCACGGGCTCCTCCCTCTCCCCCCACAGTTCCTTTCTCGGTTTTACACTAATTTCTCGTAAATCAGTTCTCAGCCTGGAAAGGGAAAGTGAAAATGCCCCGATCGGGGGCGGCTCCTTGGCTGGGGTGGGAAATGTGCGCAGCCAGCGGCCCCTCCGTGCTCCTGGAGCCTCCGAGGGCGCCGGGAATGCCCCGGGAGGGCACCGGGAGCGCTGGGATGAACCCCAGGGGCTGATGGCAGACAGGGCACAGGGCTCAAGTTAGTGGCGTCAGAGCTCTGGAACACTGATTTTGGGAACTTTGTAGCTTAGAAATCTAATCTATTTCAGCAGCTTCGGGGCCATAATGGCGATTTCAGGAGCTTTGGAACTGAGAAAGTGCAATTTTGGGGGCTTTGGGGCTCCAAAACACCGATTTTGGGAGGTTTCTGGCTCTGGAAAAAAAAAATTAAAAATAGGGAGCATCAAGTCTCTAAGAAAGCAATTTAGGGATATTTTGAGCTCAGAAACAACAATTTAGACAGATTTTGGTCTTAGAAATACCCATTTAAGGATATTTTGGTGTTTGAAACACCTATTTAGGGAGCTGAGAAACACTCATTAAGGGAGGATTTGAGCTCAGAAATATCAAATTAAAGAGATTTTGACCTCCCAAAACAAAAATCTATTTAGGGCATTTCTCACAGGGAGTGTTTTGCTCACGAGGGCTGGAATACAAGTATGGGGAGGTCTGGCAGACTGACTATATCCCAAACCCACCCCGGCAAGTGCCACGTGCCTGTGGTGGTGAGAACAACCACTGGATGACTGTGGACAGACCCTGTGTCCAATGTCACTGCCTGGGACACTGTCCTGGGATTCGAAATGAGTGCTACGGGCACACCATGCCCCATGAAAGAATTTAATGAGACAATGGTACTCATTGCCAAAACAACCTTATAGACACCTGGCCAAGAAGAAGGCACTGAGTAGATTTATGCCATCCGCTGTGATGGACCAGCCTCTGGAATGATGGAATAGGCTGGTGACGATGACAGCGAGCAATGGGTCCTTTCGGGACTACAGCGCCCATCATGCACCACGGCACCCACTGAGCGCCATTGCAGCCGAGACTCTGCGCACCGTAGAGCGTCTTTATAGCCGGGCCACCATCTCCAACATGCCCCGCAACCCCAGAGCTCCAGCATAACCCAGTTCCACCCCTACGAGTCCCGTCATGTTCTGTGCCCCAAGGGGACCCATAATGGCTCGCCATATGCCCCCCAAGGGCTTTCCGGCACCAGAGAATCCCTGCAGGTGTCCCCTGATGACCCGAAGTGGCCGCTCGCACCCACAAGTGGCTTCCCAAGTCCTGCAGTGGAGCTACTTCCGGAACTACAGCTCCCATCATACTCAGCGGTTCCCATAACGACTTAATGCAGCCGGGACTTCATTACCCGTCATCCCCCGCCACCCACAGGGCGCCGTCGGAGCTTCTCTTTCACCCCCCGCGCCCAAGAGAGCCCCGTCAGAGCACCCCAAGGGCCCGCCCGGACCCCGAAGGGCCCCAAATTCCCCTCCCTGACCTCCAAGGGCCCCCCTGGACCCCCAAGTGCTGCCCCGGACCTCGAACTGTCCCTCAGAATCCCTGAGTGCCCCTCCAAGTGCCCACCCGGCTCCCCCAAGTGTCCTCCAGACCCTCAAGTTCTCTCTGAATTCCCTCCCCAGACCCAAAACTGCCCCAAATGTGCCCCAGAAATGTTTTAAGGGACCCCAAAGTGGCCTCTGTGAGATGCAAAGTTGTGTTTCGTGTCAGGTACAAACAGGCAATGTGTGTATTTGTGAATGCGAAATGTGTGGACACTGACAATGGGAGAGCTGTGAATTCTAATAGTAACTACGGAAAATAAAGCATGGGAAAAGGCCTTTGAACCTCTGTTTTATTTGCAATTAACCCTGGTTGATTTAGGAGCATTGGAATTAAGGTGTTAAGGATGTTGCTTTTTGCTTGCATTTAATCCATAAAAAGCTCTACAATAATAATCTTTTGAAGTATAATTTTAGAATATTACTTGTATCCTTGAAACTATAGCTTTGGAATATATATAAAGGAAATATGCTTATCTCACGCCTTATTGAAGCAGAGAAAAACAGCTTGAGAAAGGAAGATGAACATCACCTCAAGGATTTATGGTTTCGACCAAGGAGACCTGGACATCACTGTTATGAGATTTATAGTCTCTGCAATTAAAAGGTGGACACACATCTGGGGAGCTGGACCCCATCAGATGGGAGTCATCTTCCTTCTTTTGGAAACTGGACCGTTACCATCTGGGGATACTCCTTTGAGATACATCCTGAGAAATTAAAATCACAATAGTGTATAGAATTGTGATGTAATAATTTGGAATAAAAATTGCTGATGAGTAAAAAATTGGAATAGAAACTGCTGAAAAAGCTGATGAGTACCCCTATAAATACCTGTAAGCCTCAACTATCGGTGTGCAGTTGGAGGGAAAACTTCCCCCACTGTACCCAGTGCTATATTGCTCATACTTTACCATATTAAATAATAAACTGATTGCTGCTTGAATATTGGCCTAGTCAAGCTTCTTATTCATAACACTGTTAGCTGTGCTCTTCTATGAGCTGGCCATGGCACTTGGTAATTATTATGCTGTCATGCTGTGAACTGAATTCACAACTTACAGGGCTGTGTTTACTGGGCCTGCTGGATCAGTGCCCACTTCCTTCCTCTGCTCCTCCTCACACCAGGACTGTAAGAGACCAGCATGGGGTCAAAGACCCTGCAGTGTCATTACCCTCTAGTAATGCTCAGAGGTCCTCTAAGGGCTATGTAATGCACAGCATCTGGGTGTGGGGCATGTACCAAGGAGAATGAAAGAGTCTGTGAGAAAGCTGAGCTGCTCTTACATGGGACTGAACAAATGACAGGAACTTTTTGGCATATAAAGCTTTCCTTCCAGGTCAGGGACCAGGGAAGGCCTAATCAGCTGTGGCCCTACAGGGCAAGTCAGTGCTAACTCCCAGCACCAAGTGCAGGGCTGTGGGACAGGGCTCCTACAACAACAGCACAGCTCTGTGGAAGAGCCCAGCCTTGCATCTGGGTTCCTGCCTGCTTCCCCTTTAGAGACAGCTGTGGCCCTAGGATTTGTGTCTGAGGGAGAGCTCCATCCTTGGACCTCCTGATCTTTCCCAAGTGGCCAAATAGGGATGCACCAGCAGCACTGCTGGGAAGGTGCTGGCTCAGTGACTGTTTTTTGAGACTGTGCCCCCCATATCAGCTTTATGTGTGTGTGGGGGGTGCTCTGGTGGATGTGGTTACACACTCACTGGCCTTGGCAGAGCACAAGTCGGAACCTTTGAAGGTTCCAGCTGCTGTAAGGCTCAGGAGGCAGAGCTGGTGCTAGGCACAGTGTGGTACTGTGCTGAGGGAAAGGTGAAAACAGTTAATAATCCACCCTCCCAGGGCTGATGGGAGGCACAGGCTTGGTAGAGCTGCTTTGTACAGGCCAAGGTGCTTATCAGCTGTGCAGTGTCCCCAGCAGCCCCTGGCAATGCTGGTGCAGCTGAAGGACAGGCTTGATGGGTCTGGTGCAGCCCCACAACCTCAGACACTGCGGCTCCACCGTGCAAAGCAGCATGGCTGAGCTGGTTGTTGGTCAGGTAAGGGCTCAAATATATTTCCTGCAACTTGCTCCAGCACAGTTCAGCCTGGAAAAAAGGCATTTTTCCAAGTGTAGGGGAGTCAAGCTCCAATAAATGTCAGCTGAGCCCTGGTGCTTGCTCCCTTGCATGAAGCCTCAGTGAGGCACCAGGGCCTCCTGTCAGCAGGAGGGGAAGGGAGATCAGAGTTGTTGGAAGAATACGGGACTGAAGGCTGAGCACAGGGTTGGTGGTGCTTTGCGTGGCTCTTGCATGACATCCAGGCTGGCTGTGGCAGTGTGAGCTAACCTTTTGTTTTGCATCCGGCTTTATGCCAGAGCCAGCCCCTTTCCAGCCTTTGGGGTGATTACAGCTGTTGCTCTATATTTCTCTCCCTCCTTTTTTTTCCAATAGCTATTCTACTCCAGCACCATAGACAGGCACTGATGGCTGCCTGTAGCTAACAAGACAAACTGAGATCTGCCTGCAGAGCCATAGGAAGGTGCCCCTGGGCTTGTGAGACAGGCCAGGACAACACAAACGGAGGCCATAGCCATGCTGTGCTTTCAGTTGAGCCTGTGGTGGAGCTGCTGTGCTTGTAGTCAGCATCTAGATGGGGCAGGTGACATATCTATCTTAGCTGGGACAGAAACAGAAGGACAGCCCTTGCACAGCATCCTTCTGCTAGGCTGTGCTAAGCTCAGGGGCCTGTAAACTGGCCCTTAAGACCTAGGTCTCAACTCCTTGCCAGGATCCCCAGCCTCAGGGAGAAGGACTTGGGTTTAGGAGCCATGGCTTTTTCTTCCATCAGACTCCATTAAGAAAAAGTCAAGTTAAGCAGTTCATTAACATTTAAAATACTGTACAGTGTGTAAACCAAATATCCCCCTCCCCACAACAATCCCGTGCTCTCAGCAGATACTCTGGTGAAGAATACCGCTTTTGGCACTGTTTGCCTTCTCCTTCTTCTTCTTCTTTGTGGGATCCATCTCAAAACAGCGCCAGACCCGCACTGTTTCATCAGCAGCTGCTGAGGCCACTGATGTACCATCAGGGCTCATGGTCGGGTTCAAGATTCTATCAGTATGACCTGAGGAGGAGAAGGAATGTGCAATCAGGGCTGAGCTGATCAGCACATGCACATTTACTCCTGTATGCTCCCATGAGCCCTGCCAGCTTGCATAGCTGTCTCCCCACTGGCTGTGGCAGCATGATTTCAGACCCCAAGCATACACTTGGATCAATGGTGTCTCTTCCACAGCCCCGTGGGCATGCCTTACTCCTAGCAGCATGGCCCCGGATACTGTCTTGTATCAGTGATGCTGCAGGCTCCAACCAAGGAGTGCAGCTGTCTTCAACCTCTAACAGCCCCCCCCCCACCCAGGCCCTGTCCACCTACCTTGCAGCTCTGCAACCTTGGTCATTGTTGGATACTTCCATATAACCAGTTGGTTCTGTGCAAAGCCATGGCCTGAAATGAGCTCCTTGTAGTTTGTTGACCATAGGATAGAAGAGACCTGCAAAGAGGCAGTAACACAGGTGAGACAAGGTGCATGTGCTGATGCTCACCACTCGGAGGAGAGCATGGTCCGCCTCCTTCCCTGTGCCTCTGGGCCTGAGGGGCCAGCAGCTCGGTGGAGGTGTGCTGCCAGAAGGTGTTTGTCTCCAAGCTGATGTTCATCTCTCACCTGGGAGCGGGTATCAACAGCACTGAGGCAGGCGCCAGAACACACGTTCCAGATGCGGATATGTCTGTCACTAGTGCCACCTCCAGTGGCTAGAACATTCATCTGCCGTGGGCACCATGCCACAGCCTGAGAGAGGAAAGTTCATTTTAAAACATACAAGAGGCAACCTGCACCCAGCCAGTGCTGCATGCCTGCCTTGCACACACATATCCGCCCGTGGCAGCTCTGTGCTCACCTTGACAGCACCCTGGTGCTGAGTGAAGGTCTGTAGAGGAGCAAAGTCTCCATCCCCACATTGGGTGCATGGCCAGACGTTCGCCAGACTGTCAATGCCACCACTGGCCAGGTAGCGGCCATCCAGAGATCATTTGAGTCCGCACACCTCGTGTGTGTGGCCAGCAAGGGTGGCCACGTGATGCTCAGCCACTCGGACATCGTGGTGATGGATGTGCCCAGTCCGTGCACCACTGCAGAGAGAAGAGAAGGCTTGCAGGGTCAGGCTGCACATTTTCACCCAAATCCATTTTTGTTGTTGCAAGACTGCTATACCTGCCACTGGGTTTCAACCAGTGTTACCAGCAACACAGGTCTGTTGGTGTGAGTGAAGCACCCACACAAGCTCTTTACAACTTCAGCACAAATTGCAATACAGGAAAGAGGCCTTCCCCTCACAGCCCCAACAGATAAGGCTGAGGGGCCCAAGCCAGGACAAACTTCTCTCTGCCATCCCTTACCCATGCCACACATAGATTGAGGGATAGAAGTTTGCAACAGCTGGAAACTGCCCTCGACCCACTGCTTTACCTGGAGAGGATGTAGCTGTTCCAGCTGAGGGTTCCCACACGGACACAATGGCTGGTAATGGTTCGGAAATGTTTCTGCTGCTCAATGTCCCATAGCTGGAGAGGCAAAGCAAAAAGTTCTACAGAAGAAACCCAATCCTGTTTCTATGCCCTAGGAACCTCACTGCACAGGCTCTGGCATTCAGCTTTCTCAGTAAGGGAACAGAGAAAGTGTGTATCTCTTGACTATAGCACAGAAGGTAACGCTACTTATCAGAAAACCCCCAAACCAAACCCTGCCTTGCACACTGGGCAGTTCCACCCCACACCAGGGAAGACAAGTCAGGTGCATGGCATCCTTCCTCTGTCAGCCAAGGTTTTGTCCCCAGTTCTGTCAATCCCTAGAAAACACCTCTAGTTTTACTCCTGCATTCACCTGAACCTCAGCACTACTTGTGCCAACAGCAAGGTAGTCTCCATCTTTAATCCATGACACAGAGGAAATGTAAACATCTGGATGCTCCATCTGCAGCAGGGGGATAATCTCCCTAGTAGCGTGATTCCACAGATAAACAGTGTTGTCCAGAGCCACTGCCAGGAAATTCTGGGAGCTCCAGTCTATGAGATTCAGATCTACAATTTGAAAGAGCAATGCAGGTCACACCATGCTTGGCTAGAGAGCCCTACCCTTCACTGGTGCTGCTGCAGCAGGTGTGGGTGCACATGTGCACACACACACGTACAGGTGAGGGGCAGCCTTCTGAGTGTCACTATGCCCAGCTGCTGGGGCCAGGTACCCTGCTCCAAGGCATCTGCACAGTGCCCTAGACCACTGTCCCTGTAAGGCCACACAGGGACACTCCAGAAGTGGTCTGTGCTAGCCTGGGTACACAAAATAATACAGACAGCCCAGTTACACTGTCCTAGGAACAGCAATCCAGTGCAAAATGTTCTGGATGCCCAGCACTCAACCCTGTAGCCTACTTGCAGTAGTTGTCGCAGATCTCTGGTGCATCCAAGACCCAGTCTGACTTTGAGGGAATATATCTGCTCTTCTTCCTGCTGAATCCAGGTGCCATTTTCTGACTGTAGAGTATGTTCAGGTTATTCTGATAGCCTGTGTGCAGGGGAACAGGTTTGTTAACCTGAGTTAGTTTCCTCCCAGCTGAGTGCTGCTCACCCAACTAGGAATCCCTTGGAGTGAAAATAAAGTCCTAAGAGAAACACTCACAAGCCTGCAGTGCACTAAAATCACTGGCAGTATGAACTGCTGAACAGGGTGAGCTACAATTTCCTCATTCATGGAAACAAATTTAATAAACACTTGGGTTTTTGAATCCCATTATATTTAGTTGCAGTTTAAACTAGAAAGTGCACAGCAGAGAGTTTGATGCTCTTACAGACTTCATGAAGGTTTGGAACCTGCAGTACAGGTGACTGTCATCGACATCTTTTCATAAAAAGCCTTTCTTTAGGATTTTTCCCCCTTCTGAGAAGCTGTGGCCTCAGCAACAAAATGTAAACAATGGTTATCTGCTGCTGTGGAATGCAGCAGGTGGATGCGTGATTGGTCTCCTGTCGATGTTTGGATTTACTGACCACTCACGGCAGAGCTGTGTCTCACTCTCTGCTGAGACACAGCCCTTTGTTTATTCATTCTTTTTCTATTTTTAGCTTAGCTAGCTTCTGAGAACTTTCCTTCTCTTTCTTTTAGTATAATAGTAATGTAATATATATCATAAAATAATAAATCAAGCCTTCTGAACATGAGGTCAAGATTCTCGTCTCTCTCTTCACCCTGAAGACCCTTGCAAGCCCTGTAACAGGTGACCAACTGGCAGTCATGGCAACTTTCCTAAATAAATTCACTGTAACTGTTATGCCCTCCCTCGACCTCAGGAACCTTAAGAAAGGAGACTCCAGCCTGTACAGCTCTCAGAAATTAGTTGATTTCTCCTGTGACCACACACAGAGCTTCTGTGTTGCGTTTCCCCTGACCTGATCTCTCCTGCTGATTCACCTCACACAGACCCTGTATCATACCTTCTGGAGCATTCTGTGGTTTTCCTCTGAGGTGGAGGATCTTTGCCTCTTCTACATCAAAATCATTCAGATTCACTGCCCAGGCTTTCTGTTGCTCCTACAGAGACAAATCACCCTCAGTGCAATGCATTTAAAACAATTCCCACACTGCAATTTAAACAGGCACCTAAGTCCCCTTCTCTTAGAATCTGAAGATGTTTGACTGTGCTGCAAGAGTCAGTCACACAGAGGCAGGTCAAAGCAGTTTTTCCTCAGACTTTCATACGTCGTCCTGCTCACATTTTCACACAATGGCAAATTCAGTGTCATTGCCAGTGGGAAAAGCCACAGCCACAAAGCAACCAAATACTCCATAAACAGATTTCAGAACACAGTGTAAAACATTCCAGAAGTGTTCCCTGTGGAGACATTGTCCTAGAATAGCTGCCATCAGCAGTTTCACTTTGCATAGGCTCACAGCTTTGTGTTTTTGTTGCCTGCTACATTTTAAAGCCTCATTAGTCAAAAGCTAAATTTTGCTACCAGAAGCAGCATAGGCTTGGAGTGCATGGCAGTCTCTACAGCTTCAATCTCATCCTAGGCTCCTGAAGCCCAGAGCTGCAAGTAGTGATGGCTGGGACTTGTCAGTCCCGTGTGCCCACTTGATAGAACCTATAGTTTACTGCTCTGTAAAGGGGCAGGAAAGAGTAGCAGTTGTTGAAGTAATTGTAACTTAGCAACATGCTCACCTTCTTGGTAGGGGAATCCTCAGCAGGGTCATTCTCTTTGGCTAGGAGGAAATTTACCATCTCCATCTGCATAGTGCTGCGGCTGGGAATGTAGCGATCTCCCCCAGCCTTTGTGGGGTAGCTTTGAATTTTGGATCCAGATTTATCTGCATTCACATATGAAAATATTGTCTTACAGCTATTTAACAGCCTGTATTAGAGCTTTCACAGGAGCAAACCCAACACTCTTCCACATCACACCCACCAGACAAGTAGGACTCTGAGGTCTCATGCCACCTAGTCACAACTAATATTTTCCTCCCTGACACCAAGTTGGTTGGGGACTGTGTGGTGCAACTCGTTGGGTGTAGTGCAACAATTCCAGAGTCCAGAGATAAGGGGAAGATACAAAAACGCTCACAGGATGTAAAGCTGTCAGCTGACAGTCCCGCCTACACTCGTCCTAGCATACAGCTGTGCCAGCAAGGCTCAGCTGGGCGAACAGCAGCTCGCCAGCCCCAGTGCTCAGAGCTCTGCCCCTCATGCTGGCAAGGAGGTGGGTGGCTGTCAGGAGCACAGCCCACCTCCTCCTGCCTGAGCAGCAGCCGGTAGGGCAGCGTGGCAGGGAGCCCAGAGCCCCATGGCTGCGGACAAGCAGCCTGAGCGAGGCTTCCGCACTCAACCTCTGCCGCTGGTGGCCGGCGCTCACCGGGTGTCTTGGACGGCGTCTTGCTGGAGCTGTGGGAGCGATTGGCCGGCTTCATGGGCGACACGCCGACGGGACTTGGCCCGGGGCCGCTCTCCTTGGCCTTGCGCTGCCATCGCGCAGGCGGCGCGTTCGGGATCAGCGTGTACAGCTTCAGCAGCCCGTGCACGTCCGCCTCGAACAGGAACTGCGCCATGGTCCTGCGGGCGGGCGGCGTTAGCCGTGCCCACCGGCCGGGCTGAGCCTACTCCGACAGGCCCCGCCGGCCTCCCCACCACCGGACTGTGCAACCGCTCCGGCCGCTCCTCCTCACCAACAGACACCCCCACTCTCCCCAGCCGCTCCTCGGGACACTCCATCAGCCGATACGCCCTCCCTCCGCTCCTCGGGGGTCCTTGATCAGCCGGCATCCCTTCCAGCCTCTCTTTGGGGCTCCCTCCGATAAGCGACATTCTCCCTTCCCCTGCCCGCCTCACCACAGCCTCCCCGCTCGGGACTGCGCCTCCAGGCCGCCTCTCCGTCCCTGTGGCACACTCACCTCCGCGGCGCCGCCCGCCGCCGCTCGCCCGCCCCACAGCATTTTAAACGGCGGGCGGATGGGGCCCCGCTTGGCCGCTTCACACCCAACAGCTGCGCGCTGCCCGGCGACGGCGGCGCGACGCAACGCGATTGGCTGAGCCGCGGGACGGGGCAGGGCGCTCCGCGCGTGCAGTGAGGGGGCGGGACCAGGGGCGGGACCGGGGGCGGGACCGGGGCGGGACCGGGGGCGGGACCGGGGCGGGACCGGGGGCGGGACCAGGGCGGGGCGTTCTTGCTGGGGCGGGGCGATCCGGGCCGGGGGCGGGGCGGCGCAGGAGGGGGCTCGGGGGGAGCAGGAGTTTATGGCGGGGTGCAGGCGGTCGTGGCTGCCCGCGGCTCCCAGCCATTCATGAGCAGGTAGGACTGGCCGGCGATGTCGGTGCTGGACAGGCGGCCCCCGGCGTGCTCCGGCGGCGGGCCCGCCTCACGCCGCGGACCAGGCAGCACCTCCAGCAGGCAGGGCAGGACGGCCTCCTCCGGCGGCTGCTTGTTGAAGGCGCTGGCCTGGGGGGAAACACGGAGTGGACGGGGTAGGGGCTGCCCTTCGAGCTGCCCCCGGGAGCAGCTGAGCCGCCCTGCCCATCCACTCACCTGGCCGTGCTTGCTGCTTTCCTGGAGGAAGCTGCCCAGAGCATGGTGCAGGTCAGAAACGGGCAGCCAGAGTTTCTGCTTCACATTGCTGGGTACGGAGGAAGGGGCATCGAATTTACCCTCAGACTTGAGGTGCCCTAATGCCCCGTGCAAGGTGCCCAGGCTTGGTGCTGGACCTCCCCGCCTGCCCCCGGTACAGCCCTTTATCTGTAGAGGGAGGGGAAGGTGCAGCGCAGCCCCAGGAGCACTGCTGAGAAGAGCAGCAGCACCACTGTAACACTGGGGATGAGCCAGCCTGTATCGGAGGACGAACGCCGGAACTGTAGCCCTTCCCAGACCCACCATCTCTGAGCCCCTCGCAGCCCCCTGCCCCGTGCTCCCTTCCCCATTTCCAGCCCTCTCCGCCTCTTGCCGTCAGCCGTGTGGCTCCTGCGGCCGCAGCCTCCAGCCCTGCCCCTTACCTGCATTGGCCACGGCATCAACCACAACGGGTTTGGACCCGGCGCTCCAGCTGCCCCGGTACCACGGCCCGCTGGGCTGGGCCCGCACCTGCGCAGGGTAGCGGGAGCCTGGCCGCAGGTCCAGGACCTCTTTCCTCGCTGCTCGGGGAACCTGCAGGACCTGCGGGGCAGCGCCGAGCTGGAGGCATGGCTGCTGTGGGCTGGCACCAAGGGGCGGGTCCCGCTTGGCCCGACCCCGCACCTGCCATGTGTCAGCAGCAGAGGGGTGCAGCGCTGCTCGGGGTATCCTGGGCAGGCCTTACCTTCCAGTCATGGCTGTTCTCCATGGCATAGCGGACCTGGTAGTCCAGCTGCTCTGCCAGCAGCTCCAGGGGCGGCAGCCACTGCAGGCTCAGCCGGCCCGCCGACACTGTTGCCTGCACAAGCTGTGGGGCATCTGTGAGCACTGCTGGTGTTGGGGATAGGCATTTGTCGCTCCTGTGAAACGGGACACGGGACACTGTGTCCCCTGTGAGCCAGGCAGGGGCTGTGGTGGCACTGGGACTCACTGGCCTGGTGCAGCCAAAAGGGCTCCTTGAAGTAGCTGAGTGTGGGCAGCATGTGGGTCCTGGTGACATTCACCAGGACAGAGATGGCACTGCCAGCCTTGGGCTGGAAGGTGCAGGCATAGATGCCCTGTGCCCCCCTGCTCACCTCCTCGCACTGTTGCCATGCATCTCCCCTGTAGGAGGAATTTAGGAAATACAGGGATCAACTTTTAAGGATTATGGAACATAGATAGCTTAGATAATAAAAGATTGTTTAGCTTAGAATAGAGTGTTGTTAATTTAGGGAAGCTTTTAAGTAGAAATGAAAGAACTGTCATAATAAGAATGAAGCTGTGAGAGGAAAAGCTGGGCTGCAGCCCAACTGGAGCCTGCAGGCGCTCCAAGCTGTCAGCCTGAACAGGCCACCTGCAGGACAGAAGGATGAAGATGGAGAAGTAGTGAGGGGATACTTTGTTTCAGCCCGAGTGCCAATAAAAGTCTAAAATATCCAGAGTGTTGTAAGACTTCCTTCCTTGTCAGGCTGTAGCTGAGTGGACAGTCCCTTTCAGAGGCCCAAAGAACAAAGTGAGGTAAGCAGCTTTGCTTACCTGAAGTGTGGAATGTTATAGGTAAAAGTTAAATTAAGTTAAAATAGGATATAGTTCAATTATATTGTATTAATTATATTATTTGTATTATGTTAAAGGGGGGGGGCTTATAAGAATGTGCTAGAAGGGTCCAGGGTTTGGTGAAACAGGGGTCTGATGGGGCAAGGAAAGGTCGAAGAGAGATTGGATGAAAGATCTGACCAATCATTCGAAGCCCTGCAGAAACGATTGGTCCAGAATGAGCAGCGGTAAAGACCAATGAGAAGCCTGGAAGTGGACCAATCATCATGAGGATCCAAAATGCACCAATCCTGGACTCAAGGGGAGTATAAATGTGGGGAGTTCATTTGGGTTAGGGTTCTTCTTCTTTTAGGGTACTTGTTGTTTGGGAGAACCCAGTGCACTTGGGGTGAGCGCACTGTTTTCGTTTTTGGCTCGCTGTGTGGGTGCCTGGGCTTATCCTGGGCACTCCGTTCCTTGTAGCTATTTTAATAAACGAGAACCTCTTTCTCTGGAGAAAGTTTGGCCTCGTTCATATCCGTAACATGGAATGCCCGTGGGAAGCTGTGAGGCTTCCGGGTAATGAATGCCAGGAGATGAGCTCACATTCAGGACAACACTAGGAGGCAGATGTGAAGTCCTTTCTGGGCCTCTTGTCTTGAAGATGTCAGGGTGATCAGCAGCAATCACCATTTGGTTCCCACCCTCCTCTCACTATGTCACCTGTGGTATGGAATGGCATTCTTACAGCAGCATCTGGCCCTTCCTCCCTGTTTCTCTTTACCCCACTTTTCAGCCCAGAGCCCCAGGGCTCATCTGGGCCAGCTTCATCCCCCACGGGTGTATGCAACCACCAGGGCCTCCTGCAGAGCCCCATTCCCACTCTGCTGCCTCCTTGGCCTTTTCCCACATCTGGGCCAGCCTGCTGTTGCCAGCTGTTGGGCACACACCCACAGCATATCACACCTGTCAGGGAGCAATTTAATGGAGGAGCCCCTGCTAACCACGGCTCACCAGCCCGGCACTTTTCCCACCCAGCTGGGGCTCCATTTGGACTCCATCTGCTGGGATAGCCACTGTGAGGGACTGCTCAGGGCCTGGATGCTCCTTGAATGGTGCCCACGGGCCTGATTTCCACGCCTCCCCATTCCTCCTACCCCTAAGGCTGCCTCAGCCTTCTAAACACAATTTTTCTTACTCTAATGGCTTCCTGTGCTTTACTTCATACTGTAAGCAGGAGTACACAGTTTGGATTGTCTTTATTGTAGAATTAATAAAAAGAAGTTGGAAGTGCTGCTAGAGTTTGTCATTTCAAACTTGAAGCAGCTGCAAAAAGTAGAGAAGCTTTCTGTGCAGCTTTTCAGTGAATTTGAAGTCTCCTTCCTCTTCACTCAGTTTCAGCATATCTGTTGATTTTCCTTTGCTGTCATCTTTTAAGCTTCATCACTTGTCTGTCGATCTGTAAAAAACCCTGTAAACCCAACACAAATTTACTATCCTTTGTATTTTTGTATTTTTCCTCTTCTGGAAAAGCTGAGACTCCTGTGATCTTCTCCTGTGATCTAGACTTTGATTCCCACCTTGGCTCTGGCTAAGAACAGAACAAATGGAATTTATTACCTGCTAGTAAGATCTGCTAGCAAAGATCGCAGTTAGAACTAAGCATGATGCTTCTCTCCCTCTGTTGAATACACATCTTTGTGTCTAAGCCTGGGGATTTCCAGGAGCACCTGGGAACTACTGCCAAGGACAAAAGTCTCACTCTTGCTGGTTTGGACATGGATGTTTGGTAGGATTTTGATCTACATCTTCAGTGACCTACAGGAACTGGATCTTTGACACAAAGTGCCTTCAAGCAACATTTCTAAGTATAGTGGGCAATGAAGTCCAGATACTAATGAGTTGTGGTTTGCTTGAACTCTGTGTAACATACGGTACAATATCCCAAAACATGTTATTTTTGAGTGTTTCAGGCATTTAAAACTCAGGCTTATTCTTGTCAACGCTTTTCTTTCCTCCCTTCAGAAATCTGCATGCCCAGGTACTAATTTCTTTCTCAGTTTGTTGACAAGTTACCACTCAGACAATATTTGTTTCTTGACCCAGAGATGGGGCAACTGTCACCATTAGGCCGGACGTGACATACACACGTGATCAGGGTCCAAGAAGAAAAAGGGTTTTTTTATTCTGCGTGTTCTCCCGCTTATACACTCTTACCAAAGCGTGATCTTAAGTCCGCCGCTGGCCTTGGCTCACAGGTGGCCATCAAGCGAGTGTCCCGGGAGCGCATCTCGGAGTGGGCGCGGCTGGTGAGTGAGCGGGGCCAGCGGGAGGAGCCGGCGGGGCGTGCCGGGCGGGGCTGAGGCGAGGCCCAGCAGGGCGGCAGCCGGAACGCTGTGAGGGCAGCGACCGTGGAGTGAGCGGGGGCCGCGCAGTGCCCTGGGCCAGGCCATGGCAAGCCGCGGCGGGGCCGGGCAGGGGCTGCCTGAGGCGCGGCGCAGCATCGGCCCCGCTGGCGGCATCGCGGTCCCCCCCGTGCCACTGGCCACTATATACATTCATGAATGAGATGGGGCATCCGAACCAGTGTCGTGAGCTATTTATTCAACACATCAGTCTCAGTACATTGTTAGGACAATGGAGACAGATTATGTTAACAGCTCTCTGATCCAAAGGAAATGCCAAGGGGGTGTTACATTACAGCACAGCATAAAGCCATCTCAGCCTAGGTTTCAGCTAATGACACATAGAGCAAAACATATTGACAAAAATTCTATCCAATCATATGAAACACACGTAATGGTAGTTAACACAATAGCTCATTCATGAGAGACAAAGCACAGAGACTCATTCATACTAACCTTCTAAAGATATCCATTAAATAACCTTGTTGCAATCTATAAAGACAGATTACAGAAGTCTATTGTGCTATTTCTCACGTCTGCTCTACTGCTTAGAAAACTTTTTGCTGTATTAGCAATGTTCACAATTCTACTGTCAAAAGCCTGCCTTTTTAACCACTTTTCTAAAAACCCTCTAATTTTATGAATCCCAGCACCCCCGCAGCGCAAGGGCGCCCTTTTGCCCCTGGAACCGGCGCTGCTGTGGAAGGTGTCGCAGCCTGGCTTCCGCGGCATCGTGCAGCTCCTGGACCAGTTCAAGGTGCCCGAGGGCTTCGTGCTGCTCATGGAGCGTCCGCAGCGCTGTCAGGACCTCTGGTACTTCCTGCACAAGCGGTGGTTCCTGATGGAGCCCGTCGCGTGGGGTCTGCTCCGCCAGGTGCTGGAGGCCGTGCGGCGCTGCAGCAGGTGCGGCGTCCTGCACTGCCACATCAAGGCTGAGAACCTCCTCGTCACCTGGCTACAGGTGAGGCAAAGCTCATCAACTTTGGCTGCAGCATGATCCTCCAGGACACGTTCTACACCCGGATGTCAGGTGAGCCCAAAGCCCCAGCCGGGCAGCAGAGGTTCCCCCTTTGCTGGAAGAGGGAGGGAAGGAGGGAGGGAAGGAGGGGGAATCCTTCTTCAGCCAGCTGCAGCCAAGTTGCTTTTTGGCAGGGCAGGGGCTGGCTATTGTGGAACAGGAGCTGGCTGGGAGGGAGGGAACAGCATGGGCCTGATGAGCTGCCCCCGTGTCCCATAGGAACGCCGGAGTACAGCCCACCGGAGTGGATCCTTTTTGGCTGCTCCCATGGCCAGCCAGCCACCATCTGGCCCCTGGGTATCCTGCTCTATGAGCTGGTCTGAGGGCACCTTCCTTTCCCCACCAACGAGGACATTGTCCGGGGCCAGCTCTTCTTCCCGCCACGGGTGTCTCAAGGTGGGGATGTGCCTTCAAGGTACGAGGGGAAGAACGGGGTTGGGAGGGGCAGCTGGCACATAAGTGTCCTGCTCTTGCAGCTGGTGAGGAGGTGGATCTCATGGGCTTAGCTGGAGGAGATGGCACCTGTGCCTCTGTGCTGGTGTCCTCCGCAAGAGAGGATCGATAGGAAGCTTTTGGGTGCAGCTCTGAGCACTCCTGGTGTGTCCTGGGCACTGTGGAATGTGGGAGAGCATGGACAGGAGCCTTGTCCCGCTGAGCGGCGGTTTCTGGTTTCTCTCCGCAGAGGGCCAGCACCTCATCAGGTGGTGTTTCTGCATGGGCCTCACAGACAGGCCATCACTGGAGGACCTTTTTGAGCATTCTTGGCTGCAGGAGCCCTGCCTGTACCAGGAGACAGCAGAGATGCATCCCTGTGCACAGTAGGATCCAGTAGCCCAGCAAGTAGCAGCGGCACATGACTCGTGGCGCTGGAAGAAAACCCCGGAGCGTTTCCCTGCAGCCGCGGCGCGGAGGAGAGAGTGCAGCCAAGGAGATGCTTCCGCTGGTCCCCACGAGCTGTGGAGGGAACTGCTCCATGCTGCCTGTCCCATTGGAGAAGTGGTGGCAGTGCGGTGAAGGTGCCACGGACTGGGACAGGGGAAACGTCCCCCTGCAGCTCAATGGCATCGTGATGTCCCCGCAAGCTGAGGCACAGCTGGCGTGTTCTTCTAGAGCAGGACGTGGAGCTGGGAACACCATCCTGGAGCTGGGAACACCATCCTGGAGCTGTCCGCTGGCGGGGCAGAGCCCATTGGCTTTGGCTGTGGCCCCTGCCTGGAGGACATGCTTTGCACCCCGATGCAATCAAGATGAGTCCCCAGCCGGCGCAGGGGTGGGGGGATGCTGGTGCTTCCAGGCAGGGCAGGGCTCGGCCTGGCCACATGCCGGAGGTTCCCGGCTTGGCGGCGCTGGGGAATATTAATTTTCCCGCCGGCAGCCAAGCTGCTTTTTGGCGGGACACGGGACCAATATTGTGGAAGGGGAGCCGGCTCCTGGCCTTGTTGACAGCTTCTGCCAGCCAGCCTGGCACGGGCTGAGGCAAGGGCAGCCAGCCTGACAGGAGCATCCATCCATGTGGATGGGGGGCGGCACAGGGGGACGGGTTCCGAAGCCGTGCCCCAGCTGGCGCCTGCTCTGCAGGCCCTTGAGGAGGGGGTGCCTTTATGGGTGGGAAAGGTGGGGATTTTCCCCACCCGTGGACAGATTTAATTCTCCCATGGAGTGGTCAGACCACTCAGGCCCGTGAAACAGTGACAGGCTTTGTACTTTTTCTTGTTTCCAGGTCTCGTTTTGAATTGACTTCCATGCAATTGTTCTTTGTTTTTCCCAGGAGGATTACACCTGGTGCCCAGATGGGGAAGCACCTGCAGCGTCTGTGGAGCGCGTCCAGTGCCAGCGCTGCCCCAGGGGCCACGGTCTGCGGGGACAGCCCCTTCCAGAAGGACGAGGACCTGGTGCGGGATGGGCTCCTCCCCTGGCAGCAGCTCTCCAGAGGTGGGCACCCGGCTCCACAGCTGGGCTGGCAGAAGGGATCCGGGCGGGCGGCAGCGGGCACACGGGCATCCCGCTCCTGCAGCTGCTGAGGAGGTTGCTGTGCCGTGATTAAGCAGAGGAGGTGGAATGTGGCCTGCCCCGCTGCCCTTCTCTAAAAACAGAGAATGGGTCGGGAGGTTTGGGCTCTGAGCACAGCCAGCAGCCTGGCCCAGGCACAGCCATGATGGGACAGGGGCACAGGAGCCTGCTGCGACTGACCGTGGCTCTCTGGTTTCTCTCCGCAGGCTGCCAGCACCTCATGCCATGGGAACGGCCCCGCTCAGCCTGCCAGGCTGGGAGGGCTGGAGGGCAGCCGGTGTTCATTTGCTGTCAAAAATAAATTGGGATTTTTTTGTTATCGTCATCCTCGGAGCATTTCTTTCATCCTTTTCCAAGCTTTGGCCTCCTGTGATAAATGGATGTGATTAGTTCTAACAAAATTGTAATTATTTCAATATTTTTGGAAAATAATTGGAAAGGTATATGTGATTAATGTTATGAAACAAATGAGTTTCTTTGTAGATGATACCTGTGGGAAACAGGATACAGGAGATTGGAATGGCCTTGATGAGCAAAATTTAGGAAGCCTTCCAAGTCAGAATTGGCATCAAGACAAAGTTAAGACAACTCCTAGGACAGGATCGGCCGTGACATGAATAACGCTGGGACAATTCCAGACAGAGAGTCTAAAATAGTGCTCTTATCTATAAAATAATGAGGCTTAATTGGAGCATAGTGCTCACTTACATAACACAGGATTTGGGGCACAGGCACAACCTGTCAGGTTATTCAGAGGACAGCGAGGAAGACTGTCGGCCTTCCTCCAAGAAGAGCACCAAAGAGCCAGAAGCCCCCTTAGCCCCAGCGGGAGCATGCGCTGTGTGTGTGTGGTGATGCAGATTTCAGGAATTGGAAATAGGAGGAGATTTACAGGAAAATATTGATGAATATGTATTAGCACACAGTATATAAGTTGTGTTTGGATCCTTTTGCCTTTTGCATGTGAGGCAGGGTGGGAAGCCCTCCCCATACCCCAATCAATCGGTTTTGCTTATGCTTTATCTGAACCACTGCCAAATTTCTTTTTGTAACTACTGGATTTTATTTGATTGTATTATTTTATCTCAGTAAAACTGCTGCTAAATTTTAAGTTTCTGGTTTATTAAATTAGACATATGGGACCCCATATATAACATCAGGAATATGACTTAATCGTTTACAAAACCAAAATGAATATTATTCAGCTAAATTAACAAGGAATAGAAAAGCATTCCAGACCTAATCACAAAGGATAAAGTAACAGAAATTATGATACTTGATGAAATGAATACATTTTTGCTTAGTTAATAGCTCAATCTCCTCTGGCTTTTGATCTCCTTCCTAGAAGGGGTGCAGTTCTTTGATCTCCTCTTCACGAGGGGCACAGTCCTTAGGGTTTGGTCTTGCCTTTGGCATGGCGTGTTGTGTTTTGCATGATGATGACTACCAAAAACACCCCTAAAATCCCCCCCCAAAACCCCCAAATCTCTTCAACTCCCACCCCCCCGCCCCAAACCTCCCCCCAACCCCCTCAGGATGAATTTTTGGGTTAATTTCAGGTAATTTTGGGTGATTTTGGTACCTTGTGGATGCCGAAGTGGGCATAGGATTCAAACCCACCCAAAATTCCCCCTAAAATTGCCCTAAAATCCCTCCAAGTCTTCCCCAAACCTCCTCAGGATAGATTTGGACGTAATTTTGGGTTAATTTCTGGTAATTTTGGGTCGATTCTGGGTGGATTTTGGATGGTTTTGGTACCTTCTGGACAACAAATTTGACGTAGGATTCAAACCCAGCCAAAATCTCCCCAGATTCTCTCAAAACCCCCCTAAAATTCCCCCAGAGCTCCTCAGGATGGGCTCTGAGGTAATTTTGGGTGGATTTGGGATAATTTTGGGTCCTTTTGTGAAGCGGAGAGGGCCCCGGGTGCAGAGCTTGGAGGGGGCTGAGCAGTGGGGCAGGAAGGGGGGGAGGGATGGAGGTGTGAAAGCCCCCCGAGGATCCCCCGATGGGGACACCCCTAAAAAGTTCTGTGCCAGGACTGAGAAACGAACGGGACTTTTGGTTTTTTTGGGCTTTAGGTTGTTGTTTATTTTTCTCTTATCAACAGTTCAGCACGCCAGCTGCACACCAGACTTAGTGTACAAAGAGAAGGCACCAAAAGTCACAAGACACACAGGTTCAAGGTCTTTTAAAATTATTTTGTCCAATTAAATCTTAGAATGCATTTTATTTCTACCTTTCAGCCAGTAACTAATTCTTTGTCTGCCACTCATCATCTGCATTGCAGCTCTTTCCAACCAATCACTCTGTGCTCCCAACACAGCAGAAAATGGAGTAGATGAAGGACAAGGAGATCAGACAATGCCTAAAATCCTCCATCCTGTCTTCTGTTCACCCTCATACTAAAATCCCAAAGCTCTCGGTTTTTCACCCTGTGATAAACTACACTACTATCTATTTCACACACTCGTAGATTCCAGTTCATCCCAAAGCCTTGGAATTTTTCTCCATGGACAAAGGCCAAAAGCAGTGCTCTCCAGGGAATCAGGGCTTCTCAGGACAGGCAGGGAGACACACATACTAACTTTTAGTGATTGGAGAATAGTAACATCAATATAGTAATTACAGGAGTTATGATAGGCTATAGGTAAAACTAAAGGTATAGATCGATTCTTCTGTGTGAAGATGCTCAGCAAAGAAGAGTATATAATGCACTGTAACCAAAGCTAAAGGGTCTCCAGGCTTGTGTGCAGCTGGAGCTGACAGCTGTAGGCACAGGCGCTGCCACCCACAACCCTGGACTGCTGTGACATCTTGGATACAATAAACTGTATTTTGAAGAGCTGCCTCGAGTCCCACATCTCTCATTCAGGTTCTTACGGGAGAGGGACACGGGGTGATGGAGAGACGGCAGCAACTCCGTGCCGTGCTGGCATTTCCCACTCCTTGCTGCACTCAGGAGAACCAAAGGGTAAGGAAAGATATGGGCAATGTTAAAGATACATATTAAAACATTCGCTTTTTGCAAATATTAAAATGGATTTTATATGTGTGGTGTTAAAGTAACTTTGTTGTAAAGATACAGTTTTTATTTCTGTTGTTAATTAAGCTCAGTGGAATAGCTGCTTGTGTTAAACTGCCTACTTGGATGGGATCACATCCAATGCACACAGGATGAGGACACCTGTACAGATCTGCCAACTATCAGCACTCCCCGTCTGAAGGCAGAGTGGACCAAGGCCCAAAAACTGGCGGTGATAAAGAGAAGGAGCCAAAACCACAGCCAAGAAACACACATGCTCTGAAAAGGCAGACCCAAGAGGGGCCATGTAAAATCTTTCCTGGAATATGTAAAGTAGTTTATGGATATGCATGAGGGTCTGTGAATATGCAACAGGCATATGTAAGGGAAAGGTATTTCAGGGGGATCCCCGAAGGTAACAGGGTGCTCCTGGCTGAGTGCCAAGGTGCTCCTGGCTGAGTGCCAAGATACACAGGCCATAATAACCTTTGCTCCATGGTCCTGGTCTCCCATTGTCCATTATTAAACTTTGTACTTTTTAACAGGAGAGTGAACGTGTTTTTCACTGTGAAAAACGCCAATCATTTGTTTTTACAATTTTAAAGTTTAATAGTAATAAAATGGTTATAAAAATAGTAACACAATTAGAGTAATAACAATTTGGACAAATTGAATTAGGACAATATGAGGCAATAAAAACAAAGACTTACGGACGTCCGGGTACATTTTCTGGGCATCACGAGCCTGAAAAAGGACACCCGTTAACAAAGCATTAACCCTTAAAAACAATAGCCGGTTACATATTCATGCACTTCATACATGATGCATAAATTCTATTCAAACACAGCATTCTGTCTGGTCAGTGTCAACTTCTTCCCTCTAATCCTAATAGCACATTCGAGGCAGGAAGAAGTTCGTTTCTTCTGATAAGAAGGCAATAAATTCTTTTTCTCTGAAAGATCTAGGTGTCCTGTGGCTGCTATCTTGCTGCAAGTCCTTTCTTTTAAACAAAGCATCTTACATAGCATAGTTTCTATTTTAGCAAATTTTATAAACTAAAACTATATTTAACACAGTACTTAAGAAAATTAATACATCATTGCTTTCTAACACAACATGTATAATATTCATTTTAATATTTGCGAAAAGCCAATCATAAAATATATGCATTTTTCACACGGCGGATGACCCAATGAGACAGCCGGGGGTGGGAGGGATTTTGACATTGGCATCCCGTGCCAGTGGAGGGACTGGATTTTGTGAGCTATCTGAAGGGCATACAGGGAGAAGAGTTACTGGAGAATGGGTTAGGGTAGAATCCAGGCTGATGTGTTCAGTACAGACCTGGGCAGAGGGTAGAGAAGGAGGGGAGATGGCAGACAGCAGGTGGCTCATCTGTGCTTTGGAGCAGTTTCTGTCTCTCATCCTAATCTTGGTGTCAGTGGGTTCAGGAATGCTGGGGGCAGAGCACAAAATCTGGGTTGAATATTAGAACTTTGAACCCTTGAGAAAACTTCATAAATCATGTGAAAAATTGGGAAAAATTTTGTGAATCTTACCACCCCCTGAGTTTGCAAAAGCCAGAGTGTTCCCCTAACTGAGTCCCAAAATGCTCCATGAAGAACTGAATCAACAGAAATGTCTGGGAACTCCTTAAAGAGCCAATGAACAAAAGGCTTCCAACTTCCCTTAGTAATAGTCTTCCCCTCTGAAAGGAGAACCTCCCTAACTGGAACATATATGCCCCTCTCAGCTTTGGATAATTTGTTACCCATAGATGCTCCTGATGTACAGGGTCGCTCACCCACAGGACTAAACTATCACCCAAGGATCCTGCACTGCAGGCAGCTGTTCCCCAACTCACTGCTCTGCCTGCTCTGGGCCCAGGAGCCCCTGTGGCTCCAGCAGGAAGGGTGGCTGAAGGTTTGCTGCCTGCTTTGGTGGAATGGCTGCAGGGGCCAGTGCTGTGAGAGCCCCCTGGGTGAGAGCTGGTGACAGCTGAGCTCTTGGGGACAGCGCTGTGCCCCAGGGCAGGAAGAGCAGTAGTGCCCAGTGCCAGGAGTGGTGTCAGTGGGAGACCCTGTGCGCAGGACCCCCAGCCCCAGGGTGGCTGTGCCAGCACTCCCAGGGACCTCCAGCCCTGCAAACTCAGATCAAGAGGAACCCACAAGTGTGCAAACGCTGCCTGCGCCAAAAAGAATGACAAAAGTAGAGATGTTTTAAAAAGAAACAGTATTTATTTGCTGAAGATCGGCAAAAGCTCAGATTTACAGAACATGTTTCATTTTAAAAATCCTTGTAACAACAACAATGTACAGAAGATATTTACATGGGATTCAATGGACTAACAATCTTCAAAACATATTTACAGAAATCCTCGAAGGCAGTGAACATATTTACAAGAAACTTGAAGCTTTAAAACATATTTACAAAGGCGTGGCATCTCCACCATCGTCTGCATCAGTCCTGGAAGAAAGGAAGCAGCAGAGCTGGACTCAGGTGCCAGCCCTGAGGCCAGCAGGGCTGGGAGCTGGGCCCCAGGGTCTGGGCCGGGGCTGGCAGGGCTGGCCTGGCCCAAGGTAAGCGCAGGGCAGGCCAGGACTGGTGTTTCTGCCACCACAATCCAGGCCCCCTGCGGGCACCGTGTCCCTTAGTGGGGCCATCCAGCCCAGCCCCAGCCTGGTGTCAGGGGACCCAGTGTGTCTGTGGGCTGGGCGTGGGAAGCAGCTGCCTGTCTTACCTGTGGGGCTCCATCTTCATCCAAGGACCATGGGCTCCTCCTCATCTTCCTCATCGACCTCCATTTCCTCGGTGTTATCCTCCTCATCAACCTCCATGTCTTCTATGTTGTTCTCCTCCTCTACTTCCATCTCCTCAACAGGATCTTCCTCGTCCACCTCCATCTTCTCCTCCCTCTCCAGCACCATGTCCACTTCCATCTCCTCCTCAGTTTCTCTTGCAGTCTGCAAGGGGAAGCACAATCTCTCAGTGGGCATCCTGTCCCACACCATCCATTCCCACATGGCTGCAGCCTGCCCAAGCCGGGTGCCCCCCTGCCTGGGATGGCACTGTACCTCCACTGGCACAGAAGTGCACATCCTGCTGGGATTGGCGCTCCAGAGCAGGCAGCAGGAAAAGCCCAGTCAGCAGCAACAGCTCAACAGTGAGGGGCAGAGCACACAGCGAGTGGCAACTGACGCTTGGCAGCCAGTGAAGTGCCTGCTCTGCTCGTTTCCAGGTCCTGGACGTTCCACCTGGAACCCTCTGGGAGCTGTGATGTCACTGAAATTTCAGGGCTGCTGCGCAGTGGGAGACGGGGATGGCAAAATGATCAAGTCCTTGAATGGTTTGGCTTGGAAGGGACCCTAAAGATCATCTGGTTCCAAGCTGAGCAACCTCCCAGCACACCAGGTTGCTGTGGCCCCTGTCCCACCTGGCCTTGGATGTTGCTGCGGATGGGGCATCCACAGCCTCTCTGCACTGGTCCCCGTGTCAGGGACAAGCACCCTGAGAGTAAAGAACTTCTTCCCATCATCAAATCTCTTCCAACTCTTGCAGTTTGATCCCATTCCCCCGTGTCCTGTCACTACAGTTGCTGACAAAGAGTCCTCTCCCACTTCCCTGTGGGTCAGGCTGTTCCTGCAGGGTCACACGTGTGGCTGAACCTGCAGACAGGAGAGAGAAGCCAAGCTCCCACTAAGAGAAAATGGGGAAAGTGACAAGAGAGATGAGAGTAGGAGGAAAAAGTAGAGACATGCAAGGCATTGGTTTGGGTGGGCAGTGGGATTCATGCCTTTTATTGGAGGCCAGGTTCCCTGGTGCACTCAGTTCCTGTGTGGTGGCCTGTCCACAGCCAGCCTCTGTGAGTGACCTGCACTCCTAGAGCTGGGAGCACGCTTGCTTAAACTGCTGGTGAATGAGGCTCTAAAGGGATCTTTGTGTGGAACTCCAAACACTGTGGTTTTCCCTGAAGAGGGTCCAGGGAGGGAGACAAAATGGGGCTGGGGACACAGCATTTTATATGGGGGGGAACGGCAGCAGAGCATTACAGTGAGCCAGGACCAATAGGGTATAAGAGAGTGGGGAACATTCTAGAGGGAGTACATATTAAAAAAAACCAGCAGTTGAACTGAGTGATGCCAACAAAAGCTGCGGAATCACCATGAGCCTGCAAATGCCCATGGGTGACACCATTGCATTTAGAGCGGTGTCTCTCTTTTACCTTGGTCACTTTCCCCTGAGGTATTACAGTTCCAATGGTAGGGCCCTGGGCCCTCACCTCTCCCTCCTTTTTGTTTTCTATCAAGAAGGCTTCTGCCACAGAGTTTTGCAGGCATTTAGCAAAAATGGATACAATAACCAGCACAATGAATACAATAAACAAAGCCCACAAAACAGTCTTAACTAGAGATGAGAGCCAGCTTTTGATCCCCCAGTGTTTGAAAAGTCCACTGAACCAGTCGTTGTTGCTTTCCATCTGGATCTTGTTTCCTTGATCTTTTAGCAGCTGGATGCAGTGGTATATTGACTCCCTCTGTGACAGCAGGTTGAAAAAACACATGCCTTCAAGTGCCTGTCAGCCATGGCCATGGACAAGAAATTGTGGCTTGACTGTGGAAGCACCCAGCTGAAGGCACATGGCTCAGGGAGGAGCATCCAGATTCCTGCTGCAGTGCCAACTCACATCCTTTGACACAGATGCAGCATCCTCTGACATTAGCTCATGTAGTATCTGGAGGCTTGGGTGGCCTAAAAGTGAACAGATAAAGAGAGTAGAAGGTGAAACGTAAGTTCTGGTCCCAGTAAACTTTCTCTTCTGTAAGCCAAGGGTGTGAACACAGATTATCAGAAGAATCATATATCAATGCTAAAATATAGTTTTTACAAACTTTAAGTCATACATCGTGGTCATGGTTTGAGAGGTAGTGAGGTTTTTGAGATGGTGTGTTCACACCAATGTGTTCTCAGATTTGAGTATTGGCACCTGGTGCGGTCACTGGGGACATGGATACGCCTCTGAGAACACAGGAGTTCAAAGCAGAGAACTCCCAGGGGAAGCTCTCTTGGGTCTGGCAGGGAAAAAAGGTCAGACCTCCCCTGCCATCTGGGCGGGGCAGGGGAAGCCATGCAGCCAGGTGAGGAAGGTCTGGCCCCGAGGATGGAAGGGTGGAAGAGTGGAAGAGCACCGAGAGGCATCGGGCAGCCACCCACCCCCAGGAGAGAGGGAGAGACAGAGAGAGAGAGGGAGAGCCAGCCTGTGCCTGTGACTGTGCTACCTTGAAACTTGATAATATATGCCCGCAGCACGGATGAGAAGGAGAAGGGGGCGGGGGGGGGGGGGCAGCAAGAAGGTGTCCGGCCGCTGTGGGAGTTCTGGGCAGGCAGAGCCCGAGATTTTAACCCTTATTTTGGACAATGAAAACTTTGCAGAACAGTAACCTTCCTAGAAGAGAGATAGAGATGAAACAGAGGAAGAAATGGGCAAGTGTGATGAAAGTTCCCGCAAGTGAAAGATGTCAAAAGAGTGGGGAAGGATCTTAGGTGAGAAGAGATGATGCAGTGGCCTTAGCTGGACTTTTCTTGCATAGCCCTGGACAGAACCATGTTTCTTGTGACACAGAGACTGCATCCAGGGAGAGGCAATGGCTCAAAGCCGAGAGGGTTAAGTGATGAGATACCTTGGCCCCAGGGGGTGAAATTTGGGGGGGACAGGTGTCCCGAAAGTGAGAGACTGTGCTCTTTTTGGACCGGGACAAATCATCCTTAAAAGGAAAACCCTAGAAGCAGCTCTGGTCCATGTGCAGTGGTGAGAGCACTGGACATGGATGGAAGAGGTCACAATGGCAGATGTTCTCCAGGTGGTGCCACCAGTGACATGGAAACATGTGTGGGAATCCATAAAAATCTGAGAGTTTTAGGAAGGTTGTAAAAAGGACAGACCGCAGAAACAGCAAGAATTGTGAAGTGCTAAAGCAGCAGAAAAAGATATATAAGCTGTAGCGAAGACAACAGGACTGTGTAATGGGCCTGTGAAGTTGCAACAAATTTATTTAGTATATATCTAGAAGGCTATGCTTATGAATACAGCTTTATTCGTTGTCTCTTACAAACCAGCCGTTGTGTTGGAGAATCGGCCACTATTGTTTTAACCAAAGCTACGTGTGTTTAAGATGATTGGATAGAACTACTGTCGGTATGCTTTTGCTCTATGTAATTGGCTGAGACGCATTTATGGTATGTTGTACATTAAGTTTCTTTGGCCTGCTGCCTGGTCAGCGAGCTGTACGCATCTTTCCATTGTCATAACTATGTAATGAGACTGATGCTGAAAACATAAAAAGCTCTAGACACTGATCAAAGCAGCCCCATCCTGTTCGCGTCTGTATATAAACTGCCAGCGTACCAAACATGAGGTTTTGACGGGGTTTCCTGGGGAAAGCTATGGCACAAGAAGGACTCCTCTCCTCTTGATGAACAGAGAATTGATTATCTAAAGGGTGGTGATGGACCGAGAGTTGGTGATCTGAGGGATGGATGTACTGGAAATTTGGTGGGGGGAGGAGGAAATGTTTTTGGAAGATTTTTATTTTCCTTGTGTTTTTTTTTTTTACTTGTAGTGTCGTTAATAAAGTTTTCTTTTCTTTATTTCTAATGGGGCTCTGCTTTGCTTATTCCTGGTCACATCTCACAGCAGAAACCAGGGAGAGTGTATTTTCATGGGGGCACTGGCTTTGTGCCAATGTCAAACTATGACATATATATATAATAAAATAATAAATCAAGCCTTCTGAAATATGGAGTCAAATCCTCGTCTCTTCCTGCATGCAAAGACCCCTTTGACCACCGTCACATGTGCCCTGGCTGGCTGCAGGCTAGGCACATGTCCTGCCCTCCTGCCCTGTGCCAAAGGCAGCAGGGATGGGCAGCTCTGGGAACCGCTCTGAGCACAGCCAGCATGGCCTGGGCACCACGGGCAGCTGGGACAAGGGCACAGGAGCCCTCAGCTGACGGGCGGTTTCTGCTTTCTCTCGTTGCAGCCGGGCTCTGCGGGTGCTGAGGCTGCTCTGGGCTCTGCCAGGGCTCTGCTGGAGCTCAGCACTGGGCCGGAATCAGCCAAAGAAGAAATGGTGTGACCTGCAGCACAGACTTGCTTGAGCATTTTGGCAGCACAGCTCAAGTCTGCAGAGTGTACACCTCCAAGGGAAAACATGACACCCCTCAAAAAATAAACTTGTTCAGTAACTTCTGAAATGAAATCAATCTGGCATGCCCAATAATGACATTTTTCAGCTTGCTGAAGCTGTAGCTCAGCCCTTCTCTGAACAGTTCTCTCCCCCCCACCTGCCTTTTACTTCCCAACTGCTCCCTCTTTTCCCCCAGTGAATTCCCAGCCCATTGCAGTCTCCATCACACTGTTGCCTTCCTTGGTGCCCCTCTCCACGAGGAAGGCTGAGCCCCAGGCTTAGAGGCTCATCCTGTCACTGGCTGAGGAGCAGCAATGTCTCAGAGGTCCAGTGGGATTTTAGTGTCATTCAGAGCCACTCTCCAGCCCTCAGCTCTCCTCGTTGCTGAGTTCCCACTCCCTTTTCCTCATCCTTGCAGCAGGATGAGCTCTGTGAATCCCCTTGAGCCTCCCCACTCTTCCCAGCCCATGCACCTCCCTCAGTTAGGGTGAAGCTGAAGCTTCTCTGTCTCCTGTGGCACACCAGTCCAGTGCCCTGTGCAGGGAGCCCCAGCCCCAGAGCACAGCACACAACAGTGCAGTCTGGGCTGGAGCAGCTGCCCTGCAGCCCTGGCTTGGCTGTTTGTGGCAAGGGAATGCTCCCTGTTTCCAGCTGTCCCTGCAGGATGGCCCCAGGGCAGAGCCCAGCCGGGCTCCCACTGCAGCCCCTGGAGCTTGGGGCAGACAGTGCTCCCAGAGCTGAGGTTTCTGGGCAGCACCCGGAGCTGTGCCTTGCACTCTGTGGCCGTGTGTCACAGCACAGGCTGGCTCGTACTTTGTGAATGTACCAGCCCTGGTTTGACTGCCAGGGGCCTCGCCCAGTCACATCTCTCCCAGGGCTGCAGCATTTCACTGGCCAGAATCTGACAAGGCATAGAGATCAGAGCAATGAAATTCTCCAGACTGGGTTTTTCAAAAGCCCTTTAGAAGGAAGGGCTTGAGAACAAACGCTCTCTGTTTGCCACATGAACAATGGGGTGAGTGCTCTCTCTGTCTCCAACCCACTGCCTCCCAGCCAATGTTACAGCCACCCACTCCCTCACACATCCCCCCCGTGCCTTCCCACTGCTGTGTCCTGTCAGGGCTTTCCAGCCCCTCGTCCCTTCGTGGCCCTGTCCCCTCAGGCTCGTCCCCAGCCCAGCCAAGCTGCCTGGCAGCAGCGCTGCAGCCCCACAGCAGCTCCAGAGCAGCCCCATCCAGAGGCACCTGGGAGCCCTCAGCAATACAGCCAGCAGCACACGGGCAGGAGGACACGGATGGCGCTTCCTGCTTGGCACAGGGCTTGTGGCCAACTCCAGGCACAGCTCTGACAGGGATCCCCGCACCCTCGGCCCCTGCCCAGCCGCTCTGTCACCAGCACAAAGGCTTCAGCAGAACCACCACAGGCTAAGGGGCTTCTGGTCATTTTCCCTGCAACACTGCACGCCTGGGCAGCTTTCTGAGCACAAGCACCCTTTTCCCCTTCTTCCCCTATGCAGACCCTGGGCAGCAAAAGAAAGCTCCTGGGAGTCTGTGTATTATAACACACTCTATATTTATATCCTAAAGAAAAAACAAATAGAAGAAAACAAAAATCTTTAAGAAATGGAAAATTCCCGCTGGCTCAGGTGGCCTCAGCAGACAGAGGAATCAGCTCTCTGCAGAGCTCCAGCAGCGCAGCCAGCCGAGCCCGGACAGACGAGGCCGTGTCCTCCATGCCCAGCAGAGCTGATCTTGCACCCTCTGGAAGATGGAATAACGCTCACTCTGCAGTGCCTGGAGGACATACAATGTTTCAAGTGCCAGATCTGACACGGCACTGCTGGTGTCCTCTGTCAGGTGTTCAAGGGCTGAAAGAGAAAGGAACAGAGCCATGGTCAGATCCCGGATCTGCGCGGAGCCGAGGAGGGCCCCCTGACAGGGCCATCCCAGCGGGCTCTAGCCATGGCCAGGAGGGAGCAGGGGCCAACGGGAGCAGCCCGAAGCTGCTGGCCACGACTCGCCCTGGTGGCCCTGAAATCTCTGTGTGCTCTGCCCACGCCGGCCCTGGCCCGCACAGGGACCAGAGCCCTCCGCAGCCGGGGCAGAGCTTGCAGCTCCCCCGGCAGACCCCGCTGCCGGCCCGCTGCCCTCACTCACCGTTGCATATGAGCCGGAGCTCTTCCTTCTTCCCCCTCAGGTGCTGCGCGGCCATCCCTGTGAACACAGAGCCTGTCACGGCGCCAGCGGCACAGCTCCCTGCCAGCGGCGCTGCCGGCTCTGTGGCCACACGGGCTGCTGGCCCGGTAGGGCTCAGCCCGGCCCTTGCCGCACGCTGCCGCCCCAGGGCACGGCTGCCAGAGGACGGCAGCAGCAATGCCCAGGTCAGGCGGGGCTCCACGGCACCGGGCCTGGCTGGCGCTACCGGGGCAGCAGGTGGGGCTGGGGCCGAGCTGCGGCGGGCCGGGGAGGGAGTCCGGGCTCGTTGCTCACCGATGAACCTGATGGCCGCCGCTCGCAGGGACTCCTGTGGGCTCTGCAGGTAGGGCAGGACCCGGCGCAGGTGCTCGGCCGCTCTGCTCCTGTCCTCTGCCAGCTGGAGAGAGCGGCAGGAGGGAAGGGTTGACGCGGGCTCAGCTCCTAGGCCGGGCGCTGCCTGCATCCAGCCCCGGCCTCCCCTGCCCGCAGAGCCCTGAGGCGCAGCCAGCAGCCGCCGGCGCCGGGCTCCCGAAAGGGAGGGGCAGAGGGCTGGCTGCTGCCCGGGGAGCCGCAGTGCCGGCCCGCAGCCCCGCAGCCCCGCCGGGCCGGGGCTCCATTGGGAGCCTGGAGAAGAGCCCGCGGGGCCTCTGGGTGCAGGGGCACAGCTGCCCGGCCCGCACACTGAGCACTGCGCTCAGGGAGCTTCTCTGGGCTGAGGCTGGGGCTTGCAGGCCGTCCTTACCAGGCACTCTCTGAACTTCCACAGATTCTGGTTCTTCACCAGTCTTTCAATATCCCTACTCTTCAGGAACTCAGCCACACATAGCAGCGTTTCCTGAGAAGCCTGGAGAAGAGCAGAAAGGCAGAGATGGCCCCACAGCCCAGGACGCAGGACCTGTGTCCCTGTGCCAAGGCCTGGAGGAGGCTGCAGCCCGGCAGGTGCCAGGGCAGGAGGCAGCCGAGCCTCCTGCCAGGGGGACAGCAGCAGCCCACGAATCCTCACCTGTGCCACAAGCCGATTCTCATCATGGAAGTGGAAGAAGAAGGGCAGCAGGCTCTTGCGCAGGAGTGTCATCAGGGCCTTTTTTTCCTTTTCCCTTTCTGGAAGAGTCACCAGTGTTCGGAAGAGCAGTATGGAGAGCAGCTGCACCTGGCTATTGTTCTGTATGGAAGGAAGAAAAAAAGACCTCAGCACTGAGGCTGCACGGGGCTCAGCTTGGCGCAGGCCTGCAAATCCACAGGGCACAAAGTGTCCGGGCAACACCCAGTGGCCGTGGCTGGGAGCAGTGAGCCTTACATGGTCAAAGAGTGGCAGGAGGGCCTCAAGCAGCTGCAGTGTGATGGGGCTGGGCATCAGCATGTCATTTTCCAAGATGATAAAGCTGAGTAGCATGACTGTCATGAAAACTATCTCTCCATCTGAATCCCACAGGAACTCCACAAGACCTTCAGTCAGGCTCCACATTTTTTCAGTCTGTGTGGAACACAAGTTTGAGAAACGCCATCCTGCTGCCGCAGGGCCCAGAGGCCAAAGGCCTGTCCCGAAGCACTCGGGCAGCTGAACTGGAAGCCAGGAGAGCTGGGAGCAGCTGCCCCAGCACTCAAAGCCCTGCCAAGCCCAAGCGACTGCATTCCCCAGCTCAGCCTCAGCCGCTGCCCCCTTCTCACCATGGAGGGCTCCTCAATCAGCTCGAGAAGGGCCCTGAGCGCCAGGCGACACCTCTCCCTGCACTCGCTCTGCAGCTGCCTTGACAAGATTTGCAGGACTTTGTTAGCACCATGTTCACTCAAGTCCAGGAACTCGAGGACCTGAAAGGCACAGGGCAGTGACAGGGACCTGGCCGGCTGGAGCCCAGAGCCACACGGGGCTGGGCCCAGGCAGCAGCACAGGGCGCGGGCACCGAGAGGGCAGAGAGCTGGGAGGCAGCTCAGCCAGGCAGCGCTGGCCATCAGGCTCACCTCCACAAGGAACGCCAGGGCGGGCAGCTCCCAGCGTGGCTCCTGTGTGCTGAGTAGCCGGAGCAGGTAGTGAGCGATCCGGGAACACAAGGGGATGGAGACACAGCACATCTCCCTGGCAGGAGGAAAAGGAACCAAGACTGTGGGCCAGAGGGACAAGCCTCTGCCAGGACTGATACACAGAGGTCTGGTGTTTCCCCAGCATCCTGCAAGGGGCCCTGGGCTATTTGGGAGGCAGCTCCTGGTGGGCACCCTCCTCTCCCAGCCTTTTCCAGTCTGCTTGGCCATCCCTCGGTGACAAGGCCCTCTGGCCCACAACCTTGGGGACTGTGTGGAGCTTCCTGGGCACGGAGCACAAATGTCAGAGGAAGTGGGGAGAAGGGGGTCTCACCTGGCCAGCAGAGCCACGGCATAGTGGTGGGTGTCAGCACACAGCAGCGTGTCCCAGCCACAATTGCATTCCATTGCCACCACCACATCCTCGTGCTGCATTCGGCAGAGCAGGGACTTCAGGGTCCTCACTGCAAATCTGCGTGCACAGCAAAGCCCAGGTCACGCTGGGAACACTGGCTCTTGGCCAGGGACATGGCAGAGACAGGAGGAGTAGGATGGAGCACCTGTTGGGGCTGGTGGCAAGGCCGTATTCCTCCTGGCATTCCTTCCAGAATGCATCAACCTCCTCTGGCATATCCAGAGTGCTCAAGAACACTTGGGAGAGCAGATGTACAAAGAAGCGAGGGAAATACACCATCACCATATGTGGGACACAGGGCACCTGGAGGATCTTCCACATCACCACAGTTGCCTGCAAAGGACAAAGACCCCGAGACAGGGCTCAGTGCCGAGGTGTCTGTGTGGCAGGGCCTGAGCAGGGGAGGGAGAGGCTCAGAGACATGCAGGGGGAGCACGGGGCCTGGTGAGCCTGAAGCTGCCCCTGGGCCAGGTTTCAACCCAGTGCCTGAGGCAGGGAGATGCAGTGGGGGAAGGAGGATGGAGAGCTGCTGGAGAGGCAGCCTTGGGGCCAGCAAAGGCCCGTCACAGAAACTCACAGCCAGGACAAAGACACCCGTTTTGTCCCCATCGGAGGTGCATGTGCTTTGCTCTGGCCAGCTCTCCAGGACATCCAGGAGTATGAGCAGCGCCGGCTCTGCAGTCCTGGGCGAGCACATGATGCTCTTCCACATGGTCAAAGCAGCTCTGTGGGGTTAGAGCTCTGTCTCAGGGGGGTCTCAGACATAGCACCATGGCCTGGGCAGCAGTGGGGACCTGAGCTGGCTGCCAGCTCTGCCTCTGCCCCATGCCACTCACCAGCAGCACCCAGGCAGCCCAGCCCTGTGGGGACAGGCCCCTGAGGGGCAGCGAGGGAGCACGGCAGCAGGCTCGGGGACTGACGTGCTAGGGCTGGCCAATGGAGCAGCCAGAGGGCCCTGGAACTCTCTGTTGGTCAGACACCTGGGACAGGCTGTACAGGGTGATGGGCTGGGGAGCCCTGAGCCCTCTGGGCAGGTGGGGCCCATACCTGTCACAGGACGGGGCCACACGCAGGAGCGTCATGACCACGTCAGCGGGCTGTGCTTCCGTGAGATCCAGCAGGGTCCTGTTCAGCCTGTGCTCAGCAAACTGATTGGCCAGGAGCCACTGGTGGATGTACCTGACCAGGGCAGGAACCTGGAGAAGGCACAAGGAGACTTGGAAAGCTGCCAGAGGGAGGAATGTCCCCAGCAAAATGCTTCCCTTCCCACCATACTGCCATGGCCTCAAAGGCTTCCAGTAACCAGCAGGTGTGGTCAAGCAATTGCTGGGAGGATCAAACCCTGGCCACAGGCGGCTTACTTGCTTTGGATTGGTAAAGCCCTCCTCTACGAGCATATCCAGCAGGGCAGCACTGGTCTTGGTTTTGAAGATGTGCGAATATGCTCTGAGCCCAGTGCCCATGGGGCTGGCCTCTTCCTCCCGAATTCTCCTCATGAATTGGCAAACCAGCTGTAGGAGAAGGGCAAGAAGCCATGGATGTTGCAGGGAATGCTCCAAGCACGGTGCCAGCAGGCCCAGCCCAGGTGGGAATGGCTGCAGGTACATGGGCTGTTCTGCGGAAGAGGCCGCGGGGGGGGTCCTGCTCTTGTGTGCGCTGCAGGGCTGCACCTGGCAAAGAGCGAGCGCAGCCAGAGCTGAGGGGCTGCGGGAGAGGCCGGAGAACACAGCCCAGCCCTGCACTCCCCAGGCAGGGACAGCCCTGGGATGGCTCAGGGGATGGAGCACGGCCCCTGCAGGGTGTCTGCCTGGCCCCTCTTCTGTCCTGTCCATGGGCATGTCCCCAGGGAATGGCATGGAATGGAATGGGATGGGATGGGATGGGATGGGATGGGATGGGATGCAAAGGCACCAAGCTGGTGCAGGCACCAACCCTGTGGCCCAGCTCTGGCACTCACCCTCCTGCGGCAGCTCAAGTGACACCACCTCTTTGGTTTGATGTGCTGGGGCAACTCCAGGGCCTTCTTCCTCTTCTTCCAGCCAGGCCAGCTTGGGCACTCTTGGGGGTCTTTGCTCCATGTCAGTGACTGGATTTGTGGCTACTTGCAGGAGAGATGCCTCGGAAAAGCTCCAAGTTAGCAAGTCCTGCAGTCCTGTCTGGAAGGCACCTTCAAGACAGAAGCCTTGGAAAGGCTACAGGACAGAAAGTCCTGCACTGTGGTCTCGAGGGCTCCTGCTACAAGGACAGGAGACTCCTGTCAAGGATTGTGGTCTGGCCTCGAGGGCACCGGTGGCAGGGATGGGAGATGCCTCTGGGGCACCAAGTTCTGTGGTCTGTCCTCGAGGTCAGCTGCAGGATTAACGCCTCGGAAAGGCTCCGGGTCAGACAGGAACGAGTGTGCTGTGCGGGGGCTCCTCACGGCACCGCTCTGTCCCATTCTGCCCCGTCGTGTGATCCAAGCGCTGTGGCGTGGTCTTGTCACCACCAGCTCCTATGTGTCACAAAGGGCCCTTGGACACCCGTTCCATGCCACAGTGACCGTGCTGCACCATGTCACAAAGGGCCCCTGCACACACCCTGCCCTGCCCTGGGGCTGCCCCCAGCCAACCCAAAATGGCCCAGCTTGGAAGGAATCTCTCACCCCAAGTGTCTAAGACAGCCCAACAGGGTCTTTAGGAATGGCTCAGTCCATCAGCAAATGCTGCCCTGCTCTGTGGGCTCAGTGCAGCACAAGGAGCCCCAGGGTTGCCAACGCAACCGCGCTGGGAAGGGCACAGGACCTTCCACAGAAGCTGGCACGGCCTCCTTGGGACACGTCCCAGCTGGTAAACATCCTAAACCCACGGGTGTGACACAGATAGGGAACGTGTGGGCCAGGGCACCAATGGTGCTCTGACCCTTTGGGGCCTGGGGAGCGCTGATATCAGCAGGTGTGGCAGAGTCCCAGCCCAAGCAGAGCGGCCACCCCCGAGCCCTGGCAGCGCTGGTGCCCATCACCTGCCCCAGACACCTGTGCCCCCGGGGGGCTTCTGTGCCACAGGGAGCCAAAGCCCACGTGAATTGGGGGCTGTGCTCCTTCCTGCAGGGGCTGTTGGCAGCAGCACCTGGAGCAACTGCTGGCAACACTTGGTTTCTGTCAGAAGCTCTTACTCCATGCTGAAATTATTTTCTCATTGAAGTAATTTCCTTCAGCACAAAAACACCTTAGTTGCAAAGGCTCAGAAGGACCTGTCATTTAACACTCCTCAATTCAGGAAAGTTTTACTTCCCATTGGTCAACTCACATAGTTCCAAAAAGTTGCAAACTTCCCAAATTCATTGGGATGGTGAAGGTGAAGAGTTGGAATTTTGCTTCCCTTCTCAAAGCAGCAATTCATTTGCCTTAATGTCATCCACTGAGAGTCACTTTACAGAACATAACACTGCACAGAGGCAAGAAAAGGCCATTCTTTGGTTTGCAAATGGTTTTCTGTGAAGGGATGATAATATCCTAATTCTCTTAAGGATAAAAGCTCTCAAGAAATGAAAGTCCACTCAGTGTTACAAAAGTAGCCCAAACAAATGAGTAGATGGCAAAGGGGCTAATCCTCCCCCTGGTACAGATATCCAAGTGGCCAGTAAAGTACAGCTCTCCTCTCTTGTTCCCTTTAGAAGAATCAGGACCATGAACAGGAAAAATCACAGATATTCTTTCTGCCCTCCGTAATCAAAGCTGTGTGCCAAACCACAGATGCTGCCTTCAAACTGACTCAAATTCCAGCCTAGACCTCTCACCTTCCAGACAACTCCTCCTCCAACAGCCCACCAACACCAACCTCCCCAAACTCCCCCACAGAAGCCCTCAACACCCCACCAGGACCCCCAGCTGTCCCTGTCCTTCCGCAGAGCTTTCCCCCCTCCAGCAGATGCCCTGGTTCCCTGCACATGCCGTGGGATGGCACTCAGGAGGATCTGCTGCAAGGCCTTCCCCGGGGGCAGCTCAGGCTGCCAGGCCTGTGGTTCCTGGATCACCCTTCCCACTGAGCCTTCCTGGGCACGGCTGTTCCATTGGCACCTCTGCGCTCAGCTCGGACTGCTCCACTCAGCCAGGGCTGCTGGTAAAGGATCCAGAGCAGCCTGGCCAGCTCTTTCTCCAGCTCCCTCTTTACTCTCCGGGCAGGTAGAACATCCCACAGGAAAGCAACTGGTGCCACAAGGAGCAGGGGGCCTCAGGCACCTTTGGCAATGGAACAAGGCCTTTGTTTGACATTAGTAAGCACAAGCAATTCACAATAGTATGCAAGTGCTTAGTGCAGACAGACATAAGTGCTAAGCACCAGTTAGCATAAGAAAAACCTGGCTGGCCTAACTTGACATGAGAGTGACTTGACAAAAACCTTTAGACATAGTCTGCCAGAAGAACTAAGGGCAAGCAGGGAATCAGCCCAGTGCAGGGAAGCCCTGAGGAAGACTTTGTGATGCTTTAGGGCATGGTGACCGCTCCTGGCCAGTGCCTGGACATCAGCTTCAAGTCTAGGAATCTGACACAATGTATTTCTAACCCCCTGCCTATCGAATCACCTCAGCAGTGTACAGATAGATGGTATTTTTGATACAATTCCTACATTAACCCACTGAAATGTATACATGGTGGAAAAACATTTTAGTGGGGTGCAGACTCCTGCACTCCTGCCAGGTCAATAAAAGGGCTTCTGGCAGACAATGCATTTGTCTGCTGATTTCTTTGAATAAGGGAGAGGCCTCAGGACTGCTGTATCCTGAGGGAACACCCTTGGCCTTGACCTGTAGGCACCTGCACAAGCTTAAAATCAGCGGCCTCAGCTACCATGACCTCTCTTGGCCAGCATCCTGACGTGGATGCAGGGCTGCTGCGAGGCACTGCTGGGACCCAGCGGGACAGGACCGGCTGTCTCGTGTCCACATAGCACCCCTGACACAGCCAGGGCCATCCCAAAACCAGACAAACACTCACGTGTCAGCAGAGGGGAGCAAGGAGCACTGGGCTGCTCTCAGGGTATCTCAGCTGGCCTTGCTACACAACATGCCCCCATTTTAAGGCCTGCTGATGCCCAGCTGCCAGAAATGCCCACCTTGTTCTCTCCAAGATGCACAGGGAGAGCCAATGAGCAGGATGCCTTGGGAGGCAAACCTTCCAAGCCTTTTTTGAGGCCAGGGACACACCAAGATCAGCCAAGGCTCTCCACGCTGCCTGGCCCACACAGCCCGGCTCTGTGCTGGCCCTGGGCCACAGCAGCTTCCACCATGTAGGAGGCAAATGCATATTGCCAAGAGTTGAAGCACAACAGACAGGGAAAATGTGAAAAGTGTGTGTGTAAAGGCCTTTTAATTCACAGCTCTCAAGGAGAGCTTTGGGGCTCGTGGCTGGACAGAGATGCTCCTGCTCACACCTTTGTCCAACGGGGGGAACACACCCTACTGCAGGTGCTTGGGTTGGTCTCTGCAGGTCCAGGTGGATGCCAAACCTGCTCTTCACAGCCTTCTCCCTTGCCCTGCCCCTCTACCAAGTGCAACAGACCTCAAGGACTGAAAGGAGCACAGCGAGCCAAAGGGGGACACTTGCACCTACCTCACTGGAGCTCCCTGGAAAGCACTTTCCTTGAGAAGCAAGCCCCTTTCCTCCAAAGGCATTTCCCCAAATGTGCAGATTTCCAGGGAAACACCAACACACCCTTAAGAAAACCTGGCAGGGCTGAATGACTCCAGGTCCTTTCAGGACAGGCACTCCAGCTCCAGCTCATATTCCCCCAAGTGTGTTTCCAGGTGGATCGTCAGAGGTGCAGCCCCAGGCCCTCTACAAACACAAGCTGCCCGCTGCCTCTTCACCTGCCTCAACTCCTGCCTGCACTCACAGCAGCAAAACCAGGCTGTTCCCAGCCAGAGCCCAGAGCCCTGTCCTCACAGGATGCTCTTGCAAGCACCTTCCAGGACTCTGCTGTGCACTCAGAGCTTTTCATTCCCACTCCCAACAGGCTTTGGAATGCCGAGCACAGCCTGGCTGGCTCTGCCACCAGCACAGCCCAAACACAGGCGGAGGAAGAAGCAGCAGGGACTGTTTTGCGGCCATGCCTAAGAGAAACTGGAAGGGTGCCCTCCCCCTGGTCTCATTTGGTTGGCATTCTGACTGGGTCTGAGCCTGGGGCTGCCATTCCTCACTTGTGGGGACCAGAAGCACACCTGGGATCCCGGCACTGCCTTACAGCACTCCGGGCACTGGCACAGTCGCGTGTCCGAGTCTCGAGCACTGTGCTGCTGCTTCATTATCTCTTAGGCACGCCCAACGCTCTCTGTTAAACCCGAATGGTCTCTGGTTCTGCCCTCTTCCTGATCCTGTGCAGGGACGGAGCACTGCTGTGCTTTCAGGAAGCTGTTCTTGAAACCTTCCAGCATTCCAAGCTCCTTTGCCCTCCATGGATGCTTCCATGGAATTCCTCACAGCTGGGTTCAGAGCATCCTCAGGTTGGCTCTTCCAAAGTCCAGGGGCTCCATCTGTAACTGCACAGTGTTGTGGAACTGGACCTTCAGCACAGGGACCTTTCCAGCCTGATCTGCCCTTGTTCCTCTGTGTCTGTGCACAAAACACGGCATGGAAGAGAACAGCAGGAGGAGCCTGTGTGTCCCAGGGCTGTGGATTTGCATCGCTCCAGCTCCACAGAGATGCAGGTAAAGCGAAGAAGCCAAACTGTTTATTATTGGAAGGCAAAGCAAAGGGATGAGCTGGAATGGAAGAAAGGGGATGGGCAGATGTGGAAATGCTCTGCAGCCACGGGATGGAGTTTCTCTGGCTGGCACACCCTTGGTGGCCGAGGGCACACACGAGAGTGGCCGCGCCCTGATCTCTGCCGAGACCGTCTAGGGTGGCGGTAATCGCTACGGCGTGGGTGACACAGCAGGAGCACAGCACGAGAAATCAGAGGTGAAGGAAACAAGGAAGGATCACTTGTCTGAATTTCCAAGGAGGCTTTGTCTGAGTTTCCAAGGAGGCTCTATTCCTGAAAGGGGTCAGGTGCAAGTCACAAGGAAAATGGGTCTGACTAGTGTTTTTAAAGAAGGGATGGTGCAAGGGGTGGATACAACTCTCATCCAATGAGGGGATCTTAGGGGAGGAACAGATCACATAGCAACCCCAATAAGAATCATTCAGGGGAGGGAAGAAGCCTCAAAAAGCAATCAGCCATCGAGACATATCTAACTGACACAGAACATTCGAGAATACAAGGGGAGTGACTAGAGAGACTGACGAGAGTAAGGGGTAGTACAACTGAGATTGACAAGGCTTATAAGGGAATGAGGGGAGGAGCAGGGAGACTGACACACTGATGGGCAGACAAGTGGTGGGAAAACTGTGGTAAACAAGTTGGGACTGAAGCATTAAGGGGAACAAAATGGGGTACATGGGAGAAACCATTGGGGTACATGGGAGAAACCATTATAACTGACAAACATAGGAAATCTAACTTTTATGTTAAAACACCTGTAAAACACCAACTACCACAGGTAGGGTCTGAGGGCTGGAGGGAGGGAGCTGTCAACAGGCAGGGAGAAGGCAGGAGCTATGGGAGCTTCCCACAGACTCAGCTGTGCCAATCATCAGCTGTGCCTGGAGCTCCAGCTGGTGTCCCCTGGTCTCCAGGTGGTCTCACTTTCCAAGGGATCTGGAGAGACCTCTAAAGCCAGGCTGTGGAATTTGCAGTTTATTGCAAAGTGTGTAGGACCTGGGCCCTGCTCAGAGCTGCCAGATGCAGCTGGAGCAGGCCTGAGAGAAGTACAGAGAGTGGTAAAGTGAGAGAAGGCAAGAGCGTGGTAAAGAGATGAGAAAGAGAGAGAGAGAGGATGAGAGAGCGAGGTTCTCGTTACAATATAATAAAACATCTTCTGTGTTGAATATTCTAATTCTCACTAACCAATCTAGTACAAGATACAAATCCTATGGCATTTACATACAGCCTATAAGAATCATTACATCACCATACTGTGTTACATTTTAAACCCTAAAAACTCCTCTTTGGACCCCTTCTGCCAAGCTAGTGGGGTCTGCTCTAACCCTTGGAGCTGTCTGCCAGCAGAGGGAATTGTTTTATCAAAAGGGGGTTACCTTCAGTTGGCCATACCATTGTTTTCCAATTGTTCAGTAACTGAGGTATCTCAAAGCTTGCTTTCATTTCAATCTTGCTTATAGTTTCAATATCCTCAAAATCTTTTGAAAGGCAATCATATTTATAAGGCTTTCCTGTTTCATCTTCCCCAGCAATTCAGTTTGTTTTATGGCTTAATAATGTTATAAATAATAAATTATAAAGCCAATCAATAATCAATAATTTTTTTTTTTTAATTTCGCAACCAAGATTCAGTCTCCGATAGCCACAATCAAAGGGACAGCTTCAAGCCCAGGATCAGCGCTGGGTGAACACTGATCTAAACTCTATCGCTTTGGATCCCCTCTGCTCACAAATGTTGTCTCCTTTGGGTTGGTTTTATACAGCTTTTTCCACCTAGGGCAGAGTTTCTCCTATTCTTCTTGTCGCTTCACATATTTATGTAGATTCCTTTTCTGTGTGCTGGGCTGGACAGAACTGTTTCTGGGAAGTGATGAATGCTGATCGTCAAGTTACAGGAACGTGGCATTGGGATTCACACCCTTGAAGACTCTGACTATCTTGATCATAGACACTGAGTATTCATCGCTTGGGTGTCTCTGGACTGTCCTGGGAAAGGGCCCATCTCTGCACAGAGCCACGTCTTTTTGTTTGCTAATTAGTTTTTTCTCTCCACTGCCATCTGTGATTTCTCAATTTGTGAAGCAATCTTGTCCCCGGCTGCAGCTTGTGGTTTTAAATCTTTAAGAATTTTTTTGTACAAGCACAACTTATTTCACATATATTTTACACAGGCACAAATTATTCCATAACATATATCACAATAAGGTGAGGAATTAATGGATCTTTAACTTCCGCTGGAAGGCAGGCACATGGATTCAGAGCTATCACACACTACTAGTGTGTTTTTGGGCTTACTTTAATAATGGTACTTGCTGTGAGGAAATGACACTAGGGCACTTTTCTCCCAGCCCTTCACCCAGCTCTTTGGGTCTGCCCCACCAGTTTTCAAAGGGTTCAGATCCACTCTAAATGCCAATGATATCATACAATGGTTGGTGCTGCTGATAGGCCTGTTCAATTTAGCATTCAGAGATAAGGGAAGATTAACCTGGATAAAACCATGCTGGCACCAACCCCAGAGACCAGGGATGCTGCTGCCCCAGAGCCTGACCCTGCCTCACAGCCCACCTCAGAAATTAACCACCCAGACTGGGTGGGGGTTCTGGTGAAGGAGATGGGCCAGATACTGAAGGAGCACATTTCCCCAGCTGGTGAGAAACGCTCCCCCTGCCCCAAAAAGGAGAGTCTGATGGTGCAGCAGTGGAACCCACAGATGTTACAACCGTCCAGGTTCCAGCTGAACTGCAAGGGTAGTCACAGCCAGCAGCAGTCACCCCTGTGGAAACAAGGAGGTCTAAGATGAAATCAGAGCACCCAGATAAGGATGAAAAAGGAGGGCCCCATAACCCACAGGGGAGCGAATGGTTGAGATCATCACCGAGTCCCTGATGTACAAAAGTCTCTGTAATCTGCACAAAGACATTGTACAACAGGGACGTGAGCCTTATACAACCTGGTTACTCTGTGTCTGGGACCTTTCGCGTACAGGAGTGCACCAGGATGGTGGTGAGGCAAGGAATTTGGGACCCTTGACCCAGGACTCAAGTATGAATCAGATTTTTGTAACGGAGTCAGAGTCCCCATCTCTCTTGGAGCGGCTTTTAATGAGTGTCAGAAAGAGGTTTGTCCACAGGGAGAGAATGCAGGAGCACCACCATAGAATGTGCTGGAAGACCCTCAAGGAAGGGATCCAAGAGCTGACAGAAGTGGCAATATTAGAGGTACTCTTTGGGAGGGATGAACAGCATGATAATGACCCAGACCAAATCAAGTGCACAGGGCAAACGCTGTGGAGTCTGGCAAATCTGGGGCCATCCCAATACACCACCTTCATTGCAATGATTAATGGTGATAGCAACCGAGAGACAGTGGGTTCTGTCACCAACAAGCTTAGAAATTGTGAGAGTGTGATCAATGGCCCCATGCAGGCTCATGTCTCTGGTATGATCAAAGACCTCAAAGAGGAGATGAGGGAGATGAAGGAGGAGGTGAAGAGAAACAGTTCCCATATGGCACCAGTGTGAGTCACAGGCCTAAAAGTCAGAGCCCAACATCCCCCAGCCAGAGAGAGAGGGTACACCCCATGGGCTGACCTGTGGCTCTTCCTCTGTGACCATGGGGAAGACATGGGAAGGTGGGATGAGAAACCCACTTCTGTCCTAGCAGCACAGGTGCATCAGCTCAAGGAGGGAAACCAAAGACTTCCACCAAAATGAAGGTGGGCTCAGCCTCCCATGATCGAGCTACCAGGTGTGATCTGTCAGATTTCCTTGAAAGTACCTCTAGTATGTATGTCCAGGAAAGAAATGATACCTAGGGTTAGAGGGGCCCTGCCTCTAGGCAGGAACGAAGAGGCATGGGGAAAACTGGATCTTCCTGATGGTGTGGATCCAATGACCTGGCACATCAGAACCAGAAAAACACAACGCCTTTGTTGATACAGGTGTGCAGTGAACCCTGATACCATCGTGACATGTGGGGGCAGAACCTGTTTCCGTTGCTGGGGTGACAGGGGGATGACAGCAATTGACCCTGTTGGGAGCCCAGGTGAACCTGACTGGGAAGGAGTGGCAGAAACATCCTATTGTGACTGGCCCAGAGGCCCCGTGGATTCTGGGCATAGACTTCCTCTGGAAAACCTTTACAAAGACCCAAAGGGACTCAGGTAGGCGTTTGGAATAGCTGCTGTAGAGGCAGAGAACATAAAGCAGTTGAACACCTTGCCTGGACTATCAGAAAACCCATCTGCAGTAGGACTCCTGAGGGTGGAAGAGCAACGAGTGCCAATTGCCACCCTGACCGTGCACCGCCAGCAGTATTGAACAAATTGAGATGCCATGATCCCCATCCACAGAATGATCCGTGAGCTGGAAAGCCAAGGGATGGTCAGCAAAACCCACTCACCCTTCAACAGCCCCATCTGGCCTGTGCACAAGTCTGACAGAGAATGGAGATTGACAGTGCACTATCGTGCATTGAATGAAGTGACTCCACTGCTGAGCACTGCTGTGCTGGACATACTGGAACTCCAGTACGAGCTGGAGTCCAAGGCAGCAAAGTGCTTTGCCACTGTTGACATTGCCAATGCATTTTTCTCCATTCCATTGGCAGCAGAATGCAGGCCTCAGTTTGCTTTCACCTGGAGGGGCGTGCAGTCCACCTGGAACCGACTGCCCCAGGGGTGGAAGCACATCCCCACCATCTGCCATGGACTGACCCAGGCTGCACTGGAAAAGGGTGAAGCTCCGGAACACCTGCAGTGCATTGAGGACATCATTGTGTGAGGGAACACAGCAATGGAAGTGTTTGAGAAAGGAGAGAAAATCATCCAGATTTTACTGGAAATCAGCTTCACCATCAAGAAGAGAAAAATCAAAGGACTTTCCTGAAAGATCCAGTTCCTGGGTGTAAAGTGGCAAGACAGATAGCATCATATTCCCACTGAGGTCATCAACAGGAACACCGCAAAGTCTCCACCAATAAACAAGAAGGAAACACAAGTTTTCCTGCATGCCATAGGTTTTTGGAGAATGCACATTCCCAAGCACAGCCAGATTGTGAGCCCTCTCCACCTGGTCACCTGCAAGAAGAACAGTTTCCACTGGGGCCCTGAGCAGCAACAAGCCTTGGCCCAAATCAAGCAGGAGATCGCTCATGCAGAAGCCCTTGGCCCAGTCAGGACAGGACCAGAGGTGAAGAACGTGCTCTACTCTGCAGCCGGGAGCCATGGTCTGTCCTGGAGCCTTTGGCAGAAGGTGCCTGGGGATGCTTAAGGCCAACTGCTGGGATTCTACAGAGGATCCGAAGCCAACTACACTCCCACAGAGAAGGAAGTCTTGGCTGCCTATGAAGGAGTCCAAGGGGCCTCAGAGGTGATGTGCACAGAAGCACAACTCCTCCTGGCACCGCAACTACTGGTGCTGAGGCAGATGTTTAAAGGAAAGGTTCCCACCACCCACCATGCCACTGACCCCACATGGAGCAAATGGATTGCTCTGATCACACAGCGCACCCATATTGGAAAGCTGAATCACCCTGGAATTTTGGAGATAATTACAAACTGGATGGAAGGTGAGAACTTTGGTCTCACTGATGAAGAGAATCAGGAGTAAGTGACAAGGTTAAAGAAGCTCCACCATACAATTAGCTATCAGCAGAGAAAGCACACCTTGCTCTTTTCACTGATGGTTCCTGTCGCATCGTAGGGATGAACTGGAGGTGGAAAGCAGCCATATGGAACCCCAAATGACAGGTTGCACAAGCTACTGAAGAAGGAGGTGGATCAAGTCAACTTGAGGAACTCAAGGCCGTTCAGCTGTCCCTGGACATTGCTGAAAGAGAGAAGTGGCCAAAGCTCTACCTTTACACTGATTTGTGGATGGTTGCAAATGCTCTGTCAGGTTGGCAGGAAAGGTGGAAAGAGGCTAACTGGCAGCATAGAGGAAAACCAATCTGGGCTGCTGGTGAGTGGAAAGACATTGCCTCTTGGGTAGAAACTCTAGCTGTGAATATCCACCATGTTGATGCCCATGTCCCCAAGAGTCAGGCTAATGCAGAACACTGAAACAATGAGTAGGCAGGTCAGGCTGCAAAGCTAGGGGTGTCAAAGATAGAGTTAGATTGGCAACATAAGGGAGAGTTATTGCTAGCTCAATGGGCCCATGATGCCTCAGGCCACCAGGGCAGGGATGCCACCTATAAGTGGGCACGAGACCGAGGGGTGGGTCTAACCAGGGACAGTATTTCTCAGGTTATCCATGACTGTGAGACCTGTGCTGCCATCAAGCAGGCCAAGCGAGTGAAGCCCCTCTGGTATGGTGGGTGGTGGTCCAAGTACAAGTATGGGGAGGCCTGGCAGATTGACTCCATCACACTGCCCCAGACACGCCAGGGCAAGTGCTATGTGCTGACCATGGTGGAAGCCACCACTGGATGGTTGGAAACCTAGCCTGTTTCTCATGCTATGGCTCGGAACACCATCCTGGGCCTTGAAAAACAAATCCTGTGGAGACATGGTGTGGGAGGATCTTTGTCCATTTGTCCCAGGTGTCCATGGGGTTGGGTTTCTTACCTACATACAGGCAGTCATTTGGTGACAGGGGGACTCCCACCTAGAATGTTAAGAGCGTATCGTCTACGCTTTCCATGGTCATGCAAAGATTGTCTGTCTTTAATGACTTCACCAAAGTGACCCAGATGTTTTGATTTGGCTGAGGGATGGTCCAGCTGGTGGTCATTTGGATACAGATGAGGGTGCTGATAAAGATGATGGCAATGGTGGCACTGGTACTGCTGCGGGGTGCCCTGGAGGGTATCACAGGAAGAATCATACTTCTTCTTTCCCACTGGGTAGTTTTCACTTGTGGATGGTAAAACCACACATTAGTTGACTTATTTTAAGACATCCTTAAATATTCTTAAGTTCCCCCTATAGTTCTTACCAACTCCTCCCAATCACTCCCTTCTCTTTTTTAAGGGAAGTTTGAGGCAGGGAAAAAGAAGTAGTTTCAAGAGGGGAAAGAGGGAGGGGTAGGGATAAAGGGTCACTGGTAGAGGGATGGAAAAGGGAGGGGTGATTGAGGCATTTGAGGTTGACATGGACGTTATCAGTGGGATATATCTATGTGTGATGAGTGTCCTTGCCACAATGTTTGGATATGTGAATTTCTTTTTTCTTCATCTCCAAGAGAAAGCTGCTTCTGTGGCATGGTGGGAGAGGGAGCTGACTTTGTGTTCATTCAAGGGGTCTTCTTCAGATCTGTAGTCTACGTAGGGACTGATAAATCTTCTGGGAATCCACTGGGGTCCTGTATCTGTAGAAACACAAGCATATTCTGTCACCCACATAATGAGAGGCTATGGCCCTTCAACAATTTTAGATTCATGATTCTGGTCAAGTACTGGAGGTCCTTCTTTGAGATGTGTGTACATGTTGTTATGAAAGTGCCTTAAGACAGGGGGGTTTGGTTCTTTGTGAGAGCAATTCGTGAAAGGTATATGACATTAGAATTAATGAAATTCGAATAACGTAAAGTTCTTTGCACAGTCTCTCCTGTATAGAGAGAGCCAGGGGCTATGTACAAATCACAAACGGGAAAGGCACTGCTGTGGAACGTGCCTTGAGCTGTTTTATTTTTCAGCATCAGTCTCATTACATGGTTATGACAATGGGAAGATGCCAGCAGCTAACATCCCAAGCAGCAGACCAAGAACTTAATAGTACAACTTAATTTATAAGTTTTTTAACCAATCCCACAAAGCAAAAGCATATTGACAGCAGTTCTATCCAACCACTATAAGCACATGTACCTTTGGTAAAACCAATGCTTGCTTATTTTGAATACAATACCTGCTTGTAAGCTTTAAAACACAATGCACAGAGCTCCATTATTAAGCTTCAAACTTCCTAATATCTTGCCAGAAAAACTTTTCTGTATCTTAGGGAGTTATTCTAGACAAGCGTTAAGACATAGACCATTGTTCTATTTCTCCTTGCTTTTCTACTTTTTAAATAATTTTTATGCTGGCCTATCTCATGGCTACTGCTTAGCTCTAATCACAGTTCTGCTGTCTCTGAGGCCTGCCTTTTGCAGCTTCCCCAAAACCCTCTGATTTTGTGGATTCCCACACTGAACACAAGTTCAGCTATTTTAAATCAAATGCTCACTGATGTAGATAGTATGAGACATGGTACACTACAAAATAGAGCTGCTATAGATTTTTTGCTGTTAGCACATGGACACAGGTGTGAGAATTTTGAAGGAATGTGTTTTATGAACCTGCTCTCTTCCATTCACAGGAAACTCAAACAACTAGAAGACAACATGAAGAAATTAACTCTGAATGATTTGGGCTTGGATGAATGGTTTGAGGGATGGGGAATAACTGGATGATTGAAAGATACCTCAAAGGGAGCTTTGTTATTACTAGTAGTTATTATTATATTGCTTTGTATTATTGCATGCATAGTGAAATTGGTGACCCACTTGGTAGAAAATACAGTGAAAAAGGATTTGGCTGGTGCAGGAAGAAGAAGAAGAAGGGGGAATTGTAGCAATGTATCTGAACAACTTGGGCCACACTGTGCATGAGCCATGTTGCTTGTAGTCGTTCTTATCAGAGCCCTCTGGAATTCATCAAGGTTACTAAGACAGAAACTGTGCTAAATGAAGAAAGAAAAGGCTGAGAAACAGAATACCAAGACCACAAGAACTCAATAACAGAGGGCTGTGAACCACCTGAACTGTAACAAGTCACATACTCTGAGAAGTGCATGCAGAACACAAGGACAAGAGAGAGGCTCCAATGAAGAAGAGCGTGATCAGTGTATGCAGTAGGGTTAAAATGTATAAATAGGTGCATAATGTAAACAATAAATGGCTTCTGCTTAATCATACTGGTTAGTAGTATGGGAGCCCTGTTTTCCCACAATGGGTGCCTGGGAAGGAGAGAGGATTCTTTTCCATAAAAAGGAAAGCACTGAGGCAGGAGCAGGAGACAAGTGATCCTTGCAGGCCTGGGGCCTCATTGCTTCCTTGTCCCTGCTCAGCAGCCTGGCAGGGGCCGCCCCATGCTCCTGCCCTTGCCATTGCACATCCCCACATGCCAGTGCCCATCTCGGCAAGAGCCCTGAGCAAGGAGGGAGGGACAGCATCTGCCTGCCCAGGGGCTGGGGCTCAGGCCTTGGCCCTTTGCATTCCTCAAACACATCCAGCTTTGCTCAGCACCAGAGACACCTTTGCCTTGTTTGTCCCCAGCTGTCATCACTGCCTCCAGTGTTCTGCTCTAACTGGAACCTGGGGACACTTTCTCAGTGGGACTTATTAACTTTTAGAAACTTTGGAGTTTCAATTTAATTTTAAATTCTTGAGAAGTTTTTTGAACACTCTCTCAGAGATTGAGTCTGATGTAAACAACACCAAATCCCTGAGGGGCTCATTAAAGTCATTCTGCTGTGTCTGTGCTGCTGAGCTTTAAAGGAACAGCTCTTCCCAGGGCCAGCTCCTCTCCCAGCCCAGCAGGGCTGAGGGCTCTGCCTGCAGGCACTGAGGGGACAGGAGCCAGGCAGAGACAGGCTGAAGGCAATCAGGATTGGGAAGACATTGAGCTGAGACTTCACTTGGAGAAAGCTCTTCACAGCCCTGTGCATGGTGAGTGTGTGGGTGCAGGGCAATGTCCCCTGTGCTCCTGGAGGGATCTCCTGAAGCCAGCACACCCCACAGCCTAAGGGATGTGTCAGGAGGACTCTCCCAGTTTCTCTGTGACACAGGAGCAGGAGGAGGAGGAGGAGGATGTGCTGCAGAGCGGGGCTGCCCTGGGCACCGTCAGAGGGACAGGGCAGGACGGCTCCGGCTGCCAGGGATGGCTGCAGGGGCTGAAGCTGGGGCTGCAGCCAGAGCTGCCCAGGGCTGTCCTGCAGAGCAGCTCCTGCAGCCCTCAGGGCTCTTGGCCAGCCCAGGGCATGTGCCACCTGCCAGGGGCAGCTCTCAGCCTGCCTGGCAGCTCCCCATGGACGCTGCAGGGGAGAAGTTGGGGGTGGAAGGAGCCACCCTTATCAGGGCAGATTCCTCCTGCTCTGGAGATAGTGCTGCATGGCCAGGGCTGCTCTCAGCTTTCTCCTCAAGGGAAGGGAAAGGGGCTGTCAGCTTTGGCTGTGTCACTGACGCTCCTGTACTGTCAGCCTTGGCATCAGCAGATGGGCCTCAGATCTCCCTCAGAAACGGCCTCCTCAGCCTCCTCTCCCTACAGACAGCAGCAGCAGCACCTTGGCTTGCAGCATCTCTGTTTGTCTGGCCTGCCCTTAAGGCCCTGCTGCCAGGGAGATGCCCCTGGGAGTGCCCTGTGCTGGGAGGGGTCTGCAGGGCAGAGCTGAGACCCCAGGGCAGGGCTGGGCTCTGGCAGCACTGGCAGGGACAAGGCTTGGATAGAGCGAAACAGCTCCCAGTAGGCACAACTCCAGGCAGCAGAGAGCCAGACCAACCCTTGGTATCCCATCCTGTTCAGGTGCACAGGGAAAGAGAGAAGGATTTGGAGAAATTTTTTTTTAACTGGAGTGTTCAAAAATTCCACATTATTGTTCAACCGAGTTATAAGTGCAATCATCCTGAAATAGAGAGAGGTGAAATGAGCAAAAGGCACCTGTGTGGGATGCGTAGGTCTGATTTCACTGGGGCACAGGGAGCCCTGTTTTCCCTCTGGGCTCCCCGGTGCTCTGGCAGAGAGCAATGCTGAAGATGAGGCAGCAGCCTAAACCTGAGCTCAGAGATAAAAATGTTCCGCAAAGTTCCCCCAAAAAAAGAAGTAATTTTGAGGGGATTTATAATAAAAAAGGATAAGTATGACACAATTAATTCTTTCCCAGCTTATCAGTGTCTTCTTTCAACAGTGCACCATTTCCAGAGCGAAGAAATGTCCAACAGCAGCTCCATCAGGCACTTCCTCCTGCTGGCATTGGCAGACATGCGGCAGCTGCAGCTCCTGCACTTCTGCCTCTTGCTGGGCATCTCCCTGGCTGCCCTCCTGGGCAACGGCCTCATCATCAGCGCCGTAGCCTGCGGCCACCACCTGCACACACCCATGTTTTTCTTCCTGCTCAACCTGGTCCTCAGCGACCTGGGCTCCATCTGCACCACTGTCCCCAAAGCCATGCACAATTCCCTCTGGGACACCAGGGACATCTCATACTCAGGATGTGCTGCACAGGTATTTTTCTTTGCCTTTTTCATTGCATCAGAATTTGCATTTCTCACCATCATGTGCTACGACCGCTACGTGTCCATCTGCAAACCCCTGCACTACGGGACCCTCCTGGGCAGCAGAGCTTGTGCCCACATGGCAGCAGCTGCCTGGGCCAGTGCCTTTCTCAATGCTCTGCTTCACACAGCCAATACATTTTCCCTGCCCCTGTGCCATGGCAATGCCCTGAGCCAGTTCTTCTGTGAAATTCCCCAGATAATCAAGCTCTCCTGCTCACACTCCAGCTTAAGGGAAGTTGGGCTTCTTGTGGTCACTTTCTGTTTAGGTTTTGGTTGTTTTGTGTTCATTGTTTTTTCCTATGTGCAGATCTTCAGGGCTGTGCTGAGAATCCCCTCTGAGCAGGGACGGCACAAAGCCTTTTCCACCTGCCTCCCTCACCTGGCTGTGGTCTCCCTGTTCCTCAGCACTGACTCATTTGCTCACCTGAAGCCCCCCTCCATCTCTTCCCCATCCCTGGATCTGGCAGTGTCCATTCTGTACTCGATGGTGCCTCCAGCCCTAAACCCCCTCATCTACAGCCTGAGGAACCAGCAGCTCAAGGAATCTCTCAGGAAAACTGTGACTGGATGCTTTTCAGCCCTTTAATTGTCCTATAAGAGCCCTCACAGTGCTTTGCATTGGGAGCCACAAAGGAGCTGGAAACACACCCCTGCTTTGGCTCCTGCTGTCTCTCAGCATTCTCCCTCTGTCAAGGGGCTGCAAGTGGGTCAGGTCCTGGGAAGGGACAGCAGGCCAGAGACCCAAATTAACCAAAGGGATATTCCAGACTGTATGGCCCCAGTTCTGGTATAAAAGCTAAGGAAGGAGGAAGAATAGGGGGCATTTCCTATTTACAGTGTTTGTCTTCTTGATAAACCACCCCAACTGCTGAAGTTCTGCTTCCTAGGAAGTGGCTCAACATTACTTGCTGACAGAAGAAGAGATTAAAATTATTGGGGTTTTTCCTCATTGCTGGTGCCTGTAAAAACTTCCCCTTTTGCTATAGAAAACTGCCTTATCTCATTGCACAATCTATCTCCCATAACACTTTCTTTCCCTTGTGCAGCCAAGGAGGGGAGTGCTAGAGCAGCTTGGTAGTCACATGGACTCCAGCAGAGGTAACCCACCAGAATAAGCCACAGAAGGCCTGCTTTCTTCTGTCAGCAGCTCTCAGTGCATATCATGAGAGGCCAAGTCTGCCCTTAAGTATATTTTAATTTTTTTTCTGCTTCTGATTCTGTTATAATAAAAGAAATGCTCTTATCCACCCCCTTCAATTTAATCATCCCTCCTACTTGTGTGACCCAGAGAAATTGTGTAAGAAGGGAGTCTCAAATTGTGTTTAGGTGAAATAAATGAATATGCAACTACTTTGTAAAAAATTTTATACTGTTCTTATCACAGCAGGAATGAACAGAAATGGGCAGAGCTTTGTGGCTGCCCCAGCTTTGGGATGGGCCCTGGGCCTGGAGCAGGAGCAGCTTTTGAGGACCCCAAGGCCGGGGCTCTTGTGCTGCCCTGGGCAAATGGGATGGCAGCAGGGGCTGCAGAGCTCTCAGCATCTCCTGCACAGGAGAGCAGGGCACCCAGGGAGCCTCCTTTCCCTTGGCCAGGCACCTTCCCCCATGGCTGGGGTTGAGTCCTGTGGCAGCTGCAGCTGCTGCTGTGCCCTTGCCAGGGGCTGAGGCCGTGGGCCAGTGCCCAGAGCAGAGCTGTGGGGCCAGAGCCGGCTGGGCTGGGCTGGGGAGAGGCCCTTGGTGCTGCCCAGAGCTCAGGGCAGCTGGCAGAGCTTGCAGGGAGCTGGGCTGGGCTCAGAGAGCCTGGCCCAGAAACCATCAGTGTCCATCTCAGCCTGGCTGAGCGTGCAGGGGCAGGACTCAGGCCAGGCCTTGTGGGGCAGGGCCAGCGCCTGTGCAAGGCATTGCAAACAGGCAAGTGGCCCAGAGAGGAGGCTGCTCTGTGCCCTTGGTGGCATGGACAGAGCACGGAGGGGGCCCAGGACATTTGTCACTGCCAGCCTCTGTGCCCAGCCCTTGGCAGCCGTGGCTGCCGAGGCCAGCTTTGGCCTGGGCTGAGTTTGGCTGTGGCCCAGCTCCATCCTCCTGCAGGGCTCAGGGCCTATTCCCAGCCATGGCCAGCCCTGGCTGCCTCTCTGCTGGCCAAGAGGCCGACAGAGCCCAGGGCAGGGCTGTCTGTGCAGCCCCACAGGTGCCATGGGCTCTGCAGGAGCAGGCAGAGGTTGCCCAACAGGGAGGCCATGGGGCACAGAGCCCCAAGGCTGCTGTGGGCACCATGGCACAGGGGCCGTTCCCGGCCGCAATGCTCCTGGCCTGGGCTGGGCCTGCACAGGGGCTGGGCCACCATGGCTGGGCCAGCACAGGGCCACAAAGGGGCCACGCAGCTGCTGCCAGGCTGACAGCAAGGCCCGGCACAGACAGGGAATTGCTAAGCATGGCCTGTGCTGGCCAGGCCTGACTGTGCCAAAGGCAGAGCTCAGCTGCCCTTGGGGGCTGCAGGAACAGTCCAGAGCCAAACAGCCTCCATGGCTGTGCTGGAGACCATGGCTGCAGGAGGGAAAGGCAGGGCTGCTGTGGGATGGGGAGGGAGATTTAATTCTAGCAGACACTGATGTGAGGCTTAGGAAGGCTTGAAGAGAAAAGAGCCTTCACAAGCCTCAAAAGGCAAGATGTTACGACATGAAAAACCATCTCCCCCTGGTGAGTGCCCACAATCCCACAATGCTTGTTCTTCAAAATCCACTGGCCCATGCAACTGCACAATGTCCGTTGTACAAGAAGGAGAATTGCAAAGTGACCAGCTCCAGTTGTGCCAACATTTAACCATTCACTGGGCAGTCAGGTGTCACTCTGGCCTCACCAACTACCAGGCACTACAAAAGACACCCCCAGGATACAAGAACACATCTGTGAAGGGGAGGAAAAATATGTTAATGATTTCAGGGAAAGGATTATCATGTGTATGTTTACTCTGTGACAGTCACTGAATATGTATGTAAAATACAAACTGTAAACAGGAACTTCCTGTACTCAGCATGCACAGCTTTGGGAGGAGCTATTCCCCCTTGTGCATCTGGCTGAATAAAGAATGCTGCTTCTTACTACTCACTGGTGTTAAGCAGTTTATTTTATTTTTTTTTTCCAGTTTCAGGTAGCAGTGTCACAATGTCCCCTCAATTCCATGGGGCCCTGCAGTGTCACAATGCCCCTTTGGTTCCATGAGACCCTGTAGTGTCATAAAGATCTCCTTGGCTCTGCAGTGTCATAACTGGACTCCTGGTTCCCTGAGACACCAAAGTGTCACAATGGATCCTTGTTTCCATAAGGTCTCACTGTGTCACAATATTCTCATCAGTTCAGTCAGGCCCCACAGGGTCCCAATGCTCTTCTTGGCTCTGCAGTTTTGAAATGGCCCTTGGTTCCATGAGACCCTGCAGTGCCACACTGGCCCTTGGTTATACAAGACCCCAGAGTGCCACAATGATCCCCCCTTGCTTTCCTGAGGCCCTGAAGTGTCACAATGGCCCCTGGGTTCCTCGAGGCCCTGCCATGTCACAATGGGCCACTTGGTTCCATTTGCCTCACCTGTGTCATAACAGTTCCTTGTTTCCATGAGCCCTTGCAGTGCCACAATGCTCTCCTTGGTTCCATGAGGCCCCGAAGTGTCACAATGGCCCCTTGTTCCCATGGGGCACTCCTGTGTCACAAGGGTCTCCTCGGTTCCACAGAGTGACAATGGAGCCTTGGTTACATGAAGTCCTGCAGTGTCACAATGGAAATTTGCAGGGCTGGAACTCCTCTGCTCTGGAGCCAGGCTAAGCGAGCTAGAGCTGTTCAGCCTGGGCACGAGAAGGCTCCAGGGAGACATTGGAGCCCATTCCAGCACCTAAAGGGACTTTGTGAGAGCTGGAGAGGGACTTTGGACAAAGGCCTGGAGGGGCAGGACAAGGGGGAATGGCCATGAGGTGAAGGAGGGCAGGTTTAGATGGGATATTGGGGAGAAATTCTTGCCAGTGAGGGTGGTGAGGCCCTGTCACAGGTTACCCAGAGAGGCTGCAGAGTCTCCACCTCTGGAGGGGTTCAAGGTCAGGTTGGATGGAGCAATCTGGTCCAGTGGAAGGTGTGCCCATCCATGGCAGGAGATTTGAACTGGATGGTCTTTAGGATTCCAACCCAAGCCATTCTGTGACCCTTGATTTGCCCCTCCCTGCCCTTATTCAGCAGCAGCAGGTTGTCATGTTCCTTTTGCAGCCATTTGCTGCAAGCACAGCGACTGAATTAAATTTGCTCTGGATGTTGCCTGCAGCGCCCATCAGCTCCAGCTGAGCTCTGGCTTTCATGAACACATGAACACATGTTCAGGTCAGATTTCTGAATTCCTCCAGGAGATGCTCAGCACAGGCTGCCTCTGCCCACTCAGTGCCAGCCCCTCTGCCCAGGCCAGCACAGCATCCGTGGGCAGGGGACAGAGGGGCCTGGCCAGAGCTGCAGCTTCCCCTGGATTCCTCCCTGCAGGCCCAGAAATGCTCCCTTGCCCTTCTCCTTGGACATCCCTTTCCACACCTGAGCGTGTCCTGGCTGGCTGGGCTGGCTTGTCCTGCTGCCCCAGCCCCTGATCCCCACAGGGCCCTGGGCTGGCTCTGCTGCTCAGGACACACCAGGTTCTGCTGCTGGCCATGGCCAGGGCTGCAGGGAAGCAGCAGCTCTAGGGGGAAGGCTGCAGAAAGGCTCTGGGCAGTGAGGTTGGAAGGGGCACCCCAGGGTCTGCAAGTTCTCTGGGTGGGAGCTGAGCTTATGAGCCCTTGAGCCCTGCCAAGTGCTGGGGCTGCACCTCCAGAGATGGGACAGATGGGAGCAGACACAAATCATTCCTGCTGCATTCTTTCGTGTATCTGCTTATACAGGTGACCTGAATCCATACATAGAGGAGGTGTTTTGTGTCAGATAATGCTGCAGAGTGTTAGGTAGAGTGAGAAGAATAATATTATTTAGCTGAAAATAATGTTTCATGCAAAATACACAATGAGAAAAAAAGACACATATGATCAGAAGATCATCTGAGTTTTTCAGAGGAGGAGAGACATTTATTGATGTTCCAGTAGTCAAACATGTTCAAATTCTTTCCTCAGGGCTTCCTTGAGATTAGAGGTGACCACCAGAAGCCAAGGCCAACCAGAGCTCTCTTTCCTGGCAGCTTCTGCCTGGGAGAACCCTTGCAGATAGGGAATATTTTAGGGGGATTATCAGTTTTGGCCTTGGGCACCTGGAAAGAGAGATGGTTCTTTTCCATAGGAAGGAAAGCACAGAGCCCCAGTTCTTCAAGAACTGATGAGAATCAGCCCCCAGTATTTCAAGATCAGCTGGACCTGTCCAGTGGCCCCTGGCAGGCCAAACCAGCCAGACCTGTTCCATCCCCCCTTGGTTCCACAAGGCCCCACAGTGTCACAATGTTCTCCTTGCTTTTGCAGTGTCACAATGGCCCCGTGCTTCCATGAGGCTCTGCAGGGTCACAGTGGCCCTTTGGTTCCGTGGGGCCCCACAGTGTCACAATGCTCTCCATGATTCCATGGGGCCTTGCAATTCCGCAATGCTCTCCATGGATCCACGGTGCCCTGCAGGATCACAACAGCCCTTTGGTTCCACGAGGCCCTGAAATGCAGCAATGGCCTCCTGGTTCCACAAAGCCCTGCTGCTTCACACTGGCCCCTTGGGACCATGCGGCCCAACAGAGCCTGAGTGATGGTCTTTGTTCCACAGGGTCCTCACAGTGCCACAAGGATCTCTTCATTTCAGAAGGCCCCACAATTTCACATTGGTCCTCATGGGCCCCACAGTGTCACCAGGGTCTCAACAGGAAGGAAACCATGGAGCCCCAGTGGTTCAGGGGCTGATGAACTACAAGTACCAGAGGCCAAGGTCAGGCCTGTATGTCTGTCCTGGCAGGTTTGGGACCAACTCTTAGACATATGGAATTTTGAATGTGAAATCCTATTTTTGGCCAATTCTTATCCACAGAAAGGAAAGCACAGAGCACCTGCTTTTGGAAGGCAGGTGAGAGCCGGCCCTCAGGAGGGCAAGGCCAGCCAGACCTGTCTGTAATGGCAGCTTTTGTGTTGGAGCAATCATTGGATATAGGACTTCTGGAGGTGGAATCCAAATTTCAGCCATGGGCTCCTGAAGAAGAAGGATGTTTCTTTTCCATAAGAAGTAAAGGGTGGAACCCCAGTGTTTCAGGGCAGAATAAAAGCAACCACCAGAGGCCAAGGTCAGCCAGAGCTGTCTGTCCTGGCAGCTTTTGTCTGGGAGAAACCCGAGCATATAGGGAATTTTTGAGGAGAAATACTAATTTTGGAATCGGTGCCTGTGCAGGAGGGGCGGTTCTTTTCCATAGGAAGGAAAACGCCCCAGTGTCTGAAGGCAGGTCAGACCCAGCTCTCAGGAAGAGAAGGTCAGTCAGACTCGTTGGCAATGGCAGCTTTTGACTGGGAGCAATCCCAGGATATTGGGAATTTTGGAGAGGGAATCCCACTTGGGCTATGGATGCTTGAATGAGAAGGGCAGTTCTTTTCTTTTCCATTTGAAGGAAAGCCCAGAGCCCCAGGGTTTCAGGGGTACATGAGAAGAGACTCTCGACATGCCAAGGGCAGTTGGACCAGTCAGGCCAAGCCAACCAGACCTCTTCCCTGTTCCCTTGGATCCATGGGGCCCTGCAGTGTCACAGTGGTGGTGTCACATTGGATCCTTGGTTCCATCAGGCCAAGATGTGTAACTCTGGCCTCTTGTTTCCATGGGGCTCCACAGTGTCACAATGGTCCCTGGCTTCCATGAGGCTTAGCAGTGTCACAGGGGTCTCCTTGGTGCCGCAGTGTCACAATGGACCCTTGGTTCCATGGGGACTCACAATGTCAGAAGAGTCTCCTTGGTTCCATGAGGCCCTGCAGAGCCCCTTGTTTCAATGAGGCCTCCAAGTGTCATCATGGCCTCCAGGATTCCATGAGGCCCCGCAGTGTTACAATTGACCTTTGGTTCCATGGGGTCCCGCACTGTTCCATGGGGCCCAGCAGTGTCACAATGGCCTCCTTGGTTCCATGTTGCCACACAGTGTGACAACTGCACCTTGGCCTGCCAGGATTGCAGAGTGTCACAAAGGTTCCTTGTTTCCATAAGGTCTTGCAGTGTCACAATGGTCTCCATGATCCCATAAGGCCTTGCAGTGTCACAACAGACCATTGGTTTCACTGAGCCCCACAGTGTCACTATGGTCCCCTTGGCTCCACAAGCCTCTGAAGTGCCACAATGGCCCTTTGGTTCCACAAGGCCTCCAAGTGTAAAAATGGCCTCCATGGTTCCATGAGGCCCTGCTGTGTCACAATGGACCTTTGGTTCCATGAGGCCCCAGAGTGGCACATTGGTATCCTTGGTTCCATGGTGTCAGAATGGACCTTTCATCCCATGGACACCCACAGTGTTCCCTATAGTCCCCTTGATTACACCAGGCCCTGCCATGCACTAATGGCGCCTTGGTTCCAGTGGGTCCCAAAGTGTCAGAACAGTCTCCATTGTTTCATGAGGCCCCACAATGTCACTGTGCTCCCCTTGGTTCCACAGGGCCCCACAGTGGAACAATGGACTCTTGGTTCCATCAGGTTCCTAAGTCCCAATGGTCTCCTTGGAACCGCAGTGTCACAGTGGCCCCTTGGCTCCATGTGGCCACGCTGTATCACAATGGCTCATGGTTCCATGAGGCCATACAGTTTAACAAGGGATCCTTGGTTCCATCAGGCCGTCCTGTGTCACAATGGACCTGTGGTTCCATGAGCTCTCACACTGCCAGCAGCAGTCTCCTTGGTTCTGCGGTGTCACCATGGACCCTTTGTTCCATGAGGTTCTGCAGTAGAACACGGTCACCTTGGTTCCGTGAGGTTCTGCAGTGTCACAATGAACCCATGGTTCCACCAGGCCTTGCTTTGTCACAATGGCCCCTTGGTTCCAAGAGGTTTCTCAGGGTCACAATGGCCTCCTTGGATCCTCAGTATCACAATGGACCATTGGTTCAATGTGGCCCCAATGCGCCCAAATGGATTTTGGTTCCATGGGTTTCTGCTGTGTAACAATGGACCTTTTGTTCCATGAGTTTGCACAGTGTCACAGCTGACTCCTTGGTTCTCTGAGGCCAGACTCTCACCAAATCTCTGAAATATCAGAATAAGTTTCCTTAACACTCATTTGCAATTTCAGAGGGTATCATTTACTCAGGCCAGAGGTCCAACATGGGAAAACTACTAACCTCACATGAATGTGTAATTCTACCAGTGTGTTGCTCATATACCGTTGATAAATGTGAATTACAATTTACCCATTTCCATAAAACCCACCTCAAGTTCCCATATTCCCTCCTGGTTTTCTCTATCCCTGCACCCTTGAGCCAGATGTCTTCTTCTTTTCTTCCAACCATCCTTGCTGTGAAAGCGGCCCTGCATGCCTTGTTCCTGTGATGAAAGTTCACAGGCAGGATAAACATGCAATGAACCCTTTTGGTATCAGCCCCAGGCTTTGTGTGGGCAGGCAGAGGCAGGCAGGAGGCAGAGCTGGCAGCAAAGGAAGGGGACAGCCAGGTGAGGCAGCCGGGGCATGCCGACAGCCTGCAGGGACAGAGGCGCAGGGCAGGGACAGCGTAGCACAGCCTGGGCTGCACAGGGCACAGGCATGTGCAGCAGCTGCAAGACAGGCCTGCCAGAGCCAACTTGGGCAGCACTTTGGCCATGGCTGCTGGGCCTGGGCCTGAGGCAGGAGCAGGAGACAAGTGACCCTTGCAGGCCTGGGGCCTCATTGCCTCCTTGTCCCTGCTCAGCAGCCTGGCAGGGGCTGCCCCATGCTCCTGCCCTTGCCATTGCACATCCCCACATGCCAGTGCCCATCCCGGGAAGAGCCCTGAGCAAGGAGGGAGGGACAGCATCTGCCTGGCCAGGGGCTGGGGCTCAGGCCTTGGCTCTTTGCAATCCTCAAACACATCCAGCTTTGCTCAGCACCGGAGACACCTTTGCCTTGTTTGTCCCCAGCTGTCATCACTGCCTCCAGTGTTCTGCTCTAACTGGAACCTGGGGATACTTTCCCAGTTGTGTCCCTCAGTGGGACCCATAAAAACTGCAAGGAACTTTGGAGTTTCAATTTAACTTTGAGTTCTTGAGAAGCTTATTGAAGACACTCTCAAGGACTGAGTCTGATGTAAACAACATCAAAGGCCTGAGAGGGTCATTAAAATTTTCCTAGTCCAATTATGGAGAAAGATTTCAAGGACCTTGTAAGAAATACACATTCCTATTTTAAGGGATGTATTTTATTTTATTTCTTTTTATATCAGAGGTGATTGCAGCATTCTGTGATTGATATTGATCCAGGGTCTCTCCTCAGCAGCTCTGGCCTGCTCACAGAAGCTGTGCCTGGAGCTCTGACTCAGTGTGGACAACCTTGCTCCACATTGCCCAGCCCCATTCTGTCTGTCCTCACTCCCCTGGGACCTGCTGCGCTTGCAGAGCTGGCTGCACTAAGCCTAAGAGGAGTTTTCACTTTTTGGGATTTTTTGAAGCAATCTGAAACTGCTGAGTTTCCCCACTGCAAACAGACACACTGCTCAGGTGTGTGGCAGTCCCAGGTGCCACCAAAGCCACTGCAGAGCTTCCCTGGGCCAGCTGTGAGGGTGGATCATCAGCCCAGGCTGCACTGGGCCACTGCAAGGGGCTGTGGCCATGGGCACTGCACTGACCCCACTGCTGGGTTTGGCTGCCACAGCCACTGAGAGAAATTAAACTGTCCTTGGAAACACTGGGGAGGACTGGGACATACTGGGGAACACTGGGAACGCTGTGGGAGACACTGGGGCATACTGGGAGTGACACTGGGTGATACTGGGAGAAACTGAGTACACTGGGGATATTGCAGGGAACACTGGGGGACACTGGGGCATCCTGTGGATGACATTGGGAGGAACTGGGAACAACTGGGAATGAACTCGGGTGTGTTGGGATAGATTGGGCTGCACTGGGAGGAACTGGAGGGGCACTGGTGTTGAAGTGGGTTCTTCCTGGGATGAAATGGACTTTATTGGGGTTATACTTGTCTGTACTGGGAATGAACTGGGCTGTAGTGGAAGGGACTGGAGGAGGGTGATTTGGCTGTTCCCACCTACAACGCATCCCATTTGCCAAGGCTCCCGCCCATCAGCAGTTGTAGCCAATCAGCACCTGGGATCTGGGTCTGGGGGCGGTGCCTACATGGGCGCCATATTTCTTTTTGCCTACATCTCCCATCATGCCCTGCGACCCCATATAGCCCCACTGTAGCCAGGACTACAACTCCCGTGATGCCGTGCGCTCCAAAGAACCCCGGGACCTGCCCCCATCTGTCTCATAAGTGTCTCCCTCAGACCCTCCAGGATCCCTCAGTGCCCCTTCAGCGCCCATTCGGGTTCCCTCCAAAAGCATCCCCGGATCCCCTGCATGCTCCCAACCCCACAGATGGCCGGTACAGCCACTTCTGGGAATTCATCTCCTCTCATCCCCCGTGACCCCAGAGACCCTCAGAACACAGTCCTGCGGCTAAAACTCCTGCCGTACCCCGCGTCCTAAGCAGTCCGGTTAGAGCTCCCCGAGCTTCCCTCAAGGGCTCCCGAACTTTTTTCGTTCCCTCGAGGACCTCAAGTCACGGTTAGGACGCAAAAGTGTCCTCCAAGTGCCTTCCCGGACCCCCAAACGCCGCGTTCGATCCACTTCTGGGACTATGGCTCCCACCATGCTCCGCGGCGCACGTCCTGTGCTACTCAAGGCAGGACTTTATCTCCCATCATGCCCCGCGTCCCACTGAGAGCCATTGCAGCTGCGCACAGAACTCCCGTGATGCTCTGTAGCCCACTTAAACCGGATGATACCCGCGCCTACAACTCCCATCACCCCCCGTGCCCCAGAGAGCCCCATTCGAGTCCCTCCAAGTGCACGCCCAGACCCCGAAGGGCCCCAAATTCCCCTCCCTGACCTCCAAGGGCCCCCCTGGACCCACAAGTGCTGCCCCAGACCCCAAACTGTCCCTCAGAATCCCTGAGTGCCCCTCCAAGTGCCCACCCAGCTCACCAAGTGTCCTCCAGACCCTCAAGTTCTCTCTGAATTGCCTCCCCAGACTTAAAACTGCCCGAAATGTGCCCCTGGAATGTCTCCAGTGACCCCAAAATGCCTCCCCCGAGCCTGTAATTTAAAGAGTATAAAAAAAGCTGAGAAAATGACTATGAATATATATAATTACTGTGATAACTAGATATGATTCATGCTGATAAAAATTGAAACAGTAGTCAATATTGATACTGTAATTAATATTTGTGAATAATAAAATAGTTAATAGTTAAAAGTTGTAATGCCAAATAAGAGAGGGAAAGGAGGGGCTACACCCACCCCCCCTTCTCAGCAGATGTTTTCAAGGACCACAGGAAAGAAGCTGAAGATACAGTTGCTAAAAATGAGCAAGAACCCGGTTGGGTCCCAAGAAAATGCTAATTATAAGGGATTTATTGCCTTGATATGTAGATGCAGTGATATGTTAGTCTTCGCTTACATTGTACTGGCTTGGTGCACATGTGTAACCCAAAGGTGAATTAAAGGACAATGAAGAAGACTACAGGGCCTTCATCAGTGACAACCCCCAAAGACTTGTGCGACCACCAAACCAAGTGGTGGCGCATGTGTGATAAGGGTGGTAATGAGGGCGGAGACAGAAAAGTGACAAACCAAAAATAGGAGGAGATGGCATTGACACATGGCATATAAGGGGTGATTTTCACTTGGCAAGCTTGTACGTGAAGTGACAAGGGTCATTGATCCCTGCCCTCCATACCCCATGGTATCTCTTGCTTATGCGCTATTATTTGAACCAAATTATCCCTATATATATTATTTTTTAACTATTCAATTAAAATTGTTGCTACCTTAAATTTTTTTTTTTTTTTTTTGATGGGATAATTGGGCAAACATAACAATTTTGGTGCCGATACCCGGGAGACACTCTTAACTCCGGGGAGGTGGATAGCTTCTGGGAAGGAGCTCCCCACCAGATTTTTAAGTGTTCCCTAGGCTAGACCACTCTGCCTTGGGAAAAGATAGTCTTTTTTACAATAACGCATAAGCAAAGTAGTTTTTGAGAGTGCGCAAGAGAGGCTGACGTCAGAGTGCCGGCTTGTAGGAGAGAGAGTACCTATAGAAAATTGCTTTGTGCACAAAGACTCTCGTGAGAAAAGGAGGCTGTGAGTATCACGAGGTTTTGGGTCGGGGGGCAGCTGTATGCATGTGTGAGTGTGTGTGGAGTGTCTGAGATGGGGGCTGGGCAGTCCCAGACCCCTAAAGCAAGTAGGACCTCCCAGTACCGCGTTTTTGCACCCTCCGAGAGGAGGCCGGCTGGGAAAGGAGGGAAGTGAAAGAAAAGTGAATGAGTGGGGACCCTGGGAGGGTTTGACCCAGGGGGAAGGAGGGGATCCCTGGTCCAGGCACATGTGGGAAGGTCCTTGGGCAGGAGGGATTGACTCAGTAGGGAGACCGAGAGAGTGAATGAATAGGTTCAATTTCCTTGGAGGGGTTGGTAGCAGGCAATTTAGTATGTGATTAGATGGTGAGAGGACGGGGCTAATAGATTGAGAAAGAGGGAGAGAGGAGTGGAACAAGTAGATTGCAGAGGGAGAGATAAGAGTGGAACAGGTAGATTGAAAAAGCAGTGTGACAGAGTAATAAGTGAGGAGTTGAGCCACGAGGTGAGTGTGGGAAACTAAGAGTCTCCTGGCACCGGGGATTTCTTAGTTTGTTGCCGCCAGAAATGGGTCAGGGAAAGAGTAAGTTCCTTGACCCAGGGGCTGCGGATTGTAGGAGAAATTCGCAGTAGTTTGAGGTATCTGGGAAGCGTGAGGGGGGTTCTCGGGGGGGAGCATTCCTCACGACAGCCCACTGGGGATGATAATACAGTTTTTAGATGAATGGGAATCCCGAAGGGAAGAAAATCAAGAAATTCAGAGATCAGTGCCTAAAAGACATAATATAGGAAAAGCTTTGAGTGAGCACCAGAAAAAATATGAGTCACCAGCAGAATGGTTAAAAAGATTAAAAAGAGACTTGCAATTATATTCAAGTATAGATATTGATACTGCAGTAGGGCAGGTTCTGTTAAAAATTCAGTTTGTGACTGGATCTTGCAGTGACATCAAGAAAAAGCTGGAAAAATTAGAAGATTGGCAGGACAGGGGACTTCAAGAGTTACTGAGAGAAACACAAAGAGTGTTTTTAAAGAGAAATGAGAAAAAGCAGAAAGCAGATGCCAGAATTTTAGTGGCAGCAGTTCAAGAAATGCAGGCAGCTTTGAATACAGAAAAATCTGCAAGGAAAAACAAGCAGTGGATGTCAGGATCTATTTTTAGGAACACAAGACCTGTGCATTTTTCCCGCCGCAAGAAAAAACATTTAAAAAATTCTTGCCCCACTTTGAAGGGTGCGGGACCCACCTGTTTTTATTGTCATAAAAAGGGGCACCTGCAAAAAAATCGCAGAAAGAAACAGCAAGATGAGAAAACTTCTCAGGAGAATCAGAGAGGGCAAGAATTTTGTTTAATGAAGAGGACCAAATTACATCCAGAAGAGGCCTTGATAATAAAGCTAAGAGTAGGTCCTCAGAGTGAAGAAGTCATATTTTTAGTAAATAACAAGAGTTTCTCGGTCAACAGTGACAAAATTACCCCAGGGGTGTGAGATAAGTCGTGAGCGAGTTTCAGTAATCGGAATTACGGGAGAGGCTTTCCCTGTTCCTGTAATAAAAGGAGTGCAAATTGAAACAGATGACAAATTTGGAGTAAATGATTTATTGTTGATACCAGAGGCTGAGAATAATTTGTTAGGCAGACATCTAATAACAGCCTTAAATTTACAGATAAAACCCTGTGAAAGAAAACTTAAAATTTATTCTTTAACTGAAGAAGATAATCTAGAAATTAATGACATGGGTTGGCATTCAGGTGAAGTGGGAAAAAGTTGAGGGTGAAGGAGTTTGGTCCCCTTCATCCCTCCTGGTCAGCACAAGCCTGTGAATTTTATGCATTATTCCGTACATTATTAATACTAAAAAGGCAAGAAGGGGCTATTTATACAGACTCCAAATATGCTTTTAGTGTAGTACATACTTTTAGAAAAATTTGGAAAGAAAGGAGACTTATAAACACTCAAGGGAAAAGGTTAATACACGGGAGATTGATAATTCAGATACTTGAAGTTTTAAAAGGCTCAAAGAAAATAGCAGTAGTTTATGTAAAAGAACACCAGAGGGAGGGATATTAGAGTCAGAGAAATAATTTGGCTGATAGAGAAGCAAAAAGAGCGACCTTAAGAAAGAGACATACTGAAATCATGACCTTTTAAAAAAATAAAAATTCAGCAGGAGACACTTTCCCTTCTGCTAGCAAAATTGGCAGCTATAAGAAAATTAAGAGCAACATTTAAAGAGAGAAAATGAGTTTTTCCTGATGGCAAGATTATGATGCCAAAACCAGTGGCACATTAAATCTTAGATAACTTGTATAGACGGACACACTGTAGAACAAGAGCCTTTTGTGATCACTTTTTAAAATTTTATGAGTGTATGAAGATATTTGAAATTAGAAAACAAATTACCCAGAAGTGTCTTACCTGTCAAAAAGTAAATAAGAAAGTATTAAAGAGCCCTCCCTCTAAAAGATGCAAAACAGCCTACAGGCTGTTTCAAAAAATCCAAGGTGATTTTATAGAATTGCTTAAAGTAAGTCAGTAGAAATATTTGTTAGTTATAATAGATCAATTAACTCAGTGAGTTAAAGCATTTCCAGCAGCTTGGGCTACAGTTCAAACAGTAGCTAAAATATTGTTAGAACGTGTAATTCCAAGAATGTGATAATATAGTGAGATTTAAGTTGATTTATATTAACCCTGATTTATTAAGAAGGAACTAAGCATCCTGGAGTGGCTGCGGACCGCAATTCCCTTGAGCTCAGAGGCAGAAGAACGCCGGTAGAAAAAGAATAAAAATACTTTCTGAATCAGTGAGAATGGCCTAAAAAGATTGAAGATCTCCACCAGGATGACCCACCAGCAACATTATTAGAATTGATTACAGAACTGCAATTCCAGAAACTGAGATTGATAACACCTGTTGTTAAAAGAGCTCAGAGACAAAAACGTTAGGAGTGCGGTAAACATAGTTTAAAGTGTCATCCATGGACATGTATTGTTTGCACACTTTGCTTTAACTTATAGTTGAAAGTAACTAAGAGGGAAGAGAAAGAGAGACAATTTATTTGCTTGCTTTGCTATGGTTATGTATTTAGCCAGTTAATTATAGAATGCATTGCTAGTGATTTTTTTTAGATACCTTTGAGATTGGGAGATGGGACCCTTCCAGCAGCAATTAGATTAATAAGAAACTTAAATCAATTAGTTCTTGCTATATTGGCTATAGCACAAATAAGAGAAAGAGCAACTCATAATATTATAGACCAGTGTCTCAAAATTGATAGTTGTTGTAGAGAAGAAGTTTATATACCACATAATAGGCACATTGCAGAGGCATTTTGGTGCTGCAAGTTTGCGTATTGGAGGCGGTGATTTAATAGACTCCCCACCCTTGAAGCAGAAAATAATTAGAAAAATCTTATTGTAGTTGGCACATCCCTAAAATTTTGGAAAATACAGGTTTATGGTATTCCAGCCTAATCTTTTCGCTGTTCTTTTTGTTTTAATTATTGCTTCTTAACCAGCTAGAACTGAGAAATGGCATTTAAAAAGGGACAAGCAAACTCTGTTGGGCTATGGGTACCAAGGAAACTAAAAGCACCAGTGAGTAGATCCCGGGATATCACCTTTGCTACCAAGAAGACTGGCATCTCGGCCTTTGGTTGCAACCCAAGGGGCCTTGAGAAAGGTAGAAAGGTAGATTTCCTGAGGATTATTTTCACTGTGATCATTATGGTACCCTGGACTGTTGGCCAAAGCCAGAGAGCCACACTGGACAGAGTTTCAGCAATGCAAAAGCAAACAAGGCGAAACCCAAGTCCCAGCAGTTTCAACATTTGTAACTATTGCAATCACTCTGTGTGGATTAAGGACAAGATGGAATCTGTGTTTGTAACACACCTGTATGTTAGTTCTGCCTGCTACAATCACAGCAATGTTATAGATGTTTGTATTAAGGAAGGAAAGATGTATTGGGTAGAGAAAAATTTGGGATATAATGGACGAGCTCCTTATCCCCATGGTGATCAAATTTGTCCTCAATATGAAAGACTCTTTTGTTTTGAAAGAGATGGTAATGGAGATGATCCAAGTAAAGGCATGGGAAACCGGGCACTAGAAGAAAAATTGAAAGAGAAAATAAAAGAAGAAAAAGAAACAAAGGGGAATAAAGGAAAAAACTGGAGAAAAGAGTCAACAGAATTGGCTGAATTGTATAAACAGCTAAAACAGTACTACAAAGATTGGGATTGGCCAGCCTCGAATAAGAGTCTGTTTGTGGGATTGATGCAAAGGATTGCTACAGATTTGGAATTATCCAAATGTGGAGGATTTTATTAAGAGTTGGTTAGCTGAGAAAGGCCATACTGACTTAATGCCGCTGGTTAAGCTTGAAAGGGAGGTCAGCAGTCTCTGATTCAGTGACTGCTGACAGGCAAGAATGCCGGATGGCCTTGCTGCAACATGAGGAAAGGGAGGTGAGATTAGTCCTGAATATCTGCAGAATGTAACAGAAGAATAAGCACAAGAATGTAGAAGTAGGTGTAGTTGCTGATATGTAACTAACCAATCCTGAGCTCAACTTTTGCAATATGTATGAAGCTTATTAAGAACCATATTTAACCCGCCGTATTCGATCAATAAATTGGACTTGGATGAACCAATTGGTGTCTGGGTCTCCTTCCTCCGACAAATGGTGGAGAATGCGGGCAAAGGCAGCATTCTGAACGTTCGCTGTTTTGGATTATAAATTCGCCACGGTCGAGGAAGTTGGGTGAGAGTCCTTGCAGCCGGGACGGTGCCGGATTTTAATAGCACCCTTGAGGATTACAACGGTATCTCAAGTCTCTACATGTCGCAGGAGCCTGGAAGAGCTGCAACAGCGCGCGCTGATATATAGGTATGGATAGGCAAGCGACATACGACCTATTCTCCTCATATTTAGAAAAGCGAGGAGTAAAAGGGGTAGATTTAAAAAAGGAGTTACCAGGGTTATTAGCTTATGGTCATTCTAAAGGGATTTTTGCTAACCCACATACAGTTCATGAGATAGCAGAGTGGAAAAAGTTTGGGGATATCCTGTGGGATGCAGTGTTAGATGATGATAAGTCAGCAAAGAAATTTGGCAAGTTATGGCGGGTGGTGTATAATACGTTGCTTCAGCAGGTTTCTGAGAGAAAGGCAGCAGAAAGGGCAACAGAAGCTTATAAGAAGAATATAGGGTATGGTCGTGAGGATGATCCCCTGGCACCTTCTGTAACTCAGATACTTATGCCTAAGAGTCCCCAGCAGAGTGGTGTGCAGGATTTTCCTATAAATAGTGTGGAACCGTCTGCACCTTTACTGTTGGGGCAGGAGGGCGGGCTGGATGGTGGAGGTAAGAGCTCGCCTCCGCCGCCAGCTTCAGGCAGGTTGGATGGTGGGGGTGGGAGCAAGCCAGCTTCACCTCCGTCTCCAGCTTTGCCTCCGCCGCTTCCCCCGCGAGAGTCGGCTTCGGTGGGGGGGGGCCGCTTCCCCCGCGCGAGCCAGCTCCGGTTTCACCCTCGGCTTCGGTAGGGGGGGGCCGCTTCCGCCGCGCGAGCCAGCTCCGGTTTCACCGGCTTTGCCTCCGCCGCTTCCCCAGTATGAGTCAGCTCCGGCGGGGGGGCTGAATCCCCCGCCGGAAACCTCGGTCTCGGTACCGAAATGCCAGCAGCATAGCACCCTTAAAGAGTCAGATCCTATCCCGGGGGCACACAGTGACCTATGGGGGGAGATGGCTAAGCAGAGAAGGGAAGCTTGGGCTGCTGTGGCAAAAGAAGTAATGCAAATGGGGGATGGCGAGGCGATGGAAGTAGTCTCTAGTCTTGCATGTCCGGTTACATATACACCACAATATGATGCACAGGGGAACCTTACACATAATATAGCAGCCTATGAGCCCTTAGACTGGAAGCTGCTAGCTCAGTTACGTTCTACAGTTAGTCAGTTTGGAGTAAAAAGTGAACCTGTTAGGCAAATGTTAGATTATCTTTTTAATACTCAGATTTTATGCCCAAATTATTTAAGAGGAATAGTTCGGTTGATATTTACTCAGCATCAGCAGTTACTGTTTAATGCACATTGGCACGCTTTGGTAAATGAGTCAGTTGCTGTACAGCGAGCTCAAGGAGATCCATTACATGGAGTGACAGTAGATGAGCTTATGGGCTTAGGGGCATTTTTGCGTACAGAGGCACAGATGATATCGGGAGCAGATAAGCTTAGAGAGTCTATGCGGTTAGTGCGTGCTGCAATAGATATGGTTAAAGAACCAGGAGGGTTACCGGCTTATATGGGCATTAAACAAGGTAGAGAAGAATCATTTGGGAATTTTATAGACAGGGCAGCTACTGCTATAGATCGGGCTGGTGTCGCAGACTACATGAAGGGGGCGCTATTGAAGCAGTGTCCTCTTCAAAATAGCAATCCAGCAACACAAAGAGTGTTAGCTACTTTGGGGGCAAATTGGACCATTGAGGAAGCATTAGAGCGAATGGCATTAATGCCAACAGCTTCACAGGCATTTATAGTAGATGCAATAAAGGAGCTAGGGTTAGGATTACAAAAGCAAGCAGAGTCTACTCAAAGTCAGGTGTTAGCTGCTCTTGCTCCTCTCTGAAATGGCTCACTGGCGGTCACGCAGAGCTCGAGACCATTCTTCAAGTGCTACAGATGCGGCAGTGAGGGACACACGCGACGAACATGTCGAGCAACCGGGATATGGTGTCACAACTGCCGATCCAGTTCCCACAACTCTACAGCTTGTAGGCGCCGGTCGGGAAACTATCCCAGGAGCGCGCAGCAGGCGAGCCGCGCCCAGACACAAGTAGCCGCCGTGACATCGGAAACACCAGCTGCCGACGCAACATCGCCGCCACCCCGTCTGCAACCAGCCACAGAAGGCAGCCACGGCTTGGACTTATCAGCAGCAGTAGACGTCACATTAATGACGAATCGGCCTGAGAGGATACCAACTGGAGTAAAGGGTCCTCTCATTTTGAATGAACAAAAATGTGGAGCATTGTTATTAGGACGTTCTTCAATAACTATGCTGGGATTATTTGTATTGCCTGGTGTTATCGATGCGGATTATACAGGGGAAATACAAATTATGGTTTACACCCTTTATCCTCCTATTAAAATAACAAAAGGACAACGCATTGCACAATTAATACCACTATCACAAATGACATCTGGTATACCATCATTTACTGGACAAACGCGGGATGAAAAGGGTTTTGGCTCTACTGGTGTTACACTTTTAACTGTGGATTTACAAAATAGACCAAAACAAAAAGTGGAAATTACCCATGGACATCAAAGCATAACCCTTTATGGATTATTGGATACAGGAGCAGATACCAGCATTATCTCTCCAGAAGCATGGCCACAACATTGGCCTCTGTTCCCATCATCAAATATGCTCACCGGAGTAGGAGGATTTACATTAGCAAGTAGATCACCACTTTTGTTAGTGTGTATTGATGATCAACAAGTATCTGCTGTGTTTTCAGTTGTTCAATTACCACCTACAGTTTCTTGTTTAATTGGAAGGGATATTTTAACACAATTGGGAGTGGTGTTAACTAATCATCACCCTTTGGGGTAATTGCCATTGCTTGGACTTTCCCCATTCCACTCACCTGGAAAAGGGACACACCAGTGATGGTTAAGCAATGGCCATTAAAAGGGGAGAGTCTTATGCATGCCCATGAATTGGTAAAGGAACAATATTCACAGGGACACTTACGACTTTCTACGAGCCCTTGGAATACACCTATTTTTGTTATCAAGAAGAAATCAGGGAAATATCGTTTGATACATGATTTACGGGCTGTAAATGAACAGATGGAACCAATGGGGGCCTTACAGCCTGGTCTTCCAAATCCAGCTATGATCCCAGAACACTGGCCACTTTTAATTATTGATCTAAAGGATTGTTTTTTCACTATTGGGCTGCATCCTGATGATATGAAGAGATTTGCTTTTACTTTACCGGCAATAAATCGTGGAGAGCCAGATAAAAGATTTGAATGGACGACTCTTCCGCAAGGCATGCGTAATTCCCCGATGTTGTGTCAGCTTTATGTTGATGCTGCATTACAGCCACTACGTCGTAAGTGGCCAGCAACTATAATATATCATTACATGGACGACATTTTGTTTGCACAGCAACAACCATTCTCCTCTCTGCAGATTGACAGTATTAGAGATACTCTTTCAGCATATTCGCTTGTTATTGCTGCTGAGAAAATTCAGACCACCACACCATGGAAATATCTGGGATGGACTTTAACGGATCAAAAAGTAATACCTCAAAAATTGGAATTACAATTGGACATTAAAACTTTGCATGATGCACAGAAGTTGCTGGGAGATTTACAGTGGTTAAAACCTATTGTGGGAATACCAAATCATTTATTAGAAACCCTGCGGCCTTTGTTAAAGGGTATTGATCCTACTACTCCTGTACACCTGACAAAGGAGCACTATCTTGCCTTGCAACAAATTAGTAATTGTGTACAACAGGGATATGTGTCTCGTTGACAACTCGACTGCCCTATTGACCTTACTATTTGGAATAGTCCTTGCCATTTGCTTGGTGCTCTCTCTCAACAACAGGAGAAAACGGGGGAGATACAAGTTCTGGAATGGTTGTCACCATCACTACAACATAAGAGAACAATATTCTCAAAAATTGAACAATTGGCTGTGTTAGTCAAAAAAGGGCGTCTCAGAATTATTGAAGTGGATGGTCGAGAACCTGCTACCATTAGATTGCCTATGGAGAAAGAGACTTTAGACTGGTACTTGATTAATTCAAAGAATTTGCAGGAAGCATTATTAGCATCACCTGCTAAAGTAGAAACCAGCAAATTAGTGCCTAAAGTTTTGCAATGGATGACAGAATGGAACTGGATTACTCGACCATTGAGGGAAGAACGCCCTATAGAAGGAGCTATTACAGCTTTTACAGATGCGGGAAAGAAATCAAGGCGTGCTGCTGTCACCTGGCAAGAAAAAGGACAATGGAAGCATCAACTTCTTACAGCAGATCCTGCAGATAGTTTACAAACTTTGGAATTGTTGGCAGTAGTATGGGCAGTGTCTAATTTACAGGAGCCTTTAAATGTGGTCACAGACTCTATGTATGTTGCCGGAGTAGCCAGACGAATAGAGGAAGCAGCAATTAAGGAAGTGAATAATAAACGATTGTATGAACTATTGATACAATTAAGGAAAGCTTTACGAGAAAGAAGTGCAGCGTATTCTGTGATTCATATTAGGAGCCATAAATGGTCTGAAGGTTTAGGAGAAGGGAATGAACGTGCAGACAAATTGGTTACTTTACCCATTGATAACTCTTGTCCTATTGACAAGCATACATTGGCCAGAGAAGCACATAGCAGATATCATCAAAATGCAAGAGGGCTTGCAAAACATTTTGAACTGAGTTTATCAGAAGCTAAAGCCATTGTTAGAGCATGTCCACTATGTAGTTATCACAATGAAGGAATAGGTTTAGGCGTGGGAGTTAATCCTCGAGGTTTGGAAATAAATGAAAAATGGCAAATGGATGTTACACAGGTACCTAGATTTGGTAAAGTTAAGTACGTGCATGTCACTGTAGATACATATAGTCACTACATATGGGCTACGGCTCAGGCAGGACAAAAAGCTACACATGTTATTAGACACCTGTTAAGTTGCTTTGCTGTTATGGGAGTTCCAAGAAGCATCAAAACAGATAATGGTCGAGCTTATGTGTGTGCTAGGGTCCAGAAATTCTTAAATCGGTGGTCCATTAAGCATGTGACAGGTATTCCACACTCTTCTACTGGACAGGCAATAGTGGAAAGAGCAAACGGTACCCTTAAACGGTATATTGAGAAGCATCAAGACTTAACAGACCCACAATCATGTTTGGCTAAGGTTCTGTATGTGATCAATCATTTATGTATTTTTGGAGAAGATGGTACCCCTCCTGCGATTAAACATCATCCAAGGTCAGGTCAGAAAAATACTGAGGAGACAGAGGTCTGGGTTAGGTATAAGAACCCGAGTACAGGATTATGGGAAAAACCTGCGAAAGTATTATATTGGGGTCGGGGGTATCTTTGTGTTTCTTCACCTACAGGACCTTTGTGGGTGCCTGCTAAGTGGACTAAACCTGTTTTTGATGCAGCCTCTAGTGGATCGCCTCACAGAGGAGGACAGGGAGCGACTGAGGGAGAAACTGCCTCTAGTCCTACAACCGCTGCTGCTACAGCTGAAGGGACACTCGAAAGTGTTGGACAGAGCACTGACATGTCACTATCGGACGGCCCAGGAGTTGATTGGTTTTATTGACTCATTATCAACTTTTCGTTTAACAAATCCAGCAAAGGAACATTGCCTTGACTGTTATGATCCACATTGTGCTGCCTGGATAGCTCTACGTTGTGGGGGCTGTGATAATACTTTTTGGATAGAACAATCATTATTACGGGACTTATGGTGTCATACTTGCGAGCACGAGCACACGTGGGGTAAAAACTGGCAAGATGAATTAAGGAGACAAACGGGACTAAATGCGTATGTCGCTTTAAATCTTTATGAGTCTCCTGAACAAAAAATTCTTGCTTATTATCGTTGGGAAGTACAATGTGTTGTAAGTAGAATTAAGGTTCAAAGTAAATCACGTATAATCTCTGTAAGGTGTAGAAAATTAGTACCTTTAACACAACGTTCTATTGTAGGGCCCTTCAGGGGGAATCCTGAAAGAGCATTAGATCATTGCATTGAAAAATTAGAAAAATTAAGTTTGAAAGTGACGGGACCAGTGAAATTAGGAGCAGCAAAACTGAAAACTGATAAGAAAAAGAAGGCTAGAAAGGGAACAACCTCTTCTAAATAAGGCTAATTAGTTTTCTATGATTAGGACAATTTTACAGTTGTGGGACCCTCGGGAGGATACAGTTATTGAAGAAGATAACGAGCAGGAACAACGATTACGAAGTAAAATACGCCTTGCGCTAAAGAAAGAGCTTGAACTATTAGCCTTATATAGTAAGAAAGGTGAAGAGGCTTTGCAATCACCACCATTAAATTGGTTGCATTGGGTCGAAGAGACAGATTTTTACACTGGTCCCTACTTACATTCACTTCCTTGTTATGTTTGCAAAAGGGATGCTGATAAGTGCTATGCATGGATAGCTTTGCTTTGTGCAGGTTGTAATAAGATTTATTGGTACTCACAAAAGACAATAGCAAATTTATGGTGTGGACCTTGTTTCGGGAAGTGGATTCAAGATTTTGTCTGGGTTAGAGCTCTTGAACAAAATACTGGCCTGCCAGGAAGGGCAGGATTGGAGCTTTTTGAGAGTGCAGAACAAGTGGTTATAGCATATATTAGATGGAAGTTGCAGCAAGCACTTAGAGAGCTTGAAGTTACTAGTGCCTCACGCATTATAGCAGCTCGCTGTAAAGCTGATTTGCCTTTAAACTTGCCATATGCTATACCTGTGAGCAAGGATGCTGATTTGGAGTTAGATCAGTGTATTCAAAGACTGACTCAGGTCCATTTTAATCAGTCTAACAAGTCAGGTAAAAGACAGCGGAGGAAGAAAAAACAGGCAAAAAGGAAAGAAAAATGAAGTTTGTTTTTATTATACTGCTTAACACTGTAGCGATTAAAGCAGTAGGAATAACACATTTCAGTCAGCCAAGAGAAAATCTATGGGTAACACTTGCTAATCAAACTAATCAATCATCACTTTGTCTTAGTCTTGGAGGGGTTACTAATCCATTTCGAACATGCTTGGTAGGACTTCCAGTGTGGTCTCCTGGAGAATTTTGCAGTTTAATAAATAATCGAACCTTATGCATGCGTAACATGTCTAACATCACATTGCCAGCACAGCAAGGATATACTGCAGGTCAGAGTGATGGCTATCGCCAATGTTTACTTATCCAATCACTTAACACTTCCTTGCGTTCTCCTCCTGAAGAATTAGATCTTTTTGGAAGTGCAAATGCCAGTATGTCTAACACCACAGCTGGCGGATGGTTTAGTTTCAAACCCTTGGATGTCCAGAATTTAAATCAACCTAAAGACACATGGGCCACCTTGGATTCATCCCTGAATTTGAGTGAATTCTCTCCACAGCATTACAGTCAATGTAACGGCACAAACATTACGGCACCAATGAAATTACCTACAGGAATATTTCTAATTTGTGGAGACAGGGCGTGGAATGGTGTACCAGCTAAGCCACAGGGTGGACCCTGTTATTTGGGAAAATTGTCCTTGTTTCACCCTAATGTATCCTTGCTAATGCAGCTCAGTCAAACATCAAACAGGAAAAGGCGTAGTATACATGACTTGGACTGCAGCCAGATTGGAGATCCAAAGTTTTGGGGTACATTCAGACAAGTAGTAGTTTCAACTATCTTACCGGGAGGATCTGCCAATAAGGCTATGAATTTAGCAAAACAATTAGGGTGCTGGACCAGAAATGAGCTGAACCAGACATCCCAAATTCTGGACATGATGACTGCAGATGTGCAAAGTGTTAACCATGCTGTTTTACAAAATAGAGCTGCTGTAGATTTTTTGCTCTTAGCACAAGGGCATGGATGTGAAGAATTTGAGGGAATGTGTTGTATGAATTTGTCTGATCATTCGGTGTCCATTCATACTAAGATAAAAGAACTACAACAGGGACTTCACAATCTCAAAGAAGAAGAAGGTTTAGGAATTGACGAATGGCTTAAAGGCTTAGGGCTTGGACCATGGCTAAGGAACATTGTGACATATGCTATCGGCTTACTGGGTGTAATCTTAATGTTTTTGCTTATTTTGCCTTGTATTTTTACTTGTATTCAAAACATGGTTAGCCGTATGATAGCAAAAACCTGGCAAACTAATCTCCTTGCTCAAGAAGAAAGCGGGGGAAATGTGGAGGATTTTATTAAGAGTTGGTTAGCTGAGAAAGGCCATACTGACTTAATGCCGCTGGTTAAGCTTGAAAGGGAGGTCAGCAGTCTCTGATTCAGTGACTGCTGACAGGCAAGAATGCCGGATGGCCTTGCTGCAACATGAGGAAAGGGAGGTGAGATTAGTCCTGAATATCTGCAGAATGTAACAGAAGAATAAGCACAAGAATGTAGAAGTAGGTGTAGTTGCTGATATGTAACTAATCAATCCTGAGCTTAACTTTTGCAATATGTATGAAGCTTATTAAGAACCATATTTAACCCGCCGTATTCGATCAATAAATTGGACTTGGATGACCCAATTGGTGTCTGGGTCTCCTTCCTCCGACATCCAAATGTGGGATTTGTGGAGGTCTAAAAATGGCTGAAAGTTGGCCATGGAAAGGTGAGAGCTTAGCTCCGGAGCAATTTTTAAAGTGGAACCATACCCAAATTTCTGAAACATTGAAGAGACCTGAAGGATGGATTTTAAGCCATCAAGTAATTAGAATCATTTGTATAACTCGAGAAGGAAGGAAATTTAAGAAAGTAGTAGGGCATACTCCTTGTAAATCCACATTTGTGGTTAATATAATCGTTCAAAAATTTGGCGACCTGAAAATCCCGTTGGATATTGGGGACCAATAAAAGAAATAAATTGTGAATGGGATGAACAGATTAATTTATGCTGGTACAAAAGTCCTGGAGCTAACCCCTACCAATTCATCGACAGCCTGAGGTCTTATTGGGAACAACTGGAGAAAACTGATAAGAAATGGAAAGTCTCAGATGGGATATATTGGATTTGGGGGCAACGAGCATACAGTGAGTTCCCTCAAAAATGGGGAGGAACCTGTACTTTGGGAGTAATACAACCTCCTTCTTTATTCTACTGAGGTCTAGGAGCAATGTGCTAAGAACTCCACTGTATGAAACCCTGCAGTGGAATAAAGGAGATTTGAATTTAAATTTTCCAACAGCAGGAGGGAATCCAAAATGGGAGGAGGACAAATGGCCTGCAGAACAAATTACAGCATATTATGATCCAGAAACGTGGGCTCAGGATGGGTCATGGGGATATAGGACCCCAATTTACCTGTTGAATAGATTAATAAGGCTCCAAGCAGTTGTAGAGGTGGTGTCAAATCACACCTCCAGTGCTTTAAAAATGTTGGCCAGGCAATATACACAAATGCGGGCATTTGTGTACCAAAAGAGGATCGCCCTAGACTATCCTTTGGCAGAAGAAGGAGGAGTTTGTAGAAGATTTAATGAATTTGAGTGCTGTGTAGAAATTGATGATTATGGAGAAGCTATCACAGAACTTGCAAAGGAAATTAAAAGAGTGGCTCATGTGCCGGTACAAAAGTAGAATTCAATCTTGAAAGCAGATTAGTGGGGTAACCTCTTTGGAAGTGTTTGGCGGAAAAAGTTAGAGTTCATATTGTTATGCTCAATTCTGGGACTTGTGTTTCTGCCTTGTATAATTTTTTGTTTTATTAGGCTAATTCACTCAGTGATTCAAAAGATGCAGATTACAACAATGTCTTTAGATTTAGAATCAGCAGTGAAAGAAAACCAAGATCTTTAATAGTATTAAAAGTTAAATCGACCCCTGTTAAAGAACAAAGACTTAAAAAGATTGAAATAGACCAGGAAATGCTAACTAAACTTGAAAGAGAGTGTGAAAGACTTGAAGCAGTAATAGAAATGCTGGAAAAGTTTGAAGCCAAAAAGAGACAACGAGAAAACCAAAACTCTGAAAAATATAAAAGATATCAGGGCACAGCCTTTTAAAAACATCACGAATCATAATGATCAAAAAGAGAAATGGGGGATTTGTGATAAATAGGTATGATTTGTGCTGATAAAAATTGAAACAGTAATCAATATTGATACAGTAATTAATATTTGAGAACAATAAAATAGTTAATATTTTAAAGTTGTAATGCCAAATAAGAGAGGGAAAGGAGGGGCTCCACCCCCCCCCCCCCCCCCCTCCACAGCAGATGTTTTTTTCAAGGACCACAGGAAAGAAGCTGAAGATACAGTTGCTAAAAATGACCAAAGGACCTGGTTAGGTCCCAGAAAATGCTAATTATAAGAGATTTATTGCCTTGATATGTAGATGCACTGATACGTTAGTCTTGGCTTACATTGTACTGGCTTGGTGCACATGTGTAACCCAAAGGTGAATTAAAGGACAAAGAAGAAGACTACAGAGCCTTCATCAGTGACAACCCCCAAGGACTTGTGCGACCACCAAACCGAGTGGTGGCACATGCGTGATAAGGGTGGTAATGAGGGCGGAGACAGAAAAGTGACGAACCAAAAATAGGAGGAGATGGCATTGACACATGGCATATAAGGGGTGATTTTCACTTGGCAAGCTTGTATGTGAAGTGGCAAGAGTCATTGAACTCTGCCCTCCATACCCCACGGTTGTTTTTGCTTATGCGCTAGTATTTGAACCAAATTATCCCTTATTTATATATTTTCTAAACTATTCAATTAAAATTGCTGCTACCTTAAATATGGTTTGGCTTTTTTTTTGATGGGATAATTGGGCAAACATAACAATTCCAATAGGTGTACAACTTTATAAGGCAACACACAAGAATAAGCTAAAGGCCATATATTAGGATAGTAACAAAATCAACAGCTACATAATTTTATCAATAGATACACAACTTGAACAACATCAGTAGCTGTACAATTTCCTAAAGTAACATACAAGGATAAGATAGAGTCTATATGTTCCTATCACCCACACAATTTTGCTCATTCCAGGGAGTCAAGTGAGCCATAGCCGAGTTCATTGCTTTGAGGGGTGTCATTCAACACAAGCCAAATGCAACAAGCAGGCACCCACCGAACTCCAGTATCTGTTAAGTGTACTTATGCATATGGAATATAAACTTTTACTCTTATGCCTAATCAAAGATTAGTAGCTGCAATTCACAAACAAAATGCACATTCTATAAGCAAACAAATACACTGTGCTGAACAATAGAGCTACTCTGTCTCCAGCTCCCACTGCTACTTTCATAAATTCTCTTCTTCCTTTTACAATTTTTGTTATATTAATTGGTTACAGCAAGCCTCTCTTGTCCTCCCCGTTTTCCATTCTTTCCAAGCCTCATAGAGCAATCTCCAAGTGGGAGCCAAATTTGCAGCTGCCTTGCCCCTTTTGATACCATGTCCCATAGACTTTCCCCGACTTCTTTCTATGCTCTAACACTAAAAGCAGTACTCGCATCAGTCTCAAAATCTTGTGACTTTGCCCATAGTAAAACACTACAAAGGGCGTGGTCAGTAGCCTTAATGCCTTTTCTTTCCAAAAAAGCTTTCCATGTAGACAAAACAATCTGTTCTTCACTTGATAAGTTATTTCCCATTCTGTCCCCAGGGACTCACCTGTACCCCAGGTGTCAGAATCAGTCTGGTCCAGACCAAGCAGCATCCCCCTGCTGCTCTCAATGCTACGCCAGGCTCCATCTCTGGCTGTACCTCGCTCTACAGCCCAATCCCAAATCACATCGGGTCACTGTGGAGTTGGCCACCATAGAATTTCAGAAGGTTTCTCTTATGTGCTTTCTGTGCAGCTCTCACTCTGCCTCTCAGAGTTTGATGTTGTTTTTGCTCCAATGCTCGTACAGCAGTGACTTAGCAAGCCTCCCCCCACACTCCTCGGGGGCCGTGCTGGTGCTGAGGCCGCGGCTCCTGTTATGGCCACGCCATTTGCCACTTCCATTGCACCGTTTCTGTGTCCCACTGCACACACTGCCATTCAGGGGGAATCCAGCACCGTCCTTGGTCCCTGCCTGACTGTGGCCATATTTTGGCAGGGGGCGCAGGGCTCGATCCGACACACCTGCAGAGAGCAGCAGGCAGTGGCACAAGTGAAAGTGTGGCTGGAACTCTCCCCCATTTTCATAAAAAAAGCAGTTTGTACATTACCTCCTAAGCCATCTCCTTCCAAACAAGCAAAGCGCATAGCCTCACTCTATTTTTTGTGCACCAAAAAAGCAAAGTGTGTAGTGCCTATCTTCCTAGACAGCACCCTTCCTCTTGGGGGTGGTATCTCATACGTTGTCCAGACTTCTAGGCTCTCAGGTCTGCCTACATTTCTTTCAGGCTCTCAGGTCTGCCTGGCTATAACTCATCCAGCTCTTGGTCCACCTGGCTCAGTTCCCAGGCTCCTAGTCTGCCTGGCTCCACCATCTTACTGCTCTTGGGTCCGCAGTGGTCTGCCCGAATCACCTCGGGATCACATCGGGGTCACCAGATGTCACTGCTGGGGGGGTACAACCAACACCAATAAAGGCATCAATCATCAGCCCTTTATTGTTCTTCAGTACAACCTTTTATACCCTTCATCTTACACACATTGCACCTGTGTGCCTTCTGCACCCTTTTGTGGTTGGTCAGTACACCTCAACACTCCATGTCTCATTACCTTTTATACTGTTCACCTGTCCTGCATGGTTGTAGCCCCTTAGGGATGAGGCTCAGGCACAGTCCCACTCCCAATTACCACAAGCTGTGTGTCTACCGTCACTGGGTTTGTCACTCTGCCCCAGCTTACCCTCACAGTTTCTCCCCTGAGAAGTTCAAAGCTGTTCATGCCCAGCAGGGGCCCTGTCTCTGGTATCCCCCTGGTCCACATGGAGCTGCAGCCTCCCCCAAGGACACTCACCAAATCAACCCCCAGAACCTGACACGGGGACAAAGGGCTGGACTGTGGGACCAGCACATCAAGGACGTGGTTTATCCAGGTCACTAGGGCCTGGTTTGGGGTGCCAGGGCAGGAAAGATGCCTGGCAGCTGGAGCAGGGCCTGGGAAGGGCCTCCAAGGTGGGGCTGGAGCCCTTGGGCTGTGAGCAGAGGCTGAGGGAGCTGGGCTTGTCCAGCCCAAAGCAGGGAAGGCTGAGGGGCTCCTCATCCCAGCCTGGCAGTGCCAGCAAGGAGGGGATGGAGAACACAGAGCCAGGCTCTTCACCGGGGGGCCTGGGGGGAGACAAAAGCCAATGGGTGGAAGGGGAAAGAGGGGAGATCAGCCAGGACAGGAGGAGATGAAATGAGTCAGGCTGGTTTCAGCATTTCCTCAACACCAAAAGCAGCCTGACCCCATTCTCCATCCACCACTGACAGCTTTGCAAATCGGGAATTGTTCAGGCCATTTTATTCCCACTTCAGGACGAGCATCCTGATACAAAAACTTAATTCTATTTATATCTATCACAGAACCACATTTTTCTAAAGTTAATTTTAGTATGGAAATCACTTGTGGATGGTGGACATGTCAGATGCTGCTGGGACATTGCACATGGCTCAGGGAAGAGCATGGTTATATTGAATTGTGTCCTCTTCAACCATGGTCTGTTGGCCACAAAGAGAAACTTCCTGTGCCTCTGAGTCCCACCAGTTCCTGACCCCCAAAGGACACAAACCTGGTGAGTTCTGGTTCCCAATCCAGTGGGGGCACCTGCACCTCCCTCCACACCCAGAGCAGAGCTCCCTTGTCCCAGAGAGTCCCTGGCAATGCAGGGATGAAGGAAACAGGACAGGCTGTGGGGATCAGGGGCAGGGCACTGCCAGGGATTTGGGGTGGTTGTGAGCCCAGGGCAGGACGTGGCCCTTGGCCTTGGTGAACCTCATCCCATTGTCCTGGGCCCATGGCTCCAGCCTGGCCAGATCCCTCTGCAGAGCTTCCTGCCCTCCAGCACAGCCACACTGACACCCAGCTTGGGTTCACTGGGGAACTGACTGAGGGTGCCCTCGATGGCCTCATCCAGATCAGCAATAAAGAGATTTCACTGACCTGGCCCCAATCCTGACCCCTGGGGACACCTCTGGATGTGACTCCATTGCTCAGCTGCTCTGAGTGCCAGGGGTTGGATGGGGAAATGGTGGGGAGGGGATAGGGACAAAGTGTGATTGATTGTCAGCCATGAAGGGTCTTAATTTTTATATCTGTTCAGACTGCATGAGGAGGGGCTGGGGATCAATATCTACTGGGGATTGCGGATACTAATTTAAAAAGGGGAAAAGAAAACCAAAAAGGAAAAAACAATTCTCCTTTGATTGTTCTCAATATAGTAGATTCACTCTGAATACACTTCTGGAATCTCTCTAATTAGACACAGAATTCAAGACTTGAATTATTCCCATGGGCTTGTCTTGTTTGGGTGTTTTGAACAAATGTTTATGAGCTTTTCTCACTGAATTCCTGAATTGAAGAGATCAAGAAACAGGAGGCCTCTGTAAATGTAAAATTCATCAGACACCTCCAAGTTGCTGAGGATCCATCCTGATCAGAGAAGGAATGAACAGAAATGAGCACAGCTTTGTGGCTGCCCCAGCTTTGGGATGGGCCCTGGGCCTGGAGCAGGAGCAGCTCTTGTGGAAATGTGGTAGATAGGGACAGGCGCTCCGGAAGATTACGCGATGTCACGGAAAGGCAGGACCCCCTGTTCACCTAAGATAAGAGATTACCCTAGGAGTGTGGCCCCACTAACAGTAGTGCTAGTAATTTTCCATTCCTTAGCCAGTAATTTTCCATTCCTAACTAACCATAGATAATAAGGACAGACCCCCTTTTGACGTAGAGAACCCCTTAGACTATAAAACCCCACGAGAAGAAGTAATAAAGGCCTTTGAACCGTCCACCACGTTGGTGTTAGCATGTGTTCTTGGCTCGAGCGACCCTGGAGAGTGGTCTGTCGTGCTGTTTCCTCAGAACCAGGCCGCCTTGCCTTCCCAAAGGCAACAAGGACCCCAAGGCCGGGGCTCTTTTGCTACCCTGGGCAGATGGGATGGAAGCAGGGCTGCAGAGCTCTCAGCATCTCCTGCAGAGGAGAGCAGGGCAGCCAGGGAGCCTCCTTTCTCTTGGCCAGGCACGTTCCCCCATGCTGGAGCTGAGTCCTGTGGCAGCTGCAGCTGCTGCTGTGCCCTTGCCAGGGGCTGAGGCCGTAGGGCAGTGCCCAGAGCAGCCTGGCCTGAGCAGAGCTGTGGGACCAGAGCCGGCTGGGCTGGGCTGGGGAGAGGCCCTTGGTGCTGCCCGGAACTCAGGGCAGCTGGCAGAGCTTGCAGGGAGCTGGGCTGGGCTCAGAGAGCCTGGCCCAGAAACCATCAGTGTCCATCTCAGCCTGGCTGAGCGTGCAGGGGCCAAGAAGAGCAGCCCAGGTCCTGCAAGTTCTCTGGGTGGGAGCTGAGCTTGGGAGCCCTTGAGCCCTGCCAAGGGCTGGGGCTGCACCACCAGCTCCAGAGGAGATGGGACAGATGGGAGCAGACACAAATCATTCCTGCTGGATTCTTTCTTGTGTCTGCTTATACAGGTGACTTGGATCTATATGTAGAGGAGGTGTTTTGTGTCAGATAACACTAGTAGAGTGAGAAGAATAATATTATTTCACTGAAAATAATGTTTCATGCAAAATACACAATGAGGAAAAAAAGTCACATATGATCAGAAAATCATCTGAGTTTTTCAGAGGAAGAGAGGCTCATTGATGTTCCAGTAGCCAAACCTGTTCAAATACTTTCCTCAGGGCTTCCCTGAGATGAGAAGTGACTACCAGATGCCAAAGGCAGCCATAGCTCTCTGTCCTGGCAGCTTTTGTCTGGGACAACTCTTGCATATAGGGAATTTGTCTGGGGGAGTATCACTTTTGGCCATGGGCACCTGGAAAGTGGGAGAGTTCTTTTCCATGGGAAGGAAAGCACAGAGCCCCAGTTCTCCAGGGGCTGATGAGAAGCAGCTCTCAGCATGCCAAGATCAGCTGGACCTGTCAGGTGGCTCCTGGGAGGCCAAACCAGCCAGACCTGTTCCATCTCCCCTTGGTTCCATGAGGCCCTGCAGTGTCACAATGTTCCTCTTACTTCTGCAGTGTCACAATGGCCCCGTGCTTCCAAGAGGCCCTGCACGGTCACAGTGGCCCTTTGGGTCCATGGGGCCCCACAGTGTCACAGTGGTCCCCACAGGAAGGAAACCATGGAGCCCCAGTGTTTCAGGGGCTAATGAACTGGAGTGATAAGAGGCCAAGGACACACAGATCTGTCTCTCCTGGCAGCTTTGTCTGGTAGCAACCCTTGGTTATTTGAAATCATGCATGTGGAATCCCAATTTCAGCCACTTCTCCCTGGAGGAGAAGGCCAGTTCTTCTCCACAGAAAGGAAAGCACAGAGCCCCTGTGTTTGGAAGGCAGGTGAGAGTTGGCCTTCAGGAGGCCAAGCCCAGCCAGACCTGTCTGAAAGGGCAGCTTTTGTATAGGAGCAATCATTGGATATACGACTTTAGGAGGAGGAATTCAAATTTCAGCCACGGGCACCTTGAGAAGGATGTTTCTTTTCCATAGGAAGAAAAGCACTGAGCCCCAGTGTCTGAAGGCAGGTCAGACCCAGCTCTCAGGAAGCCAAAGGCAGCCAGACTTGTTGGTAATGGCAGCTTTTGTGTGGGAGCAATCCCTGGATATTGGGAATTTTGGAGGGGGAATCCTGTTTTGGCCATGGATGCTTAAATGAGAAGGGAAGTTCTTTTCCATTTGAAGGAAAGCCCAGAGGCCCAGGTTTTCACGGGTACATGAGAAGAGACCCTCGACATGCCAAGGGCAGTTGGACCAGCCAGCCCAAGCAAAACGTCTTCCCTGTTCCCTTGGATTCATGGGACCCTGCAGGGTCACAGTGGTGGTGTCACATTGGTTCCTTGGTTCCTTGGTTCCATCAGGCCCAAATGTGTCACACTGGCCTCTTGTTTCCATGGGGCTCCATGGTGCCACGCAGTGTGACAACGGCCGCTTGGCCTGCCAAGACCCCACAGTGTCACAATGGTTCCTTGCTTCCATGAGGCCTTATAGTGTCACAATGGTCTCCATGATCCCATAAGGCCTTGCAGTGTCACAACAGACCATTGGTTTCATGGACCACCATAGTGCCATTATGGTCCCCTTGGCTCCACAAGCCTCTGAAGTGCCACAATGGCCCTTTGGTTTCACAAGGCCTCCAAGTGTAAAAATGGCCTCCATGGTTCCATGAGGCCCTGCTGTGTCACAACGGAACTTTGGTTCCATGATGCCCCAGAGTGTCACAATGGTATCCTTGGTTCCACGGTGTCAGAATGGATCCTTCATTCCATGGACACCCACAGTGTTCCCTGTAGTCCCCTTGATTCCACCAGGCCCTGCCATGCTCTAATGGCCCCTTGGTTCCAGTGGGTCCCAAAGTGTCAGAACAGTCTCCATTGTTCCATGAGGCCCCACAATGTCACTGTGCTCCCCTTGGTTCCACAGGGCCCCACAGTGGAACAATGGACTCTTGGTTCCATCAGGTTCCTAAGTCCCAATGGTCTCCTTGGATCCGCAGTGTCACAGTGGCCCCTTGGCTCTGAGTGGCTACGCAGTGTCACAATGGGTCATGGTTCCATGAGGCCACACAGTTTAAAAAGGGACCCTTGGTTCCCTCAGGCCATCCTGTCTCACAATGGACTTCTGGTTCCATGAGCTCTCACACTGCCAGCAGCAGTCTCCTTGGTTCTGCAGTGTCACCATGGACCCTTTGTTCCATGAGGTTCTGCAGTAGAACACGGTCACCTTGGTTCCGTGAGGTTCTGCAGTGTCCCCATGAACCCATGGTTCCTCCAGGCCTTGCTTTGTCACAATGGCCCCTTGGTTCCAAGAGGTTTCTCAGGATCACAATGGTCTCCTTGGATCTGCAGTGTCACAATGGACCATTGGTCCAATGTGGCCCCAATGTGCCCAAATGGATTTTGGTTCCATGGGGTTCTGCTGTGTCACCATGGACCCTATGTGCCATGAGTTTGCACAGTGTCACAGCTGACTCCTTGGTTCTGTGAGGCCCCGCTGTCACCAAATCTCTGAAATATCAGAACAAGGGTCCTGAACACTCATTTGCTATTTCAGAGGGTATCATTTATTCAGGTGCAACATGGGATAACTCCTACAAATGTGGACAGGGAATTCTACCAGTGGGTTACTTATGTACAGTCCCTAAATGCGAATTACAATTTACCCATTTCCATAAAACCCACCTCAAGTTCTCAGACTCAGCCCTTGTTTTCTCTATCCCTGCATCTTTGAGCCAGATGTCTTCTCCTTCTCTTCCAACCATCCTTGCTGGGAAAGCGGCCGCTGCATGCCTTGTTCCTGTGCTGAGAGTTCACAGGCAGGGGAAAAATGGAATGAACCCTTTTGGTATCAGCCCCAGGCTTTGTGTGGGCAGGCAGAGGCAGGCAGGAGGCAAAGCTGGCAGCAAAGGAAGGGGCCAGCCAGGTGGGGCAGCCGGGGGATGCCGACAGCCTGCAGGGACAGAGGCGCAGGGCAGGGACACCATGGGACAGCCTGGGCTGCACAGGGCACAGGCATGTGCAGCAGCTGCAAGACAGCCCTGCCAGAGCCAACTTGGGCAGCACTTTGGCCATGGCTGCTGGGCCTGGGCCTGAGGCAGGAGCAGGAGACAAGTGACCCTTGCAGGCCTGGGGCCTCATTGCCTCCTTCTCCCTGCTCAGCAGCCTGGCAGGGGCCGCCTCATGCTCCTGCCCTTGCCATTGCACATCCCCACATGCCAGTGCCCATCCCGGCAAGAGCCCTGAGCAAGGAGGGAGGGACAGCATCTGCCTGGCCAGGGGCTGGGGCTCAGGTCTTGGCCCTTTGCATTCCTCAAACACATCCAGCTTTGCTCAGCACCAGAGACACCTTTGCCTTGTTTGTCCCCAGCTGTCATCACTGCCTCCAGTGTTCTGCTCTAACTGGAACCTGGGGACACTTTTTCAGTTGTGTTCCTCAGTGGAACCCATTAAAACTTCAAGAAACTTCAGAGTTTCAATTTAATTTTGAGTTCTTGAGAAGTTTATTGAAGATGCTCTCAGGGACTGAGTCTGATGTAAACAACATCATTGCCCTGTGAGAATCATTAAAATTTTCTTAGTCGAGTTATGGAGAAAGATTTCAAAGAACTTGTAAAAAATACACATTTCTATTTTAAATGAAGTATTTTATTTTATTTCTCTTTAGAGCAGAGTTGATTGCAGCATTCTGTGATTGATATTGACACAGGGTCTCTCCTCAGCAGCTCTGGCCTGCTCACAGAAGCTGTGCCTGGAGCTCTGACCCAGCGTAGACAACCTTGCTCCACATTGCCCAGCCCCCTCCTGTCTGTCCTCACTCCCCTGGGACCTGCTGTGCTTGGAGTGCTGGCTGCACTCAGCCTAAGAGGAGTTTTCTCATTTTGGTTTTTTTTGAAGCAATCTGAAACTCCTGAGTTTCCCCACTCCAAACAGACACGCTGCTCAGGTGTGTGCCAGCCCCAGGTGCCACCAAAGCCACTGCAGAGCTGCCCTGCGCCAGCTGTGAGGGTGGATCATCAGCCCAAGCTGCACTGGGCCACTGCAAGGGGCTGTGGCCATGGGCACTGCACTGACCCCACTGCTGGGTTTGGCTGCCACAGCCACCGAGAGAAATTAAACTGTCCTTGGAAACACTGGGGAGGACTGGGACATACTGGGGAACACTGGGAACGCTGTGGGAGACACTGGGACATACTGGGAGTGACACTGGGGAGGACTGAGAAAAACTGGGGACACTGGGGTTATTGCAGAGAAGATTTGGGACACTGTGGTACCTGTGGATGATACTGGGAGGAACCAGGAACGACAGGGAATGAACTCAGGTGTATTGGGATGGACTGGGCTGTACTGGGAGGAACTGGAGGGGCACTGGGGTTGTACTGGATTCTACTTGGGATGAACTGGGCTTTACCGGGCTTATTCTGGTCTGTACTGGGAATCAACTCAGCTGTACTGGGAGGGACTGGAGGAGGGTGATTTTGCTGTTCCCGCCTCCACTGAATCCCATTTGCCGAGGCTCCCGCACATCACCAGTTGCAACCAATCAGCACCAGGGATCCAGGTCTGAGGGCGGTGCCTAGATTGGCAGCATTTTTTTTTTTTTGCTTACATCTCCCATCATGCCCTGCGGCCGGATACAGCCCCTTTGCAGCCGCGACTAAAACGCCCGTCATGCCCTGCGCTCCACAGAACCCCGGCTTCCGCCCCCATATGTCCCATAAGTGTCGCCCAGATCCTCCAGGATTCCTCAGTGCTCCCTCAGTGGCCATTCTGGACCCCCTAAAGTGTCCACGGACCTCTGAGTGCTCCCAACCCCACAGATGCCCGGTACAGCCACTTCTGGGAATTCATCTCCTCTCATCCCCCGCAGCCCCAGAGCCCCTCAGAACACAGTCCTGGGCCTAAAATTCCTGCCGTGCTCCGCCGCCTAAAGAGCTCGGTTAGAGTTCTCCGAGCTCCCCCCATAGGCTCCCGAACCCTTGAAGTTCCCCCGAGGACTTCAACTCACAGCTCGGACACAAAAGTGTCCCCCAAGTGCCTTCCCGCACCCCCAAATATCGTGTTCTAAAACACTTCCGGGACTACAGCTTCCATCATTCTCCGTGGCGCCTGTACAGCGCTAGTCCAGCTGGGACTTCATCTCCCGTCATGCCCCACGCCCTACCGAGAGACATTGCAGCTGCGCCCAGAACTCCCGTGATGCTCCGCGGCTCTGTTAAAGTGTATGAAACCCACACATACATCTCCCATCACCCCCCGCACCCCAGAGAGCCCCCTCGAGCCCCCAAGGGCCCGCCCGGACCCCGAAGGGCCCCAAATCCCCCTCCCTGACCTCCAAGGGCCCCCCTGGATCCCGAAGTGCTGTCCCTGGACCCTGAACTGTCCCTCAGAATCCCTGAGTGCCCCTCCAAGTGCCCACCTGCTTCCCCCAAGTGTCCGCCAGACCCTCAAGTTTTCTCTGAATTCTCTCCCCAGACCCAAAACTGCCCCAAATGTGGCCCAGAAATGTCACCATGGACTCCAAAGTGCCCTCACCCCTCCCCCCCCCGTATTGTAAAAAGAATTTTAAAAGTATCACAACAAGAGTACAAATGTATCTAATTACCAGAAAGAGGAATTAAGAAATAACTGCTAAATCTTAATAAATAAATGAAGGTGTGAAAAGCGCCAATCACTTGTTTTTAAAATTTTAAACTTTTAATACTAATATAATGGGTATAAAAATAGTAATGGAATTTGAGTAATAATAATTTGGACAATTTGAAGTAGGATAATATGAGACAATAATGACAGAGAATTACGGACCTTCAGGTACCTTTTTCTGGGCAGCACGAGCCCGAAAAAGGACACCCGTTATCAAAGGATTAACCCTTAATAGCAATAGCTCGTTGCATAGTCATACACTTCATACATGATGCATAAATTCCATTCAAATACAGGATTCTGTCTGGTCATCAGCAACTACTTCTTTCTTCTAATCCTTACAGCGCCTGTGTGGCAGGAAGATGTTAGTTTCTTCTGATAAGAGGGCAAAAAATTCTTTTTCTCTGACAGATTTAGGTGTCCTTGGGCTGCTATCTGCTGTGAGTGCCTCATTCCTTTCTTTAAAAATCCTACTAACATAGTTCTTATTTTAACTACAAAAGGTATCTTTTAATTACAAGACTACATTTATTATTAAAACGTTAATAGAGCACTAGTAATCAATACATCAAAATACATATGGTAAATATCTGCGTGGAGCCATATAATATGTGCTTTTCACAAAGGGAATTGTCTTACTTAGAAACATGGAGCATTAATTTTCTTGTCTACTAAAAATGTAGCGATTTTTTCTATATAAATATAAAAACTAGGTAATAAAATTCAATACTCTTGTTATAAATATAAATACATATAATAAATATATAAATAATAAAATAGTAACACTAAATAATATGTTACAGAGTAAAAATAAAATAATAAATTTCATGAACATTTTTGGATGTTTTGGGATCTCAGTCCAAGGGGGCGATGGTGAGGTTGGGGGTGCGGACCAGGTTGTCCAAACAGGCTCAGCCTGCAAGGGGCTCATTCTTATCCATGCCCAGACCTCCTAAGGAGGCATTCAGCATCAAGGTCACTTGGGGAACGCTTCCGTCACCTCTTCAATGAACTGAACAATAATAAAATGCACCCTTGATTAAAAACCAATCAGGAGGTGCATTTTGGAATCTCCCTCCTGAAGAGAAGTCCAAACTGACTCCAATCCCTGCATAAGCCCTGGAGACTCAAAGACAATGGAAGGGAGACAAAGAGCTCCTGAGCGCTTTCTGTATTTTAATCAGCCCCACGCTGGATTTGGGGCTGGCTCCAGGAGCCTCAGGCACGGAGAGAAGGATGGAGAAGCTGCTCAAGGAGGCAGCAGCAAAACTCCAAGTGCCTTGGAGCATGGCTGGGCCCCAGTGAGGGCAGGCAGTGCCAAAGGCTGCCTAGGGCCTGGTGAGAGCAGATCCTTGAGGCCAGGATTGCAGGGAGCCCAAGGCTGTGAGCAGGGAACTGCAATGCTGAGCAAGGCCTGGCTTGGCTGCAGGAAGCAGAAAGGCCAAGCCCTGAGCCCAGCCTGGGCCAGCAGGGCCTGTCCCTCACGGCTGCCTCGGGGCTCTTGGTGGGCCAGGGGGATGTGAGGGGCAGCAAGGACAAATGGCATCAACATGCAGCCCCTGCCAGCTGTGATAAATAGGGCCAGGAGACCAGCTCCTTTAAAGGGCCTTTATTAAAGTCAGCTCTGGGTGGGGAACCCGAGGGGTTGTGCACACCGCCACTGCTCCCACTGGACGACGCTGAGGAGGAGGAGTGCAGCTTTGTCTTTCGGCACAGCTGGGGCTTCCGTCCTCACGAGAGTCCTTAGGAAGGTGATGTTGGCTCATAGTCCAGGGGTATCTTTCAAGCTGGGTACTATCAAAATTATGGTGACAGGACGGAATCCAGCTCTGGTCTAGAGTGGGTGACTTAGTGTGGTTCTGGTGGGTTAAAGTCAAAGTTTATGCACTGGTTTGTTGTTTTGAGAGGGTTCATATAGTTCCCACAGCCTCTCATTTGAATTCAGTCTGGGTGCACATCCTCTGGGGAGCAGGGGAGCAGGGGAAGTGGTTCCCGATGGGAATGGATACAAATCCCGGGTGAGAGGGAAAGGGGTACAAATACAGAATATGACGGGGAGAGATACAAATACAAGGTAAAATAGTAACATCTAACAGCGGCAGCTAAAGGCAAGTCTTAGAATTCTAGCATTCAGTTTTTAGCAGCACACTAGCATGGGATACAAGTAGAGAGTATGACGAGGAGATATACAAATACAGGGTAAAATAGCAACATTTAATAATGGCAACTAAAGGCAAGTCTTAGAATTCTAACATTCAGTGTTTCACAACAGACTACACAGGGTACAAATAGAGAGTATGACGAGGAGAGATAGAAATACAGGGTAAAATAGCAACATTTAACAACGGCAACTAAAGACAAGTCCTAGAACTCTAACATTCAATGTTTAACAACAGACCAAACACTTCAAATTAACATTCAATGTTTAACAACAGACCAAACACTTCAAATTAAGACCTTATCAACTTCATTAACATCAACTACCAATTACTACGCTGAAAAAGAGCTGTCATCTCCACGATTTTCATTCCTCACAGTATCCCCCCTCTTTCTTTTTAATTCAGTTTAAGCCCACATCAATATATAATTTCTGTTTCATGGACATAAAACTTCCTTAACTTCTGATACTGGTCATAAACACTTTTAGCTGTTTTATGTTCTCCTTCTTGACTTTCAATCATCATTATTTTGGTTTAGGCTTGAGCAATTGGTTTTGAAAACTGTGTACTAGCCTGAATTGTACATGATATAAACTTAATTAAACATGGGAGTAGGCAAGGTAAAACTATTAAACTTATTAATGCTGCCACTACTATAAAGATTACTTTCTTCCACCATTTCCCTTTAAAAGACCAAAAATCATCCCACCAACTGGTGCCAATTAGGGGAGTCCACTCCTGATTTCCCACATATGCTATTTTTCGTATTTCTGTTGAGATGTTTCTTATTACCTCACTTCTATCATCGATTTTCAGGCAGCACTCTGATGAATTAAATTTTACACAAATCCCTCTTTCATCGGCTACTAAGAAATAAACTGCGAGTCGAATTTGGTAGATGACAGTTCTAGTTTGGGCCAATTAGTAATTATTATGGTCAAGGACAAGTGATGTTCTGTTGGGCACTACTTCTAATACTGCCTGGAGTCGAATGATCCTACTGAGCATGTAAATTGGACTAAGATATCCCCAGAATCTATCCTAGGCCCAGGTTGCAGGTCCATATGTGTTAATTATCTCTTCTGCTGTCCAGATTGTTCCCTTCCAGGTTTGTTTCCCCCCCAGGTCATTTATATTCCTCTTTTTCCAGTTAGTCTTTCTCAAATTGTCATACAATGGAACCCCTAAACTTGACCCTGATTCCTTTGGCAATAGAAAGAAAGCAGGTTTGATGACACCTATAGTGCAGCTTCCCATCCAGTCTCCTGGAAGAGTAGTATAGGCTGTGTTGCCACAAATCGAAAATAGATGATCGGGGGCTTTCAAAAAGATGTCTCAGACTTCCCAAGGGTATTCTCAATATTTACATATTCTTATATTCCCCAAAAGGGGTTTACCCCTTTTTCTGTACATTTGTGCAGCCTATAGCCTTCAGGATAAATGCACCTCTTTTCTTTTTTCCCAGTGGACCATTATTGATTTGGCTCTTGGGGAATCCACCTAGCATTTAAGTCTTCAATCTTTAGACACCTCTTGCATGCCATCTTTCCTACTGGGGTATTATATCTGTTCCCTGTCCTTACTATGCATTCTTCCCCAATTACTTTAGATTTTAAGTCCCATTGTTCTTTCCTTCTTTGTCCTAAAATGTGAGGTTTCTGTCCTGATTTTTCCCACCTTAGAACTTCTAATGGTCCTAAACTAATTCCCTCCCATGGCCAAATTTCTGTCATTTTAGTACTCCCACAGACCCAGCAGTTGGTTAGATTTAGTTCCTTACTAATTCTTTCACCTAGGTCTAGGAATAGGTTCTTCCCTAAGGGCATTTCTATTTCATCCTTTTTGGTGGTTACTGTTAATTGTCTTTCCTTTATTGGATCTTTCAGTCCTTCCTGATTACTTTCATGCTCAAAACAAAACCAAGTTTTTCTTACAGGGCGTTCTCCAAGTAAGCGTTGCCTAAATGAGGCAGTGCTTCTCGCAATCCAATAGACTTTCCCGACCTCTTGACAGGTAAATAACTGGGAGTAGTTAAAAAATAAGGATTTACATTGGTGTGAACCCTTATCAGTGACCCAAGGTTCTCCCCATCGTGTAGGGGGTGATAGTACATGGATTTTCCTTACTCCCCATACTTTCCATAAACAGGAATAACACCAGTCCCTCTAGGAGTCCAGTATGAACCATTGCCATGATCTCACCCGGCCGTGCCTCTTAGGACTGGCGAACTTTCTCCCTTCTCTTTCCTCCCACTTTCTATCATTTTAATAGCTCCCGAGGAATGTTCTGTAGGAGAGTAGGTTTGAAACCCCGGGGGTTTTCCTTGGAGAAAACTAGATTATTAGAACTCTATTGGTGATATAACCTTTTGAATTTACCTATCATACAAAAATTTAATTCTTATAACTCTTCAACTTGTAACCTTGAACAGTTTAAAAGAGATGGAGGAACCCATTCTCTATACTCAAGATAATATATCAAATCTTTACACCAAACAGTTAAAAAATGTTCACTCTAATCTCTAATCCAATAATATCATAATATACTCCAAAACAAATGAAGGCTCCAACACAAACTAAAAATTCTACATTCATAAGTCAACAACAAAAACAATAAGTAATAATGACTTGAATAAAACGTTTAAAAATTTTAATCTATTAGTCTCTTGTATTTTTATCAGTTTTTCTAAGCAACCTTTGGTCTCTTTCTAAAGGTAACTTTGAGATTGTCCGAGTTCGAGATTGCAACCCACGTGGAAGCGTCTGTAGCTGGTGCTGTTGGATCCAGTCTGCTGTTTGGGGGGGGTGGTACTGGTGCTTTGACTGGAGTGATGTGAGTCCAGCCTCTTTCTCGTGTCCTTCCTGCAGTGTGCGTCATGAATAACACCTGGAAGGATCCTTCAAATTTTGGAGTTAATGGCGTATTGCTCCATGACTTCATTAGTACCCAATCTCCTGGACTTATTTGGCGCACATCTGTATCAAGGGGGGAAGTTTGGGGAAGATATCCTCTTTTTCTCAGACTCTCTAGGGTCTTTCCAATGGTTTCTATTTACTTTCGGGTAGCTGTTTCCCCTTCTAAATAATCCCCACTACTATGTGGAGTCCTTAAAAATGGGAGTGCAAACATCATTTCATAGGGCGGAACCCCAATATCTGATCAGGGTCCTGTCCTGATCCTTAAAAGGGCAAGGGGTAGACATTTGAGCCAGTTCATCTACGTTTCTGCAATTAATTTTGTTAATATATTTGTGAGGGTTTTATTCATTCTTTCTACCCTCCCAGAGCTCTGGGGATGCCATGGAGTATGTAATCTCCTTTTTATTCCTAAAGCCTCAATTATTTTATGTAATGCTTGTGCGATAAAGTGTGGTCCCCTATCTGAATCAATATTGTTCACCAACCCGTATCAGGGATTGATTTTAGAATTCTAAGATAATCTTGGCTACTATTACTGCTTTTCCGGTCTCTTTTCTAGTTGGAAAGGCTTCTACCCAATGAGTGAGGTGGTCAACTATTACCAATAAGTGTTTGCAACTCTGTACAGGGGGCATTTCAGTAAAGTCTATTTAAATGTTTTGGAATGGTCTTTGGGCTAATTCTCTTCCCCCTCGTGTGGTCTTCCTCATCACTTTCTGATTTAGTTTTTGGCAAATTAAGCACCCCTGAGTTACTGCTTTTGCTAACTCATGTATTCCGATAGATAAGTTTTCTCTTAAATAGTGATCACATAACCCTTGGACTACCCCAATGGGTTAATTCCTGTATCTCTGTTAACATTTTCTGGGCTAGGGCTTTATTTAAAAATTTACGCCCATCTGGTGTCAACCACTCCCCTTGGTTCCCCCGATGCATTTTTAATTCTTTTATTGCTTTTAGTTCTTTCTCACTGAATACTAGTTTTCCTTTCCTTTCTGCGCCTAATACTTTGTTTACCCTGAGCAATTTCACTGGCTCCCCTGGGTCTAATGCTGCCTCCTTAGCCACTTGGTCAGCTAACTGATTCTCTTTTTCCTCGATGGTATCCCCTTTCTGATGTCCCTTAACATGTACCACTGCAATCTCTGCAGGTTTAGGTAGAGATTCTAATATTGATCTTATCAGTTCTGTGTGCAGTAAGTTTTTTTCCTTTGGAGTTCAGATACCCACGTTCCTCCCAAATCTTTCCAAATGTATGAACGATTCCAAAGGCATACTGTGAGTCAGTGTAAACTGTCTGTAGAAGTCCATCCGAAAATCCTTCATTTTTTGCCTCACAATTGTCATGAGAAAAGACTACCGAAGGGTTAAAACTGCTGAGCCAGTTGGGAAAGAAAGTCTCCTACTTATCTAGTGTGCTCACAAGTGATGTTTGCAGAACACGCCATGCTGTACTCGAAGGGGGCATGCTGCCCTTTTCTGGACAATTGAACTGGACTTTCTTCCAAACTCCTGATCTGGCTGGACTGAGCTCTGGGGTGGCTCCCCCACCCCGCTCCATGAGAAGACCCCTCTTGCCTGTCTTCAACCACCGTGACGGACCAACAGAGATGTGAATCCCCTCATCAAGGAACCAAGAACCCCTCTGGCACCCTATTGGCACCCCCATGGCACCCCCATGGCAACCTCCTTCCAGAGACTGGGACTGTACCCCCTCCCAACTCAGGGAGGGGGAAAAACCTAACGTACCTGTGAGCATTCGGCCATGAAAACAATGGACTTCTCCCCTCCATAGAAACCTAATTTCAGCTACCCTTCCCCCAACCAAGAACAGTATATATATTGGGGTTCGGTCCGACTGTCCTTTGAGTACTCCCCAAGACGTGTACCAGCGAGTTTCGGCGGCGGGACCCCGAAGACATCACGTTTTGGTAGCTATACCCCATTCCCTGACCTTCTTTCCTCCCTTTTTCCTTATCTTACCCTTCTCTTCCCCAGATCCCTTAACCAAAGGCATATTTAGCTGTAGGTATAATCAATAAAATTGCACCTTGTTGATTTGTTACTGCAAACCCCTGTACCTTTGTTGGTTATTTTTGCACCCAAAAATCATTTGTCATCCATTCATTTCGGGCGGACTTTCACACTGTCCCTTGGCCCCCTTCCAATAAGTCAAGTCCCCTCTTTAAGGCATAGATTTCACAACACTGAGCTGACCAATTAGAAGGCAGTTTGCCCTTCTTGGTAAATCTCATGTCTTCCTTTTCTGTAGTTTCAATTATTGCATATCCAGACATCCTTTTTCCCTCGACTACTCTTGAAGACCCATCAGTAAATAATTTGATTCCATAAGGTAGTGGTATCTTTTCTAGATCTTCCCTAACTTTTGTCTGAAAGTCCACTAGTTCCAAGCAGTTATGCTCTAGTTCTAATAATGGCTCTCCAGAGAGAAACTGCACTGGATTTAGAGTTTTAGAGGTTACCAGCGCTAGGTTATCAGCATCTATTAAGATTATTTCATATTTTAATACTCTGGAGTCAGTAAGCCACTTCTGGGCTGTTTGGCCTTAAAATTGTTTTTAGATCATGTGGTGTATGGATTCTTATTTTACATCACAGGGTGAGTTTTTCAGTCTCTTCAATTAAGGTGGTTGCTGCAGCAACTGCTTGAATACAGGCGAGCCACCTCCTAGCTACCGGGTCTACCAGTTTGGAGATGTAAGCTATTGGTTTCTTACACCCTCCCCACTCTTGGGCTACCACCCCATATGCAATTCCTTTTTCGGTATTTACAAATAGGTCAAATTCTTTTTCCAGATTGGGCAAACTTAGGACAGGTGCTGAGGTTTGTTTATCTTTCAAATTATTTAGTTTTTTGTCATCCTCATTTCTCCATTCTATTGGGTCAGCGTTTACTAATTTGTCATATAAAAATTTTACACTTTGGGTATATTCGTCTAACCATAACTTACAGTACCTAAATAAGCCTAATAGTTTTCTGACATGTCTCTTAGTTTTTGGTGCTGGTATGGATAGTATGCCTGAAATTCTTTCAGGACTTAATTTCTTATATCCTTTCCCAATTATGTGTCCCAGATAAGTAACTTCCGCTTCCACAAATGGCAATTTATTCTGAGATATTTTTAAACCCTTTGCTCTTAGGAAATTTAAAAGGCATATACTTGTTACCCTGACATTATTCCGTTCCTCTCCAGATATTAATAAGTCATCTACATATTGTAGAATTTGTACTTCGCTCTCAGGTTTGAATTGTTCTAAAAGCCCTTCTAAGGCCTGCCCGGAGAGATCTGGGGACTCGGTAGTAAATCCTTGGGGTAGGCGCGTCCACCTTAATTGTTGTTTCCTCCTCTTCTCTGGATGTTCCCACTCAAACACGAATCAATCCCTACATTCCTCAGCAAGAGGACATGCCCAAAATGCATCTTTTAAATCTATAATAGTAAACAAGGCATGCTCCCTTGGGATCTGACTCAAGAGGGTGTAGGGATTTGGGACCACTGGATGCCTGGTTATAGTTCTCTTATTTTTTTCCTTAAGTCTTGAACCAATTGGTATTTTCCATCTGCCTTCTTGATTGCTAAAATAGGGGTGTTGTGGGGAGACATACACGGCTCCAGGATACCTTCCTCTAATAGCTGCTCAATCACAGGGGCCAGTCCCTTTTTTGCCTCAGTAGACCTTGGGTATTGCTTTACTTGAACGGGAAGAATTCCTTTTTGCATTTCAATTCTTATTGGTGGGATGTCTAGATAGCCCCTCTTTCCTTCTCCTGCCCAAACCTCTGGGTTTATCTGCTCTGTATCTCCTGATGTCAATTTCATGATCTGGACTATCATTCTCCCATCCTTTGGGATAATCCCCACTCCTAATGAGACTTGTAGGTCCCTTCCTAGTAAATTACGTTCTAGATTAGGTAAATAGATCAAGTCAGCCACACACTGCCTTCCATTTCCTTTAATTTCTATGTTTTCAGCTATGGAGGCTCTAAATGGTTTTCCCTCTGCTCCCATCACCTCACAGACCTTTCTCCCAGTTGTCACTCTTGTGGGTAATTCCTTTATACTTGATCTATCTGCTCCGGTATCAACTAAAAATTCAAATTCCTTACTTTGGGGACCGACTTCAAAGTTTACCAGAGGCTCTTCTTGATGGTACATTGGGTCCCCTAGCATGTAAAGCCCCTGACACCCCTTGTTGTCATCCCTCAGGAGTCTCTCAAGAGCCTCTTGTTCTTTTACCATTGCCTCATCCAAAGAGAGTTTATTGCAATCCCTTCTTATGTGTCCTATCTCTCCACAATAATAACATTTCCTGTCGCTCAGTGGTGTCCCTGGTCTCTTGTTTGTATCCACCCATGGAGGTAGTATAGGTTTATCTTTGGGTGTTTCAAAGGAGGACTTTCATCCATTTTCACTGATTCTCGATGGTTGTCCCTGCTGATCTCTGGTTACACCTAGACTTTCCCTGGCTACATCTACAATGATTCTAGCTTTAGCTTTAGTTTTCTCTTCTTCTCTCCTTAAATATATCCTTAAAGCTTCCTTTAACAGTTCATTTATTCCCTTCTCCTGCCAGTCATCCATTTTCTCTAACTTTCTCCGTATGTCCAGCCATGATTTTGTAACAAATTGCACTTTTAGAAGTACTTAGCCTTAAGAGCTATCAGGATCTATATTGGATTATAATTGGAAGTTCCTCTTTAATCTGTTAAGCCAAGTAGCTGGGGTTTCATCCTTTTCTTGCATGTTATCAAAAGCTAGTTTTGTGTTATTACTTCAGGGAACTGATTTCTTTATTCCTCTAACCATCAGGGACCTATACTCTTCCATGTTCCTTCTATCTTCCTCTTTATTAGGGTCCCACTCAGGGTCCTGTAAGGGTAATTTTTGGTCGCTGGGATCTCCTGAACGATTTTCTCACTCCCAGATCTGCATTCCTGCGGCCCTAATCATCCTCACTTCTTCAGCGCTGAACAAAATTTTAAAAATTAAGTTCAGCTCTCCCCGGGTGTAAATGTTGGGGCCTAGAAATTGGTCTTCTTGGTTCGATATACCTACCAGATCCTCCACTAAGTTCCCTAACTCCTTTTCAAAGCCTCGAATTTCAGTGGCTGTTAATGGGGCATCCACAAACCCAAGTCCCCCACGTATCCCACTCAAGGGGAATTCTCTAAGAGGAAAAAGCTTCTCCACTTTAGATGTTTTAGATCTTGTGTTACAGTAAGGTCCCTCCGTGAGGTTACCCTTCTGGGAAGAAACAGGAGGAGTGGGGCTAGTTGACTTATACTAACTGGGTTAGAGATGGAGGTGCTCACCTCCCAGTTAGGAGGGAGTAATGGTATAGCAGTAGGTAGGGGGAAAGAGACTGAACCTGTAGGAAGGGACACTGGAGGTGGGGCTGGAGAGACAGTTGAAGAGGCTGAGGGGGAGACTGGAGAAATAACTGGATTAGAGGGAGGTGGGAGAGTAGTGTTTGGAGCAGGTAAGAGAGTTGAGGTTAGGGTAGGAGTAATAACCATAGGAGTGTTAATCGGAGGTGGTAATGGGATCGGAGCGGCTGCTGATTCTGGGGATGGAGAGGCCAGAGGTAAAATCGGGGGATCTGGGAGAGGAGCCTGGGGCCTTGCCAGGTAAATAGGAGGGAATGGAGGAGGAGGTAAGTAATCAAGGGGGTCCCACTTAACACTAACCTCTTCTCTCCCCCCATTATTTTCCTTCCATTTTTGTAGTTTACAGATTTTTATAACATTGCCAGTGGTATCCCTCTGCCAACATGCAGCATATGTTAACTGCTCAAGATTGGGACTTTCTTGGGTTTTCAGGTGTTGGTTTAATTGGGAACACATCCATGGATCTCTTGTCCCATACCATGGCCACTCCCCCTGCAGGTTTAACTTAGGCCAGACTTCCATGCAATAGTGAATCATTTTCATTTTGTCTAAGCCTTTCGTTGCCTCCTGAATTTTGGGAATTCTGCCCATACCTGCCCCAAAGACCAAAAGAGATGTTAGAAAATTATTAGGTTTGTTTGAGTATTGCAGATTATGGCTTGATCAGTATTAAATCACTAAAAGTGTTAAATTTCCATATGACAAATTGATAGACTCAGAGCCTGTAACCTGGACCTCAAATGACGAGGAACAGCTTCAGAATCTGAAAACTAAATTGTCCCCTTCCCCTCTACTGAGCCTACCAGACCTTTAAAAGATCTTTGACCTATTTTTAAATGTGGAAGAGGGGATAGCTTGCGGAGTCCTTACACAGGACTGGGGAGGATGCAGGAAACTGGTCACATCTCTCTCCAAGTTACCAGATCCAGTAGCCAGAGGGTGGCCAGCCTGTGTGCAAGTGACAGAGGCAACAGCCACCCCAATAGAAGACACACAGAAACTAACCTGAAAGGGGAAGATCCGGGTTCATACCCCACAAAATGTGAAAGATGTTTAAGTCACAAGGCCCCTCAGTGGCTAACCAACGCCCAAATACTAAAGTATGAAGTCGTCCTAATAAGTACCAAGGGCCTACAATTAGTCTCTTCAAAATGTTTTAATTCAGCCCAGTTCCTCACAGGAGAGCCGTTAACAGACCTGGAACATGATTGTTTAGAAATTATTGAAATGCAGACTAAAGTGAGAGAAGATTTAGAAGATGGGCCCCTCCCATATAGGAGAATTTTATTTACAGATGGATCATCATGAATGGTAGCCAGTAAACAGGTCTCAAGGTATGCAACCATAGATGGGCAGAACATGTAAGTTGAGGAAAACTACCCTCAAATTGGTCTGCCCAGTGTTGTGAAATCTGTGCCCTGAAGAGAAGTCTAGATTTACTAGAAAAAGATAAAGGAACAATCAATATCGACTCCTGGTGTGCATTTGGGATTGCCCATACATTCGAAAAATATGGGAAAAACAGGGGTACCTTAACTCTTAAGGCAAAAATATAATACATGAAGACCTAAGAAAATTAGTACTAGAGTCACTAAGGAAACCAATAGAGATAGCCAAAGTTCACATAGAAGGACATCAAAAAGGGGACACCCTTGAAATAAAGGGAAACCAATTAGCTGATCAAGTAGTGAAAGAAGTAGCTTTGCAACAGGAAAGTCCAGTTAAAATTCTTCAGATAGAGAGAACACCCAGTAGAGAAAGAAAAGAGGAAAGACCCATCTTTGATGAGAAAGAATTAAGGGAGTTAGAAAAGATGAGAGGACAGCAAAAAGAAAATGGAGAATGGTGGACCCCTGATGGACAGCAAATTTTAAATAAAGCTCTAGCCCGAATGGTGATGACAGAGTTACACGAGTTGACCCATTGGGGAATACAAGGATTATGTGACCACTTTCCAAGGGATCATATGTGCATGGGAGTACATAACATAGCAAAGGCAGTTACCAAGGGATGTTTAACTTGCCAACAAATTAATCAGAAAGTAATGAGAAGAGTACTATCTGATCTGGGGGATTTTTTTTTTTTTTTTTTTTGCATTTGCAGATGGACACGTTGTAGCAAATGATGGTCAGGAGGGCAAATTCTGTTGTGATAAAGAAGATAAAGAAGAAAACCTGTGCAGCACATCCTGAGTAGGAGATGTCCCTGGTGTCCCAGAGGGAATTGTGCATGGCTTTGGCGACATTGGTGCAGATGGAGCCCAGGTCGCTGAGGGCCAGGTTGAGCAAGAAGAAGTACATGGGCGTGTGCAGGTGGTGGCCGCAGGCTACGGCGCTGATGATGAGGCCGTTGCCCAGGAGGGCAGCCAGGGAGATGCCCAGCAAGAGGCAGAAGTGCAGGAGCTGCAGCTGCCGCGTGTCTGCCAATGCCAGCAGGAGGAAGTGCCTGATGGAGCTGCTGTTGGACATTTGCTGCCTCAGGAAATGGTTTTCTGCTGAGGAGGAAAAGGCAGGACAGAGCTGGGCCAGATACAGAGCAAAATCTATTACATATCTCATAGCAATTCAACATTCAGAGTCTCTCTTTTTAGGAACACTTCTCTGCATTCCCCTTTCCTGGGTCCTGGGTTTTGCAGGCATTGAGAGCAGGGACTTACAAATGGGCTCCAGAGGATTCCTTAGTCCTGTCCAGTGAGAAGCAACTGAGAATACTGGATGATCACCAATTAAATGGACTCGTCAAACACCTGAATGCTTTTCAGTCCTGCTGTTTGCAATTTGCCCACCTGAAGAACTGAGCTGAGGAAATTCCTTGTATTTGTTCATCCAGCTGCACTTGCCACAGTTAGGAGTGGTTGTGGGTGTCTGAAATCCCTGACATTTCTAAAGCACTGCAGGTGAAACCGTGTGGGTGTGAGAGGCACAGGGATGGTCTCTCAGTGCAGGGACAAGAGAGCAGCTCTGCCCATCAGGGCTGCTCTCAGCTGTCCCTTGCTGGCAGCTTGGAGCTGAAGGAGAGGCACCCAGAGGAGTTCCCCTAAGACAAACAGGGCAGTGCTGAAGGCAGAGGGCTCTGGGGTCAGAGATGGACAGAGCCCTCACCTTCTCCCAGAGTGCCTCATGAGGATCTCAGCTCTCTCCTGCCAGGCTGGTGCACAGAGGGATCATTGCAGCTGCCCAGGTGCAGCTGCCCAGCAGCATTTCCCTGGCCCTGCCACTGAGCTGTCTCCTCCATGGGGATCCCAGGCAGCCCAGAGACAGCACAGGAGAGCTGTGCCCTTCTGGAGGGCATCCTGCAGCCCTGCAGGACACCCAGGGAATGAGCTGAACAGCCCTGAGGGCACCTGGGCACTCTGCTCCAACAGACACATCTCCACAGCAGGATCCAAAGGGTCCCAGCCTGGACGGGCACCTGCCAGCCCCAAACCCTTGCTCTGCCTCAGAAACCCAATGGTGGCAACAAGGACAGCACAAGCACCTGGAGATGGCAGAGAAATGTCACAATGCTCCTGCCAGGGGACAGCAGGGACACAGAGACTGATGGAAATCAGGGGCTTGTCCTTCCTTCTCTGGGCTCTGGCTGCTGCAGGGGCTCTGCACAGCCGAGCCCCCGTGGGATGAGGGCAGGGGCTCTGTTTAGGATGGGAAAGGAGCCCAGTGAGGAGCTGCTGGGGGAAGGTGCCTGAGCCACAGGGGCAGCAGGGAGGTGCCACATCCCCCTGGTCAGCATTTGTGGCAGCAGCTCCCTGTCCCTCCCTGCCTGTGTCTCTGCTGAGTAGGGCTGTTGCTGCCAGTAGCATCTCCCTGTGCCCAGCTCCACTCCCTGCCAGGGCTCACAGAGCCCATCCCCACCCCACGGCCCTGGGGCAGCTCTGCCTGTCCCTGCAAGGACCTGTCCTGTGCCTCTGAGGGGGCAGCAGGGAAGCCCCGCTCTGGAGCTTGCTCTGCTCCACACCAGGACATCCAGGAGAGCCACCCTGGTCCTGTCAGTGCTGGCATTGTCAGAGACACTTCCAGGAACTCACCTGCATTGCCTTGCAGCCAGAGACTCACCATGTCCAGGGGCTGTGCAGATTTCTCCCCTGAAGGGGTCTCTCCTGTCCTCCCACTCCACCCCTTAAACTTTGTCACTTGTGCAGCCTGCCCTTGCTGCCTGCAGGTACTGCCCTGTCTGCCCTATGGCCACCGCCTCTGCACCAGAGGAACTGGGAGAGCCCATGCAAAAGATCATGGAAACTGTGGCATGTGCCAGCCTTAGGAGATCTGTCCAGGAATGGAAATTTAACTTTCCTAGAGGCAGAGAATTATTCATTCAAATCCTGTGAAGATTCATCCCCTAGCGAGAGATCAATCACCCTCCCAGCCCAGGCTGCCTCTGCTCTTTCTGTGCCTCTGTGCTGTGCCCGGGTGGCTGCAGGCAGAGCCCAGGCCCTGCTGGGATGGGAGAGGAGCTGCTCCTGGCCAGAGCTGTCTCTCTGCAGCTCTGCTGGCCTTACCAGGAGCTGCCTCTGTGCCAGCAGCCCAGCCCAGCCCAGCAGCACAGAGAGAGCACAAGGACTTCTCTTGTGGGTTGGGTGCTGAGTCCCTGAACATCAGTCCCTCATAGGGAGTTGAAGAAATCACTTAAGAATTCAAAGTCAATATCCTGGTCCAAAGTTTCTTGAAGTTTTAATTAGTCCCACAGATGGACACAACTGGGAAAGTGTCCCCAGGTTCCAGGGACAGCAGAACACTGGAGGCAGTGATGACAGCTGGGGACAAACAAGGCAAAGGTGTGTCTCTGGTGCTGAGCAAAGCTGGATGTGTTTGAGGAATGCCAAGGGCCAAGGGCTGAGCCCCAGCCCCTGGCCAGGCAGATGCTGTCCCTCCCTCCTTGCTCAGGGCTCTTGCCGGGATGGGCACTGGCATGTGGGGATGTGCAATGGCAAGGGCAGGAGCATGGGGCGGCCCCTGCCAGGCTGCTGAGCAGGGACAAGGAGGCAATGAGGCCCCAGGCCTGCAAGGGTCACTTGTCTCCTGCTCCTGCCTCAGGCCTAGGCCCAGCAGCCATGGCCAAAATGCTGCCCAAGTTGGCTCTGGCAGGCCTGTCTTGCAGCTGCTGCACATGCCTGTGCCCTGTGCCGCCCAGGCTGTGCTACGGTGTCCCTGCCCTGCGCCTCTGTCCCTGCAGGCTGTCGGCATCCCCCGGCTGCCTCACCTGGCTGGCCCCTTCCTTTGCTGACAGCTCTGCCTCCTGCCTGCCTCTGCCTGCCCACACAAAGCCTGGGGCTGATACCAAAAGGGTTCATTCCATTTTTCCCCTGCCTGTGAACTTTCAGCACAGCAACAAGGTATGCAGGGGCTGCTTTCCCATCTAGGATGGTTGGAAGAGAAGACGAAGACATCTGGCTCAAAGATACAGGGATAGAGAAAACAAGGGCTGAGTCTGGGAACTTGGAGTGGGTTTTATGAAAATAGGTAAATTGTAATTCGCATTTAGGGACTGTATATAAGTAACACACTGATAGAATTCCGTGTCCACAGTTTTAGGAGTTATCCCATGGTTGACCTGAATAAATGATACCCTCTGAAATAGCAAATGAGTGTTCAGGACCCTTATTCTGATATTTCAGAGATTTGGTGACAGCAGGGCCTCACGGCATCAAGGTGTCAGCTGTGACACTTGCAAACTCATGGAACAAAGGGGCCATTGTGACACAGCAGAACCCCATGGAACCAAAATCCAGTTTGGCAGATTGGGGCCACATTGAATCAATGGTCCGTTGTGATACTGTGGATCCAAGGAGACCATTGTGATCCTGAGAAACCTCTTGGAACCAAGGGGCCATTGTGACACAGCAAGGCCTGGTGGAACCATGGGTCCATTGTGACACTGCAGAACCTCACGGAACCAAGGTGACCGTGTTCTACTGCACAACCTAATGGAACAAAGGGTCCATGGTGACACTGCAGAACCAAGGAGACTGCTGCATGGAACCACAAGTCCATTGTGAGACAGGACGGCCTGAGAGAACCAAGGGTCCCTTGTTAAACTGTGTGGCCTCATGGAACCATGAGTCATTGTGACACAGCGTAGCCACACAGAGCCAAGGCGCCACTGTGACACTGCGGTTCCAAGGACACCATTGGGGCTGAGGAACCTCCTGGAACCAAGAGTCCATTGTTCCACTGTGAGGCCCTGTGGAAGCAAGGGGAGCACAGTGACATTGTGGGGCCTCATGGAACAATGGAGACTGTTCTGACCCTTTGGGACCCACTGGAACCAAGAGGCCATTAGAGCATGGCGGGGCCTGGTGGAATCAAGGGCACTGCAGTGAACAATGTGTGTTTCCATGGGATCCATTCTGACACCGTGGAACCAAGGATACCATTGTGACACTCTGGGGCATCATGGAACCAAAGTTCCGTTGTGACACAGCAGGGCCTCATGGAACCATGGAGGCCATTTTTACACTTGGAGGCCTTGTGGAACCAAAGGGCCATTGTGGCTCTTCAGAGGCTTGTGAGCCAAGGGGACCATAATGGCACTATGGGGGTCCATGAAACCAATGCTCTGTTGTGGCGCTGCAAGGCCTTATGGGATCATGGAGACCATTGTGACACTCTGCAGTCCTGGCAGTCCAAGGAGCTGTTGTCACACTGTGTGGCACCATGGAACTAAGGAGGCCCTTGTGACACGCTAGGGCCCCATGGAACTAAGGATTCATGGAACAGTGCAGGACCCCATGGAACCAAATGTCCATTGGGACATTGCGGGGCCTCATGGAATCTTGGAGGCCGTGATGACACTTGGAGGCCTCATTGAATCAAGGGGCTCTGCAGGGCCTCATGGAACCAAGGAGACCCTTCTGACATTGTGAGTCCCCATGGAACCAAGGGTCCATTGTGACACTGTGGCACCAAGGAGACCCCTGTGACACTGCCAGGCCTCATGGAAGCCAGGGACCATTGTGACACTGGAGTCCCATGGAAACAAGAGGCCAGTGTGACACATCTGGGCCTCATAAAAGCAAGGATCCAATGTGACACCACCACTGTGACCCTGCAGGGTCCCATGAATCCAAGGGAACAGGGAAGACGTTTTGCTTGGCCTGACTGGTCCAACTGCCCTTGGCATGTCGAGGGTCTCTTCTCTTGTACCCCTGAAACCCTGGGGCTCTGGGCTTTCCTTCAAATGGAAAAGAACTGCCCTTCTCATTTAAGCATCCATGGCCAAAACAGGATTCCCCCTCCAAAATTCCCAATATCCAGAGATTGCTCCCACACAAAATCTGCCATTACCAACAAGTCTGGCTGGCTTTGGCTTCCTGAGAGCTGGGTCTCACCAGCCTTCAGGCACTGGGGCTCAGTGCTTTCCTTCCTATGGAAAAGAAACATCCTTCTCAAGGTGCCCGTGCCTGAAATTGGTATTCCTCCTCCAAAAGTCCTATATCGAATGATTGCTCCTATACGAAAGCTGCCCTTACAGACAGGTCTGGCTGGCCTTGGCCTCCTGAGAGCCGGCTCTCACCTGCCTTCCAAACACAGGGGCTCTGTGCTTTCCTTTCTGTGGAGAAGAACTGGCCTTCTCCTCCAGGGAGAAGTGGCTGAAATTGGGATTCCACATGCATGATTTCAAATAAACAGGGGTTGCTACCAGACAAAGCTGCCAGGAGAGACAGAGCTGTTTTTCCTTGGCCTCTTATCACTGCAGTTCATCAGCCCCTGAAACACTGGGGCTCCATGGTTTTCTTCCTGTGGGGACCACTGTGACACTGTGGGGCCCCACGGAACCAAAGGGCCACTGTGACCCTGCAGGGCCTCATGGAAGCACGGGGCCATTGTGACACTGCAGAAGTAAGGGGAACACTGTCACACTGCAGGGCCTCATGGAACCAAGGGGAGATGGAACAGCTTTGGGTGGTTTGGCCTCCCAGGGGCCACCTGACAGGTCCAGCTGATCTTGGCATGCTGAGGGCTGCCTCTCATCAACCTCTGGAGAACTGGGGCTCTGTGCTTTCCTTCCTATGGAAAAGAACTCTCCCACTTTCCAGGTGCCCATGGCCAAAAGTGATACTCCCCCAGACAAATTTCCTACATGCAAGAGTTGTCCCAGACAAAAGCTGCCAGGACAGAGAGCTATGGCTGAACTTGGCATCTGGTGGTCACTTCTCATCTCAGGGAAGCCCTGAGGAAAGTATTTGAACAGGTTTGACTACTGGAACATCAATGAGTCTCTCCTCCTCTGAAAAACTCAGATGCTGTTCTGATCATATGTGACTTTTTTTCCTCAGTGTGTATTTTGCATGAAATATTATTTTCAGCTACATAATATTATTCTTCTCATTCTACCAGTGTAATCTGACACAAAACACCTCCTCTACATATAGATCCAAGTCACCTGTATAAGCAAACACAAGAAAGAATCCAGCAAGAATGATTTGTCTGTGCTCCCATTTGTCCCATCTCCTCTGGAGCTGGAGGTGCAGCCCCAGCACTTGGCAGGGCTCAAGGGCTCCCAAGCTCAGCTCCCACCCAGAGAACGTGCAGACCCTGGGCTGCTCTTCTTGGCCCCTGCAGGCTCAGCCAGGCTGAGATGGACACTGATGGTTTCTGGGCCAGGCTCTCTGAGCCCAGCCCAGCTCCCTGCAAGCTCTGCCAGCTGCCCTGAGCTCTGGGCAGCACCAAGGGTCTCTCCCCAGCCCAGCCCAGCCGGCTCTGGCCCCACAGCTCTGCTCAGGCCAGGCTGCTCTGGGCACTGCCCTACGGCCTCAGCCCCTGGCAAGGGCACAGCAGCAGCTGCAGCTGCCACAGGACTCAGCCCCAGCATGGGGGAAGGTGCCTGGCCAAGGGAAAGGAGGCTCCCTGGGTGCCCTGCTCTCCTGTGCAGGAGATGCTGAGAGCTCTGAGGCCCCTGCTGCCATCCCATCTGCCCAGGGTAGCACAAGAGCCCCGGCCTTGGGGCCCCCAAGAGGTGCTCCTGCTCCAGGCCCAAGGCCCATCCCAGAGCTGGGGCAGCCACAAAGCTGTGCCCATTTCTGTTCATTGCTGCTCTGATCAGGATGGATCCTCAGAACCTTGGAGGTTGGTGATAAATTTTTCTTTTCCAGAGGCCTCTGTCGGATTTTGGGCTGTTTAGATGGTCTGGAAAATCCCGAAGATGGCCTTGGGCCGCCCGCGCTCCAAAGGACGAGAAGGGACTACAGATCTTTTCTCGGTCTCGGTGTTTATTAAATGCTTATCTAAAAGATTTTCTCTTGGCCTGACAGAGTTCTGCTCAGCAGTCAGCCATGGGCACACACTGAGAGCCCCTGGGGCGGTCACCTATCTTTATACTTGGAGTTACGTATACAATATTTATCATTTTTCTCCAATACCCTCTACTCTTATTAACCAGTGTTGTTTTAGTAATGCCCAATCCCAGAGTGCCAACATCACCACAGAAGATGGAGGCCTAGAGGAAGAAGAAGAAGGAGAAGGGCACGCCCCAATTCCTCCATCTTACCTCTCTAGACCCCCCTGTACAGAAATCTTAAACCCTGTATCTCACACTCCAATTAACTTGTCCCTTCACCATTCACCCCGGTGAAATCCTCCTATCCTCATACTGATGTCATCTCCCCTGTGGGATCAAAGTCCAGGCACCAGACATTTCTGGCAACATTCCAGGACTCCCGAGCCCCCAAGGGGTGGTCTCGGTCACTCTGCCCCTCAGCCCTGAGAGGCTGAGATCCCACAGCCTCTTTATTGTCGAGCTCTTCAGTTCAGGAATTCAGTGACAAATGCTCATAAATATTTGTTCAAAACACCCAAACAAGACAAGCCCATGGGAATAATTCAGATCTTCAGTTCTTCTGTGCTTAATTAGACAAATTTCAGAAGGGTATTCAAACTGAATCTACTATTTAAAAAACAATGAATAGAGAATTGTTTTGTCCTTTTAGGTTCCTTTTGCTGTTTATAGATTGCTATCCGCAATCCCCAGTTGATATTGATCCCCAGCACCTCCTCATGCACTCTGAACAGATGCGAAAATCAAGACCCTTCATGGCTGACAATCAATCACACTTTGTCCCTATCCCCTCCCCACCATTTCCCCCATCCAACCCCTGTCACTCAGAGCAGCTGAGGAATGGAGTCACATCCAGGGGTGTCCCCAGGGCCCAGGATCGGGCCCAGGTCATTGAAATCTCTTTATTGCTGATCTGGACGAGGCCATCGAGGGCACCCTCAGTCAGTTCCCAGGTGAGGCCAAGCTGGGTGGCAGTGTGGCTGTGCTGGAGGGCAGGAAGCTCTGCAGAGGGATCTGGCCAGGCTGGAGCCATGGGCCCCGGACAATGAGATGATGTTCAGCAAGGCCAAGGGCCATGTCCTGCCCTGGGCTCACAACCACCCCAAATCCCTGGCAGTGCCCTGCCCCTGATCCCCACAGCCTGTCCTGTTTCCTTCATCCCTGCATTGCCAGGGACTCTCTGGGACAAGGGAGCTCTGCTCTGGGGATAGAGGGAGGTGCAGGTGCCACCACTGGAGTGGGAACCAGAACTCACCAGGTTTGTGTCCTTTGAGGCTCAGGAACTGGTGGGACTCAGAGGCACAGGAAATTTCTCTTCATGGCCAACATAAAAAATGTAAACATGATGCAATTTAAGACACATTGAAACTCTTCTCTCAGCAATGTGAGACATCCCAGCAACATCTGACATGTCCACCATTCACAAAGGGATTTTTGTACAAAACCAATTTTAGACAAAGATGATTCTATTACTGATATAAACACACTTAAGGTGATGTATCTGGGTGAAGTGGGATAAAACAGCCTGAATAATTCCCAGTTTTTTAAGCTGTCAGTGGTGGATGGAGAAGGGGCTCAGGCTGCTTTTGGTGTTGAGGAAATGCTGAAACCAGCCTGACTCATTTCATCTCCTCCTGTCCTGGCTGATCTCCCCTCTTTCCCCTCCCACCCATTGGCTTTTGTCTCCCCCCAGGCCCTCTGGTGAAGAGCCTGGCTCTGTGTTCTCCATCCCCTCTTGGCTGGCACTGCCAGGCTGGGATGAGGAGCCCCTCAGCCTTCTCTGCTCTGGGCTGGACAATCCAGCTCCCTCAGCCTCTGCTCACAGCTCAAGGGCTCCAGCCCCATCTTGGAGGCCCTTCCCAGGCCCTGCTCCAGCTGCCAGACATCTTTCCTGCCCTGGGGAACCCAACCCAGGCCCCAGTGACCTGGATAATCCATGTCCTTGATGTCCTGGTCCCACAGCCCAGCCCCTTGTCCCCATGTGAGGTTCTGGGGGTTGATCTTGTGGAACATCCTTGGGGGAGGCTACTGCTCCATGGGGACCAGGGGGATACCAGGGGCAGAGACCCTGCTGGGCATGAACAGCTTTGGACTTCCGGGGGAAAACTGTGAGGGGGGGCTGGGGCAGAGTGACCAACCCAGTGACTTCACACAGCCCTCCTGTGATGTCACAGCCTGCTCTGTGATGTCATAGTTTATTCTCTGATATCGCTATGATGGTCTTTGATGCCACAACACACTCTGTAAAGTCATACAGCCCCCCGTGATGTCACACAGCCACCCCCCGTGATGTCACCTCCTGCTCTGTGATGTCACAACCATGTCACATAGCTGATACCTGATGTCACAGCCAACTCTGTGTTGTTATAGTCTGCTCTGTGATGTCAGTCCTCTGCCCTGTGATGTCACATCTGGCTCTGTGATGTCACAGAGACAGTCTATGATGTATCAGCTGCTCAGTGACCTCACATAGCCCACTCTGTGATGTCATAGCCCACTCTGTGACCTCATTTTACCAGATGTGAAATTGTCTACACCAGGTGAGCACACATGGTGCTGGTTCTCCAAAACCCCAGGCCTATGGAAACCACACAATGCCCATTGTGTGAGAAGGGGAACTGAAATTCACTAGCCTCCGTGTCCTGCCAGCTCAGCCAGGCCCACTGGAACACTGGGGTCCACGAGCACCAGGGACCACCAGAGAGACCCCCAGGACAGGAGAATGCATAGGTAAAGGGGAGGAGAAATACGTTAATGATTTTGGGGAAATGATTATGATATGTGTGTTTAGTCCAGGACAATCAATGAATATGTACGCAAAATACAGAATATAAACAGAAACCTTCCAGCACTCAGCATGCACGGCTTTGGGAGCAGCTATCCCCCCGTGCCTCTGGCCGAATAAAAAATGCTGCTTCTTAATGCTATATTGGGATTATGGAGTTTTATTATTTTGCCAAAGTTTTAGTAACAGTCCCACTCCCAAGCAAAGTTCAGTCTCCTGCTGTTCACAAACAGAGAAGGGCTGGTGGGAGATGTGATGGTTGGAGGCTGCCTGGGGCACAGTGACCATAAAATAATCGAGTTTCCAATATTCTGTGAAAGAAGGAGGGGCAGCAACAAAACTTCATCAGTGGAATTACGCAGGGCAGACATTGGCCTATTCAGGATGCAGGTTTGGAGAGTACCGCATCAGGTACTGATTTTTTAAGGGAAACACACTTAAAAACAAAGGTGTCCAGGAAGGATGGACACACGTCAAGAAAGGAATCTTAAGGGGGAAGAAGATGCCTGTCCCTTTGTGCCAAAGTTGAGCCTGAGAGGAAAATTTCTGTCCTGGCTGGACATGGAGCTTTTGTGGGAACTCAGGAAAAAAGAGAGTGTGTCACCATTGGACAGAAGGTCAGGCATCTCAGGAAGTGTTTAAGGAGGTTGTTAGGTCATGCAGATAGAAAAGTAGAGTGGTGAAAGGTCAATTAGATCTTAACCTGGCCATTTCTGTCAAAAATAAAAAAAATGTTTTTAAAAATAAACTAATAGCAAAGGGACAGATAAGTAGAACATCTACTCTTTATTGGATGCAGTGAGGAATAGAGTAACTAAAGATAAGGAAAAGGGTAGGTGCTTAACCCCTTCTTTGCCCCAATTTTCAACATTAGGACAGGTTGTCCTCAGGACAAGTGTTCTCCTTAGCTGGTGGATGGGCACAGGGAGCAGAACAGCCCCCCTGTAATCCAGGAGGAAGCAGCTGGGGACCTGCTGAGCCACTCAGATGCTCACAGGTGTCTCTGGGAGCAGATGGGATCCATCCCAGGGGGATGAGGGAGCTGGTGGATGAGCTCCCCAAGCTGCTCTCCATCATTCACCATCAGTGCTGGCTCAGCAGGGAGGTCCCAGAGGACTGGAGGTGCCAATGTGAGCCCATCCCCAAGAAGGGCTGGAAGGAGGAGCTGGGCAACTCCAGGCCTGTCAGCCTGACCTGGGTGCCCCGCAAGGTTATGGAACAGATCACCTTGAATGCCATCACAGGGCACCCACAGGATGGCCGAGGGGTCAGAGCCAGCCAGCGTGGATTTCAATATCTGCACTGATGATCTGCATGAGGGGACTGAATCCAGCATGAGCAAATTTGCAGATGACACCAAGCTGGGTGTGAGTGTGGATCTGCTGGAGGGTAGGAGGGCTCTGCAGAGAGACCAGGACAGGCTGGATCCAGGGCCCAACTTCAACAAGGTGAGGTTGAACAAGACCAAGTGCTGGGTCCTGCACTTTGGCTACAAAACTCCTGCAGTGCTACAGGCTGGGGACAGAGTGGCTGGACAGCGGCCAGGCAGAAAGGGACCTGGGGGCACTGATGGACAGCAGGCTGGACATGAGCCAGCAGTGTGCCCAGGTGGGCAAGAAGGCCAATGGCTGCTGGCCTGGCTCAGGAATGGTGTGGCCGGCAGGAGCAGGGCAGTGATTCTTCCCCTGCACTCGGCACTGGTGAGGCCACACCCCGATTGCTGTGTCCAGTTCAGGGCCCCCAATTTAGGAAGGTCATGGAGGGGCTGGAGCGTGTCCAGAGAAGGGCAACAAGGCTGGTGAGGGGTCTGGAACACAAGTCCTGTGAGGAGAGGTTGAGAGAGCTGGGGTTGTTTATCCTGGAGAAGAGGAGGCTCAGGGAGACTAGGTGGTGTCAGGGCACAGGTTGGACTTGATGATCTCCAAGGTCTTTTCCAAGCTGGCTCATTCTGTCACTCTCTGGAACCACCCTTGGAGCAGTTGCAGGAGGAGCCCTGGGCCTCCTCTTCAGGAGCTCCAGCAGCCCAGGTCCCTCAGCTTCTCCTGCCAGCTCCAAAGCCCATCCTGTCAGTCCTGCAAAGCCTCTGCAGCCCCTCCTCAGTGCCCAGAACAGGGAGCCCCAGAGCCAGACACAGCAGCCCAGATGTGCCCCCCTGGCCTGGGGTGCCTCTGGCAAAGGAGCAGCTCGAGGCACTGCAGGAGCCTTCAGACAATTCCTGCAGCACTTGTAGGATGATCCTGCTGCCCAAGGGACGTTCCCATGGTGCCAAGACAGGAACTGCAATGGGGAGTGGGGCCAGAGAGGAAAGTGCAAACAGGGATGGGCTGTTTGCAGGGGAGGGGACTGGGATGGGCCATAGGAAGAAATCTGGATCAGAGAAGAGTAAAGAAAGCAAAGGTGAAGACAAGGAAATCCTCAGGGCACTTTGGGGGTGGCTGCCAGGCAGCCCTGGCTCTGAGCAACAGCGTCTGCAGAGGGACAGAAAACTCTCAGTGGATGGGAACAAACTTTCTGGCTGACTTCAGAGGCCACGACAACGCTGAGTGGTTTTCCTGGTGTCCCCCAGCCCTTGCTGGCCCAGGGGCTGATGGCATTTGTGCTCCCTCAGGTTCATGTCCCCACACCAACAGCATGGGGGTGCTCCCCGTGCTCTGTGCAATGCAAACAGGGGCTGCTGAGCCAGTGCTGCCGTGTGTGTGCCTGCAAGGATGGGGCACCTGTGTGAGCTGGGGGAGAGGCCAGGGCTGCAGAGGGGGGATGTTGTTGGCAGCTCCATGAGGACACTCTGGGACGCTGCCCTGGGCTGTCCAGCGCACTGGGGATGGATCAGCCCCTGCTCTGCTGCTCCTTCCCGTCTGCCCCAGGGCCCTTGCAGAGCCCCAGCCATGGTGTTTGCCCCCAGCCTGCCCACAGCCAGCCTGGGGCTGCTCACGGGGCTTTTCTGTGCTCAGCATTGGCCTGGGCGTGTTCTTGAGAGAGCCTGGGCAAGGAGCCTGGAGCCCCCAGGCCCTGGGCTCAGGCGTCAGCGCTGCCCCAGCAGTGCCCATGGCCTGTCCCTGCTGCAGCCCCGGCACTGCCACCCCCAGGGCTGTGCCCGGCCCTGAGAGCACTCAGGCCCTGCAGCAACACCAGGGCCACCAGGGCAGCAGGGCAGGGCCACGCCAGCAGCACTGGCAACACCAAGTGCTGCTGCTGGGCGCAGCTGCTGTGCCAGCACTGCTCTGCCCCAGCTCTACACACAGACGTTGCTGCTGCAGCTCCAGAGAAGGCAACATAAGGGGAATCTCCCTTGAAAATTATGCTGAGAGATCCCTTATTTCATTTGAAGCCATTCAGAACAGAGGTCCCGTTGACACAGTCTGGGGCCACAGGGAAGGTGGAGAGAAAGAAAACTAGAAATGGCAGAAACAATGGCCTTGGTTTAGGGTGAATATTAAAAAATTAAAATAGACAGGAAAAAAAGCAATCCAACAACTGTGCCAAATATGACTTTTATTACCAGAGATATGCAGAAATTGGCAACCAGTTTAATGTTTTCTAAATTTTCCAGTCATCACTCTCCACACTGCAGCCTTGATCTCCTGGTTCCTCAGGCTGTAGATGAGAGGGTTCAGGGCTGGAGGCACCACCGAGTACATAACTGACACTGACAGATCCAGGGATGGGGAAGAAAGGGAGGAGGGCTTCAGGTAGGTAAAAAAGGCAGTGCTGAGAAACAGGGAGACCATGGCCAGGTGAGGGAAGCAGGTGGAAAAGGCTGTGTGCCGTCCCTGCTCAGAGGGGATCCTCAGCACAGCCCTGAAGATCTGCACATACGAGAAAACCATGAACACAAAACAGCCAAAACCTAAATGGACAGCAACCAATGAAATCCAAATTTTTCTGATGGTGGAGTGTGAGCAGGAGAGCTTGAGGATCTGGGGCACCTCACAGAAGAACTGGCCCAGGGCATTACCATGGCACAGGGGCAGGGAAAATGTATTGGCTCTTTGCAGAAGAGCAGTGAGAAAGTCACTGGCCCAGGCAGCTGCTGCCATGTGGGCACAAGGTCTGCTGCCCAGGAGGGTCCCGTAGTGCAGGGGTTTGCAGATGGACACGTAGCGGTCATAGCACATGATGGTCAGGAGAGAAAACTCTGCTGAAATGAAAAAGACAAACAGAAAGAGCTGTGCAGCACATCCTGAGTAGGAGATGTCCCTGGTGTCCCAGAGGGAATTGTGCATGGCTTTGGGGACAGTGGTGCAGATGGAGCCCAGGTCGCTGAGGGCCAGGTTGAGCAGGAAGAAGAACATGGGCGTGTGCAGGTGGTGGCCGCAGGCTACGGCGCTGATGATGAGGCCGTTGCCCAGAAGGGCAGCCAGGGAGATGCCCAGCAAGAGGCAGAAGTGCAGGAGCTGCAGCTGCGGCGTGTCTGCCAATGCCAGCAGGAGGAAGTGCCTGATGGAGCTGCTGTTGAACATTTGCTGTCTCTGGCCATTGGAAGTGTTTCATGGAGAAAAGTCAGTGACCGGTTGGGAGAAACTTCTTCCAGCAAAATCAATGCCTTTTCCCACAGACCCTTCTCCTGTAACACTCTGACACCCTTTTCAATTTCCAGCAGATTTTCCTTCAGCTCCAAGTGTGGAGCCCTTGCTGGTGCTGCCTGACTGGGACTTCAGGTTCAGGGCAGGTACACACAGAGGTTTTTATAGTTCAGCCTTGCTGTGCAGACATAGGAGAGGGACAGGGACGTGTCCTCGTGTTGCTCTTTGAATCTCTGTTAACACAGAAGGCCCTGTCAGCATCTCCCCTCCCACTGCCACAGAACAGGAATGGTAAAGTCTCGTTAAATGTACTAGTGTTATTTACAGCTTTTCTTCATCTCCCCTACTGATTATTTTTGGATGTCAGAAACTCTTTGCATTTCTGCTGCCCTCAGGGAGAACCATGAGTTCTCTGAGGCAGGGTGGTGAGTGGAGAGGGAGGGAAGGAGGTCTGTCACCCTGTCCTGTTCCAGGATTCTCTGGGCTTTCACCTTTCCCAGACAGAGGATGATCACCTTCCCGTGTTTCCTTTAAAAGCCATCCTGACATTGCTGAGAGCAGATGGATCCCCACGGTCCACCAAATGTCCATCCCCTTCTCAAGGTCTCAGCCCCATGTTTGTACCCAGAGACAGACAGAGCTCATTTCACCAACCCAACAGCATTTTCTCAACACAGACTTCTGTGTCTCACCGTGGGGCTTTTAGATAACACAGAGATGCTACAGAACAGGTTTGTATCCTGGAGGGAAGCTCAAAGCTTGGACTGAAATTTCAGGGATATTCCAGGTGTCCTTATGATGGCATTGGATTGAGGGAGATGCAGCTCCTTCCCTGGCTGCCCTGACAGCACTGCCCAGAGCCAGGCACTGGGGACAGCATCAGCCTGAGCCAGCTGTGCCCCCTCTAGAGCCCCCAGGGCCGGGAAGCTGCTCCCAGCCCTGTGCTCTGCAGAGGGAACTGGGCCCGGGGCTGCAGAGCTGCCCCACGGCTCTGCTGCAGCTCTGCCTGCACAGGAGGGGCTGCACGCCTTGGATCCCCGGCCCTGAGGGCAGAGGCTGGGCTGGGGCACAGGAGGGAGGGGGCTTGTTCAGAGGGAGGGGCTGCACTGGAGGGGATCCTCTGGGCATCTCTAAACTCTCCCTGCCACAGCATTGCTGGGTTTTGTTTTCTCTCATTGCCCAATCTTCTCTCTGCTTCCTGGAGACTTCCCTCCTGCAGGTGTTTCCCTGTGCCTGATCTCTCCCTGCCACCACTTACAGACCCAAAATCTCTGTGCCCTCTCCTTGGCCCTACAGAACCCTGCCTGTTTGCAGGGCACTGGGTGGGGCAGGTTGTGTTTGCAGGTGGGACAAAGGACAGCTCAGACTGAGCTTGATGGGTCCAGCAAAGGGGATGCTGGTGCTGTCCATGAGCAGAGAGGCTGCAAGCACATTAGGAATCTCCTGTGAATCTATGGAACACTAAAATAACAGTTCCAATGTCTCAGAAACTTTTAACATTTCATAATTAATAATTCATAACCAATCTTTCATATTAATGCCCCTGCTCCCTGCCATTCTCCAGTATTAGGAAACGGAACAAAAAGTCTTTGGAAACGTCCTAATTTTTAATGAAATCCTTGTACTGGAAATATTTTATGACTGACCAGCATTCCTCAGCATGTCAAAGCTTCATGAGCATTTCACCTCCCCTGCACCAGAAATATTCAGAGATTTACTCACAGAGTCTGTAGGCATTGGGACGTTCCAACTTTAGGAGATGGCTCCAGGAGCTGCAGCTGCATTGTCCTGCAGCCAGAGGTTCCTGTGCCAAGGGCTGGCAGTGATTCTGCCCCAGGCACTTCTCAGCACCTTCCCAGCCCTGACTGATTGAAGCTCTCTGTGCCTCTGTGCTCTGCCCAGGGTGGCAGCAGGCAGTTCCCCTGCCTGGCTGGGCTGGTAGAGCAGCTGCTCCTCAGCAGAAATGTCTTTTTGAAGCTCTTCTTGGTTTGCCAGGAGCTGCCTCTGTGCCAGGAGCCCAGCCCAACTCAGCAGCACAGACACAGCACAAGGACTTTAATGACCCTCTTGGGGCTTTGGTGTTGTTTACATCAGAACCAGTCCCTCAGTGTGTCTTCAAAAAACTTCTCAAGAACTCAAAATTAAATTGAAACTCTGAAGTTTCTTGAATTTTTTATGGGTCCCACTGAGGAACTCAACTCAGAAAGTGTCCCCAGGTTCCAGGTAGAACAGAACACTGGAGGCAGTGATGACAGCTGGGGACAAAAAAGGCCAAGGTGTCTCTGGTGCTGAGCAAAGCTGGATGTGTTTGAGGAATGCAAAGGGCCAAGGCCTGAGCCCCAGCCCCTGGCCAGGCAGATGCTGTCCCTCCCTCCTTGCTCAGGGCTCTTGCCGGGATGGGCACTGGCATGTGGGGATGTGCAATGGCAAGGGCAGGAGCATGGGGCGGCCCCTGCCAGGCTGCTGAGCAGGGGCAAGGAGGCAATGAGGCCCCAGGCCTGCAAGGGTCACTTGTCTCCTGCTCCAGCCTCAGGCCCAGGCCCAGCAGCCATGGCCAAAGTGCTGCCCAAGTTGGCTCTGGCAGGGCTGTCTTGCAGCTGCTGCACATGCCTGTGCCCTGTGCCGCCCAGGCTGTGCTACGGTGTCCCTGCCCTGCGCCTCTGTCCCTGCAGGCTGTCGGCATCCCCCAGCTGCCCCACCTGGCTGGCCCCTTCCTTTGCTGACAGCTCTGCCTCCTGCCTGCCCCTGCCTGCCCACACAAAGCATTGGGCTGTCCCAGGCTCCTTCTGGGGGCCATGTTGCACCCCAGCCCTGCCCTGGGAGGGAAATTCCTTTCTCTTTGGGTCCTGTCTGGCCCTCCCTACCTGCCCTTTGCATTAATTCTTTCTCTGTGTGTTCTCTACTATGTCAAAAGGAGCCACCATCTCTGAAACCACCCTTCAGTGCCTCCAAGGATTCTTCTCTGGTGTCCTCAGTCTCCAACCCACTTAGTACAGAGCTCCACTGTCCCTATATTGTGCTCATGTGCTTGAGGCCTCCAAACCCCACCGTGGGAGATCTCTGGGCCCTCTCCAAGGTATTGGCAAATGAAAACATTCTGCTCATAGTCTAAGAAAATCACCTCAGGACAAGACCAGTCAGACCTTTGTGTCCTGGCTACTTTTGCCTTGGAGCAATGCTTGGATAGATGGGTTTTTTTAGGCCGAATTTCAGTTTTGCCCATGGGCACTTCGATGTGAACAACGATTCTCTTCCATTGGAAGGAAAACAGATGCCCAGTGTTTCAGGGGCAGATGAGCAGCAGCCACCAAGCGCCAAGGCGAGCCAGACCTTTCTGCAATTGCAGCTTGTGCCTGAGAGAAATCCTTGGATACACATAATTTGGGAGGTAGAATACAAGTTTTGGCCACTGGTCCCTTGATGAAAAGGCCGTTTCTTTTGCATTTGAAGGAAAGCAGAGAGCCCCAGGGTTTGATGGTAGATGAGAAGCAGCCCCTGGGGGGCCAAGCCAGCCAAACTCGTCTCTCCTGGCAGCTTTTGCTTGGGACCTATCCTTGGATATATGAAATTTAGGGGCCAGATCTCAAATTTGGCCACGGCCCCTGGACGAGGAGACTGTTCTATTTCCATTACAAGGAAGGCAGAAAGCCCCAGTGTTTTAGGGGTAGATTACAAGTGGCCATCAGAGCCCACAGCGCCAGCCAGAGCTGGCAGGTTTTGTCTGGGAGAAACTCTTCATATAGTGAATAGATAGGAGGAGTAGCAATTCTGGCCATGGAGGAATAAGAAGATTCTTTTCCATAAGAAGGAAAGCACAGAACCCCAGTGCTTCAGGGGCTGATAAAGTGCAGGCAGCAGAGACCAAGGCCAGCAAGACCTGTCTGTAATGGAAGCTTTTGTGTAGGGGCAATAATTGGATATCGGACTTCTGGTGGTAGAAACCCAATTTCAACCATGGGCACCTGGTGAAGGATGGTTCTTTTCACTTAGGATGGAAAGGGCAGAGCCCCAGTGTTTCAAGGCAGAATTCAGGCAACCACCTGAAGCCAAGGCAGGCCAGACCTGTCTGTACTGGGAGATGTTGTCTGGGAGAAAAAACCCTTGAATGCAGGAATTTTGGAGGACAAGTACAAGTTTTGGCCATGGGTGCTTGTGCAGGAGGGATATTTCTTTTCTTCCACAGGAAGGAAAGCACAGAGCCCCAGTGTCTGAAGGCAGGTCAGACCCAGCCCTCAGGAAGACAAGGTCAGCCAGATGGGTTGTAATGGCAGCTTTTATGTGGCAGAAATCCCTGGATATTGGGAATTTTGGAGGGGGAATCCCATTTTGGCCATGGCTGCTTGAATTAGAAGAGCAGTTCTTTCCCATTTGAAGGAAAGCCCAGAGCCCCAGGGTTTCAGGGGTACAAGAGAAGAGACCCTCGACATGCCAAGGGCAGTTGGAGCAGTCAGACCAAGCCAACCAGACCTGTTCCCTATTTTCTTGTTTCCATGGGGCCCTGCAGTGTCACAGTGGTGGTGTAATATTTTATCCTTGCTTCCATGAGGCCCAGATGTGTCACACTGGCCTCTTGTTTCCATGGGACTCCAGTGTCACAATCGTCCCTGGCTTCCATGAGGCCTTGCAGTGTCACAGGGGCTCCTTGGTGCCACAGTGTCACAATGGACCCTTGGTTCCATGGGGACTCACAATGTCAGAAGAGTCTCCTTGGTTCCATGAGGCCCTGCAGAGCCCCTTGATTCAACGAGGCCTCCAAGTGTCACCATGGCCTCCAGGATTCCATGAGGCCCCACAATGTCCCAATGGACCTTTGGTTCCATGGGCTCCTGCACTGTTCCATGAATCCTTAGTTCCATGGGGCCCTGGAGTGTCACAAGGGCCTCCTTGGTTCCATGGTGCCACACAGTGTGACAACGGCCGCTTGGCCTGCCAAGACCCCACAGTGTCACAATGGTTCCTTGCTTCCATGAGGCCTTATAGTGTCACAATGGTCTCCATGATCCCATAAGGCCTTGCAGTGTCACAACAGAGCATTGGTTTCATGGAGCCCCACAGTGTCACTGTGGTCCCTTTGGCTCCACAAGGCTCTGAAGTGCCACAATGGCCCTTTGGTTTCTCAAGGCCACCAAGTGTAAAAATGGCCTCCATGGTTGCATGAGATTCTGCTGTATCACAATGGCTCATGGTTCCATGAGGCCACACAGTTTTACAAGGGACCCTTGGTTCCATCAGGTCTTGCTGCGTCACAATGGACTTGTTGTTCCATGAGCTCTCACACTGCCAGCAGCAGTCTCCTTGGTTCTGCAGTGTCACCATGGACCCTTTGTTCCATGAGGTTCTGCAGTAGAACACCGTCACCTTGGTTCCGTGAGGTTCTGCAGTGTCACAATGGACCCATGGTTCCACCAGGCCTTGCTGTGTCACAATGGCCCCTTGGTTCCAAGACGTTTCATAGGGTCACAATGGTCTCTTTGGATCCTCAGTATCACAATGGACCATTGGTTCAATGTGGCCCCAATGTGCCAAAATGGATTTTGGTTCTGTGGGGTTCTGGTGTGTCACCATGGACCTTTTGTTCTATGATTTTGCACAGCGTCATAGCTGACTCCTTGGTTCTCTGAGGGCAGACTCTCACCAAATCTCTGAAATATCAGAATAAGTTTCCTTAACACTCATTTGCACTTTCAGAGGGTATCATTTACTCAGGCCAGAGGTCCAACATGGGATAACTCCTAACACTATGTGGACATGTAATTCTACCAGTATGTTGCTTATATACAGTTCTAAATGTGAATTACAATTTACCAACTTCCATAAAATCAAACCAAACTTCGCAGGTTCACTCCTTGTTTTCTCTGTTCCGGCACCCTTGAGCCAGATGTCTTCTTCCTCTCTTCCAACCATCCTTGCTGGGAAAGCAGCCCCTGCATGCCTTGTTCCTGTGCTGAAAGTTCACAGGCAAGGGAAAAATGGAATGAACCCTTTTGGTACCAGCCCCAGGCTTTGTGTGGGCAGGCAGGGGCAGGCAGGAGGCAGAGCTGTCAGCAAAGGAAGGCGCCAGCCAGGTGGGGCAGCTGGGGGATGCCAACAGCCTGCAGGGACAGAGGCGCAGGGCAGGGACACCGTAGCACAGCCTGGGCGGCACAGGGCACAGGCATGTGCAGCAGCTGCAAGACAGCCCTGCCAGAGCCAACTTGGGCAGCACTTTGGCCATGGCTGCTGGGCCTGGGCCTTAGGCAGGAGCAGGAGACAAGTGACCTTTGCAGGCCTGGGGCCTCATTGCCTCCTTGTCCCTGCTCAGCAGCCTGGCAGGGGCCGCCCCATGCTCCTGCCCTTGCCATTGCACATCCCCACATGCCAGTGCCCATCCCGGCAAGAGCCCTGAGCAAGGAGGGAGGGACAGCATCTGTCTGGCCAGGGGCTGGGGCTCAGGCCTTGGCCCTTTGCATTCCTCAAACACATCCAGCTTTGCTCAGCACCAGAGACACCTTGGCCTTTTTTGTCCCCAGCTGTCATCACTGCCTCCAGTGTTCTGCTGTACCTGGAACCGGGGGACACTTTCTCAGTCATGCTCCTCAGTGGGAACCATAAAACTTCAAGGAACTTTGGAGTCTAAATTTAAATTTGAGTTCTTGAGAAGTTTATTGAAGTCACTCTCAGGGACTGAGTCTGATGTAAACAACATCAAAGCCCTGAGAGGGTCATTAAAATTTTTTGGTCCAGTTATGGAGAAAGATTTCAAGGACCTTGTAAGAAATACACATTCCTATTTTAAAGGATATATTTTATTTTATTTCTCTTTACATCAGAGGTGATTGCAGCATTCTGTGATTGATATTGACCCAGGGTCTCTCCTCAGCAGCTCTGGCCTGCTCACAGAAGCTGTGCCTGGAGCTCTGACCCAGTTTGGACAACCTTGCTCCACATTGCTCAGCCCCATCCTGTCTGTCCTCACTCCCCTGGGACCTGCTGTGCTTGCAGAGCTGGCTGCACTCAGCCTAAGAGGGGTTTTCACTTTTGGGGGCTTTTTGAAGCAATCTGAAACTCCTGAGTTTCCCCACTGCAAACAGACACACTGCTCAGGTGTGTGCCAGGCCCAGGTGCCACCAAAGGCACTGCAGAGCTGCCCTGGGCCAGCTGTGTGGGTGGATCATCAGCCCAAGCTGCACTGGGCCACTGCAAGGGGCTGTGGCCATGGGCACTGCACTGACCCCACTGCTGGGTTTGGCTGCCACGGCCACCGAGAGAAATTAAACTGTCCTTGGAAACACTGGGGAGGACTGGGACATACTGGGGAACATTGGGAATGCTGTGGGAGACACTGGGATATACTGGGAGTGACACTGGGGGATACCGGTGCAAACTGGGGACATTGTGGGGAAGACTGGGGACCCTATGGCACGCTGTAAATGACATTGAGGGGGAACTGGAAGGGACTGGGAATGAATACCAGTGTATTGGGAGGGCTTGGGCTGTACTGGGATGGATTGGAGGGGCAGTGGGTTTGTGCAGGCTTCTACTTGGGAGGAACTGGGCTGTTCTGGGGTTTTACCGGGGTAGTACTGGGGATTAACTGGGCGGGACTGGGTGGGACTGGAGAGGTTGAATGGGCTGTTCCCGCCTCTACCACCTCCCATTTGCCGAGGCTTCCGCCGATCTCCGTCTGCATCCAATCGACGCCAGGAATCAGCACCTCGATGGCGGTGCCAGATATTGGCCCAACCTCTTTTTTTCGCCTTCAATTCCTGTCATGCACCGCGGCCTGATTGAGGTCAGTTGTAGCCAGGATTACAACTCCCGTCATGCCCCGCGCTCCACAGAACTGTGGGATCTGCCCCCCATCTGTTCTATAAGTGTCCCCCAGACCCTCCAGGATCCCGCAGTGCCCACTCAGCGCCCATTCGGGATCCCCCCAAAAGCGTCCCCGGATCCCCTGAGTGCTCCCAACCCCACAGACGCCTGGTACGGCCACTTCTGGGAATTCATCTCCTCTCATCCCCCGCGGCCCCAGAGACCCTCAGAACACAGTCCCGCGCCTAGAATTCCTGCCGTGCCCCGCATCCTAAGCAGGCCGGTTAGAGCTCCCCGGGCGTCCCTCAAGGGCTCCCGAACTGTTTACGTTCCCCCGAGGACCTCAAGTCCCAACTCGGATGCAAAAGTGTCCCCCAAGTGCCTTCCTGGACCCCCAAACGCTGCGTTCGAACCACTTCCGGGACTACAGCTCCCATCATGCTCCGCGGCACATCCAGCACTATTCCAGCCGAGACTTCATCTCCCGTCATGCCCCGCACCCCACTGAGAGCCATTGCAGCTGCGCCTAGAACTCCCGTGATGCTCCGCGGCCTTCTTAAACAGTATGATACCTGCGCCTACAACTCCCATCACCCCCCGCACCCCAGAGAGCCCCATTCGAGCCCCCAAAGGGCCTGCCCGGACCCCGAAGGGCCCCAAATTCCCCTCCCTGACCTCCAAGGGCCCTTCTGGATCCCCAGGTGCTGCCCTGGACCCCGAACTGTCCCTCAGAATCCCTGAGTGCCCCTCCAAGTGCCCACCCAGCTCACCCAAGTGTCCTCCAGACCCTCAAGTTCTCTCTGAATTCCCTCCTCAGACTTAAAACTGCCCCAAATGTGCCCCTGAAATGTCTCCAGTGACCCCAAAATGCCTCCCCCGAGCCTGTAATTTAAAGAGTATAAAAAAAGCTGACAAAATGACTGTGAATTTATATAATTACTTTGATAAATAGGTATGATTCTTGCTGATAAAAATTAAAACAGTAATCAATATTGATACAGTAATTAAGATTTGAGAATAATAAAATAGTTAATAGTTAAAAGTTGTAATGCCAAAGAAGAGACAGAAAGGAGGGGTTCCACCCACCCCCCATTCCCAGCATCGGTTTTCAAGGATCACAGGAAAGAAGCTGAAGATACAGTTGCTAAAAATGACCAAGAACCCAGTTGGGTCCCAGAAAATGCTAATTATAAGGGATTTATTGCCTTGATATATAGATGCAGTGATATGTTAGTCTTGGTTTATATTGTACTGGCTTTGTGCGCATGTGTAACCCAAAGGTGAATTAAAGGACAAAGAAGAAGACTACAGGGCCTTCATTCGTGACGACCCCCAAAGACTTGTGTGACCACCAAACCGAGTGGTGGCACATGCGTGATAAGGGTGGTAATGAGGGTGGAGACAGAAAAGTGACGAACCGAAAATAGGAGGAGATGGTATTGACACATGGCATATAAGGGGTGACTTTCACTTGGCAAGCTTGTACGTGAAGTGGCAAGGGTCATTGAACCATGCCCTCCGTACCCCGTGGTTGTTTTTGCTTATGCGCTATTACTTGAACCAAATTATCCCTTGTTTATATATTTTCTAAACTATTTAATTAAAATTGGTGCTACCTTAAATATTGTTTGGTTTTTTTTTTTTGATGGGATAATTGGGCAAACATAACAATTTTGGTGCCGATACCCGGGAGATTCTTTTAACTCCGGGGAGGTGGATAGCTTCTGGGAAGGAGCTCCCCACCAGATTTTTAAGTGTTCCCAAGGCTAGACAACTCTCCCTTGGGAAAAGAGAGTCTTTTATACAATAACGCCTAAGCAAAGAAGTTTTTGAGAGCGTGCAAGAGAGGCTCCCATCAGAGTGCCGGCTTATAGGAGAGAGAGTACCCATAGAAAACTGCTTTGTGCACAAAGACTCTCGTGAGAAAAGGAAGCTGTGAGTATCACAGGGTTTTGGGTCGGGGGGCGGCTGTATGCATGTGTGAGTGTGTGTGGAGTGTCTGAGACGGGGGCTGGGTAGTCCCAGACCCCCAAAGCAAGTGGGACCTCCCAGTACCGCGTTTTTGCACCCTCCAAGAGGAGGCCGGCCAGGAAAGGAGGGAAGTGAAAGAAAAGTGAATGAGTGGGGACCCCGAGAGGGTTTGACCCCGGGGGAAGGAAGGGATCCCTGATCCAGGCACCTGTGGGAAGGTCCTTAGGCAGGAGGGATTGACTCAGTAGGGAGACTGAGAAAGAGAGTGAATGAATAGGTTCAATTTCCTTGGAGGGGTTGGTAGCAGGCAATTTAGTATGTGATTAGATGGTGAGAGGACGGGGCTAATAGATTGAGAAAGAGGGAGAGAGGAGTGGAATAAGTAGATTGCAGAGGGAGAGATAGGAGTGGAACAGGTAGATTGAAAAGGCAGTGTGACAGAGTAATAAGTGAGAGAGTTGAGCCACGAGGTGAGTGTGGGAAACTAAGACTCTCCTGGTACCGGGGATTTCTTAGTTTGTTGCCGCCAGAAATGGGTCAGGGAAAGAGTAAGTTCCTTGACCCAGGGGCTGCGGATTGTAGGAGAAATTTGCAGTAGTTTGAGGTATCTGGGAAGCGTGAGGGGGGTTCTCAGGGGGGGAGCATTCCTCAGGACAGCCCACTGGGCATGATAATACAGTTTTGAAATGAATGGGAATCCTGAAGGGAAGAAAATCAAGAAATTCAGAGGGCAGTGCCTAAAAGACATAATATAGGAAAAGCTTTGAGTGAGCACCAGAAAAAATATGAGTCGCCAGCAGAATGGTTAAAAAGATTAAAAAGAGACTTGCAATTATATTCAAGTATAGATATTGATACTGCAGTAGGGCAGGTTCTGTTAAAAATTCAGTTTGTGACTGGATCTTGCAGTGACATCAAGAAAAAGATGGAAAAATTAGAAGATTGGCAGGACAGGGGACTTCAAGAGTTACTGAGAGAAACACAAGGAGTGTTTTTAAAGAGAAATGAGAAAAAGCAGAAAGCAGATGCCAGAATTTTAGTGGCAGCAGTTCAAGAAATGCAGGCAGCTTTGAATACAGAAAAATCTGCAAGGAAAAACAAGCAGTGGATGTCAGGATCTATTTTTAGGAACACAAGACCTGCGCATTTTTCCCGCCGCAAGAAAAAACATTTAAAAAATTCTTGCCCCATTTTGAAGGGTGCAGGACCCACCTGTTTTTATTGTCATAAAAATTGCAGAAAGAAAAAGCAAGATGAGAAAACTTCTCAGGAGAATCAGAGAGGGCAAGAGTTTTGTTTAATGAAGAGGACCGAATTACATCCAGAAGAGGCCTTGATAATAAAGCTAAGAGTAGGTCCTCAGAGTGAAGAAGTCGTATTTTTAGTCAATACAGGAGTTTCTCGGTCGACAGTGACAAAATTACCCCAGGGATGTGAGATAAGTCATGAGCGAGTTTCAATAATTGGAATTACGGGAGAGGCTTTCCCTGTTCCTGTAATAAAAGGAGTGCAAATTGAAACAAATGACAAATTTGGAGTAAATGATTTATTGTTGATACCAGAGGCCGAGAATAATTTGTTAGGCAGAGATCTAATAACAGCCTTAAATTTACAGATAAAACTGTGAAAGAAAACTTAAAATTTATTCTTTAACTGAAGAAGATAATCTAGAAATTAATGACATGGGTTGGCATTCAGGTGAAGTGGGAAAAAGTTGAGGGTGAAGGAGTTTGGTCCCCTTCATCCCTCCTGGTCAGCACAAGCCTGTGAATTTTATGCATTATTCCGTACATTATTAATACTAAAAAGGCAAGAAGGGGCTATTTATACAGACTCCAAATATGCTTTTAGTGTAGTACATACTTTTAGAAAAATTTGGAAAGAAAGGAGACTTATAAACACTCAAGGGAAAAGGTTAATACACGGGAGATTGATAATTCAGATACTTGAAGTTTTAAAAGGCTCAAAGAAAATAGCAGTAGTTTATGTAAAAGAACACCAGAGAGGGAGGGATATTAGAGTCAGAGAAATAATTTGGCAGATAGAGAAGCAAAAAAGCTACATTTAGAAAGAGACATACTGAAATCATGACCTTATAAAAAAATAGAAATTCAGCAGGAGACACTTTCCCTTCCGCTAGCAAAATTGGCAGCTATAAGAAAATTAAGAGCAACATCTAAAGAGAGAAAATGAGTTTTTCCTAATGGCAAGATTATGATGCCAAAACCAGTGGAACATTAAATCTTAGATAACTTGTATAGACGGACACACTGTAGAACAAGAGCCTTTTGTGATCACTTTTTAAAATTTTATGAGTGTGTGAAGATATTTGAAATTAGAAAACAAATTACCCAGAAATGTCCCACCTGTAAAAAAGTAAATAAGAAAGTATTAAAGAGCCCTCCCTCTAAAAGATGCAAAACAGCCTACAGGCTGTTTCAAAAGATCCAAGGTGATTTTATAGAATTGCTTAAAGTAAGTCAGTAGAAATATTTGTTAGTTATAATAGATCAATTAACTCAGTGAGTTAAAGCATTTCCAGCAGCTCGGGCTACAGTTCAAACAGTAGCTAAAATATTGTTAGAACATGTAATTCCAAGAATGTGATAATATAGTGAGATTTAAGTTGATTTATATTAACCCTGATTTATTAAGAAGGAACTAAGCATCCTGGAATGGCTGCGGACCGCAATTCCCTTGAGCTCAGAGGCAGAAGAACACCGGTAGAAAAAGAATAAAAAGACTTTCTGAATCAGTGAGAATGGCCTAAAAAGATTGAAGATCTCCACCAGGATCACCCACCAGCAACATTATTAGAATTGATTACAGAACTGCAATTCCAGAAACTGAGATTGATAACACCTGTTGTTAAAAGAGCTCAGAGACAAAAATGTTAGGAGTGCGGTAAACATAGTTTAAAGTGTCATCCATGGATATGTATTGTTTGCACACTTTGCTTTAACTTATAGTAGAAAGTAACTAAGAGGGAAGAGAAAGAGAGACAATTTATTTGCTTGCTTTGCTATGGTTATGTATTTAGCCAGTTAATTATAGAATGCATTGCTAGTGATTTTTTTTAGATACCTTTGAGATTGGGAGATGGGACCCTTCCAGCAGCAATTAGATTAATAATGTTATGTTTGCCCAATTATCCCATCATAAAAAGGCCAAACAATATTAAAAGTAGTAACAATTTTAATTAAATAGTTTAGAAAATATATAAACAAGGGATAATTTGGTTCAAGTAATAGCGCATAAGCAAAAACAACCACGGGGTACGGAGGGCACGGTTCAATGACCCTTGCCACTTCACGTACAAGCTTGCCAAGTGAAAGTCACCCCTTATATGCCATGTGCAAACACCATCTCCTCCTATTTTTGGTTCGTCACGTTTCTGTCTCCGCCCTCATTACCACCTTTATCACGCATGTGCCACCACTCGTTTTGGTGGTCGCACAAGTCTTTGGGGGTCGTCACTGATGAAGGCTCTGTAGTCTTCTTCTTCGTCCTTTAATTCACCTTTGGGTTACACATGTGCACCAAGCCAGTACAATCTAAGCCAAGACTAACGTATAACTGCATCTACATATCAAAGCAATAAGTCCCTTATAATTAGCATTTCCTTGGACCCAACCAGGTTCTTGGTCATTTTTAGCAACTGTATCTTCAGCTTCGTTCCTGTGGTCCTTGAAAACATCTGCTGGGAAGGGGGGGGTGGGTGGAGCCCCTCCTTTCTGTCTCTTCTTTGGCATTACAACTTTTAGCTATTAACTATTTTATTATTCTCAAATCTTAATTACTGTATCAATATTGATTACTGTTTTAATTTTTATCAGCACGAATCATACCTATTTATCACAAGAAGAAGAAACATTAAGAAACTTAAATCAATTAGTTCTTGCTATATTGGCTATAGCACAAATAAGAGAAAGAGCAACTCATAATATTATGGACCAGTGTCTAAATTTGATAGTTGTTGTGGAGAAGAAGTTTATATACCATATAATAGGCACATTGCAGGGGCATATTGTTGCTGCAAGTTTGCCTATTGGAGGCGGTGATTTAATAAACTCCCCGCCCTTGAAGCAGAAAATGATTAGAAAAATCTTATTGTAGTTGGCACATCCCTAAAATTTTGGAAAATACAGGTTTATGGTATTCCAGCCTAATCTTTTCCCTGTTCTTTTTGTTTCAATTATTGCTTCTTAACCAGCTAGAACTGAAAAATGGCATTTAAAAAGGGACAAGCAAACTCTGTGGGGCTATGAGTACCAAAGAAACTAAAAGCACCAGTGACTAGATCCCGAGATATTTCCTTTGCTTCCAAGAAGACTGGCATCTTGGCCCTTGGTTGCAACCCAAGGGGCCTTGAAAAAGGTAGAAAGGGAGATTTCCTGAAGATTATTTTCACTGTGATCACTATGGTACCCTGGGCAGTTGGCCAAAGCCAGAAGGCCACACTGGACAGAGTTTCAGCAATGAAAAAGGAAACACAGCAAAAACCAAGTCCCAGCAATTTCAACATTTGTGATTATTACAATCACCCTGTGTAAATTAAAGACAAGATAGAATCTGTGTTTGCAACACACCTGTATTTTAGTTCTGTCTGCTACAATCGCAGCAGTGTTATAAATGTTTGTATTAAAGAAGGAAAGATACATTAAGTAAGAAAAAATGTGAGATATAATGGGCGAGCTCCTTATCCCTGTCGCAGTCGAGGCGGTCACGACACAAAGCAGAGACCACAAGCAGTCTCAGTTGGTAACACTTGGCAACAGTTTATTAATGAAAATGGCTGATCTTTTATACACTTTCCAGTTGTTTACCCTTCCTCTACCTTAGCTATTGGCCACAATAATTCAATACCATGCCATTGGTGAAAAGTTACTCTGACTCCACCTAACTTTCTAAAAATGCTTCATCCAGCTGCAGAATGCTCTTATCTTCCTTCTCTCGATCTCCTTGGTTACGGCCTTGGAGAAAGCTCCTTATCAGCTTCTTCTTCTTCTTACTTCTCGCTCCTTTAGCTAACAGGCCCGCTGCTAGCCCCTTCCACAATTCCCCCTTTTTTGTTTTTGACCTGTAAATACAGCTGCTATGGATTTTTGCAGGGCCCTTTGCAAAAACCCAAGCAGAGAGGGGACACACAAAATCACAATCACAGCCATCAACAAAATTCCCATTCTTCCTTCATCCATCTTTAAGTACTGATATATGGTCTTAGCCAGTGTCATCCGCACGTTCTGCTTCAGCTGCGGAGCCATCGATCCTGTCCTTTCCCGCACATTCTAGGTAAGGTTTAACACAGCGAGCAGGAACCCATCGAGGACCATTATCTGTCAAAACACAAGCATAACCCCTTCCTCAGGTTATCAGTTCCACTGGACCAGACCATATACCAGTAATCAAGTCCTTGACCCATACCTTGACATTTCTATGGAAATTTGGTTGCTTAGAATTCAAAGAAGAAAAATGGCAAAAGATTGGAGATAACTGTGAGTCAGGTAGGGGACGCAAGAAGTTTAACATATAAACAGCTTTATCTAATCTCACTTGAGGTGACTCCTGTTGCATTTCCCCTTTTTGTTTTTGAACCTGACGTTTAAGAAGTCCGTGAGCTCTTTCAATAATTGCTTGGCCCGTGGGGACATGTGGAATACCTGTTGAATGCTCAATGCCCCAAGCACGAAAGAATGCTTGCATTTTCTGCGAAGCATATGCTGGGCTGTTATCTGTTTTTACATGACACGGAACACCTAGAATAGAAAAGGCATGATAAAAATGACGAATAGCATCTCGAGTTTTCTCTCCTGTGAATGCTGAAGCAACCATTGCGTGAGAAAAAGTATCAACTGTAACATGAACATACTTAAAGCAACCAAATTCTGGCATTTCTGTAACATCAGTTTGCCATTCTTCTAACGCAGAAAGACCTCTAGGGTTGGTACCATAATACTGAGTGACATGAGTCATGTGACAGTCGGGACAAGAGGAAAGAATAGATTTTGCTTCGGCAGTAGACAATTTGAATTGCTGCTGTAAAGCTTGAGCATTCTGATGAAAAAATTGATGGGATAAAATTGCCTGCTGCAACACATTGGGTACAGTTTTGATTGCAGCAGCAGCTACTAAAGAGTCTACATAGGCATTGCCTTCAGCAAAAAATCCTGGTAATGATGTATGGCTGCGAATGTGCATGATAAAGTAAGAATGTTTTCGAGCACCAATAACTGTCCACAACTTCACTAATATAGTAAACAATGGTTTCTCTTGAATATTATACAATACTGCTTGATCTAAATGCTTAACCAAATTGGCAACATAAACTGAATCAGTAACTATGTTTACAGAACCAGGAAACAAAATAAAAGCCAAAAGAACAGCAGAAAGTTCAACCAGTTGAGGAGATCCCTGCTGAATCACTGTCTGATATTCCCAGTGATCATCCTTTCTCCAAGCCACAGCTGCTTTTCCGGTTTTCCCGGACCCATCTGTAAAAACCGTTATACCTTCCACTGGAACGGGAGAACAAATTTGCTTGCCTTCAAAAGGAATCTCTTTAGTCAGTGTTAGAACAGGATGAGAAGGCAAGTGATACGAGATTTGGCCTGTAAAACAAGATAAGGCAGATTGCAATTCATGATTATTTTGAAAGCACCATTCAAAATACCACTGTTGCACAGGTATCACAATGGTCACAGGGTCCTGTCCCAAAATCTCATGACAACGCCTGCGACCCTTGATGATAATATCTGCAAAGAGCTCATAAAGTCCTGGAGCTGTTTTCCGAGATCTGAAAGATAAAAATATCCATTCCAGAATATGCAATTTATCTTCCCAATTATCATTCCATTGGCACAGTATTCCACATGGTATTTCATGGTCTTTCAAAATAAACAATTGAACACCAACAGAGGGATCTATCCTGTTAACAAATTTGTGTGCTAGGGCTAATTCAACTTCTTCTAGGGTCTTTTTTGCCGCTGAGGTCAATTGCCTCTCATCAGTGGAGGAAGTGATGCCTGAAAGCAGATCAAACAATGGTTGCATCTGATGATTAGTTATGCCTAAATATGATCGAATCCAACCTATCAAACCAACCAATTTCTGTACATCAGTAGCAGTTTTAACATCAATGTCTAACTTTACAGGTTGAGGCATAACTTGAGTGTTGGTCACCAACATACCTAGGTATTTCCAAGGCATGTGTTTCTGCACTTTCTCTGGAGCAATGATCAAACCAAAGTCTTTCAAATTTGTCACAGCACATTGTTTAAGAGCTGACAACTGTTGTTTGTTGTCAGATGCCAACAAGATATCATCCATGTAATGATAGCAGTAGCAGTTTTTAAATTGCTCCCGCACTTTTGACAAGGCCTGTGCCACAAACCATTGACAAATAGTTGGCGAATTTTTCATGCCTTGTGGGAGTACCTTCCATTGATATCTTTTATCAGGTTCAGCGTGATTTATAGAAGGCACCGTAAAAGCGAATTTTTCTTTGTCCTGCTCAGCCAATGGAATAGTGAAGAAACAATCTTTTAGATCAATGACAACTATTTGCCATTCTTGTGGAATCATCGTGGGTGTAGGAAGGCCTGGTTGCAAAGCTCCCATTGTTGCCATTACAGCATTTATCTGCCGTAAATCATGTAAAAGTCTCCATTTTCCCGATTTCTTTTTTATTACAAAAACAGGGGTGTTCCAGGGACTGAATGATTCCTCAATGTGTCCTGCTAGCAATTATTCTATAACTAATTCTTGCAGGGCAGTAAGCTTTTCAGTAGTCAGGGGCCACTGGCAAACCCGGACAGGCTTATCTGTCAACCATGTCAGGGGTACAACTGGACGTTCAATGCCCTGCAACACAGTGGCCCCCATTAAAAATCCGTAGTAATTTTGACACCCCATTGAGATAAACAATCTCGTCCCCACAAACTTTGAGGAGCATCGGCAACATAGGGTCTGATGTTAGCTTGTTGGCCATCAGGATGTTTCACATTAATTACAATGGCTGACAGGCCACCTGTTGTAGCACCACCCAACCCCAGGAGTCCAAAACTTGCATGAGTGAGAGGCCACGATTGAGGCCAGCAAAGTCGTGAGAGTATTGTGACATCTGCTCCAGTGTCAATCAAACCTGTTACTGATATAGTTCCTGGATGACATCCACTGGCGGTGAGAGTGCATGTCTTTTCTGGATGGCTCTCTGTTACTTTCTCAGTCCAAAACACTTGAGGTACTCCTGTCGATCCAAAGCTTCCTGTGCCGCGACTTCGGTCCACTGCATTTGGAACAGAACTCACAAAAGGTACAAGTTGAGCAATGCAAGTTCCTTTCTGAATAGTGACAGGAGGGTCATCAATAGATACCATAGCATGAATCTGCCCTAAATAATCAGCATCAATAAGCCCTAGATGCACATGAATACCTCTAAGTGTAGTACTTGATCTCCCTATCAAAAACGCACTCAATCCCCATCCTCTCGGACCATAGGCATCAAGAGGCACTTTACATATTTCTTTTGTTAAAATAGTTACTGTGTCAGCGGTGGGTATATCAATCCCTGCGGACCCGCTTGTTGCCCCTGAGAATTGTTCGCAAACGGGTAGCTTTGCAGGGCTGGGAAGGCCGCATTTGCTGTTGTGTTTGTTGGGGTATTTGTTTCCCCATGCGCCCCTTCGCGCTCCTCTTTGGGTTTCCCGGCAATAGCTGACCATTTGCATGATATTTACTTCTGCGTTGCTTAGCATAGTGCCCAGATTTAGCACAACGGTTGCATACAACATCGCTGCTTGCACTTGGCCTAAATGTTGTTTTCTGGACAGTACATTGTGACTTTACGTGCCCTTGTTGTCCACAATTATAACACTTCGCTGAAGGTCTTAACACTGCAGCAAGAGCTGCCATTTTATGCTCGACTGAACCAACTTTCGAGCAAGCAATAACCATTTCAGACAAGGTGGGTTCCCCAGGCAAAGTATCAATAATCTTTCTGCAATCTGGGTTTGCATTTTCTTTAGCCAAGTGTACACACAATTTGTCTCGCAAAGTTTCATCATCTACTTGTTTCTCAATAGCGGCAGCAAGTTTTTCTGCAAACTGCAAAAATGGTTCTCTCATTCCTTGTTGTATAGTAACATATTTCTGTTTTGGAGCTGCCATTTCCATTGTTTTAGTTAAGGCACTCATGCCAATTTGCTGAGCTTGTGCCAAAATCGAAGGATCCCACCTTGCCTGTAAATCTGGATTAGCAAAAGGCCCAGAGCCCATTAGGGCATCAACACCCACAGCATGACGAGGGTCGTGTTGAGGCAACTGCATATTTGTTAAAGCTGTGCGCTCAGCCACTCGCCTCCAAGTTTCTTGAAATACACCATATTGTACTGGCTGAAATAGAATTGTAGCAAGATGAGCGATGTCATAAGGTGCAAGCAAATCTGCATTAATCACACCTATTAATTGCATTACCTCTGAAGAATTAATACCATATTGAGCTACTTTCGATTGGAGGTCTTGCACAACCCTCCAGGCGAAGACATGATGACTGTCGTTCTGTCCTGTTCCAGGAGCTGCTTTGAAAACTGGAAAAGCCATAGGGTTATCACAAGCAACATTTGCAATGGCACTGTTCTCCTGAGGTACTCTTGGAGCACCTAACCTTTCTATGATGTCCCAGTTCTTTTCTTCAACTGCTTTCCTCCTAACAAATTCCCAAAACTCCTGAGGGCGTCGAGGAAGCACAGTGACTTGGCACGGAGGCAAAGTCCATGGGGCAGTAAGACTAGAGCTCTTAGGAGATGAAGAGACCAGAGCTCCCTGCCCCAACTCAGGTGTTACTGCGGGCGACTCATCACTTGACTCACTGTTGCTGTCACTGTCAGGTAAAGGAGGATACGGCCTTGCAGGTTGTTCAAGCCACTCAGAGGGGAGCGGGGGGGCAGACGGCTGGACCAGAGAGGAGGGAAGCGGGGGGGCAGATGGCTGGACCTTTCTCTCTGCTAAAGACATTTCAGCTAACTGGCGTAGCGGTGTAGTATATACAGGCACCATCGCGAGCTGCTGCGCAGGTGTGAGATAAGGAGGCTTAGGAGTCTGATAAGAAGAGGCTAGGGCAGGTTGCCCAGAAGTTTTGGCAGCTTTCCCAGAAGCCTTGGCAGCTTTCCCAGAAGCTTTGGCAGCGTGCCAGGTAACTCCCATGGCATCCGAACTTTCTTCACCAAGTTCCCCATCAGAGCCCCCTTCTACCTCAGAGGCCCCCTCTGCCTCAGCCCCCCCGTCAGGTATCAGCCCCGACTCTTCGTCCGCATCTTGCTCCGTTTCTCTCTCTATTCTCCATTCCTTTAAAGCCTCAAAGAGCGAGTTCCAGGTTACTGCTAAATCAACAGCTGTTTTATCTCCCACTCGAATAACTTGCCAAAGTCTGTCCCTGACTTTCTTCCATGCCTTAACACTAAATGCTGTGTTGGGATCAGTGCCAAAATTCTGTGATTTAGCCCGCAGCAATATATTACGAAGCTCATAATCTGACGTATTAATTCCCTTATTTCTTAACAAAACTTTCCATGTAGACAGAACACTTTCTTCCTCTTTAGATAAATTTTGTCCCATTATTACTAGTTGGTGGCTCACCTACTTCCAGGTGTCTTGATTGGAGGGAATCAGGTCCGGACCTCCTTGTGGCTTCCACCTGCCACTCTCAGCTGCACCAACGCCGCCTCCCCCACTACGTCCCAGTGGGTCACGGTTGCCAATTGCTAGGACCCCGTATGGGCCCCCACCGACTATGTTCTTATCATGTCGGCGTCTCCAAAATGTCGCAGTCGAGGCGGTCACGACACAAAGCAGAGACCACAAGCAGTCTCAGTTGGTAACACTTGGCAACAGTTTATTAATGAAAATGGCTGATCTTTTATACACTTTCCAGTTGTTTACCCTTCCTCTACCTTAGCTATTGGCCACAATAATTCAATACCATGCCATTGGTGAAAAGTTACTCTGACTCCACCTAACTTTCTAAAAATGCTTCATCCAGCTGCAGAATGCTCTTATCTTCCTTCTCTCGATCTCCTTGGTTACGGCCTTGGAGAAAGCTCCTTATCAGCTTCTTCTTCTTCTTACTTCTCGCTCCTTTAGCTAACAGGCCCGCTGCTAGCCCCTTCCACATATCCCCATGGTGATCAAATTTGCCCTCAATATGAAAGATTTGTTTGTTTTGAAAGAGATGATAATAGAAAAGATCCAAGTATTAGCATGAGAAATCTAGCACTAAAGGAAAAATAGAAAGAGAAAATAAAAGAAGAAAAAGAAACAAAAGAAAATAGAAGAAAGAACAAGAGAAAAGAGTCAACAGAATTAGCTGAATTGTATAAACAGCTAAAACACTATTACAGAGATTGAGATTTGCCAGCCTCGAATAAGAATCTGTTTGTGAGATTGATGCAAAAGATTGCTACACAATTAGAATTATCCAAATGTGAGATTTGTAGAAGTCTAAAAATAGCTAAAAGATAGCCGTAGAATGTGGGATCTCAGTCTCTCAGAACTGGGGCGCAGGGTGAACCAGACCCCCCCTGGGGGGCTCGGGAGTCCTGGAATGCTGCCAGAAATGTTTGGTGGCTGGACTTTGATCCCACATGGGAGATGACATCAGTATGAGGACGGGAGTATTTCACTGGGGTGAATGGTGAAGGGACAAGTTAATTGGAGTGTGAGATACAGGGTTTAAGATCCCTGTACAGGGGGGTCTAGAGAGGCAAGATGGAGGGATTGGGGCGTGCCCTTCTCCTTCTTCTTCTTCCTCTAGGCCTCCATCTTCTGTGGTGATGTTGGCACTCCGGGATTGGACCTTACTAGGGGAACACTGGTTAATAAGGGTAGAGGGTATTGGAGAAAAATGATAAATATTGTATACGTAACTCCGGGTATAAAGATAGGTGACCGCCCCAGGGGCTTTCAGTGTGTGCCCATGGCTGACTGCTGAGCAGAACTCTGTCAGGCCAAGAGAAAATCTTTTAGATAAGCAATTAATAAACACCGAGACCGAGAACAAATCTGAAGCTTCCTCTCGTCCTTTCGAACCCGGGGGCCCAAGGCCATCTTTGGGCTTTTCCCCAGACCATCTAAACAGCCGAGAAATCCAACAGTAGAAAGGTGAGAGCTTAGCTGCAGAGCAATTTTTAAAGTAGAACCACACCCAAATTTCTGGAACATTAAAGAGACCTGAAAGATTTTAAGCCATCAAGTAATTAGAATCATTTGTATAACTCAAGAAGAAAAGAAATTTAATAAAATAGTAGAGCATACTCCTTGTAAATCCACGTTGGTGGTTAATATAAATGATCGTTCAAAATTTAGCGACCTGAAAACCCCGTTCAATATTAGGGACCAATAAAAGAAAGAAATTGGGAATGAGATGAACAGATTAATTTATGCTGGTACAGAAGTCCTAGACCTAACCCCTACCAATCCATCAACAACCTGAGGTCTTATTTGGAACTACCAGAAAAAACTGATAAGAAATAGAAAGCCCCAGATAAAATATATTAGATTTGTGAGCAACGAGCATACAGTGAGTTACCTCAAAAATGGAGAAGAACCTGTACTTTAAGAATAATACAACCCTCCTTCTTTGTTTTACTGAGATCTAAGAGCAATATGCTAAGAACTCCACTGTATGAAACCCTACAGTGGAATAAAAGAGAATTGAATTTAAATTTTCCAACAGCAAGAGAAAATCAAAAATAAGAAAAAGACGAATGGCCTACAGAACAAATTATAGCAAATTATGACCCAGCAACATGGGCTCAGGATGGGTCATGGAGATATAAGACCCCAATTTACCTGTTGAATCGATTAATAAAGCTCCAAGCAGTAGTGGAGGTGGTGTAAAATCACACCTCCGGTGCCTTAAAAATGTTGGCCAAGCAATATACACAAATGCGGGCGTTTGTGTATCAAAACAAGATCGCCCTAAACTATCTGTTAGCAAAAGGAAGAAGAGTTTGTGAGGAACTTAATGAATGTGAGTGCTGTGTAGAAATTGATGATTATGGAGAAGCTATCACAGAACTTGCGGAAGAAATAAAAAGAGTGGCTCATGTACCAGTACAAAAGTAGAATTCAATTTTGAAAGCAGATTAGTGGGGTAACCTCTTTGAAAGTGTTTCGAGGAAAAAGTTAAAGTTCATGTTGTTATACTCAATTCTGAGACTTCTGTGTTTTATTAAGTTAATTCACCCAGTGATTCAAAAGATGCAGATTATAATGTCTCTAGATTCAGAATCAGCAGAAAAAAGAAAACCAAGATCTTTAATAGTATTAAAAGCTAAATCGACCCCTGTTAAAGAACAAAGACCTAAAAAGATTGAAATAAACCAAGAAATGCTAACTAAACTTGAAAGAGAGTGCGAAAGACTAGAAGTAGTAATAGAAATGCTAGAAAAGTTTGAAGCTGAAAAGAGACAACGAGAAAACCAAAATTCTGAAAAATATAAAAGATATCAAGGTACAGCTTTTTAAATACAGCATGAATCATAATGATCAAAAAGAGAAATGGGGGATTTGTGATAAATAGGTATGATTCGTGCTGATAAAAATTGAAACAGTAATCAATATTGATACAGTAATAAATATTTGAGAATATTAAAATAGTTAATAGTTAAGAGTTGTAATGCCAAAGAAGAGAGGGAAAGGAGGGGCTCCACCCACTCCCCTCTTCCCAGCATATGTTTTCAAGGACCACAGGAAAGAGGCTGAAGATACAGTTGCTAAAAATGACCAAGAACCTGCTTGAGTCCCAAGAAAATACAAATTATAAGAGATTTATTGCCTTGATATGTAGATGCAGTTATACGTTAGTCTCGGCTTACATTGTACTGGCTTGGTGCACATGTGTAACCCAAAAGTGAATTAAAAGACAACGAAGAAGACTACAGAAACTTCATCAGTGACGACCCCCAAAGACTTGTGTGACCACCAAACCGAGTGGTGGCACATGCGTGATAAGGGTGGTAATGAGAGCAGAGACAAAAAAGTGACGAACCGAAAATAGGAAGAGATAGCATTGACACATGGCATATAAGAAGTGACTTTCACTTAGCAAGCTTGTACATGAAGTGGCAAGAGTCAAGAACCCTGCCCTCCATACCCCGCAGCTGTTTGTGCTTATGCGCTATTATTTGAACCAAATTATCCCTTCTTTATTTATTTTCTAAACTATTCAAATAAAATTGCTGCTACCTTAAATATTGCTTCAGTTTTTTTTAATAATGAGATAATTGAGCAAACATAACACTGGGAAGCAGAGGCCGGAGCCTTTGGAGGCTGCAAGCCCTAAAGATCAGCCCCTGCAGCAGCCCAGATGCAGGTGCCCCAGTTGCCAAGGCTGTGGGGGCCTTCAGAGCGTGCAGGTGGATTTTGCATGCCTGTGGCCTGCTGCCTGCTCTGGGCCCAGGAGTCCCTGTGGCTCCAGCAGGAAGGGTGGCTGAAGGTTTGCTGCCTGCTTTGGTGGAATGGCTGCAGGGGCCAGTGCTGTGAGAGCCCCCTGGGTGAGAGCTGGTGACAGCTGAGCTCTTGGGGACAGCGCTGTGCCCCAGGGCAGGAAGAGCAGCAGTGCCCAGTGCCAGGAGTGGTGTCAGTGGGAGCCCCTGTGCACAGGGACCCCCAGCCCCAGGGTGGCTGTTCCAGCACCCCCAGGGACCTCCAGCCCTGCGAACTCGGATCAAGAGGAACACACAAGTGTGCAAACGCTGCCTGTGCCCAAAGGAATGGCAAAGAGAAGTGAGGTTTTAAAAAGAAACAGTATTTGCCGAAGATTGGCAAAAGCTCGGATTTACAGAACATGTTTGTGGTAGACAGGGAAAGGTGCTGCGGAAGATCTCGCGATGTCACGGAAAGCCAGGACCCTCTGATCCCCTTAGATAAGACCATCTGCTTCCCGTAGATAAGAAACTAACATAGGAAGGTAGCCTCCCTTAACCAAATTCCAGTAACTTTCCATCCCCTACCCAGTAACAGTCCACCTCTTACTAACCATAGATGGTAAAGACAGACCCATGCTGACGTAGAGACCCCTTAGACTATAAAAACCCAAGAGATGAGATAATAAAGGCCTTTTGACCGTCCATCACATTGATGTCTGCGTGTGTCATTGGCCCAAGTGGCCCTGGTGAGTGGGCCGCCGTGCTGTTCGTCTGAACCAGGTCGCCTGCCTTGCTCCAGAAGGCAACGCATGTTTCATTTTAAAAATCCTTATAAAAACAACAATGTACAGAACATATTTACATATGATACGATGGACTAACAATCTTCAAAACATATTTAAAGAAATCTTCTAAGGCAGTGAACATATTTACAAGAAACTTGAAGCTTTCAAACATATTTACAAAGATCTGGCATCTGTTCCATTGTCTGCATCAGTCCTGGAAGAAAGGAAGCAGCAGAGCTGGACTCAGCTGCCAGCACTGGGCCCAGCAGGGCTGGGAGCTGGGCCCGAGGGGCTGGGACGGGGCTGGCAGGGTTGGCATGGCCCAAGGCAAGCGCAGGGCAGGCCGGGACTGGTGTTTCTGCCACCACAATCCAGGCCCCCTGCGGGCCCCGTGTCCCTGAGCAGGGCCATCCAGCCCAGCCCCAGCCTGGCGTCAGGGGACCCAGTGTGCCTGTGGGCAGGGCGTGGGAAGCAGCTGCCTGTCTTACCTGTGGGGCTCCATCTTCATCCAAGGATCATGGGCGCCTCCTCATCATCGTCATCGACCTCCATGTCCTCGGTGTTATCCTCCTCATCAACCTCCATCTCTTCTATGTTGTCCTCCTCCTCTACTTCCATGTCCTCCACAGGATCTTCCACGTGCACCTCCATCTTCTCCTCCCTCTCCAGCACCATGTCCACTTCCATCTCCTCCACAGAATCTCTGGCATTCTGCAAGGGGCAGCACAATCTCCCAGTGGGCTTCCTGTCCCACACCATCCATTCCCACATGGCTGCAGCCTGCCCAAGCCGGGTGCCCCCTGCCTGGAATGGCACTGTACCTCCACTGGCACAGCAGAGCACATCCTGCTGGGATCGGTGCCCCAGAGTAGGCAGCAGGAAAAGCCCAGTCAGCAGCAACAGCTCAGCAGTGAGGGGCAGAGCACACAGTGAGTGGCAACTGACCCTTGGCAGCCAGTGAAGTGCCTGCTCTGCTCGTTTCCAGGTCCTGGACGTTCCACCTGGAACCCTCTGGGAGCTGTGATGTCACTGAAATTTCAGGGCTGCTGCGCAGTGGGAGATGGGGATGGCAGAATGATCAAATCCTTGAATGGTTTGGCTTGGAAGGGACCCTAAAGATCATCTGGTTCCAAGCTGAGCAACCTCCCAGCACACCAGGTTGCTGTGGCCCCTGTCCCACCTGGCCTTGGATGTTGCTGCGGATGGGGCATCCACAGCCTCTCTGCACTGGTCCCCGTGTCCGGGACAAGCACCCTGAGAGTAAAGAACTTCTTCCCATCATCAAATCTCTTCCAGCTCTTGCAGTTTGATTCCATTCCCCCGTGTCCTGTCACTACAGTTGCTGACAAAGAGTCCTCTCCCACTTCCCTGTGGGTCAGGCTGTTCCTGCAGGGTCACACGTGTGGCTGAACCTGCAGACAGGAGAGAGAAGCCAATCTCCCACTCAGAGAAAATGGGGAAAGTGACAAGAGAGATGAGAGTAGGAGGAAAAAGTAGAGACATGCAAGGCATTGGTTTGGGTAGGCTGTGGGATTCATGCCTTGTATTGGAGGCCAGGTTCCCTGATGCACTCATTTCCTGTGTGGTGGCCTGTCCACAGCCAGCCTCTGTGAGTGACCTGCACTCCCAGAGCTGGGAGCACGCTTGCTTAAACTGCTGGTGAGTGAGGCAAGAGAGGGGTCTTTGTGTGGAAGTCCAAACACTGTAGATTGTGCTGAAGAGGGTCCAGGGCCAGAGACAAAGTGGGGCTGGGAACACAGGGTTTATATGGGGGATAAAAGGGTCTTGCATGCAGCAACCCAGGACCAATAGGGGTTAGGAGAGGGGAAAACGTCCTAGGTGGAGAACATACAAGGATAAAAAGAAATTCATGATACCAATAAACCCTTTTGAATCCCCATTAGCCTGCAAAAGGCATTGGGCACTCATTGCATTTAGAGGAGTGTCTCACTTTAATTCATTATCTTTGCCCTGAGGTATTGCAGTTCCAGTGGTAGGCCCCTGGACCTCCACAAAACTACTACTTCCTGAGATATCATTGCTGGGTGAGGAGCTCAGTAGTACTGAAAGCAGAGGCCTCTCCTCTGTCTTCCCTTTGGGATGGCAGTGGAAGTGCCCTGAGTACACATTCAGAGGCACCTACATGGCTTCTCATGCCACAACACCAAAACTAAATGTGCAAGGTGGCTTCTTTGAATGACGTTTAGTCCTTTGAAATATCTGCAGCAAGTGGTCTGAAACTGCTTTCTGAGCCTGCTCCTTGGGATCAGCTGCGAGGGGCTGAGGGCTGGTCTGAGCCAGGTGCTGTGTCCCACTGGGAGCAGCCCCAGAGCCTCACCTGCAGATCAGGCACTGCCAGAGGCGCTGGAGATCTCACCTGCCCTGCACTCACATACATAAAGGTGCTGTAAACATCAGCTGGTGCTGACTTTCCCCTTGGACCCCTTGGTTTAGTCAGTATGGGGAATTTCTTTCCTGAAGCCTGTGGGATTTCCCCCTGGCAGCTGTGATGGGGATGCTCGGGGAGTGTGGGGCTCTGGGGGCAGGTGCCCATGCAGGGGCTGAGCTCGGGGCCCTGTTGGGCCCATGGCCCCCATCAGCAGCAGCAGCAGCAGCCGCCACAGGGCCCAAAGCCCCGTGCCCCCTGCCCAGTACAGCCTGCCCTGTCCCTGCAGCTGTCACCCGAGTGGGGCCCAGGGTCAGTGGCCGCTGCCAGCAGCAGGAATGCGGGCAGGGTGAGGATGCCCTGGCTTGGCTTTTGTCTCTTGAACAATGTGGGCTCAGGGCAGTGCAGAGCAGGCTGGGAAGCAGAGGCCGGAGCCTTTGGAGGCTGCAAGCCTTAAAGATCAGCCCCTGCAGCAGCCCAGATGCAGGTGGCCCAGTTGCCAAGGCTGTGGTGGCCTTCAGAGCGTGCAGGTGGATTTTGCATGCCTGTGGCCTGCTGCCGGCTCTGGGCCCAGGAGTCCCTGTGGCTCCAGCAGGAAGGGTGGCTGAAGGTTTGCTGCCTGCTTTGGTGGAATGGCTGCAGGGGCCAGTGCTGTGAGAGCCCCCTGGGTGAGAGCTGGTGACAGCTGAGCTCTTAGGGACAGCGCTGTGCTCCAGGGCAGGAAGAGCAGCAGTGCCCAGTGCCAGGAGTAGTGTCAGTGGGCGCCCCTGTGCACAGGGACCCCCAGCCCCAGGGTGGCTGTTCCAGCACCCCCAGGGACCTCCAGCCCTGCGAACTCAGATCAAGAGGAACCCACAAGTGTGCAAACGCTGCCTGCACCCAAAAGAATGGAAAAAAGTAGAGATGTTTTAAAAAGAAACAGTATGTATTTGCGGATGATTGGCAAAAGCTCGGATTTACAGAAAGTTTCATTAAAAAAATCCTCATAACAACAAAAATGTACAGAAGATATTTACATGGGATCCGATGGACTAACAATCTTCAAAACATATTTACAGAAATCTTCTAACACAGTGAACATATTTACAAGAAACTTGAAGCTTTCAAGCATATTTACAAAGGCGTGGCATCTGTGCAATCGTCTGCATCAGTCCTGGAAGAAAGGAAGCAGCAGAGCTGGACTCAGCTGCCAGCACTGGGCCCAGCAGGGCTGGGAGCTGGGCCCCAGGGGCTGGGCCAGGGCTGGCAGGGCTGGTCTGGCCCCAGGCAAGCGCAGGGCAGGCGGGGGCTGGTGCTTGTGCCACCACAATCCAGGCCCCCTGCGGGCACCGTGTCCCTGAGCAGGGCCATCCAGCCCAGCCCCAGCCTGGCGTCAGGGGACCCAGTGTGCCTGTGGGCAGGGAGTGGGAAGCAGCTGCCTGTCTTACCTGTGGGGCTCCATCTTCATCCAAGGATCATGGGCGCCTCCTCATCATCGTCATCGACCTCCATGTCCTCGGTGTTATCCTCCTCATCAACCTCCATCTCTTCTATGTTGTCCTCCTCGTCTACTTCCATGTCCTCCACAGGATCTTCCTCATCCACCTCCATCTTCTCCTCCCTCTCCAGCACCATGTCCACTTCCATCTCCTCCACAGAATCTCTGGCACTCTGCAAGGGGCAGCACAATCTCCCAGTGGGCTTCCTGTCCCACACCATCCATTCCCACATGGCTGCAGCCTGCCCAAGCCGGGTGCCCCCTGCCTGGAATGGCACTGTACCTCCACTGGCACAGCAGAGCATATCCTGCTGGGATCGGTGCCCCAGAGTAGGCAGCAGGAAAAGCCCAGTCAGCAGCAACAGCTCAGCAGTGAGGGGCAGAGCACACAGTGAGTGGCAACTGACCCTTGGCAGCCAGTGAAGTGCCTGCTCTGCTCGTTTCCAGGTCCTGGACGTTCCACCTGGAACCCTCTGGGAGCTGTGATGTCACTGAAATTTCAGGGCTGCTGCGCAGTGGGAGATGGGGATGGCAGAATGATCAAATCCTTGAATGGTTTGGCTTGGAAGGGACCCTAAAGATCATCTGGTTCCAAGCTGAGCAACCTCCCAGCACACCAGGTTGCTGTGGCCCCTGTCCCACCTGGCCTTGGATGTTGCTGCGGATGGGGCATCCACAGCCTCTCTGCACTGGTCCCCGTGTCCGGGACAAGCACCCTGAGAGTAAAGAACTTCTTCCCATCATCAAATCTCTTCCAGCTCTTGCAGTTTGATTCCATTCCCCCGTGTCCTGTCACTACAGTTGCTGACAAAGAGTCCTCTCCCACTTCCCTGTGGGTCAGGCTGTTCCTGCAGGGTCACACGTGTGGCTGAACCTGCAGACAGGAGAGAGAAGCCAATCTCCCACTCAGAGAAAATGGGGAAAGTGACAAGAGAGATGAGAGTAGGAGGAAAAAGTAGAGACATGCAAGGCATTGGTTTGGGTGGGCTGTGGGATTCATGCCTTGCATTGGAGGCCAGGTTCCCTGATGCACTCAGTTCCTGTATGGTGGCCTGTCCACAGCCAGCCTCTGTCAGTGACCTGCCCTCCCAGAGCTGGGAGCACATTTGCTTAAACTGCTGGTGAGTGAGGCAAGAGAGGGGTCTTTGTGTGGAACTCCAAACATTGTGTAATGCAATGAAGAGGGTCCAGGGAGGGAGACAAAATGGGGCTGGGGACACAGGGTTTTATTTGGGGGGGGGAAACGGCAGCGGAGCATTACAGTAAGCCTGGACCAATAGGGTACAAGAGAGTGGGGAACATTCTATAGGGAGTACATATACGGAAAATACAGCAGTTGAACTGGGTGACACCAGCAAAACCTGCAGAATCAGCATGAGCCTGCAAATGCCCATGGGTGTCACCATTGCATTTAGAGCGGTGTCTCTCTTTTACCTTGGTCACTTTGCCCTGAGGTATTACAGTTCCAATGGTAGGCCCCTGGGCCCTCACCTCTCCCTCCTTTTTGTTTTCTATAAAGAAGGCTTCTGCCATAGAGGTTTGCAGGCATTTAGCAAAAATGGATACAGTAACCAGCACAATGAATGCAATAAACAAAGCCCACAAAACAGTCTTAACTAGAGATGAGAGCCAGCTTTTGATCCCCCAGTGTTTGTAAAGTCCACTGGACCAGTCGTTGTTGCCTCCCATCTGGATCTTGTTTCTTTGATCTTTTAGCAGCTGGATGCTCTGGTATATTGACTCCCTCTGTGACAGCAGGTTGAAAAAACACGTGCCTTCAAATGCCTGTCAGCCATGGCCGTGGACAAGAAATTAGGGCTTGACTGTGGAAGCACCCAGCTGAAGTCACGTGGCTCGGGGGGGAGCACCCAGATTCCTGCTGCAGTGGCAACAAACGGCAGCATCCTCTGACTTGAGCTGATGTAGTATCTGGAGGCTTGGGTGGCCTAAAAGTGAACAGATAAAGAGAGTAGAAGGTGAAACGTAAGTTCTGGTCCTACTAAACTTTCTCTTCTGTATGCCAAGGGTGTGAACACAGCTTATTAGAAGGATCATATATCAATGCTTCAATATAGTTTTTACAAATGTCAAGTCATATATCCTGGTTAGAGGTGTGTGAGCTATCTTGGTCTTGGTGTGGGTGATCAACGCTGCTTAGGAGATCTTCATCTGTCCTTTCCTCCTTTCTCTTTCCCAGGCTGCTGCTCTCACTCTTCGGCTTTCATTCTGTTCTTCTGATGGTGGCTCTGGTGTTTGCCTCGCCGTTCCCAGAAATGGTTTTATGATTTTGCTGGGGTCCGTCTTGGGTTTGCTGCTGCAGAGACACAAGTGTATTTTCTTCTCCAAGTAATTAATGGGAACGGGCCCATAATTTCTTTAGATTCAGGTTCTTTGATCAATGCAGGTGGCTTTTCTTTTAATTGGGCTGCAGTTGGATTAGTAAAATGGCTGATGATTGGGGGAGTTTTCTCCATCAATGAGTTGTTCAAAATGTTGAATACCTAAAGAGCCTTGGCCAGTCTCTCAAAGGGAGATAATATCTGGACTCCCCACCCAGGTGATCAAAGATCCTTTTGATGGATCAGTAAGCCCTCTTCACTCAGGACTGTCCTGTGGCAGAGTGTGGTATGCCTGTCACATATTTTATACCCCAGTGGTCAGAAATGTGTTGGAATCAGTACAAGATATAAGCCGGAGCATTATCAGTTTTAATTTCCTGTGGAACTGCTAAGGTGCAAAAAATTAAAAAGTGATGTTTTATAGCGGCTTTTGATTTTTTCACCAACATGGGCAGAGGCAAAAACCGCACTGGAAAAGGCATCGATTGAGACGTGGATGTATTTTAGTCTGCCAAAGCAGCTTAGTGTGTGATGTCTGATGGCCAGATGTGGAGACTCTCTCATCCACTTGGATTGGCTCCAGCTCTGACAGAAGCCATGTTCCTGACAATTTGGGCAGGTGGCTCCAGTGGATCTTGCCTGGTCTCAGGTAATTTTAAAGATCCTAAGCAGCACAGGAATATTTTCATGATCGAAGAGATGGCTGATCCTAGCCTGTTCAAAAACTATCTAAGGCGTATTGCAGTGGTTCAGATGTTTGAAGCAGCCAAATGAGGTGTTTTTGAGTGAGAAGTATGGATATATTCACAAGGTCTGTTCCTGCAAGGGAGCACTGACGCTCTCTAGCTTTCCTGATCAGTTCTGCAGTAACTTTCTGTGGGGTTGTAATAGTTTTAGTAGGTTGGTGTGCTCTGAAAACACATTGCATTTCTGTCAGGGGATCTGAGGTAGTTGAGTCCCACTGAAACATAAATGCATGCAATTTTGGACTTACATCAAGGATTGCCAGGGAGAAAGGAAAAACAGGGTGGTATCTGCGTGCCTGTTTAGTTTGAATCGCCTGGGGTACATTTTGTACAGCTGTATTGGAATATGAATCCCAATATTATCAGTTAGATGGTGCCTGGGCCAGTCTGACCCTCGCTGCTGGGCCAAAGGCAGCAACTGCAGTGTAACACCCCAGAGATACCTTGGCTGCTGGAGATTGCAGCAGGGCACTGAACAAGTCCAGGCTTGTCAGGAACTCCGTTTACCTCAGGAGAAAGAGCTTCTGGCGATGGTTAAGAGAAAAAGGAGAGGATTCCGCTGGAGGGTTTGATGTCTAGAAGTTTATTCCCTGGTTACAGAGGTCTGGACGGGAGCAGCTGCTCCAGCAGAATAAAACCGCATGCTCTGATCAACCTTTTAAGCTCCGGGACAGGGGGAGGGGAGGTACAGGTGAGCCACCCAACTAGGTGAGGGGGGCTGGGTCTCAGGGGGGGGACGACACCCAGACTGGCCAATGACCCCTGGGCATAGGGGCATCTTTTGAACTTGACCAACCACACGACGCCTTGCTGGAATGTTAAGCCTGATTGACAGGACTCACTCAGCATGGGGGCAAGGGGGAAGGGAGAGAGGTATAGGCACACCTGGGGAAGGAACCCGGAAGCCTAAAATGGGACATTACAGCACACTGCAACACCTCCCCCTAGTTTTGTTTAAAAAGAAGAGGGCTGTGTTTGTGGTGCAGAATGATTGCCAAACCATGGCTGGTAAATCGGTTCTTCCTCTACAGGAGGGTCAGTGTTTTCCACTGAGGCCTCCAGGTCATCTATTGGAGCACTGAGGGCTTCCAAATGGTAGACCTCAGGAGGGGGAGATGAGCTTGAAATTAACTTGAGAACCATGCGTTTTATTAGTCTAAAAACGATGCTAACAACTACAAAACTATAGAAAAATAAACAGCACTAAAAACACAGTTTTCAGAATAGATCCCAACCAGCCCGAGAGTCCCCAGCCTTTGAACAGTCCATTCAGCCAGTTGTCAGTTTTTCTGTTGATGTCCGAGAACCTTTGTCAAGGTAGTCCATATGTGGTTTGGGCTGCAGCACTATGCAGGAGATCGCAGGTGGGATGATCACGAGTAGGACGAGAAGCAGGCTCGGTCTCATGGCATCTCGAGGCTACACACGAACAGTGGAATCTAAACTGGTACAAAAACTTGAAACAACATATATTACAAACTATTCCAGATAGGAGGCCTAAATGGAATTTCCTCCAGAGAACGCGTGCGGCGTTTTCTTCTCCAGGCAGCATGAGCAACCTGGGGTGCTTCTGCAGATGTCTCTGAGACTTTGGGAACATAGGGCTTTACCCATTTGGAAGGAACCCACCTTAAACCAGAGGGGGTGGACACACAGGCGTATCCACGTCCCCAAGTAACCAATTTGTAAGGTCCCACCATTTTCCAAGTCTCAGGGTCTTTTACTAAAACCGGAGGTTTTTCTTTCATCAACCTGTGACTGCTCCCCCCAAAGTGGCGTAGGATGGGTGGGTTCAGGCTGTCAAAAGAACAATTCAGAAAATTGATTGTGAATAGCGCCCTGGATAACCGGATGTGGGGAGGTTCTACCTTCAGAACCTGTTGTTGCTGGTCCAGGACCTTTTTAATATCACGGTGAGTTCTTTCTACAATGGCTTGACCTGTAGGGGAGTAGGGGATGCCAGTTTTGTGCTCTACTCCCCATTGCTGCAGGAAGCTCCCGAATTCTTTGGATTTATAAGCAGGCCCATTATCAGTTTTCAGCTCCTTGGGGATGCCCATGAAAGAAAAAGCCTGTAAGAGGTGCTTAATAGCATCAATAGATGATTGTCCTGTGTGGGCAGAAGCATAGACCGCTCCAGAAAAGGTATCTACACTAACATGAACATATTTCTGCCGTCCAAAAGACTGTATGTGTGTTACATCTGTTTGCCACAGTTCACAACTGTTAAGTCTCCTTGGGTTTGCTCCCGTACTCACTGTAGGGAGTGCATGTTGTTGGCAATTTGGGCATGTGGCCACAATTGCTTTGGCCTGTTCTCAAGTGATGTTAAACTGACGAACCAGGCCAGGTGCATTTGGAAAAGCTGGTGGCTGATTTTTGCCTGTTCAAAAACATTTGGGAGAGTGGCCATCACTGCAGGTGCAGCAAGAGCATCTGCCCTTCGGTTGCCTTCAACGATAAACCCTGGCAAGTCAGTGTGTGACCTGACATGCATCACATAAAATGGTTGCTCTCGGTGAGTGACTAACTTTACCAGTTTTGAGAGCAATTCGAAAAGTGCGATGTTAGATACATCTTGCAGTATTGCTAGATCTGCCCTGGATACTACTCCTGCCACATATGCAGAGTCTGTAATCAGATTAAATGGTTCTGAGAACCTTTCAAAAGCCCTAACAACAGCAGCCAATTCAGCAACCTGAGGTGAACCTTCCACCTCAGCAATGTCCGTCTCCCACTGCTGGGTTTGAGGATCCTTCCAAGTCACAACAGGCTTGTGGGACCTCCCAGACACATCTGTAAAGACAGTCAGAGCCCTTTTTAAAGGTCTCCTACTTAGAGCACTTCTCAATTTTAGAGTAAATTGAACATCTTGTTCAAACAATTTGTGAGCGGGCCGTGCTACCGAAATTTGTCCTGAGTAGGAATCCAGAGCAAACTGCAACACTTCATTTTTTTGAAACAATTGTTCCAGTATTTTCATAGTATTTTGACCTGATTTTAACTCAACTGGAATGTGAATGCACTTAAAATCACATCCTGCTAACTCCATGATCCGGGTCTTTGCTTTCCGGATCAGTTCTGCTACCAGCTCCTGAGGCTTTGTCAGTCTCTTGGACCTTTTGTGACTGAGGAAAACCCATTCTATGATCAAGAGAGGGTCCCTCTGGTCCCGGTCCTTTTTTGGAGCGTCCTTTGCTTTAGGTGTTTGTTTTTCCTCCCACTGGAAAATAATTCCATGGAGGTGTGGCAACTTACCTAGAATGATAAATTTGAATGGCAGGTCAGGCCGGCATCGGTTGGCCTGTCTTGTGGACATTGCAATCTGAACCTTTTCTAGAGCCTTCCGTGCCTCTGGGGTAATAGACCTAGGAGCACCTGGGTCCTCTCCCCCTTTCAATAAATTGAAAAGAGGGGCAAGGTCTTCATTAGTCAGACCGAGCCATGGTCTTACCCAATTCAAAGACTCACACAGCTTGTGGACATCCGCAAGGGTCTTGATCCTTGGATTGATTTCTAGTTTTTGAGGAACAATGGTCCTATTTCCAATTTCTAAGCCCAAATACTTCCAAGGGGGCATCTTTTGAATTTTCTTTTCCTGGAGCTCGAACCCTGCAACAATCAATACATCGATCGTTAGGTCAAGCGCATGTGTGAGTAAATCATCATTGGGGGCACACACAAGGATATCATCCATGTAATCATTAATAATGGCCTTCTCTGCGGCTGCACGTACTGGGGAAAGCAGGGAAGAGACATACCACTGGCAGATAGCTGGAGATACCTTTAATCCCTGAGGAAGAACGGTCCAATGGTACCTTTTCATAGGAGCTTCTAAATTGATAGAAGGGACTGAGAATGCAAAAGGCGGTGCATCGTCAGGGTGCAAGGGGATTTGGAAAAAACAATCTTTAATATCAATAACAGCTAATTTCCAATCTTGGGGAAACATTGTTGGGGATGGCATACCAGGTTGCGGAGAACCCATATCTTCAATTACATTATTAATTTGTCGGAGGTCACAGAGGAGCCGCCATCTCTTTTTGTCAGCTTTTTGGATGACAAACACTGGAGAGTTCCATGGGGACATGGTCTCTACAATGTGGCCCTTTTTTAGTTGCTCTTCTACTAGTACCTCAAGCACCTTTATTTTTTGTTTACTGAGTGGCCACTGTTTCACTTGAACTGGTTTGTCTGTTTTCTACTTCAGTTTTTGGGTGGGGCGCTGTTGTTGACTGACTGCTGCACAAAAATGCTGTGGAGAGTCTGGAATATCAATTGTGACACCCCACTGGGCCATTAAATCTCTCCCTAACAAAGGTTCCGAATAATCTAACACAAATGGACGGATATTTGCCAATTGTCCATTTGGACCCTCGAATTGAATAATGCTTTTGGATTGTCTTGCCAATTGCAGGCCTCCCACACCTTGAAGGTGACCGGCAACATTTTGCAAAGGCCAATGTGCTGGCCAGTCTTGTACTGGAATCACTGTGCAGTCTGCACCTGTGTCTACAAGCATCTCAATGCGTTTTGACTCCCCACCCCCACTGACATTGCACCATAATTTGGGTTTATCTTTCCCAATAACTTGGACCCGGGCAACTGTGGGCCCTTGTTTTTCGATATTTTCAGGTAAAGATGGCACAGGGATAGCTTGTGCAACAATTTGTCCCTTGGGAAGAAACAGCGGTGGGTGGAAACAATGCAGGCCGAGAACAAATTGCTCAGGATCTGATGCTGTCATTCCCGGAGCAATTTTGATCTCTTGTGGTGTGTGTTTGGTGTCCCCAATGACGATGTACTTACAATGAATTCAGTTCCAAGTACCCTTCTGTTCAGGATTGACAGAGACAAAATGCCAGTCAGTGTCCTCCAGGAGAAGTGACTCTGTCAGCTGCAACCTGTAAGGCTCATTGACAGAAGACGTGGTTAACACAGGATTACTTAAATCATAACAAAGGTTATTTTGTTTCACTTTCAACAGCGTACTAGCGGACTTGGTCTTTGAAGCACCTGCTTCACTTACACAAACATTAATATTATCGCGCGCTTGATTTGTTTTGCTTCCCTTATTCCCTTGGCCTGCTTTTTTTGTGTCTGCGCGTCTGGCAGGCCGGCGCTCTCTTTTCAGTTTTTTTGTTGTTGACCCCCAGGGAGGGCTTGTAGTTCTCCTCCCCTGCCATTTCTAAATTCATCAAATTCCCTTTTCAGGGGGCACTGGTTACTCCAGTGCCCTAGGTTATTACAAAGTAGGCATGGTTTTGTGGGCTCAGCCATTGCTGGTCTCCGCTGCTGCCCAGGGTACTTCTGTGCTGAGGGGAAAGGTGCAGGGCTGGCAACGGCGACACGCTGAGGTGGTCTTGGCAGCAGCCTTGGTCTGGAGTCTTCAGCCACACTCATCAGAGGCACTTTCCTGCTACAGACTAGAAGCATCTCTTTTAGGGTGGCGGGAGGTTCTATAGGAAGGCTCAGGATTGCCGCTTGACACTGTGCATTTGTATATGTAAATGCCATTTCCTCTAAAATTGCTTCTCTAGCATTTTCTTTTTTAACTTGTATTTCAATAGCTCTATTTAACCTTTCTACAAATTTCACAAAAGGCTCTGATGGTAGCTGTTTAATTTTACTATAGGTCTCGAAAGGCCCCTCAGGTTGGAGGGAAAAGAATGCTTTTTCAGCTGCTTCTTTTACTTTCTCAAGTGTTTCTGCAGGAATTGCAGTAGCTTGGACTGAGGGTGAAGACCATTGGCCCTCACCACAGAGGTGCTCAATGGTAATAGGGTTACCACTGTTGTCTTTGGCTGTATTTGGATCAGCATGCAAGCCTGGGAGAGCATCTTTTAGCAGTTGTTTCCATGCTATTTCCCGTAATTTGAATTCCGTGGAGGTCATAAGACAGGAAAAAAGCTGTTTTAAATCATGTGGAATCACCACAGTCCTACTCAATTCAGAATTTAAAAGGCCACGGAAATATGGACTGTGTGGACCATATTCTTTATGAGATTTACAGGTCTCTTTAATCAATTGTCGTCCAAAAGAATTCCAAATAGCAGTCGGGGCTGCCCCCCTTTGTGCTGCAGGCTGAAAGGTAACAGGAGCCAGTGACAACATGGGATTATGCATTGAACCTGCTGTTCCCTGCTCTATATCCCTTGAAACAGAAGCATTGGGATAACACATACAGGTTTGGGGACCGGCAGTGGGTGTGTCTCCACCGTGGGAACCCGAGGAGGGGGCGGGGACAGGGGGTTGGCAGGGGGCGGGGAAACCGTGGGAACAGGGGGCGGGGACAGGGGGCAAGCAGGGGGCGGGGACACCTGGTGACATCACGTCAGCAGACGCCCCTTGGGAGGAGTAAAGAGGCGGAGCTGAGGGTACTGCAGGAAAGGGGGGGGAAGGGGGGAAGGGGTCATGAGGAACAGGAGGAGAGGGGGATGGGGCTGGAATTTTGGGATGTTTAAGTAGGATTTTGGGAAGAAGAAGACCAGGTTTGGGAAGATGCCACGTGGCATCCACCATTTTGCGGACCCCCTAGGGACTGGGGGCCATTTTGGGCATCACTGCTCTCCGGAAAGCTGACTCTGGGTTTCAGAGGAGGGGACACAGGGGACTGGGAAAGGTTCCACGCAGTCTGGCCAGGGCCTTGTGGACAGGGCAACTCAGGTATTTCAGCAGACTCTGAGAGTCGACTTTCCAATGAGTTTGCTCTCTTTAAAATACCAAGTTTTGGGTAAAGAGGTTTAGGGGTTTTAGAGCTAGGAGAGGGAGAAACAGGGAGACCAGAGGTACATGGCTTGGCATTTGGCTTTATCTCCATTTCCCTTTGTTTGAGCAATGCAGTTCGAATTTGTAAACTCCAGAACACAAATTTAGCTGAGGGTACATTGCCAGATTGTCCTAAGGTTATCAATTCATTCCCAACTTTATCCCAGAATTGAATATTGTGGATTTCTTCAGGGGAAATTTTTGGGAAGTGGAGGAAAAGCTATCTTATAAACTGTTTCAATTTTCCTTTAGAGAACTTCACATTACCACTGTCTAAAATGCTAACAATATTATAATACACTCCTTTTTGTACAATGCTGAGTTTGGAACCCATGTTAGATGTAAAAAGAAAAGTACTGAATCCTGCCTGACCAAAAACAAAGCTAAAATCAGCTACCGATTTCTAAAAAAAACCACAGATAGGAAGCGATAACGAACAGACAAAGCTTCACAATGCAGCTGTGTACACTGCTTTTAAAATTCCCGGGCAGCAGCAGCAGGGCACGCCCTGCCGAACCGAGGTGGAAACAAAGCCTCCCCCGCCGTGGAATGCAGCCCCCCCGCGAAGCTGAGAGAGCAGCCACTCCACCTGGCAAGCCGAAACCCCGGTCCCCCCCGCGCCGCGTGTGCCGAGAACACCCCCCGCCCCTGCACCGAGAAAGATCTCCCGGCCATGTGGAAAGAGAGCCCCCCCTCTCCCGCACTGAGAGAGAAAGAGAGAGGAATTTCCCGACCACGTGGTGAGAGCCCAGCACGCTGCGCTGCTGAGCCGGGGGGAAGGGCAGGGCAGAGAGCAATCCCGCCGCTCCGGCGCAAATTCCAAAAGACAGTAACACACGCAGCAAAAAGCTAAAAACTAGAACGCAAAGAATTCCGGTCTGTGGGGCTGCGCAGCCAAAAATGCAAAGGCAAAAAAAGGAACAGAACTCACTGCAGAGTCTGTTTTTGAGCTTCTGCTCTACCAAAAGCAGAGATACTCACTTGAAATGGAAGCTGAAGCTGGCTGGGAACCGGCAGGTCTCCTCACCGGAACAGGACTTCTCTATGGCGAGAGAGACTACCCTGTTCTTCCTCTGGAAGATCTGCTCACAACAAATGAGCTGACCTTTCCAGAGGCGCCGGACAATCCACGAAACTTCTTCTGGGAATATTCCCAAAGTCTCTAGCTGAGGGCGATGCAAGCAAAGCCCTTTTCAGCTGGATGCACGGCTGCCAGAAGCTTCTCCGAGGTACTGCGGGTCCGTCTCGGGCTGCAGAGTCGCTTGCCCACCCTCAGGGACGCTAGTTATTAGAATATGAATCCCAATATTATCAGTTAGATGGTGCCTGGGCCAGTCTGACCCTCGCTGCTGGGCCAAAGGCAGCAACTGCGGTGTAACACCCCAGAGATACCTTGGCTGCTGGAGATTGCAGCAGGGCACTGAACAAGTCCAGGCTTGTCAGGAACTCCGTTTACCTCAGGAGAAAGAGCTTCTGGCGATGGTGAAGAGAAAAAGGAGAGGATTCCGCTGGAGGGTTTGATGTCTAGAAGTTTATTCCCTGGTTACAGAGGTCTGGACGGGAGCAGCTGCTCCAGCAGAATAAAACCGCATGCTCTGATCAACCTTTTAAGCTCCGGGACAGGGGGAGGGGAGGTACAGGTGAGCCACCCAACTAGGTGAGGGGGGCTGGGTCTCAGGGGGGGGACGACACCCAGACTGGCCAATGACCCCTGGGCATAGGGGCATCTTTTGAACTTGACCAACCACACGACGCCTTGCTGGAATGTTAAGCCTGATTGACAGGACTCACTCAGCATGGGGGCAAGGGGGAAGGGAGAGAGGTATAGGCACACCTGGGGAAGGAACCCGGAAGCCTAAAATGGGACATTACAGCACACCGACACACAGCTGCTTCCTCTGCTGGTGTCAGCGATCACGGGGAGTTAAGTTCTTCACTGTGTTTAAGGAGCAGCAGGAACAGTGGCGCGAGATCTTCTGTGGTGATTCCCAGCAGTGAATGTACACAACTGATGCTTCCACAGAGCCTGTGGAGTCCTCGCAGAGTCTTTGGGTTGTCCTTGACTTGCAGTGTTTGGGGTGTGATGGTTCTCTCTGTGCTTTTTAGGCCGAGGTACTTCCAGGGGGCTGTCTTTTGGACTTTATCTGCTGCAATCTCAAAACCTTTCTCCTGTACCGCAGTGGTGACGTCTTCTACTGCAATGTCCAAAATGATCTGAGCTTCTCCAAAAATGAGTGTATCATCCATATAATGAAAAACGATAGTATGAGGATGTCTTTTCCGGATGGGTAAGGGAATTTGGGCTCCAAACCATTGACAAATAGCAGGGCTCTGCTTCATTCCTTGAGGAAATATGCTCCACTGGTACCTCTGTAAAGGTGCTTGTTGGTTTAGGGATGGAAAAGGCAAACCAGATTTGTCATTAGGGTGCAAGGGGGAGTCAACAAATCAGTAATTTAGTTCTATAACAACCATCTATCAATCTTGGGGTATCATGCAGGCTGAAGGCAAGCTGGGCTGGAGGGGACCCATGTCCTCAATGACCTCATTGATTTTCCTAAGGTCCTGCAAGAGCCGCTTCTTGTCTTTGCCAGGCTTTGGTATGACAAGGACAGGCGCATTCCAGGGGCTAGTAGATGGTACAATATGGCCCACAGAAAGCTGCTCCTGCACGAGGGACTGCAGGTACTTTAACTTTCTGCCTGGGAGGGGCCACTGATCCACCCATATGGCGTCGTTGGTTTTCCTGGTTAACTGTAGGGTGGCGCGCTGCTCAGTGGCCCCGTCTAGAAACCCTGAGATGTTGATAGGATCTCTAGCCTTGTCCCTCACTGGGACATGAGGTATCTTCCCCTAAGTGTTATTGGTGTCCAGGTAATGAATGATCTCACTGCAGCAACTGTGCCCTCAGGACCTTCCATGCAGATGGTGTCTTGACTCCAGAAGCTGGTAGTGGCTCTCCTGATGGCTTAAATTTCCCCAGCAGTTGGAACCAGGGGCCATCCTCTAGCCCATCAGAGCAGGAAATTATCATGATGTCAGGCCCTGTACCTAATAATCCTGAAAGACATCTCTTTCTCCCTTTACATGACAAAGCACACTTTAGAACGGGTCTATTTTGGCCCGTAATCTGTGCACACATCACCATTGGATCAGTTGGTGTAGTGATCATGTCCAGTAGGAGGTGGGCTCTGGCTGCAACTGTTCCTTTTGGAATGAAAAGTGGAGGATCTGAGCATAGAGCCTGGACAGTTATCTCCTGCAAAGATGTCAAGGCAACTACATCAGGTAGTATAGTGAGTGTCTCCATCCCTTCCCTGGTGTTGGTTAAAATCAAAATGTCTCTGGGCCGTTCTTCAGGCCTGTATTTGCCTGTTGGAATATGGTGAACATAAATATCGTGGATTGGAATTGAAAAGGCTCTTACCAGCTTCCTTTGGGTTCCGGGGCAGAGCTGTCTTCTGTCGAGTTTCTGCAGCAATTGAGCTGTCCCGATGGATCTGAGAAGGTTGCTGGGCTGGTTGTCCACGATGTTGGGGAGAGTAGGGCTGAACAGCCTCGCATTTGGTGTCACTGCGCGGGGCCTTTCCACGTCTGTATGGGGTTTCCTGCAGACCACCGGATTTGCTGCTTTTGCAAAAGCATGTGGATGAGGGGGGCAGTGAGGACAGTGGTTGTGAAACCTAGAAGGTCCCTGGTAATAGCCTGTATTTTTACAATTCTGTTGAAAATGCCTCATTTCCACACATTTAATGCAAGGTCATTTTTCATGTATATGTCAGGGAATAACTTGGGAGGCTACTAGCAGCACAAATACACCCTGACTGGTAGCCTTATCTAGGCTGGCATAAAGGTGTTAGGATGCCCTAAGGGTGCATGCCTCGACCATTTGTGCAATGGTAGGTTTTGGGGAAAGTGACATGAGGGATGAGAGAAGGACAAAAACCTATTGACATGCAAGGCTTTGGGTTTAGTGGCCTGTGGGATTTATGCCTTTTATTAGAGGCCAGGTTCCCTGGTGCACTCAGTTCCTGCCTGGCAAAAGCTCGGATTTACAGAACATGTTTCATTAAAAAAATCATTATAACAACAAAAATATACAGAAGATATTTACATGGGATCCGATGGACTAACAATCTTCAAAACATATTTACAGAAATCTTCTAACACAGTGAACATATTTACAAGAAACTTGAAGCTTTCAAACATATTTACAAAGGCGTGGCATCTGCGCCATTGTCTGCATCAGTCCTGGAAGAAAGGAAGCAGCAGAGCTGGACTCAGCTGCCAGCACTGGGCCCAGCAGGGCTGGGAGCTGGGCCCCAGGGGCTGGGCCAGGGCTGGCAGGGCTGGTCTGGCCCCAGGCAAGCGCAGGGAAGCGGGGGCTGGTTCTTGTGCCACCACAATCCAGGCCCCATGCGGGCACCGTGTCCCTGAGCGGGGCCATCCAGCCCAGCCCCAGCCTGGCGTCAGGGGACCCAGTGTATCTGTGGGCAGGGCGTGGGAAGCAGCTGCCTGTCTTACCTGTGGGGCTCCATCTTCATCCAAGGACCATGGGCGCCTCCTCATCATCGTCATCGACCTCCATATCCTCGCTGTTATCCTCCTCATCAACCTCCATCTCTTCTATGTTGTCCTCCTCCTCTACTTCCATGTCCTCCACAGGATCTTCCTCGTCCACCTCCATCTTCTCCCTCTCCAGCACCATGTCCACTTCCATCTCCTCCACAGAATCTCTGGCACTCTGCAAGGGGCAGCACAATCTCCCAGTGGGCTTCCTGTCCCACACCATCCATTCCCACATGGCTGTAGCCTGCCCAAGCCGGGTGCCCCCTGCCTCGAATTGCACTGTACTTCCACTGGCACAGCAGTGCACATCCTGCTGGGATCGGTGCCACAGAGCAGGCAGCAGAAAAAGCCCAGTCAGCAGCAACACCTCATCAGTGTGGGGCAGAGCACACAGTGAGCAGCAAGTGATGCTTGGCAGCCAGTGAAGTGCCTGCTCTGCTCGTTTCCAGGTCCTGGACGTTCCACCTGGAACCCTCTGGGAGCTGTGATGTCACTGAAATTTCAGGGCTGCTGCGCAGTGGGAGATGGGGATGGCAGAATGATCAAATCCTTGAAGGGTTTGGCTTGGAAGGGACCCTAAAATCATCTGGTTCCAAGCTGAGCAACCTCCCAGCACACCAGGTTGCTGTGGTCCCTCTCCCACCTGGCCTTGGATGTTGCTGGGGGCGGGGTATCCACAGCCTCTCTGCACTGATCTCTGTGTCCGGGACAAGCACCCTGAGAGTAAAGAACTTCTTCCCATCATCAAATCTCTTCCAACTCTTGCAGTTTGATCCCATTTCCCCATATCCTGTCACTACAGTTCCTGACAAAGAGTCCTCCCCCACTTCCCCGTGGGTCAGAGTGTTCCTGCAGGGTCACACATGTGGCTGAACCTGCAGATAGGAGAGAGAAGCCAAGCTCCCACTCAGAGAAAATGGGGGAAGTGACAAGAGAGATGAGAGTAGGAGGAAAAAGTAGAGACATGCAAGGCATTGGTTTGGGTGTGCTGTGGGATTCATGCCTTGCATTGGAAGGCAGGTTCCCTGATGCGCTCATTTCCTGTGTAGTGGCCTGTCCACAGCCAGCCTCTGTCAGTGACCTGCTCTCCCAGAACTGGGAGCACGCTTGCTTAAACTGCTGGTTAGTGAGGCTCTAAAGGGATCTTTGTGTAGAACTCCAAACATTGTGTATTGCGATGAAGAGGGTCCAGGGAGGGAGACAAAATGGGGCTGGGGACACAGGGTTTTTTATGGGGGGGAACGGCAGCGGAGCATTACAGTAAGCCAGGACCAATAGGGTATAAGAGCGTGGGGAACATTCTATAGGGAGTACATATACGGAAAATACAGCAGTTGAACTGGGTGACACCAGCAAAACCTGCGGAATCACCATGAGCCTGCAAATGCCCATGAGTGTCACCATTGCATTTAGAGCGGTGTCTCTCTTTTACCTTGGTCACTTTGCCCTGAGGTATTACAGTTCCAATGGTAGGCCCCTGGGCCCTCACCTCTCCCTCCTTTTTGTTTTCTATAAAGAAGGCTTCTGCCATAGAGGTTTGCAGGCATTTAGCAAAAATGGATACAGTAACCAGCACAATGAATGCAATAAACAAAGCCCACAAAACAGTCTTAACTAGAGATGAGAGCCAGCTTTTGATCCCCCAGTGTTTGTAAAGTCCACTGAACCAGTCGTTGTTGCTTTCCATCTGGATCTTGTTTCTTTGATCTTCTAGCAGCTGGATGCTCTGGTATATTGACTCCCTCTGTGACAGCAGGTTGAAAAAACACATGCCTTCAAATGCCTGTCAGCCATGGTCATGGACAAGAAATTAGGGCTTGACTGTGGAAGCACCCAGCTGAAGGCACGTGGCTTGGGGGGGAGCACCCAGATTCCTGCTGCAGTGCCAACTAACGGCAACATCCTCTGACTTGAGCTGATGTAGTATCTGGAGGCTTGGGTGGCCTAAAAGTGAACAGATAAAGAGAGTAGAACGTGAAACGTAAGTTCTGGTCCCACTAAACTTTCTCTTCTGTATGCCAAGGGTGTGAACACAGCTTATTAGAAGGATCATGTATCAATGCTAAACTATAGTTTTTACAAACTTTAAGTCATACATCATGATCGTGGTTTGAGAGGAAGTGAGGTTTTTGGGATGCTGTGGTCAAACCAATGGGTGCTCAGATTTGAATATTGGCACCTGATGTGGCCACTGGGGACATGGATACGACTCTGAGAACACAGGGGGTAAAAAGCAGAGAACTCCCAGGGGAAGCTCACTTGGGTTCCGGCGAGGGAAGCAGGTCAGAGTTCCCATGCCCAGCTGCCGGCTGGGCGGGGGAGGGGAAGCCATGCAGCCAGGTGAGGAAGGTTTGGCCCCAAGGATGGAAGGGTGGAAGAGTGGAAGAGCACCGAGAGGCATCCGGCAGCCACCTACTCCCAGGAGAGAGAGGGAGAGAGAGAGAGATAGAGAGAGAGAGAGAGCTAGCCTCTGTCTGTGACTGTGCTACCTTGACACTTGATAAGGTGTGCCCGCAGCACGGATGAGAAGGAGAAGGGAGGGAGCGGAGGGTGCAGCAAGAAGGTGTCCGGCCACTGTGGGAGTTCTGGGCAGGCAGAGCCCGAGATTTTAACCCTTATTTTGGACAATGAAAACTTTGCAGAAAATTATCCTTCCTAGAAGAATGATAGAGATGAAACAGAGGAAGAAATGGGCAAGTGTGATGAAAGTTCCTGCAAGTGAAAGATGTCAGAAGAGTGGAGAAGAATCTTAGGTGAGAAGAGATGATGCAGTGGCCTTAGCTGGACTTTTCTTGTATAGCCCTGGGCAGAACCATGTTTCCTGTGACACAGAGACTGCATCCAGGGGGAGGCAATGGCTCAAAGCCAAGAGGGTTAAGTGTTGAGACACCTCGGCCCCAGGGAGGTAAATTTGGGGGGGACAGCTGCCCCGAAAGTGAGAGATTGTGCTCTTTTTGGACCGGGACAAAACATCCTTAAAAGGAAAACGCTAGAAGCAGCTCTGGTCCATGTGCAGTGGTGAGAGCACTGGACATGGATGGAAGAGGTCACGATGGCAGATGTTCTCCAGGTGGTGCCACCAGTGACATGGAAACACATGTGTGGGAATCCATAAAAATCAGAGAGTTTTAGGAAGGTTGTAAAAAGGACAGGCCGCAGAAACAGCAAGAATTGTGAAGTGCTAAAGCAGCAGAAAAAGATATATAAGCTGTAGCAAAGACAACAGGGCTGTGTAATGGGCCTGTTGCAACAAGTTTATTCAGTACATATCTAGAAGGTAATGCTTATGAATACTTATGGCACAAGAAGGACTCCTCTCCTCTTGATGAACAGAGAATTGATTATCTAAAGGGTGGTGATGGACCGAGAGTTGGTGATCTGAGGGATGGATGTATTGGAAATTTGGTGGGGGGAGGAGGAAATGTTTTTGGAAGGTTTTCATTTTCCTTGTGACTTTTTTTTTACTTGTATTGTCGTTAATAAAGTTTTCTTTTCTTTATTTCTAAGTGGAGCCTGGCTTTGCTTATTCCTGGTCACATCTCACAGCAGAAACCAGGGAGAGTGTATTTTCATGGGGGCACTGGCTTTGTGCCAATGTCAAACCATGACATACATATATAATAAAATAATAAATCAAGCCTTCTGAAATATGGAGTCAAATCCTCGTCTCTTCCTGCATGCAAAGACCCCTTTGACCACTGTCACATGTGCCCTGGCTGGCTGCAGGCTAGGCACATGTCCTGCCCTCCTGCCCTGTGCCAAAGGCAGCAGGGATGGGCAGCTCTGGGCACCGCTCTGAGCACGGCCAGCACGGCCTGGGCACCGCGGACGGCTGAGACAAGGGCACAGGAGCCCTCAGGTGACGGGCGGTTTCTGCTTTCTCTTGTTGCAGCCGGGCTCTGCGGGTGCTGAGGCTGCTCTGGGCTCTGCCAGGACTCTGCTGGAGTTCAGCACCAGGCCAGAATCAGCCAAAGAAGAAATGGTGTGACCTGCAGCACAGACTTGCTTGAGCATTTTGGCAGCACAACTCAAGTCTGCAGAGTGTACACCTCCAAGGGAAAACAAGACATCCCTCAAAAAATAAACTTGTTCAGTAACTTCTGAAATGAAATCAATCTGGCATGCCCCTAAATGACATTTTTCAGCTTGCTGAAGCTGTAGCTCAGCCCTTCTCTGAACAGTTCCCTCCCCCGCCACCTGCCTTTTACTTCCTAACTGCTCCCTCTTTTCCCCCAGTGAGTTCCCAGCCCATTGCAGTCTCCATCACACTGTTGCCTTCTTTGGTGTCCCTCAGTATGAGGAAGGCAGAGCCCCAGGCTTAGGGACTCATCCTGTCACTGGCTGAGGAGCAGCAATGTCTCAGAGGTCCACTGGGATTTTAGTGTCATTCAGAGCCACTCTCCAGCCCTCAGCTCTCCTTGCTGCTGAACTTCCACTCCCTTTTCCTCGTCCTTGCAGCAGGATGAGCTCTGTGAATCCCCTTGAGCCTCCCCACTCTTCCCAGCTCATGCACCTCCCTCAGTTAGGGTGAAGCTGAAGCTTCTCTGTCTCCTGTGGCACACCAGTCCAGTGCCCTGTGCAGGGAGCCCCAGCCCCAGAGCACACCACACAACAGTGCAGTCTGGGCTGGAGCAGCTGCCCTGCAGCCCTGGCTTGGCTGTTTGTGGTAAGGCAATGCTCCCTGTTTCCAGCTGTCCCTGCAGGATGGCCCCAGGGCAGAGCCCAGCCGGGCTCCCACTGCAGCCCCTGGAGCTTGGGGCAGACAGTGCTCCCAGAGCTGAGGTTCCTGGGGAGCACCCGGAGCTGTGCCTTGCACTCTGTGGCCGTGTGTCACAGTGCAGGCTGGCTCGTGCTGTCTGAATGCACCAGCCCTGGTTTGACTGCCAGGGGCCTCGCCCAGTCACATCTCTCCCAGGGCTGCAGCATTTCACTGGCCAGAATTTGAAAAGGCAAAGAGATCAGAGCAATGAAATTATCCAGACTGGGTTTTTCAAAAGCCCTTTAGAAGAAAGGGCTTGAGAACAAATGCTCTCTGTTTGCCACATGAACATTGGGGTGAGTGCTCTCTCTGTCTCCAACACACTCCCCTCCAGCCAATTTACAGCCACCCACTCCCTCACACATCCCCCTCATGCCTTCCCACTGCCGTGTCCTGTCAGGGCTTCCCAGCCTCTCGTCCCTTCCTGGCCCCGTCCCCTCAGGCTCTGCCCCAGCCTGGCCAAGCTGCTCGGCAGCAGCGCCGCAGCCCCACAGCAGCTCCAGAGCAGCCCCATCCAGAGGCACCTGGGAGCCCTCAGCAATACAGCCAGCAGCACACGGGCAGGAGGACACGGATGGTGCTTCCTGCCTGGCACAGGGCTTGTGGCCATCTCCAGGCACTGCTCTCACAGGGATCTCCGCAGCCCCGCCCCCTGCCCAGCCGCTCTGTCACCAGCACAAAGGCTTCAGCAGAACCACCACAGGCTAGGGGGCTTCTGGCCATTTTCCCTGCAACACTGCACGCCTGGGCAGCTTTCTGAGCACAAGGACCCTTTTCCCCTTCTTCCCCTATGCAGACCCTGGGCAGCAAAAGAAAGCTCCTGGGAGTCTGTGTATTATAACACACTCTATATTTATATCCTAAAGAAAAAACAAATAGAAGAAAACAAAAAGAAAAATTTTTAAGAAATGGAAAATTCCCACTGGCTCAGGTGGCCTCAGCAGACAGAGGTATCAGCTCTCTGCAGAGCTCCAGCAGCGCAGCCAGCCGAGACCGCACAGACGAGGCCGTGTCCTCCATGCCCAGCAGAGCTGATCTTGCACCCTCTGGAAGATGGAATAACGCTCACTCTGCAGTGCCTGGAGGACATATAACGTTTCAAGTGCCAGATCTGACACGGCACTGCTGGTGTCCTCTGTCAGGTGTTCAAGGGCTGAAAGAGAAAGGAACAGAGCCATGGTCAGATCCCGGATCTGCGGGGAGCCGAGGAGAGCCCTCTGCCCGGGCCATCCCAGCCGGCTCTAGCCATGGCCAGGAGGGAGCAGGGACCAACGGGAGCAGCCCGAAGGTTCTGGCCACGAATTGCCCAGGTGGCCCTGAGATCTCTGTGTTCTCTGCCCACGCCGCCCCTGGTCCGCACAGGGAGCAGAGCCCTCCGCAGCCAAGACAGGGCTTGCAGCTCCCCCGGCAGCCCCCGCTGCCAGCCCGCTGCCCTCACTCACCGTTGCAGATGAGCCAGAGCTCTTCCTTCTTCCCCCTCAGGTGCTGCGCGGCCATCCCTGAGAACACAGAGCCTGTCACGGCGCCAGCGGCACAGGTCCCTGCCAGCGGCGCTGCCGGCGCTGTGGCCACACGGGCTGCTGGCCCGGTAGAGTTCAGCCCAGCCCTTGCCGCACGCTGCCGCCCCACGGCACGGCTGCCAGAGGGCGGAAGCAGCAATGCCCAGGCCAGGCGGGGCTCCACGGCGCCAGGCCCGGCTGGCGCTGCCGGGGCAGCAGGCGGGGCTGGGGCCGAGTTGTGGCAGGCCGGGGAGGGAGTCCGGGCTCGTTGCTCACCGATGAACCTGATGGCCGCCGCTCGCAGGGGCTCCTGTGGGCTCTGCAGGTAGGGCAGGACCCGGCGCAGGTGCTCGGCCGCTCTGCTCCTGTTCTCTGCCAGATGGAGAGAGCGGCAGGAGGGAAGGGTTGGCGCGCGCTCAGCTCCTAGGCCGGGCGCTGCCTGCATTCAGCCCCGGCCTCCCCTGCCCGCAGAGCCCTGAGGCACAGCCACCATCCGCCGGCGCCTGGCTCCCGAGGGGAGGGGCAGAGGGCCGGCTGCTGCCTGGGGAGCCAAGGTGCCGGCCCACCCCGCAGCCCCGCCGGGCCGGGGCTCCATCGGGAGCCTGGAGAAGAGCCCGCGGGGCCTCTGGGTGCAGAGGCACATCTGCCTGGCCCGCACACTGAGCGCCGCGCTCAGGGAGCTTCTCCGGGCTGAGCCTGGGGCTTGCAGGCCATCCTCACCAGGCATTCGCTGAACTTCCACAGATTCTGGTTCTTCACCAGTCTTTCAAGATCCCTACTCTTCAGGAACTCGGCCACACATAGCAGCGTTTCCTGAGAAGCCTGGAGAAGAGCAGAAAGGCAGAGATGGCCCCAGAGCCCAGGGCGCAGAACCCGTGTCCCTGTGCCAAGGCCTGGAGGAGCCTGCAGCCCGACAGGTGCCAGGGCAGGAGGCAGCCGAGCCTCCTGCCATGGGGAAAGCAGCAGCCCACGAGTCCTCACCTGTGCCACAAGCCGATTCTCATCATGGCAGTGGAAGAAGAGGGGCAGCAGGCTCTGGCGCAGGAGTGTCATCAGGGCCTTTTTTTCCTTTTTCCTTTCTGGAAGAGTCACCAGTGTTCGGAAGAGCAGTATGGAGAGTAGCTGCACCTGGCTATTGTTCTGTATGGAAGGAAGAAAAAAAGACCTCAGCACTGAGGCTGCACGGGGCTCAGCTTGGCGCAGGCCTACAAATCCACAGGGCACAAAGTGTCCGGGCAACACCCAGTGGCCGTGGCTGGGAGCAGTGAGCCTTACGTGGTCAAAGAGTGGCAGGAGGGCCTCAAGCAGCTGCAGTGTGATGGGGCTGGGCATCAGCATGTCATTGTCCAAGAAGATAAAGCTGAGTAGCATGACTGTCATGAAAACTATCTCTCCATCTGCATCCCACAGGAACTTCACAAGACTTTCAGTCAGGCTCCACATTTTTTCGGTCTGTGTGGAACACAAGTTTGAGAAACGCCATTCTGCTGCCGCAGGGCCTGATAGTGGAACCCTGGAAAAAGTTAAAGATAGAATCTAAAATGTTAGGCTTTGTGCTTTCCCAGATCAACTGCACCTGCGTAAGCAGTATGATAAATTATATAATTGTTAGATGTGATGATTGTTTAGTAATTATATGTAATTATTATATAACCATAAGAAGAATAGTGAGAAACTATGTTGGAAATTCAGAGAGGGGCTAAATTTATGTATACAATAGAACAATATAAGTTTAATAATTAACATGAAAGTTATGTAACGATAGAGTATAAAACATGATCATTTCGGATGTATGGTTGGAGTCAGATTTGGGTTGAATATACCCCAATTCCCAGAGCTCTTAATAAAAAGCACCGCATATAATCGCTCCGTGATTATGTGTTTTTGAACGCTAACATTTTGGCGACCCGGATGGACCCCTTTTGAGTGCTGCTGAGCGAGTTCGCGACTCGATCACGCTCCAGCCGGCACCGAGGGATTCTCGGGGAGCCCATTGGCCGCGACCGCTTCCGCCGCTCACAAACGTCTCCGGGAGAAAGGTAAAGTGCTTTTTACTTTGGTTTGGGTGCCTGTTAATAAGACGCAGCGAAAGCTACGCTTGGTTGGGCTAAAGGAATTCCTGTTGGTGTAAGCCTAGGCGCCGTTCAGTAAGACAATCGCAAAAGCGTTGCGGGTTCGGCATTTGTGGTATTTCTGAAATGGAGAAACTTACAGGGATTTTGGGCAGTAACACCCCTATCCCACAAAATTCTCCTTTGGGGTGCTTATTAGCACATTGGAAACAAGGTAACTTTGGGGAAGGATTACGTAAAACTAAGTTGCTTGATTATTGTAATTCATGGTGGCCAGAATATGCCTTGGAGAATGGTGAAAAATGGCCAAAATACGGTACTCTGCAATATAACACTATTTCACGGTTAATGTCCTTTTGTCAACAAGAAGGAAAATGGGATGAAGTCCCATATGTTGATCTGTTTTTCTACTTACGGGGAAAGCCAGAATGGCAGAATGAACGTGGATTATTAATGGTTAAAACATCTGCGAAGTGTGGGGTTTGTGAGGAACGTTGTTTAGAACACTTGGCGTTAAGAGAAAGCTTGAGTAGAGAAAATTATACAGATATTGATTTACAAATAGCTCCAATAGGAACAAGAGAACCTAACCCTATCCCACCTGTTTCATCTGTCCCTATCCCACTACCTGCTCCTCACCCACCTACCCCTGAACCTGTTTCATCTAGTACACCTTTCCCTCTTTATCCTCCTCTCCCATCATCACCCGATCCCTCTTCCTCGGAAGATGAGCAAAATCTAACTGTGATAGAAAGGGGAAAGAGGTATGCGAGTGAAAGAGATAGCAATGGTAATGAATCAGTGACCCCAATAGCCCATAGAACCCGGGGTCGGGCAAAGCTTGCTCCAGTTGTGCATAGAGATGGCATAAGGAAACAAAAACGGACTGTGATTGCCCCCTTGCCACAAGGTGTCGGAGTGGAAGGGCCAGTATTTGTAAAAGTGCCTTTTCCCCCGGCAGACTTAGTAATTTGGAAACAGTCAGCCGGAACTTATAGAGAAAATCCTGATAAAGTGGCACGTGTAGTCAAAAAGGTTATGAAAACGCAAAATCCTGACTGGGATGATATACAAGTGATATTAGATACTCTGATGGATTCTACTGAAAAAGAAATGGTACTTAAGGCAGCCAAAGAGAGGGCAAGAGAAGATATTAGAAATGGGCTGGTAACAGGAAATTTAGATGTGAATTTCCCAGTTGAGGATCCAAATTGGGACCCTAATTTATTGTGCGATATGAGGAGTTTACGGAAATATCAAGAGTGGATACAAATAGGAGTTCAGAATGCTGTGCCCAAAACTATAATTTGGTCCAAACTATATGAAGTTCGACAGGAAAAGAAGGAATCTCCCACTGCGTTTTTGGAGAGGCTTAAGGAGGTAGCAAGGAAATATACAGACCTCCAAATGGATACAGAGCAAGCAAAGGTTCAGCTCACTCTCATATTCTTGGGCCAATCACAGTAAGACATTTGTAGAAAATTGCAAAAATTAGAAGGGGAAGAATTAAGGAATTTGAATAAGTTACTCGAGGTTGCCTGGAAGGTATATAACAATTGGGAAAAAGAAGCTAGTAAAAGACAGCAGCAGAATCTTTTGGCAGTAATACAGGGGAGAGGGAACTCAAATTTCAGGGGGCGTAACAGGAATGGTCGGGGTAGGAGACCAGTTACCCAGGGGTTAAGCCTGAATCAGTGTGCGTATTGTAAACAGGAGGGGCATTGGAAGCGAAATTGCCCAAGTCTGAATAACCAGTTTGACCAGGGCAATCAGTTCCAGCAGGCTACCAAGGAGATGGTCCTGGGGGAGTATACCAGCTGACTAGACGTAGAACCGGTAGAACAAGTTAAGGAACCTGTTGTAAATATACAGTTAGGGCATAAAGAGGTCAGATTTCTAATAGATACGGGAGCTAGTTTTTCTGTATTGAGTGATTTGGAAGGACAAATTGGGGACAAGGAAATGACAATAGTCGGCAATACAGGGAAAGAGGAAAAACGGCCTTTCCTGCAACCCCTAGATTTGTGTTTTGGAAACAAGGTTATAACACACGAATTTTTATATGTACGTGAGTGTCCAATTCCAATTTTAGGGAGAGATTTGCTCGCAAAACTTTATGCAGTAATAACCTTTGAAAATGGAGAGCTTATAATGAAAATACCTGAATCAAAGACGGGACAGATATTAATGATCAAAGAAAAACCTGTCCCCTCTATCCCTAGGGAGGTAGAAGATGCAGTGATACCCTCTGTATGGGAGACAGATATACCAGGGAAATCTAAATTGGCACAACCAATGCATGTAGAGTTAAAAGAAGGGGAAAGGGCTGTACAAGTCAAACAATATCCCATAAAACCAGAAGCACAGCAAGGAACAGTAAAGATTATTGAGAAATTCTTGAAATACCGAATTTTAGAAGAATGTGAATCAGAATTTAATACACCAATATTTCCAGTAAAGAAGCCAAATGGTGAATATAGATTAGTGCAGGATTTGAGAGCAATAAATAAAATAACAAAGGACATTTATCCAGTGGTAACAAGTCCTTATACATTGCTAACATCTGTAAAGGAGATATATAAATGGTTTACCATAACTGATTTAAAAGATGCCTTTTTCTGCATCCCCCTTGACAAAGAAAGTAGGAAACTGTTTGCCTTTGAGTGGGAAAACTCAGGGAACGGAAGAAAGACCCAGCTCACCTGGACACGACTCCCACAAGGCTACAAGAACTCGCCCACCCTATTCGGAAACCAACTGGCAAAGGAACTGGAGATTTGGGCCAAAAATGGGCAAGTACCAAGAGACCAATACTTATTGGGACAGTATGTTGATGATACACTAATAGCTACAGAAGAAAGAGCAACCTGTATAAAGGTAACCATTGAGATTTTAAATTCACTGGGAACGAGAGACTATAAAGTATCCAGAGGAAAGGCACAAATTGCACAACAGACTGTGATTTACCTGGGATGTGAAATTTCACAAGGGCAACGAAAACTAGGTACTAACCATATCCAAGCTATTTGTGCTATTCCAGAGCCCCAGAATTTACATGAGCTGCGAGTCTTCCTTGGGATGGCAGGATGGTGTCGCTTGTGGATCATGGACTATGGACTGATTGCGAAACCCCTGTATGAAGCTCAGAAGACGTAGCCATTTACCTGGGGCAAGCCACAGAAAGAAGCCTTCCTAAAATTAAAGGAAGCACTGACAGCTGCTCCAGCACTAGGGTTACCTGATCTGTCTAAAGATTTTCAGCTGTTTGTACATGAAAGGCTGCGCCTAGCACTAGGAGTCCTGACACAACGTCTGGGAAGCTGGAAAAGGCCGGTGGGCTACTTTTCCAAACAACTCGACAACATAAGTGCCGGATGGCCCCCACGTCTGCGGGCAGCTGCAGCTACTGTGATCCTGATACAAGAAGCCAGGAAACTTACTATGGGAAGGCACATAGATGTCTATGTACCACACATGGTAACCACTGTCTTAGAACAAAAGGGGGGCCATTGGCTATCTCCCAGCAGGATGATGAAATTCCAGGTAGTCCTGACTGAGCAGGATGATGTCACATTAAAAACAACTAACCTTTTGAATCCAGCTTTGTTCATAGGTACCACAACTGAAGAAGGCCCATTAGAACACGACTGTGTAGAAGTAATAGAGTACACCTATTCGGCAAGAGAAGACCTGAAGGATGTCCCACTAGAGCAGCTGGAGTGGGAGCTGTTTACAGATGGGAGCAGCTTCGTGGAAAACGGAACCAGATACGCTGGATATGCGGTAACAACAGTCAATACAGTAGTGGAGGCAAAGGCATTACCACCAAATACATCTGCCCAGAAGGCAGAACTGGTTGCTTTAACCAGGGCATTAGAATTAAGTGAAGGGAAAAAGGTAAATACCTGGACTGACTCAAAATATGCTTTTGGAGTGGTGCATGTACACGGAGCACTGTGGAAAGAAAGAGGACTGTTATCTTCTCGGGGTACGCACATTAAACATCAGGATGCAGTCCTGCAATTGATAAAGGCAGTACAAAAACCTGAACAAGTAGCAATCATACACTGCAAAGCACACCAATCAGGAAACTCTAAAATCTGTGAGAGAAATCGAAAGGCAGACTGGGCAGCCCGACAGGTTGCTCGAAAGGTACAAACCACAATGGCATTGATACCTTTGAAGCTTAATGTATCCCAATTCAATTTGCCTCCAAAACCAAAATACTCAGTAGAAGATGAGAGACTAGCACGTTTGCTAAATGCACAAAAGAATTCAGAGGGATGGTATGTAACTGCACAAGGACAAATAGTGGTACCCCCCTTGATAATGAGAGAGGTTCTACAAATTAAACATAACGAATGTCACTGGGGAGCAGAGGCATTGGTAAAATTGCAAAAGCAGGGTTTAATTTCAGTACGGATGTTAACAATGGCAAAATCAGTAATGTCGAAATGTGATATCTGCTTGAAAAACAACCCAGTGGCCAGGCGACAGGCACAGCTAGGAAGAATTCGGATAGGAATAGAGCCAGGAGACTATTGGCAGGTAGATTTTGTAGAACTACCAAGGACTCGAGGATACAAATACCTGTTAGTGGGGGTTGACACATTCTCTGGGTGCCCAGAAGCCCTTCCCTGTCGCACAAACCAAGCAAAGGAAACAGTTAAGTGGTTACTACAGGAGATTATTCCCAGATTCGGGGTACCCCTAGGGGTATCATCAGATAGGGGACCCCATTTCATAGCTACAGTAGTAAGAGAGGTAAGTAGACTGCTGGGGATAAATTGGGACCTCCACACACCGTGGAGACCCCAGTCAAGTGGACAGGTAGAGAGGATGAATCAGAAAGTAAAAAGGCAAATCCGTAAAATATGCCAAGAAGCCAAATTGCAGTGGCCCCAGGCTTTGCCAATAGCACTGTTGAGGATTCGGATAAAGCCTAGGAGTGGGATGTCAGTCAGTCCTTATGAGATATTGTATGGGAAACCATATGAATCTCCTGAGCCTAACCCTAATGTACATGTCACAGGAAAGCAGGAAGTATATAATTATATTCTGTCTCTTGGGAAAACTTTAGCTCGGCTCCGGAGTATCCTCGTGTGGAATAGACCACTGACTCTCGAGAACCCAGTCCATAACATACATCCAGGAGACGAGGTGTACATCAAGAACTGGAACGAGGAACCACTGAAAGAAAAGTGGAGTGGACCCCATCAGCTACTACTGACCACCTTTACAGCAGTCAAAGTAGCCGGCGTGGACCCCTGGATCCACTATACCCGAGTGAAGAAAGTCCATCCTGGATCACGGACTGTATAAACTCTGGAATGAACAAAGGCTGCAGATAAGACGTGTTTAATTGCTTTCAGAATGCTATCAGTAATTGCGCTAACGTTATGGTTATTAATATCTTTGGGATGTGGAATGCAAAATGATCAACCATCCACTCTTCATTCTAGAATGAAGAGAGAGGTACAAACGGAAACACAGGTGATAAAGGTTTCTAATGCAGTTCGGGCTGAGAATGTAATGATCGGATTAGTCAAAGATTTTGCCAAAATGCAAAACACCAGCCGAATAACTGCCTGTCTGCCAATACCTAAGGCAGCAGGAGACCCAGTAAATTGGGGAATCATAACATCAAAACTACCTGAAATACAAAAGAACAAAACAATTACATGTAAACTGGTACCCGAATCGAGGCAAGTTACAGAAACAACTCTGGTATGGGAATGTGAGGCCAAGGATAAGAAAGATCAGATAGAACCTTGGGACAGTGTGTGGTCTGTGAGTATTCTTCAAAGATTCCAATATATGGCAAACACCCCTTGGTTTATTAAGTGGGAAGGCCCCGAGAATGAAACAGATCCAGCAATAACGAAACACTGACACTAGTAGCAGAACGAGGGCAGACAAAGTAAATTGGTGGGCATGTACTAAAACTTACGACTGCACTTCAGATGATGAAGAGAAAAAACAGATGCCACCCCTGGCAATAGCCCTACAAATTGGTTGTGCTTGCAGAGGGATTAAACATAAACAAGGCAGAGTGAATTATACAGTAATTATAGGGTGTACCAGGATTACAATCTGAGGTCCAGGACAATTTGTATGGGCAGCAAGTGATGGTACCTGGACAACACATCTGCCTGTAGACGGGAAAGTAAAGGAGATTACTTTAGGCCTGCCAACCTTATGTCCAATTTGGAAAAAGTCCCCATTTAATGGAAAACATGAACTTCTGCAGATAAGAGCAAGACGAGAAGTTCTAGACAATGAAAATCCAGATGACACTTGGCAAGAACCCTCTAGTGGAGTGAAATTTGGATGGGCCCTAGAGTCATTGCTTGGTCCTATAGCAAACTATAAGAGCAGAGAGATGCTATACAAACTTACAGGGTCAGGTAGGTAGACTGGCAAGAGTCACCCGGGAAGGATTTAAAGAATTAAATATACAATTACAAGCCTCCACAAAAACGACTTTACAAAATCGATTGGCCCTAGATATGTTACTCCTGAAAGAGCATGGAGTATGTGGATTTTTAAAGGGACAAGCTGATCATTGCTGCGTTCATATCCCAAATGTAACTGCAGATGTAGAATATGACATCAATCAGTTGAAACAGATAGATCATGAAGCACAAGAAGAGCAAAAGGATTTGGCTACAAGCTGGTTAGGGAAAATCTTTAAAGGATTAGGGTGGAATGTGAGTTCATGGATTAAATCTATCATTGAGAGTGTGATAATCTTACTAATTGTATTCTTAGCAATCTGGTTAGTTTACAGCATCTTAAAGGGAGAGATACAGAAGAAAACATCCTGGAACCAGAGGATAATAAAGGCACTGACACGAGATCCACACCCACCATCTTCTGGTTCTCCAGTTCGTAACAGCATCCACGACAACGTTTACATCAACCCTGGATTTGAAGAACCAAGCACGAACTGAGGAATAAAGGACTGTATCAAGTGAAAACATTTCCACCTATAGTGAAGTGAAAATGCTTTCAAAGGGGGGAGACTGATAGTGGAGCCCTGGAAAAAGTTAAAGATAGAATCTAAAATGTTAGGCTTTGTGCTTTCCCAGATCAACTGCACCTGCGTAAGCAGTATGATAAATTATATAATTGTTAGATGTGATGATTGTTTAGTAATTATATGTAATTATAATATAACCATAAGAAGAATAGTGAGAAACTATGTTGGAAATTCAGAGAGGGGCTAAATTTATGTATACATTACAACAATATAAGTTTAATAATTAACATGAAAGTTATGTAACGATAGAGTATAAAACATGATCATTTCGGATGTATGGTCGGAGTCAGATTTGGGTTGAATATACCCCAATTCCCAGAGCTCTTAATAAAAAGCACCGCATATAATTGCTCCGTGATTATGTGGTTTTGAATGCTAACAGGCCCAGAGGCCAAAGGCCTGTCCGGAAGCACTCGGGCAGCTGAACTGGAAGCCAGGAGAGCTGGGAGCAGCTGCCCCAGCACTCAAAGCCCTGCCAAGCCCAAGCGACTGCATTCCCCAGCTCAGCCTCAGCCACTGCCCCCTTCTCACCATTGAGGGCTCCTCAATGAGCTCTAGAAGGGCCCTGAGCGCCAGGCGATCCCTCTCCCTGCACTCGCTCTGCAGCTGCCTTGACAAGATTTGCAGGACTTTGTTAGCACCATGTTCACTCAAGTCCAGGAACTCGAGGACCTGAAAGGCACAGGGCAGTGACAGGGACCGGCCGGCAGGAGCCCAGAGCCACACGGGGCTGGGCCCAGGCAGCAGCACAGGGCGCGGGCACCGTGCCAGGCAGCTGCGGCTCCAAGAGGGCTGTGGTAGATAGGGAAAGGCGCTGCGGAAGATCTCGCGATGTCACGGAAAGGCAGGACCCTCTGTTCCCCTTAGATAAGACCATCTGCTTCCCGTAGATAAGAAACTAACATAGGAAGGTAGCCTCCCTTAACCAAATACCGGTAATTTTCCATCCCCTACCCAGTAACTGTCCACCCCTTACTAACCATAGATGGTAAAGACAGACCCACGTGGACGTAGAGACCCCTTAGACTATAAAAACCCAAGAGACGAGATAATAAACGCCTTTTGACCGTCCATCACATTGATGTCTGCGTGTGTCATTGGCCCGAGCGGCCCAGGATAGTTGGGCCGCCGTGCTGATCCTTAGAACCAGGTCGCCTGCCTTGCTCCAGAAGGCAACATTTGGTGCCTGAAACCCGGGAGCCGATCTGCGCCCGGGGAACGGGGATTCTCCTGGCCAGAGATCAGCGGCTGCTGGCAGCAGGCCTGACCACAGCGGGAGGGACGCCTCCGGACCAGCGTGGACCATGGAAGCCATTGCGAAGGTCGTAACAGAAATGCATGCACAATGGGGTATAGAATGTAAACTTAGAGATTTATCTCTCGCATTGCCGAGACTGATTAAGCTTGGGGCTATTGAAAGCCCCGTGGACGTCCTACATTCGGACGTGTGGGATAATTGTACAAAAGCTCTGGCGGAGGACACCATGTCCTCGGGCTCAGGGAAAGCCCTAAAATCGTGGGGCAGGGTTGTCCAGGCTCTGCAAAAGGCTCGACAAGAGCAAGAAACCTGGATAGCCGCGCGAACTTGTTTATTAGCCGTGCCGCAGTTGGGGGTGGGCGCGGCGACACAAACCGCGGAGGTGCCTGACCCGGGCGGGCGCGCGGAGGCACGAACACCAGATCCCCCTCAGCGAGCGGATTCACCATCGGAGGGGGGGGGCACACCTGCGGGCGTTCTGGCGGGGGCTCGCGGAGGAGGCGCGGAACGCGGCCGAATTGGCGGACCCCGTAGGGACCGATAAAAACGCCCCCCCACCATATGCGTTTGAAAATGGCGCCAAACTGCGTGGTCAGGGCGGAAAGGAGGAGGTGGGGGGCGGAAGCGCGGTCAGCCCGCTTAACAACGCATGCGCGGGCGAGCGGGGAGACGGGGCGGCCCCCGCGGAGGCGCGAAAGACCAATCAGAGCGCTCAGTTCACATTAAGTCCTTACAGGGCAAGGACCTCCCCCAGCAGGAGGCGGGGGGACCCCAGGGGGAGGGAACGGCCCGATCCCCACAGGAGGGGGCGGGGTCGGAGCCTGGGGAAAAGGCAGAGCAGCCTGGAAGCGTCTCTTTATTCGACTTCCGGCTCCGACTCGGACTCGAGCTCCGAGCCCGAGATAGGATCGGAGGATTTCGATTCGGATTCTAGCTTTAACAGAGAGAGAGCAGCGGCATGTAAGGTCACTAGCCACAGCGCTCCCGCTTGGGTGAAGGGGCTACCAGAGAAAAACCAAACCCCACTCACAAACTGGCGGAAAATAAAAATGGCTTGCGCGGAATGGACTCCGTCTGCCACTCTAGTGTTCCCGGTCCGTGTGGGGGGGGCAGGCGGAAACCAAAGGACTTATTCACCAGTCAATCCGAAAGATGTGCAGGCAATTGTTAAAGCGATTGCGGATAAGGGAATTAATTCTGCCATGGTTTGCACACTTATTGACGGCCTTTTTGGTGGGGATGATATGCTTCCCTTTGATATTAAGCAGACGTGTAGAATGATATTCAATGGTGCAGGGATGATCGTTTTAAAACAAGAATGGGAGGATAATTGCATGAAGCAGCTAGCCTTGGTAACAGGGGCAGACCATCCACTGCACGGCTCCAGCATACAGAGGCTAGTGGGCACAGACCCCACTATGATCACCCCCCAGCTACAGGCTGAGGGCTTGCGAGCCCATGAGGTTATGACAACAACCTGTGCTGCCCAAGAAGCCATCCGTGACGCTTCTAAAGTGGTAGCCAAACCCTCTCCATGGTCTTCCACAAAACAGGGTGAGAGTGAGAGTTTCACTCAATTTGTGGATAAGCTCCAGGCCGCAATAGATTCCTCTACGTTACCCTCAAAAGCGAAGGGTCCCGTGCTGGCAGACTGCCTACGCCAGCAATGCAACTCAGCCACCAAAGACATTTTAAGGTCACTGCCACAGGGGTCTAATATAGCTGCCATGATCAGACACGTTGCAAAGGAAGAACACCTAGCTCCCATCCAAGCAGCAGTTCACACTGCAATAACCAGTGTGATGGCATGCGTTAAGTGTGGCCAGGCAGGCCACTTGGCAGTAAACTGCCCCCAGCCAAGGCGCCTATCAGCAGCTGCTCCACCACACCAAGGGGGAGGTAGGGGGCCGTGCTGGGTGTGTGGAAGGAAGGGGCATTTAGCTAAGGAATGCAGATCCGGGCCCCAGGGAAACGGGAGAGCGAGGGGGCACCTGGGCCGCAGCCAGCCCCCTCCCACCTGGAATATGCAGCGGCCCAGCTACAGCAACCCCCAGTGGGGCAGGGGACCCTCATACACCATGCCCCCACAGAGAGCAGTCAACTTTACATCCCCCCCAGCAATTCAATGGCAGAGTTGTGCAGCACCCTCAATACCTTCGCACCCTCCACCGCCACAAGCTGTGCCGGAGTCACAGGAACAGCAGGGGACGCCCCAGAGCGGGATCCCTGGGTGGCCTTGGTCATGCCAATAGGGAGGGAGCCCTTGATGGTGTGGGGGACATGCCGCCTTTACGGCAGTCAGGATCCCCACATCATAGGGCTTCAGTTTTGGGCGGACACGGGATCAGACTGCACGATTATTCCCCAAACGCATTGGCCCGGACATTGGCAATTCAAAGAAGTCCCCCCAGTGAACAGAGTGGGGGGGCAGTCCCGGGCATGGAAAAGCACCCAGCTGGTGGCCATAACACTTCACACGAAAAAGGGACCAGAACAGACAGTAGCAATCTACCCCTACATTTTGCAAAATTCTCCACCCCTGTTAGGAAGGGATGTTCTCTCCTTGCTAGGATTTCGGATCACAAATTTATCATGAGGGCCACTGCCGTACACCCTCCGCTGCCAATCAAATTGACTTGGAAATCATCAGACCCCGTATGGGTTGAGCAGTGGCCACTGACATAGACTCGAATGGCAGCCTTGCTGGAACTGGTCGATCGAGAACTGCAAAAGGGTCACATAGAACCCTCCACCAGCCCATGGAACACCCCTGTATTTGTGGTCCCCAAAAGGTCCGGACAAGGCTATCGTCTCGTCCACAACCTGAGAGAAGTGAACAAGACTATCAGACCCATGGGTCCAGTCCAGACACTGCTTCCCGCTAACTCAGCCATCCCCGCAGGGCAGCCGTGTGCAGTACTGGACATCAAGGACTGTTTCTTTTCAATACCCCTGCACCCTGAGGACAGAGAGCGATTTGCCTTTTCCGTGGCATTTCGGAACGGCGAGCGGCCCAACCTTCACTTCCAATGGAGAGTACTTCCACAAGGCCTGGTCGACAGCCCGACCATATGCCAAATCACCGTGGACAAAGCACTGATGCCAGTCTGACACTCCTACCCCACCGCAACCATCATCCAGTATATGGACGACATCCTGGTCGCAGCACCATCGACAAGCCAAGTGGATCACCTGGTGACCAAGGTCACAGAAACCCTTCAAGCCAACGGCTTCGAAATCGCGAGCGCGAAGATCAAGAGAGGACCCTGCGTGACCTTCCTGGGAGTAGGCATCACAAGCTCCCACGTGACACCCCCCGAGATGAAGATCAACCGAGACATCGAGACGCTCCACGATGTGCAACGCCTGGTGGGATCGCTGCAGTGGCTTCGCAACATCGTCCTGATTCCCTCCGAGGTCATGGACCCTCTGTACGACCTCCTGAAAGGAAAGAACCCCTGGGAACCCAAGGAGCTGACATCGCAAGCAACGAGCTCCCTCGACTTCATCGAAAACCAGATGTCCACTGGCACACTTGCCAGGTGGAACCCAGCCGTGCCCCTGGACCTGTACGTCCACTTTACACCGAAGGGGGGAGTGGGAGCACTGGCCCAAGGACTTGCTGAAAAGGCCCGGCCAATCCAATGGGTGGTCCTCGGAAGACCCGCTCGTGCATTTTCCCCAGGAATCGAATGCATCGCCAACCTCATCATGAAAGGCAGGAGACTCGCCTTGAAACACCTAGGGACGGAGCCGACAAGCATCCACCTTCATTTCGCAAGCAGCCGACCACGGGGTCAGCCACAATATCAGAGTACCTGGCCCTTGCTCTCTCCGGCTTTGGAGGAGAAATCACCTACTCCTCCAGACTACCCTGGACTAAGCTGCTGACCGTAGTCGACATGGACATGCCACCGAAGGTCAAGGACAGACCGCAGCCAGGACCAACAGTCTTCACAGATGCTTCCTCCACGACCTCAACCGCAGCAGCAGTGTGGCAGACAGGAGAGCAATGGCATTGCGTTAAAGCGTGTTACCCCACACTGTCAGCGCAACAACTGGAGGCAGCAGCAGTGGTTTTGGCATGCGGACTCTTCCAAGACGAACACCTCAACATCGTAACGGACTCCATATTCGTGGCAAGGCTCTGCCAAGCCATGGCAGGACCAGGAGTGTCAACATCAGCAGCAGCTCTAATGCTGGAAGAAGCACTCTCCTCGCAACAGGGCACCGTGTCAGTCATCCACATCAACAGCCATGACCCAGTCAAAGGTTACTTCCAGATCGGCAACGACAAAGCGGACGCCGCAGCAAAAGGCGTTTGGACCTTGCAAAGAGCTCGTTAACTGCACAAGTCGCTCCACATCGGAGTCAAAGCACTGGCGAAGAGATGCGGAATCTAAACGGTGGACGCAAAACATGTGGTAGCCACCTGCCCTCATTGCCAGAAGTCACCCCTTTGGACCTACGGAGTCAACCCGAGAGGTCTCAAGCCCTCAGAAATCTGGCAGTCAGACTTCACCTGGTGCAAACTGCTGAAGCCCCGAGCATGGCTTGCAGTGACAGTGGACACTTATAGCGGAGCAATCATAGCCACACAGCACCCCAAAACTAACTCCAAAACCCCAATTCAGCACTGGCTTACAGCCATGGCCTGGCTTGGTAACCCCAAGCAGATCAAAACGGACAACGGCTCCAATTTCACCTCCAAACAAGTACAGGAATTCGCCTCGAAATGGGGCATCACGTTAGTGCAAGGCATCCCATATAAGAGTACCGGGCAGGCCATAGTTGAGAGAGCAAACCAGACCCTGAAAACCAAGATAGAAGTGTTGGCAAAAGCAGAAGGCTTTGCCAATGCCATTCCCCCAGGAGATCAGGCACGTATGCTGGCAACCGCTTTGCTGGTACTGAATCAATTCCCTAGGGGAGATGAAACAAACAGTCCCGTCCAAAAGCACTGGGCCACTCGCACGCTGGAAGAGGGCCCGCAGGTGGTAATCAGAAACGAGCTAGGCAAGTGGGAACGGGGTTGGAGGCTAATGCTCATGGGGCGAGGGTACGCAGCTGTCAAAAAGGACGGCAAAATCAGGTGGTGTCCACTTAAGTCGATTAAACCGGACCTTCATAGCGAGCAGAATGAGACTGACGAGAATTGCGAGTATTTGTTTACAGGACGTGCTCGTGGGACGTCCTCGTGATGCGTACTTCCCGGTTCCAGACGAAAGTGACAGACCACCAAGCCGCGAGGCAGCACCCGAGAGACCCGCACGGGTGAGACCCAAGCACCAAGGGTGTTTTTGTGTGATTTTGCTGTTGGGGCTTGTTGCCAGGGGGCAAGCCAGCCCAGACCACTACCCCCATCAGCCCTTCAGGTGGGTCATGCGGCACCTTAGTAGTGGCAAAGCACTCAGAGAAATCACCACACCGAACACCCCATCCTTCGTGCTCCGCATCACCGACCTGTTTCCAGGACAGCCAAAGGTACACCCCTATTCCCCACACGTCACGCACTCGTACCTATCCTACTGGTGCCCAGCTTCAAACCCTGGGAAAAGCTACTGCAATCACCCAGGGTGGGGATATTGCGGGCACTGGGGCTGCGAAACCATAGTTACAGATGCCAGACTGTCGGGGCCTGGGTGGGATCCAAAAGAGCCAGACAAATTCTTACAATTAACCTGGGCACCCATCGGTTGCAAAATACCCCTCTTCTTTCACGGAAACTTCCATCAAAACCAACATAAAATCCCTAGATTTCGGGCATGCACTGATTACAACATGACGGTCTTGCAGCCAGATCACTCTAGCTGGGCCACAGGCAAAACGTGGACAGTAGTCCTTCAAGGGTCAAAAGAGAGGGTGAACGTGCAAATTATCAGGCTCCAACCGTCAGCACCCCGAGCGGTCGGACCCAACAAAGCAATTAAAAGCGTGCCGAAAGGGAGAAACGTAACCTACCCCAAAACCTTACCCACAGGGGTCAGCAAAGTCCCGACCGGTCAAGCGGAAACCTTTCAGATGAGCCGCTTAACCGAGTCAGACTCAGACCCAATCCTTCGTATGTTAGAAGCTACCTTTGTATCCCTGAACGAATCCAACCCTAACCTAACCGAATCCTGCTGGCTTTGTTACGATGTCAAACCCCCCTTTTTCAAAGGAGTCACCTTAAACACTCCCTTCAGTTACTCCACAGCCGACGCCCCTCACCAGTGCAGATGGGATACCCCTTGCAAAGGAATCACCCTGAGTCAAGTCACAGGCCGAGGCAGATGCTTTGGCAATGCAACCCTAGCTAGGCGGGGAGGTAACATCTGCACCAGAATTGTCAAGCCTAACAGGAAAAACAATAAATGGGCAGTCCCATCCGCATCTGGGATGTGGGTTTGCCAGCGATCCGGAGTGAGTCCTTGTGTGTTCCTTCCCAAATTCAATGACTCTAACGACTTCTGTGTCCAAGTTCTGATTGTTCCTAGGGTCCTGTACCACTCAGACGAAGAAATGTACCATCTTCTTGAGGGACCCAGCTGGATCCACAAAAGAGAAATATTGACAGGTATAACTATTGCAATGCTGCTCGGCCTGGGAGCAGCCGGAACGGCCACAGGAGTCTCAGCCCTAGCGACCCAGCACCAAGGACTGTCCCAGCTGCAAGCAACGATTGATGAGGACCTGCAAAGGATCGAGAAATCCATCTCCTTTCTAGAGAAGTCGGTCTCCTCACTCTCAGAAGTGGTCTTGCAGAACAGGCGAGGCCTGGACCTCCTGTTCATGCAGCAAGGGGGCCTGTGTGCCGCCTTGAAAGAGGAGTGCTGTTTCTATGCAGACCACACGGGAGTAGTGAGAGACTCCATGGCAGAACTCCGGAACCGACTGGCTCAGAGACAGAAAGACAGGGAAGCCCAACAGGGCTGGTACGAGTCTTGGTTCAATCAATCACCTTGGCTAACCACTCTGATTTCCGTCCTGATAGGTCCATTGGCGATGCTGTTTCTAACAGTTACCTTCGGACCATGCCTGCTGAACAAGCTGGTCTCGTTCGTTCAGACCCGCCTGGAACGGACCAACATCCTGTATCTAGGCCGATGACAATTGCTGTGAATTCAACCAGGGAACAATGCCAGTCACAAGATTTTCCGAGCTTGTCTGGCAAAAGCTTACTCAGGTTTCCCAAGACCCCTTTCCCTTGTCGAACTACAACCTTATACCTCACTTCAGTACTTATGTATATGACTACCTCATTCATTTGTGAAAAAGGGGGGGGAGATGTAGTAGATAGGGAAAGGCGCTGTGGAAGATCTCGCGATGTCACGGAAAGGCAGGACCCTCTGTTCCCCTTAGATAAGACCATCTGCTTCCCGTAGATAAGAAACTAACATAGGAAGGTAGCCTCCCTTAACCAAATACCGGTAATTTTCCATCCCCTAGCCAGTAACTGTCCACCCCTTACTAACCATAGATGGTAAAGACAGACCCACGTTGACGTAGAGACCCCTTCGACTATAAAAACCCAAGAGATGAGATAATAAAGGCCTTTTGACCGGCCATCACATTGATGTCTGCATGTGTCATTGGCCCGAGCGGCCCAGGAGAGTTGGGCCGCCATGCTGATCCTTAGAACCAGGTCGCCTGCCTTGCTCCAGAAGGCAGCATAGAGCAGAGAGCTGGGAGGCAGCTCAGCCAGGCAGCGCTGGCCATCAGGCTCACCTCCACAAGGAACGCCAGGGCGGGCAGCTCCCAGCGTGGCTCCTGTGTGCTGAGCAGCCGGAGCAGGTAGCGAGCGATCCGGGAACACAAGGGGATGGAGACACAGCACATCTCCCTGGCAGGAGGAAAAGGAACCAAGACTGTGGGCCAGAGGGACAAGCCTCTGCCAGGACTGATACACAGAGGTCTGGCCTTTCCCCAGCATCCTGCAAGGGGCCCTGGGCTATTTTGGAGGCAGCTCCTGGTGGGCACCCTCCTCTCCCAGCCTTTTCCAGTCTGCTTGGCCATCCCTCGGTGACAAGGCCCTCTGGCCCACAACCTCGGGGACTGTGTGGAGCTCCCTAGGCATGGAGCACAAATGTCAGAGGAAGTGGGGAGAAGGGGGTCTCACCTGGCCAGCAGAGCCACGGCATAGTGGTGGGTGTCAGCACACAGCAGCGTGTCCCAGCCACAATTGCGTTCCATTGCCACCACCACATCCTCGTGCTGCATTCGGCAGAGCAGGGACTTCAGGGTCCGCACTGCAAACCGGCGTGCACAGCAAAGCCCAGGTCATGCTGGGAACACTGGCTCCTGGCCAGGGACATGGCAGAGACAGGAGGAGTGGGATGGAGCACCTGTTGGGGCTGGTGGCAAGGCCGTATTCCTCCTGGCATTCCTTCCAGAATGCATCAACCTCCCCTGGCATATCCAGAGTGCTGAAAAACACTTGGGAGAGCAGATGTACAAAGAAGCGAGGGAAATACACCGTCACCATATGTGGGACACAGGGCACCTGGAGGATCTTCCACATCACCACAGTTGCCTGCAAAGGACAAAGACCCCGAGACAGGGCTCAGTGCCGAGGTGTCTGTGTGGCAGGGCCTGAGCAGGGGAGGGAGAGGCTCAGAGACACGCAGGGGGAGCACGGGGCCTGGTGGGCCTGAAGCTGCCCCTGGGCCGGGTTTCAACCCAGCGCGTGAGGCAGGGAGATGCAGTGGGGGAAGGAGGATGGAGAACTGCTGGAGAGGCAGCCTTGGGGCCAGCAAAGGCCCGTCACAGAAACTCACAGCCAGGACAAAGACACCCCTTTTGTCCCCATCGGAGGTGCACGTGCTGTGCTCTGGCCAGCTCCCCAGCACATCCAGGAGTATCAGCAGCAATGGCTCTGCAGTCCTGGGCGAGCACATGATGCTCTTCCACATGGTCAAAGCAGCTCTGTGGGGTTAGAGCTCTGTCTCAGGGGGGTCTCAGACACAGCACTGTGGCCTGCAGATCAGTGGGGACCAGAGCTGGCTGCCAGCTCTGCCTCTGCCCATTGCCACTCACCAGCAGCACCCAGGCAGCCCAGCCCCGTGGGGACAGGCCCCTGAGGGGCAGGGAGGGAGCACGGCAGCAGGCTCAGGGGCTGACATGCCGGGGCTGGCCAAGACAGCAGCCAGAGGGCCCTGCAACTCTCTGTTGGTCAGACACCTGAGCCAGGCGGTACAGGGTGATGGGCTGGGGAGCCCTGAGCCCTCTGGGCAGGTGGGGCCCATACCTGTCACAGGACGGGGCCACATGCAGGAGCGTCATGACCACGTCAGCGGTCTGTGCTTCCGTGAGATCCAGCAGGGTCCTGTTCAGCCTGTGCTCAGCAAACTGATTGGCCAGGAGCCACTGGTGGATGTACCTGAATAGGGCAGGAACCTGGAGAAGGCACGGGGAGACTTGGAAAGCTTCCAGAGGGAGGAATGTCCCCAGCAAAATGCTTCCCTTCCCACCACACTGCCATGGCCTCAAAGGCTTCCAGTAACCAGCAGGTGTGGTCAAGCAATTCCTGGGAGGATCAAACCCTGGCCACAGGCGGCTTACTTGCTTTGGATTGGTCAAGCCCTCCTCTACAAGCATATCCAGCAGGGCAGCACTGGTCTTGGTTTTGAAGATGTGCGAATATGCTCTGAGCCCAGTGCCCATGGGGCTGGCCTCTTCCTCCCGAATTCTCTTCATGAATTGGCAGACCAGCTGTAGGAGAAGGGCAAGAAGCCAGGGATGTTGCAGGGAATGCTCCAAGCGTGGTGCCACCCAGTCCAGGTGGGGATGGCTGCAGGTACATGGGCTGTTCTGCGGAAGAGGTCGCGGGCGGGGTCCTGCTCTTGTGTGCGCTGCAGGGCTGCACCTGGCAAAGAGCGAGCACAGCCAGAGGTGAGGGGCTGCGGGAGAGGCCGGAGAACACAGCCCAGCCCTGCACTCCCCAGGCAGGGACAGTCCCGGGATGGCTCAGGGGATGGAGCACGGCCCCTGCGGGGTGTCTGCCCCGCCCCTCTTCTGTCCTGTCCATGGGCATGTCCCCAGGGAATGGGATGGAATGGGATGGGATGGTATAGGATGCAATGGGATGGAATGCAAAAGTGCCAAGTTGGCTGCAGGCACCAACCCTGTGGCCCAGCTCTGGCACTCACCCTCCTGCGGCAGCTCAAGTGGCACCACCTCTTTGGTTTGATGTGCTGGGGCAACTCCAGGGCCTTCTTCCTCCTCTTCCAGCCAGGCCAGCTTGGGCACTCTTGGGGGTCTCTGCTCCATGTCAGTGACTGGATTTGTGGCTGCTTGCAGGAGAGATGTTTCAGAAAAGCTCCGAGTTAGCAAGTCCTGCAGTCCTGCCTGGAAGGCACCTTCAAGACAGAAGCCTTGGAAAGGCTACAGGACAGAAAGTCCTGCACTGTGGTCTCGAGGGCTCCTGCCACAAGGACAGGAAACTCCTGTCAAGGATTGTGGTCTGGCCTCGAGGTCAGCTGCAGGAATAACGCCTCAGAAAGGCTCTGGGTCTGACAGGAACGAGTGCACTGTGTGGGGGCTCCTCACGGCACTGCTCTGTCCCGTCCTTTCCCGTTGTGTGCTCCAAGCACTGTGGCGTGGTCTTGTCACCGCCAGCTCCTATGTCATCACGTGTCACAAAGGGCCCTTGGACACCCATTCAATGCCAGGGTGACCATGCTGCACCATGTCACAAAGGGCCCCTGCACACACCCTGCCCTGCCCTGGGGCTGCCCCCAGCCAACCCAAAATGGCCCAGCTTGGAAGGAATCTCTCACACTACATGTCTAAGACAGCCTGACAGGGTCTTTAGGAATGGCTCAGTCCATCAGCAAATGCTGCCCTGCTCTGTGGGCTCAGTGCAGCAGAAGGAGCCCCAGGGCTGCCGACGCAGCCACGCTGGGACGGGCACAGGACCTTCCACAGAAGCTGGCACGGCCTCCTTGGGACACGTCCCAGCTGGTGAACATCCTAAACCCACGGGTGTGACTCAGACAAGGAACGTGTGGGCCAGGGTACGAATGCTGCTCTGACCCTTTGGGGCCTGGGGAGCGCTGACATCAGCAGGTGGGGCAGAGTCCCTGCCCAAGCAGAGCTGCCACCCCCCGAGCCCTGCAGCGCTAGTGCCCATCTCCTGCCCCAGAGACCTGTGCCCCCGGGGGGCTTCTGTGCCACAGGGAGCCAAAGCCCACGTGAATTGGGGGCTATGCTCCTTCCTGCAGGGGCTGTTGGCAGCAGCACCTGGAGCAACTGCTGGCAACGCCTGGTCTCTTACTCCATGCTGAAATTATTTTCTCATTGAAGTAATTTCCTTCAGCACAAAAACACCATAGTGGCGAAGGCACAGAAGAACCTGTCATTTAACACTCCTCAATTCAGGAAAGTTTTACTTCCCATTGGTCAACTCACATAGTTCCAAAAAGTTGCAAACTTCCCAAATTCATTGGGATGGTGAAGGTGAAGAGTTGGAATTTTGCTTCCCTTATCATTGCAGCAACTCATTTGACTTAATGTCATCCACTGAGAGTCACTTTACAGAACATAACACTGCACAGAGGCAAGAAAAGGCCATTCTTTGGTTTGCAAATGGTTTTCTGTGAAGGGATGATAATATCCTAATTCTCTTAAGGAATAAAAGCTCTCAAGAAATGAAACTCCATTCAGTGTTACAAAAGTAGCCCAAACAAATGAGTAGATGGCAAAGGGGCTAATCCTCCCCCTGGTACAGATATCCAAGTGGCCAGTAAAGTACAGCTCTCCTCTCTTGTTCCCTTCAGGAGAATCAGGACCATGAACAGGAAAAATCACAGGTACTCTTACTGCCCCCCGTAATCAAAGCTGTGCCAAACCACAGATGCTGCCTTCAAACTGACTCAAATTCCAGCCTAGACCTCTCACCTTCCAGACAACTCCTCCTCCAACAGCCCACCAACACCAACCTCCCCAAACGCCCCCACAGAAGCCCTCAACACCCCACCAGGACCCCCAGCTGTCCCTGTCCCTCCGCAGAGCTTTCCCCCCTCCAGCAGAGGCCCTGGTTCCTTGCACGTGCCGTGGGATGGCACTCAGGAGGATCTGCTGCAAGGCCTTCCCCGGGGGCAGCTCAGGCTGCCAGGCCTGTGGTTCCTGGATCACCCTTCCCACTGAGCCTTCCTGGGCACGGCTGTTCCATTGGCACCTCTGCGCTCAGCTCGGACTGCTCCACTCAGCCAGGGCTGCTGGTAAAGGATCCAGAGCAGCCTGGCCAGCTCTTTCTCCAGCTCCCTCTTTACTCTCCAGGCAGGTAGAACATCCCACAGGAAAGCAACTGGTGCCACAAGGAGCAGGGGGCCTCAGGCACCTTTGGCAATGGAACAAGGCCTTTGTTTGACATTAGTAAGCACAAGCAATTCACAATAGTACGCAAGTGCTTAGCGCAGACAGACATAAGTGCTAAGCACCAGTTAGCATAAGAAAAACCTGGCTGGCCTAACTTGACATGAGAGTGACTTGACAAAAACCTTTAGACATAGTCTGCCAGAAGAACTAAGGGCAAGCAGGGAATCAGCCCAGTGCAGGGAAGCCCTGAGGAAGACTTTGTGCTGCTTTAGGGCATGGAGACCACTCCTGGCCAATGCCTGGATTTCAGCTTCAAGTCTAGGAATCTGACACAATGTATTTCTAACCCCCTGCCTATCAAATCACCTCAGCAGTGTAAGGATGGATGGTATTTTTGATACAATTCCTACGTCAACCCACTGAAATTTATACATGGTGGAGAAACATTTTAGTGGGGTGCAGACTCCGGCCCTCCCGCCAGGTCAATAAAAGGGCTTTTGACAGACAATGCATTTGTGTGCTGATTTCTTTGAATGAGGGAGAGCCCTCAGGACTGCTATACCATGAGGGAACACCCTTGGCCTTGACCTGTAGGCACCTGCACAAGCTTAAAATCAGCTGCCTCAGCTTCCAGGACCTCTCTTGGCCAGCATCCTGACGTGGATGCAGGGCTGCTGCGAGGCACTGCTGGGACCCAGAGGGACAGGACCAGCTGTCTCGTGTCCATGTAGCACCCCTGACACAGCCAGGGCCATCTCAAAACCAGTCAAACACTCACGTGTCAGCAGAGGGGAGCAAGGAGCACTGTGTTCCTGTAAGGGTATCTCAGCTGGGCTCGCTCCACAACACAATCCCATTTTAAGGCCTGCTGATGCCCAGCTGCCAGAAATGCCCACTTTGTTCTCTCCAAGATGCACAGGGAGAGCCAATGAGCAGGATGCCTCGGGAGGCAAACCTTCCAAGCCTTTTCTGAGGCCAGAGACACACCAAGATCAGCCAAGGCTCTCCACGCTGCCTGGCCCACACAGCCCAGCTCTGTGCTGGCCCTGGGCCACAGCAGCTTCCACCAGGCAGGAGGCAAATGCATATTGCCAAGAGTTGAAGCACAACAGACAGGGAAAATGTGAAAAGTGTGTGTGTAAAGGCCTTTTAATTCACAGCTCTCAAGGAGAGCTTTGGGGCTCGTGGCTGGACAGAGATGCTCCTGCTCACACCTCTGTCCAAAGGGGGGAACACACCCTACTGCAGGTGCTTGGGTTGGTCTCTGCAGGTCCAGGTGGATGCCAAACCTGCTCTTCACAGCCTTCTCCCTTGCCCTGCCTCTCTTCCAAGTGCAACAAGCCTCAAGGACTGAAAGGAGCACAGAGAGCCAAAGGGGGACACTTGCACCTACCTCACTGGGAGCTCCCTGGGAAGCACTTTCCTTGAGAAGCAAGCCCCTTTCCTCCAAAGGCATTTCCCCAAATGTGCAGCTTTCCAGGGAAACACCAACACACTCTTAAGAAAAGCTGGCAAGGCTGAATGACTCCAGGTCCTTCCAGGACAGGCCCTCCAGCTGTAGCTTCTATTCCCCCAACTATGTTTCCAGGTGGAGGTTCAGAGGTGCAGCCCCAGGCCCTCTACAAACACAACCTGCCCGCTGCCTCTTCAGCTGCCTCAACTCCTGCCTGCGCTCACAGCAGCAAAACCAGGCTGTTCCCAGCCAGAGCCCAGAGCCCTCTCCCCACAGGACGCTCTTGCCAGCGCCTTCCAGGACTCTGCTGTGCACTCAGAGCTTTTCATGCCCTCTGCCAATAGGCTTTGGGACAACCTGGCTGGCTCTTCCACCAGCACAGCCCTAACACAGGCAGAGGAAGAAGCAGCAGGGGCTGTTTTGCGGCCATGCCCAAGAGAAACTGGAAGAGAGACCTCCCTCTGGTCTCACTTGGCTTTCTGGCTGGGTCTGAGCCTGGGGTTGCCATTCCTCACTTGTGGGGGGGGACCAGAACCACAGCCGGGATCCCGGCACTGCCTGACAGCGCTCTGGGCACCGGCACGGTCGCGCGTCCGAGTCTCGGGCATGATGTTGCTGCTTCATTTGCTCTTAGGCACAGCCAAAGCTCTCTGTTCAACCAGAATGTTCTCTGGTTCTGCCCTCTTCCTGATCCTGTGCAGGGACGGAGCACTACTGTGCTTTCAGGATGCTGTTGTTGAAATCTTCCAGCATTCCAAGCTCCTTTGCCCTCCGTGGATGCTTGCCATGGAATCGCTCACAGCTGGATTCAGAGCATTCATTCTCAGCTTGGCTCTTCCAATGTCCAGGGGCTCCAGAGTGCTCAGCAAGATCTGTAACTGCACAGTGTTGTGGAACTGGACCTTCAGCACAGGGACCTTTCCAGCCTGATCTGCCCTTGTTCCTCTGTGTCTGTGCACAAAACACGGCATGGAAGAGAACGGCAGGAGGGGCCTGAGTGTCCCAGGGCCGCGGATTTGCATCGCTCCAGCTCCACAGAGATGCAGGTAAAGTGAAGAAGCCAAACAGTTTATTAATGGAAGGCAAAGCAAAGGGATAAGTTGGAATGGAAGAAAGGGGATGGGCAGGTGTGGAAATGCTCTGCAGCCACGGGATGGAGTTTCTCTGGTTGGCACACCCTTGGTGGCCGAGGGCACACATGAGAGTGGCCGCGCCCTGATCTCGGCAGAGGTGTCTAGGGTGGCGGTAATCGCTACGGCGTGGGTGACACAGCAGGAGCACAGTACGAGAAATCAGAGGTCAAGGAAACAAGGAAGGATCACTTGTCTGAGTTTCCAAGGAGGCTTTGTCTGAGTTTCCAAGGAGGCTTTATTCCTGAAAGGGGTCAGGTGCAAGTCACAAAGAAAATTGGTCTGACTAGCATTTTTAAAGAGGGGATGGGCCAAGGGGTGGATACAACTCTCACCCAATGAGGGGATCTTAGGGGAGGAACAGATCACATAGCAACTCCAATAAGGATCATTCAGGGGAGGGAAGAAGCCTCAAAAAGCAATCAACCATCGAGACATAGCTAACTGACACAGAACATTCGAGAATACAAGGGGAGTGACTACAGAGACTGACAAGAGTAAGGGGTAGTAGAACTGAGATTGACAAGGCTTATAAGGGAATGAGGGGAGGAGCAGGGAGACTGACACACTGATGGGCAGACAAGTGGTGGGAAAACTTTGTGGTAAACAAGGTGGGACTGAACCATTAAGGGGAACAAAATGGGGTACATGGGAGAAACCATTGGGGTACATGGGAGAAACCATTATAACTGACAAACATAGGAAATCTAACTTTTATGTTAAAATACCTGTAAAACACCAACTACCACAGGTAGGGTCTGAGGGCTGGAGGGAGGGAGCTGTCAACAGGCAGGGAGAAGGCAGGAGCTATGGGAGCTTCCCACAGGCTCAGCTGTGCCAATCATCAGCTGTGCCTGGAGCTCCAGCTGGTCTCCTCTGGTCTCCAGGTGGTCTCACCTTCCAAGGGATTTGGAGAGACCTCTGAAGCCAGGCTGTGAAACTTGCAGTTTATTGCAAAGGGTGTGGGTGCTGGGCCCTGCTTGGAGCTGCCAGATGCAGCTGGAGCAGGCCTGAGAGAAGTAAAGAGAGTGGTAAAGAGAGAAGGCAAGAGCGTGGTAAAGAGATGAGAGAGAGAGAGAGATAGGATGAGAGGGCGAGGTTCTCGTTACAATACAATAAATCATCTTCTGTGTTGAATATTCTAATTCTCACTAACCAATCTAGTACAAGATACAAATCCTATAGCATTTACATACAGCCTATAAGAATCATTACATCACCATACTGTGTTACATTTTAAACCCTAAAAACTCCTCTTTGGACCCCTTCTGCCAAGCTAGTGGGGCCTGCTCTGACCCTTGGAGCTGTCTGCAAGCAGGGGGAATTGTTTTATCAAAAGGGGATTACCTTCAGTTGGCCATACCATTGTTTTCCAGTTGTTCAGTAACTGAGGTATCTCAAAGCTTGCTTTCATTTCAATCTTGCTTATAGTTTCTATATCCTCAAAATCTTCTGAAAGGCAATCATATTTATAAGGCTTTCCTGTTTCATCTTCCCCAGCAATTCAGTTTGTTTTATGGCTTAATAATGTTATAAGTAATAAATGATAACCCAAATCAATAATCAATAATCAATAAAAAAGTTGTTTTGTTTTTGAATTCGCAACCAAGATTTGGTCTCCGATAGCCACAATCAAAGGGACAGCTTCAAGCCCAGGATTGGCGCTGGGTGAACACTGATCTAAACTCTATCGCTTTGGATCCCCTCTGCTCACAAATGTTGTCTCCTTCGGGTTGGTTTTATACAGCTTTTTCCACCTGGGACAGAGTTTCTCCTATTCTTCTTGTCGCTTCACATATTTATGTAGATTCCTTTTCTGTGTGCTGGGCTGGACAGAACTGTTTCTGGGAAGTGATGAATGCCGATCGTCAAGTTACAGGAATGTGGCATTGGGATTCACACCCTTGAAGACTCTGACTATCTTGATCATAGATACTTACTGAGTATTCATCGCTTGGGTGTCTCTGGACTGTCCTGGGAAAGGGCCCATCTCTGCACAGAGCCACGTCTTTTTGTTTGCTAATTAGTTTTTTCTCTCCACTGCCATCTGTGATTTCTCAATTTGTGAAGCAATCTTGTCCCCGGCTGCAGCTTGTGGTTTTAAATCTTTAAGAATTTTTTTGTACAAGCACAACTTGTTTCACGTATATTTTACACAGGCACAAATTATTCCATAACATATATCACAATAAGGTGAGGAATTAATGGATCTTTAACTTCTGCTGGAAGGCAGGCACATGGATTCAGAGCTATCACACACTACTAGTGTGTTTTTGGGGTTACTTTAATAATGGTACTTGCTGTGAGGAAATGACACTGGGGAACTTTTCTCCCAGCCCTTCACCCAGCTCTTTGGGTCTGCCCCACCAGTTTTCAAAGGGTTCAGACCCACTCTAAATGCTAATCATATCATAGAGTCGTTGGTGTTGCTGATAGGCCTGTTCTATTTAGCATTCAGAGATAAGGGAAGATTAACCTGGATAAAACCACGCTGACACCTGCCCCAGAGACAAGGGATGCTGCTGCCCCAGAGCCTGACCCTGCCTCACAGCCCACCTCAGAAATGAACCACCCAGACTGGGTGGGGGTTCTGGTGAAGGAGATGGGCCAGATGCTGAAGGAGCACATTTCCCCAGCTGGTGAGAAACGCTCCCCCTGCCCCAAAAAGGAGAGTCTGATGGTGCAGCAGTGGAACCCACAGATGTTACAACTGTCCAAGTTCCAGCTGAACTGCAAGGGTAGTCACAGCCAGCAGCAGTCACTCCTGTGGAAACAAGGAGGTCTAAGATGAAACCAGAGCACCAAGATAAGGATGAAAAAGGAGGGCCCCATAACCCACAGGGGAGCGAATGGTTGAGATCATCACCGAGTCCCTAATGTACAAAAGTCTGTGTAATCTGCACAAAAGCATTGTACGATGGGGAGGTGAGGCTTATACAACCTGGTTACTCTGGGTCTGGGATCTTATGGGTACAGGTGTGCACCAGGATGGTGATGAGGCAAGGAATTTGGGACCCTTGACCCAGGACTCGAGTATGAATCAGATTTTTGTAAGTGAGTCAGGGTCCCCGTCTCTCTCGGAGCGGCTTTTAATGAGTGTCAGAGAGAGGTTTGTCCACAGGGAGAGAATGCAGGAGCACCACCATAGAATATGCTGGAAGACCCTCAAGGAAGGGATCCAAGAGCTGAGAGAAGTGGCAGTATTGGAGGTACGCTTTGGGAAGGATGGACAGCATGATAATGACCCAGACAAGGTCAGGTGCACAGGGCAAATGCTGTGGGGTCTGGCAAATCTGGGGCCATCCCAATACACCACCTTCATTGCAATGATTAATACTGATAGCAACTGAAAGACAGTGGATTCTGTCACCAACAAGCTTAGATATTGTGAGAGTGTGATCAATGGCCCAATGCAGGCTCATGTCTCTGCTGTGATTAGGAGCCTACAAGGAGAGATGAGGGTAGAGGGAGGAAGAACAGTTCCCATATGGCATCAGTGTGAGTCACAGGCCCCAGAGTCAGAGCCCAAGGTCCCCCACCCAGAGAGAGAGGGTACGTACACCCCATGGGCTGACCTGTGGTTCTTCTGGCATGACCATGGGGAAGACATGGGAAGGTGGGGTGGGAAACCCACTTCTGTCCTGGCAGCATGGGTGCATCAACTCAAGGAGGGAAACACTAACTGAGGGAGTTCCTCTAAAGTGAAAGTAGCCTCAACCTCCCGTGACCGAGCTGCCAGGTGTGATCTGTCAGATCCCCTTGAAGGAACCTCTACCATGTATGCCCAGGAAAGAAATAATAACAAGGGCTAGGGGTGTCCTGCCTCTAGCTGTGGAAGGGGCTAACAGCAGGCCTGTTAGCTAAAGGAGCGAGAAGAAGCTGAGAAGCAAGAAGAAGCTGATAAGGAGCTCTCTCCAAGGCTGTAACCAAGGAGACTGAGAGAAGTGAGGAACTGAAGAAAGATAAGAGAACTTTGCAGCTGGACAAAGTATTTTTAGAAAGTTAGTTGAAATCACTGTAACTTTTCACCAATAGTGTTATGTTGACTTATTGTGGCCAATAGTTAGAATAGAATAAGCATAAACAATTGGAAAGTGTATAAAAGATCAGCCCTGTTTAATAATAAAGAGTTGCCACCTGAGACTGCTTGTGGTCTCTGCTTTGTGTTGTGACTGCCTCGACAGCGACATCTAGTCAGGAAGAGGCACAGGAAAACCAGATTTTCTGGACAATGTGGGTCCAATGGCCTGGCACATCAGAGCCACAAAAACACAACACCTTTGTTGATACAGGTGTGCAGTGTACCCTGATTCCATCGGGACATGTGGGGGCAGAACCTGTTTCCGTTGCTGGGGTGACGGGGCGATCACAGCAATTGACCCTGTTGGGAGCTGAGGGGAGCCTGACTGGGAAGGAGTGGCAGAAACATCCTATTGTGACTGGCCCAGAGGCCCTGTGGATTCTGGGCATAGACTTCCTCTGGAACAACTTTACAAAGACCCAAACTCAGGTGGGCGTTCGGAATAGCTGCTGTAGAGGCAGAGAACATAAAGCGGTTGAACACCTTGCCTGGACTACCAGAAAGCCCATCTGCAGTAGGACTCCTGAGGGTGGAAGAGCAACGAGTGCCAATTTCCACCCTGACCGTGCACTGCCAGCAGTATTGAACAAATTGAGATGCCATGATCCCCATCCACAGAATGATCCATGAGCTGGAGAGCCAAGGGATGGTCAGCAAAACCCACTCACCCTTCAACAGCCCCATCTAGCCTGTGCACAAATCTGACAGAGAATGGAGATTGACTGTGGGCAATCGTGCATTGAATGAAGTGACTCCACTGCTGAGCACTGCCATTCCAGACATGCTGGAACGCCAGTACGAGCTGGAGTCCAAGGCAGTAACGTGCTTTACCACTATAGATATTGCCAATGCATTTTTCTCCATTCCTTTGGCAGCAGAATGCAGGCCTCAGTTTGCCTTCACCTGGAGGGGTGTGCAGTACACCTGGAACCAACTGCCCCAGGGATGGAAGCACAGCCCCACCATCTGCCATGGACTGACCCAGGCTGCACTGGAAAAGGGTGAGGCTCCAGAGCACTTGCAGTGCATTGAGGACATCATTGTGTGAGGGAACACAGCAATGGAAGTGTTTGAGAAAGGAGAGAAAATCATCCAGATTCTACTGGAAGCTTGTTTCACCATCAAGAAAGCAAAATCACAGGACCTTCCCGAAAGATCCAGTTCCTGGGTGTAACGTGGCAAGACAGATAGCATCAGATTCCCACTGAGGTCATCAACAGGAACACCGCAAAGTCTCCACCAACAAACAAGAAGGAAACACAAGCCTTCCTGGGTGCCATAGGTTTTTGGAGAATGCACATTCGTGCGTACAGCACGATTGTGAGCCCTCTCCACCTGGTCACCTGCAAAAAGAACAATTTCCAGTGGGGCCCTGAGCAGAAACAAGCCTTTTCCCAGATCAAGCAGGAGATCACTCATGCAGTAGCCCTTGGCCCAGTCAGGACAGGACCAGAGGTGAAGAACGTGCTCTACTCTGCAGCCGGGAACCATGGCTTGTTCTGGAGCCTTTGGCAGAAGATGCCTGGGGAGACTCGAGGCTGACCACTGGGATTCTGGAGCCGAAGCTACAGAGGGTCCGAAGCCAACTACACTCCCACAGAGGAGGAAATCTTGGCCACCTCTGAAGTAGTTCAAGGGGCCTCAGAGTGACTGGCATGGAGGCACAACTCCTGGCACCCTGAATACCGGTGCTGGGGTGGATGTTTAAAGCAAAGGTTCCCTCTACCCACCACGCCACTGACGCTACATGGAGTAAATGAATTGCCATCATCACACAGCATGCCTATATTGGAAACCTGAATCACCCTGGGATTTTGGAGACAATTACAAACAGGCCAGAAGTTGAGAACTTTGGTCTCACTGACAAAGAGGAGCAAGAACAAGTGACAAGGGCTAAAGAACCTCCACTGTACAACCAACTACGAGCAGAAGCACACCACGCTCTTTTCAAGTTCCTGTCACATTGTAGGGATGAACTGAAAGTGGAAAGCAGCTGTATGGAGCCCCGCATGACAGGCTGCACAAACTACCAAAGGAGAAGGTGGATCAAGTCAACTTGAGGAACTCAAGGCCGTTCAGCTACCCCTGGACATTGCTGAAAGAGAGAAGTGGCCAAAGCTCTACCTTTATACTGATTTGTGGATGGTAGGCAATGCTCTGTCAGGTTGGCTGGAAAGGCCAACTGGCAGCATAGAGAAAAATCAATCTGGGCTGCTGATGGATGGAAAGACATTGCCTCTTGGGTAGAAAATCTGTCTGTGCATGTCCACCATGTAGATGCCCATGTCCCCAAGAGTTGGGCCAGTGAGGAACACCAAAACAATGTGCAGGTAGGTCAGGCTGCAAAAACATTGGTGTCAAAGATAGACTTAGATTGGCAACATAAGGGGGAGTTGTTCCCAGCTCAATGGGCCCATGATGCCTCAGGCCATCAGGGCAGGGATGCCACCTATAAGTGGGCATGAGACCGAGGGGTGGGTCTAACCATGGACAGTATTTCTCAGGTTATCCATGACTGTGAGACCTGTGCTGCCATCAAGCAGGCCAAGCGAGTGAAGCCCCTCTGGTATGGTGGGTGGTGGTCCAAGTACAAGTATGGGGAGGCCTGGCAGATTGACTCCATCACACTGCCCCAGACATTTCAAGTAAAGCGCTATGTGCTGACCATGGTAGAAGCCACCACTGGATGGCTGGAGACCTACCCTGTGCCTCACACCACTGCCCCTAACACCATCCAGGGCCTGGAAAAGCAAATCCTGTGGAGACATGGTGTGGAAGGATCGTCGTCCATTTGTCCCAGGTGTCCACGGGATTGGGTTTCTTACCTAGGTATGGGTACTCATTTGGTGATAGGGGCACTTCCACCAGGCATGTTGAGACTAGATCATCCACGCTTCCCATGGCCATGCAAAGATTGTCTGGCTTTAATGACTTTGCCAAAGTAACCCAGATGTTTTGTTTTGGCTGAGGGATGATCCACCCGGTGGTCATTTGGATACGGATGAGGGCGCTGATAAAGACGATGGCAACAGTGGCACTGGTACTGCTGCGGGGTGCCCTAGAAGGTATCGCAGAAAGAATCATACTTCTTCTTTCCCACTGGGTAGTTTTCACTTGTGGATGGTAAAACCACACATTAGTTGACTTACTTTAAGACATTCTTAAATATTCTTAAGTTCCCCCTATAGTTCTTACCAACTCCTTCCAATCACTCCCTTCTCTTTTTTAAAGGAAGTTTGAGGATGGGAAAAAGGAGTAGTTTCAAGAGGGGAAAGAGGGAGGGGTAGGGATAAAGGGTCACTGGTAGAGGGATGGAAAAGGGAGGGGTGTTTGAGGCATTTGAGGTTGACATGGACATTATCAGTGGGATATATCTACGTGTGATGAGTGTCCTTGCCACAATGTTTGTATATGTGAATTGCTTTTTTTCTTCATCTCCAAGAGAAAGCTGCTTCTGTGGCATGGTGGGAGAGGGAGCTGACTTTGTGTTCATTCGAGGGGTCGTCTTCAGATCTGTGTTCTACGTAGGGACTAATAAATCTTCTGGGAATCCACCGGGGTCCTGTATCTGTAGAAACACAAGCATATTCTGTCACCCACATAATGAGAGGGTATGGCCCTTCAATAATTTTAGATTCATGATTCTGGTCAAGTACTGGAGGTCTTTCTTTGAGGTGTGTGTACATGTTGTTATGAAAGTGCCTTAAGACAGGGGGATCTGGTTCTTTTTGAGAGCAATTCGTGAAATATATATGACATTAGAATTAATGAAATTCGAATAATGTAAAGTACTTTGCACAGTCTCTCTTGTATAGAGAGAGCCGGGGGTTATGTACAAATCACAAACGGGAAAGACACTGCTGTGGAACGTGCCTTGAGCTGTTTTATTTTTCAGCATCAGTTTTATTACATGGTTGTGACATTGCGAAGATGCCAGCAGCTCACATCCCAAGCAGCAGACCAAGTAATTAATAGTACAACTTACTTTATAAGTTTTTTGACCAACGTCACAAAGCAGAAGCATATTGACAGTGTTAGTGTTCAAAAACACATAATCACGGGGGATTATATGCGGTGCTTTTTATTAAGAGCTCTGGGAATCGGGGCATATTCAACCCAAATCTGACTCCGACCATACATCCGAAATGATCATGTTTTATACTCTATCGTTACATAACTTTCATGTTAATTATTAAACTTATATTGTTCTATTGTATACATAAATTTAGCCCCTCTCTGAATTTCCAACATAGTTTCTCACTATTCTTCTTATGGTTATATAATAATTACATATAATTACTAAACAATCATCACATCTAACAATTATATAATTTATCATGCTGCTTACGCAGGTGCAGTTGATCTGGGAAAGCACAAAGCCTAACATTTTAGATCCTATCTTTAACTTTTTCCAGGGCTCCACTATCAGTCTCCCCCCTTTGAAAGCATTTTCACTTCACTATAGGTGGAAATATTTTCACTTGATACAGTCCTTTATTCCTCAGTTCGTGCTTGGTTCTTCAAATCCAGGGTTGATGTAAACGTTGTCGTGGATGCTGTTACGAACTGGAGAACCAGAAGATGGTGGGTGTGGATCTCGTGTCAGTGCCTTTATTATCCTCTGGTTCCAGGATGTTTTCTTCTGTATCTCTCCCTTTAAGATGCTGTAAACTAACCAAATTGCTAAGAATACAATTAGTAAGATTATCACACTCTCAATGACAGATTTAATCCATGAACTCACATTCCACCCTAATCCTTTAAAGATTTTCCCTAACCAGCTTGTAGCCAAATCCTTTTGCTCTTCTTGTGCTTCATGATCTATCTGTTTCAACTGATTGATGTCATATTCTACATCTGCAGTTACATTTGGGATATGAACGCAGCAATGATCAGCTTGTCCCTTTAAAAATCCACATACTCCATGCTCTTTCAGGAGTAACATATCTAGGGCCAATCGATTTTGTAAAGTCGTTTTTGTGGTGGCTTGTAATTGTATATTTAATTCTTTAAATCCTTCCCGGGTGACTCTTGCCAGTCTACCTACCTGACCTGTAAGTTTGTATAGCATCTGTCTACTCTTATAGTTTGCTATAGGGCCAAGCAATGACTCTAGGGCCCATCCAAATTTCACTCCACTAGAGGGTTCTTGCCAAGTGTCATCTGGATTTTCATTGTCTAGAACTTCTCGTCTTGCTCTTATCTGCAGAAGTTCATGTTTTCCATTAAATGGGGACTTTTTCCAAATTGGACATAAGGTTGGGAGGCCTAAGGTAATCTCCTTTACTTTCCCATCTACGGCCATATGTGTTGTCCAGGTACTGTTGCGGTGTGTTGTAATATCCTGTTTTAAACTTCTGGGTCTTTTCCCCAGGTGTGGCAATACCCCTCTCCCTTCCCCCTCGCCCCCTTGCTGAGTGAATTCCTTCAATCAGGCTTAACATTCCAACAAGGCGTCATGTGGTTCGTCACTTTCCAAGGATGCCCTTCAGGCCTGGGGGTCATTGGCCTGATTAGGTGTCCCTCGTCCCCTGAGACCCTGCCCCTCCCACCTGGTTAGTGACTCACCTGCCCCTTCCCTCCCCCTCCCCCAGGAGCTTAAAAGGTAATCAAGCCATGCAGTCCAGGATTCTGTTGGAGCTGTAACCAAGATTCAGACCTCTGTGACCATGGAATAAAGCTCTGGATATTAACCCTCCGGCAGAATCCGTCTCCTTCCTCCTCATCACAGCCTGAAGCCTTCCCTCCTGAGGTAAACGGAGTTCCTAACAAGCCTGGACTCGTTCAGCTGCCCAGCTGCAACCTCCAGCAAGCTAAAGATGTCACTGGGGTGATACACCACACTTGCTGCCTTTGGCCCAGACGCACGGGTTGGACTAGCCCAGGCACAATCTACCTGGTAATAAGGTACCATCACTTGCTAACCATACAAATTGTCCTGGACCTCGGATTGTAATCCTGGTACACCCTATAATTACTGTATAATTCACTCTGCCTTGTTTATGTTTAATCCCTCTGCAAGCACAACCAATTTGTAGGGATATTGCCCAGGGGTGGCATCTGTTTTATCTCTTCATCATCTGAAGTGCAGTCGTAAGTTTTAGTACATGCCCACCAATTTACTTTGTCTGCCCTCGTTCTGCTACTAGTGTCAGTGTTCGTTATTGCTGGATCTGTTTCATTCTCGGGGCCTTCCCACTTAATACACCAAGGGGTGTTTGCCATATATTGGAATCTTTGAAGAATACTCACAGACCACACACTGTCCCAAGGTTCTATCTGATCTTTCTTATCCTTGGCCTCACATTCCCATACCAGAGTTGTTTCTGTAACTTGCCTCGATTCGGGTACCTGTTTACATGTAATTGTTTTGTTCTTTTGTATTTCAGGTAGTTTTGATGTTATGATTCCCCAATTTACTGGGTCTCCTGCTGCCTTAGGTATTGGCAGACAGGCAGTTATTCGGCTGGTGTTTTGCATTTTGGCAAAATCTTTGACTAATCCGATCATTACATTCTCAGCCCGAACTGCATTAGAAACCTTTATCACCTGTGTTTCCATTTGTACCTCTCTCTTCATTCTAGAATGAAGAGTGGTTAGTTGATCATTTTGCATTCCACATCCCAAAGATATTAATAACCATAACGTTAGCACAATTACTGATAGCATTCTGAAAGCAATTAAACACGTCTTATCTGCAGCCTTTGTTCATTCCAGAGTTTATACAGTCCGTGATCCAGGATGGACTTTCTTCACTCGGGTATAGTGAATCCAGAGGTCCACGCCGGCTACTTTGACTGCTGTAAAGGTGGTCAGTAGTAGCTGATGGGGTCCACTCCACTTTTCTTTCAGTGGTTCCTCGTTCCAGTTCTTGATGTACAACTCGTCTCCTGGATGTATGTTATGAACTGGGTTCTCGAGAGTCAGTGGTCTATTCCACACGAGGATACTCCGGAGCCAAGCTAAAGTTTTCCCAAGAGACAGAACATAATTATATACTTCCTGCTTTCCTATGACGTTTACATTAGGGTTAGGCTCAGGAGATTCATATGGTTTCCCATACAATATCTCATAAGGACTGACTGACATCCCACTCCTAGGCTTTATCCGAATCCTCAACAGTGCTATTGGCAGAGCCTGGGGCCACTGCAGTTTGGCTTCTTGGCATATTTTACGGATTTGCCTTTTTACTTTCTGATTCATCCTCTCTACCTGTCCACTTGGCTGGGGTCTCCACAGTGTGTGGAGGTCCCAATTTATCCCCAGCAATCTACTTACCTCTCTTACTACTGTAGCTATGAAATGGGGTCCCCTATCTGATGATACCCCTAGGGGTACCCCGAATCTGGGAATAATCTCCTGTAGTAACCACTTAACTGTTTCCTTTGCTTGGTTTGTGCGACAGGGAAGGGCTTCTGGGCACCCAGAGAATGTGTCAACCCCCACTAACAGGTATTTGTATCCTCGAGTCCTTGGTAGTTCTACAAAATCTACCTGCCAATAGTCTCCTGGCTCTATTCCTATCCGAATTCTTCCTAGCTGTGCCTGTCGCCTGGCCACTGGGTTGTTTTTCAAGCAGATATCACATTTCGACATTACTGATTTTGCCATTGTTAACATCCGTACTGAAATTAAACCCTGCTTTTGCAATTTTACCAATGCCTCTGCTCCCCAGTGACATTCGTTATGTTTAATTTGTAGAACTTCTCTCATTATCAAGGGGGGTACCACTATTTGTCCTTGTGCGGTCACATACCATCCCTCTGAATTCTTTTGTGCATTTAGCAAACGTGCCAGTCTCTCATCTTCTACTGAATATTTTGGTTTTGGAGGCAAATTGAATTGGGATACATTAAGCTTCAAAGGTATCAATGCCATTGTGGTTTGTACCTTTCGAGCAACCTGTCAGGCTGCCCAGTCTGCCTTTCGATTTCCCTCACAGATTTTGGAGTTTCCTGATTGGTGTGCTTTGCAGTGTATGATTGCTACTTGTTCAGGTTTTTGTACTGCCTTTATCAATTGCAGGACTGCATCCTGATGTTTAATGTGCGTACCCCGAGAAGATAACAGTCCTCTATCTTTCCACAGTGCTCCGTGTACATGCACCACTCCAAAGGCATATTTTGAGTCAGTCCAGATATTTACCTTTTCCCTTTTACTTAAACCTTGTGCCCTGGTCAAAGCAACCAGTTCTGCCTTCTGGGCAGATGTATTTGGTGGTAATGCCTTTGCCTCCACTACTGTATTGACTGTTGTTACTGCATATCCAGCGTATCTGGTTCCGTTTTCCACGAAGCTGCTCCCATCTGTAAACAGCTCCCACTCCGGCTGCTCTAGTGGGACATCCTTCAGGTCTTCTCTTGCCGAATAGGTGTACTCTATTACTTCTACACAGTCGTGTTCTAATGGGCCTTCTTCAGTTGTGGTACCTAGGAATAAAGCTGGATTCAAAAGGTTAGTTGTTTTTAATGTGACATCATCCTGCTCAGTCAGGACTACCTGGAATTTCATCATCCTGCTGGGAGATAGCCAATGGCCCCCCTTTTGTTCTAAGACAGTGGTTACCATGTGTGGTACATAGACATCTATGTGCCTTCCCATAGTAAGTTTCCTGGCTTCTTGTATCAGGATCACAGTAGCTGCAGCTGCCCGCAGACGTGGGGGCCATCCGGCACTTATGTTGTCGAGTTGTTTGGAAAAGTAGCCCACCGGCCTTTTCCAGCTTCCCAGACGTTGTGTCAGGACTCCTAGTGCTAGGCGCAGCCTTTCATGTACAAACAGCTGAAAATCTTTAGACAGATCAGGTAACCCTAGTGCTGGAGCAGCTGTCAGTGCTTCCTTTAATTTTAGGAAGGCTTCTTTCTGTGGCTTGCCCCAGGTGAATGGCTACATCTTCTGAGCTTCATACAGGGGTTTCGCAATCAGTCCATAGTCCATGATCCACAAGCGACACCATCCTGCCATCCCAAGGAAGACTCGCAGCTCATGTAAATTCTGGGGCTCTGGAATAGCACAAATAGCTTGGATACGGTTAGTACCTAGTTTTCGTTGCCCTTGTGAAATTTCACATCCCAGGTAAATCACAGTCTGTTGTGCAATTTGTGCCTTTCCTCTGGATACTTTATAGTCTCTCGTTCCCAGTGAATTTAAAATCTCAATGGTTACCTTTATACAGGTTGCTCTTTCTTCTGTAGCTATTAGTGTATCATCAACATACTGTCCCAATAAGTATTGGTCTCTTGGTACTTGCCCATTTTTGGCCCAAATCTCCAGTTCCTTTGCCAGTTGGTTTCCGAATAGGGTGGGCGAGTTCTTGTAGCCTTGTGGGAGTCGTGTCCAGGTGAGCTGGGTCTTTCTTCCGTTCCCTGAGTTTTCCCACTCAAAGGCAAACAGTTTCCTACTTTCTTTGTCAAGGGGGATGCAGAAAAAGGCATCTTTTAAATCAGTTATGGTAAACCATTTATATATCTCCTTTACAGATGTTAGCAATGTATAAGGACTTGTTACCACTGGATAAATGTCCTTTGTTATTTTATTTATTGCTCTCAAATCCTGCACTAATCTATATTCACCATTTGGCTTCTTTACTGGAAATATTGGTGTATTAAATTCTGATTCACATTCTTCTAAAATTCGGTATTTCAAGAATTTCTCAATAATCTTTACTGTTCCTTGCCGTGCTTCTGGTTTTCTGGGATATTGTTTGACTTGTACAGCCCTTGCCCCTTCTTTTAACTCTACATGCACTGGTTGTGCCAATTTAGATTTCCCTGGTATATCTGTCTCCCATACAGAGGGTATCACTGCATCTTCTACCTCCCTAGGGATAGAGGGGACAGGTTTTTCTTTGATCATTAATATCTGTCCCGTCTTTGATTCAGGTATTTTCATTATAAGCTCTCCATTTTCAAAGGTTATTACTGCATAAAGTTTTGCGAGCAAATCTCTCCCTAAAATCGGAATTGGACACTCACGTACATATAAAAATTCGTGTGTTATAACCTTGTTTCCAAAACACAAATCTAGGGGTTGCAGGAAAGGCCGTTTTTCCTCTTTCCCTGTATTGCCGACTATTGTCGTTTCCTTGTCCCCAATTTGTCCTTCCAAATCATTCAATACAGAAAAACTAGCTCCCGTATCTATTAGAAATCTGACCTCTTTATGCCCTAACTGTATATTTACAACAGGTTCCTTAACTTGTTCTACCGGTTCTACATCTAGTCAGCTGGTATACTCCCCCAGGACCATCTCCTTGGTAGCCTGCTGGAACTGATTGCCCTGGTCAAACTGGTTATTCAGACTTGGGCAATTTCGCTTCCAATGCCCCTCCTGTTTACAATACGCACACTGATTCAGGCTTAACCCCTGGGTAACTGGTCTCCTACCCCGACCATTCCTGTTACGCCCCCTGAAATTTGGGTTCCCTCTCCCCTGTATTACTGCCAAAAGATTCTGCTGCTGCCTTTTACTAGCTTCTTTTTCCCGATTGTTATATACCTTCCAGGCAACCTCGAGTAACTTATTCAAATTCCTTAATTCTTCCCCTTCTAATTTTTGCAATTTTCTACAAATGTCTTACTGTGATTGGCCCAAGAATATGAGAGTGAGCTGAACCTTTGCTTGCTCTGTATCCATTTGGAGGTCTGTATATTTCCTTGCTACCTCCTTAAGCCTCTCCAAAAACGCAGTGGGAGATTCCTTCTTTTCCTGTCGAAACTCATATAGTTTGGACCAATTTATAGTTTTGGGCACAGTGTTCTGAACTCCTTTTTGGATTCACTCATGATGTTTCTGTAATTTCCTCATATCGCAAAATAAATTAGGCTCCCGGTTTGGATCCTCAGTTGGGAAATTCACATCTAAATTCCCTGTTACCAGCCCATTTCTAATATCTTCTCTTGCCCTCTCTTTGGCTGCCTTAAGTACCATTTCTTTTTCAGTAGAATCCATCAGAGTATCTAATATTACTTGTATATCATCCCAGTCAGGATTTTGAGTTTTGATAACCAGTTTTACTACATGTGCCATTTTATCAGGATTTTCTCTTTAAGTTCCGGCTGACTGTTTCCAAATTACTAAGTCTGCCGGGGGAAAAGGCACTTTTACAAATACTGGCCCTTCCACTCCGACACCTTGTTGCAAGGGGGCAATCACAGTCCGTTTTTGTTTCCTTATGCCATCTCTATGCACAACTGGAGCAAGCTTTGCCCGACCCCGGGTTCTATGGGCTATTGGGGTCACTGATTCATTACCATTGCTATCTTTTTCACTTGCATACCTCTTTCCCCTTTCTATCACAGTTAGGTTTTGCTCATCTTCCAAGGAAGAGGGATCGGGTGATGATGGGAGAGGAGGATAAAGAGGGAAAGGTGTACTAGATGAAACAGGTTCAGGGGTAGGTGGGTGAGGAGCAGGTAGTGGGATAGGGACAGATGAAACAGGTGGGATAGGGTTAGGTTCTCTTGTTCCTATTGGAGCTATTTGTAAATCAATATCTGTATAATTTTCTCTACTCAAGCTTTCTCTTAACGCCAAGTGTTCTAAACAACGTTCCTCACAAACCCCATGCTTTGCAGATGTTTTAACCACTAATAATCCACATTCATCCTGCCATTCTGGCTTTCCCCGTAAGTAGAAAAACAGATCAACATATGGGACTTCATCCCATTTTCCTTCTTGTTGACAAAAGGACATTAACCGTGAAATAGTGTTATATTGCAGAGTACCGTATTTTGGCCATTTTTCACCGTTCTCCAAGGCATATTTGGCCACCATGAATTACAATAATCAAGCAACTTAGTTTTACATAATTCTTACCCAAAGTTACCTTGTTTCCAATGTGCTAATAAGCACCCCAAAGGAGAATTTTGTGGGATAGGGGTGTTACTGCCCAAAATCCCTTTAAGTTTCTCCATTTCAAATACACCACAAATGCCGATCCTACAACACTTTTGCGATTGTCTTATGGAACGGCGCCTAGGCTTGTACCAACAGGAATTCCTTTAGCCCAACCAAGCGTAGCTTTCGCTCCGTCTTATTTGGCAGGCATCCAAAACCAAACCAAAGTAAAAAGCACCTTTCCTTTCTCCCGGGGACGTTGTGAGTGGCAGGAGCGGTCGCAGCCAATGGGCTCCCCGAGAATCCCTCTGCGCTGGCTGGTGCGTGATCAAGTCGTGAACTGGCTCAGCAGCACTCACAAGGGACCCATCTGGGTTGCCAAAATGTAGGCGTTCAAAAACACATAATCATGGGGGATTATATGCGGTGCTTTTTATTAAGAGCTCTGGGAATCGGGGTATATTCAACCCAAATCTGATTCTGACCATACATCCGAAATGATCATGTTTTATACTCTATCGTTACATAACTTTCACGTTAATTATTAAACTTATATTTTTCTATTGTATACATAAATTTAGCCCCTCTCTGAATTTCCAACATAGTTTCTCATTATTCTTCTTATGGTTATATAATAATTACATTTAATTATTAAACAATCATCACATCTAACAATTATATAATTTATCATACTGGCAGTTGATCTTGGAAAGCACAAAGCCTAACATTTTAGATTCTATCCCTAAATTTTTCCAGGGCTCCATTATCACTGGCAGTCTGTGTATCATAACACATTCTAGAATTTATTTATTTACAGCAACCTATAATATATAATAATAGGTAGAATTTGATATACACTATAATTTATTTATTAAAATAGAGATAAAAAATGGAAAAGAAGAAAAGAAAAATCTTAAAGAAACAGAAAATTCCACTGGCTCAGGTGGCCACAGCAGACAGAGCCTCTGGCATCAGCTCTCTGCACAGCTCTAGCAGCACAGCCAGCTGAGCCCCCACACACGAGGCCGAGTCCTCCATGCCCTGTGCAGCTGATCTTGCAGCCTTTAGATGGTGGAATATCACTCATGCTGTATTGCTCAGGGGACATGCAGTGTTTCAAGTGCCAGCTGTGACACGTGTGAAATACAAAGCTGTGTTTCCTGTCAGGTACAAACAGGCAATGTGTGTATTTGTGATTGCGATACGTGTGGAGACCAACAATGGGAGGGTTGCGAATTCTAATAATAACTGAGAAAAATAAAGCATGGAAGAAGGCCTTTGAACCTATCTTTTGTTTGCTATAACCTTGGTTGATTGAGGAGCATTTGAATTAAAGCATTAAGGATGTTGCTCTTAGCTTGTAGTTAATCGATAAAGAGCTCTGCAATAATAACCTTTTGAAGTGTAATTTTAGAATATTGCTTGTATCCTTGAAACTATAGCTTTGGAATATATATAAAGGAAACCTGCTTATCTCACACCTTAACAAAAAAGAGAAAAGCAGCTTGAGAAAGGAAGATGAACATAAACTTGAGGATTTACATTTTTGACCAAGGGAAGCTTGACATCACTGTTAGATTTATAGTCTCTGTAATCAAAAGGTGGAGCCACATCTGGGGAACTGGACTCGACCAGAAGGGATCCGTCTTTCTTCTTTCAGAAACTGGACCACTACCATTTGGGCATACTCCTTTTTGGGATACATCCTGAGAAAAATTTAATCACAATAGTGTATAGAATTGCAACAGAAAAATTGGGAATAGAAAGTGCTGATGAGTAAAAATTGGAAAAGAAACTGCTGAGAAAGCTGATGAATAGCCCTATAAATACCTGTAAGCCTCAACTGTTGGTGTGCAGTTGGAGGGAAAATTTCCCCCATTGTACCACGTGCTGTATTGCTCATATTTACCATATTAAATAATTAATTGATTGCTGCTTGAATATTGGCCAAGTCAAGCTTCTCATTTATAACAGGTGCAGGGAAAAGACACCATAGCCCAGCCTGGGCTGCACAGGGCACAGGCATATGCAGCAGCTGCAAGACAGCCCTGCCAGAGCCAACTTGGGCAGCATTTTGGCCATGGCTGCTGGGCCTGGGCCTGAGGCAGGAGCAGGAGACAAGTGACCCTTGCAGGCCTGGGGCCTCATTGCCTCCTTGTCCCTGCTCAGCAGCCTGGCAGGGGCCGTCCCATGCTCCTGCCCTTGCCATTGCACATCCCCACATGCCAGTGCCCATCCCGGCAAGAGCCCTGAGCAAGGAGGGAGGGACAGCATCTGCCTGACCAGGGGCTGGGGCTCAGGCCTTGGCCCTTTGCATTCCTCAAACACATCCAGCTTTGCTCAGCACCAGAGACACCTTGGCCTTGTTTGTCCCCAGCTGTCATCACTGCCTCCAGTGTTCTGCTCTAACTGGAACCTGGGGACACTTTCTCAGTGGGACCCATTAAAACTTCAAAAAGTTCAGAGTTTCAATTTAATTTTGAGTTCTTGAGAAGTTTTTGAAGACACTCTCAGGGACTGGGTCTGATGTAAACAACACCAAATCCCCAAGAGGCTCATTAACATCCTTGTGCTGTGTCTGTGCTGCTGAGCTTTAAAGGAACAGCTCTTCCCAGGGCCAGCTCCTCTCCCAGCCCAGAAGGGCTGAGGGCTCTGCCTGCAGGCACTGAGGGACCGGAGCCAGGCAGAGACAGGCTGAAGGCAATCAGGATTGGGAAGACATTGAGCTGAGACTTCACTTGGGGAAAGATCTTCACAGCCCTGTGCATGGTGAGTGTGTGGGTGCAGGGCAACGTCCCCTGTGCTCCTGGAGGGATCTCCTGAAGCCAGCACAACTCAAAGCCTGGGGGATGTGTCAGGACGACTTCCCAGTTTCTCTGGGGCACAGGAACAGGAGGAGGAGGATGTGCTGCAGAGCGGGGCTGCCCTGGGCACCGTCAGAGGGACAGGGCAGGACGGCTCCTGCTGCCAGGGATGGCTGCAGGGGCTGAAGCTGGGGCTGCAGCCAGGGCTGCCCAGGGCTGTCCTGCAGAGCAGCTCCTGCAGCCCTCACGGCTCTTGGCCAGCCCAGGGCATGGGCTACCTGCCAGGGGCAGCTCTCAGCCTGCCTGGCAGCTCCCCATGGACGCTGCAGGGGAGAAGGTGGAGGTGGAAGGAGCCACCCCCATCAGGGCAGATTCCTCCTGCTCTGGAGATGGTGCTGCATGGCCAGGGCTGCTCTCAGCTTTCTCCTCAAGGGAAGAGAAAAGGGGCTGTCAGCTTTGGTTGTGTCACTGAGACTCCTGCACTGTCACCCTAGGCATCAGCAGATGGGCCTCAGATCTCCCTCAGAAAGTGCCTCCTCAGCCTCCTCTCCCTACAGACAGCAGCAGCAGCACCTTGGCTTGCAGCATCTCTGTTTGTCTGGCCTGCTCTTAAGGCCCTGCTGCCAGGGAGATGCCCCTGGGCAGTGCCCTGTTCTGGGAGGGGTCTGCAGGGCAGAGCTGAGCCCCCAGGGCTGGGCTGAGCTCTGGCAGCACTGGCAGGCACAAGGCTTGGATAGAGAGAAACAGCTCCCCCGTAGGCACAGCTCCAGGCTGCAGAGAGCCAGAAAAACCCTTGGTATCCCATCTTGTCCAGCTGCACAGGGAGAGGGAGAAGGGCTTAGAGAAATTTACTTTTAAACTGGAGTCTTTAAAAACTCGACTTAATTTTTCAAGCTTGATCACCCTGAACTACAGGTAGGTGGAATGTGCAAAGGGCACCTGTGTGGGGACCAGCAGGTCTGACTGCAATGGGGCAGAGGGAGCCCTGTTTTCCCTGTGGACTTCCACGGGGTTCAGGCTGAGAGCATTGCTTAAGATGAATCAGTAACTCAGGAGCATAAACCCAAGATCAAGAATAAAATATTGACAGAAGCTTCCCCACAGGAAGAGAAGTAGTTTTGAGGGAATTTCCAAAATAACCCCATAGGATTGTTTCCAAGAGCTTGGTCTCCGGTTGTCAATATCTTGTTTCAACAGTCCACCATGCCCAGAGTGAAGGAATGCCCAACAGCAGCTCCATCAGGCACTTCCTCCTGCTGGCATTGGCAGACACGCCGCAGCTGCAGCTCCTGCACTTCTGCCTCTTGCTGGCCATCTCCCTGGCTGCCCTCCTGGGCAACGGCCTCATCATCAGCGCCGTAGCCTGCGGCCACCGCCTGCACACGCCCATGTTCTTCTTCCTGCTCAACCTGGCCCTCAGCGACCTGGGCTCCATCTGCACCACTGTCCCCAAAGCCATGCACAGTTCCCTCTGGCACACCAGAGACATCTCCTACAAAGGATGTGCTGCTCAGCTATTTATGCTTGTCTTCTTGATTGGAACAGAGTTTTCTCTCCTGACCATCATGTGCTACGACCATTATGTGTCCATCTGCAAACCCCTGCACTACGGGACCCTCCTGGGCAGCAGAGCTTGTGCCCACATGGCAGCAGCTGCCTGGGCCAGTGCCTTTCTCAATGTCCTGTTGCACACAGCCAATACGTTTTCCCTGCCCCTGTGCAATGGCAATGCCCTGGGCCAGTTCTTCTGTGAGGTGCCCCAGATCCTCAAGCTCTCCTGCTCACACTCACATTACCTCAGGGAACTTGGACTTATTGTGGTTAGTACTTTTCTGTTGTTTGGCTGTTTTGTGTTCATTGTTTTCTCCTATGTGCAGATTTTGAGGGCTGTGCTGAGGATCCCCTCTGAGCAGGGACGGCACAAAGCCTTTTCCACCTGCCTCCCTCACCTGGCCGTGGTCTCGCTGTTTGTCAGCACCTCATTTTTTTCCTACCTGAAGCCCCCCTCCATCTCTTCCCGATCCCTGGATCTGGCAGTGTCAGTTCCGTACTCGGTGGTTACTCCAGCCCTGAGCCCCCTAATCTACAGCCTGAGGAACCAGGAGCTCAAGGCTGCAGTGTGGACACTGATGACTGGATGGTTTCAGAAGCATTATATTGCTGGCCAGTTTGTGCAAATCACTTATTAAAAAAGTCATCTTTGATAGTTCTTTTTTTTTTTGGTTGAGGCATTTTTTTTACTTTTGTTTTAGTCTATTAATCTTGTCCACAAAATAATTGTTGATGCCACTTCTGATTTTTGGTTTCTCTCCATCATTGCTGTAGCCCTAGACAGTGTCAATAAGGAGCTGTGCTCTCAGTGGCTTTAAATGATCTCCCAGCAGTTTTCCTTGGAAATCCCTCTTTTCTTCCTTTCTCTGTACCTGCAGCAGCAATGTCTGGAGCAGAGCTGGGGGCAGGTAAGGGGCGGTACCACAGCTCTGCTCCTGCTGGCCACACCATTCCTGATCCAGGCCAGCAGCCATTGGCCTTCTTGCCCACCTGGGCACACTGCTGCCTCATGTCCAGCCTGCTGTCCATCAGTGCCCCAGGTCCCTTTCTGCCTGGCCGCTGTCAAGCTGTTAGCGTTCAAAAACACATAATCACGGAGCGATTATATGCGGTGCTTTTTATTAAGAGCTCTGGGAATCGGGGTATATTCAACCCAAATCTGACTCCGACCATACATCCGAAATGATCATGTTTTATACTCTATCATTACATAACTTTCACGTTAATTATTAAACTTATATTGTTCTATTGTATACATAAATTTAGCCCCTCTCTGAATTTCCAACATAGTTTCTCACTATTCTTCTTATGGTTATATAATAATTACATTTAATTACTAAACAATCATCACATCTAACAATTATATAATTTATCATACTGCTTACACAGGTGCAGTTGATCTGGGAAAGCACAAAGCCTAACATTTTAGATTCTATCTTTAACTTTTTCCAGGTTTCCACTATCACAGCCACTCTGTCCCCAGCCTGTAGCAATACAGGGCTTGTTGTGGCCAAAGTGCAGGACCCAGCACTTGGTCTTGTTCAACCTCATCTTCTTGGATTTGGGCCCTGGATCCAGCCTGTCCAGGTCCCTCTGCAGAGCCCTCCTACCCTCCAGCAGATCCACACTCACACCCAGCTTGGTGTCATCTGCAAATTTGCTGATGCTGGACTCAGTCCCCTCATGCAGATCATCAGTGCAGATATTGAAATCCACGCTGGCTGGCTCTGATCCCTTGGCCATCCTGTGGGTGCCCTGGGATGGCACTCAAGGTGATCTGTTCCATAACCTTGCCGGGCACCAAGGTCAGGCTGACAGGCCTGGAGTTGCCCAGCTCCTCCTTCAAGCCCTTCTTGGGGATGGGCTCACATTGGCACCTCCAGTCCTCTGGGACCTCCCTGCTGAGCCAGGACAGGTGGTAAATGATGGGTAACAATATCCCCCCAACAAGGAATGGAGGTTTCCTTACCCCTCCTTTTGCCATTAATGTATTTATAAAATCATTTTTATTAACCTTCACAGAAGTGGCCACGTTAAGTCCTAATTGAGCTTTCACCTCTCCAGTTTTCTTTCTGCATTACCTAGGAACATCCTCAAACATTTCTTGAGTTGCCTGCCTGTCCTGCATTTGGCTACATAATGATTTTGTCATTTAAGGGGTATAATTTAATTTGCTCCCTGCCCAGCCAGACCACTCATTTTCCTTGGTATATCACTTTTGGGATGCTTCTGTTCCTTCAAAATTTCTTTCTTGAAAGGTGTCCATCCTTCCTGGACACGTTTGTTTTTAAGGGCTGCTTTGTTTTTAAGGGCTGATTTTAAAAATCAGTACCTGAGGTCGTACTCCCCAAACCAGTCCTGAATAGGCCAAAGTCTGCTCTCTGTAACTCCAATGTACAAGATTCTTTGATGCCCCTCCTTTCTCAGAATGTTTAAAAAATCAATAAATTCATGGTCACTGTGCCCCAAACAGCGTCTGACAACCACATCTCCCACCAGCCCTTCTCTGTTTGTGACCAGCAAGAGACAGAGCTTTCCTTGGCAGTGGGAATTGCAGGAAACCTCTCCAAAGTGCACCTTGGAAGGTTCAGCCTGGTACTGAGAAGAAAGCAAAGTCCCTCGCAGGGCAGAATGTTGGTGCTGGAGGTGTGGCAGTGTGAGGCTGGGCCATGGCCGGGCTCTGTGTGCCAGGAGCCGGCAGTGCTGGGTGCAGGGAGCCCAGGGAGGGCAGAGAAACGCTGGGTGAGAAATGCTGGGGCACAGCGAGATGGGCGAGTGCAGCCGGCCAGGGCAGAGGAGCAGCACGCCCAGGGGACACAGGCTGCAGGACAGATGGCCAAGGGCTGGGCAGGGCTGGCAGGGCCACAGGCACCCAGGCCTTTGTGCCCTGGCCTCGGGCAGCGCCTCTGGAGGCCCCACAGGAGGAACTTTCCTGGCAGGGGCTGCACTTTGCTTCTCCCTCGGCCTCCCTGCAGAGGCTGGCAGGGTCTGCAGGTTGATGCCATTTGTCCTTGCCGTCCCTCACATCCCCCTGGCCCACCAAGAGCCCCGAGGCAGCCGTGAGGGACAGGCCCTGCTGGCCCAGGCTGGGCTCAGGGCTTGGCCTTTCTGCTTCCTGCAGCCAAGCCAGGCCTTGCTCAGCATTGCAGTTCCCTGCTCACAGCCTTGGGCTCCCTGCAATCCTGCCCTAAAGGATCTGCTCTCACCAGGCCCTGGGCAGCCTTGGGCACTCCTTGCCCTAACTGGGGCCCAGCCATGCTCCAAGGCACTTGGAGTTTTGCTGCTGACTCCTTGAGCAGCTTCTCCATCCTTCTCTGCGTGCCTGAGGCTCCTGGACCCAGCCCCAAATCCAGCGTGGGGCTGATTAAAATACAGAAAGCGCTCAGGAGCTCTTTGTCTCCCTTCCATTGTCTTTGAGTCTCCAGGGCTTGTAGAGTGATTGGAGTCAGTTTGGAGTTATCTTCAGGAGGAAGATGTCAAAATGCACCTCATGATTTTTGTTTTTTTAATCACATCAGAATTTTTTTTATTTTTTAGTTATGAGAAGAGGGGATAGAAGCATTCCCTAGGTGATCTGGATGCTGAATGTCTCCTTAGGAGGTCTATGCATGGATAAGAATGAGCCCCTTGCAGACTGAGCCTGTTTGGACAATCGGCTCCTCACCCCCAGCCTCACCATGTCTGACAACGCCCACCTGGGACTGACATCCCAAAAAAAAAGAAAAATTTAAGCATTTTTCCTTATAAATAAAATTTATTAATAACAAAATCATAATTATATTATTTTTATTTAGGATAGTCTTAGACAATATTTTTATTACCTAATTTGTATATGTATATTAAAATTGGATACATTTCTAGCAACCAAGAAAATTATTCATCATTGGTTCTAAGTAACACAATTCCCTTCATGAATTAATTAATTAATTTCTATTGGCTATTTATTTCTTTCTCTTTACGTTCATTAGGTATATTTGTAGTCTTTTTGTCATCTTTTTCTCAGACAGGGTTGGGGGGGCCGTGCACTTCGAGGTTCCCGGAGACATTTCTGGGGCACATTTGGGGAAGTTTTGGGTCTGGGGAGGGAATTCAGAGAGAACTGGAGGGTCTGGAGGATACTTGGGGAAGCCGGGTGGGCACTTGGAGGGGCACTCAGGGATTCTGAGCGACAGTTCAGGGTCCGGGGCAGCACTTGGGGGTCCAGGGGGACCCTTGGAGGTCACGGAGGGGAATTTGGGGCCCTTCAGGATCCGGGCGGGCCCTTAGGGGCCTCGAACGGGGCTGTCTGGGGTGCGGGGGGTGATGGGAGTTGTAAGCGCGGGTATCATACGGTTTAACGGGCCCGCGGAGCATCGGCGGAGTTCTGGGCGCAGCTGCAATGGCTCTCGGTGTGGCACAGGGCATGAGAGGAGATGAAGTCCCCCCTGGAATGGCGCTGGTCGTGCGCCGCGGAGCATGATGGGAGCTGTAGTCCTGGAAGTGGTTGGAACGAAATGTTTGGGACTCCGGGACGGCTCTTGGGGGACACCTTTGTGTCCGAGCCCCGACTTGAGATCCTCTGGGGGAACGTAAACGGCACGGGAGCCCTTGGGAGAAGCTCGGAGAGCTCCAACCAGGCTCTTTAGGGCGCGGGTTGCGGCCGGAGTTTTAGGCGCGGGACTGTGTTCTGAGGGGCTCTGGGGCCGCGGGGGACGAGAGGAGATGAATTCCCAGAAGTGGCTGTACCGGCCATCTGTGGGGGTGGGAGCACTCAGGGGTTCGGGGGTGCTTATGGGAGTCCCAAATGTGCGCTCAGGGGGCACTGTGGGATCCTGGAGGTTCTGTGGAGGGCGGGACATGATGGGCGTTGTTGTTTTGGCTCCAATTGGGCTCAATCGGCCCGCGGGGCATGATGGGAGTTGTAGACAAAACCAGAAAATGCGGCACCTACCCTAGGCACCCCTCTCGAGGCCCCGGCCTCTGGCGCTGAATGGCTGCAGGCTGTGATGGGTGGGAGCCTCGTCAAATGGGAGGCGGTGGAGGCGGGAGCAGCCAATGCACCCTCTCCTGTCCCTCCCAGTACAGACTAGTCCCTCCCAATACACCTGAGTTCGTTCCCGGTCCCTTTCCAATTCCCCCCAGTCTTCCCCACCTGCTCTCAGTGACTTTGCGATTCCAAACCTAGACACTGGGGCTGCTGGCTTTCCCAGGGAAGGAGCTGGACAAGATGTCCTTCGCCCAGGAGCTGTAATTTGGATTGTCACTTGCCACTGTTCTTCTGAACTCTTCTCTGTTACGCAGATTGGCCCTTAATGAGCTAGTGGCTCTCCAGTAAATGGTCCTGGGAGCAGCCAGGGCAGAGAATGAACTGAGTTTCTCCTCTTGCCATTGTCGGTGCCATGTCTGGGTGTGCAGATGAGTCTCTTATCTCTTGACCTGAGGCAGCCCTGTTTGGAGGCTGCACTCACAGGCACTGCTATTGTGTAACAGATGACACCAGATTCTTGGGATGGCTTTCCAGAAATGCACCATGGTTAGGGGAAAAGCTTTGTTCTTGCCCTTGCAATGGATTTGCTCAGGGCCAGGATCACAGGTTTGTTCCGAAAGCTGTAGATGAATGGGTTTAAGAATGGGTACAGGACTGTATTCAGCAGAGCTACAATTCTGTAGGTGCTCAAGGAAACAGATTCTGCAGGACGTGTGTAGAGAGCAATGCAGCTCCCGTAGGCAATGGATAAGGTGATGAGATGGGAAGAACACGCAGTCAAAGCTTTCTTCCTCCCAGAGGCTGCTGGAAGATGCAGAACACAGAAAAGGATGCAGATGTAAAATGCCAGAGTCAAACACAAGGAACCCAGCACAACACAGGATATGAAGACAGAGTCTATTTTCCAGAGCAGGCTGGTGTCAGAGCAGGACAGTTTGAACAAGGGGGAGTTGTCACAAAAGAAATGGGGGATCTTGGAGCCACAGAAGAACAGCTCAGAGAGGAAGAGCAGCCGGTAGCTCAGCAGGGCAAAGCTGAGGATCCAAGCAGCAACAACCAGGCGGACACAGAGCTGAGGCTTCATGATGGCAGCATAGAGCAAAGGTTGGCAGATGGCAACATAGCGGTCAAAGGACATGACAACGAGCAGCATGAACTCTGTGCAGCCCATAGCAAAATAGAAATAGTTTTGGGCAAAGCAGCTGCTTAGTGAGAGAGTGTTCTGACCAGAACTCAGCATCACAAACAGTTTGATGCTTGTGGAGGATGTAAACCAGATTTCCAGGAAGGCCAGATTGCTGATGAAAAAGTACATGGGGGTTTGCAGGTGGTGATCCACACACACGAGGAAAATGATGGTTGCATTCCCCATCACTGTTGTCAGGTACATGAGCAGAAGGACCAGAGAGAAAAATACCTGCAGCCTTGGATCCAGCTCTGGAAAACCCTCTAGGATGAACTCAGTAACTGCTGTTTCATTTTCTGGTCCCATGCTGAATTCCAGCTCATCCTGCTGAGACAGGAACATGGCAAAAACAAGTGGGAAAATTTCACAGTCTGGACAAACATTTCTATCCTTCCTTCTCTGCTTTTTTCTTTTCCTGCAGTCTTGCTATAGAGCACAGAGATCGTGCTTCAAACAATTCTCACACCCTGACTGTTCTGTTTACCATTTCAGGTAGAGACGCCGGGGTTTATTGTGTTCTTTCTACCTTTTCCAAACACTCCCAAAAAGTTCTTTCACCAGAACAGAGGATTCTAAAGAGTTCTTGGCTATTTCCCCCCTTTCATGGGAAATTCCCAGCTCACTCAGACCTACTGCAAAATCTGTCACACCCATGTGCCAAAAACCTCTCATCTACAGCGCAAACACTAAACTGTGAAATTACATCCAATCTGTACATTGAAGTTCCTTGTTTCTACTTTTCAGTACTTACTTTGGACAGGAGTCCCTGAGGATCTGTTGATTCCAAAATAAGCAATCCCAAGTATCTCTTTTGCAACCCTCTGCTTTCTTCCACAGCTTTTCCCTCTCTGGCTCGTCAGGAAAGAAGTGGGGAGGGCAGAATAGGGACCAATTATAACTTGGTTTTTGAGTGCTCCAAATGAGGACTGGAATTTATTATGGATCCACACAGAGTGTCACAATCTGAGCTGTCTCCTGTCTGCACCAAAATGCACCTGTTCCCATGCAGTCCTTCATTGCCATTGATAGCAAATAACCTAAGTGCAGAGTGAGAGATTTGTAATTTTTGCTTTGTGTGCCAGATGGGAGCACCCAGCCTCCAAATGTTCTCTTGTCTCTACTGGTTACAGAGGGAGCCTCGAGACAACAAATTCTCCTGGGTGCCTGCAGGGAATAGATTAAACTCACTTTTCAAGTCTCAAATGCTGGATTAATTAAGTAATTAAGTTACTCTGTTTTGAAACCAAAATGCACAGCTAAGGAAAGATACATGAGAAAAATATATGCAATAAAGACTGTAATTTCTAATAAAGTCTAAAATAAAGCTATGTCTAAGAAAAAGGTATTTTCCCTTTCAGGTTTTTTGGTTTGCTTTTAGACATGAAGAGCAGAGCAGGTGACTTTGAAAATAAGATTATTTAAAATGCCGGGGAGAAGAGGAGAGGGAGGGTCTGAAGCAGTGAAACAAAGCTCTGTTGATGACAACCAGAGCACCGAAGTCACTGGACCCCTGGGTGGCCCAAGGACTCTCCCATCTCATTGTCCACACAGAGCAGAGCAGAGGCTGGTCTGAGACAGGCCATCAACTTGAAACCAAGTGACTGAGCTCAGTCAAGAGCCCTCAAAAGGAACCAGCTCCAAAATGAACAAAAATTAGTCATCTTCGAAATTAACTGTAGGACTGAAATGTTTGGGAGCTCTCCAGGTGGGGCCTCGGGGCAGCCCTCGAGATGAGCAGATCCTGCTGTGCCCGGGCCGATTCTTGTGCATAAATGCAGTGACCACCAGCCTGGCTGGAGGCTCTGATGCTTCAGAGACTCCTGTAGCGCGGGTATCATACGGTTTAACGGGGCCGTGGAGCATCACGGGAGTTCTGGGCGCAGCTGCAATGGCTCTCGGTGGGGCGAGGGGCATGACGGGAGATGAAGTCCCGGCTGGAATAACGCCGGACTTGCGCCGCGGAGCATGATGGGAGCTGTAGTCCCGAAAGTGGCTCGAACACAATGTTTGGGGGTCCGGGAAGGCACTTGGGGGACACTTTTGCGTCCGAGCCGCGACTTGAGGTCCTCGGTGGAACTTAAATGGTTCGAGAGCCCTTAGGGAGAGCTCGGGGAGCTCTAACCAGGTTCTTAGAGCGCGGGGCACAGCAGGAGTTTTAGGCGCGGGACTGTGTTCTGAGGGGCTCTGGGGCCGCGGGGGATGGGAGGAGATGAATTCCCAGAAGTGGCTATACCGGGCATCTGTGGGGTTGGGATCACTCAAGGGTCCAGGGACGCTTTTGGGGGGTCCCAAATGGGCGCTGAGGGGGCACTGCGGGATCCTGGAAGGTGTGGGGGACACTTATGGAACAGATGGGGGCGGATCCCGGTGTTCTGTGGAGCGTCGGGCATGACGGGAGTTGTTATTCCGGCTCTAATTGGGCTCAATCGGGCCGTGGGGCATGATGGGAGTTGTAGGCAAAAAGGAAAGGCGCCAATCTAGGCACCACCCCCAAAACCGGGTCCCTTGTGCTGATTGGCTGCGGTAGGTGATTTGCGGGAGCCTCGGTAAATGGGATGTGGTGGAGGCGGGAACAGCCCATTCACCCTCCTCCAGCCCCTCCCGGTACTGCCCAGTCCCTCCCAATACACCTGAGTTTATTCCCACTCCCTTCCAGTTCACCTCAATTTCATCCAGAGGATGCCCCAGTGTCCCCAGTCTTCCCTGCAATGTCCCCAGTGTCCCCAGTTTGCCCCAGTATCGCTCCCAGTATGTCCCAGTGTACCTCCACAGTCCATCCCCCTCCACCCAAATTCCCCCTCAGTATTCCTCGTATTCCCAGGTTGTCCCACTCCTCCTCAGTATCACTCCCAGTATGTCCCAGTGTCTCCCACAGCGTTCCCAGTGTTCCCCAGTATGTCCCAGTCCTCCCCAGGGTTTCCAAGGACAGTTTAATTTCTCTCAGTGGCCGTGGCAGCCAAACCCAGCAGTGGGGTCAGTGCAGTGCCCATTGCCACAGCCCCTTGCAGTGTCCCAGTGCAGCTTGGGCTGATGATCCCCCCTCACAGCTGGCGCAGGGCAGCTCTGCAGTGGCTTTGGTGGCACCTGGGGCTGGCACACACCTGAGCAGTGTGTCTGTTTGCAGTGGGGAAACTCAGGAGTTTCAGATTGCTTCAAAAAATCCCCAAAAAGGGAAAACTCCTCTTAGGCTGAGTGCAGCCAGCTCTGCAAGCACAGCAGGTCCCAGGGGAGTGAGGACAGATAGGATGGGGCTGGGCAATGTGGAGCAAGGTTGTCCCCACTGGGTCAGAGCTCCAGGCACAGCTTCTGTGAGCAGGCCAGAGCTGCTGAGGAGAGATCCTGGGTCAATATCAATCACAGAATGCTGCAATCACCTCTGATATAAAGAGAAATAAAATAAAATACATCCTTTAAAATAGCACTGCGTATTTTTTACAAGTTCTTTGAAATCTTTCTCCATTAAGTGGACTAGGAAAACTTTAAAGACCCTCTCAGGGCTTTTGTGTTGTTTACATCAGACTCAGTCCCTGAGAGTGTCTTCAAAAAACTTCTCAAGAACTCAAATTTAAATTTAGACTCCAAATTTTCCTAAAGTTTTAAGGAGTCCTGTTATAAATAGACTCAAAAAGGAGCAATATTTCCAATTTGAATTTATTAATCCATTGCATACAGCATAAGCAAAAGATTCAGCGCTGGGCGACAGGGGAGTCCCCGCTCCACCAACTGCCGCGCGCAGTGCTTCTCAAGTTCCCCTTTTATACTAATCCACTTCCGTAGATGTGTTCTTTTTTCTTGGCGCATGCTCCAGTTGTTGCTAGGGGGTCGTCTTCTACCCTCTGGTGGTCGTCGGATGAAGGCTCGAAGTCTTCCTCGGGCCTGTACTCTTGACCCCGTAGCTCTCATTCTCCTTATATGGGGAATATTTGGCTGATTCCTATTGCTTGGTTAGTTCTCCTTTTGCCTTTCGCATGGTTAGTACTTGCGCAATACATGATTGAATTATAGCAAGCAATGGTAACTTGATATATATTATTTTTACGTTATGTGGTTATCTATTTCTTAATCATATGGTGGACCATGCATCTCTGAATCACAATCATATGGTTAACCAGCCATGTATTTCCCAATCACATGGTGGTCTATTGCGTAACGAACAAGAGGTTCTATCCATCTCAAGTCCCACTAAGGGACATGACTGAGAAGGTGTCCCCAGATTCCAGTTAGAGCAGAACACTGGAGGCAATGATGACAGCTGGGGACAAACAAGGCCAAGGTGTCTCTGGTGCTGAGCAAAGCTGAATGTGTTTGAGGAATGCAAAGGGCCAAGGGCTGAGCCCCAGCCCCTGGCCAGGCAGATGCTGTCCCTCCCTCCTTGCTCAGGCCTCTTGCCGGGATGGGCACTGGCATGTGGGGATGTGCAATGGCAAGGGCAGGAGCATGGGGCGGCCCCTGCCAGGCTGCTGAGCAGGGACAAGGAGGCAATGAGGCCCCAGGCCTGCAAGGGTCACTTGTCTCCTGCTCCTGCCTCAGGCCTAGGCCCAGCAGCCATGGCCAAAGTGCTGCCCAAGTTGGCTCTGGCAGGGCTGTCTTGCAGCTGTTGCACATGCCTGTGCCCTGTGCAGCCCAGGCTGTGCTGCGGTGTCCCTGCCCTTCGCCTCTGTCCCTGCAGGCTGTCGGCATCCCCCGGCTGCCTCACCTGGCTGGCCCCTTCCTTTGCTGACAGCTCTGCCTCCTGCCTGCCTCTGCCTGCCCACACAAAGCCTGGGGCTGATACCAAAAGGGTTCATTCCACTTTTACCCTGCCTGTGAACTTTCAGCACAGGAACAAGACATGCAGGGGCCGCTTTCACAGCAAGGATGGTTAGAAGAAAAGAAGAAGACATCTTGCTCAAGGGTGCAGGGATAGAGAAAACAAGGAGGGAATCTGGGATCTTGAGGTGGGTTTTATGGAAGTGGGTAAATTCTAAGTGGCATTTACTAACTGTTTATAGGCAACACAGTGGTAGAATTACATGTCCAAGTAAGATTAGGATTTATCCCTCACTAGAGCTCAGTCCTGAATATATGACACTCTCTGAAATAGGAAATGAGTGTTCAGGACCCTTATTCTGATATTTCAGAGAGTTGGTGACAGTGGTTCCTCACAGCACCAAGGAGTCAGCTGTGATACTGTGCAAACTCATGGAACAAAGGGTCCATTGTGACACAGCAGAACCCCATGGAACCAAAATCCATTTGGGCACATTGGGGCCACATTGGACCAATGGTCCATTGTGATACTGCGGATCCAAGGAGACCATTGTGACCCTGAGAAACCTCTTGGAACCAAGGGGCCATTGTGACACAGCAAGGCCTGGTGGAACCATGGGTCCATTGTGACACTGCAGAACCTCACAGAACCATTGTGACCATGTTCTACTGCGGGACATCATGAAACAAAGGGTCCATGGTGACACTGCAGAACCAAGGAGACTGCTGCTGGCAGTGTGAGAGCTCATGGAACCACAAGTCCATTGTGACACAGCAAGGCCTGATGGAACCAAGGGTCCTTTTTTAAACTGTGTGGCCTCATGGAACCATGAGCCGTTGTGACACAGAGTGGCCACATAGAGCCAAGGGGCAATTGTGACACTGCGGATCCAAGGAGACCATTGGGACTGAGGAACCTCATGGAACCAAGAGTCCATTGTTCCACTGTGGGGCCCTGTGGAACCAAGGGGAGCACAGTGACATTGTGGGGCCTCATGGAACAATGGAGACTGTTCTGACACTTTGGGACCCACTGGAACCGAGGGGCCATTAGAGCATGGCAGGGCCTGGTGGAATCAAGGGCACTGCAGTGAACACTGTGGGTGTCCATGGGATGAAGGGTCCATTCTGACACTGTGCAACCAAGATACCATTGTGACACTCTGGGGCATCATGGTACCAAAGGTCCATTGTGACACAGCGTGGCCACATGGAACCATGGAGGCCATTTTTACACTTGGAGGCCTTGTGGAACCAAAGGGCCATTGTGGCACTTCAGAGCCTTGTGGAGCCAAGGGGACCATAGTGACACTCTGGGGCTCCATGAAACCAATGGTCTGTTGTGACACTGCAAGGCCTTGTGGGATCATGGAGACCATTGTGACACTAGAAGGCCTCATGCAAGCAAGGAACCATTGTGACACTCTGGAGTCTTGGCAGACCAAGGGGAAGTTGTCACACTGTGTGGCACCATGGAACCAAGGAGGCCATTGTGACACTGCAGGGCCCCATGGAACTAAGGATCCGTGAACATTGCAGGACCCCATGGAACCAGTGGTCCACTGGGACATTGTGGGGCCTCATGGAATCCTGGAGGCCATTCTGACAATTTGATGCCTCATTGAAACAAGGGGCTCTGCAGGGCCTCATGGGTCCAGGAGACCCCTGTGACACTGCAAGTCTTCATGGAAACAAGGGTCCATTGTGACACTGCAGCACCAAGGAGACCCCTGTGACACTGCCAGGCCTCATGGAAGCAAGGGACCATTGTGACACTGGAGCCCCATGGAAACAAGAGGCCAGTGTGACACATCTGGGCCTGATGGAACCAAGGATCCAATATGACACCACCACTGGGACACTGCAGGGCCTCATGGAACAAGGGAACAGGGAACTGGTCTGGTTAGCTTGGTCTGACTGGTCCAACTGCCCTTGGCATGTCGAAGGTCTCTTCTCTTGTACCCCTGAAACCCTGGGGCTCTGGGCTTTCCTTCAATTGGAAAAGAACTGCCCTTCTCATTCAAGCATCCGTGGCCAAAAAAGGATTCCGTCTCCAAAATTCCCAATATTCAGGGATTGTTTCCAGACAAAATCTGCCATTGCCAGCAAGTCTGGCTGACCTGGTCTTCCTGAAATTTCGGTCTCACCTGCCTTCAAACACTGAGGCTCCACCCTTTCCTTCCTATGGAAAAGAACTATGTTTTTGCAAGTGCTCATGGCTAAAATTGGGATTCCACCTGCAAAAGTCCTATATCCATTGATTGCTTCTACACAAAAGCTGCCTGTCCAGCCAGGTCTGGCTGGCCTTGGCCTCCTGAGGGCTGGCTCTCACCTGCCTTCCAAGCACAGGGGCTCCATTCTTTCCTTTCTGTGGAAAAGAACTGGCCTTCTCCTCCAGGGAGAAATGGCTGAAATTGGGATTCCACATTCAAAATTTCCAATATCCAAGAGCTCCTCCAAGACAAAGCTGCCAGGACAGACAGACAGGCCTGGCCTTGGCCTCTGGTGACTGCAGTTCATCAGCTCCTGAAACACTGGGGCTGTGTGGTTTCCTTCCTGTGGGGATCATGGTCACACTGTGGGGCCTCGTGGTACCAAGGCCATCACTGTGGCTCTGCTGGGCCGTATGGTCCCAAGGGGCCAGTGTGAAGCAGCAGGGCTTTGTGGAACCAAGAGGCCATTGCTGCATTTCAGGGCCTCGTGGAACCAAAGATCCGTTGTGATCCTGCAGGGCACCGTGGATCCATGGAGAGCATTGTGGAATTGCAAGGCCCCATGGAATCATGGAGAGCATTGTGACACTGTGGGGCCCCACGGAACCAAAGGGCCACTGTGACCCTGCACGGTCTCATGGAAGCACGGGGCCACACTGCAGAAGCAAGGAGAACATTGTGACACTGCAGGGCCTCATGGAACCAAGGGGAGATGGAACAGGTTTGGCTGGTTTGGCCTTCCAGGGGCCACTGAAAAGGTCCAGCTGATCTTAGAATGCTGAGGGCTGCCTCTCATCAGCCCCTGGAGAACTGGGACTCTGTGCTTTCCTTAATGTGGAAAAGAACCATCTGTCTTCCCAGGTTCTCACAGTCAAAACTGATACTCCCTCTGAAAAATTCCCTATATGCAAGGGAATCCATGACAAAAGCTGCCAGGACAGAGAGCTCTGGCTGGCCTTGGCCTCTGTTGGTCACCTCTCATCTCAAGAAAGGCCTGAGGAAAGTATTTGAACAGGTTTGACTACAGGTTTGAACATCAATGGGTCTCTCATCCTCTAAAAAACTCAGCTGCTCTTCTGATCATATGTGTCTTTTGTTTCCTCAGTGTGTCTTATGCATGAAATATTATTTTCAGGTTCATAATATTATTCTTTTCACTCTACCAGTGTTATCTGACACAAAACACCTCCTCTAAATATGGATCCTGGTCACTGTACAAGCAAACACAAGAAAGAATCCAGCAGGAATGATTTGTCCCTGCTCTCATCTGTCCCATCTCCTCTGGAGCTGGAGGTGCAGCCCCAGCACTTGGCAGGGCTCAAGGGCTCACAAGCTCAGCTCCCACCCAGAGAACTTGCAGACCCTGGGCTGCTCTTCTTGGCCCCTGCAGGCTCAGCCAGGATGAGATGGACACTGATGGTTTCTGGGCCAGGCTCTCTGAGCCCAGCCCAGCTCCCTGCAAGCTCTGTCAGCTGCCCTGAGCTCTGGGCAGCACCAAGGGTCTCTCCCCAGCCCAGCCCAGCCAGCTCTGGCCCCACAGCTCTGCTCAGGCCAGGCTGCTCTGGGCACTGCCCCATGGCCTCAGGCCCTGGCAAAGGCACAGCAGCAGCTGCAGCTGCCACAGGACTCAGCCCCAGCATGGGGGAACATGCCTGGCCAAAGGAAAGGAGGCTCCCTGGGTGCCCTGCTCTCCTCTGCAGGAGATGCTGAGAGCTCTGCAGCCCCTGCTGCCATCCCATCTGCCCAGGGCAGCACAAGAGCCCCGGCCTTGGGGCCCTCAAGAGCTGCTCCTGCTTCAGGCCCAGGGCCCATCCCAAAGCTGGGGCAGCCACAAAGCTGTGCCCATTTCTGTTCATTCCTGCTCTGATCAGGATAGATCCTCAGCACCTTGGAGGTTGGTGATGAAGTTTACTTTTCCAGAGGCCTCTTCTTTGTTGAGCTCTTCAGTTCAGGAATTCAGAGGCAAATGCTCATAAATATTTGTTCAAAACACCCAAACAAGACAAGCCCATGGGAATAATTCAAATCTTCTGTTCTTCTGTGGTTAATTAGACAGATTTCAGAAGTGTATTCAAACTGAATCTATAATATTGAAAACAATGAAGACAGAATTGTTTAGTCCTGTTTAGTTTTCTTTTCCTTTTTCTAGATTGCTATCAGAAATCCCCAGTTGATATTGATCCCCAGCCCCTCCTCATGCAGTCTGAACAGATATGAAAATCAAGACTCTTCATGGCTGACAATCAATCATACTTTGTTCCTACCCCCTCCCCACCATTTCCCCCATCCAACCCCTGGCACTGAGAGCAGCTGAGGAATGGAGTCACATCCAGGGGTGTCCCCAGGGCTCAGGATTGGGGCCAGGGCAGTGAAATCTCTTTATTGCTGATCTGGACGAGGCCATCGAGGGCACCCTCAGTCAGTTCCCAGGTGAGGCCAAGCTGGGTGGCAGTGTGGCTGTGCTGGAGGGCAGGAAGCTCTGCAGAGGGATCTGGCCAGGCTGGAGCCATGGGCCCAGGACAATGGGATGAGGTTCACCAAGGCCAAGGGCCACATCCTGCCCTGGGCTCGCAACCATTCCAAATCCCTGGCTGTGCCCTGCCCCTGATCCCCATAGCCTGTCCTGTTTCTTTCATCCCTGCATTTCCAGGGACTCTCTGGGACAAGGGAACTCTGCTCTGGGGATGGAGGGAGGTGCAAGTGCCACCACTGGAGTTGTAACCAAAACTCACCAGGTTTGTGTCCTTTGGGGGTCAGGAACTGGTGGGACTCAAATGCACAGGAAGTTTCTCTTCATGGCCAACATAAAAAATGTAAACCTGATACAATTTAAGACACGTTTGACCACTTTCTCAGCAATGTGAGACATCCCAGCAACATCTGACATGTCCACCATTCACAAAGGGATTTTTGTACAAAACCAATTTTAGACAAAGATGATTCTGCCACAGTTATGAACACAGTTAAGTTTCTGTATCAGGATTCTCTGGGTGAAGTGGGATAAAACAGCCTGAATAATTCCCAATTTTTTAAGCTGTCAGTGGTGGTTGGAGAAGGGGCTCAGGCTGCTTTTGGTGTTGAGGAAATGCTGAAACCAGCCTGACTCATTTCAACTCCTCCTGTCTTGGCTGATCTCCCCTCTTTCCCCTTCCACCCATTGGCTTTTCTCTCCCCCCAGGCCCCCCGGTGAAGAGCCTGGCTCTGTGTTCTCCAACCCCTCCTGGCTGGCCCTGCCAGGCTGGGATGAGGAGCCCCTCAGCCTTCCCTGCTCTGGGCTGGACAAGCCCAGCTCCCTCAGCCTCTGCTTACAGCCCAAGGGCTCCAGCCCCACCTTGGAGGCCCTTCCCAGGTCCTGCTCCACCTGCCAGACATCTTTCCTACCCTGGGGAGCCAAACCAGGCCCCAGTGACCTGGATAATCCACGTTCTTGATGTCCTGGTGACACAGCCCAGCCCCTTGTCCCCGTGTGAGGTTCTGGGAATTGATCTTGTGGAACATCCTTAGGGGAGGCTGCTGCTCCATGTGGACCAGGGGGATACCAGGGACAGAGACCCTTCTGGGCATGAACAGCTTTGAACTTCTGGGGGGAAACTGTGAGGGGGGGCTGGGGCAGAGTGACCAACCCAGTGACCTCACAGAGCCCTCCTGTGATGTCACAGCCTGCTCTGTGATGTCATAGCTTATTCTCTCATATCACTATGTTGGTCTTTGATGCCACAACCCACTCTGTGATGTCATAACCCACTCTGTGACCTCATGTCACCAGATGATAAATTGTCTACACCAGGTGAACACACACAATGTTGGTTCTCCAAAACCCCAGGCCTGTGGAAACCACACAATGCCCATTGTGTGAGAAGGGGAACTGAAATTCACCAGCCTCAGTGTCCTGCCAGCTCAGCCAGGCCCACTGGAACATTGGGGTCCACGAGCACCAGGAACCACCAGAGAGACCCGCAGGACAGGAGAATGCATGGGTAAAGGGGAGGGGAAATATATTATTGATTTTGGGGAAATGATTATCAGATGTGTGTTTAGTCCAGGACAATCAATGAATATGTATGGAAAATACAGAATATAAACAGAAACTTTCCTGTGCTCAGCATGCACAGCTTTGGGAGGAGCTCTCCCCCTGTGCATCTGGCCAAAAAAAGAATGCTGCTTCTTAATGCTGCATTGGGGTTATGGAGTTTTATTATTTTGCCAAATTTTTGGTAACACTCCCAATCCCAAGGAAAGCTCAGTCTCCTGCTGTTCACAAACAGAGAAGGGCTGGGAGGAGATGTGGTGGTTGGAGGCTGCCTTGGGCAAAGTCACCATGAAATAACAGAGTTTCCAATATTCTATGAAAGAAAGAGGGGCTGCAACAAAACTTCATCACTGGAATTACAGAGGGTAGACGTTGGCTTATTCACGGTGCAGATTTGAAGAGTACCAAATCAGATATTGACTTTTTAAGGGAAACAGTTTTTAAAAACACAGGTATCCAGGAATGATGGACACACCTCAGGAAAGAAAACTTGAGGGAGAAGGAGCAGCATCTGTGCTAAAGTTGAGCCAGCTAATTATTGTCCTGGCTGGGCATGGAGCTTTTGTGGGAACTGAGGGGAAAAAAAGAGTGTGTCACCATTGGAAAGAAGATCAGGCATCTCAGGAAGTGTTTAAGGATGTTGTTAGGTCATGCAGAAAGAAAAGTAGAGTGGTAAAAGGTCAATTAAAACATAACCCAGGCACTTGTGTTAAAAATACTGAAAAATGTTTTAAAACGAACCTAATAGCAAAATGAGCGATAATTAGAACATCTACTCTTTATTTGAGGCAGTGGGGAATACAATAGGTAAGATAAGGAAAAGCTGAGCCTGCTTAACACCTTCTTTGCCCCAATTTTCAAGAATAACACAGGTTGTCCTCAGGACAAGTGTTCTCCTGGGCTGGTAGTTCAGCACAGGGAGCAGAACAGCCCCCCTGTAATCCAGGAGGAAGCAGCTGGGGACCTGCTGAGCCATTCCGATGCTCACAGGTGTCTCTGGGAGCAGATGGGATCCATCCCAGGGGGATGAGGGAGCTGGTGGATGAGCTCCCCAAGCTGCTCTCCATCATTCACCATCAGTGCTGGCTCAGCAGGGAGGTCCCAGAGACTGGAGGTGCCAATGTGAGCCCATCCCCAAGAAGGGCTGGAAGGAGGAGCTGGGCAACTCCAGGCCTGTCAGCCTGACCTGGGTGCCCGGCAAGGTTATGGAACCTTGAGTGCCATCCCAGAGCACCCACAGGATGGTCGCAGGATCAGAGCCAGCCAACGTGGATTTCAATATCTGCACTGATGATCTGCATGAGGGGACTGAGTCCAGCATCAGCAAATCTGCAGATGACACCAAGCTGGGTGTGAGTGTGGATCTGCTGGAGGGTAGGAAGGCTCCGCAGAGGGCCCTGGACAGGCTGGATCCAGGGCCCAAATCTAACAAGGTGAGGTTGAACAAGACTAAGTGCCGATCCTGCACTTTGGCCACAACAACCCCTGCAGTGCTACAGGCTGGGGACAGAGTCGCTGGACAGCGGCCAGGCAGAAAGGGACCGGGGGCACTGGTGGACAGCAGGCTGGAAATGAGGCAGCAGTTTGCCCAGGTGGGCAAGAAGGCCAATGGCTGCTGGCCTGGATCAGGAATGGTGTGGCCAGCAGGAGCAGGGCAGGGATTCTTCCCCTGCACTCGGCACTGGTGAGACCACACCTCGAGTGCTGTGTCCAGTTCAGGGCCCCCAATTTAGGAAGGCCATGGAGGGGCTGGAGCGTTTCCAGAGAAGGGCAACAGGGCTGGTGAGAGGTCTGGAACACAAGTCCTGTGAGGAGAGCCTGAGAGAGCTGGGGTTGTTTATCCTGGAGAAGAGGAGGCTCACAGAGACAAGGCGGTGTTAGGGCACAGGTTGGACTTGATGATCTCCAAGGTCTTTTCCAACCTGGATGATTCTGTGATTCTCTGGAACCACCCTTGGAGCAGAGTCAGGAGGAGCCCTAGGCCTCCTCTGCAGAAGCTCCAGCAGCCCAGGTCCCTCAGCTTCTCCTGCCAGCCTCAAAGCCCATCCTGTCAGTCCTGCAGAGCCTCTGCAGCCCCTCCTCAGTGCCCAGAACAGGGAGCCCCAGAGCCAGACACAGCAGCCCATATGTGCCCCCCTGGCCTGGGATGCCTCTGGCAAGGGAGCAGCATCAGGCAGTGCAGGAGCCTGCAGACAATTCCTGCAGCACTTGTAGGATGATCCTGCTGCCCAAGGGACGTTCCCATGGTGCCAAGACAGGAACTGCAATGGGGAGTGGGGCCAGAGAAGAAAGGGCAAGAAGGGATGGGCTGTTTGCAGGGCGGGGACTGGGATGGGCCATAGGAAGAAATCTGGATCAGAGAAGAGTAAAAAAAGCAAAGGTGAAGCCAAAGAAATGCTCAGGGCAGTTTGGGGGTGGCTGCCAGGCAGCCCTGGCTCTGAGCAACAGCGTCTGCAGAGGGACAGGAAACTCCCAGCTCACGGGAACAAACTTTCTGGCTGACTGCAGATGCCAATGCAAACCTGAGTGGTTTCCCTGGTGTCTCCCAGCCCTTACTGGCCCCAGGGACTGATGGCATTTGTCTCCCTCAGGTTCATGTCCCCACACCAACAGCATGGGGGTGCTCCCCCTGCTCTGTGCAATGCAAACAGGGACTCCTGAGCCAGTGCTGCCGTGTCTGTGCCTGCAAGGATGGGGCACCTGTGTGAGCTGGGGGAGAGGCCAGGGCTGCAGAGGGGGGATGTTGTTGGCTGCTGCATAAGGACGCTCTGGGACGCTGCCCTGGGCTGTGCAGCGCACTGGGGATGGATCAGCCCCTGCCCTGCTGCTCCTTCCCGTCTGCCCCAGGGCCCTTGCAGAGCCCCAGCCATGCTGTTTGCCCCCAGCCTGCCCACGGCCAGCCTGGGGCTGCTCACGGGGCTTTTCTGTGCTGAGCATTGGCCAGGGCGTGTTCTTGAGAGAGCCTGGGCAAGGAGCCTGGAGCCCTCAGGGCCTGGGCTGAGGCGTCAGCGCTGCCCCAGCAGTGCCCATGGCCTGTCCCTGCTGCAGCCCCGGCACTGCCACCCCCAGGGCTGTGCCCGGCCCCGAGAGCACTCAGGCCCTGCAGCAACACCAGGGCCACCAGGGCAGCGGGGCAGGGCCACGGTAGCAGCACTGGCAACACCAAGTGCTGCTGCTGCTGCTGGGTGCTGCTGCTGTGCCAGCACTGCTCTGCCCCAGCTCTGCACACAGACATTGCTGCTGCAGCTCCAGAGAAGGCAATATAAGGGGAATCTCCCTTGAAAATTTTGCTGAGAGATCCCTTATTTCATTTGAAGCCATTGAGAACAAAGGTCCCGTTGACACAGTCTGGCGCGACAGGGAAGGTGGAGAGAAACAAAACTAGAAATGGCAGAACCTATGGCCTTGGTTTAGGGTGAATATTAAAAAATTGAAACAGATGGGAAAATAAGCAATCCAACAAATGTGCCAAATATGACTTTTATTACAAGAGATACGCAGAAATTGGCAACCAGTTTAATGTTTTCTAAATTTTTTAGTCATCAGTCTCCCCACTGCAGCCTTGAGCTCCTGGTTCCTCAGGCTGTAGATGAGAGGGTTCAGGGCTGGAGGCATCACCGAGTACAGAACTGACACTGACAGATCCAGGGATGGGGAAGAACTGGAGGAGGGTTTCAGGTAGGTAAAAAAGGCAGTGCTGACAAACAGGGAGACCATGGCCAGGTGTGGGAAGCAGGTGGAAAAGGCTGTGTGCCGTCCCTGCTCAGAAGGGATCCTCAGCACAGCCCTGAAGATCTGCACATAAGAGAAAACAATGAACACAAAACAGCCAAAAGTTAAAGCGGCAGCAACCAATGAAATCCAAATTTTTCTGATGGTGGAGTGTGAGCAGGAGAGCTTGAGGAGCTGGGGCACCTCACAGAAGAACTGGCCCAGGGCATTGCCATGGCACAGGGGCAGGGAAAATGTATTGGCCATGTGCAGCAGAGCAGAGAGAAAGGCACTGGCCCAGGCAGCTGCTGCCATGTGGGCACAAGCTCTGCTGCCCAGGAGGGTCCCGTAGTGCAGGGATTTGCAGATGGACACATAGCGGTCGTAGCACATGACGGTCAGAAGGGAAAATTCTGTTGCAATGAAGAAGATAAAGAAAAAGAGCTGTGCAGCACATCCTGAGTAGGAGATGGTGCTGGTGTCCCAGAGGGAATTGTGCATGGCTTTGGGGACAGTGGTGCAGATCATGCCCAGGTCGCTGAGGGCCAGGTTGAGCAGGAAGAAGAACATGGGCATGTGCAGGTGGTGGCCACAGGCTACGGCGCTGATGATGAGGCCATTGCCCAGGAGGGCAGCCAGGGAGATGGCCAGCAAGAGGCAGAAGTGCAGGAGCTGCAGCTGCGGCGTGTCTGCCAATGCCAGCAGGAGGAAGGGCCTGATGGAGCTGCTGTTGGACATTTGCTGTGGCTACAGATGGGGATCTCTTCATGGACAAAAGGACAGTGAAGGGTTAGAGGAGATATTTGTAACCAAAATCAAAGCCATTTTCTATACACCCTCCTCTGTAACACACATGAATTATTTTAATTATTAATTAACAGGCTTCTGTCACAGACATCTTTTCATTAAAATCCTTTCTTTAGGATTTTCCCCCTTCTGAGAAACTGTGGCCTCAGCAACAAAATGTGAATAATGGTTATCTGCTGCTGTGGAATGCAACAGGTGGATGCGTGATTGGTCTTGGGCGAATGTTTGGATTTATTGACCACTCATGGCAGAGCTGGATCTCACTTTCTGCTGAGACACAGCCCTTTGTTTATTCATTTCTTTTCTATTCTTAGCTTAGCTAGCTTCTGAGAACTTTTTCTTCTATTTCTTTTAGCATAGTTATAATGTAGTATATATATAATAAAATAATAAATCAAGCCTTCTAAACATGAGGTCAACATTCTTGTCTCTCTCTTCATCCTGAAAACCCTTGCAAGCTCTGTAACAGGCTTCTGTGTTTAAGAGTTCTGAGGTTTTTCTGATTGAGCTCCCCCCATTTGTCTCCTGGTATTGCTGGATATCAGAAACCCTCTACATTGTTTCTGCACTCAGGGAGAACAGAGAAAGTTCTGTGAGACAAAATAATGAGAGGACATGGTCTCTCATTCTGACCTATTCAGAGTTTCTCTGGGCTTTAACCTTTCTCTGGTGGAGAGTGATCATCTTCCCATGTTTTCCCTAAAATGTCACCAGGTACTGCTGAGAAGAGATGGATCCACCACAGCCCAGCTCCACATTTGTAGCCAAGGACTCACATTGCTCATTTCACCAACCCAGCAGCATTTTCAGTGTCACAATACCTCTGCCTCTCCCCAGCAATCTTATAACTCAGAGATGCTCCAGGACAGGTTTGCATCCTGGATTGGAGCTTCCAGCTTGGACTGAAATCTCAGAGACTCCCAAGTGTCCTTATGATGGCATTGGATGAAGGGAGATGCAGCTCCTTCCCTGACTGCCCTGACAGCATTGCCCAGAGCCGGGCACTGGAGACAGCGTCACTCTGAGCCAGCTGTGGCCCCTCCAGAGCCCCCAGGGCCGGGCAGCTGCTCCCAGCCCTGTGCTCTGCAGAGGGAACTGGGCCCGGGGCTGCAGAGCTGCCCCACGGCTCTGCTGCAGCTCTGCCTGCACAGGAGGGGCTGCACGCCTTGGATCCCCGGCCCTGAGGGCAGAGGCTGGGCTGGGGCACAGGAGGGAGGGGGCTTGTTCAGAGGGAGGGGCTGCACTGGAGGGGATCCTGTGGGCTTCTCTAAACTCTCCCTGCCACAGCATTGCTGGGTTTTGTTTTCTCTCATTGCCCAATCTTCTCTCTGCTTCCTGGAGATTTCCCTCCTGCAGGTATTTCCCTGTGCCTGATCTCTCCCTGACAGAACTCACAGACCCCAAATCACTGTGCCCTCTCCTTGGCCCTACAGAACCCTGCCTGTTTGCAGGGCACTGGCTGGGGCAGGTTCTGTTTGCAGATGGGACAAAGGACAGCTCAGACTGAGCCTGATGGCTCCAGCAAAGATGATTCTGGTGCTGTCCATGGGCAGAGTGGCTTCAAGCACATTAGGGATCTCCTGTGAATCTACGGAACACTAAAATAACAGTTCCAATGTCTCAGAAACTTTTAAAATTTCATAATTAATAATTCATAACCAATCTTTAATATTAATGCCCCCGCTCCCTGTTCTCCAATATTAGGAAACTGAATACAAAGTCTTTGGATATGTCCTAATTTTTAAGGAAATCCTTGTATTGGAAATATTTTATGACTGAAAAGCATTCCTCAGCATGTCAAAACTTCATGAGCATTTCACCTCCCCTGCACCAGAAATATTCAGAGATTTACTCACAGAGTCTGGAGGCATTGGGATGTTCCAGCTTTAGGAGATGGCTCCAGGAGCTGCAGCTGCATTGTCCTGAAGTCAGAGGTTCCTGTGCCAAGGGCTGGCAGTGATTCTGCCCCGGGACTTCTCAGCACCTTCCCAGCCCTGACTGATTGAAGCTCTCTGTGCCTCTGTGCTGTGCCCGGGGTGGCTGCAGGCAGTGCCCAAGACCTGCTGGGCTGGTAGAGCAGCTGCTCCTCAGCAGAAATGTCTTTTTGAAGCTCTTCTTGGTTTGCCAGGAGCTGCCTCTGTGCCAGGAGCCCAGCCCAACTCAGCAGCACAGACACAGCACAAGGACTTTAATGACCCTCTCGGGGCTTTGGTGTTGTTTACATCAGAACCAGTCCCTCAGAGTGTCTTCAAAAAACTACTCAAGTACTCAAAATTAAATTGAAACTCTGAAGTTTCTTGAATTTTTTTTGGGTCCCACTGAGGAACACAACTCAAAAAGTGTCCCCAGGTTCCAGTTAGAGCAGAACACTGGAGGCAGTGATGACAGCTGGGGACACACAAGGCAAAGGTGTCTCTGGTGCTGAGCAAAGCTGGATGTGTTTGAGGAATGCCAAGGGCCAAGGCCTGAGCCCCGGCCCCTGGCCAGGCAGATGCTGTCCCTCCCTCCTTGCTCAGGGCTCTTGCTGGGCTGGGCACTGGCATGTGGGGATGTGCAATGGCAAGGGCAGGAGCATGGGGCGGCCCCTGCCAGGCTGCTGAGCAGGGACAAGGAGGCAATGAGGCCCCAGGCCTGCAAGGGTCACTTGTCTCCTGCTCCTGCCTCAGGCCCAGGCCCAGCAGCCATGGCCAAAGTGCTGCCCAAGTTGGCTCTGGCAGGGCTGTCTTGCAGCTGCTGCACATGCCTGTGCCCTGTGCAGCCCAGGCTGTGCTGCGGTGTCCCTGCCCTTCGCCTCTGTCCCTGCAGGCTGTCGGCATCCCCCAGCTGCCCCACCTGGCTGGCCCCTTCCTTTGCTGACAGCTCTGCCTCCTGCCTGCCTCTGCCTGCCCACACAAAGCATTGGGCTGACCCAGGCTCCTTCTGGGGGCCATGTTGCATCACAGCCCTGCCCTGGGAGGGAAATTCCTTTCTCTTTGGGTCCTGTCTGGCCCTCCCTACCTGCCCTTTGCATTAATTCTTTCTCTGTGTGTTCTCTACTATGTCAAAAGGAGCCACCATCTCTGAAACCACCGTTCAGTCCCTCCAAGGATTCTTCTCTGCTGTCCTCAGTCTCCACCCCACTGAGCACAGAGCCCCTTTGTCCCTATATTGTGCTCATGTGCTTGAGGCCTCAAAACCCCACCTTGGGAGATCTCTGGGCCCTCTCCAAGGTTTTGGCAAATGAAAACATTCTGCTCATAGTCTAAGAAAATCACCTCAGGACAAGACCAGTCAGACCTTTGTGTCCTGGCTACTTTTGCCTTGGAGCAATGCTTGGATAGATGGGTTTTTTTAGGCCGAATTTCAGTTTTGCCCATGGGCACTTCGATGTGAACAATGATTCTCTTCCATTGGAAGGAAAACAGAGGCCCAGTGTTTCAGGGGCAGATGAGCAGCAGCCATCAAGGGCCAAGGCAAGCCAGGACTTTCTGGAATTGCAGCTTATGCCTGAGAGAAATCCCTGGATACACATAATTTGGGAGATAGAATACAAGTTTTGGCCACTGGTCCCTTGATGAAAAGGCCGTTTCTTTTCCATCTGAAGGAAAGCAGAGAGCCCCAGGGTTTGATGGTAGATGAGAAGCAGCCCCTGGGAGGCCAAGCCAGCCAAACTCGTCTCTCCTGGCAGCTTTTGCTTGGGACCTATCCTTGGATATATGAAATTTAGGGGCCAGATCTCAAATTTGGCCATGGCCCCTGGACGAGGAGACTGTTCTATTTCCATCACAAGGAAGGCAGAAAGCCCCAGTGTTTCAGGGGTAGATTACAAGTGGCCATCAGAGCCCACAGCGCCAGCCAGAGCTGGCAGGTTTTGTCTGGGAGAAACTCTTCATATAGTGAATATTTTAGGAGGAGTAGCAATTTTGGCCATGGAGGAATAAGAAGATTCTTTTCCATAGGAAGGAAAGCACAGAACCCCAGTGCTTCAGGGGCTGATGAACTGCAGACAGCAGAGACCGAGGCCAGCCAGACCTGTCTGTAATGGAAGCTTTTGTGTAGGGGCAATAATTGGATATCGGACTTCTGGTGGTAGAAACCCAATTTCAACCATGGGCACCTGGTGAAGGATGGTTCTTTTCCCTTAGGATGGAAAGGGCAGAGCCCCAGTGTTTCAAGGCAGAATTCAGGCAACCACCTGAAGCCAAGGCCAGCCAGACCTGTCTGTACTGGGAGATCTTGTCTGGGAGAAAAAACCCTTGAATGCAGGAATGTTGGAGGACAAGTACCAGTTTTGGTCATGGGTGCTTGTGCAGAAGGGATATTTCTTTTCTTCCACAGGAAGGAAAGCACAGAGCCCCAGTGTCTGAAGGCAGGTGAGACCCAGCCCTCAGGAAGACAAGGTCAGCCAGACGGGTTGTAATGGCAGCTATTATGTGGGAGAAATCCCTGGATATTGGGAATTTTGGAGGGGGAATCCCATTTTGGCCATGGATGCTTGAATGAGAAGAGCAGTTCTTTCCCATTTGAAGGAAAGCCCAGAGCCCCAGGGTTTCAGGGGTACAAGAGAAGAGACCCTCGACATGTCATGGGCAGTTGGACCAGTCAGGCCAAGCCAACCAGACCTGTTCCCTATTTTCTTGTTTCCATGGGGCCCTGCAGTGTCACAGTGGTGGTGTCATACTGGATCCTTGGTTGCATCAGGCCCAGATGTGTCACACTGGCCTCTTGTTTCCATGGGGCTCCACAGTGTCACAATTGTCCCTGGCTTCCATGAGGCCTGGCAGTGTCACAGGGGTCTCCTTGGTGCCTCAGTGTCACAATGGACCCTTGGTTCCATGGGGACTCACAATGTCAGAAGAGTCTCCTTGGTTCCATGAGGCCCTGCAAAGCCCCTTGATTCAACGAGGCCTCCAAGTGTCATCACGGCCTCCAGGATTCCATGAGGCCCCACAATGTCCCAATGGACCTTTGGTTCCATGGGGTCCTGCACTGTTTCATGGATCCTTAGTTCCATGGGACCCTGGAGTGTCACAATGGCCTCCTTGGTTCCATGTTGCCACACAGTGTGACAACTGCCCCTTGGCCTGCTAAGACCCCACAGTGTCACAATGGTTCCTTGCTTCCATAAGGCCTTGCAGTGTCACAACAGACCATTGGTTTCATGGAGACCCCTAGTGTCATTGTGATCCCTTTGGCTCCACAAGTGTCTGAAGTGCCACGATCGCCCTTTGGTTTCTCAAGGCCACCAAGTGTAAAAATGGCCTCCATGGTTCCATGAGATTCTGCTCTATCCCAATGGCTCATGGTTCCATGAGGCCACAGAGTTTAACAAGGGACCCTTGTGTGGGGGATTTTATTAAGAGTTGGTTAGCTGAGAAAGGCCATACTGACATAATGCCACTGGTTAAGCTGAAAGAGGGAGTTCAGCAGTCTCTGATTCAGTGACTGCTGACAGGCAAGAATGCCAGATGGCCTTGCTGCAACATGAGGAAAGGGAGGTGAGAGTAGTCCTGAATATCTGCAGAATGTAACAGAAGAATAAGCACAAGAATGTAGAAGTAGGTGTAGTTGCTGATATGTAACTAACCAATCCTGAGCTCAACTTTTGCAATATGTATGAAGCTTATTAAGAACTATATTTAACCCGCCGTATTCGATCAATAAATTGGACTTGGATGAACCAACTGGTGTCTGGGTCTCCTTCTTCCGACAAATGGTGGAGAATGCGGGCAAAGGCACTCTGAACGTTCGCTCTCTTGGATTATAAATTCGCCATGGTCGGGGAAGTTGGGTGAGAGTCCTTGCAGCCGGGACGGTGCTTAATTTTAAAAGCACCCTTGAGGATCACAAATGGTATCTCAAGTCTCTACGTGTCGCCGGAGCCTGAAGGGCTGCAACAGCGCGCGCTGATATATAGGTATGGATAGGCAAGCGACATACGACCTCTTCTCCTCATATTTAGAAAGGTGAGGAGTAAAAGGGGTAGATTTAAAAAAGGAATTACCCGGGTTATTAGCTTATGGTTATTCTAAAGGGATTTTTGCTAACCCACATACAGTTCATGAGATAGTAGAGTGGAAAAGGTTTGGGGATATCCTGTGGGATGCAGTGTTAGATGATGATAAGTCAGCAAAGAAATTTGGCAAGTTATGGCAGGTGGTGTATAATACGTTGCTTCAGCAGGTTTCTGAGAGAAAGGCAGCAGAAAGGGCAACAGAAGCTTATAAGAAGAATATAGGGTATGGTCGTGAGGATGATCCCCTGGCACCTTCTGTAACTCAGATACTTATGCCTAAGAGTCCCCAGCAGAGTGGTGTGCAGGATTTTCCTATAAATAGTGTGGAACCGTCTGCACCTTTACTGTTGGGGGAGGAGGGCAGGTTGGATGGTGGAGGTAAGAGCTCGCCTCCGCCGCCAGCTTCAGGCAGGTTGGATGGTGGGGGTGGGAGCAAGCCAGCTTCACCTCCGTCTCCAGCTTTGCCTCCGCCGCTTCCCCCGCGAGAGTCGGCTTTGGTGGGGGGGTCGCTTCCCCCGCACGAGCCGGCTCCGGTTTCACCTTCGGCTTTGGTGGGGGGGGGGCCGCTTCCCCCGCGCGAGCCAGCTCCGGTTTCACCGGCTTTGCCTCCGCTGCTTCCCCAGAATGAGTCAGCTCCGGCGGGGGAGGGGCCGATTCCCCCGCCGGAAACCTCGGTCTCGGTACCGAACTGCCAGCAGCATAGCACCCTTAAAAAGTCAGATCCTATCACGGGGGCACGCAGTGACCTATGGGGGGAGATGGCTAAGCAGAGAAGGGAAGCTTGGGCTGCTGTGGCAAAAGAAGTAATGCAAATGGGGGATGGCGAGGCAATGGAAGTAGCCTCTAGTCCTGCATGTCCGGTTACATACACACCACAGTATGATGCACAGGGGAACCTTACACATAATATAGCGGAATATACTCCCTTAGATTGGAAGATGTTAGCTCAATTACGTTCTACGGTTAGTTAGTTTGGAGTAAAAAGTGAACCTGTTAGGCAAATGCAAGAGTGTTAGCTACTTTAGGGGCAAATTGGACTATTGAGGAAGCTTTAGAGCAAATGGCATTAATGCCAACAGCTTCACAGGCATTTATAGCAGAAACTTTAAAGGAATTAGGATTAGGGTTACAAAAGCAAGCAGAGTCTACTCAAAATCAGGTGTTAGCTGCTCAGAATCAGGTGTTAGCTGCTCTTGCTCCTCTCCGAAGCGGCTCACTGGCGGACACGCAGAGCTCGAGACCGTTCATCAAGTGTTACCGATGCGGCAATGAGGGACATACGCGCCCAGACACAAGTAGCTGCCGTGACATCGGAGACACCAGCTGCCGACGCAACATCGCTGTCACCTCCTGTCTGCAACCGCAACAGCAGGGAGCCTTGGTTTGGATTTATCAGCAGCAGTAGACGTCACACTAATGACGAACCGGCCTGAGAGGATACAAACTGGAGTAAAGGGTTCTCTTATATTAAATGGATAAAGATGTGGAGCATTGTTATTAGGACGTTCTTCAATAACTATGCTGGGATTATTTGTATTGCCTGGTGTTATCGATGCGGATTATACAGGGGAAATACAAATTATGGTTTACACCCTTTATCCTCCTATTAAAATAACAAAAGGACAACGCATTGCACAATTAATACCACTATCACAAATGACATCTGGTATACCATCATTTACTGGACAAACGCGGGATGAAAAGGGTTTTGGCTCTACTGGTGTTACACTTTTAACTGTGGATTTACAAAATAGACCAAAACAAAAGGTGGAAATTACCCATGGACATCAAAGCATAACCCTTTATGGATTATTGGATACAGGAGCAGATACCAGCATTATTTCTCCAGAAGCATGGCCACAACATTGGCCTCTATTCCCATCATCAAATATGCTCACCGGAGTAGGAGGATTTACATTAGCAAGTAGATCACCACTTTTGTTAGTGTGTATTGATGATCAACAAGTATCTGCTGTGTTTTCAGTTGTTCAATTACCTCCTACAGTTTCTTGTTTAATTGGAAGGGACATTTTAACACAATTGGGAGTGGTGTTAACTAATCATCACCCTTTGGGGTAATTGCCATTGCTTGGACTTTCCCCATTCCACTCACCTGGAAAACGGACACACCGGTGATGGTTAAGCAATGGCCATTAAAAGGGGAGAGTCTTATGCATGCCCATGAATTGGTAAAGGAACAATATTCACAGGGACACTTACGACTTTCTACGAGCCCTTGGAATACACCTATTTTTGTTATCAAGAAGAAATCAGGGAAATATCGTTTGATACATGATTTACGGGCTGTAAATGAACAAATGGAACCAATGGGGGCCTTACAGCCTGGTCTTCCAAATCCAGCTATGATCCCAGAACACTGGCCACTTTTAATTATTGATCTAAAGGATTTTTTTTCACTATTGGGCTGCATCCTGATGATATGAAGAGATTTGCTTTTACTTTACCGGCAATAAATCGTGGAGAGCCAGATAAAAGATTTGAATGGACGACTCTTCCGCAAGGCATGCGGAATTCCCCGATGTTGTGTCAGCTTTATGTTGATGCTGCATTACAGCCACTACATCGTAAGTGGCCAGCAACTATAATATATCATTACATGGACGATATTTTGTTTGCACAGCAACAACCATTCTCCTCTCTGCAGATTGACAGTATTAGAGATACTCTTTCAGCATATTCGCTTGTTATTGCTGCTGAGAAAATTCAGACCACCACACCATGGAAATATCTGAGATGGACTTTAACGGATCAAAAAGTAATACCTCAAAAATTGGAATTACAATTGGACATTAAAACTTTGCATGATGCACAGAAGTTGCTGGGAGATTTACAGTGGTTAAAACCTATTGTGGGAATATCAAATCATTTATTAGAAACCCTACGGCCTTTGTTAAAGGGTATTGATCCTACTACTCCTGTACACCTGACAAAGGAGCACCACCTTGCCTTGCAACAAATTAGTAATTGTGTACAACAGGGACATGTGTCTCGTCGACAACTCGACTGCCCTATTGACCTTACTATTTGGAATAGTCCTTGCCATTTGCTTGGTGCTCTCTCTCAACAACAGGAGAAAACGGGGGAGATACAAGTTCTGGAATGGTTGTCACCATCACTACAACATAAGAGAACAATATTCTCAAAAATTGAACAATTGGCTGTGTTAGTCAAAAAAGGGCGTCTCAGAATTATTGAAGTGGATGGTCGAGAACCTGCTACCATTAGATTGCCTATGGAGAAAGAGACTTTAGACTGGTACTTGATTAATTCAAAGAACTTGCAGGAAGCATTATTAGCATCATCTGCTAAAGTAGAAACCAGCAAATTAGTGCCTAAAGTTTTGCAATGGATGACAGAATGGAACTGGATTACTCGATCATTGAGAGAAGAACACCCTATAGAAGGAGCTATTACAGCTTTTACAGATGCGGGAAAGAAATCAAGGCGTGCTGCTGTCACCTGGCAAGAAAAAGGACAATGAAAGCATCAACTTCTTACAGCAGATCCTGCAGATAGTTTACAAACTTTGGAATTGTTGGCAGTAGTATGGGCAGTGTCTAATTTACAGGAGCCTTTAAATGTGGTCACAGACTCTATGTATGTTGCCGGAGTAGCCAGGCGAATAGAGGAAGCAGCAATTAAGGAAGTAAATAATAAACGATTGTATGAGCTATTGATACAATTAAGGAAAGCTTTACGAGAAAGAAGTGCAGCGTATTCTGTGATTCATATTAGGAGCCATAAATGGTCTGAAGGTTTAGGAGAAGGGAATGAACGTGCAGACAAATTGGTTACTTTACCCATTGATAACTCTTGCCCTATTGACAAGCATACATTGGCCAGAGAAGCACATAGCAGATATCATCAAAATGCAAGAGGGCTTCCAAAACATTTTGAGCTGAGTTTATCAGAAGCTAAAGCCATTGTTAGAGCATGTCCAATATGTAGTTATCATAATGGTGGAATAGGTTTAGGCATAGGAGTTAATCCTCGAGGTTTAGCAATAAATGAGAAATGGCAAATGGATGTTACACATATAGCTAAATTTGGTAAAGTTAAGTGTGTGCATGTCACTATAGATACATATAGTCATTACATATGGGCTACGGCTTAGGCCGGGGAAAAAGCTACACATGTTATCAGGCACCTGTTAAGTTGTTTTGCTGTTATGGGAGTCCCAAAGAGTATCAAAACGGATAATGGTCGAGCTTATGTAAGTGCTGGGGTTCAGAAAATTTTGAATCAGTGGTCTGTTAAGCATGTGACAGGTATTCCACACTCTCCTACTGGATAGGCAATAGTGGAAAGAGGAAATGGTACCCTTAAGCAGTATATTGAAAAGCATCAAGATATAAAGGACCCACAATCATGTTTAGCTAAGGTTCTGTATGTGATCAATCATTTATGTATTTTTGGGGAAGACGATACCCCTCCTGCAATTAAACATCATCTGAGGTCAGGTCAGGATTATAGGAAAAACCTGCAAAATTATTATACTAGGGTCGGGGATATCTTTGTGTTTCCTCACCTACAGGGCCTTTGTGGGTGCCTGCTAAGTGGACTAAACCTGTTTTTGATGCAGCCTCTGGTGGACTGTCTCACAGAGGAGGACAAGGAGCTACTGGGGAAGAAACTGTTTCTAATCCTACGATCACTACTGTTATAGTTGAAGGGACACTTGAAAGCGGTGGACAGAGCACTGACACGTCACTATCGGACGGCCCAGGAGCCGATTGGTTTTATTGACTCATTATCAACTTTTCATTTAACAAATCCAGCAAAGGAACATTGCCTTGACTGTCACGATCCACATTGTGCTGCCTGGATAGCCCTACGTTGTGGGGGTTGTGATAGAACTTTTTGGATAGAACAATCATTATTATGGGATTTATGGTGTCACATTTGTAAGCACGAGCACACGTGGGGTAAAAGCTGGCAAGATGAATTAAGGAGACAAACAGGGCAAAATGCATATATAGCTTTAAATCTTTATGAGTCTCCTGAACAGAAAATTCTTGCTTATTATCGATGGGAAGTACAATGTGTTGCGAATAGAATTAAGGTTCAAAGTAAATCACGTATAGTCTCTGTAAGGTGTAGAAAATTAGTACCTTTAACGCAACGTTTGATTGTAGGGCCTTTCAGGGGGAATCCTGAAAGAGCATTAGATCATTGCATTGAAAGGTTGCAAAAATTAAGTTTGCAAGTAACAGGACCAGTAAAGTTAGGAGCAGCAAAACTGAAAACAGATAAGAAAAAGAAGGTAAGATGGGGAACAACCTCATCTAAATAAGGCTATTAGTGATTGCTAATTAGCTTTCTATGATTAGGGCAATTTCACATCTATGGGACTCTGCCTTGTGGGATGCTGTAGCTCCATGGGACCCTGCTTCGTGGCATGCTATAGGTGTTGAAGAACAAGAACAACGATTACGAGATAAGACACATGTTGCATTAAAGAAGGAGCTTGAATCGGTAGCTGTATATAGTAAGAAAGCTGAAGAGGCTTTGCAATCACCACCATTGAACTGGTTGGATTGGATCACACAGACAAATTTTAATACTGATCCTTTCCTATATACACTTCCTTGTTATGTTTGCAAAAAGGATAATGATAAGTGCTATGCTTGGGTAGCTTTGCATTGTGCTGATTGCAATAAGGTTTATTGGTATTCACAGAGGACAGTAGGAATTTTATGGTGTCACCCTTGTTTTGGGAAGTGGATTCGATATTCTTTCTGGTTTAGAGCTCTTGAACAAAGTACTGGCCTGCCAGGAAGGGCAGGATTAGAGCTTTTTGAGAGTGCAGAACAAGTGGCTATAGCACATATAAGGTGGAAATTACAGCAAGTACTTAGAGAGCTTGAAATTACTACATCCTCACGCATCATAACAGCTCGCTGTAAAGCTGATTTGCCTTCGCCTTTAAATCTACCACATGTTATACCTGTAAGCAAAGATGCTGATTTGGAATTAGACCAGTGCATTCAAAAATTGACTCAGCCTTACAATAGACATTCTAACAAACCAGGGAAAAGACAACGAAGAAAGGAAAAACAGAGAAAGCAGAAAAAAAAATGAGGTTTGTTTTTATTATACTGCTCAATGCTGTAGCAAGTGAAGCAGTAGGAATAACGCATTTTAGTCAGCCAAGAGAGAATTTATGGGTAACACTTGCTAATCAAATTAATCAATCATCGCTTTGTCTTAGTCTTGGAGGAGTTACTAATCCATTTCGAACATGCCTGGTAGGACTTCCGGTGTGGTCTCCAGGAGAATTTTGCAGTTCGATAAATAATCAAACCTTATGTATGTCTAACATGTCAAACATCACATTGCCAGTGCAACAAGGGTATACTGCAGGTCAGAGTGATGGCTATCACCAATGCTTACTAATCCAATCACTTAACACCTCTTTGCATTCTCCTCCTGAGGAATTGGATCTTTTTGGAAGTGCAAATGCCAGTATATCTTAACACTACAGCTGGAGGATAGTTTAGTTTCAAACCCTTGGATGTTCAAACTTTAAATCAACCTAAATAAACATGGACCACCTTAGATTCATCCCTGAATTTGAGTGAATTCTCTCCACAGTATTACAGTCAATGTAACAGTACAAAAATCACGGCACCAATGAAATTACCTACAGGAATATTTTTAATTTTTGGAGACAGGGCGTGGAATGGTGTACCAGCTAAACCACAGGGTGGACCCTGTTATTTTGGGAAAATTGTCCTTGTTTCACCCTAATGTATCCTTGCTAATGCAGCTCAGTCAAACATCAAACAGGAAAAGGTGTAGTATACATGACTTGGACTGCAGCCAGATAGGAGATCCAAAGTTTTGGGGTACATTCAGACAAGTAGTAATTTCAACTATTTTACCAGGAGGATCTGCCAATAAGGCTATAAATTTAGCAAAGCAATTAGGGTGCTGGGCAAAAAATGAGCTGAACAAGACATCCCAAATTCTAGACATGTTAACCTCAGATGTGCAAAGTGTTAACCATACTGTTTTACAAAATAGAGCTGCTGTAGACTTTTTTGCTCTTGGCACAAGGACATGGATGTGGAGAGTTTGAAGGAATGTGTTGCATGAATCTGTCTGATCATTCGGTGTCCATTCACACTAAGATAAAAGAATTGCAACAAGGACTTCACAATCTCAAGGAAGAAGAAGGTTTAGGAATTGACGAATGGCTTAAAAACTTAGGACTTGCGCCATGGCTGAGGAACCTTGTGATCTATGCTATAGGACTACTGGGTGTAATTTTACTGTTTTTGCTTATTTTGCCTTGTGTCTTTAATTGCATTCAAAACATGGTCAGTCGTGTGATAGCAAAAATGCAGACTAGTCTTCTTGCTCAAGAAGAAAACGGGGGAAATGTGGAGGATTTTATTAAGAGTTGGTTAGCTGAGAAAGGCCATACTGACATAATGCCACTGGTTAAGCTGAAAGAGGGAGTTCAGCAGTCTCTGATTCAGTGACTGCTGACAGGCAAGAATGCCAGATGGCCTTGCTGCAACATGAGGAAAGGGAGGTGAGATTAGTCCTGAATATCTGCAGAATGTAACAGAAGAATAAGCACAAGAATGTAGAAGTAGGTGTAGTTGCTGATATGTAACTAACCAATCCTGAGCTCAACTTTTGCAATATGTATGAAGCTTATTAAGAACTATATTTAACCCGCCGTAGTCGATCAATAAATTGGACTTGGATGAACCAACTGGGGTCTGGGTCTCCTTCTTCCGACACCCTTGGTTCCATCAGGCCTTGCTGTGTCACAATGGACTTCTGGTTCCATGTGCTCTCACACTGACAGCAGCAGTCTCCTTGGTTCTGCACTGTCACCATGGACCTTTGGTCTCATGAGGTTCCGCAGTAGAACACAGTCACCTTGGTTCTGTCAGGTTCTGCAGTGTCACAATGGACCCATTGTTCCACCAGGCCTTGCTGTGTCAAAATGGCCCCTTGGTTCCATGAGGTTTCTCAGGGTCACAATGGTCTCCTTGGATCCGCAGTATCACAATGGACCATTGGTTCATTGTGGCCCCAATGTGCCCAAATGGATTTTGGTTCCATGGGGTTCTGCTGTGTCACAATGGACCCTTTGTTCCATGAGTTTGCACAGTGTCACAGCTGACTCCTTGGTTCTGTGAGGCCCCGCTGTCACCAACTCTCTGAAATATCCGAATAAGGGTCCTGAACACTCATTTCCTATTTCAGAAGGTGTCATTTATTCAGGGCTAAGGTCCAACATGGGAGAACTTCTAACCATTTGTGGACATGGAATTCTACCAGTGTGTTACTGATGTACAGTCCCTAAATGTGAATTACAATTTACCCACTTCCATAAAACCCACCCCAAGTTCCAAGATTCACTCCTTGTTTTTTCTAACCCTGCACGCTTGAGCCAGATGTCTTCGTCTTCTCTTCAAACCATCCTTGCTGGGGAAGCAGCCCCTGCATGCCTTGTTCCTGTGCTGAAAGTTCACAGGCAGGGTAAACATGCAATGAACCCTTTTGGTATCAGCCCCAGGCTTTGTGTGGGCAGGCAGAGGCAGGCAGGAGGCAGAGCTGGCAGCAAAGGAAGGGGCCAGCCAGGTGGGGCAGCCGGGGGATGCCAACAGCCTGCAGGGACAGAGGCGCAGGGCAGGGACAGCGTAGCACAGCCTGGGCTGCACAGGGCACAGGCATGTGCAGCAGCTGCAAGACAGCCCTGCCAGAGCCAACTTGGGCAGCACTTTGGCCATGGCTGCTGGGCCTGGGCCTGAGGCAGGAGCAGGAGACTAGCGACCCTTGCAGGCCTGGGGCCTCATTGCCTCCTTGTCCCTGCTCTGCAGCCTGGCAGGGGCCGCTCCATGCTCCTGCCCTTGCCATTGCACATCCCCACATGCCAGTGCCCATCCCGGCAAGAGCCCTGAGCAAGGAGGGAGGATCAGGATCTGCCTGGCCAGGGGCTGGGGCTCAGGCCTTGGCCCTTTGCATTCCTCAAACACATCCAGCTTTGCTCAGCACCAGAGACACCTTTGCCTTGTTTGTCCCCAGCTGTCATCACTGCCTCCAGTGTTCTGCTCTAACTGGAACCTGGGGACGCTTTCCCAGTTGTGTCCCTCAGTGGGACCCATAAAAACTTCAAGGAACTTTGGAGTCTAAATTTAAGTTTAAGTTCTTAGAAGTTTTTTGAAGACACTCTCAGGGACTGAGTCTGATGTAAACAACATCAAAGGCCTGAGAGAGTCATTAAAATTTTCCTAGTCCAATTATGGAGAAAGATTTCAAGGACCTTGTAAGAAATACACTTTCCTATTTTAAAGGATGTATTTTATTTTATTTCTCTTTACATCAGAGGTGATTGCAGCATTCTGTGATTGATATTGATCCAGGGTCTCTCCTCAGGAGCTCTGGCCTGCTCACAGAAGCCGTGCCTGGAGCTCTGACCCAGTATGGACAACCCTGCTCCACATTGCTCAGCCCCATCCTGCCTGTCCTTACTCCCCTGGGACCTGCTGTGCTTGCAGAGCTGGCTGCACTCAGCCTAAGAGGGGTTTGCCCTTTTTGGGCTTTTTTGAAGCAATCTGAAACTCTTAAGTTTCCCCAGTGCAAACAGACACACTGCTCAGGTGTGTTACAGCCACAGGTGCCACCAAAGCCATTGCAGAGCTGCCCTGGGCCAGCTGTCAGGGTGGACCATCAGCCCAAGCTGCACTGGGCCACTGCAAGGGGCTGTGGCCATGGGCACTGCACTGACCCCACTGCTGGGTTTGGCTGCCACAGCCACCGAGAGAAATTAAACTGTCCTTGGAAACACTGGGGAGGACTGGGACATACTGGGGAACACTGGGAACGCTGTGGGAGACACTGGGACATACTGGGAGTGACACTGGGGGATACTGGGAGAAACTGGGGACACTGGGGATATTGCAGGGAAGACTGGGGGACACTGGAGCATCCTATGGATGACATTGGGAGGAAGTGGGAACAACTGGGAATGAACTCGGGTGTGTTGGGATAGATTGGGCTGCACTGGGAGGAACTGGAGGGGCACTGGGGTTGAACTGGGTTCTACTTTGGATGAAATGGACTTTACTGGGGTTATACTGGTCTCTACTGGGAATGAACTGGGCTGTAGTGGAAGGGACTGGAGGAGGGTGATTTGGCTCTTCCCACCTACAACGCATCCCATTTGCCGAGGCTCCCGCCCATCAGCAGTTGCAGCAAATCAGCACCTGGGATCTGGGTCTGGAGGCGGTGCCTAGATGGGCAGCATATTTTTTTTTTGCTTACATCTCCCATCATGCCCCCAGCCGGATACAGCCCCATTGAAGCCGGGACTACAACTCCCGTAATGCCCTGCGTTCCAAAGAACCCCGGGATCCGCCCCCATATGTCACATAAGTGTCCCCCAGACCCTCCAGGATCCCTCAGTGCCCCCTCAGCGCCCTTTCGGGACCCCCCCAAAAGCGTCCCCGGATCCCCTGAGTGCTCCCAACCCCACAGATGGCCGGTACAGCCACTTCTTGGAATTCATCTCCTCTCATTCTCCGCGGCTCCAGAGCCCCTCAGAACACAGTCCTGCGCCTAAAACTCCTGCTGTGACCCGTGCCCTAAAGAGCCTGGTTAGAGATCCCAGACCTCCTCCCAAGGGCTCCGAAGACGTTTACGTTCCCCTCGAGGCCCTCAAGTCGCGGCTCGGACACAAAAGTGTCCCCCCAAGAGCCTTCTCTGACCTCCAAATATCGCGTTCGAGCCACTTGCAGGACTACAGCTCCCATCATGCTCCGCGGCGAACGTCCGGCGGTATTCCAGACGGGACTTCATTTCCCGTCGTGCCTCGCGCCCCACCGAGAGCCATTGCAGCTGCGCCTCGAACTCCCGTGATGCTCCGCGGCGCCGTTAAACCGTATGATACCCGCGCCTACAACTCCCATCATCCTCCGCGCCCCAGAGACTCCTGTTTGAGCCCCCCAAGGGTCCGCCCGGACCCCAAAGCGCCCCAGATTTCCCTCCCTAACCTCCAAGGGTGCCCCTGGACCCCCAAGTGCTGCCCTGGACCCCGAACTGTCCCTCAGAATCCCTCAGTGCCCCTCCAAGTGCCCACCCTGCTCCCCCAAGTGTCCTGCAGACCCTCAAGTTGTCTCTGAATTCCCTCCCCAGACCCAAAATTGCCCCAAATGGGGCCCAGAAATGTCTCCAGGGGCCCCGAAGTGCCCCTTCTTGTCCCTGTGTCTGAAAAAGATGATGAAGATGTTCAGAAAATGACTGGAAATATTCCTAATTTCCATAAAGAGGAAGAAAGATATAGCCAATAGACCTTAATTAATATGAATTAAGGTAATAGTGTTACTTAGAAACAATGAACATCAATTTTTTTGTCTACTAAAAATGTATATGTTCTTAAATATAAAAATTAGGTAAGAAAAATCAATATTTTTTTTAGAAATAAATTTAATAAACATATAAATAAATATTAACACAAAATGTTGTGTAGAATGAAAATAAAATAATAAATTACATGAACGTTTTTGGATATTTTTGGATTTCAGTCCCAGGTGCATGTTGTCAGACATGGTGAGGCTGTGGGTGAGGACCAGCTTGTCCAAACAGGCTCAGCCTGCGAGGGGCTCATTCTTCTCCCTGCCCAGACCTCCTAAGGAGACATTCAGCATCCAGATCACTTGGGGAATGCTTCTGTCCTCTCTTCTCTGAAATGAAAAGTAAAACAATATTCCCTTGACAGAAAAGAAAAATCATGAGGTGCACATTGGAATCTCCCTCCTGAAGACAACTCCAAACTGACTCCAATCACTGCACAAGCCCTGGAGACTCAAAGAGAAGGGAAGGGAAACAAAGAGCTCCTGAGGCCTTTCTGTATTTTAATCAGCCCCACGCTGGATTTGGGTCTGGGTCCAGGAGCCTCAGGCATGCAGAGAAGGATGAAGAAGCTGCTCAAGGAGGCAGCAGCAAAACTCCAAGTGCCTTGGAGCATGTCTGGGCCCCAGGGAGGGCAGGGAGTGCCCAAGGCTGCCCAGGGCCTGGTGAGAGCAGATCCCTGAGGCCAGGATTGCAGGGAGCCCAAGGCTATGAGCAGGGAACTGCAATGCTGAGCAAGGCCTGGCAGAGCTGGGTTTTCTCTCCTTTCAAGAGTCTCTGGGTAGACACTGTTGGTTTCAGGTCCATGTTCCCGGTCTGCTCTTGGCCTGTTCTGGTTAGGGTGACGAAGGCAAAAAGCTCTGACCACGGTCCTGATGTTGTCTTATGTTTTCTCTGGTTAGAAGTGTTATTTTAATTCTTCATTTGCATGGTGGCTTGTTGTTTTAGGGGTTTTTGTTAGGTCATTCTTTTCTTCCTTGTCTTATGGGATTTTCATATCTGGTTACTGGGTGACACAATCCTCTTCTTTATGGTGTTGGGTGGTTCGCCATCTTAGATGAGAGTGGGAATGATAGTAAAAGGTTTTAAAATCATAAAATTCAGGGAATTAGAAAGAAGCTAGACTTAGTGGGGCCCTGGAAAAATGTTAAAAATAGACTCTGAAAATGTCAGGCTTTGTGTTTTGCCAGATCATGTGAAATTGCACCTGCATAAGGAGTATATGATAAATGATGTAATTGTTAGATTTGATGATTGTTTAGTAATTAAATATAATTATTGTATAATCATGAGAAGGATAACGAGAAACTATGTTAGAAGTTTGAGAGGGACCACGAGGAGCCCATGCTTGGCTGAAATCTATGTATACAATAGAACAATAAAAGTTTAATAATTAACATGAAAGTTATATAACGATAGAATATAAAAACATGTTCATGCCGAATGTATGGTTGGAGACAGATTTGGGTTTGTACCCCTGACACCCAGAGCTCTTCAGTAAAAGCACCTGCATAGAATCATTCTTGTGATTATGTGCTTCTGAACACTAACAGGAGCAGTGGGGGGAACACCTGACAGTGAGGGGATTTACATAATTATAAATCCTTTAACCAGCATTGGAACTTGACATAACTATAAAACATTCAACAAACAATCTATGACTAACATTAGAACTTTATATTAACTCCTTTAACAATGAACTTTTTATCAACTCCTTTAACAATCAATTCTCTACAATTTCCCTCTCTAATTCTTCATTAGGATTATGCCTGCATCAATTAGCAATTACTTCTTCTTGAAAGTACATTTTTAATATTGGTTGTAAATTTGCTTGGCATCTGGACGTTCTTGATCATTCATCATCATGATTACTTTTACTTCTTTCTTATTAAGCTCTTTTGGTATCATTAAACTTGCTTGTACAGCAGACGTTACAACTCGGATTATACAGGGGAGCATGCAAGGTAGGAGGATCAAACTAGCAATTTCACATATGATGAAAAAGGCTGATTTTTCTTCCACCAGTTTCCTTTTAATGACCAGAAATTGTGCCACCAGCTGGTATCAAATGTAGGGGTCCACTCTTGTGTTCTAACATAGACTGATTTCCTTTGAGATATTTCTAATGACTTCACTGCAGTCTCCCATTTCTAAGCAGCACACGAGGAGTTAAATTTTCCACATGTGCTTCCTTCTTTGGCTAATAAATAATCTACTGCTAGTCTGATTTGTTACACCACAGCTCTAGTCTGGGATAGTTGGTCATTTATGTGGTCTAAAGCCAGAGAGGTTCGGTTCGATACCATCTCGAGTACTGCTTGTAATCTCAGAATCCGATTTAACCCCGTATGAATTGGAAATTCTCAGTACTTGGATATTTCTCTCACTCCCCAGAATGGATTTATTCCTTTTATTCCTTTGTTTATTCCTTGATTTATTCCTTGATTTATTCCTTGATTTATTCCTTGATTTTTTTTCCTTTTTTTTTTCGTTGACATTTTCCTTTATTTATTCCTTTTCCAGTACACTCATGGAATTTAGATCCTCCTTGGTAGATACACCCCATTTCTTTCTTCCCAATCGATTTTCAGTGTTTAATTTATTATTTCAATATAATAATAGTAATAGTAATAGTAGTAATAGTAATAGTAGTAGTAGTAGTAGTAGTAGTAGTAGTAGTAAAAGTAGTAGTAGTAGTAGTAGTAGTAGTAGTAGTAATAATAATAATAATAATAGTAATATCTAATACATAGTATGTAATAATATATAATATATTACATATTATATATTATATATTATATATTATATATTATATATTATATATTACTTTAATTAATAAAATTCTATATTAATATATAATATTAATTTTTAATATATTTTATAATAATATATTATGTCATAGCATTATATTAATAATTAATGTATATAATATGATATATGATATGTATTATATTAATTATTAATCAATACTATATATTAACATATAATATTAATATATAATAATGTATGTATTCATTATTATGACATTAAAATACTATTTTAATAAATGAATATTGCTTATTATTATTTAATAAATAATATGTTAATAAATTAGTAATATTATTTATTATATAATAAATAATATGTTAATAAATTAATATTAATATTATTTATTTACTAAATACTACCTCCAGTATATAAATAATAAATAATAAATAAGTAATAAGAAATAAGAAATAATACTTCCAGTATTTTTTGGGTTCTATAGGGAACTACCCAGTTACTGGATGTTGTATTTTTAAATATTTCTTACAGGACATTTTTCCTACTGAGGTTTTATAAATTTATACATTTTACAAATTTTCCCTTTCCTAGATAGTCACTCATTTTCTCCAATTATTTTAGACATTAATTCCCACCATTCTTTTCCTCTTTGTCCAATAGTTGGTACTTTTGGTCTTGTTTGTGTCCATTTTAATATTTCCATTGGTTTTAAGCTGGTCCCTTTCCAAGGCCAGACTTTGGCCATTTGTGTATTTCCACAGATCCAGCAATTAGTTACATTCAACTCTTTACTGATCTTTTCCACTATATCTATGAACAAGTTTTTCCCACATGTTTCTAGGTCTTCTTTCTGAATTTATTGATGTCATTACTTCTTTCTCTTTTATTAAGTCTGCTGTGCCTTTTTGATTGGACTTATGTTCAAAGCAAAGCCAAGCATCTCCTATAGGGTGCTCCCCAAGCAGTCATTGCAGTCATTCTATATTTTATAAAATCCAGTAAGTCTTCCCATGCCCTTGACAGGTTGCTAACAGAGAGAGGTTGGCACAGTTTAAATTTGTACGTACTCGTATTAAAGATCCGGTTTCTTCCCCTTTGTAAAGGGGGTAGTAACATTTAGCACATGGGCTCTTCTGACTTCCCAGCGTGTTGCTAACAAGTTAGATCAGTTAGAGCATTCCCAGGAGTCTGGTATGAGGCACTCCCCTAAACTCTACAACTACTGAGCTGCACCCAGTGATTGGAGTGGCTGTTTTTAGGCGGACTGTAGACTCACCCAGCCTTGCCTCCTGCTTATGCTTTTCTGCTACAGAAGAGCTCATTGGTTTTAGTGCAGAGTTTTTTATTCTCTCAGTGTCAACACATTTGACTGTTCTTTACTAATTTATTTTTGCCCTGATGGATGTTTTATAGGAGATTGCTTTGCACACTGAGATTGGAGTTAACTGGGGTGTTTTACTTTTTAACACAAAAACATGACCTAAAACCCTTGAACTCAATGGTCAGATGACTTTAAGAATTTTCAGTATCCAAAATGATAGATAAAATACCACACCAAACAAATAACGAGGTATTTACTCTTATGCCTAATCCTACAAAATCATAATATGATTTTATGCCAATCCTACAAAATCATAATACACCTTATGCCTAATCCTACAAAACCATAATATACACCAAAACAGACAAAGGCTCCAACACAAACTAAAAAATCTTCATTCATTAATAAACACTAACTAATAATAAATGCAACAGGAAAGTATCTACTTTTCAAACTCAAAAGTAAAAGATAAATAACATTAACTGCAATTTTTTTACAGTTCTTAATGAGTTTTGATTATTTAAACAGTTCTTAACAAGTTTTTGACTATAAACACTCTCTAGTAATCTTTAGGTCTCCTCTGGAGGGTTACCTTTAGATCGTCTGAGTTATTAGTCACAATCCATTCATTAGAAGATTTAGTAGGGGATGTGGTTGGTTTTGACTCTTCAGTGGGAGGTGGTACAGGTCCTTTAATATGGGTTATATGTGTCCACCCCTTCTCTTGGGTATGTACAGCTGTATTGCTGGTGAGTAGGACCTGAAAAGGGCCTTCAAACTCAGAGGTTATAGGTGCAGTGTTCCACGATTTAACTAACACCCAGTCCCCTGGATTGATGTTATGTCCCTTAGGCTCCGCAAGCTATCCCTTCTTCCACGTTTACCAAGGGAGAGGTTTGAGGGAGATAGCCCTTTTCCCTGAGATCTTCTAACATACTTCCTATAGCCTTTATATACTTTTGGGTGGCTGTCTCTCCTTCTGGATAAATTCCAATGCTATACGGTGTTGTCAAGAAGGGGAGTCCAAACATCATTTCATACGGTGAGACTCTTATACCTGATGAAGGCCTTGTTCTAATTTGTAACAGTGCTAAGGGTAGACATTTAAGCCAGTTCATCTGGGTTGCTGTAACTAATGTAGTTAATGTGTTTTTGATGGTTTTATTCATTCTTTCTACTCCTCTGGAGCTCTGGGGATGCCAATGGGCTGTGCAACCTCCATTTCATTCCCGGGGCTTCAACAGCGTGTTCTAAGATTTGGGCTGTAAAATGTGGACCTTGGTCAGAATCGATATTATTTATTAACCCATATTGGGGAATGATGTTTTCTAGAATTGCTTTTGTGGCTGCTTGGGCTGTCTCTGCTTTTGTTGGGAACGCCTCTACCCAATGGATGAGGTGATCCACGGTAACTAATAAGTGTCTGTATCCCTGGACAGGGGGCATTTCTGTGAAGTCTACCTGCACATTTTGGAACGGCCACAAGGCCAACTCTCTTCCCCCAGATCAGACAGTACTCTTCTCATTACTTTCTGATTAATTTGTTGGCAAGTTAAACATCCCTTGGTAACTGCCTTTGCTATGTTACGTACTCCCATGCACATATGATCCCTTGGAAAGTGGTCACATAATCCTTGTATTCCCCAATGGGTCAACTTGTGTAACTCCGTCATCACCATTCGGGCTAGAGCTTTATTTAAAATTTGCTGTCTATCAGGGGTCCACCATTCTCCATTTTCTTTTTGCTGTCCTCTCATCTTTTCTAACTCCCTTAATTCTTTCTCATCAAAGATGGGTCTTTCCTCTTTTCTTTCTCTACTGGGTGTTCTCTCTATCTGAAGAATTTTAACTGGACTTTCCTGTTGCAAAGCTACTTCTTTCACTACTTGATCAGCTAATTGGTTTCCCTTTATTTCAAGGGTGTCCCCTTTTTGATGTCCTTCTATGTGAACTTTGGCTATCTCTATTGGTTTCCTTAGTGACTCTAGTACTAATTTTCTTAGGTCTTCATGTATTATATTTTTGCCTTAAGAGTTAAGGTACCCCTGTTCTTCCCATATTTTTCGAATGTATGGGCAATGCCAAATGCGTACCAGGAGTTGATATTGATTGTTCCTTTATCTTTTTCTAGTAAATCTAGACTTCTCTTCAGGGCACAGATTTCACAATACTGGGCAGACCAATTTGAGGGTAGCTTTCCTCAACTTGCATGTTCTGCCCATCTATGGTTGCATACCTTGAGACCTGTTTACTGGCTACCATTCATGATGATCCATCTGTAAATAAAATTCTCCCATATGGGAGGGGCCCATCTTCTAAATCTTCTCTCACTTTAGTCTGCATTTCAATAATTTCTAAACAATCATGTTCCAGGTCTGTTAATGGCTCTCCCGTGAGGAACTGGGCTGAATTAAAACATTTTGAAGAGACTAATTGGAGGCCCTTGGTACTTATTAGGACGACTTCATACTTTAGTATTTGGGCGTCGGTTAGCCACTGAGGGGCCTTGTGACTTAAAACATCTTTCACATTGTGTGAGGTATGAACCCGGATCTTCCCCTTTTAGGTCAGTTTCTGTGTGTCTTCTATTGGGGTGGCTGTTGCGTCTCTCACTTGCACACAGGCTGGCCACCCTCTGGCTACTGGATCTGGTAACTTGGAGAGAGATGCGACCGGCTTCCTGCATCCTCCCCAGTCCTGTGTAAGGACTCCGCAAGCTATCCCCTCTTCCACGTTTACCAATAGGTCAAAAATCTTTAAAGGTCTGGTAGGCTCAGTAGAGGGGCAGAGGACAATTTAGTTTTCAGATTCTGAAGCTGTTCCTCGTCATTTGAGGTCCAGGTTACAGGCTCTGAGTCTATCAATTTTTCATATAGAAATTTAACGCTTTTAGTGATTTAATACTGATCAAGCCATAATCTGCAATACTCAAACAAACCTAATAATTTTCTAACATCTCTTTTGGTCTTTGGGGCAGGTATGGGCAGAATTCCCAAAATTCAGGAGGCCACGAAAGGCTTAGACAAAATGAAAATGATTCACTATTGTATCGAAGTCTGGCCTAAGTTAAACCTGCAGGGGGAGTGGCCATGGTATGGGACAAGAGATCCATGGATGTGTTCCCAATTAAACCAACACCTGAAAACCCAAGAGAGTCCCAATCTTCAGCAGTTAACATATGCTGCATGTTCGCAGAGGCATACCACCAGCAATGTATAAAAATCTGTAAACTACAAAAACAGAAGGAAAATAATGAGGGGAGAGAAGAGGTTAGTGTTAAGTGGGACCCCCTTGATTACTTACCTCCTCCTCCATTCCCTCCTATTTACCTGGCAAGGCCCCAGGCTCCTCTCCCAGATCCCCTGATTTTACCTGTGGCCTCTCCATCCCCAGAATCAGCAGCCGCTCCGATCCCATTACCACCTCCGATTAACACTCCTATGGTTATTACTTCTACCCTAACCTCAACTCCCTTACCTCTCCAAACACTACTGTCCCACCTCCTTCTAATCCAGCTATTTCTCCAGTCTCCCCCTCAGTCTCTTCAACTGTCTCTCCAGCCCCACCTCGTGTCCCTTCCTACGGGTTCAGTCTCTTTCCCCTTACCTACTGCTATACCATTACTCCCTCCTAACTGGGAGGTGAGCACCTCCATCTCTAACCCAGTTAGACTCAACTAGCCCCACTCCTCCTGTTTCTTCCCAGAAGGGTAACCTCACAGAGGGACCTTACTGTAATACAAGATCTAAAACATCTAAAGTGGAGAAGCTTTTTCCTCTTAGAGAAGTCCCCATGGGTGGGATAGGTGCGGGACTTGGGTTTGTGAATGCCCCATTAACAGGACTGAAATTCGAGGCTTTGTAAAGGAGTTAGGGAACTTAGTGGAGGATGCGGTAGGTATATCAAACCAAGTAAATCTATTTCTAGGCCTTAACATTTACACCTGGGAGAGCTGAACTCTATTTTAAAAATTTTGTTCAGCGCTGAAGAAGTGAGGATGATCAGGGTCGCAGGAATGTGGATCTGGGAGTGAGAAAATCGTTCAGGAGGTCCCAGTGACCAGAAATTATCCTTACAGGACCCTGAGTGGGACCCTAATGAAGAGAAAGATAGAAGGAACATGGAAGAGTATAGGTCCCTGATGGTTAGAGGAATAAAGAAATCAGTTCCCTGAAGCAATAACACAAAACTAGCTTTTGATAGCATGCAAGAAAAGGATGAAACCCCAGCTACTTGGCTTAACAGATTAAAGAGGAACTTCCAATTATATTCCAATAGAGATCCTGATAGCTCTGAAGGCCAAGTACTTCTAAAAGTGCAATTTGTTACAAAATTGTGGCTGGACATAGGGAGAAAGTTAGAGAAAATGGATGACTGGCAGGAGAAGGGAATAAATGAAATATTAAAGGAAGCTTTAAAGATATATTTAAGGAGAGAAGAAGAGAAAACTAAAGCTAAAGCTAGAATCATGGTAGCTGTAGCCAGGGAAATGATAGGGGTAACCAGAGATCAGCAGGGACAACCATCGAGAATCAGTGAAAATGGATGAAAGTCCTCCTTTGAAACACCCAAAGATAAACCTATACTACCTCCATGGGTGGATACAAACAAGAGACCAGGGGCACCACTGAGCGACAGGAAATGTTATTACTGTGGAGAGATAGGACACATAAGAAGGGATTGCAATAAACTCTCTTTGGATGAGGCAATGGTAAAAGAACAAGAGGCTCTTGAGAGACTCCTGAGGGATGACAACAAGGGGTGTCAGGGGCTTTACATGCTAGGGGACACAATGTACCATCAAGAAGAGCCTCTGGTAAACTTTGAAGTTGGTCCCCAAAGTGAGGAATTTGAATTTTTAGTTGATACCGGAGCAGATAGATCAAGTATAAAGGAATTACCCGCAGGAGTGATGCATGGGAGAAAGGTCTGTGAGGTGATGGGAGCAGAGGGAAAACCATTTAGAGCCTCCATAGCTGAAAACATAGAAATTAAAGGAAATGGAAGGCAGTGTGTGGCTGACTTGATCTATTTATCTAATCTAGAAAGTAATTTACTACGAAGGGACCTACAAGTCTCATTAGGAGTGGGGATTATCCCAAAGGATGGGAGAATGATAGTCCAGATCATGAAATTGACATCAGGAGATACAGAGCAGATAAACCCAGAGGTTTGGGCAGGAGAAGGAAAGAGGGGCTATCTAGACATCCCACCAATAAGAATTGAAATGCAAAAAGGAATTCCTCCCGTTCAAGTAAAGCAATACCCAAGGTCTATTGAGCGATAAAAGGGACTGACCCCTGTGATTGAGCAGCTATTAGAGGAAGGTATCCTGGAGCCGTGTATGTCTCCCCACAACACCCCTATTTTAGCAATCAAGAAGACAGATGGAAAATACCAATTGGTTCAAGACTTAAGGAAGAAAAATAAGAGAACTTTAACCAGGCATCCAGTGGTCCCAAATCCCTACACCCTCTTGAGTCAGATCCCAAGGGAGCATGCCTCGTTTACTATTACAGATTTAAAAGATGCATTTTGGGCATGTCCTCTTGCTGAGGAATGTAGGGATTGTTTCGTGTTTGAGTGGGAACATCCAGAGAAGAGGAGGAAACAACAATTAAGGTGGACGCGCCTACCCCAGGGATCTACTGAGTCCCCAGATCTCTCCGGGCAGGCCTTAGAAGAGCTTTTAGAACAATTCACCCCGCAGAGTAAAGTTCTACAATATGTAGATGACTTATTAATATCTGGAGAGGAACGGAATAATGTCAGGGTAACAAGTATACGCCTTTTAAATTTCCTAAGAGCAAAGGGTTTAAAAGTATCTCAGAATAAACTGCCATTTGTGGAAGCGGAAGTTACTTATCTGGGACACATAATTGGGAAAGGATATAAGAAATTAAGTCCTGAAAGAATTTCAGGCATACTATCCATACCAGCACCAAAAACTAAGAGAGATGTCAGAAAACTATTAGCTTATTTGGGTACTGTAAGTTATGGTTAGACCAATATACCCAAAGTGTAAAATTTTTATATGACAAATTAGTAAACGCTGACCCAATAGAATGGAGAAATGAGGATGACAAAAAACTAAATAATTTGAAAGATAAACAAACCTCAGCACCTGTCCTAAGTTTGCTCAATCTGGAAAAAGAATTTGACCTATTTGTAAATACCAAAAAAGGAATTGCATATGGGGTGGTAGCCATAGAGTGGGGAGGGTGTAAGAAACCAATAGCTTACATCTCCAAACTGCTAGACCCGGTAGCTAGGAGGTGGCTCGCCTGTATTCAAGCAGTTGCTGCAGCAACCACCTTAATTGAAGAGACTCAAAAACTGACCCTGCGATGTAAAATAAGAATCCATACACCACATGATCTAAAAACAATTTAAAGGCCAAAGAGCCCAGAAGTGGCTTACTGACTCCAGAATATTAAAGTATGAAATAATCTTAATAGATGCTGATAACCTAGAGCTGGTAACCTCTAAAACTCTAAATCCAGTGCAGTTTCTCTCTGGAGAGTCATTATTAGAACTAGAGCATAACTACTTGGAACTAGTGGACTTTCAGACAAAAGTTAGAGAAGATCTAGAAAAGATACCACTACCTTATAGAATAAAATTATTTACTGATGGGTCTTCGAGAGTAGTGGAGGGAAAAAGGATGTCTGGATATGCAATAATTGAAACTACAGAAAAGGAAGGCATGAGATTTACTGAGAAGGGCAAACTGCCTTCTAATTGGTCAGCTCAGTGTTGTGAAATCTATGCCTTAAAGAGGGGACTTGACTTATTGGAAAGGGGCCAAGGGACAATTTACACTGACTCACGGTATGCCTTTGGAATCATTCATACATTTGGAAAGATTTGGGAGGAACGTGGGTATCTGAACTCCAAAGGAAAAAACTTAGTGCACACAGAACTGATAAGATCAATATTAGAATCTCTACCTAAACTTGCAGAGATTGCAGTGGTACATGTTAAGGGACATCAGAAAGGGGATACCATCAAGGAAAAAGGGAATCAGTTAGCTGACCAAGTGGCTAAGGAGGCAGCGTTAAACCCAGGGGAGCCAGTGAAATTACTCAGGTTAAACAAAGTGTTAGGTAAAGAAAGGAAAGGAAAACTAGTATTCAGTGAGAAAGAACTAAAAGCAATAAAAGAATTAAAAATGCATCGGGGGAACCAAGGGGAGTGGTTGACACCAGATGGGCGTAAATTTTTAAATAAAGCCCTAGCCCAGAAAATGTTAACAGAGATACAGGAATTAACCCATTGGGGGAGTCCAAGGGTTATGTGATCACTATTTAAGAGAAAACTTATCTATCGGAATACATGAGTTAGCAAAAGCAGTAACTCAGGGGTGCTTAATTTGCCAAAAACTAAATCAAAAAGTGATGAGGCAGACCATACGAGGGGGAAGAGAATTCGCCCAAAGACCATTCCAAAACATTCAAATAGACTTTACTGAAATGCCCCCTGTACAGAGTTGCAAACACCTATTGGTAATAGTTGACCACCTTACTCATTGGGTAGAAGCCTTTCCAACTAGAAAAGAGACCGGAAAAGCGGTAATAGTAGCCAAGATTATCTTGGAATTCTAACATCAATCCCCGATACGGGTTGGTGAACAATATTGATTCAGATAGGGGACCACACTTTATCGCACAAGTATTACATAAAATAATTGAGGCTTTAGGAATAAAATGGAGATTACATACCCCATGGCATCCCCAGAGCTCTGGGAGGGTAGAAAGAATGAATAAAACCCTCACAAATATATTAACAAAATTAATTGCAGAAATGTAGATGAACTGGCTCAAATGCCTACCCCTTGCCCTTTTAAGGATCAGGACAGGACCCTGATCAGATATTGGGGTTCCGCCCTATGAAATGATGTTTGGACTCCCATTTTTAATGACTCCATATAGTAGTGGGGACTATTTAGAAGGGGAAACAGCTACCTGAAAGTAAATAGAAACCATTGGAAAGACCCTAGAGAGTCTGAGAAATAGAGGATATCTTCCCCAAACTTCCCCCCTTGATACAGATGTGCACCAAATAAGTCCGGGAGATTGGGTACTAATGAAGTCATGGAGCAATACGCCATTAACTCCAAAATTTGAAGGATCCTTCCAGGTATTACTCATGACGCACACTGCAGGAAGGACACGACAAAGAGGCTGGACTCACATCACTCCAGTCAAAGGACCGGTACCACCCCCCCCAAACAGCAGACTGGATCCAACAGCACCAGCTACAGATGCTTCCACGTGGGTTGCAATCCCGAACTCGGACAATCTCAAAGTTACCTTTAGGAAAAGACCAAAGGTTGCTTAGAAAGACTGATAAAAGTACAACAGACTAATATATTAAAATTGTTATACTTTTTATTCAAGTCATTATTATTTATTGTTATTGTTGTTGACTTTTGAATGTAGAATTTTTAGTTTGTGTTGGAGACTTCGTTTGTTTTGGAGTATATTATGATATTGTTGGATTAGAGATTAGAGTGAACATTTTGTTAACTGTTTGGTGTAAAGATTTCATATATTATCATGAATGTAGAGAATTGGTTCCTCCATCTCTTTTAAACTGTTCAAGGTTACAAGCTGAAGAGTTATAAGAATTAAATGTTAGTATGATAGTTAAGTTCAAAAGGTTATATCACCAATAGAGTTCTAATAATCTATTTTTCTCCAAGGAAAACCCCGGGGGTTTCAAACCTACTCTCCCTACAGAACATTTCTCGGGAGCTATTAAAATGATAGAAAGTGGGAGGAAAGAGAAGGGAGAAAGTTCCCCAATCCTAAGAGGCAAGGCCGGGTGAGATCATGGCAATGGTTCATACTGGACTCTTGGGAGGACTGGTGTTATTCCTGTTTATGGAAAGTATAGGGAGTAAGGAAAATCCATGTACTATCACCCCCTACACGATGGGGAGAACCTTGGGTCACTGATAAGGCTTCACACCAATGTAAATCCTTATTTTTTAACTACTCCCAGTTATTTACCTGTCAAGAGGACGGGAAAGTCTATTGGATTGCGAGAAGCACTGCCTCATTTAGGCAACACGTACTTGGAGAATGCCCTGTAGGAAAAACTTGGTTTTGTTTTGAGCATGAAAGTAATCAGGAAGGACTGAAAGATCCAATAAAGGAAAGACAATTAACAGTAACCACCAAAAAGGATGAAATAGAAATGCTCTTAGGGAAGAACCTATTCCTAGACCTAGCTGAAAGAATTAGTAAGGAACTAAATCTAACCAACTGCTGGGTCTGTGGGAGTACTAAAATGACAGAAATTTGGCCATGGGAGGGAATTAGTTTAGGACCATTAGAAGTTCTAAGGTGGGAACAATCAGAACAGAAACCTCACATTTTAGGACAAAGAAGGAAAGAACAATGGGACTTAAAATCTAAAGTAATTGGGGAAGAATGCATAATAAGGGCAGGGAAGAGATATAATACCCCAGTGGGAAAGATGGCATGCAAGAGGTATCTAAAGATTGAAGACTTAAATGCTAGATGGATTCCCCAAGAGCCAAATCAATAATGGTCCACTGGGAAAAAGGAAAAGGCGTGCATTTATCCTGAAGGCTATAGCTTGCACAAATGTGCAGAAAAAGGGGTAAACCCCTTTTGGGGAATAAGACAAATCTGTAAATATTGAGAATACCCTTGGGAGGTCCAAGACATCTTTTGGAAAGCCCCCGATCATCTATTTTGGATTTGTGGCAACACAACCTACACTACTCTTCCAGGAGACTGGACGGGAAGCTGCACTATAGGTGTCATCAAACCTGCTTTCTTTCTATTGCCAAAGGAATCAGGGTCAAGTTTAGGGGTTCCATTGTATGGACAATTTGAGAAACACTAACTGGAAAAAAAGGAATATAATTGACCTGGGGGGAAAACAAACCTGGAAGGGAACAATCTGGACAGCAGAAGAGATAATTAACACATATGGACCTGCAACTTGGGCCCAGGATGGATCCTGGGGATATCGTACTCCAATTTACATGCTCAGTAGGATCATTCGACTCCAGGCAGTACTAGAAGTAGTGCCCAACAGAACATCACTTGTCCTTGACCATATTAATTACTAATTGGCCCAAACTAGAACTGTCATCTACCAAATTCGACTTGCCGTTGATTACTTAGTAGCCGATGAAAGAGGGATATGTGTAAAATTTAATTCATCAGAGTGCTGCCTGAAAATCGATGATAGAAGTGAGGTAATAAGAAACATCTCAACAGAAATACGAAAAATAGCATATGTGGGAAATCAGGAGTGGACTCCCCTAATAGGCACCAGTTGGTGGGATGCTTTTTGGTCTTTTAAAGGGAAATGGTGGAAGAAAGTAATCTTTATAGTAGTGGCAGCATTAATAAGTTTAATAGTTTTACCTTGCCTACTCCCATGTTTAATTAAGTTTATATCATGTACAATTCAGGCTAGTACACAGTTTTCAGAAACAACTGCTCAAGCCAAAACCAAAATAATGATGATTGAAAGTCAAGAAGAACATAAAAACAGCTAAAAGTGTTTATGACCAGTATCAGAAGTTAAGGAAGTTTTATGTCCATGAAACAGAAATTACAAATTGCTGTGGGCTCAAAATCAATTAAAAAGAAAGAGGGGGGATACTGTGAGGAATGAAAATCCTGGAGATGACAGCTCTTTTTCAGGGTAGTAATTGGTAGTTGATGTTAATGAAGTTGATAAGGTCTTAATTTGAAGTGTTTGGTCTGTTGTTAAACATTGAATATTAGAGTTCTAGGACTTGTCTTTAGTTGCCGTTGTTAAATGTTGCTATATTACCCTCTATTTGTATCTCTCCTTGTCATACTCCCTATTTGTACCCCGTGTAGTCTGTTGTGAAACATTGAATGTTAGAATTCTAAGACTTGCCTTTAGTTGCCGCTGTTAGATGTTACTATTTTACCTTGTATTTGTATCTCTCCCTGTCATACTCTGTATTTGTACCCCTTTCCCTCTCACCCGGGATTTGTATCCATTCCCATCGGGACCCACTTCCCCTGCTCCCCTGCTCCCCGGAGGATGTGCACCCGGACTGAATTCAAATGAGAGGCTGTGGGAACTATATGAACCCTCTCAAAACAACAAACCAGTGCATAAACTTTGACTTTAACCCACCAGAACCACACTAAGTCACCCACTCTAGACCAGAGCTGGATTCCGTCCTGTCACCATAATTTTGATAGTACCCAGCTTGAAAGATACCCCTGGACTATGAGCCAACATCACCTTCCTAAGGACTCTCGTGAGGACGGAAGCCCCAGCTGTGCCGAAAGACAAAGCTGCACTCCTCCTCCTCAGCGTCGTCCAGTGGGAGCAGTGGCGGTGTGCACAACCCCTCGGGTTCCCCACCCAGAGCTGACTTTAATAAAGGCCCTTTAAAGGAGCTGGTCTCCTGGCCCTATTTATCACAGCTGGCAGGGGCTGCATGTTGATGCCATTTGTCCTTGCTGCCCCTCACATCCCCCTGGCCCACCAAGAGCCCTGAGGCAGCCGTGAGGGACAGGCCCTGCTGGCCCAGGCTGGGCTCAGGGCTTGGCCTTTCTGCTTCCTGCAGCCAAGCCAGGCCTTGCTCAGCATTGCAGTTCCCTGCTCACAGCCTTGGGCTCCCTGCAATCCTGCTCTAAAGGATCTGCTCTCACCAGGCCCTGGGCAGCCTTGGGCACTCCCTGCCCTCACTTGGGCCCAGCCATGCTCCAAGGCACTTGGAGTTTTGCTGCTGCCTCCTTGAGCAGCTTCTCCATCCTTCTCTGCGTGCCTGAGGCTCCTGGAGCCAGTCCCAAATCCAGCGTGGGGCTGATGAAAATACAGAAAGGCCTCAGGAACTCTTTGTCTCCCTTCCATTGTCTTTGAGTCTCCAGGGCTTGTGCAGGGATTGGGGTCAGTTTGGACTTCCCTTCAGGAGGGAGATTCCAAAATGCACTTCCTGATTGTTTTTTAATCAAGGGTGCATTTTATTATTGTTCAGTTCATTAAAGAGGTGACGGAAGCGTTCCCCAAGTGATCTGGATGCTGAATGTCTCCTTAGGAGGTCTGGGCATGGAGAAGAATGAGCCCCTTCATGCTGAGCCTGTTTGGACAACCTGGTCCGCACCCCCAGCCTCACCATCGCCCCCTTGGACTGAGATCCCAAAACATCCAAAAATGTTCATGAAATTTATTATTTTATTTTTACTCTGTAACATATTATTTAGTGTTACTATTTTATTATTTATATATTTATTATATGTATTTAAATTTATAACAAGAGTATTGAATTTTATTACCTAGTTTTTATATTTATATAGAAAAAATCGCTACATTTTTAGTAGACAAGAAAATTAATGCTCGATGTTTCTAAGTAAGACAATTCCCTTTGTGAAAAGTGCATATTCTATGGCTCCACGCAGATATTTACCATATGTATTGATTACTAGGGCTGTATTATCATTTTAATAATAAAATTAGTCTTTTAATTAAAAGATACCTTTTGTAGTTAAAATAAGAACTATGTTAGTAGGATTTTTAAAGAAAGGAATGAGGCACTCACAGCAGATAGCAGCCCAAGGACACCTAAATCTGTCAGAGAAAAAGAATTTTTTGCCTTCTTATCAGAAGAAATTAACATCTTCCTGCCACACAGGCGCTGTAAGGATTAGAAGAAAGAAGCTTCTGATGACCAGACAGAATCCTGTATTTGACAGGAATTTATGCATCATGTATGAAGTGTATGACTATGCAACGGGCTATTGCTTTTAAGGGTCAATCCTTTGATAACGGGTAACCTTTTTTGGGCTTGTGCTGCCCAGAAAAAGGTACTTGCATGTCTGTAATTCTTTCTCTTTATTGTCTCATATTATCCTACTTCAAATTGTCCAAATTATTATTACTCAAATTCCATTACTATTTTTATACCCATTATATTGGTATTAAAATTTTAAAATTTTAAAAACAAGTGATTGGCGTTTTTCACACCTTCATTAATTAATTAAGCGCTAGCAGTTATTTATTTATTCCTCTTTCTGGTAATTAGATACATTTGTATTCTTTTTGTGATATTTTTAAAATTCTTTTTACAATACAGGGGTGGGGGGGGGTGAGGGACCTTTGGGGTCCCTAGAGACATTTCTGGGGCACATTTGGGGCAGTTTTGGGTCTGGGGAGGGAATTCAGAGAGAACTTGACAGTCTGGAGGTCACTTGGGGGAGCCGGGTGGGCACTTGAAGGGGCACTCAGGGATTCTGAGGGACAGTTCGGGGTCCAGGGACAGCACTTGAGGGTCCAGGGCGGCCCTTGGAGGTCAGGGAGGGGAATTTGGGGCCCTTCGGGGTCCGGGCGGGCCCTTGGGGGGCTCGAAGGGGGCTCTAAGGGGCGTGGGGGGTGATGGGAGTTGTAGGTGCGGGTATCATACGGTTTAAAAGAGCCGCGGAGCATCACGGGAGTTCTGGGCGCAACTGCAATGGCTCTCGGTCTGGCGCGGGGCATGACGGGAGATGAAGTCCCGGCTGGAATAGCGCTCTACATGCGCCGCGGAGACTTACGGGAGCTGTAGTCCCGGAAGTGTTTTAGAACACGATGTTTGGGGGTCCAGGAAGGCACTTGGGGGACACTTTTGCGTCCGAGCCGCGAGTTGAAGTCCTCGGGGGAACTTCAAGGGTTCGGGAGCCCATGGGGGGTGCTCGGGGAGCTCTAACCGGGCTCTTTAGGGGGCGGGACACGGCAGGAATTTTAGGCCCAGGACTGTGTTCTGAGGGGCTCTGGGGCCGCGGGGGATGAGAGGAGATGAATTCCCAGAAGTGGCTGTACCGGGCATCTGTGGAGTTGGGAGCACTCAGGGGGTCCGGGAACACTTTGGGGGGGTCCAGAATGGGCGCAGAGGGAGCACTCAGGAATCCTGGAGGATCTGGGGAACACTTATGGGACAGATGGAGGCGGATGCCGCGGGTTCTTTAGAGCGCGGGACATGACGAGCGTTTTAGTCGCGGCTGCAATAGGGCTGTATCGGCCCACAGGGCATGATGGGAGATGTAGGCAAAAAAATATGCCGTTAATCTAGGCACCGCCCTCAGACCTGGATCCCTGGTGCTGATTGGTTGCAACTGGGGATGGGCGGGAGCCTCGGCAAATGGGATGTGGTGGAGGCGGGAACAGCAAAATCAGCCTCCTCTGTAGTCCTTCCCAGTACAGCCCAGTTAATTCCCAGTACAGACCAGTATAACCTCAGTAAAGCCCAGTTGATCGCAAGTAGAATCTAGTACAACCCCAGTCCCCCTCCTGTTCCTCCCAGTACAGCCCAGTCCATCCCAATACACCCGAGTTCATTCCCAGTCGTTGCCGGTTCCTCCCAGTGTCATCCACAGGATGCCGCAGTGTCCCCAGTCTTCTCTGCAATAACCCCAGTGTCCCCAGATTTTCCCAGTCCTCCCCAGTGTCACTCCCAGTATGTCCCAGTGACTCCCAAAGCATTCCCCGTGTTCCCCAGTATGTCCCAGTCCTCCCCAGTGTTTCCAAGGACAGTTTAATTTCTCTCGGTGGCCGTGGCAGCCAAACCCAGCAGTGGGGTCAGTGCAGTGCCCATGGCCATAGCCCCTTGCAGTGGCCCAGTGCAGCTTGGGCTGATGGTCCACCCTCACAGCTGGCCCAGGGCAGCTCTGCAGTGGCTTTGGTGGCACCTGTGGCTGGCACACACCTGAGCAGTGTGTCAGTTTGCAGTGGGGAAACTCAGGAGTTTCAGATTGCTTCAAAAAAGCCCAAAAAGGGCAAACCCCTCTTAGGCTGAGTGCAGCCAGCTCTGCCAGCACACAGTGAGGACAGACGGGATGGGGCTGAGCAATGTGGAGCAAGGTTGTCCGCACTGGGTCAGAGCTCCAGGCACAGCTTCTGTGAGCAGGCCAGAGCTGCTGAGGAGAGACCCCGGGTCAATATCAATCAAAGAATGCTGCAATCACCTCTGCTGTAATGAGGAATAAAATAAAATACTTCCTTTAAAATAGAAAAATTTATTTTTTACAAGTTCTTTGAAATCTTTCTCCATTACTGTACTAGGAAAAGTTTAATGATTCTCATGGGGCTTTGGTGTTGTTTGCATCAGACTCAGTCCCTGAAAGTGACTTCAATAAACTTCTCAAGAACTCAAAATTAAATTGAAACTCTAAAGTTTCTTGAAGTTTTAATGGGTCCCACTGAGGAACACGACTGAGAAAGTGTCCCCAGGTTCCAGTTAGAGCAGAACACTGGAGTCAGTGATGACAGCTGGGGACAAACAAGCCTAAGGTGTCTCTGGTGCTGAGCAAAGCTGGATGTGTTTGAGGAATGCCAAGGGCCAAGGCCTGAGCCCCCGCCCCTGGCCAGGCAGATGCTGTCCCTCCCTCCTTGCTCAGGGCTGTTGCCGGGCTGGGCAGCTCAGGGCTCTTGCTGGGCTGGGCACTGGCATGTGGGGATGTGCAATGGCAAGGGCAGGAGCATGGGGCGGCCCCTGCCAGGCTGCTGAGCAGGGACAAGGAGGCAATGAGGCCCCAGGCCTGCAAGGGTCACTTGTCTCCTGCTCCTGCCTCAGGCCCAGGCCCAGCAGCCATGGCCAAAGTGCTGCCCAAGTTGGCTCTGGCAGGGCTGTCTTGCAGCTGCTGCACATGCCTGTGCCCTGTGCAGCCCAGGCTGTGCTACGGTGTCCCTGCCCTGCGCCTCTGTCCCTGCAGGCTGTCGGCATCCCCCAGCTGCCCCACCTGGCTGGCCCCTTCCTTTGCTGACAGCTCTGCCTCCTGCCTGCCTCTGCCTGCCCACACAAAGCCTGGGGCTGATACCAAAAGGCTTCATTCCATGTTTACCCTGCCTGTGAACTTTCAGCACAGGAACAAGGCATGCAGGGGCTGCTTTCCCAGCAAGCATGGTTGGAAGTAAAGAAGACATCTGGCTCAAGGGTGCAGAGATAGAGAAAACAAGGAGTGAATCTGGGAACTTGGGGTGGCTTTTATGGAAGTGGGTAAATTGTAATTCACATTTAGGGTCTGTATATAAGGAACACCCTGGGACAATTACATGTACACATAAGGTTAGGAGTTATCCCATGTTGGACCTTAAGCCTGAATAAATGATTCCCTCTGAAATAGCAAATTAGTGGTCGGGAGCCTTATTCTGATATTTCAGAGAGTTGATGTCAGTGGAGCCTCACAGAACCAAGGAGTCAGCTGTGACACTGTGCAAACTCATGGAACAAAGGGTCCATGGTGACACAGCAGAACCCCATGGAACCAAAATCCATTTGGGCACCTTGGGGCCGCATTGAACCAATGGTCTATTGTGATACTGCGGATCCAAGGAGACCATTGTGACCCTGAGAAACCTCTTGGAACCAAGGGGCCATTTTGACACAGCAAGGCCTGGTGGAACCAGGAGCAAGGAGCAGGAGACAAGTGACCCTTGCAGGCCTGGGGCCTCATTGCCTTCTTGTCCCTGCTCAGCAGCCTGGCAGGGGCCGCCCCATGCTCCTGCCCTTGCCATTGCACATCCCTACATGCCAGTGCCCAGCCCGGCAAGAGCCCTGAGCAAGGAGGGAGGAACAGCATCTGCCTGGCCAGGGGCTGGGGCTCAGGCCTGGGCCCTTTGCATTCCTCAAACACATCCAGCTTTGCTCAGCACCAGAGACACCTTGGCCTTGTTTGTCCCCAGCTGTCATCACTGCCTCCAGTGTTCTGCTCTAACTGGAACCTGGGGACACTTTCGTAGTTGTGTCCATCTGTGAGACTCATTAAAACTTCAAGAAACTTTGGAGAGGGATATTGACTTTGAATTCTTAAGTGATTTCTTCAACTCCCTATGAGGGACTGATGTTCAGGGACTCAGCACCCAACCCACAAGAGAAGTCCTTGTTCTCTGTCTGTGCTGCTGGACTGGGCCGGGCTCCTGGCACAGAGGCAGCTCCTGACAAGGGCAGCAGAGCTGCAGAGAGACAGCTCTGGCCAGGAGCAGCTCCTCTCCCAGCCCAGCAGGGCTAGGGCTCTGCCTGCAGCCACCCGGGCACAGCACAGAGGCACAGAGAGAGTAGAAGCAGCCTGGGCTGGGAGGGTGATTGAGCTTTCACTAGGGGACGAATCTTCACAGGATTTGAATGAATAATTCTCTGCCTCTAGGAAAGTTAAACTTCCATTCCTGGAGGCTTCTCCTAAGGCTGGCACATCCCACAGTTTCCACGACCTTTTGCAAGCCCTCACCCAGTTCCTCCTCTGCAGAGAAGGCGGCCATAGGGCAGACAGGGCAGTATCTGCAGGCAGCAAGGGCAGGCAGCACAAGTGACAAAGAGGTTAAAGGGGTGGGGTGGGCGGACAGGAGAGACCCCATCAGGGGAGAAATCTGCACAGCCCCTGGACACAGTGAGTCTCTGGCTGCAAGGCAATGCAGGTGAGTTCCTGGAAGTGTCTCTGACAATGCCAGCACTGACAGGACCTGTCAGGGTGGCTCTCCTGGATGTCCTGGTGTGGAGCAGAGCAAGCTCCAGAGCGGGGCTTCCCTGCTGCCCCCTCAGAGACACAGGACAGGTCCCTGCACAGGCAGAGCTGCCCCAGGGCCGCGGGGTGAGGATGGGCTCTGTGAGCCCTGGCAGGGAGCGGAGCTGGGCACAGGGAGATGCTGCTGGCAGGAACAGCCCCACTCAGCAGAGACACGGGCAGGGAGGGACAGGGAGCTGCTGCCACAAATGCTGGTCTGGGGGATGTGGCACCTCCCTGCTGTGCCTGTGGCTCAGGCACCTTCCCCCAGCAGCTCCTCACTGGGCTCCTTTCCCATCCTAAACAGAGCCCCTGCCCTCATCCCATGGGGGCTCAGCTGTGCAGGGTCCCTGCAGCAGCCAGAGCCCAGGGAAGGAAGGACAAGCCCCTGATTTCCATCAGTCTCTGTGTCCCTGCTGTCCCCTGGCAGGAGCATTGTGACATTTCTCTGCCATCTCCAGGTGCCTGTGCTGTCCTTGTTGCCACCATTGGGTTTCTGAGGCAGAGCAAGCGTTTGGGGCTGGCAGGTGCCCGTCCAGGCAGGGACCCTTTGGATCCTGCTGTGGAGATGTGTCTGTGGGAGCAGAGTGCCCAGGTGCCCTCAGGGCCATTCAGCTCATTCCCTGGGTGTCCTGCAGGGCTGCAGGATGCTCTCCAGAAGGGCACAGCTCTCCCGTGCTGTCTCTGGGCTGCCTGGGATCCCCATGGAGGAGACAGCTCAGTGGCAGGGCCAGGGAAATGCTGCTGGGCAGCTGCACCTGGGCAGCTGCAATGGTCCCTCTGTGCACCAGCCTGGCAGGAGAGAGCTGAGATCCTCATGAGGCACCCCGGCAGAAGGTGAGGACTCTGTCCATCTCTGACCCCAGAGCCCTGTAACTCCTCTGGGTGCCTCTCCTTCAGCTCCAAGCTGCCAGCAAGGGGCAGCTGAGAACAGCCCTGATGGGCAGAGCTGCTCTCTTGTCCCTGCACTGAGAGTCCATCCATGTGCCTCTCACACCCACACGGTTTCACCTGCAGTGCTTTAGAAATGTCAGGGATTTCAAACACTCACAACCACTCCTAACTGTGGCAGGTGCAGCTGGATGAAAAAAGACAAGGAATTTCCTCAGCTCAGTTCTTCAGATGGCAAATTGCAAACAGCAGGACTGAAAAGCTTTCTGGTGTTTGACGAGTCCATTTAATTGGTGATCATCCAGCATTCTCAGTTGCCTCTCACTGGACAGGACTAAGGATTCCTTTGGAGCCCATTTGTAAGTCCCTGCTCTCAATGCCTGCAAAACCCAGGGCCCAGGAAAGGGGAATGCAGAGAAGTGTTCCTAAAAAGAGAGACTCTGAATGCTGAATTGCTATGAGATATGTAATAGATTTTGCTCTGTGCCTGGCCAATCTCTGTCCTGCCTTTTCCTCCTCAGCAGAAAACCATTTCCTGAGGCAGCAAATGTCCAACAGCAGCTCCATCAGGCACTTCCTCCTGCTGACATTGGCAGACACGCGGCAGCTGCAGCTTCTGCACTTCTGCCTCTTGCTGAGCATCTCCCTGGCTGCCCTCCTGGGCAACGGCCTCATCATCAGCGCCGTAGCCTGCGGCCACCACCTGCACTCGCCCATGTTCTTCTTCCTGCTCCACCTGGCCCTCAGCGACCTGGGCTCCATCTGCACCACTGTCCCCAAAGCCATGCACAATTCCCTCTGGGACACCAGGGACATCTCCTACAAAGGATGTGCTGTTCAGCTATTTCTGTTTGTCTTCTTCATTTCAGCAGAGGTTTCCCTTCTGACCGTCATGTGCTACGACCGCTATGTGTCCATCTGCAAACCCCTGCACTACGGGACCCTCCTGGGCAGCAGAGCTTGTGCCCACATGGCAGCAGCTGCCTGGGCCAGTGCCTTTCTCAATGCTCTGCTGCACACATCCAATACATTCGCCCTTCCCCTGTGCCACGGCAATGCCCTGGGCCAGTTCTTCTGTGATGTTCCCCAGATTCTCAAGCTCTCCTGCTCATACTCCTACCTCAGGGAACTTGGGCTCCTTGCTGTTAGTGCCTTTTTATCATTTGCCTGTTTTGTGTTCATTGTTTTCTCCTATGTGCAGATCTTCAGGGCTGTGCTGAGGATGCCCTCTGAGCAGGGACGGCACAGAGCCTTTTCCACCTGCCTCCCTCACCTGGCCGTGGTCTCCCTGTTCTTCAGCACTGCAGCCTTTGCCTACTTGAAGCCCCATCCCTCCATGTCTTCCCCCTCCCTGCATCTGGGAGTGTCAATTCTGTACTCGTTGGTGCCTCCATCCCTGAACTCCCTCATCTACAGCCTAAGGAACCAGGAGCTCAAGGATGCCCTGAGGAAAATGATGACTGGATGGTTTCAGAAGCATTAAACTGTCTCTTTTCTGTTGCAGAGCATTTAGAATGTAACTCTTTACAATCTCAGACTTTTCCCCTATTTGACCTTTTTTTTTTTCAGTAAGTTCTTTGAGTACTGTTGTTTTTTCTGCAAAATATTGTAGTAATATTGTTTGGATTTCTGCATTAATATCTGTATTATTTGAAGGACAGAGACTTACTAGCGGTCTGTTCCCTGTGCATTTAAATAAAAACAAGTGCCTCCCCCAACCTGTTTATCCAGGATTCTTCCTCAGCCCTTCACTGTCCCTGCAGGGGCAGTGCCTGTGAGCAGAGGTGGAGGGAAGCGACTCCCAGCACAGCAGCACAGCCAGGGACAATGGCCCTGCCTCTTCCCACATCTGCTCTGCCCAACTGCACCCTGTCCTTGCCAGCCCTGCTGTGGCTGTAAGGCTGGAGCACTCTGGCAGCTTGGTCACTGTCCTGCTGCATGTCCCTGCTGTGGCCACAGGCCCTGCCAGGCCATGGGCACTGCTGGGACACAGCTGGGCTCCAGCACAGCAGCTCCAGCAGCAAAGGGCATCTCCTGAGGGCAGGGCAGGGAGGCTTTGCTCCCCTCCAGAGCTGCTGTCAGCAATGTGCTCCAGGAATGCCCTGGCACAGCAAAGCCCAGTGCCTGGGGCCGGGGGGGAGTGTGCAGGGGGGGCTCACAGCAGTGTCCTGGCACAGCCAGAGCTCCTGGCATGGACCTGAGGCTGCAGCAGAGCAGAGACTGGGCTGTGTCTCTGTTCTGGGACAGCCTGGGAAGGTGCCCCAGGGCAATTGTCCCACACCAGCCCCTGCAACCACCATTGCCAGCACTGGCCTCTCCCCACCTGCAGGAGGTTGTTTGTCCCTGCACGGAGGGACACCAAGTGACCAGGCCAGCAGGTGCCAAGCAAGCCACAAGAAAGGGCAGGAAAAACTTATGCATCAGAAGAAAGGCAGTTCAATAGCGAAAAACCCAAACCCAACCAAAAAAAACCAAAGCAAGACCCACCCCCAACAACACAAAAACCCCACAAACAAACCAACCACAAAAAGAAAAGACCATAAACAGAAGAAAAGCAAATCTCCTATCAGCAGAAAATGTTTTACCACCCTGTGGCGGGAGAGGATTCTGTATTTGCAGCTGCTTTTTTCAAAGAAAAATATCTTAAAAAAAAATATTCCCTACCACTTGTGCCCTCCCGCTTCTCTAACTTGATTTCTGATCATAGTGTGACATGGAATGGAACATCCCTTGGGTCAGTCCAGCCCAGCTGTCCCATCCCTGTCCCCCAGGAACACTTGCCCACCCCAGGCCCATAGGTTGGGGGGGGTGCAGACGCCTAATGCGGGGCGAGCACTGAGACAAGGACAGGAGAACAGAACAACATTTACTCTTATCAAGGACAGTAGAACAGAACAGCCTTGGAGAAACTGATTGAGGATGTACCTCTGGCAAGCAGAAGTCACACAAAATGCAAGTAGGATGCCAGCTCAGCTCTGCAAGGCTGACAAAGCAGAAGTTATGCAAAACAATAATACTGCCATACTAAAAAGGGGGGGAGGGGTCAAGGAACAGCCACCTAAAAGGACACTGGATGTTGAAGACAAAATCCAAAGAACCATGAAAGGATTTGTGATAAGGGGTGCAACTATGTCAAATAAACTCAAAGAACTGGAGATAGCTAATGGATACATAATCAGTGTGTGTAATAAAAACTCTGTTCATTTGATGCTCAGTTCACTCCAATGGAGGAAGGATGGCCCAAGTGACCACCATACTGTAATAAAGAATACGTGCTTTCAAATACTCAAAACTGTTCAGAAGTGTCTATCCAGGGGATTTCAGTATCAGTGGTGTCCTTGACTCCCTTATGCCCCACAGTTTCACAATGGCTCCTTGGCTCCATGAGGCCCTGCTGTAGAACAATGGACCCTTGGTTCCATTGGGTTCCGTACTGTCAAAATGGTCTCCTTGGTTCTGCACTGCCACAATGCTCTCCTTGATTCCATGAGGCCTTGGTGTGTCACAACAGCCCCTTGGTTCCATCAACTGCCAGAGTGTCACCCTGGTGTCGGAGGAAGGAGACCCAGACACCAATTGGTTCATCCAAGTCCAATTTATTGATCGAATACGGCGGGTTAAATATGGTTCTTAATAAGCTTCATACATATTGCAAAAGTTGAGCTCAGGATTGGTTAGTTACATATTAGCAACTACACCTACTTCTACATTCTTGTGCTTATTCTTCTGTTACATTCTGCAGATATTCAGGACTAATCTCACCTCCCTTTCCTCATGTTGCAGCAAGGCCATCCGGCATTCTTGCCTGTCAGCAGTCACTGAATCAGAGACTGCTGACCTCCCTTTCAAGCTTAACCAGCGGCATTAAGTCAGTATGGCCTTTCTCAATTAACCAACTCTTAATAAAATCCTCCACATTTCCCCCGCTTTCTTCTTGAGCAAGGAGATTAGTTTGCCAGGTTTTTGCTATCATACGGCTAACCATGTTTTGAATACAAGTAAAAATACAAGGCAAAATAAGCAAAAACATTAAGATTACACCCAGTAAGCCGATAGCATATGTCACAATGTTCCTTAGCCATGGTCCAAGCCCTAAGCCTTTAAGCCATTCGTCAATTCCTAAACCTTCTTCTTCTTTGAGATTGTGAAGTCCCTGTTGTAGTTCTTTTATCTTAGTATGAATGGACACCGAATGATCAGACAAATTCATACAACACATTCCCTCAAATTCTTCACATCCATGCCCTTGTGCTAAGAGCAAAAAATCTACAGCAGCTCTATTTTGTAAAACAGCATGGTTAACACTTTGCACATCTGCAGTCATCATGTCCAGAATTTGGGATGTCTGGTTCAGCTCATTTCTGGTCCAGCACCCTAATTGTTTTGCTAAATTCATAGCCTTATTGGCAGATCCTCCCGGTAAGATAGTTGAAACTACTACTTGTCTGAATGTACCCCAAAACTTTGGATCTCCAATCTGGCTGCAGTCCAAGTCATGTATACTACGCCTTTTCCTGTTTGATGTTTGACTGAGCTGCATTAGCAAGGGTACATTAGGGTGAAACAAGGACAATTTTCCCAAATAACAGGGTCCACCCTGTGGCTTAGCTGGTACACCATTCCACGCCCTGTCTCCACAAATTAGAAATATTCCTGTAGGTAATTTCATTGGTGCCGTAATGTTTGTGCTGTTACATTGACTGTAATGCTGTGGAGAGAATTCACTCAAATTCAGGGATGAATCCAAGGTGGCCCATGTGTCTTTAGGTTGATTTAAATTCTGGACATCCAAGGGTTTGAAACTAAACCATCCGCCAGCTGTGGTGTTAGACATACTGGCATTTGCACTTCCAAAAAGATCTAATTCTTCAGGAGGAGAACGCAAGGAAGTGTTAAGTGATTGGATAAGTAAACATTGGCGATAGCCATCACTCTGACTTGCAGTATATCCTTGCTGTGCTGGCAATGTGATGTTAGACATGTTACGCATGCATAAGGTTCGATTATTTATTAAACTGCAAAATTCTCCAGGAGACCACACTGGAAGTCCTACCAAGCATGTTCGAAATGGATTAGTAACCCCTCCAAGACTAAGACAAAGTGATGATTGATTAGTTTGATTAGCAAGTGTTACCCATAGATTTTCTCTTGGCTGACTGAAATGTGTTATTCCTACTGCTTTAACTGTTACAGCGTTAAGCAGTATAATAAAAACAAACTTCATTTTTCTTTCCTTTTTGCCTGTTTTTTCTTCCTCCGCTGTCTTTTACCTGACTTGTTAGGCTGATTAAAATGGACCTGAGTCAGTCTTTGAATACACTGATCTAACTCCAAATCAGCATCCTTGCTCACAGGTATAGCATATGGCAAGTTTAAAGGCAAATCAGCTTTACAGCGAGCTGCTATAATGCGTGAGGCACTAGTAACTTCAAGCTCTCTAAGTGCTTGCTGCAACTTCCATCTAATATATGCTATAACCACTTGTTCTGCACTCTCAAAAAGCTCCAATCCTGCCCTTCCTGGCAGGCCAGTATTTTGTTCAAGAACTCTAACCCAGACAAAATCTTGAATCCACTTCCCGAAACAAGGTCCACACCATAAATTTGCTATTGTCTTTTGTGAGTACCAATAAATCTTATTACAACCTGCACAAAGCAAAGCTATCCATGCATAGCACTTATCAGCATCCCTTTTGCAAACATAACAAGGAAGTGAATGTAAGTAGGGACCAGTGTAAAAATCTGTCTCTTCGACCCAATGCAACCAATTTAATGGTGGTGATTGCAAAGCCTCTTCACCTTTCTTACTATATAAGGCTAATAGTTCAAGCTCTTTCTTTAGCGCAAGGCGTATTTTATTTCGTAATCGTTGTTCCTGCTCGTTATCTTCTTCAATAACTGTATCCTCCCGAGGGTCCCACAACTGTAAAATTGTCCTAATCATAGAAAACTAATTAGCTTTATTTAGAAGAGGTTATTCCCTTTCTAGCCTTCTTTTTCTTATCAGTTTTCAGTTTTGCTGCTCCTAATTTCACTGGTCCCGTCACTTTCAAACTTAATTTTTCTAATTTTTCAATGCAATGATCTAATGCTCTTTCAGGATTCCCCCTGAAGGGCCCTACAATAGAACGTTGTGTTAAAGGTACTAATTTTCTACACCTTACAGAGATTATACGTGATTTACTTTGAACCTTAATTCTACTTACAACACATTGTACTTCCCAACGATAATAAGCAAGAATTTTTTGTTCAGGAGACTCATAAAGATTTAAAGCGACATACGCATTTAGTCCCGTTTGTCTCCTTAATTCATCTTGCCAGTTTTTACCCCACGTGTGCTCGTGCTCGCAAGTATGACACCATAAATCCCGTAATAATGATTGTTCTATCCAAAAAGTATTATCACAGCCCCCACAACGTAGAGCTATCCAGGCAGCACAATGTGGATCATAACAGTCAAGGCAATGTTCCTTTGCTGGATTTGTTAAACGAAAAGTTGATAATGAGTCAATAAAACCAATCAACTCCCGGGCCGTCTGATAGTGACATGTCAGTGCTCTGTCCAACACTTTCGAGTGTCCCTTCAGCTGTAGCAGCAGCGGTTGTAGGACTAGAGGCAGTTTCTCCCTCAGTCGCTCCCTGTCCTCCTCTGTGAGGCGATCCACTAGAGGCTGCATCAAAAACAGGTTTAGTCCACTTAGCAGGCACCCACAAAGGTCCTGTAGGTGAAGAAACACAAAGATACCCCCGTCCCCAATATAATACTTTCGCAGGTTTTTCCCATAATCTTGTACTCGGGTTCTTGTACCTAACCCAGACCTCTGTCTCCTCAGTATTTTTCTGACCTGACCTTGGATGATGTTTAATCGCAGGAGGGGTATCATCTTCTCCAAAAATACATAAATGATTGATCACATACAGAACCTTAGCCAAACATGATTGTGGGTCTGTTAAGTCTTGATGCTTCTCAACATACCGTTTAAGGGTACCGTTTGCTCTTTCCACTATTGCCTGTCCAGTAGAAGAGTGTGGAATACCTGTCACATGCTTAATGGACCACCGATTTAAGAATTTCTGGACCCTAGCACACACATAAGCTCGACCATTATCTGTTTTGATGCTTCTTGGAACTCCCATAACAGCAAAGCAACTTAACAGGTGTCTAATAACATGTGTAGCTTTTTGTCCTGCCTGAGCCGTAGCCCATATGTAGTGACTATATGTATCTACAGTGACATGCACGTACTTAACTTTACCAAATCTAGGTACCTGTGTAACATCCATTTGCCATTTTTCATTTATTTCCAAACCTCGAGGATTAACTCCCACGCCTAAACTTATTCCTTCATTATGATAACTACATATTGGACATGCTCTAACAATGGCTTTAGCTTCTGATAAACTCAGTTCAAAATGTTTTGCAAGCCCTCTTGCATTTTGATGATATCTGCTATGTGCTTCTCTGGCCAATGTATGCTTGTCAATAGGACAAGAGTTATCAATGGGTAAAGTAACCAATTTGTCTGCACGTTCATTCCCTTCTCCTAAACCTTCAGACCATTTATGGCTCCTAATATGAATCACAGAATACGCTGCACTTCTTTCTCGTAAAGCTTTCCTTAATTGTATCAATAGTTCATACAATCGTTTATTATTCACTTCCTTAATTGCTGCTTCCTCTATTCGTCTGGCTACTCCGGCAACATACATAGAGTCTGTGACCACATTTAAAGGCTCCTGTAAATTAGACACTGCCCATACTACTGCCAACAATTCCAAAGTTTGTAAACTATCTGCAGGATCTGCTGTAAGAAGTTGATGCTTCCATTGTCCTTTTTCTTGCCAGGTGACAGCAGCACGCCTTGATTTCTTTCCCGCATCTGTAAAAGCTGTAATAGCTCCTTCTATAGGGCGTTCTTCCCTCAATGGCCGAGTAATCTAGTTCCATTCTGTCATCCATTGAAAAACTTTAGGCACTAATTTGCTGGTTTCTACTTTAGCAGGTGATGCTAATAATGCTTCCTGCAAGTTCTTTGAATTAATCAAGTACCAGTCTAAAGTCTCTTTCTCCATAGGCAATCTAATGGTAGCAGGTTCTCGACCATCCACTTCAATAATTCTGAGACGCCCTTTTTTGACTAACACAGCCAATTGTTCAATTTTTGAGAATATTGTTCTCTTATGTTGTAGTGATGGTGACAACCATTCCAGAACTCGTATCTCCCCCGTTTTCTCCTGGTGTTGAGAGAGAGCACTAAGCAAATAGCAAAGACTATTTTAAATAGTAAGGTTAATAGGGCAGTCGAGTTGTCGACGAGACACATATCTCTGTTGTACACAATTACTAATTTGTTGCAAGGTAAGATAGTGCTCTTTTGTCAGGTGTACAGGAGTAGTAGGATCAATACTTTTTAACAAAGCTGCAGGGTTTCTAATAAATGATTTGGTATTTTCACAATAGGTTTTAACTACTGTAAATTTCTCAGCAACTTCTGTGCATCATGCAAAGTTTTAATGTTTAATTGTAATTCTAATTTTTGAGGTATTACTTTTTGAATTGTTAAAGTCTATCTTAGATATTTCTATGGTGTGGTGGTCTGAATTTTTTCAGCAGCAATAACAAGCGAATATGCTGAAAGAGTATCTCTAATACTGTCAATCTGCAGAGAGGAGAATGGTTGTTGCTGTGCAAACAAAATGTCGTCTATGTAATGATATATTATAGTTGCTGGCCACTTACGACGTAGTGGCTGTAATGTAGTATCAACATAAAGCTGACACAACATTGGGGAATTACGCATGCTTTGCGGAAGAGTCGTCTATTCAAATCTTTTATCTGGCTCTCTACGATTTATTGCTGGTAAAGTAAAAGCAAATCTCTTCATATCATCAGGATGCAGCTCAATAGTGAAAAAACAATCTTTTAGATTAATAATTAAAAGTGGCCAGTGTTTTGGGATTATAGCTGGATTTGGAAGACTAGGCTGTAAGGCCTCCATTGGTTCTATCTGTTCATTTACAGCTCGTAAATCATGTATCAAACGATATTTCTCTGATTTCTTCTTGATAACAAAAATAGGTGTATTCCAAGGGCTCGTAGAAAGTCGTAAGTGTTCCTGTGAATATTGTTCTTTTGTTAATTTATGGGCATGCATAAGACTCTCTCTTTTTAATGGCCATTGCTTAACTATCACCGGTGTATCTGTTTTCCAGGTGAGTGGAATGGGGAAAGTCTAAGCAATGGCAATTACCCCAAAGGGTGATGATTAGTTAACACTACTCTCAATTGTGTTAAAATATCTCTTCTAATTAAACAAGAAACTGTAGGTGGTAATTGAACAACTGAAAACACAGCAGATACTTGTTGATCATCAATACACACTAACAAAAGTGGTGATCTACTTGCTAATGTAAATCTTCTTACTCCGGTGAGCATATTTGATGATGGGAACAGAGGCCAATGTTGTGGCCATGCTTTTGGAGAGATAATGTTGGTATCTGCTCTTGTATCTAATAATCTATAAAGGGTTATGCTTCGATGTCTATGGGTAATTTTTACTTTTTGTTTTGGTCTATTTTGTAAATCTACAGTTAAAAGTGTAACACTAGTAGAGTTAAAACTCTTTTCATCTTGCGTTTGTTTAGTAAATGATGGTATACTAGATGTCATTTGTGATAGTGGTATTAATTGTGCAATGTGTTGTCTTTTTGTTATTTTAATAGGAGGATAAAGGGTGTAAACTATAATTTGTATTTCTTCTGTATAATTTGCATCGATAACACTAGGCAATACAAATAATTTCAGCATAGTTATTGAAGAACGTCTTAATAACAATGCTCTACATTTTTGTTCATTCAAAATGAGAGGACTCTTTACTCCAGTTGGTATCTTCTCAGGCTGATTCGTTATTAATGTGACGTCTACTGCTGCTGATAAGTCTAAGCTGAGGTTGCTTTCTGTGGCTGGTTGCAGACAGGGGGTGGCAGCGATGTTGCGTCGGCAGCTGGTGTTTCTGATGTCACGGCGGTTACTTGTGTCTGGGCGCGGCTCGCCTGCTGCGCGCTCTTGGGATAGTTTCTCAACCGGCGCTTACAAGCTGTAGAGTTGTGGGAACTGGATCGGCAGTTGTGACACTATATCCCGGTTGCTCGACATGTTCGTCGCGTGTGTCTTTCACTGCCGCATCTGTAGCACTTGAGGTATGGTCTCGAGCTCTGCGTGACTGCCAGTGAGTCATTTCGGAGAGGAGCAAGAGCAGCTAACACTTGACTTTGAGTAGACTCTGCTTGCTTTTGTAATCTTAACTCTAGCTCTTTTATTGCATCTACTATAAATGCTTGTGAAGCTGTTGGCATTAATGCTATTCGCTCTAATGCTTCTTCAATGGTCTAATTTGCTCTTAAAGTAGCTAACACTCTTTGTGTTGCTGGATTGCTATTTTGAAGAGGACACTGCTTCAATAGCGCCCCCTTCATGTAGTCTGCGACACCAGCCCGATCTATAGCAGTAGCTGCCCTGTCTATAAAATTCTCAAATGATTCTTCTCTACCTTGTTTAATGCTTATATAAGCCGGTAACTTTCTTGGTTCTTTAACTATATCTATTGCAGCACGCACTAACTGCATAGACTCTCTAAGTTTATCTGCTCTCGATATCATCTGTGCTTCTGTACGCAAAAATCCTCATAAGCTCATAAGCTCATTTACTGTCACTCCATGTAATGGATCTTTTTGAGCTCGCTGTACAGCAACTGACTCATTTACTAAAGCGTGCTAATGTGCATTAAACAGTAACTGCTGATGTTGAGTAAATATCAACTGAACTATTCTTCTTAAATCATTTGGGCATAAAATCTGAGTATTAAAAAGATAATCTAACATTTGCTTAACAGGCTCACTTTTTACTCTAAACTGACTAACTGTAGAACGTAACTGAGCTAGCAGCTTCCAGTTTAAGGGTTCATAGGCTGCTATATTATGCGTAAGGTTCCCCTGTGCATCATATTGTGGTGTATATGTAACCGGACATGCAAGACTAGAGACTACTTCCATCGCCTCGCCATCTCCCATTTGCATTACTTCTTTTGCTACAGCAGCTCAAGCTTCTCTTCTCTGCTTAGCTATCTCTCTCCATAGGTTACTGTGTGCCCCCGGGATAGGATCTGACTCTTTAAGGGTGCTATGCTGCTGGCACTTCGGTACCGAGACCGAGCTTTCGCACGGGGAAGGCGGTGGAGCAGGAGCCGGCTCGCGCGGGGAAGGTGGCCCCCCCGCTGAGGCCGGCTCGCGCGGGGGAAGCGGCCCCCTCGCTGCTGGAGCTGACAGTGAAACTGGAGACGACTCGCGCGGGGGAAGTGGCCCCCCGGGTGCCGGCCCGCTCGGGGGAAGCGGCGGAGGCAAAGGTGGCGGCGGAGGCGAAGCTGGCTTGCTCCCACCCCCACCATCCGACCCGCCTGAAGCTGGCGGCGGAGGCGAGCTCTTACCTCCACCATCCAGCTTGCCCTCCTCCCCCAACAGTAAAGGTGCAGACGGTTCCACACTATTTATAGGAAAATCTTGCACACCACTCTGCTGGGGACTCTTAGGCATAAGTATCTGAGTTACAGAAGGTGCCAGGGGATCATCTTCACGACCATACCCTATATTCTTCTTATAAGCTTCTGTTGCCTTTTCTGCTGCCTTTCTCTCAGAAACCTGCTGAAGTAACGTATTATACACCACCCGCCATAACTTGCTAAATTTCTTTGCTGACTTATCATCATTTAACACTGCATCTCACAGGATATCCCCAAACTTCTTCCACTCTGCTATCTCATGAACTGTATGTGGGTTAGCAAAAATCTCTTTAGAATGACCATAAGCTAATAACCCTGGTAACTCCTTTTTTAAATCTATCTCTTTTACTCCTCGCCTTTCTAAATATGAGGAGAAGGAATCGTATGTCGCTTGCCTATCTATACCTATATATCAGCGCGCGCTGTTGCAGCCCTTCTAGGCTTCCTGCGACACGTAGAGACTTGAGATACTTTTTGTAATCTTCAAGGGTGCTTTTAAAATCTGGCACCGTCTCGGCTGCAAGGACTCTCACCCAACTTCCCCGACCGTGGCGAATTTATAATCTAAGAGAGCGAACGTTCAGAATGCTGCCTTTGCCCGCATTCTCCACCATTTGTCGGAGGAAGGAGACCCAGACACCAATTGGTTCATCCAAGTCCAATTTATTGATCGAATACGGCGGGTTAAATATGGTTCTTAATAAGCTTCATACATATTGCAAAAGTTGAGCTCAGGATTGGTTAGTTACATATTAGCAACTACACCTACTTCTACATACTTGTGCTTATTCTTCTGTTACATTCTGCAGATATTCAGGACTAATCTCACCTCCCTTTCCTCATGTTGCAGCAAGGCCATCCGGCATTCTTGCCTGTCAGCAGTCACTGAATCAGAGACTGCTGACCTCCCTTTCAAGCTTAACCAGCGGCATTAAGTCAGTATGGCCTTTCTCAATTAACCAACTCTTAATAAAATCCTCCACACCCTGGTCTCTTGGATCTGCAGTGTCACAATGGACAATTGGTCACAAGCAGCCCTGCTGTGTCACCATGAATATTTGGCTCCATGCAGCCCCACACTGTCACAATGGCCCCTTGGCTCCAGGAGGTTCCACAGCATCACCATGATCTCCTTGGATCTGCAGTATCTCCATGGACCATTGGTTCCATGTGGCCCTGCTATGTCACAGTGGTTCCTTGGTTCCATGAAGCCCCACTGCATAGCAATGGAATCTTGGTCCCGTGAGGTTCTGTACTGTCATAATGGTCTCCTTGGTGCTGGACTCTAACAATGGACCCTTGGTTCCACGAGGTTCCATGATGTCACAATGGTCTCCTTGGTTCCACAAGGTTCCATGATGTCTCAATGGTCTCCTTGTGGTTCCACGAGGCCTTGCTGTGTCACAATAGACCCATGTTTCCATGAGGTTCCATGGTGTCACCATGGTCTCCTCAGATCCAGATTGTCACAATGGACAATTGGCTCCACGAGACCTCCTGTGTCACAATAAACCCTCAGTGCCATGAGATTCTGTGGTGTCACAATGGTCTGCCTGGTTCAACGAGACCCTGGAGTGTCACAATGGATGCTTGGTTCCATGAGCTTCCATACCATCAGCAATAGTCTCCTTGTTTCTGCAGTGTCACAATGGATCCGGGTTCCATGAGGTCCCTAAATGTCACTGGTCTCCTGGGTTCCATGTGGCCCTGCTGTGTCACCACAGCCCCTTGGTTCCATGAGTTTCTGTACTGTCAGCAATGGTTCCTTAGATCCAATGAGGCCCTGCTGTGTCACAATGGACCCTGGGTTCCATGAAATTCTTCAGTGTCACAATGGTCCCTTGGACGCATGAGGTCCCACAGTGTCACCATGGTGTCCGTGGATCAACACTGCCATAGTGGACCATTGTTGCAGCCGGAATAGCTGCTAATAAAGCCCAGGGTAGGGAAGCAAAAAGGGCCTTTGCATGGTATCCACAGATGTTTAATTCAGCCGAGCAGTGAGATGTTCAGGGTCACAAGGCAGGACTCCTGGGGGGAGTCCAGGTTTCTGTATCTCGAGAGGAAGGGGTTGATCAGTGCCATGGGGGCAGTACAAAGATGAGGCCAATGGGGAAATGGGGAGGGAGGGGCTGAGGGACACAGAACAAGGGGAAGGAGCCAATGGGGTCAAACAGCTTTTGAGGGAAGCTTCTTGTGTCTCCCTAACCCAGGGAATGCCTCTCAGGGTCTCCACAGCTGCAGAGTGTCAAAATGGCCCCTTGGTTCTTTTGGGCTCCTCAGGATCCCAGTGGCCCCTTGGCTGCATGAGGCCCAGTTGTGTCACACTGGCCCCTTGCTTCCATTGGGCCCCACAGTGTCACAATTTTCCCTCCCCTTAGTTCCATGAGGCCCCGCAAAGTCACAATGGACCTCTGGTTCCATGAGTCCCACATTGTTCCATGAATCCTTAGTTCCATGGGGATGTCACATCCTTAGTTCCTGTAGTGTCACAATGGTCCCTTGCTTCCATGGTGCCACACAGTGCCACAATTGCCCAACAGGGCCTCGTAGTGTCACAATGGACTCCTTGGCTCCATGGAGACACAAAGTGCCACAATGGCCCTTTGGTTTCACAAGGCCTCAAGGTGTAGAAATGGCCCCCATGGTTTCCTGCAGCCATACTGTGTCACAATGGACCAGTGGTTCCATGATGCCCCAGAGTGTCACAATGGTCTCCTTGATTCTGCACTTTGAGAATCTCCCCTTGGTCCCTTGAAGCCCCACAGTGTCACTATTGTGCCCTTGGTTCAATGAGGTTTTGCTGTTTCACAATGCTCCTTTGGTTCCATGAGGCCCCATGCGTCATAATGTTCTCCATGGTTCCATGAGGCATTCCTGTGTCACACTGGCCTCTTTTTTCCATAGGGCTCCCGAGTGTCACAATGGTCCCTTGCTTCCACGAGGCCTGGCAGTGTCACAGGGGTCTCCTTGTTGCTGCAGTATCACAATGGACCCTTGGTTCCATGGGGACTCACAATGTCAGAAGGGCCTCCCTGGTTCCATGAGGCCCTGCAGAGCCCCTTCATTCAATGAGGCCTCCAAGTGTCATCATGGCCTCCAGGATTCCATGAGGCCCTGCAATATCCCAATGGTCCTTTGGTTCCATGGGGTCCTGCACTGTTTCATGTTTCCTTAGTTCCATGGGGCCTTGCAGTGTCACAACGGCCTCCTTGGTTCCATGGTGCTATACAGTGTGACAGCTGCCCCTTGGCCTGCCAAGACTCCAGAGTGTCACAATGGTTCCATGGTTTCATGAGGCCTTGTAGTGTCAGAATGGTCTCCATGATCCCAGAAGGCCTGTCACAACAGACCATTGGTTTCATGGAGCCCCAGAGTGTCACTGTGGTCCCCTTGGCTCCACAAGGCTCTGAAGTGCCACAATGGCCCTTTGGTTTCACAAGGCCTCCAAGTCTATAAATGGCCTCCATGGTTCCATGAGGCCTTGCTGTGTCACAATGGACCTTTGGTTCCATGATGCCCAGAGTGTCACAATGGTATCCTTGGTTCCATGGTGTCAGAATGGACTCTTCATCCATGGACACCCACAGTGTTCACTGCAGTCCCCTTGATTCCACCAGGCCCTGCCATGCTCTAATGGCCCCTTGGTTCCAGTGGGTCCCAAAGTATCAGAACAGTCTCCATTGTTCCATGAGGCCTCACAATGTCACTGTGCTCCCCTTGGTTCCCCACAGCCCCACAGTGGAACAATGGACTCTTGGTTCCATGAGGTTCCTCAGTCCCAATGGTGTCCTTGGAACCGCAGGGTCACAGTGGCCCCTTGGCTCTGTGTGGCCACACTGTGTCACAATGGCTCATGGTTCCATGAGGCCACACAGTTTAACGAGGTACCCTTGGTTCCATCAGGCCTTGCTGTGTCACAATGGACTTGTGGTTCCATGAGCTCTCACACTGCCAGCAGCAGTCTCCTTGGTTCTGCAGTGTCACCATGGACCCTTTGTTCCATGAGGTTCCGCAGTAGAACACCGTCACCTTGGTTCCGTGAGGTTCTGCAGTGTCACAATGGACCCATGGTTCCACCAGGCCTTGCTGTGTCACAATGGCCCCTTGGTTCCAAGAGGTACCTCAGGGTGGTCACAATGGTCTCCTTGGATCCGCAGCATCACAATGGACCATTGGTTCAATGTGGCCCCAATGTGCCAAAATGGATTTTGGTTCCATGGGGTTCTGCTGTGTCACCATGGACCCTTTGTTCCATGAGTTTGCACAGTGTCACAGCTGACTCCTTGGTTCTGTGAGGAACCACGGTCACCAACTCTCTGAAATATCAGAATAAGGCTCCTGAAATCTAATTTGGTATTTCAGAGGGTGTCATTTATCCAGGCCTGAGCTCTAGTGTTGAAAAACTCGTAACCTTACGTGGACATGTAATTCTACCATTGTCTTGCTTATGCACATTCAATAAATATGAATTACAGTTTACTCACTTCCATAAAATCCAGCCCAAGTTCCCAGATTCACTCCTTGTTTTCTCTATCTCTGCACCCTTGAGCCAGATGTCTTCTTTACTTCCAACCATGCTTGCTGGGAAAGCAGCCCCTGCATGCCTTGTTCCTGTGCTGAAAGTTCACAGGCAGGGTAAACATGGAATGAAGCCTTTTGGTATCAGCCCCAGGCTTTGTGTGGGCAGGCAGAGGCAGGCAGGAGGCAGAGCTGTCAGCAAAGGAAGGGGCCAGCCAGGTGGGGCAGCCGGGGGATGCCGACAGCCTGCAGGGACAGAGGCGCAGGGCAGGGACACCGTGGGACAGCCTGGGCTGCACAGGGCACAGGCATGTGCAGCAGCTGCAAGACAGCCCTGCCAGAGCCAACTTGGGCAGCACTTTGGCCATGGCTGCTGGGCCTGGGCCTGAGGCAGGAGCAGGAGACAAGTGACCCTTGCAGGCCTGGGGCCTCATTGCCTCCTTGTTCCTGCTCAGCAGCCTGGCAGGGGCCGCCCCATGCTCCTGCCCTTGCCATTGCACATCCCCACATGCCAGTGCCCATCCCGGCAAGAGCCCTGAGCAAGGAGAGAGGGACAGGATCTGCCTGGCCAGGGGCTGGGGCTCAAAGTCGTTGGTTAACTCAGGGGTCTTTTATAAGCTACCACCGTGAGGTGAGCAGGATGGTACATGGAGGGCACAGTGGAGAATTCATCCATTGAGAACAGGTACAGACAGTCCAGTTCTGAACAGCACAAACCAGTGCCAGAAGTGAGCAGGGCCTGTTGTTTCAGGACTGGTTCCTATGGGAAACCTCCCACTTCCTATGGCAGACATCCCGCTCCAGTCAGGCCAGCACCCCTGGGTTAGAATTTTAAGGGTGTCATCTCAGTCCTTGGGGAGTGTTATAAGTTGAGATGACAATTTGCCAAGTAAAACCAATTGAGAATTTATCGATTACAGCAGGCAAAGCAATAAGCAAATCAGCCCTGGGTGACAGGGGAGTCTCCACTCCACCACTGTCACGCTCTTCTCATTTTCCGTGGAGTTCTTATACAGTCCTTCTTCCGGGTTGATGTGTAGTACTCTGCGTATTCTTCTTTTGTGTTTAGGTGGTCATAGTCCACCTCCTGGGGTCTGAAGATGAAGGTTGGTAATTTTCCTTTGTCTGATTCCTGGAATTTTTAGGCTCAATCTGCTGAGTTCCTGGAATCCTAGGTTTACTGAGCGGATAAGCTGATACTGTGTTATCAATCATAGCAAACCCCCCACCCATATTAACAGTTTACTAAACAGATAAACAAATGTTTGTGAAACCTATTGTTTTTTGGTTTCACCTTCCTTATCCTTTAAAGTCTGTAAATTTACTTAAACAAACTAGAGGTGGTGCAGCAGTCTTACTGGAATAACTTTGTCAGTTTTGATGAACAAACTTAAAGTTTTAACCCATTACAATTCCCCCCTTTTTCTTTTTAACCATTTTGTTCATCAAATCGTTTCAGTTCTTGTTTTGCTAGCTCCTAAACAGCATCAAATGTGCAACTTCTAAACGTCTTTTTACTATAGCAATTAATCTATAAAATGCATGGCCCAAAAGTGAGCCCGAGTAGTCTATCTACTGCTCCCTCTTCCTCTGGGAGCCAAGGTTCTTCTATCATTCAACTGTCCTTGTTCTAAATACAATTAACAATTCTAACACAAGGCAAAATAAACAAAAGCAGTAAAAATCACACCCAATATTCTTATAACATATGTTACAAAAGTACGGGCTAGCCCACCAAGTATGTCCAGAAAGGGCTAATAACTTTTCTTAAACTCAGGCAAAATGATGATTGTTTAGTTTGATTAGCAAACATTACCCATATGTTTTCTTTTTGGCTGGTTAAAGCATGTTACTTCTGTTATACCAGCTGTTACAGCGCTAAGAAATACAATAAAAAGTAAGTTTTATTTTTCTTTTCCCTTTTTCTTTTCCTTCCTTTTTCTATCAACCTTTAACTTTACTCCTGGTTGTTGTAGTCTAAACTCCTGTAATTCTTTTATACTTTGATCTAATGCTTTATCAGGATCTCCTTTAACGGGCCCTACAATAGAATGCTGTGTTAAGGGCACCAATCTCCTACACCTTGCGGAAGCTATGTAAGACCTACTTTGAGCTTTAACCCTTTTTATAGTATGCTTTATCTCCCACCGATAGTAAGCCAAAATCTTCTGTTCAGGAGATTCGTAAAGATCTAAAGCCGAGGCAGGGCAGATCCTGCCCTGTCTGCCTCCTCAGGTCCCCCTGCCAGCTATCAAATGTGTGCTTGTGCTGGCATGTGTTGCACCATAAGTGCCAGAGTAAAGATTGTTCCCTCCAAAAGGTTTTACCACAACCCCCACAATACATTGCTACCCAAGCGGCACAATAGGGGCTATAACACTCAAGGCAGTTTTTCCCCGCTGGTCCCCTTATGTAAAAAGGCGATAATGATTCAACAGTGTCAATTAATTCCTTAGCCGTTTGGTGGCGTGTCACGGCCCTGTCGACCACTTTCGAGTGTCCTTTCAGTTGTATCAGTAGTGGCCGCAGGATCGGGGGCAATTTCTCCTCTAGTCGCTCTTTGTCTTTGTCTGCCAGATTGTCCACCTGTCGTTGCACTGAAAGCAGGCTTGGTCCACTTCACAGGTAGTTATACAGCTCCTGTAGGGGTAGAAACACAGGGATATCCCCCTCCCCAATATAAAACTCTGGCAGAACCTATCCACTCAGGTTACAACATTTAGAAGAGAAAAACCAGAACCTGCCAGGTCAGACGGTAGATGTTGCCTCTGAATTGAAATATTTGCCAATTCATTCCCCAATTTAGTGACTGTGCCCCTTTTCTTTTTAGGAGTTCATGCTCCTCCTGTTCCATAATCTTTCTCTTTGTTAGGTTAGAATCTATTCCTCCACAGGTACTTACCACTCTGCCTTTGCTCGTCAACTCGGTTGCCTCGAGCTACAAGAGAGGTATAGTCTTCTCGGCAGCAGAGGTATTTCTTCAGGAGGGTCTAACCTATCACTGTTATGCTGTTTCAGAGAGAGAGAGCTCATGATCCAAGGGTACGAGGGATCGGATTACAGGGGCACCATCTATGATTTTGCCAAGAACTTAACTCTCCCCTTTTTCTTTTGTGGCTGATTCCACCGTCTATCCCGACAAATTTTACATTTACACCCTGTACTGTGGGGTTAATGAAGTCTTCTTCCATGATTTAATTAATATCCAATCACTCAGTTTAAATGTGGTAGTCCGTTTTTCAGGTTTCTTCACAAGTCTTTTGGTTCTGCTTGCATGAAATTCACCTTCTTTCTGTGGTGGTCTTTTGGGCTTTCATGCTCTTTTCCGCAGTTCTTCCCTATATCGCATTAGGGTGGTCAAGTATGTGTTAATCTGCTTGTCCCTGAGAATGGGGTGGTCTTGGAGTGTATACCGTACAGCATTTCGAAGGGGTAAACCCCAACATCAGCCCTAGGCTGAGTTCTAATATTTAATAGTACCAAACGTAAACACTTGATTCATAATGACTTTGTTTCTATCATCAGTTTTGTGAGTTGTTTCTTTATTTCCCCATTCATCCTCTCAACTTTTCTTGTGCCACGGAGTGTGATGGTCTCATTGTATCCCCATATTTTCATTACTTCCTGAATAACTTTAGACAAAAAATGTGGTCCTCTATCAGAGTCATCTACTTCCATGACCTTATATTTTGGTATAATATTTTCAAACAAAATTTTAACTCCTCAAACCAGGTCTAGCAGGTATCGATGTCTCCCTACTTTAGCCAGTTTAGTAAAATCAATTGAAATGTGTGTAAATAGCCAGTAAGCTAGAGGTCTTCCCCCTCCCCACCCGAAGAGATGTTCTCGGAAATGGGCTTTGTTCTCCTTCAAGCAGGTTACACATCCTCTTGATTACCTGTTTTGTTAGGCTATATACCCTTATTATTCTTAAAATTTATTTCTTACCTATTTTCCCAAAGGCTTCTCTAATTACAGAATGATATCTGTCTATTCCCCTTTAACACCCTTTATAAAATTTTGTGAGAAATCTTTTCCTAGTGGTGATGGACTTGCCACTGCTCCCAGCAAACTTCAAAGGCATACCAAAGGATTATTCACTCTATGCATACCACTTAACAAAATAAGAATAAAGCACAAAAACATTTTTGTCATGCTCTAAAATAATTATGAGTGATTTTTTACAATAAACCAAAAGAACAACAAGAATAACATATACACAAATTTCATCAGTATTAACTGCGCACCAAGCCTGTTCTCCATTCTCAATCAATTGGTATATGTTTTGAACAGGCCTAGGCTCTAATGGAAATTTCTCTGATGTTCATGTTAACATTTTACACACAAATTATAAAATAAGCATTTAGCATAAATTTATCTAATGTCACTTAAACCTAATAACACTTAAAACATTTGAGCTTAACCAATCTTAACATCACTAAAACATATCTTTACTTAAACTTAACAGAAATTAAACTCAACAGAATTTGAACTTAGTAGAAATTAGTTTAGCAGACCTTAACTTTAACAAAACTTAAACTTAACAGAACTTAAACTTAACAGATTTTCAAATCAACAGAACTCACATGTAAAATCACTTAAATTTAACAGAACTTGACTTTAACACAACTCAACCGACTTTAAATTCTGCATGACTTAAAAACACTTTAACTTAACAGGAATGAAACTTTAAACATTTAACTTTAACAGTATTTAACCCTTAATGATACTCAATAGACAATTTAACTTTCCACCAACGGAGTTATCTGGGCTTCTGATGCACTTTGACAAACAAAACACACATATCAAACAGTCACACATTTAGTTTGGCCAAACTACATAAAACATACATTCCTTATTAGAAAAATTTTACCCTAACTTATTTGCTTTTATCACTTCAAATTGTAATCCTAAAAAGCAGATTCATGTACTATGGTAGACAAAATGCAAAAATTCTAAAAGCATATTTTTATCTTTCATATGAGCCTTCTCTGAGAGGCTCTAACACATTTTGGTTTGCAGCACTGTGTTGAGCAATGAAATGTTTGAGTTCTTCAACGCCTCGCTCACCTCTTTCATGCAAGTTCTGCCTCAGGGCGAACTGAATGGGCTTCTCTAATGATGGGTCTTTTTCTACTAACATGTTAACTACCATGCTAAAGGTTTCACAGTCTTGTCTGTAGGCCTGTTCAATTTCCTTTGTTTTAGTTGTAATTGCTTTTAACCGATCTAGAGGCTGCGTGTCTGTTAGATTTGCCTCTATAATTTTTGTCTCGCTGTGGAGGCCAGATTCATTGATCGTACTCTGTAGTTCAGTCAATAATTTCTGCTCAACTGGAGCATTTGTGACATCGACATTTCCCTAACTATTAGTTGTATTTACCACAGGGAAAGCTTGTATCTTACTCATAGTATTCAGGAAGTCATAATCCTAATGATCTATTGCCTCCCTTGCAATTGCTTGCCAATTTACCCACGAAACCCTATTTTCAGACCCTTTCTTTACATCCTGCATCCATTCCCCTTTCTCATCCCTCTTACGGCATTCCCTCTTAAAGTGTCCTTTATTCCCACAATAAAAACAAACCCTCTCCTTCCTCCGCGCAATCCTCGGAGTTCCCACTCCTTCTCTTTTTTCTCCTTGCGACATTCGTCCCTTTTCATTATCCCTTCTTGCATACACCTTCTGAGCTTCCCTTAGGAGCTCGTTCAATCCTCTATCCTCCCAGTGATCCAGTTTTTCAAGTTTCTTTCTGATATCTTCCCATGATTTAACCACAAAATGCATCTTTAGAAAAGATTGTCCTGCTGGACTATCTGGGTCTAGTCTTGAATACTTCTGTATGTTTCGCCTAAGTCTTTTTAACCAGTGTGTAGGTGCTTCATCTTTTCTCTGTCTATTATTGATTACCTTTAGATATTTTTCTTCTGTTTCTTATTAATTACTTTGTCGATATTTTGTCCCTTAAGGGGAAGTGAAGTAAACCCAATCCGGGTCTGAGCACCCCCATCGCCATTTCCCTCAAGGGACAGAGGTGCAGCCTTTTTGGTTTTACTTCAAGTCAGTGGTCCCCAATCGTCTGGATAACCATCCGGGAAGGGGAGGGGATCCCCCTCCCGACTCCCAGTTTGAACAGGGGGTGCGTTTAGTGGGGGAGGAGTATATGATGGTGATATTAAGGGAACCTCCTTCTTCTTATTATTTTTATAATTTATGCAGTCATATTTCTCCCTTAGGGGGTACATTTGCTCATTGTTAATTTCTGAAGGACATAATTTTACACTTAATTTGCTTTAAGATACCTCTATTCCTATTCTGAATTCAATCATAAGATCCCGCCCTAAAAGATTACAATTAGCTTCTGGGACCAGCAATAGAGACCCTATTCCCATTTTGGAGGGTCCTTTAATTATTACATCTTTTATTATAGGTACCCCGAAGGGTTCCCCTTTAGATCCTTTTAGCTGCACCATTTCTGTGGAAAAGGTGCAGCCTTTGGGGAGAGTTCGAATTGTAGATTGCTCGATCCCCGAGTCCACAAGGAACTCGTGGATCTGTTGCTGGGGACTTATCATAAGTTTTATCAGGGGCTTCTCTTTTTCTCCCAGCAAATAGAACTCCTGGTCTTGAAATAATTTCCCATCCTTTTCCCTCTTTTGGCATGTTCGTTTTAGGTGTCCCCTTTCCCCGCAATAATAGCAAACAACCACTTGATCTAACATGAATCCCAGCGGACTGTCTCTAGGCACTGGGGGAAGTTTACCAAGTTTATCAGATACAGACGGCTTACTTCTTGACTGTCCCATCCTCTGGAGTACGCCCGCCCCATCTTAGGGAGTACACTCACACAACAGATCTGCTTTCACTTCCCCTGGTTCGTGGCCCACGTTCTCGCAAACAGTGGGAAACGCACTAATGAGGGCTCGCAATCGCTTGGGGAATCCGAGCTGCCGGTTCCCCTCTGACTCGCAACACTCCAGGTTACCCGACCCAGACCGAACGGTCACCGCACGATACTCACGCGTCCTGTGTCCTGCGTCTTCGTCTGGACCTTTGTGCACAAAGTTTACAGGGTCGACCAATTCCCTTTGCTTAATGCCTTAAATTTAGGTTCGTCGGTAGGGTAGAATCAAAAAGTCCCACCCGATGCCACCAGAGGGGTGGTGGGGTGCCTTCTTGGTAAAATCCGCCCTCCACAATTATCCCTATCTGAGTCACAGCACAAAATTTGTTATAAATTGAGACGACAATTTGCCAAGTAAAACCAATTGAGAATTTATTGATTACAGCAGGCAAAGCAATAAGCAAATCAGCCCTGGGTGACAGGGGAGTCGCCACTCCACCACTGTCATGCTCTTCTGATTTTCCGTGGAGTTCTTATACAGTCCTGCTTCAGGGTTGATGTGTAGTACTCTGTGTATTCTTTTGTGTTTAGGTGGTCATAGTCCACCTCCCGGGGTCTGAAGATGAAGGTTGGTAATTTTCCTTTGTCTGATTCCTGGAATTTTTAGGCTCAATCTGCTGAGTTCCTGGAATCCTAGGTTTACTGAGCGGATAAGCTGATACTGTGTTATCAATCATAGCAAACCTCCCACCCATATTAACAGTTTACTAAACAGATAAACAAATGTTTGTGAAAGCTATTGTCTTTTGGTTTCACCTTCCTTATCCTTTAAAGTCTGTAAATTTACTTAAACAAACTAGAGGTGGTGCAGCAGTCTTACTGGAATAACTTTGTCAGTTTTGATGAACAAACTTAAAGTTTTAACCCATTACAGGGTCAATCTCTGTCCTTGGCAGCAGTTGTGAGGCAGATGAGGGATCTTTGGACCGTCTCTTACAGAATGACAATCCAAAGCATAAAAACTTTATGCATTTTCCTGTAAAAAAAAAGTAATGAATAAATAAATGATAATTATTCGTTCTAATTTATTTATAATAGTGTTATTCTATATTTGTATTACTGAATTTTATATTTATATTTAAAAATCCATACATTTTTAGCAAGCAAAAGATTTATTGGTCATTGGTTCTAAGTAACACAATTCCCTTCATTAATTCATTGACCAGTGTTGGCTATTGATTTCTCCTTCTTTATGCTAATTAGTCCTATTTAAAATCCTTTTGTCATCTTTTTAATAATTTTCACAGACAGGGAAAAAGGGGACACTTAGAGGTCCCTGGAGACATTTCTGGGCCCCAGTGTTTCACAGGCAGATGAGAGCTGGCCCTCAGGAATCCAAGGGAACCTAGACAGTCCTGGCAGCTTTTGTCTGGGAGCTATCCTAGGAAATAAAGAATTTTGGAGGTGGATTCCCACTTTTGGCTATGGACACCTGCACTTGAAAGATGATTTTTCCTTGTAAAGAAAAGCTTGGCCCCCCCCCATTGTTTTTAAGGCAGATGAGAGGTGGCCTCCAAGATGTCAAGGTGTCACAGTGGTCACAAGGGTTACAGGATGAAGAGAGGCGAGAATGTTGACCCCATGTTCAGAAGGCTTGATTTAGTATTTTATGATATATATTACATTATGAACTATACTAAAAAGAAATTGATGGAAAAATTCTCAGAAGGCTAGCTAAGCTAAGAATAGAAAAGGAAGGAATAACAAAGGGCTGTGTCTCAGCAGAGAGCGAGACCCAGCTCTGCCGTGTGTGGTCAGTAAATCCAAACATCCACGGGAGACCAATCATGGATCCACCTGTTGCATTCCACCGCAGCAGATAACCATTGTTTACACTTTGTTGCTGAAGCTTGTCAGCTTCAGCTGGAAAAATCCTAACAAAAATATTTTAATGAAAAGATGTCTGTGACATCAAGGCCACCCAGAGCTGTCTGTTCTGGCAGGTTTCATACAGGAATCATCCTTCAATATAATTGAATTTGGATGTAGAATCCCAATTTCAGCCATGAACCCCTGGAGGAAAAGGAGAGGTCTTTCCCACAGGAAGGAAAGCACAGAACTCCAGGGTTTTAGGGGCAGATGAGACGCAACCCTGTATATGCCAAGGTCAACAGGACTGGTAAGGCCAAGTCAACCGGAACTTTTCCATGTTCTTGGATATCTGGAGCCCTGCAGCATCATAATGTCCACTTGGTTCCATGAGGCTGCATAGTATCACAAGAGATCATTGTTTCCATAGGTCCAGTGATATCACAGTGGTCTCTCTGGGTCTCCTTTGGCATAATGGCCCCTTGCTTCCATGAGGCCTTGCAGTGTCAAAATGGTTTCCTTGGTTCCATGGTGTTGGGGAAGATGAAATAGGAATGGCTTATAAATATGATTGTCTGGCAAAAGATTTTGTGAATATAGAAACTATAAGAGAGATCGAAATGAAAGCAGGCTTTGAGATACCGTAGTTACTAAAACACTGGAAACAATGGTGTGCCCAGACTGAAGGTAATCCCCTTTTGATGAAACAATACCCTCTGCTTGCAGACAGGTCCAAGGGTAAGATCAGACCCTGCCAGCTTGGCAGAAGGGGCCCAAAGAGGAGTTTTTAGGGTTTAAAATGTAACACAGTATGGTAATGTAATGATTCTTATAGGCTGTACGTAAGTGGTATAGGATTTGTATCTTGTACTAGATTGGTTAGTGAGAAATAGAATATTCAACACAGAAGAAGATTTATTGTATTGCAACGGCAACCTCACTCTCTTATGCTTTTGCTTTCTTACCCTTTTACTCTCTTACCCTTTTACTCTCTTACCCTCTCGTTCTCTCTACCCCTCTCTTCTCTCGGGCCTGCTCTGAGCTGTGGCTGGCAGCTCCAAGTGGGGCCCCAGCATCCAGGCCCTCTGCAATAAACCGCAAGTTCCATGACCTGGCTTCAGAAATCTTTCGTCTCCAACTGATTCTGGGTGGGCAAGGACAAGGTCAGAGGGTTTTCAGGCAGTGAGCACAGTCACATGGCTCCTGTGAGGAATATTTCACTTGCTCCTTCACAGCTCTTGCCTGCAAATTGTCCTCTTGCTCAGATGGGGCTCCAGTTTCTTTTTTTTTTTCTCCTTTTTCTTTCCCAAGTTATTCAGTTTTCCATACATTTATTTATAGGGTCACACAAGCAACAGGTTTGCTTTTTCCACAGATCCTTCCAGAGCCACGTGCTGTGCCTGCTCCATTCTGGTGCAAAAGCACCTTCTCCTCTGAGGAAAACTCAGAATATGCATCCAGCTGTCTTGACTGAGCGAGGCATTTTCTCAGAACCCTGCCCTCTGTTCATTTCAGAATCTGCAGGGAATTTGGGACATAAATTAAAAAGCTATTTGATGCTCCTTGAGGTCTAGAAGCTGGTTTTGCATTTGTTCTTACTTGAATGCACACTGAGACAAATGGCTCTGCTTTACTGAAGCTGCTTCCTTTGGCATCCTGAGGAAGCTTCCTAGTTAAAAAATAAATATGGCTCTGTTTTTCCAGCCCTGCTTTACCAGCAAAAGCTGGGGAAGGAAATGTAATCTCCTTAGGTCTGTCCTGATGTTTTGTAGAACTAATTCCCATTTATTGGAAGAACTCTTCCATGCCAGATTAATGTTTAATTTTTTATTATGTGTTTACATTTTGGAAGGAGTAAGGGTGGTGGTGTTGGAAATTCTAATGAGGGACAACATTTCTAATTAAAAAGACTCAGGCTCCTCTCTCCTGATTTTTCTGCCTGATCCTTAAGACTGCAGGAAGTTTTGCTTGGGTCATTCACTTGCAACAGGATGTTATGTGAATACAGAATTAATGTATGCAGCCTGTCACTTGGAATTGCTGCTGTTCTGCTGCTGGAGAGCTCCCGGGGTTGCAGAGTCCTTGCAAGCAGCAATAACAGGAATGTGCCTGTGATCCTGCAAAGTCAGAGGAGGAACAGGGAGCTGCAAGTCTCCCCCATCACTGCGGGGTGTGAATAAATAGATCTAATCAAAAATTTACATGTTAGCCCCGGACCAGGGTTTATTTTTAGGATGTGTCATTCAGCCCAAGCGAAACCTCTGCATCTCAGGCTGATGGTGCTTCTAAAAGCACCTCTAAGTGATCACTGAGGCAAGATTTTAAGCTGCATTTACATTTTGATAGAATCTGCTGCTTTCCTTATCTGAAACAAAGCCCACCTGATCTTCATTAATTACACTATCATTTCACCTAACCAGGGTGCTACTAATTACAGTTATCTGTCTGTTCTTCACCAGATAATAGACAAAAAATTGTTATTCCTGGCTCTATCTGGATTAGCTGGAGCTGTAAGGGGGTTGCACATGGTGATGGGTTTTACAGGTGGAGTGCGGGTATTTACAGGCTGTCTGAGGGAATGCTGGAGGAGTGGCTGCTGTCCCACTGGCTGTGCTGCCTATCCAAGACACCTCCACGGCAAAACATACAGAAAACACTGCTTAAATACAGAAAAATCTGGTTACTGCAGGGTGACTGGAGCAGGCCAGCTCCACAAGAGAGGTGTTGGAGTCCTGGGACATCCCAGACCCACCTGAGCACAGGCCTGGGGCTGGAGGGGACACTGCTTGAGCAGGGGTTGATCCCAGAGGTGTTTCCAGGCTCAGCTATCAGGGACTCTCTGGCAGTGCCTTTTTTAAGACAGAAAATCTCACAGTGGCTTCACAGAGAGCTGCAAGCCCTGGTGGTGGTGCTGACTGCTCCCCCACTAACATCAGCTGCAGTCTGAGCAGGGCAAGCACAGAAAGGGCTCCTCTGAAAAGAGGCAGCAGGAAATGTCTAAGCTGCTGGGGAGCTGTGGGTCCAGAGGGCTGGAGCCAGGAGCCAGAGGCTGCAGGGAAGGTACCCATGAGGGCAGAGCCTATGCTGGAAGAGAAGTCAAGGGGCTTTCACTTGACTCCTGTTTCATCATCCTTCCACACACTGATCTCTTCAGATGCTCTCTAAACCTTTGGTTTGCTTTCTGAAGGGGAAAGAACTTGTCCTGGAGGAGGAGCAGAGCCAGGCTGCTGAGGAGAGCTGGTCGCTGTCAGCTGGCAAGAGAGGAGGGACACGGAGGCCAGAGAGGGGGGACACAGGGTGAGGAGATGTTCGCACTCATCTCCATCCACTGCGAGTTTTCTCAGGCCAAACACACCTGCACTCCTGTTTGTACTGTTTGCTGTACTTGATAAACTGATATATGTGAGTTTGGGGATTTTTGTTACCTTTTTGTATTCTGAAGAGAACTAAAGATGGTTCACTTTTTTTTTTTTTTTTTTTAGTGCCTTCTGCAGTGCAGGCGATGCAGGCAGGGATGGAACAGCAGCATCTTTATACTTGTCAAGTCTCCATCCACACCCAAGGCTTAGCCTGAAGCTCAAAGTGATTTTGTTGCAGGCTTTGAACACTACACCAGCAGGGAGAACAAGAAGCTCAGTGGAGATTATGCTCCAGAAAAACTGTATCCACGGTCCAAAAGCTAAATATGGAACCATGGAAGTGCACACTGCAGTGGTAGTGGAGCTGGGAATGCTGAATGGTGAGGCTTCCTGTCCTTCTGGCACGAGGAACCAGGGGTCCTCTGGTTCTCCATGGTCTTCCATGAGGACCTCTGGCTCTCCATGAGGATCTCTGGTTCCCCATGGTTCTCCATGAGGACCTCTGGTTCCCCATGGTCCTCCATGAGGATCTCTGGTCCTCCATGAGGATCTCTGGTTCTCCATGAGGATCTGTGGTTCCCCATGGTTCTCCCCAGGGCTGTGCTGGTGCCTTGCCCAGAGCTTGCTGTGACAGCAGGCAGCAGTTTCAGGTGGGGCTGCTCTGCTGGCAGGGCCTTGGTGTTCCCAGCAGGGCAGGGCAGGGATGCTCCTGTCCCAGCAGAACACTGGGCATGCAGGTACCACCCCACAGCAGCTGCTCCTCCTCTGCATCACTTCCAGGGGCAAAAGTCCTGTCCTGCTGCGTGGCATGGAGCCCTGCAGAGCCAGCATGGAGGGGACAGGCTGGGCAGCACTGGTTTAATCGTTTTTGCCTGTTCTTGCCATGGAAGCTGTGTACTGGGTGAGATGTGTGCATTTGGGGAGGGCTGGCCCGACCATTAGCTTGTCAGGGTTTGCAACACTGGCAGCTGGGGAGAAAACTGTTATTAAGTGTAACGTGGCACCTTGGAGATGGAAGCATGGGGAGACAATAAATACAGCCTTGCGTAATGCCATTTTATGTTGTCACTCTTCAGAATTTATTAAGACTTAGTTGCAGCCATGCCTGCAGCCTCCTGTGCTGGAATCCGTAAATTGTGTTCATTTTCTCCAGCACTTGCTCTGACCTGCTGCGCTTTAAAGGGGGGAGACACTGGAGGCGTGGGGACACCCCAGCTGCTTTCTGTAGCCGTTCCCCTGGTGCCAATCCAGCTTTTCTGGGGTTGCTGGGACACCCCAGGCAGTGCTTGGCTGCATGGATGGACCCCAAGAGTGATTTGATGGTTGAAGAGAACACTGAGGGACTGAGGAGCTGCCAAAATCACCACAGTTCCACAGGGAGCAGGGAAGGAGCTGGGCGAGGAGGGAGCCAGGGCACCTTGGAGCACACTGGCACATTGTCACTCCACTGTGGGACCACTCCAGAAGTCTTGGATGTGCTGAGGATGCTGGAGGTGGAAAAGGGTTCACAGGAGCTCCCTGAACTGCAGACAGGGAGATGCTACACCCCTGCTTGGTGTCCTCTTGCACCAGTGTTTTCAGATGAAAACACAAATGAAATCGTGCTCCTTTCACCCACTTTTTGTCATGACAAATCTCAGCAGCAGCATGTTGTGTACCTTCATCCTTATCCTCAGCATTTAGGCCCAGGATGGAGGAAAACAAGTTCAAGCCTGTTGGAGATGAAGGGAGAATCGACCATACTTTATGCATCGAAACTCCAACTTTATTGATCAATCAATCACCTTAAATAACAGTGCTAACGAACTTCATGAATATTCTGTAATCCAATTTCATGATAGGCTAACAGAGAAACTTCTAACCACTCCCTTTGTTTTAGAATACCTACAATTGTTTATTAAAAACAGAAACCAAAACAGAAACCAGAAACTAAAACAGAAACCAGTGTTCCCAAAACTTCTACATCTGTTCTCAGGATGCCAGCTTTTCCCAGAGACGGTGTTCTTCTTGTTATGGGAAGACAGCCTGAGAACTTTATTGTTTATAAAGAGAGTCTAATTGTTTACACTAATCAGAAGGCTGAGAGCTGTTAGAAACTGCTTTACTTTTCTCTTCTACTTTTCTCTCAATTGTATGTCTCATGGCCTCTTTCTTTAAGCCATTCCTGAAAAACTCTCCAACATTTCCCCTGTTTTTTTCTTTGAGAGAAAAGAGGTTAGTTTGCCAGGTCTTCCCTATCATTCTACCAACCATCTTTTGGATACAGCTGCAGAAGCAAGGTAAGATAAGTAAAAGCAATAAAAGTACACCTAATATCCCTATAGCATATATTACAAAGTTTCTTAACCATGGTCCCAATCCTAAGCTTTTAAGCCATTCATCAATTCCCAATCCTTCTTCTTCCTTAAGGCTGTTAAGCCCTAGTCGTAGCTCTTTTAACTTAGCATGAATAGATACAGAATGATCAGATAAGTTCATGCAACACATCCCTTCAAAGTCTTCACACCCATGGCCTTGTGCTAGCAAGTGTTATCCATACATTGTCTCTAGGTTGACTAAAATGTGCTACCTTTAATTCTTCAGCTACTACTATACTAAGCAAGATAACAAAAGTGAACTTTATTTTTCTGTGTTTTTATATTGGCCTTCTTTTTCTTCTCAGTTTTTAACCTTACTGTTCCAGACACCTGAAAACCACACCTTTGTAACCTTCTACTGCAGTTATCTAATGCTTAATTGGGATCTCCTCTTATAGGACCTACAACAGAATGTTGTGTTAAAGGCACCAGTTTTCTACACCTTATTGAGGCTATATATGATGTACTTTGAGCTTTAACCCCTTTTCAAAATACACTGTACCTCTCACTGATAATAAGCTAAGATTTACTGCTCATGAGATTCATAAAGGTCTAAAACTGAGTGTTTAGCTCTGTCTCATTCAGTAGTGCCCACTCCCAATTATATTCCCAGGTCGTCCGGCAACGGCGCGTTACGGCCTTATCAGGCATTGCATGACAGGTGGTAATTGGACTAAGAAAAGAAAGCTGTTAGCTGTTTTCATTCATGCGAACCTGGAGAGGAGGTGAAAAAGTCTGAAAATGATTCTCTCTGTCCTTGAAATTATCACATCCACCTTTTTCATGGGTCTCTCAGAAAGGTTCAAAGTCAGTTTTCAGTCTGTAATCCTTTAGTCATTTGGCTCAAATGGCATCAACTGGGCGATTCTCAGTCCTTTGTTAATTTGGAGTGGTGAAAAAGTAGTATGCATTTAAAGCACTTAAAATATTTAACTTAAAATTTACAGAACTAACAGAAAGATATCATACAGCAGACTAGCAAGTAGGACAGAGACACCAGTACAGAGTAGAGGGCAAACATTTGTCATTCTCGTATTTTTAAAACTGATAAACAGAGATCACTAGATAATTAACTTGCACACTTCTGTAAAAGCATGATCTGAGAAACTAAAGCTATTTCTCAGTAAGGAGCAGGACTCACTGTAGTATCTTTTTTGCAAATAAATAGGACCCCAGCAAACAAAAGATGCTTAGGGTTTTTTCCATTTTTATCTTTTTACTGGTGTGTTCTGTGACACAGACAATCAATACCAATGTAAGACCTATTTTTATCTAATAGAAACACTTGGAGCAAAACTTTAACAAATCTTCCTAACAAATGAGTATGGCTTCCAGCTTTCAGCTCCCAGTAGGAAATAATATTTGATTCATATTCAGAGAATTAATAGCCTTTACAATTGGAGACAGGATGTCACTTGAAGACTCATAACTTTTTTTTTAAAAAAGTGTTCTGGAAGATACAGACTTAGAAAGCAGCAATAAATTAATGCTCCAAGAATTTTAGAATATATGAAAGTAATTTACAGGATTAACTGCTTTGAGGAAATTATGCCTAAAATAAATATACTAAACAGAATTATTAAAATAAAGTTAATTTCAGTTACTCATTCATCCTCTAGGAAGTCTAACAAGGCTAATTATAGCAGACTTATTTGCAAAACATGTAAAATCACTTAAATCTAATTCAAACTTATCTATAACAAAATTTACCTGACTTTAAATTCTACACACAATATAATCTAAACAGAATCTAGCTTTACCCAAACTTAATAACACTCAAACTAAACAGAAACCATTTTCAACAGAACTTAACTGGCTTCAAATCCCACACAACTTAAATCTATATATAATTTAAACTTAGCAGACCTCGAACCCAACCGAAAACAAGCTCAACAATTTTAACCTTAACATTTAATGGCACTTAATTGATAACTTAACTTAAACTACTTAATAACAGATAAAACCTACTATAGAAATAAAATATAGCATTTACTATAACTTACTTACAGGCCTGATTCTAAAATATTAAGCTAAAATAACTTTCTTCACGTGTTTGCTATAGCATTTTTATACTTAAATACACCCAAACATAAGCTTACTCAAGGTATACCTGTGAAAAAATTCTTTTGAATTCAGTGCTTGCTTATACATCTATCACATCTAAACAAAGCTTAAAGAATACAAAAACACAGTCATTACATCTTACTTCTACAATCACTTAAACACAACTTTAACAATTTGAAATTTTTCAAAATGCAATCTTAGAGTTTGATGTTCCACCGATTAGAGTCTATGCTTCTGATGTTTGCAGTCTCTGCTAATACAGATTCCAAGACAGCAGAACCAATGCTGAACCAAATCGACTGAAATTTGACTCCCGCATTCACTACGCTGATCTGTCCCCCACAGTCTGTGCTGGGAAGAATAAAAGTCTCTTTAACTTCGCTTGTTTACCATCACTGGTTTCTCAATTGCAACAGAGATCTTTCCCTTTTGTTGACAAAAGTTCACAATTATTACGACTGTTAAGTATTAAACTGTAGCTTTTGCCGGCTGTGGGGGGAGGGAGAAACGCTCGCACTTGAAAAAGCGCTCTGGTCCCACGGCGCGTATGTCGGAGCGGGCGAAAACTCTCCGCCCCGCGCTGGGCTCTTTGTTTACTCACTGTTTGCCGGCTGACTGCTGCAGGCACCGCTGCACACGTGGCTCCCCCCGCGGTGGCGCGGCTCCTTCGCTCCCCCCGCGGCGCTCGGCTCCCGCGGCTCCGGCTTCTTCGGTCGCTCCCCCCGCGGCGCGCTTCGGTCGCTCCCGGCGCGGCTCCCGTGGTGGCGGCTCCTTCCGCGCGGCGGCTCCACTCTCCCCGCCGCTGCCTCCGCAGCAATTCAGGCGGTCGCTCGCCGCGACTGCTCGCCATGGCGGCGCGCCCGTGCCGAGTTCGGAGTAGCACAGCACCGCAAGCGCCATGAGCTGCGGCCGCTGTTTTGCACTCAGAGATAGTAACACAGCGCACCATACATCACTCACCATGGCTTGCTTAGCTTCTTGGCAGTTTTATCACTCTCTAAAGCAGCCTCTGACAATAAATCACCGAATTCACGCCATGCCGTTAAGTCGTAAACCTTACGGAAAATCCCTTTATCATAGCCGTAAGTCCAAAGTCCTGTTAATTCTTTTTGCCAATTCATTCCCTTAATTTGCCTTTTTTGCAAGAAAGTAATAAAAAGTTCTATGCAGCTTGCCGGTCCATACCTATATAAATGAGCGCGCTCTGCAGCACCTCCGGCGTCGGCCACACGTACCAAGCTAGGACCCGTCTTTTACGGTTGCCTAGGGCCGGCACGAATCGGCAGACTCCGTCCGCTTTGTCGGCAGACTCCGTCCGCTTTGTTATTATGCTTAATGCCGTTCCGCAGCTGCTCCTCGGAACCTGGACACCTTCCTCACCTCCCGTGGTATTCCGTTATCCCCAAGAGCGTTCCTCGTAATTCGATATCACGTCCGGGGTCGACCATTTGTTGGAGAATGAAGGGAGAATCGACCATACTTTATGCATCGAAACTCCAACTTTATTGATCAATCAATCACCTTAAATAACAGTGCTAACGAACTTCATGAATATTCTGTAATCCAATTTCATGATAGGCTAACAGAGAAACTTCTAACCACTCCCTTTGTTTTAGAATACCTACAATTGTTTATTAAAAACAGAAACCAAAACAGAAACCAGAAACTAAAACAGAAACCAGTGTTCCCAAAACTTCTACATCTGTTCTCAGGATGCCAGCTTTTCCCAGAGACGGTGTTCTTCTTGTTATGGGAAGACAGCCTGAGAACTTTATTGTTTATAAAGAGAGTCTAATTGTTTACACTAATCAGAAGGCTGAGAGCTGTTAGAAACTGCTTTACTTTTCTCTTCTACTTTTCTCTCAATTGTATGTCTCATGGCCTCTTTCTTTAAGCCATTCCTGAAAAACTCTCCAACACAAGCCCAACCTCCTGATAATTTATTATGCTCCTTATGCTTAAGGACAAAATTTAAGTTGCCAAAAGCAGATGTTTGCATGCTCTTTTTTTAGCTCTCAATGTACTTTCTGTGTGCTTGATTGATGGACGCCCCTGTTACATTAATAGCTGGGCTTTGCAGAAAGCTGGTATTAACAGGAGAATCTGGCGTGGGTTTCAGTTTCTCTTCTTGCATTGAAAATCCATTATTAATGTCTTTCTGAGGGAAAAAAAAAGGTTTCAATTCAGGCATTTTGCTTTGCTTTCTCAGGCTTCTTCTCAACTGTCTTTACAGAGGTGCTTTTAAAATCAATATTACAATTGTTCTTTATATTTTACTGAGTGGTTGAGGGTTTCTGCATCTTGCTATTGATTTCTGATTGTACTGCAGGACATGTAGGTGCACACAGGTTGTTCTGTGATGGATAACTTCATATGTGTCTTCCTAATCATCACTGAGTTGCCTTCTGCATGTTCCCTGTTGCTGGATGCGGCTGCTGAGCTTGGAAGGCACCAGGAGAGCTCTGAGTGCAATCCTGAGACACCAAACTTGTGACTGCTCATTTAATTTGGGTTTGGTTTTCAATCAGACACAGGGGTCACATGAGGCTTGTGGGGTCTCCTCTTTTGTGTAGTCTTTGCAGAGTTCTTCTGCCCTGGCTTTTTCGGCAGCTTTGTGTTCTGTGATGTAGGAGCAAAACAAGTCATTGTCCTGGCTTTGTGTGGAGTGGTCAAAAGGCACCTTTAGCTTCCAGCACTGACCTTGGCCCTTGGGGTAGCTCTGCAGGCAGATCTCAGCATTTCAGAGGTGCAGTCATTGGATCCCAGAATGGTTTGGGTTGGAAGGGAGCCTTGAACTCATCCAATTCCAATCCCCTGCCATGGCAGGGACACCTTCCACCATCGCAGGCTGCTCCAAGCCCCAATGTCCAGCCTGGCCCTGGGCACTGCCAGGGATCCAGGGGCAGCCCCAGTTGCTCTGGGCACCCTGTGCCTGGGCCTGCCCACCCTGCCAGGGAACAATTCCTAATTCCCAATATCCCATCCATCCCTGTCCTCTGGCAGTGGAAACCATTCCCTGTGTCCTGGCACTCCAGGCCCCTGTAAAGGTTCAAGTCTCAATGGAGCAATGCAGAAGCCCAGTGTGCATTGGTAGCTGCTGTAAAGCTGGATTTGCAGACTGAGGCTCTTGGAGCACATCAGCACTGATAGCAAAATCTGTGTGAGAGCTTGTTGGCACCAAAGGAACCTGTGAGGAGTGACAGGACTGTGGCCAGCACGGGGGCTCCAAAATGCTTCCGTGGCTCCAGGTGGGCACGCAGGGGAAGAGCTCTATGTGTGGGCACAGTCCTTCCCAGCTCTGCATGCCCTGGCACAGGCTCCACATCTGCCAGGGACTGTGGCTGTGCCAACAGGCACTCTGGAGAGGGCTGGGTGTGCACAAACCTCTGCTGGCTGGACTGGGCTGTTTGCTCCTCAGACTTATCCTGGACAGGCTCCTGCACCTTCAGACATGCAGGCTACACCTGGCTTCTGAGGAATTGGTTGCTGCAGTTTGTCTGTCTGTGCTGGGGACCAGGACAAACACTGGCACAGGAGCTGGTCCTGTGTCCCCGGGATAGCAGGGCTCGGTGGTGGCAGCGCTGGCAGGGACACGGCAGCCCAGCCCTGCCTGGCCCTGCAGAGCCGGGGAGGGGACAGGGCTGGCACGCATACCAATGGGCAGGCTTTGACACTGCTGCTGGAACTCACTTAGCAATTCTGTTGATGTTCTGGAAATGAAAATATAATTCAGGCCACCTTCTCCTCCAAGCTGACCCTGAGAATCTGGGAGAAGAGCAACTGAATAATTAGGGGCTTTTTTTTCTCCCCCCTTTTTGCTGGAGTTACTGCTCAGTGTTGAACTGTCTTCTATAGTGTCATCAGTTCCCTTGAACTTACTGCTCCAAGTGTACTTAGCATTAATATAATTACATAAATTGCAGTCTCAGTAATCACCGGGGGCTGCGGCACATCCTTGTTGTGCTGTTTCCTGGGTGGCTTGGCTGGTGGGAACCCCCTGGCCAGGGGTGGAAGCTGTGGCTGGAGCACTCCCCCTCTGCTCCTGAGCCTGGTTTAGCTGAGCTTTGTGTGTCTCACCCTGCAGGATCTGGAGTGTTTGCCAGCACTGCCATGATTGCAGCCTTGCTGCCACAGAGGAGAAAAGGGAAAGGTGGGTTTGTCCCAAGGGAGTTTGGCTGGACCATATCCTTGCTGCTGTCCCTGTGATTTGGGTCTGTGGGGCCCCAAAATGCAGAGCCCAGCCTCGTGGCTTGGCAGTGAACACCCAGAGCCCGAGCTCTGTGCCGAGTCTGCTGCAGGGCTGTTTGATGATGCTGTGCTTCTGTCTCTGTGGCAGAGCTCTCAGCCTTCCTGGCAATGTAAACTCTTCTGGCTGCTAAAATTACACTGAGTTATTGATTTATCTTTGAGAGGATTTCCTTCCCGAGGGACATTTCTGGCTGTTGTAGTGATTTAGTTCTTCTGCAAAGGCAGAATCCGTGGCAGAGCAGAGCCACCCTCCTGCCCTCGAGCCTGCAGCTCAGGGTCGCGCTCCCTCAGGCTTCCTCTGCAAGCTGATTTCTGTTCCAAGGCTGAGACAAGGTTACATGGCTGTTATTTCCGTGTAACAACTGCAAATAAAAGGGCATTTTCAACTTTCCACTGCAGAAGCTGCAAGTCTGGGACAAGCCTTTGTGCCATGGCACCAGCATCATCTTGGGCATGTCTCAAACCCAGCTCCAAGGCTGGCACGTGGGACGTGTGGAGCCATGCCAGCCTTAATACACTCGGACTCCTGGGAATATTTTAGTTCCCCAAAGTGGGGTATGATGGGAGCAGGAGCATGCTCTCCTGAAGCTGCAGGGTACAACCTCTCTTTTCTTTGCTTTCTATTGACTCACCATGGACCGTCTCTGAAAACCAGGCCAGGTGAGTTCCTGCTGGTGGTCCTGAGGAAGCCAAGACAGTTCTCTTCTTCTATCACCAATTTTCTCCCCTTGACCCTGAAATCCCAACCTGCTAGCTGTGGCTCAGCTGGTGAGCACCATCAGTAGAAGGACGTGACCCTTCAGGACATGGCCCAATGTTTCAGATACTCTGTGGCTGGAAAATGCCCAGCTCTGTGTCTTTGGGTGCCCATTTGAAGCACGTCCCTGTGGGTTCCTGTATCTAACCTCACTATCTAGTGGATTTGGCACCAACCTCAGCTGCACACTGATAAAATGGGAGGCTGCTCGTGCCTGTGGTGTTATAAAACAGTATCCACCAATTAGGCCCAGGGAGAACGTCAATTTATTTTCCTGTGAACCAAGTGTGACACAGCTCCTTCCTTCCCCGGTGATCTATCTGTGAGATAAAACACATCTTCAGTGTCTATCTTAAATACTGCAGTGTTGACAAGTTCTCTTGACAGAAATTAGGCTAATGTCCCTTATGACTGCGTTAGCTATAGTAACAAGGCTTTAAATTGAAGCTTTGCAAAGCGCTATTCCAGCGCCCTCTCCAAGGCATCACCTTATTCCAGCTTTTATTATCCAAATTTGTTCTCACTCTGCCTTGGCAGCAGGGCTGGCAGGCAACTCTTCCCATCCATCCTGCTGGTCTGGCAGCCAGGGGGTGGGAGCAGCATCTCCAGGCTGGACCGGGCAGTGCTGGCCAAGCCCTGCGGAGCCCTCGGCCCCGGGGAGGCTCCGGGCTCGGGGGCACCACTGTTGGGATGGGGCTGGGGCCTGGGTGAGGGGAGGCAGCTGACACCCATTGAGCACAGAGGGGATCCAAGGCAGTCAGCTGCACGCCCTGACAGCAGCACAGCGTGTCCTGAATCGCTCCCACTGGGAGCTGGAGCTGGGAGAAGGGAGTTTGTGTCGTGTGTGTCTCATCCTTGCAATTTCAGCACTGAGTTACAGACTCAGACCCTGAGGACAGAAACAGAGAATGCTGAGGCCTCATCATGAATTCCCTTCTTGAGCTTCCCAGCCCTTCCCTGGAAAATAGTTTCCTTTTTTGCTCTTTTGCCCTCCTCAAGTTGAGCCCTTTTGGCCTTGAACTCCACATTTCCAACAACAGATTAACCATGGCTGTTTTTAACCTCCTGGTTCTCACACTGGTGTTGGTCCTGGTGGATTATCTCCCCCTATTGTGTCCTTTCTGTGCCTCCACATTGCCACGTTCTTTGGTGGCCCTCTCCTGAATCGCTGAGAGAGGAGGAGAGGCTCTCTGAGAGTGACACATGTGGGAGACACGATGGTTGATGATGTTCTGGAGGTGCTAACCTCCATCATAGTAAAGAAGTCTCTCTCAAAAGGTATTAGATGCCTAAAATTCCACAAAATTAATATCATCCTCGGTTCCTTTTGTCAGGTTCTCAATTCTCCTGGTCAGCTGCCTTGTTCTTCTCTGCCTACATCCTGCATTGATCTTCTCTGAACATAGCTAAGTCTTCAGCATCCCAGATGGTCTTTCTGGAGTAACAAATAGACCTGAGGAATGACAATTACTGAATGGATTGTAGCATTGGCTTGAGGATAAATAAGGTAGTGAGTTTGAAAGGGATTAAAACTGGCTTTTGTAAGTAAGCTTCTCATGGATGTTGACTTGGGGACATGGTGAGACAAAGGTCGCTGCAGTGTCTGTGCAGCTTGGTGTGACATTTGAGAGATGGGATATCAGAGTGTGACTGAATACTTCTGGGCTCTCTGTTTCTTCTGCTCGGGCCTTTGTGGGATTAAACTCTCTAAACTGCTGCAGTTCACAGACTTCAAGCCCAGTATCAAAAGAAAAAATAAATCAAATGCCTGGTATTAAATCCTCAGCACATGGCTCCTGCTTCACCCTTACTCACTGCAGTGCCTGCCTTGAAACTGGGGAGAAGGGTTTTCTGGCAAAGTGAAAACATGTTGACCCCACTCTACAAAAGGGCACCCCTTCTTCTTCCTGCCCTGTGATTATTTTTTCCTGGTTTGTTTGCTGCTGTTGCACTGAAGGCACAGCAGCCCTCCCAGCAGGGAGGTGGAGAATGGAGCACTTGTTGTATGAGCTCTTTGCCACAGAAAGCATTTCCCTCCTGCAGCAGCAGCAGCAGCAGGTACATCAGCAGATGCTGCAGCAGTGCCTCCATCAGAGGCCCTGTATTTCTCCCTGGAGTCCTCCTGTCACCCCTCCTTCCCTGAGATCCCTTCTCTGCAGGCTCCTCGCTGGCCTCCACCTTCAATTCCATCACTTCCAGACTTCCCAGGGGGCCCAGACACCTCAAGGGAGGGCCACGCTGTGCCCTGTGTGTGACAGACACCCCTCCTGTCCTTGTGGCTCCCCTGCACGGGAGGGATGAGGTTTGGTGCGTGTTCAGCAGGCTCAGCTCTGGGCATGAGGCTGGGCCCCCTGGTGTGCCACCATCATCATCGTCACCTTGGCTGCCATGGAGGGTGGGTGGCAGTCACAGGGACCTGCTCTGGCACTGCCAGTCATGGCCTGCCTGTCCCCACAGCCCTGCCTGTCCCAGGGGCTCGCCTGCCCCTCCTTCCCTCTTGCTGCAGGAGCTGCAGGAGAAGTCAAGTGGATTGGGCAGACGGTGTGAGGAGAGAGCCCAGCCCAGCCTCACCCAGAGGGGCGCCTCTGTTTGAATAGCAGTGTTCAGAGCACCCAGCACTGGCTGATCAGCTGGGAGAACATAAATCCCAGTGTCACAGGAGAGCCTTGGCTCAGGGAAAAGGGCCAGTTGTGAGCGCTGTCCAGCCCAGTGTCCAAATGGAATGGTGCTTTCACATCTCTAATCAAGGGTTACTTAGTGGAGAGCCCCTTCCTTGTGAGGCTTTGTTCTCTGCTAGCTGTGGATTGAATCACAGGAGGAGGGATTGGATTCTGGCATCATTTTAAAAATGTTTTTATTCTATTTGCTAAGAGGAACAAATTACAGAGAAGACCTCTCAGCACTGTGACAAAAGAGTGGCTCTAAAACCCTTTTCAGCCAAACAAATGTTTCAGCTCAAGGCCTGATGGATGGTGCTTAAAGATGTGGCCACTGCAGCAAGGTTGGCATTAAAAATCACTGGGTGCAAGAAAGTTCTCCCAGGGGTTACTGTGGAGGTTGTCTCCCTGTAATCCTGGTGTGAGCAGCCCTTAACACCCTGAGTCCACCCAGTGAGCTCTGTGGCATCAGCCACGGGAGAGCAGTAGCACAGCAAGCACCAGTGGGTCAGTTCTCTCTTGATAAATGAGAAACTGCAAGGGGATCAGCCCTTTTGGGGTGGCATCACTGTGGCAGGAGGGCTGGAACTGGATGATCTTTAAGGTCCCTTCCAACCAAACCATTCCATAATTCTTTCCCTGCCCCTGTTCAAGTGGGGTTCAAGCAGAAAGCAGTGCTGCTGCGTTGGGACCTGTGAGGAACCTGGGCAGGAACACACCTGCTGTTGGGATGTATCAGAACAGGGTGGCTTTGGGGCTTTCCCAGGAATGCCTTTGCTGCCAGCAGCTGTGCTGGATGTTGAACAGGGGACAGATTCACCACTGGCAAGCTTGAAAGCATTTCAGATGGCTTCTGTCCCTGCTCCAGTGCAGCACAGAACAAAATCAGATGTTGGAGAAGATGTCATACTTAGACATCACCATTCTGACAGGTCAATTTTCAGGATGTTTATTAACATAGCTTGGAATGTCACAGAAAGGTTTGTCAGATAAACTAGCCAACTGAAGTTCTTACATGAGACTTCCTTGTTTTTATTGAGGTACTTTGAACTCTTCATTTAGTCTCTCAACAATTCATCTCATTCAGGCCTTTCTGGAAGAGCCTCTGCAAGGTCTGTGGCTGGGGGATCAGGACCTGCCTGCTCCCTGTGTGCCTGGGTGTGGAATCCTTTGAATCCCTCAGGGCAATCTCCAGGGCCTTGCCCTGGAAGAATATGCTATAGAGTCTCCACCTAGGCTGAAAGGGAAAACTTCCCCATGGAGCCTTGCACAACACTATGAACCACCCCAATTCCTTTCCCCATATGTCCCAAATTCCAGTAGTTTCTCCTTTCCCTGTTCCCTCATTGGTTGTGGTATCCCTGGTGCCTGGCTCTGTGTCTTCCCTGTAGGGCACTGCCCTTTGCCCTGCCCTTTGTGCCACCCCAGTGCCTTTGGACCATTGGCCACTGACCCCTAATTAACCCTGTGCACACCACATGGCCAGCTCTTTTGTCTCCGATTCCCCTTTGGCGTGCTGGAATAAACCTTTGCTGGAATTTGTCATACAAAAGGCCCTTCTGCCTCTCGTGGCTGAACTGGCCATGGTGAGTCTGGTGTGTGGACTTGGCTGCTCTCCCTAAATGTTTACCCAAGCAGCTTTTCCACAGGAGATGCTTATTGGAAAATAGGCAGCAGCATCCACCATCTAAACCCCTGTGTTTCTCCATCTGGGTGCCCTGGGAGGCAGAAGGAAGCAGCAGTGCCAATTGTTTGCTCATGCTGTAAGGACAAAACTCCTCTCTTAGGGTTTCCTCTGCAATCCCAGGAAGAGAAGGACATGTCTGTCCTTGTCATCCCTCTGGGCAATGATCAGACAGAACAGCGATGAAACCAGGCTGGCAGCACCAGGGCTGGTCACTCGCAGGCAGAGGCAGCCCAGCTCATCCAGCCCGAGCTGAGCAGCGCCTGGGAGAGGTGGCACCATGGCACTGGGCATGGTGCATCACCCCAGGGATTCCTCCTGCATCCCATCCCCTGCACAGCCCCTGCTGTCCCTGGTTACCTGAGCAATGGAGAGGCAGTGCCCAGGCTGGTGCTGCTCTGAGGAGATGCTGCACTCAGCAGGCAGCTCTGGCTCCCCAGCAGTACCGTGGGAGGAAAAGCTGCCCAGGGAGTGCATTTGTAAAGCATTTCTTCCCCAGGAAGAGGAGCTTGTCACAGGAGTTTGTACTTGGGATGTGCACACAGGTGTCTGAGCTTCCTCCCTGCCTGAGGTGGGGAATGCTGGGGGTGCTGGAGCAGCTGCTGGGGGAGCTTCCAGGCCTGGCGCTGTGAAACCTCTCCATCAGCTATCAGGAGGAGGTGAGATAGAGCATATTAATGACATTTTCCAGTGGCACTTAACTGGGAGGAGCAGTAAATGCCAGACAGTGAACTAATGGAAAAGGCTGAGTGAAGAAGGGACAGAAAGAAATAAAATGAGATTCAGGCTCTGGGCCTCTTCTTCCCATCAGTAATCCATCTCATTCTTACCTGTGTCTGTTACATGTCTTCCTTTTGTGTGTAAAAATGCTTTGTTTTGAAGTAACAAACAATCTGGAGAGTGGTAGACTTGCCTTTGTAGGAAAGAAAGGAAAGAAAAATGGAGGCAGGCTTTGCTGCTTCCTTGCTCAGCAGCTCTAACCAGAGTCTGGGGTCAGGGTGTAAGCTGAGCCCCCCAGACTGGGTCTGGCTCCTCTGTTTTCCTCTGAGCACGCTGGTGTGGGACATCCCATCCACCCAGGCACAGTGCTGGAGTCAGGCACAGTGTCCCCTGTGTGCCACCAGCACGGGATGCCCCAGCCTCAGCCAGGTCCCCAGCCCTGGCACTGGTGGCTCCTGGAGCTGGGTATGCAGCTGTGGGGAGCTCCGCTGCTCGCTGGGATTTGTCTCCTGGTAGTTTTTAATAATTATTTTATTAAGGGAGAAGGTGTGGTGCTGTCAGAGAACTTATTATGGATGCTCTGGCAGTGTGATTATTTCAGTACTGCAGCACTGCCAATGTGTTTTGCTGGAACATTCACATATTGATTCCAAATTCCTTTGTTGCCTGTACTAGAAAGAAAGTCGCTTTTCCCTCACTCCCTGCGTGGAGAGAAAAAAAGAGTAAAGGAAGGTAGATGTTATCTGAGGCTTGCTCACACACCGAGATAATTTTTGAGAGCTGCAGAGCAGCTTGCTGACTCATAACTGGGGCTTGTTTTCAAACCCTTGATAGATTTTGAATTCTCTTACAATGGCAAACAAGGATGCACACTTGGGGACAAGCCAGGAATCTGCCTCAGTGAGCTGGATCACCTTTGTTCTGCTTGCTCCAGCCTTCCCAGGGGACATTCCTGTGCCAAGGGGGACAGAGTGGTGCTGCAGGGGAGAGTCTGCTGTCCCTCTTGGGCTCCTCTTGATGGGCAGTCAGTGGCTGGCAGCTTTGTTCAAGGGGTGGGGATGGCATGGGACGGGATGGGATGGGATGGGATGGCATGGCATGGCATGGCATGGCATGGCATGGCATGGCACGGGATGGTATGGGATGGGATGGCATGGGATGGGGAAGCCACTGCCAGGAGTGCAGTGAGTTACTGCACCATCTTGGTGGGAGGTTTGCAGGTCAGTGTGTGATGTACAACTTCCCAGCCTGTAGCTGTGCAGTGAGTTGGGGCTCAGCCCTGTCCCCATGCTGGAACACAAACCCACTTGTGGAATGTGGAATGATGTGCTGGAAAGGAGCCCAGGATGAGACCTTTCTCATTTAGTGAGGAAACACAGCTGGTCATTTGGTTGCTCTAGGAGAAGAGAGATGGGGTTCTTTGGTTATCACTGCGTGCTGCATATTCCACACAGCAGCCCTCTGCTTTTACTAATGTGGTGCACAACGTGCCCGATCCTCCCTCAGTTGTGAGCCTAGTGAAAACATGTCCTGTTTTCCATTTGTTCATTAATTTATCATCTTGTTTTCAGCCTCTGCAAAGCTTGATATTGGTATAGGGCCTGGGAAAGGTGCACAGAGCAGAGTAACAGACAGTTGTGATTTGGTTACAAGGCAATAATATAAGTGGACAGTTTTTGCTGATAACATAAAGCACATGATAGAAATCGCTTTGGTTTATAAATACCAGCAGAGCCCCTGCAAGGGAGCTGCTGCCTGGTGCTGCTGCTCCAACCAATATATTATAAGGAGATATAAACAGATGTCTGAAAAAATCTGGCTGACTGAGATTAAAAGAATGGGGCTATAAATTAACGTCTTCCTCAGCGTCTCTTTAAGCATCCTTATGGACAGCGCGCATCCAAATGAAGAAGTGCCAGTGCTCAGAGGGACCTCCAGGTGCTTTGGGCTGCAGAGGCAGCACCCAGGGGTGGGGACAGCCTGTGGGGACAGTCAGTCAGAGCTGGCATGGGAGACCAAAGCCTGTCCTGGTGCTTCTGCAGCTGATAAAGGGATTAAACCAGGAACAGGAATAACACCATCCCTGCAGTGTCGCCAAAGGATCAGTGTCTCCTGCTTGGAAAATAAACGCTGTCGCTCTGCTTTGACATTTATTTCCAATAAAGACCTGTCATTTGTGCAGTGACAAGGGTTTCATCCTCTGGGAGTACTTTTCCTGTTGGACACTGTCTTTTTGGCTGTGAGGCAGCTGAGTGACTGGGGGGCAGGTGGGTGGTATGTCCCCAGCAAAAGCATTGGGAGCTCTGCTCACACCCTGGGGCTTTCTCCTGATCCATCATCCCAAGGCAATGCAATAACACCTATTCAAACAGAGAGCAGGTTCAGATTGGATATTAGGGAGGAATTGTTCCCTGGGAGGGTGGGCAGGCCCTGGCACAGGGTGCCCAGAGCAGCTGTGGCTGCCCCTGGATCCTTGGCAGTGCCCAAGGCCAGGCTGGATGGGGCTTGGAGCAGCCCGGGACAGTGGGAGGTGTCCCTGCCATGGCAGGGGGTGGCACTGGATTAGCTTTAAGGTTTCTTTCCACCCAAGCCATTCTGTGATTCTGTGATCTTATTTTTAATTGATTTTAATTTATTTTAGTTGTGGTTAACAAAATCCCAGGAGTGGGATATTTTTTAATTGGTAAGGATTCCAAACCAATTGTGGGAGCAGGAGTTTGCTGCTTCCCCCTCCACAGCTGGAACCCTTCTCGCAGGTTTGTGGAGGGGATTTCACAGCTATTTCTGCTCACTGGGTAGTTGATTTAGAGCTGGGAAATTAACTAGAATGGAAACTCTTCTTTCCCTTTATGAGGAGCAAGGGATGAGGTCTGGCAGCTGTAGGATTTGCAGCTCTCAGGGAAGAGGGATGATTCAGTAACACATCTATGCAGTACCTACCTGTGGATACACATATTTTATTTGTCTGAGGTGTCAAGGAGAAAAAATGTTACAAAATGGCTTAAATGAAAATGTGGTTTTGTATTTTTTTAATTGAGTTTCATTTCCCAAATGCAACTTAATGCAAACAATAAGTAAAAAATTAATTTCTCTCGGGAAAGAGCTATTAACAGAATAGCTCTGTTTTAGCAGCATGTGAAGCTGTGTAATTGTTTACACATGTATTGCTCCAGTGTGTGCTCCCAGTTGTTGAATAGTATCAAATTATAGGAATCAAAGAGAATCAACTATTTTTAAGGGAAATGTCTAGAAGCTATATACTGAAACATGAATAAAATTCAAGATTTCCAGCTTACTCGTCTAAATCAGCAGTTTTAATCACATTATTCAAGCCAGCCCACTCTAAAACACACTTTTGACTTCAAAATACCCCAAATTAAATAAGACAGAAGACCTTCCTTGAACAGTTATAACATTTTTAAGTGTCAGTGTCAATCTTTTTGTTGAAAACAGAGATGTTTTTCATGGTTTATTTATTAAAGCAGCACATTTGTCCTGCTGTGCAATGAACCTGGGCTGCTGTGCTGGGTGGAGAGGGGAAATCCCTGGAGCACCAAGAGCTGCTTAAACACATCAGGGCTGTGAGTTTTGCTCTGGGGTTCAGATGCTCCTGCTTAAATCCCATTTAGTGTGCAAAGGAGGAGCAGGAAGGGTTTGTGCCTTGGCTGATGCAGCCTTGGGGATTTGGCTGTGCTGGGGGTGCAGCTCATGAGCACCAGGCCTGGATTTCGTTTTGTTTCCTGCATGCTGATGAGACAGATGAGTAATGCCATGGTTGACTCTCACAATTAAACGGGAAAGGTTAAGAGAAGTTTTATAGTTGTGTTTTACCCCCTTGTGTTGTTATCAGGGGTGCCCTGGGTTTGGGACATTTGGGAGGGTCACTTGTTGCTGTGGCAGCACCTGATCCCCACTCAAGGTGTCAGGAAGGGATCTCCACCCCTGGGCAGGGAAGGAGGAGTCGATGGACAGAACTTTGGGGGGGCTAAAAGGTTAAAAGGTGAAACCTCCATGGTGTGGGTGAGCACATGGTGGGAAAAATCCTCTGCTCCCAGCACTGTCATATTTTCTCTATTCAGTCTTCTGTTGTATTTTTGATAGGGTTTTAATAAACCTTTTAAAGTTTTTGGAAGTGAGTAGCATTTCTCACACTGAGAATAGAGAGCTGGGCCCCCCAGTCCCCCACCCTTCTGGAGCCTGCTCCTGTGCTTTCCCTTTGGGTGATTCCCTCGATGGGATTCCATCCCCCTCCTTCCTCTCCCCTGGCAGGATGCAGCTGGAGCTGTGCTGTGCTCCCTGTCAGGGGCCATTCCCGGCTGTGTGACAGCCCAGAGCTGCCACAGCCACTGCTGGGGCTGTGACCTGGCCTGCCCAGCTCTGGTGGCACAGTCAGGAAAGCTTTGGGATTTGGGGGGAGGCAGCCCGGCCCCGGCGGTGTCTGCGGAGGAGGGGATCGTCCTCCCGCCTCCCGTTCAGCTCGCGATGGCATTTCATCCTACAGAGCCTGGCCTGGAAGGGACCTCACAGCTGACCTTGTTCCACCTCCCTGCCGTGGGCAGGGACGTCTCCCACTAGAGCAGGTTTGGCATTGGCCGTGTTTTCCTTGCTGGCAGAGCCCTGTCCTGGTGTTGCCCGAGTCAGGGACAGGAGATGTGATGTTGCCCTTTTCATGGAGATCCTACAAGCTCCTTTCTGACCAGCACGGCACCACCAGCAAGGGGCACAGATTGGTGATGGCACCATATTCCTGCAGAGCCAAACTTCTCAGCAGTGGGAGGATGCTCCCATAGATAGACAGAGATTAAAGGTCCTGTGTATCACAAATGTAAAGAGCAGGAGGAGGTTGGGATCTGTCCATGGAAAGCATTCCAAGTGTGGAGGAGGCACATGTAGCCTATTCTCCCCTAAAATGGGGAGATAATCACACCTGTCCTCTCACATATCCAACCAATGCAACTTCCAATGGACAGGACTGATGGCGAGAAAGAGAGTCTTCCAGAAATGCAAACCTTGTTTTAATAGGAAATCCTCCAAGATGGATTTTCCTGCACTTTCCAAATGCATTTATACCTATTGGATGACTACAGACTTTGAAATGTTTCTGTCTGAATTGTGACAAACATCCCAGTCTTACACAGGAAGGACCAGGTCCATTGATCAGGGAAATGTCTCTTTGGTCTTGAACAGGGAGGGATCAATCCATTTGTTCCCAAGACCAGAGTTTTTATCTCTGAGTACATGTATTTATTCTATAAAATTATTGGAATATGAATCCCAATATTATCAGTTAGATGGTGCCTGGGCCAGTCTGACCCTCGCTGCTGGGCCAAAGGCAGCAACTGTGGTGTAAATCACCCCAGAGATACCTTGGCTGCTGGAGATTGCAGCTGGGCACTGAGCAAGTCCAGGCTTGTCAGGAACTCCGTTTACCTCAGGAGAGAGAGCTTCTGGCGATGGTGAAGAGAAAAAGGAGAGGATTCCGCTGGAAGGTTTAATGTCCAGAAGTTTATTCCATGGTTACAGAGGTCTGGACGGCAGCAGCTGCTCCAGCAGAATAGTCGAGCACATGGCCTGATCACCTTTTAAGCTCAGGGACAGGGGGAGGGGAGGTACAGGTGAGCCACCCAACCAGGTGAGGGGGGCTGGGTCTCAATGGGGGGACGACACCCAGACTGGCCAATGACCCCTGGGCATAGGGGCATCTTTTGAACTTGACCAACCACAGGACACCTCGCTGGAATGTTGAGCCTGATTGACAGGACTCGCTCAGCATGGGGGCAAGGGGGAAGGGAGAGAGGTATAGGCACACCTGGGAAAGGGACCCAGAAGCTTAAGACACACCGCAACATCTCCCCCTAGTTTTGTTTAAAAGGAAGAGGGCTGTGTTTGTGGTGCAGAGTGATTGCCAAACTATGGTTGGTAAATCAGTTCTTCCTCTACAGGAGGGTCAGTGTTTTCCACTGAGGCCTCCAGGTCATCCATTGGAGCACTGAGGGCTTCCAAATGGTAGACCTCAGGAGGGGGAGATGAGCTTGAAATTAACTTGAGGACCATGCATTTGATTAGTCTAAAAACAATGCTAAAAACTACAATAACTATAACTAAAATAAACAGCACTAAAAACACAGTTTTCAGAATGGATCCCAACCAGCCCGAGAGTCCCCAGCTTTTGAACAGTCCATTCAGTCCGTTGTCAGTTTCTCTCTTGATGTCCAAGAGCCTTTGTCAGGGTAGTCCATATGTGGTTTGGGCTGCAGCATTATGCAGATCGCAGGTGGGATGATCACGAGTACCCTTATTCCCTTGGCCTGCTTTTTTTATGTCTGCGCGCCTGGCAGGCGGGCGCTCCCTTTTCAGTTTTTTTGTTGTTGACCCGCAGGGAGGGCTTGTAGTTCTCCTCCCCTGCCATTTCTAAATTCATCAAATTCCCTTTTCAGGGGGCACTGGTTACTCCAGTGCCCTAGGTTATTACAAAGCAGGCATGGTTTTGTGGGCTCAACCATTGCTGGTCTCCGCTGCTGCCCAGGGTACTGCTGTGCTGAGGGGAAAGGTGCAGGGCTGGCAACGGCGACACGCTGAGGTGGTCTTGGCAGCAGCCTTGGTCTGGAGTCTTCAGCCACACTCATCAGAGGCACTTTCCTGTTACAGACTAGAAGCATGTCTTTTAATGTAGGAGTAAGTTCCGTAGGAAGGCTCAGGATCGCTGCTTGACACTGTGCATTTGCATTTGTAAATGCCATTTCCTCTAAAATTGCTTCTCTAGCATTTTCTTTTTTAACTTGTATTTCAATGGCTCTAGTTAATCTTTCTACAAATTTCACAAAAGGCTCTGATGGTAGCTGTTTAATTTTACTATAGGGCTCAAAAGGCCCCTCAAGTTGGAGGGAAAAGAATGCTTTTTCAGCTGCTTCTTTTACTTTCTCGAGTGTTTCTGCAGGAATTGCAGTAGCTTGGATTGAGGGGGAAGACCATTGGCCCTCACCACAGAGGTGCTCAATGGTGATAGGGTTACCACTGTTGTCTTTGGCTGTGTTTGGATCAGCATGCAAGCCTGGGAGAGCATCTTTTAGCAGCTGTTTCCATGCAGTTTCCCATAATTTGAATTCCGTGGAAGTCATGAGACAAGAAAAAAGCTGTTTTAAATCATGTGGAATCACTACAGTCCTACTCAATTCAGAATTTAAAAGGCCACGGAAATATGGACTGTGTGGACCATATACTTTATGAGATTTACAGATCTCTTTAATCAATTGTCGTCCAAAAGAATTCCAAATAGCAGTCGGGGCTGCCCCCCCTTGTGCTGCAGGCTGAAAGGTAACAGGAGCCAGTGACAACATGGGACTATGCATTGAATCTGCTGTTCCCTGCTCTGTATCCCTTGAAACAGAAGCATTGGGATCACAGATACAGGTTTGGGGACCGGCAGTGGGTGTGTCCCCACTGTGGGAACTCGGGGAGGGGGCGGGGACAGGGGGCAGGCAAGGGGCGGGGAAACCGTGGGAACAGGGGGCGGGGTCAGGGGGCAAGCAGGGGGCGGGGACACCTGGTGACATCACGTCAGCAGACGCCCCCTGGGAGTAGAGGGGCGGAGCTGAGGGTACTGCAGGAAAGGGAGGGGGAGGGGGGAAGGGGTCACGAGGAACAGGAGGAGAGGGGGATGGGGCTGGAATTTTGGGATGTTTAAGAGGATTTTGGGAAGAAGAAGACCAGGTTTGGGAAGGTGCCACGTGGCATCCACCATTTTGCGGACCCCCTAGGGATTGGGGGCCATTTTGGGCATCACTGCTCTCCGGAAAGCTAACTTTGGGTTTCAGAGGAGGGGACACAAGGGATTGGGAAAGGTTCCACGCAGCCTGGCCAGGGCCTTGTGGACAGGGCAACTCAGGCAATTCAGCAGACTCTGGGAGACGACTTCCCAATGAGTTTGCTCTCTTTAAAATACCAAGTTTTGGGGTAAGAGGTTTAGGGGTTTTAGAGCTAGGAGAGGGAGAAACAGGGAGAGCAGAGGTACATGGCTTGGGATTTGGCTTTTTCTCCATTTCCCTTTGTTTAAGCAATGCAGTTCGAATTTGTAAACTCCAGAACACAAATTTAGCTGAGGGTACATTGCCAGATTGTCCTAAGGTTATCAATGCATTCCCAACTTTATCCCAGAATTGAATATTGTGGATTTCTTCAGGGGAAATTTTTGGGAAGTGGAGGAAAAGCCATCTTATAAACTGTTTTAATTTTCCTTTAGAGAACTTCACATTACCACTGTCTAAAATGCTAACAATATTATAATACACTCCTTTTTGTACAATGCTGAGTTTGGAACCCATGTTAGATGTAAAAAGAAAAGTACTTAATCCTGCCTGACCAAAAACAAAGCTAAAATCAGCTACCGATTTCAAAAAAAACCACAGATAGAAAGCGATAACGAACAGATAAAAGCTTCACAATGCAGCTGTATGTACTGCTTTTAAAATTCCCGGGCAGCAACAGCAGGGCACGCCCTGCCGAGCCGAGGTGGAAACAAAGCCTCCCCCGCCGTGGAATGCAGCCCCCCCGCGGAGCTGAGAGAGCAGCCTCCCCCACGCCACGTGGCAAGCCGAAACCGGGCCCCCCCCCCCCGCGCCGCGTGTACCGAGAACACCCCTCCCCCGCACCGAGAGAGAAAGAGAGAGAGAGCTCCCCCCTCCCCCGCACCGAGAAACGAATCCCCCGGCCACGTGGAAAGAGCCGAGCACGCTGCGCTGCCGAGCGGGGGGGAAGGGCAGAGCACTCCCGCCGCTCCGGCGCGAATTCCAAAAGACAGTGAAACACACGGCAGAAAGCAAAAGCTAAAACGCAACGAATTCCTCTGTGGGGCTGCGCAGCCGAAAATGCAAAGGCTAAAAAAAGGAACAGAACTCACGGCAGAGTCTGTTTTTGAGCTTCTGCTCTACTGAAAGCAGAAATACTCACCTGAAATGGAAGCTGAAGCTGGCTGGGTACAGGAAGGTCTCCTCACCGGACAGGACTTCTCTCTGGGCACGAGAGAGGCTCCCCTGTCCTCCCTCTGGAAAATCTGCTCACCACAAAAGAGCTGGGCTTTCCAGAGGCACCGAACAGTCCACGAAACTTCTTCTGGGAATATTCCCAAAGTCTCTAGCTGAGGGCTATGCAACCAAAGCCCTTCCAGCTGGATGCACGGCTGCCGAAGCTTCTCCGAGGTGTTGGGAGTCCGTTCTCGGGCTGCAGAGTCGCTTGCCCACCCAGGGACGCCAAAATATTGGAATATGAATCCCAATATTATCAGTTAGATGGTGCCTGGGCCAGTCTGACCCTCGCTGCTGGGCCAAAGGCAGCAACTGTGGTGTAAATCACCCCAGAGATACCTTGGCTGCTGGAGATTGCAGCTGGGCACTGAGCAAGTCCAGGCTTGTCAGGAACTCCGTTTACCTCAGGAGAGAGAGCTTCTGGCGATGGTGAAGAGAAAAAGGAGAGGATTCCGCTGGAAGGTTTAATGTCCAGAAGTTTATTCCATGGTTACAGAGGTCTGGACGGCAGCAGCTGCTCCAGCAGAATAGTCGAGCACATGGCCTGATCACCTTTTAAGCTCAGGGACAGGGGGAGGGGAGGTACAGGTGAGCCACCCAACCAGGTGAGGGGGGCTGGGTCTCAATGGGGGGACGACACCCAGACTGGCCAATGACCCCTGGGCATAGGGGCATCTTTTGAACTTGACCAACCACAGGACACCTCGCTGGAATGTTGAGCCTGATTGACAGGACTCGCTCAGCATGGGGGCAAGGGGGAAGGGAGAGAGGTATAGGCACACCTGGGAAAGGGACCCAGAAGCTTAAGACACACCGCAACATAAAATAATTACCCTTGCCTTCACTTCCCTTTGGTAGGAGATGCTCCCTGTCTCCTGCAAGCTGTTACTCTATCCCAGGTATCTTTTTAGGTAAAAGGAAGAGAGATAGGAAAGGCTAAATAAGGAATCCTCCACATAAGGGGGGAGGGTGAGCAGCTTTGGTCTGTCTGTCCATCTGTGAGCAGCTCTGTGGCCGTTCACCTGCAGACTCACTGTCCTGGGCAGGCAAAATTCCTGTATTAGGAGAAGAAGAAAGGCCATAAAGAGGTAGCAACCAAATATTGCCTCCCCTTCACCCCAGTGCTGGGCTGGCCATTGAGATGTGTTTGTGGTGAACTGATGAAAACCACTCTGAATTTCTTATCTTTTCTGCACTTAAAACAGAAGCTTAATGTATTCTGTGTATTTTTGTTGGCAGATAGTAGTGATCATAAATTCCTTTTAATACAGTATTTCCACACCAACACAGCCTTGATGTGCAGCATACCTGGCTGTACCCTGTGGGATGCTTTGATTTCTCTTTGGCAGCTGCATTTTATTCTGTCTGCCCCAATCAACAACAATTCCCCTTTCTCCATGTAGCCTCCAAATCCACTCCTGGTGTGGAGTTTTAGTGCTCTGCTAGGATCTGGGCAAGAAGGGAGGAAGGAACCAGTGTCTGCTGGGCTCAGGGTTCCACCTCCACTGTGGATCAGAGCCAGCCTGGCAGCAGGGGGACACCTTTTGTAGCTCAGGGTGGCATTTCTGGGAGGGAAAAGCAGCACTTTAGGGGTGCTGCTGGATGGGAGGGGGGTCAGTGGTGGATATCCCACTCCTCACTGTGTGGGATGGGGAGGAGCTCCTCCCAAGGAGGACCATGTGTCTCCAGCTCCCAGTTCCTCCCCAGTCGGGAGACGCTCAGTGCTCTGAAACAATGTAACTTTGCTTGCAGGTCAGGCTGTTCCTGCAGGGTCACACATGCGGCTGAACCTGCAGACAAGAGAGAGAGAAGCCAAGCTCCCAGACAGACAAAATGGGAAAAGTGACACAAGAGAAGAGAGAAGAAGGAAAAGGTACAGACATGCAAGGCATTGGGTTATGTGGGCTGTGGGATTCATGTCTTTTATTAGAGGCCAGGTTCCCTGGTGCTCTCAATTCCTTCCTCTTCCTGAGACTCCATTGCTGGGTGAGGAGCTCAGCAGTGCGGAAGGCAGAGGCCTGTCCTTTGTGTTCCATTTGGGATGGCAGTGGAAGGATCTTGAGTGCACATTCAGAGGAACCTTCATGGCTTCCCATGCCACGACAACAAAACTGCTTCCACAGCGTTGGTGTAGTTCTCGCAAAGTCTTTGGGCTGTCCTTGAGGTGCAGTGTTTGGGGTGAGAGGAGTCTCTCTGTGGTTTTTAGACCGAGGTACTTCCAGGGGTCTGTCTTTTGGAATTTATCTTCTGCAATCTCAAAACTTTTCTCCTGTACCGCCGTAATGACATCTTGTATTGCAACGTCCAAAATGTTTTGAGCCACTGCTCAAACTAATGTTTTACCCATGTAATGAAAAATGATAGCATTAGGATATCTTTTTCGCATGGGTGAGGGAATTTGGGCTCCAAGCCATTGACAAATAGCAGGGCTCTGCTTCATTCCTTGAGGAAAAACGGTCCACTGGTACCTCTGTAAAGGTGCTTGTTGGTTTAGGGACGTAAAAGGCAAAACGGATCTGTCATTGGGATGCAAGGGGGCGTCAAAAATGCAGTCATTTAGATCTAACCCAACCATCTATCAATCTTGGGGTATCATGGAGGCTGAGGGCAGGCCGGACTGCAGGGGACCCATGTCCTCAATGACCTCATTGATTTTCCTAAGGTCCTGCACCAGCAGCCTCTTGTCTTTGCCAGGCTATTGTATGACAAGGACTTGCGCATTCCAGGGGCTAGTAGATGGTACAATGTGGCCCACAGAAAGATGCTCCTGCACGAGGGACTGCAGGTACTTTAACTTTCTGCCTGGGAGGGGCCACTGATCCACCCATATGGCGTCGTTGGTCTTCCTGGTTAACTGTAGGGTGGCGCGCTGCTCAGTGGCCCCGTCTAGAAACCCTGAGGTGTTGATAGGATCTCTAGCCTTGTCCCCCATTGGGACAGGAGGTCTCTTCCCCAAAGTGTTATTGGTGCCCAGGTGATGAATGATCTTACTGCAGCAACTGTGCCCTCAGGACCTTCCATGCAGATGGTGTCTTGACTCCAGAAGCTGGTAGTGGCTCTCCTGATGGCTATAATTTCTCCAGCAGTTGGAACCAGGGGCCATCCTTTAGCCAATCAGAGCAGGAAATTATCATGATGTCAGGTCCTGTATCTAATAATCCTGAAAGACATCTCTTTCTCCCTTTACACAACAAAGCACACTTTAGAATGCGTCTATTTTGGCCCGTAATCTGTGCCCATATCACCATTGGATCAGCTGGTGTGGTGATCCTGTCCAGTAGGAGGTGGGCTCTGGCTGCAACTGTTCCTTTTGGAATGAAAAGTGGAGGATCTAAGCATAGACCCTGGACAGTTATCTCCTGCAAAGATGTCAAGGTGATTATATCAGGTAGTATAGTGAGTGTCTCCATCCCTTCCCTGGTGTTGCTTAAAATCAAAATGTCTCTGCACCATTCTTCAGGCCCGTATTGGCCTGTTGGAATATGGTGAACATAAATATTGTGGATTGGAATTGAAAAGGCTCTTACCAGCTGCCTTTGGATTCCAGGGCAGAGCTGTCTTCTGTCGAGTTTCTGCAGCAATTGAGCTGTCCCGATGGATCTGAGAAGGTCGCTGTGCTGGTTCTCCATGAGGCTGGGGAGAGTAGGGCTGAACAACCTCACATTTGGTGTCACTGCGCGGGGCCTTTCCACGTCTGTATGGGGTTTCCTGCAGACCACCGGTTTTGCTGGTTTTGGAAAGCATGTGGATGAGGGGGGCCGTGAGGACAGTGGTTGTGACACCTAGAAGGTCCCTGGTAATAGCCTGTATTTTTACAATTCTGTTGAAAATGCCTCATTTCCCCACGTTTAATGCAAGGTCATTTTTCATGTATATGTTGGGAAATAACTTGGGAGGCTACTAGCACCACAAATACACTCTGACTGGTAGGCTTATCTAGGCTGGCAAAAAGGTGTTAGGATGCCCTAAGGGTGCATGCCTCGACCATTTGTGCAATGGTAGGTTTTGGGGAAGGTGACATGAGGGATGAGAGAAGGACAAAAACGTATAGACATGCAAGGCTTTGGGCTTAGTGGCCTGTAGGATTTATGCCTTTTATTAGATGCCAGGTTCCCTGGTGCACACAATTCCTACGTCTTCCTGAGATTTCATTGCTGGAGGAGGAGCTCAGTAGTGCTGAAAGCAGAGGCCTGTCCTTTGTGTTCCCTTTGGGATGGCAGTGGAATTTCCCTGAGTGCACATTCAGACGCACCTACATGGCTTCTCATGCCACAACACCAAAACTAAATGTGCAAGGTGGCTTCTTTGAATGACATTTAGTCCTTTGAAATATCTGCAGCAAGTGGTCTGAAACTGCTTTCTGAGCCTGCTCCTTGGGATCAGCTGCGAGGGGCTGAGGGCTGGTCTGAGCCAGGTGCTGTGTCCCACTGGGAGCAGGCCCACCGCCTCACCTGCCGAGCAGGCACTGCCAGTGACCCTGGAGATCTCACCTGCTCTCCACCCACCTTTTTAAAGGTGCTGTAAACATCAGCTGGTGCTGACTTTCCCCTTGGACCCCTTGGTTTAGTCAGTATGGGGAATTTCTTTCCTAAATCCCGTGGGATTTCCCCCTGGCAGCTGTGATGGGGATGCTCAGGGAGTGTGGGGCTCTGGGGGCAGCTCCCGGGCAGGGGCTGAGCTCGGGGCCCCGTTGGGCCCATGGCCCCCAGCAGCAGCAGCAGCAGCCTCGGGGCCCAAAGCCCCGTGCCCCATGCCCAGCACAGCCTGCCCTGTCCCTGCAGCTGTCACCCGATTGGGACCCAGGGGCCAGTGGCCACTGCCAGTAGCAGGAATGCGGGCAGGGTGAGGATGCCCTGGCTTGGCTTTTGTCTCTTGAACCATGCAAGCTCAGGGCAGTGCAGAGCAGGCTGGGAAGCAGAGGCTGGAGTCTTTGGAGGCTGCAAGCCTTAAAGATCAGCCCCTGCAGCAGCCCAGATGCAGGTGCCCCAGTTGTCAAGGCTGTGGTGGCCTTCAGAGCGTGCAGGTGGATTTTACATGCCTGTGGCCTGCTGCCTGCTCTGGGCCCAGGAGCTCCTGTGGTTCCAGCAGGAAGGGTGGCTGAAGGTTTGCTGCCTGCTTTGGTGGCATGGCTGCAGGGGCCAGTGCTGTGAGAGCCCCCTGGGTGAGAGGTGGTGAGAGCTGAGCTCTTGGGGACAGCACTGTGCCCCAGGGCAGGAAGAGCAGCAGTGCCCAGTGCCAGCAGTGGTGTCAATGGGAGCCCCTGTGCACACGGACCCCAGACCCAGGGTGGCTGTTCCAGCACCCGCAGGGACCTCCATCCCTGCGAACTCGGATCAAGAGGAACCCACAAGTGGGAAAACGCTGCCTGTGCCCAAAAGAGTAGCAAAAATAGAGATGTTCTAAAAAGAAACAGTATTTATTTGCCGAAGATTGGCAAAAGCTCGGATTTACAGAACATGTTTCATTTTAAAAATCCCTATAACAACAACAATGTACAGAAGATATTTACATGGAATCCGATGGACTAACAATCTTCAAAACATATTTACAGAAATCTTCTAACACAGTGAACATATTTACAAGAAACTTGAAGCTTTCAAACATATTTACAAAGGCGTGGCATCTGCGCCATAGTCTGCATCAGTCCTGGAAGAAAGGAAGCAGCAGAGCACTGGGCCCAGCAGGGCTGGGAGCTGGGCCCCAGGGGCTGGGCCGGGGCTGGCAGGGCTGGCCTGGCCCCAGGCAAGCGCAGGGCAGGCCGGGGCTGGTGCTTGTGCCACCACAATCCAGGCCCCCTGTGGGCACCGTGTCCCTGAGCGGGGCCATCCAGCCCAGCCCCAGCCTGGCATCTGGGGACCCAGTGTGTGTGTGGGCAGGGCGTGGGAAGCAGCTGCCTGTCTTACCTGTGGGGCTCCCTCTTCATCCAAGGACCATGGGCTCCTCCTCATCCTTCTCGTCCACTTCCATGTCCTCGATGTCATCCTCCTCATCCACCTCCATCTCTTCTATGTTGTCTCTCTCCGCTACTTCCATCTTCTCAACAGGATCTTCCTCATCTACCTCCATCATCTCTTCCCTCTCTAGCACCATGTCCACTTCCATCTCCTCCTCAGTGTCTCTGGCACTCTGCAAGGGGCAGCACAATCTCCCAGTGGGCTTCCTGCCCCACACCATCCATTCCCACATGGCTGCAGCCTGCCCAACCTGGGTGCCCCCCTGCCTGGGATGGCACTGTACCTCCATTGGCACAGAAGTGCACATCCTGCTGGGATTGGTGCTCCAGAGCAGGCAGCAGGAAAAGCCCAGTCAGCAGCAACAGCTCAGCAGTGAGGGGCAGAGCACACAGCGAGTGGCAACTGACGCTTCGCAGCTGGTGAAGTGCCTGCTCTGCTCGTTTCCAGGTCCTGGACCTTCCACCTGGAACCCTCTGGGAGCTGTGATGTCACTGAAATTTCAGGGCTGCTGCGCAGTGGGAGATGGGGATGGCAGAATGATCAAATCCTGAATGGTTTGGCTTGGAAGGGACCTAAAGATCATCGGGTTCCAAGCTGAGCAACCTCCCAGCACACCAGGTTGCTGTGGCCCCTGTCCCACCTGGCCTTGGACGTTGCTGCGGATGGGGCACCCACAGCCTCTCTGCACTGGTCCCCGTGTCAGGGACAAGCGCCCTGAGAATAAAGAACTTCTTCCCATCATCAAATCTCTTCCACCTCTTGCAGTTTGATCCCATTCCTCCTTGTCCTGTCACTACAGTTCCTGACAAAGAGTCCTCTCCCACTTCCCTGTGGGTCAGGCTGTCCCTGCATGGTCACATGTGTGTTTGAACCTGCAGACAGGAGAGAGAGAAGCCAAGCTCCCACTCAGAGAATATGGGGAAAGTGACAAGAGAGATGAGAGTAGGAGGAAAAGGTAGAGACAGGCAAGGCATTGGTTTGTGTGGCCTGTGGGATTCATGCCTTTTATTAGAGACCAGGTTCCCTGGTGCATTCCGTTGTTGTGTTGCAGCCTGCCCACTGCCAGCCTCTGTGAGTGACCTGCACTCCCAGGGCTGGGAGCACGCTTGCTTAAACTGCTGGTGAATGAGGCTCTAAAGGGGTCTTTGTGTGGAACTTCAAACACTGTGTTTTTCGCTGAAAAGGGTCCAGAGAGGGAGATAATATGGGTCTGGGGACACAGGACTTTAAATGGGGTGGGAAAGCAGGGTAGCATTGCAGTAAGCCAGGACCAATAGGGGACTATAGAGGGGAGAACATTCTAGAGGGAGTATATATAAGGAAAAAACAGCAGTTGAACTGGGTGATACCAACAAAAGTTGCTGCTTCGACATGAGCCTGCAAATGCCCATGGGTGTCACCATTGCATTCAGAGGGATGCCTCTCTTCCTCACTTTACCCTGAGGTATTACAGTTCCAATGGTAGGCTTCTGGGCCCTCACAACTCCCTCCTTTTTGTTTTCTATAAAGAAGGCTTCTGCCATAGAGGTTTGCAGGAATTTAGAAAAAAAAAAAATAAAATAACCAACACAATGAATACAATAAACAAAGCCCACAAAACAGTCTTTACTAGAGATGAAAGCCAGCTTTTGATCCCCCAGTGTTTGAAAAGTCCACTGAACCAGTCGTTGTTGCCTTCCATCTGGATCTTGTTTCCTTGGTCTTTTAGCAGCTGGATGCTCTGTTATACTGACTCCCTGTCCTGGTTTAGGGCAAATTTGTTAAAGAATCTGCAAAGGAGGGCCTCTCCAGAAAGCAAAACCCACACGGCCCCTCCCCCCAACCGGTTCGGGGAAAAATTCCTTGGAGACAGGCGGAAAGAACCTGTTTATTTGACACGCATAGCACCCCCCAGCACACAAAATGAACAATACCAGATGACACCGCTCTGAGAAAGATGACAAAATCAGAAAGTCTCTTTCGGGGATGATTGCTCTGTTCTCAGTCCCTCCGGCGCTGAGCCAGCTGCTGCAGCCAAACGGTGTGAATGCTCGGTGTTCCCAGTCCCAGTCCAGAGCAGGTTCGAGATGGTCACAGAAACAGGAGAGGAGAAACAGTCCAGGATGGAATTTGGACTGTTTAGCTAAACTAGCTAATAAGCAGAAGCAAAAGCGAGAGCAGAAGCAAGAGCAGAAAAGCAAGCAAGCCAAGCAGCAAGCTGAAAGCAAGAAGTGAAAAACAGCCCTATGTACTGCCTGTCTCTGTGTCCCTGATAAGAGAAACCCAAACAAAACTTCTACTCTTCACAGTCAGTCTTAAAGGCACAGAAGATATGAATGGGGATACAAGCATCATAACATCACCCCAGGACATTCCACCCCTTATCCCCATATCATCAACATACTACAACACATCATGCATTATTCATACAAAATTTCTATCTGTTTCCCCAAAATTACAAGCAATACCCATCATGCCTTCATCACATCCCCACACTGGACCACTGAATCCAGGCCCTATATTACAGAGCTGCAGGATTCCCCCTTTTCACTTTAGTCACTTAAAGCTCCATCTATCACTTGCTCAGACCTTTGACACTTACACATTTCCTTCTCCATCTTCCACTTGCCCAGACCTTCAACTCTTACACATTTCCTTCTATCTCATGTCTGTATGGTTTAATGTACAGACAATGGCAGTAACATCCAATGAACAGTGATATTGCATATCATTCTTACCCCACAATCAGATCTCCCTGAGGTACACATCGTGTTGTTCCATCTCTTTGCATTATCCACCACGTGCAACCTGGTCCCTGAGCAAAGACAACCCCACGAATGGGTTTGTCTGTACTCGAGGCAGAATTAATCCACACAGTCTTCCCTAACAAACCTCTGATATGCACCACTGGGACTTTGTCTCCTTCTATTACATTCAGGGACTCAGACTGGGCAGGACCTGCTCAGTTGGTGGAACCTCGGATGTTAACTAACCAGGTGGCCTTTGCTAAATGCTGCTCCCAATTCTTGAAAGATCCCCAACCCAAAGCTTTCAACTGGGTTTTTAGTAGTCCATTGTACCTCTCCACTTTTCCTGCAGCTGGTGCATGGTAGGGGATATGGTACACCCACTCAATGCCATGTTCCCTAGCCCAGGTGTTGATAAGGCTGTTCTTGAAATGAGTCCCGTTGTCTGACTCGATCCTCTCAGGGGTGCCATGTCTCCACAGAACTTGCTTTTCAAGGCCCAGGATGGTGTTCCGGGCTGTAGCATGAGACACAGGGTAGGTTTCCAACCATCCAGTGGTGGCTTCCACCATGGTCAGCACGTAGCGCTTGCTCTGGCGTGTCTGGGGCAGTGTGATGTAGTCAATCTGCCAGGCCTCCCCATACTTGTACTTGGATCACTGCCCACCATACCAGAGGGGCTTCACTCGTTTGGCCTGCTTGATGGCAGCACACGTCTCACAGTCATGGATAACCTGAGAAATCCTGTCCATGGTAAAATCCACCCCTCGGTCTCGTGCCCATTTATAGGTGGCATCTCTGCCCTGGTGGCCTGAGGCATCATGGGCCCATCTAGCTAGGAATAACTCTCCCTTATGTTCCCAATCTAGGTCTATTTTGGACACCCCTATCTTTGCAGCTTGGTCTACCTGCTCATTGTTCTGGTGCTCCTCATTGGCCCTACTCTTGGGTACATGGGCTTCTACATGGTGGACTTTCACAGGTAGCCTCCCTACCCTGGTAGCAATGTCTTTCAATTCACCAGCAGCTCAGATTGGTTTCCCTCTACGTTGCCAGTTAGCCTTTTTCCACCTCTCCAGCCATCCCCACAGAGCATTGGCTACCATCCATGAATCAGTGTAGAGGTAGATCTTTGGCCACTTCTCTCTCTCAGCAATGTCCAGGGCCAGTTGAACAGCTTTGAGTTCAGCAAGTTGGCTTGATCCACCTTCTCCTTCGGTAGCTTGTGCAACCTGTCGTGTGGGGCTCCATACGGCTGCTTTCCACTTCCGATTCATCTCTACGATGCGACAGGAACCGTCAGTGAAAAGAGCGTAGCGTGTTTCCTCTGGTGGCAGTTGGTTATAGGGAGGAGCCTCTTCAGCACGTGTCACTGGTCCTTGTTCCTCTTCATCTGTGACACCAAAATTCTCACCTTCGGGCCAATTTGTAATGACCTCCAAAATCCCAGGACGATTCAGTTTACCTATACTGGCGCACTGAGTGATAAGAGCAATCCACTTGCTCCATGTAGCACTGGTGGCATGGTGAGTGGAAGGAACCTTGCCTTTGAACATCCACCCCAGCACCGGTAGTCGGGGTGCCAGGAGGAGTTGTGCCTCAGTGCCTTTTACCTCCGAGGCAGCCTGGACTCCTTCATAGGCAGCCAGGATTTCTTTCTCTGTTGGAGTATAGTTGGCTTAAGACCCTCTGTAGCTTCAACTCCAAAATCCCAGTGGTCGACCCCGAGTCTCCTCAGGCACCTTCTGCCAAAGGCTCCAGGACAAGCCATGGTTCCCGGCTGCAGAGCAGAGCATGTTCTTTACCTCTGGTCCTGTCCTGACTGGGCCAAGGGCTACTGCATGGGCAATCTCCTGCTTGATCTGGACAAAGGCTTGTTGCTGCTCAGGGCCCCACTGGAAATTGTTCTTCTTGCGGGTGACCAGGTAAAGAGGACTCACGATCTGACTGTACTCAGGAATATGCATCCTCCAAAAACCTATTGCACCCAAGAAAGCTTGTGTCTCTTTCTTATTGGTGGGTGGAGACATCGCTGTGATCTTGTTGATGACATCTGTAGGAATCTGACGCTGTCCATCTTGCCACTTCACTCCCAGGAATTGAATCTCACGAGCTGGTCCCTTTACTTTGCTCTTTTTTAATGGCGAAACCAGCTCCCAGGAGGATCTGGATGATTTCCTTCCCTTTCTCAAACACTTTCGCAGCTGTGTTCCCCCACACAATGATGTCATCAATATACTGCAGATGTTCTGGAGCCTCTCCCCTTTCTAGTGCAGTCTGGATCAGTCCATGGCAGATGGTGGGGCTGTGCTTCCATCCCTGGGGCAGTCGGTTCCAGGTGTACTGCACGCCCCTCCATGTGAAGGCAAACTGAGGCCTGAATTCTGCTGCCAGAGGAATGGAGAAAAATGCATTGGCAATGTCTATAGTGGTACACCACTTTGCTGCCTTGGACTCAAGCTCATACTGGAGCTCTAATATGTCTGGCACAGCAGCACTCAGTGGTGGAGTCACTTCATTCAATGCACGGTAGTCCGCGGTCAATCTCCATTCTCCTTCAGGTTTTCGCACAGGCCAAATGGGGCTGTTGAAGGGTGAGTGGGTCCTGCTGACCACCCCTTGGCTCTCCAGCTCTCGGATCATCTTATGGATGGGGATCACAGCATCTCGAGTGGTCCTATACTGCCGTCGATGCACTATGGAAGTGGCAATTGGCACTCGTTGCTCTTCTCCCATCAGGCATCCTACTGCAGGTGGATTCTCAGACAACCCAGGAAAGGTGTTCAATTGCCAGATGCCCTCTGTCTCTACAGCAGCTATTCCAAATGCCCATCTGAGTCCTTTTGGGTCTTTGAAGTACCCACTCCGAAGGTAGTCTATGCCCAAAATACATGGGGCCTCTGGGCCAGTCACAATAGGATGCTTCTTCCACTCATTTCCCGTTAGGCTCACATCAGCTTCCACCAAAGTGAAATCCTGGGATCCCCCTGTCACACCAGCAATAGAAACAGACTCTGTCCCCACATGTCTTGATGGGATTAATGTGCATTGCGCACCAGTATCGACCAAAGCTTTGTACTCTTGTGGTTCCGATGTGCCAGGCCAACGAATCCACACAGACCAGAAAACACGATTTTCCCTGGCCTCTACCTGGCTACAGGCAGGGCCCCTCTAAGCCTGGTTATTCTTCTTTCCCTGGGCGTATGTTTTGGATGTTCCTTCGAGGGGATCAGACATGTCATCATCATCATACCTGGCCGTTCGGCTACGGGCAACTGGAGCTGCTTTCCTCCTGGTGGCTTCCTTCAGTTCACGCACCCGTCGTGCCAGAACAGCAGTAGGTTTCCTATCCCACCTTCTCATGTTTTCTCCACAATCACGCAGGTAAAACCACAGCTCAGCTCGTGGGGTGTACCTTCTCTCACCATCTGGGAAACGGCTGCCTTGGATACCAGAACCTCGGATCTGTACTGCTGAAATTTTGAGAAGGTCTTCTTTAATCTCCTCTCTAAGCTTCTTATGGTTCTCCTCTATCTTATCCTCTAAGTTCTGCAGACGTGTTTCTACCGCTGCGATTCTGGCATGTGTCGGGCCATGTACAGCATCTGCATATGCTCGGACCTTCCTTGCCATGTCAAGCACAGTCTCATCCCTCTCATCCCCCTTCATGACGGCTAAGGCAGAAGCATATTCGTATGGCCCAAGTCGTACAAGTTTTCGCCACATCACAGACGTGCATGGTACTAAGTCTGGGTTCCTAGTTGTTACATCATCTGAGAAGATAATCTCTGCCACTGCCATTTCTCTCAGGCGTTGGATCCCTTGCTCTATTGTCTTCCACTGAGTTTGCTGCATATAGACATCGTCTGCACACAGGTATCTTTCTGCTACACTTCTTAGGACCCGTTCCCAGAGGCTGTGAGGGTTAGCCCCCCTCATCATTCCTTGGTCTATGACAGGATCCTGTGAAAGAGATCCCAAATGCCATGCTTCAAAGCCATCCAGAATTGTAGCCTCACCTGCAGCATCCCAGAGACGGACAAGCCAACTAATTATGGATTCATCAGACCTTCGAGTGTAATCCTTCCATAGGCCACTAAGGTCCTTCAGGGAAAAGGACTCATCTGATCTTGCACCTGCTGCTTTGACTCCTGATTTTATGTCAGGAGGCACTGAGGTTCCTTCTCCTTCATCATCATCATCATCATCCACTGGTTGATTGGTCTTGTCCGTGCATTTCCCACTTCTAGTGCTGGTAGCAACAGCCATGGGTTTAGATGCTGGCTTCGAGCCTGGAGTGTTGGCTGCAGCATGAGTCACCGGGACAGTTGCTGATTTATCTCCCTGCCCCCCTGCCTCTGTCTGCTGCCCGACAGTGTCTAGCAGCATGCGATAAGCATATGCCAGGGCCCAGCTCACTGCAATGACCTTCCTCTCCTTAGGCTCATCCTGGTACTTCTCTTTCAGATATTTCCCCACCTCAGCTGGGTTCTGAATTTGTTCATGGGGAAAATCCCAGACTATAGGGTCAGAGAATTCCTTCAGGATTTGGCCCATATCCTCCCATTTCCCACACCACTTAGGATTTTCCACACCGGGGTTTACTCCTGAGTCAGGGGTCTCATCAGCCAGTCTAGAAATCTCAGCCCTCATTCTAGAGAAGCAGCAGGCTGTATAGAGGAAGGTTACCAGATTGAATACCAGGAAGATGGTTTCTTTAACATTGAGGGGAAACTGAACATCCTTCTCTAGTGATGCAACTGATTCATAGGAGAAGGAGGAAAGCAGAGGCTGAAAAACCTCATTCCCTCCTGCTCCTCCTGCAACAAACTGGATGCATAACCATAGCCATGAACCATTCATACCTGGAGCAGATCCTAGCATGTTTATAAACTTCTTGCACATTATTGCCACCAAGCCCAGCAGGATAGCTACTCTGGTCACTGCCCCTCTGATGTAAAAACTACGTATTAGGGGCAATACTAAAGCTATTTCTGGATAAGAAAATAAACCTAGGGACCAGAGAGGTATTAAAATCTCAAAAAACCCTAGGGACCAGAAATGCATGCAAACCTTCACCCCAATAGACATTATGAATTCAAAAAGCATGGCTATTAGCTGATTTAAATGAACACAGAATAATAGCAACCAAAATGCAGTCAAAACAGGGTTTTTTCCACTCTCTCTCGAGCCCCACGTTTGGGCACCAATATTTTGTCCTGGTTTAGGGCAAATTTGTAACAGAATCTGCAAAGGAGGGCCCCCCCAGAAAGTAAACCCACACGGCCCTTCCCCCCAACTGGTTCGGGGAAAAATTCCTTGGAGACAGGTGGAAAGAATCTGTTTATTTCAGGCACAGCACCCCCCAGCACACAAAATGAACAATAGCTCATGACATCGCTCTGAGAAAGATGACAAAATCCGAAAGTCTCTTTCGGGGGTGGTTGCTCTGTTCTCAGTCCCTCCGGCGCTGGGCAGCTGCTGCAGCCAAACCTTCCGCGTTCCCGGGTCCCAGTGCGGAGCAGGTTCGAGATGGTCACAGGAACAGGAGAGGAGAAACAGTCCAGGATGGAATTTGGACTGTTTAGCTAAACTAGCTAATAAGCAGAAGCAAAAGCGAGAGCAGAAGCAAGAGCAGAAAAGCAAGCAAGCAAAGCAGCAAGCCGAAAGCAAGATGCGAAAAACAGCTCTATGGACTGCTTGTCTCTGCGTCCCTGATAAGAGAAACCCAAACAAAACTTCCACTCTTCAGAGCCAATCTTAAAGGCACAGAACAGATGAATGGGGATACAAGCATCATAACGTCACCCCAGGACAGCAGGAATTTTGGAGGACAAGTACAAGTTTTGGTCATGGGTGCTTGTGCAGGAGGGATGTTTCTTTTCTTCCATAGCAAGGAAAGCACAGAGCCCCAGTGTCTGAAGGCAGGTGAGACCCAGCTCTCAGGAAGACAAGGTCAGCCAGACGTGTTGTAATGGCAGCTTTTATGTGGGAGCAATCCCTGGATATTGGGAATTTTGGAGGGGGAATCCCATTTTGGCCACGGATGCTTGAATGAGAATAGCAGTTCTTTCCCATTTGAAGGAAAGTCCAGAGCCCCAGGGTTTCAGGGGTACATGAGAAGAGACCCTCGACATGCCAAGGGCAGTTGGAGCAGTCAGGCCAAGCCAACCAGACCTGTTCCCTGTTCCCTTGTTTCCATAGGGCCCTGCAGTGTCACAGTGGTGGTGTCCTATTGGATCCTTGGTTCCATCAGGCCCAGATGTGTCACACTGGCCTCTTGTTTCCATGGGGCTCCACAGTGTCACAATGGTCCCTTGCTTCCATGAGGCCTTGCAGTGTCACAGGGTCTCCTTGTTGCTGCAGTGTCGCAATGGACCCTTGGTTCCATGGGGACTCACAGTGTCAGAGGAGTCTCCTTGGTTCCATGAGGCCCTGCAGAGCCCCTTGATTCAACGAGGCCTCCAAGTGTCATCATGGCCTCCAGGATTCCATGAGGCCGCAAAATGTCCCAAGGGACCTTTGGCTCCATGGGGTCCTGCACTGTTCCATAGATCCTTAGTTCCATGGGGCCCTGGAGTGTCACAATGGACTCCTTGGTTCCATGGTGCCACACAGTGCGACAACTGCCCCTTGGACTGCCAAGGCCCCACAGTGTCACAGTGGTTCCTTACTTCCATGAGGCCTTGTAGTGCCACAATGGTCTCCATGATCCCATAAGGCCTTGCAGTGTCACAACAGACCATTGGTTTCATGGAGCCCCTATTGGTTTCACCGTGTCACTGTGGTCCCTTTGGCTCCACAAGGCTCTGAAGTGCCACAATGGCCCTTTGGTTTCTCAAGGCCACCAAGTGTAAAAATGGCCTCCATGGTTGCTTGAGACTCTGCTGTATCACAATGGCTCATGTTCCATGAGGCCACGCAGTTTAAAAAGGGACCCTTGGTTCCATCAGGCCTTGCTGTGTCACAATGGACTTCTGGTTCCATGAGCTCTCACACTGCCAGCAGCAGTCTCCTTGGTTCTGCAGTGTCACCATGGACCCTCTGTTCCATGAGGTTCCACAGTAGAACACGGTCACCTTGGTTCCGTGAGGTTCTGCAGTGTCACAATGGACCCATGGTTCCACCAGGCCTTGCTGTGTCACAATGGCCCCTTGGTTCCAAGAGGTTTCTCAGGGTCACAATGGTCTCCTTGGATCCGCAGTATCACAATAGACCATTGGTTCAATGCGGCCCCAAGGTGCCCAAATGGATTTTGGTTCCATGGGGCTCTGCTGTGTCACCATGGACCTATTGTTCCATGAGTTTGCACAGTGTCACAGCTGACTCCTCGGTTCTCGGAGGCCAGACTCTCACCAAATCTCTCATATATCAGAATAAGTTTCCTTAACACTCATTTGCAATTTCAGAGGGTATCATTTACTCAGGCCAGAGGTCCAACATGGGATAACTCCTAACACTATGTGGACATGTAATTCTACCAGTATGTTGCTTATATACAGTTCTAAATGTGAATTACAATTTACCGACTTCCATAAAATCAAACCCAAGTTCCCAGATTCACTCCTTGTTTTCTCTATTCCTGCACCCTTGAGCCAGATGTCTTCTTCTCTTCCAACCACCCTTGATAGGAAAGCAGCCCCTGCATGCCTTGTTCCTGTGCTGAAAGTTCACAGGCAGGGGAAAAATGGAATGAAGCCTTTTGGTATCAGCCCCAGGCTTTGTGTGGGCAGGCAGAGGCAGGCAGGAGGCAGAGCTGTCAGCAAAGGAAGGGGCCAGCCAGGTGGGGCAGCTGGGGGATGCCGACAGCCTGCAGGGACAGAGGCGCAGGGCAGGGACAGCGTAGCACAGCCTGGGCTGCACAGGGCACAGGCATGTGCAGCAGCTGCAAGACAGGCCTGCCAGAGCCAACTTGGGCAGCACTTTGGCCATGGCTGCTGGGCCTGGGCCTGAGGCAGGAGCAGGAGACAAGTGACCCTTGCAGGCCTGGGGCCTCATTGCCTCCTTGTCCCTGCTCAGCAGCCTGGCAGGGGCCGCCCCATGCTCCTGCCCTTGCCATTGCACATCCCCACATGCCAGTGCCCATCCCGGCAAGAGGCCTGAGCAAGGAGGGAGGGACAGCATCTGCCTGGCCAGGGGCTGGTGCTCAGGCCTTGGCCCTGTGCATTCCTCAAACACATCCAGCTTTGCTCAGCACCAGAGACACCTTTGCCTTGTGTGTCCCCAGCTTTCATCACTGCCTCCAGTGTTCTGCTCTAACTGGAACCGGGGGACACTTTCTCAGTCATGTTCCTCAGTGGGAACCATAAAACTTCAAGGAACTTTGGAGTCTAAATTTAAATTTGAGTTCTTGAGAAGTTTTTTCAAGACACTCTCAGGGGCTGAGTTTGATGTAAAAAACATCAAAGCCCTGAGAGAGTCATTTAAATTTTCCTAGTCCAGTTATGGAGCAAGATTTCAAGGACCTTGTAAGAAATACACATTCCTATTTTAAAGGATATATTTTATTTTATTTCTCTTTAGAGCAGAGTGGATTGCAGCATTCTGTGATTGATATTGATCCAGGGTCTCTCCTCAGCAGCTCTGGCCTGCTCACAGAATCTGTGCCTGGAGCTCTGACCCAGTGTGGACAACCTTGCTCCACATTGCCCAGCCCCATCCTGTCTGTCCTCACTCCCCTGGGACCTGCTGTGCTTGGAGAGCTGGCTGCACTCAGCCTAAGAGGGGTTTTAACTTTTGGGGGCTTTTTGAAGCAATCTGAAACTGCTGAGTTTCCCCACTGCAAACAGACACACTGCTCAGGTGTGTGCCAGCCCCAGGTGACACCAAAGCCACTGCAGAGCTGCCCTGGGCCACCTGTGAGGGTGGATCATCAGCCCAAGCTGCACGGGGCCACTGCAAGGGGCTGTGGCCATGGGCACTGCACTGACCCCACTGCTGGGTTTGGCTGCCACGGCCACCGAGAGAAATTAAACTGTCCTTGGAATCCCTGGGGAGGACTGGGACATACTGGGGAACACTGGGAAGGCTGTGGGAGACACTGGGACATACTGGGAGTGACACTGGGTGATACTGGGAGAAACTGAGTACACTGGGGATATTGCAGGGAACACTGGGGGACACTGGGGCATCCTGTGGATGACATTGGGAGGAACTGGGAACAACTGGGAATGAACTCGGGTGTGTTGGGATAGATTGGGCTGCACTGGGAGGAACTGGAGGGGCACTGGGGTTGAAGTGGGTTCTACCTGGGATGAAATGGATTTTATTGGGGTTATACTGGTCTGTACTGGGAATGAACTGGGCTGTAGTGGAAGGGACTGGAGGAGGGTGATTTGGCTGTTCCCACCTACAATGCATCCCATTTGCCAAGGCTCCCGCCCATCAGCAGTTGCAGCCAATCAGCACCTGGGATCTGGGTCTGGGGGCGGTGCCTAGATGGGTGCCATATTTCTTTTTGCCTACATCTCCCATCATGCCCCGCGGCCCCATATAGCCCCACTGTAGTCGGGACTACAACTCCCGTGATACCCTGCGCTCCAAAGAACACCGGGATCCGCCCCCATCTGTCTCATAAGTGTCTCCCTCAGACCCTCCAGGATCCCTCAGTGCCCCCTCAGCGCCCATTCAGGTTCCCTCCAAAAGCATCCCCGGATCCCCTGCGTGCTCCCAACCCCACAGATGGCCGGTACAGCCACTTCTGGGAATCCATCGCCTCTCATCCCCCGTGACCCCAGAGACCCTCAGAACACAGTCCTGCGGCTAAAACTCCTGCCATACCCCGCGTCCTAAGCAGCCCGGTTAGAGCTCCCCGAGCTTCCCTCAAGGGCTCCCGAACGTTTTACGTTCCCCCGAGGACCTCAAGTCGCGGCTAGGACGCAAAAGTGTCCTCCAAGTGCCTTCCCGGACCCCCAAACGCCGCGTTCGATCCACTTCTGGGACTATAGCTCCCACCATGCTCCGCGGCGCACGTCCTGTGCTACTCAAGGCGGGACTTTATCTCCCGTCATGCCCCGCGTCCCACTGAGAGCCATTGCAGCTGCGCACAGAACTCCCATGATGCTTTATAGCCCACTTAAACCGTATGATACCCGTGCCTACAACTCCCATCACTCCCCGCGCCCCAGAGAGCCCTATTCGAGTCCCTCCAAGTGCACGCCCAGACCCCGAAGGGCCCCAAATTCCCCTCCCTGACCTCCAAGGGCCCCCCTGGACCCACAAGTGCTGCCCCAGACCCCAAACTGTCCCTCAGAATCCCTGAGTGCCCCTCCAAGTGCCCACCCAGCTCACCCAAGTGTCCTCCAGACCCTCAAGTTCTCTCTGAATTACCTCCCCAGACTTAAAACTGCCCCAAATGTGCCCCTGAAATGTCTCCAGTGACCCCAAAATGCCTCCCCCGAGCCTGTAATTTAAAAAGAGTACAAAAAAAGCTGACAAAATGACTATGAATATATATAATTACTGTGATAACTAGATATGATTCGTGCTGATAAAAATTGAAACAGTAGTCCATATTGATACTGTAATTAATATTTGAGAATAATAAAACAGTTAATAGTTAAAAGTTTTAATGCCAAATAAGAGAGGGAAAGGAAGGGCTACACCCACCCCCCCTTCTCAGCAGATGTTCTCAAGGACCACAGGCAAGAAGCTGAAGATATAGTTGCTAAAAATGAGCAAGAACCTGGTTGGGTCCCAAGAAAATGCTAAATATAAGGGATTTATTGCCTTGATATGTAGATGCAGTGATATGTTAGTCTTGGCTTACATTGTACTGGCTTGGTGCACATGTGTAACCCAAAGGTGAATTAAAGGACAACGAAGAAGACTACAGAGCCTTCATCAGTGACAACCGCCAAAGACTTGTGCGACCACCAAACCGAGTGGTGGCGCATGTGTAATAAGGGTGGTAATGAGGGCGGAGACAGAAAAGTGACAAACCAAAAATAGGAGGAGATGGTATTGACACATGGCATATAAGGGGTGATTTTCACTTGGCAAGCTTGTACGTGAAGTGACAAGGGTCATTGATCCCTGCCCTCCATACCCCATGGTATCTCTTGCTTATGCGCTATTATTTGAACCAAATTATCCCTATATATATATTTTTTTTAACTATTCAATTAAAATTGTTGCTACCTTAAATATTGTTTGTTTTTTTTTTTTGATGGGATAATTGGGCAAACATAACAATTTTGGTGCCGATACCCGGGAGATTCTTTTAACTCCGGGGAGGTGGATAGCTTCTGGGAAGGAGCTCCCCACCAGACTTTTAAGTGTTCCCTAGGCTAGACCACTCTCCCTTGGGAAAAGAGAGTTCTTTTTACAATAACGCATAAGCAAATTAGTTATTGGAAGCGCGCAAGAGAGGCTGCCATCAGAGTGCTGGCTTATAGGAGAGAGAGTACCCATAGAAAACTGCTTTGTGCACAAAGACCCTCGTGAGAAAAGGAGGCTGTGAGTATCACAGGGTTTTGGGTCGGGGGGTGGCTGTATGCATGTGTGAGTGTGTGTGGTGTGTCTGAGACGAGGGCTGGGCAGTCTCGGACCCCCGAAGTGAGTGGGACCTCCCAGTACTGCGTTTTCACGTTCTCCGAGAGGAGACTGGCCAGGAAATGAGGGAAGTGAAAGAAAAGTGAATGAGTGGGGACCCCGGGAGGGTTTGACCCAGGGGGAAGGAGGGGATCCCTGGTCCAGGCACCTGTGGGAAGGTCCTTGGGCAGGAGGAATTGACTCAGTAGGGAGACTGAGAGAGTGAATGAATAGGTTCAATTTCCTTGGAGGGGTTGGTAGCAGGCAATTTAGTATGTGATTAGATGGTGAGAGGACGGGGCTAATAGATTGAGAAAGAGGGAGAGAGGAGTGGAACAAGTAGATTGCAGAGGAAGAGATAGGAGTGGAACAGGTAGATTGAAAAGGCAGTGTGACAGAGTAATAAGTGAGGAGTTGAGCCACAAGGTGAGTGTGGGAAACTAAGACTCTCCTGGTACCGGGGATTTCTTAGTTTGTTGCCGCCAGAAATGGGTCAGGGAAAAAGTAAGTTCCTTGACCCAGGGGCTGCAGATTGTAGGAGAAATTCGCAGTAGTTTGAGGTATCTGGGAAGCGTGAGGGGGGTTCTCGGGTGGGAGCATTCCTCAGGACAGCCCACTGGGGATGATAATGCAGTTTTGAGATGAATGAGAATCCCGAAGGGAAGAAAATCAAGAAATTCAGAGGGCAGTGCCTAAAAGACATAATATAGGAAAAGCTTTGAGTGAGCACCAGAAAAAATATGAGTCGCCAGCAGAATGGTTAAAAAGATTAAAAAGAGACTTGCAATTATATTCAAGTATAAATATTGATACTGCAGTAGGGCAGGTTCTGTTAAAAATTCAGTTTGTGACCGGATCTTGCAGTGACATCAAGAAAAAGCTGGAAAAATTAGAAGATTGGCAGGACAGGGGACTTCAAGAGTTACTGAGAGAAACACAAAGAGTGTTTTTAAAGAGAAATGAGAAAAAGCTGAAAGCAGATGCCAGAGTTTTAGTGGCAGCAGTTCAAGAAATGCAGGCAGCTTTGAATACAGAAAAATCTGCAAGGAAAAATAAGCAGTGGATGTCAGGATCTATTTTTAGGAACACAAGACCTGTGCATTTTTCCCGCCGCAAGAAAAAACATTTAAAAAATTCTTGCCCCATTTTGAAGGGTGCGGGACCCACCTGTTTTTATTGTCATAAAAAGGGGCACCTGCAAAAAAATTGCAGAAAGAAACAGCAAGATGAGAAAACTTCTCAGGAGAATCAGAGAGGGCAAGAGTTTTGTTTAACGAAGAGGACCAAATTACATCCAGAAGAGGCCTTGATAATAAAGCTAAGAGTAGGTCCTCAGAGTGAAGAAGTCGTATTTTTAGTAAATACAAGAGTTTCTCGGTCGACAGTGACAAAATTACCCCAGGGATGTGAGAGAAGTTGTGAGCGAGTTTCAGTAATCGGAATTACGGGAGAGGCTTTCCCTGTTCCTGTAATAAAAGGAGTGCAAATTGAAACAGATAACAAATTTGGAGTAAATGATTTATTGTTGATACCAGAGGCTGAGAATAATTTGTTAGGCAGAGATCTAATAATAGCCTTAAATTTACAGATAAAACCGTGTGAAAGAAAACTTAAAATTTATTCTTTAACTGAAGAAGATAATCTAGAAATTAATGACATGGGTTGGCATTCAGGTGAAGTGGGAAAAAGTTTAGGATGAAGGAGTTTGGTTCCCTTCGTCCCTCCTGGTCAGCACAAGCCTGTGAATTTTATGCATTATTCCGTACATTATTAATACTAAAAAGGCAAGAAGGGGCTATTTATACAGACTCCAAATATGCTTTTACTGTAGTACATACTTTTAGAAAAATTTGGAAAGAAAGGAGACTTATAAACACTCAAGGGAAAAGGTTAATACACGGGAGATTGATAATTCAGATACTTGAAGTTTTAAAAGGCTCAAAGAAAATAGCAGTAGTTTATGTAAAAGAACACCAGAGGGAGGGATATTAGAGTCAGAGAAATAATTTGGCTGATAGAGAAGCAAAAAGAGCAACCTTTAGAAAGAGACATACTGAAATCATGACCTTATAAAAAAATAGAAATTCAGCAGGAGACACTTTCCCTTCCGCTAGCAAAACTGGCAGCTATAAGAAAATTAAGAGCAACATTTAAAGAGAGAAAATGAGTTTTTCCTAATGGCAAGATTATGATGCCAAAACCAGTGGCACATTAAATCTTAGATAACTTGTATAGACAGACACACTGGAGAACAAGAGCCTTTTGTGATCACTTTTTAAAATTTTATGAGTGTATGAAGATATTTGAAATTAGAAAACAAATTACCCAGAAGTGTCTTACCTGTCAAAAAGTAAATAAGAAAGTATAAAAGAGCCCTCCCTCTAAAAGATGCAAAACAGCCTACAGGCTGTTTCAAAAGATCCAAGGTGATTTTATAGAATTGCTTAAAGTAAGTCAGTAGAAATATTTGTTAGTTATAATAGATCAATTAACTCAGTGAGTTAAAGCATTTCCAGCAGCTTGGGCTACAGTTCAAACAGTAGCTAAAATATTGTTAGAACATGTAATTCCAAGAATGTGATAATATAGTGAGATTTAAGTTGATTTATATTAACCCTGATTTATTAAGAAGGAACTAAGCATCCTGGAGTGGCTGCGGACCGCAATTCCCTTGAGCTCAGAGGCAGAAGAACGCCGGTAGAAAAAGAATAAAAAGACTTTCTGAATCAGTGGGAATGGCCTAAAAAGATTGAAGATCTCCTCCAGGATCACCCACCAGCAACATTATTAGAATTGATTACAGAACTGCAATTCCAGAAACTGAGATTGATAACACCTGTTGTTAAAAGAGCTCAGAGACAAAAACGTTAGGAGTGCAGTAAACATAGTTTAAAGTGTCATCCATGGACATGTATTGTTTGCACACTTTGCTTTAACTTATATTTGAAAGTAACTAAGAGGGAAGAGAAAGAGAGACAATTTATTTGCTTGCTTTGCTATGGTTATGTATTTAGCCAGTTAATTATAGAATGCATTGCTAGTGATTTTTTTTAGATACCTTTGAGACTGGGAGATGGGACCCTTCCAGCAGCAATTAGATTAATAAGAAACCTAAATCAATTAGTTCTTGCTACATTGGCTATAGCACAAATAAGAGAAAGACCAACTCATAATATTATAGACGAGTGTCTCAAAATTGATAGTTGTTGTGGAGAAGAAGTTTATATACCACATAATAAGCACATTGCAGGGGCATATTGGTGCTGCAAGTTTGCCTATTGGAGGCGGTGATTTAATAAACTCCCCGCCCTTGAAGCAGAAAATAATTAGAAAAATCTTATTGTAGTTGGCACATCCCTAAAATTTTGGAAAATACAGGTCTATTTAGGTATTCCAGCCTAATCTTTTCCCTGTTCTTTTTGTTTTAATTATTTCTTCTTAACCAGCTAGAACTGGGAAATGGCATTTAAAAAGGGACAAGCAAACTCTGTGGGGCTATGGGTACCAGGGAAACTAAAAGCACCAGTGACTAGATCCCGAGATATCACCTTTGCTTCCGAGAAGACTGGCATCTCGGCCCTTGGTTGCAACCCAAGAGGCCTTGAAAAAGGTAGAAAGGGAGATTTCCTGAAGATTATTTTCACTGTGATCATTATGGTACCCTGGACGGTTGGCCAAAGCCAGAAGGCCACACTGGACAGAGTTTTGGCAATGAAAAAGCAAACAAAGCAAAAACCAAGTCCCAGCAATTTCAACATTTGTGATTATTACAATCACCCTGTGTAGATTAAAGACAAGATGGAATCTGTGTTTGCAACACACCTGTATGTTAGTTCTGTCTGCTACAATCGCAGCAATGTTATAGATGTTTGTATTAAAGAAGGAAAGATATATTAAGTAAGAAAAAATTTGAGATATAATCCCCATGGTGATCAAATTTGCCCTCAATATGAAAGATTTGTTTGCTTTTAAAGAGATGATAATAGAAAAGATCCAAGTATTAGCATGAGAAATCGTTCACTAAAATAAAAATAGAAAGAGAAAATAAAAGAAGAAAAAGAAACAAAAGAAAATAGAAGAAAGAACAAGAGAAAAGAGTCAACAGAATTAGCTGAATTGTATAAACAGGTAAAACAGTATTACAAAGATTGAGATTTTCCAGCCTCGAATAAGAATCTGTTTGTGAGATTGATGCAAAAGATTGCTACAGAATTAGAATTATCCAAATGTGAGATTTGTAGAAGTCTAAAAATAACTAAAAGATAGCCGTAGAAAGGTGAGAGCTTAGCTGCAGAGCAATTTTTAAAGTAGAACCACACCCAAATTTCTAGAACATTAAAGAGACCTGAAAGATAGATTTTAATCCATCAAGTAATTAGAATCATTTGTATAACTCAAGAAGAAAAGAAATTTGATAAAATAGTAGAGCATACTCCTTGTAAATCCACATTGGTGGTTAATATAAATGATCGTTCAAAAATTAGCGACCTGAAAACCCCGTTCAATATTAGGGACCAATAAAAGAAAGAAATTGGGAATGAGATGAACAGATTAATTTATGCTGGTACAGAAGTCCTAGAGCTAACCCCTACCAATCCATCAACGACCTGAGGTGTTATTGGGAACAACCAGAAAACACTGATAAGAAATAGAAAGCCCCAGATAAAATATATTAGATTTGTGAGCAACGAGCATACAGTGAGTTACCTCAAAAATGGAGAAGAACCTGTACTTTAAGAATAATACAACCCTCCTTCTTTGTTTTACTGAGATCTAAGAGCAATATGCTAAGAACTCCACTATATGAAACCCTACAGTAGAATAAAAGATAATTGAATTTAAATTTTCCAACAGCAAGAGAAAATCAAAAATAAGAAAAAGACGAATGGCCTACAGAACAAATTATAGCAAATTATGACCCAGCAACATGGGCTCAGGATGGGTCATGGAGATATAAGACCCCAATTTACCTGTTGAATCGATTAATAAAGCTCCAAGCAGTAGTGGAGGTGGTGTAAAATCACACCTCCGGTGCCTTAAAAATGTTGGCCAAGCAATATACACAAATGCGGGCGTCTGTGTATCAAAACAAGATCGCCCTAAACTATCTGTTAGCAAAAGAAAGAAGAGTTTGTGAGGAACTTAATGAATGTGAGTGCTGTGTAGAAATTGATGATTATGGAGAAGCTATCACAGAACTTGCAGAAGAAATAAAAAGAGTGGCTCATGTACCAGTACAAAAGTAGAATTCAATTTTGAAAGCAGATTAATGGGGTAACCTCTTTGAAAGTGTTTCGAGGAAAAAGTTAAAGTTCATGTTGTTATACTCTATTCTAAGACTTCTGTGTTTTATTAAGTTAATTCACTCAGTGATTCAAAAGATGCAGATTATAATGTCTCTAGATTCAGAATCAGCAGAAAAAAGAAAACCAAGATCTTTGATAGTATTAAAAGCTAAATCGACCCCTGTTAAAGAACAAAGATCTAAAAAGATTGAAATAAACCAAGAAATGCTAACTAAACTTGAAAGAGAGTGTGAAAGACTAGAAGTAGTAATAGAAATGCTAGAAAAGTTTGAAGCTGAAAAGAGACAATGAGAAAACCAAAATTCTGAAAAATATAAAAGATATCAAGGTACAGCTTTTTAAATACAGCACGAATCATAATGATCAAAAAGAGAAATGGGGGATTTGTGATAAATAGGTATGATTCGTGCTGATAAAAATTGAAACAGTAATCAATATTGATACAGTAATTTATTATTTGAGAATAATAAAATAGTTAATAGTTAAAAGTTTTAATGCCAAAGAGGAGAGGGAAAGGAGGGGCTCCACCCACCCCCCTCTTCTCAGCATATGTTTTCAAGGACCACAGGAAAGAGGCTGAAGATACAGTTGCTAAAAATGACCAAGAACCTGCTTGAGTCCCGAGAAAATACTAATTATAAGAGATTTATTGCCTTGATATCTAGATGCAGTGATATCTTAGTCTTGGCTTATATTGTACTGGCTTGGTGCACATGTGTAACCCAAAGGTGAATTAAAGGACAACGAAGAAGACTACAGGGCCTTCATCAGTGATGACCCCCAAAGACTTGTGCGACCACCAAACCGAGTGGTGGCACATGCGTGATAAGGGTGGTAATGAGAGCAGAGACAAAAAAGTGACGAACCGAAAATAGGAAGAGATAGTATTGACACATGGCATATAAGAAGTGACTTTCACTTGGCAAGCTTGTACATGAAGCGGCAAGAGTCAAGAACCCTGCCCTCCATACCCCGCAGTTGTTTGTGCTTATGCGCTATTATTTGAACCAAATTATCCCTTATTTATATATTTTATACACGATTCAATTAAAAATGCTGCTACCTTAAATATTGTTTGAGTTTTTCTTAATAATGAGATAATTGAGCAAACATAAAACTGGGAAGCAGAGGCTGGAGCCTTTGGAGGCTGCAAGCCTTAAAGATCAGCCCCTGACGCAGCCCAGATGCAGGTGCCCCAGTTGTCAAGGCTGTGGTGGCCTTCAGAGCGTGCAGGTGGATTTTGCATGCCTGTGGCCTGCTGCCTGCTCTGGGCCCAGGAGTCCCTGTGGCTCCAGGAGGAAGGGTGGCTGAAGGTTTGCTGCCTGCTTTGGTGGCATGGCTGCAGGGGCCAGTACTGTGAGAGCCCCCTGGGTGAGAGGTGGTGACAGCTGAGCTCTTGGGGACAGTGCTGTGCTCCAGGGCAGGAAGAGCAGCAGTGCCCAGTGCCAGGAGTGGTGTCAGTTGGAGCCCCTGTGCACAGGGACCCCCAGTCCCAGGGTGGGTGTGCCAGCACCCCCAAGGACCTCTAGCCTGGGAACTGGGATCAAGAGGCACCCACAAGTGTGCAAACACTGCCTGTGCCCAAAAGAATGGCAAAGAGAAGTGAGGTTTTAAAAAGAAACAGTATTTATTTGCCGAGGATCTGCAAAAGCTCGGATTTACAGAACATGTTTCATTTTAAAAATCCTTATAACAACAACAATGTACAGAAGATATTTACATGGGATCCGATGGACTAACAATCTTCAAAACATATTTACAGAAATCTTCTAACACAGTGAACATATTTACAAGAAACTTGAAGCTTTCAAACATATTTACAAAGATGTGGCATCTGTGCCATTGTCTGCATCAGTCCTGGAAGAAAGGAAGCAGCAGGGTTGGATTCAACTGCCAGCACTGAGCCCAGCAGAGCTGGGACCTGGGCCCCAGGGGCTGGGCCAGGGCTGGCAGGGCTGGCGTGGCCCCAGGCAAGCGCAGGGCAGGCCAGGACTGGTGCCTGTGCCACCACAATCCAGGCCCCCTGCGGGCACCGTGTCCCTGAGCGGGGCCATCCAGCCCAGCCCCAGCCGGGCATCAGGGGACCCAGTGTGTGTGTGGGCAGGGAGTGGGAAGCAGCTGCCTGTCTTACCTGTGGGGCTCCATCTTCATCCAAGGACCATGGGCTCCTCCTCATCCTCGTCATCAACTTCCATGTCCTCGGTGTTATCCTCCTCATCCACCTCCATCTCTTCTATGTTGTTCTCCTCCTCTACTTCCATGTCCTCAACAGGATCTTCCTCGTCCACCTCCATCTTCTCCTCCCTCTCCAGCACCATGTCCACTTCCATCTCCTCCACAGAATCTCTAGCACGCTGCAAGGGGCAGCACAATCTCCCAGTGGGCTTCCTGTCCCGCACCATCCATTCCCAGATGGCGGCAGCCTGCCCAAGCCGGGTGCCCCCTGCCTGGGATGGCACTGTACCTCCATTGGCACAGCAGTGCACATCCTGCTGGGATCGATGCTCCAGAGCAGGCAGCAGGAAAAGCCCAGTCAGCAGCAACAGCTCAGCAGTGAGGGGCAGAGCACACAGCGAGTGGCAACTGACACTTGGCAGCCAGTGAAGTGCCTGCTCTGCTCGTTTCCAGGTCCTGGATGTTCTACCTGTAACCCTGTGGGAGCTGTGATGTCACTGAAATTTCAGGGCTGCTGCGCAGTGGGAGATGGAGATGGCGGAATGATCAAATCCTTGAATGGTTTGGCTTGGAAGGGACCCTAAAGATCATCTGGTTCCAAGCTGAGCAACCTCCCAGCACACCAGGTTGCTGTGGCCCCTGTCCCACCTGGCCTTGGATGTTGCTGCGGATGGGGCATCCACAGCCTCTCTGCACTGCTCCCTGTGTCAGGGACAAGCACCCTGAGAGTAAAGAACTTGTTCCCATCATCAAATCTCTTCCAACTCCCTCAGTTTGATCCCATTCCCCCATGTCCTTTCACTACAGTTCCTGACAAAGAGTCCTCTCCCACTTCCCTGTGGGTCAGGCTGTTCCTGCAGGGTCACACGTGTAACTGAACCTGCAGACAGGAGAGAGAAGCCATGCACACAGTCAGAGAAAATGGGGAAAGTGACAAGAGAGATGAGAGTAGGAGGAAAAACTAGAGACATGCAAGGCATTGGTTTGGGTGGGCTGAGGGATTCATGCATTTTTTTGGAGGCCCGGTTCCCTGGTGCATTCAGTTCCTGTGTGGTGGCCTGTCCACAGCCAGCCCCTGTAAATGACCTGCACTCCCAGAGCTGGGAGCACGCTTGCTTAAACTGCTGGTGAATGAGGCTCTAAAGGGATCTTTGTGTGGAACTCCAAACACTGTGGTTTTTTCTGAAGAGGGTCCAGGGAGGGAGACAAAATGGGGCTGGGGACACAGGGTTTTATATGGGGGGGAACGGCACCAGAGCATTACAGTAAGCCAGGACCAATAGGGTATAAGAGAGTGGGGAACATTCTAGAGACAGTACATATAAGGAAAATACAGCAGTTGAACTGGGTGATGCCAACAAAAGCTGCTGCATCACCATGAGCCTGCAAATGCCCATGGGTGTCACCATTGCATTCAGAGGGATGCGTCTCTTCATCACTTTGCCCTGAGGTATTACAGTTCCAATGGTAGGCCCCTGAGCCCTCACCTCTCCCTCCTTTTTGTTTTCTATAAAGAAGGCTTCTGCCATAGAGTTTTGCAGGCATTTAGCATAAATGGATACAATAACCAGCACAATGAATACAATAAACAAAGCCCACAAAACAGTCTTAACTAGAGATGAGAGCCAGCTTTTGATCCCCCAGTGTCTGAAAAGTCCACTGAACCAGTCGTTGTTTCTTTCCATCTGGATCTTGTTTCCTTGATCTTCTAGCAGCTGGATGCTCTGGTATATTGACTCCCCATGTGACAGCAGGTTGAAAAAACACATGCCTTCAAATGCCTGTCAGCCATGGCCATGGACAAGAAATTGTGGCTTGACTGTGGAAGCACCCAGCTGAAGGCACGCGGCTCAGGGAGGAGCATCCAATTTCCTGCTGCAGCAGCAACAAACGGCAGCATCCTCTGACTTTAGCTCATGTAGTGTCTGGAGGCTTGGGTGGCCTAAAAGTAAACAGATAAAGAGAGTAGAAGTCCCACTAAACTTTCTCTTCTATATGCCAAGGCTGTGAACACAGCTTATTAGAAGGATCATGTATCAATGCTAAAATATAGTTTTTACAAATGTTGAGTCGTATAACCTGGTTAGTGGTGTGTGAACTATCTTGGTCTTAGTGTGGGTGGTCAACGCTGCTTAGGAGATCTTCGTCTGTCCTTTTATCCTTTCTCTTTCCCAGGCTGATGCTCTCACTCTTCGGCTTTCATTCTGTTCTTCTGATGGTGGCTCTGGTGTTTCCCTCGCTGTTCCCAGAAATGGTTTTATGATTTTGCTGGGGTCCGTCTTGGGTTTGCTGCTGGAGAGACACAAGTGTATTTTCTTCCCCAAGTAATTAATGGGAACGGGCCCATAATTTCTTTAGATTTAGGTTCTTTGATCAACACAGGTGGCTTTTCTTTTAATTGGGCTGCAGTTGAATTAGTAAAATGCCTAATGATTGGGGGAGTTTTCTCCATGAATGAGTTGTTCAAAATGTTGAATATCTAAAGAGCCTTGGCCAGTCTCTCAAAGGGAGATAATATCTGGACTCCCCACCCAGGTGATCAAGCATCCTTTTGATGGATCAGTAAGTCCTCTTCACTTGGGACTGTCCTGTGGCGGAGTGTGGTATGCTTGTCACATATTTTATACCCCAGTGGTCAGAAACGTGTTGGAATCAGTACAAGGTATAAGCAGGAGCATTATCAGTTTTAATTTCCTGTGGAACTGCTAAGGGGCAAAAAATTAAAAAGTGATGTTTTATAGCGTCTCTTGATTTCTTCACCAACATGGGCAGCGGCAAAAACCGCACTGGAAATGGCATCGATTGAGACGTGGATGTATTTTAGTCTGCCAAAGCGGCTTAGTGTGTGATGTCTGATGGCTAGATGTGGAGACTCTCTCGTCCACTTGGATTGACTCCAGCTCTGACAGAAGCAAGGCCATGTTCCTGACAATTTGGGCAGGTGGCTCCAGTGGATCTTGCCTGGTCTCAGGTAATTTTACAGATCCTAAGCAGCACAGGAATATTTTGATGATCAAAGTGATGGCTGATCCTAGCCTGTTCAAAAGCTATCTAGGGCGTATTGCAGTGGTTCAGATGTTTAAAGTAGCCAATTGAGGTGTTTTTGAGTGAGAAGTAAGTACATATTCACAAGGTCTGTTCCTGCAAGGGAGCACTGATGCTCTCTAGCTTTCCTGATCAGTTCTGCAGTAACTTTCTGTGGGGTTGTAATAGTTTTAGTGGGTTGGTGTGCTCTGAAAACACATTGCATTTCTGTCAGGGGATCGGAGGTAGTTGAGTCCCACTGAAACATAAATGCATGGAATTTTGGACTTTCACCAAGGATTGCCAGGGAGAAAGGAAAAACAGGGTGGTATCCGTGTGCCTGTTTAGTTTGAATCGCCTGGGGTACCTTTTGTACAGCTGCTTCCTCTGTGGGTGTCAGCGATCACGGGGAGTTGAGTTCTTCACTGCCTTAAAGGAGCAGCAGGAACAGTGGCGTGAGATCTTCTTTGGTGATTCCCAGCAGTGAATGTACGCAACTGATGCTTCCACAGAGCCTGTGGAGTCCTCGCAGAGTCTTTGGGTTGTCCTTGATTTGCAGTGTTTGGGGTGTGATGGTTCTCTCTGAGCTTTTTAGGCTGAGGTACCTCCAGGGGCCTGTCTTTTGGACTTTATCTGCTGCAATCTCAAAACCTTTCTCCTGTACTGCAGTGATGACGTCTTCTACTGCAAAATCCAAAATGATTTGAGCTTCTGCACAAATGAGTGTATCGTCTATATAATGAAAAATGATAGTGTGAGGATGTCTTTTCCAGATGGGCGAGAGAATTTGGGCTCCAAGCCATTGACATATAGCAGGGCTCTGCTTCATTCCTTGAGGAAATACGCTCCACTGGTACCTCTGTAAAGGTGCTTGTCGGTTTAGGGATGGAAAAGCAAACCAGATCTTTCATTAGGGTGCAAGGTGGAGTCAACAAATCAGTCATTTAGCTCTATAACAACCGTCTATCAATCTTGGGGTATCGTGCAGGCTGAGGGCAGGCTGGGCTGGAGGGGACCCATGTCCTCAATGACCTCATTGATTTTCCTAAGGTCCTGCAGGAGCTGCTTCTTGTCTTTGCCAGGCTTTTGTATGACAAGGACTGGCGCATTCCAGGGGTTAGTAGATTGTACAATGTGGCCCACAGAAAGATGCTCCTACATGAGGGACTGCAGGTACTTTAACTTTCTGCCTGGGAGGGGCCACTGATCCACCCATATGGGGTCATTGGTCTTCCAGGTTAACTGTAGGGTGGCGCGCTGCTCAGTGGCCCCGTCTAGAAACCCTGAGGTGTTGATAGGATCTCTAGCCTTGTCCCCCACTGGGACAAGAGGTCTCTTCCCCAAAGTGGTATTGGTGCCCAGGTGATGAATGATCTTTCTGTAGCAACTGTGCCCTCAGGACCTTCCATGCAGATGGTGTCTTGACTCCAGAAGCTGGTATTGGCACTCCTGATGGCTAAAATTTCCCCAGCAGTTGGAACCAGGGGCCATCCTTCAGCCAATCAGAGCAGGAAATTATCGTGATGTGAGGTCCTGTATCTAATAATCCTGAAAGACATCTCTTTCTCCCTTTACACGACAAAGCACACTTTAGAATGCGTCTATTACGGCCCGTAATCTGTGCTCACATCACCATTGGATCAGCCGGTGTGGTGGTCATGTCCAGTAGGAGGTAGGCTCTGGCTATAACTGTTCCTTTTGGAATGAAAAGGGGAGGATCTAAGCATGGAGCCTGGACAGTTATCTCTTGCAAAGATGTCAAGGCAACTACATCAGATAGTATAGTGAGTGTCTCCATCTCTTCCCTGGTGTTGGGTAAAATGAAAATGTCTCTGCGCTGTTCTTCAGGCCTGTATTTGCCTGTTGGAATATGGTGAACATAAATATCGTGGACTGGAATTGAAAAGGCTCGTACCAGCTGCCTTTGGGTTCCAGGGCAGAGCTGTCTTCTGTCAAGTTTCTGCAGCAATCGAGCTGTCCCGATGGATCTGAGAAGGTCGCTGTGCTGGTTCTCAAGGATGTACGGGTGAGTAGGGCTGAACAGCCTCGCATTTGGTGTCATCGTGTGGGGCCTTTCCGCGTCTGTGTGGGGTTTCCTGCAGACCACCGGTTTTGCTGGTGTTGGTAAGCATGTGGACAAGGGGGCAGTGAGGACAGTGGCTGTGACACCTAGAAGGTCCCTGGTAATGGCCTGTATTTAACAAGTCTGTAAAATGCCTCATTTCCCCACATTTAATGCAAGGTCATTTTTCATGTATATGTCAGGGAATAACTTGGGAGGCTACTAGAACACGAATACACCCTTACAGGTAGCCTTATCTAGGCTGGCATAAAGGTGTTAGGATGCCCTAATGGGTGCATGCCTCGACCATTTGTGCAATGGTAGGTTTTGGGGAAAGTGACATGAGGGATGAGAAAAGGACAAAAACGCACTGACATGCAAGGCTTTGGGTTTTGTGGCCTGTGGGATTTATGCCTTTTATTAGAGGCCAGGTTCCCTGGTGCACTCAATTCCTACCTCTTCCTGAGATTTTATTGCTGGAGGAGGAGCTCAGCAGTGCTGAAAGCAGAGGCCTGTCCTTGGTGTTCCCTTTGGGCTGGCAGTGGAATTTCCCTGAGTGCACATTCAGACGCACCTACATGGCTTCTCATGCCACAACACCAAAACTAAATGTGCAAGGTGGCTTCTTTGAATGACATTTAGTCCTTTGAAGTATCTGCAGCAAGTGGTCTGAAATAGCTTTCTGAGCCTGCTCCATGGGATCAGCTGTGAGGGACTGAGGGCTGGCCTGAGCACAGTGCTGTGTCCCACTGGAAGCAGGCCCACAGCCTCACCTGCAAAGCAGGGACGGCCAGAGGCCCTGGAGATCTCACCTGCTCTCCACCCACCTTTATAAATGTGCTGTAAACATCAGTTGGTGCTGACTTTCCCCTTGGACCCCTTGGTTTTGTCTCTATGGGGAATTTCTTTTCTGAAGCCCGTGGGATTTCCCCCTGGCAGCTGTGATGTGGAGGCTCGGGGAGTGTGGGGCTTTGGGGGCAGCTGCCCAGGCAGGGTCTAAGCTCGGGGCCCTGTTGGGCCCATGGCCCCCCGCAGCAGCAGCAGCAGCCACAGGGTCCAAAGCCCTGTGCCCCGTTAAAGCATTTCCAGCAGCTTGGGCTACAGTTCAAACAGTAGCTAAAATATTGTTTCAACATTATTTATATCAACCCTGATTTATTAAGAAGGAACTAAGCATCCAGCAGTGGCTGCGTAGCGCAATTCCCTTGAGCTCGGAGGCAGAAGAACGCCGGTGGAGAAAGAATAAAAGACTTTTTGAATCGGTAGGAGCAGCCTAAAAAGATCGAAGGTCTCCTCCATGGTCACCCACCAGCAACATTATTAGAACTGATTACAAAATTGCAATTCCAGAAACTGAGATTGATAACACCTGTTGTTAAAAGGGCTCAGAGACAAAAATGTTGGGAGTGCGGTAAACATGGTTTAGGGTGTCATCCATGGATATGTATAGTTTGCACACTTTGCTTTAACTTATGGTGGAAAGTAACTAAGAGAGAAGAGAAGGAGAGACAATTGATTTGCTTGCTTTGCTATGGTTATGTATTTAGTCAGCTAATTATAGAACACATTGCTAGTGATTTTTTTGGGATACCTTTGAGACTGGGAAATGGGACTCTTCCAGCAGAAATTGGATTAATAGGGAACTTAGATCAATTGGTTCTTGCTATATTGGCTATAGCACAAATAAGAGAAGGAGCAACTCATAATATTATAGACTAGTGTCTTAAAATTGATAGTTATTGTAGAAAAGAAGTTTGTATACCACATAATAGGCACATTGCAGGGGCATATTGGTGCTGTGAGTTTGCCTGTTGGGAGGCAGCGACTTAATGCACTCCCCGCCCTTGAAGCAGAAAATAAATTAGAAAAATCTTATTGTGGTTGGCACATCCCTGAAATTTTGTAAAATACAGGTTTATGGTATTCCAGCTTCATCTTTTTCCCTGTTCTTTTCATTTAAATTATTTTTCGTTTTAATTATTTCTTTTTAACCAGCTAGAACTGGGAAATGGCATTTAAAAGGAGACAAGCAAACTCTGTGGGGCTATGGGTATCAAGGAAACTAAAAGCACCAGTGACTAGATCCCAGGATATTACCTTTGCTACTGAGAAGACTGGCATCTCGGCCCTTGGTTGCAACCCAAGGGGCCTTGAGAAAGGTAGAAAGGCAGATTTCCTGAGGATTATTTTCACTGTGATCATTCTGGTATCCTTGGCTGTTGGCCAAAGCCAGAGAGCCACACTGAACAGAGTTTCGGCAATGAAAAAGCAATCAGAGCAAAAACCAAGTCCCAGCAGTTTCAACATTTGTAACTATTGCAATCACTCTGTGTGGATTAAAGACAAGATGGAATCTGTGTTTGTGACACACCTGTATGTTAATTCTGCCTGCTACAATTGCAGCAGTGTTTTAGATGTTTGTATTAAGGAAGGAAAGATGTATTGGATAGAAAAAAATTTGGGATATAATGGGCAAGCTCCTTATCCCCATGCTGATCAAATTTGTCCTCAATATGAAAGATTCATTTATTTTAAAAGAAATTATAATGGAAAAGATCCAAGTATAGGCATGGGAAACCGGGCACTAAGAGAAAAATGGAAAGAAAAAATAAAAGAAGGTAAAGAAACAAAGGGGAATAGAGGAAAGAACAGGAGAAAAGAGTCAACAGAATTGGCTGAATTGTATAAACAGCAAAAACAGTACTACAAAGATTGGGATTTGCCAGCCTTGAATAAGAATCTGTTTGTGATATTGATGCAAGAGATTGCTACGAAATTGGAATTATCCAAATGTTGGATTTTGGAGGTCTAAAAATGGCTGAAAAATGGCCATGGAAAGGTGAGAGCTTAGCTCCAGAGCAATTTTTAAAGTGGAACCACAAGCAAATTTCTGGAACATTGAAGAGACCTGAAGGACGGATTTTAAGCCATCAAGTAATTGGAATTATTTGTATAACTCGAGAAGGAAAGAAATTTAATAAAATATTAGGGCAAACTCCTTGTAAATCCACACTGGGAGTTAATATGGATAATCGTTTAAAAATTTGGCGACCAGAAAACCCCACTGGATATTGGAGACCAATAAAAGAAATAAATTGTGAATGGGATGAACAGATTAATTTATGCTGGTACAAAAGTCCTGGAGCTAACGCCTACCAATCCATCGACAGCCTGAGGTCTTATTGGGAGCAACTGGAGAAAACTGATAGAAGCAGTAATAGAAATGCTGGAAAAGTTAGAAGCTGAAAAGAGACAATGAGAAAACCAAAATTCTGAAAAATATAAAAGATATCAAGGTACAGTTTTTTAATACAGCAAGAATCATAATGATCAAAAAGAGAAATGGGGGATTTGTGATAAATTGGTATGATTCGTGCTGCTTAAAATTGAAACAGTAGTCAATATTGATACAGTAATTAATATTTGAGATTAATAAAACAGTTAATAGTTAAAAGTTTTAATGCCAAAGAAGAGAGGGAAAGGAGGGGCTCCACCCACCCCCCCCTTCCAAGCAGATGTTCTCAAGGACCACAGGAAAGAAGCTGAAGATACAGTTGCTAAAAATGACCAAGAACCTGGTTGGGTCCAAGAAAATGCTAATTATAAGGGACTTATTGCTTTGATATGTAGATGCACTGATACCTTAGTCTCGGCTTACATTGTACTGGTTTGGTGCACATGTGTAACCCAAAGGTGAATTAAAGGACAACGAAGAAGACTACAGGGCCTTCATCAGTGACGACCCCCAAAGACTTGTGCGACCACCAAACTGAGTGGTGGCGCATGTGTGGTAAAGGTGGTGAGGAGGGCGGAGACAGAAAAGTGACGAACCGAAAATAGGAGGAGATGATATTGACACATGGCATATAAGGGGTGACTTTTACTTGGGAAGCTTGTACGTGAAGTGGCAAGGGTCATTGAACCCTGCCCTCCGTACCCTGCGGTTGTTTTTGCTTATGCACTATTATTTGAACCAAATTATCCCTTGTTTATAGATTTTCTAAACTATTTAATTAAAATTGTTACTACTTTTAATATTGTTTGGCCTTTTTATGATGGGATCATTGGGCAAACATAACACTGGGAAGCAGAGGCTGGAGCCTTTGGAGGCTGCAAGCCTTAAAGATCAGCCCCTGACGCAGCCCAGATGCAGGTGGCCCAGTTGCCAAGGCTGTGGTGGCCTTCAGAGCGTGCAGGTGGATTTTGCATGCCTGTGGCCTGCTGCCTGCTCTGGGCCCAGGAGTGCCTGTGGCTCCAGCAGGAAGGGTGGCTGAAGGTTTGCTGCCTGCTTTGGTGGCATGGCTGCAGGGGCCAGTACTGTGAGAGCCCCCTGGGTGAGAGGTGGTGACAGCTGAGCTCTTGGGGACAGTGCTGTGCTCCAGGGCAGGAAGAGCAGCAGTGCCCAGTGCCAGGAGTGGTGTCAGTGGGAGCCCCTGTGCACAGGGACCCCCAGTCCCAGGGTGGGTGTGCCAGCACCCCCAAGGACCTCTAGCCTGGGAACTGGGATCAAGAGGCACCCACAAGTGTGCAAACGCTGCCTGTGCCCAAAAGAATGGCAAAGAGAAGTGAGGTTTTAAAAAGAAACAGTATTTATTTGCCGAGGATCTGCAAAAGCTCGGATTTACAGAACATGTTTCATTTTAAAAATCCTTATAACAACAACAATGTACAGAAGATATTTACATGGGATCCGATGGACTAACAATCTTCAAAACATATTTACAGAAATCTTCTAACACAGTGAACATATTTACAAGAAACTTGAAGCTTTCAAACATATTTACAAAGATGTGGCATCTGTGCCATCGTCTGCATCAGTCCTGGAAGAAAGGAAGCAGCAGGGCTGGATTCAACTGCCAGCACTGAGCCCAGCAGAGCTGGGACCTGGGCCCCAGGGGCTGGGCCAGGGCTGGCAGGGCTGGCGTGGCCCCAGGCAAGCGCAGGGCAGGCCAGGACTGGTGCCTGTGCCACCACAATCCAGGCCCCCTGCGGGCACCGTGTCCCTGAGCGGGGCCATCCAGCCCAGCCCCAGCCGGGCATCAGGGGACCCAGTGTGTGTGTGGGCAGGGAGTGGGAAGCAGCTGCCTGTCTTACCTGTGGGGCTCCATCTTCATCCAAGGACCATGGGCTCCTCCTCATCCTCGTCATCAACTTCCATGTCCTCGGTGTTATCCTCCTCATCCACCTCCATCTCTTCTATGTTGTTCTCCTCCTCTACTTCCATGTCCTCAACAGGATCTTCCTCGTCCACCTCCATCTTCTCCTCCCTCTCCAGCACCATGTCCACTTCCATCTCCTCCTCAGTGTCTCTGGCACTCTGCAAGGGGCAGCAAAATCTCCCAGTGGGCTTCCTGCCCCACACCATCCATTCCCACATGGCTGCAGCCGGCCCAAGCCGGGTGCCCCCTGCCTGGGATGGCACTGTACCTCCATTGGCACAGCAGTGCACATCCTGCTGGGATTGGTGCTCCAGAGCAGGCAGCAGGAAAAGTCCAGTCAGCAGCAACAGCTCAGCAGTGAGGGGCAGAGCACACAGCGAGTGGCAACTGACACTTGGCAGCCAGTGAAGTGCCTGCTCTGCTCGTTTCCAGGTCCTGGATGTTCTACCTGTAACCCTGTGGGAGCTGTGATGTCACTGAAATTTCAGGGCTGCTGCGCAGTGGGAGATGGGGATAGCAGAAAGATCAAATCCTTGAATGGTTTGGCTTGGAAGGGACCCTAAAGATCTTCTGGTTCCAAGCTGAGCAACCTCCCAGCACACCAGGTTGCTGTGGCCCCTGTCCCACCTGGCCTTGGATGTTGCTGCGGATGGGGCATCCACAGCCTCTCTGCACTGCTCCCTGTGTCAGGGACAAGCGCCCTGACAACAAAGAACTTCTTCCCATCATCAAATCTCTTCAAACTCTTGCAGTTTGATTCCATTCCCCCGTGTCCTCTCACTACAGTTCCTGACAAAGAGTCCTCTCCCACTTCCCTGTGGGTCAGGCTGTTCCTGCATGGTCACACGTGTAACTGAACCTGCAGACAGGAGAGAGAAGCCATGCACGCAGTCAGAGAAAATGGGGAAAGTGACAAGAGAGATGAGAGTAGGAGGAAAAACTAGAGACATGCAAGGCATTGGTTTGGGTGTGCTGTGGGATTCATGCCTTTTATTAGAGGCAAGGTTCCCTGGTGCATTCAGTTCTTGTGTTTCAGCCTGCCCTCTGCCAGCCTCTGTGAGTGACCTGCACTCCCAGGGCTGGGAGCACGCTTGCTTAAACTGCTGGTGAATGAGGCTCTAAAGGGATCTTTGTGTGGAACTCCAAACACTGTGCTTTTTGCTTAAGATGGTCCAGAGAGGGAGATAAAATGGGTCTGGGGACACAGGATATTAAATGCGGTGGTAAAGCATGGTAGCATTGCAGTAAGCCAGGGCCCATAGGGGACTAGAGAGGGGAGAACATTCTAGAGGGAGTATATATAAGGAAAAAACAGCAGTTGAACTGGGTGATGCCAACAAAAGCTGCTGCATCAGCATGAGCCTGCAAATGCTCATGGGTGTCACCATTGCATTCAGAGGGATGCCTCTCTTCGTCACTTTACCCTGAGGTATTACAGTTCCAATGGTCGGCTTCTGGGCCTTCACCTCTCCCTCCTTTTTATCTTATATAAAGAAGGCTTCTGCCATTTAGTTTTGCAGGAACTTAGCAAAAATATGGATAAAATAACCAGCGCAATGAATACAATAAACAAAGCCCACAAAACATTCTTTACTAGAGATGAAAGCCAGGCTTTCATCCCCCAGTGTTTGAAAAGTCCACTGAACCAGTCGTTGTTGCCTTCCGTCTGGATCTTGTTTCCTTGATCTTTTAGCAGCTGGATGCTCTGGTATATTGACTCCCCATGTGACAGCAGGTTGGAAAAACACATGCCTTTAAAGGCCTGTCAGCCATGGTCATGGACAAGAAATTGTGGCTTGTCTATGGAAGCATCCAGCTGAAGGCACGCGGCTGAGGGAGGAGTATCCTGATTCCTGCTGCAGCAGCAACAAACGGCAGCATCCTCTGACTTTAGCTCATGTGGTGTCTGGAGGCTTGGGAGGCCTAAAAGTAAACAGATATAGTAGAAGGTGGAATGTAAGTTCTGGTCCCAGTAAACTTTCTCTTCTGTAAGCCAAGGGTGTGAACACAGCTTATTAGAAGGATCATATATCAATGCTAAAATATAGTTTTTACAAACTTTAAGTCATACATCGTGGTCGTGGTTTGAGAGGTAGTGAGGTTTGTGGGATGGTGTGGTCACACCAGTGGGTGCTCAGATTTGAATATTGGCACCTGGTGTGGTCACTGGGGACATGGATACGCCTCTGAGAACACAGGAGTTCAAAGCAGAGAACTCCCAGGGGAAGCTCTCTTGGGTCTGGCAGGGAAAAAAGGTCAGACCTCCCCTGCCATCTGGGCGGGGCAGGGGAAGCCATGCAGCCAGGTGAGGAAGGTCTGGCCCCAAGGATGGAAGGGTGGAAGAGTGGAAGAGCACCGAGAGGCATCGGGCAGCCACCCACCCCCAGGAGAGAGAGGGAGAGAGGGAGAGAGAGAGAGAGAGAGGGAGAGCCAGCCTGTGCCTGTGACTGTGCTACCTTGAAACTTGATAATATATGCCCGCAGCACGGATGAGAAGGAGAAGGGGGCGGGGGGGGCAGCAAGAAGGTGTCCGGCCGCTGTGGGAGTTCTGGGCAGGCAGAGCCCGAGATTTTAACCCTTATTTTGGACAATGAAAACTTTGCAGAACAGTAACCTTCCTAGAAGAGAGATAGAGATGAAACAGAGGAAGAAATGGGCAAGTGTGATGAAAGTTCCTGCAAGTGAAAGATGTCAGAAGAGTGGGGAAGAATCTTAGGTGAGAAGAGATGATGCAGTGGCCTTAGCTGGACTTTTCTTGTATAGTCCTGGACAGAACCATGTTTCTTGTGACACAGAGACTGCATCCAAGGGGAGGCAATAGCTCAAAGCCGAGAGGGTTAAGTGATGAGATACCTTGGCCCCAGGGGGTGAAATTTGGGGGGGACAGGTGTCCCGAAAGTGAGAGACTGTGCTCTTTTTGGACCGGGACAAAGCATCCTTAAAAGGAAAACCCTAGAAGCAGCTCTGGTCTGTGGAAGGGGCTAGCAGCGGGCCTGTTAGCTAAAGGAGCGAGAAGTAAGAAGAAGAAGAAGCTGATAAGGAGCTTTCTCCAAGGCTGTAACCAAGGAGATCGAGAGAAGGAAGATAAGAGCATTCTGCAGCTGGATGAAGCATTTTTAGAAAGTTAGGTGGAGTCAGAGTAACTTTTCACCAATGGCATGGTATTGAATTATTGTGGCCAATAGCTAAGGTAGAGGAAGGGTAAACAACTGGAAAGTGTATAAAAGATCAGCCATTTTCATTAATAAACTGTTGCCAAGTGTTACCAACTGAGACTGCTTGTGGTCTCTGCTTTGTGTCGTGACTGCCTCGACTGCGACATTTTGGAGACGCCGACATGATAAGAACATAGTCGGTGGGGGCCCATACGGGGTCCTAGCAATTGGCAACCGTGACCCACTGGGACGTAGTGGGGGAGGCGGCGTTGGTGCAGCTGAGAGTGGCAGGTGGAAGCCACAAGGAGGTCCGGACCTGATTCCCTCCAATCAAGACACCTGGAAGTAGGTGAGCCACCAACTAGTAATAATGGGACAAAATTTATCTAAAGAGGAAGAAAGTGTCCTGTCTACATGGAAAGTTTTGTTAAGAAATAAGGGAATTAATACGTCAGATTATGAGCTTCGTAATATATTGCTGCGGGCTAAATCACAGAATTTTGGCACTGATCCCAACACAGCATTTAGTGTTAAGGCATGGAAGAAAGTCAGGGACAGACTTTGGCAAGTTATTCGAGCGGGAGATAAAACAGCTGTTGATTTAGCAGTAACCTGGAACTCGCTCTTTGAGGCTTTAAAGGAATGGAGAATAGAGAGAGAAACGGAGCAAGATGCGGACGAAGAGTTGGAGCTGATACCTGACGGGGGGGCTGAGGCAGAGGGAGCCTCTGAGGTAGAAGGGGGCTCTGATGGGGAACTTGGTGAAGAAAGTTCGGATGCCATGGGAGTTACCTGGCACGCTGCCAGAGCTTCTGGGAAAGCTGCCAAGGCTTCTGGGAAAGCTGCCAAAGCTTCTGGGAAAGCTGCCAAAACTTCTGGGCAACCTGCCCTAGCCTCTTCTTATCAGACTCCTAAGCCTCCTTATCTCACACCTGCGCAGCAGCTCGAGATGGTGCCTGTATATACTACACCGCTACGCCAGTTAGCTGAAATGTCTTTAGCAGAGAGAAAGGTCCAGCCATCTGCCCCCCCGCTTCCCTCCTCTCTGGTCCAGCCGTCTGCCCCCCCGCTCCCCTCTGAGTGGCTTGAACAACCTGCAAGGCCGTATCCTCCTTTACCTGACAGTGACAGCAACAGTGAGTCAAGTGATGAGTCGCCCGCAGTAACACCTGAGTTGGGGCAGGGAGCTCTGGTCTCTTCATCTCCTAAGAGCTCTAGTCTTACTGCCCCATGGACTTTGCCTCCGTGCCAAGTCACTGTGCTTCCTCGACGCCCTCAGGAGTTTTGGGAATTTGTTAGGAGGAAAGCAGTTGAAGAAAAGAACTGGGACATCATAGAAAGGTTAGGTGCTCCAAGAGTACCTCAGGAGAACAGTGCCATTGCAAATGTTGCTTGTGATAACCCTATGGCTTTTCCAGTTTTCAAAGCAGCTCCTGGAACAGGACAGAACGACAGTCATCATGTCTTCGCCTGGAGGGTTGTGCAAGACCTCCAATCGAAAGTAGCTCAATATGGTATTAATTCTTCAGAGGTAATGCAATTAATAGGTGTGATTAATGCAGATTTGCTTGCACCTTATGACATCGCTCATCTTGCTACAATTCTATTTCAGCCAGTACAATATGGTGTATTTCAAGAAACTTGGAGGCGAGTGGCTGAGCGCACAGCTTTAACAAATATGCAGTTGCCTCAACACGACCCTCGTCATGCTGTGGGTGTTGATGCCCTAATGGGCTCTGGGCCTTTTGCTAATCCAGATTTACAGGCAAGGTGGGATCCTTCGATTTTGGCACAAGCTCAGCAAATTGGCATGAGTGCCTTAACTAAAACAATGGAAATGGCAGCTCCAAAACAGAAATATGTTACTATACAACAAGGAATGAGAGAACCATTTTTGCAGTTTGCAGAAAAACTTGCTGCCGCTATTGAGAAACAAGTAGATGATGAAACTTTGCGAGACAAATTGTGTGTACAATTGGCTAAAGAAAATGCAAACCCAGATTGCAGAAAGATTATTGATACTTTGCCTGGGGAACCCACCTTGTCTGAAATGGTTACTGCTTGCTCGAAATTTGGTTCAGTCGAGCATAAAATGGCAGCTCTTGCTGCAGTGTTAAGACCTTCAGCGAAGTGTTATAATTGTGGACAACAAGGGCACGTAAAGTCACAATGTACTGTCCAGAAAACAACATTTAGGCCAAGTGCAAGCAGCGATGTTGTATGCAACCGTTGTGCTAAATCTGGGCACTATGCTAAGCAACGCAGAAGTAAATATCATGCAAATGGTCAGCTATTGCTGGGAAACCCAAAGAGGAGCGCGAAGGGGCGCGTGGGGAAACAAATACCCCAACAACCACAACAGCAAATGCGGGCCTTCCCAGCCCTGCAAAGCTACCCGTTTGCGAACAATTCTCAGGGGCAACAAGCGGGTCCGCAGGGATTGATATACCCACCGCTGACACAGTAACTATTTTAACAAAAGAAATATGTAAAGTGCCTCTTGATGCCTATGGTCCGATAGGACGGGGATTGAGTACGTTTTTGATAGGGAGATCAAGTACTACACTTAGAGGTATTCATGTGCATCTAGGGCTTATTGATGCTGATTATTTAGGGCAGATTCATGCTATGGTATCTATTGATGACCCTCCTGTCACTATTCAGAAAGGAACTTGCATTGCTCAACTTGTACCTTTTGTGAGTTCTGTTCCAAATGCAGTGGACCGAAGTCGCGGCACAGGAAGCTTTGGATCGACAGGAGTACCTCAAGTGTTTTGGACTGAGAAAGTAACAGAGAGCCATCCAGAAAAGACATGCACTCTCACCGCCAGTGGATGTCATCCAGGAACTATATCAGTAACAGGTTTGATTGACACTGGAGCAGATGTCACAATACTCTCACGACTTTGCTGGCCTCAATCGTGGCCTCTCACTCATGCAAGTTTTGGACTCCTGGGGTTGGGTGGTACTACAACAGGTGGCCTGTCAGCCATTGTAATTAATGTGAAACATCCTGATGGCCAACAAGCTAACATCAGACCCTATGTTGCTGATGCTCCTCAAAGTTTGTGGGGACCAGATTGTTTATCTCAGTGGGGTGTCAAAATTACTACGGATTTTTAATGGGGGCCACTGTGTTGCAGGGCATTGAACGTCCAGTTGTACCCCTGACATGGTTGACAGATAAGCCTGTCTGGGTTTGCCAGTGGCCCCTGACTACTGAAAAGCTTACTGCCCTGCAAGAATTAGTTACAGAACAATTGCTAGCAGGACACATTGAGGAATCATTCAGTCCCTGGAACACCCCTGTTTTTGTAATAAAAAAGAAATTGGGAAAATGGAGACTTTTACATGATTTACGGCAGATAAATGCTGTAATGGCAACAATGGGAGCTTTGCAACCAGGCCTTCCTACACCCACGATGATTCCACAAGAATGGCAAATAGTTGTCATTGATCTAAAAGATTGTTTCTTCACTATTCCATTGGCTGAGCAGGACAAAGAAAAATTCTCTTTTACGGTGCCTTCTATAAATCATGCTGAACCTGATAAAAGATATCAATGGAAGGTACTCCCACAAGGCATGAAAAATTCGCCAACTATTTGTCAATGGTTTGTGGCACAGGCCTTGTCAAAAGTGCGGGAGCAATTTAAAAACTGCTACTGCTATCATTACATGGATGATATCTTGTTGGCATCTGGCAACAAACAACAGTTGTCAGCTCTTAAACAATGTGCTGTGACAAATTTGAAAGACTTTGGTTTGATCATTGCTCCAGAGAAAGTGCAGAAACACATGCCTTGGAAATACCTAGGTATGTTGGTGACCAACACTCAAGTTATGCCTCAACCTGTAAAGTTAGACATTGATGTTAAAACTGCTACTGATGTACAGAAATTGGTTGGTTTAATAGGTTGGATTCGATCATATTTAGGCATAACTAATCATCAGATGCAACCATTGTTTGATCTGCTTTCAGGCATCACTTCCTCCACTGATGAGAGGCAATTGACCTCAGCGGCAAAAAAGACCCTAGAAGAAGTTGAATTAGCCCTAGCACACAAATTTGTTAACAGGATAGATCCCTCTGTTGGTGTTCAATTGTTTATTTTGAAAGACCATGAAATACCATGTGGAATACTGTGCCAATGGAATGATAATTGGGAAGATAAATTGCAATTCTGGAATGGATATTTTTATCTTTCAGATCTCGGAAAACAGCTCCAGGACTTTATGAGCTCTTTGCAGATATTATCATCAAGGGTCGCAGGCGTTGTCATGAGATTTTGGGACAGGACCCTGTGACCATTGTGATACCAGTGCAACAGTGGTATTTTGAATGGTGCTTTCAAAATAATCATGAATTGCAATCTGCCTTATCTTGTTTTACAGGCCAAATCTCGTATCACTTGCCTTCTCATCCTGTTCTAACACTGACTAAAGAGATTCCTTTTGAAGGCAAGCAAATTTGTTCTCCCGTTCCAGTGGAAGGTATAACGGTTTTTACAGATGGGTCCGGGAAAACCGGAAAAGCAGCTGTGGCTTGGAGAAAGGATGATCACTGGGAATATCAGACAGTGATTCAGCAGGGATCTCCTCAACTGGTTGAACTTTCTGCTGTTCTTTTGGCTTTTATTTTGTTTCCTGGTTCTGTAAACATAGTTACTGATTCAGTTTATGTTGCCAATTTGGTTAAGCATTTAGATCAAGCAGTATTGTATAATATTCAAGAGAAACCATTGTTTACTATATTAGTGAAGTTGTGGACAGTTATTGGTGCTCGAAAACATTCTTACTTTATCATGCACATTCGCAGCCATACATCATTACCAGGATTTTTTGCTGAAGGCAATGCCTATGTAGACTCTTTAGTAGCTGCTGCTGCAATCAAAACTGTACCCAATGTGTTGCAGCAGGCAATTTTATCCCATCAATTTTTTCATCAGAATGCTCAAGCTTTACAGCAGCAATTCAAATTGTCTACTGCCGAAGCAAAATCTATTCTTTCCTCTTGTCCCGACTGTCACATGACTCATGTCACTCAGTATTATGGTACCAACCCTAGAGGTCTTTCTGCGTTAGAAGAATGGCAAACTGATGTTACAGAAATGCCAGAATTTGGTTGCTTTAAGTATGTTCATGTTACAGTTGATACTTTTTCTCACGCAATGGTTGCTTCAGCATTCACAGGAGAGAAAACTCGAGATGCTATTCGTCATTTTTATCATGCCTTTTCTATTCTAGGTGTTCCGTGTCATGTAAAAACAGATAACGGCCCAGCATATGCTTCGCAGAAAATGCAAGCATTCTTTCGTGCTTGGGGCATTGAGCATTCAACAGGTATTCCACATGTCCCCACGGGCCAAGCAATTATTGAAAGAGCTCACGGACTTCTTAAACGTCAGGTTCAAAAACAAAAAGGGGGAATGCGACAGGAGTCACCTCAAGTGAGATTAGATAAAGCTGTTTATGTGTTAAACTTCTTGCGTCCCCTACCTGACTCACAGTTATCTCCAATCTTTTGCCATTTTTCTTCTTTGAATTCTAAGCAACCAAATTTCCATAGAAATGTCAAGGTATGGGTCAAGACTTGATTACTGGTATATGGTCTGGTCCAGTGGAACTGATAACCTGGGGAAGGGGTTATGGTTGTGTTTTGACAGATAATGGTCCTCGATGGGTTCCTGCTCGCTGTGTTAAACCTTACCTAGAATGTGCGGGAAAGGACAGGATCGATGGCTCCGCAGCTGAAGCAGAACGTGCGGATGACACTGGCTAAGACCATATATCAGTACTTAAAGATGGATGAAGGAAGAATGGGAATTTTGTTGATGGCTGTGATTGTAATTTTGTGTGTCCCCTCTCTGCTTGGGTTTTTGCAAAGGGCCCTGCAAAAATCCATAGCAGCTGTATTTACAGGTCAAAAACAAAAAAGGGGGAAATGTGGAAGGGGCTAGCAGCGGGCCTGTTAGCTAAAGGAGCGAGAAGTAAGAAGAAGAAGAAGCTGATAAGGAGCTTTCTCCAAGGCCGTAACCAAGGAGATCGAGAGAAGGAAGATAAGAGCATTCTGCAGCTGGATGAAGCATTTTTAGAAAGTTAGGTGGAGTCAGAGTAACTTTTCACCAATGGCATGGTATTGAATTATTGTGACCAATAGCTAAGGTAGAGGAAGGGTAAACAACTGGAAAGTGTATAAAAGATCAGCCATTTTCATTAATAAACTGTTGCCAAGTGTTACCAACTGAGACTGCTTGTGGTCTCTGCTTTGTGTCGTGACTGCCTCGACTGCGACACTGGTCCATGTGCAGTGGTGAGAGCACTGGACATGGAAGGAAGAGCTCACGATGGCAGATGTTCTCCAGGTGGTGCCACCAGTGACATGGAAACACATGTGTGGGAATCCATAAAAATCAGAGAGTTTTAGGAAGGTGGTAAAAAGGACAGGCCGCAGAAACAGCAAGAATTGTGAAGTGCTAAAGCAGCAGAAAAAGATATATAAGCTGTAGCGAAGACAACAGGGCTGTGTAATGGGCCTGTTAAGTTGCAACAAGTTTATTTAGTATATATCTAGAAGGCTATGCTTATGAATACAGCTTTATTCGTTGTCTCTTACAAACCAGCCGTTGTGTTGGAGAATCGGCCGCTATTGTTTTAAGCAAAGCTACATGTGTTTAAGATGATTGGATAGAACTACTGTCGGTATGCTTTTGCTCTATGTAATTGGCTGAGACGCATTTATGGTATGTTGTAACATTAAGTTTCTTTGGCCTGCTGCCTGGTCAGCGAGCTGTACGCATCTTTCCATTGTCATAACTATGTAATGAGACTGATGCTGAAAACATAAAAAGCTCTAGACACTGATCAAAGCAGCCCCATCCTGTTTGCATCTGTATATAAACTGCCAGCGTACGAAACACGAGGTTTTGACGGTGTTTCCTGGGGAAACCTATGGCACAAGAAGGACTCCTCTCCTCTTGATGAACAGAGAATTGATTATCTAAAGGGTGGTGATGGACCGAGAGTTGGTGATCTGAGGGATGGATGTATTGGAAATTTGGTGGGGGGAGGAGGAAATGTTTTTGGAAGATTTTTATTTTCCTTGTGTTTTTTTTTTTTTACTTGTAGTGTCATTAATAAAGTTTTCTTTTCTTTATTTCTAAGTGGGGCTCTGCTTTGCTTATTCCTGGTCACATCTTACAGCAGAAACCAGGGAGAGTGTATTTTCATGGGGGCACTGGCTTTGTGCCAATGTCAAACTATGACATATATATATAATAAAATAGTAAATCAAGCCTTCTGAAATATGGAGTCAAATCCTCGTCTCTTCCTGCATGCAAAGACCCCTTTGACCACCGTCACATGTGCCCTGGCTGGCTGCAGGCTAGGCACATGTCCTGCCCTCCTGCCCTGTGCCAAAGGCAGCAGGGATGGGCAGCTCTGGGCACCGCTCTGAGCACAGCCAGCACGGCCTGGGCACCACGGGCAGCTGGGACAAGGGCACAGGAGCCCTCAGGTGACGGGCGGTTTCTGCTTTCTCTCGTTGCAGCCGGGCTCTGTGGGTGCTGAGGCTGCTCTGGGCTCTGCCAGGGCTCTGCTGGAGCTCAGCACTGGGCCGGAATCTGCCAAAGAAGAAATGGTGTGACCTGCAGCACAGACTTGCTTGAGCATTTTGGCAGCACAGCTCAAGTCTGCAGAGTGTACACCTCCAAGGGAAAACATGACACCCCTCAAAAAATAAACTTGTTCAGTAACTTCTGAAATGAAATCAATCTGGCATGCCCCCAAATGACATTTTTCAGCTTGCTGAAGCTGTAGCTCAGCCCTTCTCTGAACAGTTCTCTCCCCCCCACCTGCCTTTTACTTCCCAACTGCTCCCTCTTTTCCCCCAGTGAATTCCCAGCCCATTGCAGTCTCCATCACACTGTTGCCTTCCTTGGTGCCCCTCTCCACGAGGAAGGCTGAGCCCCAGGCTTAGAGACTCATCCTGTCACTGGCTGAGGAGCAGCAATGTCTCAGAGGTCCAGTGGGATTTTAGTGTCATTCAGAGCCACTCTCCAGCCCTCAGCTCTCCTCGCTGCTGAGCTCCCACTCCCTTTTCCTCATCCTTGCAGCAGGATGAGCTCTGTGAATCCCCTTGAGCCTCCCCACTCTTCCCAGCCCATGCACCCCCCTCAGTTAGGGTGAAGCTGAAGCTTCTCTGTCTCCTGTGGCACACCAGTCCAGTGCCCTGTGCAGGGAGCCCCAGCCCCAGAGCACAGCACACAAGTGCGCAGTCCGGGCTGGAGCAGCTGCCCTGCAGCCCTGGCTTGGCTGTTTGTGGCAAGGGAATGCTCCTTGTTTCCAGCTGTCCCTGCAGGATGGCCCCAGGGCAGAGCCCAGCCGGGCTCCCACTGCAGCCCCTGGAGCTTGGGGCAGACAGTGCTCCCAGAGCTGAGGTTCCTGGGGAGCACCCAGAGCTGTGCCTTGCACTCTGTGGCCGTGTGTCACAGCACAGGCTGGCTCGTACTGTGTGAATGTACCAGCCCTGATTTGACTGCCAGGGGCCTCGCCCAGTCACATCTCTCCCAGGGCTGCAGCATTTCACTGGCCAGAATCTGACAAGGCATAGAGATCAGAGCAATGAAATTCTCCAGACTGGGTTTTTCAAAAGCCCTTTAGAAGGAAGGGCTTGAGAACAAACGCTCTCTGTTTGCCACATGAACATTGGGGTGAGTGCTCTCTCTGTCTCCAACCCACCGCCCCCCAGCCAACGTTACAGCCACCCACTCCCTCACACATCCCCCCCGTGCCTTCCCTCTGCCGTGTCCTGTCAGGGCTTCCCAGCCCCTCGTCCCTTCGTGGCCCTGTCCCCTCAGGCTCTGCCCCAGCCCAGCCAAGCTGCCTGGCAGCAGCGCCGCAGCCCCACAGCAGCTCCAGAGCAGCCCCATCCAGAGGCACCTGGGAGCCCTCAGCAATCCAGCCAGCAGCACACGGGCAGGAGGACACGGATGGCGCTTCCTGCCTGGCACAGGGCTTGTGGCCATCTCCAGGCACGGCTCTGACAGGGATCCCCGCACCCTCGGCCCCTGCCCAGCCGCTCTGTCACCAGCACAAAGGCTTCAGCAGAACCACCACTGGACAAGGGGCTTCTGGCCATTTTCCATGCAACACTGCACGCCTGGGCAGCTTTCTGAGCACAAGCACCCTTTTCCCCTTCTTCCCCTATGCAGACCCTGGGCAGCAAAAGAAAGCTCCTGGGAGTCTGTGTATTATAACACACTCTATATTTATATCCTAAAGAAAAAACAAATAGAAGAAAATAAAAAGAAAAATCTTTAAGAAATGGAAAATTCCCGCTGGCTCAGGTGGCCTCAGCAGACAGAGGTATCAGCTCTCTGCAGAGCTCCAGCAGTGCAGCCAGCCGAGACCGCACAGACGAGGCCGTGTCCTCCATGCCCAGCAGAGCTGATCTTGCACCCTCTGGAAGATGGAATAACACTCACTCTGCAGTGCCTGGAGGACATACAATGTTTCAAGTGCCAGATCTGACATGGCACTGCTGGTGTCCTCTGTCAGGTGTTCAAGGGCTGAAAGAGAAAGGAACAGAGCCATGGTCAGATCCCGGATCTGCGTGGAGCCGAGGAGGGCCCCCTGACAGGGCCATCCCAGCCGGCTCTAGCCATGGCCAGGAGGGAGCAGGGGCCAATGGGAGCAGCCCGAAGCTGCTGGCCACGAATCGCCCAGGTGGCCCTGAGATCTCTGTGTGCTCTGCCCACGCTGCCCCTGGCCCGCACAGGGACCAGAGCCCTCCGCAGCCGGGGCAGAGCTTGCAGCTCCCCCGGCAGCCCCCGCTGCCAGCCCGCTGCCCTCACTCACCGTTGCAGATGAGCCGGAGCTCTTCCTTCTACCCCCTCAGGTGCTGCACGGCCATCCCTGTGAACACAGAGCCTGTCACGGCCCCAGCGGCACAGCTCCCTGCCAGTGGCGCTGCCGGCACTGTGGCCACATGGGCTGCTGGCCCGGTAGGGCTCAGCCCGGCCCTTGCCGCACGCTGCCGCCCCAGGGCACGGCTGCCAGAGGGCGGCAGCAGCAATGCCCACGTCAGGTGGGGCTCCACGGCGCCGGGCCTGGCTGGCGCTGCCGGGGCAGCAGGCGGGGCTGGGGCCGAGCTGCGGCGGGCCGGGGAGGGAGCCCGGGCTCGTAGCTCACCGATGAACCTGATGGCCGCCGCTCGCAGGGGCTCCTGTGGGCTCTGCAGGTAGGGCAGGGCCCGGCGCAGGTGCTCGGCCACTCTGCTCCTGTCCTCTGCCAGCTGGAGAGAGCGGCAAGAGGGAAGGGTTGGAGCGGGCTCAGCTCCTAGGCCGGGCGCTGCCTGCATCCAGCCCCGGCCTCCCCTGCCCGCAGAGCCCTGAGGCGCGGCCAGCAACCGCCGGCGCCGGGCTCCCGAGGGGAGGGGCAGAGGGCCGGCTGCTGCCCAGGGAGCCGCGGTGCCGGCCCGCCCCGCAGCCCCGCCGGGCCGGGGCTCCATCGGGAGCCTGGAGAAGAGCCCGTGTGGCCTCTGGGTGCAGAGGCACAGCTGCCCGGCCCGCACAGTGAGCACCGCGCTCAGGGGTCTTCTCCGGGCTGAGGCTGGGGCTTGCAGGCCGTCCTTACCAGGCACTCGCTGAACTTCCACAGATTCTGGTTCTTCACCAGTCTTTCCTGATCCCTACTCTTCAGGAACTCGGCCACACATAGCAGCGTTTCCTGAGAAGCCTGGAGAAGAGCAGAAAGGCAGAGATGGCCCCACAGCCCAGGGCGCAGGACCCGTGTCCCTGTGACAAGGCCTGGAGGAGGCTGCAGCCCGGCACGTGCCAGGGCAGGAGGCAGCCGAGCCTCCCGCCATGGGGACAGCAGCAGCCCACAAGTCCTCACCTGTGCCACAAGACGATTCTCATCATGGCAGTGGAAGAAGTGGGGCAGCAGGCTCTTGCGCAGGAGTGTCATCAGGGCCTTTTTTTCCTTTTTCCTTTCTGGAAGAGTCACCAGTGTTTGGAAGAGCAGTATGGAGAGCAGCTGCACCTAGCTATTTTTCTGTATGGAAGGAAGAAAAAAAGACCTCAGCATTGAGGCTGCATGGGGCTCAGCTTGCCGCAGGCCTGCAAATCCACAGGGCACCAAGTGTCCGGGCAACACCCAGTGGCCGTGGCTGGGAGCAGTGAGCCTTACGTGGTCAAAGAGTGGCAGGAGGGCCTCAAGCAGCTGCAGTGTGATGGGGCTGGGCATCAGCATGTCATTGTCCAAGATGATAAAGCTGAGTAGCATGACTGTCATGAAAACTATCTCTCCATCTGCATCCCAAAGGAACTCCACAAGACCTTCAGTCAGGCTCCACATTTTTTCGGTCTGTGTGGAACACAAGTTTGAGAAACGCCATTCTGCTGCCGCAGGGCCCAGAGGCCAAAGGCCTGTCCCGAAGCACTCGGGCAGCTGAACTGGAAGCCAGGAGAGCTGGGAGCAGCTGCCCCAGCACTCAAAGCCCTGCCAAGCCTAAGCGACTGCATTCCCCAGTTCAGCCTCAGCCGCTGCCCCCTTCTCACCATGGAGGGCTCCTCAATCAGCTCGAGAAGGGCACTGAGCGCCAGGCGACGCCTCTCCCTGCACTTGCTCTGCAGCTGCCTTGACAAGATTTGCAGGACTTTGTTAGCACCATGTTCACTCAAGTCCAGGAACTCGAGGACCTGAAAGGCACAGGGCAGTGACAGGGACCCGGCCGGCATGAGCCCAGAGCCACATGGGGCTGGGCCCAGGCAGCAGCACAGGGCGCGGTCACCGAGAGGGCAGAGAGCTGGGAGGCAGCTCAGCCAGGCAGCGCCGGCCATCAGGCTCACCTCCACAAGGAACGCCAGGGCGGGCAGCTCCCAGCGTGGCTCCTGTGTGCTGAGCAGCCGGAGCAGGTAGCGAGCAATCCAGGAACACAAGGGGATGGAGACACAGCACATCTCCCTGGCAGGAGGAAAAGGAACCAAGACTGTGGGCCAGAGGGACAAGCCTCTGCCAGGACTGATACACAGAGGTCTGGCCTTTCCCCAGCATCCTGCAAGGGGCCCTGGGCTATTTGGGAGGCAGCTCCTGGTGGGCACCCTCCTCTCCCAGCCTTTTCCAGTCTGCTTGGCCATCCCTCGGTGACAAGGCCCTCTGGCACACAACCTTGGGGACTGTGTGGAGCTCCCTGGGCACGGAGCACAAATGTCAGAGGAAGTGGGGAGAAGGGGGTCTCACCTGGCCAGCAGACCTACGGCATAGTGGTGGGTGTCAGCACACAGCAGCGTGTCCCAGCCACAATTGCGTTCCATTGCCACCACCACATCCTCGTGCTGCATTCGGCAGAGCAGGGACTTCAGGGTCCTCACTGCAAATGTGCGTGCACAGCAAAGCCCAGGTCATGCTGGGAGAACTGGCTCTTGGCCAGGGACATGGCAGAGACAGGAGGAGTAGGATGGAGCACCTGTTGGGGCTGGTGGCAAGGCCGTATTCCTCCTGGCATTCCTTCCAGAATGCATCAACCTCCTCTGGCATATCCAGAGTGCTCAAGAACACTTGGGAGAGCAGATGTACAAAGAAGCGAGGGAAATACACCGTCACCATATGTGGGACACAGGGCACCTGGAGGATCTTCCACATCACCACAGTTGCCTGCAAAGGACAAAGACCCCGAGACAGGGCTCAGTGCCGAGGTGTCCGTGTGGCAGGGCCTGAGCAGGGGAGGGAGAGGCCCAGAGACATGCAGGGGGAGCACGGGGCCTGGTGGGCCTGAAGCTGCCCCTGGGCCGGGTTTCAACCCAGTGCCTGAGGCAGGGAGATGCAGTGGGGGAAGGAGGATGGAGAGCTGCTGGAGAGGCAGCCTTGGGGCCAGCAAAGGCCCGTCACAGAAACTCACAGCCAGGACAAAGACACGCATTTTGTCCCCATCGGAGGTGCATGTGCTGTGCTCTGGCCAGCTCCCCAGGACATCCAGGAGTATGAGCAGCGCCGGCTCTGCAGTCCTGGGCGAGCACATGATGCTCTTCCACATGGTCAAAGAAGCTCTGTGGGGTTAGAGCTCTGTCTCAGGGGGGTCTCAGACATAGCACCATGGCCTGGGCAGCAGTGGGGACCTGAGCTGGCTGCTAGCTCTGCCTCTGCCCATTGCCACTCACCACCAGCACCCAGGCAGCCCAGCCCTGTGGGGACAAGCCCCTGAGGGGCAGCAAGGGAGCACGGCAGCAGGCTCGGGGACTGACGTGCTAGGGCTGGCTAAAGGATCAGCCAGAGGGCCCTGGAACTCTCTGTTGGTCAGACACCTGGGCCAGGCTGTACAGGCTGATGGGCTGGTGAGCCCTGAGCCCTCTGGGCAGGTGGGGCCCATACCTGTCACAGGACGGGGCCACACGCAGGAGCGTCATGACCACGTCAGCGGGCTGTGCTTCCGTGAGATCCAGCAGGGTCCTGTTCAGCCTGTGCTCAGCAAACTGATTGGCCAGGAGCCACTGGTGGATGTACCTGACCAGGGCAGGAACCTGGAGAAGGCACAAGGAGACTTGGAAAGCTGCCAGAGGGAGGAATGTCCCCAGCAAAATGCTCCCCTTCCCACCACACTGCCATGGTCTCAAAGGCTTCCAGTAACCAGCAGGTGTGGTCAAGCAATTCCTGGGAGGATCAAACCCTGGCCACAGGTGGCTTATTTGCTTTGGATTGGTAAAGCCCTCCTCTACGAGCATATCCAGCAGGGCAGCACTGGTCTTGGTTTTGAAGATGTGCGAATATGCTCTGAGCCCAGTGCCCATGGGGCTGGCCTCTTCCTCCCGAATTCTCCTCATGAATTGGCAAACCAGCTGTAGGAGAAGAGCAAGAAGCCAGGGATGTTGCAGGGAATGCTCCAAGCGCGGTGCCAGCAGGCCCAGCCCAGGTGAGAATGGCTGCAGGTACATGGGCTGTTCTGCGGAAGAGGCCGCGGGCGGGGTCCTGCTCTTGTGTGCGCTGCAAGGCTGCACCTGGCAAAGAGCGAGTGCAGCCAGAGCTGAGGGGCTGCGGGAGAGGCCGGGGAACACGGCCCAGCCCTGCGCTTCCCAGGCAGGGACAGCCCCTGGATGGCTCAGGGGATGGAGCAAGGCCCCTGTGGGGTGTCTGCCCGGCCCCTCTTCTGTCCTGTCCATGGGCATGTCCCCAGGGAATGGGATGGGATGGGATGGGATGGGATGGGATGGGATGGGATGGGATGGGATGCAAAGGTGCCAAGCTGGTGCAGGCACCAACCCTGTGGCCCAGCTCTGGCACTCACCCTCCTGCGGCAGCTCAAGTGGCACCACCTCTTTGGTTTGATGTGCTAGGGCAACTCCAGGGCCTTCTTCCTCCTCTTCCAGCCAGGCCAGCTTGGGCACTCTTGGGGGTCTTTGCTCCATGTCACTGACTGGATTTGTGGCTACTTGCAGGAGAGATGCCTCGGAAAAGCTCCAAGTTAGCAAGTCCTGCAGTCCTGTCTGGAAGGCACCTTCAAGACAGAAGCCTCGGGAAGGCTACAGGACAGAAAGTCCTGCACTGTGGTCTCGAGGGCTCCTGCCACAAGGACAGGAAACTCCTGTCAAGGATTGTGGTCTGGCCTCGAGGGCACTGGAGGCAGGGATGGGAGATGCCTCTGGGGCACCAAGTCCTGTGGTCTGTCCTCGAGGTCAGCTGCAGGAATAACGCCTCGGAAAGGCTCCGGGTCAGACAGGAACGAGTGCGCTGTGCGGGGGCTCCTCACGGCACCGCTCTGTCCCGTTCTGCCCCGTCGCGTGATCCAAGCGCTGTGGCATGGTCTTTTCACCACCAGCTCCTATGTGTAACAAAGGGCCCTTGGACACCCGTTCCTTGCCACAGTGACCGTGCTGCACCATGTCACAAATGGCCCCTGCACACACCCTGCCCTGCCCTGGGGCTGCCCCCAGCCAACCCAAAATGGCCCAGCTTGGAAGGAATCTCTCACCCCAAGTGTCTAAGAAAGCCCAACAGGGTCTTTAGGAATGGCTCAGTCCATCAGCAAATGCTGCCCTGCTCTGTGGGCTCAGTGCAGCAGAAGGAGCCCCAGGGCTGCTGACGCAGCCGCGCTGGGAAGGGCACAGGACCTTCCACAGAAGCTGGCACGGCCTCCTTGGGACACGTCCCAGCTGGTGAACATCCTAAACCCACAGGTGTGACACAGGCAAGGAACGTGTGGGCCAGGGCACCAATGGTGCTCTGACCCTTTGGGGCCTGGGGAGCGCTGACATCAGCAGGTGTGGCAGAGTCCCTGCCCAAGCAGAGCGGCCACCCCTGAGCCCTGGCAGCGCTGGTGCCCATCTCCTGCCCCAGAGACCTGTGCCCCCGGGGGGCTTCTGTGCCACAGGGAGCCAAAGCCCACGTGAATTGGGGGCTGTGCTCCTTCCTGCAGGGGCTGTTGGCAGTAGCACCTGGAGCAACTGCTGGCAACACTTGGTTTCTGTCAGAAGCTCTTACTCCATGCTGAAATTATTTTCTCATTGAAGTAATTTCCTGCAGCACAAAAACACCTTAGTTGCAAAGGCACAGAAGGACCTGTCATTTAACACTCCTCAATTCAGGAAAGTTGTACTTCCCATTGGTCAACTCACATAGTTCCAAAAAGTTGCAAACTTCCCAAATTCATTGGGATGGTGAAGGTGAAGAGTTGGAATTTTGCTTCCCTTCTCATTGCAGCAACTCATTTGCCTTAATGTCATCCACTGAGAGTCACTTTACAGAACATAACACTGCACAGAGGCAAGAAAAGGCCATTCTTTGGTTTGCAAATGGTTTTCTGTGAAGGGATGATAATATCCTAATTCTCTTAAGGATAAAAGCTCTCAAGAAATGAAAGTCCACTCAGTGTTACAAAAGTAGCCCAAACAAATGAGTAGATGGCAAAGGGGCTAATCCTCCCCCTGGTACAGATATCCAAGTGGCCAGTAAAGTACAGCTCTCCTCTCTTGTTCCCTTTAGAAGAATCAGGACCATGAACAGGAAAAACCACAGATATTCTTTCTGCCCTCCGTAATCAAAGCTGTGCCAAACCACAGATGCTGCCTTCAAACTGACTCAAATTCCAGCCTAGACCTCTCACCTTCCAGACAACTCCTCCTCCAACAGCCCACCAACACCAACCTCCCCAAACTCCCCCACAGAAGCCCTCAATGCCCCACCAGGACCCCCAACTGTCCCTGTCCCTCCACGAGCTTTCCCCCCTCCAGCAGATGCCCTGGTTCCCTGCACGGGCCATGGGATGGCACTCAGGAGGATCTGCTGCAAGGCCTTCCCCGGGGGCAGCTCAGGCTGCCAGGCCTGTGGTTCCTGGATCACCCTTCCCACCGAGCCTTCCTGGGCACGGCTGTTCCATTGGCACCTCTGCGCTCAGCTCGGACTGCTCCACTGAGCCAGGGCTGCTGGTAAAGGATCCAGAGCAGCCTGGCCAGCTCTTTCTCCAGCTCCCTCTTTACTCTCCGGGCAGGTAGAACATCCCACAGGAAAGCAACTGGTGCCACAAGGAGCAGGGGGCCTCAGGCACCTTTGGCAATGGAACAAGGCCTTTGTTTTACATTAGTAAGCACAAGCAGTTCACAATAGTACGCAAGTGCTTAGCGCCGACAGACATAAGTGCTAAGCACCAGTTAGCATAAGAAAAACCTGGCTGGCCTAACTTGACATGAGAGTGACTTGACAAAAACCTTTAGACATAGTCTGCCAGAAGAACTAAGGGCAAGCAGGGAATCAGCCCAGTGCAGGGAAGCCCTGAGGAAGACTTTGTGCTGCTTTAGGGCATGGTGACCGCTCCTGGCCAGTGCCTGGACATCAGCTTTAAGTCTAGGAATCTGACACAATGTATTTCTAACCCCCTGCCTATCGAATCACCTCAGCAGTGTACAGATAGATGGTATTTTTGATACAATTCCTACATTAACCCACTGAAATGTATACATGGTGGAAAAACATTTTAGTGGGGTGCAGACTCCTGCACTCCTGCCAGGTCAATAAAAGGGCTTCTGGCAGACAATGCATTTGTCTGCTGATTTCTTTGAATGAGGGAGAGCCCTCAGGACTGCTGTATCCTGAGGGAACACCCTTGGCCTTGACCTGTAGGCACCTGCACAAGCTTAAAATCAGCGGCCTCAGCTACCAGGACCTCTCTTCTCCAGCATCCTGACGTGGATGCAGGGCTGCTGCGAGGCACTGCTGGGACCCAGCGGGACAGGACCGGCTGTCTCGTGTCCACATAGCACCCCTGACACAGCCAGGGCCATCCCAAAACCAGACAAACACTCACGTGTCAGCAGAGGGGAGCAAGGAGCACTGGGCTGCTCTCAGGGTATCTCAGCTGGCCTCGCTCCACAACATGCCCCCATTTTAAGGCCTGCTGATGCCCAGCTGCCAGAAATGCCCACCTTGTTCTCTCCAAGATGCACAGGGAGAGCCAATGAGCAGGATGCCTTGGGAGGCAAACCTTCCAAGCCGTTTTGAGGCCAGGGACACAGCAAGATCAGCCAAGGCTCTCCACACTGCCTGGCCCACACAGCCCAGCTCTGTGCTGGCCCTGGGCCACAGCAGCTTCCACCAGGTAGGAGGCAAATGCATATTGCCAAGAGTTGAAGCACAACAGACAGGGAAAATGTGAAAAGTGTGTGTGTAAAGGCCTTTTAATTCACAGCTCTCAAGGAGAGCTTTGGGGCTCGTGGCTGGACAGAGATGCTCCTGCTCACACCTTTGTCCAACGGGGGGAACATACCCTACTGCAGGTGCTTGGGTTGGTGTCTGCAGGTCTCCAGGCGGATGCCAAACCTGCTCTTCACAGCCTTCTCCCTTGCCCTGCCCCTCTGCCAAGTGCAACAGGCCTCAAGGACTGAAAGGAGCACAGAGAGCCAAAGGGGGACACTTGCACCTACCTCACTGGAGCTCCCTGTGGAGCACTTTCCTTGAGAAGCAAGCCCCTTTCCTCCAAAGGCATTTCCCCAAATGTGCAGCTTTCCAGGGAAACACCAACACACCCTTAAGAAAACCTGGCAAGACTGAATGACTCCAGGTCCTTTCAGGACAGGCACTCAAGCTCCAGCTTGTATTCCCCCAATAGTGTTTCCAGGTGGAGGTTCAGGGGTGCAGCCGCAGGCCCTCTACAAACACAACCTGCCCGCTGCCTCTTCACTTGCCTCAACTCCTGCCTGCGCTCACAGCAGCAAAACCAGGCTGTTCCCAGCCAGAGCCCAGAGCCCTCTCCCCACAGGACGCTCTTGCCAGCACCTTCCAGGACTCTGCTGTGCACTCAGAGTTTTCATGCCCGCTGCCAACAGGCTTTGGGACAACCTGGCTGGCTCTGCCACCAGCACAGCCCTAACACAGGCAGAGGAAGAAGCAGCAGGGGCTGTTTTGCGGCCATGCCCAAGAGAAACTGGAAGGGTGCCCTCCCTCTGGTCTCACTTGGCTTTCTGGCTGGGTCTGAGCCTGGGGTTGCCATTCCTCACTTGTGGGGGGGGACCAGAACCACAGCCGGGATCCCGGCACTGCCTGACAGCGCTCTGGGCACCGGCACGGTCGCGCGTCCGAGTCTCGGGCACGATGCTGCTGCTTCATTTGCTCTTAGGCACAGCCAAAGCTCTCTGTTAAACCAGAATGTTCTCTGGTTCTGCCCTTTTCCTGATCCTGTGCAGGGATGGAGCACTGCTGTGCTTTCAGGATGCTGTTGTTAAATTCTTCCAGCATTCCAAGCTCCTTTGCCCTCCATGGATGCTTGCCATGGAATCCCTCACAGCTACGTTCAGAGCATCCATTCTCAGCTTGGCTCTTCCAATGTCCAGGGGCTCCAGAGTGCTCAGCAAGATCTGTAACTGCACAGTGTTGTGGAACTGGACCTTCAGCACAGGGACCTTTCCAGCCTGATCGGTCCTCGTTCCTCTGTGTCTGTGCACAAAACACGGCGTGGAAGAGAACGGCAGGAGGAGCCTGTGTGTCCCGGGGCCCCAGATTTGCATCGCTCCAGCTCCACAGAGATGCAGGTAAAGTGAAGAAGCCAAACAGTTTATTAATGGAAGGCAAAGCAAAGGGATAAGTTGGAAGGGAAGAAAGGGGATGGGCAGGTGTGGAAATGCTCTGCAGCCACAGGATGGAGTTTCTCTGGCTGGCACACCCTTGGTGGCCGAGGGCAGACATGAGAGCAGCCGCCCCCTGATCTCTGCCGAGATTGTCTAGGGTGGCAGTAATCTCTACAGCGTGGGTGACACAGCAGAAATCAGAGGTGAAGGAAACAAGGAAGGATCACTTGTCTGAGTTTCCAAGGAGGCTTTGTCTGAGTTTCCAAGGAGGCTTTATTCCTTAAAGGGGTCAGGTGCAAGTCACAAAGAAAATGGGTCTGACTAGCATTTTTCAAGAGGGGATGGTCCAAGGGGTGGATACAACTCTCACCCAATGAGGGGATCTTAGGGGAGGAACAGATCACATAGCAACTCCAATAAGGATCATTCAGGGGAGGGAAGAAGCCTCACAAAGCAATCAACCATCGAGACATAGCTAACTGACACAGAACATTCGAGAATACAAGGGGAGTGACTACAGAGACTGACAAGAGTAAGGGGTAGTAGAACTGAGATTGACAAGGCTTATAAGGGAATGAGGGGAGGAGCAGGGAGACTGACACACTGATGGGCAGACAAGTGGTGGGAAAACTTTGTGGTAAACAAGTTGGGACTGAACCATTAGGGGGAACAAAATGGGGTACATGGGAGAAACCATTGGGGTACATGGGAGAAACCATTATAACTGACTAACATAGGAAATCTAACTTTTACGTTAAAATACCTGTAGAACACCAACTACCACAGGTAGGGTCCTAGGGCTGGAGGGAGGGAGCTGTCAACAGGCAGGGAGAAGGCAGGAGCTATGGGAGCTTCCCACAGACTCAGCTGTGCCAATCATCAGCTGTGCCTGGAGCTCCAGCTGGTGTCCTCTGGTCTCCAGGTGGTCTCACCTTCCAAGGGATCTGGAGAGATCTCTGAAGCCAGGCTGTGGAACTTGCAGTTTATTGCAAAGGCTGTGGGGCCTGGGCCCTGCTCAGAGCTGCCAGATGCAGCTGGAGCAGGCCTGAGAGAAGTAAAGAGAGTGGTAAAGAGAGAAGGCAAGAGCGTGGTAAAGAGATGAGAGAGAGAGAGGATGAGAGAGCGAGATTCTCGTTACAATACAATAAATCATCTTCTGTGTTGAATATTCTAATTCTCACTAACCAATCTAGTACAAGATACAAATCCTATAGCATTTACATACAGCCTATAAGAATCATTACATCACCATACTGTGTTACATTTTAAACCCTAAAAACTCCTCTTTGGACTCCTTCTGCCAAGCTAGTGGGGTCTGCTCTGACCCTTGGAGCTGTCTGCAAGCAGGGGGAATTTTTTTATCAAAAGGGGATTACCTTCAGTTGGCCATACCATTGTTTTCCAGTTGTTCAGTAACTGAGGTATCTCAAAGCTTGCTTTCATTTCAATCTTGCTTATAGTTTCTATATCCTCAAAATCTTCTGAAAGGCAATCATATTTATAAGGTTTTCCTGTTTCATCTTCCCCAGCAATTCAGTTTGTTTTATGGCTTAATAATGTTATACGTAGTAAATTATAAAGCCAATCAATAATCAATAAATTTTTTTTTTTTAATTTCGCAACCAAGATTCGGTCTCCGATAGCCACAATCAAAGGGACAGCTTCGAGCCCAGGATTGGCGCTGGGTGAACACTGATCTAAACTCTATCACTTTGGATCCCCTCTGCTCACAAATGTTGTCTCCTTCGGGTTAGTTTTATACAGCTTTTTCCACCTAGGGCAGAGTTTCTCCTATTCTTCTTGTTGCTTCCCTTATTTATGTAGTTTCCTTTTGTGGGTGCTGGGCTGGACAGAACTGTTTCTGGGAAGTGATGAATGCTGATCGTCGAGTCACAGGAACGTGGCATTGGGATTCACACCCTTGAAGACTCTGACTATCTTGATCATAGATACTTACTGAGTATTCATCGCTTGGGTGTCTCTGGACTGTCCTGGGAAAGGGCCCATCTCTGCACAGAGCCACGTCTTTTTGTTTGCTAATTAGTTTTTTCTCTCCACTGCCATCTGTGATTTCTCAATTTGTGAAGCAATCTTGTCCCCGGCTGCAGCTTGTGGTTTTAAATCTTTAAGAATTTTTTTGTACAAGCACAACTTATTTCGTGTATATTTTACACAGGCACAAATTATTCCATAACATATATCACAATAAGGTGAGGAATTAATGGATCTTTAACTTCCGCTGGAAGGCAGGCACATGGATTCAGAGCTATCACACACTATATGTGTGGTTTTGGGGTTACTTTAATAATGGTACTTGCTGTGAGGAAATGACACTGGGGCACTTTTCTCCCAACCCTTCACCCAGCTCTTTGGGTCTGCCCCACCAGTTTTCAAAGGGTTCAGATCCACTCTAAATGCTAATGATATCATACAGTGGTTGGTGTTGCTGATAGGCCTGTTCTATTTAGCATTCAGAGATAAGGGAAGATTGACCTGCATAACCAGGCTGGCACCAACCCCAGAGACCAGGGATGCTGCTGCCCCAGAGCCTGACCCTGCCCCACAGCCCACCTCAGAAATGAACCCCCCAGACTGGGTGGGGGTTCTGGTGAAGGAGATGGGCCAGATGCTGAAGGAGCACATTTCCCCAGCTGGTGAGAAACGCTCCCCCTGCCCCAAAAAGGAGAGTCTGATGGTGCAGCAGTGGAACCCACAGATGTTACAACTGTCCAGGTTCCAGCTGAACTGCAAGGGCAGTCACAGCCAGCAGCAGTCGCCCATGTGGAAACAAGGAGGTCTAAGATGAAACCAGAGCACCAAGATAAGGATGAAAAAGGAGGGCCCCATAACCCACAGGGGAGCCAATGGTTGAGATCATCACCGAGTCCCTAATGTACAAAACTCTCTGTAATCTGCACAAAGACATTGTACAATGGGGACTGAGGCTTATACAACCTGGTTACTCTGGGTCTGGGATCTTATGGGTACAGGTGTGCACCAGGATGGTGATGAGGCAAGGAATTTGGGACCCTTGACCCAGGAGTCAGGTGTGAATCAGATTTTTGTAAGGGAGTCAGGGTCTCTGTCTCTCTCGGAGCGGCTTTTAATGAGTGTCAGAGAGAGATTTGTCCACAGGGAGAGAATGCAGGAGCACCACCATAGAATGTGCTGGAAGACCCTCAAGGAAGGGGTCCAAGAGCTGAGAGAAGTGGCAGTATTGGAGGTACTCTTTGGGAAGGATGGACAGCATGATAATGACCCAGACAAGATCTGGGTCACAGGGCAAATGCTGTAGAGTCTGGCAAATCTGGGGCCATCCCAATACACCACCTTCATTGCAATGATTAATGCTGATAGCAACCGAGAGACAGTGGGTTCTGTCACCAACAAGCTTAGAAATTGTGAGAGTGTGATCAATGGCCCAATGCAGGCTCATGTCTCTGCTGTGATTAAGAGCCTACAAGAAGAGATGAGGGTGGAGGGAGGAAGAACAGTCCCCATATGGTATCAGTGTTAGTCACAGGCCCCGAAGTCAGAGCCCAACATCCCCCAGCCAGAGAGAGAGGGTACACCCCATGGGCTGACCTGTGGTTCTTCTGGCATGACCATGGGGACGACATGGGAAGGTGGGGTGGGAAACCCACCTTCCTGGCAGCACGGGTGCATCAACTCAAGGAGGGAAACACTAACTGAGGGAGTTCCTCTAAAGTGAAAGTAGCCTCAACCTCCCGTGACCGAGCTGCCAGGTGTGAGGTTCCTTGGAGGAACCTCTACCATGTATGCCCAGGAAAGAAATAATAACAAGGGCTAGGGGTGTCCTGCCTCTAGCTGTGGAAGGGGGTAACAGCAGGCCTGTTAGCTAAAGGAGTGAGAAGAAGCTGAGAAGCAAGAAGAAGCTGATAAGGAGCTCTCTCCAAGGCTGTAACCAAGGAGACTGAGAGAAGTGGAGAACTGAAGAAAGATAAGAGAATTTTGCAGCTGGACGAAGTATTTTTAGAAAGTTAGTTGAAATCACTGTAGCTTTTCACCAGTAGTGTTATGTTGACTTATTGTGGCCAATAGTTAGGATAGAAGAAGCATAAAAAATTGGAAAATGTATAAAAGGTTAGCCCTGTTCAATAATAAAGAGTTGCCACATGAGACTGCTTGTGGTCTCTGCTTTGTGTCATGACTGCCTCGGCAGCGACATCTAGTCAGGAAGAGGCACAGGAAAACCGGATTTTCTGGATGGTGTGGATCCAATGGCCTGGCACATCAGAGCCACAAAAACACAACACCTTTGTTGATACTGGTGTGCAGTGTACCCTGATACCATCGGGACATGTGGGGGAAGAACCTGTTTCTGTTGCTGGGGCGACGGGGCGATCACAGCAATTGACCCTGTTGGGAGCCCAGGTGAGCCTGACTGGGAAGGAGTGGCAGAAACATCCTATTGTGACTGGCCCAGAGGCCCCGTGGATTCTGGGCATAGACTTCCTCTGGAACAGCTTTACAAAGACCCAAAGGGACTCAGGTGGGCGTTTGGAATAGCTGCGGTAGAGGCAGAGAACATAAAGCAGTTGAACACCTTGCCTGGACTATCAGAAAGCCCATCTGCAGTAGGACTCCTGAGGGTGGAAGAGCAACGAGTGCCAATTGCCACCCTGACCATGCACCGCCAGCAGTATTGAACAAATTGAGATGCCATGATCCCCATCCACAGAATGATCCATGAGCTGGAGAGCCAAGGGATGGTCAGCAAAACCCACTCACCCTTCAACAGCCCCATCTGGCCTGTGCACAAGTCTGACAGAGAATGGAGATTGACAGTGGACTATTGTGCATTGAATGAAGTGACTCCACTGCTGAGCACTGTTGTGCTGGACATACTGGAACTCCAGTACGAGCTGGAGTCCAAGGCAGCAAAGTGGTATGCCACTATAGACATTGCCAATGCATTTTTCTCCATTCCATTGGCAGCAGAATGCAAGTTTCAGTTTGCTTTCACCTGGAGGGCCGTGCAGTCCACCTGGAACCGACTGCCCCAGGGGTTGAAGCACAGCCTCAGCATCTGCCATGGACTGATCCAGGCTGCACTGGAAAAGAGTGAGGCTCCAGAACGTCTGCAGTGCATTGATGACATCATTGTGTGAGGGAACACAGCAATGGAAGTGTTTGAGAAAGGAGAGAAAATCATCCAGATTCTACTGGAAGCCGGCTTCGCCATCAAGAAGAGCAAAATCAAAGGACCTTCCCGAAAGATCCAGTTCCCGGGAGTAAAGTGGCAAGACAGACAGCATCAGATCCCCACTGAGGTCATCAACAGGAGCACTGCAAAGTCTCCACCAACAAACAAGAAGGAAACACAAGTTTTCCTGCATGCCATAGGTTTTTGGAGAATGCACATTCCCAAGCACAGCCAGATTGTGAGCCCTCTCCACCTGGTCACCTGCAAAAAGAACAGTTTCCACTGGGGCCCTGAGCAGCAACAAGCCTTGGCCCAGATCAAGCAGAGATCACTCATGCAGTAGCTCTTGGCCCAGTCAGGACAGGACCAGAGGTGAGGAACGTGCTCTACTCTGCAGCCAGGAGCCATGGTCTGTCCTGGAGCCTTTGGCAGAAGGTGCCTGGGGATGCTCAAGGCCAACTACTGGGATTCTACAGAGGGTCTGAAGCCAACTACACTCCCACAGAGAAGGAAGTCTTGGCTGCCTGTGAAGGAGTCCAAGGGGCCTCAGAGGTGATGTGCACAGAAGCACAACTCCTCCTGGCACCGCAACTACTGGTGTTGGGGTGGATGTTTAAAGGAAAGGTTCCCACCACCCACCACGCCACTGACCCCACATGGAGCAAATGGATTGCTCTGATCACACAGCACAGCCGTATTGGAAAGCTGAATCACCCTGGAATTTTGGAGATAATTACAAACTGGCTGGAAGGTGAAAACTTTGGTCTCACTGATGAAGAGAACCAGGAGTAAGTGACAAGGTTAAAGAAGCTCCACCATACAATTAGCTATCAGCAGAGGAAGCACACCATGCTCTTTTCACTGATGGTTCCTATCGCATCATAGGGATGAACTGGAGGTGGAAAGCAGCCATATGGAGCCCCAAATGACAGGTTGCACAAGCTACTGAAGGAGAAGGTGGATCAAGTCAACTTGAGGAACTCAAGGCCATTCAGCTGTCCCTGGACATTGCTGAAAGAGAGAAGTGGCCAAAGCTCTACCTTTATACTGATTTCTGGATGGTTGCCAATGCTCTGTCAGGTTGGCTGGAAAGGTGGAAAGAGGGTTACTGGCAGCATAGAGGAAAACCAATCTGAGCTGCTGGTGAATTGAAAGACATTGCCTCTTCGGTAGAAAATCTATCTGTGAATGTCCGCCATGTAGATGCCCATGTCCCCAAGAGTCAGGCTAATGCAGAACACTGAAACAATGAGCTGGTAGGTCAGGCTGCAAAAATATTGGTGTCAAAGATAGGCTTAGATTGGCAACATAAAGGAGAGTTGTTCCTAGCTCGATGGGCCCATGATGCCTCAGGCCATCAGGGCAGGGATGCCACCTATAAGTGGGCATGAGATTGAGGGGTGGATCTAACCATGGACAGTATTTCTCAGGTTATCCATGACTGTAAGACCTGTGCTGCCATCAAGCAGGCCAAGCGAGTGAAGCCCCTCTGGTATGGTGGGCGGTGGTCCAAGTACAAGTATGGGGAGGCCTGGCAGATTGACTCCATCACACTGCCCCAGACACGCCAGGGCAAGCGCTATGTGCTGACCATGGTGGAAGCCACCACTGGATGGTTGGAAACCTACCCTGTGTCTCATGCTACAGCTCGGAACACCATCCTGGGCCTTGAAAAGCAAATTCTGTGGAGACATGGTGTGGGAGGATCTTTGTCCATTTGTCCCAGGTGTCCATGGGGTTGGGTTTCTTACCTACGTACAGGCAGTCATTTGGTGACAGGGGGACTCCCACCTAGAATGTTGAGAGCAGATCGTCCACGCTTTCCGTGGCCATGCAAAGATTGTCTGGCTTTAATGACTTTGCCAAAGTGACCCTGATGTTTTGTTTTGGCTGAGGGATGATCCAGCTGGTGGTCACTTGATACAGATGAGGGCGCTGATAAAGACGATGGCAACGGTGGCACTGGTACTGCTGCGGGGTGCCCTGGAGGGTATCGCAGGAAGAATCATACTTCTTCTTTCCCACTGGGTAGTTTTCACTTGTGGATGGTAAAACCACACATTAGTTGACTTATTTTAAGACATGCTTGAATATTCTTAAGTTCCCCCTATAGTTCTTACCAACTCCTCCCAATCACTCCCTTCTCTTTTTTGAGGGAAGTTTGAGGAAGGGAAAAAGGAATAGTTTCAAGAGGGGAAAGAGGGAGGGGTAGGGATAAAGGGTCACTGGTAGACAGATCGTGGAAAAAGCAGGAGTCTGTCTGCATTAGAGATTGACATGGACATTATCAGTGGGATATATCTACATGTGATGAGTGTCCTTGCACAATGTTTGGATATGTGAATTTCTTTTTTCTTCATCTCCAAGACAAAGCTGCTTCTGTGGCATAGTGGGAGAGGGAGCTGACTTTGTGTTCATTCGAGGGGTTGTCTTCAGATCTGTGGTCTACGTAGGGACTGATAAATCTTCTGGGAATCCACCGGGGTCCTGTATCTGTAGAAACACAAGCATATTCTGTCACCCACATAATGAGAGGCTATGGCCCTTCAACAATTTTAGATTCATGATTCCAGTCAAGTACTGGAGGTCTTTCTTTGAGGTGTGTGTACATGTTGTTATGAAAGTGCCTTAAGACAGGGGGGTTTGGTTCATTTTTGAGAGCAATTCTTGAAATATCTATGATATTAGAATTAAGGAAATTCAAATAATGTAAAGTACTTTGCACAGTGTCTCTTGTAGAGAGAGAGCCGGGGGCTATGTACAAATCACAAACGGGAAAGGGACTGCTGTGGAACATGCCTTGAGTTGTTTTATTTTTCAGCATCAGTCTCATTACATGGTTATGACAATGGGAAGATGCCAGCAGCTCACATCCCAACCAGCAGACCAAGAACTTAATGTTACAACTTACTTTGTAAGTTTTTTGACCAATCACACAAAGCAAAAGAGTATTGACAGCAGTTCTGTCCAACCACTATAAGCACAAGTACCTTTGGTTAAAACAATGCTTGCCTATTTCAAATAAAATACCTGCCTGTGAGCCTTAAAATACAATGCACACAGCTCCATTATTAAGCTTCAAACTTCCTAATATCTTGCTAGATAAACTTTTCTGTAGCTTAGGGAATTTTTCTAGACAAGCATTAATACACAGACCATTGTTCTATTTGTCCTCACTTTTCTACTTTTTAAATAATTTTTCTGCTGACCTATCTCATGGCTGCTGCTTATCTCTAATCACAGTTCTGCTGTCTCTGAGGCCTGCCTTTTGCAGCTTCCCCAAAACCCTCTGATTTTGTGGATTCCCACACTGAACACAAGTTCAGCTATTTTAAATGAATGCTCACTGATTTAGATAATATTAGACATGGCACACTGCAAAATAGAGCTGCTGTAGATTATTTGCTGTTAGCACATGGGCACAGGTGTGAGAATTTTGAAGGAATGTGTTTTATGAACCTCTTTTCCATTCACAGGAAACTCAAACAACTAGAAGACAACATGAAGAAATTAACTGTGAATGATTTGGGCTTCGATGAATGGTTTGAGGGATGGGGAATAACTGGATGATTGAAAGATACCTTAAAGGGAGCTTTGTTATTACTAGTAGTTATTATTATATTGCTTTGTATTATTGCATGCATAGTGAAATTGGTGACCCAGTTGGTAGAAAATACAGTAAAAAGGATTTGGCTGGTGCAAGAAGAAGAAGGGGGAATTGTAGTAATGTATCTGAACAACTTGGGTCACACTGTGCACCAGCCACACCGCTTATAGTCATTCTTATCAGAGCCCGCTGGAATTCATCAAGGTTACGAAGACATAAACTGTGCTAAATGAAGAAAGAAAAGCCTGAGAAACAGAATACCAAGACCGCAAGAGCTCGATAACAGAGGACTGAGAAACAACTGGAATGTAACCAGTCACATATTCTGAGAGGCGAGTGCAGAACACCAGGACAACACAGAGACACCAATGAAGAGATGCGTGATCAGTGTACGCAGTAGGGTTAGAATTTATAAATAAGTGCATAATGTCAACAATCAATGGCTTCTGCTTAATCGTACTGGTTAGTAGTATGGGAGCCCTGTTTTCCCACAATGGGTGCCTGGGAAAGAGGGAGGATTCTTTTCCATAAAAAGGAAAGCACTAAGCCAGCAGCAGGAGACAAGTGACCCTTGCAGGCCTGGGGCCTCATTGCCTCCTTGTCCCTGCTCAGCAGCCTGGCAGGGGCCACCCCATGCTCCTGCCCTTGCCATTGCACATCCCCACATGCCAGTGCCCATCCTGGCAAGAGCCCTGAGCAAGGAGAGACGGACAGGATCTGCCTGGCCAGGGGCTGGGGCTCAGGCCTGGGCCCTATGCATTCCTCAAACACATCCAGCTTTGCTCAGCACCAGAGACACCTTTGCCTTGTTTGTGCCCAGCTGTCATCACTGCCTCCAGTGTTCTGCTCTAACTGGAACCTGGGGACACTTTCCCAGTCGTGTACCTCAGTGGGACCCAATAAAACGTCAAGAAAGTTTAGAGTTTTAATTTAATTTTGAGTTCTTGAGAAGTTTATTGAACTCAGGGACTGGGTCTGATGTGAACAACAGCAAATCCCCAAGAGGCTCATTAAAGTCCTTGTGCTGTTTCTGTGCTGCTGAGCTTTAAAGGAACAGCTCTTCCCAGGACCAGCTCCTCCCCCAGCCCATCAAGGCTGAGGGCTCTGCCTGCAGGCACTGAAGGGACAGGTGCCAGGCAGAGACAGGCTGAAGGCAATCAGGATTGGCAAGACATTGAGCTGAGACTTCACTTGGAGAAACATCTTCACAGCCCTCTACATGGTGAGTTCTCTGTGGCACAGGAGGAGCAGGAGGAGGAGGATGTGCTGCTGAGCAGGGCTGCCCTGGGCACCATAAGAGGGACAGGGCAGGGCAGCTCCTTCAGCCAGGATGGCAGCAGGGGATGAAGTTGGGGCTGCAGCCAGGGCTGTCCAGAGCTCCAGCTCATGCCCAGTTCATTTCTGAGAGGGCTCGTTATGAACTCATTCAGGGCAGGAGTTTCCTGCTTGGGTCTTTGCTTTTCCGAATCTGTGCTCCCACTTTTCCCTGGCTCAGCTTGGTGGGAATGGAAACTCAGCTGTGCAGGGCAGAGCAGGGACTGAGGCTCTTACACCATCACCCTCAGGATTCATAGACACCTCAGCAAGCGCCTGCACCTGCCCAGCCTCCAGATCCATGCAGCATCACCTTTCCATGGTGCCCAGGCTGGGGGAGCTGTTCTTTAATCCCTGCAGGGCCCAGCAGCTGCAGGGCAGGGCTGGCCCAGGGGCTGGGCTGGGCTCGGGCAGGTCTGGCAGGGAAGGAGCCTGGGACCACAGGAGCAGCTGGGGCTGGGACAGCTGCAGCAGCAGAGCCGTGGGCAGGCAGGGAGGGAGGCAGTGCTGAGGGAAGCCCTGCTGCAGGGCAGGTGTGGCACCTGCCGGGCCTGCCCTGGAGGGCAGACACTGCCCTGAGCAGCACAGCTCTTGTGTCCCCTCGCAGCCAGCACAGCCCTCAGCCCGAGGGCTCGGGGCCCTCAGTCCCTCCTGGGCCGGCAGAGCAGCCCCAGAGATGAAGGGCATCTCTGCGGCCATGTGCCCATTCCCTGCTGACCAGGGCCTGAGGGCCACTGTCCTGCCCTGCTACTGCCTGTGAGGGGCTGGCCAGGGCTGGCCAGGGAAAGGCTTTTCCTCAGGCCCGGCTCTCTCTCTCTCTCTCCTTGCCTTGCCCAGGTGCTGCTGCCATTGCTGAGGAGCTCTCTGCAATGGCAGTTCCAGCTGCAGGGCCAGGCCCAGCCCTCTCCTCCTGTGCAGGCTGAGCACAGCAATGGGGTGTCCCAGCTCCCTGTGCCCGGGCAGCTCTGGGCAGGGCAGCCTGGGAGGCTGGCAATGAGCCCACTCTCCTGACTCTGGGAAAGGCAGGAGCCCCTTTGTGTGCCAGGGATCTCTCTGCTCTCAGCAGTGTCTCCTGGCTGTCCAGGCTAACACGGGAGTGGGTCTCAGAAAGGTGCAAGTCCAGGGCAGCTGGAACATGGGAGAGAGACAGAGCAGCTCCCCTCAGTCTGCACTAAGCCTCAGACAATCCTCCTGCCTCCCTCGACTCTGTTCACCACAGGTGCAGAAGAATCTCTCATTCTGCCTTCTGTTATCCCCATCCCTTCACCCAGACAGCTCTTGTGCTTTGGGAGAACATTTTTTATCCAAGTCTAAACACTAGGACTGGGCCCTGCCCTCACTGTTCCCCTGCACTGACTGGGTGTCAGGGTTGACTCCCAAGTGTCCTGCAGGGAAAGGTCCAGCTCCTGACACAACATTGGCCAGCAGCAATCAGGGCTTCAGCAACCTTGGTGAAGCAAGGTCTCTGAGACAGAAACAAGGGGGAGGTGTTTAGTGGCAGGAAAGCGTCTGTGAGAAACAGCTTTGATTTTTCTGTGAGAAATTTCCCCTCAGTTGTCCCTTTCTTTTTTCCTTCAAAAGGTTCCAGTGTCCAGAGGCAGCAAATGTCCAACAGCAGCTCCATAGGCACTTCCTCCTGCAGGCATTGGCAGACACGCGGCAACTGCAGCTCCTGCACTTCTGCCTCTTGCTGGGCATCTCCCTGGCTGCCCTCCTGGGCAACGGCCTCATCATCAGCGCCGTAGCCTGCGGCCACCACCTGCACATGCCCATGTTCTTCTTCCTGCTCAACCTGGCCCTCAGCGACCTGGGCATGATCTGCACCACTGTCCCCAAAGCCATGCACAATTCCCTCTGGGACACCAGCACCATCTCCTACTCAGGATGTACTGCTCAGCTATTTCTGTTTGTATTTTTCATTTCTGCAGAATTTTCCCTCCTGACCATCATGTGCTACGACCACTATGTGTCCATCTGCAAACCTCTGCACTACGGGACCCTCCTGGGTAGCAGAGCTTGTGCCCACATAGCAGCAGCTGCCTGGGCCAGTGCCTTTCTCACTGCTCTACTGCAAACAGCCAATACATTTTCCCTGCCCCTGTGCCACGGCAATGCCCTGGGCCAGTTCTTCTGTGAGGTTCCTCAGATCCTCAAGCTCTCCTGCTCACACTCCACCTTCGGAAAAATCTGGATTTCATTGGTTGCTGCCTCTTTAGCTTTTGGCTGTTTTGTATTCATTGTTTTCTCCTATGTGCAGATCTTCAGGGCTGTGCTGAGGATCCCCTCTGAGCAGGGACAGCACAAAGCCTTTTCCACCTGCCTCCCTCACCTGGCTGTGGTCTCCCTGTTCCTGAGCACTGGCACATTTGCCTACCTGAAGCCCTCCTCCATCTCCTCCCCATCCCTGAATCTGGCCCATTCAGTTCTGTACTCGGTGGTGCCTCCAGCCATGAACCCCCTCATCTACAGCCTGAGGAACCAGGAGCTCAAGGCTGCGGTGTGGACACTGATGAATAGACGGTTACAGAAACATTAAGCTTCTGGCCAGTTTCTGCAAATCTCATGTAATAAAAGTCATCTTTGATACCACTTGGGTTTGTTTGTTGATATGTTCTTGTCTTTCGTTTTAGCGTTTTATTATTTACAGCAGAGGAAGGTCAGTGTTTGTGCCATTTCTCCTTTTATTTCTCTCAACCTTCACGGTGGCCTCAGACTGTGTCAATGAGGTGCTACACTCTCAGTGGCTTCAGACAGAATAAAGGCTCTCCGAGCAGAGTTTTCACCAGAGTTCCCCCTTCTGTCCCCTGCCCTGGAGCAGCAGCAGCAATGTCTGTGTGCAGAGCTGGGGCAGATCAGGTCTGGCCCAGCAGCTGTGCCCAGCAGCAGCAACACTTGGTGTTGCCAGTGCTGCTGCCGTGGCCCTGCCCCGCTGCCCTGGTGGCCCTGGTGTTGCTGCAGGGCCTGAGTGCTCTCGGGGCTGGGCACAGCCCTGGGGGTGGCAGTGCCGGGGCTGCAGCAGGGACAGGCCATGGGCACTGCTGGGGCAGCGCTGACGCCTCAGCCCAGGCCCTGGGGGCTCCAGGCTCCTTGCCCAGGCTCTCTCAAGAACACGCCCAGGCCAATGCTCAGCACAGAAAAGCCCCGTGAGCAGCCCCAGGCTGGCCGTGGGCAGGCTGGGGGCAAACACCATGGCTGGGGCTCTGCAAGGGCTCTGGGGCAGACGGGAAGGAGCAGCAGGGCAGGGGCTGATCCATCCCCAGTGCGCTGGACAGCCCAGGGCAGCATCCCAGAGCGTCCTCATGGAGCTGCCAGTAACATCCCCCCTCTGCAGCCCTGGCCTCTCCCCCAGCTCACACAGGTGCCCCATCCTTGCAGGCACAGACACGGCAGCACTGCCTCAGCAGCCCCTGTTTGCATTGCATACAGCAGGGGACGAACCCCCATGCTGTTGCAGTGGGGACATGAACCTGAGGGAGCACAAGTGCCATCAGCACTTGGGGCCAGCAAGGGCTGGGGGACACCAAGGAAACCACTCAGGTTTGCATTGGCATCTGCAGTCAGCCAGAAAGTTTGTTCCCATCAGCTGGGAGTTTCCTGTCCTTCCCCTGCGGACGCTGTTGCAAAGGCTCCAAGGGTGGTTCCAGAGAATCACAGAATCAGCAAGGTTGGAAACGACCTTGGAGATCATCAAGTCCAACCTCTGCCCTAGCACTGCCTTGTCTACCTGAGCCTCCTCTTCTCCAGGATAAACAACCCCAGCTCCTTCAGCCGCTCCTCACAGGACTTGCCTTCCAGACCCCTCCCAGCCTTGTTGCCCTTCTCTGGACACACTCCAGCCCCTCCATGGCCTTCCTTATTTGGGGGGCCCCGAACTGGACACAGCACTCGAGGTGTGGCCTCACCAGTGCTGAGTGCAGGGGAAGAATCACTGCCCTGCTCCTGCTGGCCACACCATTCCTGATCCAGGCCAGCAGCCATTGGCCTTCTTGCCCACCTGGGCACACTGCTGCCTCATGTCCAGCCTGCTGTCCATCAGTGCCCCCAGGTCCCCCCCTGGCCGCTGTCCAGCCACTCTGTCCCCAGCCTGTAGCACTGCAGGGGTTGTTGTGGCCAAAGTGCAAAACCCGGCACTTGGTCTTGTTCAACCTCACCCTTTTGAATTTGGGCTCTGGATCCAGCCTGTCCTGGTCTCTCTTCAGAGCCCTCCTACCCTCCAGCAGATCCACACTCACACCCACCTTGGTGTCATCTGCAAATTTGCTGATGCTGGACTCAGTTCCCTCATGCAGATCATCAGAGCAGATATTGAAATCCGCGCTGGCTGGCTCTGATCCCTCGGCCATCCTGTGCGTGCCCTGTGGTGACACTCAAGGTGATCTGTTCCATAACCTTACCGGGCACCCAGGTCAGGCTGACAGGCCTGGAGTTGCCCAGCTCCTCCTTCCAGCCCTTCCTGGGGATGGGCTCACATTGGCACCTCCAGTCCTCTGGGACCTCCCTGCTGAGCCAGCACTGATGGTAAATGATGGAGAGCAGCTTGGGGAGCTCATCCACCAGCTCCCTCATCCCCCTGGGATGGATCCCATCTGCTCCCAGAGACACCTGTGAGCATCTGAGTGGCTCAGCAGGTCCCCAGCTGCTTCTTCCTGGATTAAAGGGGGCTGTTCTGCTCCCTGTGCCCATCTACAGCTCAGGAGAACACTTTTCCTGAGGACAACTTGACTTATTCTGGAAAACTGAGGCTCATAAGGGGTTAAATACCTCAGCCTTTCCCTCATATTTGGTAACCATATCTCCCCCAATAATGAATGGAGATTGTCCTTGTACCTCCTTTTGCCATTAATATATTTATAGAAACATTTTTATATCCTTCCCAGAAGTGGCCTGGTTTAGCCTTAAGCTTTGACCTCTCTAATTTTCTTTCTGGATGATCTAACAACATCCTTAAACATTTCTTGACTTACCTGCCTCTCTGTTCAAAGGTGATGCACCTTCTGTTTTGCCCCACGTTCCTGCAAAAGGCCCATCACATACAGAATGTCACCTGTTGGCTAAAGTACGCCTCAGAGGAGGAAAATACAGTAGTCTATAAATTAAAAGAAAGAAAGCAATCTAGGAAAGTAAAAGAAGAAGGAGAGGCTGGGAAGGCTAACAAAAACTGGGACCCCCTTGACCACTTACCTCCTCCTACCCTTACAGTACCTCAAATCCTTCCTCCAATTCCTCTTGCTGTGGACCCAATTCCTCCTCCTCTCCCAGCTGTCATTCCTTTACCACCTCCTAACCCAGTTATACCTCCACCACCTTCCCCTCAACCCTCTCCTTACTCTCTTTACCCTTCACTACCGTTCCCTTACCTCTGCCATCTCATGCACCCCTTATTCACCAGCAAGTTCCTGCTCTGCCTCCCCCACCACAAATGAGAAGCCAAACAACTTCTCAGAATCTCATGCCCAAGAGTGAAGTTACCCAGTCAGCCTCCACAGCTGATGTTGTAACACCCGGTCCAAGGAGGCTGAAGTGGGACAATTGTTCCCCCTCAGAGAAGTTCCCATGGCTGGGGTGGCCAGTGAGATTGGATTTGTAAACACTCCCTTGACTGCATCCGAAGTTAGAAACTTTAAGAAAGAATTGTGGAATTTAGTGGAAGACCCAGTAAGAATAATAAATCAAATTGATCCATTTTTATCCCTAATATTTATACATGGGGAGAACTGAACTCCATCTTTAACATCCTATTTTCCCCAGAAGAGACTCGATTAATAAGAACTGCAGGAATGAACATTTGGGAGTGAGAAAACCAACCTTGGCCCCCAGGTGACCAAACAATGCCTTTAGTGGAGCCTGACTGGGACCCTAATCAAGAAGAGGGCAGAAGGAATATGAGAGATTACAGGTCCCTGATGACCAGAGGGATAAAAGAATCAGTCCCTAGAGGGAGTAATACCAGGTTAGCGTTTGACAGCACCCAGGAAAAAGACGAGACCCCAGCACCATGGCTTAATAGGCTAAAGCAAAACTTCCAGATTTACTCTAATGTTGGCCCAGACAGCCCAGAAGGCCAATCTCGGGTTCCCTGTGGCCAGGGATGTCCCCAAGAATCCTTCTATCCCAGCCTGGTGTTTCCAAGAAGCAGTCTGAATTCTTCGGCTGTGGTTTCCAAGGTTGTTTATTGTTTCTTATCTATAACATTTTTTCTCTGGCCTGTCAGATGTCAGACAGAAGCACACCCCCCATTCCAGGGCTGGTGTCTACATTTTATACTATGAACTATGTGTACTTTATTTTCATTTTTTTCCAATACCTAAAGACACACAGCAGGGGAATTTCCGTATTAATCAAAACAAATGCACCTGTTACTGAGTGCCCACAGCAGATGTAACAGAAGGATTAGAAAGGAGATAAAGGACAGAGAGAGAGAGAAAGGAGGGTTGGGTAGGGGGAAATAGCTACCAAAAGAGAGATTAAATCCTTGTGGTCTGACCAACAGATCTGTCTGGTCACGGTGGGGAGAGTCTCAAAGTCTTTGGTTAACTCAGGGGTCTTTAATAATCTACCGCCGGGAGGGGAGCAGGACGGCACATGGAGGGCACAGTGGAGAATAAATCCATTGGGAACAGACAGTCCAGTTCTGAACAGCAAAAACCGGTGCCAGCAGTGAGCGGGGCCCATTGTTTCAGGACTGGTTCCTATGGGAAACCTCCCGCTTCCTATGGCAGACATTCCGCTCCAGTGAGGCCAGCACCCCTGGGTTAGAATTTGAAGGGTCTCATCTCAGTCCTTGGGGAGGGTTTAAATCTCTGTCCTTGACGGCGGTTGTGAGGCATATGAGGGTTTTTTGGACCATATGTTACAGACAAACATCCCAAAGCATAAAAACAGTATGCATTTTCCAATAAAAATAAGTAATGAATGAATAAATGATAATTATTTTTCAAATGTATTTAGAGTAGTGTTATTCGATACTTGTATTACTGAATTTTAATATTTATATTTACAAATCCATACATTTTTAGCAAAGAAAAAAATTTTTTGGTCATTGGTTGTTAGTAACACAATTCCCTTAATTGACAAGTGTTGGCTACTGATTTCTCCTTCTTTATGCTAATTAGTCGTATTTTAAATCCTTTTGTCATCATTTTTATAATTTTCACAGACACGGTAAAAGGGGCCACTTTGGGGTCCCTAGAGACATTTCTGGGGCACATTTGGGGAAGTTTTGGGTCTGGGGAGGGGATTCAGAGAGAACTTGAGGGTCTGGAGGACACTTGGGGGAGCCGGGTGGGCACTTGGAGGGGCACTCAGGGATTCTGAGGGACAGTTCGGGGTCCAGGGCAGCACTTGGGGGTCCAGGGGGGCCCTTGAAGGTCAGGGTGGGGAATCTGGGGCCCTTCAGGGTCCGGGCAGGCCCTTGGGAGGATCGAACGGGGCTCTCTGGGGCGCGGGGGGTGATGGGAGTTGTAAGCACGGGTATCATTCGGTTTAACGGGGCCGCGGAGCATCACGGGAGTTCGAGACGCAGCTGCAATGGCTCTTGGTGGGGCGCGGGGCATGACAGACGATCAAGTCCCGCCTTGAGTAGCGCAGGACGTGGGCCGCGGAGCATGGTGGGAGCTGTAGTCCCGGAAGTGGTTCGAACACGATGTTTGGGGGTCCGGGAAGGCACTTGGGGGACACTTTTGCGTTCGAGCCGCAACTTGAGATCCTCGTGGTGGAACGTAAACGGTTCAGGAGCCCTTGGGGGGAGCTCGGGAAGCTCTAACCGGGCTCTTTAGGGCACGGGGCACGGCAGGACTTTTAGGCGCGGGAATGTGTTCTGAGGGACTCTGGGGCCGCGGGGGATGAGAGGAGATGAATTCCCAGAAGTGGCTGTACAGGGCATCTGTAGGGTTGGGAGCACTCAGGGGGTCCGGGGACGCTTTTAGGGGTCCCGAATGGGCACTGACGGGACACTGAGGGATCCTGGAGGATCTGGGGGACACTTATGGGACAGATGGGGGCAGATCCCGGGGTTCTGTGGAGCGGGGCATGACGGGAGTTGTAATTCCGGCTCTAATGTGGCTGCATCCGGCCGCGGGGCATGACGGGAGTTGTAGGCAAAAAGAAAAGATGGCCCCAACCCTAAGCACCGCCCTCAGGCCTGGATCCCTGGCGCTGATTAGCGGCAGGCAGTGATGTGCGGGAGCCTCGGCAAATGGGATGCGGTGATGGCGGGAAAAGCCAATTCACCCTCCTCCAGTCCCTCCCAGAGCAGACCAGTTCATTCTCACTACAGCCCAGTACAACCCCAGGGCCCCTCCAGTTCCTCCCAGTACAGCCCAGTCCCTCCCAATACAACTGAGTTTATTCCCAGTCCCTTCCAGTTCACCCCGATTTAATCCAGAAGATGTCCCAGTCTCCCCAGTCTTCCCTGCAATGTCTCCACTGTCCCCAGTTTGCCCCAGTATCACTCCCAGTATGTCCCAGTGTCTCTCACAGCGTTCGCAGTGTTCCCCAGTATGTCCCAGTCCTCCCCAGTGTTTCCAAGGACAGTTTAATTTCTCTCGGTGGCCGTGGCAGCCAAACCCAGCAGTGGGGTCAGTGCAGTGCCCATGGCCACAGTCCCTTGCAGTGGCCCAGTGCAGCTTGGGCTGATGATCCCCCCTCACAGCTGGCGCAGGGCAGCTCTGCAGTGGCTTTGGTGGCACCTGTGGCTTGCACACACCTGAGCAGTGTGTCTGTTTGCAGTGGGGAAACTCAGGAGTTTCAGATTGCTTCAAAAAATCTCAAAAAGTGAATACCCCTCTTAGGCTGAGTGCAGCCAGCTCTGCAAGCACAGCAGGTCCCAGGGTGTTGCCTTCTGGAGCAAGGCAGGCGACCTGGTTCAGAGGAACAGCACGGCGGCCCACTCACCAGGGCCACTCGGGCCAATGACACACGCCGACATCAATGTGATGGCCGGTCAAAAGGCGTTTATTATCTCATCTCTTGGGTTTTTATAGTCTAAGGGGTCTCTACGTCAGCGTGGGTCTGTCTTTACCATCTATGGTTAGTAAGAGGTGGACTGTTACTGGGTAGAGGATGGAAAGTTACTGGAATTTGGTTAAGGGAGGCTACCTTCCTATGTTAGTTTCTTATCTATGGGAAGCAGATGGTCTTATCTAAGGGGATCAGAGGGTCCTGGCTTTCCGTGACATCGCGACATCTTCCTCAGCGCCTTTCCCTGTCTACCACATCTCCCCCCCCTTTTTCACAAATGAATGAGGTAGTCATATACATAGGTACTTAAATGAGGTATAAGGTTTTAACTCGACAAGGGAAAAGGGTCTTGGGAGTCCTGAGTAAGCTTTTGCCAGACAACTTCGGAAAGTCTTGTGACTGGCAGTGTTCCCTGGTTGAATTCTCCGGTTGAATTCTCCGGTTGAATTCACAGCAATTCTCGTCGGCCTAAGAACCGAATGTTGGTCCGTTCCAGGCGGGTCTGAACGAACAAGACCAGCTTGTTCAGCAGGCATGGTCCGAAGGTGACTGTTAGAAACCTATCAATATTTCTCTTTTGTGGATCCGGCTGGGTCCCTCAAGAAGATGGCAAATTTCTTCATCTGAGTGGTACAGGACCCTAGGAACAATCAGAACTTGGACACAGAAGTCGTTAGAGTCATTGGATTTGGGAAGGAACACACAAGGACTCACTCCGGATCGCTGGCAATCCCACCTCCCAGATGTGAATGGGACTGCCCACTTATTGTTTTTCTTGTTAGGCTTGACGATTTTGGTGCAGACGTTGCCTTTCTGCCTAGCTAGGGTTGCATTGCCAAAGCATCTGCCTCAGCCTGTGACTTGACTCAGGGTGATTCCCTTGCGAGGGGTGTCCCATCTGCACTGGTGAGGGGCGTCGGCTGAGGAGTAACTGAAGGGAGTGTTTAAAGTGACTCCTTCGAAAAAGGGGGGTTTGACATCGTAACGAAGCCATCAGGACTCGGTTAGGTTAGGGTTGGATTCGTTCGGGGATACAAAGGTAGCTTCTAACATGCGAAGGATTGGGTCTGAGTCTGACTCGATTAGGCGGCTCATCTGAAAGGTTTCCGCTTGACCGGTCGGGACTTTGCTGACCCCTGTGGGTAAGGTTTTGGGGTAGGTTACGTTTCTCCCTTTTGGCACGCTTTTAATCGCTTTGTTGGGTCCGACTGCTCGGGGTGCTGACGGTTGAAGCCTGATAATTTGCACGTTCGCCCTCTCTTTTGACCCTTGAAGGACCGCTGTCCCCGTTTTGCCTGTGGCCCAGCTAGGGTGATATGGCTGCAAGACCGTCATGTTGTAATCAGTGCATGCCCGAAATCTAGGGATTTTATGCTGGTTTCGATGGAAGTTCCCGTGAAAGAAGAGGGGTATTTTGCAACCGATAGGTGCCCAGGTGAACTGTAAGAATTTGTCTGGCTCTTGTGGATCCCACCCAGGCCCCGACCGTCTGGCATCTGTAACTATGGTTTCGCAGCCCCAGTGCCCACAATATCCCCACCCTGGGTGATTGCAGTAGCTTTTCCCAGGGTTTGAAGCTGGGCACCAGTAGGATAGGTACGAGTGTGTGACGTGTGGGGAATAGGGGTGTACCTTTGGCCGTCCTGGAAACCGGTCGGTGATGCGGAGCATGAAGGATGGGGTGTTCGGTGTGGTGATTTGTCTGAGCGCTTTGCCACTACTAAGGTGTTGCATGACCCACCTGAAGGGCTGATGGGGGTAGTGGTCTGGGCTGGCTTGCCCTCTGGCAACAAGCCCTAACAGCAAAATCCCACAGAAACACCCTTGGGGCTTGGGTCTCACCCGTGCAGGTCTCTCAGGTGCTGCCTGTCGGCTTGGTGGTCTGTCTCTTTCGTCTGGAACCGGGATGTACGCGTCACGAGGACGTCTCGTGTCCTGTGAACAAAAACCCGCAATTCTCGTCAGTCTCATTCTGCTCGCTATGAAGGTCTGGTTTAATCGACTTAAGTGGACACCACCTGATTTCGCCGTCCTTTTTGACTGCTGCGTACCCTCACCCCGTGAGCATCAGCCTCCAACCCCGTTCCCCCTTGCCTAGCTCGTTTCTGATTACCACCTGTGGGCCCTCTTCTAGCGTTCGAGTGGCCCAGTGTTTTTGGACAGGACTGTTTGTTTCATCTCCCCTAGGGAATTGATTCAGTGCCAGCAAAGCGGTTGCCAGCATACGTGCTTGATCTCCTGGGGGAATGGCATTGGCAAAGCCTTCTGCTTTTGCCAACACTTCTATCTTTGTTTTCAGGGTCTGGTTTGCTCTCTCAACTATGGCCGGCCCGGTACTGTTATGTGGGATGCCTTGCACTAACATGATGCCCCATTTCGAGGCGAATTCCTGTACTTGTTTGGAGGTGAAATTGGAGCCGTTGTCCGTTTTGATCTGCTTGGGGATACCTAGCCAAGCCATGGCTGTCAGCCAGTGCTGAATTGTGGCTTTGGAGTTGGTTTTGGGGTGCTGTGTAGCTACGATCGTTCCGCTATAAGTGTCCACTGTCACCGCAAGCCATGCTCGGGGCTTCAGCAGTTCGCACCAAGTGAAGTCCGACTGCCAGATCTCTGAAGACTTGAGACCTCTCGGGTTGACTCCGTAGGTCCAAAGGGGTGACTTCTGGCAATGAGGGCAGGTGGCCACCACATGTCTTGCATCCGTTGTCGAGATTCCGCATCTCTTCGCCAGTGCTTTGACTCCGATGTGGAGCGACTCGTGCAGTTAACAAGCTCTTTGCAAGGTCCCAACGCCTTTTCTTGTGGCGTCCGCTTTGTCGTTGCCGATCTGGAAGTAACCTTTGACTGGGTCGTGGCTGTTGATGTGGATGACTGACACGGTGCCCTGTCGCGAGGAGAGTGCTTCTTCCAGCATTAGGGCTGCTGCTGATGTTGACACTCCTGGTCCTGCCATGGCTAGGCTGAGCCTTGCCACGAATATGGAGTCTGTTACAATGTTGAGGTGTTCGTCTTGGAAGAGTCTGCACGCCAAAACCACTGCTGCTGCCTCCAGCTGTTGCACTGACAGTGTGGGGTCATTCGCTTTGACACAGTGCCATTCCTCTCCTGCCTGCAACACTGCTGCTGCGGTTGAAGTCGTGGAGGAAGCGTCTGTGAAGACCGTTGGTCCCGGCTGCGGTCTGTCCTTGACCTTCGGTGGCATGTCCATGTCGACCCCGGTCAGCAGCTGAGTCCAGGGTGGTCTGGAGGAGTAGGAGATTTCTCCTCCGAAGCCGGAGAGAGCAAGGGCCAGGTGCTCCAATATTGCGGCTGGCTCCGTGGTCAGCTGCTTGCGAAACGGAAGGTGGATGCTTGTCGGCTCCGTCCCTAGGTGTTTCAAGGCGAGTCTCCTGCCTTTCATGATGAGGCTAGCGATGCACTCGATTCCTGGGGAAAATGCACGAGCGGGTCTTCCGAGGACCACCCATTGGATCGGTCGGGCCTTTTCTGCAAGTCCTTGGGCCAGTGCTCCCTGTTATGAACAAAAATTCGGGTAATATTTTTTTGTGAGAAAAAGTTACAAAAAGCAGCCAGACCACGGGTAGCTGCTGAAGTTCTTTGTGTTTTGTTATTGTAATCACGAGTCGTTGTGGCTAATCGCTCCTTTTGTATCAGCAGAGCCTCGCCCGAGGCTAAGTTGTACCTTTCCCAGAAGGGTGGGAACCTTCCCGAACAGTAGAAGAGACCTGAGAAGGTGGGGGGGGCTATGCAAAGTGACTCCAAGACCACAATGCAGCATGGGTCCCCCGGTGTACGGAGAAAACCCCAAAACAACGAGCCACCTAAGAGTTGAGAGACTAGAGTGATGTCTAGACGTGAAGAGCCGAATGCTGAACCTGCAGAGATGCAAAACACCTTCAGAGCCTCTCGCCCTGACCAAGAGAGACGACCCCGGCAGTGAGACGAGGCTGACTGAGCCGGCAAAGGTACCATCTGACGGGATCAGCAGGCCCTAAAGGCTCCCACGAGGACTTGATCCCCAGCTCTGCCCCTTGCGGACAGAGCTGCGCATATCCTCCTGCTCTGAGTCGCTTTGGGAGAGACGATGGAGACTGCAGACCCGTCGAGCCACCCAATCCTGAGCTGATCACTTTTAATAAAGGCATTGAAAAAGGAGAAGAAGTCTCCTGGCCCTTTTGTTTATTTCAGCTGGGGGCTCGTCCGGGATAGCCACGCCGCAAGAGGACTCAGGACTGGACATCTTGGATCTTCAGAGGACAGCTGGCTACTAGGACCAGGGATCGGCTCAGGACAGCGACGCAGAGGAGCACCGGAGCACCGGACTGGTGAGAAACTCGGTGGCGGGAGTGGGAGACGTGCGCATGTGTGTATGAGTGAGACGAGGGCCGGCAGCCGGACCTTCGAAGCGAGTGGGACCCCTCAGTACTGCGTTTCCGGTTTTTTGCGAGAAACCCGGCCAGGAACAGGGGGAAGCGAGTGGACTCAGTGTGAGTGAAGCCGTCTCCCAAGGGGGAATAAAGGGCCCCCCCCCACTCCGGGCGTGCGGAGTGAATTACTGTGTATGAGTGGCACGCACCCCAAAGTCCTGACAAAGGGAGGTCAGGCACTTTTGTAAGTCTCGAGAAGGATTCGCGTAAGATTTGTCAGTCCCGAGAAGGATTCGGGTGTTTTCGCAAGCCCTGCAGGCAAAGTAAGCCCTGACAAAGGGAGTCAGGCACAAACCCCAGCAAAGGAGGCTGGGGTTTGCTTTTAAGTCCTGATACGGTGAAGCCTAAAAATTGGCGGGTTAGGCAAACTAAAAATCAGGCAGTTGTTTTTCCTGACTGAGGGAGTCAGGCACGACCCGGATTCTTGGCCGAGGCATCGTGTGTTCAAGTCCCGATAGATATAAGACCTGACGAAAGTTGGGCAATCAAGAGATTGGGCAGTTGTTTCAGTATAAAGTCCTGAGCATCAGGCAGAAATTTGAAGTTCAGTGGAGGAGGCTGAAGCTCCTCAAACAAGGTTTTTTTGAAATTACCGGTCAGTTGAGGCACCTTTGAGACTTTGTTATAGAGACCTGCAAAAATGGGATGTTGTAATAGTAAAAAGACCGGCAAGAGACTGAGAGACATACCTCCCGGTAGTCCCTTAGGAGAACTGTTAGTGAAATGGGATTCTATAGAGGCCACGGAGGGATTAGATAAAGTGAAAATGATCCATTATTGTATGGAAGTCTGGCCAGAATTAGAACTGCAAGGGGGATGGCCTTGGTGTGGGACAAAGGATAAGTGGATGTGCCAACTATTAAATAATTATCTGACAGCTCGAAGAGATACTGATCCTGAGCAATTACTGTATGTATCGTGCTGGTTACAGAGCGCTGTTGGGGATGAAGGGGTGCGAATTTGTAAGGTACAGAGGAAGAAAGAAGGGAATGAAGGAGGGGATGATAGAACTAGTAAAAGATGGGACCCCCTTGATTATTTGCCTCCTTCTGCCCCTCCACCTTATAATCCTCTTCTGCAAGCGCCTCAAATGGCAGGTCCGGTTCCTCCCCCGGCTGCCATCCCACTACCACCTGCTCAAACTCCTCCTTCTACCTCTTCAGCTTCTGCTATGATAAACCCAGTATCTCCTCCAACCACTCCCTCACCGCCCCCTTCAGCTCCTCCAGATCCTTCTGCATCACCACAAGCGCCTACTCCACCTGCTGTATTCTCTACCCCTTCTCCAGCTCCGCTTAATACACACTCGGGCTCTTCTCCCCCTCCTATTGCTGCCCCTTTTCCTCCTCCTAGTTGGGGCACACATGCCTCCTTGCCCGATAAACAGCCATCAGCAAATACACCTGCTGATGGGCAGAATGTTCACGGGCACCCAGAGATCCCTCAAAGTAGTTTGGCATCTGAAGATGGGCCATACTGTAGCACCAGATCCAAGACCTCCAAGGCAGAGAGACTCTTTCCCCTCAGAGAGGTTCCTATGGGAGGAGTAGCGGGAAGTGTTGGCTTTGTGAATGCTCCCCTAACTGCTTCTGAGGTGAGAGGATTCAAGAAAGAGTTGGGGCATTTAGTTGAAGACCCAGTGGGCATAGCCAACCAAGTGGAACAATTTCTAGGTCCAAATATCTACACTTGGGGGGAGATGAATTGCATCCTGAGTATATTATTTTCCCCAGAAGAGGTCCAGATGATAAGGGCGGCTGGCATAAGAATATGGGAGAAAGATAACAGTCCAGGACCCCAGGTGCCAACAGGTGAACAGAAATTGCCGCTAACGGAGCCCAGCTGGAACCCTAACCAGGAGGAGGGGAGGAAGGCCAAGAGGGAATATAGGTCTTTGATGATACGGGGGATCAAAGAGTCAGTTCCCAAAGGAACTAACACCCAATTGGCATTTGAGGGTGCACAAGAGAAGGATGAAGCTCCTGCTGCTTGGCTAAATCGCCTAAGGCGGAACTTCCAGTTGTACTCTAAAATAGACACAGACACCCCAGAAGGTCAAATGCTGCTAAAAGTCCAATTTGTTACCAAATCTTGGCCTGATATAAGGAGAAAACTGGAGAAGATGGAAGATTGGCAAGAGAAGGACATTAATGAGTTATTAAGAGAGGCATTGAAGGTGTATTTAAGGAGGGAGGAAGAAAAAGCAAAGGCCAAGGCTAAGATCATGGTGGCTGCAGCTAGAGAAAGTGCAGGGTGGGCGGGTCCACCACCAGGAGGAGGCAAGGATAGGTCAGTACTGTCAGGTGCAAGAGGGATGGAGAAACCTCAAGGCTCTTTGAGAGAACGACATTGTTATTACTGTGGGGAGCCAGGACACGTCAGGAGGTTTTCTAGAAAGCTTAGTCTCGATGCGGCAATAGCCAGGGACCAAGATAATTTAGGGAAGATCCTTAAAGGTGACGATTAGAGGGTCAGGGGCTTTACACTTTAGGGGACCCGATGCAAAATCTAGAAGAGCCCCTTGGTAAACTTTGAGGTGGGACCCCTAAATGAAGAATTTGAATTTTTGAGTAGATACAGGAGCAGATAAGTCCTGTCTCAACAAAGTAACATCCGAAGTTAGACAAAAAACCAGCTAGATAGAAAGGATATCCAATAGCACCAAAACTGGCGAGTAATACTTAGCTTGTAATAAGTGATGTGAAAGTAAAAGGTACCTTTTTTGTTGTCTTGTTGTGTGTATGAGAGTGAGTCACAAGCAAAGTCAGCCTCAACTTCCTGGGCAGGTGGGAAGGGGGCAGTGGAAGTGTGTGTGTGTATGTGTGACCTGCAAACGAGACTAGTGCTCCTCAGGTGTGTGAGGGAGCCGTAGCTGTAAGAGCGTGAGTGACACACAGACAGCCTCACTGGTGAATGTGCACCAGAGGCAACCAGAGTCAGGGCCCTTCCAAGAGGCCCAGGGATACTGAGACCTGTGGGCCAACCCCAGGGGGAGAGGGGGCTACAGGGACCTGTGATTTTCTAGCAATAATGATCCAGTTTGTGTCTTGAGGGTGTGAAAGAATGTGTGAGAGTGAATATAGACAAATTAGAATAGAAGTAATGTAGATTGTGCATTATAAGTTTTACCACATTTCCTTAGAGAGAAGTGTATTGTGTAGAAGAATGGTGTAAGAAAAAAACCCCAAAAATTTAAGTGTAAGGGGTTGAAAGAAATATTTAGGCTCTAAGTGAAAGTAAGAAACAGAAGCAAGAGATAAATAAGATCTTGAAAAATAGAACAGAAAACCAGTGAATTAAATACACAGAGATATAAGAAAATAAAAGTACTTTGGGAGTTAAGTTAGCTGAGAAATACAACTCCTTGCAAAATACAGAGTATGTAGAAGTTGATGAGAGAACCAATAACATTAAACAGAGAAACTGAGTTTTGATAAAATCATTAAATAGCAGACTATTAATGCCTGTGTTTGAAAGCCTGTTTCAGGTATTCTTCATTACTAATTCGACTGTGCAGACCAAAAGGAAAAAGGTTGGACTCACATCACTCTCACCCCTGGCATTGGACCAGGATTAAACATCAGGGTTTTTTTCCTCTGGCATTGGACCGGACTCCACCCCTTTCTCCTTCTAACATTGGGCCAGACTCCCAGTTTTTCCCTCTAGCATTGGGCCAGAGTCCACACCACTCACCTCTGGGCACTGGACAAGGATTCATCTGCTTCACAAACTAAATCACCTGAGTATACTGTGGTAAAAAGACCAAAAGATTTAAAGTTGACTCTCAGAAGGAAGAGTCAAATAGACTGAACTGTGTGGGAAAAAATTGGTATCAAGAGTTCTAATATTGCTTAAAATGTTTCAAAACTGTTTTGTGTAAACTATGTTGGTAAAAAGTTTAAGACTGTAAATAAGAAATTCTAGTTAAGTTCCCCAATTTATTTCAAAAAAACTCCAGGTTACTCCTCCACAGAACACTCCCCTGGGAGGGGAAACCAAAATTGGTAGGGAACAGACCAAGAGGGGTTTAACCAGAGAAGCGGGTAGAAGGGACTCTAAAGAGCTTGGAAGCTTTTCCTCAGTAAAATTCCCCAAGAGGCAAGGCCGGGTGGGCAGGCTCTGCAAGATGACCCATACCGGACTCTTGGGAAGGGTAGTACTGATGGCTCTGATTGCTGGTGGTGCTCTGGGAAGCCCAGCTGAGCGGTGCAGTGAATGCTACCAACTTCTCTGTGCGGAGGAAGTGAGCTCCTTGTCGAGAGTCCACATCAGTTCTGACCCTGATCGTGTTAACCCCTCCCAATTGGTCCTTTATCAGAAAAATAAGAGAGTGTATTGGATAGCATACAATACTGCCACTTTTGGGCAGCCACTCCTAAGAGAGTGTACTGTAGGGGAAGCCTGGTTGTGCTTTGAATGTGATGCTGCTGAAACAAGCTCAGCAGATCTAGTAAAAAGTAAAGAAATGGTGAAAATGGTAAGAAAAATTGTTTGTTACAAGTATTTATATAAGTGTACTGGAAAGGAGATCAACCCCTTTTGGAACACATTTCAGGGGAGCCCAAAATCCCTAAGTTTGATCTCATCTGGCAACTGCATTGCTAGAGCGATAAAACCAATTCTCTTATTACCCAAAGAAACTGGATCAAGTTTGGGAGTTCCTATATATAATGATTTGGGAGAAAATAAACAGAACCGGGAAAGTGAAATAGAAATTGAGAAAATCCAAAATTGTAAAAGCCAAATTGAGATCTCAATATCTATGTTAAACAAATTAATCCGGCTCCAGGCAGTATTAAAAATAAAGAATTCAATTATTAGGAACATTTCAAACGAAATAAAAAGATTAGCATGTGTAAATAATGAAGAACAAACTCCTACACTTGATTCCAGTGGGTGGGAGAACCTGGAGATTTTCAAAAAGGATGTATGGGAAAAGGTAGTTTTTCTCACTGTGTGTGTACTTGGAGGATTGGTTTTTTTACTATGCTTATTTATCTGTTTTAGTAGAATAGTACTTGCCGTGCAGACCAACCTGAAGAAACCAAGGAAAGTAACAAGGTTTAGTAACCATGATTACCAAAGTGCACAAGAGATTTATAGTAGATTCAAAACAAAAAAAAAATTGTGAGTTGATGCGAGCTTAGAATTTAAGCTCGATCAAAGCAAAAGAGGGGGGACTGTTATGAACAAAAATTCGGGTAATATTTTTTTGTGAGAAAAAGTTACAAAAAGCAGCCAGACCACGGGTAGCTGCTGAAGTTCTTTGTGTTTTGTTATTGTAATCACGAGTCGTTGTGGCTAATCGCTCCTTTTGTATCAGCAGAGCCTCGCCCGAGGCTAAGTTGTACCTTTCCCAGAAGGGTGGGAACCTTCCCGAACAGTAGAAGAGACCTGAGAAGGTGGGGGGGGCTATGCAAAGTGACTCCAAGACCACAATGCAGCATGGGTCCCCCGGTGTACGGAGAAAACCCCAAAACAACGAGCCACCTAAGAGTTGAGAGACTAGAGTGATGTCTAGACGTGAAGAGCCGAATGCTGAACCTGCAGAGATGCAAAACACCTTCAGAGCCTCTCGCCCTGACCAAGAGAGACGACCCCGGCAGTGAGACGAGGCTGACTGAGCCGGCAAAGGTACCATCTGACGGGATCAGCAGGCCCTAAAGGCTCCCACGAGGACTTGATCCCCAGCTCTGCCCCTTGCGGACAGAGCTGTGCATATCCTCCTGCTCTGAGTCGCTTTGGGAGAGACGACGGAGACTGCAGACCCGTCGAGCCACCCAATCCTGAGCTGATCACTTTTAATAAAGGCATTGAAAAAGGAGAAGAAGTCTCCTGGCCCTTTTGTTTATTTCACTCCCACTCCCCCCTTCGGTGTAAAGTGGACGTACAGGTCCAGTGGCATGGCTGGGTTCCACCTGGCAAGCGTGCCAGTGGACATTTGGTTTTCGATGAAGTCGAGGGAGCTCTTTGCTTGCGGTGTCAGCTCCTTGGGATCCCAGGGGTGCTTTCCTTTCAGGAGGTCGTACAGAGGGTCCATGACCTCGGGAGGAATCTGGACGATGTTGCAAAGCCACTGCAGCGATCCCACCAGGCGTTGCATGTCGTGGAGCGTCTCGATGTCTCGGTTGATCTTCATCTCGGGGGGCGTCACGTGGGAGCTTGTGATGCCTACTCCCAGGAAGGTCACGCAGGGTCCTCTCTTGATCTTTGCGCTCGAGATCTCGAAGCCGTTGGCTTGAAGGGTTTCCGTGACTGTGGTCACCAGGTGATCCACTTGACTTGTCGATTGTGCTGCGACCAGCATGTCGTCCTTGTACTGGATGATGGTTGCGGTGGGGTAGGAGTGTCGGACTGGCGTCAGTGCTTTGTCCACGGTGATTTGGCATATGGTCTGGCTGTCGACCAGGCCTTGCGGAAGTACTCTCCATTGGAAGCGAAGGTTGGGCCGCTCGCCGTTTCGAAACGCCACGGAAAAGGCGAATTGCTCTCTGTCCTCAGGGTGCAGGGGTATTGAAAAGAAGCAGTCCTTGATGTCCAGTACTGCACACGGCTGCCCTGTGGGGATGGCTGAGTTCGTGGGTAGCAGTGTCTGGACTGGACCCATTGGTCGGATCGTCTTGTTCACTTCTCTCAGGTCGTGGACGAGACGATAGCCTTGTCCGGACCTTTTGGGGACCACAAATACCAGGGTGTTCCAAGGGCTGGTGGAGGGTTCTATGTGACCCTTTTGCAGTTCTCGATCGACCAGTTCCAGCAAGGCTGCCATTCGAGGCTCTGTCAGGGGCCTCTGCTCAACCCATACAGGGTCTGTTGATTTCCAAGTCAATTTGATTGGCAGCGGGGGGTGTACAGCAGTGGCCCTCGTGGTAAATTTGTGATCCAAAATCCGAGCACGGAAAGGACGTCCTTTCCTAACAGGGGTGGAGAATTCTGCAAAATTGACTGCTCCCTGTGGGGACATGGGGTATGAGGATCCCCTGCCCCACTGGGGGTTGCTGTAGCTGGGCCGTCTCGCATTTGCAGCGGGAGGAGGCTGAGTGTGGCCCGCGCGCCCCCTCCCTCTCCTGTTTCCCCGGGGCCAGGATCTACAGTCCCTAGCGAGGCGTCTTCCCGCAGCTCTGACAGGTCCCTCTCGGGCGTGCTTGGAGTGGGGGTGCTGCCAGGGAAAGCTGTGCCGGCTGGGGACAGCTCGCTGAGTTGATGCCCTTCCCCAGAAGCCTGGGCTAACACGGTCGTCTTGCCATTCCTGCTTAAATACTATCCGCCCCGCCCCATCAAAAAGCGTGCGGCTTATTTGCGTAATATCAAAAGTGAGCAGATGGTTATTGCTAGAAAGGTCGTCCTCAGGAGTGGGTACTACAGCTGAGTTGATCCCTATTTCTGAAATCTCTTTGACTTCTTTTGGGTTAACTGGGGTATATGCCCTTTGTTGGTTCCCCTGCGCTCCAGCAACCCCCCCCGGGAAAGCGTACATGGAGGCTGCCGGTGCCCGGTCCCCACAGGCTGGTTTTATTTTTCCCCAATCAGTGAGTTTGTGTTGCGATTGTTTCCCGATATTGTTTGAAGCTTTATTCGGTTTCGCTCAAAACCGCATTAATTCTGCTCTCTCGGTTTCTGAGTCCCAGCCGGGCTCAGTCGGCTCTCCCGAGCTGTCTGAGCAGCTGTTACTTGACTCTGAGCCGGAAGCTGACTGCCGGTACACTTCCGGCGCTCCGTGCCGTTTTGTGCGGCTCTGACCCCGCTCCTCCCTTTGGGGGTGTGCCGCTCCCTCCCCCTGGGGTCCCCCCGCCTCCTGCCGGGGGAGGTCCTTGCCCTATAAGGACCTAATTTGAATAGAGTGCTCTGGTTGGTCTGGCACTCTACTGCGGGGACCGCCCCCCCTACCCGCTCGCCCGCGCATGCGTTGTTAAGCAGGCTGATCGCATTTCCGCCCCCCGCCTCCTCCTTTCCGCCCTCACCATGTGGTTCGGCGCCATTTTTAAAAGCACATGGCGGGGGCGAGTTTTTACCGATCCCTATGGGGTCTGACCATCCGGCCGCTTTCCGCGCCTTCTCCGCGGGTCCCTGCCAGAAGCATCGCGCGCGCTGCTCTGCCTCTTGTGCTGGATCGGCAACCGGCGGGGAAGGGACGGATAGAGAAACCGCGGTTTTTTCAGATGGTTCCGCGGGGGGGCTAGGACCCGGCAGGCTCCGTGGGAAGGTCGGGGGGTCCCCTAGGGGCTCTGGGGGGTCTCCTGGGGGCTCCGGGGGGTCTGGGCTCGGGCTCGGGAAGGGGTGGAACACGCCCGGCCCCCGCATGTTCCCGCCGTCAATCCGATCGCTCTCAGAGGCGGTTTGTGTCGCGGCCCCCACCCCCAGCTTTGGTGTAGCTAATAAACCTGTACACGCGGCTTCCCGCGTCTCCTGTTCTTCTAACGTCTCGCGTGGGGCCTCTTCTACTTTCCCCCGCGTTCTGAGGTTTTTTACCACTGCCTGCGGACTTAGAGTCCTTTGCTGAGGCGGCAGTGCACTTCTCCCGCGCTTCCCAATATAATATATCTACCGGACGTTCGATTGTCCCCAGCTCTAGGAGCCTTGCAATAGCAAGATTAGAGTTCCTGAGCTCACCTTTAATTCCCCATTGCTCATGAGCCTCACTTACGACCTTCACTGTGGATTCCATGGTCCACGCTGGTCCGGAGGCGTCCCTCCCGCTGTAGTCGGACCCGCCGCTACAGCCGCCGCCCTCTGACCAGGAGAATTCCCATTCCCCGGGCACTGCAGCTTTCCCGGGTCTCGGCACCAGGGTGTTGCCTTCTGCAGCAAGGCAGGCGACCTGGTTCAGAGGAACAGCACGGCGGCCCACTCACCAGGGCCACTCGGGCCAATGACACATGCCGACATCAATGTGATGGACGGTCAAAAGGCGTTTATTATCTCATCTCTTGGGTTTTTATAGTCTAAGGGGTCTCTACGTCAGCGTGGGTCTGTCTTTACCATCTATGGTTAGTAAAAGGGTGGACTGTTACTGGGTAGAGGATGGAAAGTTACTGGAATTTGGTTAAGGGAGGCTACCTTCCTATGTTAGTTTCTTATCTACGGGAAGCAGATGGTCTTATCTAAGGGGATCAGAGGGTCCTGGCTTTCTGTGACATCACGAGATCTTCCGCAGCACCTTTCCCTGTCTACCACACCAGGGGAGTGAGGACAGACAGGATGGGGCTGGGCAATGTGGAGCAAGGTTGTCCCCACTGGGTCAGAGCTCCAGGCACAGCTTCTGTGAGCAGGCCAGAGCTGCTGAGGAGAGACCCTGGGTAAATATCAATCACAGAATACTGCAATCACCTCTGCTCTAAAGAGAAATAAAACAAAATACATCCTTTAAAATAGAAACGTGTATTTCTTCCAAGTTCTTTGAAATCTTTCTCCATAACTGCATTAGGAAAACTTTAATAATTCTCACAGGACTTTGATGTTGTTTACATCAGACTCAGTGACTGAGAGTGTCTTCAAAAAACATCTCAAGAACTCAAAGTTAAATTGAAACTCTGAAGTTTTATAAAGTTTTAATGGGTCCCACTGCGGGACATGACAGAAAAAGTGTCCCCACGTTCCAGTTAGAGCAGAACACTGGAGGCCGTGATGACAGCTGGGGACAAACAAGGCCAAGGTGTCTCTGGTGCTGAGCAAAGCTGGATGTGTTTGAGGAGTGCAAAGAGCCAAGGCCTGAGCCCCAGCCCCTGGCCAGGCAGATGCTGTCCCTCCCTCCTTGCTCAGGGCTCTTGCCGGGCTGGGCACTGGCATGTGGGGATGTGCAATGGCAAGGGCAGGAGCATGGGGCGGCCCCTGCCAGGCTGCTGAGCAGGGACAAGGAGGCAATGAGGCCCCAGGCCTGCAAGGGTCACTTGTCTCCTCCTCCTGCCTCAGGCCCAGGCCCAGCAGCCATGGCCAAAGTGCTGCCCAAGTTGGCTCTGGCAGGGCTGTCTTGCAGCTGCTGCACATGCCTGTGCCCTGTGCAGCCCAGGCTGTCCCACGGTGTCCCTGCCCTGCGCCTCTGTCCCTGCAGGCTGTCGGCATCCCCTGGCTGCCCCACCTGGCTGGGCCCTTCCTTTGCTGCCAGCTTTGCCTCCTGCCTGCCTCTGCCTGCCCACACAAAGCCTGGGGCTGATACCAAAAGGGTTCATTCCATTTTTCCCCTGCCTGTGAACTTCCAGCACAGGAACAAGGCATGCAGGGGCTGCTTTCCCAGCAAGGATGGTTGGAAGAGAAGAAGAAATCTGGCACAAGGGTGCAGGGATAGAGAAAACAAAGAGTGAATATGGGAACTTGGGGTGGGTTTCATGGAAATGGGTAAATTGTAATTCCCATTTAGCGTCTGTGTATATGCAACACACTGGTAGAATTACATGTCCAAGTAAGGTTAGGAGTTATCCCATGTTGGACCTTAGGCCTGAATAAATGATTCATTCTGAAATAGCAAATGAGTGTTCAGGAGCCCTATTCTGATATTTCAGAGATTTGGTGTCTGTGGTTCCTCAAAGAACCCAAGGAGTCAGCTGTGATACTGTGCAAACTCATGGAACAAAGGGTCCATGGTGACACAGCAGAACCCCATGGAACCAAAATCCATTTTGGCACATTGGGGCCACAATGGAGCCAAGGGGCCACTGTGACACTGCGGATAAAAGGAGACCATTGTGACCCTGAGAAACCTCTTGGAACCAAGGGGCCATTATGACACAGCAAGGCCTGGTGGAACCATGGGTCCATTGTGACACTGCAGAACCTCACAGAGCCAAGGTGACCGTGTTCTGCTGCGGAACCTCATTAAACAAAGGGTCCATGGTGACACTGCAGAACCAAGGGCAGTATGAGAGCTCATGGAACCACAAGTCCATTGTGACACAGCAAGACCAGATGGAACCAAGGGTCCCTTGTTAAACTGTGTGGCCTCATGGAACCATGAGCCATTGTGACACAGTGTGGCCACATGGAGCCAAGGGGCCACTGTGACACTGCAGATCCAAGGACACCATTGGGACTGAGGAACCTCATGGAACCAAGAGTCCATTGTTCCACTGTGGGGCTCTGTGGAACCAAGGGGAGCACAGTGACATTGCGGGGCCTCATGGAACAATGGAGACTGTTCTGACACTTTGGAATCACTGGAACCAAGAGGCCATTAGAGCATGGCAGGGCCTGGTGGAATCAAGGGCACTGCAGTGAACACTGTGGGTGTCCATGGGATGAAGGATCCATTCTGACACCTTGGAACCAAGGATACCATTGTGACACTCTGGGCATCATGGAATCAAAGGCCCATTGTGATGAAGCAGGGCCTCATGGAACTATGAAGGCCATTTTTACACTTGGAGGCCTTGTGAAACCAAACGGCCATTGTGGCACTTCAGAGCCTTGTGGAGCCAAAGGGACCATAGTGACACTGTGGGGCTCAGTGAAAGTACGGTCTGTTGTTACACTGCCAGGCCTTATGGAATCATGGAGACCATTGCAACACTACAGGCCTCATGGAAGCAAGGAACCATTGTGTCACTGTAGAGTTTTGGCAGTCCAAGGAGCTGTTGTCACACTGTGTGGCACCATGGAACCAAGGAGGCCATTCTGACACTGCAGGGCCCCATCAAACTAAGGATTCATGGAACAGTGCAGGACCCCATGGAACCAAAGGTCCATTGGGACATTGTGGGGCTTCATGGAATCCTGGAGGCCAAGATGACACTTGGAGGCCTCGTTGAATCAAGGGGCTCTGCAGGGCCTCATGGAACCAAGGAGACTCTTCTGACATTGTGAATTCCCATGGAACCAAGGGTCCATTGTGACACTGAGGCACCAAGGAGACCCCTGTGACACTGCAAGGCTTCATGGAAGCCAGGGACCATTGTGACACTGTGGAGCCCCATGGAAACAAGAGGCCAGTGTGACACATTTGGGCCTGATGGAACCAAGGATCCAATATGACACCACCACTGGGACACTGCAGGGTTCCATGGAAACAAGGGAACAGTGAACAGGTCTGGTTGGCTTGGCCTGACTGGTCCAACTGCCCTTGGCATGTCGAGGGTCTCTTCTCATGTAGCCCTGAAACCCTGGGGCTCTGGGCTTTCCTTCAACTGGAAAAGAACTGCCCTTCTCATTCAAGCATCCATGGCCAAAATGGGATTCCCCCTCCAAAATTCCCAATATCCAGGAATTTCTCCCACATAAAAGCTGCCATTACAACACGTCTGGCTGACCTTGTCTTCCTGAGGGCTGGGTCTCACCTGCCTTCCAACACTGAGGCTCTGTGCTTCCCTTCCTATGGAAAAGAATTGTCCCTCCTGCACAGGCACCCATGGCCAAAACTGGTACTTGTACTCCAAAATTGTTACATTCAAGGGTTTTTTCTCCCAGACAAGATCTCCCAGTACAGACAGGTCTGGCTGGCCTTGGCTTCTGGTGGTTGCCTGAATTCTGCCCTGAAACACTGGGGCTCCGTGCTTTCCATCCTAAGGGAAAAGAACCATCCTTCACCAGGTGCCCATGGCTGAAACTGGGTTTCCACCACAAAAAGTCCTATATCCAATTATTGCCCCTACACAAAAGCTTCCATTACAGACAGGTCTGGCTGGCCTTGGTCTCTGCTGCCTGCAGTTCATCAGCCCCTGAAGCACTGGGGTTCTGTGCTTTCCTTCCTATGGAAAAGAATCTTCTTATTCCTCCATGGCCAGAATTGCTACTCCTTGTAAAATATTCACTATATGAAGGGTTTCTCCCAGACAAAACCTGCCAGCTCTGGCTGGCGCTGTGGGCTCTGATGGCCACCTGTCATCTACACCTGAAACACTAGGGCTTTCTGCCTTTCTTGTGATGGAAATAGAACAGTCTCCTCATCCAGGGGCCGTGGCCAAATTTGAAATTTGGCCCCTAAATTTCATATATCCAAGGATAGCTACCAAGCAAAAGCTGCCAGAAGAGACGAGTCTGGCTGGCTTGGCCTCCCAGGGGCTGCTTCTCATCTACCATCAAACCCTGGGGCTCTCTGCTTTCCTTCAGATGGAAAAGAAACGGCCTTTTCATCAAGGGACCAGTGGCCAAAACTTGTATTCTATGTCCCAAATTATGTGTATCCAAGGATTTCTCTCAGCCAAAAGCTGCAATTCCAGAAAGGCCTGGCTCACCTTGGCCCTTGGTGGCTGCTGCAGATCTGCTCCTGAAACACCGGGCCTCTATTTTCCTTCCAATGGAAGAGAATCGTTGTTCACATCAAAGTGCCCATGGGCAAAACTGAAATTTGGCTTAAAAAATTCCATCTATCCAAGGATTGCTCCAAAGCAAAAGTAGCCAGGACACAAAGGTCTGACTGGTCTTGTCCTAAGGTGATTTTCTTAGATTATGAGCAGAATGTTTTCATTTGCCAACACCTTGGAGAGGGTTGAAGGACCCCCCAAGATGGGGTTTGGAGGCCTCAAGCACATGAGCACAATATAGGGACAAAGGGGCTCTGTGCTCAGTGGGGTGGAGACTGAGGACAGCAGAGGACAGCCTTGGGAGGGATTGAAGGGTGGTTTCAGAGATGGTGGCTCCTTTTGACATAGTAGAGAACAGACAGAGAAAGAAGGAATTAATGGAAAGGACAGGTAGGGAGGGCCAGACAGGACCCAAAGAGAAAGAAATTTCCCTCCCAGGGCAGGGCTGGGGTGCAACACATCCGCCAGAAGGAGCCTGGGTCAGCCCCAGGCTTTGTGTGGGCAGACAGAGGCAGGCAGGAGGCAAAGCTGGCAGCAAAGGAAGGGCCCAGCCAGGTGGGGCAGCCGGGGGATGCCGATAGCCTGCAGGGACAGAGGCGCAGGGCAGGGACAGCGTAGCACAGCCTGGACTGCACAGGGCACAGGCATGTGCAGCAGCTGCAAGACAGCCCTGCCAGAGCCACCTTGGGCAGCATTTTGGCCATGGCTGCTGGGCCTGGGCCTGAGGTGGGAGCAGGAGACAAGTGACCCTTGCAGGCCTGGGGCCTCATTGCCTTCTTGCCCCTGCTCAGCAGCCTGGCAGGGGCCGCCCCATGCTCCTGCCCTTGCCATTGCACATCCCCACATGCCAGTGCCCAGCCCGGCAAGAGCCCTGAGCAAGGAGGGAGGGACAGCATCTGCCTGGCCAGGGGCTGGGGCTCAGGCCTTGGCCCTTTGCATTCCTCAAACACATCCAGCTTTGCTCAGCACCAGAGACACCTTTGCCTTGTTTGTCCCCAGCTGTCATCACTGCCTCCAGTGTTCTGCTCTAACTGGAACCTGGGGACACTTTCTCAGTTGTGTCCCTCAGTGGGACCCATTAAAACTTCAAGAAACTTCACACTTCCAATTTAAGTTTGAGTTCTTGAGAAGTTTTCTGAACACTTTCTCAGGGACTGAGTCTGCTGTAAACAACTCCAAAGCCCCAAGAGGGTCATTAAAGTCCTTGTCCTGTGTCTGTGCTGATGAGTTGGGCTGGGCTCCTGGCCCAGAGGCAGCTCCTTGCAAACCAAGAAGAGCTTCATAAAGACATTTCTGCTGAGGAGCAGCTGCTCTTCCAGCCCTGCAGGGCTGGGGCGCTGCCTACAGCCACCCTGGGCGCAGCACAGAGGCACAGAGAGCTTCAATCAGTCAGGGCTGGGAAGGTGCTGAGAAGTGCCTGGGGCACAATCACTGCCAGCGCTTGACACAGGAACCTCTGGCTGCAGGACAATGCAGCTGCAGCTCCTGGAGCCATCTCCTAAACCTGGAACATCCCAATGCCTCCAGACTCTGTTAGTAAAACTCTGAATATTTCTGGTGCAGGGGAGGTGAAATGCCATGAAGTTTTGACATGCTGAGGAATGCTAGTCAGTCATAATATATTTCCAATACAAGGATTTTATTAAAAATTAGGACATTTCCAAAGACTTTGTAGTCAGTTTCCTAATACTGGAGAATGGCAGGGAGCGTAGGGATTAATATTAAACATTGATTATGAATTATTTATTATGAAATTTTACAAGTGTCTGAGACATCTGAAGTGTTACTTTTAGAGATCAAAAGGTTCACATGAGATCTCTAATGTGCTTGAAGCCACTCTGCCCATGGACAGCACCAGCATCCCCTTTGCTGGACCCATCAGGCTCAGTCTGAGCTGTCCTATGTCCCATCTGCAATCAGAACCTGCCCCAGCCCGTGCCCTGCAAACAGGCAGGGTTCTGTAGGGCCAAGGAGAGGACACAGAGATTTGGCGTCTGTGAGTGCTGGCAGGAGAGATCAGGCACAGGGAAACAGCTGCAGGAGGGAAATCTCCAGCAAGCAGAGAGAAGATTGGGCAATGAGAGAAAAAAAACCCCAGCAATGCTGTGGCAGGGAGAGTTTAGAGATGCCCACAGGACCCCCTCCAGTGCAGCCCCTCCCTCTGAACAAGTCCCCTCCCTCCTGTGCCCCAGCCCAGCCTCTGCCCTCAGGGCCAGGGCTCCAAGGCGTGCAGCCCCTCCTGTGCAGACAGTGCTGCAGCAGAGCCGTGGGGCAGCTCTGCAGCCCCGGGCCCAGTTCCCTCTGCAGAGCACAGGGCTGGGAGCAGCTGCCTGGCCCTGGGGGCTCTGGAGGGGGCACAGCTGGCTCAGTGTGACGCTGTCCCCAGTGCCCGGCTCTGGGCAATGCTGTCAGGGCAGCCAGGGAAGGAGCTGCATCTCCCTTCATCCAATGCCATCATAAGGACACTTGGGAGTCTCTGAGATTTCAGTCCAAGCTGGAAGCTCCAATCCAGGATGCAAACCTGTCCTGGAGCATCTCTGAGTTATAAGATTGCTGGGGAGAGGCAGAGGTATTATGACACTGAAAATGCTGCTGGGTTGGTGAAATGAGCAACCTGAGTCCTTGGCTACAAATGTGGAGCTGGGCTGTGGTGGATCCATCTCTTCTCAGCAGTACCTGGTGACATTTTAGGGAAAACATGGGAAGATGATCACTCTCCACCAGAGAAAGGTTAAAGCCCAGAGAAACTCTGAATAGGTCCGAATGAGAGACCATGTCCTCTCATTATTTTGTCTCACAGAACTTTCTCTGTTCTCCCTGAGTGCAGAAACAATGTAGAGGGTTTCTGATATCCAAGAATACCAGGAGACAAATGGGGGGAGCTCAATCAGAAAACCTCAGAACTCTTAAACGCAGAATTAATTGACAATTAAAATAATCCATGTGTGTTACAGAGGAGGGTGTACGGGAAATGGCTTTGATTTTGGTTACAAATATCTCCCCTAACACTTCACTGTCCTTTTGTCCATGAACAGGTCCTCATGGCCAGCCACAGCAAATGTCCAACAGCAGCTCCATCAGGCCCTTCCTCCTGCAGGCATTGGCAGACACACCGCAGCTGCAGCTCCTGCACTTCTGCCTCTTGCTGGGCAACTCCCTGGCTGCCCTCCTGGGCAACGGCCTCATCATCAGCGCCATAGCCTGCGGCCACCACCTGCGCACGCCCATGTTCTTCTTCCTGCTCAACCTGGCCCTCAGCGACCTGGGCTCTATCTGCACCTCTGTCCCCAAAGCCATGCACAATTCCCTCTGGCCGACCAGGGACATCTCCTACAAAGGATGTGCTGCACAGGTGTTTTGTTTTGTGTTTTTCTTTTCAACAGAGATTTCCCTTCTCACCGTCATGTGCTACGACCGCTACGTGTCCATCTGCAAACCCCTGCACTACGGGACCCTCCTGGGCAGCAGAGCTTGTGCCCACATGGCAGCAGCTGCCTGGGCCAGTGCCTTTCTCAATGCTCTGCTGCACACATCCAATACATTTTCCCTTCCCCTGTGTCATGGCAATGCCCTGGGCCAGTTCTTCTGTGAAATCCCACAGATCCACAAGCTCTCCTGCTCCAAATCCTACCTCAGGAAACTTGGGCTCATTGTGGTTCGTGCATCTTTAGGTTTTGAATGTTTTGTGTTCATTGCTTTCTCCTATGTGCAGATCTTCAGGGCTGTGCTGAGCATCTCCTCTGAGCAGGGACGGCACAAAGCGTTTTCCACCTGCCTCCCTCACTTGGCTGTGGTCTCCCTGTTTCTCAGCACTGCCTTTTTTACCTACCTGAAGCCCCCCTCTATTTCTCCCCTATCCCTGGATCTGGCCCTGTCAGTTCTGTACTCGGTGGTGCCTCCAGCCCTGAATCCCCTCATCTACAGCCTGAGGAACCAGCAGCTCAAGGCTGCAGTGTGGAGAGTGATGACTTGAAAATTTAGAAAACAATAAACTGGTTGCCAATTTCTGCATATCTCTTGTAATAAAAGTGAGATTTGGTAGTTTTTGTTGGATTGGTTATTTTCCCCCTCTGTTTTCATTTTTAATATTCTCCCTAAAACCAAGGCCATTGTTTCTACCATTTCTAATTTTCTTTCTCTCCACCTTCCCTGTGCCCCCAGATTGTGTCAACATGAGCTGTGTTCTCAGGGGCTTTAAATGAAAGAAAGGATCTCTCAGCAGAATTTTCACCAGCGATCCCCCTTCTGTTCTCTTCTCTGGAGCAGCAGCAGCAATGTCTGTGTGCAGAGCTGGGGCAGATCAGGTCTGGCCCAGCAGCTGTGCCCAGCAGCAGCAGCACTTGGTGTTGCCAGTGCTGCTGCCGTGGCCCTGCACCGCTGCCCTGGTGGCCCTGGTGTTGCTGCAGGGCCTGAGTGCTCTCGGGGCCGGGCAGAGCCCTGGGGGTGGCAGTGCCGGGGCTGCAGCAGGGACAGGCCATGGGCACTGTTGGGGCAGCGCTGACACCTCAGCCCAGGCCCTGGGGGCTCCAGGCTCCTTGCCCAGGCTCTCTCAAGAACACGCCCAGGCCAATGCTGAGCACAGAAAAGCCCCGTGAGCAGCCCCAGGCTTGCCTTGGGCAGGCTGGGGGCAAACAGCATGGCTGGGGCTCTGCAAGGGCCCTGGGGCAGATGGGAAGGAGCAGCAGGGCAGGGGCTGATCCATCCCCAGTGCGCTGCACAGCCCAGGGCAGCGTCCCAGAGCGTCCTCATGCAGCTGCCAACAACATCCCCCCCCTGCAGCCCTGACCTCTCCCCCAGCTCACACAGGTGCCCCATCCTTGCAGGCACAGACATGGCAGCACTGGCTCAGCAGCCCCTGTTTGCATTGCACAGAGCAGGGGGAGCACCCCCATGCTGTTGCTGTGGGGACATGAACCTGAGGGAAAACAAATGCCATCAGCCCCTGGGCCAGCAAGGCCTGGGGGACACCAGGGAAACCACTCAGCTTTGTCGTGGCCTCTGCAGTCAGCCAGCAAGTTTGTTCCCATGAGCTGGGAGTTTCCTGTCCCATTGCAGATGCTGTTGCTCAGAGCCAGGGCTGCCTGGCAGTCACCCCCAAACAGCCCCGAGCATTTCCTTGGCTTCATCTTTGCTTTTTTTACTCTTTCCTGATCTAGATTACTTCTTCTTCCACCCCTGTACCCTCCCTTCAAACAGCCCATCCCTGTTTGCCCTTTCCTTTCTGGCCCCACTCCCCATTGCAGTTCCTGTCTTGTCACCATGGGAACGTCCCTTGGGCAGCAGGATCATCCTTCAAGTGCTGCAGGAATTGTCTGCAGGCTCCTGCACTGCCTCGAGCTGCTCCTTTGCCAGAGGCTCCCCAGGCCAGGGGGGCACATCTGGGCTGCTGTGTCTGGCTCTGGGGCTCCCTGTTGCGGGCAGTGAGGAGGAGCTGCAGAGGCTCTGCAGGACTGACAGGATGGGCTTTGGGGCTGGCAGGAGAAGCTGAGGGACCTGGGCTGCTGGAGCTTCTGAAGAGGAGGCCCAGGGCTCATCCTGCAACTGCTCCAAGGGTGGTTCCAGAGAATCACAGAATTAGCAAGGTTGGAGAAGACCTTGGAGATCATCAAGTCCAACCTGTGCCCTGATATTGCCTTGTCTCCCTGAGCCTCCTCTTCTCCAGGAGAAAAACCCCAGCTCCCTCAGCCTCTCCTCACAGGACTTGTGTTCCAGACCCCTCACCAGCCTTGTTGCCCTTTTCTGGACACGCTCCAGCCCCTCCATGGCCTTCCTTATTTGGGGGGCCCCAAACTGGACACAGCACTCGAGGTGTGGCCTCACCAGTGCCCAGCAAAGGGGAAGAATCACTGCCCTGCTCCTGCTGGCCACACCATTCCTGATCCAGGCCAGCAGCCATTGGCCTTCTTGCCAGCCTGGGCACACTGCTGGCTCATGTCCAGCCTGCTGTCCATCAGTGCCCCTTGGTCCCTTTGTGCCTGGCTGCTGTCCAGCCACTCTGTCCCCAGCCTGTAGCACTGCAGGGGTTGTTGTGGCCAAAGTGCAGGACCTGTCACTTGGACTTATTAAACTTCATCTTATTGGACTCTGCCCATCCATCCAACTGTTCCCGGTCTCTCTGCAGAGGCCTCCTACCTTCCAGCAGATGGACACACGCTCCCAGCTTAGTTTTGTGTGCAGATTTACTACTGAAAGTCTCAACACTCTCATCCATGTTGTCAGTAACAATGTTAAGCAGAACTGGCTCCAGCAGAGACCCCTGAGGGACACCTCAGGTGACTGCTTGCCAGCTGGATGCAGCAGCATTCACCACCACTCTCTGGTGTAACATTCACCGCCACTCAACTGGCCATCCAGCCAGTTGTAGATGTTTAGTTGATGCCCCTCTTTCTTTCAGAGAATATTAAAAAAACATATAATTTTATGGTCAGTAGTGGTGTTCACAGAGGTCCCAGAAGAGGGAAGAGAAAGGGATCTGACTCCATATTTCAGAAGACTAATTTATTATTTTATGATAGATATTATATTAAAACTATACAAAAAGAATAGAAGAAAGGATTTTATCAGAATGCTTGCAAGCAAAGGAGAAAGAATGGAATGATAACACAATCCTGTGTCTGACCAGACAGAGACACAGCTGGACTGTGATTTGCCATTAATTAGAAACAATGACATGAAGTCAATCACAGATCCACCTGTTGCATTCCACAGCAGCAGATAATTATTGTTTATATTTTGTACCTGAGGCCTCAGCTTCTCAGGAGCTAAATCCTAGCAAAGGCATTTTTCAGAAAATATCATGGCTACAATGGTCACTGTGCCCCAAACAGCCTCTGACCACCTCTGCTGTGCCACCAGGCCTTCTCTGTTTGTGACCAGCAGGAGACTGAGCTTTCATTGACAGTGGGAATTGAAGGAAACCTCCCCAAAGTGCACCTTGGAATGTTCAGCCTGGAGCTGAGGAGAAAGCAAAGTGCCTCGCAGGGCAGAATGTTGGTGCTGGAGGTGTGGCAGCGTGAGGCTGGGCCATGGCCGGGCTCTGTGTGCCAGGAGCCGGCAGCGTTGGGTGCAGGGCACCCAGGGAGGGCACAGAAACGCTGGGTGAGAAAGGCTGGGGCACAGCGAGATGGGCGAGTGCAGCCAGCCAGGGCAGAGGAGCAGCACGCCCAGGGGGCACAGCCTGCAGGACAGATGGCCAAGGGCTGGGCAGGGCTGGCAGGGCCACAGGCACCCAGGGCTTTGTGCCCTGGCCTCGGGCAGCACCTCTGGAGGCCCCACAGGAGGAACTTTCCCGGCAGGGGCTGCACTTTGCTTCTCCCTCGGCCTCCCTGGGGAGGCTGGCAGGGGCTGCAGGTTGATGCCATTTGTCCTTGCTGCCCCTCACATCCCCCTGGCCCACCAAGAGCCCCGAGGCAGCCGTGAGGGACAGGCCCTGCTGGCCCAGGCTGGGCTCAGGGCTTGGCCTTTCTGCTTCCTGCAGCCAAGCCAGGCCTTGCTCAGCATTGCAGTTCCCTGCTCACAGCCTTGGGCTCCCTGCAATCCTGCCCTCAAGGATCTGCTCTCACCAGGCCCTGGGCAGCCTTGGGCACTCCCTTCCCTGCCTGGGGCGCAGCCATGCTCCAAGGCACTTGGAGTTTTGCTGCAGACTCCTTGAGCAGCTTCTTCATCCTTCTCTGCGTGTCTGAGGCTCGTGGACCCAGCCCCAAATCCAGTGTGGAGCTGATTAAAATACAGAGAGCGCTCAGGAGCTCTTTGTCTCCCTTCCACTGTCTTTGGGTCTCCAGGGCTTGTGCAGTGATTGGAGTCAGTTTGGAGTTGTCTTCAGGAGGAAGATGTCAAAATGCACCTCATGATTTTTGGTTTTTTAATCACATCAGTATTTTTTTATTTTTTAGTTATGAGAAGAGGGGATAGAGGCATTCCCCAAGTTATCTGGATGCTGAATGTCTCCTTAGGAGGTCTGGGCATGGATAAGAACGAGCCCCTTGCAGGCTGAGCCTGTTTGGACAATCGGCTCCTCTCCCCCAGCCTCACCATGTCTGACAACGCCCACCTGGGACTGACATCCCAAAAAAAAAAGAAAAATTTTAGCATTTTTCCTTATAAATAAAATTTATTAATGACAAAATTATAATTATATTATTTTAGTTTAGGATAGTCTTATAAAATATTTTTATTACCTAATTTGTACATTTATATTAAAACTGGATACATTTCTAGCAACCAAGAAAATTATTCATCATTGGTTCGAAGTAACACAATTCCCTTCATGAATTAATTAATTAATTTCTATTGGCTATTTATTTCTTTCTCTTTACATTAATTAGGTATATTTGTAGTCGTTTTGTCATCTTTTTTATCATCTTTTTCTCAGACAGGGTTGGGGGGGCCGTGCACTTCGAGGTTCCCGGAGACATTTTTGGGGCACATTTGGGGCAGTTTTGGGTCTGGGGAGGGAATTCAGAGAGAACTTGAGGGTCGGGAGGACACTTGGGGAAGCCGGGTAGGCACTTGGAGGGGCACTCAGGGATTCTGAGGGACAGTTCAGGGTCCGGGGCAGCACTTGGGGGTCCAGGGGGGCCCTTGGAGGTCAGGGAGGGGAATTTGGGGCCCTTCGGGGTCCGGGCGGGCCCTTGGGGGGCTCGAACGGGGCTCTCTGGGGCGCGGGGGGTGATGGGAGTTGTAAGCGCGGGTATCATATGGTTTAACGGAGCCGCGGAGCATCACGGGAGTTCTGGGCGCAGCTGCCATGGCTCTCGGTGTGGCGCGGGGCATGAGAGGAGATGAATCCCGGCTGCAATAGCGCTGGACATTCACCGCGGAGCATGATGGGAGCTGTAGTCCATGAAGTAGTTGGAACGAAATGTTTGGGGGTCTGGGACGGCTCTTGGGGGACACCTTTGCGTCCGTGCCCCGACTTGAGATCCTCTGGGGGAACGTAAACGGCACGGGAGCCCTTGGGAGGAGCTCGGAGAGCTCCAACCAGGCTCTTTAGGGCCCGGGTCGCGGCCGGAGTTTTAGGCGCGGGACTGTGTTCTGAGGGGCTCTGGGGCCGCGGGGGACGAGAGGAGATGAATTCCCAGAAGTGGCTGTACCGGCCATCTGTGGGGTGGGAGCACTCAGGGGTTCGGGGGTGCTTATGGGAGTCCCGAATGTGCGCTCAGGGGGCACTGTGGGATCCTGGAGGTTCTGTGGAGCGCGGGACATGATGGGCGTTGTTGTTTTGGCTGCAATTGGGCTCAATCGGCCCGCGGGGCATGATGGGAGTTGTAGGCAAAACCAGAAAATACTGCGCCTACCCTAGGCACCCCTCTCGAGGCCCCGGCCTCTGGCGCTGAATGGCTGCAGGCTGTGATGAGCGGGAGCCTCGGCAAATGGGAGGCGGTGGAGGCAGGAGCAGCCAATGCACCCTCTCCTGTCCCTCCCAGTACAGACCAGTCCCTCCCAATACACCTGAGTTCGTTCCCGGTCCCTTTCCAATTCCCCCCAGTCTTCCCCACTGCTCTCAGTGACTTTGCGATTCCAAACCTAGACATTGGGGCTGCTGGCTGTCCCAGGGAAGGAGCTGGACAAGATGTCCTTCGCCCAGGAGCTGTAATTTGGATTGTCACTTGCCGCTGTTCTTCTGAACTCTTCTCTGTTACGCAGATTGGCCCTTAATGAGCTGGTGGCTCTCCAGTAAATGGTCCTGGGAGCAGCCAGGGCAGAGAATGAACTGAGTTTCTCCTCTTGCCATTGTCGGTGCCATGTCTGGGTGTGCAGATGAGTCTCTCATCTCTTGACCTGAGGCGGCCCTGTTTGAAGGCTGCACTCACAGGCACTGCTATTGTGTAACAGATGACACCAGATTCTTGGGATGGCTTTCCAGAAATGCACCATGGTTAGGGGAAAAGCTTTGTTCTTGCCCTTGCAATGGATTTGCTCAGGGCCAGGATCACAGGTTTGTTCCGAAGGCTGTAGATGAATGGGTTTAAGAATGGGTACAGGACTGTATTCAGCAGAGCTACAATTCTGTTGGTGCTCAAGGAAACAGATTCTGCAGGACGTGTGTAGAGAGCAATGCAGCTCCCGTAGGCAATGGATAAGGTGATGAGATGGGAAGAACACGCAGTCAAAGCTTTCTTCCTCCCAGAGGCTGCTGGAAGATGCAGAACACAGAAAAGGATGCAGATGTAAAATGCCAGAGTCAAACACAAGGAACCCAGCACAACACAGGATATGAAGACAGAGTCTATTTTCCAGAGCAGGCTGGTGTCAGAGCAGGACAGTTTGAACAAGGGGGAGTTGTCACAAAAGAAATGGGGGATCTTGGAGCCACAGAAGGACAGCTCAGAGAGGAAGAGCAGCCGGTAGCTCAGCAGGGCAAAGCTGAGGATCCAAGCAGCAACAACCAGGCGGACACAGAGCTGAGGCTTCATGATGGCAGCATAGAGCAAAGGTTGGCAGATGGCAACATAGCGGTCAAAGGACATGACAACGAGCAGCATGAACTCTGTGCAGCCCATAGCAAAATAGAAATAGTTTTGGGCAAAGCAGCTGCTTAGTGAGAGAGTGTTCTGACCAGAACTCAGCATCACAAACAGTTTGATGCTTGTGGAGGATGTAAACCAGATTTCCAGGAAGGCCAGGTTGCTGATGAAAAAGTACATGGGGGTTTGCAGGTGGTGATCCACACACACGAGGAAAATGGTGGTTGCATTCCCCATCACTGTTGTCAGGTACGTGAGCAGAAGGACCAGAGAGAAAAATACCTGCAGCCTTGGATCCAGCTCTGGAAAACCCTCTAGGATGAACTCAGTAACTGCTGTTTCATTTTCTGGTCCCATGCTGAATTCCAGCTCATCCTGCTGAGACAGGAACATGGCAAAAACAAGTGGGAAAATTTCACAGTCTGGACAAACATTTCTATCCTTCCTTCTCTGCTTTTTTCTTTTCCTGCAGTCTTGCTATAGAGCACAGAGATCGTGCTTCAAACAATTCTCACACCCTGACTGTTCTGTTTACCATTTCAGGTAGAGACGCCAGGGGTTTATTGTGTTCTTTCTACCTTTTCCAAACACTCCCAAAAAGTTCTTTCACCAGAACAGAGGATTCTAAAGAGTTCTTGGCTATTTCTCCCCTTTCGTGGGAAATTCCCAGCTCACTCAGACCTACTGCAAAATCTGTCACACCCATGTGCCAAACACCTCTCATCTACAGCGCAAACACTAAACTGTGAAATTACATCCAATCTGTACATTGAAGTTCCTTGTTTCTACTTTTCAGTACTTGCCTTTGGACAGGAGTCCCTGAGGATCTGTTGATTCCAAAATAAGCAATCCCAAGTATCTCTTTTGCAACCCTCTGCTTTCTTCCACAGCTTTTCCCTCTCTGGCTCGTCAGGAAAGAAATGGGGAGGGCAGAATAGGGACCAATTATAACTTGGTTTTTGAGTGCTCCAAATGAGGACTGGAATTTATTATGGATCCACACAGAGTGTCACAATCTGAGCTGTCTCCTGTCTGCACCAAAATGCACCTGTTCCCATGCAGTCCTTCATGGCCATTGATAGCAAATAACCCAAGTGCAGAGTGAGAGATTTGTAATTTTTGCTTTGTGTGCCAGATGGGAGCACCCAGCCTCCAAATGTTCTCTTGTCTCTACTGGTTACAGAGGGAGCCTCGAGACAACAAATTCTCCTGGGTGCCTGCAGGGAATAGATTAAACTCACTTTTCAAGTCTCAAATGCCGGATTAATTAAGTAATTAAGTTACTCTGTTTTGAAACCAAAATGCACAGCTAAGGAAAGATACATGAGAAAAATATATGCAATAAAGACTGTATTTTCTAATAAAGTCTAAAATAAACCTATTTCTAAAAAAAAGGTATTTTCCCTTTCAGGTTTTTTGGTTTGCTTTTAGACATGAAGAGCAGAGCAGATGACTTTGAAAATAGGATTATTTAAAATGCCGGGGAGAAGAGGAGAGGGAGGGTCTGAAGCAGTGAAACAAAGCTCTGTTGATGACAACCAGAGCACCGAAGTCACTGGACCCCTGGGTGGCCCAAGGACTCTCCCATCTCATTGTCCACACAGAGCAGAGCAGAGGCTGGTCTGAGACAGGCCATCAACTTGAAACCAAGTGACTGAGCTCAGTCAAGAGCCCTCAAAATGAACCAGCTCCAAAATGAACAAAAATTAGTCACCTTCGAAATGGTGACTAATTTTTCTGGGACTGAAATGTTTGGGAGCTCTCCAGGTGGGGCCTTGGGGCAGCCCTCGAGATGAGCAGATCCTGCTGTGCCCGGGCCGATTCTTGTGCATAAATGCAGTGACCACCAGCCTGGCTGGAGGCTCTGATGCTTCAGAGACTCCTGTAGCGTGGGTATCATACGGTTTAACGGGGCCGCGGAGCATCACGGGAGTTCTGGGCGCAGCTGCAATGGCTCTCGGTGGGGCGCGGGGCATGACGGGAGATAAAGTCCCGGCTGGAATAACGCTGGACTTGCGCCGCAGAGCATGATGGGAGCTGTAGTCCCGAGAGTGGCTCGAACACAATGTTTGGGGGTCCGGGAAGGCACTTGGGGGACACTTTTGCGTCCGAGCCGCAACTTGAGGTCCTCGGTGGAACTTAAACGGTTCGAGAGCCCTTAGGGGGAGCTCGGGGAGCTCTAACCAGGTTCTTAAGAGCGCGGGGCACGGCAGGAGTTTTAGGCGCGGGACTGTGTTCTGAGGGGCTCTAGGGCCGCGGGGGATGGGAGGAGATGAATTCCCAGAAGTGGCTGTACTGGGCATCTGTGGGGTTGGGATCACTCAAGGGTCCGGGGACGCTTTTGGGGGGTCCCAAATGGGTGCTCAGGGGGCACTGCGGGATCCTGGAAGATGTGGGGGACACTTATGGAACAGATGGGGACGGATCCCGGTGTTCTGTGGAGCGCGGGGCATGACGGGAGTTGTAATCCTGGACCTAATGGGGCTCAGTCGGGCCGTGGGGCATGACGGGATTTTTAGGCAAAAAGGAAAGGCGCCAATCTAGGCACCACCCCCAAAACCAGGTCCCTTCTGCTGATTGGCTGCGGTCGGTGATTTGCGGGAGCCTCGACAAATGGGATGTGGTGGAGGCAGGAACAGCCCATTCACCCTCCTCCAGCCCCTCCCGGTACTGCCCAGTCCCTCCCAATACACTTGAGTTTATTCCCACTCCCTTCCAGTTCACCTCAATTTCATCCAGAGGATGCCCCAGTGTCCCCAGTCTTCCCCGCAATGTCCCCAGTGTCCCCAGTTTGCCCCAGTATCACTCCCAGTATGTCCCAGTGTACCCCCACAGTCCATCCCCCTCCACCCAGATTCCCCCTCAGTATTCCTCGTATTCCCAGGTTGTCCCACTCCTCCTCAGTATCACTCCCAGTATGTCCCAGTGTCTCCCACAGCCTTCCCAGTGTTCCCCAGTATGTCCCAGTCCTCCCCAGGGTTTCCAAGGACAGTTTCATTTCTCTCGGTGGCCGTGGCAGCCAAACCCAGCTGTGGGGTCGGTGCAGTGCCCATGGCTACAGCCCCTTGCAGTGGCCCAGTGCAGCTTGGGCTGATGATCCACCCTCACAGCTGGCCCAGAGCAGCTCTGCAGTGGCTTTGGTGGCACCTGTGGCTGGCACACACCTGAGCAGTGTGTCTGTTTGCAGTGGGGAAACTCAGGAGTTTCAGATTGCTTCAAAAAATCCCCAAAAAGGGAAAACTCCTCTTAGGCTGAGTGCAGCCAGCTCTGCAAGCACAGCAGGTCCCAGGGGAGTGAGGACAGACAGGATGGGGCTGGGCAATGTGGAGCAAGGTTGTCCCCACTGGGTCAGAGCTCCAGGCACAGCTTCTGTGAGCAGGCCAGAGCTGCTGAGGAGAGACCCTGGGTCAATATCAATCACAGAATGCTGCAATCACCTCTGATGTAAAGAGAAATAAAATAAAATGCATCCTTTAAAATAGGAATGCGTATTTTTTAGAAAGTTCTTTGAAATCTTTCTCCATAAGTGAACTAGGAAAACTTTAATGACCCTTTCAGGGCTTTTGTGTTGTTTACATCAGACTCAGTCCCTGAGAGGGTCTTCAAAAAACTTCTCAACAACTCAAATTTAAATTTAGACTCCAAATTTTCTTAACGTTTTAATGGGTCCCACTAAGGGACATGACTGAGAAAGTGTCCCCAGGTTCCAGTCAGAGCAGAACACTGGAGGTAGTGATGACAGCTGGGGACAAACAAGGCTAAGGTGTCTCTGGTGCTGAGCAAAGCTGGATATGTTTGAGGAATGCCAAGGGCCAAGGCCTGAGCCCCAGCCCCTGGCCAGGCAGATGCTGTCCCTCCCTCCTTGCTCAGGGCTCTTGCCGGGATGGGCACTGGCATGTGGGGATGTGCAATGGCAAGGGCAGGAGCATGGGGCGGCCCCTGCCAGGCTGCTGAGCAGGGACAAGGAGGCAATGAGGCCCCAGGCCTGCAAGGGTCACTTGTCTCCTGCTCCTGCCTCAGGCCCAGGCCCAGCAGCCATGGCCAAAGTGCTGCCCAAGTTGGCTCTGGCAGGGCTGTCTTGCAGCTGCTGCACATGCCTGTGCCCTGTGCAGCCCAGGCTGTGCTACAGTGTCCCTGCCCTGCGCCTCTGTCCCTGCAGGCTGTTGGCATCCCCCGGCTGCCCCACCTGGCTGGCCCCTTCCTTTGCTGCCAGCTCTGCCTCCTGCCTGTCTCTGCCTGCCCACACAAAGCCTGGGGCTGATACCAAAAGGCTTTATTCCACTTTTACACTGCCTGTGAACTTTCAGCACAGGAACAAGGCATGCAGGGGCCGCTTTCACAGCAAGGATGGTTGGAAGAAAAGAAGAAGATATCTGGCTCAAGGGTGCAGGGATAGAGAAAACAAGGAGGGAATCTGGGAACTTGAGTTGGGTTTTATGGAAGTGGGTAAATTCTAAGTGGCATTTACTAACTGTTTATACGCAACACAGTGGTAGAATTACATGTCCAAGTAAGGTTAGGATTTATCCCTCACTGGAGCTCAGTCCTGAATATATGACACTCTCTGAAATAGCAAATGAGTGTTCAGGACCCTTATTCTGATATTTCAGAGGTTTGGTGACCGTGGTTCCTCACAGAACCCAAGGAGTCAGCTGTGATACTGTGCAAACTCATGGAACAAAGGGTCCATTGTGACAAAGCAGAACCCCGTGGAACCAAAATCCATTTTGGCACATTGGGGCCACATTGGACCAATGGTCCGTTGTGATGCTGCGGATCCAAGGAGACCATTGTGACCCTGAGAAACCTCTGGGAACCAAGGGGCCATTGTGACACAGCAAGGCCTGGTGGAACCATGGGTCCAAGGTGACACTGCAGAACCTCACGGAACCAAGGTGACCGTGTTCTACTGTGGGACATCATGAAACAAAGGGTCCATGGTGACGCTGCAGAACCAAGGAGACTGCTGCTGACAGTGTGAGAGCTCATGGAACCACAAGTCCATTGTGACACAGCAAGGCCAGATGGAACCAAGGGTCCCTTGTTAAACTGTGTGGCCTCATGGAACCATGAGCCATTGTGACACAGTGTGGCCACATGGAGCCAAGGGGCCACCATGACACTGCAGATCCAAGGACACCATTGGGACTGAGGAACCTCATGCAACCAAGAGTCCATTCTTCCACTGTGGGGCCCTGTGGAAGCAAGGGAGCACAGTGACACTGTGGGGCCTCATGGAACAATGGGGACGGTTCTGACACTTTGGGACTCACTGCAACCAAGGGGCCATTAGAGCATGGCAGGGCCTGGTGGAATCAAGGGGACTGCAAAGAACACTGTGGGTGTCCATGGGCTGAAGGATCCATTCTGACACCTTGGAACCAAGGATACCATTGTGACACTCTGGGACATCATGGTACCAAAGGTCCATTGTGGCACAGCAGGGCCTCATGGAACCATGGAGGCCATTTTTACACTTGGAGGCCTTGTGGAACCAAAGGGCCATTGTGGCACTTCAGAGCCTTGTGGAGCCAAGGGGACCATAGTGACACTGCGGGGCTCCATGAAACCAATGGTCTGTTGTGATACTGCAAGGCCTTATGGGATCATGGAGACCATTGTGACACTACAAGACCTTATGGAAAGAAGGAACCATTGTGACACTCTGCAGTCCTGGCAGGCCAAGGGGCAATTGTCACACTGTGTGGCACCATGGAACCAAGGAGGCCATTGTGGCACTACAGGGCCCCATGGAACAGTGCAGGACCCCATGGAACCAAAGGTTCATTGTGACATTGCGGGGCCTCATGGAATCCTGGAGGCCATGATGACAGTTGGAGGCCTCGTTGAATCAAGGGGCTTGGCAGGGCCTCATGGAACGAAAGAGACCCTTCTGACATTGTGAGTCCCGATGGAACCAAGGGTCCATTGTGACACTGCAGCACCAAGGAGACCCCTGTGACACTGCAAGGCCTCATGGAAGCCAGGGACCATTGTGACACTGTGGAGCCCCATGGAAACAAGAGGCCAGTGTGACACATCTGGGCCTCATGGAACCAAGGATCCAATATGACACCACCACTGTGACACTGCAGGGCCCTATGGAAACAAGGGAACAGGGAACAGGTCTGGTTGGCTTGGCCTGACTAGTCCAACTGCTCTTGGCACATCGAGGGTCTCTTCTCATGTACCCCTGAAACCCTGGGGCTCTGGGCTTTCCTTCAAATGGAAAAGAAAACTGCCCTTCTCATTCAAGCATCCATAGCCAAAATGGGATTCCCTCTCCAAAATTCCCAATATCCTGGGATTGCTTCCAGCCAAAAGCTGCTATTGCACCAAGTCTGACTGTCCTGGTCTTCCTGAGAGCTGGGTCTCACCTGCCTTCAAACACTGGGGCTCAGTGCTTTCCTTCCTATGGAAAAGAACCGTCTCTCCTGCCCAGGTGGCCGTACCTGAATTTGGTATTTTTCTTCCAAAACTCCTATGTTCAAGGGGTTTTCCTCCCAGAAAAAAAAGCTCCCAGGACAGACAGCTCTGGCTGACCTTGGACTCTGCTGGTTGCCTCTATTCTGCCCTGAAACACTGGGGCTCCACCCCTTCCCTCCTACGGAATATAAACATCTTCTCCGCTCATGGCTGAAATTGGGACTAAACCTCCAAAAGTCCTATATCCAAAGATTTCTCCTGCAGAAAAGCTGCCATTACAGACAGCTCTGGCTGGCCTTGCCCTCCTGCGGGCCGGCTCTCACCTGCCTTCCAAACACTGGGTCTCAGTGCTTTCCTTTCTGTGGAGAAGAATTAGCCTTCTCCTCCAGGCCAAAATTGGCTGAAAATGAGATTCAACATTCAGAATTTCCAATATCCAAGAGTTTCTCCCATGTGGAGAGTTTTGTCAAAGAGTGGCTTGAGGAGAGAGGACACAGCCGAATTAATTTGGTAAAGATGTCCTAACTAGGGCAGAGGCCTTTTTGCAGGCAGGGTGTCTGTTGAGAATGTAGCAGACTAGAGAATGGAAAAGTACAAAGCCATGGCTAATTCCAAGTCCTGCACCTGTGAGATAGCGTGTCCTTGGGCCTAGCTGTAGTAGGATAACAAATAGTGAAAGAGACATGAGAAAAGAGAGATGTAACCCCTAAGGAATGAGGAAGAGTTAATGGTATAGTTTAACCAATAGATTGCTTGGCTTACAGAATATGCATAAGCTTATTATTTGCTGTATAAGTGTTTGATGCTTTCTTTAATAAACTGGACCTGTGATGAGCCATCTGGTGTCCTGGTCTCCTTCCTACAACAAATGGTGACCTCGAATGTTGAACCCCTCATCTCGAACTAAAAGAAAAAGGGGGAGAACACGCCACGGTCGAGGAAGTTGGAGTTGGGTCCTGAGCAGCCAGGACGGTGCCGGAATTTTGAAGCACCCTTGGGGTTCACATCAGTGACTCGAGCCATATGTGTCTGCCAGAGCCTGGAAAGCTGCAAAGAGCGCTCACGAAAGAGGTATGAATAGGCAAGCAGCACATAATTTATTCGCCACATATTTAGAAAGGCGAGGACTAAAGGGGATAGATTTGTTATTAGCCTACGGATACGCTAAAGAAGTTTTCCTTAACCCACATACGGTCCATGAACTCTCAGAACGGAGAAAATTTGGGGATATACTGTGGGAAGCAGTGTTAGAAGATTATAAGACCGCAAAGAAACTGAGCAAGCCATGGCAGGTGTTGCACAATACACTACTTCAGCATGTCTCTGAATGCAAAGCAGCAGCTGCGGCTCGGGGCGCCTGCGGGGCTGTGCCCCTCCGAACTCAGCATGGGTGCTGCGCCATGGGGAGCAGCCGTGGCGAGCGGCCACCCTGAATATTACGCTGCAGCAGCAGTAGCGACGGCAGCCGCGGGGGGAGCCGAGCCGCCGCGGCTGCAGTGCACGCAGTGAGTCAGCCTGCCGGCGAGTTTTGCGAAACAAAAAGCCCAGCGCGGGGCGGTTCGCCCTCTCCGACACAAGCGCCGTGGGACCGGAGCGCTTTTCCAGCAGGAGCGCTTCTCCCTCCGTCCTGCAGCCGGCAAAAAGCTTCAGTGTGAGACCTAACAGCCGTAATAAATGTCACTCTTGTCAACAAAAGATCCTTACTGAAATTAAGAAAGCAGTGATAATAAACAAGCGACACCAAGGACCATTACTATCAAGACGTTTCTCACCTAAGTTAAAAAGACTTTTTGTTCTTCCTGGCAGAGACTTTAAATATCAGAAGCCCAAATAACTCAGTCGGTGAAACAGCAGACTCTAACATTATATTTTGAAAAATTTAAAAATAATAAAGATGTGTTAAAAAGATTGTATAAGTAAGATGTAATGAGTATGCTTTTTGTATTCTTTGAGCCTTGCTTGGACATGTTAAAGGTAAAAGCAAGCACTAAATTCAAAAGAATTTTTCCACAGGTATACCTTGAATAAACTTCTTATGTTTAAGTGCATTTAAGTATAAAAATGCTGCAGCAAATACGTGAAGAAACTTGTTTTAGTTTAGTATTTTAGAATCAGGCCTGTAAGTAAGTTATAGTAAATGCTATATTTTATTTCTATAGTAAGTTTTATTTGTTACTAAGTAGTTTAAGTTAAATTATCTATTAAGTGCCATTAAATGCTAAATATTGTTAAGGTTAAGTTTTGTTAAGTTTAAATATTTTAAGTTTAAGTATTTTAAGTGTTATTAAGTTTAAGTAATGTTAGATAGATTTATACTTTTATGATAGGCGTTTATTTTATGACTTGTGTGCAAAGTGTTGTTGTGAACATCAGAGAAACTTTAGTTAAAAAGGACAATCAGAAGCATTTGTGAGTAAAGCCGTTCCTGTTTGAAGTATATCTGCTGTTTGAAAATAGAAAGCAAACTTATCAGACAATCAATGCAGGTGAAACCTGCACACATGTTACTCTTTTAGCTTATTTTTGTAGGTTGTATTGGCACACCTGAGTTTTGTTTGAGCCTTGTAGCACATAAAATCCTTTTTGTATCTGTTGTATAGCATATCCTATAAATAGTGATAGCCTTTTTAGTTTTTTTAGATCCCTTGTAAGAGAGAAACCTTGCTAGCTGAGAATACTGTTTAGTTGTTAGAATTGCCTATTTTTCTGTTGTAAAGAGTGTGACACAGTTAGCCTATAGAATTTTGCTTTTCCCAAAAAATAAAAACGGGGGAAGTGTGGAGAGTTTTGTCAAAGAGTGGCTTGAGGAGAGAGGACACAGCCGAATTAATTTGGTAAAGATGTCCTAACTAGGGCAGAGGCCTTTTTGCAGGCAGGGTGTCTGTTGAGAATGTAGCAGACCAGAGAATGGAAAAGTACAAAGCCGTGGCTAATTCCAAGTCCTGCACCTGTGAGATAGCGTGTCCTTGGGCCTAGCTGTAGTAGGATAACAAATAGTGAAAGAGACATGAGAAAAGAGAGATGTAACCCCTAAGGAATGAGGAAGAGTTAATGGTATAGTTTAACCAATAGATTGCTTGGCTTACAGAATATGCATAAGCTTATTATTTGCTGTATAAGTGTTTGATGCTTTCTTTAATAAACTGGACCTGTGATGAACCAGCTGGTGTCCTGGTCCCCTTCCTACGACACTCCCAGACAAACCTGCCAATACACAGAGACAGGCCTGGACTTGGCCTCTGGTGACTGCAGGTCATCAGTCCCTGAAACACTGGGGCCCTGTGGTTTCCTTCCTATGGAGACCATGGTGACACTGTGGGGCCTTCTGAAATGAAGAGATCCTTGTGACACTGTGGACCCTTGTGGCACCAAGGCCATCACTGTGGCTCTGTTGGGCTACATGGTCCCAAGGGGCCAGTGTGAAGCAGCAGGGCTTTGTGGAACCAAGAGGCCATTTCTGCATTTCAGGGCCTCGTGGAACCAAAGGGGCGTTGTGATCCTGCAGGGCACCGTGGATCCATGGAGAGCATTGTGGAATTGCAAGGCCCATGGAATCATGGAGACCATTGTGACACTGTGGGGCCCCACGGAACCAAAGGGCCACTGTGACCCTGCAGGGCCTCATGGAAGCACAGGGCCATGGTGACACTGCAGATGCAAAGAGAACATTTTGACACTGCAGGGCCTCATGGAACCAAGGGGGGATGGAACAGGTCTGGCTGGTTTGGCCTCCGAGGGGCCACTGGACAGGTCCAGCTGATCTTGAAATGCTGAGGGCTGCCTCTTATCAGCTCCTGGAGAACTGGGGCTCTGTGCTTTCCTTCCTATGGAAAAGAACCTTCGGTCTTCCCAGGTTCTCACAGCCAAAAGTTAAACTCTCCCTAAAAAAATCCCTATATGCAAGGGTTCTCCCCAATAAAAGCTGCCAGGACAGAGAGCTCTGGCTGGCCTTGGCCTCTGCTGGCCACCTGTCATCTCAAGGAAGGCCTGAGGAAAGTATTTGAACAGGTCTGACTACTGGAACATCAATGAGTCTCTCCTCCTCTGAAAAACTCAGATGATTTTCTGATCATATGTGTCTTTTCTCTTGGTATGTATTATGAATGAAATATTATTTTCAGCTACCTAATATTATTCTTATCACTCACCCAATGTTATCTGACACAAAACTACTCCTCTACATATGGATCCATGTCACTGTACAAGCAAACACATGAAAGAATGCAGCAGGAATGATTTGTGTCTGCTCCCATCTGTCCCATCTCCTCTGGAGCTGGAGGTGCAGCCCCAGCACTTGGCAGGGCTCAAGGGCTCACAAGCTCAGCTCCCACCCAGAGAACTTACAGACCCTGGGCTCCTCTTCTTGGCCCCTGCACGCTCAGCCAGGATGAGATGGACACTGATGGTTTCTGCGCCGGGCTCTCTGAGCCCAGCCCAGCTCCCTGCAAGCTCTGCCAGCTGCCCTGAGCTCTGGGCAGCACCCAGGGCCTCTCCCCAGCCCAGCCCAGCCGGCTCTGGCCCCACAGCTCTGCTCAGGCCAGGCTGCTCTGGGCACTGCCCCACGGCCTCAGGCCCTGGCAGGGGCACAGCAGCAGCTGCAGCTGCCACAGGACTCGGCTCCAGCATGGGGGAACGTGCCTGGCCAAGGGAAAGGAGGCTCCCTGGGTGCCCTGCTCTCCTCTGCAGGAGATGCTGAGAGCTCTGCAGCCCCTGCTGCCATCCCATCTGCCCAGAGCAGCACAAGAGCCCCGGCCTTGGGGCGCTCAAGAGCTGCTCCTGCTCCAGGCCCAGGGCCCATCCCAAAGCTGGGGCAGTCACAAAGCTGTGCCCATTTCTGTTCATTGCTGCTCTGATGGGGATGGATCCTTAGCACCTTGGAGCTTGGTGATGAATTTTACTTTTCCAGAGGCCTCTTCTTTGTTGAGCTCTTCAGTTCAGGAATTCAGTGACAAAGGCTCATTAACATTTTTTCAAAACACCCAAACAAGACAAGCCCAAGAGAATAATTCAAATCTTCTGTTCTTCTGTGGTTAATTAGATAGATTTCAGAAGTGTACTGAAAGTGAATCTACGATATTGAAAAAAATTCAGATAGAATTATTTTGTCCTGTTAAGTTTTCTTTTCCCCTTTTTAAACTGGTATCAGCAATCCCCAGTTGATATTGATCCCCAGCACCTCCTCATGCAGTCTGAACAGATATGAAAATCAAGACTCTTCATGGCTGACAATCAATCACACTTTGTCCTTACCCTCTCCCCACCCTTTCCCCCATCCAACCCCTGGCACTCAGAGCAGCTGAGGAATGGAGTCACATCCAGAGGTGTCCCCAGGGCTCAGGATTGGGGCCAGGGCAGTGAAATCTCTTTATTGCTGATCTGGACGAGGCCATCGAGGGCACCCTCAGTCAGTTCCCAGGTGAGCCCAAGCTGGGTGGCAGTGTGGCTGTGCTGGAGGGCAGGAAGCTCTGCGGAGGGATGTGGCCAGGCTGGAGCCATGGGCCCAGGACAATGGGATGAGGTTCACCAAGGCCAAGGGCCATGTCCTGCCCTGGTCTCCCAACCACCCCAAATCCCTGGCTGTGCCCTGCCCCTGATCCCCACAGCCTGTCCTGTTTCCTTCATCCCTGCATTGCCAGGGGCTCTCTGGGACAAGGGAGCTCTGCTCTGGGGATGGAGGGAGGTGCAGGTGCCACCACTGGAGTTGTAACCAGAACTCACCAGGTTTGTGTCCTTTGGGGATCAGGAACTGGTGGGACTCAGAGGCACAGGAAGTTTCTCTTCATGGCCAACATAAAAAATGTAAACATGATGCAATTTAAGACACATTGAAACTCTTCTCTCAGCAATGTGAGACATCCCAGCAACATCTGACATGTCCACCATTCACAAAGGGATTTTTGTACAAAACCAATTTTAGACAAAGATGATTCTATTACTGATATAAACACACTTAAGGTGATGTATCAGGATGTACTGGGTGAAGTGGGATAAAACAGCCTGAATAATTCCCAGTTTTTTAAGCTGTCAGTGGTGGATGGAGAATGGGGTCAGGCTGCTTTTGGTGTTGAGGAAATGCTGAAACCAGCCTGACTCATTTCATCTCCTCCTGTCCTGGCTGATCTCCCCTCTGTCCCCTCCCACCCATTGGCTTTTGTCTCCCCCCATGCCCCCCGGTGAAGACTCTGGCTCTGTGTTCTCCATCCCCTCCTGGCTGGCACTGCCAGGCTGGGATGAGGAGCCCCTCAGCCTTCCCTGCTCTGGGCTGGACAAGCCCAGCTCCCTCAGCCTCTGCTCACAGCCCAAGGGCTCCAGCCCCACCTTGGAGGCCCTTCCCAGGCCCTGCTCCAGCTGCCAGACATCTTTCCTGCCCTGGGGACCCCAAACCACGCCCCAGTGACCTGGATAATCCACGTCCTTGATGTCCTGGTCACACAGCCCAGTACCCTGTCTCTGTGTCAGGTTTTGGAGTTGATCTTTAGGAACATCCTTGTGGGAGGCTGCAGCTCCAGGTGAACCAGGGGGATACCAGGGGACAGGGACCCTGCTGGGCATGAACAGCTTTGGACTTCCGGGGAAAAATATGAGGGGGGTCTGGGGCAGAGTGACCAACCCAGTGACCTCACACAGCCCTCCTGTGATGTCACAGCCTTCTCTGTGATGTCATAGTTTATTCTCTGATATCGCTAAGCTGGTCCTTGATGCCACAACCCACTCTGTGAAGTCACACAGCTACCCCCCCCATGATGTCACAGCCTACTCTCTGATGTCACAACCCATTTTCTGATGTCACACAGCTGGTCTCTGATGTCACAGCCAACTCTGTGATGCCATAGTCTGCTATGTGATGTCAGTCCTCTGCTCTGTGATGTCACACCTGGCTCTGTGATGTCACAGAGACAGGCTATGGTGCCGTGGTTGCTCAATGACCTCACATAACCCACTCTGTGATGTCATAACCCACTCTGTGATGTCATAGCCCACTCTGTGACCTCATGTCACCAGATGATAAATTGTTTACACCAGGTGAGCACACACAATGCTGGTTCTCCAAAACCCCAGGCCTATGGAAACCACACAATGCCCATTGTGTGAGAAGGGGAACTGAAATTCACCAGCCTCAGTGTCCTGCCAGCTCAGCCAGGCCCACTGGAACACTGGGGTCCCCGAGCACCAGGGACCACCAGAGAGACCCCCAGGACAGGAGAACGTATGGGTAAAGGGGAGGGGAAATATGTTAATGATTTTGGGGAAATGATTATCATATGTGTGTTTAGTCCAGGACAATCAATGAATATGTATGGAAAATACAGAATATAAACAGAAACCTTCCAGCACTCAGCATGCACAGCTTTGGGAGGAGCTATCCCGCCATACATCTGGCCAAATAAAGAATGCTGCTTCTTAATGCTACATTGGGGTTTTGGAGTTTTATTATTTTGCCAAATTTTTGGTAACAGTCCCACTCCCAAGGAAAGCTCTGTCTCCTGCTGATCACAAACAGAGAAGGGCTGGTGGGAGATGTGCTGGTTGGAGGCTGCCTGGGGTACAGTGGCCATAAAATAATCGAGTTTTCAATATCCTGTGAAAGAAGGAGTGGCATCAACAAAATGTCTACACTGGAATGAGAGAGGGCGGACCTTAGCCTGCTTGGGATGCAGATTTGCAGAGTACTGAATCAGGTACTGATTTTTTAAGGGAAACAGCCCTTAAAAACAAAGGTGTCCAGAAAAGATGGACACACTTAAAGAAACTAATTATTAGGGGGAAGGAGCAGCCTGTCCCTCGGTGCCAAAAGATGAGCAAGCGAGGAAAATTACTGTCCTGGCTGGGCATGCAGCTTTCATGGGAACTCAGCAGAAAAAAGAGGGTGCATCACCTTTGGAGAGAAGGTCTGGCAAATCAGGGTGTGTTTTAGAATGTCGTTAGGCCATGCAGAAAGAAAAGCGGAGATGTGAAACCTCAATTACAGGTTAACCTGACCACTTTGGTGAAAAAAATTAAAAAATATTTGTATAAATAAATTAATAGCGAAAAGAAGTGTAAGGAGAACCTCTATTCATTGTTGGATGCAGTGGGGAATAGAGTAACTAAAGAAGAGGGAAAGGCTGAGGCATTTAACCCCTTCTCACCCTCAATTTTCAACAAAAAGTGAAGTTATGCACAGGACAAGTGTTCTCCTGAGCTGTAGATGGGCACAGGGAGCAGAAAAGCCCCCCTGTAATCCAGGAGGAAGCAGCTGGGGACCTGCTGAGCCACTCAGATGCTCACAGGTGTCTCTGGGAGCAGATGGGATCCATCCCAGGGGGATGAGGGAGCTGGTGGATGATCTCCCCAAGCTGCTCTCCATCATTTACCATCAGTCCTGGCTCAGCAGGGAGGTCCCAGAGGACTGGAGGTGCCAATGTGAGCCCATCCCCAAGAAGGGCTGGAATGAGGAGCTGGGGAACTCCAGGCCTGTCAGCCTGACCTGAGTGCCCGGTAAGGTTATGGAACAGATCACCTTGAGTGCTATTCCAGGGCACCCACGGGATGGCCGAGGGATCAGAGCCAGCCAGCGTGGATTTCAATATCTGCACTGATGATCTGCATGAGGGGACAGAGTCCAGCATCAGCAAATTTGCAGATGACACCAAGGTGGGTGTGAGTGTGGATCTGCTGGAGGGTAGGAGGGCTCTGCAGAGGGACCTGGACAGGCTGGATCCAGGGCCCAAATCCAGCAAGGTGAGGTTGAACAAGACCAAGTGCTAGGTCCTGCACTTTGGCCCCAACAACCCCTGCAGTGCTACAGGCTGGGGACAGAGTGGCTGGACAGCGGCCAGGCACAAAGGGACCTGGGGGCACTGATGGACAGCAGGCTGGACATGAGGCAGCAGTGTGCCCAGGTGGGCAAGAAGGCCAATGGCTGCTGGCCTGGATCAGGAATGGTGCGGCCAGCAGGAGCAGGGCAGTGATTCTTCCCCTGCACTCAGCACTGGTGAGGCCACACCTCGAGTGCTGTGTCCAGTTCTGGTCCCCAATTTAGGAAGGCCATGGAGGGGCTGGAGCGTGTCCAGAGAAGGGCAACAAGGCTGGGAAGGAACAGAAATTTAGTGAGGAATGGTTAAGGGAGCTGGGGTTGTTTATCCTGGAGAAGAGGAGGCTCAGGGGAGACCTCTTCACTCTCTGCAACTCCCTGACAGGAAGGTGCAGCCAGGGGGGTTGGGCTCTTCTCCCAGGGAACAGTGACAGGACAAGAGGACACAGCATTAAGATGCGCCATGGGACATTTCAGCTGGACATTCAGAATAGGTTCTTCACAGAAAGGGTGATTTGGTATTGGAAGAGGCTGCCCAGGGAGGTGGTGGAGTCACTGTCCCTGGAGGTGTTTAAGCAAAGACTGGATGTGGCACTCGGTGCAATGGTCTGGGTGACAAGGTGGTGTTGGGTCACAGGTTGGAGTTGCTGATCTCCAAGGCCTTTTCCAACCTGGTTAATTCTGTGATTCTGTGATGATTGTGACACTGCAGGGCCCTGGGGAAGCAAGGGGCCATTGTGACACTGCAGGGCCTCGTGGAACTAAGAGGATCACAGTGACACTGTGTACTGAAGGCACCACAGAACCAAGGCCCCACTGTGACACTGTGGGGCTGAATGGAAGCAAGGAGTGCAGTGTGACACTCTGGGTCCTTGTGGAACCATGGAGGCCACTGTGACACTGCAGGGCGTTGTTGAACTGAGGGGTCATTGTGACACTACGGAACCAAGGAGAGCCTTGTGAGACCCTGGGGCCCGATGGAACCAAGGGGCCATTGTGACACTGCAGGGACTGGTGGAACTAAGGTGTGGTGAGTTCAGTGCTGGCTAAATGTCAGTGCACCCACTAGAATATACTTACTCATTTTCTGCTGCGAGATAGGATTAGGAGGAAGGCAAAACAGGCTTAGACTTTAAAAGGGCCTAAAGAAAACTTTATTAATATTAACTAAAAGGAAAAATAGTAACTATCAGAATAAAACTTTTAGAACCCTTCTCCTCTCTCCTACAACCTTTTCTTTCCCACTAACAACATACAGAAACAATTCAGTCAATTTATCACCTCTAGAATAGCCTTTCTTCAGTTCACTTAGGGAGAGGAATCCCTCTTGTCATTTTATGGAGACTTTTCCACAAGAAAACAGTTCTCTCGTGGGTTTTAATTTTCATGAACAGCAGCTGCCCTGGAATCTGCAATTGTGAAGTCCCTCCCCACTTTTTTCACAGCCTTCCCAAAGCTGTGTTTGTGAGCTGTGTCAAGTTATGAGGTATTAATTTTACATATGAGCTGTTCAAGAGCAAAGGTTCTCTTTATCTGTCTCTGCCATCATCTTCATCAGTGGGAACAGAGGTATTCTTCTTTCCCTGTGAGCAAACGGTCTTCATCAATCCTCTCTCCTTCTGTTCAAACTTCTCATGGGATCACAGCTACTTCAGCATGTGCTTGCTTTAGCAGAAATGCCTTTGTTCATATCTACAATCTGAACACTTCATCTCCATATACTTTCAATGAGTTACAAGGAAAAAAGAGTCTGATGTATCAATTATATTTTCTCCATAGCCTTACAAGAGGATTTCATCCCAGGACTGCGGCATCTCCTCAACCCTCCCATCTGGGACTTGACTTCATCTAACTGACCTTCATGTCTCATGTTGTTCTCTACATGTCTTCAGTCTGTCCTTTTCTCTCACCCGAGGCAGGACTGAATGTCTGTAAGCCTTATCTATGCACTGAAAGAGTTAATATCTCACCTGGGGCCTGCAGATGCTCATTTGATTCCTGCCATGTGGCAGCTGAAGCAATCGCGGTGATGGATTTTTCAGGCTGCCCTGGGGGCTGTGTAAGGATCAGCCCCATGGCCGGTCTCTGGCCCCTGCTGCATTCAGTTCCAGGCACAGGGCCACTCTCTGTGTGGCCTACAAGGCCGCCTCTGGTCTCAGCCACATGATCTCGTGCAGGGCCACACTGGGGGGAAATGGCTGAGATCTCAGCTGGAACACGCCACAGGCTGATGGCCTCCCCTGCCCCTGCCTGGCAGCAGCTGGTGCCCGGCTCTGCTGGGACAGGGCTGGGCAGGGTCCCTGAGAAGGGCTCTGGCCCCGTGGCAGTGCCCATCCAGCCTGGCCCAGTGAGACGGGAGCCAGGCCGGCCTTGTTACCTGTTCCCAGGCTGGAAAGAAAAGAGAGCTTTTGCTGGGGTTTGTTAATTTTTAACATGTGTGTTCATAGAGGTGTGTTCAGCTTTCTAGTGGTGTAAAAACGTGTCAGTCTTCAAAACCAGTCACTGATTGGTGCTTTCAGGCACAGAGGAAGCTCTCAGCAGCTCTTCTCAGAATAATCATTTCTATGGGTGGCTTCTTCCCTCCTCACCAAATGTCAATTAATGCTAAACTAGCTTATAAGAGAACTATTGTGACACTCTGGTGTCCCATGGAAACAAGGGTCCCTCGTGACACTGCAGGATCTTGTGTGAGCCGGGGTCCATTGTGACACTGCACCACCAGGGAATCCATTGGGGCACTCTGGGGCCTCATGGGACCAAGGGACCGCTGTGACACTGTGTCCATGAAGGCCATTGCGACACTGCAGGACCTTGTAGAATGATGGGGCCATTGTGACACTGCAGGGCCCCGTGGAACCAAGGGGCCAGTGTTGCTCTGCAGGGACTCATAGAATGAAGGAAACATGTTTGACACCGTGGTGCCCCTTGAGACCAAGGGACCATTGTGACACTGTGGAACCAAGGAGAGCATTGCTGCACTGTGAGACCTCAGGGAATCAAGGATCCATTGTGTCACTGTGGGAAACAAGAATCCAAGGGACTTTGTGACACCAAGGCGTGCCATAGAACAAAGGGGCCGTGGTGAACCTGTACGGACTCATGGAATCATGGAGTCATGTAATGGCGTCACCATTCTGGCACTCTAGGGCCTCATGGAACTGTTGTGACCAAGTTGGCTGCAAGGGCTGTACTGCTGGACGGCAGGAGGGAGGGCGCTGCAGAGGGACCTGGACAGGCTGGATCCAGGGCCCAAATCCAACAAGGTGAGGTTGAACAAGACCGAGTCCCAGGTCCTGCACTTTGGCCACAACAACCCCTGCAGTGCTACAGGCTGGGGACAGAGTGGCTGGACAGCGGCCAGGCAGAAAGGGACCTGGGGGCACTGATGGACAGCAGGCTGGACATGAGGCAGCAGTGTGCCCAGGTGGGCAAGAAGGCCAATGGCTGCTGGCCTGGATCAGGAATGGTGTGGCCAGCAGGAACAGAGCTGCTGTGCTGCCCCTAACCTGCCCCTACTCTGCACATAGACATTGCTGCAGCTGCTCCAGAGAAGGGGAAAAAAGGGGGATCTCCTGTGAAAAGTTTGCTGGGAGATCCTTTAGTTCATTGAAACCCACTGAGAGCACAGCTCTTTATTGACACACTTTGGGGCCAAAGCAATGGTGGAGAGAAACAAAAAATATGAAGTGCAATAAACAATGGTCCTATTGTGTGGACAAGATTAATGGAATGAAACAAAAGTAAAAAAACCCCACAACCAAAAAAATAATAACTATTAAAAATGACTTTTATTATAAGTGATTTGCAGAAACTAGCAAGCAGTTCAATGTTTCTGAAACCATCCAGTCATCAGTGTCCACACTGCAGCCTTGAGCTCCTGGTTTCTCAGGCTGTAGATGAGGGGGTTCAGGGCTGGAGGCACCACTGAGTACAGAACTGACAGGGCCAGATCCAGGGATGGGGAGGAGATGGAGGGGGGCTTCAGGTAGGCAAAAAAGGCAGTGCTGAGGAACAGAGAGACAACAGCCAGGTGAGGGAGGCAGGTGGAAAAGGCTTTGTGCCGCCCCTGCTCAGAAGGGATCCTCAGCACAGCCCTGAAGATCTGCACATAGGAGAAAACAATGAACACAAAACAGCCAAAAGCTAAAAAAATGGAAAATACAAGAAGCCCAAGTTCCCTGAGGTAGGATTTGGAGCAGGAGAGCTTGAGGATCTGTGGGATTTCACAGAAGAACTGGCCCAGGACATTGCCATGGCACAGGGGCAGGGAAAATGTATTGGCCATGTGCAGCAGAGCATTGAGAAAGGCACTGGCCCAGGCAGCTGCTGCCATGTGGGCACAAGCTCTGCTGCCCAGGAGGGTCCCGTAGCGCAGGGGTTTGCAGATGGACACATAGCGGTCGTAGCACATGACGGTCAGAAGGGAAAATTCTGTTGCAATGAAGAAGATAAAGAAAAAGAGCTGTGCAGCACATCCTGAGTAGGAGATGTTCCTGGTGTCCCAGAGGGAATTGTGCATGGCTTTGGGGACAGTGGTGCAGATAGAGCCCAGGTCGCTGAGGGCCAGGTTGAGCAGGAAGAAGAACATGGGCGTGTGCAGGTGGTGGCCGCAGGCTATGGCGCTGATGATGAGGCCGTTGCCCAGGAGGGCAGCCAGGGAGATGCCCAGCAAGAGGCAGAAGTGCAGGAGCTGCAGCTGCGGCGTGTCTGCCAATGCCAGCAGGAGGAAGGGCCTGATGGAGCTGCTGTTGGACATTTGCTGTGGCTACAGATGGGGATCTCTTCATGGACAAAAGGACAGTGAAGGGTTAGAGGAGATATTTGTAACCAAAATCAAAGCCATTTTCTATACACCCTCCTCTGTAACACACATGGATTATTTTAATTATTAATTAACAGGCTTCTGTCACAGACATCTTTTCATTAAAATCCTTTCTTTATGATTTTCCCCCTTCTGAGAAACTGTGGCCTCAGCAACAAAATGTGAATAATGGTTATCTGCTGCTGTGGAATGCAACAGGTGGATGCGTGATTGGTCTTGGGCGAATGTTTGGATTTATTGACCACTCATGGCAGAGCTGGATCTCACTCTCTGCTGAGACACAGCCCTTTGTGCATTCATTTCTTTTCTATTCTTAGCTAGCTTCTGAGAACTTTTTCTTCTATTTCTTTTAGCATAGTTATAATGTAGTATATATATAATAAAATAATAAATCAAGCCTTCTAAACATGAGGTCAACATTCTTGTCTCTCTCTTCATCCTGAAAACCCTTGCAAGCTCTGTAACAAGCTTCTGTGTTTAAGAGTTCTGAGGTTTTTCTGATTGAGCTCCCCCCATTTGTCTCCTGGTATTCCTGGATATCAGAAACCCTCTACATTGTTTCTGCACTCAGGGAGAACAGAGAAAGTTCTGTGAGACAAAATAATGAGAGGACATGGTCTCTCATTCTGACCTATTCAGAGTTTCTCTGGGCTTTAACCTTTCTCAGGTGGAGAGTGATCATCTTTCCATGTTTTCCCTAAAATGTCACCAGGTACTGCTGAGAAGAGATGGATCCACCACAGCCCAGCTCCACATTTGTAGCCAAGGACTCACATTGCTCATTTCACCAACCCAGCAGCATTTTCAGTGTCATAATACCTCTGCCTCTCCCCAGCAATCTTATAACTCAGAGATGCTCCAGGACAGGTTTGCATCCTGGATTGGAGCTTCCAGCTTGGACTGAAATCTCAGAGACTCCCAAGTGTCCTTATGATGGCATTGGATGAAGGGAGATGCAGCTCCTTCCCTGGCTGCCCTGACAGCATTGCCCAGAGCCGGGCACTGGGGACAGCGTCACACTGAGCCAGCTGTGCCCCCTCCAGAGCCCCCAGGGCCAGGCAGCTGCTCCCAGCCCTGTGCTCTGCAGAGGGAACTGGGCCCGGGGCTGCAGAGCTGCCCCACGGCTCTGCTGCAGCTCTGCCTGCACAGGAGGGGCTGCACGCCTTGGAGCCTCGGCCCTGAGGGCAGAGGCTGGGCTGGGGCACAGGAGGGAGGGGGCATGTTCAGAGGGAGGGGCTGCACTGGAGGGGATCCTGTGGGCATCTCTAAACTCTCCCTGCCACAGCATTGCTGGGATTTGTTTTCTCTCATTGCCCAATCTTCTCTCTGCTTGCTGGAGATTTCCCTCCTGCAGGTATTTCCCTGTGCCTGATCTCTCCCTGACAGAACTCACAGACCCCAAATATCTGTGTCCTCTCCTTGGCCCTACAGAACCCTGCCTGTTTGCAGGGCACTGGCTGGGGCAGGTTCTGTTTGCAGATGGGACAAAGGACAGCTCAGACTGAGCCTGATGGGTCCAGCAAAGGGGATGCTGGTGCTGTCCATGGGCAGAGTGGCTTCAAGCACATTAGGGATCTCCTGTGAATATACGGAACACTAAAATAACAGTTCCAATGTCTCAGAAACTTTTAAAATTTCATAAATAATAATTCATAACCAATCTTTAATATTAATGCCCCCGCTCCCTGCCATTCTCCAATATTAGGAAACTGAATACAAAGTCTTTGGAAATGTCCTAATTTTTAATAAAATCCTTGTATTGGAAATATTTTATGACTGAAAAGCATTCCTCAGCGTGTCAAAACTTCATGAGCATTTCACCTCCCCTGCACCAGAAATATTCAGGGATTTACTCACAGAGTCTGTAGGCATTGGGATGTTCCAGGTTTAGGAGATGGCTCCAGGAGCTGCAGCTGCATTGTCCTGCAGCCAGAGGTTCCTGTGCCAAGGGCTGGCAGTGATTCTGCCCCAGCACTTCTCAGCACCTTCCCAGCCCTGACTGATTGAAGCTCTCTGTGCCTCTGTGCTGTGCCCGGGGTGGCTGCAGGCAGTGCCCAAGACCTGCTGGGCTGGTAGAGCAGCTGCTCCTCAGCAGAAATGTCTTTGTCAAGCTCTTCTTGGTTTGCCAGGAGCTGCCTCTGTGCCAGGAGCCCAGCCCAACTCAGCAGCACAGACACAGCACAAGGACTTTAATGACCCTCTCGGGGCTTTGGTGTTGTTTACATCAGAACCAGTCCCTCAGAGTGTCTTCAAAAAACTTCTCAAGTACTCAAAATTAAATTGAAACTCTGAAGTTTCTTGAATTTTTTATGGGTCCCACTGAGGAACTCAACTCAGAAAGTGTCCCCAGGTTCCAGTTAGAGCAGAACACTGGAGGCAGTGATGACAGCTGGGGACAAACAAGGCAAAGGTGTCTCTGGTGCTGAGCAAAGCTGGATATGTTTGAGGAATGCAAAGGGCCAAGGCCTGAGCCCCAGCCCCTGGCCAGGCAGATGCTGTCCCTCCCTCCTTGCTCAGGGCTCTTGCCGGGCTGGGCACTGGCATGTGGGGATGTGCAATGGCAAGGGCAGGAGCATGGGGCGGCCCCTGCCAGGCTGCTGAGGAGGGACAAGGAGGCAATGAGGCCCCAGGCCTGCAAGGGTCACTTGTCTCCTGCTCCTGCCTCAGGCCCAGTCCCAGCAGCCATGGCCAAAATGCTGCCCAAGGTGGCTCTGGCAGGGCTGTCTTGCAGCTGCTGCACATGCCTGTGCCCTGTGTAGCCCAGGCTGTGCTACGGTGTCCCTGCCCTGCGCCTCTGTCCCTGCAGGCTGTCGGCATCCCCCGGCTGCCCCACCTGGCTGGCCCCTTCCTTTGCTGACAACTCTGCCTCCTGCCTGCCTCTGCCTGCCCACACAAAGCATTGGGCTGACCCAGGCTCCTTCTGGGGGCCATGTTGCATCACAGCCCTGCCCTGGGAGGGAAATTCCTTTCTCTTTGGGTCCTGTCTGGCCCTCCCTACCTGCCCTTTGCATTAATTCTTTCTCTGTGTGTTCTCTACTATGTCAAAAGGAGCCACCATCTCTGAAACCACCGTTCAGTCCCTCCGAGGATTCTTCTCTGCTATCCTCAGTCTCCACCCCACTGAGCACAGAGCCCCTTTGTCCCTATATTGTGCTCATGTGCTTGAGGCCTCCAAACCCCACCTTGGGAGATCTCTGGGCCCTCTCCAAGGTTTTGGAAAATGAAAACATTCTGCTCATAGTCTAAGAAAATTACCTCAGGACAAGACCAGTCAGACCTTTGTGTCCTGGCTACTTTTGCCTTGGAGCAATGCTTGGATAGATGGAATTTTTTAAGCCAAATTTCAGTTTTGCCCATGGGCACTTTGATGTGAACAACGATTCTCTTCCATTGGAAGGAAAACAGAGGCCCAGTGTTTCAGGGGCAGATGAGCAGCAGCCATCAAGGGCCAAGGCGAGCCAGACCTTTCTGGAATTGCAGCTTGTGCCTGAGAGAAATCCTTGGATACACATAATTTGGGAGATAGAATACAAGTTTTGGCCACTGGTCCCTTGATGAAAAGGCCGTTTCTTTTCCATCTGAAGGAAAGCAGGGAGCCCCAGGGTTTGATGGTAGATGAGAAGCAGCTCCTGGGAGGCCAAGCCAGCCAAACTCGTCTCTCCTGGCAGCTTTTTATTGGGAGCTATCCTTGGATATATGAAATTTAGGGGCCAGATCTCAAATTTGGCCACGGCCCCTGGACGAGGAGACTGTTCTATTTCCATCACAAGGAAGGCAGAAAGCCCCAGTGTTTCAGGGGTAGATTACAAGTGGCCATCAGAGCCCACAGCGCCAGCCAGAGCTGGCAGGTTTTGTCTCGGAGAAACCCTTCATATAGTGAATATTTTAGGAGGAGTAGCAATTTTGGCCATGGAGGAATAAGAAGATTCTTTTCCATAGGAAGGAAAGCACAGAACCCCAGTGCTTCAGGGGCTGATGAAGTGCAGGCAGCAGAGACCAAGGCCAGCAAGACCTGTCTGTAATGGAAGCTTTTGTGTAGGGGCAATAACTGGATATTGGACTTCTGGTGGTAGAAACCCAATTTCAACCATGGGCACCTGGTGAAGGATGGTTCTTTTCCCTTAGGATGGAAAGAGCAGGGCCCCAGTGTTTCAAGGCAGAATTCAGGCAACCACCAGAAGCCAAGGCCAGCCAGACCTGTCTGTACTGGGTGATCTTGTCTGGGAGAAAACACCCTTGAATGCAGGAATGTTGGAGGACAAGTACCAGTTTTGGTCATGGGTGCTTGTGCAGAAGGGATATTTCTTTTCTTCCACAGGAAGGAAAGCACAGAGCCCCAGTGTCTGAAGGCAGGTCAGACCCACCTCTCAAGAAGACAAGGTCAGCCAGACGGGTTGTAATGGCAGCTTTTATGTGGGAGAAATCCCTGGATATTGGGAATTTTGGAGGGGGAATCCCATTTTGGCCATGGATACTTGAATGAGAAGAGCAGTTCTTTCCCATTTGAAGGAAAGCCCAGAGCCCCAGGGTTTCAGGGGTACATGAGAAGAGACCCTCGATGTGCCATGGGCAGTTGGACTAGTCAGGCCAAGCCAACCAGACCTGTTCCCTATTTTCTTGTTTCCATGGGGCCCTGCAATGTCACAGTGGTGGTGTCATACTGGATCCTTGGTTCCATCAGGCCCAGATGTGTCACACTGGCCTCTTGTTTCCATGGGGCTCCAGTGTCACAATGGTCCCTGGCTTCCATGAAGCCTTGCAGTGTCACAGGGGTCTCCTTGGTGCCTCAGTGTCACAATGGACCCTTGGTTCCATGGGGACTCACAATGTCAGAAGAGTCTCCTTGGTTCCATGAGGCCCTGTAGAGCCCCTTGATTCAACGAGGCCTCCAAGTGTCATCACGGCCTCCAGGATTCCATGAGGCCCCACAATGTCCCAATGGACCTTTGGTTCCATGGGGTCCTGCATTGTTCCATGGATCCTTAGTTCCATGGGGCCCTGGAGTGTCACAACGGCCTCCTTGGTTCCATGGTGCCACACAGTGTGACAACTGCCCCTTGGCCTGCTAAGACCCCACAGTGTCACAATGGTTCCTTGCTTCCATAAGGCCTTGCAGTGTCACAACAGACCATTGGTTTCATGGAGCCCCCTAGTGTCATTGTGGTCCCTTTGGCTCCACAAGTGTCTGAAGTGCCACGATCGCCCTTTGGTTTCTCAAGGCCACCAAGTGTAAAAATGGCCTCCATGGTTCCATGAGATTCTGCTCTATCCCAAAGACTCATGGTTCCATGAGGCCAAAGAGTTTAACAAGGGACCCTTGGTTCCATCAGGCCTTGCTGTGTCACAACGGACTTCTGGTTCCATGTGCTCTCACACTGCCAGCAGCAGTCTCCTTGGTTCTGCACTGTCACCATGGACCCTTGCTCTCATGAGGTTCCGCAGTAGAACAGTCACCTTGGTTCCGTGAGGTTCTGCAGTGTCACCATGGACCCATGGTTCCACCAGGCCTTACTGTGTCACAATGGCCCCTTGGTTCCATGAGGTTTCTCAGGGTCACAATGGTCTCCTTGGATCCGCAGTATCACAATGGACCATTGGTTCATTGTGGCCCCAATGTGCCAAAATGGATTTTGGTTCCATGGGGTTCTGCTGTGTCACCATGGACCCTTTGTTCTATGAGTTTGCACAGTGTCACAGCTGACTCCTTGGTTCTGTGAGGCCCCGCTGTCACCAACTCTCTGAAATATCCGAATAAGGGTCCTGAACACTCATTTCCTATTTCAGAGGGTGTCATTTATTCAGGGCTAAGGTCCAACATGGGATAACTTCTAACCGTTTGTGGACATGGAATTCTACCAGTGTGTTACTGATGTACAGTCCCTAAATGTAAATTACAATTTACCCACTTCCATAAAACCCACCCCAAGTTCCAAGATTCACTCCTTGTTTTTTCTAACCCTGCACGCTTGAGCCAGATATCTTCCTCTTCTCTTCCAACCATCCTTGCTGGGAAAGCTGCCCCTGCATGCCTTGTTCCTGTGCTGAGAGTTCACAGGCAGGGTAAACATGGAATGAACCCTTTTGGTATCAGCCCCAGGCTTTGTGTGGGCAGGCAGAGACAGGCAGGAGGCAGAGCTGTCAGCAAAGGAAGGGGCCAGCCAGGTGGGGCAGCCGGGGGATGCCAACAGCCTGCAGGGACAGAGGCGCAGGGCAGGGACACCGTAGCACAGCCTGGCCTGCACAGGGCACAGGCATGTGCAGCAGCTGCAAGACAGCCCTGCCAGAGCCAACTTGGGCAGCACTTTGGCCATGGCTGCTGGGCCTGGGCCTGAGGCAGGAGCAGGAGACAAGTGACCCTTGCAGGCCTGGGGCCTCATTGCCTCCTTGTCCCTGCTCAGCAGCCTGGCAGGGGCCACCCCATGCTCCTGCCCTTGCCATTGCACATCCCCACATGCCAGTGCCCAGCCCGGCAAGAGCCCTGAGCAAGGAGGGAGGGACAGCATCTGCCTGGCCAGGGGCTGGGGCTCAGGCCTTGGCCCTTGGCATTCCTCAAACATATCCAGTTTGCTCAGCACCAGAGACACCTTAGCCTTGTTTGTCCCCAGCTGTCATCACTGCCTCCAGTGTTCTGCTCTAACTGGAACCTGGGGACACTTTCTCAGTCATGTCCCTTACTGGGACCCATTAAAATTTCAAGGAACTTTGAAGTTTCAATTTAACTTTGAGTTCTTGAGAAGCTTTTTGAAGTCACTCTCAGTCACTGAGTCTGATGTAAACAACATCAATGCCCTGTGAGGATCATTAAATTTTTGCTAGTCATGTTATGGAGAAAGATTTCAAAGAACTTGTAAGAAATACACATTCCTATTTTAAATGAAGTATTTTAATTTATTTCTCTTTACATCAGAGATGATTGCAGCATTCTGTGATTGATATTGACCCAGGGTCTCTCCTCAGCAGCTCTGGCGTGCTCATAGGAGCTGTGCCTGGAGCTCTGACCCAGTGTGGACAACCTTGCTCCACATTGCCCAGCCCCATCCTGTCTGTCCTCACTCCCCTGGGACCTGCTGTGCTTCCAGAGCTGGCTGCACTCAGCCTAAGAGGGGTTTGCCCTTTTTGGGATTTTTTGAAGCAATCTGAAACTGCTGAGTTTCCTCACTGCAAACAGACACACTGCTCAGGTGTGTGCCAGCCCCAGGTGCCACCAAAGCCACTGCAGAGCTGCCCTGGGCCAGCTGTGAGGGTGGATCATCAGCCCAAGCTGCACGGGGCCACTGCAAGGGGCTGTGGCCATGGGCACTGCACTGACCCCACTGCTGGGTTTGGCTGCCACGGCCACTGAAAGAAATTAAACTGTCCTTGGAAACACCGGGGAGGTCTGGGACATACTGAGGTACACTGGGAATGCTGTGGGAGTCACTGGGACATACTGGGAGTGACACTGGGAAAGACAGGGACATCCTGGGATTACGAGGAATGCTGAGGGGGAATGTGGGTGGACTGAGAAGGACTGTGGGGTACACTGGGACATACTGGGAGGGATACTGGGGCAAACGGGGCACACTGGGGACATTGTGGTGAAGACTAGGGACACGGGGGTATCCTCTGGATGAAACTGGGGGGGAACTGGAAGGGACTGGGAATAAACTCAGGTGTATTGGGAGGGACTGGGCTGTACTGGGAGGGATTGGAGGGGCACTGCAGTAGCACTGGGCTGTACTGATGATGAACTGGATGAGGGCGAATGGGATGTTCCTGCCCCCACCGTATCCCATTTGCCGAGGCTCCCGCCCATCACTGGCGCAGCCAATCAGCAGAAGGGATCCAGGCCTGGGGGCGGTTCCAAAGGCTGGCGCCATCTTTCCTCTTTGCCTACAACTCCCGTCATGCCCCGCGGCCCGACTGAGCCGTACTAGAGCCGGAATTACAATGGCCGTCATTCCCCGTGCTCCACGGGACCCCGGGATCCACCCCCATCTGTCCCATAAGTGTCCCCCAGACCCTCCAGGATCCCTCAGTGCCGTCTCACCGCCCATTCGGGACCCCGCCAGAAGCTTCCTCGGACCCCCTGAGTGCTCCCAACGCCATAGATGCCAGGTACAGCCACTTCTGGGAATTCATCTCCTCTCATCCCCCGCGGCCCAAGAGCCCCTCAGAACACAGTCCTGCGCCTAAAACTCCTGCCGTGCCCCGCGTCCTAAAGAGCCCGGTCAGAGGTCCCCGAGCTCCCCTGCAAGGGCTCGCGAACCGTTTAAGTTCCCCCAAGGATCTCCAGTCACGGCTCGGATGCAAAAGTGTCCTCCAAGTGCCGTCCCGGACCCCCAAATATCGTGTTCGAGCCACTTCCAGGACTACAGCTCCCATCATGCTCTGCAGCGCTCGTCCATCGCTATTCCAGCCGGGACTTTATCTCCCGTCATGCTCCGCGCCCCACCGAGAGCCATTGCAGCTGCGCCCAGAACTGCCGTGATGCTCCTTGGCTCTGTTAAACCGTATGATACCCGCACCTACAACTCCCATCACCCCCCGCGCCCCAGAGAGCCCCGTTCGAGTGCCCCAAGTACTTGCCCCGACCCCGACGGGCCCCAGATTCCCCTCCCTGACCTCCAAGGGCCCCCCTGGACCCCCAAGTGCTGCCCCGGACCCTGAACTTTCCCTCAGAATCCCTGAGTGCCCCTTCAAGTGCCCACCCGGCTCCCCCAAGTGTCCTGCAGACCCCCAAGTTCTCTCTGAATTCCCTCCCCAGACCCAAAACTGCCCTAAATGGGCCCCAGAAATGTCTCCAGGGACCCTAAATTTCCCCCTTGGACCCTTTTTGAAAAAATAAGAAAAAAGGTGACCGAAGTGCTCAATTATTTGCATAAAGAAGGAGAAATCAATAGCTGACAGTTATCAATTATTGTAGGGAATTATGGTACTTAGAACCAATGATGAATAAATTTTTTGGTTGCTAAAAATGCATTGATTTTTCATATCACTTTAGAAATTGGGTAATGAAAATATTGAATAATAATATTTAAAATAAGAAAAAAATGACTATAATTTTAGTAATTATTATATCCTAATTTTCAAGTAAAATGCATAATTTTTTTAAAATACTTTTAGATGTCAGTCCCAGGTAGGCGATGTCACACATGGTGAGGTTGGGGGTGAGGAGCAACTTGGCCAAACAGGCTCAGCCTGCAAGGGGCTCATTCTTCTCCACGCCCAGACCTCCTAAGGAGACATTCAGCATCAAGATCACTAAGGAAATGCTTCTGTCCCCTCTTTTCTGAAATGAAAAGAAGAAAATATTTCCTTGACTAAACCCAAAAATCCTGATGTGCACTTTGGAGTCTCCCTCCTGAAGACAACTCCAAACTGACCCAAATCACTGCACAAGCCCTGGAGACTCAAAGACAGTGGAAGGGAGACAAAGAGCTCCTGAGGGCTTTCCATATTTTTATCAGCCCCACGCTGGATTTGGGGCTGGCTCCAGGAGCCTCAGGCACGCAGAGAAGAATGGAGAAGCTGCTCAAGGAGTCAGCAGCAAAACTCTAAGTGCCTTGGAGCATGGCTGGGCCCCAGTGAGGGCAGGGAGTGCCCAAGGCTGCCCAGGGCTTGATGAGAGCAGATCCTTTAGGGCAGGATTGCAGGGAGCCCAAGGCTGTGAGCAGGGAACTGCAATGCTGAGCAAGGCCTGGCAGAGCTGGGTTTTCTCTCCTTTCAAGAGTCTCTGGGTAGGCACAGTTGGTTTCAGGTCCATGGTCCCTGTGCTGCTCTTGGCCTGCTCTGGTTACGGTGACAAAGGCAAAAAGCTCTGACCATGGTCCTGATGTTGTCTTATGTTTTCTCTGGTTAGTGGTGTTATTTTAATTCTTTATTTGCATGGTGGCTTGTTGTTCTAGGGGTTTTTGTTAGGTCATTCTTTTCATGTTAGGTCTTATGGGATTTTCATATTTGGTTATTATGACATAATCCTCTTCTTTATGGTGTCGGGTGGTTCGCCATCTTAGATGAGAGTGGGAGTGATAGTAAAAGGTTTTAAAATCATAAAATTAGGGGAATTAGAAAGAAGCTAGACTTAGTTACATAACGATAGAATATAAAAACATATTTATCCCGAATGCATGTTGGCGACAGATTTGGGTTTGTACCCCTGGCACCCAGAGCTCTTCAATAAAAGCACCTGCATAGAATCATTCTCATGATTATGTGCTTCTGAACACTAACAGGAGCAGTGGGGGGAACCCCTGACAGTGAGGGGATTTATGTAATTATAAATCCTTTAACCAGCATTGGAACTTGACATAACTGTTTAACATTCAACAAACAATCTATAACTAAAATTGGAACTTTATATTAACTCCTATAACAATGAACTTCATATCAACTCCTTTAACAAAGTATTTTCTACAATTTCCCTCTCTAATTGTTCCATTGGGCTCAAGCCTGCTTCAATTAGCAGTTACTTCTTCTTGAAAGTACAATTTTCTTACAATTTTTAATATTAGTTGTAAATTTCCTTGGTATCTTCACATTCTTGATTGTTCATTGTCATGATTTCTTTTACTTCTTTTTTATTAAGCTCTTTTGGTATCATTACACTTGCTTGTAAAGCAGATGTTACAACTCAGATTATACAGGGGAGCATGCAAGGTAGGAGGATCAAACTAGCAATTTCACTTACAATGAAAGAGTGGGGTTTTTCCCACCAGTTTCCTTTTAATGACCAGAAATTGTCCCACCAGCTGGTATCAAATGTAGGGGTCCACTCTTGTGTTCCAACATAGACTAACTTCCAGATTTCCTTTGAGATATTTCTAATGACTTCATTGCAGTCATCTATTTCTAAGCAGCACTCAGAGGCGTTAAATTTTCCACATGTGCTTCCTTCATGGTCTAGTAATTAATCTACTGCTAGTCTGATTTGATACACCACAGTTCTAGTCTGGGATAGTTGGTCATTTATGTGGTCTAAAGCCAGAGAGGTTCGGTTCGATACCATCTTGAGTGCTGCTTGTAATCTCAGAATCCGATTTAACCCCATATAAATTGGGGTCTGGTGTCCCCAGGACCCATCTTGAGCCCAGGTCGCCGGTCCAAAAGTGTAAATTATTTCCTGGGGGGTCCATACTGTGCTTTTCCATGTCTGAGTTCCTCCAATTTCAATTAAGTTTCTTTTTGGTCAGCTAGATCTGTTCAAATCATCATATACTGGGACCCCTTGGTTCGATCCAGACTCTTTTGGGAGTAAGAAAAATGACGGTTTAATAATTCTGATAGTGCAAGTACTGCTCCACTCCCCGGGTAATTCAGTGTAAGCCACATTCCCACATATCCAAACCAGGTTTTCTGGAGCTTTCTGAGAAGGATCACTGATAGCCATTGGAAATTCCCAGTCCTTGGATATTTCTCTCACTCCCCAGAATGGGTTTATTCCTTTTCCAGTACACTCATGGAATTTATCTCCTTCTTGGTAGATACACCCCATTTCTTTCTTCCCAATGGACCAGTATTTATTGGGCTTTCTAGGGATCTGTCTAGCTAATGGATGTTTTACTTTTAAATATCTTTTACAGGACATTTCTCCTACTGGGGTTTTATACATTTTCCTTTTCCTAGATATACATTATTCAACTCCAATTATTTTAGACATTAATTGCCACCATTCTTTTCCTCTTTGTCCAATAGTTGGTACCTTTTGTCTTGTTTGTGTCCATTTTAAGATTTCTATTGGTCTTAAGCTGATCCCTTCCCAAGGCCAGACTTTGGCCATTTGTGTATTTCCACAGATCCAGCAATTAGTTACATTCAACTCTTTACTGATCTTTTCCACTAAATCTATGAACAAGTTTTTCCCACAAGATGTTTCTAGGTCTTCTTTCTCATTTACTGATGTTGTTACTTCTTTCTCTTTTATTAAGTCTGCTGTGCCTTTTTGATTGGACTTATGTTCAAAGCAAAGCCAAGCATCTCCTATAGGACACTCCCCAAGCAGTCATTGCTGATAAGTGGCTATATTTTGTGAAATCCAGTAAGTCTTCCCATGCCCTTGGCAGGTTGCTAAAAGAGAGAGGTTGGCACAGTTTAAGTTTAAATTTGTACGTACTCGTATTAAAGATCCGCTTTCTTTCCCTTTGTAAAGGGGGTAGTAACATTTAGCACATGGGCTCTTCTGACTTCCCAGCATGTTGTTAACAAGTAAGATCAGTTAGAGCATTCCCAGGAGTCTGATATGAGGCATTCCCCTAAACTCTACAACTACTGAGCTGCACCCAGTGATTGGAGTGGCTGTTTTTAGGCAGACTGTAGACTCACCCAGCCTTGCCTCCTGCTTATGCTTTTCACCTACAGAAGAGCTCATTGGTTTTAGTACAGAGTTTTTATTCTCTCAGTGTCAACACATTTGACTTTTCTTTACTAATTTGTTTTTGCCCTGATGGATGTTTTATAGCAGATTGCTTTGCACACTAAGATTGGAGTTAACTGGTGTATTTTAACTTTTTAACACCAAAACATGCACCTAAAAGCCTTGAACTCAATGGTCAGATGACTTTAAGAATTTTGGGTATCCAAAATGATAGAAAAAATACTCCAAACAAATAACGAGGTATTTACTCTTATGCCTAATCCTACAAAAATCACAATATACGCCGAAACAAACAAAGGCTCCAACACAAACTAAAAACTGTACATCCATTAATAAGCACAAACTAATAATAAATGCAACAGGAAAGTATCTAATTTCAAACTCAAAAGTAAAATATAAATAACATTAACTGCAATTTTTAACAGTTCTTAACAAGTTTTGATTATTTAAACAGTTCTTAACAAGTTTTTGACTATAGACAGTCTCCAATAGTCTTTAGGTCTACTTTGGAGGGTTACCTTTAGATCGTCTGAGTGATTAGTCACAATCCATTCATTAGAAGACTTAGTAGGAGATGTGGTTGGTTTTGACTCTTCAGTGGGAGGTGGTACAGGTCCTTTAATCTGGGTTATATGTGTCCACCCCTTCTCTTGGGTCATATGGCTGTATTGGCGGTGAGTAGGACCTGAAAAGGGCCTTCAAACTTAGAGGTTAAAGGTGCAGAGTTCCATGATTTAACTAACACCCAGTCCCCTGGATTGATGTTATGTCCCTTAGTGTCTAAGGGAGAGGTTTGAGGGAGATAGCCTTTTTTCCTGAGATCTTCTAACATACTTCCTATAGCCTTTAGATACTATTGGGTGGCTATCTCTCCTTCTGGATAAATTCCAATGCTATACGGTGTTGTCAAGAAGGGGAGTCCAAACATCATTTCATAAGGTGAGACTCTTATACCTGATCAAGGCCTTGTTCTAATTTGTAACAGTGCTAAGGGTAGACATTCAAGACAATTCATCTGGGTTTCTGTAACTAATGTAGTTAATGTGTTTTTGATGGTTTTATTCATTCTTTCTACTCCTCTGGAGATCTGGGGATGCCAATGGGCTGTGCAACCTCCATTTCATTCCCAGGGCTTCAACAGCGTGTTCTAAGATTTGGGCTGTAAAATGTGGACCTTGGTCAGAATCTATATTATTTATTAACCCATATTGGGGAATGATGTTTTCTAGAATTGCTTTTGTGGCTGCTTGGGCTGTCTCTGCTTTTGTTGGGAACGCCTCTACCCAATGGATGAGGTGATCCATGGTCACTAATAAATGTCTGTGTCCCTGGACAGGGGGCATTTCTGTGAAGTCTACCTGCACACTTTGGAATGGCCACAAGGCCAACTCTCTTCCCCCAGATCAGATAGTACTCTTCTCATTACTTTCTGATTAATTTGTTGGCAAGTTAAACATCCCTTGGTAACTGCCTTTGCTATGTTACGTACTCCCATGCACATATGATCCCTTGGAAAGTGGTCACATAATCCTTGTATTCCCCAATGGGTCAACTCGTGTAACTCTGTCATCACCATTCGGGCTAGAGCTTTATTTAAAATTTGCTGTCCATCAGGGGTCCACCATTCTCCATTTTCTTTTTGCTGTCCTCTCATCTTTTCTAACTCCCTTAATTCTTTCTCATCAAAGATGGGTCTTTCCTCTTTTCTTTCTCTACTGGATGTTCTCTCTATCTGAAGAATTTTAACTGGACTTTCCTGTTGCAAAGCTACTTCTTTCACTACTTGATCAGCTAATTGGTTTCCCTTTATTTCAAGGGTGTCCCCTTTTTGATGTCCTTCTATGTGAACTTTGGCTATCTCTATTGGTTTCCTTAGTGACTCTAGTACTAATTTTCTTAGGTCTTCATGTATTATATTTTTGCCTTAAGAGTTAAGGTACCCCTGTTTTTCCCATATTTTTCGAATGTATGGGCAATCCCAAATGCACACCAGGAGTCGATATTGATTGTTCCTTTATCTTTTTCTAGTAAATCTAGACTTCTCTTCAGGGCACAGATTTCACAACACTGGGCAGACCAATTTGAGGGTAGTTTTCCTCAACTTACATGTTCTGCCCATCTATGGTTGCATACCTTGAGACCTGTTTACTGGCTACCATTCATGATGATCCATCTGTAAATAAAATTCTCCTATATGGGAGGGGCCCATCTTCTAAATCTTCTCTCACTTTAGTCTGCATTTCAATAATTTCTAAACAATCATGTTCCAGGTCTGTTAACGGCTCTCCTGTGAGGAACTGGGCTGAATTAAAACATTTTGAAGAGACTAATTGTAGGCCCTTGGTACTTATTAGGACGACTTCATACTTTAGTATTTGGGCGTTGGTTAGCCACTGAGGGGCCTTGTGACTTAAACATCTTTCACATTTTGTGGGGTATGAACCCGGATCTTCCCCTTTCAGGTTAGTTTCTGTGTGTCTTCTATTGGGGTGGCTGTTGCCTCTGTCACTTGCACACAGGCTGGCCACCCTCTGGCTACTGGATCTGGTAACTTGGAGAGAGATGTGACCAGTTTCCTGCATCCTCCCCAGTCCTGTGTAAGGACTCCGCAAGCTATCCCCTCTTCCACATTTAAAAATAGGTCAAAGATCTTTTAAAGGTCTGGTAGGCTCAGTAGAGGGGAAGGGGACAATTTAGTTTTCAGATTCTGAAGCTGTTCCTCGTCATTTGAGGTCCAGGTTACAGGCTCTGAGTCTATCAATTTGTCATATGGAAATTTAACACTTTTAGTGATTTAATACTGATCAAGCCATAATCTGCAATACTCAAACAAACCTAATAATTTTCTAACATCTCTTTTGGTCTTTGGGGCAGGTATGGGCAGAATTCCCAAAATTCAGGAGGCAACGAAAGGCTTAGACAAAATGAAAATGATTCACTATTGCATGGAAGTCTGGCCTAAGTTAAACCTGCAGGGGGAGTGGCCATGGTATGGGACAAGAGATCCATGGATGTGTTCCCAATTAAACCAACACCTGAAAACCCAAGAAAGTCCCAATCTTGAGCAGTTAACATATGCTGCATGTTGGCAGAGGGATACCACTGGCAATGTTATAAAAATCTGTAAACTACAAAAATGGAAGGAAAATAATGGGGGGAGAGAAGAGGTTAGTGTTAAGTGGGACCCCCTTGATTACTTACCTCCTCCTCCATTCCCTCCTATTTACCTGGCAAGGCCCCAGGCTCCTCTCCCAGATCCCCCGATTTTACCTCTGGCCTCTCCATCCCCAGAATCAGCAGCCGCTCCGATCCCATTACCACCTCCGATTAACACTCCTATGGTTATTACTCCTACCCTAACCTCAACTCTCTTACCTGCTCCAAACACTACTCTCCCACCTCCCTCTAATCCAGTTATTTCTCCAGTCTCCCCCTCAGCCTCTTCAACTGTCTCTCCAGCCCCACCTCCAGTGTCCCTTCCTACAGGTTCAGTCTCTTTCCCCCTACCTACTGCTATACCATTACTCCCTCCTAACTGGGAGGTGAGCACCTCCATCTCTAACCCAGTTAGTATAAGTCAACTAGCCCCACTCCTCCTGTTTCTTCCCAGAAGGGTAACCTCACGGAGGGACCTTACTGTAACACAAGATCTAAAACATCTAAAGTGGAGAAGCTTTTTCCTCTTAGAGAATTCCCCTTGAGTGGGATACGTGGGGGACTTGGGTTTGTGGATGCCCCATTAACAGCCACTGAAATTCGAGGCTTTGAAAAGGAGTTAGGGAACTTAGTGGAGGATCTGGTAGGTATATCGAACCAAGAAGACCAATTTCTAGGCCCCAACATTTACACCCGGGGAGAGCTGAACTTAATTTTTAAAATTTTGTTCAGCGCTGAAGAAGTGAGGATGATTAGGGCCGCAGGAATGCAGATCTGGGAGTGAGAAAATCGTTCAGGAGATCCCAGCGACCAAAAATTACCCTTACAGGACCCTGAGTGGGACCCTAATAAAGAGGAAGATAGAAGGAACATGGAAGAGTATAGGTCCCTGATGGTTAGAGGAATAAAGAAATCAGTTCCCTGAAGTAATAACACAAAACTAGCTTTTGATAACATGCAAGAAAAGGATGAAACCCCAGCTACTTGGCTTAACAGATTAAAGAGGAACTTCCAATTATAATCCAATATAGATCCTGATAGCTCTTAAGGCTAAGTACTTCTAAAAGTGCAATTTGTTACAAAATCATGGCTGGACATACGGAGAAAGTTAGAGAAAATGGATGACTGGCAGGAGAAGGGAATAAATGAACTGTTAAAGGAAGCTTTAAGGATATATTTAAGGAGAGAAGAAGAGAAAACTAAAGCTAAAGCTAGAATCATTGTAGATGTAGCCAGGGAAAGTCTAGGTGTAACCAGAGATCAGCAGGGACAACCATCGAGAATCAGTGAAAATGGATGAAAGTCCTCCTTTGAAACACCCAAAGATAAACCTATACTACCTCCATGGGTGGATACAAACAAGAGACCAGGGACACCACTGAGCGACAGGAAATGTTATTATTGTGGAGAGATAGGACACATAAGAAGGGATTGCAATAAACTCTCTTTGGATGAGGCAATGGTAAAAGAACAAGAGGCTCTTGAGAGACTCCTGAGGGATGACAACAAGGGGTGTCAGGGGCTTTACATGCTAGGGGACCCAATGTACCATCAAGAAGAGCCTCTGGTAAACTTTGAAGTCGGTCCCCAAAGTAAGGAATTTGAATTTTTAGTTGATACCGGAGCAGATAGATCAAGTATAAAGGAATTACCCACAAGAGTGACAACTGGGAGAAAGGTCTGTGAGGTGATGGGAGCAGAGGGAAAACCATTTAGAGCCTCCATAGCTGAAAACATAGAAATTAAAGGAAATGGAAGGCAGTGTGTGGCTGACTTGATCTATTTACCTAATCTAGAACGTAATTTACTAGGAAGGGACCTACAAGTCTCATTAGGAGTGGGGATTATCCCAAAGGATGGGAGAATGATAGTCCAGATCATGAAATTGACATCAGGAGATACAGAGCAGATAAACCCAGAGGTTTGGGCAGGAGAAGGAAAGAGGGGCTATCTAGACATCCCACCAATAAGAATTGAAATGCAAAAAGGAATTCTTCCCGTTCAAGTAAAGCAATACCCAAGGTCTACTGAGGCAAAAAAGGGACTGGCCCCTGTGATTGAGCAGCTATTAGAGGAAGGTATCCTGGAGCCGTGTATGTCTCCCCACAACACCCCTATTTTAGCAATCAAGAAGGCAGATGGAAAATACCAATTGGTTCAAGACTTAAGGAAAAAAATAAGAGAACTATAACCAGGCATCCAGTGGTCCCAAATCCCTACACCCTCTTGAGTCAGATCCCAAGGGAGCATGCCTTGTTTACTATTATAGATTTAAAAGATGCATTTTGGGCATGTCCTCTTGCTGAGGAATGTAGGGATTGATTCGTGTTTGAGTGGGAACATCCAGAGAAGAGGAGGAAACAACAATTAAGGTGGACGCGCCTACCCCAAGGATTTACTGAGTCCCCAGATCTCTCCGGGCAGGCCTTAGAAGAGCTTTTAGAACAATTCACCCCGCAGAGTAAAGTACAAATTCTACAATATGTAGATGACTTATTAGTATCTGGAGAGGAACAGAATAATGTCAGGGTAACAAGTATACGCCTTTTAAATATCCTAAGAGCAAAGGGTTTAAAAGTATCTCAGAATAAATTGCAATTTGTGGAAGCGGAAGTTACTTATCTGGGACACATACTTGGGAAAGGATATAAGAAATTAAGTCCTGAAAGAATTTCAGGCATACTATCCATACCAGCACCAAAAACTAAGAGAGATGTCAGAAAACTATTAGGCTTATTTCGGTACTGTAAGTTATGGTTAGACGAATATACCCAAAGTGTAAAATTTTTATATGACAAATTAGTAAACCCTGACCCAATAGAATGGAGAATTGAGGATGATGAAAAACTAAATAATTTGAAAGATAAACAATCCTCAGCACCTGTCCTAAGTTTGCCCAATCTGGAAAAAGAATTTGACCTATTTGTAAATACCAAAAAAGGAATTGCATATGGGGTGGTAGCCAAAGAGTGGGGAGGGTGTAAGAAACCAATAGCTTACATCTCCAAACTGCTAGACCAAGTAGCTAGGAGGTGGCCCACCTGTATTCAAGCAGTTGCTGCAGCAACCACCTTAATTGAAGAGACTCAAAAACTGACCCTGCGATGTAAAATAAGAATCCATACACCACATGATCTAAAAACAATTTTAAGGCCAAAGAGCCCAGAAGTGGCTTACTGACTCCAGAGTATTAAAGTATGAAATAATCTTAATAGATGCTGATAACCTAGAGCTGGTAACCTCTAAAACTCTAAATCCAGTGCAGTTTCTCTCTGGAGAGTCATTATTAGAACTAGAGCATAACTACTTGGAACTAGTGGACTTTCAGACAAAAGTTAGGGAAGATCTAGAAAAGATATGGCTACCTTATGGAATAAAATTATTTACTGATGGGTCTTCGAGAGTAGTGGAGGGAAAAAGGATGTCTGGATATGCAATAATTGAAACTACAGAAAAGGAAGACATGAGATTAACCGAGAAGGGCAAACTGCCTTCTAATTGGTCAGCTCAGTGTTGTGAAATCTATGCCTTAAAGAGGGGACTTGACTTATTGGAAGGGGGCCAAGGGACAATTTACACTGACTCACGGCATGCCTTTGGAATCATTCATACATTTGGAAAGATTTGGGAGGAACGTGGGTATCTGAACTCCAAAGGAAAAAACTTAGTGCACACAGAACTGATAAGATCAATATTAGAATCTCTACCTAAACTTGCAGAGATTGCAGTGGTACATGTTAAGGGACATCAGAAAGGGGATACCATCGAGGAAAAAGGGAATCAGTTAGCTGACCAAGTGGCTAAGGAGGCAGCATTAAACCCAGGGGAGCCAGTGAAATTACTCAGGGTAAACAAAGTGTTAGGTAAAGAAAGGAAAGGAAATCTAGTATTCAGTGAGAAAGAACTAAAAGCAATAAAAGAATTAAAAATGCATCGGGGGAACCAAGGGAAGTGGTTGACACCAGATGGGCGTAAATTTTTAAATAAAGCCCTAGCCCAGAAAATGTTAACAGAGATACAGGAATTAACCCACTGGGGGAGTCCAAGGGTTATGTGATCACTATTTAAGAGAAAACTTATCTATCGGAATACATGAGTTAGCAAAAGCAGTAACTCAGGGGTGCTTAATTTGCCAAAAACTAAATCAAAAAGTGATGAGGAGGACCATACGAGGGGGAAGAGAATTCGCCCAAAGACCATTCCAAAACATTCAAATAGACTTTACTGAAATGCCCCCTGTACAGAGTTGCAAACACCTATTGGTAATAGTTGACCACCTTACTCATTGGGCAGAAGCCTTTCCAACTAGAAAAGAGTCTGGAAAAGCGGTAATAGTAGCCAAGATTATCTTGGAATTCTAACATCAATCCCCGATACGGGTTGGTGAACAATATTGATTCAGACAGGGGACCACACTTTATCGCACAAGTATTACATAAAATAATTGAGGCTTTAGGAATAAAACGGAGATTACATACCCCATGGCATCCCCAGAGCTCTGGGAGGGTAGAAAGAATGAATAAAATCCTCACAAATATATTAACAAAATTAATTGCAGAAGTGTAGATGAACTGGCTCACATGTCTACCCCTTGCCCTTTTAAGGATCTGGACAGGACCCTGATCAGATATAGGGGTTCCGCCCTATGAAATGATGTTTGGACTCCCATTTTTAATGACTCCATATAGTAGTAGGGACTATTTAGAAGGGGAAACAGCTACCTGAAAGTAAATAGAAACCATTGGAAAGACCCTAGAGAGTCTGAGAAAAAGAGGATATCTTCCCCAAACTTCCCCCCTTGATACAGATGTGCACCAAATAAGTCTGCGAGATTGGGTACTAATGAAGTCATGGAGCAATACCCCATTAACTCAAAAATTTGAAGGATCCTTCCAGGTATTACTCATGATGCACACTGCAGGAAGGACACGACAAAGAGGCTGGACTCACATCACTCCAGTCAAAGGTCTGGTACAACCCCCCCACAAACAGCAGACTGGATCCAACAGCACCAGCTACAGACCCTTCCACGTGGGTTGCAATCCCGAACTCAGACAATCTCAAAGTTACCTTTAGAAAGAGACCAAAGGTTGCTTAGAAAGACTGATAAAAGTACAAGAGACTAATATATTAAAATTGTTGTACTTTTTATTCAAGTCATTATTATTTATTGTAATTGTTGTTGACTTATGAATGTAGAATTTTTAGTTTGTGTTGGAGCCTTCGTTTGTTCTGGAGTATATTATGATATTATTAGATTAGAGATTAGTGTGAACATTTGTTAACTGTTTGGTGTAAAGATTTCATATATTATCTTGAATATAGAGAATGGGTTCCTCCATCTCTTTTAAACTGTTAAAGGTTACAAGCTGAAGAGTTATAAGAATTAAATGTTAGAATGATAGTTAAGTTCAAAAGGTTATATCACCAATAGAGTTCTAATAATCTATTTTTCTCCAAGGAAAACCCTGGGGGTTTCAAACCTACTGTCCTACAGAACATTCCTCGGGAGCTATTAAAATGATAGAAAGTGGGAGGAAAGAGAAGGGAGAAAGTTCCCCAATCCTAAGAGGCAAGGCCGGGTGAGATCATGGCAATGGTTCATACTGGACTCTTGGGAGGACTGGTGTTATTCCTCTTTATGGAAAGTATAGGGAGTAAGGAAAATCCATGTACTATCACCCCCTACATGATGGGGAGAACCTTGGGTCACTGATAAGGGTTCACACCAATGTAAATCCTTATTTTTTAACTACTCCCAGTTATTTACCTGTCAAGAGGATGGGAAAGTCTATTGGATTGCGAGAAGCACTGCCTCATTTAGGCAACGCTTACTTGGAGAATGCCCTGTAGGAAAAACTTGGTTTTGTTTTGAGCATGAAAGTAATCAGGAAGGACTGAAAGATCCAATAAAGGAAAGACAATTAACAGTAACCACCAAAAAGGATGAAATAGAAATGCCCTTAGGGAAGAACCTATTCCTAGACCTAGCTGAAAGAATTAGTAAGGAACTAAATCTAACCAACTGCTGGGTCTGTGGGAGTACTAAAATGACAGAAATTTGGCCATGGGAGGGAATTAGTTTAGGACCATTAGAAGTTCTAAGGTGGGAACAATCAGGACAGAAACCTCACATTTTAGGACAAAGAAGGAAAGAACAATGGGACTTAAAATCTAAAGTAATTGGGGAAGAATGCATAATAAGGGCAGGGAAGAGATATAATACTCCAGTGGGAAAGATGGCAAGCAAGAGGTATCTAAAGATTGAAGACTTAAACGCTAGATGGATTCCCCAAGAGCCAAATCAATAATGGTCCACTGGGAAAAAGGAAAAGGGCTGCATTTATCCTGAAGGCTATAGGCTGCACAAATGTGCAGAAAAAGGGGTAAACCCCTTTTGGGGAATAGGACAAATATGTAAATATTGAGAATACCCTTGGGAAGTCTGAGACATCTTTTGGAAAGCCCCCGATCATCTATTTTGGATTTGTGGCAACACAATCTAGACTACTCTTCCAGGAGACTGGACGGGAAGCTGCACTATAGGTGTCATCAAACCTGCTTTCTTTCTATTGCCAAAGGAATCAGGGTCAAATTTAGGGGTTCCATTGTATGACAATTTTAGAAAGACTAACTGGAAAAAGAGGAATATAAATGACCTGAAGGGGGGGAAAACAAACCTGGAAGGGAACAATCTGGACAGCAAAAGAGATAATTAACACATATGGACCTGCAACTTGGGCCCAGGATGGATCCTGGGGATATTGTACTCCAATTTACATGCTCAGTAGGATCATTTGACTCCAGGCATTACTAGAAGTAGTGCCCAACAGAACATCACTTGTCCTTGACCATATTAATTACCAATTGGCCCAAACTAGAACTGTCATCTACCAAATTGTACTTGCAGTTGATTACTTAGTAGCCGATGAAAGAGGGATATGTGTAAAATTTAATTCATCAGAGTGCTGCGTGAAAATCAATGATAGAAGTGAGGTAATAAGAAACATCTCAACAGAAATACGAAAAATAGCATATGTGGGAAATCAGGAGTGGACTCCCCTAATAGGCACCAGTTGGTGGGATGATTTTTGGTCTTTTAAAGGGAAATGGTGGAAGAAAGTAATCTTTATAGTAGTGGCAGCATTAATAAGTTTAATAGTTTTACCTTTCCTACTCCCATGTTTAAATATGTTTATATCATGTGCAATTCAGGCTAGTACACAGTTTTCAGAAACAACTGCTCAAGCCAAAACCAAAATAATGATGATTGAAAGTCAAGAAGGAGAACATAAAACAGCTAAAAGAGTTTATGATCAGTATCAGAAGTTAAGGAAGTTTTATGTCCACGAAACAGAAATTACATATTGATGTGGGCTTAAACTGAATTAAAAAGAAAGAGGGGGCATACTGTGTGGAATGAAAATCCTGGAGATGACACCTCTTTTTCAGAGTAGTAATTGGTAGTTGATGTTAATGAAGTTGATAAGGTCTTAATTTGAAGTGTTTGGTCTGTTGTTAAACATTGAATGTTAGCGTTCTAGGACTTGCCTTTAGTTGCTGTTGTTAAATGTTGCTATTTTACCCTGTATATGTATATCTCCTCGTCATACTCTCTATTTGCACCCTGTGTAGTCTGTTGTGAAACACTGAATGTTAGAATTCTAAGACTTGCCTTTAGTTGCCTGTGGAGAGCCTGGTTCAAACATGGCTTAAAGAAAGAGGCCATGAAAGTATACAGCTGATGGAAAACTAAAAGGCAGCTGTAAAGCAGCAGTTCCCAGGCTTGATTCTGTAAATAATTAGGTTCTCAAGCACATTTTTATAAACAATAAGATTCTGAGACAGTCTTCTCATAACAGGTAAACATTCTGTCCTTGGCTGCTCTGGGAACAGATAGCTGCTCTGGGAACAGATATGAAGGTTTTGAGAACTTGTTATATCACGGTGAGAACACTGGTCTTGGTTTCAATAAACAAACCACAGGTATTGTAAACAAAAGGAGGGGTTAGAGTTTTCTCTGTAGCCTATCGTGAGCTCGAATTTTGCAATATGCATGAAGTTAATTAACACTGTTATAAAAGGTGGCTGATTTGATCAATAAATCGGAGTTGATGCTCATCAATCGGATGGTGGTCTCCCTTCACTTCAATAGTTGCTGCTGTTAGATGTTACTATTTTACCTTGTATTTGTATCTCTCCCCGTCATACTCTTTATTTGTACCCCTTTCCCTCTCACCCCGGATTTGTATCCATTACCATCAGGAACCACTTCCCCTGCTCCCCTGCTTCCAGGAGGATGTGCACCCAGACTGAATTCAAATGAGAGGCTGTGGGAACTATATGAACCCTCTCAAAACAACAAACCAGCGCATAAACTTTGACTTTAACCCACCAGAACCACACTAAGTCACCCACTCTAGACCAGAGCTGGATTCCGTCCTGTCACCATAATTTTGATAGTACCCAGCTTGAAAGATACCCCTGGAGTAGGAGCCAACATCACCTTCCTAAGGACTCTCGTGAGGACAGAAGCCCCAGCTGTGCAGAAAGACAAAGCTGCACTCCTCCTCCTCAGCGTCGTCCAGTGGGAGCAGCGGCGGTGTGCACAACCCCTCGGGTTCCCCACCCAGAGCTGACTTTAATAAAGGCCTTTTAAAGGAGCTGGTCTCCTGGCCCTATTTATCACAGCTGGCAGGGGCTGCAGGTTGATGCCATTTGTCCTTGCTGCCCCTCACATCCCCCTGGCCCACCAAGAGCCCCGAGGCAGCCGTGAGGGACAGACCCTGCTGGCCCAGGCTGGGCTCAGGGCTTGGCCTTTCTGCTTCCTGCAGCCAAGCCAGGCCTTGCTCAGCATTGCAGTTCCCTGCTCACAGCCTTGGGCTCCCTGCAATCCTGCCCTCAAGGATCTGCTCTCACCAGGCCCTGGGCACTCCCTGCCCTCCCTGGGGCCCAGCCATGCTCCAAGGCACTTGGAGTTTTGCTGCTGACTCCTTGAGCAGCTTCTCCATTCTTCTCTGCGTGCCTGAGGCTCCTGGAGCCAGCCCCAAATCCACCGTGGGGCTGATTAAAATACAGAAAGGCCTCAGGAGCTCTTTGTCTCCCTTCCATTGTCTTTGAGTCTCCAGGGCTTGTGCAGGTATTGGAGTCAGTTTGGACTTCTCTTCAGGAGGGAGATTCCAAAATGCACCTCCTGATTTTTTTTTTAATCAAGGGTGTATTTTATTATTGTTCAGTTCATTGAAGAGGTGACGGAAGCATTCCCCAAGTGATCTGGATGCTGAATGTCTCCTTAGGAGGTCTGGGCATGGAGAAGAATGAGCCCCTTCATGCTGAGCCTGTTTGGATAACCTGGTCCGCACCCCCAGCCTCACCATCGCCCCCTTGGACTGAGATCCCAAAACATCCAAAAATGTTCATGAAATTTATTATTTAATTTTTACTCTGTAACATATTATTTAGTGTTACTATTTTATTATTTATATATTTATTATATGTATTTATATTTATAACAAGAGTATTGAATTTTATTACCTAGTTTCTATATTTATATAGAAAAAATCGCTACATTTTTAGTAGACAAGAAAACTAATGCTCGATGCTTCAAAGTAAGACAATTCCCTTTGTGAAAAGTGCATATTATATGGCTCCACGCAGATATTTAACATATGTATTTTGATGTATTGATTACTAGGGCTGTATTAACATTTTAACAATAAAAGTAGTCTTGTATCTAAAAGATACCTTTTGTAGTTAAAATAAGAACTATGTTAGTAGGATTTTTTAAGAAAGGAATGAGGTACTAACAGCAGATAGCAGCCCAAGGACACCTAAATCTGTCAGAGAAAAAGAATTTTTTGCCTTCTTATCAGAAGAAACTAACATCTTCCTGCCACACAGGCGCTGTAAGGATTAGAAGAAAAAAGTTGCTGATGACCAGACAGAATCCTGTATTTGAATGGAATTTATGCATCATGTAGGAAGTGTATGACTATGCAACAGGCTATTGCTTTTAAGGGTCAATCCTTTGATAACGGGTGTCCTTTTTCGGGCCTGTGCTGCCCAGAAAAAGGTACCTGGATGTCCGTAATTCTTTCTCTTTATTGTCTCATATGATCCTAATTCAAATTGTCCAAATTATTATTACTCAAATTCCATTACTATTTTTATACCCATTATATTAGTATTAAAAGTTTAAAATTTTAAAAACAAGTGATTGGCGTTTTTCACACCTTCATTGATTAATTAAGCTCTAGCAGTTATTTATTTATTCCTCTTTTTGGTAATTAGATAAATTAGATACATTTGTATTCTTTTTGTGATATTTTTAAAATTCTTTTTACAATATGGGGGGGGGGGGGGTGTGAGGGCACTTTGGAGTCCATGGAGACATTTCTGGGGCACATTTGGGGCAGTTTTAGGTCTGGGGAGGGAATTCAGAGAGACCTTGAGGGTCTGGAGCACACTTGGGGGAGCCGGGTGGGCACTTGGAGGGGCACTCAGGAATTCTGAGGGACAGTTCGGGGTCCAGGGACAGCACTTGAGGGTCCAGGGCGGCCCTTGGCGACCAGGGAGAGGAATTTGGGGCCCTTCGGGGTCCGGGCGGGCCCTTGGGGGACTCGAACTGGGCTCTCTAGGGCGCGGGGGATGATGGGAGTTGTAGGCGTGGGTATCATACGGTTTAAGGGGCCGCGGAGCATCACGGGTGTTCGAGGAGCAGCTGCAATGGCTCTCGGTGGGGCGCGGGGCATGACGGGAGATAAAGTCCCGGCTGGAATAGCACTGTACAGGCGCCGCGGAGACTTATGGGAGCTGTAGTCCCGGAAGTAGTTGGAACACGATGTTTGGGGTCCGGGAAGGCACTTGGGGGACCCTTTTGCATCCGAGCCGCGAGCTGAAGTCCTCGGGGGAACTTAAACGGTTCGGGAGCCCATGGGGGGAGCTCGGGGAGCTCTAACCGGGCTCTTTAGGGCGCGGGGCACGGCAGGAATTTTGGGCCCGGGACTGTGTTCTGAAGGGCTCTGGGGCCGCGGGGAATGAGAGGACATGAATTCCCAGAAGTGGCTGTACCGGGCATCTGTGGGGTTGGGAGCACTCAGGGGGTCCGGGGAAACTTTGGGGGGTCCACAATGGGCGCTGAGGGAGCACTGAGGAATCCTGGAGGATCTGGGGAACACTTATGGGACAGATGGGGGCGGATGCCGCGGGTTCTGTGGAGCGCGGAGCATGACGAGCGTTTTAGTCGCGGCTGCAATGGGGCTGTATCCGGCCGCAGGGCATGATGGGAGATGTAGGCAAAAAAATATGGTGTTTATCTAGGCACCGCCCTCAGACCTGGATCCCTGGTGCTGATTGGTTGCAACTACTGATGTGAGGGAGCCTCGGCAAATGGGATGTGGTGGAGGCGGGAACAGCAAAATCAGCCTCCTCCAGTCCCTCCCAGTACAGCCCAGTTCATTCCCAGTACAGACTAGTATAACCTCAGTAAAGCCCATTTCATCCCAAGTAGAATCTAGTACAACCCCAGTCCCCCTCCAGTTCATTCCCAGTACAGCCCAGTCCATCCCAATACACCTGAGTTCATTCCCAGTCATTGCCGGTTCCTCCCAGTGTCATCCACAGGTACCCCAGTGTCCCCAATCTTCTCTGCAATAACCCCAGTGTCCCCAGTTTTTCCCAGTCCTCCCCAATGTCACTCCCAGTATGTCCCAGTGACTCCCAAAGCATTCCCAGTGTTCCCCAGTATGTCCCAGTCCTCCCCAGTGTTTCCAAGGACAGTTTCATTTCTCTCTCTGGCCGTGGCAGCCAAACCCAGCAGTGGGGTCAGTGCAGTGCCCATGGCCACAGCCCCTTGCCGTGGCCCAGTGCAGCTTGGGCTGATGATCCACCCTCACAGCTGGCCCAGGGCAGCTCTGCAGTGGCTTTGGTGGCACCTGGGGCTGGCACACACCTGAGCAGTGTGTCTGTTTGCAGTGAGGAAACTCAGGAGTTTCAGATTGCTTCAAAAAATCCCAAAAAGGGCAAACCCCTCTTAGGCTGAGTGCAGCCATCTCTGGAAGCACAGCAGGTCCCAGGGGAGTGAGGACAGACAGCATGGGGCTGGGCAATGTGGAGCAAGGTTGTCCAAACTGGGTCAGAGCTCCAGGCACAGCTTCTGTGAGCAGGCCAGAGCTGCTGAGGAGAGACCCTGGGTCAATATCAATCACAGAATGCTGCAATCACCTCTGCTGTAATGAGGAATAAAATAAAATACTTCCTTTAAAATAGGAATGCGTATTTTTTACAAGTTCTTTGAAATCTTTCTCCATAACTGGACTAGGAAAACTTTAATGATTCTCACGGGGCTTTGGTGTTGTTTACATCAGACTCAGTCCCTGAGAATGACTTCAAAAAACTTCTCAAGAACTCAAAATTAACTTGAAACTCTGAAGTTTCTTGAAGTTTTAATGGGTCCCACTGAGGAAGACGACTGCGAAAGTGTCCCCAGGTTCCAGTTAGAGCAGAACACTGGAGGCCGTGATGACAGCTGGGGACACACAAGGCCAAGGTGTCTCTGGTGCTGAGCAAAGCTGGATGTGTTTGAGGAATGCCAAGGGCCAAGGCCTGAGCCCCAGCCCCTGGCCAGGCAGATGCTGTCCCTCCCTCCTTGCTCAGGGCTCTTGCCGGGATGGGCACTGGCATGTGGAGATGTGCAATGGCAAGGGCAGGAGCATGGGGCGGCCCCTGCCAGGCTGCTGAGCAGGGACAAGGAGGCAATGAGGCCCCAGGCCTGCAAGGGTCACTTGTCTCCTGCTCCTGCCTCAGGCCCAGGCCCAGCAGCCATGGCCAAAGTGCTGCCCAAGTTGGCTCTGGCAGGGCTGTCTTGCAGCTGCTGCCCATGCCTGTGCCCTGTGCAGCCCAGGCTATCCCACGGTGTCCCTGCCCTGCGCCTCTGTGCCTGCAGGCTGTCGGCATCCCCCGGCTGCCCCACCTGGCTGGCCCCTTCCTTTGCTGACAGCTCTGCCTCCTGCCTGTCTCTGCCTGCCCACACAAAGCCTGGGGCTGATACCAAAAGGCTTCATTCCATTTTTACCCTGCCTGTGAACTTTCAGCACAGGAACAAGGCCTGCAGGGGCTGCTTCCCCAGCAAGGATGGTTGGAAGAGAATAAGAAGACATCTGGCTCAAGGGTGCAGAGATAGAGAAAACAAGGAGTGAATCTGGGAACTTGGGGTGGCTTTTATGGAAGTGGGTAAATTGTAATTCACATTTAGGGTCTGTATATAAGGAACACCCTGGTACAATTACATGTTCACATAATGTTAGGAGTTATCCCATTTTGGACCTTAAGCCTGAATAAATGATTCCCTCTGAAATAGCAAATTAGTGGTCGGGAGCCTTGTTCTGATATTTCTGAGATTTGGTGTCAGTGGGGCCTCACAGAACCAAGGAGTCAGCTGTGACACTGTGCAAACTCATGGAACAAAGGGTCCATGGTGACACAGCAGAACCCCATGGAACCAAAATCCATTTGGGCACCTTGGGGCCACATTGAACCAATGGTCCATTGTGATACTGTGGATCCAAGGAGACCATTGTGACCCTGAGAAACCTCTTGGAACCAAGGGACCATTGTGACACAGCAAGGCCTTGTGGAACCAGGAGCCAGGAGCAGGAGACAAGTGACCCTTGCAGGCCTGGGGCCTCATTGCCTTCTTGTCCCTGCTCAGCAGCCTGGCAGGGGCCGCCCCATGCTCCTGCCCTTGCCATTGCACATCCCCACATTCCAGTGCCCATCCCGGCAAGAGCCCTGAGCAAGGAGGGAGGGACAGCAGCTGCCTGGCCAGGGGCTGGGGCTCAGGTCTTAGCCCTTGGCATTCCTCAAACACACCCAGCTTTGCTCAGCACCAGAGACACCTTTGCCTTGTTTGTCCCCAGCCGTCATCACTGCCTCCAGTGTTCTGCTCTAACTGGAACCTGGGGACACTTTCCCAGTTGTGTCCATCTGTGGGACTCATTAAAACTTCAAGAAACTTTGGAGAGGGATATTGACTTTGAATTCTTAAGTGATTTCTTCAACTCCCTATGAGGGACTGATGTTCAGGGACTCAGCACCCAACCCACAAGAGAAGTCCTTGTTCTCTGTCTGTGCTGCTGGACTGGGCCGGGCTCCTGGCACAGAGGCAGCTCCTGACAAGGGCAGCAGAGCTGCAGAGAGACAGCTCTGGCCAGGAGCAGCTCCTCTCCCAGCCCAGCAGGGCTGGGGCTCTGCCTGCAGCCACCTGGGCACAGCACAGAGGCGCAGAGGGAGCAGAGGCAGCCTGGGCTGGGAGGGTGATTGAGCTCTTGCTAGGGGACGAATCTTCACAGGATTTGAATGAATAATTCTCTGCCTCTAGGAAAGTTAAACTTCCATTCCTGGAGGCTTCTCCTAAGGCTGGCACATCCCACAGTTTCCATGATCTTTTGCAAGCCCTCACCCAGTTCCTCCTTTGCAGAGGAGGCGGCCATAGGGCAGACAGGTGAGTATCTGCAGGCAGCAAGGGCAGGCAGCACAAGTGACAAAGAGGTTAAAAGGGTGGGGTGGGCGGACAGGAGAGACCCCATCAGGGGAGAAATCTGCACAGCCCCTGGACACGGTGAGTCTCTGGCTGCAAGGCAATGCAGGTGAGTTCCTGGAAGTGTCTCTGACAATGCCAACACTGACAGGACCTGTCAGGGTGGCTCTCCTGGATTTCCTGGTGTGGAGCAGAACAAGCTCCAGAGCGGGGATTCCCTGCTGCCCCCTCAGAGGCACAGGACAGGTCCCTGCAGGGACAGGCAGAGCTGCCCCAGGGGTGTGGGGTGGAGATGGGCTCTGTGAGTCCTGGCAGGGTGCAGAGCTGGGCACAGGGAGACACTGCTGGCAGGAACAGCCCCACTCAGCAGAGACACGGGCAGGGAGGGACAGGGAGCTGCTGCCACAAATTGCTGGCACCTCCCTGCTGTCCTTGTGGCTCAGGCACCTTCCCCCAGCAGCTCCTCCCTGGGCTTCTTTCCCATCCTAAGCAGAGGCCCTGCCCTCATCCCACGGTGGCTCGGCTGTGCAGAGCCCCTGCAGCAGCCAGAGCCCAGGGAAGGAAGGACAAGCCCCTGATTTCCATCAGTCTCTGTGTCCCTCCTGCTGTCCCCTGGCAGGAGCATTGTGACATTTCTCTGCCATCTCCAGGTGCCTGTGCTGACCTTGTTGCCACCATTGGGTTTCTGAGGCAGAGCCAGGGTTTGGGGCTGGCAGGTGCCCGTCCAGGCAGGGACCCCTTGGATCCTGCTGCGGAGATGTGTCTGTGGGAGCAGAGTGCCCAGGTGCCCTCAGGGCCGTTCAGCTCATTCCCTGGGTGTCCTGCAGGGCTGCAGGATGCTCTCCAGAAGGGCACAGCTCTCCCGTGCTGTCTCTGGGCTGCCTGGGATCCCCATGGAGGAGACAGCTCAGTGGCAGGGCCAGGGAAATGCTGCTGGGCAGCTGCACCTGGGCAGCTGCAATGATCCCTCTGTGCACCAGCCTGGCAGGAGAGAGCTGAGATCCTCATGAGGCACCCCGGCAGAAGGTGAGGGCTCTGTCCATCTCTGACCCCAGAGCCCTGTGCCCTCAGCACTGCCCTGTTTCTCTTAGGGGAACTCCTCTGGGTGCCTCTCCTTCAGCTCCAAGCTGCCAGCAAGGGGCAGCTGAGAACAGCCCTGAGGGCAGAGCTGCTCTCTTGTCCCTGCACTGAGAGTCCATCCCTGTGCCTCTCACACCCACATGGTTTCACCTGCAGTGCTTTAGAAATGTCAGGGATTTCAGACACCCACAACCACTCCTAACTGTGGCAGGTGCAGCTGGATGAACAAATACAAGGAATTTCCTCAGCTCAGTTCTTCAGATGGGCAAATTGCAAACAGCAGGACTGAAAAGTTTTCTGGTGTTTCATGAGTCCATTTAATTGGTGATCATCCAGCCTTCTCAGTTGCCTCTCACTGGACAGGACTAAGGAATCCTCTGGAGCCCATTTGTAAGTCCCTGCTCTCAATGCCTGCAAAACCCAGGGCCCAGGAAAGGGGAATGCAGAGAAGTGTTCCTAAAAAGAGAGACTCTGAATGTTGAATTGCTATGAGATATGTAATAGATTTTGCTCTGTGCCTGGCCAATCTCTGTCCTGCCTTTTCCTCCTCAGCAGAAAACCATTTCCTGAGGCAGCAAATGTCCAACAGCAGCTCCATCAGGCACTTCCTCCTGCTGGCATTGGCAGACATGCGGCAGCTGCAGCTCCTGCACTTCTGCCTCTTGCTGGGCATCTCCCTGGCTGCCCTCCTGGGCAACGGCCTCATCATCAGCGCCGTAGCCTGCGGCCACCACCTGCACACGCCCATGTTCTTCTTCCTGCTCAACCTGGCCCTCAGCGACCTGGGCTCCATCTGCACCACTGTCCCCAAAGCCATGCACAATTCCCTCTGGCACACCTGGGACATCTCCTACTCAGGATGTGCTGCACAGGTTTTCTTCTTTTTCCTCTTTATCACAACAGAGTTTTGTCTCCTGACCATCATGTGCTACGACCGCTACGTGTCCATCTGCAAACCCCTGCACTACGGGACCCTCCTGGGCAGCAGAGCTTGTGCCCACATGGCAGCAGCTGCCTGGGCCAGTGCCTTTCTCTATGCTCTGCTGCACACAGCCAATACATTTTCCCTGCCCCTGTGCAAGGGCAATGCCCTGGACCGGTTCTTCTGTGATGTTCCCCAGATTCTCAAACTCTCCTGCTCATACTCCTACCTCAGGGAACTTGGACTTCTTGCTGTTAGTGCCCTTTTATCATTTGCCTGTTTTGGGTTCATTGTCTTCTCCTATGTGCATATCTTCAGGGCTGTGCTGAGGATGCCCTCTGAGCAGGGACGGCACAAAGCCTTTTCCACCTGCCTCCCTCACCTGGCTGTGGTCTCCCTGTTCCTCAGCACTACAGCCTTTGCCTACCTGAAGCCCCATCCCTCCATGTCCTTCTCCTCTCCCTGGATCTGGGAGTGTCAATTCTGTACTTGTTGGTGCCTCCAGCCCTGAACCCCCTCATCTACAGCCTGAGGAACCAGGAGCTCAAGGATGCCCTGAAGAAAATGATGACTGCATTATTTTTGAATCAACCAATTTCCTGTTTTCTTCTGCATAGCTTTTTGAATGGAACTCGCAACAAGCCCAACAGGCATGCCCAGGTCATTGGTAGTGTTCAGTGGTGTTTTCTGTTATAAAATTATGCTCAATAAATTTTTTTAATCACCCGCATCAAATTCACTGTCTGCCTCTTGAATTTGACCCAGAAGCTCTGTAAACCAGGGTTTGGATGATAGCTGCATTTGAAGAAAATAAATTACCTTGCAGTTCCTGTTTTATCAGAGATCTCAACTCTGAGAGCTGCATGAAGTTAGAGGGAAGAAGGGAAAAAGAGTCCCAGCAGAGCAGCACGGCCAGGGAGCAGCAGGGATTGGTCCTTTCAGAGCTGCTCTGCCTAACTCCACCCTGTCCTTGCCCGCCCTGCTGTGGCTGTGAGGCCGGAGTGCTCTGGCAGCTTGGTCACTGTCCTGCAGCATGTCCCTGCTGTGGCCACAGGCCCTGCCAGGCCATGGGCACTGCTGGGACGCAGCTGGGCTCCAGCACAGCAGCTCCAGCAGCAAAGGGCATCTCCTGAGGGCAGGGCAGGGAGGCTTTGCTCCCCTCCAGAGCTGCTGTCCGCAATGTGCTCCAGGAATGCCCTGGCACAGCAAAGCCCAGGGCCTGGAGCAGGGGGGGAGTGTGCAGGGGGGGCTCACAGCAGTGTCCTGGCACAGCCAGAGCTCCTGGAATGGACCTGAGGCTGCAGCAGAGCAGGGCCTGGGCTGTGTCTCTGTTCTGGGGAAGCCTGGGAAGGTGCCCCAGGGCAATTGTCCCACACCAGCCCCTGCAACCACCATTGCCAGCAGTGGCCTCTCCCCACCTGCAGGAGGTTGTTTGTCCCTGCACGGAGGGACACCAAGTGACCAGGCCAGCTGGCCATATTTGCTCTGTGCTGAGGAGATCTCAGCAGTGCATCATGTGTGTGTGGGGAGATGAACCCCAGTGAGCACAAACACCATCAGCAGCACCCGGGGATGGCACAATTCCAGTAGCACAAACAGTGCCTTGAGGCCGCTTCACTATGAGAGTAACGTCCTCTGGGAAAACACCTGAATTCTTTGCTGGGTTGTGGTTATGACAGCATAGAGAGGAATATCCCAGGCAGGGAGGCTCCAGGAAAAAATGCTCAGGGCAGTCATGGACTGCACAGAGAGACATTGGATAGAGTGAGGATCTGTGGGGAGAAATCAGAGCTGCCTCCCTTCTGAACCAGCCTGAGGACCTGGACGGGGCTGTGCTGTGTTCTGGGCACTGACCTGGAACTGAGGGATGTGGAAAAGGCCTTTGGTGTCAAGGCTGTTGAGAAGGCTGGGCAGTGTCACTGTGGGACCTCTCTCAAACCCCTTGGAAAGGCCAGAGCCATCCCAGAGGGTCCTGGGCACTTGGGAAGGGCAGACATGGAACCAGTCTGCACACAGGGCAGGGAGGGGCAGTGAGAGAGTCACAACCTGCTCAGGCTCAGCAGGGAAGGGGATGTGGCAAATCCTCCTGCAGCCATTCCAGGCACTGGCAGGACAGGGCAGGGACTGCAGAACCCACGTGGGAGGGAACAGAAGGGGATGTTGTGTGCCCAGACTTCAGCCAGGCCTGGGACAGGGTCTGCTGTGGCCTCCTCAGAGCCCGACTGGAGAGAGCTGGGCTGAAGGAGTGGAACATGGGCTGGGTAGGAATTTGGCTGAACAATGAGGGTCAAATGTCATCCATGGTTCAGAGTCCTCTTGGCAGCCACACCCTGGTGACACCCCTCAGTGACCAGCCCTTGGCCACCACTGTGGAATATTTCTATCGTCTCTAAAATGGCATGAGATGTACTTTCAATTCCTTTATGGATGCTGCCAAATTGCAGGGAGTCTGTGACTGAACTCATCTCGTTAATGGTGACTGCAAAACGTAATTGGGCAAGATGACTGAGTTGTGTAAATTTGTCTTGCCATCAGGCGCCAAGCAAGCCACAAGAAAGGGCAGAAAAAACTAACGCATCAGAACAAAGGCAGTTCAATAGGCAAAAACCCCAAATCTGACCAAAAAAATCCCAAACCAAATAAAAAATCCAAAGCAAGATTCACCCACAACAACAGAAAAAACTCCACGAACAAATCAACCACAAAAAGAAAAAGCCACAGAAGAAAAGCAAATCCTCAGGAAATCTCCTACCAGCAGAAGATGTTTGACCACCTTGTGGCAGGAGAGGATTCTGTATGTGTAGGTGCTGTTTTGAAAGAATAGTGTCTTAAAAAAGAAATTATTCTCCTACCCTCCTTCTCCCCCTACTTCTCTCAGATGATTGCTGATCATGGTGTGACATGGAATGGAACATCCCTTGGGTCAGTCCAGCCCAGCTGTCCCATCCCTGTTACCCCAGGAACACTTGCCCACCCCAGGCCCATAGGTTGGGGGGGATTGCAGACGCCTCATGCGGGGTGAGCACTGAGACAAGGACAGGAGACCAGAACATGATTTACCCTTGTCAAGGACAGTAGAACAGAACAGCACAGCCTTGGAGAAACTAATTGAGGATGTACCTCTGGCAAGCAGAAGTCACACAAAATCAAGTAGGATGCCAGCCCACCTCTGCAAGGCTGACAAAGCAGAAGTTATGCAAAACAATAATACTGCCTTTACTCAAAAGGAGGGGTCAAGGAACAGCCACCTAAAAATAGCACTGGATGTTGAAGACAAAATCCAAAGAACCATAAAAGGGTTTCTGATAACTGGTGAAGCTATGTCAAATAAACTCAAAGGAACTGGGGATAGCTAATGGATACATAATCAGTGTGTGTGAAAAAACTCTGTTCATTTGATGCTCAGTTCACTCCAATGGAGGAAGGATGGCCCAAGTGACCACCATGCTGTATTAAAGAATACCTGCTTTCAAATACTCCAAACTCTGTTCAGAAGTTTCTGTCCAGAGGGTTTCAGTATCAGTGGTGTCCTTGACTCCCTTATGCCCCACAGTTTCACAATGGCCCCTTGGCTCCATGAGGCCCTGCTGTAGAACAATGGACCCTTGGTTCCATTGGGTTCCGTACTGTCAAAATGGCCTCCTTAGTTCTGCACTGCCACAGTGCTCTCCTTGGTTCCACGAGGCCTTGGTGTGTCACAACAGCCCCTTGGTTCCATCAACTGCCAGAGTGTCACCCTGGTCTCTTGGATCAGCAGTGTCACAATGGACAATTGGTCACAAGTAGCCCCGCTGTGTCACCATGAATATTAGGCTCCGTTGCCCCCCCACATTGTCACAATGGCCCCTTGGCTCCAGGAGGTTCCACAGCATCACCATGATCTCCTTGGATCCGCAGTATCTCCATGGACCATTGGTTCCATGTGGCCCTGCTGTGTCACAGTGCTTCCTTGGTTCCATGAAGCCCCACTGCATAGCAATGGAATCTTGGTCCCATGAGGTTCTGTACTGTCACAATGGTCTCTGTGGTTCTGGACTCTAACAATGGACCCTTGGTTCCACGAGGTTCCATGATGTCACAATTCTCTCTTGCTTCTGGACTGTAACAATGGACCCTTGGTTCCATGATGTCAAAATGGTCTCCTTGGTTCCACAAGGCCTTGTTTTGTCACAATGGACCCATGGTTCCTTAACCTTCCATGCTGTAACTATGGTCTCCTCAGATCCCCATTGTCACAATGGACAATTGGCTCCATGGCCCCTGCTGTGCCACAATAAACCCTCAGTGCCATGAGGTTCTGTGGTGTCACCATGGTCTGCCTGGTTCAACGAGGCCCTGGAGTGTCACAATGGCTGCTTGGTTCTGTGAGCTTCCATACCATCAGCAATGGTCTCCTTGTTTCTGCAGTGTCATAATGGACCCTGGTTCCATGAGGTCCCTAAATGTCACTGGTTTCCTGGGTTCCAAGTGGCCCTGCTGTGTCACCAGCTCCACAAGGCTCTGAAGTGCCACAATGGCCCTTTGGTTCCAGAAGGCGTCCAAGTGTAAAAATGGCCTCCGTGGTTCCATGAGGCCCTGCTGTGCCACAATGGACCTTTGGTTCCATGATGCCCAGAGTGTCACAATGGTATCCTTGGTTCCATGGTGTCAGAATGGACCATTCGTCCCATGGACACCGACAGTGTTCACTGTTGTCCCCTTGATTCCACCAGGCCCTGCCATGGTCTAATGGCCCCTTGATTCCAGTGGGTCCCAAAGGGTCAGAGCAGTCTCCATTGTTCCATGAGGCCCCACAATGTCACTGTGCTCCCCTTGCTCCCTCAGGTCCCCACAGTGGAAGAATGGACTCTTGGTTGCATGAGGTTCCTCAGTCCCAAAGATCTCCTTGGACCTGCAGGGTCACAGTGGCCCCTTGGCTCCATGTGGCTACGCTGTATCACAATGGCTCATGGTTCCTTGAGGCCACGCAGTTTAACAAGGGACCCTTGGTCCCATCAGGCCTTGCTGTGTCAAAAGGGAATTCTGGTTCCACAAGATTTCACACTGCCAGCAGCAGTCTCCTTGGTTCTGCAGTGTCACCATGGACCCTTTGTTCCATAAGGTTTCGCAATAGGACACGGTCACCTTGGTTCCGTGAGGTTCTGCAGTGTCACCTTGGACCCATGGTTCCACCAGGCCTTGCTGTGTCACAATGGCCCCTTGGTTCCCAGAGGTTTCTCAGGATCACAATGGTCTCCTTGGATCCACAGTATCACAATGGACCATTGGTTCATTGTGGCCCCAATCTGCTAAAACGGATTTTTGTTCCATGGGGTTCTGCTGTGTCACAATGGACCCTTTGTTCCATGAGTTTGCACAGTGTCACAGCTGACTCCTCGGTTCTGTGATCAAATCTCTGAAATATCAGAATAAGGCTCCTCAAGACTCATTTGCTGTTTCAGAGGGTGTCATTTATTCAGGCCTAAGGTCGAACATGGGATAACTCCTAAAAACGTGGACATGGAATTCTACCACTGTGTTGCTTATATACAGTCCCTAAATGTGAATTACATTTTACCCATTTCCATAAAACCCACCCGAAACTCAAAGATTCAGTCCTTGTTTTCTCTATCCCCTGCACCCTTGTGCCAGATGTCTTCTTCTCTTCCAACCATCCTTGCTGGGAAAGCAGCCCCTGCATGCCTTGTTCCTGTGCTGGAAGTTCACAGGCAGGGTAAACATGGAATGAAGCCTTTTGGTATCAGCCCCAGGCTTTGTGTGGGCAGGCAGAGGCAGGCAGGAGGCAGAGCTGGCAGCAAAGGAAGGGGCCAGCCAGGTGGGGCAGCCGGGGGATGCCGACAGCCTGCAGGGACAGAGGCGCAGGGCAGGGACAGCGTAGCACAGCCTGGGCTGCACAGGGCACAGGCATGTGCAGCAGCTGCAAGACAGCCCTGCCAGAGCCAACTTGGGCAGCACTTTGGCCATGGCTGCTGGGCCTGGGCCTGAGGCAGGAGCAGGAGACAAGTGACCCTTGCAGGCCTGGGGCCTCATTGCCTCCTTCTCCCTGCTCAGCAGCCTGGCAGGGGCCGCCTCATGCTCCTGCCCTTGCCATTGCATATCCCCACATGCCAGTGCCCATCCCGGCAAGAGCCCTGAGCAAGGAGGGAGGGACAGCATCTGCCTGGCCAGGGGCTGGGGCTCAGGCCTTGGCCCTTTGCATTCCTCAAACACATCCAGCTTTGCTCAGCACCAGAGACACCTTTGCCTTGTTTGTCCCCAGCTGTCATCACTGCCTCCAGTGTTCTGCTCTAACTGGAACCTGGGGACACTTTCCCAGTTGCGTCCCTCAGTGGGACCCATTAAAACTTCAAGAAACTTCAGAGTTTTAATCTGAGTTGGAGTTGTTGACAAGTTATTTGAACACTCTCTCAGGGACTGAGTCTGATGTAAACAACACCAAAGCCTTCAGAGGGTTATTAAAGTTTTCCTAGTCCAGTTATGGAGAAAGATTTCAAACACCTTGTAAGAAATACACTTTCCTGTTGTATAGGGTGTATTTTATTACTGTTCACTTTAGAGCAGAGGTGATTGCGACATTCTGTGATTGATATTGACCCAGGGTCTCTCCTCAGCAGCTCTGGCCTGCTCCCAGAAGCTGTGCCTGGAGCTCTGACCCAGTGTGGACAACCTTGCTCCACATTGCCCAGCCCCATCCTGTCTGTCCTCACTCCCCTGGGACCTGCTGTGCTTCCAGAGATGGCTGCACCCAGCCTAAGAGGGGTTTCCCCTTTTTGGGGTTTTTTGAAGCAATCTGAAACTGCTGAGTTTCCCCACTGCAAACAGACACACTGCTCAGGTGTGTGCCAGCCCCAGGTGCCACCAAAGCCACTGCAGAGCTGCCCTGGGCCAGCTGTGAGGGTGGATCATCAGCCCAAGCTGCACTGGGCCACTGCAAGGGGCTGTGGCCATGGGCACTGCACTGACCCCACTGCTGGGTTTGGCTGCCACGGCCAGAGAGAGAAATGAAACTGTCCTTGGAAACACTGGGGAGGACTGGGACATACTGGGGAACACTGGGAACACTGTGGGAAACATTGGGACATACTGGGAGTGATACTGAGGAGGAGTGGGACAACTTGGGAATACGAGGAATGCTGAAGGGGAATCTTGGTGGACTGGGATGGACACTAGGGGTTCACTGAAAAATACTGGGAGTGATACTGGGGTAAACTGGGGACACTGAGGACATTGCAGAGAAGACTTGGGACACTGGGGCATCCTCTGGATGAAACTGAGGTGAACTGGAAGGGAGTGGGAATAAACTCAGGTGTATTGGGAGGGACTGGGCTGTACCGGGAGGGGCTGGAGGAGGGTGAATTGGCTGTTCCCGCTGAAGCCATTCATTACAATGAACAGTAGTTTCCGAGAAAGAAAAGAATTAAAAGACCTGAGGAATAAAAGAATTAAAAGACACTCTATCAAGGGAAACACAGAAGTTAATAAATAACCTAAAATACATTGTTTGGGAAAACCATGATTAGATAAGTTAATAAATAATCTAAAATACACTCACAAAAGAAACTTTGGAGTTAGAATATTTGAAGAAGCGAAAGTAGAAGCCAAAAAGTTAAGGTGACCTGCCAAGCCGTCAGAATCAAGCCAAGTGCAACAGTGATTTCTGCCAAGTCATGGAAAAACATGCCAAGGATGACAGGAAAATGCCCAAATTAGGAGAAGCTTAAAATTTAACCAAGGAAGACCAAGAGTTCCCGGAAGACTCCACCTATATTCCTACCTGCCTATGAATATGCATGTAATAAATGATGTAATTCTTGTTCAAAAATTGTATAAAAACCTGCTTTTGCTGTACCTAATTCAGAAATCCACTTGGTGATTTCTCCAACGCGTTGTCAATAAATATCTCCTGCCTATAGACCTCAAATCTAGTCTCTGGGCAGCTTATTATCGCCTTTTGGGGCAAAATTCGGCATCATTTTTGGCGACCGCGGCAGGACAGAAAGGGTCCTCCCGCGCCTTGGCTCGGGGGACCGGGATCTCTTCAGGGCCCTTGACGGAATTCTGTCAGAAGGGATCCCCATCCCCCAGCCAACGCACAACGGTGGACAAGAACTTTCTGCATCTCCTGCTCCAAATTAAGAGGTATTTATCTTTGCTTAAGGGTTTTATGGTAAAGCGCTTTTATCGGGAAACGAGGGTCAGACGTGACCGCTCGAAGGGAAGCCGGGGGACGCCCTGGTAAAGAATCCCAGTTGTGTTAGAGGTACGGTAATAGTAACGCAGGTTAGAGTCCTGCTGAAAGGAATATTTGTTTTTCGTAACCCAGGTTAGAGTCCTGCTGAAAGGAATATTTGTTTTCGTTTATCTTGGTATCTTTGGAAAGAATATTTGTTTTCGTTTATCTTGGTATCTTTGGTTTGTTCTTATTATGTGGGAAACCGTTTTAACATTGTGTTTAATGTTATAATACTGTGAATTAAGGGTCAAGAACTGAAATTGTTCTCTGAGACCGGAAGAGAGGTCGGTCAGTTTGTGGTATTTTTGTGTCTGCTCTATGTGTCTGTTGCAAAATCTTACAGGAGGCGTCTTGTCACTCTTCATGTAATAGACGCACGTCTCAATCCCGGGAAGAAATTTGTCACCCCCTGCAATTGTTACGGTGCTTTGCGATTGCATGAATCTGGCAAACCGGTATCTCACGGTCTGTAGGCGACCTCTCGTGACCCTACCTGGTAAACAATCCGTTCTGATATAGACCATAAGGTAGGAACTATTTCATAAAGGTGTGTGGGTGAGAGTGAATGAGACGCAGCATCGCTGTGAAGCGAGAGGGAGTCCCACTCCGCATTTCCTGTTCTTCGCGAGAAGCCAGGTCGGAAACGGACAAAGCGATTGGAAATTGTGTGTGTGAAGTGTTAAAATCAATTGGCATACAGTATTTGCGAAAAAGAGGCTGTTCCGGTTAAACAGAAAACGCAGACACAGGAAATAGCAATGGGAGGTCAACAGAGTAAGGACGTAAATATGAAAACCCCCTTAGGATGTATCCTAAAACACTGGAAGGACTTGGGAGGGATTCCGGGGGGAAACATAAGTAAAAAGACACTCCTTAAATATTGCACACAGTGGTGGCCATTGTATAAGTTAGATGACGATGAGAAATGGCCACCGGAGGGAACAACTAATTATAACACTATTTTACAACTGATGCTTTTCCTCCGTCGACTTAATAAATGGGATGAAGTGATGTATGCTGACATGTTCTTTACCCTAAGAAATAAACCAGAGCGGCAAAAAGAATGTGGGGTAAATGTAGCACCTCAGGACCCCCTAGTACTAGCTCTAGAAAAAGATAAGAAAGGTTCAAAGCCTAAAGAACGTTGCTGTGATGCATGTAGCATTGGGGAACAATGCCTTAAGCTAACGAGAAGGGATAGTGGAAAGGAGAGCGAAATAAGCCTGTGGGAATATCATCCATTCGCCCCAGGACGGGAAGGGCCTCTACCCAGGCCAAAAGAGGAACAAGGGGACCCTTGCCCATTAAAGGAGCTGGAACGATGGTGGAAATCTAAGTTTGGGCGCAGCCCTCAGAAGCTAGACAACAGTTGGCAAGAAGGTAGCCCATCAAAATCGGGGGTTGAAAAGAGGGAAAGCAGCCCGCAAGGACCAGATAGTCCACAGGGGTCGGGGAACTACAGGGATGCTGACAGCCCACCTAGACTAGAAGTTGAGAGGGAAGAAGCCAGTCCACATGGAGCTGAGAGCCGAGGGGAGACACGCAGCCTGCCCGAACTAAGTCCATGTAGGGCTAGTAGCACACCTAAGAATGGAAGTTTAAGGAAATCAGGTACCTGTAGAATGGAAACTAGCACACCGAGGACTAGAGACAAAAGTAGCTCACTGGGAGGCAATGTCTCTGAGTTGAAGAATGACAATGAGGCATGCGAAAGAGAGACAGAGAACAACTCACAGAAGCTGAATATAGTAATCCAGATAGAGGATAAGAGAGACGGAAGGGGAATGGAAGATGAGGAGGACAGTAACCCGGAACAGGACAGGCGTCGGCAGATGCGGGAAGAAAGGCGACAGATGCAGAGCGAGAGGCGGTTGGACTGTGTAAACTATGCTAGGGGAGTAGTAGGAAAAGAGTTGACAGAAATTGAAAGTGAAGATGAAGAACAGGGAAAGGGAAAGAGAAAAGAGAAGAGAAAGAATAGGGAAGACACTGAGGCACAGGAAGAAGATCCCGGGGAGGGGATCAGTCACTCGTATTATACTAGATCTGTGGCACGGAGGGAAGCGAAGCAAAGAGAGGAAGGTAACCATACGATAGCTCCTCTCCGACAAATTATGCCAATGGTAGGGGAAAGGACTAGGGTAAAGGTGCCGTTCTCCACGAGTGACTTGAACAATTGGAGGGATGAGGCAAGGAACTTCAGGAGGAATCCAGAGGGAGTAGCGAAGAGGTTTGAATTAATGGCGAGGAATTTAGATATTGATTGGGAAGACATAGAGGTGATGCTTTCAGAATTGACAGATACCGAAAGGGAACTCGTATTGGAAACAGGAAAACGACATGCTCAAGTATTATCAGGGAGACTAGAAGATAATTTCCCCAGCAGTAAACCAGAATGGGACCCGGGCAACGAAGAGCACTATCGGCGGCTGGTGCAGTATAGAAAACTGATAGCGATGGGCTTGCGTAATGCGATCCCTATCAATTGGTCGATGCTATATGACATCAGGCAGGGAAAGGATGAGACCCCATCAGAGTTTTTGGATAGACTTAGGGCAGCCATGAGACAGTATACACCCCTGGACCCAGCAACGGAACAAGGGAAACAACACCTGTTAGGATTAATGATGGGGCAGAGCAATCCAGACATCAGGAAGAAATTACAAAAGCTTGAGCATCCAGCAAATAAAAACCTGGAGGCATTGCTGAATGAGGCATGGAAGGTGTATAATAATAGGGAAATAGAGGAAAAGAAAAAGGAAGATAAGAGGCTAGCTCGAATAGTGGCTGTAGCAATAGGAGCTCAAAATACAAACCATTTGGGGCCTAACACCAGGGGTAGGGGTAGAGGCTACCCAGTGAGAGGGGGAGGGAGGTTCCAACCCCACCCAGTTAGAATAGGGCCAAACCAGTGTGCCTATTGCTTCCAAACGGGACACTGGAAACATGAGTGCCCTCAATTAAGAGAAAGATCAATGGACACTACTACTATCGCACATCAGGGCAGTGAATGAGGGGGACCGGTGGGCCGTACCCTAGCAGACCCACTGGTTAAAATGGAGCTAGGGGAAGGTAAAAAGGAATTGGATTTTTTGATTGATACAGGAGCAACATTTTCGGTTTTAAATCAGGAATTGGTACCTAAGAGTGATGAATTTGTACAAGTTGTGGGAGCAACAGGCCAACCAGAAAAAGCTTACTTTTTGAAACCCATTAAATACAAAATTGGGAAACAAATGGGAATTCACCAGTTTTTGTATTTGCCAAATTCATCAAAGCCTCTACTAGGAAGAGACTTACTGGAGAACTTGGGAGCCATAATAAAATTCAACAAAGACAAATTGGAATTTCAAGTAAGTGAAGAGCAACTGATTACAGCCTTAAGCCTAACAATCAGTTGTATAGAACCGAAGCCTGAAGGCCACAATATTGAGCGTATCCTGAGTAAAACATATCCATTAGTATGGGCTACCGATATACCTGGGAGATCGAAACAAGCAACACCTATCATTATTGAACTTATACCTGGAGCGAGGCCGGTAGTTAGGAAACAATACCCACTGAGGTTAGAAGATAGAAAGGGAATTGAGCCCATAATCAAAAGGTTTTTAGAATTAGGTTTATTGATAGAATGTGAATCAGATTTTAACACCCCAATTCTGCCAGTAAAGAAACCTAATGGAGCTTATAGATTAGTCCAGGACCTGAGGGCAGTAAATGAGATAACCAAGATGCTACATCCGGTAGTTGCTAACCCTTACACACTCTTAACTAAATTAAAAGATAATTTGACATGGTTCACAGTGTTAGATTTAAAAGACGCATTCTTCTGCCTTCCTTTAGCTCCGGAGAGCCAAAAGATCTTTGCGTTTGAATGGGAATCTGTAGATAGGGGAAGAAAAGCCCAACTCACCTGGACGGTGTTGCCACAAGGATACAAAAACAGCCCTACAATTTTTGGGAATCAGTTAGCCAAAGAATTAGAACAGTGGGAAAGGCCGCTGGGAGATGGTACTCTTTTGCAATACGTAGACGACCTCCTAATAGCAACAGAAACAGAAGAAGAATGCATTGAATGGACTATTTCCCTGTTAAACTTTCTGGGTTTAAGTGGATATCGAGTTTCTCAACAGAAAGCACAGCTGGTGCAAGAAGAAGTGGTGTATCTGGGATATGAAGTTTCTAGAGGACAGCGATCCCTGGGAGCAGCCAGGAAAGAAGCCATCTGCCAAATGCCTAGACCAGAGACGGTGAGAGATTTGCGCGCCTTCCTGGGGATGACCGGTTGGTGTCGGCTATGGATCTATCAATACGGAATACTCGCCAAACCACTCTATGATTTACTGAAGGAAAGTAAGGGTATTCTAGTTTGGACCCCCGAGGCAAAGGGAGCCTATAAGAGACTGAAACAGGAACTCATGAGAGCACCAGCCTTGGGTCTCCCAGACGTGACAAAACCATTCTGGCTGTTTTCTCATGAGCGACAAGGAATGGCCCTAGGAGTCCTAGCACAACAGTTAGGACCATATAAAAGGGCTGTGGCCTACTTCTCCAAACAGTTGGATGAAGTGAGTAAAGGATGGCCTGGCTGCCTGAGAGCAGTGGCCGCAGTGATAATCAACATTGAAGAGGCCAGAAAGCTCACGCTGGGCCAGAAAATGACTGTGTTAGTGGCTCACACTGTGTCTGCTGTGTTAGAGCAGAAAGGGAATCACTGGCTGTCACCTTCCAGATTCCTAAAGTATCAAGCTATCTTGGCTGAGTCAGATGATGTTACTATTCAGGTAACTAACGTTGTGAACCCAGCTTCATTCCTAGAAGGAAAGACCTCAGCAGAACCAATCGAGCACGATTGCCTGGAAACAATCGAAGCCGTTTATTCCAGTCGCCCGGATCTCAAGGAAGAGCCATTCGAAGATGCAGATGATTGGTTCTCGGATGGTAGCAGCTTCGTAAAACAAGGAATAAGAATGGCTGGTTATGCAGTAACTACCACAGAAAAGGTAATCGAGTCAAACCCTTTGCCTGCAGGGACCTCAGCCCAGAAGGCAGAATTGATAGCTCTGACTCGAGCCCTGGAATTGGCAGAGAACATGCGAATAAATATTTGGACAGACTCTAAGTATGCCTTCTCCGTTGTTCACGCTCATGGAGCCATCTGGAAAGAAAGAGGACTGTTGACTACTCAAGGGAAAACAGTCAAACATGCGGAGGAGATTCTACGATTGCTAGAAGCAGTCCAACTCCCAGCACAAGTGGCCATAATGCATTGTAAAGGACATCTAAAAGGTAACACTATTCCAGAAGTTGGGAATAGAAAGGCAGATGCAGAAGCTAAATTAGCTGCTGCAAGGACCGGAAAGGTAAATATAACAGCTCTGATACCAGGGGAGCTGGATGTAAACCTCCAACCAAACTATCAGGAATCAGATCATAGATGGATTCAAAGAAATAAAGGTAAACTGTTAGACAGTGGATGGGGACGATTAGAGACAGGACAGTTGGTAATACCAGGGAACCTGATGTGGCAGGTTGTAAAGACGGAGCATGAAAAGGCCCATTGGGGTCTAGATCCGCTTTACCAATATTTGCAAGCCAGGATAGCAGGACTGAAATTATTTACCACTATAAAGCACGTCACATCCCAGTGCGAGCAGTGTCTGAAAAACAACCCGAATACGGGAACCAGGGTACACCAAGGAGCCATAAATCGAGGTAAATTCCCAGGTGAAGTATGGCAAATTGATTTTTCTGAACTCCCAAGAAAAGGGGGGTTTCGGTATTTGTTGGTATTAACTGATACATTTTCTGGGTGGCCTGAAGCATTCCCTTGCAGGACAAATAAGGAAAGAGAAGTGACTAAAGTGCTGTTGAATGAAATTATTCCACGGTTTGGGGTACCAAAAAGCATTTCTTCGGATAGGGGTACACATTTCTGCGCAAAAGTGGTAAGAGCAATAAGCAAAGCATTACAAATCAAATGGCAATTACACACGCCTTACCGCCCACAGGCCAGTGGGCAAGTGGAAAAGATGAATCATCTCATCAAACAGCAAATTGCCAAAATATGCCAGGAGACTAATTTGCAGTGGTATCAAGCTTTGCCTATTGCTCTGCTTAGGCTGAGAGTCAAACCAAGATCAAAAGAAAAGTTAAGCCCATTTGAAATTTTGTATGGTAGACCTTATGCTATGCAAGCGGTAAATGGAGACGCTATAGATCAAATCGGTAATCAGTACATTTATGATTATGTAATTATGGTGGGGAAACAGTTCGATAAGAATGCTACTGTGGTGATAGAGCACCAGCCTAAACAACCTGATTGCAAATTGCATCCGTTTAATCCCGGTGATTGGGTGTATGTTAAGAATCTTTTAGGAAAACCCCTACAAGAAAAGTGGGAGGGACCTTTCCAAGTGCTGCTGACTACCTTCACCGCGGTTCGGATCAAGGAGCGACCTAAGTGGATCCATTACTCATGGGTCAAGAAAGCTCCGGGGAATAAACAAGAGGAGCAGACACCATGATCCTGACTTCACCTCAGACCCTCCTGATCATTGGACTGATAAGTATTCTTCCCCGAGACTCCGCCTCAATGGACCCATGGTCTAATGCACACCAGTGTATCCACCCGGAATTGGAAACGGAATTGAAGGGACCCTATTTTGAGGTATATGCCTTACGTAACCAACAGCCATATGCGAGTGAAGTATGGAATCAGCCTTCCATGGTAGCATACAAGGGAGACCAAATCCAAATTGGGTGTCGAGAACTTGACCCAGTAGAAGGAAAAACAAGGCGGCTAGTATTAACAATTCAACCCCTGATAGCAGCCTCTGAAAATAACCTAATTACTTATAGTCCAGTGAAAATGGGCAAGCCCACTGTCTGGATCCAACAGAAGGGCCCAATTTCATGTCAGTGGAGTGATCTCAGGGAAGATCCACTCGGAACACAAACACAACCCCAAAACTTGGTAATCTATACAGAAGATTCGCTTGGGGAACTACATCCTCGAAACATAACCCTCGACCCCCACCCTCTTCTCTCCCCTGCAGGAAAGATCGTAGTATCTAGTGGTCCTGAGGAAGGGAGAGCGCAGTGTGAGATGGCCTTTAGATTAGACCAGTCGGTGACGTTCACATGCGAAAGGGAGTTGAAAATGCCAGAGCGGGGTTTTGGCTTCCCTAGGCGTGCTGTATCCAGACCTAGACCTGCCCCAAGAAATCACTCCACCCGTGGAATGTAAAGCAGTACACAACCTAACCTTTATAGGGCCTCAGGTGATTAGAAGATCTAATGAACAAAAATTATTGTTAGACCCCACTTATTCTCTGAAAAAGGTGCAGATGAACGTTCACACCGATATTACGTATTTACAGAAGGATTGCCAACCATTTATACGGCAAAGCCTAAAGGGATGGAATGCATGGCTAGCAGCAAGGTCTCATCACAGAAGAGCACAACGAGATCTAAGTGGGTGGATTGGTACAGGATTTGGTATATTAAATACGATAGACCAAGAGGTTTTAGTGAACAAATTAAGTACCGTCACGTCAAACTTAGGAAAGCTTAAAATGCCCCTCAGTTCATCCATACTTACATTAGCAGAAACACAATCATTAGTAGTAAAATTGCTAACCATGGTAGCAAACCACACTGCAGAGGACTTTGTGAAATTCGCTGACTATACAGGAGAACTTAGCAAGGAAATCGCACTAGCTATCCAATGCCCTCAGACGCAACAATGGGTACAATCAGTAGCGGCAGGAATAATGAGAGAAGGAACGGCAGGTATATTACCTCAAGAAATCAGAGAAACAATATTAAAAGACAATCATACTACACAATTTGAAAAAGACCACCAAGCCTGGTGGCAATTAGTAAATTTCACTTATGACTCTCAACAAGAACACATTGAAGCCTATGTCCTCACCATTAGTGCGGCAGAGGAAAGAGCTATCTTTCCTATCCTCACTCTAGGGACAATACATCAAGATATCATTGTTAAGCCAATAGACCATAATGTCTGGGCCAGTTATGATAATTCCAAAAATAGATGGCAATCGGTTAGTATAGATGCATGCATTCCTAGAGGACAATTAGGCTATATCTGCGAAAACGCTGTAGTGGAAGCAGAAGATTTATGCTTAGATGCCGAGAATAGTATATGTACTTTTGAAATGCTTCCACATAATAGAACACAATCACAAGTATACTATATAGGGAATGGGTGCGCTTGCGTGAGGACAGCTTGTGACAACATCACTATAGATAATTGCCAAGAAGAGACTAATAACACTAACTTCTGTGTATGCAACTTCACCAAGATAGTAGGTTGTGACTTTCATTATACTGTCCCAATAACGACTCAACAGCTAATTAACGCAGATTTCAACCTATATCAAGAGATACCGAAATTACAAATAGGGATGGACGTCAAAGTTCTTAAAGCAATGCTTGCACATCCTAAAATAGAGAAATTGGTGCGGAAGGTGAATCAAACAACTAAACGAATGGTATGGCAGGTAGAACATAATTCAGAAAAAATAAAGAATGTTCTGACCGAAGTAGAACAAGTAGGCCAGCATCATTGGTGGGATATCTTCACAGGATACTCCCCAACAGCTACACAGGTCTTTAACTACCTGGTGCACCCAATGCTAATAGTAGTTGTAGTTTTGTTACTATTAACTCTCACAAATATTTGTATGTGGTGGAGACTAAGAATCATAATGAAAAGGACCCAAATGATTTGGGCTATGGTACGAGTGTACCAGCGCCCTATAGGATTAGAATTTGACGAAAGAATTCGTAAGTTATAAGAAAAGGGGGGAATGAAGCCATTCATTACAATGAACAGTAGTTTCTGAGAAAGAAAAGAATTAAAAGACCTGAGGAATAAAAGAATTAAAAGACACTCTATCAAGGGAAACACAGAAGTTAATAAATAACCTAAAATACATTGTTTGGGAAAACCATGATTAGATAAGTTAATAAATAATCTAAAATACACTCACAAAAGAAACTTTGGAGTTAGAATATTTGAAGAAGCGAAAGTAGAAGCCAAAAAGTTAAGGTGACCTGCCAAGCCGTCAGAATCAAGCCAAGTGCAACAGTGATTTCTGCCAAGTCATGGAAAAACATGCCAAGGATGACAGGAAAATGCCCAAATTAGGAGAAGCTTAAAATTTAACCAAGGAAGACCAAGAGTTCCCGGAAGACTCCACCTATATTCCTACCTGCCTATGAATATGCATGTAATAAATGATGTAATTCTTGTTCAAAAATTGTATAAAAACCTGCTTTTGCTGTACCTAATTCAGAAATCCACTTGGTGATTTCTCCAACGCGTTGTCAATAAATACCTCCTGCCTATAGACCTCAAATCTAGTCTCTGGGCAGCTTATTATCGCCTTTTGGGGCAAAATTCGGCATCGCCGCCTCCACCACATCCCATTTGCCGAGGCTCCCGCACATCACCGACCGCAGCCAATCCAGCCAATCAGCACCAGGACCCGGTTTTAGAGGTGGTGCCTCGATTGGCACCTTTCCGTTTTGCCTACAACTCCCATCATGCCCCACGGCCCGACTAAGGCCAATTACAGCCGGAATTACAACTCCCATCATGCCCGACGCTCCACAGAACCCCGGGATCTGCCCCCATCTGTCCCATAAGTGTCCCCCAGACCCCCCAGGATCCCTCAGTGCCCCCTCACCGCCCCTTCGGGACTCCCAAAAGCGTCCCCCGACCCTCTGAGTGCTCCCTACCCCACAGATGCCCGGTTCAGCCACTTCTGGAAATTCATCTCCTCTCATCCCCCGCAGCCCCGGAGCCCCGCAGAAAACAGTCCTGCGCCTGAAACTCCTGCCGTGCCCCACGTCCTAAAGAGCCCAGTTGAAGCTCCCCGAGTTCCCACCGAGGGGTCCTGAACTGTTTAAGTTCCCCCGAGGACATCAAGTCGGGGCTCAGACGGAAAAGTGTACCCCAAGTGCCTTCCCGGACCCCCAAACATCGTGTTCGAGCCACTTCCGGTACTACAGCTGCCATCATGCTCTGCGGCGCGCGACCAGCGCTAGTCCAGCCAGGACTTCATCTCCCGTCATGTCCCGCGCCCCACCGAGAGCCTCTGAAGCTGCGCCCAGAACTCCTGTGAAGCTCCGCGGCTCCGTTAAACCTTATGATACCCGCGCTTACAACTCCCATCACCCCCCGCGCCCCAGAGAGCCCCGTTCGAGTTCCCCAAGGGCCCGCCCAGACCCTGAAGGGCCCCAAATTCCCCTCCCTGACCTCCAAGGGCCCCCCTGGACCCCCAAGTGCTGCCCCGGACCCTGAACTGTTCCTCAGAATCCCTGAGTGCCCCTCCAAGTGCCCACCCTGCTCCCCCAAGTGTCCTCCAGACCCTCAAGTTCTCTCTGAATTCCCTCCCCAGACCCAAAACTGCCCCAAATGTGTCTCAGAAATGTCTCCAGGGACCCCTAAGTGTCCCCTTTCACCCTGTCTGTGAAAATTATCAAAAAGATGACAAAAGGATTTTAAATAGGACTAATTAGCATGTTATGAACAAAATTCGAGTAATATTCTTTTTGTGAGAAAAAGTTACAAAAAGGCAGCCAGAGCACAGTAGCTGCCCAAGTTCTGCGTGTTTTGTTATTGCAATCATGAGTCGTTGTCGTTAATGGTTGTTTTTGTATTAGTAAAAGCCCTTGCTGGGGCGAGTTAATGGCCCTTCTCCTGGGTGGGGACCTTCCCGAGGCTAAATTGTACCTTTCCCAGAATAGTGAAGACACCTGAGAGGGTGGGGAGGGGCTATGCAAAGTGACTCCAAGACCACAATGCAGCATGGGTCCCCCGGTGTACAGAGAAGACCCCAAAACAACGAGCCGCCTAAGAGTTGAGAGACTGGAGTGATGTCTGGATGTGAGGAGCCGAGTGCTGAGCCTGCAGAGACGCGGAACACCTTCGGACCCTCTCGCCCTGACCATGGGAGAAGCCCCCGGCGGTGAGACCAGGCCGACTGAGCCGGCAAAAGTACCACCTGGCGGGGAATACCACGCCCAAAAGGCTCCCACGAGGACTGGATTCCCCCAGTTCTGCCCCTTGTGGACAGAGCTGCGCATATCCTCCTCCTCTGAGTCGCCTTGGGAGAGATGACAGATGCTGCAGACCTGCCGAGCTACCCAATCCTGAGCTGATCACTTTTAATAAAGGCATTAAAAAGGAGAAGAAGTCTCCTGGCCCTTTGTTTATTTCAGCTGGGGCCTCGTCCGGGATAGCCACGCCGCAAGAAGACTCAGGACTGGCCATCTTAGATCTTCAGAGGACAGCTGGCTACCAAGACCAATAGGGATCAGCTCAGGACAGCGATGCAGAGGAGCACCGGAGCACCGGACTGGTGAGAAATCCAGTGGCGGGAGTGGGAGACCTGCGCATGTGTGTGAGTGAGACGAGGGCTGGCAGCCGGACCTTCGAAGCGAGTGGGATCCCTCAGTACCGCGTTTCCTGACTCCTGCGAAGGGGCAGGCCGGAAACAGGGGAAAGCGAGTGGAATTAGCGTGAGTGAAGTCGTCTCCCAAGAGGGAATAAAGGGCCCCCCCACTCCGGGCGTGCGGAGTGAATTACTGTGTATGAGTGGCACGCACCCCAAAGTCCTGACAAAGGGAGGTCAGGCACTTATGTAAGTCTCGAGAAAGATTCGTGTAAGATTTGTCAGTCCCGAGAAGGATTCGGGTGTTTTCACAAGCCCAGCAGGCAAAGTAAGTCCTGACAAAGGGAGTCAGGCACAAACCCCAGCGAAGGAGGCTGTGGTTTGCTTTTAAGTCCTGATACGGTGAAGTCTAAAAATTGGCGAGTTAGGCAAACTAAAAATCAGGCAGTTGTTTTTCCTGACTGAGGGAGTCAGGCACGACCCGGATTCTTGGCGGAGGCTTCGTGTGTTCAAGTCCCGATAGATGTAAGACCTGACACGGGGAAAGTTGGGCAATCAAGAGATTGGGCAGTTGTTTCAGTATAAAGTCCTGAGCATCAGGCAGAAATTTAAAGTTCAGTGGAGGAGGCTGAAGCTCCTCAAACAAGGGTTTTTTTGAAACTACTGGTCAGTTGAGGCACCTTTGAGACTTTGTTATTGAGACCTGAAAAATAGGAGGTTGTAGTAGTAAAAAGACCGGCAAAAGACTGAGAGACATACCTCCCGGTAGTCCCTTAGGAGAACTGTTAGTGAAATAGGATTCTATAGAGGCCACGGAGGGATTAGATAAAGTGAAAATGATCCATTATTGTATGGAAGTGTGGCCAGAATTAGAACTGCAAGGGGGATGGCCTTAGTGTGGGACAAAGGATAAGTAGATGTGCCAACTATTAAATAATTATCTGACAGCTCAAAGAGATACTGATTCTGAACAATTGTTGTATGTGGCTTGCTGGGTAAAGAGCGCTATTGGGGATGAAGGGGTGCGAATTTGTAAGGTACAGAGACAGAAAGAGGGGAATGAAGGAGGGGATGATAGAACTAGTAAAAGATGGGACCCCCTTGATTATTTGCCTCCTTCTGCCCCTCCACCTTATAATCCTCTTCTACAAGCACCTCAAATGGCAGGTCCGGTTCCTCCCCCGGCTGCCATCTCACTACCACCTGCTCAAATTCCTCCTTCTACCTCTTCAGCTTCCGCTATGATAAACCCAGTATCTCCTCCAACCACTCCCTCACCGCCCCCTTCAGCTCCTCCAGATCCTTCTGCATCACCACAAGCACCTACTCCACCTGCTGTATTCTCTACCCCTTCTCCAGCTCCGCTTAATACACACTCGCTCTTCTCCCCCTCCTATTGCTGTCCCTTTACCTCCTCCTAGTTGAGGCACACATGCCTCCTTTCCCGATGAACAGCTATCAGCAAATACACTTGCTGATGGGCAGAAAGTTCAGGGTAACCCAGATATTCCTCAAAGTAGTTTGGCATTTGAAGATGGGCCGTACTGTAGCACCAGATCCAAGACCTCCAAGGCAGAGAGACTCTTTCCCCTCAAAGAAGTTCCTATGGGAGGAGTAGCGGGAGGTGTTGGCTTTGTGAATGCTCCCCTAACTGCTTCTGAGGTGAAAGGATTCAAGAAAGAGTTGGGGCATTTAGTTGAAGACCCAGTGGGCATAGCCAACCAAGTAGATCAATTTCTAGGTCCAAATATCTACACTTGGGGAGAGATGAATTCCATCCTGAGTATATTATTTTCCCCAGAAGGAGTCCAGATAATAAGGGCGGCTGGCATAAGAATATGGGAGAAAGATAACAGTCCAGGACCCCAGGTGCCAACAAGTGAACAGAAATTGCCACTAACAGATCCCAGCTGGAACCCTAACCAGGAGGAGGGGAGGAAGGCCATGAGGGAATATAAGTCTTTGATGATACGGGGGATCAAAGAGTCAGTTCCCAAAGGAACTAACACCCAATTGGCGTTTGAGAGTACACAAGAGAAAGATGAAGCTCCTGCTGCCTGGCTTAATAGCCTAAGGCGGAACTTCCAGTTGTACTCTAGAATAGACCCAGACACCCCAGAAGGTCAAATGCTACTAAAAGTCCAGTTTGTTACCAAATCTTGGCCTGATATAAGGAGAAAACTGGAGAAGATGGAAGATTGGCAAGAGAAGGACATTAATGAGTTATTAAAAGAGGCATTGAAGGTGTATTTAAAGAGGGAGGAAGAAAAAGCAAAGGCCAAGGCTAAGATCATGGTTGCTGTAGCTAGAGAAAGTGCAGGGTGGGCGGGTCCACCACCAGGAGGAGGCAAGGATCGGCCAGTACTGTCAGGTGCAAGAGGGATGGAGACACCTCAAGGCCCTTTGAGAGAGCGACATTGTTATTACTGTAGAGAGCCAGGACACGTCAGGAGGTTTTGTAGAAAGCTTAGTCTCGATGCGGCAATAGCCAGGGAACGAGAATTTAGAGAAGATCCTTAAAGGTGACAATTAGAGGGTCAAGGGCTTTACACTATAGGGGACCCGATGCAACATCTAGAAGAGCCCCTTGGTAAACTTTGAGGTGGGACCCCTAAATGAAGAATTTGAATTTTTGAATAGATACAGGAGCAGATAAGTCCTGTCTCAACAAAGTACTAAGAAGTATAGTATAGAATAGTGAAAAACATCTGAAGTTTGACAAAAAAACAGCAAAGTAGAAAAGATATCCAGTAGCACCAAAACTGGCCAGTAATACTTAACTTGTAATAAGTGATGTGAAAGTAAAAAGTACCTTTTTTGTTGTCTTGTTGTGTGTGTGAGAGTGAGTCACGAAGTCAGCCTCAACTTCCCGGGCAGGTGGGAAGGGGGCAGTGCAAGTGTGTGTATGTGTGACCTGCAAACCAGGCTTGTGTCCCCCGGGCGGGTGGGGGCTGTGGCCAAAGAGTGTGTGTGACCTGCAAACCAGACTAGTGCTCCCCAAGTGTGTGAGGGAGCCATAGCTGTAAGAGCGTGAGTGACACACAGACAGCCTCATAGGTGAATGTGCACCAGAGGCAACCAGAGTCAGGGCCCTTCCAAGAGGCCCAGGGATACTGAGACCTGTGGGCCAACCCCAGGGTGAGGGGGGCTACAGGGACCCGTGATTTTCTAGCAATAATGATCCAGTTTGTGTCTTGAAGGTGTGAAGGAATGTGTAAGAGTGAATATAGACAAATTAGAATAGAGGTAATGTAGATTGTGCATTATAAGTTTTACCACATTTCCTTAGAGAGAAGTGTATTGTGTAGAAGAATGGTGTAAGAAAAAAACCCCAAAAATTTAAGTGTAAGAAGTTGAAAGAAATATTTAAGCTTTAAGTGAAAGTAAGAAACAGAAGCAAGAGATAAATATGATCTTGAAAATAGAACAGAAAACCAGTGAATTAAATACACAGAGATATAAGAGAATAAAAATACTTTGAGAGTTAAGTTAGCTGAGAAATACAACTCCTTGCAAAATACAGAGTATGTAGAAGTTGATGAGAGAAACATTCAAGCTATAGAAAAAGAGAAGTTAAGCAATAACATTAAACAGAGAAACTGAGTTTTGATAGAATCATAACATTGCAGACAATTAATGCCTGTGTTTGAAAGCCCGTTTCAGGTACTCTTCATTACTAATTCGACTGTGCAGACCAAAAGAAAAAGGTTAGACTCACATCACTCTCACGTCCTGGCATTGGACCAAGATTCAACACCAGTTTTTTTCTCCCTCTGGCATTCTGGCATTAGACTGGACTGCACCCCATTCTCCTCCTGGCATTAGACCAAGATTCAACATCAAGTTTTTTTTCCTCTGGCATTGGACCGGACTCCACCCCTTTCTCCTTCTAACATTGGGCCAGACTCCCAGTTTTTCCCTCTAGCATTGGGCCAGAGTCCACACCACTTGCCCCCCAGAGCTAGATAAAGATTCATCTGCTTCACAAGCTAAATCACCTGAGTATACTGTAGTAAAAGGACCAAAGGATTTAAAGTTGACTCTCAGAAGGAAGAGTCAAATAGACTGAACTGTGTGAGAAAAAATTGGTATCAAGAGTTCTAATATTGCTTAAAATGTTTCAAAACTGTTCTGTGTAAACTATGTCGGTAAAAAGTTTAAGACTGTAAATAAGTAATTCTGGTTAAGTTCCCCAACTTAATTCTAAAGACTCCAGGTTAATCCTCTACAGAGCACTCCCCTGGGAGGGGAAACCAAAATTGGTAGGGAACAGAACAAGAGGGGTTTAACCAGAGAAGCGGGTAGAAGGGACTCTAAAGAGCTTGGAAGCTTTTCCTCAGTAAAATTCCCCAAGAGGCAAGGCCGGGTGAGCAGGCTGTGCAAGATGACCCATACCGGACTCTTGGGAAGGGTAGTACTGATAGCTCTGATAGCTGGTGGTGCTCTGAGAAGCCCAGCTGAGCCGTGCAGTGAATGCTACCAATCCCTCTATGAGGAAGAAGTGAGCTCCTTGTCGAGAGTCCACATCAGTTCTAACCCTAATTGTGTTAACCTCTCCCAGTTAGTCCTTTATCAGAAAAATAAGAGAGTGTATTGGAGAGCATACAATACTGCCACTTTTGGGCAGCCACTCCTAGGAGAGTGTACTATAGGGGAAGCCTGGTTGTGCTTTGAATTTGATGCTGCTGAAACTAGCTCAGCAGATCTAGTAAAAAGCAAAGAAATGGTGAAAATGGTAAGGAAAATTGTTTGTTACAAGCATTTATATGAGTGTACTAGAAAAGAAATAAACCCCTTTTGGAACACATTTCAGGGGAACCCTAAACCCCTAGGTTTAATCTCGCCTGGCAGTTGCATTGTTGAGTGATAAAACCAATTTTCTTATTACCCAAAGAAACTAGATCAAGTTTGGGAGTCCCTATATATAATGATTTGGGAGAAAATAAACAGAACCGGGAAAGTGAAATAGAAATTGAGAAAATCCAAAATTGTAAAAGCCAAATTCGAATCCCAATTTCTATGTTAAATAAAGTAATCCGCCTCCAAGCAGTATTAAAAATAAAGAATTCAATTATTAAGAACATTTCAAACGAGATAAAAAAATTAGCATGTGTAAATAATGAAGAACAAACTCCTACAGTTGATTCCAGTGGGTGGGAGAACCTGGAGATTTTCAAAAAGGATGTATGGGAAAAGGTAGTTTTTCTCACTGTGTGTGTACTTAGAGGATTGGTTTTTTTACTATGCTTATTTATCTGTCTTAGTAGAATAGTACTTGCCGTGCAGACCAACCTGAAGAAACCAAGGAAAGTAACAAGGTTAAGTAACCAAGATTACCAAAGTGCACAAGAGATTTATAGTAGATTCAAAACAAAAAATTGTGAGTTGATGCGAGCTTAGAATTTAGGCTCGATCAAAGAAAAAGAGGAGAGACTGTTATGAACAAAATTCGAGTAATATTCTTTTTGTGAGAAAAAGTTACAAAAAGGCAGCCAGAGCACAGTAGCTGCCCAAGTTCTTCATGTTTTGTTATTGTAATCACGAGTCGTTGTCGTTAATGGTTGTTTTTGTATTAGTAAAAGCCCTGGCTGGGGCGAGTTAATGGCCCTTCTCCTGGGTGGGGACCTTCCCGAGGCTAAATTGTACCTTTCCCAGAATAGTGAAGACACCTGAGAGGGTGGGGAGGGGCTATGCAAAGTGACTCCAAGACCACAATGCAGCATGGGTCCCCCGGTGTACAGAGAAGACCCCAAAACAACGAGCCGCCTAAGAGTTGAGAGACTGGAGTGATGTCTGGACGTGAGGAGCCGAATGCTGAGCCTGCAGAGACGCGGAACACCTTCGGACCCTCTCGCCCTGACCATGGGAGAAGCCCCCGGCGGTGAGACCAGGCCGACTGAGCCGGCAAAAGTACCACCTGGCGGGGAATACCACGCCCAAAAGGCTCCCACGAGGACTGGATTCCCCCAGTTCTGCCCCTTGTGGACAGAGCTGCGCATATCCTCCTCCTCTGAGTCGCCTTGGGAGAGACGACAGATGCTGCAGACCTGCCGAGCTACCCAATCCTGAGCTGATCACTTTTAATAAAGGCATTAAAAAGGAGAAGAAGTCTCCTGGCCCTTTGTTTATTTCAAGCACAAAGAAGGAGAAATCAATAGCCAATACTGCTCAATGAATTAATAAAGGGAATTGTGTTACTTAAAACCAATGACCAATAAATCTTTTGCTTGCTAAAAATGTACAGATTTTTAAATATAAATATAAATTCAGTAATACAAATATAGAATAACACTATTATAAATAAATTAGAACAAATAATTATCATTTATTAATTCATTACTTTTTTTTACAGGAAAATGCATAAAGTTTTTATGCGTTGGATTGTCATTCTGTAAGAGATGGTCCAAAGATCCCTCATCTGCCTCACAACTGCTGTGAAGGACAGAGATTGAAGCCCTCCCCAAGGACTGAGATGACACCCTTAAAATTCTAACCCAGGGGTGATGGCCTGACTGGAGCGGGATGTCTGCCATAGGAAGCGGGAGGTTTCCCATAGGAACCAGTCCTGAAACAACAGGCCCTGCTCACTTCTGGCACCGGTTTGTGCTGTTCAGAACTGGACTGTCTGTACCTGTTCTCAATGGATTTTTTCTCCACTGTGCCCTTGATGTTCTGTCCTGCTTCCCTTCCGGCAGTAGCTTATAAAAGAGCCCTGAGTTAACCAAAGACTTTGAGCCCCAGCCCCTGGCCAGGCAGATGCTGTCCCTCCCTCCTTGCTCAGGGCTCTTGCCGGGATGGGCACTGGCATGTGGGGATGTGCAACGGCAAGGGCAGGCGCATGGGGCGGCCCCTGCCAGGCTGCTGAGGAGGGACAAGGAGGCAATGAGGCCCCAGGCCTGCAAGGGTCACTTGTCTCCTGCTCCTGCCTCAGGCCCAGGCCCAGCAGCCATGGCCAAAGTGCTGCCCAAGTTGGCTCTGGCAGGGCTGTCTTGCAGCTGCTGCCCATCCCTGTGCCCTGTGCAGCCCAGGCTGTGCTACGCTGTCCCTGCCCTGCGCCTCTGTCCCTGCAGGCTGTCGGCATCCCCCGGCTGCCCCACCTGGCTGGCCCCTTCCTTTGCTGCCAGCTCTGCCTCCTGCCTGCCTCTGCCTGCCCACACAAAGCCTGGGGCTGATACCAAAAGGCTTCATTCCATTTTTCCCCTGCCTGTGAACTTCCAGCACAGGAACAAGGCATGCAGGGGCTGCTTTCCCAGCAAGGATGGTTGGAAGAGAAGAAGAAATCTGGCTCAAGGGTGCAGAGATAGAGAAAACAAGGATTGAATCTGGGAACTTGGGGTGGGTTTTTTGAAAATGGGTAAATTGTAATTCGCATTTAGTGACTGTATATAAGCAAGACACTGGTAGAATTCCATGTCCACATAACGTTGGGAACTTTCCCATGTTGGACCTCAGGCCTGAATAAATGATGCTCTCATAAACACCAAATGAGTCTTGAGGAGCCATTTTCTGATATTTTGGACATTTGGTGACAACAGAGGCTGACAGAACCAAGGACTCAGCTGTGACACTGTAGAACTCCATAGAACAAAGGGTCCATTGTGATGCAGTGGAACCCCATGGAACCAAAAGTCCATTGTATCAGAGCAAGGCCTCATGGAACCAACGAGACCATTGCTGACATTGTGGAAGTTCCTGGAGCCATGGGGTCATTGTGACAGTGTGGGGATGACACTGCAGAACCTTCTGGAATCAAGGGGATCATGTTATGCTATGGAACCTCATGGAACAAAGGATCCATGGTGACACTGCGGTGCTCAGACCATTGTTGACAGTGCAAAAGCTCCTGGAACCAGAAGTCCATTGTGACACAGCAAGGCCTCCTGGAACCAAGGGTCCATTGTGGCTCTGTGGGGCTTCCCAGAGCCAAGGAGACCATTTGGACAATGTGAGGCCTCATGGAACCACCTGGCACTGTGACACAGCAGGGCCACCTTGAGCCAAGGGGCCACTGAGACACTGAGGAACCTCATGGAACCAAAGGTCCATTGTTGCACTGCGGGGCCCTGTGGAACCAATGGAACTGTGGTGACACCGTGGTGCTCCATGGAACCAAGGGGCCATTCTGATTCTCCTTTGCCTCATGGAGCCAAGGGGACACCATGACACTGCAGGGCCTCATGGAACTAAGGCAGCCTTGTGACACTGCAGGTCCATTGGGAGATTGCAGGCCCTCATGGAACCATGGAGAACATTATGGCCCTTTGTAACCCATTGGAACCAAGGGGCCATTGTGACACTACAGGGCCTCATGGAATCAAGGGGACCACAGTGACACTGTGGGGCTCCATGGGCCAAAGGGGCCATTCTGACACTATGAAACCAAGAAGACCATTGCTCTGCTGCAGGACATCATGGAACCATGGAGGCCATTGTGACACAGCAAAGCCTCATTGAACCAAGGGCACAGTAGTGACACTGTGGGGCTCCAAGGGACCAAGGGGGGGATACTTAAAGCGCAGAACCAATGAGGACCACTATGACAGTCTGGGGCATCATGGAACCAAAAGTCCATTTTGACGCAGAAGGGACTCATGGAACCATGGAGGCCATTTCTACACTTTGAGGCCTTGAGAAACCAAAGGGCCATTGTGGCACTTTGTGTCCCCATGGAACCAAGGAGTCCATTGTGACACCATGAGGCCCTGTTGGGCCAAAGGGCAATGGTGGCACTGCATGGCACCACAGAACCAAGGGACCACTGTGACACTACAGGGCCCCATGGAACTAAGTATTATTGGAACAATGTGGCACTTGTTGAACGAAAGGTCCATTGTGACATTGTGGGGCCTCTTGGAACTAAGAGGGGACAATTGTGACGCTGTGGGGCCCAATGGAAGCAAGGGGCCAGTGTGACACAGCTGGGCCTCATGCAGCCATGGTGTCACTGGGATCCTGAAGAACCCAAAAGAACCAAGGGGCCATTTTGACATTCTGCAGCTGTGGAGACCCTGAGAGGCATTCCCTGGGTTAGGGAGACACAAGAAGCTTCCCTCAAAAGCTCTTCAACCCCATCAGCTCCTTCCGTATGTTTTTTGTCACTTAGCCACTCCCTCCCTATTCCCCCATTGGCCCCATCTTTGTACTGCCCCCATGGCACTGATCAGCCTCTACCTCTGGAGATACAGAAACCTGGACTCCCCCCAGGAGTCCTGCCTTGTGACCCTGAACATCTCACCGCAAGGCTGAATTAAACATCTGTGGGTACCATGCAAAGGCCCTTTTTGCTTCACTACCCTGGGCTTTATTAGCAGCTATTGCAGCTGCAACAATGGCCCATTATGGCAGCGTGGATCCAAGGACATCATGGTGACACTGTGGGACCTCATGGGTCCAAGGGGCCATTGTGACACTGAAGAACTTCATGGAACCCAGGGTCCATTGGGACACAGCAGGGCCTCATTGAAACAAAGGAACCATTCCTGACAGTACAGAAACTCATGGAACCAAGGGAGCCAAGGAGACCATAGTGACACTGTGGGGCTCCATGAAACCAATGGTCTGTTGTGACACTGCAAGGCCTTATGGGATCATGGAGACCATTGTGACACTACAAGACCTTATGGAAACAAGGAACCGTTGTGACACTCTGCAGTCTTGGCAGGCCAAGCGGCAGTTGTCACAGTGTGTGGCAACATGGAACCAAGGAGGCCATTGTGACACTACAGGGCCTCATGGAACAGTGCAGGACCCCATGGAACCAAAGGTCAATTGTAACACTGCGGGGCCTCATGGAATCCTGGAGGCCATGATGACACTTGGAGGCCTGATTGAAATAAGGGGCTCTGCAGGGCCTCATGGAACCAAGGAGACTCTTCTGACATTGTGAGTCCCCATGGAATCAAGCATCCATTGTGGCACTGCAGCACCAAGGAGACCCCTGTGACACTGCAAGGCCTCATGGAAGCCAGAGACCATTGTGACACTGTGGAGGCCCATGGAAACAAGAAGCCAGTGTGACACATCTTGGCCTGATGAAACCAAGGATCCAATATGACACCACCACTGTGACACTGCAGGGCCCCATGGATCCAAGGGAACAGGGAACTGCTCTGGTTGGCTTGGCGTGACTGGTGCAACTGCCCTTGGCATGTCGAGGGTCTCTTCTCATGTACCCCTGAAACCCTGGGGCTCTGGGCTTTCCTTCAAATGGAAAAGAAAAGAACTGCCCTTCTCATTCAAGCATCCATAGCCAAAATGGGATTCCCTCTCCAAAATTCCCAATATCGTGGGATTGCTCCCAGTCAAAAGCTGCCATTGCCAACGAGTCTGACTGACCTTGTCTTCCTGAGAGCTGGGTCTGACCTGCCTTCAACACTGGGGCGCTTTCCTTCCTATGGAAAAGAATCGTCCCTCCTGCACAGGCACCGATTCCAAAATTAGTATTTCTCCTCCAGAATTCCCTATATGCCCGGGTTTCTCCCAGAAAAAAAGCTGCCAGGACAGACAGCTTTTGCTGTCCTTGGCCTCTGGTGGTTGCTTTTATTCTGCCCTGAAACACTGGGGTTCCACCCTTTACTTCTTATGGAAAAGAAACATCGTTCTTCTTCAGGCGCCCATGGCTGAAATTTGGATTCCACCTCCAAAAGTCCTATATCCAATGATTGCTCCAACACAAAAGCTGCCCTTACAGACAGGTCTGGCTGGTCTTGCCCTCCTGAGGGCTGGCTCTCACCTGCCTTCCAAAAGCAGGTGCTCTGTGCTTTCCTTTCTGTGGATAAGAAATGGCCAAAAATAGGATTTCACATTCAAAATTTCATATATCTAAGAGTTGCTCCCAAACTTGCCAGGACAGACATACAGGCCTGACCTTGGCCTCTGGTACTTGTAGTTCATCAGCCCCTGAACCACTGGGGCTCCGTGGTTTCCTTCCTGTTGAGACCCTGGTGACACTGTGGAGCCCATGAGGACCATTGTGAAATTGTGGGGCCTTCTGAAATGAAGAGATCCTTGTGACACTGTGGACCTTCGTGGCACCAAGGCCATCACTGAGGCTCTGCTGGGCTGCATGGTCCCAAGGGCCCAGTGTGAAGCAGCAGGGCTTTGTGGAACCAAGAGGCCATTGCTGCATTTCAGGGCCTCGTGGAACCAAAGGGGCATTGTGATCCTGCAGGGCACCGTGGATCCATGGAGAGCATTGTGGAATTGCAAGGCCCATGGAATCATGGAGACCATTGTGACACTGTGGGGCCCCAGGGAACCAAAGGGCCACTGTGACCTTGCAGTGCCTCATGGAAGCACGAGGCCATTGTGACACTGCAGAAGGAAGGAGAACATTGTGACACTCATGAAACTAAGGGGAGATGGAACAGGTCTGGCTGGTTTGGCCTCCCAGGGGCCACCTGACAGGTCCAGCTGATCTTGAAATGCTGGGGGCTGATTCTCATCAGTTCTTGAAGAACTGGGGCTCTGTGCTTTCCTTCCTATGGAAAAGAACCATCTCTCTTTCCAGGTGCCCAAGGCCAAAACTGATAATCCCCCTAAAATATTCCCTATCTGCAAGGGTTCCCCAGGCAGAAGCTGCCAGGAAAGAGAGCTCTGGTTGGCCTTGGCCTCTGGTGGTCACCTCTAATCTCAAGGAAGCCCCGAGGAAAGAATTTGAACCTGTTTGACTACTGGAACATCAATAAATGTCTCTCCTCCTCTGAAAAATTCAGATGATCTTCTGATCATATGTGTCTTTTTTTTCTCATTGTGTATTTTGCATGAAACATTATTTTCAGCTAAATCATATTATTCTTCTCACTCTACCTAACACTCTGCAGCATTATCTGACACAAAACACCTTCTCTATGTATGGATTCAGTTCATCTGCATAAGCAGATACAAGAAAGAATCCAGCAGGAATGATTTGTGTCTGCTCCCATCTGTCCCATCTCCTCTGGAGCTGGAGGTGCAGCCCCAGCACTTGGCAGGGCTCAAGGGCTCATAAGCTCAGCTCCCACCCAGAGAACTTGCAGACCCTGGGGTGCCCCTTCCAGCCTCACTGCCCAGAGCCTTTCTGCAGCCTTCCCCCTAGAGCTGCTGCTTCCCTGCAGCCCTGGCCATGGCCAGCAGCAGAACCTGGTGTGTCCTGAGCAGCAGAGCCAGCTCAGGGCCCTGTGGGGATCAGGGGCTGGGGCAGCAGGACAAGCCAGCCCAGCCAGCCAGGACACGCTCAGGTGTGGAAAAGGATGTCCAGGGAGAAGGGCAAGGGAGCATTTCTGGGCCTGCAGGGAGGAATCCAGGGGAAGCTGCAGCTCTGGCCAGGCCCCTCTGTCCCTTGCCCATGGATGCTGTGCTGGCCTGGGCAGAGGGGCTGGCACTGAGTGGGCAGAGGCAGCCTGTGCTGAGCATCTCCTGGAGGAATTCAGAAATCTGACCTGAACATGTGTTCATGTGTTCATGAAAGCCAGAGCTCAGCTGGAGCTGATGGGGGCTGCAGGCAACATCCAGAGCAAAGTTAATTCAGTCGCTGTGCTTGCAGCAAATGGCTGCAAAAGGAACATGACAACCTGCTGCTGCTGAATGAGGGCAGGGAGGGGCAAATCAAGGGTCACAGAATGGCTTGGGTTGGAATCCTAAAGATCATCCAGTTCAAATCTCCTGCCATGGATGGGCACACCTTCCACTGGACCAGATTGCTCCATCCAACCAGACCTTGAACCCCTCCAGAGGTGGGGACTCTGCAGCCTCTCTGGGTAACCTGTGACAGGGCCTCACCACCCTCACTGGCAAGAATTTCTCCCCAATATCCCATCTAAACCTGCCTTCCTTCACCTCATGGCCATTCCCCCTTGTCCTGCCCCTCCAGGCCTTTGTCCAAAGTCCCTCTCCAGCTCTCACAAAGTCCCTTTAGGTGCTGGAATGGGCTCCAATGTCTCCCTGGAGCGTTCTCGTGCCCAGGCTGAACAGCTCTAGCTCGCTCAGCCTGGCTCCAGAGCAGAGGAGTTCCAGCCCTGCAAATTTCCATTGTGACACTGCAGGACTTCATGTAACCAAGGCTCCATTGTCACTCTGTGGAACCGAGGAGACCCTTGTGACACAGGAGTGTCCTATGGGAACAAGGGGCCATTGTGACACTTCGGGGCCTCATGGAACCAAGGAGAGCATTGTGGCACTGCAAGGGCTCATGGAAACAAGGAACTGTTATGACACAGGTGAGGCAAATGGAACCAAGTGGCCCATTGTGACATGGCAGGGCCTCGAGGAACCCAGAGGCCATTGTGACACTTCAGGGTCTCAGGAAAGCAAGGGGGGATCATTGTGGCACTTTGGGGTCTTGTATAACCAAGGGCCAGTGTGGCACTGCAGGGTCTCATGGAACCAAGGGCCATTTCAAAACTGCAGAGCCAAGAAGAGCATTGGGACCCTGTGGGGCCTGACTGAACTGATGAGAATATCGTGTCACAGTAAGACCTTATGGAAACAAGGATCCATTGTGACACTTTGGTGTCTCAGGGAACCAGCAGTCCAGTTATGACACTGCAGAGTCAAGGAGACCTTTATGACACTACAGGGTCTCATGGAACCAAAGGGGCATTGTAACACTGCAGGGCCCCATGGAATTGAGGGGCCGTTGTGACACTGCTACCTGAAACTGGAAAAAAAATAAAATAAACTGCTTAACACCAGTGAGTAGTAAGAAGCAGCATTCTTTATTCAGCCAGATGCAGAAGGGGGAATAGCTCCTCCCAAAGCTGTGCATGCTGAGTACAGGAAGTTCCTGTTTACAGTTTGTATTTTACATACATATTCAGTGACTGTCACAGAGTAAACATACACATGATAATCCTTTCCCTGAAATCATTAACATATTTTTCCTCCCCTTCACAGATGTGTTCTTGTATCCTGGGGGTGTCTTTGGTGGTGCCTGGTAGTTGGTGAGGCCAGAGTCACATCTGACTGCCCAGTGAATGGTTAAAAGTTGGCACAACTGGAGCTGGTCACTTTGCAATTCTTCTTCTTGTACAATGGACATTGTGCAGTTCCACGGGCCAGTGGATTTTGAAGAACAAGCATTGTGGGATTGTGGGCACTCACCAGGGGGAGATGGTTTTTCATGTGGTAACATCTTGCCCTTTTAGGCTTGTGATGGTTGTTTTCTCTTCAAGCCTTCCTAAGCCTCACATCAGTGTCTGCTAGAATTAAATCTCCCTCCCCATCCCACAGCAGCCCTGCCTTTCCCTCCTGCAGCCATGGTCTCCAGCACAGCCATGGAGGCTGTTTGGCTCTGGACTGTTCCTGCAGCCCCCAAGGGCAGCTGAGCTCTGCCTTTGGCACAGTCAGGCCTGGCCAGCGCAGGCCATGCTTAGCAATTCCCTGTCTGTGCCGGGCCTTGCTGTCGGCCCCGGCAGCGGCTGCGTGGCCCCTTTATGGCCCTGTGCTGGCCTAGCCATGGTGGCCCAGCCCCTGTGCAGGCCCAGCCCAGGCCAGGAGCATTGCGGCTGGGAATGGCCCCTGTGCCGTGGTGCCCACAGCAGCCTTGGGGCTCTGTGCCCCATGGCCTCCCTGTTGGGCAGCCTCTGCCAGCTCCTGCAGAGCCCGTGGCACCTGTGGGGCTGCACAGACAGCCCTGCCCCGGGCTCTGCCGGCCTCTGGGCCAGCAGAGAGGCAGCCAGTGCTGGCCATGGCTGGGAACAGGCCCTAAACCCTGCAGGAGGATGGAGCTGGGCCACAGCCAAACTCAGCCCAGGCCAAAGCTGGCCTCGGCAGCCAGGGCTGCCAAGGGCTGGGCACAGAGGCTGGCAGTGACAAATGTCCTGGGCCCCCTGCGTGCTCAGTCCATGCCACCAAGGGCACATAGCAGCCTCCTCTCTGGGCCACTTGCCTGTTTGCAATGCCTTGCACAGGCGCTGGCCCTGCCCCACAAGGCCTGGTCTGAGTCCTGCCCCTGCACGTTCAGCCAGGATGAGATGGACACTGATGGTTTCTGGGCCAGGCTCTCTGAGCCCAGCCCAGCTCCCTGCAAGCTCTGTCAGCTGCCCTGAGCTCTGGGCAGCACCAAGGGCCTCTCCCCAGCCCAGCCCAGCCAGCTCTGGCCCCACAGCTCTGCTCAGGCCAGGCTGCTCTGGCCACTGCCCCACGGCCTCAGCCCCTGGCAAGGGCACAGCAGTAGCTGCAGCTGCCACAGGACTCAGCCCCAGCATGGGGGAAGGTGCCTGGCCAAGGGAAAGGAGGCTCCCTGGGTGCCCTGCTGTCCTCTGCAGGAGATGCTGAGAGCTCTGCAGCCCCTGCTGCCATCCCATCTGCCCAGGGTAGCACAAAAGCCCCGGCCTTGGGGCGCTCAAGAGCTGCTCCTGCTCCAGGCCCAGGGCCCATCCCAAAGCTGGGGCAGCCACAAAGCTCTGCCCATTTCTGTTCATTCCTGCTGTGATAAGAACAGTATAAAATTTTTTACAAAATGGTTTTCTTACACAATTTCTCTGGGTCACACAAGTAGGAGGGATGATTAAATTGAAGGAGGTGGATAAGAGCATTTCTTTTATTATAACAGAATCAGAAAAAAAATTATAATATACTTAAGGGCAGACTTGGCCTCTCATGATATGCACTGAGAGCTGCTGACAGAAGAAAGCAGGCCTTCTGTGGCTTGTTCTGGTGGGTTACCTCTGCTGGAGTCCATGTGACTACCAAGCTGCTCTAGCACTCCCCTCCTTGGCTGCACAAAGGAAAGAAAGTGTTATGGGAGACAAATTGTGGACTGAGAAAAGGCAGTTTTCTATAGCAAAAGGGGAAGTTTTTACAGGCAGCAGCAATGAGGAAAAACCCCAATAATTTTAATCTCTTCTTCTGTCAGCAAGTGATGTTCAGCCACTTCCTAGGAAGCAGAACTTCAGCAGTTGGGGTGGTTTATCAAGAAGACAAACACTGTAAATAGGAAATGCCCCCTATTCTTCCTCCTTCCTTAGCTTTTATACCAGAACTGGGGCCATACAGTCTGGAATATCCCTTTGGTTAATTTGGGTCTCTGGCCTGCTGTCCCTTCCCAGGACCTGACCCACTTGCAGCCCCTTGACAGAGGGAGAATGCTGAGAGACAGCAGGAGCCAAAGCAGGGGTGTGTTTCCAGCTCCTTTGTGGCTCCCAATGCAAAGCACTGTGAGGGCTCGTATAGGACATTTAAAAGGCTGAAAAGCATCCAGTCACAGCTTTCCTGAGAGATACCTTGAGCTGCTGGTTCCTCAGGCTGTAGATGAGGGGGTTTAGGGCTGGAGGCACCATTGAGTACAGAACGGACACTGCCAGATCCAGGGATGGGGAGGAGATGGAGGGGGGCTTCAGGTGAGCAAATGTGTCAGTGCTGAGGAACAGGGAGACCACGGCCAGGTGAGGGAGGCAGGTGGAAAAGGCTTTGTGCCGTCCCTGCTCAGAGGGGATCCTCAGCACAGCCCTGAAGATCTGCACATAGGAAAAAACAGTGAACACAAAACAACCAAAACCTAAACAGAAAGTGACCACAAGAAGCCCAACTTCCCTTAAGCTGGAGTGTGAGCAGGAGAGCTTGAGGATCTGGGGAACTTCACAGAAGAACTGGCCCAGGACATTGCCATGGCACAGGGGCAGGGAAAATGTATTGGCTGTGTGCAGCAGAGCATTGAGAAAGGCACTGGCCCAGGCAGCTGCTGCCATGTGGGCACAAGCTCTGCTGCCCAGGAGGGTCCCGTAGTGCAGGGGTTTGCAGATGGACACGTAGCGGTCGTAGCACATGATGGTGAGAAATGCAAATTCTGATGCAATGAAAAAGGCAAAGAAAAATACCTGTGCAGCACATCCTGAGTATGAGATGTCCCTGGTGTGCCAGAGGGAATTGTGCATGGCTTTGGGGACAGTGGTGCAGATCATGCCCAGGTCGCTGAGGGCCAGGTTGAGCAGGAAGAAGAACATGGGCGTATGCAGGTGGTGGTCGCAGGCTACGGCGCTGATGATGAGGCTGTTGCCCAGGAGGGCAGCCAGGGAGATGCCCAGCAGGAGGCAGAAGTGCAGGAGCTGCAGCTGCCGCGTGTCTGCCAATGCCAGCAGGAGGAAGTGCCTGATGGAGCTGCTGTTGGACATTTCTTCACTCTGGACATGGTGCACTGTTGAAAGAAGACATGATAAGCTGGGAAAGAATTAATTGTGTTATACTTATCTTTTTATTATAAATCCCCTCAAAATTACTTCCTTTTTTGGGGGAACTTTGTGGAACATTTTTATCTCTGAGCCCAGGTTTAGGCTGCTGCCTCATCTTCAGCATTGCTCTCTGCCAGAGCACCGGGGAGACCAGAGGGAAAACAGAGCTCCCTGTGCCCCAGTGAAATCAGACCTACGCATCCCACACAGGTGCCTTTTGCTCATTTCACCTCTCTCTATTTCAGGGTGATTGCACTTATAACTTGATTGAACAATAATGTGGAATTTTAAAACACTCCAGTTAAAAAAAAATTTTCTCCAAATCCTTCTCTCTTTCCCTGTGCACCTGAACAGGAAAGGATACCAAGGGTTGCTCTGGCTCTCTGCTGCCCCGAGTTGTGCCTACTGGGAGCTGTTTCTCTCTATCCAAGCCCTGTCCCTGCCAGTGCTGCCAGAGCCCAGCCCTGCCCTGGGGCTCAGGTATACCCTGCAGACCCCTCCCAGCACAGGGCACTACCCAGGGGCATCTCCCTGGCAGGACGGCCTTAAAGGCAGGCCAGACAAACAGAGATGCTGCAAACCAAGGTGCTGCTGTCTGTAGGGAGAGGAGGCTGAGGAGGCACTTACTGAGGGAGATCTTAGGCTCATCTGCTGATCCCCATGATGACAATGCAGGAGTCTCAGTGACACAGCCAAAGCTGACAGCCCCTTTCCCTTCCCTTTAGGAGAAAGCTGAGAGCAGCCCTGGCCATGCAGCACCATCTCCAGAGCAGGAGGAATCTGCCCTGATGGGGGTGGCTCCTTCCATCCCCAACTTCTCCCCTGCAGCAGCCGTGGGGAGCTGCCAGGCAGGCTGAGAGCTGCCCCTGGCAGGTGGCACATGCCCTGGGCTGGCCAAGAGCCCTGAGGGCTGCAGGAGCTGCTCTGCAGCACAGCCCTGGCTGCAGCCCCAGCTCCAGCCCCTGCAGCCATCCCTGGCAGCAGGAGCCGTCCTGCCCTGTCCCTCTGACGGTGCCCAGGGCAGCCCTGCTCTGCAGCACATCCTCCTCCTGCTCCTGTGCCCCAGAGAAACTGGGAGAGTCCTCCTGACACATCCCCCAGGCTGTGGGGTGTGCTGGCTTCAGGAGATCCCTCCAGGAGCACAGGGGACATTGCCCTGCACCCACACACTCACCATGCACAGGGCTGTGAAGATCTTTCCCCAAGTGAAGTCTCAGCTCAACGTCTTCCCAATCCTGATTGCCTTCAGCCTGTCTCTGCCTGGCTCCCGTCACCTCAGTGTGGCAGAGCCTTCAGCCCTGCTGGGCTGGGAGAGGAGCTGGTGCTGGGAAGAGCTGTTCCTTTAAAGCTCAGCAGCACAGACACAGCAGAATGACTTTAATGAGCCTCTTGGGAATTTGTGTTGTTTACATCAGATGCAGTCCCTGAGAGAGTGTTCAAAAAACTTCTCAAGAACTCAAAGTTAAATTGAAACTCCAAAGTTTCTAAAAGTTTAATAAATCTCTCTGAGAATGTGTCCCCAGGTTCCAGTTAGAGCAGAACTTTGGAGGCAGTGATGACAGCTGGGGACAAACAAGGCCAAGGTGTCTCTGGTGCTGAGCAAAGCTGGATGTGTTTGAGGAATGCAAAGGGCCAAGGCCTGAGCCCCAGCCCCTGGCCAGGCAGATGCTGTCCCTCGCTCCTTGCTCAGGGCTCTTGCCGGGATGGGCACTGGCATGTGGGGATGTGCAATGGCAAGGGCAGAAGCATGGGACGGCCCCTGCCAGGCTGCTGAGCAGGGGCAAGGAGGCAATGAGGCCCCAGGCCTGCAAGGGTCACTTGTCTCCTGCTCCTGCCTCAGTGCTTTCCTTTTTATGGAAAAGAATCCTCTCTCCTTCCCAGGCACCCATTGTGGGAAAACAGGGCTCCCATACTACTAACCAGTATGATTAAGCAGAAGCCATTTATTGTTTACATTATGCACCTATTTATACATTCTAACCCTACTGCATACACTGATCACGCTCTTCTTCATTGGAGCCTCTCTCTTGTCCTTGTGTTCTGCACTCGCTTCTCAGACTATGTGACTGGTTACAGTTCAGGTGGTTCACAGCCCTCTGTTTTCGAGTTCTTATGGTCTTGGTATTCTGTTTCTCAGTCTTTTCTTTCTTCATTTAGCACAGTTTATGTCTTAGTAACCTTGATGAATTCCAGCGGGCTCTGATAAGAATGACTACAAGCGGTATGGCTGGTGCACAGTGTGGCCCAAGTTGTTCAGATGCATTGCTACAATTCCCCCTTCTTCTTCTTCTTGCGCCAGCCAAACCCTTTTTACAGTATTTTCTACCAAGTGGGTCACCAATTTCACTATGCGTGGAATAATACAAAGCAATTTAATAATAACTACTAGTAATGACAAAGCTCCCTTTAAGGTATCTTTCAATCATCCAGTTATTCCCCATCCCTCAAACCATTCCTCCAAGTCCCAATCATTCAGAGTCAATTTCTTCATATTGTCTTCTAGTTGTTTGAGTTTCCTGTGAATGGAAGAGAGTAGGTTCATAAAACACATTCCTTCAAAATTCTCACACCTGTGCCCATGTGCTAACAGCAAAAAATCTACAGCAGCTCTATTTTGCAGTGTGCCATGTCTAATATTATCTAAATCAGTGAGCATTTGATTTAAAATAGCTGAACTTGTGTTCAGTATGGGAATCCACAAAATCAGAGGGTTTTGGGGAAGCTGCAAAAGGCGGGCCTCAGAGACAGCAGAACTGTGATTAGAGCTAAGCAGCAGCCATGAGATAGGTCATCAGTAAAATTAATTAAAAAGTAGAAAAGCAAGGAGAAATAGAACAATGGTCTGTGTCTTAATGCTTGTCTAGAATAACTCCTTAAGATACAGAAAAGTTTTTCTGGCAAGATATTAGGAAGTTTGAAGCTTAATAATGGAGCTCTGTGCATTGGGTTTTAAAGCTTACAAGCAGGTATTGTATTCAAAATAGGCAAGCATTGTTTTAACCAAAGGTACTTGTGCTTATAGTGGTTGGATAGAACTGCTGTCAATATGCTTTTGCTTTGTGGGATTGGTTAAAAAACTTATAAATTAAGTTGTACTATTAAGTTCTTGATCTGCTGCTTGGGATGTGAGCTGCTGGCATCTTCGCATTGTCACAACCATGTAATGAGACTGACGCTGAAAAATAAAACAGCTCAAGGCACGTTCCACAGCAGTGCCTTTCCCGTTTGTGATTTGTACATAGCCCCTGGCTCTCTCTATACAAGAGAGACTGTGCAAAGTACTTTACGTTATTTGAATTTCATTAATTCTAATGTCATATACCTTTCACGAATTGCTCTCAAAAAGAACCAAAACCCCCTGTCTGAAGGCACTTTCATAACAACATGTACACACACCTCAAAGAAAGACCTCCAGTACTTGACCAGAATCATGAATCTAAAATTGTTGAACGGCCATACCCTCTCATTATGTGGGTGACAGAATATGCTTGTGTTTCTACAGATACAGGACCCCGGTGGATTCCCAGAAGATTTATCAGTCCCTACATAGACCACAGATCTGAAGACGACCCCTCGAATGAACACAAAGTCAGCTCCCTCTCCCACCATGCCACAGAAGCAGCTTTCTCTTGGAGATGAAGAAAAAAGAAATTCACATATCCAAACATTGTGTCAAGGACACTCATCACACGTAGATATATCCCACTGATAACATCCATGTCAACCTCAAATGCAGACACACCCCTCCCTTTTCCATCCCTCTACCAGTGACCCTTTATCCCTACCCCTCCCTCTTTCCCCTCTTGAAACTACTCCTTTTTCCCATCCTCAAACTTCCTTTAAAAAAGAGAAGGGAGTGATTGGGAGGAGTTGGTAAGAGCTATAGGGAGAACTTAAGAATATTTAAGGATGTCTTAAAATAAGTCAACTAATGTGTGGTTTTACCATCCACAAGTGAAAACTACCCAGTGGGAAAGAAGTATGATTCTTTCTGCGTTACCCTCCAGGGCACCCCACAGCAGTACCAGTGCCACCGTTGCCATCGTCTTTATCAGCGCCCTCATCTGTATCCAAGTGACCACCAGCTGGATCATCCCTCAGCCAAATCAAAACATCTGGGTCACTTTGGTGAAGTCATTAAAGCCAGACAATCTTTGCATGGCCATGGAAGGCGTAGACAATACGCTCTTAACATTCTAGGTGGGAGTCCCCCTGTCACCAAATGACTGCCTGTACGTAGGTAAGAAACCCAACCCCATGGACACTTGGGACAAATGGACAAAGATCCTCCCACACCATGTCTCCACAGGACTTGCTTTTCAAGGCCCAGGATGGTGTTTCGGGCCATAGCATGAGACACAGGGTAGGTTTCCAACCATCCAGTGGTGGTTTCCACCATGGTCAGCATGTAGTGCTTGCCCTGGCATGTCTGGGGCAGTGTGATGGAGTCAATCTGCCAGGCCTCCCCATACTTGTACTTGGATCACTGCCCACCATACCAGAGGGGCTTCACTCGCTTGGCCTGCTTGATGGAAGCACACGTCTCACAGTCATGGATAACCTGAGAAATACTGTCCATGGTTAGACCCACCCCTCGGTCTCATACCCATTTATAGGTGGCATCTCTGCCCTGATGGCCTGAGGCATCATGGGCCCATCGAGCTAGGAACAACTCTCCCTTATGTTGCCAATCTAAGTCTATCTTTGACACCCCTAGCTTTGCAGCCTGACCTACCTGCTCATAGTTTCAGTGTTCCGCATTAGCCTGACTCTTGGGGACATGGGCATCAACATGGTGGATATTCACAGCTAGAGTTTCTACCCAAGAGGCAATGTCTTTCCACTCACCAGCAGCCCAGATTGGTTTTCCTCTATGCTGCCAGTTAGCCTCTTTCCACCTTTCCTGCCAACCTGACAGAGCATTTGCAACCATCCACAAATCAGTGTAAAGGTAGAGCTTTGGCCACTTCTCTCTTTCAGCAATGTCCAGGGACAGCTGAACGGCCTTGAGTTCCTCAGGTTGACTTGATCCACCTTCTCCTTCAGTAGCTTGTGCAACCTGTCATTTGGGGTTCCATATGGCTGCTTTCCACCTCCAGTTCATCCCTACGATGCGACAGGAACCATCAGTGAAAAGAGCAAGGTGTGCTTTCTCTGCTGATAGCTAATTGTATGGTGGAGCTTCTTTAGCCTTGTCACTTACTCCTGATTCTCTTCATCAGTGAGACCAAAGTTCTCACCTTCCATCCAGTTTGTAATTATCTCCAAAATTCCAGGGTGATTCAGCTTTCCAATATGGGTGCGCTGTGTGATCAGAGCAATCCATTTCCTCCATGTGAGGTCAGTGGCATGGTGGGTGGTGGGAACCTTTCCTTTAAACATCCACCCCAACACCAGTAGTTGCGGTGCCAGAAGGAGTTGTGCTTCTGTGCACATCACCTCTGAGGCCCCTTGGACTACTTCATAGGCAGCCAAGACTTCCTTCTCTGTGGGAGTGTAGTTGGCTTCGGATCCTCTGTAGAATCCCAGTAGTTGGCCTTGAGCATCCCCAGGCACCTTCTGCCAAAGGCTCCAGGACAGACCATGGCTCCCGGCTGCAGAGTAGAGCACGTTCTTCACCTCTGGTCCTGTCCTGACTGGGCCAAGGGCTTCTACATGAGCGATCTCCTGCTTGATTTGGGCCAAGGCTTGTTGCTGCTCAGGGCCCCAGTGGAAACTGTTCTTCTTGCAGGTGACCAGGTGGAGAGGGCTCACAATCTGGCTGTGCTTGGGAATGTGCATTCTCCAAAAACATATGGCATGCAGGAAAACTTGTGTTTCCTTCTTGTTTTTTGGTGGAGACTTTGCGGTGTTCCTGTTGATGACCTCAGTGGGAATATGATGCTATCTGTCTTGCCACTTTACACCCAGGAACTGGATCTTTCAGGAAAGTCCTTTGATTTTTCTCTTCTTGATGGTGAAGCTGGTTTCCAGTAAAATCTGGATGATTTTCTCTCCTTTCTCAAACACTTCCATTGCTGTGTTCCCTCACACAATGATGTCCTCAATGCACTGCAGGTGTTCCGGAGCTTCACCCTTTTCCAGTGCAGCCTGGATCAGTCCATGGTAGATGGTGGGGCTGTGCTTCCACCCCTGGGGCAGTCGGTTCCAGGTGGACTCCACGCCCCTCCAGGTGAAAGCAAACTGAGGCCTGCATTCTGCTGCCAATGGAATGGAGAAAAATGCATTGGCAATGTCAATAGTGGCAAAGCACTTTGCTGCCTTGGACTCCAGCTCGTACTGGAGTTCCAGTATGTCCAGCACAGCAGTGCTCAGCAGTGGAGTCACTTCATTCAATGCACGATAGTCCACAGTCAATCTCCAATCTCTGTCAGAATTGTGCACAGGCCAGATGGGGCTGTTGAAGGGTGAGTGGGTTTTGCTGACAATCCCTTGGCTTTCCAGCTCACAGATCATTCTGTGGATGGGGATCATGGCATCTCAATTTGTTCAATACTGCTGGCGGTGCACAGTCAGGGTGGCAATTGGCACTCGTTGCTCTTCCACCCTCAGGAGTCCTACTGCAGATGGGCTTTCTGATAGTCCAGGCAAGGTGTTCAACTGCTTTATGTTCTCTGCCTCTACAGCAGCTATTCCAAACGCCCACCTGAGTCCCTTTGGGTCTTTGTAAAGCTGTTCCAGAGGAAGTCTATGCCCAGAATCCACGGGGCCTCTGGGCCAGTCACAATAGGATGTTTCTGTGACTCCTTCCCAGTCAGGTTCACCTGGGCTCCCAACAGGATCAATTGCTGTCATCCCCCTGTCACCCCAGGAACGGAAACAGGTTCTGCCCGACATGTCCCGATGGTATCAGGGTTCACTGCACACCAGTATCAACAAAGGCATTGTGTTTTTGTGGTTCTGATGTGCCAGGCCATTGGATCCACACCATCAGGAGGATCCAGTTTTCCCCATGCCTCTTCCTTCCTGGCTAGAGGCAGGGCCCCTCTAACCCTAGTTATCATTTCTTTCCTGGGCATACATACTAGAGGTACTTTCAAGGGAATCTGACAGATCACACCTGGTAGCTCGGTCATGGGAGGCTGAGCCTACCTTCATTTTGGTGGAACTCTTTGGTTTCCCTCCTTGAGCTGATGCACCCGTGCTGCTAGGACAGAAGTGGGTTTCTCACCCCACCTTCCCATGTCTCCCCCATGGTCACACAGGAAGAGCCACAGGTCTGCCCATGGGGTGTACCCTCTCTCTCTGGCTGGGGGATGTTCGGCTCTGACTTTGGGGCCTGTGACTCACACTGGTGCCATATGGGAACTGTTTCTCTTCACCTCCTCCTTCATCTCCCTCATCTCCTCTTTGAGGTCCTTGATCATACCAGAAACATGAGCCTGCATGGGGCCATTGATCACACTCTCACAATTTCTAAGCTTGTTGGTGACAGAACCCACTGTCTCTCGGTTGCCATCAGCATTAATCGTTGCAATGAAGGTGGTGTATTGGGATGGCCCCAGATTTGCCAGACTCCACAGCATTTGCCCTGTGCACTTGATCTTGTCTGGGTCATTATCATGCTGTCCATCCCTCCCAAAGAGTACCTCCAATACTGCCACTTCTCTCAGCTCTTGGATCCCTTCCTTGAGGGTCTTCCAGCACATTCTATGGTGGTGCTCCTGCATTCTCTCCCTGTGGACAAACGTCTCTTTGTCACTCATTAAAAGCCGCTCCCAGAGAGAAAGGTACCCTGATTCCATTACAAAAATCTGATTCCCACCTGACTCCTGGGTCAAGGACCCCAAATTCCTTGCCTCACCACCATCCAGTTGCACACCTGTACCCATAAGATCCCAGACCCAGAATAACCAGGTTGTATAAGCCTCACGTCCCCATCGTACAATGTCTTTGTGCAGATTACAGATACTTTTGTACATCAGGGACTCGGTGATGATCTCAACCATTGGCTCCCCTGTGGGTTATGGGGCCCTCCTTTCTCCTCCTTATCTGAGTGCTCTGATTTCATCTTAGACCTCCTTGTTTCCACAGGGGTGACTGCTGCTGGCTGTGACTGCCCTTGCAGTTCAGCTGGAACTTGGACGGTTGTAACATCTGTGGGTTCCACTGCTGCACCATCAGACTCTCCCTCTTTGGGGCAGGGGGAGGGTTTCTCACCAGCTGGGGAAATGTGCTCCTTCAGCATCTGGCCCATCTCCTTCACCAGAACCCCCACCCAGTCTGGGTGGTTCATTTCTGAGGTGGGCTGTGGGGCAGGGTCAGGCTCTGGGGCAGCAGCATCCCTGGTCTCTGGGGTTGGTGCCAGCGTGGTTATCCAGGTCAATTTTCCCTTATCTCTGAATGCTAAATAGAACAGGCCTATCAGCAACACCAACCACTGTATGATATCATTAGCATTTAGAGTGGATCTGAACCCTTTGAAAACTGGTGGGGCAGACCCAAAGAGCTGGGTGAAGTGTTGGGAGAAAAGTTCCCCAGTGTCATTTCCTCACAGCAAGTACCATTATTAAAGTAAGCTCACAAACACAGTGGTAGTGTGTGATAGCTCTGAATCCATGTGCCTGCCTTCCAGCAGAAGTTAAAGATCCATTAATTCCTCACCTTATTGTGATATATGTTATGGAATAATTCGTGCCTGTGTAAAATATATGTGAAATAAGTTGTGCTTGTACAAAAAAATTCTTAAAGATTTAAATTAACAAGCTGCAGCCGGGGACAAGATTGCTTCACAAATTGAGAAATCACAGATGGCAGTGGAGAGAAAAAACTAATTAGCAAACAAAAAGACGTGGCTCTGTGCAGGGATGGGCCCTTTCCCAGGACAGTCCAGAGACACCCAAGTGATGAATACTCAGTGAGTGTCTATGATCAAGATAGTCAGAGTCTTCAAGGGTGTGAATCCCAATGCCATATTCCTGTAACTCGACGATCAGCATTCATCACTTCCCAGAAACAGGTCTGTCCAGCCCAGCACAAAGAAAAGGAAACTACATAAATATGTGAAGTGACAAGAAGAACAGGAGAAACTCTGCCCCAGGTGGAAAAATCTGTATAAAACCAACCCGAAGGAGACAACATTTGTAAGCAGAGGGGATCCAAAGCGATAGAGTTTAGATCAGTGTTCACCTAGCGCCGATCCCAGGCTCAAAGCTGTCCCTTTGATTGTGGCTATCGGAGACTGAATCTTGGTTGCAAAATTAAAAAAAAAATATTATTGATTATTGATTGGCTTTATCATTTATTACTTATAACATTATTAAGCCATAAAACAAACTGGATTGCTGGGGAAGATGAAACAGGAAAGCCTTATAAATATGATTGCCTTTCAGAAGATTTTGAGGATATAGAAACTATAAGCAAGATTGAAATGAAAGCAAGCTTTGAGATACCTCAGTTACTGAACAATTGGAAAACAATGGTATGGCCAACTGAAGGTAATCCCCTTTTGATAAAACAATTCCCTCTGCTGGCAGACAGCTCCAAGGGTCAGAGCAGACCCCACTAGCTTGGCAGAAGGGGTCCAAAGAGGAGTTTTTAGGGTTTAAAATGTAACACAGTATGGTGGTGTAATGATTCTTATAGGCTGTATGCAAATGCTATAGGATTTGTATCTTGTACTAGATTGGTTAGTGAGAATTAGAATATTCAACACAGAAGATGATTTATTGTATTGTAACGAGAACCTCGCTCTCTCATCCTCTCTCTCTCTCTCTCTCATCTCTTTACCATGCTCTTGCCTTCTCTCTCTTTACCACTCTCTTTACTTCTCTCAGGCCTGCTCCAGCTGCATCTGGCAGCTCCGAGCAGGGCCCGGCACCCACACCCTTTGCAATAAACTGCAAATTCCACAGCCTGGCTTCAGACGACTCTCCAGATCCCTTGGAAGGTGAGATCACCTGGAGACCAGAGGACACCAGCTGGAGCTCCAGGCACAGCTGATGATTGGCACAGCTGAGTCTGTGGGAAGCTCCCATAGCTCCTGCCTTCTCCCTCCCTGTTGACAGCTCCCTCCCTCCAGCCCTCAGACCCTACCTGTGGTAGTTGGTGTTTTACAGGTGTTTCAACATAAAAGTTAGATTTCCTGTGTTAGTCAGTTATAATGGTTTTTCCCATGTACCCCAATGGTTTCTCCCATGTACCCCATTTTTTGCCCCCTAGTGGTTCAGTCCTAAATTGTTTACCACGAAGATTTCCCGCCACTTGTCTGCCCATCAGTGTGTCAGTCTCCCTGCTCCTCCCCTCATTCCCTTATAAGCCTTGTCAATCTCACTTGTACTACCCCTTACTCTTGTCAGTCTCTGTAGTCACTCCCCTTGTATTCTCGAATGTTCTGTGTCAGTTAGCTATGTCTCGATGGTTGATTGCTTTGTGAGGCTTCTTCCCTCCCCTGAATGATCCTTATTGGAGTTGCTAAGTGATGTGTTCATCCCCTAAGATCCCCTCATTGGGTGAGAGTTGTATCCACCCCTTGGACCATCCCTTCTTTAAAAATGCTAGTTAGACCCATTTTCTTTGTGACTTGCACCTGACCCCTTTAAGGAATAAAGCCTCCTTGGAAACTCAGACGAAGCCTCCTTGGAAACTCAGACAAAGCCTCCTTGGAAACTCAGACAAGTGATCCTTCCTTGTTTCCATGGCCTCTGATTTCTCGTGCGGTGCTCCTGCTGTGTCACCCACGCCGTAGCGATTACCGCCACCCTAGACGGTCTCGGCAGAGATCAGGGAGCGGCCACTCTCGTGTGTGCCCTCCGCCACCAAGGGTGTGCCAGCCAGAGAAACTCCATCCCGTGGCTGCAGAGCATTTCCACACTTGCCCATCCCCTTTCTTCCCTTCCAGCTCATCCCTTTGCTTTGTCTTCCATTAATAAACAGTTTGGCTTCTTCGTTTTCCTGCATGTCTGTGGAGCTGGAGCGATGCAAATCCGTGGCCCTGGGACACTCAGGCTCCTCCTGCTGTTCTCTTCCACGCCATGTTTTGTGCACAGACACAGAGGAACGAGGGCAGATGAGGCTGGAGAGGTCCCTGTGCTGAAGGTGCAGTTCCACAACACTGTGCAGTTACAGATGGAGCCCCTGAACATTGGAAGAGCCAAGCTGAGAATGGATGCTCTGAACCCAGCTGTGAGGGGTTCCATGGCAAGCATCCATGGAGGGCAAAGGAGCTTAAAATGCTGGAAGATTTCAACAACAGCGTCCTGAAAGCACAGCAGTGCTCCGTCCCTGCACAGGAAGAGGGCAGAACCAGAGACCATTCGGGTTTAACAGAGAGCTTTGGCTGTGCCTAAGAGCAAATGAAGCAGCAGCACGGTGCCCGAGACTCGGAGGCACGACCGTGCCGGTGCCCAGAGCGCTGTAAGGCAGTGCCGGGATCCCGGCTGTGGTTCTGGTCCCCACAAGCGAGGAATGGCAGCCCCAGGCTCAGACCCAGCCAGAAAGCCACCCAAGTGAGACCAAAGGGAGGGCACCCTTCCAGTTTCTCTTGGGCATGGCCACAAAACAGCCCCTGCTGCTTCTTCCTCTGCCTGTGTTTGGGCTGTGCTGGTGGCAGAGCCAGCCAGGTTGGGCTCTGCCTTCTAAAGCCTGTTGGGAGTGGGAATGAAAAGTGCTGTGTGCACAGCAGAGAGTCCTGGAAGGTGCTGGCAAGAGCGTCCTGTGGGGACAGGGCTCTGGGCTCTGGCTGGGAACAGCCTGGTTTTGCTGCTGTGAGTGCAGGCAGGAGTTGAGGCAGGTGAAGAGATAGTGGGCAGCTTGTGTTTGTAGAGGGCCCTGGGCTGCACCTCTGAACCTCCACCTGGAAACATAGTTGGGGGAATAGAAGCTACAGCTGGAGGGCCTGTCCTGGAAGGACCTGGAGTCATTCAGCCTTGCCAGCTTTTCTTAAGAGTGTGTTGGTGTTTCCCTGGAAAGCTGCACATTTGGGGAAATGCCTTTGGAGGAAAGGGGCTTGCTTCTCAAGGAAAGTGCTCCACAGGGAGCTCCCAGTGAGGTAGGTGCAAGTGTCCCCCTTTGGCTCTCTGTGCTCCTTTCAGTCCTTGAGGCCTGTTGAACTTGGCAGAGGGGCAGGGCAAGGGAAAAGGCTGTGAAGAGCAGGTTTGGCATCCGCCTGGACCTGCAGAGACCAACCCAAGCACCTGCAGTAGGGTGTGTTCCCCCCTTTGGACAGAGGTGTGAGCAGGAGCATCTCTGTCCAGCCACGAGCCCCAAAGCTCTCCTTGAGAGCTGTGAATTAAAAGGCCTTTACACACACACTTTTCACATTTTCACTGTCTGCTGTGCTTCAACTCTTGGCAATATGCATTTTCCTGCTGCTTGGTGGAAGCTGCTGTGGCCCAGGGCCAGCACAGAGCTGGGCTGTGTGGGCCAGGCAGTGTGGAGAGCCTTGGCTGATCTTGGTGTGTCCCTGGCCTCAGAAATGTCTTGGAAGGTTCACCTTCCGAGGCATCCTGCTCAGTGGCTCTCCCTGTGCATCTTGGAGAGAACAAGGTGGGCATTTCTGGCAGCTGGGCATCAGCAGGCCTTAAAATGGGGGCATGTTGTGGAGCGAGGCCAGCTGAGATACCCTGAGAGCAGCCCAGTGCTCCTTGCTCCCCTCTGCTGACATGTGAGTGTTTGTCTGGTTTTGGGATAGCCCTGGCTGTGTCAGGGGTGCTACGTGGACACGAGACAGCCGGTCCTGTCCCGCTGGGTCCCAGCAGTGCCTCGCAGCAGCCCTGCATCCACATCAGGATGCTGGCCAAGAGAGGTCATGGTAGCTGAGGCAGCTGATTTTAACCTTGTGCAGGTGCCTACAGCTCAAGGCCAAGGGTGTTCCCTCGTGGTATAGCACTCCTGAGGGCTCTCCCTCATTCAAAGAAATCAGCACACAAATGCATTGTCTGTCAAAAGCCCTTTTATTGACCTGGCGGGAGGGCCGGAGTCTGCACCCCACTAAAATGTTTTTCCACCACGTATAAATTTCAGTGGGTTAATGTAGGAATTGTATCAAAAATACCATCCATCTTTACACTGCTGAGGTGATTCGATAGACAGGGAGTTAGAAATACATTGTGTCAGATTCCTAGACTTGAAGCTGAAATCCAGGTGCTGGCCAGGAGTGGTCTCGATGCCCTAAAGCAGCACAAAGTCTTCCTCAGGGCTTTCCTGCACTGGGATGATTTCCTGCTTGGCCTTAGTTCTTCTGACAGACTATGTCTAAAGGTTTTTGTCAAGTCACTCTCATGTCAAGTTAGGCCAGCCAGGTTTTTCTTATGCTAACTGGTGCTAAGCACTTATGTCTGTCTGCACTAAGCACTTGTGTACTAATGTGAGTTGCTTGTGCTTAGTTATATCAAACAAAGGCCTTGTTCCATTGCCAAAGGTGCCTGAGGCCCCCTGCTCCTTGTGACACCAGTTGCTTTCCTATGGGATGTTCTACCTGCCCGGAGAGTAAAGAGGGAGCTGGAGAAAGAGCTGGCGAGGCTGTTCTGGATCCTTTACCAGCAGCCCTGGCTGAGTGGAGCAGTCCGAGCTGAGCGCAGAAGTGCCAATGGAACAGCCGTGCCCAGGAAGGCTCGGTGGGAAGGGTGATCCAGGAACCACAGGCCTGGCAACCTGAGCTGCCCCCAGGGAAGGCCTTGGAGCAGATCCTCCTGAGTGCCATCCCACGGCACATGCAGGGAACCAGGGCGTCTGCTGGAGGGGGGGAAAGCTCTGCGGAGAGACAGGGACAGCTGGGTGTCCTGGTGGGGTGTTGAGGGCTTCTGTGGGGGAGTTTGGGGAGGTTGGTGTTGGTGGGCTGTTGGAGGAGGAGTTGTCTGGAAGGTGAGAGGTCTAGGCTGGAATTTGAGTCAGTTTGAAGGCAGCATCCGTAGTTTGGCACAGCTTTGGTTACGGAGGGCAGAAAGAATATCTGTGGTTTTTCCTGTTCATGGTCCTGATTCTTCTAAAGGTCATAAGAGAGGAGAGCTGTACTTTACTGGCCACTTGGATGTCTGTACCAGGGGGAGGATTAGCCCCTTTGCCATCTACTCATTTGTTTGGGCTATTTTTCTAACACTGAGTGGACTTTCATTTCTTGAGAGCTTTTATTCCTTAAGAGAATTAGGATATTATCATCCCTTCACAGAAAACCATTTGCAAACCAAAGAATGGCCTTTTCTTGCCTCTGTGCAGTGTTATGTTCTGTAAAGTGACTCTCAGTGGATGACATTAAGGCAAATGAGTTGCTGCAATGAGATGGGAAGCAAAATTCCAACTCTTCACCTTCACCATCCCAATGAATTTGGGAAGTTTGCAACTTTTTGGAACTACGTGAGTTGACCAATGGGAAGTAAAAATTTCCTGAATTGAGGAGTATTAAATGACAGGTTCTTCTGTGCCTTCGCCACGAAGGTGTTTTTGTGCTGAAGGAAATGGCTTCAATGAGAAAATAATTTCAGCATGGAGTAAGAGCTTCTGACAGAAACCAAGCGTTGCCAGCAGTTGCTCCAGGTGCTGCTGCCAACAGCCCCTGCAGGAAGGAGCACAGCCCCCAATTCACGTGGGCTTTGGCTCCCTGTGGCACAGAAGCCCCCCGGGGGCACAGGTCTCTGTGGCAGGAGATGGGTACCAGCGCTGCCAGGGCTCGGGGGTGGCCGCTCTGCTTGGGCAGGGACTCTGCCACACCTGCTGACGTCAGCGCTCCCCAGGCCCCAAAGGGTCAGAGCAGCATTCTTGCCCTGGCCCACACGTTCCTTGCCTGTGTCACACCCGTGGGTTTAGGATGTTCACCAGCTGGGACGTGTCCCAAGGAGGCCGTGCCAGCTTCTGTGGAAGGTCCTGTGCCCTTCCCAGCGCAGCTGCGTCGGCAGTCCTGGGGCTCCTTCTGCTGCACTGAGCCCACAGAGCAGGGCAGCATTTGCTGATGGACTGAGCCATTCCTAAAGACCCTGTTGGGCTTTCTTAGACACTTGGGGTGAGAGATTCCTTCCAAGCTGGGCCATTTTGGGTTGGCTGAGGGCAGCCCCAGGGCAGGGCAGGGTGTGTGCAGGGGCCCTTTGTGACATGGTGCAGCATGGTCACCCTGGCATGGAATGGGTGTCCAAGGGCCCTTTGTGACACGTGGTGACATAGGAGCTGGTGGTGACAAGACCACGCCACAGCGTTTGGATCACGCGACGGGGCAGAACGGGACAGAGCGGTGCCATGAGGAGCCCCCGCACAGCGTACTCGTTCCTGTCTGACCCAGAGCCTTTCCGAGGCATTATTCCTGCAGCTGACCTCGAGGACAGACCACAGGACTTGGTGCCCCAGAGGCATCTCCCATCCCTGCCACCGGTGCCCTCGAGGCCAGACCACAATCCTTGACAGAAGTCTCCTGTCCTTGTAGCAGGAGCCCTCAAGACCACAGTGCAGGACTTTCTGTCCTGTAGCCTTTCCAAGGCTTCTGTCTTGAAGGTGCCTTCCAGACAGGACTGCAGGACTTGCTAACTTGGAGCTTTTCCGAGGCATCTCTCCTGCAAGTAGCCACAAATCCAGTCAGTGACATGGAGCAAAGACCCCCAAGAGTGCCCAAGCTGGCCTGGCTGGAAGAGGAGGAAGAAGGCCCTGGAGTTGCCCCAGCACATCAAACCAAAGAGGTGGTGCCACTTGAGCTGCCGCAGGAGGGTGAGTGCCAGAGCTGGGCAACAGGGTTGGTGCCTGCAGCCAACTTGGCACCTTTGCATCCCATCCCATCGCATCCCATTGCATCCTATACCATCCCATCCCATCCCATTCCCTGGGGACATTCCCATGGACAGGACAGAAGAGGGGCCAGGCAGACACCCTGCAGCAGCCGTGCTCCATCCTCTGAGCCATCCCAGGGCTGTCCCTGCCTGGGGGGCGCAGGGCTGGGCTGTGTTCTCCAGCCTCTCCCGCAGCCCTCAGCTCTGGCTGCGCTCACTCTTTGCCAGGTGCAGCCCTGCAGCGCACACAAGAGCAGGACCCCGCCCGCGGCCTCTTCCGCAGAACAGCCCAGGTACCCGCAGCCATTCCCACCTGGGCTGGGCCTGCTGGCACCGTGCTTGGAGCATTCCCTGCAACATCCCTGGCTTCTTGCCCTTCTCCTACAGCTGGTTTGCCAATTCATGAGGAGAATTCGGGAGGAAGAGGCCAGCCCCATGGGCACTGGGCTCAGAGCATATTCGCACATCTTCAAAACCAAGACCAGTGCTGCCCTGCTGGATATGCTCGTAGAGGAGGGCTTTACCAATCCAAAGCAAATAAGCCACCTGTGGCCAGGGTTTGATCCTCCCAGGAATTGCTTGACCACACCTGCTGGTTACTGGAAGCCTTTGAGGCCATGGCAGTGTGGTGGGAAGGGAAGCATTTCGCTGGGGACATTCCTCCCTCTGGCAGCTTTCCAAGTCTCCCCGTGCCTTCTCCAGGTTCCTGCCCTGGTCAGGTACATCCACCAGTGGCTCCTGGCCAATCAGTTTGCTGAGCACAGGCTGAACAGGACCCTGCTGGATCTCACGGAAGCACAGCCCGCTGACGTGGTCATGACGCTCCTGTGTGTGGCCCCATCCTGTGACAGGTACGGGGCCAACCTGCCCAGAGGGCTCAGGGCTCACCAGCCCATCAGCCTGTACAGCCTGGCCCAGGTGTCTGACCAACAGAGAGTTCCAGGGCCCTCTGGCTGCTCCATTCGCCAGCCCTAGCACGTCAGCCCCCGAGCCTGCTGCCGTGCTCCCTCGCTGCCCCTCAGGGGCCTGTCCTCACAGAGCTGGGCTGCCTGGGTGCTGCTGGTGAGTGGCAATGGGCAGAGGCAGAGCTGGCAGCCAGCTCAGGTCCCCACTGATCTGCAGGGCACGGTGCTATGTCTGAGACCCCCCTGAGACAGAGCTCTAACCCCACAAAGCTGCTTTGACCATGTGGAAGAGCATCATGTGCTCGCCCAGGACTGCAGAGCCGGCGCTGCTCATACTCCTGGATGTTCTGGGGAGCTGGCCAGAGCACAGCACGTGCACCTCCGATGGGGACAAAACGGGTGTCTTTGTCCTGGCTGTGAGTTTCTGTAACGGGCCTTTGCTGGCCCCAAGGCTGCCTCTCCAGCAGCTCTCCATCCTCCTTCCCCCACTGCATCTCCCTGCCTCAGGCGCTGGGTTGAAACCCGGCCCAGGGGCAGCTTCAGGCCCACCAGGCCCCGTGCTCCCCCTGCATGTCTCTGGGCCTCTCCCTCCCCTGCTCAGGCCCTGCCACACGGACACCTCGGCACTGAGCCCTGTCTCGGGGTCTTTGTCCTTTGCAGGCAACTGTGGTGATGTGGAAGATCCTCCAGGTGCCCTGTGTCCCACATATGGTGACGGTGTATTTCCCTCGCTTCTTTGTACATCTTCTCTCCCAAGTGTTCTTGAGCACTCTGGATATGCCAGAGGAGGTTGATGCATTCTGGAAGGAATGCCAGGAGGAATACAGCCTTGCCACCAGCCCCAACAGGTGCTTTACCCCACTCCTCCTGTCTCTGCCATGTCCCTGGCCAGGAGCCAGTGTTCCCAGCGTGACCTGGGCTTTGCTGTGCACGCAGATTTGCAGTGAGGACCCTGAAGTCCCTGCTCTGCCGAATGCAGCACGAGGATGTGGTGGTGGCAATGGAACGCAATTGTGGCTGGGACACGCTGCTGTGTGCTGACACCCACCACTATGCCGTGGGTCTGCTGGCAAGGTGAGACCCCCTTCTCCCCACTGCCTCTGACATTTGTTCTCCGTGCCCAGGGAGCTCCACACAGTCCCCGAGGTTGTGGGCCAGAGGGCCTTGTCACCGAGGGATGGCCAAGCAGACTGGAAAAGGCTGGGAGAGCAGGGTGCCCACCAGGAGCTGCCTCCCAAATAGCCCAGGGCCCCTTGCAGGATGCTGGGGAAACACCAGACCTCTGTAAGTCACTCCTGGCAGAGGTTTGTCCCCCCAGCCCACAGCCTTGGTTCCTTTTCTTCCTGCCAGGGAGATGTGCTGTGTCTCCATCCCCTTGTGTTCCCGGATCGCTCGCTACCTGCTCCGGCTGCTCAGCACACAGGAGCCACGCTGGGAGCTGCCCGCCCTGGCGTTCCTTGTGGAGGTGAGCCTGATGGCCGGCGCTGCCTGGCTGAGCTGCCTCCCAGCTCTCTGCCCTCTCGGAGCTGCAGCTGCCTGGCACGGTGCCCGCGCCCTGTGCTGCTGCCTGGGCCCAGCCCCGTGTGGCACTGGGCTCCTGCCGGCCGGGTCCCTGTCACTGCCCTGTGCCTTTCAGGTCCTTGAGTTCCTGGACTTGACTGAACATGGTGCTAACAAAGTCCTGCAAATTTTGTCAAGGCAGCTGCAGAGCGAGTGCAGGGAGAGGTGTCGCCTGGCACTCAGGGCCCTTCTCGAGCTCCTTGAGGAGCCCTCCATGGTGAGAAGGGGGCAGCGGCTGAGGCTGAGCTGGGGAATGCACTCGCTTGGGCTTGGCAGGGCTTTGAGTGCTGGGGCAGCTGCTCCCAGCTCTCCTGGCTTCCAGTTCAGCTGCCCGAGTGCTTTGGGACAGGCCTTTGGCCTCTGGGCCCTGCGGCAGCAGGACGGCGTTTCTCAAACTTGTGTTCCACACAGACTGAAAAAATGTGGAGCCTGACTGAAGGTCTTGTGGAGTTCCTGTGGGATGCAGATGGAGAGGTAGTTTTCATGACAGTCATGCTACTCAGCTTTATCATCTTGGACAATGACATGCTGATGCCCAGCCCCATCACACTGCAGCTGCTTGAGGCGCTCCTGCCACTCTTTGACCATGTAAGGCTCACTGCTCCCAGCCACGGCCACTGGGTGCCACCCGGACACTTTGTGCCCTGTAGATTTGCAGGCCTGCGCCAAGCTGAGCCCCGTGCAGCCTCAATGCTGAGGTCTTTTTTTTCTTCCTTCCATACAGAACAATAGCCAGGTGCAGCTGCTCTCCATACTGCTCTTCCGAACACTGGTGACTCTTCCAGAAAGGGAAAAGGAAAAAAAGGCCCTGATGACACTCCTACGCCAGAGCCTGCTGCCCCACTTCTTCCACTGCCATGATGAGAATCGGCTTGTGGCACAGGTGAGGACTTGTGGGCTACTGCTGTCCCCATGGCGGGAGGCTCGGCTGCCTCCTGCCCTGGCACGTGCCGGGCTGCAGCCTCCTCCAGGCCTTGGCACAGGGACATAGGTCCTGCACCCTGGGCTGTGGGGCCATCTCTGCCTTTCTGCTCTTCTCCAGGCTTCTCAGGAAACGCTGCTATGTGTGGCTGAGTTCCTGAAGAGGAGGGATCTTGAAAGACTGGTGAAGAACCAGAATCTGTGGAAGTTCAGCGAGTGCCTGGTAAGGACGGCCTGCAAGCCCCAGCCTCAGCCTGGAGAAGCTCCCTGAGCCCGGCGCTCAGTGTGCGGGCCGGGCAGCTGTGCCCCTGCACCCAGAGGCCACGCGGGCTCTTCTCCAGGCTCCCGATGGAGCCCCGGCCCGGCAGGGCTGCGGGGCGGGCCGGCACCGCGGCTCCTCGGGCAGCAGCCAGCCCTCTGCCCCTCCCCTCGGGAGCCCGGCGCCGGCGGCTACTGGCCACGCCTCAGGGCTCTGCGGGCAGGGGAGGACGGGGCTGGATGCAGGCAGCGCCCGGCCTAGGAGCTGAGCGCGCGCCAACCCTTCCCTCCTGCCGCTCTCTCCAGCTGGCAGAGGACAGGAGCAGAGCGGCCGAGCACCTGCGCCGGGCCCTGCCCTACCTGCAGAGCCCACAGGAGCCCCTGCGAGCGGTGGCCATCAGGTTCATGGGTGAGCCACGAGCCCGGGCTCCCTCCCTGGCCCGCCGCAGCTTGGCCCCAGTCCCACCTGCTGCCCCGGCAGCGCCAGCCAGGCCCGGTGCCGTGGAGCCCCGCCTGGCCTGGGCATTGCTGCTTCTGCCCTCTGGCAGCCGTGCCCTGGGGCGGCAGCGTGCGGCAAGGGCCAGGCTGAGCCCTGCCGGGCCAGCAGCCCGTGTGGCCACAGCGCCGGCAGCGCCACTGGCAGGGAGCTGTGCCGCTGGCGCCGTGACAGGCTCTGTGTTCTCAGGGATGGCCGCGCAGCACCTGAGGGGGAAGAAGGAAGAGCTCCGGTTCATCTGCAACGGTGAGTGAGGGCAGCGGGCTGGCAGCGGGGGCTGCCGGGGGAGCTACAAGCCCTGCCCCGGCTGCGGAGGGCTCTGCTCCCTGTGCGGACAAGGGGCGGCGTGGGCAGAGCACACAGAGATTTCAGGGCCACCGGGGCGATTCGTGGCCAGCAGCTTTGGGCTGCTCCCGTTGGTCCCTGCTCCCTCCTGGCCATGGCTAGAGCCGGCTGGGATGGCCCTGGCAGGGGGCCCTCCTCGGCTCCCCGCAGATCCGGGATCTGACCATGGCTCTGTTCCTTTCTCTTTCAGCCCTCGAACACCTGACAGAGGACATCAGCAGTGCCGTGTCAGATCTGGCACTTGAAACATTGTATGTTCTCCAAGCACTGCAGAGTGAGCGATATTCCATCTTCCAGAGGGTGCAAGATCAGCTCTGCTGGGCATGGAGGACACGGCCTCGTCTGTCAGGGCTCAGCTGGCCGCGCTGCTGGAGCTCTGTAGAGAGCTGATCCCAGAGGTTCTGTCTGCTGGGGCCACCTGAGCCAGTGGGAATTTTTCATTTCCTTAAGATTGTTCTTTTTCTTTTCTTCTTTTTGTTTTTTCTTCAGTATATAAATATAGAGTGTGTTATAATACCAGACTCCCAAGAGTTTTTTGTTGCTGCCCAGGGTCTGCAGGGCATAAGGGAAGAGGGGGAAAAGTGTGCTTGTGCTCAGCAAGCTGCCCAGGCGTGCAGTGCTGCAGGGAAAATGGCCAGAAACCCCTTGGCCTTTGGTGGTTCTGCTGAAGCCTTTGTGCTGGTGACAGAGCGGCTGGGCAGGGGCCGGAGCTGTGGGGATCCCTGTCAGAGCCGTGCCTGGAAATGGCCACAAGCCCTGTGCCAGGCAGGAAGCGCCATCCGTGTCCTCGTCCCGTGTGCTGCTGGCTGGATTGCTGAGGGCTCCCAGGTGCCTCTGGATGGGGCTGCTCTGGAGCTGCTGTGGGGCTGCAGCGCTGCTGCCGGGCAGCTTGGCAGGGCTGGGGCAGAGCCTGAGGGGACGGGGCCAGGAAGGGAAGAGGGGCTGGGAAGCCCTGACAGGACACGGCAGAGGGAAGGCATGAGGGGGATGTGTGAGGGAGTGGGTGGCTGTAACGTTGGCTGGGGGGGAGTGGGTTGGAGACAGAGAGAGCACTCACCCCGATGTTCATGTTGCAAACAGAGAGCGTTTATTCTCAAGCCCTTCCTTCTAAAGGGCCTTTGAAAAACCCAGTCTGGAGAATTTCATTGCTCTGATCTCTATGCCTTGTCAGATTCTGGCCAGTGAAATGCTGCAGCCCTGGGAGAGATGTGACTGGGCGAGGCCCCTGGCAGTCAAACCAGGGCTGGTACATTCACACAGCACAAGCCAGCCTGCACTGTGACACACGGCCACAGAGTGCAAGGCACAGCTCCAGGTGCTCCCCAGGAACTTCAGCTCTGGGAGCACTGTCTGCCCCAAGTTCCAGGGGCTGCAGTGGGAGCCTGGCTGGGCTCTGCCCTGGGGCTGTCCTGCAGGGACAGCTGGAAACAAGGAGCATTCCCTTGCCACAAGCAGCCGAGCCAGGGCTGCAGGGCAGCTGCTCCAGCCCGGACTGCGCACTTGTGTGCTGTGCTCTGGGGCTGGGGCTCCCCGCACAGGGCACTGGACTGGTGTGCCACAGGAGACAGAGAAGCTTCAGCTTCACCCTAACTGAGGGGGGTGCATGGGCTGGTCAGAGTGGGGAGGCTCAAGGGGATTCACAGAGCTCATTCTGCTGCAAGGACGAGGAAAAGGGAGTGGGAGCTCAGCAGCGAGGAGAGCTGAGGGCTGGAGAGTGGCTCTGAGTGACACTAAAATCCCACTAAAATCCCACTGGACCTCTGAGACATTGCTGCTCCTCAGCCAGTGACAGGATGAGTCCCTAAGCCTGGGGCTCTGCCTTCCTTGTGGTGAGGGGCACCAAGGAGCACTTGGGAAGTAAAAGGCAGGTGGGGGAGAGAACTGTTGAGAGAAGGGCTGAGCTAGAGCTTGAGCAAGCTGAAATATGTCATTTGGGGTCATCCCAGATTGATTTAATTTCAGAAGTTACTGAAAAAGTTTATTTTTTGGGGCGTGTCTTGTTTTCCCTTGGGGGTGTACATTCTGCAGACTTGAGCTTTGCTGCCAAAATGCTCAAGCAAGTCTGTGCTGCAGGTCACACCATTTCTTCTTTGGCTGATTCCAGTCTGGTGCTGAGCTCCAGCAGAGCCCTGGCAGAGCCCAGAGCAGCCTCAGCACCCGCAGAGCCCGGCTGCAACGAGAGAAAGCAGAAACCGCCCGTCAGCTGAAGGCTCCTGTCCCCTTGTCCCAGCTGCCTGCGGTGCCCAGACCGTGCTGGCCGTGCTCAGAGCAGTGCCCAGAGCTGCCCATCCCTGCTTCCTTTGGCACAGAGCAGGAGGGCAGGACATGTGCCCAGCCTGCAGTCAGCCAGGGCACATCCACCTCCTCAGCAGCTGCCCAGAGCAGGATGCTCCTGTGCTCGCTGCCATCTCCCAAAATCTCTGATCCCACCATGCCAAGCACACCGGGACCCACCTCACACCATCCCCCACTGGAAGAAAAGCTGGTCCCAAATTATGTCCTCAGCCTTCTCCAAGAGCACGGCCCATCCGCGCTGCAGTTGGTCCCAAACACTTACGAATCCAGACTGGAGCACACTTAGAATGCTTCACCTAGAAAAACAAACAAGAAATCATTCAAAATAGATTACAGAAAAAAAGAGGGAAACAAGGTCAAAAATCTTATCTCTACCAGGGCCTTGAGGAAGGCCCAACCCCTACATACAAGGAAAAAACCCAGCCATGGGTGAGGGAAGCCCAGGCTCTCTCCTTCCCCCCTGCACTGCCCCCACAATAACAGTGATCCCAAAGCAAACAAGGGCAGTGGAGCAGCCCAAGCCCTTCCTTGCCTGCATAGCAAAGCAGCCCCAGCACAGGTTCTGGAGTCCCACCTCTGCTCCCACCATGGGGGTTTGTTTGTGTCGGGCTGGCTGCCCCAAGCCCCAGCCCCAGCCCGGGGCAGGGTGGGTGCTGGGGGCTGTTGGCAGGGCCAGGAGCCCACTCCCATTTCGTACCCACCCCAGCCCATGCCCCAGCCCTGCCAAAAGCAGCTGGGCAGCCAACTGAAGGATCAGCTGCACCCACCTCAGCAAAGGGGGAACCTTTGGTTCCCGGCCAGGCTGTGCAATGCCCAAATCTGGGAGCATCCCCCTGCATGTGGACTCATCTGCAAATTCCCTTTGGAGCCTGGCTTTGAAGAAGGTGCCAGAATCAAAGTCCATAATTTTCAGCTGGCCAGGTGCCAGGTCCAGGAAGAGTGAGAACGTCATCCTTGATGTCGTTCTCACTGTCCCCAGCAGCAGCATCCCCACCCGGTACAGCTTCTCCAGGGGCTGCTTCTCCTTCCCTGGGGGCAGATCAGTCTCTCAGGGTTCTGCCCAGGGCCCCAGCTGTCAGGGAACCAGGACAAGCAAAAACCAGCCTGGATGGCAGCCACCAGTGCTGGGCAGAGCAGCTCAGCTCCAGCACAAGGGCTGTGTGTTCCCATCTGATGAGCCCTGGCCAGTGACACAGGCAGTACAAAAAGTCTGGGTTCCTTTGCTTCTCATTGCCAAGGCATGTGTGCAGCTGTAACTTACCAGGGCCCTGCATCAAAGTGTGCCTGTGGCTCTCTCCCTTCTTCTAGGGCACATGAATATCCTGCATCCAAGGATGACAGAGCAGCTCCTCTAATGAGGGCTTTTCCAAGTCCAGCATGGATAAACACTGCCTGATCAGATCTTGGCACTCTAGGCAGAGAAACCAGAAACCGCCGGGCAGTTGGAGAAGGCTCCTGTTGGTTTTGCCCCACTATTCCCATTCTCAGGCTTTACTGGATGTGCTCAGAGCTGGGCCTAAACTTTCCCATCAATTCCCTGTTTTGGAGGAGAGCAGGAGAGCAGGACATGTGCCACCTCCTCAGCAGCTACCACAGTGGGATGCCCACGAGCCCACTGCTGTCTCCCAGCACTGGGAATCCCCCCTTGCCCAGAGATGAGGATCCACCTTGGGAGAGCCCTTGTGGCAGCGAGAGCTGATGGTCCCAGCCGATGTTCTGGCCCCTGCTGAAAGGGTACTCCCTGCAGAGCATCTGGTGCAGCAGGATGCCCAGGGACCAGATGGTAGCTGGCTTGCCCCCCAGATAGTACCAGCCAAAGTGGGTCCATTCTGGGGGGCTGTATGACCGTGTTCCTATGGAATACAGATGGAATTCAGCAGAGGGATGCCGCTGCTCCCAGAGCCTGGCCCCAGCACCCCTGGGTGTGTGGGGGCTGCCCCAGTGGCACACAGGGTGACCCACTGCCCTCTCACCAGCACCTTGGACTTGTGTCCAGGCTTGGGGTTGGGAAAGAAGCCGCTGGTGATGGAAGAGGGAGGTGGAAACCATGGCAAGGCCCGACCATGACAAGGAAGAACCCACTGAATGCTGGGAAAAACCATGCCTTCATCCTCCCTGCCTGCATTGACCCCAAAAACATTATGAACCCAAGACAAACAAGGTGAGTGGAGCAGTCCAAGCCCTTTCTCACCTGCACACCAAACCAGCTGGGGCACAGGTTCTGCCTCCTCCTCTCTGCTACCCCCACCCATGCGTGTTTTTGTTGGGCTGGCTGCCCCAGCCCAGCCCCAGTTCTGAGCAGAGTGGTGGGCAAAGGCTGCCACCACAGCTGGAAGCTGGCTCCCCACTCAGCCCTGCTCAAAAGAAACTCAGCTGAAATCTCAGTGCCATGAAGGCACTTAAAAAAGGGAGAATCCCTGCTGCCACACCCAGCTTGGACTGTGAGAGCTCAGTGCCATGAGATGCCGGGACCAGAAGCACACCCCTGCGTGGGCTCACCTGCAAAGTGAGTGTAGGCTGTCTCTTGCAGGTAGGTGCCACAGCCAAAGTCGATCAATTTGGCCTGCCGGGTGTCCAGGTCAAGCAGGATGTTCTCTGGTTTGATGTCCCTGTGCAGGACCCCGCAGCTGGTGCAGTGCCGCACGGCCTCCAGCACCCGGCGGAACAGCTCCCGTGCCGCCTCCTCGGGCAGGAACCCCCGTGCCTCAATGAAATGCTGCAGGTCCTGAGAGCGCTCCGGCCACTCCAGCACCAGCACGATGTCATTGGGGAGCTCAAGCCACTCCAGCAGCTGGACCACACCAGGGAAGACAGTGGACACCTTGGCCAGCAGCACGATCTCCAGGGCTGCGCTCGTGCCGTCGGGCTGCGGGAGGAGCACGATGCCGTCAGTGGGGCTGATGCCGTGCCAGGGCTCGGGAAGCCCTCAGCCAGCCCGGGATGCTCTGCGCCCTGTGCTGGCCCCACACCCGCTCTCCCTCGGGGCGTCCTGGCGGCTTCCACCCTGCCGGGCCTCGGCTCATCCCTGCCTGGCACAGCCCGGCTTCTGCCGCTGGCCCTGCTCACTCACCAGCTCGCCCCAGTGCTGGACGCGCTTCCGTGGCACCCTTTTGATGGCCACCAAGGGCAAGCCAAGGGCAGCAGCGGGCTCAGCTCACCGCCCGCACTGCCCAGACGCATCCTCCGTCCTGCCCAGACCCATCCTCCGCCCTTCTCCTCCTCCTGTACCTGCCACCGGCCCCGCTGCTCACCGGGGCGCCGTCAGAGAGCCGCGTGGCCGCGACGACGCTGCCGAAGCCGCCGCACCCCAGCAGCGAGCCCAGCCTGTCCTGCTCCTTCAGGCCCTGCTGCGCCTTCCCTGCCCGCGGGATGCGGCTGTCAGCACTCGGCCCGGGGCCAGCAACGGCCCCCGAGCGCCCCTCAAGCGCTCCGGACCAGCCATGCCCAGGCGTTCGCTCCCGGGAACGAGACAGCGGCGGGTCGGGGCTGGCGGCCGCGCTGCCGAGTGGCGGAGCTCGGGCCATGCAAGCCGCAGTGGAAGCGGCGGGAGCGGCCGCGCCGCCTGTGTCCTCCGCGGGCCCTGGCAGGAGCCGCACCCAGGGCCGGGGCTGGGGCCGGGGCCGGGGCCAGGCTTGGACAGGCGGAGCCAAAGGGAGGCGATGCCGCCCCAGCCCCAGGCACTGATGCCCGCCCAGCAGCGCCACCGCCAGCACGGCCAGAGCCGGCCGGAGGCGAGACCGTGGTGGGACGCCCCGGGCCGGGCACTGGGCAGCCCCGCCCGGGGCCTGGGGCGGGCCGGGGGCATGGCCCGGCCGGGCATGGGGAGAGAGAGACTGGGAGGGGAGGGGACAGCGGGAAAGGGAGAGCGGGAGAGGGTGTGGGACTTCGGGAGAGGGAGAGGAGAGGCGAGAGGGAGTCGACAAAGGCGCTTCTTTCGCTGTTTTTGCTGCTTTCACTGCCGCTGCTGCCGGTGCTGCTGCCACTGCAACTGAAGCTCTGGGGCCATTTGTCCCCGTGTCCGTTAGTCCGTTGCCTGCTCGCTTCCGCGCCGAGCCCACGCTCCCGGGGTCAGCCTCTGAGCCTGTCCAAACACGGGAACTTTGCCGTGTTCAGCCAAGACCCAGAGTCTGGACTCTGGGCAGTGGCACAAGAATCCCCTCAGTCGCTGCTGTGCGTTGTCCCTGATGAGGGTCAAACACTATTGGAGCCCGTTCCCTGAATTCAGAATTCGTACCTGACCCATGCACTGCATTTACCTGAACAGCATTGCTTTCCATAAAAAAAAAAAAAAAGTAGAGGAAGAAAAGTAGAGGAAGGGAAACTGTGTATAGCTCATGGTATTTTAGTGTCTAAAACATGCCAAGTCATGGATCTTAGAGGTGAGATCCATTTGGAATTATTGGGATGGAGAAGTAGTGCAACAGAGAGCATAAAAACAAGGAAAGTAAAACATCTCAGATTGTTTATTTCTGTTTTACTTTCATTTCCTAAAAACTGTTTCAGTTCTTCCACAATCTTGTCCACAGTCCTGTTTGCTCTTTCCAAGAACCTTTCCTGGAGAACGAGGTGCAGCTTCTGTCACAAGATATGATACCAACTGCAGCTGCTTTTGGCTTTCCACACCATGCGTGCAGCACGACTCTTACAGCAAAGCAGGAGAAATGTTTAAAGAACTTTTCAGCTTGTTCTTTCTTTTCCTTGTGGGCTGGGCACTTGTGCCATTGGTGAGGTTTTCATTGTTACTGTTCTACCCTAAGAAAACATGACAGGCTACCAGGAATTGTTAGGGAATGTAAGCCTGACTGAATGCAGAGAAAGAATCTCCAGAGCCTGCAGCCAGAAATGTAGAGCTGTGGGATAATCGTTCCATCGTCCCCATGGACATCTTGAAAGTGATGTAGAACATGAAAATGGGTTTACAGCGGGAGTTTGTTTCAGTGTTTAGTTCAGATGCTTCTACATCTCATGCATTGATATAAATCTAGAGTTACTGTCAGTTCATGAAAGGCACCAGAACAAGCTGGATCTCTATGGAGATGACTGAAAGAATGTGAAAAGGAGAAAATGCAGGGAATGACGTAGTGAGCTTTGCCTGCACAAAGGATCATTTTTCCTAATAATTTCCAATCCATTTCCTCTGCTTTTGTCCTTTTTAACAAAGCCATTTTCATCCCAGATTCCTCATGAAATGGGAACTCTGAGCTTGTGGAAGTGCCTGAAAGATGCCCCGTTCCTCTGCAGGGACACTGAGGCTGAAGCAGGAGCCTGAGCCCTCTCTGGGGCAGCCTCCTCCGAGCTGGAATTTGTGCCGTGCTGGGAGAGGAGGAGGAGGGGGAGAGCACTGGCGCTGTGTGGCAGGAGCAGGAGGTTTGGGCTGCAGGACATTCCGTCTGCGCCGCTGCCCCGCAATGGGCGGCCGTGCCCGGGGCTCTGGGCCTGGCCCTGCGTGCACTGAGCTCCCGACACTGCGGGAGCTCCCTGGGCTGGGCTCAGCTTCCCGCTGGGCCTGGGCAGCAGGCTGGGCTCCAGCTGGGATCAGCAGCAGCTGGAAATAGCTCTGCGCATCTCCATTTGCTGCTGCTGCTTGGAAGAAGAGAGAATTAAGTCAGTCAAAACACTCTGGTTTCTCTTCCTCCTGGTGGATGTTTTCATTTGATTTGACATTCCAGAAGCAATTTCTGTGATGGCCTCTGTCAGTTGATTCTATTTCAGCAGCAGCAGCAACAGGGCTGTGTTTGAGTACTGCAAATGTGGCCTGTGTGGCTGCTTTATTCTCCTTGACTCAGTGCTCAGGGACAAAGAGCATTTCAAGATCTGCTAATCATGATGCTTGGGACCAAAAGCCTGAGTTCACCTATAGCCAGCCAGGGGCTATGTACAAATCACCAACAGGACGGGACTGCTGAGGAACGTGTCTCAAGCTGTTTATTTTCCAGCATCAGTCTCATTACATGGTTATGACAATGAGAAGATGCCAGCAGCTCGTGTCCTTGGCAGCAAAGAACTCAATGTTACAACTTACTTTAATTGTTTTTTTACCAATCCCACAAAGCAAAAGGATATTGACGGTAGTTCTATCCAACCACTGTACGCACAGGTACCTTTGGTTAAAACAATGCTTGCTAATTTTGAATGCAGTACCTGCTTGTGAGCCTTAAAACACAATGCACAGAGCTCCAGCTTAGAACTTCCTAATATCTCACTAGATATACTTTTCTGTAGCTTAGGGAGTTATTCTACCAAGCGTTAATACAAAATCCATTGTTAGATTTGTCCTTACTTTCTACTTCTAATATAACTTTGCTGCTGACAAAGCCTACAGCTACCACTTAGCTCTAATCACACTTCTGCTGTCTCTGAGGCCTGCCTTTTGCAGCTTTCCCAAAACGCTCTGATTTTAAGGATTCCAAAATTCACTGTCACTAAAGCACTCTGGGTAGCACTGATCAAAAAAGGCAATTGCACTTTTACAGATAAATTCCAAGTGGCAAGCGGAAGAGTAGCAAGAGCAGCCATGATCTCCAATTCCCAAGGCAAAGGCAGCAGCAGCCTCCTGCTGTCACCTCAGGGTGAGTAAAACAGTGCTGAAAACAGCGCTGGAACCCGATCCCTTCTTTCTCTGAGGGCTGGCTCAGGGCAGCACAGGTGGGCCCTGAGGAGTCAGGGCTGTGTGTAGGTGATTGCTGCTCTAGTCCAGAATTGAGCTGGAGAAAGCCCTTGGGAGCCGAGGCAGGAGCAGGCGGGAAGGGGCCGGCGCTGCTGCTGCTCCTGGCTGGGAGCCGCGGCTGGGCCGGGCCGGCTCCCCCTGCGCTGCGGCTGCTCCTGCTGCTGCCAGAGCCGGGCGGGACTTGAGAACAGGGAACGGACACGGGGGGGACAGCAAAGGCCTGGTGGCTGCAGGGATGGTGGCGCTTGGGCCAGCGCCAGCACAGAGCTTCAGCCCGCAGTTAACCCCGAGGGAAACGCTGGGGAAAGGCTCCATTTCAGCCTTTCTGCACTCGTGGCTGTGAAGGGACCGAAATAAAAGGAGAACAAGCAAGGCCTGACCCCTTCTCCTTTGGGAGGAGCTCCAGGCCTGGGGCTGTGAGGGGCCATGATGGAACTGTGAGGGGTTTTAAGGGGCCATGAGGAGATTTGAGGGGCCATGAAACGCTGTTGGGGACCTTGAGGAGGAGAAGGTGTCTGAGAGGCTGTGGGAGACCAGGCACATCATGGAACAAAGGATTCATTACGACACTGTGGAGATGTCCTGGTTTAGGGCAAATTTGTTAAAGAATCTGCAAAGGAGGGCCCCTCCTGAAAGCAAAACCCACACGGCCCCTCCCCCCAACCGGTTCGGGAAAAAATTCCTTGGAGAGAGGTGGAAAGAACCTGTTTATTTCAGGCACAACACCCCCCAGCACACAAAATTAACAATACCCGATGACACCGCTCTGAGAAAGATGACAAAATCAGAAAGTCTCTTTCGGGGGTGATTGCTCTGTTCTCAGTCCCTCCGGCGCTGGGGCAGCTGCTGCAGGCCAAAACGGTGTTCCCGGGTCCCAGTTCAGAGCAGGTTCAAGATGGTCACAGAAACAGGAGAGGAGAAACAGTCCAGGAAGGGATGTGGACTGTTTAGCTAGAACTAGCTAATAAGCAGAGCAGGAGCAAGAGCAGAAAAGGGAGCAAGCAAAGCAGCAAGCTAAAAGCAAGAAGTGGAAAACAGCCCTATGTACTGCTCGTCTCTGCGTCCCTGATAAGAGAAACCCAAACAAAACTTCCACTCTTCAGAGCTGGTCTTAAAGGCACAGAACAGATGAATGGGGATACAAGCATCATAACGTCACCCCAGGACATTATGGGGTCGTTGGTCTTCCTGGTTAACTGTAGTGTGGCGCGCTGCTCAGTGGCCCCATCTAGAAACCCTGAGGTGTTGATAGGATCTCTAGCCTTGTCCCCCACTGGGACAAGAGGTCTCTTCCCCAAAGTGTTATTGGTGCCCAGGTGATGAATGATCTTACTGTAGCAACTGTGCCCTCAGGACCTTCCATGCAGATGGTGTCTTGACTCCAGAAGCTGGTAGTGGCTCTCCTGATGGCTAAAATTTCCCCAGCAGTTGGAACCAGGGGCCATCCTTTAGCCAATCAGAGTGGGAAATTATCATGATGTCAGGTCCTGTATCTAATAATCCTGAAAGACATCTCTTTCTCCCTTTACTTGACAAAGCACACTTTAGAACGGGTCTATTTCGGCCCATAATCTGTGCCCACATCACCATTGGATCAGCCGGTGTGGTGATCATGTCCAGTAGGAGGTGGGCAATGGCTATAACTGTTCCTTTTGGAATGAAAAGGGGAGGATCTAAGCATAGAGCCTGGACAGTTATCTCCTGCAAAGATGTCAAGGCGACTACATCAGATAATATAGTGAGTGTCTCCATCTCTTCCCTGGTGTTGGTTAAAATCAAAATGTCTCTGCGCCGTTCTTCAGGCCTGTATTTGCCTGTTGGAATATGGTGAACATAAATATCATGGACTGGAATTGAAAAGGCTCGTACCAGCTGCCTTTGGGTTCCAGGGCAGAGCTGTCTTCTGTCGAGTTTCTGCAGAAATCGAGCTGTCCCAATGGATCTGAGAAGGTCTCTGTGCTGGTTCTCAAGGATGTACGGGTGAGTAGGGCTGAACGGCCTCACATTTGGTGTCATCGTGTGGGGCCTTCCCGCATCTGTGTGGGGTTTCCTGCAGACCACCGGTTTTGCTGGTGTTGGCAAGCATGTGGACAAGGGGGCAGTGAGGACAGTGGCTGTGACACCTAGAAGGTCCCTGGTAATAGCCTGTATTTTACAATTCTGTTGAAAATGCCTCATCTCCCTACACTTAAAGCCAGGTTCTTTTTCTTGTGTATGTCAGGGAATAACTTGGAGGACTACTAGCACCTCTACTACACCCCTATTTGAAGCCTTAGCTAGGCTGGCATAAAGGTGTAAGGATGCCTTAAGTGTGCATGACTCAACCATTTGTGCTATTTTAGGTTTTGGGATGAGGGGTAGAGAGGGTAAAATATCTTTTCAGGTGTTGTTAGCATTTGTTTCAGCAAGTTTTGAAAGTGGTACCTTCCTGACTTTTGGACGTTCAACTTGCTTCTCTATTGCTTGTGTAAGGCGGTCAATAAATTTTAGACTGGATTCCCCAGGTCCCTGCAGAATGTCTGTGAAATCTAGAGTAGGTGTTGTTCCATTGGGTGTCTGCATGAGAGCTGTCTTTGCATCAACTTTTACCTCTGCAAACACAGCTCGGGAAGGTCTCTTACTTGATTCTCAGCTTTAATGAAATCTTCCTCCCTGGGTAGATGTCTAGTGTTAGGTGTGCCCACCTGCCTTCTCTAGCATAGTTTTTCAATAGTTGTTGTATTTTTTCTCCCATTCCTTCCCACAGAATAAATTCAGTGGGAGAAAATAGGATGTGCATAAAATAATGCAGATCGTGAGGCACCATAACATATGCAGCGAAGACAGCAATTAACAAATTATTAAAATATGGTGAGACCCTCCCATGGTCTTTCGCTGCATTACAAAGGTCTTTCATCTCCCCGTGTGTGACAGCTTCCCATCGGGGGTTAGCCCCCCTCTGGTACTGCACCGGTGCTGCTTGTATTTTAGCTACCAATTCCCAGTCCCCCTCTTCAGCCGCCAGCTTCCACATATTCTGCCAAGAAGGCTCTGGCTCATCCTCAAGGTGGGATGAACCTTCCCTCTCCTCTCCAGAAGAGGGAACTTGGTCTCTGGCAGAGGAGCGGGGCCTTGGGGTGACTGTCCAGGCCCGGTGTTGTGGGCCTTTGCTAGCCAAGATGGCGGCCTTCCGGTTACCACCGCTCACACTTCCGGCTCTGACAGTGTGGGATCCACAAGGGGCTGAGTTGGAGGGGGCAGGGCCAGCCAGAGTAGGCAAGGAAGCGCTGGATCCCGACACAGGGTGGGTACCTGACGCAGAGCTGAGACCCAGCTCAGGGGGAGAACCCGATGAGACAGCTGGGGGTAGGAGGGAGTTTGACATTGGCATCCCGCCCCAGTGGAGGGACTTGATTTTGTGAGCTATCTGAAGGGCATACAGGGAGAAGAGTTGCTGGAGAATGGGTTAGGGTAGAATCCAGGCCGATGTGATCAGTACAGACCTGGGCAGAGGGTAGAGAAGGAGGGGAGATGGCAGACAGCAGGTGGCTCATCTGTGGAGCAGTTTCTGTCTCTCATCCTAATCTTGGTGTCAGTGGGTTCAGGAATGCTGGGGGCAGAGCACAAAATCTGGGTTGAATATTAGAACTTTGAACCCTTGAGAAAACTCCATAAATCATGTGAAAAATTGGGAAAAATTTTGTGAATCTTACCACCCCCTGAGTTTGCAAAAGCCAGAGTGTTCCCCTAACTGAGTCCCAAAATGCTCCATGAAGAACTGAATCAACAGAAATGTCTGGGAACTCCTTAAAGAGCCAATGAACAAAAGGCTTCCAACTTCCCTTAGTAAAAGTCTTCCCCTCTGAAAGGAGAACCTCCCTAACTGGAACATAGATGCCCCTCTCAGCTTTGGATAATTTGTTACCCATAGCTGCCCCTGATGTAAAGGGTTGCGCACCCACAGGACTAAAATATCACCCAAGGATCCTGCACTGTAGGCAGCTGTCCCCCAACTCACTGCTCTGGCGGCTCTGGATGCAGGTGTTTCAAAATGTCCCATGGGCTTCACCAGCTGAGCCGGCCCTCCTGCCCCTTGAGGGTGCCGACCCTGCCTTCAGCAAGCCCTGATAAAACTCAGGTCCCACTCCAGGGCAGAGGCTGACCCGAGGCATTTTCTGGCCGGTGACAGTAGCACAGCCGGATCTTCACTGGAGTCGCTCTCAGGGAATTCTCAAATAAGGTCCCTTTTTGGGCACCACTTGTTGTGACATGTCCACAGCCAGCCTCTGTGAGAGACCTGCACTCCCAGAGCTGGGAGCAGGCTCGCTTAAACTGCTGGTGAGTGAGGATAGAGAGGGGTCTTTGTGTGGAAGTCCAAACACTGTGGATTGTGCTGAAGAGGGTCCAGGGCCAGAGACAAAATGGGGCTGGGAACACAGGGTTTATATGGGGGATAAAAGGGTCTTACATGCAGCAACCCAGGACCAATAGGGGTTAAGAGAGGGGAGAACATCCTAGGTGGAGTACATATAAGGAAAAAAAGAAATTCATGATACCAAGAAACCCTGTTGAATCCCCATTAGCCTGCAAAAGCCATTGGGCAAGATCATTGCATTTAGAGGAGTGTCTCACTTTAATTCATTATCTTAGCCCTGAGGTATTGCAGTTCCAGTGGTAGGCCCCTGGACCTCCACAAAACTACTACTTCCTGAGATATCATTGCTGGGTGAGGAGCTCAGCAGTGCTGAAAGCAGAGGCCTGTCCTTTGTGTTCCCTTTGGGATGGCAGTGTAATATCCCTGAGTGCACATTCAGAGGCACCTACATGGCTTCTCATGCCACAACACCAAAACTAAATGTGCAAGGTGGCTTCTTTGAATGACATTTAGTCCTTTGAAATATCTGCAGCAAGCGGTCTGAAATTGCTTTCTGAGCCTGCTCCATGGGATCAGCTGTGAGGGGCTGAGGGCTGGCCTGAGCACAGTGCTGTGTCCCACTGGGAGCAGGCCCACAGCCTCACCTGCAGAGCAGGCACTGCCAGAGGCCCTGGAGATCTCACCTGCCCTGCACCCACCTTTTTAAAGGTGCTGTAAACATCAGCTGGTGCTGACTTTCCCCTTGGACCCCTTGGTTTTGCCAGTATGGGGAATTTCTATCCTGAAGCCCATGGGATTTCCCCCTGGCAGCTGTGATGGGGATGCTCAGGGAGTGTGGGGCTTTGGGGGCAGCTGCCCGTGCAGGGCTGAGCTCAGGGCCCTGTTGGGCCCATGGCCCCCAGCTGCAGCAGCAGCATCAGCAGCAGTAGCCACAGGGCCCAAAGCCCCGTGTCCCCTGCCCAGCACAGCCTGCCCTGTCCCTGCAGCTGTCACCGGTGTGGGGCCCAGGACCAGTGGCCGCTGCCAGCAGCAGGAATGCGGGCATGGCGAGGCTGCCCTGGCTTGGCTTTTGTCTCTTGAACAATGCAAGCTCAGGGCAGTGCAGAGCAGGCTGGGAAGCAGAGGCTGGAGCCTTTGGAGGCTGAAAGCCTTAAAGATCAGCCCCTGTAACAACTCAGATGCAGGTGGCCCAGTTGCCAAGGCTGTGGTGGCCTTCAGAGCGTGCGGGTGGGTTTTACATGGCTGTGGCCTGCTGCCGGCTCTGGGCCCAGGAGTGCCTGTGGCTCCAGCAGGAAGGGTGGCTGAAGGTTTGCTGCCTGCTTTGGTGGCATGGCTGCAGGGGCCAGTGCTGTGAGAGCCCCCTGGGTGAGAGCTGGTGACAGCTGAGCTCTTGGGGACAGCGCTGTGCCCCAGGCCAGGAAGAGCTGCAGTGCCCAGTGTCAGCAGTGGTATCAGTGGGAGCCCCTGTGCACAGGGACCCCCAGCCCCAGGGTGGCTGTGCCAGCACCCCCAGGGACCTCCAGCCCTGGGAACTCGGATCAAGAGGAACCCACAAGTGTGCAAACGCTGCCTGCGCCCAAAGGAATGGCAAAGAGAAGTGAGGTTTTAAAAAGAAGCAGTATTTATTTGCCGAAGATCAGGAAAAGCTCAGATTTACAGAACATGTTTCATTTAAAAAATCCCTATAACAACAACAATGTACAGAAGACATTTACATGGGATCCGATGGACTAACAATCTTCAAAACATATTTACAGAAATCTTCTAACACAGTGGACATATCTACAAGAAACTTGAAGCTTTAAAACATATTTACAAAGGCGTGGCATCTGTGCCATCATCTGCATCAGTCCTGGAAGAAAGGAAGCAGCAGGGCTGGACTCAGCTGCCAGCACTGGGCCCAGCAGGGCTGGGAGCTGGGCCCCAGGGGCTGGGCCGGGGCTGGCGGAACTGGTGTGGCCCCAGGCAAGCGCAGGACAGGCCGGGGCTGGTGCTTGTTCCACCACAATCCAGGCCCCCTGCGTGCACCGTGTCCCTGAGCGGGGCCATCCAGCCCAGCCCCAGCCTGGCGTCAGGGGACCCAGTGTGTCTGTGGGCAGGGCGTGGGAAGCAGCTGCCTGTCTTACCTGTGGGGCTCCCTCTTCATCCAAGGACCATGGACTCCTCCTCATCATCCTCATTGACCTCCATTTCACCGGTGTTATCCTCCTCATCAACCTCCCTGTCTTCGATGTTGTCCTCCTCCTCTACTTCCATCTGCTCAATAATGTCTTCCTCGTCCACCTCCATCTTCTCCTCCCTCTCCAGCACCATGTCCACTTCCATCTCCTCCACACAATCTCTGGCACTCTGCAAGGGGCAGCACAATCTCCCATTTGGCTTCCTGTCCCACACCATCCATTCCCACATAGCTGCAGCCTGCCCAAGCCGGGTGCCCCCCTTCCCAGGATGGCACTGTACCTCTACTGGCACAGCAGTGCACATCCTGCTGGGATTGGTGCTCCAGAGCCGGCAGCAGGAAAAGCCCAGTCAGCAGCAACACCTCAGCAGTGAGGGGCAGAGCACACAGTGAGTGGCAACTGACGCTTGGCAGCCAGTGAAGTGCCTGCTCTGCTCGTTTCCAGGTCCAGGACGTTCCAACTTGAACCCTGTGGGAGCTGTGATGTCACTGAAATTTCAGGGCTGCTGCGCAGTGGGAGACCGGGATGGCAGACTGATCAAATCCTTGAATGGTTTGTCTTGGAAGGGACCCTAAAGATCATCTGGTTCCAAGGTGAGCAACCTCCCAGCACACCAGGTTGCTGTGGCCCCTGTCCCACCTGGCCTTGGATGTTGCTGGGGATGGGGCATCCACAGCCTCTCTGCACTGGTCCCCGTGTCAGGGACAAGCACCCTGAGAGTAAAGAACTTCTTCCCATCATCAAATCTCTTCCAACTCTTGCAGTTTGATCCCATTCCTCCTTGTCCTGTCACTACAGTTCCTGATAAAGAGTCCTCTCCCACTTCCCTGTGCGTCAGGCTGTTCCTGCAGGGTCACACGTGTGGCTGAACCTGCAGATAGGAGAGAGAAGCCAAGCTCCCACTCAGAGAAAATGGGGAAAGTGACAAGAGAGATGAGAGTAGGAGGAAAAAGTAGAGACATGCAAGGCATTGGTTTGGGTGTGCTGTGGGATTCATGCCTTGCATTGGAGGCCAGGTTCCCTGATGCACTCAGTTCCTGTGTGGTGGCATGTCCACAGCCAGCCTCTGTGAGTGACCTGCTCTCCCAGAGCTGGGAGCACGCTTGCTTAAACTGCTGGTGAGTGAGTCAAGAGAGGGGTCTTTTTGTGGAAGTCCAAACACTGTAGATTGTGCTGAAGAGGGTCCAGGGCCAGAGACAAAGTGGGGCTGGGAACACAGGGTTTATATGGGGGATAAAAGGGTCTTACATGCAGCAACCCAGGACCAAGAGGGGTTAAGAGTGGGGAGAATATCCTAGGTGGAGTACATATAAGGAAAAAAAGAAATTCATGATATCAAGATGTCGGAGAATGACTTAAAGAAAAGGCCATGAGACATACAATTGAGAGAAAAGTATAGGGGAAAAGTAAAGCAGTTTCTAACAGCTCTCAGCCTTCTAATTTGTATAAACAATTAGACTCTCTCAGGCATCATTCTATAAACAATGGAGTTCTCGGGCTGTCTTCCCATAACAAGCAGAACACCGTCTCTGGGAAGGCCTGCCATCCTGAGAACAGATGTAGAAGTTTTGGGAACACTGGTTTCTGTTTTAGTTTCTGGTTTCTGTTTTGGTTTCTGTTTTTAATAAAGAATTGTAGGTATTCTAAAACAAGAGGAGTGGTTAGAAGTTTCTTTGTTAGCCTATCATAAATCTGGATTACAGAATATTCATGAAGTTCGTTAGTACTGTTATTTAAGGTGATTGATTGATCAATAAAATTGGAGTTCGATGCATTACCAGGATGGTCGTTTCTCCCTTCACTTCAATACCAAGAAATCCTGTTGAATTCCCATTAGCCTGCAAAAGCCATTGGGCAAGATCATTGCATTTAGAGGAGTGTCTTGCTTTAATTAATTATCTTTGCCCTGAGGTATTGCAGTTCCAGTGGTAGGCCCCTGGACCTCCACAAAACTACTACTTCCTGAGATATCATTGCTGGGTGAGGAGCTCAGTAGTGCTGAATGCAGAGGCCTCTCCTCTGTCTTCCCTTTGCGATGGCATTGGAAGTGCCCTGAGTGCACATTCAGACGCACCTACATGGCTTCTCATGCCACAACACCAAAACTAAATGTGCAAGGTGGCTTCTTTGAATGACATTTAGTCCTTTGAAATATCTGCAGCAAGTGGTCTGAAACTGCTTTCTGAGCCTGCTCCATGGGATCAGCTGCGAGGGGCTGAGGGCTGGTCTGAGCCAGGTGCTGTGTCCCACTGGGAGCAGGCCCACCGCCTGACCTGCAGAGCAGGTACTGCCAGAGGCCCTGGAGATCTCACCTGCCCTGCACTCACATTCATAAAGCTGCTGTAAACATCAGCTGGTGCTGACTTTCCCCTTGGACCCCTTGGTTTTGCCAGTATGGGGAATTTCTTTCCTGAAGCCCATGGGATTTCCCCCTGGCAGCTGTGATGGGGATGCTCGGGGAGTGTGGGGCTCTGGGGGCAGCTGCCCGTGCAGGGGCTGAGCTCAGGGCCCTGTTGGGCCCATGGCCCCAAGCTGCAGCAGCAGCAGCCACAGGGCCCAAAGCCCCGTGCCCCCTGCCCAGTACAGCCTGCCCTGTCCCTGCAGCTGTCACCCGAGTGGGACCCAGGGGCCAGTGGCCACTGCCAGCAGCAGGAATGCGGGCAGGGTGAGGATGCCCTGGCTTGGCTTTTGTCTCTTGAACAATGCGGGCTCAGGGCAGTGCAGAGCAGGCTGGGAAGCAGAGGCTGGAGCCTTTGGAGGCTGCAAGCCTTAAAGATCAGCCCCTGCAGCAGCCCAGATGCAGGTGGCCCAGTTGCCAAGGCTGTGGTGGCCTTCAGAGCGTGCAGGTGGATTTTGCATGCCTGTGGCCTGCTGCCGGCTCTGGGCCCAGGAGTGCCTGTGGTTCCAGCAGGAAGGGTGGCTGAAGGTTTGCTGCCTGCTTTGGTGGCATGGCTGCAGGGGCCAGTGCTGTGAGAGCCCCCTGGGTGAGAGCTGGTGACAACTGAGCTCTTGGACACAGCGCTGTGCTCCAGGCCTGGAAGAGCAGCACTACCCAGTGCCAGGAGTGGTGTCAGTGGGAGACCCTGTGTGCAGGAGCCCCAGCCCCAGGGTGGCTGTGCCAGCACCCCCAGGGACCTCCAGCCCAGCGAACTCGGATCAAGAGGAACCCACAAGTGTGCAAACACTGCCTGCGCTCAAAAGAATGGCAAAAAGTAGAGATGTTTAAAAAGAAACAGTATTTATTTGCCGAAGATCAGGAAAAGCTCAAATTTACAGAACATGTTTCATTTTAAAAATCCTTATAACAACAACAATGTACCGAAGATATTTACATGGGATCCGATGGACTAACAATCTTCAAAACATATTTACAGAAATCTTCTAACACAGTCAACATATTTACAAGAAACTTGAAGCTTTCAAACATATTTACAAAGGCGTGGCATCTGCGCCATCGTCTGCATCATTCCTGGAAGAAAGGAAGCAGCAGAGCTGGACTCAGCTGCCAGAAGTGGGCCCAGCAGGGCTGGGAGCTGGGCCCCAGGGGCTGGGCTGGGGCTGGCAGGGCTGGCCTGGCCCCAGGCAAGCGCCAGGGCATGCCAGGACTGGTGTTTCTGCCACCACAATCCAGGCCCCCTGCGGACACCGTGTCCCTGAGCGGGGCCATCCAGCCAGGCCCCAGCCTGACGTCAGGGGACCCAGTGTGCCTGTGGGCAGGGCATGGGAAGCAGCTGCCTGTCTTACCTGTGGGGCTCCATCTTCATCCAAGGACCATGGGCTCCTCCTCATCTCTCTCGTCCGCTTCCATGTCCTCAATGTCATCTTCCTCATCAACCTCCATCTCTTCTATGTTGTCCTCCTCCTCTACTTCCATGTCCTCCACAGGATCTTCCTCGTCCACCTCCATCTTCTCCTCCCTCTCCAGCACCACGTCCACTTCCATCTCCTCCACAGAGTCTCTGGCACTCTGCAAGGGGCAGCACAAACTCCCAGTGGGCTTCCTGTCCCACACCATCCATTCCCACATGGCTGCAGCCTGCCCAAGCCGGGTGCCCCCCTGCCTGGAGTGGCACTGTACCTCCACTGGCCAAGCAGTGCACATCCTGCTTGGATCGATGCTCCAGAGCAGGCAGCAGGAAAAGCCCAGTCAGCAGCAACAGCTCAGCAGTGAGGGGCAGAGCACACAGTGAGCGGCAACTGACCCTTGGCACCCAGTGAAGTGCCTGCTCTGCTCATTTCCAGGTCCAGGACGTTCCACCTGGAACCCTGTGGGAGCTGTGATGTCACTGAAATTTCAGGGCTGCTGTGCAGTGGGAGATGGAGATGGCAGACTGATCAAATCCTTGAATGGTTTGTCTTGGAAGGGACCCTAAAGATCATTGGGTTCCAAGCTGAGCAACCTCCCAGCACACCAGGTTGCTGTGGCCCCTGTCCCACCTGGCCTTGGATGTTGCTGGGGATGGGGCATCCACAGCCTCTCTGCACTGGTCCCCGTGTCAGGGACAAGCACCCTGAGAGTAAAGAACTTCTTCCCATCATCAAATCTCTTCCAACTCTTGCAGTTTGATCCCATTCCTTACACCCTCACCGCACATTCCTCCTTGTCCTGTCACTACAGTTGCTGACAAAGAGTCCTCCCCCACTTCCCTGTGCGTCAGGCTGTTCCTGCAGGGTCACATGTGTGGCTGAACCTGCAGACAGGAGAGAGAAGCCAAGCTCCCACTCAGAGAAAATGGGGAAAGTGACAAGAGAGATGAGAGTAGGAGGAAAAAGTAGAGACATGCAAGGCATTGGTTTGGGTGTGCTGTGGGATTCATGCCTTTTATTAGAGGCCAGGTTCCCTGGTGCATTCCGTTCTTGTGTTGCAGCCTGCCCACAGCCAGCCTTTGTGAGTGACCTGCACTCCCAGAGCTGGGAGCACGCTTGCTTAAACTGCTGGTGAATGAGGCTGCAAAGGGATCTTTGTGTGGAACTCCAAACACTGTGCTTTTTGCTTAAGAAGGTCCAGAGAGGGAGATAAAATGGGTCTGGGGACACAGGGTATTAAATGTGGTGGGAAAGCAGGGTAGCATTGCAGTAAGCCAGGACCCATAGGGGACTAGAGAGGGGAGAACATTCTAGAGGGAGCATATATAAGGAAAAAACAGCAGTTGAACTGGGTGATGCCAACAAAAGCTACTGCATCACCATGAGCCTGCAAGTGCTCATGGGTGTCACGATTGCATTCAGAGGGATGCGTCTCTTCGTCACTTTACCCTGAGGTATAAGAGTTCAAATAGTAGGCCCCTGGGCCCTCACCTCTTCCTCCTTTTTGTTTTCTATAAAGAAGGCTTCTGTCATTTAGTTTTGCAGGAACTTAGCAAAAATATGGATAAAATAACCAACACAATGAATGCAATAAACAAAGCCCACAAAACAGTCTTTACTAGAAATGAAAGCCAGGCTTTCATCCCCCAGTGTTTGAAAAGTCCACTGAACCAGTCGTTGTTGCCTTCCATCTGGATCTTGTTTCCTTGATCTTTCAGCAGCTGGATGCTCTGGTATATTGACTCCCTCTGTGACAGCAGGTTGAAAAAACACATGCCTTCAAATGCCTGTCAGCCATGGCCATGGACAAGAAATTGTGGCTTGTCTATGGAAGCACCCAGCTGAAGGCATGCGGCTCAGGGAGGAGCATCCAGATTCCTTCTGCAGCGGCAACAAATGGCAGCATCCTCTGACTTGCGCTAATTTAGTATCTGGAGGCTTGGGTTGGGTGGCCTAAAAGTGAACAGATAAAGAGAGTAGAAGGTGAAAGGCAAGTTCTGGTCCCACTAAACTTTCTCTTCTGTAAGCCAAGGGTGTGAACACAGTTTATCAGAAGAATCATGTATCAATGCTAAAATATAGTTTTCACAAACTTTAAGTCATACATCATGGTCATGGTTTGAGAGGAAGTGAGTTTTTTGGGATGGTGTGGTCACACCAATGGGTGCTCAGATTGAATATTGGCACCTGGTGTGGCCACTGCGGACATGGATACGCCTCTGAGAACACAGGAGTTAAAAGCAGAGAACTCCCAGGGAAGCTGTCTTGGGTTCTGGCAGGGAAAAATGGTCAGACCTCTCCTGCCATCTGGGCGGGGCAGGGGAAGCCATGCAGCCAGGTGAGGAAGGTCTGGCCCCGAGGATGGAAGGGTGGAAGAGTGGAAGAGCACCGAGAGGCATCGGGCAGCCACCCACCCCCAGGAAAGAGAGAGAGAGAGAGAGAGAGAGCGCCAGCCTATGTCTGTGACTGTGCTACCTTGAATCTTGATAAGGTGTGCCCGCAGCACGGATGAGAAGGAGAAGGGAGGGAGCGGGGGGTGCAGCAAGAAGGTGTCCGGCCGCTGTGGGAGTTCTGGGCGGGCAGAGCCCAAGATTTTAACCCTTATTTTGGACAATGAAAACTTTGCAGCAAATTATCCTTCCTAGAAGAGAGATAGAGATGAAACAGAGGAAGAAATGGGCAAGTGTGATGAAAGTTCCTGCAAGTGAAAGATGTCAGAAGAGTGGGGAAGAATCTTAGGTGAGAAGAGATGATGCAGTGCCTTAGCTGGACTTTTCTTGTATAGCCCTGGACAGAACCATGTTTCTTGTGACACAGAGACTGCATCCAAGGGGAGGCAATGGCTCAAAGCCAAGAGGGTTAAGTGTTGAGATACCTTGGCCCCAGGGGGTGAAATTTGGGGGGGACAGGTGTCCCGAAAGTGAGAGACTATGCTCTTTTTGGACCGGGACAAAGCATCCTTAAAAGGAAAACCCCAGAAGCAGCTCTGGTCCATGTGCAGTGGTGAGAGCACTGGACATGGAAGGAAGAGGTCACGATGGCAGATGTTCTCCAGGTGGTGCCACCAGTGACATGGAAACACATGTGTGGGAATCCATAAAAATCAGAGTGTTTTAGGAAGATTGTAAAAAGGACAGGCCACAGAAACAGCAAGAATTGTGAAGTGCTAAAGCAGCAGAAAAAGATATATAAGCTGTAGCGAAGACAACAGGGCTGTGTAATGGGCCTGTTAAGTTGCAACAAGTTTATTTAGTATATATCTAGAAGGTTATGCTTATGAATACAGCTTTATTCGTTGTCTCTTATAAACAAGCCATTGTTTTGGAGAATTGGCCCCTATCGTTTTAAGCAAAACTACGTGTGTTTACGATGATTGGATAGAACTACTGTCGGTATGCTTTTGCTCTATGTAATTGGCTGAGACGCATTTATGGTATAACATTAAGTTTCTTTGGCCTGCTGCCTGGTCAGCGAGCTGTACGCATCTTTCCATTGTCATAACTATGTAATGAGACTGATGCTGAAAACATAAAAAGCTCTAGACACTGATCAAAGCAGCCCCATCCTGTTTGCATCTGTATATAAACTGCCAGCGTACGAAACACGAGGTTTTGACGATGTTTCCTGGGGAAACTTATGGCACAAGAAGGACTCCTCTCCTCTTGATGAACAGAGAATTGATTATCTAAAGGGTGGTGATGGACCGAGAGTTGGTGATCTGAGGGATGGATGTATTGGAAATTTGGTGGGGGGAGGAGGAAATGTTTTTGGAAGGTTTTCATTTTCCCTGTGTGTTTCTTTTTACTTGTAGTGTCGTTAATAAAGTTTTCTTTTCTTTATTTCTAAGTGCGGCCCTGCTTTGCTTATTCCTGGTCACATCTCACAGCAGAAACCAGGGAGAGTGTATTTTCATGGGGGCACTGCCTTTGTGCCAATGTCAAACCATGACATATATATATAATAAAATAATAAATCAAGCCTTCTGAAATATGGAGTCAAATCCTCGTCTCTTCCTGCATGCAAAGACCCCTTTGACCACCGTCACATGTGCCCTGGCTGGCTGCAGGCTGGGCACATGTCCTGCCCTCCTGCTCGGTGCCAAAGGCAGCAGGGATGGGCAGCTCTGGGCACCGCTCTGAGCACGGCCAGCACAGTCTGGGCACCGCGGGTGGCTGGGACAAGGGCACAGGAGCCTTCAGCTGACGGGTGGTATCTGCTTTCTCTCCTTGCAGCCGGGCTCTGTGGGTGCTGAGGCTGCTCTGGGCTCTGCCAGGGCTCTGCTGGAGCTCAGCACCGGGCCGGAATCAGCCAAAGAAGAAATGGTGTGACCTGCAGCACAGACTTGCTTGAGCATTTTGTCAGCACAGCTCAAGTCTGCAGAGTGTACACCTCCAAGGGAAAACATGACACCCCTCAAAAAATAAACTTGTTCAGTAACTTCTGAAATGAAATCAATCTGGCATGCCCCCAAATGACATTTTTCAGCTTGCTGAAGCTGTAGCTCAGCCCTTCTCTGAACAGTTCTCTCTCCCCCACCTGCCTTTTACTTCCTAACTGCTCCCTCTTCTCCCCCAGTGAGTTCCCAGCCCATTGCAGTCTCCATCACACTGTTTCCTTCCTTGGTGCCCCTCTCCACGAGGAAGGCAGAGCCCCAGGCTTAGGGACTCATCCTGTCACTGGCTGAGGAGCAGCAATGTCTCAGAGGTCCAGTGGGATTTTAGTGGGATTTTAGTGTCACTCAGAGCCACTCTCCAGCCCTCAGCTCTCCTCACTGCTGAGCTCCCACTCCCTTTTCCTCATCCTTGCAGCAGGATGAGCTCTGTGAATCCCCTTGAGCCTCCCCACTCTTCCCAGCCCATGCACCTTCCTCAGTTAGGGTGAAGCTGAAGCTTCTCTGTCTCCTGTGGCACACCAGTCCAGTGCCCTGTGCGGGGAGCCCCAGCCCCAGAGCACAGCACACAACACTGCAGTCCGGGCTGGAGGAGCTGCCCTGCAGCCCTGGCTTGGCTGTTTGTGGCAAGGGAATGCTCCTTGTTTCCAGCTGTCCCTGCAGGATGGCCCCAGGGCAGAGCCCAGCCGGGCTCCCACTGCAGCCCCTCTAGCTTGGGGCAGACAGTGCTCCCAGAGCTGAGGTTCCTGGGGAGCACCCGGAGCTGTGCCTTGCACTCTGTGGCCATGTGTCACAGTGCAGGCTGGCTCATGCTGTGTGAATGAACCAGCCCTGGTTTGACTGCCAGGGGCCTTGCCCAGTCACATCTCTCCCAGGGCTGCAGCATTTCACTGGCCAGAATCTGACAAGGCATAGAGATCAGAGCAATGAAATTCTCCAGACTGGGTTTTTCAAAAGCCCTTTAGAAGGAAGGGCTTGAGAATAAACGCTCTCTGTTTGCCACATGAACAATGGGGTGAGTGCTCTCTCTGTCTCCAACCCACTCCCACCCAGCCAACGTTACAGCCACCCACTCCCTCACACATCCCCCCCGTGCCTTCCCTCTGCCGTGTCCTGTCAGGGCTTCCCAGCCCCTCTTCCCTTCCTGGCCCCGTCCCCTCAGGCTCTGCCCCAGCCCGGCCAAGCTGCTCGGCAGCAGCGCCGCAGCCCCACAGCAGCTCCAGAGCAGCCCCATCCAGAGGCACCTGGAAGCCCTCAGCAATCCAGCCAGCAGCACACGGGCAGGAGGACACGGATGGCGCTTCCTGTCTGGCACAGGGCTTGTGGCCATCTCCAGGCACTGCTCTCACAGGGATCCCGGCAGCCCTGGCCCCTGCCCAGCCGCTCTGTCACCAGCACAAAGGCTTCAGCAGAACCACCACAGGCTAAGGGGCTTCTGGCCATTTTCCCTGCAACACTGCACGCCTGGGCAGCTTGCTGAGTACAAGCACCCTTTTCCCCCTCTTCCCTTATGCCCTGCAGACCCTGGGCAGCAAAAGAAAGCTCCTGGGAGACTGTGTATTATAACACACTCTATATTCATATACTAAAGAAAAAACAAATAGAAGAAAACAAAAAGAAAAATCTTTAAGAAATGGAAAATTCCCGCTGGCTCAGGTGGCCTCAGCAGACAGAGGTATCAGCTCTCTGCAGAGCTCCAGCAGCGCAGCCAGCCGAGACCGCACAGACGAGGCCGTGTCCTCCATGCCCAGCAGAGCTGATCTTGCACCCTCTGGAAGATGGAATAACACTCACTCTGCTGTGCCTGGAGGACATACAATGTTTCAAGTGCCAGATCTGACACGGCACTGCTGATGTCCTCTGTCAGGTGTTCAAGGGCTGAAAGAGAAGGGAACAGAGCCATGGTCAGATCCCGGATCTGCGTGGAGCCGAGAAGGGCCCCCTGACAGGGCCATCCCAGCCGGCTCTAGCCATGGCAAGGAGGGAGCAGGGACCAACGGGAGCAGCCCAAAGCTGCTGGCCATGAATCGCCCCGGTGGCCCTGAAATCTCTGTGTGCTCTGCCCACGCCGCCCCTGGCCCGCACAGGGAGCAGAGCCCTCCGCAGCCGGGGCAGGGCTTGCAGCTCCCCCGGCAGCCCCCGCTGCCAGCCCGCTGCCCTCACTCACCGTTGCAGATGAGCCGGAGCTCTTCCTTCTTCCCCCTCAGGTGCTGCGCAGCCATCCCTGAGAACACAGAGCCTGTCACGGCCCCAGCGGCACAGCCCCCTGCCAGTGGCGCTGCCGGAACTGTGGCCACACGGGCTGCTGGCCCGGCAGGGCTCAGCCCGCCCTTGCCGCCTGCTGCCGCCCCAGGGCACGGCTGCCAGAGGGCAGAAGCAGCAATGCCCAGGCCAGGCGGGGCTCCACGGCACCGGGCCTGGCTGGCGCTGCCGGGGCAGCAGGTGGGGCTGGGGCCGAGCTGCGGCAGGCCGGGGAGGGAGCCCGGGCTCGTTGCTCACCGATGAACCTGATGGCCGCTGCTCGCAGGGACTCCTGTGGGCTCTGCAGGTAGGGCAGGGCCCGGCGCAGGTGCTCGGCCGCTCTGCTCCTGTTCTCTGCCAGCTGGAGAGAGCGGCAGGAGGGAAGGGTTGGCGCGCGCTCAGCTCCTAGGCCGGGCGCTGCCTGCATCCAGCCCCGGCCTCCCCTGCCCGCAGAGCCCTGAGGCGCGGCCAGGAGCCGCTGGCGCTGGGCTCCCGAGGGGAGGGGCAGAGGGCCGGCTGCTGCCCGGGGAGCCGCGGTGCTGGCCCGCCCCGCAGCCCCGCCGGGCCAGGGCTGCATCGGGAGCCTGGAGAAGAGCCCGCGGGGCCTCTGGGTGCAGAGGCACAGCTGCCCGCCCCGCACACTGAGCACCGCGCTCAGGGAGCTTCTCCGGGCTGAGGCTGGGGCTTGCAGGCCGTCCTTACCAGGCACTCGCTGAACTTCCACAGATTCTTGTTCTTCACCAGTCTTTCAAGATCCCTACTCTTCAGGAACTCAGCCACACATAGCAGCGTTTCCTGAGAAGCCTGGAGAAGAGCAGAAAGGCAGAGATGGCCCCACAGCCCAGGGTGCAGGACTCGTGTCCCTGTGCCAAGGCCTGGAGGAGGCTGCAGCCCAGCAGGTACCAGGGCAGGAGGCAGTCGAGCCTCCTGCCATGGGGACAGCAGCAGCCCACAAGTCCTCACCTGTGCCACAAGCCGATTCTCATCATGGCAGTGGAAGAAGAGGGGCAGCAGGCTCTGGCACAGGAGTGTCATCAGGGCCTTTTTTTCCTTTTCCCTTTCTGGAAGAGTCACCAGTGTTTGGAAGAGCAGCATGGAGAGCAGCTGCACCTGGCTATTGTTCTGTATGGAAGGAAGAAAAAAAGACCTCAGCATTGAGGCTGCACGGGGCTCAGCTTGGCGCAGGCCTGCAAATCCATAGGGCACCAAGTGTCCGGACAGCACCCAGTGGCTGTGGCTGGGAGCAATGAGCCTTACATAGTCAAAGAGTGGCAAGAGCGCCTCAAGCAGCTGCAGTGTGATGGGGCTGGGCATCAGCATGTCATTGTCCAAGATGATAAAGCTGAGTAGCATGACTGTCATGAAAACTATCTCTCCATCTGCATCCCACAGGAACTTCACAAGACCTTCAGTCAGGCTCCACATTTTTTCAGTCGGTGTGGAACACAAGTTTGAGAAATGCCATTCTGCTGCCGCAGGGCCCAGAGGCCAAAGGCCTGTCCCAAAGCACTCGGGCAGCTGAACTGGAAGCCAGGAGAGCTGGGAGCAGCTGCCCCAGCACTCAAAGCCCTGCCAAGCCCAAGCGACTGCATTCCCCAGCTCAGCCTCAGCCGCTGCCCCCTTCTCACCATTGAGGGCTCCTCAATGAGCTCGAGAAGGGCCCTGAGTGCCAGGCGACGCCTCTCCCTGCACTCACTCTGCAGCTGCCTTGACAAGATCTGCAGGACTTTGTTAGCACCATGTTCACTCAAGTCCAGGAACTCGAGGACCTGAAAGGCACAGGGCATTGACAGGGACCCAGCCAGCAGGAGCCCAGAGCCACACGGGGCTGGGCCCAGGCAGCAGCACAGGGCGCGGGCACCGAGAGGGCAGCTGCGGCTCCGAGAGGGCAGAGAGCTGGGAGGCAGCTCAGCCAGGCAGCGCTGGCCATCAGGCTCACCTCCACAAGGAACGCCAGGGCGGGCAGCTCCCAGCGTGGCTCCTGTGTGCTGAGCAGCCGGAGCAGGTAGTGAGCGATCCGGGAACACAAGGGGATGGAGACACAGCACATCTCCCTGGCAGGAAGAAAAGGAACCAAGGCTGTGGGCTGGGGGGACAAACCTCTGCCAGGAGTGACTTACAGAGGTCTGGTGTTTCCCCAGCATCCTGCAAGGGGCCCTGGGCTATTTGGGAGGCAGCTCCTGGTGGGCACCCTCCTCTCCCAGCCTTTTCCAGTCTGCTTGGCCATCCCTCGGTGACAAGGCCCTCTGGCCCACAACCTCGGGGACTGTGTGGAGCTCCCTGGGCACGGAGCACAAATGTCAGAGGCAGTGGGGAGAAGGGGGTCTCACCTTGCCAGCAGACCCACGGCATAGTGGTGGGTGTCAGCACACAGCAGCGTGTCCCAGCCACAATTGCGTTCCATTGCCACCACCACATCCTCGTGCTGCATTCGGCAGAGCAGGGACTTCAGGGTCCTCACTGCAAATCTGCGTGCACAGCAAAGCCCAGGTCACGCTGGGAACACTGGCTCCTGGCCAGGGACATGGCAGAGACAGGAGGAGTAGGATGGAGCACCTGTTGGGGCTGGTGGCAAGGCCGTATTCCTCCTGGCATTCCTTCCAGAATGCATCAACCTCCTCTGGCATATCCAGAGTGCTCAAGAACACTTGGGAGAGAAGATGTACAAAGAAGTGAGGGAAATACACCGTCACCATATGTGGGACACAGGGCACCTGGAGGATCTTCCACATCACCACAGTTGCCTGCAAAGGACAAAGACCCCGAGACAGGGCTCAGTGCCGAGGTGTCCGTGTGGCAGGGCCTGAGCAGGGGAGGGAGAGGCCCAGAGACATGCAGGGGGAGCACGGGGCCTGGTGGGCCTGAAGCTGCCCCTGGGCCGGGTTTCAACCCAGAGCCTGAGGCAGGGAGATGCAGTGGGGGAAGGAGGATGGAGAGCTGCTGGAGAGGCAGCCTTGGGGCCAGCAAAGGCCCGTTACAGAAACTCACAGCCAGGACAAAGACACCCGTTTTGTCCCCATCGGAGGCGCAGATGCTGTGCTCTGGCCAGCTCCCCAGGACATCCAGGAGTATGAGCAGCGCCGGCTCTGCAGTCCTGGGCGAGCACATGATGCTCTTCCACATGGTCAAAGCAGCTCTGTGGGGTTAGAGCTCTGTCTCAGGGGGGTCTCAGACATAGCACCATGGCCTGGGCAGCAGTGGGGACCTGAGCTGGTTGCCCATTGCCCTCTGCCCATTGCCACTCACCACCAGCACCCAGGCAGCCCAGCCCTGTGGGGACAAGCCCCTGAGGGGCAGCAAGGGAGCACAGCAGCAGGCTTGGGGGCTGACGTGCTAGGGCTGGCTAAGGGAGCAGCCAGAGGGCCCTGGAACTCTCTGTTGGTCAGACACCTGGGCCAGGCTGTACAGGCTGATGGGCTGGTGAGCCCTGAGCCCTCTGGGCAGGTGGGGCCCATACCTGTCACAGGACGGGGCCACACGCAGGAGCGCCATGACCACGTCAGCGGGCTGTGCTTCCGTGAGATCCAGCAGGGTCCTGTTCAGCCTGTGCTCAGCAAACTGATTGGCCAGGAGCCACTGGTGGATGTACCTGACCAGGGCAGGAACCTGGAGAAGGCACGGGGAGACTTGGAAAGCTGCCAGAGGGAGGAATGTCCCCAGCAAAATGCTTCCCTTCCCACCACACTGCCATGGCCTCAAAGGCTTCCAGTAACCAGCAGGTGTGGTCAAGCAATTCCTGGGAGGATCAAACCCTGGCCACAGGTGGCTTACTTGCTTTGGATTGGTAAAGCCCTCCTCTACGAGCATATCCAGCAGGGCAGCACTGGTCTTGGTTTTGAAGATGTGCGAATATGCTCTGAGCCCAGTGCCCATGGGGCTGGCCTCTTCCTCCCGAATTCTCCTCATGAATTGGCAAACCAGCTGTAGGAGAAGGGCAAGAAGCCAGAGATGTTGCAGGGAATGCTCCAAGCACGGTGCCAGCAGGCCCAGCCCAGGTGGGAATGGCTGCGGGTACCTGGGCTGTTCTGCGGAAGAGGCCGCGGGCGGGGTCCTGCTCTTGTGTGCGCTGCAGGGCTGCACCTGGCAAAGAGCGAGCGCAGCCAGAGCTGAGGGGCTGCGGGAGAGGCCGGAGAACACAGCCCAGCCCTGCCCTCCCCAGGCAGGGACAGCCCTGGGATGGCTCAAGGGATGGAGCACGGCCCCTGCAGGGTGTCTGCCTGGCCCCTCTTCTGTCCTGTCCATGGGCATGTCCCCAGGGAATGGGATGGGATGGGATGGGAAGGGATGGGATGGGATGGGATGGGATGGGATGGGATGGGATGGGATGGGATGGGATGGGATTGGATGGGATGGGATGCAAAGGCGCCAAGCTGGTGCAGGCACCAACCCTGTGGCCCAGCTCTGGCACTCACCCTCCTGCGGCAGCTCAAGTGGCACCACCTCTTTGGTTTGATGTGCTGGGGCAACTCCAGGGCCTTCTTCCTCCTCTTCCAGCCAGGCCAGCTTGGGCACTCTTGGGGGTCTTTGCTCCATGTCACTGACTGGATTTGTGGCTACTTGCAGGAGAGATGCCTCGGAAAAGCTCCAAGTTAGCAAGTCCTGCAGTCCTGTCTGGAAGGCACCTTCAAGACAGAAGCCTTGGAAAGGCTACAGGACAGAAAGTCCTGCACTGTGGTCTCGAGGGCTCCTGCCACAAGGACAGGAAACTCCTGTCAAGGATTGTGGTCTGGCCTCGAGGGCACTGGAGGCAGGGATGGGAGATGCCTCTGGGGCACCAAGTCCTGTGGTCTGTCCTCGAGGTCAGCTGCAGGAATAACGCCTCGGAAAGGCTCTGAGTCAGACAGGAACGAGTGCGCTGTGCGGGGGCTCCTCACGGCACCGCTCTGTCCCATTCTGCCCCGTCGCGTGATCCAAGCGCTGTGGCGTGGTCTTGTCACCACCAGCTCCTATGTCACCACGTGTCACAAAGGGCCCTTGGACACCCATCCCATGCCAGGGTGACCATGCTGGACCATGTCACAAAGGGCCCCTGCACACACCCTCCCTTGCCCTGGGCCTGCCCCCAGCCAATCCAAAATGGCCCAGCTTGGAAGGAATCTCTCACCCCAAGTGTCTAAGAAAGCCCAACAGGGTCTTTAGGAATGGCTCAGTCCATCAGCAAATGCTGCCCTGCTCTGTGGGCTCAGTGCAGCAGAAGGAGCCCCAGGACTGCCGACGTAGCCGCGCTGGGAAGGGCACAGGACCTTCCACAGAAGCTGGCACGGCCTCCTTGGGACACGTCCCAGCTGGTGAACATCCTAAACCCACGGGTGTGACACAGACAGGGAACGTGTGGGCCAGGGCACCAATGGTGCTCTGACCCTTTGGGGCCTGGGGAGCGCTGACATCAGCAGGTGTGGCAGAGTCCCTGCCCAAGCAGAGCGGCGACCCCCGAGCCCTGGCAGCGCTGGTGCCCATCTCCTGCCCCAGAGACCTGTGCCCCCAGGGGGCTTCTGTGCCACAGGGAGCCAAAGCCCACATGAATTGGGGGCTGTGCTCCTTCCTGCAGGGGCTGTTGGCAGCAGCACCTGGAGCAACTGCTGGCAACACTTGGTTTCTGTCAGAAGCTCTTACTCCATGCTGAAATTATTTTCTCATTGAAGTAATTTCCTGCAGCACAAAAACACCTTCGTTGCAAAGGCACAGAAGAACCTGTCATTTAACACTCCTCAATTCAGGAAAGTTTTACTTCCCATTGGTCAACTCACGTAGTTCCAAAAAGTTGCAAACTTCCCAAATTCATTGGGATGGTGAAGGTGAAGAGTTGGAATTTTGCTTCCCTTCTCAAAGCAGCAACTCATTTGCCTTAATGTCATCCACTGAGAGTCACTTTACAGAAAATAACACTGCACAGAGGCAAGAAAAGGCCATTCTTTGGTTTGCAAATGGTTTTCTGTGAAGGGATGATAATATCCTAATTCTCTTAAGGATAAAAGCTCCCAAGAAATGAAAGTCCACTCAGTGTTACAAAAGTAGCCCAAACAAATGAGTAGATGGCAAAGGGGCTAATCCACCCCCTGGTACAGATATCCAAGTGGCCAGTAAAGTACAGCTCTCCTCTCTTGTTCCCTTTAGAAGAATCAGGACCATGAACAGGAAAAACCACAGATATTCTTTCTGCCCTCCGTAATCAAAGCTGTGCCAAACCACAGATGCTGCCTTCAAACTGACTCAAATTCCAGCCTAGACCTCTCACCTTCCAGACAACTCCTCCTCCAACAGCCCACCAACACCAACCTCCCCAAACTCCCCCACAGAAACCCTCAATGCCCCACCAGGACCCCCAGCTGTCCCTGTCCCTCCGCAGAGCTTTCCCCCCTCCAGCAGATGCCCTGGTTCCCTGCACGTGCCGTGGGATGGCACTCAGGAGAATCTGCTCCAAGGCCTTCCCCGGGGGCAGCTCAGGCTGCCAGGCCTGTGGTTCCTGGATCACCCTTCCCACTGAGCCTTCCTGCGCACGGCTGTTCCATTGGCACCTCTGCGCTCAGCTCGGACTGCTCCACTGAGCCAGGGCTGCTGGTAAAGGATCCAGAGCAGCCTGGCCAGCTCTTTCTCCAGCTCCCTCTTTACTCTCCGGGCAGGTAGAACATCCCATAGGAAAGCAACTGGTGCCACAAGGAGCAGGGGGCCTCAGGCACCTTTGGCAATGGAACAAGGCCTTTGTTTTACATTAGTAAGCACAATTCACAATAGTATGCAAGTGCTTAGCGCAGACAGACATAAGTGCTAAGCACCAGTTAGCATAAGAAAAACCTGGCTGGCCTAACTTGACATGAGAGTGACTTGACAAAAACCTTTAGACATAGTCTGTCAGAAGAACTAAGGGCAAGCAGGGAATCAGCCCAGTACAGGGAAGCCCTGAGGAAGACTTTGTGCTGCTTTAGGGCACGGAGACCGCTCCTGGCCAGTGCCTGGACATCCGCTTCAAGTCTAGGAATCTGACACAATGTATTTCTAACCCCCTGCCTATCGAATCACCTCAGCAGTGTAAAGATAGATGGTATTTTTGATACAATTCCTACATCAACCCACTGAAATGCATACATGGTGGAAAACCATTTTAGTGGGGTGCAGACTCCTGCACTCCTGCCAGGTCAATAAAAGGGCTTCTGGCAGACAATGCATTTGTGTGCTGATTTCTTTGAATGAGGGAGAGCCCTCAGGACTGCTGTATCCTGAGGGAACACCCTTGGCCTTGACCTGTAGGCACCTGCACAAACTTAAAATCAGCTGCCTCAGCTACCATGACCTCTCTTGGCCAGCATCCTGACGTGGATGCAGGGCTGCTGCGAGGCACTGCTGGGACCCAGTGGGACAGGACCGGCTGTCTCGTGTGCATGTAGCACCCCTGACACAGCCAGGGCCATCCCAAAACCAGACAAACACTCACGTGTCACCAAAGGGGAGCAAGGAGCACTGGGTTCCTGTCAGGGTATCTCAGCTGGTCTTGCTACACAACACACCCCCATTTTAAGGCCTGCTGATGCCCAGCTGCCAGGAATGCCCACCTTGTTCTCTCCAAGATGCACAGGGAGAGCCAATGAGCAGGATGCCTTGGGAGGCAAACCTTCCAAGCCTTTTCTGAGGCCAGGGACACAGCAAGATCAGCCAAGGCTCTCCACGCTGCCTGGCCCACACAGCCCAGCTCGGTGCTGGCCCTGGGCCACAGCAGCTTCCACCAGGTAGGAGGCAAATGCATATTGCCAAGAGTTGAAGCACAACAGACAGTGAAAATGTGAAAAGTGTGTGTGTAAAGGCCTTTTAATTCACAGCTCTCAAGGAGAGCTTTGGGGCTCGTGGCTGGACAGAGATGCTCCTGCTCACACCTCTGTCCAAAGGGGGGAACACACCCTACTGCAGGTGCTTGGGTTGGTCTCTGCAAGTCCAGGTGGATGCCAAACCTGCTCTTCACAGCCTTCTCCCTTGCCCTGCCCCTCTGCCAAGTGCAACAGGCCTCAAGGACTGAAAGGAGCCAGAGAGCCAAAGGGGTACACTTGCACATACCTCACTGGAGCTCCCTGTGGAGCACTTTCCTTGAGAAGCAAGCCCCTTTCCTCCAAAGGCATTTCCCCAAATGTGTGGCTTTCCAGGGAAACACCAACACATCCTTAAGAAAAGCTGGCAAGGCTGAATGACTCCAGGTCCTTCCAGGACAGGCCCTCCAGCTGTAGCTTCTATTCCCCCAACTATGTTTCCAGGTGGAGGTTCAGAGGTGCAGCCCCAGGCCCTCTACAAACACAAGCTGCCCGCTGCCTCTTCACCTGCCTCAACTCCTGCCTGCACTCACAGCAGCAAAACCAGGCTGTTCCCAGCCAGAGCCCAGAGCCCTGTCCCCACAGGACGCTCTTGCCAGCACCTTCCAGGACTCTGCTGTGCACTCAGAGCTTTTCATGCCCGCTGCCAACAGGCTTTGGGACAACCTGGCTGGCTCTGCCACCAGCACAGCCCAAACACAGGCAGAGGAAGAAGCAGCAGGGGCTGTTTTGTGGCCATGCCCAAGAGAAACTGGAAGGGTGCCCTCCCTCTGGTCTCACTTGGCTTTCTGGCTGGGTCTGAGCCTGGGGCTGCCATTCCTCGCTTGTGGGGACCAGAACCACAGCCGGGATCCCGGCACTGCCTGACAGTGCTCCGGGCACTGGCACGGTCACGCGTCTGAGTCTCGGGCACGATGCTGCTGCTTCATTTGCTCTTAGGCACAGCCAAAGCTCTCTGTTAAACCAGAATGTTCTCTGGTTCTGCCCTCTTCCTGATCTTGTGCAGGGATGGAGCACTGCTGTGCATCCAGGACGCTGTTGTTGAAATCTTCCAGCATTCCAAGCTCCTTTTCCCTCCGTGGATGCTTGCCATGGAATCCCTCACAGCTACGTTCAGAGCATCCATTCTCAGCTTGGCTCTTCCAATGTCCAGGGGCTCCAGAGTGCTCAGCAAGATCTGTAACTGCACAGTGTTGTGGAACTGCACCTTCAGCACAGGGACCTTTCCAGCCTGATCTGTCCTCGTTCCTCTGTGTCTGTGCACAAAACACGGTGTGGAAGAGAACGGCAGGACGAGCCTGTGTGTCCCGGGGCCCCAGATTTGCATCGCTCCAGCTCCACAGAGATGCAGGTAAAGTGAAGAAGCCAAACTGTTTATTAATAGAAGGCAAAGCAAAGGGATAAGTTGGAAGGGAAGGGGATGGGCAGGTGTGGAAATGCTCTACAGCCACAGGATGGAGTTTCTCTGGCTGGCACACCCTTGGTGGCCGAGGGCAGACATGAGAGCAGCCGCCCCCTGATCTCTGCCGAGATTGTCTAGGGTGGCGGTAATCTCTACAGCGTGGGTGACACAGCAGAAATCAGAGGTCAAGGAAACAAGGAAGGATCACTTGTCTGAGTTTCCAAGGAGGCTTTGTCTGAGTTTCCAAGGAGGCTTTATTCCTTAAAGGGGTCAGGTGCAAGTCACAAAGAAAATGGGTCCAGCTAGCATTTTTCAAGAGGGGATGGTCCAAGGGGTGGATATAACTCTCACCCAATGAGGGGATCTTAGGGGAGGAACAGATCACATAGCAACTCCAATAAGGATCATTCAGGGGAGGGAAGAAGCCTCATGAAGCAATCAACCATCGAGACATAGCTAACTGACACAGAACATTCGAGAATACAAGGGGAGTGACTACAGAGACTGACAAGAGTAAGGGGTAGTACAAGTGAGATTGACAAGGCTTATAAGGGAATGAGGGGAGGAGCAGGGAGACTGACACACTGATGGGCAGACAAGTGGCGGGAAATCTTCGTGGTAAACAATTTAGGACTGAACCACTAGGGGGAACAAAATGGGGTACATGGGAGAAACCATTATAACTGACTAACATAGGAAATCTAACTTTTATGTTAAAACACCTGTAAAACACCAACTACCACAGGTAGGGTCTGAGGGCTGGAGGGAGGGAGCTGTCAACAGGGAGGGAGAAGGCAGGAGCTATGGGAGCTTCCCACAGACTCAGCTGTGCCAATCATCAGCTGTGCCTGGAGCTCCAGCTGGTGTCCTCTGGTCTCCAGGTGGTCTCACCTTCCAAGGGATCTGGAGAGTCGTCTGAAGCCAGGCTGTGGAATTTGCAGTTTATTGCAAAGGGTGTGGGTGCCGGGCCCTGCTCGGAGCTGCCAGATGCAGCTGGAGCAGGCCTGAGAGAAGTACAGAGAGTGGTAAAGTGAGAGAAGGCAAGAGCATGGTAAGGAGATGAGAGAGAGAGAGAGAGGATGAGAGAGCGAGGTTCTCGTTACAATACAATAAATCATCTTCTGTGTTGAATATTCTAATTCTCACTAACCAATCTAGTACAAGATACAAATCCTATAGCATTTACATACAGCCTATAAGAATCATTACATCACCATACTGTGTTACATTTTAAACCCTAAAAACTCCTCTTTGGACCCCTTCTGCCAAGCTAGTGGGGTCTGCTCTGACCCTTGGAGCTGTCTGCAAGCAGGGGGAATTGTTTTATCAAAAGGGGATTACCTTCAGTTGGCCATACCATTGTTTTCCAGTTGTTCAGTAACTGAGGTATCTCAAAGCTTGCTTTCATTTCCATCTTGCTTCTGGTTTCTATATCCTCAAAATCTTTTGAAAGGCAATCATATTTATAAGGCTTTCCTGTTTCATCTTCCCCAGCAATCCAGTTTGTTTTATGGCTTAATAATGTTATAAGTAATAAATTATAAAGTCAATCAATAATCAATAATTTTTTATCTTTAATTTTGCAACCAAGATTCGGTCTCCGATAGCCACAATCAAAGGGACAGCTTCAAGCCCAGGATTGGTGCTGGGTGAACACTGATCTAAACTCTATCGCTTTGGATCCCCTCAGCTCACAAATGTTGTCTCCTTTGGGTTGGTTTTATGCAGCTTTTTCCACCTAGGGCAGAGTTTCTCCTATTCTTCTTGTCACTTCACATATTTATGTAGTTTCCTTTTCTTTGTGCTGGGCTGGACAGACCTGTTTCTGGGAAGTGATGAATGCTGATCGTCGAGTTACGGGAACCGAGCATTGGGATTCACACCCTTGAGGACTCTGACTATCTTGATCATAGACACTCACTGAGTATTCATCACTTGGGTGTCTCTGGACTGTCCTGGGAAAGGGCCCATCCCTGCACAGAGCCACGTCTTTTTGTTTGCTAATTAGTTTTTTCTCTCCACTGCCATCTGTGATTTCTCAATTTGTGAAGCAATCTTGTCCCCGGCTGCAGCTTGTTAATTTAAATCTTTAAGAACTTTTTTGTACAAGCACAACTTATTTCACATATATTTTACACAGGCACGAATTATTCCATAACATATATCACAATAAGGTGAGGAATTAATGGATCTTTAACTTCTGCTGGAAGGCAGGCACATGGATTCAGAGCTATCACACACTACCACTGTGTTTGTGAGCTTACTTTAATAATGGTACTTGCTGTGAGGAAATGACACTGGGGAACTTTTCTCCCAACACTTCACCCAGCTCTTTGGGTCTGCCCCACCAGTTTTCAAAGGGTTCAGATCCACTCTAAATGCCAATGATATCATACAATGGTTGGTGCTGCTGATAGGCCTGTTCTATTTAGCATTCAGAGATAAGGGAAGATTAACCTGCATAACCATGCTGACACCAACCCCAGAGACCAGGGATGCTGCTGCCCCAGAGCCTGACCCTGCCCCACAGCCCACCTCAGAAATGAACCACCCAGACTGGGTGGGGGTTCTGGTGAAGGAGATGGGCCAGATGCTGAAGGAGCACATTTCCCCAGCTGGTGAGAAACCCTCCCCCTGCCCCAAAGAGGGAGAGTCTGATGGTGCAGCAGTGGAACCCACAGATGTTACAACTGTCCAAGTTCCAGCTGAACTGCTAGGGCAGTCAGAGCCAGCGGCAGTCACCCCTGTGGAAACAAGGAGGTCTAAGATGAAATCAGAGCACCCAGATAAGCATAAGAAAGGAGGGCCCCATAACCCACAGGGGAGCCAATGGTTGAGGTCATCACCGAGTCCCTGATGTACAAAAGTCTCTGTAATCTGCAGAAAGACATTGTACGACGGGGACGTGAGGCTTATACAACCTGGTTACTCCCTGTCTGGGACCTTATGGGTACAGGCGTGCAACTGGATGGTGGTGAGGCAAGGAATTTGGGGTCTTTGACCCAGGAGTCAGGTGTGAATCAGATTTTTGTAAGGGAGTCAGGGTACCTTTTCCTCTGGGAGCAGCTTTTAATGAGTGTCAGAGAGACGTTTGTCCACAGGGAGAGAATGCAGGAGCACCACCATAGAATGTGCTGGAAGACCCTCAAGGAAGGGATCCAAGAGCTAAGAGAAGTGGCAGTATTGGAGGTACTCTTTGGGAAGGATGGACAGCATGATAATGACCCAGACAAGATCAGGTGCACAAGGCAAATGCCGTGGAGTCTGGCAAATCTGGGGCCATCCCAATACACCACCTTCATTGCAACGATTAATGCTGATACCAACCGAGAGACAGTGGGTTCTGTCACCAACAAGCTTAGATATTGTGAGAGTGTGATCAATGGCCCAATGCAGGCTCATGTCTCTGCTGTAATTAAGAGCCTACAAGAAGAGATGAGGGTGGAGGGAGGAAGAACAGTTCCCATATGGCACCAGTGTGAGTCACAGGCCCCGAAGTCAGAGCCCAACATCCCCCCAGCAAGAGAGAGAGGGTACGTACACCCCATGGGCTGACCTGTGGTTCTTCTGGCATGACCATGGGGAAGACATGGGAAGGTGGGGTGGGAAACCCACTTCTGTCCTGGCAGCACGGGTCCATCAACTCAAGGAGGCAAACACTAACTGAGGGAGTTCCTCTAAAGTGAAAGTAGCCTCAACCTCCCGTGACCGAGCTGCCAGGTATAATCTGTCAGATCCCCTTGAAGGAACCTCTACCATGTATGCCCAGGAAAGAAATAATAACAAGGGCTAGGGGTGTCCTGCCTCTAGCTGTGGAAGGGGCTAACAGCAGGCCTGTTAGCTAAAGGAGCGAGAAGAAGCTGAGAAGCAAGAAGAAGCTGATAAGGATCTCTCTCCAAGGCTGTAACCAAGGAGACTGAGAGAAGTGAGGAACTGAAGAAATATAAGAGAACTTTGCAGCTGGACAAAGTATTTTTAGAAAGTTAGTTGAAATCACTGTAACTTTTCACCAATAGTGTTATGTTGACTTATTGTGGCAATAGTTAGGACAGAAGAAGCATCAAAAATTGGAAAATGTATAAAAGGTCAGCCCTGTTCAATAATAAAGAGTTGCCACCTGAGACTGCTTGTGGTCTCTGCTTTGTATTATGACTGCCTCGGCAGCGACATCTAGTCAGGAAGAGGCACAGGAAAACCGGATTTTCTGGACGGTGTGGATCCAATGGCCTGGCACATCAGAGCCACAAAAACACAATGCCTTTGTTGATACAGGTGTGCAGTGTGCCCTGATACCATCGGGACATGTGGGGCAGAACCTGTTTCCGTTGCTGGGGTGACAGGGGGATGACAGCAATTGACCCTGTTGGGAGCTGAGGGGAGCCTGACTGGGAAGGAGTGGCAGAAACATCCTATTGTGACTGGCCCAGAGGCCCCGTGGATTCTGGGCATAGACTTCCTCTGGAACAGCTTTACAAAGACCCAAAGGGACTCAGGTGGGCATTTGGAATAGCTGCTGTAGAGGCAGAGAACATAAAGCAGTTGAACGCCTTGCCTGGACTATCAGAAAGCCCATCTGCAGTAGGACTCCTGAGGGTGGAAGAGCAACGAGTGCCAATTGCCACCCTGACCGTGCACTGCCAGCAGTATTGAACAAATTGAGATGCCATGATCCCCATCCACAGAATGATCTGTGAGCTGGAGAGCCAAGGGATGGTCAGCAAAACCCACTCACCCTTCAACAGCCCCATCTAGCCTGTGCACAAATCTCATAGAGAATGGAGATTGACTGTGGGCTATCATGCATTGAATGAAGTGACTCCACTGCTGAGCACTGCCGTTCCAGACATGCTGGAACTCCAGTACGAGCTGGAGTCCAAGGCAGCAAAGTGCTTTGCCACTATAGACATTGCCAACGCATTTTTTTCCATTCCTTTGGCAGCAGAATGCAGGCCTCAGTTTGCCGTCACCTGAAGGGGCGTGCAGTCCACCTGGAACCGACTGCCCCAGGGGTGGAAGCACAGCCCCACCATCTACCATGGACTGATCCGGGCTGCACTGGAAAAGGGTGAGGCTCCAGAGCACTTGCAGTGCATTGAGGACATCATTGTGTGAGGGAACACAGCAATGGAAGTGTTTGAGAAAGGAGAGAAAATCATCCAGATTCTACTGGAAACCAGCTTCACTATCAAGAAAGCAAAATCACAGCACCTTCCTGAAAGATCCAGTTCCTGGATGTAAAGTGGCAAGACAGATAGCATCAGATTCCCACTGAGGTCATCAACAGGAACACCGCAAAGTCTCCATCAACAAACAAGAAGGAAACACAAGCTTTCCTGGGTGCCATAGGTTTTTGGAGAATGCACATTCCCAAGCACAGCCAGATTTTGAGCCCTCTCCACCTGGTCACCTGCAAGAAGAACAGTTTCCACTGGGGCCCTGAGCAGCAACAAGCCTTGGCCCAGATCAAGCAGAGATCACTCATGCAGTAGCTCTTGGCCCAGTCAGGATAGGACCCGAGGTGAAGAACGTGCTCTACTCTGCAGCCAGGAGCCATGGTCTGTCCTGGAGCCTTTGGCAGAAGATGCCTGGGGAGACTCGAGGCCGACCACTGGGATTCTGGAGCCAAAGCTACAGAGCGTCCGAAGCCAACTACACTCCCACAGAGAAGGAAGTCTTGGATGCCTATGAAGGAGTCCAAGGGGCCTCAGTGATGATGTGCACAGAAGCACAACTCCTCCTGGCACCCCAACTACTGATGCTGGGGAGGATGTTAAAAGGAAAGGTTCCCACCACCCACCATGCCACTGACCCCACATGGAGCAAATAGATTGCTCTGATCACACAGCGCACCCATATTGGAAAGCTGAATCACCCTGGAATTTTGGAGATAATTACAAACTGGCTGGAAAGTGAAAACTTTGGTCTCACTGATGAAGAGGACCAGGAGTAAGTGACAAGGCTAAAGAAGCTCCACCATACAATTAGCTATCAGCAGAGGAAGCACACCACGCTCTTTTCACTGATGGTTCCTATCGTATCGTAGGGATGAGCTGGAAGTGGAAAGCAGCTGTATGGAGCCCCAAATGACAGGTTGCCCAAACTACTGAAGGAGAAAGTGGATCAAGTCAACTTGAGGAACTCAAGGCTGTTCAGCTGTCCCTGGACATTGCTGAAAGAGAGAAGTGGCCAAAGCTCTACCTTTACATGATTTCTGGATGGTTGCAAATGCTCTGTCAGGTTGGCAGGAAAGGTGGAAAGAGGGTTACTGGCAGCATAGAGGAAAACCAATCTAGGCTGCTGGTGAGTGGAAAGACATTGCCTCTTGGGTAGAAAATCTATCTGTGAATGTCCGCCATGTAGATGCCTACGTCCCCAGGAGTAGAGCCAATGAGGAGCACCAAAACAATGAGCAGGTAGGTCAGGCTGCAAAGATAGAGGTGTCAAAGATAGACTTAGATTGGCAACATAAAGGAGAGTTATTCCTAGCTCGATGGGCCCATGATGCCTCAGGCCATCAGGGCAGGGATGCCACCTATAAGTGGGCACGAGACCGAGGGGTGGATTTAACCATGGACAGTATTTCTCAGATTATCCATGACTGTGAGACGTGTGCTTCCATCAAGCAGGCCAAGCGAGTGAAGCCCCTGTGGTACGGTGGGCGGTGGTCCAAGTACAAGTATGGGGAGGCCTGGCAGATTGACTCCATCACACTACCCCAGACACACCAGGGCAAGCGCTATGTGCTGACCATGGTGGAAGCCACCACTGGATGGCTGGAGACCCACCCTGTGTCTCATGCTATGGCCCGGAACATCATCCTGGGCCTGGAAAAGCAAATCCTGTGGAGACATGGTGTGGGAGGATCTTTGTCTATTTGTCCAGGTGTCCATGGGGTTGGGTTTCTTACCTACGTACAGGCAGTCATTTGGTGACAGGGGGACTCCCACCTAGAATGTTAAGAGCGTATCGTCTATGCTTTCCATGGCCATGCAAAGATTGTCTGGCTTTAATGACTTCACCAAAGTGACCCAGATGTTTTCTTTTTGGCTGAGGGATGATCCAGCTGGTGGTCACTTGGATACAGATGAGGGCGCTGATAAAGACAATGGCAACGGTGGCACTGGTACTGCTGCGGGGTGCCCTGGAGGGTATCGCAGGAAGAATCATACTTCTTCTTTCCCACAGGGTAGTTTTCACTTGTGGATGGTAAAACCACACATTAGTTGACTTATTTTAAGACATCCTTAAATATTCTTAAGTTCTCCCTATTGCTCTTACCAACTCCTCCCAATCACTCCCTTCTCTTTTTTAAGGGAAGTTTGAGGCAGGGAAAAAGGAGTAGTTTCAAGAGGGGAATGAGGGAGAGGTAGGGATAAAGGGTCACTGGTAGAGGGATGGAAAAGGGAGGGGTGTATCTGCATTTGAGATTGACATGGATATTATCAGTGGGATATATCTACGTGTGATGAGTGTCCTTGACACAATGTTTGGATATGTGAATTTCTTTTTTCTTCATCTCCAAGAGAAAGCTGCTTCTGTGGCATGGTGGGAGAGGGAGCTGACTTTGTGTTCATTCGAGGGGTCGTCTTCAGATCTGTGGTCTATGTAGGGACTGATAAATCTTCTGGGAATCCACCGGGGTCCTGTATCTGTAGAAACACAAGCATATTCTGTCACCCACATAATGAGAGGGTATGGCCGTTCAACAATTTTAGATTCATGATTCTGGTCAAGTACTGGAGGTCTTTCTTTGAGGTGTGTGTACATGTTGTTATGAAAGTGCCTTCAGACAGGGGGTTTTGGTTCTTTTTGAGAGCAATTCGTGAAAGGTATATGACATTAGAATTAATGAAATTCAAATAACGTAAAGTACTTTGCACAGTCTCTCTTGTATAGAGAGAGCCAGGGGCTATGTACAAATCACAAACGGGAAAGGCACTGCTGTGGAACGTGCCTTGAGCTGTTTTATTTTTCAGCGTCAGTCTCATTACATGGTTGTGACAATGCGAAGATGCCAGCAGCTCACATCCCAAGCAGCAGACCAAGAACTTAATAGTACAACTTAATTTATAAGTTTTTTAACCAATCCCACAAAGCAAAAGCATATTGACAGCAGTTCTATCCAACCACTATAAGCACATGTAACTTTGGTTAAAACAATGCTTGCTTATTTTGAATACAATACCTGCTTGTGAGCCTTAAAACACAATGCACAGAGCTCCATGATTAAGCTTCAAACTTTCTAATATCTTGGCAAATAAACTTTTCTGTATCTTAGGGAGTTATTCTAGACAAGCGTTAATACACAGACCATCGTTCTATTTGTCCTTACTTTTCTACTTTTTTAATAATTTTTCTGCTGATCTATCTCATGGCTGCTGCTTATCTCTAATCACAGTTCTGCTGTCTCTGTGGCCTGCCTTTTGCAGCTTTCCCAAAACCCTCTGATTTTGTGGATTCCCACACTGAGCACAAGTTCACCTAGTTTAAATCAAATGCTCATTGATTTAGATAATATTAGACATGGCACACTGCAAAATAGAGCTGCTTTAGATTTTTTTTCTTTTTGCACATGGGCACAGGTGTGAGAATTCTGAAGGAATGTGTTTTATGAACCTCTCTTCCCTTCACAGGAAACTCAAACAACTAGAAGACAATATGAAGAAATTGACTCTGAATGATTGGGGCTTGGATAAATGGTTTGAGGGATGGGGAATAACTGGATGATTGAAAGATACCTTAAAGGGAGCTTTGGTATTACTAGTAGTTATTATTATATTGCTTTGTATTATTCCACGCATAGTGAAATTGGTGACCCGCTTGGTAGAAAATACAGTGAAAAGGATTTGGCTGGTGCAGGAAGAAGAAGGGGGAATTGTAGCAATGTATCTGAACAATTTGGGCCACACTGTGCACCAGCCATGCCACTTGTACTTATTCTTATCAGAGCCCTCATGAAATCACCAAGGTTACGAAGACATAAACTGTGCTAAATGAAGAAAGAAAAGGCTGAGAAACAGAATACCAAGACCACAAGAACTAGATAACAGAGGGCTGTGAACCAGCTGGACTGTAACCAATCACAAACTCTGAGAAGTGAGTGCAGAACACATGGAGAATGCAGAGGCACCAATGAAGAAGAGAGTGATCGGTGTATGCAGTAGGGTTAGAATGAATGAATAAGTATATTTATACAAATGTGTATATATATATATATATAAAAAATGTATAAATAAGTGCATAATGAAAACAATCAATAGCTTTTTCTAAATCATATTGGTTAGTTGTATGGGAGTCCTGTTTTCCCACAATGGGTGCCTGGGAAGGAGGGATGGTTCCTTTCCATAAAAAGGAAAGCACTGAGGCAGGAGCAGGAGACAAGTGACCCTTGCAGGCCTGGGGCCTCATTGCCTCCTTGCCCCTGCTCAGCAGCCTGGCAGGGGCCGCCCCATGCTCCTGCCCTTGCCATTGCACATCCCCACATGCCAGTGCCCATCCCGGCAAGAGCCCTGAGCAAGGAGCAAGGGACAGGATCTGCCTGGCCAGGGGGGGCTCAGGCCTTGGCCCTTTGCATTCCTCAAACACATCCAGATTTGCTCAGCACCAGAGACACCTTTGCTTTGTTTGTCCCCAGCTGTCATCACTGCCTCCAAAGTTCTGCTCTAACTGGAACCTGGGGACACTTTCTCAGTCATATTCCTCAGTGGGACCCATTTAAACTTCATAAACTGTGGAGTCTAAATTTAAATTTCAGTTCTTGAGAAGTTTTCTGAACACTCTCTCAGGGACTGAGTCTGATGTAAACACATGAAATCCCCAAGAGGCTCATTAAAGTCATTCTGCTGTGTCTGTGCTGCTGAGCTTTAAAGGAACAGCTCTTCCAGGACCAGCTCCTCTCCCAGCCCAGCAGGGCTGAGGGCTCTGCCTGCAGGCACTGAGGGGACAGGAGCCAGGCAGAGACAGGCTGAAGGCAATCAGGACTGGGAAGACATTGAGCTGAGACTTCACTTGGGGAAAGATCTTCACAGCCCTGTGCATGGTGAGTGTGTGGGTGCAGGGCAATGTCCCCTGTGCTCCTGGAGGGATCTCCTGAAGCCAGCACACCCCACAGCCTGGGGGATGTGTCAGGAGGACTCTCCCAGTTTCTCTGGGGCACAGGAGCAGGAGGAGGAGGAGGATGTGCTGCAGAGCGGGGCTGCCCTAGGCACCATCAGAGGGACAGGGCAGGACAGCTCCTGCTGCCAGGGACGGCTGCAGGGGTGAAGCTGGGGCTGCAGCCAGGGCTGCCCAGGGCTGTCCTGCAGAGCAGCTCCTGCAGCCCTCAGGGCTCTTGGCCAGCCCAGGGCATGTGCCACCTGCCAGGGGCAGCTCTCAGCCTGCCTGGCAGCTCCCCATGGACGCTGCAGGGGAGAAGGTGGAGGTGGAAGGAGCCACCCCCATCAGGGCAGATTCCTCCTGCTCTGGAGATGGTGCTGCATGGCCAGGGCTGCTCTCAGCTTTCTCCTCAAGGGAAGAGAAAGGGTCTGTCAGCTTTGACTGTGTCACTGAGACTCCTGCACTGTCACCCTGGGCATCAGCAGATGGGCCTCAGAACTCCCTCAGAAAGTGCCTCCTCAGCCTCCTCTCCCTACAGACAGCAGCAGCAGCACCTTGGCTTGCAGCATCTCTGTTTGTCTGGCCTGCCCCTAAGGCCCTGCTGCCAGGGAGATGCCCCTGGGAGTGCCCTGTGCTGGGAGGGGTCTGCAGGGCAGAGCTGAGCCCCCAGGGCTGGGCTGGGCTCTGGCAGCACTGGCAGGGACAAGGCTTGGATAGAGAGAAACAGCTCCCAGTAGGCACAACTCCAGGCAGCAGAGAGCCAGACCAATCCTTTGCATCCCTCCCTATCCAGCTGCATAGGGAGAGAGAGTAGAGTTGGAGAGATTGATTTTGAAACTGGAGTCTTCTAAAAAGCCACGTTATTTATAAATGCATCGTTAAATTTGTACATCCGTTACTAGAAAAAGGTGAAATGAGCAAAGAGCATCTGTGTTGGAACCACAGGTCTGACAGCACTGGGGAACACGGAGCCCTGTTTTCCCTCTGGGCTCCCCAGTGTTCAGCCTGAGAGCAATGCTAAGAGCTGGACTTCTGTCCTTTCTAAAAAACACACAGTTACTTAGTAGCCCAAAGCTATAGTGGAAAAAAAAAGGCTAAATAAAATTTCCCCAAAGAAGGAGAAACAATTTTGAGTGCCTGTGTAAGACAATAGCATAGCATTGACTGAAGGTACTTTGTCCAAATTGTCAGTGTTGTATTTGAACAGCTCAAAATGACCAGAATGAAGAAATGGCCAACAGCAGCTCCATCAGGCCCTTCCTCCTGCTGGCATTGGCAGACACACGGCAGCTGCAGCTCCTGCACTTCTGCCTCTTGCTGGCCATCTCCCTGGCTGCCCTCCTGGGCAACGGCCTCATCATCAGCGCCTGCTGGCCACACCATTCCTGATCCAGGCCAGGAGCCATTGGCCTTCTTGTCCACCTGGGCAAACTGCTGGCTCATGTCCAGCCTGCTGTCCATCAGTGCCCCAGGTCCCTTTCTGCCTGGCCGCTGTCCAGCCACTCTGTCCCCAGCCTGTAGCACTGCAGGGGTTGTTGTGGCCAAAGTGCAGGACCTGGGACTTGGTCTTGTTCAACCTCACCTTGCTGGTTTTGGGCCCTGGATCCAGCCTGTCCAGGGCCCTCTGCAGAGCCCTCCTACCCTCCAGCACATCCACACTCACACCCAGCTTGGTGTCATCTGCAAATTTGCTGATGCTGGACTCAATCCCCTCATGCAGATCATCAATGCACATATTGAAATCCATGCTGGCTGGCTCTGATCCCTCGGCCATCCTGTGGGTGGCCTGGGATGGCACTCAAGGTGATCTGTTCCATAACCTTGCCAGGCACCCAGGTCAGGTTGACAGGCCTGGAGTTCCCCAGCTCCTCCTTCCAGCCCTTCTTGGCGATGGGCTCACATTGGCACCTCCAGTCCTCTGGGACCTCCCTGCTGAGCCAGGACTGATGGTAAATGATGGAGAGCAGCTTGGGGAGCTCATCCACCAGCTCCCTCATCCCCCTGGGATGGATCCCATCTGCTCCCAGAGACACCTGAGAGCATCTGAGGAGCTCAGCAGGTCCCCAGCTGCTTCCTCCTGGATTACAGGGGGCTGTTCTGCTCCCTGTGCCCATCCACCAGCTCAGGAGGAAACTTGTCCTGAGGACAACCTGTCTTATTCTTGAAAAATGAGACAAAGAATGGGTTAGGTACCTCAGCCTTTCCCTCGTATTTTGGTAACCCCATCTCCCCTAATAATAAATGGAGATTGTCCTTGTACCTCGTTTTGCCGTTAATGTATTTATAGAAACATTTTTATTATCCTTCACAGAGGTGGCCTGGTTAAACCTTAAGCATTCACCTCTCTAATTTTCTTTCTGCATGACCTAACAATAACCCTAAACATTTCCTGAGTTACCTGCCTCTCTGTCCAAAGGTGATGCACCTTCTTTTTGGCCCCAAGTTCCTGCAAAAGGCCCATCACATACAGAACGTCACCTGTTGGCTAAATTACGCCTCAGAGGAGGAAAAAACAAGATTCTGTAAATTAAAAGAAGGAAAGCAAGCTAGTAAAGTAAAAGAAGAGGCTGGGAAGGCTGACAAAAACTGGGATCCCTTGACCATTTATCTCCTCCTACCCTTACAGTACCTCAAATCCTTCCTCCAATTCCTCTTTCTGTGGACCCAGTTCCTCCTCCTCTCCCAGCTGTCATTCCTTTACCACCTCCTAACCCAGTTATGCCTCCACCACCTTCCCCTCAACCCTCTCCTCTCCTTACTCTCTTTACCCTTCACTACTGTTCCCTTATCTCAACCATCTCATGCACCCCTTATTCACCAGCAAGTTCCTGTTCTGCCTCCCCCAGCACAAATGAGAAGCCAAACAACATCGCAGGATCTCATGCCCAAGAGTGAAGTTACCAGTCAGCCTCCACAGCTGATGTTGTAACATCTGGACCAAAGTGGCTAAAGTGGAAAAATTGTTCCCCCTCAGAGAAGTTCCCATGGGCGGGGTGGCCAGTGAGATTGGATTTGTAAATGCTCCCTTGACTGTGTCCGAAGTTAGAAACTTTAAGAAAGAATTGTGAAATTTAGTAGAAGACTCAGTAGGAACAGTAAATCAAACTGATCCATTTTTAGCTCTAATATTTATACATGGGGAGAATTGAACTCCATCTTTAACATCCTATTTTCGCCAGAAGAGATTCGATTAATAAGAACTGCAGGAATGAAAATTTGGGAGTGAGAAAACCAGCCCGGGCACCCAAAATGCCTTCAGTGGAGCCTGACTGGGACCCTAATCAAGAAGAGGGGAGAAGGAACATGAGAGATTACAGGTCCCTGATGACCAGAGGGATAAAAGAATCAGTCCCTAGAGGGAGTAATACCAGGTTAGCGTTTGACAGCACCCAGGAAAAAGACGAGACCCGAGCAACATGGCTTAATAGGCTTAAGGAAAACTTCCAGATTTACTCTGGTGTTGACCCAGACAACCCAGAAGGTCAAGTCCTTCTCAAGGTACAATTTATAACTAAATCCTGGGCAGATATCAGATGAAAATTAGAAAGAATAGAGGACAGGCAGGAAAAAAGTATAATGAACTGCTGAGAGAAGCCATAAGAGTATGTCTGAGAAGAGAAGAAAAAAAGACAAAAACAAAAGCTAAAATTATGGTAGCCATAGACAGAGAAAGTGTGGGAGCCAACAAATACAGGCCAGTAGAACCACTTAGAAGAGAGAAAGGTTTTATTGGACCAAAAGGGGCTAGGGCTCTACCCAGTGACAAATATTGTTATTATTGTGGAGAGAAAGGACACCTAAAGAGAAATTGTAAGAAACTTCAATTAGATGAAGCCATAGCCTGGGAGCAAGAAACTCTAGAGAACACCTTAAGAAGAGACGAGAAGTATGCAGAATAGGGGTGTCAAGGGTTGTATGCTCTGGGGAATTTATGAATCATCTAGAAGAACCCTTTGCAAATTTTGAGACTGGTCCCCAGAATGATGATTTTGAATTTTTAGTTGATACCAGAGCAGACCAGTCATGTGTGACTAAAATACCAACAGGAATCACAGTCGGTAAAAAGGTCTGCACAGTACGAGGGGCCAGAGGAGAACCATTTGAGGCCCAGATTATAGAAGATGTAGAAATTAGAGGGAATTCAAGAGAGTGCTGAGCTAAGTTCATTTACATTCCCAAGTTAGGTTGTAATGTATTAGGATATGATTTACAAATCAAATTGGGAATTGGAGTAATGCTAAAAGAAGGAAAAATGGTAGTACAAATAATGGTCTTAACTAAGGGAGACAGAGATGAAATCAACCCAAATGTGTTGGTGAGGGAGGGAAAAATTGCTTGTTTGAATATTCCACCAATAGAAGTAGAGCTGCAGAAAGACATCTCCCCAATTCAGGTAAGGCAGTATCCAATTTCCCCAGAGGCAAAGAAAGGACTAGCCCCAGTAACTGACCAGCTATTAAAGGAAGGCATTTTAGTACCATGCATGTCTCCACATAATACTCCCATACTAGCGGTGAGAAAAGCTCACGGAAGGTATCGGTTAGTACAAGATTCAAGAGAAGTTAATAAAAGAATGGTTGCGAGGCACCTGGTAGTACAAAACCCGTAAACCCTTTTAAGCCAAGTACCTGAGGAGCATGCATGGTTCCTGTAATGGATTTAAAGGATGCCTTCTGGGTGTGTCCCCTGGCTGAAGAGTGCCAGAACTGGTTTGCCTTTGAATGGGAGGACATTGAAAAGAAAATAAAACAGCAACTAAGGTGGACACATCTTCCCCAGGGGTTTACAGAATCCCCAATCTCTTTGGCAAGCTCTAGAAGAACTCCTAGAACAGTTTAAACCTGAGAATGGGGTACATATTTTACAATATGTTGATGATTTACTTGTATCAGGGGGACAACAAGACAAAGTTAGAAGTTCTAGCATATTAGCTTCTAAATTTCTTAGGGGAAAAAAGCCTAAAAGTATCACAAAAGAAACTGCAATTTGTAGAACAAGAAGTAACATATCTAGGACATATAATCGACCAAGGGTATAAAAGGTGAAGCCCCAAGAGAATTTTGGAAATTCTGTCCATCCCTGCCCCAAAGACCAAAAGAGATGTTAGAAAATTATTAGGTTTGTTTGGGTAATGCAGATTATGGCTTGATCAGTATACTACAAGTGTTAAATTTCCATATGACAAATTGATAGACTCAGAGCCTGTAACCTGGAACTCAAATGATGAGGAACATCTTCGGAATCTGAAAACTAAATTGTCCTCTGCCCCTGTACTGAGCCTACCTGACCTTAAAAAGAATTTTAACCTATTTGTAAACGTGGAAGAGGGGATAGCTTGCGGAGTCCTTACACAGAACTGGGGAGGATGCAGGAAGCCGGTCGCATCTCTCTCCAAGTTACCAGATCCAGTAGCCAGAGGGTGGCCAGCCTGTGTGCAAGTGATAGAGGCAACAGCCACCCCAATAGAAGATACACAGAAACTAACGTGAAAGGGGAAGATCCGGGTTCATACCCCACACAATGTGAAAGATGTTTTAAGTCACAAGGCCCCTCAGTGGCTAACCGACGCCCAAATACTAAAGTATGAAGTAATCTTAATAAATATCAAGGGCCTCCAATTAGTCACTTAAAAATGTTTAAATCCAGCCCAATTCCTCATGGGAGAGCCTTTAACGGACCTGGAGCATGATTGTTTAGAAATTATTGAAATGCAGACTAAAGTGAGAGAAGATTTAGAAGATGAGCCCCTCCCATATGGGAGAATTTTATTTACAGATGGATCATCATGAATGGTAGCCAGTAAGCAGGTCTCAGGGTATGCAACCATAGATGGGCAGAACATGCAAGGGAAAGCTACCCTCAAATTGGTGGGCCCAGTGCTGTGAAATCTGTGCCCTGAAGAGAGGACTAGACTTACTAGAAAAAGATAAAGGAACAATCTATACCCACTCCTGATATGCATTTGGAATTGCCCATAAATTTGGAGAAACATGGGAAGAACAGGGGTACCTAAATTCTTAAGGCAAAAATTTAATACATGAAGAGCTAAGAAAATTAGTACTAGAGTCTCTAAGGAAACCAATAGAGATAGCCAAAGTTCACATAAAAGGACATCAAAAAGGGGACACCCTCGAAATAAAGGGAAAACAGTTAGCTGATCAAGTAGTGAAAGAAGTAGCTTTGGAACAAGAAAGTCCAGTTAAAATTCTTAACATAGAGGGAACACCTAGTAGAGAAAGTAAAGAGGAAAGACCCATCTTTGATGAGAAAGAATTAAGAGAGTTAGAAAAGATGAGAGGACAGCAAAAAGAAAATGGAGAATGGTGGACCCCTGATGGACAGCAAATTTTAAATATATCTCTAACTCGAAAGGTGATGACAGAGTTATATGAGTTGACCCATTGGGGAATACAAGGCTTATGTGACCACTTTCCAAGGGATCATATGTGCATGGGAGTATGTAACAGCAAAGGCAGTTACCAAGGGATGTTTAACTTGCCAACAAATTAATCAGAAAGTAATGAGAAGAGTACTGTCTGATCTGGGGGAAGAGAGTTGGCCTTGTGGCCGTTCCAAAGTGTGCAGGTAGACTTCACAGAAATGTCCCCTGTTCAGGGATACAGACATTTATTAGTTACCGTGGATCACCTCACCCATTGGGTAGAGGCGTTCCCGACCAAAACAGAGACAGCCCAAGTAGCCACAAAAGAAATCCTAGAAAACATCATTCCCCAATATGAGTTGATAAATAATGTCGATTCTGACCGAGGTCCACATTTTACTGCCCAAGTCTTACAACAAGTTGTTGAAGCCCTGGGAATGAAATGGAGGTTGCACAGCCCATTGGCATCCCCAGAACTCTAGAAGAGTAGAAAGAATGAATAAAACCATCAAAAACGTGTTAACTAAATTAGTTACAGAAACCCAGATGAATTGGCTTAAATGTCTACCCTAAGCACTGTTACAAATTAGAACAAGGCCTGGATCAGGTATAAGAGTCTCATCTTATGAAATGATGTTTGGAATCCCCTTCTTGACAACCCCATATAGCATGGGAATTTATCCAGAAGGAGAGACAGCCACCCTAAAATATCTAAAGGCTATAGAAAGTATGTTAGAAGATGTCAGGAAAAAGGGCTATCTCCCTCAAACCTCTCCCTTAGACACTAAGGGACATAACATCAATCCAGGGGACTGGGTGTTAGTTAAATCATGGAACACTGCACCTATAACCTCTGAGTTTGAAGGCCCTTTTCAGGTCCTACTCACCGCCAATACAGCCATATGACCCAAGAGAAGGGGTGGACACATATAACCCAGATTAAAGGACCTGTACCACCTCCCACTGAAGAGTCAAAACCAACCACATCCCCTACTAAGTCTTCTAATGAATGGACTGTGGCTAATCACTCAGACGATCTAAAGGTAACCCTCCAGAGGAGACCTAAAGACTATTGGAGACTGTCTATAGTCAAAAACTTGTTAAGAACTGTTTAAATAATCAAAACTTGTTAAGAACTGTTAAAAATTGTAGTTATTGTTATTTATATTTTACTTTTGAGTTTGAAAAGTAGATACTTTCCTCTTGCGGTTATTATTAGTTAGTGTTTATTAATGAATGTACAGTTTTTAGTTTGTGTTGGAGCCTTTGTTTGTTTCGGCGTATATTGTGATTTTGTAGGATTAGGCATAAGAGTAAATACCTCGTTATTTGTTTGGAGTATTTTTTCTATCATTTTGGATACCCAAAATTCTTAAAGTCATCTGACCATTGAGTTCAAGGTTTTTAGGTCATGTTTTTGTATGAAAAAGTTTAAATACCCCAGTTAACTCCAATCTTAGTGTACAAAGCAATCTGCTATAAAACATCCATCAGGGCAAAAACAAATTAGTAAAGAAAAGTCAAATGTGTTGACACTGAGAGAATAAAAACTGTACTAAAATCAATGAGCTCTTCTGTAGGAGAAAAGCATAACCTGGGACTGACATCCCAAACCATCCAAAACTGTTAATGGAATTTATTATTTCATTTTTATTCTGTAGCAGAATATTTTGTGTAATATTTATTTATATATTTATTATATTTGTTTCTATTTCTAAGAATATTATTGGTTTTTCTTACCTAATTTTTATATTTAATTTATAGAAGTTATAAATGATAAAAATTATTTATATGTAATATTTATATTTACTTTAAGAACGTATATGTTTTTAGTAGAGAAGAAAATTAATGTGCATGGTTTCTAAGTAACACAATTACCTTTAATTCATATTAATCAAAGTCTATTGGCTATTTCTTCCTCTTTATGGAAATTGGTAATATTTTCAGTCATTTTCTGAACTTTTCCATCATCTGTTTCAGACAAAGGGTCAACGGGGAGCACGCTGGGGTCCCTGGAGACATTTCTGGGGCACATTTGGGGCAGTTTTGGGTCTGGGGAGGGAATTCAGAGAGAACTTGAGGGTCTGGAGGACACTTGGGGGAGCCGGGTGGGCACTTGGAGGGGCACTCAGGGATTCTGAGGAACAGTTCGGGGTCCGGGGCAGCACTTGGGGGTCCAGGGGGGCCCTTGGAGGTCAGGTAGGGGAATTTGGGGCCCTTCGGGGTCCGGGCGGGCCCTTAGGGGACTCTGACGGGGCTCTCTGGGGCGCAGGGGTGATGGGAGTTGTAAGCGCGGGTATCATACGGGTTAACGGGGCCGCGGAGCATCACGGGAGTTCTGAGCGCAGCTGCAATGGCTCTCGGTGCTCGCAGGGCATGACAGGAAATAAAGTCCCGTCTAAAATAGCGCTGGACATGCGCCGCGGAGCATGCTGGGAGCTGCAGTCCCGGAAGTGGCTCGAACACGATGTTTGGGGGTCCGGGAAGGCCCTTAAGGGACACTTTTGCGTCCGAACTGCGTCTTGAGATCCTCTGTGGAACTTAAATGGTTCGAGAGCCCTTAGGGGGAGCTCGGGGAGCTCTAACCGGGCTCTTTAGGGCGCGGGGCACAGCAGGAGTTTTAGGCGCGGGACTGTGTTCTGAGGGGCTGGTGGGTCGCGGGGGATGAGAGGAGATGAATTCCCAGAAGCGGCTGTACCGGGCATCTGTGGGGTTGGGAGCACTCAGGGGGTCCGGGTATGCTTTTGGGGGGTCCGGAATGGGCGCTGAAAGGGCACTGAGGGATCCTGGAGGGTCTGAGGGACACTTATGGGACAGATGGGGGCGGATCTCGGGGTTCTGTGGAGCGCGGGGCATGACGGGCATTGTAATTTCGGCTGCAAGGGGGTTTAACCGGGCCACGGGGCATGACGGGAGTTGTAGGCAAAAAGAAAAGATTGCGCTGACATTAGGCACCGCCCTCAGGGCTCTGGTCCATATGCTGAGCGGCAGCTGAAAGCGATGAGCCAGAACATTGGCAAATGAGAGGCGGCAACAGCCCATTCAACCTCTGTAGTCCCTCCCAGTACAGACCAGTTTATTCGCAGTTCAATCCCAGTGCCTCTCCAGACCCTCCCAGTACACCCCAGTCCCACCCAATACACTGGCATTCATTCCCAGTCCCTTCCAGTTCTTTCCCAGTGTCCCCAGTCTTCCCTGCAATGTCCCCAGGGTCCCCAGTTTGTCCCAGTGTCCCCCAGTATCACTCCCAGTATGTCCCAGTGACTCCCAAAGCATTCCCAGTGTTCCCCAGTATGTCCCAGTCCTCCCCAGTGTTTCCAAGGACAGTTTCATTTCTCTCTCTGGCCGTGGCAGCCAAACCCAGCAGTGGGGTCAGTGCAGTGCCCATGGCCACAGCCCCTTGCAGTGGCCCAGTGCAGCTTGGGCTGATGATCCACCCTCACAGCTGGCCCAGGGCAGCTCTGCAGTGGCTTTGGTGGCACCTGGGGCTGGCACACACCTGAGCAGTGTGTCTGCTTGAAATTACTTCAAAAAAACCCAAAACGGGAAAACCCCTCTTAGGCTGAGTGCAGGCAGCTCTCCAAGCACAGCAGGTCCCAGAGGAGTGAGGACAGACAGGATGGGGCTGGGCAATGTGGAGCTAGGTTGTCCACACTGGGTCAGAGCTCCAGGCACAGCTTCTGTGAGCAGGCCAGAGCTGCTGAGGAGAGACCCTGGGACAATATCAATCACAAAATACTGCAACAACATCTGGTCTAAGGAGAAATTAAATAAAATACTTCATTTAAAATAGGAATGTGTATATCTTAAAAGTTCTTTGAAATCTTTCTTCATAATTGGACTAGGAAAACTTTATGATTCTCACAGGGCTTTGATGTTGTTTACATCAGACAAAGTCCCTGAAAATGTCTTCAAAAAACTGCTCAAGAACTCAAAGTTAAATTGAAATTCTCAACTTTCTTGAAGTTTTTATGGGTCCCACTGAGGGACACAACTGAGAAAGTGTCCCCAGGTTCCAGTTAGAGCAGAACTCTGGAGGCAGTGATGACAGCTGGGGACAAACAAGGCTAAGGTGTCTCTGGTCCTGAGCAAAGCTGGATGTGTTTGAGGAATGCAAAGGGCCAAGGCCTGAGCCCCAGCCCCTGGCCAGGCAGATGCTGTCCCTCCCTCCTTGCTCAGGGCTGTTCCCAGGATGGGCACTGGCATGTGGGGATGTGCAATGGCAAGGGCAGGAGCATGGGGCGGCCCCTGCCAGGCTGCTGAGCAGGGGCAAGGAGGCAATGAGGCCCCAGGCCTGCAAGGGTCACTTGTCTCCTGCTCCTGCCTCAGGCCCAGGCCCAGCAGCCATGGCCCAAGTGCTGCCCAAGTGGGCTCTGGCAGGGCTGTCTTGCAGCTGCTGCCCATGCCTGTGCCCTGTGCAGTCCAGGCTGTCCCACGGTGTCCCTGCCCTGCGCCTCTGTCCCTGCAGGCTGTCGGCATTCCCCGGCTGCCCCACCTGGCTGGCCTCTTCCTTTGCTGACAGCTCTGCCTCCTGCCTGCCTCTGCCTGCCCTCACAAAGCCTGGGGCTGATACCAAAAGGGTTCATTCCATTTTTACCCTGCCTGTGAACTTTGAGCACAGGAACAAGGCATGCAGGGGCTGCTTTCCCAGCAAGGATGGTTGGAAGAGAAGACATCTGGCTCAAGGGTGCAGGGATAAAGAAAACAAGGACTGAATGTGGGAACTTGAGGTGGGTTTTATGAAAATGGGTGAATTGTAATTCACATTTAATGACTGTATATAAGCACCACATTAGTAGAATTACACGTTCATGTGAGGTTAGGAGTTTTCTCATGTTGGACCTCAGGCCTGAATAAATGACAACATCTGAAATAGCAAATGAGTGTTCAGGAGCTTTATTCTGATATTTCAGAGATTTGGTGACAGTGGGGCCTCACAGAACCAAGGAGTCAGCTGTGACACTGTGCAAACTCATGGAACAAAGGGTCCATGGTGACACAGCAGAACCCCATGGAACCAAAATCCGTTTTGGCACATTGGGGCCACATTGAACCAATGGTCCATTGTGATACTGCAGATCCAAGGAGACCATTGTGATCCTGAGAAACCTCTTGGAACCAAGGGGCCATTGTGACACAGCAAGGCCTGGTGGAACCATGGGTCCATTGTGACACTGCAGAACCTCACGGAACCAAGGTGAGCGTGTTCTACTGCAGACCCTCATGGAACAAAGGGTCCATGGTGACACTGCAGAACCAAGGAGACTGCTGCTGGCAGTGTGAGAGCTCATGGAAGCACAAGTCCATTGTGACACAGCAAGGCCTGATGGATCCAAGGGTCCGTTGTTTAACTGTGTGGCCTCATGGAACCATGAGCCATTGTGACACAGCGGGGCCACATGGAGCCAAGGGGCCACTGTGACCCTGCGGATCCAAGGAGACCACTGGGACTGAGGAACCTCATGGAACCAAGAGTCCATTCTTCCACTGTGGGGCCCTGTGCAACCAAGGGGAGCACAGTGACATTGTGGGGCCTCATGGAACAATGGAGACTGTTCTTACCCTTTGGGACCCACTGGAACCAAGGGGCCATTAGAGCATGGCAGGGCCTGGTGAAATCAAGGGGACTGCAGTGAACACTGTGGGTGTCCATGGGCTGAAGGATCCATTCTGACACCTTGGAACCAAGGATACCATTGTGACACTCTGGGACATCATGGAACCAAAGGCCCATTGTGGCACAGCAGGGCCTCATGAAACCATGGAGGCCATTTTTACACCTGGAGGCCTTGTGGAACCAAAGGGCCATTGTGGCACTTCAGGGCCTTGTAGTGCCAAGGGGACCATAGTGACACTGTGGGGCTCCATGAAACCAGTGGTGTGTTGTGACACTGCAAGACCTTACGGGATCATGGAGACCATTGTGACGCTACAAGACCTTATGGAAACAAGGAACCATTGTGACACTCTGGAGTCCTGGCAGGCTAAGGGGCAGTTGTCACACTGTGTGGCACCATGGAAAACCAAGGATTCCATTGTGACACTCCAGGGCCCCATGGAACTAAGGATTCATGGAACAGTGCAGGAGCCCATAGAACCAATGGTCCATTGTGTCATTGTGGGGCCTAATGGAATCCTGGAGGCCATGATGACACTTGGAGGCCTTGTTGAATCCAGGTGCTCTGCAGGGCCTCATGGAACCAAGGAGACCCTTCTGACATTGTGAGTCTCCATGGAACCAAGGGTCCATTGTGACACTGCAGCACCAAGGAGATCCCTGTGACACTGCAAGGCCTCATGGAAGCAAGGGACCATTGTGATACTCTGGTGCCCCATGGAATCAAGAGGCCAGTGTGACACATCTGGGCCTGATGGAACCAAGGATCCAATATGACACCACCACTGTGACCCTGCAGGGCCCCATGGAAACAAGGGAACAGGGAACAGGTCTGGTTGGCTTGGCCTGACTGCTCCAACTGCCCTTGGCATGTTGAGGGTCTCTTCTCATGTAGCCCTGAAACCCTGGGGCTCTGAGCTTTCCTTCAAATGGAAAGCTCATTCAAAGCTTTTGCTCTTCTCATTCAAGCATCCATGGCCAAAATGGGATTCCCCCTCCAATCTTCCCAATATGCAGGGATTGTTCCCAGACAAAAGCTGCCATTACCAACCAATCTTGCTGTCTTTGGCTTCCTGAGAGCTTTGTCTCAACTACCTTCAAACTGGGGCTCAGTGCTTTCCTTCCTATGGAAAAGAAACATCCTTCTCAAGGTGCCCATGGCTGAAATTGGGATTCCACCTCCAATTCCTATATCCAATGATTGCTCCTATACAAAAGCTGCCCTTACAGACAGGTCTGGCCAGCCTTGGCCTGCTGAGGGCCAGCTCTCACCTGCCTTCCAAACACAGGGGCTCTGTGCTTTTCTTTCTGTGGAGAAGAATTGGCCTTCTCCTCCAGGGAGAAATGGGTGAAATTGGGATTCCACATACATAATTTCAAATAACCAAGGGTTGCTACCAGGCAAAGCTGCCAGGAGAGACAGATCTGTGTGTCCTTTGCCTCTGATCACTGCAGGTCATCAGCCCCTGAAACACTGGGGCTCCATGGTCTCCATCCTGTGGGGATCACTGTGACACTGTGGGGCCCCACGGAACCAAAGGGCCACTGTGACCCTGCAGGGCCTCATGGAAGCACGGGGCCATTGTGACACTGCAGAAGCAAGGGGAACATTTTGACACTGCAGGGCCTTGTGGAGCCAAGGGGAGATGGAACAGATCTGGCTGGTTTGGCCTCCCAGGGGCCACCTGACACGTCCAGCTGATCTTGCAATGCTGAGGGCTGCCTCTCATCAGCCCCTGGAGAACTGGGGCTCTGTGCTTTCCTTCCTATGGAAGAGAACCATCTCTCTCTCCAGTTGTCCATGGTCAAAATTAATACTCCCCCAAAAAATTCCCTATATGCACAGGGTGTCCCAGACAAAAGCTGCCAGGACAGAGAGCTCTGGCTGGCCTTGGCCTCTGCTGGCCACCTCTCATCTCAGGGAAGCCCTGAGGAAAGTATTTGAACAGGTTTGGCTACTGGAACATCAATGAGTCTCTCCTCCTCTGAAAAACTCAGATGCTCTTCTGATCGTGTCTTTTTTTCCTCATTTTGTATTATGCATGAAATATTATTTTCAGCTACATAATATTATTCTTCTCCCACTACCAGTGTTATCTGACACAAATCACCTCCACTACATATGGATCCAGTCACGTGTACATGCAAAAAAAGTAAAGAATCCAGCAGGAATTATTTGTGTCTGGTCCCATGTCCTCTGGAGCTGGAGGTGCAGCCCCAGAACGTTGCAGGGCTCAAGGGCTCACAAGCTCAGCTCCCACCCAGAGAACTTGCTGACCCTGGGATGCTCTTCTTGGCCCCTGCAGGCTCAGCCAGGCTGAGATGGACACTGATGGTTTCTGGGCCAGGCTCTCTGAGCCCAGCCCAGCTCCCTGCAAGCTCTGTCAGCTGCCCTGAGCTCTGGGCAGCACCAAGGGCCTCTCCCCAGCCCAGCCCAGCCGGCTCTGGCCCCACAGCTCTGCTCAGGCCAGGCTGCTCTGGGCACTGCCCCATGGTCTCAGCCCCTGGCAAGGGCACAGCAGCTGTCACAGGACTCAGCCCCAGCATGGGGAAACGTGCCTGGCCAGGGAAAAGGAGGCTCCCTGGGTGCCCTGCTCTCCTCTGCAGGAGATGCTGAGAGCTCTGCAGCCCCTGCTGCCATCCCACCTGCCCAGGGCAGCACAAGAGCCATGGCCTTGGGGCCCTCAAGAGCTGCTCCTGCTCCAGGCCCAGGGCCCATCCCAAAGCTGGGGCAGCCACAAAGCTCTGCCCATTTCTGTTCATTCCTGCTCTGATAAGGATGGTTCCTCAGTGCCTTGGAGGTTGGTGATATATTTTACTTTTCCAGAGGCCGCTTCTTTGTTGAGCTCTTCAGTTCCGGAATTCAGTGACAAATGCTCATAAACATTTGTTCAAAACACCCAAACAAGACAAGCCCATGGGAATATTTCAGATCTTCAGTTCTTCTGTGGTTAACTAGACATATTTCAGAAGAGTATTCAAAGTGAATCTACTACACTGAAAACAATGAAGAGAGAATTGTTTTGTCCTGTATAGTTTCCCTGTCTATAGATTGCTATTAGCAATCCCCAGTTGATATTGATCCCCAGCCCCTCCTCATGCAGTCTGAACAGATATGAAAATCAAGACCCTTCATGGCTAATAATCAATCACACTTTGTCCCTACCCTCTCCCCACCATTTCCCTCATCCAACCCCTGGCACTCAGAGCAGCTGAGGAATGGAGTCACATCCAGAGGTGTCCCCAGGGCTCAGGATTGGGGCCAGGTCAGTGAAATCTCTTTATTGCTGATCTGGATGAGGCCATCGAGGGCACCCTCAGTCAGTTCCCAGGTGAGGCCAAGCTGGGTGGCAGTGTGGCTGTGCTGGAGGGCAGGAAGCTCTGCAGAGGGATGTGCCCAGGCTGGAGCCATGGGCCCAGGACAATGGGATGAGGTTCACCAAGGCCAGGGTCCTGCCCTGGTCTCACAACCACCCCAAATCCCTGGCTGTGCCCTGCCTCTGATCACCACAGCCTGTCCTGGTTCCTTCATCCCTGCATTGCCAGGGACTCTGGGACAAAGGAGCTCTGCTCTGGGGATGGAGGGAGGTGCAGGTGCCACCACTGGAGTGGGAGCCAGAACTCACCAGGTTTGTGTCCTTTGAGGCTCAGGAACTGGTGGGACTCAGAGGCACAGGAAGTTTCTCTTCATGGCCAACAGACCATGGTTGAACAGGACACAATTCAATAACAATCACGCTCTTCCCTGAGCTATGTGCAATGTCCCAGCAGCGTCTGACATATCCACCATCCACAAGTGATTTCCATAATAAAATTATTTTTAGAAATATATGGTTCTGTGATAGATATAAACACACTTAAGATCTTGTATCAGGATGTCCATCCTGGAATGGGGGCCAAACAGCCAGAACAATTTCTGATTGGCAAAGCTTTCAGTGGTGGATGGAAAACGGAGTCAGGCTGCTTTTGGTGTTGAGGAAATGCTGAAACCAGCCTGACTCCATTCATCTCCTTCTGTCCTGGCTGATCTCCCCTCTTTCACCTTCCACCCATTGGCTTTTCTCTCCCCCCAGGCCCCCCGGTGAAGAGCCTGGCTCTGTGTTCTCCATCCCCTCCTCGCTGGCACTGCCAGGCTGGGATGAGGAGCCCCTCAGCCTTCCCTGCTCTGGGTTGGACAAGCCCAGCTCCCTCAGCCTCTGCTCACAGCCCAAGGGCTCCAGCCCCACCTTGGAGGCCCTTCTTAGGCCCTGCTCCAGCTGCCAGACATCTTTCCTGCCCTGGGGACCCCAAACCAGGCCCTAGTGACCTGGATAACCCACGTCCTTGATGTCCTGGTCACACAGCCCAGCCCCTTGTTCCCATGTCAGGCTCTGGGGGTTGATTTGTGGAACATCCTTGGGGGAGGCTGCAGGACCAGGTGGACCAGGGGGATCCCAGGGGACAGGGACCCTGCTGGGCATGAACAGCTTTGAACTTCTCAGGGGAGAAACTGTGAGGGGAAGCTGGGGCAGAGTGACTAACCCAGTGACGGTAGACATACAGTTTGTGGTAATTGGGAGTGGGGCTGTGACTGAGCCTCATCCCTAAGGGGCTACAACCATGCAGGACAGGTGAACAGCATTAAAGGGAATGAGACATGGAGTGCTGAGGTGTACTGACCAACCACAAAAGGGTACAGAGGGCACACAGGTGCAATGCGTGTAAGAGGAATGGTGTAAAAGATTGTACTGAAGAACAATAAAGGGCTGATGCTTGATGCCTTCTTTGGTGTTGGTTGTACCCCCCCAGCAGTGACATCTGGTGACCCCGATGTGATCCTGAGGTGATTCGGGCAGACCACTGCGGACCCAAGAGCAGTAAGATGGTGGAGCCAGGCAGACTAGGAGCCTGGGAACTGAGCCAGGTGGACCAAGAGCTGGATGAGTTATAGCCAGGCAGACCAGAGAGCCTGAAAGAAATGTAGGCAGACCTGAGAGCCTAGAAGTCTGGACAATGTATGAGACACCACCCCCAAGAGGAAGGGTGCTGGATATGAGGACAGGCACTACAACACACTTTGCTTATTTGGTACGCAAGAAATAGAGTGAGGCTATGCACTTTGCTTGTTTGGAAGGAGATGGCTTGGGAGGTAACGTACAAACTGCTTTTTTGATTAAAATGTGGGAGAGTACCAGCCACACTTTCACTTGTGCCATTGCCTGCTGCTCTCTGCAGGTGTGTTGGATCGAGCCCTGCGCCCCCTGCCAAGGTATGGCCACAGTCAGGCAGGGACCAAGGATGGTGCTGGGTTCCCCTTGAATGGCAGTGTGTGCAGTGGGACACAGAAACGGTGCAATGGAAGTGGCAAATGGCATGGCCACAGCAGCAGCCGCGGCCTCAGCACCAGCACGGCCTCCAAGGAGTGTGGGGGGAGGCTTGCTAAGTCGCTGCTGCACGAGCACTGGAACAAAAACAACATCAAACTCTGAGAGGCAAGTGAGAGCTGCACAGAAAGCACATAAGAGAAGCCTTCTGAAATTCTATGGTGGCCACCACCACTGTGGTGGTCCACAGTGACCCGATGTGATTTGGGATTGGGCTGTAGACCGAGTTACAGCCGGAGATGGAGCCTGGCATAGCATTGAGAGCAGCAGGGGGATGCTGCTTGGTCTGGATCAGACTGATTTTGACACCTGGGGTACAGGTGAGTCCCTGGGGACAGAATGGGAAATAACTTATCAAGTGAAGAACAGATTGTTTTTTCTACATGGAAAGCTTTGTTGGAAAGAAAAGGCATTAAGACTACTGGCTATGCTCTTTGTAGTGTTTTAATATGAACAAAGTCACAAGATTTTGAGACTGATGCAAGTACTGCTTTTAGTGTTAGAGCATAGAAAGAAATTGTGGAAAGTCTATGGGACATGGTCTCAAAAGGGGCAAGACAGCTCCAGATTTGGCTCCCACTTGGAGATTGCTCTATGAGACTTGAAAAGAATGGAAAACAGGGGAGGACAAGAGAGGCTTGCAGTAACCAATTAATACAAAAAACTGTAAAAGAAAGAAAAGAATTTATGAAAGCAGCAGTGGGAGCTGGGGACAGAGCAGCTCTATTGTTCAGCACAGTGTATTTGTTTGTTGATAGAATGTGTATTTTGTTTGTGAATTGCAGCTATTAATCTTTGATTAGGCATAAGTGTAAAAGTTTATATTCCATATGCATAAGTACACTCGACAGATACTGAAGTTCTGTGGGTGTCCACTCATTGCATTTGGCTTGTGTTGGATGACACCCGTCAAAGCAATGAACCTGGCTATGGCTCACTTTACTCCCTGGAGTAAGCTAAAAATGTGTGGGTTATAGGAACATATAGTCATTATCTTATCCTTGTTTGTTACTTTATGAAGTTGTAGAGTTATTGATATTGTTCAAGTTGTATATCTATTGATACAATTATGTAGCTGGTGATTTTGTTACTATCCTAATATATGGCCTTTAGCTTATTCTTGTGTGTTGCCTTATAAAGTTGTACAACTATTGGTATTGTCAATAGTCTAGAAGTGGAGGTATAAGGATTTTTGATGATAGATAATGTAAATTTGGGAAATAAATCAAGGTCAGCACACGGATGCATTCCAGAGTTAGTGGAATCTACACAAGGGATACTTGTACCATGTTTGCTATTTCTTCTGCAAGGGGCCTGTAGAGGTATGGTAGACATGGCATTTATTTAAAAGAAAAAAAAAAGGGGAATTGTAGGCACAGAGTTTGTGAAAATTGGGAGTGGGGCTGTGCCTGAGCCTCATCCCTTAGTGCTACAACCATGCAGTGCAGGTGAACAGTATTAAAGGTAATGAGACATGGAGTGCTGAGGTGTACTGGTCAACCACAAAAGGGTACAGAGGGCACACAGGTGCAATGTATGTAAGATGAAGGGTATAAAATGTTGTACTGAAGAACAATAAAGGGCTGATGCTTGATGCCTTCTTTGGTGTCAGTTGTACCCCCAGCTGTGATATCTGGTGACCCCGATGTGATCCTGAGGTGATTTGATCAGACGACTGTGGACCTAAGAGCAGTAAGATGGTGGAGCCAGGTGGACTACAAGCTTGGAAACTGAGCCACGTGGACCAAGAGCCTGAGAGCCTAAAAATCTGGATGAGTTATAGCCAGGCAGACCAGAGAGCCTGGAAAAAAAATAGGTGGACCTGAGAGCCTAGAAGCCTGGACAATGTACGAGATGCCCCCCCCAAGAGGAAGGGTGCTGGATATGAGGAGCAGATGCTACACACTTTGCTTATTTGGTACGCAAGAAATAGAGTGAGGCTATGCACTTTGCTTTTTTGGAAGGGGATGGCTTGGGAGCTAACACAAACTGCCTTTTTTAAAATGTAGGAGTACCAGTCACATTTTTGCTTATGCCCCTCCCTGCAGACACAGTGGAGTGAGCCCTGCACTCCCTGGTTATGTTTTAGCCTGCTCTGTGATGTCACAGCTCATATTATAATGTCATACAGCTGGTCTCTGATGTCACAGCCAACTCTGTGATGCCGTAGTCTGCTCTGTGATGTCAGACCTCTGCCTTGTGATTTTACAGCCGGCACTGTCATGTCACAGAGACAGCCTATGATGCCATAGTTGCTCAGTGACCTCACATAACCCACTCTGTGATGTCATGGCCCACTCTGTGACCTCATATTACCAGATGATAAATTGTCTACAGCAGGTGAGCACACACAATGCTGGTTCTCCAAAACCCTAGGCCTATGGAAACCACACAATGCCCTTTGTGTGAGAAGGGGAACTGAAATTCACCAGCCTCAGTGTCCTGCCAGCTCAGCCAGGCCCATGGGAACATTGGGACCCACAAGCACCAGGGACCACCAGAGAGACCCCCAGGACAGGAGAATGCATGGGTAAAGGGGAGGGGAAATATGTTAATGATTTTGGGGAAATTATTACCATATGTGTGTCTAGTCCAGGACAATCAATGAATATGTGTGCAAAATACAGAATATAAACAGAAACTTTCCAGCACTCAGCATGCATGGCTTTGGGAGGAGCTATCCCCCTGTGGATCTGGCCAAATAAAGAATGCTGCTTCTTAATTGGGGTTATGGAGTTTTATTATTTTGCCAAGTTTTTGGTACCACTCCCACTCCCAAGCAAAACTCTGTCTCCTGCTCTTCACAAACAGAGAAGGGCTGGTGGGAGATGTGGTGCTTGGAGGCTACCTGAGGCAAAGTCACCATGAAATAATCAACTTTCCAATATTCTGTGAAAGAAGGAGGGGCAGCAAGAAAATTTCATCACTGGAATTATGCAGGGCAGACCTTGGATTCAGGATGCAGATTTGGAGAGTACTGAATCAGGTACTGATTTTATAAGGGAAATAGTCCTTAAAAACAAAAGTGTCCAGGAAGGATGGACACCCCTCAAGAAAGGAGTCTTAATGGGGAAGGAGCAACCTGTGCCTCTGTGCGGAAGTTGAGCCTGAGAGGAAAATGACTGTTCTGGCTGGGTATGAGCTTTTTGTGGGAAATCAGGAAAAAAGAGGGTGCGTTACCATTGGACAGAAGGTCAGGCATCTTAGGAAGTGGTTAAGGACATTGTTAGATTCTGCAGAAAGAAAAACAGAGTGGTGAAAGGTCAATTAGATCTTAACCTGGCCACTTCTGTGAAAAATAATAAAAAATGTTTTTAAAAAAAACTAAAAGCAAAAGGAGAGAGAAGTAAAACACCTACTCTTTATTGGATGCAGTGAGGAATAGAGTAACTAAGGATAAGGAAAAGCTGAGCTACTTAACACCTTCTTTGCCCCAGTTTTCAACATTAGGACAGGTTGTCCTCAGGACAAGTGTTCTCCTGAGCTGGTGGATGGGGACAGGGAGCAGAACAGCCCCCTGTAATCCAGAAGGAAGCAGCTGGGGACCTGCTGAGCCAGGTGGGCAAGAAGGCCAATGGCTCCTGGCCTGGATCAGGAATGGTGTGGCCAGAAGGAGCAGGGCAATGATTCTTCCCCTGCACTCGGCACTGCTGAGGCCACACCTTGAGTGCTGTGTCCAATTCTGGGCCCCCTGTGGAGGATTTTATTAAGAGTTGGTTAGCTGAGAAAGGCCATACTGACATAATGCCACTGGTTAAGCTGAAAGAGGGAGGTCAGCAGTCTCTGATTCAGTGACTGCTGACAGGCAAGAATGCCGGATGGCCTTGCTGCAACATGAGGAAAGGGAGGTGAGTTTAGTCCTGAATATCTGCAGAATGTAACAGAAGAATAAGCACAAGAATGTAGAAGTAGGTGTAGTTGCTGATATGTAACTAACCAATCCTGAGCTCAACTTTTGCAATATGTATGAAGCTTATTAAGAACTATATTTAACCCGCCGTATTCGATCAATAAATTGGACTTGGATGAACCAACTGGTGTCTGGGTCTCCTTCCTCCGACAAATGGTGTAGAATGCGGGCAAGCACTCTGAACGTTCGCTGTTTTGGATTATAAACTCGCCACGGTCGAGGAAGTTGGGTGAGAGTCCTTGCAGCCGGGACGGTGCCGGATTTTAAAAGCACCCTTGAGGATTACAAAAGGTATCTCAAGTCTCTACATGTCGCAGGAGCCTGGAAGGGCTGCAACAGCGCGCGCTGATATATAGGTATGGATAGGCAAGCGACATACGATTCCTTCTCCTCATATTTAGAAAAGCGAGGAGTAAAAGGGATAGATTTAAAAAAGGAATTACCAGGGTTATTAGCTTATGGTTATTCTAAAGGGATTTTTTCTAACCCACATACAGTTCATGAGATAGTAGAGTGGAAAAAGTTTGGGGATATCCTGTGGGATGCAGTGTTAGATGATGATAAGTCAGCAAAGAAATTTGGCAAGTTATGGCGGGTGGTGTATAATACGTTACTTCAGCAGGTCTCTGAGAGAAAGGCAGCAGAAAGGGCAACAGAAGCTCATAAGAGGAATATAGGGTATGGTCGTGAGGATGATCCCTTAGCACCTTCTGTAACTCAGATACTTATGCCTAAGGGTCCCCAGCAAAATGGTGTGGAAAACTTTCCCTTAGATACAGTGGAACCATCTGCACCCTTCCTGTCAGAGGGGGAGGGCGGGTCGGATGGTGGGGGTGGGAGCAAGCCAGCTGCGCCTCCGCCGCCACCTTTGCCTCCGCCGCTTCCCCCGAGTGGGCCGCCTCCGCGGGGGGGCCACTTCCCCCGCGCGAGTCGTCTCCGGTTTCACTGTCAGCTCCAGCAGCGGAAAGAAGTGCAGCGGTGGGGCCGCTTCCCCCGCGCGAGCCGGCTCCTGCTCCACCGCCTTCCCCGTGCGAGAACTCGGTCTCTGTACCGAAGTGCCAGCAGCATAGCACCCTTAAAGGGCCAGATCCCATCCCAGGGGCACACCATGATCTATGGGGGGAGATGGCTAAACAGAGGAGGGAAGCTTGGGCTGCTGTGGCAAAAGAAGTAATGCAAATGGGGGATGGCGAGGCGGTGGAAATAGTTTCTAATCTTGCATGTCCGGTCACATGCACACCACAGTAGGATGCACAGGGGAACCTTACGCATAATACAGCGGAATATACTCCCTTAGATTGGAGGATGTTAGCTCAATTACGTTCTACGGTTAGTTTGGAGTAAAAAGTGAACCTGTTAGGCAAATGCAAGAGTGTTAGCTACTTTAGGGGCAAATTGGACTATTGAGGAAGCTTTAGAGCGAATGGCATTAATGCCAACAGTTTCACAGGCATTTATAGCAGAAACTTTAAAGGAATTAGGATTAGGGTTACAAAAGCAAGCAGAGTCTACTCAAAATCAGGTGTTAGCTGCTCAGAATCAGGTGTTAGCTGCTCTTGCTCCTCTCCGAAGCGGCTCACTGGCAGACACGCAGAGCTCGAGACCATTCATCGAGTGTTACTGATGCGGCAATGAGGGACATACGCGCCCAGACACAAGTAGCTGCCGTGACATCGGAGACACCAGCTGCCGACGCAACATCGCTGTCACCTCCTGTCTGCAACCAGCCACAGCAGGGAGCCTCGACTTGGACTTATCAGCAGCAGTAGACGTCACACTAATGACGAACCGGCCTGAGAGGATACAAACTGGAGTAAAGGGTCCTCTTATATTAAATGGATAAAGATGTGGAGCATTGTTATTAGGACGTTCTTCAATAACTATGCTGGGATTATTTGTATTGCCTGGTGTTATTGATGCGGATTATACAGGGGAAATACAAATCATGGTTTACACCCTTTATCCTCCTATTAAAATAACAAAAGGACAACGCATTGCACAATTAATACCACTATCACAAATGACATCTGGTATACCATCATTTACTGGACAAACGCGGGATGAAAAGGGTTTTGGCTCTACTGGTGTTACACTTTTAACTGTGGATTTACAAAATAGACCAAAACAAAAGGTGGAAATTACCCATGGACATCAAAGCATAACCCTTTATGGATTATTGGATACAGGAGCAGATACCAGCATTATTTCTCCAGAAGCATGGCCACAACATTGGCCTCTATTCCCATCATCAAATATGCTCACCGGAGTAGGAGGATTTACATTAGCAAGTAGATCACCACTTTTGTTTGTGTGTATTGATGATCAACAAGTATCTGCTGTGTTTTCAGTTGTTCAATTACCTCCTACAGTTTCTTGTTTAATTGGAAGGGACATTTTAACACAATTGGGAGTGGTGTTAACTAATCATCACCCTTTGGGGTAATTGCCATTGCTTGGACTTTCCCCATTCCACTCACCTGGAAAAGGGACACACCAGTGATGGTTAAGCAATGGCCATTAAAAGGGGAGAGTCTTATGCATGCCCATGAATTGGTAAAGGAACAATATTCACAGGGACACTTACGACTTTCTACGAGCCCTTGGAATACACCTATTTTTGTTATCAAGAAGAAATCAGGGAAATATCGTTTGATACATGATTTACGGGCTGTAAATGAACAAATGGAACCAATGGGGGCCTTACAGCCTGGTCTTCCAAATCCAGCTATGATCCCAGAACACTGGCCACTTTTAATTATTGATCTAAAGGATTGTTTTTTCACTATTGGGCTGCATCCTGATGATATGAAGAGATTTGCTTTTACTTTACCGGCAATAAATCGTGGAGAGCCAGATAAAAGATTTGAATGGACGACTCTTCCGCAAGGCATGCGGAATTCCCCGATGTTGTGTCAGCTTTATGTTGATGCTGCATTACAGCCACTACGTCGTAAGTGGCCAGCAACTATAATATATCATTACATGGACGATATTTTGTTTGCACAGCAACAACCATTCTCCTCTCTGCAGATTGACAATATTAGAGATACTCTTTCAGCATATTCGCTTGTTATTGCTGCTGAGAAAATTCAGACCACCACACCATGGAAATATCTGGGATGGACTTTAACGGATCAAAAAGTAATACCTCAAAAATTGGAATTACAATTGGACATTAAAACTTTGCATGATGCACAGAAGTTGCTGGGAGATTTACAGTGGTTAAAACCTATCGTGGGAATACCAAATCATTTATTAGAAACCCTACGGCCTTTGTTAAAGGGTATCGATCCTACTACTCCTGTACACCTGACAAAGGAGCACCACCTTGCCTTGCAACAAATTAGTAATTGTGTACAACAGGGATATGTGTCTCGTCGACAACTCGACTGCCCTATTGACCTTACTATTTGGAATAGTCCTTGCCATTTCCTTGGTGCTCTCTCTCAACAACAGGAGAAAACGGGGGAGATACGAGTTCTGGAATGGTTGTCACCATCACTACAACATAAGAGAACAATATTCTCAAAAATTGAACAATTGGCTGTGTTAGTCAAAAAAGGGCGTCTCAGAATTATTGAAGTGGATGGTCGAGAACCTGCTACCATTAGATTGCCTATGGAGAAAGAGACTTTGGACTGGTACTTGATTAATTCAAAGAACTTGCAGGAAGCATTATTAGCATCATCTGCTAAAGTAGAAACCAGAAAATTAGTGCCTAAAGTTTTGCAATGGATGACAGAATGGAACTGGATTACTCGACCATTGAGAGAAGAACGCCCTATAGAAGGAGCTATTACAGCTTTTACAGATGCGGGAAAGAAATCAAGGCGTGCTGCTGTCACCTGGCAAGAAAAAGGACAATGGAAGCATCAACTTCTTACAGCAGATCCTGCAGATAGTTTACAAACTTTGGAATTGTTGGCAGTAGTATGGGCAGTGTCTAATTTACAGGAGCCTTTAAATGTGGTCACAGACTCTATGTATGTTGCCGGAGTAGCCAGACGAATAGAGGAAGCAGCAATTAAGGAAGTGAATAATAAACGATTGTATGAGTTATTGATACAATTAAGGAAAGCTTTACGAGAAAGAAATGCAGCGTATTCTGTGATTCATATTAGGAGCCATAAATGGTCTGAAGGTTTAGGAGAAGGGAATGAACGTGCAGACAAATTGGTTACCTTACCCATTGATAACTCTTGTCCTATTGATAAGCATACATTGGCCAGAGAAGCACATAGTAAATATCATCAAAATGCAAAGGGATTAGCAAAGCACTTTGAGGTGTTTGTCAGAAGCTAAGGCTATTGTTAGAGCATGTCCAACATGTAGTTATCATAATGGTGGAATAGGTTTAGGCATTAGAGTTAATCTTCGAGGTTTAGAAATAAATGAGAAATGGCAAATGGATGTTACACATATAGCTAGATTTGGTAAAGTTAAGTGTGTGCATGTCACTATAGATACATATAGTCATTGCATATGGGCTACGGCTTAGGCCGGGGAAAAAGCTACACATGTTATCAGGCACCTGTTAAGTTGCTTTGCTGTCATGGGAGTCCCAAAGAGTATCAAAACGGATAATGGTCGAGCTTATGTGAGTGCTAGGGTCCAGAAATTCTTGAATCAGTGGTCTGTTAAGCATGTGACAGGTATTCCACACTCTCCTACTGGATAGGCAATAGTGGAAAGAGAAAATGGTACCCTTAAGCAGTATATTGAAAAGCATCAAGATATAAAGGACCCACAATCATGTTTGGCTAAGGTTCTGTATGTGATCAATCATTTATGTATTTTTGGGGAAGACGATATCCCTCCTGCAATTAAACATCATCCGAGGTCAGGTCAGGAAATTAAAACCCAACTACAGGATTATGGGAAAAACCTGCAAAAGTATTATACTAGGGTCGGGGATATCTTTGTGTTTCCTCACCTACAGGGCCTTTGTGGGTGCCTGCTAAGTGGACTAAACCTGTTTTTGATGCAGCCTCTGGTGGACTGCCTCACGGAAGAGGACAGGGAGTGACTGGGGAAGAAACTGTTTCTAGTCCTACGACCACTACTGTTACAGTTGAAGGGACACTCGAAAGTGTTGGACAAAGCACTGACACGTCACTATCGGACGGCCCAGGAGCTGATTGGTTTTATTGACTCATTATCAACTTTTCGTTTAACAAATCCAGCAAAGGAACATTGCCTTGACTGTCACGATCCACATTGTGCTGCCTGGATAGCCCTACGTTGTGGGGGTTGTGATAGAACTTTTTGGATAGAACAATCATTATTATGGGATTTATGGTGTCATGCTTGTGAGCACGAGCACACGTGGGGTAAAAACTGGCAAGATGAATTAAGGAGACATGAGTCTCCTGAACAGAAAATTCTTGCTTATTATCAATGGGAAGTACAATGTGTTGTAAATAGAATTGAGGTTCAAAGTAAATCACGTATAGTCTCTGTAAGGTGTAGAAAATTAGTACCTTTAAGGCAACGTTCGATTGTAGGGCCCTTCAGAGGGAATCCTGAAAGAGCACTAGACTGCTGCATTGAAAAGTTGCAAAAATTAAGTTTGCAAGTAACAGTACCAGTAAAGTTAGGAGCAGCAAAACTGAAAACAGATAAGAAAAAGAAGGTAAGATAGGGAACGACCTCATCTAAATAAGGCTATTAGTGATTGCTAATTAGTTTTCTATGATTAGGGCAATTTCACATCTATGGGACCCTGCCTTGTGGGATGCTGTAGCTCCATGGGACCCTACTTCGTGGCATGCTATAGGTGTTGAAGAACAAGAACAGCGATTACGAGATAAGATACATTTTGTATTAAAGAAGGAGCTTGAATTGGTAGCTGTATATAGTAAGAAAGCTGAAGAGGCTTTGCAATCACCACCATTGAACTGGTTGGATTGGATCACACAGACAAACTTTAATACTGATCCTTTCCTATATACACTTCCTTGTTATGTTTGCAAAATGGATGCTGATAAGTGCTATGCACGGATAGCTTTGCTTTGTGCAGGTTGTAATAAGATTTATTGGTACTCACAAAAGACAATAGCAAATTTATGGTGTGGACCTTGTTTCGGGAAGTGGATTCAAGATTTTGTCTGGGTTAGAGCTCTTGAACAAAGTACTGGCCTGCCAGGAAGGGCAGGATTGGAGCTTTTTGAGAGTGCAGAACAAGTGGTTATAGCATATATTAGATGGAAGTTGCAGCAAGCACTTAGAGAGCTTGAAGTTACTAGTGCCTCACGCATTATAGCAGCTCGCTGTAAAGCTGATTTGCCTTTAAACTTGCCATATGCTATACCTGTGAGCAAGGATGCTGATTTGGAGTTAGATCAGTGTATTCAAAGACTGACTCAGGTCCATTTTAATCAGCCTAACAAATCAGGTAAAAGACAGCGGAGGAAGAAAAAACAGGCAAAAAGGAAAGAAAAATGAAGTTTGTTTTTATTATACTGCTTAACGCTGTAGCGATTAAAGCAGTAGGAATAACACATTTCAGTCAGCCAAGAGAAAATCTATGGGTAACACTTGCTAATCAAATTAAGCAATCGTCGCTTTGTCTTAGTCTTGGAGGAGTCACTAACCCATTTCGAACATGCCTGGTAGGACTTCCGATGTGGTCTCCAGGAGAATTTTGCGGTTTGATAAATAATCGAACTTTATGTATGTCTAACATGTCAAACATCACATTGCCAGTGCAACAAGGGTATACTGCAGGTCAGTGATGGCTATCACCAATGCTTACTAATCCAATCACTTAACACTTCCTTGCATTCTCCTCCTGAGGAATTGGATCTTTTTGGAAGTGCAAATGCCAGTATGCCTAACACTACAGCTGGAGGATAGTTTAGTTTCAAACCCTTGGATGTTCAAAATTTAAATCAACCTAAAGACACATGGGCCACCTTAGATTCATCCCTGAATTTGAGTGAATTCTCTCCACAGCATTAGTCAATGTAACGGCACAAACATCACGGCACCAATGAAATTACCTACAGGAATATTTTTAATTTGTGGAGACAGGGCATGGAATGGTGTACCAGCTAAGCCACAGGGTGGACCCTGTTATTTGGGAAAATTGTCCTTGTTTCACCCTAATGTATCCTTGCTAATGCAGCTCAGTCAAACATCAAACAGGAAAAAGCGTAGTATACATGACTTGGACTGCAGCCAGATAGGAGATCCAAAGTTTTGGGGTACATTCAGGCAAGTAGTAGTTTCAACTATTTTACCAGGAGGATCTGCCAATAAGGCTATAAATTTAGCAAAGCAATTAGGGTGCTGGGCAAAAAATGAGCTGAACAAAACATCCCAAATTCTAGACATGTTAACCGCAGATGTGCAGAGTGTTAACCATGCTGTTTTGCAAAATAGAGCTGCTGTAGATTTTTTGCTCTTAGCACAAGGGCATGGATGTGAAGAATTTGAGGGAATGTGTTGTATGAATTTGTCTGATCATTCGGTGTCCATTCACACTAAGATAAAAGAACTGCAACAAGAACTTCACAATCTCAAGGAAGAAGAAGGTTTAGGAATTGATGAATGGCTTAAAAACTTAGGACTTGGGCCATGGCTGAGGAACCTTGTGATCTATGCTATAGGACTACTGGGTGTAGTTTTACTGTTTTTGCTTATTTTGCCTTGTGTCTTTAATTGTATTCAAAACATGGTCAGTCGTATGATAGCAAAAATGCAGACTAGTCTTCTTGCTCAAGAAGAAAACGGGGGAAATTTGGAGGATTTTATTAAGAGTTGGTTAGCTGAGAAAGGCCATACTGACATAATGCCACTGGTTAAGCTGAAAGAGGGAGGTCAGCAGTCTCTGATTCAGTGACTGCTGACAGGCAAGAATGCCGGATGGCCTTGCTGCAACATGAGGAAAGGGAGGTGAGTTTAGTCCTGAATATCTGCAGAATGTAACAGAAGAATAAGCACAAGAATGTAGAAGTAGGTGTAGTTGCTGATATGTAACTAACCAATCCTGAGCTCAACTTTTGCAATATGTATGAAGCTTATTAAGAACTATATTTAATCCGCCGTATTCGATCAATAAATTGGACTTGGATGAACCAACTGGTGTCTGGGTCTCCTTTCTCCGACAGCCCCCAAATTAGGAAGGCCATGGAGGGGCTGGAGCATGTCCAGAGAAGGGCAACAAGGCTGGGGAGGGGTCTGGAACACAAGTCCTGTGAGGAGAGGCTGAGGGTGCTGGGGTTGTTTATCCTGGAGAAAAGGAGGCTCAGGAGAGACCTCATCACTCTCTGCAACTCCCTGACAGGAGGGTGCAGCCAGGGGGGTCGGGCTCTTCTCACAGGGAACAGTGACAGGACAGGAGGGTACAGCATTAACGTGCACCATGGGACACTTGAGCTGGAAATGAGGAAATATTCTTCACGGAAAGGTCTATTGGGCATTGGAAGAGGCTGCCCAGGGAGATGGTGGAGTCACTGTCCCTGGAGGTGTTTAAGCAAAGACTGGATGTGGCACTCGGTGCAATGGTCTGGGTGACAAGGTGGTGTTGGGTCACAGGTTGGAGTTGCTGATCTCCAAGGCCTTTTCCAACCTGGTTAATTCTGTGATTCTGTGATGATTGTGACACTGCAGGGCCCTGGGGAAGCAAGGGGCCATTGTGACACTGCAGGGCCTCGTGGAACTAAGAGGATCACAGTGACACTGTGTGCTGAAGGCACTGTAGAACCAAGGCCCCACTGTGACACTGTGGGGCTGAATGCAAGCAAGGAGTGCAGTGCGACACTCTGGGTCCTGGTGAAACCATGGAGGCCACTGTGACACTGCAGGGCCTTGTTGAACTGAGGGGCCATTGTGACACTACAGAACCGAAGAGACTCTTGTAAGACCCTGGGGCCCCATGGAACCAAGGGGCCATTGTGACACTGCAGGGACTCGTGGAACTAAGGTGTGGTGGATTCAGTGCTGGCTAAATGCCACTGTACCCACTAAAATATACTTTACTCATTTTCTGCTGTGAGATAGGATTAGGAGGAAGGGAAAACAGGCTTAGACTTTAAAAGGGCCTAAAGAAAACTTTATTAATAGTAACTAAAATAAAAATAGTAACTATCAGAATAAAACTTTTAGAACACTTCTCCTCCCTCCTACAACCTTTTCTTTCCCACTAACAATGTACAGAAACAATTCAGTCAGTTTATCACCTCTAGATTAGCCCCTCTTCAGTTCACTTAGGGAGAGGAGTTCCTCATGTCATTTTATGGAGACTTCTCCACAAGAAAACAGTTCTCTCTTGGCTTTTAATTTCCATGAACAGCAGCTACCCTGGAATCTGCAATTGTGAATCCCTCCCATCTTTTAGCAGCCTTCCCACAGCTGTGTTTGTGAGCTACGTCACCTTATGGTCTATTAATTTAAGGATGAACTGTTCAAGAGCAAAAGATTTCTTTATCTATTTCTGAGATAATCTTCATCTAAGATGAACAGAGGTGTTCTTCTTTTCCTGGGGGCAAAGGATCTTCATCACACTCTCTCTCTGTTCAAACTTCTCATGGGATTGTTTTGCGGAGATAAACAAAACTCCACAACTTTGTGAAAGTTGTAAAGCCGGTATGTTTATTACAGCCTGGACACATCTGGAGATTACTCTCCTTAAAAGACACAAGTACTTCTAGAGACTTCAGGTCCCTTTTTATTCCCCTCTCAAATATATATGCATACAATTTCACAATAGGTTCATGCATATTCATTTTTATGGATTTCGTGTGTCATTTCCCACTAGTTCTTCTTTATATGAAAGAATTCCTATGTCAGGTTGAACTGCTCACACAGCAGTCTCTGTCTCTCTTTATCACCCTCTCTCTCCCCTCGCCTTATGTCTGCCCTTCACTGAAGCAGTTTCTCTGAGCCTAGGCTTTTTGCAGTCAGGCTAAATAGCTATGTTTTCAAACTACAGATCTAACTCAAAGATGTACATTTCAGCTAAATCAAAATGGATTTCTACTCTGGAGAATTTCTACTCTGTCTAAGGATGACAGGTACTTCAACATCTGCTTGCTTCAGCAGAAATGCCTTTGCTCATATCTACAATTTGAACACTTCCATCCCCCCATACTTTCAATAAGTTACAGGAAAAAAAGAGTCTGATGTATCAGTTATATTTTCTCCATAGCCTTACAAGAAGATTTCATCCCAGGACTGAGGCATCTACTCAACACTCCCATCTGGGACTTGACTTCTTCTAACTGACTTTCATGTCTCATGTTGTTCTCTACATGTCTTCAGTCTGTCCTTTTCTCTCACCTGAGGCAGGACTGCAGGTCTGTAAGCCTCATCTATGCACTGAAACAGTTAATATCTCACCCGGGGCCTGCAGATGCTCATGTGATTCCTGCCGTGTCGCAGCTGAAGCAATTGTGGTGATGGATTTTTCAGGCTGCCCTGGCGGCTGTGTCAGGATCAGCCCCATGGCCGGTCTCTGGCCCCTGCTGCGTTCAATTCCAGGCACAGGGCCACTCTCTGTGTGGGCTACAAGGCCGCCTCTGGTCTCAGCCACATGATCTCGTGCAGGGCCACACTGGGGGGAAATGGCTGAGATCTCAGCCGGAACACACCACGGGCTGATGGCCTCCCCTCCCCCTGCCTGGCAGCTGCTGGTGCCCGGCTCTGCTGGGACAGGGCTGGGCAGGGTCCCTGAGAAAGGGCCCAGAACTTTGGCAATGCCCATCCTGCCTGGTGCCTGGCTGAGACGGGAAACAGGCCGGCCTTGTTACCTGTTCCCAGGCTGGAAAGAAAAGAGAGCTCTTCCTGGGGTTTGTTCATTTTTAACATGTGTGTTCATAGAGGCATGTTCAGCTTTCTAGTGGTTTAACAAGGTGTCAGTATTCAAAACCGGTCACTGATTGCTGCTTTCAGGCACAGAGGAAGCTCTCAGCAGCTCTTCTCAGAATAATCATTTCTATGGGTGGCTTCTTCCCTCCTCACCAAATGTCAATTAATGCAAAACCATCACATAAGGGAACAATTGTGACACTCTGGTGCCCCATGGAACCAAGTGTCCCTCATGACACTGCAGGATCTTGTGTAAGCAGGGGTCCATTGTGACACTGCACCACCAGGGAATCCATTGGGGCACTCTGGGCCCTCATGGAGCCAAGGGACCACTGTGACACTGCGTGACCTTGTGGAACCATGGAGGCCATTGTGACACTGCAGGACCTCGTGCAATTATGGGGCCATTGTGAAACTGCGGGGCCCCATGGAACCAAGGGGCCAATGAGTCCCTTAGAGGGACACCGTGATGGCCCCTTGGGACCCAAGAGGCCATCGCGACACTGTGGAACCAAGGAGAGCATGGCTGCACTGCGAGAGCTCATGGAACCATGGATCCATTATGACACTGAAGAGCTCAAGGATCCAAAGGACTTTTTGACACCAAGAGGTCTCATGGGAAAAAGGGGCCTTTGTGACACTTTAGGGCCTCATAGAACTGGGGCGACCAAAATAGCTGCAAGTGTTGTTCTGCTGGAGGGTAGAAAAGCTCTGCACAGGGCCCTGGACAGGCTGGATCCAGGGCCCAAATCCAACAAGGTGAGGTTGAACAAGACCAAGTCCCAGGTCCTGCACTTTGGCCACAACAACCCCTGCAGTGCTACAGGCTGGGGACAGAGTGGCTGGACAGCGGCCAGGCAGAAAGGGACCTGGGGCACTGATGGACAGCAGGCTGGACATGAGCCAGCAGTGTGCCCAGGTGGGAAAGAAGGCCAATGGCTCCTGGCCTGGATCAGGAATGGTGTGGCCAGCAGGAACAGAGCTGCTGTGCTGCCCCTAACCTGCCCCTACTCTGCACATAGACATTGCTGCAGCTGCTCCAGAGAAGGGGAAAAAAGGGGGATCTCCTGTGAAAAGTTTGCTGGGAGATCCTTTAGTTCATTGAAACCCACTGAGAGAACAGCTCTTCATTGACACACTTTGGGGCCACAGCAATGATGGAGAGAAACAAAAAAGAAGAAGTGACATAAACAATGGTCCTATTGTGTGGACAAGATTAATGGACTGAAACAAAAGTAAAAAAACCCCACAAGAAAAAAAAACTACTATCAAAAATGACTTTTATTATAAGTGATTTACAGAAACTGGCCAGCAGTTCAATGTTTCTGAAACCATTCAGTCATCAGTGTCCACACTGCAGCCTTGAGCTCCTGGTTCCTCAGGCTGTAGATGAGGGGGTTCAGGGCTGGAGGCAACACCGAGTACAGAACTGACAGGGCCAGATCCAGGGATGGCAAAGAGATGGAGGGGGGCTTCAGGTAAGCAAAAAAGCCAGTGCTGAAGAAATGGGAAACCACAGCCAGGTGAGGGAGGCAGGTGGAAAAGGCTCTGTGCCGTACCTGCTCAGAGGGGATCCTCAGCACAGCCCTGAAGATCTGCACATAGGAGAAAACAATGAACACAAAACAGACAAAAGCTAAAAAAAATGGAAAACACAAGAAGCCCAAGTTCCCTGAGGTAGGATTTGGAGCAGGAGAGCTTGAGGAGCTGTGGGATTTCACAGAAGAACTGGCCCAGGGCATTGCCATGGCACAGGGGCAGGGAAAATATATTGGCTGTGTGCAGCAGAGCATTGAGAAAGGCGCTGGCCCAGGCAGCTGCTGCCATGTGGGCACAAGCTCTGCTGCCCAGGAGGGTCCCGTAGTGCAGGGGTTTGCAGATGGACACGTAGCGGTCATAGCGCATGACGGTCAGCAGGGAAAACTCTGCTGAAATGAAAAAGACAAACAGAAAGAGCTGAACAGCACATCCTGAGTAGGAGATGTTCCTGGTGTCCCAGAGGGAATTGTGCATGGCTTTGGGGACAGTGGTGCAGATCATGCCCAGGTCGCTGAGGGCCAGGTTGAGCAGGAAGAAGAACATGGGTGTGTGCAGGTGGTGGCCGCAGGCTACGGCGCTGATGATGAGGCCGTTGCCCAGGAGGGCAGCCAGGGAGATGCCCAGCAAGAGGCAGAAGTGCAGGAGCTGCAGCTGCCGCGTGTCTGCCAATGCCAGCAGGAGGAAGTGCCTGATGGAGCTGCTGTTGGACATTTGCCGTGGCTAGATATGGGGATCTCTTCATGGAGAAAAGCAGAGTAAAGTGTTAGAGGAGAAATTTGTAACCAAAATCAAAGCCATTTCCTATACACCCTCCTCTGTAACACACATGGATTATTTTAATTATTAATTAACAGGCTTCTGTATTTAAGAGTTCTCAGATTTTCTTTTTGAGCTCTCCCGATTTGTCTCCTGGTATTCTTGGATATCAGAAACCCTCTACATTGTTTCTGCACTCAGGGAGAACAGAGCAAGTTCTGTGAGACAAAATAATGAGAGGAGAGTGAGGGCAGATTGTCTCTCATTCTGACCTATTCAGAATTTCTCTGGGCTTTAACCTTTCTCACTTGGAGAGTGATCATCTTCCCATGTTTTCCCTAAAATGTCACGAGGTTCTGCTGAGAAGAGATGGATCCACCACAGCCCAGCTCCACATTTGTAGCCAAGGACTCATGTTGCTCATTTAACCAACCCAGCAGCATTTTCAGTGTCACAAGACCTCTGCCTCTCCCCATCAATCTTATAACTCAGAGATGCTCTAGGACAGGTTTGCACCCTGGATTGAAGCTCCCAGCTTGGAGACTGAAATCTCAGAGACTTCCAAGTGTCCTTCTAATGGCATTGGATGAAGGGAGATGCAGCTCCTTCCCTGGCTGCCCTGACAGCATTGCCCAGAGCCGGGCACTGGGGACAGCGTCACCCTGAGCCAGCTGTGTCCCCTCCAGAGCCCCCAGGGCCGGGCAGCTGCTCCCAGCCCTGTGCTCTGCAGGGGGAACTGGGCCCGGGGCTGCAGAGCTGCCCCATGGCTCTGCTGCAGCTCTGCCTGCACAGGAGGGGCTGCACGCCTTGGAGCCCCGGCCCTGAGGGCAGAGGCTGGGCTGGGGCACAGGAGGGAGGGGGCTTGTTCAGAGGGAGGGGCTGCACTGGAGGGGATCCTGTGGGCATCTCTAAGCTCTCCCTGCCACAGCATTGCTGGGTTTTGTTTTCTCTCATTGCCCAATCTTCTCTCTGCTTCCTGGAGATTTCCCTCCTGCAGCTGTTTCCCTGTGCCTGATCTCTCCCTGCCAGCACTCACAGACCCCTCAAATCTCTGTGCCCTCTCCTTGGCCCTACAGGACCCTGCCTGTTTGCAGGGCACTGGCTGGGACAGGTTCTGTTTGCAGGTGGGAAAAAGGACAGCTCAGACTGAGCCTGATGGGTCCAGCAAAGGGGATGCTGGTGCTGTCCATGGGCAGAGTTGCTGAAAATACATTAGGGATCTCCTGTGAATCTACGGAACACTAAAATAACAGTTCCAATGTCTCAGGAACTTTTTAAATTTCATAATTATTAATCCATAATCAATCTTTATTATTAATCCCCCCGCTCCCTGCCATTCTTCAGTACTAGGAAACTGAATACAAAGTCTTTGGAAATGTCCTAATTTTTAAGGAAATCCTTGCATTGGAAATATTTTATGACTGACCAGCATTCCTCAGCATGTCAAAGCTTCATGAGCATTTCTCCCACCCCTGCACCAGAAATATTCAGAGTTTTACTCAGAGAGTCTGAAGGCATTGGGATGTTCCAGCTTTAGGAGATGGCTCCAGGAGCTGCAGCTGCATTGTCCTGCAGCCAGAGGTTCCTGTGCCAAGGGCTGGCAGTGATTCTGCCCCAGGCACTTCTCAGCACCTTCCCAGCCCAGACTGATTGAAGCTCTCTGTGCCTCTGTGCTGTGCCCGGGGTGGCTGCAGGCAGTGCCCCAGCCTGGCTGGGCTGGGAGAGGAGCTGGTCCTCAGCAGAAATGTCTTTTTGAAGCTCTTTTTGGTTTTCAAGGAGCTGCCTCTGTGCCAGGAGCCCAGCCCAGCTCAGCAGCACAGACACAGCACAGGGATTTTAATGACCCTCTCGGGGTTTTGGTGTTGTTTACTGTGGAGAGGTTGGTTCAAGAATGGCTTAAAGAAAAAGGCCATGAGACATACAATTGAGAGAAAAGTAAGAGGTAAAAGTAAAAGCAGTTTCTAACAGCTCTCAGCCTTCTGATTAGTGTAAACAATTAGACTCTCTCAGGCATCATTCTATAAACAATAAAGTTCTCAGCTTGTCTTCCCATGGCAAGCAGAACACCGTCCTTGGGAAGGCCTGTTATCCTGAGAACAGATGTAGAGGTTTTGGGAACACTAGTTTCTGTTTTAGTTTCTGGTTTCTGTTTTGGTTTCTGCTTATGATAAACAATTGTAGGTATTCTAAAACAAAAGGTGTGGTTAGAGTTTTCTCTGTTAGCATATCATGAAATTGGATTACAGAATATTCATGAAGTTCGTTAGTATTGTTATATAAGGTGATCGATTGATCAATAAAGTCGAGTTTCGATGCATAAAGTATGGTCGATTCTCCCTTCATTCTCCAACAGTTTACATCAGACTCAGTCCCTGAGAGAGTATTCAAAAAACCTCTCAAGAATTCAAAGTTAAATTGAAACTCCAAAGTTTCTTGAAGTTTAAATGGGTTCCACTGAGGGACACAACTGAGAAAGTGTCCCCAGGTTCCACAAAAAACAGAACACTGGAGGCAGTGATGACAGCTGGGGACAAACAAGGCCAAGGTGTCTCTGGTGCTGAGCAAAGCTGGATGTGTTTGAGGAATGCAAAGCGCCAAGGCCTGAGCCCCAGCCCCTGGCCAGGCAGATGCTGTCCCTCCCTCCTTGCTCAGGGCTGTTCCCAGGATGGGCACTGGCATGTGGGGATGTGCAATGGCAAGGGCAGGAGCATGGGGTGGCCCCTGCCAGGCTGCTGAGGAGGGACAAGGAGGCAATGAGGCCCCAGGCCTGCAAGGGTCACTTGTCTCCTGCTCCCACCTCAGGCCCAGGCCCAGCAGCCATGGCCAAAATGCTGCCCAAGGTGGCTCTGGCAGGGCTGTCTTGCAGCTGCTGCACATGCCTGTGCCCTGTGCAGCCCAGGCTGTCCCACGGTGTCCCTGCCCTGCGCCTCTGTCCCTGCAGGCGTCCCCCGGCTGCCCCACCTGGCTGGGCCCTTCCTTTGCTGACAGCTCTGCCTCCTGCCTGCCTCTGCCTGCCCACACAAAGGTTGGGGCTGACCCAGGCTCCTTCTGAGGGCCGTGTTGCACCCCAGCCCTGCCCTAGGAGGGAAATTCCTTTCTCTTTGGGTCCCGTCTGGCCCTCCCTATCTGCCCCTTGCATTAATTCTTTCTTTCTCTGTCTATTCTCTACTATGTTAAAAGGATCCACCATCTCTGAAACCACCCTTTAGTCCCTCCCAGGCCTCTCCTCTGCTGTCCTCAGTCTCTACCCCACTGAGCACAGAGATGCTTTGTCCCTATCTTGTGGTCATGTGCTTGACGCCTCCAAACCCCACCTTGGGAGATCTCTCAGCCCTCTCCAAGGTGTTGGCAAATGAAAACTTTCTGCTCATAGACTAAGAATATCACCTCAGGACAAGACCCGTCAGATCTTTGTGTCCTGGCTACTTTTGTCTTGAAGCAGAATTTGGATAGACAGATTTTTTTAGGCTGAATTTCCTTGGATAGACAGAATTTTTTAGGCCAAATTTCAGTTTTGCCCATGGGCACTTTGATGTGAACAATGATTCTCTTCCATTGGAAGGAAAACAGAGGCCCGGTGTTTCAGGGGCAGATGAGCAGCAGCCACCAAGAGCCAAGGCGAGCCAGACCTTTCTGGAATTGCAGCTTGTGCCGGAGAGAAATCCTTGGATACACATAATTTGGGAGGTAGAATACAAGTTTTGACCACTGGTCCCTTGATGAAAAGGCCATTTCTTTTCCATCTGAAGGAAAGCAGAGAGGCCCCAGGGTTTGATGGTAGATAAGAAGCTGCCCCTGGGAGGCCAAGCTAGCCAAACTTGTCTCTCCTGGCAGCTTTTGATTGGGAGCTATCCTTGGATATATGAAATTTAGGGGCCAGATCTCAAATTTGGCCATGGCCCCTGGACAAGGAGACTGTTCTATTTCCATGGGAAGGAAGGCAGAGAGCCCCAGTGTGTCAGGGGTAGATGACAGGAGGCCATCAGAGCCCACAGTGCCAGCCAGAGCTGGCAGGTTTTGTCTGGGAGAAACCCATCATGAAGTCAATATTTTAGGAGGAGTAGCAATTGTGGCCAAGGAGGAATAAGAAGATTCTTTTCCATAGGAAGGAAAGCACAGAACCCCAGTGCTTCAGGGGCTGATGAACTGCAGGCAGCAGAGACCAAGGCCAGCCAGACCTGTCTGTAATGGCAGCTTTTGTGTAGGGGCACTAATTGGATATCGGACTTTTTGTGGTGGAAACACAATTTCAACCATGGGCACCTGGTGAAGAATGGTTGTTTTCCTTAGGATGGAAAGGGCAGAGCCCCAGTGTTTCAGGGCAGAATTCTGGCAACCACCAGAAGCCAAGGCCAGCCAGACCTGTCTTTAATGAGAGATCTTGTCTGGGAGAAAAAACCCTTGAATGCAGGAATTTTGGAGAACAAGTACCAGTTTTGGCCATGGGTGCCTGTGCAGGAGGGACGATTCTTTTCCATAGGACGGAAAACACAGAGCCTCAGTGTTTGAAGGCAGGTGAGACCCAGCTCTCAGGAAGACAAGGTCAGTCAGACATGTTGGAAATGGCAGCTTTTATGTGGGAGAAATCCCTGGATATTGGGAATTTTGGAGGGGGAATCCTGTTTTGGCTATGGACGCTTGAATGAGAAGGGCAGTTCTTTTCCATTTGAAGAAAGCCCAGAGCCCCAGGGTTTCAGGGCTACATGAGAAGAGACCCTCGACATGCCAAGGGCAGTTGGAGCAGTCAGGCCAAGCCAACCAGACCTGTTCCCTGTTCCCTTGTTTCCATGGGGCCCTGCAGGGTCACAGTGGTGGTGTCATATTGGATTCTTGGTTCCATCAGGCCCAGATGTGTCACACTGGCCTCTTGTTTCCATGGGGCACCAGAGTATCACAATGGTCCCTGGCTTCCATGAGGCCTTGCAGTGTCACAGGGGTCTCCTTGGTGACAGAGTGTCACAATGGACCCTTGGTTCCATGGAGACTCACAATGTCAGAAGGGTCTCCTTGGTTCCATGAGGCCCTGCAGAGCACCTTGATTCAACGAGGCCTCCAAGTGTCATCATGGCCTCCAGGATTCCATTAAGCCCCACAGTGTCACAATGCACCTTTGGTTCCATGGGCTCCTGCACTGTTCCATGAATCCTTAGTTCCATGGGGCCCTGGAGTGTCACAATGGAATCCTTGGTTTTCCATGGTGCCACACAGTGTGACAACTGCCCCTTAGCCTGCCAAGACCCCACAGTGTCACAATGGTTCCTTGCTTCCATGAGGCCTTGTAGTGTCACAATGGTCTCCATGATCCCATAAGGCCTTGCAGTGTCACAACAGACCATTGGTTTCATGGAGCCCCACAGTGTCACTGTGGTCCCCTTGGCTCCACAAGGCTCTGAAGTGCCACAATGGCCCTTTGGTTCCACAAGGCCTCCAAGTGTAAAAATGGCCTCCATGGTTCCATGAGGCCCTGCTGTGTTACAATGGCTCATGGTTCCATGAGGCCACACAGTTTAACAACGGACCCTTGGATCCATCAGGCCTTGCTGTGTCACAATGGACTTGTGGTTCCATGAGCTCTCACACTGCCAGCAGCAGTCTCCTTGGTTCTGCAGTGTCACCATGGACACTTTGTTCCATGAGGGTCCGCAGTAGAACACGCTCACCTTGGTTCCTTGAGGTTCTGCAGTGTTACAATGGACCCATGGTTCCACCAGGCCTTGTCTGTGTCACGATGGCCCCTTGGTTCCAAGAGGTTTCTCAGGATCACAATGGTCTCCTTGGATCTGCAGTATCACAACAGACCATTGGTTCAATGTGGCCCCAATGTGCCAAAATGGATTTTGGTTCCATGGGGTTCTGCTGTGTCACCATGGACCCTTTGTTCCATGAGTTTGCACAGTGTCACAGCTGACTCCTTGGTTCTGTGAGGAACCATGGTCAGCAAACCTCTGAAATATCAGAATAAGGCTCCCTAACACTAATTTGCTATTTCAGAGGGTGTCATTTATTCAGGCCTGAGGTCTGGTGAGGGATAACTGCTAACTTTACATGGACATGTGATTCTACCAGTATGTTGCTTATACACAGTCACTAAATGCGAATTACAATTTACTCATTTTCATAAAACCCACCCCAAGTTCCCACATTCACTCCTTGTTTTCTCTATCCCTGCACCCTTGAGCCAGATGTCTTCTCTTCCAACCATCCTTGCTGGGAAAGCAGCCCCTGCATGTCTTGTTCCTGTGCTGAAAGTTCACAGGCAGGGTAAAAATGGAATGAACCCTTTTGGTATCAGCCCCAGCCTTTGTGTGGGCAGGCAGAGGCAGGCAGGAGGCAGAGCTGTCAGCAAAGGAAGGGCCCAGCCAGGTGGGGCAGCCGGGGGACGCCTGCAGGGACAGAGGCGCAGGGCAGGGACACCGTGGGACAGCCTGGGCTGCACAGGGCACAGGCATGTTGACAGTACAGAATCTCATGGAACCAAGGGGCCATTGTGGCAATGTGGATCCAAGGACACCATGGAGACACTCTGGAACCTCATGGAATCAAGGAGACCATTGTGAAACTCAGAGACCCTATGGAACCAAGGGTCAAGGATGTAGATGTGGGGCCATAGAACCAAGGAGCCATTGTTACACAGGGGGGCCACATGGAGCCGAAGGGACATTGTGACACCTCAGGACTTTGTGGAACCAAGAAGCCATTGTGACAATGCAGGACCTCATGGAAGCAAAGATCCATTGTGACTCTACAGAAGCAAAGAGAACATTGTGACAAGGAGAACATTGTCACACTAGAGGGACTCAGGGAACCAAGGAGTGGGGCCCGTGGAATCCAGGGAACATGGAACAGGTCTTGACTGTTTGACAGGCTTGGCCTTCTGGGGGCCACCTGACAGGTCTGGCTGACCTTGGCATGTCAAGGGCTGCTTCTCATTAGCCCCTGAAGCACTGGGGCTCTGGGCTCTCCTTCCTATGGAAAGAACTGTCCCTCTTTCCTGGTGTCCATGGCCAAAATTGGGATTCTTTCTCCTTTTTTCCTTATATGCAAAGATTGTTTCCAGATGAAACCTGCCAGAACAGACAGATCTTTCTGGCTTGGCTACCCTGAGTCCATCTCTCATCTGCCTTTGAAACCTTGGGGCCATGTGCTTTTCTTTCCTATGGGAAAAAAGCACTTTTCATGTCCAGGTCTCCATGGCCAATGCTGGGAACCCACCTCCAGAATTCCTTATATCCAAGCATATACCCCAGACAAAACCTGCTAGAAGATACTAGAAGATAGAAATCTGGCTGGCCTTGGCTTCCTGAGGGCTGTCTCTCATCTGCCTTTGAAACACTGGGGTTCTGGGCTTTCCTAATGAAAAGAACTCTCCTTCCTGGCCAGGCACCCACAACCAAAACTGAGACTCCACCTCCAAAATTCCCTATATCCAAAGATTTGCCCCAGATGAAAGATTTCAGGAGGTGTCTGGCTCTCTTGGCCCATGCCTGGCCACCTCTCATCTTCTTCCAAAACACTTGGCTTTGCACTTTTCTTTCCTCTGGAAAAACCATCCACCTTGACCAGGTGCTCATGGCTGAAACTGGGATTCCACCTCCAAAACTCTATCCATCCAAGGATTGCTCCCAGGTGAAAGCTGCCAGGACAGACAGGTCTGGCTGCCCTTGGCCTCTTGGGGGCTGCCTCTCACCTGCTTTTGAAACACTGGGGCTCGGTGCTTTCCTTCCAATGGAAAAGAACTATCCTTTTCATCAGCATGTCCAGGGCTGAAATTGAAACTCAGCCCCCCAAATTCTGTATATCCAAGGATTTCTCGGTGACAAAAGCTGCCTAGAAAACAGGTCTGGCTGGCTTGGCTACCTGGGAGCCACCTGTCTACTCTTCTGTCTTTGAAACATTTGGGCTCTGTGCTTCTCACCTTCTCATCCTTCTCACCTAAGCAAAAATGGCCAAATGTAGGGTTCCACCTGAAAAATTCCCTATATCCAAGGGTTGGTCTCAGACAAAAGCTACCAGGGTAGAGAGGTCTGGCTGGCCTTGGCCTCTGATTGCCACCTTTCATCTGCCCCTGAAACACTGGTGTTCCATGCTTTCCTTCCTATGGAAAAGAACCGTCCTTCACCTCCAGGCAGGCATGGCCAAAATTGATATTCTGCCTCTTAAACTCCAAATATCTGGAGATTGCTTTTTACCAAATAGCATATTTGCTACCAAGCCCTAGGACTGACTGGCAGGGGCTTCTTCCAGTCAGGTCTGTTATGAAGCTGCAAGCATTTCACTGGCCAGATCCTGAGGGGGTGTGGAGTTCAGACCAATGAGAATATCCACACTGGTCTTTCAAATGTTCTCTATAAAGGGTAGCCTGGAAAATAAACTTCCTCTGTGCCACAAGGTCATTGAGATGAGTTGTCTGGGTCTCCGTGCCCCTCACCCCCCACACATGACGTAACAATTGCTCCCAGATGAAATCTGCCAGCACTGTCCAATATGTCTGCCCTTGGTCTCCTGGCCCTGGTTGTTTCTTTCCTGTGGAGACCACTGTGATACTGTGGGGCCTCATGGTACCAAGGCCATCACTGTGGCTCTGCTAGGCCGTCTGGTCCCAAGGGGCCAGTGTGAAGCAGCAGGGCTTTGTGGAACCAAGAGGCCATTGCTGCATTCCAGGGCTTTGTGGAACCAAAGGGCCTTGTGATCCTGCAGGGCACCATGGATCCATGGAGAGCATTGTGGAATTGCAAGGCCCCATGGAATCATGGAGACCATTGTGACACTGTGGGGCCCCATGGAACCAAAGGGCCACTGTGACCCTGCAGGGCCTCATGGAAGCACAGGGCCATTGTGACACTGCAGAAGCAAGGAGAATATTGTGACACTACAGGGCCTCATGGAACCAAGGGAACATGGAACAGGTCAGGCTGGTTTGGCTTCCCAGGGGCCACCTGACAGGTCCAGCTGATCTTGAAATGCTGGGGGCTGATTCTCATCAGTTCTTGAAGAACTGAGGCTCTGTGCTTTCCTTCCTATGGAAAAGAGCCAACTATCTTTCCAGGTGCCCAAGGCCAAAACTGATACTCCCACAGAATAATTCCCTATCTACAAGGGTTCTCCCAGACAAAAGCTGCCAGGACAGAGAGCTCTGGCTGGCCTTGTCCTCTGCTGGTCAACTCTCATCTCAAGGAAGCCCTGAGGAAAGTATTTGAACAGGTTTGACCACTGGAACATCAATGAGTCTGTCCTCCTCAGAAAAACTCAAATGATCTTCTGATCATATGTGCCTTTTTTATTTCATCGTGTATTATGCATGAAATATTATTTTCAGTCAGGCAGTATTATTCTTCTAACTCTACCAGTGTTATCTGACACAAAACACCTCCTAAACATATGGATCCAAGTCACCTGTATAAGCAAACACAAGAAAGAATCCAGCAGGAATGATTTGTCCCTGCTCCCATCTGTCCCATCTCCTCAGGAGCTGGAGGTGCAGCCCCAGCACTTGGCAGGGCTCAGGGGCTCACAAGCTCAGCTCCTACCCAGAGAACTTGCTGACCCTGGGATGCTCTTCTTGGCCCCTGCACGCTCAGCCAGGCTGAGATGGACACTGATGGTTTCTGGGCCAGGCTCTCTGAGCCCAGCCCAGCTCCCTGCAAGCTCTGCCAGCTGCCCTGAGCTCTGGGCAGCACCAAGGGCCTCTCCCCAGCCCAGCCCAGCCAGCTCTGGCCCCACAGCTCTGCTCAGGCCAGACTGCTCTGGGCACTGCCCCACGGTTTCAGCCCCTGGCAGGGGCACAGCAGCAGCTGCAGCTGCCACAGGACTCAGCCCCAGCCATGGGGGAATGTGCCTGGCCAAGGGAAAGGAGGCTCCCTGGGTGCCCTGCTCTCCTCTGCAGGAGATGCTGAGAGCTCTGCAGCCCCTGCTGCCATCCCATCTGCCCAGGGCAGCACAAGAGCCCTGGCCTTGGGGCCCTCAAGAGCTGCTCCTGCTCCAGACCCAAGGCCCATCCCAAAGCTGGGGCAACCACAAAGCTGTGCCTGTTTCTGCTCATTCCTGCTCTGATCAGGATGGATCTTCAGCACCTTGGAGTTTCCCATACGAATTTTGCTTCTCCAGAGGCTTGTTCCATCTTCAGCTTTTCAGTTCAGGAATTCAGAGCTGGAGGGCTCATTAACATTTTAAAACACTCTGACAAGACAAGCCCTTAGGAATAATTTCATTTAAGGTCTACAGATTTTTGTGGTTAATTAGACAGATTTCAGAGTTGTATTTGAACTGAATCTACTATATTGAAAACAATGCAAAGATAGTATTTTTTCCTGTTAATTTTCTTTTCCTGTTTGTAGATTGATACCAGCAATTTCCTGTTGATATTGATCTTAGCACATCCTAATGCAGTGTGAATAGACATGAACATCAGGACTCTTTGTGGCTGACAATCAATCAGACTTTTTCCCGATCCCCCCCCCCACTATTTCCCTCATGCAACCCCTAGGGCCCTGAGCAGCCTTGTGCCAATCTGAGCTTCCTCCGCTGCAGGCTGCACCTGCAGCTTTCAGCTCCTTTGGCATCAACTCCCACCTTCTTTTTTGCAGAAGAAGCTGCCTGAGACACACAGGGGGTCTGTGCTGTCCATCCCCTCCTCACTGGCACTGCCAGGCTGGGATGAGGAGCCCCTCAGCCTTCCCTGCTCTGGGCTGGACAAGCCCAGCTCCCTCAGCCTCTGCTCACAGCCCAAGGGCTCCAGCCCCACCTTGGAGGCCCTTCCCAGGCCCTGCTCCAGCTGCCAGACATCTTTCCTGCCCTGGGGACCCCAAACCAGGCCACAGTGACCTGGATAATTCACATCCTTGATGTCCTGGTCACACAGCCCAGCCCCTTGTACCTGTGTCAGGTTTTGGGGTTGATCTTGTGGAGTATCCTTGGGGGAGGCTGCAGTTCCAGGTGGGCCAGGGGGATCCCAGGGGACAGGGACCCTGCTGGGCATGAACAGCTTTGGACTTCTGGAGGGAAACTGTGAGGGGGGTCTGGGGCAGAGTGACCAACCCAGTGACCTCACACAGCCCTCCTGTGAAGTCACAGCCTGCTCTGTGATGTCACAGCCTGTTCTCTAATGTCACACAGCTGGTCTCTGATGTCACAGCCAACTCTGTGATGTCATTGTCTGCCCTGTGATGTCAGTCCTCTGCCCTGTGATGCCACAGCTGATGTTGTGACGTCACAGTCTATGATGCTGTAGTTGCCCAGTGACCTCACATAAACCACTCTGTGATGTCATAGCCCACTCTGTGGTCTCATATTACCAGATGATAAATTGTCTGCACCAGGTGAGCACACACAATGCTGGTTCTCCAAAACCCCAGGCCTATGGAAACCACACAATGCCCATTGTGTGAGAAGGGGAACTGAAATTCACCAGCCTCAGTGTCCTGCCAGCTCAGCCAGGCCCACGGGAACATTGGGACCCACAAGCACCAGGGACCACCAGAGAGACCCCCAGGACAGGAGAATGCATGGGTAAAGGGGAGGGGAAATATGTTAATGATTTTGGGGAAATTATTACCATATGTGTGTCTAGTCCAGGACAATCAATGAATATGTGTGCAAAATACAGAATATAAACAGAAACTTTCCAGCACTCAGCATGCATGGCTTTGGGAGGAGCTATCCCCCTGTGGATCTGGCCAAATAAAGAATGCTGCTTCTTAATGCTACATTGGGGTTATGGAGTTTTATTATTTTGCCAAGTTTTTGGTACCACTCCCACTCCCAAGCAAAACTCTGTCTCCTGCTCTTCACAAACAGAGAAGGGCTGGTGGGAGATGTGGTGCTTGGAGGCTGCCTGAGGGAAAGTCACCATGAAATAATCAACTTTCCAATATTCTGTGAAAGAAGGAGGGGCAGCAAGAAAACTTCATCACTGGAATTATGCAGGGCAGACCTTGGATTCAGGATGCAGATTTGGAGAGTACTGAATCAGGTACTGATTTTATAAGGGAAATAGTCCTTAAAAACAAAAGTGTCCAGGAAGGATGGAGACACCTCAAGAAAGAAAACTTGAGGGAGAAGGAGCAGCCTCTGTGCTAAAGTTGAGCCAGCTAATTATTGTCCTGGCTGGGCATGGATCTTTTGTGGGAACTGAGGGAAAAAAGAGGGTGCATCACCTTCGGTCAGAAGATCAGGCATCTCAGGAAGTGTTTAAGGATGTTGTTAGGTCATGGAGAAAAAAAAGTAGAGTGATGAAAGCTCAAATAGGACTTAACCTGGCCACTTCTGGGAAAAAGAAAAAAAACTTGTTCAGAAATAAATTACTAGCAAAAGGAGGGATTAGGAGAATATCTGCTGTCTATTTGATGCAGTGGGGGAATGATGGTAACTAAATATAAGGAAAAGGCTGAGGTGCTTAACATCTTGCATGTCTCAATTTTCAACGATAAGACAGGTTTTCCTCAAGTGCTCTCCTGAGCTGTAGATGGGTACAGGGAGCAGAAGAGCCCCCTGTAATCCAGGAGGAAGCAGCTGGGGACCTGCTGAGCCACTCAGATGCTCACACGTGTCTCTGGGAGAGAATAGGATCCATCCCAGAGGAATGAGGGAGCTGGTGGATGAGCTCCCCAAGCTGCTCTCCATCATTTACCATCAGTGCTGGCTCAGCAGGGAGGTCCCAGAGCAGTGGAGGTGCCCATGTGAGCCCATCCCCAAGAAGGGCTGGAAGAAGGAGCTGGGGAACTCCAGGCCTGTCAGCCTGACCTGGGTGCCTGGCAAGGTTATGGAACAGATCACCTTGAGTGCCATCCCAGGCCACCCACAGGATGGCCGAGGGATCAGAGCCAGCCAGCGTGGATTTCAATATCTGCTCTGATGATCTGCATGAGGGGACTGAGTCCAGCATCAGCAAATTTGCAGATGACACCAAGGTGGGTGTGAGTGTAGATCTGCTGGAGGGTAGGAGGGCTCTGCAGAGGGCCCTGGAGAGGCTGGATCCAGGGCCCAAAACCAGCAAGGTGAGGTTGAACAAGACCAAGTGCTGGGTCCTGCACTTTGGCCACAACAACCCCTGCAGTGCTACAGGCTGGGGACAGAGTGGCTGGACAGCAGCCAGGCAGAAAGGGACCTGGGGCACTGATGGACAGCAGGCTGGACATGAGGCAGAAGTGTGCCCAGGTGGACAAGGAGGCCAATGGCTCCTGGCCTGGATCAGGAATGGTGTGACCAGCAGAAGCAGGGCACTGATTCTTCCCCTGCACTCAGCACTGGTGAGGCCACACCTGGAGCGCTGTGTCCAGTTCTGGGCCCCCAATTTAGGAAGGCCATGGAGGGGCTGGAGCGTGTCCAGAGAAGGGCAACAGGGCTGGTGAGGGGTCTGGAACACAAGTCCTGTCAGGAGTGGCTGAGGGAGCTGGGGTTGTTTATCCTGGAGAAGTAGAGGCTCAGGGGAGACAAGGCAGTGTCAGGGCACAGGTTGGACTTGATGATCTCCATGGCCTGTTCCACCCTTGCTGATTCTGGGATTCTCTGGAACCACCCTTGGAGCAGTTGCAGGAGGAGCCCTGGGCCTCCTCTTCAGAAGCTCCAGCAGCCCAGGTCCCTCAGCTTCTCCTGCCAGCCCCAAAGCCCATCCTGTCAGTCCTGCAGAGCCTCTGCAGCTCCTCCTCACTGCCCGCAACAGGGAGCCCCAGAGCCAGACACAGCAGCCCAGATGTGCCCCCCTGGCCGGGGGTGCCGCTGGCAAGGGAGCAGCACGAGGCACTGCAGAAGCCTGCAGACAATTCCTGCAGCACTTGTAGGATGATCCTGCTGCCCAAGGGACGTTCCCATGGTGCCAAGTCAGGAACTGCAATGGGGAGTGGGGCCAGAGAGGAAAGGACAAACAGGGATGGGCTGTTTGCTGGGGAGGGGACAGGGATGGGCAATAGGAAGAAATCTGGATCAGGAAAGAGGAAAGAAAGCAAAGAAAAAAACCAAGGAAATGCTCAGGGCAGTTTGGGGGTGGCTGCCAGGCAGCCCTGGCTCTGAGCAACAGCATCTGCAGTGGGACAGGAAACTCCCAGCTGATGGGAACAAACTTTCTGGCTGACTGCAGAGGCCACGACAAAGCTGAGTGGTTTCCCTGCCATCCCCCAGCCCTTGCTGGCCCCAGGGGCTGATGGCATTTGTGCTCCCTCAGGTTCATGTCCCCACACCAACAGCATGAGGGTGCTCCCCCTGCTCTGTGCAATGCAAACAGGGGCTGCTGAGCCAGTGCTGCCGTGTCTGTGCCTGCAAGGATGGGGCACCTGTGTGAGCTGGGGGAGAGGCCAGGGCTGCAGAGGGGGGATGTTGTTGGCAGCTCCATGAGGACGCTCTGGGACGCTGCCCTGGGCTGTCCAGCGCACTGGGGATAGATCAGCCCCTGCTCTGCTGCTCCTTCCCTTCTGCCCCAGGGCATTTGCAGAGCCCCAGCCATGCTGTTTGCCCCCAGCCTGCCCACAACCAGCCTGGGGCTGCTCACGGGGCTTTTCTGTGCTGAGCCTTGGCCTGGGTGTGTTCTTGAGAGAGCCTGGGCAAGGAGCCTGGAGCCCCCAGGCCCTGGGCTGAGGTGTCAGCGCTGCCCCAGCAGTGCCCATGGCCTGTCCCTGCTGCAGCCCCGGCACTGCCACCCCCAGGGCTGTGCCCGGCCCCGAGAGCACTCAGGCCCTGCAGCAACACCAGGGCCACCAGGGCAGCAGGGCAGGGCCACGGCAGCAGCACTGGCAAGACCAAGTTGGCAGAAACAATGACATCACTTTGTAGAAAATATTTAAAATTTAAAACAAATATAAAAAACCTCCAAAATAATACTAAGAAGAAGTATTGAACATTCATTTTATTACAAGTGATTTGCAGCAATTGGCCAGCAGTTAAATGTTTCTGAAACCATCCCGTCATCAGTGTCCACACTACCCTTGAGCTCCTGGTTCCTCAGGCTGTAGAAGAGGGGGTTCAGGGCTGGAGGCAACACCGAGTACAGAACTGACAGGGCCGGATCCAGGGATGGGGAGGAGATGGACGGAGGCTTTATGTAGGAAAATATACCAGTGGTGACAAACAGGCAGACCACAGCCAGGTGAGGGAGGCAGATGGAAAAGGCTTTGTGCTGTCCCTGTTCAGAGGGGATCCTCAGCACAGCCCTGAAGATCTGCACATAGGAGAAAACAATGAACACAAAACAACCAAATGCTTAACAGGCACTAAGAGCAAGAAGCCCAGCTTCCCTGAAGTAGGAGTGTGAGCAGGAGAGTTTGAGGATCTGAGGAACCTCACAGAAGAACTGGCCCAGGGCATTGCCATGGCACAGGGGCAGGGAAAATGTATTGGCTGTGTGCAGCAGAGCATAGAGAAAGGCACTGGCCCAGGCAGCTGCTGCCATGTGGGCACAAGCTCTGCTGCCCAGGAGGGTCCCGTAGCGCAGGGGTTTGCAGATGGACACGTAGCGGTCATAGCACATGACGGTCAGCAGGGAAAACTCTGCTGAAATGAAAAAGACAAACAGAAAGAGCTGAACAGCACATCCTGAGTAGGAGATGGCCCTGGTGTGCCGGAGGGAATTGTGCATGGCTTTGGGGACAGTGGTGCAGATGGAGCCCATATCGCTGAGGGCCAGGTTGAGCAGGAAGAAGAACATGGGTGTGTGCAGGCGGTGGCCGCAGGCTACGGCGCTGATGATGAGGCCGTTGCCCAGGAGGGCAGCCAGGGAGATGGCCAGCAAGAGGCAGAAGTGCAGGAGCTGCAGCTGCCGCGTGTCTGCCAATGCCAGCAGGAGGAAGTGCCTGATGGAGCTGCTGTTGGACATTTGCTGTCTCTGGACAGTGGAACCTTTTGAAAAAGGAATCACAGTGATAACTGAGGGGTGGTTTCTCTCAGAAAAGTCAAAGCCCTTTCTCATATACCCTTTCCTGCCACTGAACACCTCACCCTTTCTATGTCTAGGAGATCTTCCTTCACCTTTGTTGCTGGAGCCCTGATTGCTGCTGGCCAATGTTGTGTGAGGAGATGGACCTCGGTCTGCAGGACATCTGGGAGTCAGCCCTGACCCCCAGTTTGTGCAGGGGAACAGTGAGGGCAGGGACCAGTCCTAGTGTTGGGACTTGAATAAAGAATGTTCCCCTAAAGTAGAAGAACTGCCTGGGTGAAGGGATGAGGAAACCAGAAGGCAGAACGAGAGATTCTGCTGCACCTGGGGAGAACAAGAGTCCAGGGAGGCAGGAGGGTTGTCTGAGGCTTAGTGCAGACTGAGGGGAGCTGCTCTGTCCAGGTGACCTTTTCCAGCTGTCCTGGACTTGTACCTTTCTGAAAACCACTCCTGTGTTACCCTGGACAGCCAGGAGACACTGCTGAGATCAGAGGGATCCCTGGCACACAAAGGGGCTCCTGCCTTTCCCAGAGTCAGGAGAGTGGGCTCATTGCCAGCCTCCCAGGCTGCCCTGCCCAGAGCTGCCCGGGCACAGGGAGCTGGGACACCCCATTGCTGTGCTCAGCCTGCACAGGAGGAGCCCAAGGGCTGGGCCTGGCCCTGCAGCTGGAACTGCCATTGCAGAGAGCCCCTCAGCAATGCCAGCAGCACCTGGGCAAGGCAAGGAGAGAGAGAGAGAGCCGGGCCCGAGGAAAAGCCTTTCCCTGGCCAGCCCTGCCCAGCCCCTGCCAGGCAGCAGCAGGGCAGGACAGTGGCCCTCAGGCCCTGGTCAGCAGGGAATGGGCACATGGCCGCAGAGATGCCCTTCATCTCTGGGGCTGCTGTGCCGGCCCAGGAGGGACTGAGGGCCCCGAGACCCCGGGCTGAGGGCTGTGCTGGCTGCGAGGGGACACAAGAGCTCTGCTGCTCAGGGCAGTGTCTGCCCTGCAGGGCAGGCCTGGCAGGTGCCACATTTGCCCTGCAGCAGGGCTTCCCTCAGCACTGCCTCCCTCCCTGCCTGCCCACGGCTCTGCTGCTGCAGCTGTCCCAGCCCCAGCTGCTCCTGTGGCCCCAGGCTCCTTCCCTGCCAGAGCTGCCAGAGCTCAGCTCAGCCCCTGGGCCAGCCCTGCCCTGCAGCTGCTGGGCCCTGCAGGGATTAAAGAACAGCTCCCCCAGCCTGGGCACCATGGAAAGGTGATGCTGCATGGATCTGGAGGCTGGGCAGGTGGAGGCCCTTGCTGAGGTGCCCAGGAATCCTCAGTGTGATGGTTTAAGAGCCTCAGCCCCTCCTCTGCCCTGCACAGCTGAGTTTCTATTGCCCCCAAGCTGAGCCAGGGAAAAGTGGGAGCAGAGATTCAGGAAAGCAGAGACCCAGGCAGGAAACTCCTGCCCTGAATGAGCTCATGAAAAGTCCACTCAGAAATGAGCTGGGCATGGGCTGGAACTCTGAGGAGCCCTGGCTGCAGCCCCAGCTTCACCCCCTGAGCTGTCCCGGGCAGCAGGAGCCGCCCTCACCTCTCCCTCTGACCGTGCCCAGTGCAGCCCCGCTCTGCAGCACATCCTCCCCCAAAAAGAAACGGCAGCAGAGCCATCCTTACAGTCACATCAGTCCTGTGAAGGTCAGCTTCAGGAGATCCCTTCAGGAGCACAGGGGACATTGCCCTGCACCCACACACTCACCATGCACAGGGCTGTGAAAGTGTTTCCACAAGTGAGGTCTCAGCTCAATGTCTTCCCAATCCTGATTGCCTTCAGCCTGTCTCTGCCTGGCTCCTGTCCCCTCAGTGCCTGCAGGCAGAGCCCTCAGCCCTGCTGGGCTGGGAGTGGAGCTGGTCCTGGGAAGAGCTGTTCCTTTAAAGCTCAGCAGCCCAGACACAGCACAAGGACTTTATTGAGCATCTCGGGGATTTGGTGTTGTTTATATCAAACTCAGTCCCTGAGAGAGTGCTTAAAAAACTTCTCAAGAACTCAAAGTTAAAATTAAACTCTGAAGTTTCTTGAAGTTTAAATGAGTCCCACAAATGGACACAACTGGGAAAGTGTCCCAGGTTCCAGTTAGAGCAGAATACTGGAAGCAGTGGTGACAGCTGGGGACAAACAAGGCAAAGATGTCTCTGGTGCTGAGCAAAGCTGGATGTGTTTGAGGAATGCAAAGGGCCAAGGCCTGAGCCCCAGCCCCTGGCCAGGCAGATGCTGTCCCTCCCTCCTTGCTCAGGGCTCTTGCCGGGATGGACACTGGCATGTGGGGATGTGCAATGGCAAGGGCAGGAGCATGGGGCGGCCCCTGCCAGGCTGCTGAGCAGGGACAAGGAGGCAATGAGGCCCCAGGCCTGCAAGGGTCACTTGTCTCCTGCTCCTGCCTCAGGCCCAGGCCCAGCAGCCATGGCCAAAGTGCTGCCCAAGTTGGCTCTGGCAGGGCTGTTTTGCAGCTGCTGCACATGCCTGTGCCCTGTGCAGCCCAGGCTGTCCTACAGTGTCCCTGCCCTGCACCTGTTATAAATGAGAAGCTTGACTAGGCCAATATTCAAGCAGCAATCTATTTATTAAATTATATGGTAAAGTGTGAGCAATACAGCACTGGGTACAGTGGCGGAAGTTTTCCCTCCACCTGCACACTGATAGTTGAGGCTTGCAGATATTTATAGGGGTACGCATAAGCTTTCTCAGCAGTTTCTATTCTAATTTTTACTCATCAGCAGTTTCTTCTCCCAGTTTTTACGTCACAATTCCATACACTATTGTGATTTAATTTTTCTCAGGATGTGTCCCAAAAGGAGTATCCCCAGCTAGTGATGGTCCAGTTTCCAAAAGAAGGAAGATGAATCTCATCTGGTGGAGTCCAGCTCCCCAGAAGTGGGTCCACCTTTTAGTTGCAGATACTATACATTTCATAACAGTGATGTCCAGCTTTCCTTGGTAGAAACTATAAATCCTTGAGGTCATGTTCATCTTCCTTTCTCAAGCTGCTTTTCTCTGCTTTATTAAGGCATGAGATAAGCATATTTCCTTTTTATATATTCCAAAGCTATAGCTTCAAGTATACAAGCAATAGTCTAAAATTATACTTCAAAAGGTTATTATTGCAGAACTCTTTAAGGCTTAACTACAAGCAAAGAGCAACATCCTTAAGGCTTTAATTCAAATGCTCCTAAATCAACCAAGGTTAATTGCAAACAAAAGATAGGTTCAAAGGCCTTCTTCCATGCCTTACTTTCCTCAGTTATTATTGGAATCGGCAACTGTCCCATTGTTGGTCTCCATATTGCAATCACAAATACACACATTGCCTGTATGTACCTGACACGATACACAGCTTTGTATTTCACAGTCCCCCCCCTACTTGTATAAATTTTGATTTATCTTACTCATTCGTGTCTGGGCTTCAAATCTGGCCGAAAGTTTGGAAGCTTTTCCCTTTTGGTCTTCTTTCTTTAATCTCTTTTTTTTTTATATCTTAGCTGTTTTCTCAAGTTGGCCAACCTCTCCTGTAGCCAATTCCAGGTCTACCATAGCAATCTGCATGCTTTGAATAACTGAGTGGATTAGTCAGATAAAACATGGAATAAGGCAAGGTAGAAAGAATAAGCCAGCTAATGAACACAATATCATGAACCCTATTTTCTTCCACCAAGTTCCCCCTCCAAGCATCTGGTCCCACCATGAGGCTGGAAGGATGGAATCCCATTTTTGGACTGGGACATGAGCCACCCTTTTGATCTCTGCTGCTAAACCTCTGATGGTTTCTCCGTAATTGTCAGTCTCAATGCAGCATTCTGAATCACTGGATTTTCCACATACTCCCCCCTCTTCGGCCAGCAAATAGTCTAATGCTATTCGATTCTGATGCACAAAAGCCCGCACCTGAGTGTGCTGCCGGCTTAACAAGTCCAGGGCCTCCGAGGAGTGATTCTACCACTGTCTGTAGTCTAATCTATCAGTTCATTAGGTAAATTGAGGTTGTATATCCCCAGCTTCCATCTTGAGCCCAAGTGGCTGGCTCATAATAGTCTATTATTCTTTCTGCCAGCCACTCTTCTTCTCCCCATTTTTGGTCCACTCCTGCCCTTGGAAACTCAAGTTTTAATTATCTTTTTTCTCTGTTTAGGTTTGCATATAAGTGTGCTCCTAACAGGTTACTCTTGGACTTTGATAGTACAAAGAAGGAGGGTTGCATAATCCCTAATGTACAGGATCCTTTCCATCTACGGGCCAGTTGCAGCAAGCCTTTGGTCCACAAATCAAATATATCCCATTTGGGGATTTCTATGGGTCATTTACAGCCTCAGGGTTTTTCCTAGTACATTGCTAGTGTCTCCAGGGATTGGTAAGGGTTAGCTCCAGGACTTTTATGCCAGCACAACTTTATCTGGTTGTTCCATTCACAATTTTTCTCTTTATTTAGGCTCCAGTATCCAGCAGGAGGTGTTGGCTGCCAAGTTCTAGTGTTATTGTTTGAATTTACTGCTAAAGTAGACGTGCAGGGAGTATACCCTACCACTTCAGTATATTTTCTCCCCTCCTGCTGATGCAAACTGTTCCAATTATTTGGTGATTTAAAATCCATCCTTCGGGCCATTTCAATCTTTTGGAAATTTGAGTATGGTTCTATTTTAGGAATTGCTCTGGAGCTAGACTATCACCTCTCCATGGCCATTTTTCAGCTGATTTTAATCCCCCACAAATCCAACAATTGGATAACTCTAATTCTGTGGCAATTTCTTGCATTACATCTACAAAAAGGTTCCTATTTGAAGTCAGAAAACCTCAATCAATATACTGTTCTAACTGTTCTAACTGTTCTAACTGTTTGTCTTGTTGACTTAATTTATTTAGCTTTTCTTGTTCTACTCTTTTCTTTTTTGCTTCTGATTCTTGCTTTTGTAGTTTTTGAGTAATTTGTTTCATTCTGCTCTCTGGGTCTCTTCCTTCTCTGTCCCTTGCTAAACAAAAGAATTTGGCATATCGCAGACAAATTCGTTCATCATCATCTTTGAGAAGGTTGGTTAACACGGGCCCATCCTTGGGAGAAACCTTCAGTCCATGTTTTAAATTCTCTCCAACCCAGTATAATTTGCCACCCATAGTGCACATCTTTAATTGATTGTGGTCATAGCACACTTCACTAACATGGGAATGTGCCATGAACATTGATTCCATTCTTTTCCCAATCCAGATGTATGATTGCATTTGTCACAGACAGCCGGAGCAATAGGCTCTGATCCTGCAGCTCGCTCGTGGATTATGTGGAGTTCAGGAGTGAGGCTATTAAGGCCTATTGCCTGGGATGCAATGATCAATACAGTGAAAATAATCCTCAGGGGGTTTAACTCTCTACCTCTCTCAAGGCTCCTTGGGTTGCATCCAAGGGCCAAGATGTAGATCTTCTCTGTAGCAGAGTTTATACCTTGGGATTTAGTCACTAGTATCTTCCGTTTCATTTTTGCCTTTCACCTCATGAGCCTTCAGATCTCTATTTATTGTGGTTGTGGCCTGATTCTTTTTAATTTAGGTTAATTGACCCCTAAGTTTGGGGGATGTGTGACTGCAATAGGGTTGGTGCATGTGCCTCCCCCTCTTCCAGTGATACTTGACTTCCTGCCACTCTTTTGCTTTCATTTGATATTCGTCAGGTATCCAATTGCCCTTGTCACACTCTGTTTTTTTCTAATTTGGCCTTTGGTACTTCCTGTAAATCAGTTCCTGCTCTTGTTCCATGTATCCAAGTTCTCCACCAATCTTTATCACCTGTTTTAATATATCCTTTCCTTACTGCAGCCCACAAAGTTTTTCAGTTTCTTTCTCTATTTCTTTCATACAATTACAGCAGAGAGCATTAGGGATCTGTCTCCTTGGTAGGTTTGTATACCAAAATTCTTCACACTCTATACACTTAAAACAACCTCATGGATAACACTTACAGTTTGGATTAGTATATTCTACCTCTCGTGAGTACAATTGGTTTTGCAGCTTAAGGTAGGAGCGTTTTTGTGACATATATCAGTCTTTTCTAATTTGGTTTTCAGTTCTCCGGGGGTAGATGCAATTCTCCACTGGGATTCAGCAGGCGTCTCTGCCAGTGGTTCCGTCTCTGTCGGTGGTTCTGCTGGTCCTTTGACCCGCGACATGTGGGTTCAGCCTTTTACCGCAGTTGGACAGCTGTATCAGTGGTCAGCAGAGTTAACTATGGACCTTCCCACCTGGGAGACAAACTTTCTTCTTTCTAGCTTTTAATCAGCACCCAGTCACCCAGTTTTATTTGATGTATGCTAAATCTGAGAGGGGCTGAGTGAGCAATTACTTTTTTTCTCTCTTAGTTCTAGGACATGTTGTCTCATCTTCTGGATGTATTTTTGAATAGTCATATCGGCTACGACTACTGATGTTTGGGGTACTTCCTGGGAATAAGGCATTCTATAAAGAATCTCATATGCAGAAAGTCTTGTATCTGCATTTGGAAGTGTCCTTATATTAAGCAATGCTAAAGGTAAACATTTTATCCATGACATTTGGGTCTCAATCATAAATTTTTATAACTGCTGTTTTATAGTTTGGTTCATTCTTTCCACCCTCCCAGAGCTTTGGGGGTGCTAAGGGGTCTGATATTCCCAGGAAATACCCATAGCTTATATTACTCTTTTTAAAATGCTGGAAGTAAAGTGGGAGCCCTGATCAGAATCAATGGCCCTGATAACCCCAAATCGAGGAATGATTTGTTCTAACAGTATTTTAACTACAAACTTTGCCATGGCTTGGGCAGCTGAGTAGGCTTCCACCCAATGAGTCAGTTGATCTACTAATACTAACAAGTATTTCCTCTGCCTACCCTTGGTAATTCAGTAAAATCTACCTGAACTCTTTCCAATGGTCGGTAGGCTATTTTTTTACCCCCGGCTGGAGCTTGTCTCATTACCTTTTTGTTAACCTTTTGACAAGTCAAACACCCCTGTGTTATTTGTTTTGCTATCTCAAAAATTCCAATACATCTATAATATTTAAAAAATGATCACATAAGACTCTTGTTGCCCATGAGTGCATTGGTGTAACTGGCTTAAAATCTTTCTAGCATAACTTTTAGGTAAAATCTCTCTCTCATCTGATAGTATTTATTTTCTCAGCTCTTTCTTAGCTTCTGATTTTTTTATAGTTTTTTCTTCTTGAGTACTATAGCTTTTTGGCAGCTTCTCTTGAATTTCTGCTATAGCGTTCAGCTGGATAGTCTCTTTTAGTTTACATGCTGCATCCTTGGCAGCTTGGTAGCTGTGTTGTTTCCTTTCGTTAAGTAGCTTGACCCTCGTTGATGACTTCTTACATTTACTACTGCTATTCTCTTGGGTCCTTTCAGGGCTTAAAGCACTCTGATTATTAACTCCTGATGGATCAGTTTCTTCCCTTGAATGTTTATGAAACTTCTTTCTACCTAGATGTGTGCACAATTCTAAAAGCATATTTTGAGTGTGTAAATTGTCCTCACCTTATCTTTTCTTAATGAAATAATCAGGTCCCTTCTCAAAAGATTGCATTCTGTTTCTGAAACTAGTAATAGATCACTAATATCCACTTTTCCTTTTGCTTCAATTAGTACTTGTTCAATAATGGGAACTTTAAGGGCCTCCCCTTTTGCTCTAATTACTTGAGCTGTTTTCAGGCTGATTTTGCATCTTTTTGGTAATCTTTGCACTGTTGGTCTTTCAGCAGCCGTATCTACTAAAAGGGTGACTTCTTCACCTTGGGGAATTACTCTTAATTTTCCTCTACAAACAGTTTTTGATCTGCCTCTCACTTCCTGCAAACTCTTTTAACATGTCCTTCCATACTACAGTAAAAGCAGGTAGGTCTTTTAGAACCCTCACCTGTTATTTTTCTCATGCTTTTAGCATTACTTGAAGATGCAGTACTGTTCTGAACCTCTTTTACTGCAGCCATGAAAACCTTAGCTTTAGCTTTCGCCTTCTCTTCATCTCTCTCTCTGTGCTTCCTTTAACAATTCTTGCAAACCTTTCTCCTGCCTGCCATCTAACTTTCTAAGTTTCTTTCTAATTTCCTCTCATGATTTCACCACAAACGGAGTTTTGATTAATGCTTCCCCAGTGTTAACAGCTGTATCAGGATCTAATCCCAAATACATTTGTATACTCTACCTTATTCTTTCTAACCAATCTATGATTGACTCATCTTTCCCCTGACGTTTCATTCAGGGCCTTGCTAATATTTTGCTCTCTAGGGACTGCTTCTCGAATTCCCTGAATAATTATGTTCTTGAGATCTACTATATTTTGTTTATCTTGGTCATTGTTATGGCCCCAGTTAGGGACTGCCAGGGGCCATTTCATTTCTCTTAAAGGTCCCTGCTGGTGATCTCTATCTTAAATTCTCATGCCAACCTGTCTCATCAGCTGCCTCTCCGTTGATGTAAATAAAATACTTAAAATTGACTGAATCTCTGTCTAGGTGTAAATACTGGGTCCTAGAAACTGATTTAACTTTTCAGACACCCCCAGGGGATCTTCAAGTAACCTTCCCATTTCTTTTTTAAAACTCTTACATCTTTGGTGTTCAGGGGTGCTGACACATACCCGATGACTGGTCTCCCTTGAGTTCCTACTAATGGTACTTCCCTCAATGGGTACAGCTGCCCCCCCTTCCCTTCTTTATTGCTAACCCCACTGCTTTCTGCTCGTGCCCTTTCCTGGATTCTCATTCTGCGTGCTGGTGGTGAATCAAGTACCAGGAGCGGAGCCACCGGGGCTTGTGGCAGTGTCCGTGGAGCCACCAGGGCTTGTGGCGGCGGGAGTGGAGCCACCGGGGCTTGTGGTGCGAAGGGTGCTGGAATGGGTGCAAAGGGTGCTGGGTTAGGTGCTGGATGAGGCACCTCTGCCAGTGCAGCTGGCTGTGGTAGATAAGGGGGGGGAAGGTTATCTAAGGGATCCCACTGATCCCTTTTCTTTTTGGTTTTTAATGCATACAGAGGAGTAGGCCAGGACCCATGCCATAAAGCAGCATAATCACTTTCTTCTTGGTTAATAGGGTCTTTTTTATTTACGTAGGCATTCAAGGCCTTACAGATCCACCCTTCAGATGACTCGTACATTGGCCAGTATAAATTATCAGGTCGTATCATTTCTTTAGTCTATTCTACTATACAATATTGTATCATTTTCTCTTTACTTTTTCCTCTCTTGGATTCACATTTGTCCTACAATTTTAACATTACCCCAAGGGGGTTGTCCTGGGGTATATCTGGCAAAATGCTCCCTCTTTTTCCAGTACTTTCAGTACCTTTATTTTCCTGCTGGTTTATACCAGCTCCTGGGTATTTGCTCTGGCATTGACCCAATTTTCCAGCGAATAGGTGTACCCTCACTCACTCTGACCTCACTCGTTCAGACTTTAGTCCTTTCTTGTCAGGAATTCCTTTAATAACAAGTCTCTTCTAACGCCTCCCGCCTCTGATTCTCTACTGGGAAAAGAAAACAAATTCCTCTCCGTAACTATTATCTTATCTCACTACCCCCAACCTTTTACATACAGAGAATCCTTTTCTACACGCTTTGTTCCTTCACCTGCCGCGCCCCTCGCGGAGTAGCGAAACCGAGGTTAGAAGAACTCCTCACTTAAATGAGCCTTACTTGGTCTTGTCCTATGCAAGCTATTACAGCTCCAGAGCTCAGCTCCCAGGGGGACTGAGTGCCAGAGGCCAGCTCGCTGTCAGACCAAGGCCACAGGTCAGCCCCCTAGCAAGCAGGGAGTATTCAGCTCTTAGTGATTAGGCAGCTCTTGTGATTTCAGCTTTGCTTGCTAGGTAGCTTTTTCCCTTGGCCTAAGGCTCCAGCAGACGATAGAGAGAGGAGAAGAAGAAGACACCGGCTGTTCCACGAGTATGGCTTTATTGGAGGGTCCGTGAAGGGTCTCAGCTCTTCATCTTCAAAGTTAGTAGGGGTACAGTATGCTACTTTTATACCCTTGGCCCAGATCCAATCCTGACCAATGGCAAAGGTGTTAGAGTGACCATAAGTGACCAATAGTAGGGTTAACAAGATATTGCCTTACATGGCTGTAGGGATAGGGTATAGGGCGGATGTCCCTGGAGACAGGAAACTTCTTTGCCGCTGGGTCAGCATTCTATTCTCCAAGGGGCCCAGGCTGAAGCTGATTGTTCTACCACAAACATATGTGTCGTGACCAGGTCACGTCTCATACACACACCATTCACACTCTTACACACCTACACCCGTTCTTATCCCACCACACCAAGTGACACTTACAGCCTCCTTTTCTTGCCTGGGTCTTTGTGAACAAGTTTTTACAGGTGAATTTACTGCAGTCTACTCTGGGAGCTCAAAATTCTTTGCTCATAATTTACCTTGGAGGCAGAAGCCTCCAAGGTGGGGTGCCTCCCTGAGATCAGGAGTCTCAGGGATTTGGAAATGGATTTGGAAATTCCTGGCCAATGCACCAAATTTGTTATGAATAAGAAGCTTGACTAGGCCAACATTCAAGCAGCAATCAATTTATTATTTTATACGGTAAAGTAAGAGCAATACAGCGCTGGGTACAGTGGCGGAAGTTTTCCCTCCAACTGCACACTGATAATTGATGGTTACAGGTATTTATAGGGGTACTCATCAGTTTTTTTCAGCAGTTTCTATTTCCAATTTTTACTCATCAGCAATTTTTGTTCCAAATTTTTACCTCACAATTCTATACACTATTGAGATTTTAATTCTCAGGATATATTCTGAAAGGAGTATCCCCAGATGGTGATGGTCCAGTTTCCGAAAGAAGAAAGACGAATCCCATCTGGTGGAGTCCAGCTTCCCAGATGTGTCCACTTTTTAATTTATAATTAATTTAATTATAAATCTCATAACAGTGATGTCTAGTTTCCCTTTGGTCGAAACCATAAACTCTTGCGGTGATGTTCATCTGCCTTTCTCAAGCTGTTTTTCTCTGCTACAATAAGGCATGAGATAAGCATATTTCCTTTATATATATTCCAAAGCTGTAGTTTCAAGGATACAAGTAATATTCTAAAATTATACTTTAAAAGGTTATTATTGCAGAGCTTTTTTATGGATTAAATGCAAGCAAAAAGTTCCAATGCTCCTAAATCAACCAGGGTTAATTGCAAACAAAAGATAGGTTCAAAGGCCTTTTTCCATGCTTTATTTTCCTCAGTAATTATTAGAATTTGCAACTGTCCCATTATCGATGTCCACACATTTCTCATTCACAAGTGCACGCGTCGCCTGCTTGTACCTGACACAAAACACAGTTTTGCATCTCACATGGGGCATCCTGTGGATGACATTGGGAGGGAACTGGAAGGGACAGGAAATAAACTCAAGTGTATTGGGAGAGACTGGTCTGTACTGGGAAGGCCTGGAGAGGCACTGGGGTTAAACTGGGTTGTACTGGGAATAAACTGGGCTGTGCTGGGAGGGACTGGAGGAAGCCGAGTTGGCTCTTCCCACCTCCCATTTGCCGAGTGTCCTGCCATTCACTTCCATCAGCCAATCAGCGGTGGGAATGGAGCTTTGAGGGCAGTGCCTGAGGTAAGTGCCATCTTTTATTTTTGCATACAATTCTCATCATGCCCCACAGCCCATTTGAGCCCCATTGCAGCCGGAAATACAACGCCCGTCATACCCCGCCCTCCACAGAACCCCAGCATCCGCCCCCATCTGTCCCATAATTGTCCCCCAGATCCTCCAGGATCCCTCAATGCCCACTCAGCGCCCATTCGGGAGCCCCCAAAGCGTCCCCAGACCCCCTGAGTGTTCCCAATCCCACAGATGTCCGGTACAGCCACTTCTGGGAATTCATTTCCTCTCATCCCCTGCGGCCCCAGAGCCCCTCAGAACACAGTCCCGCGCCTAAAACTCCTGCTGTGCCCCGTGCCCTAAAGAGCCCGGTTAGAGCTCCCCGAGCTCCCCTCAAGCACTCCCGAACTGTTTAAGTTCCCCCAAGGATCTCAAGTCATGACTCGGATGCAAAAGTGTCCCCCAAGCACCTTCCCGGACCCCCAAACATCGTGTTCAAGCCATTTCTGGGACTACAGCTCCCAGCATGCTCTGCGGTGCGCGTCCAGCACTATTCCAGCCGGGACTTCATCCCCCGTTATGCCCCGCACCCCATCGAGAGCCATTGCAGCTGCGCACAGAACTCCCATGATGCTCCGTGGCCCCGTTAAACTATATGATACCCGCACCTACAACTCCCATGACCCCCTGCCCCCTGCGCCCCAGACAGCCCCGTTCGAGCCCCCCAGGGGCTCGCCCGGACCCTGAAGGGCCCCAGATTCCCCTCCCTGACCTCCAAGGGCCCCCCTTGACCCCCAAGTGCTGCCCTGAACCCTGAACTGTCCCTCAGAATCCCTGAGTGCCCCTCCAAGAGCCCACTCGACTCCCAAGTGTCTTCCATACCCTCAAGTTCTTTCAGAATTCCCTCCCCAGACCCAAAACTGCCCCAAATTTTCCCCAGAAATGTCTCAAGGGACCCCAAAGTTGTGTCTTTTGCCCTGTGTGTGAAAATGATAAAAAAGATGACAAAAGAATTTAAAATAGGACTAATTACCATAAAGAAAGAGAAATCAATAGCACACTGGTCAATGAATTAATGAAGGGAATTGTGTTACTTAGAAACAATGATCAATAATTTTTTTCCTTGCTAAAACGGTATGGATTTTTTAATAAAAATATTAACATTTGGTAATACAAATATAGAATAATACTATTATAAATAAGAAAAATTAGTTATCATTCATTCATTACATTTAATTTTATGGGAAAATGCATAATTTTTTTATGCTTTGGGATGTCATTCTGTAAGAGATGGTCCAAAGATCCCTCATCTGCCTCACAACCGCAAGGACAGAGATTTAAGCCCTCCCCAAGGACTGAGATGACACACTTATAATTCTCACCCAGGGGTGCTGGCCTGACTGGAGTGAGATGTTTGCCATAGGAAGCGGGAGGTTTCCCAAAGGAACCAGTCCTGAAACAACGGGCCCGGCTCACGGCTGGCACTGGTTTGTGCTGTTCAGAACTGGACTGTCTGTACCTGTTCTCAATGGATATTTTCTCCACTGTGCCCTTGAAGTGCCGTCCTTCTCCCCTCCCCACAGTAGATTATAACAGAGCCCTGAGTTAACCAAAGACTTTGAGATTCTCCCCGACGTGACCAGACGGATTTATTGCTGGACCATGAGGATTTCATCTCTCTTTTGGTAGCTATTCCCCAGCCAACCCTCCTTTCTCTCTCTCTCTGTCCTTTATCTCCTTTCTAATCTTTCTGTTACATCTGCTGTGGGCACTCAATAAAAGGTGCATTTGTTTTGATTGAATGTCCCCTGCTGTGTGTCTTTAGGTACTGGAAAATAATGATAAATAAAGTACACAAAGTTCATAGTATAAAATGTAGACACCAGCCCTGGAATGGGGAGTGGGCCTCTGTCTGACCTCTGGTAGGCCAGAGAAAAAATGCCATAGGTAAGAAACAATAAACAACCTTGGAATCCAGAGCCAAAGAATTCAGACTCCTTCTTCGAAACACCGGGCTGGGAAAAAAGGATTCTCAGAATCATCTCTGACCACAGGGAACCTGAGATTGTCCTTCTGGGCTGTCTGGGTCAACATTAGAGTAAATCTGGAAGTTTTGCTTTAGCCTATTAAGCCATGGTGCTGGGGTCTCGGCTTTTTCCTGAGCGCCGTCAAACGCTAACCTGGTATTACTCCCTCTAGGGACTGATTCTTTCATCCCTCTGGTCATCAGGGACCTGTAATCTCTCATATTCCTTCTCCCCTCTTCTTGATTAAGGCCCCAGTCAGGCTCCACTGAAGGCATTTTTTGGTCACCTGGGGGCCCAGGCTGGTCTTCTCGCTCCAAGATTTTCATTCCTTCAGTTCTTATTAATCGAGTCTCTTCTGGGGAAAATAGAATATTAAAGATGGAGTTCAGTTCTCCCCATGTATAAATATTAGGGGCTAAAATTGGATCAGTTTGATTTGCTATTCCATACTGAGTCTTCCACTAAATTTCACAATTCTTTCTTAAAGTTTCTAACTTTGGACGCATTCAAGGGAGCATTTACAAACCAAATCTCACTGGCCACCCCACCCATGGGAACTTCTCTGAGGGGGAACAATTTTTCCACTTTAGCCACTTTGGACCAGGTGTCCCTAGAGGGAGTAATACCAGGTTAGCATTTGACGGCACCCAGGAAAAAGCCGAGACCCCAGCAACATGGCTTAATAGGCTAAAGCAACATCAGCTGAGGAGGCTGACTGGTTAACTTCACTCTTGGGCATGAGATTCTGAGATGTTGTTTGGCTTCTCATTTGTGCTGGGGGAGGCAGAACAGGAACTTGCTGGTGAATAAGGGGTGCATGAGATGGTTGAGGTAAGGGAACAGTAGTGAAGCTAAAGAGAGTAAGGAGAGGGTTGAGGGGAAGATGGTGGAGGTATAACTGGGGTAGGAGGTGGTAAAGGAATGACAGCTGGGAGAGGAGGAGGAACTGGATCCACAGAAAGAGGAATTGGAGGATGGATTTGAGGTACTGCAAGGGTAGGAGGAGGTAAGTGGTCAAGAGAGTCAGCCTTCCCAGCCTCTTGTTCTTTTACTTTCCTAGCTTGCTTTCCCTCTTTTAATTTATAGACTCTTGTATTTTCCTCCTCGGAGGCATAATTTAGACAACAGATCACATTCTGTATGTGATGGGCCTTTTGCAGGAACTTGGGGCAAAAAAGAAGGTGCATCACCTTTGGACAGAGAGGCAGGTAACTCAGGAAATGTTTAGGGATGTTGTTAGGTCATGCAGAAAGAAGAGAGGTGAATGCTTAAGGTTTAACCAGGCCACTTCTGTGAAGGATAATAAAAATGTTTCTATAAATACATTAATGGCAAAAGGAGGTACAAGGACAATATCCATTCATTATTAGGGGAGATATGGTTACCAAATATGTGGGAAAGGCTGAGGTACTTAACACCCTCTTTGCCTCAATTTTCAAGAATAAGTGAAAGTTGCCTCAGTGTTCTCCTGAGCTGGTGGATGGGCACAGGGAGCAGAACAGCCCCCCTGTAATCCAGGAGGAAGCAGCTGGGGACCTGCTGAGCCACTCAGATGCTCACACGTGTCTCTGGGAGCAGATGGGATCCATCCCAGAGGAATGAGGGAGCTGGTGGACGAGCTCCCCAAGCTGCTCTCCATCATTTACCATCAGTGCTGGCTCAGCAGGGAGGTCCCAGAGGACTGGAGGTGCCAATGTGAGCCCATCCCCAAGAAGGGCTGGAAGGAGGAGCTGGGCAACTCCAGGCCTGTCAGCCTGACCTGGTTATGGATGCCTGGCAAGGTTATGGAACAGATCACCTTGAGTGTCATCACAGGGCACCCACAGGATGGCCGAGGGCTGGACAGCGGCCAGGCAGAAAGGGACCTGGGGGCACTGGTGGACAGTAGGCTGGACATGAGCCAGCAGTGTGCCCAGGTGGGCAAAAAGGCCAGTGGCTACTGGTCTGGATCAGGAATGGTGTGGCCAGCAGGAGCAGGGCAGGGATTCTTCCCCTGCACTCAGCACTGGTGAGGCCACACCTCGAGTGCTGTGTCCAGTTCTGGGCCCCAATTAAGGAAGGCCATGGAGGGGCTGAAGCGTGTCCAGAGAAGGGCAACAAGGCTGGTGAGGGATCCTGAACACAAGTCCTGTAAGGAGAAGCTGAGGGAGGGGGGTTGTTTATCCTGGAGAAGAGGAGGCTCAGGGGAGACAAGGCAGTGTCAGGGCACAGGTTGGACTTGATGATCTCCAAGCTCTTTTCCAACCTTGCTGATTCTGTGATTCTCTGGAACTACCTGAGACACCTGAGAGTAAAAATCCATTTTGAATTAGGTAAAATGTCTAGGAGAGGTGAAAAGTCTGTGAGGCCAAAGCTGAAGGGAAAAACTACAGGACAGAGATAGTGAGGAGACAGAGAGAAAAAACAGAAACGACCACAAGGTCGATCTGCCCTGACCTACAAATTCTTTTGATGAAGAGGAACTGGCGATAAATGTTATGCGGAATGAATATGTATGAACCTATTGTGAAACTGTATGCATATGTATTTGGAAGGGGAGAAAAAAGGAGACCTGAAATCCTGAGAGGTACGCATGCCTTTTAAGGAGAGCATCCTCCGCATGCGTCTGGCGCCGTAATAAACATAGCAAGCTTTACAACTTTTATAAAGTTGTGAGGTTTCTTCTTTTCTCCGCAAAACATTATGGCGAGCCAGTCAGAAGTTCTCTGTCCCCGCAGGGGCAGGGGGGATAGGCGGACCTCCAAGGCGCACCCTAGGATTTTTTTCCTGGTGGGGCTCTGCTCGTCTCGACTTGCCTCCTGCGAGGACAGACAAAGACCTGCTGGCCTGCGGAGGAAGATATGGTATGTACTGAGGGACCTCCGGGAGAAAAGAGAGTTAGGGAGTAAATCACTCAGAGACATCTGGGTACAGCTGATGGTGCAGCTACAGTAGAGACAGGGTTCATAGTTCTGATAGGGCAGACCGCTAGCGACCCTAGGCGTGGGTCGGGTGGACCTGTGTATGTATGTATTGGGGGTTCATTGTTCTGACAGAGCAGAGCTGCTGAGCCCATGTGTTTTTTGTTTGTGTGTGTGTGTGTGTGTGTGTGTGTGGTGTCCGGACACTGTGTCGCTGTATGGTTAATGCATTGTGTGGTCAGTGCACTGTGTTTGTAATCGAGCAAGTGTATAAGTGCATGGTGTATAAAAAAGAGTAGATCTACAGTGCCCTACAGTGCGGGGGGGTCAGTACTACCTGTGTTTGAAGCAGCCGGGTGAGGCCTGAGGCACTGGCTGCAGCAGGCTGTGGGGGTAGGGAGAGTTGTGCCCCGCGGAGAAGCGAGTGGAGGAAGGTCAGTGATGGTATTTATTGTATTTAAATGTAGTGATTTGTGTAAATTTGGTACATTTTAACCGTGAGTACGAGCTCAGGGAGTTCCTTTGCCCTGGATGTTTGGACATGATCTCTAGACTGTGTGCTGTTATTTTGATTATGTCCAGGAAAAATTGATGTGAGTAAATGCTGAATTATGGTATGCTGTGTTGTGTTGAGAAGAGTGGGCACTTTGAGAGATATGCCCTTTCCCAGTGATTTTGTGTGGTGATTTTCTTCCACTGCATTGTGGTAATTTGATTCTCAGATTGTATAGTGGTGTTTGTGAAGATTTTAAGATTTTGTTTGCAACAAAAGCAACATTTTACACAGAAGGACTATGGTATGGTGATTTATGCTTAACTACAATAAAGCGAATTAAAGGAATTCCAAGAATTCTCCCCCTCACAGCAATTCAAGCCTTGGCTCTAGTGAATTTGTGATAGAGGTGGGGAGAGTGCATATGTGTCTGTGTCTGTGGGCATATCAGAGTTTCAGCTGTGACAAGCACAGCCTTTTTGCAAGGCAGTAAAACAAGTGTAAGTAGACACAGTGCTTAATTATATTGTGCAAGAAGAGAACTAGAAAAGACTGATATTTTGTAAAGCAGAGTTTAGATAGAAGAGATGAATTAGTTTACCATAGCAACTCTGGACTGGGAACAGCCTGCTGTAGGGATTTAAAGTTCTCTGTAACAAACAGAATAGCCTGCCTTTGCGGGCAATTTTGGGGAGCCTTTGGTGCATCAAGAGGCTGGCACACTGCGTGAGGTGACAGTGGATGTCCCCTGAGCACAGGGACAGCTCTGGCTGCCCTGTTTCCCCAGGAACATGGGAATGACCTGTGGGCAAAAGGTGGATGTGCAAGTATTATTGCACTGCAGTGTTTGTTAGAAACACTGGTATTGCTGTTCTAATAAGCATCAGGGCACATGCCCCAGGTGTAAATTAAAGGTTTCTGATCAAGCTGATTCAGAACCTAAGATCTTAAGGCTCGTGTGTGGAAATCACATCTGATACCTGCTGCCTGGAGCTGTGTGTGTGTAGGAGGAAGACTGAGAAACTACTCTGAAGCTTTGTAAAGAGAAGTTGCAGTGGAAGTGAGATAGGGCAAGGAGAAAGAGATAATGAGAACTGACCAGAGTAAAGAAGTTCCTAAATTAGCCCCTTTTAGGAGGGGCTCACTGGGAGAAGGTTGCCAGTAAGAACAGCTAGGAAAATAAAAAGATTTATAATACTTCATTGCAGTTAGTACTGTTTTAAAATAGGAAGATAAATGGGATAGGGTTTTTTGTATGCTGATATGTCTTTTTGTTTTAAGAAATCACCCAGAATGGCAAAGAGACTGTGAGATCAGACCACCCTCTGGTCTTGGCCCTTGAAAAGGAAAACAAGGCAAAGAGAAAGCAAATCAAACGTGTTGTTCAGCATGGAGCATAAGATAGCAACATATGAAGTCAAGCAGAGATTATCATGCTGAAATGCAAAGCGATTAGTTCACAAAATGAGTACATATGATTTGTTAAAGGCTCCTCCCAAGGAAAGGGAGGAAGGATAAAGATGACCTCCCCAAAAGGGAAGAATTTTAGTCTACACAAGGGCCATATATTCAGTTTTAAATAAAGCTTTAGTACCTGTGGAGAATGTTTATGTTGTAGTGTGGGGAACAACTGAACAACTGGCCAGTCTGAGAAGGCATACTTGTGCAAACCTTTAAAGTAACATGTGTACTATGTGTACTTAGAATCTTTTGTACAATTCGCTCAATTCGCTAAACATTCTCAAATGAGAAAGGTTACTCTGGAGGCAAATGATATAAAGATGTTAGGCTTAACATTAACAGACACTGAAATTAAGAAAGACATTAGTAAGGAGATATTAGAATAAGTAAATAAGTGTTTTCAAGAGTACGGGCCTCTGCTGTACCAGGGAGAGTGAAAAATGCCCCCCATGGTAATCAAGCTTAAGGAAAGAACATAACCAGTGAGAGTTTAGTAGCACCCTCAAAATGAAGATAAAGAAGGAATCAGCCCAATAATTGATAGTACCGGATTGAGGGCTGTCAATAAGATAACACAGAATTTATACCCTGTGGTAGCAAATCCATATACCTTACTAACTTGTTTAACACCTGAGCTAACCTGGCTCACTGTTTTAGGCCTAAGAGATGCCTTCTTTTGCCTCCCTATCAACGAAGCCAGCCAGAAAATTTTTGCATTCAAACACAAGCTCACATAGTCCATGTGCCTGAAGGCTTCAAGATTCCCCACTCCGATTGGAGAACAGCTTTCAAAGACCCAGAGTCCCGGGAAGCTCCACAAGAGGAAAGGAGGCTGTTGCAGTACGTGGATGATCTTCTAGTAGCCACTTGGACGAGGGAAGCAAGAGAAGCCTGGACGGTAAGCCTTTTGAATTTCCTAGGACTCCAAGGACGCAGAGTCTCAAAGAAAAAGGCACAGGTAGTGAAACGGAAGATAATCTACCTGTGGTAAGAAGTGAGTGCTGAGCAGCAGACTTTAAGGCATGGAAGCCCTATGCCAAACCCTGAAACCCCAGACAATGAAAGAACTCCAAACCTTCTTAGGCATGGCAGGGTAGTGCCAGTTGAGGGTTTATAATTATGGACTGTTCCCCAGACCCCTCTATGCTCTTATTGCCAATGGAAACAGAGATCTCCAGTGGACAAGAGACGCCACACGGGCCTTTCACCAGCTAGAGAGTGCCCTCATGTCGGCTCCAGCTTTGAAACTTCCAGATGTAAGTAAAGCATTCTTTCTATTTTTCCACGCAAGGAATTGCCCTGGGAATATTGGCTCAAGACTTGGGTCCATACCAGAGGGTAGTTGCTTACTTGTCTAAGCAACTAGATGCAGCAGCCAAAGGATGACCAGGTTGCCTCAGAGCTGTAGCAGCAGTTGTGCTGAATATTCAAGAGGCACCCAATTCTACCCTAGGAGAAAAATGACTGTGCTAGTGTCCCACACAGTGTCCGCAGTACTGGAAGTAAAGGGTGGCCACTGGCTTTCACCACAGAGGTTTCTGAAATACCAGGCCACCATGGTAGAGCAAGATGATGTAGAGATAGTGGTGACTAATTTTGTCAACCCAGCTTCTTTTCTCAGTGGAATCAAGAAGAAGCAGTACACCATGATTGCCTAGAGACCATTGAAGCTACCTACTCCAGCAGCCCAGACTTAAAGGACACTCCTCCGGACGATGCAGAGACCTGGTTCACTTACAGGAGCACCTACATTGCCAGTGGAAAGCGACATTGCAAAGTTCACCGTGCAGTGACTACCTGCAGAGAGGTAATAGAGTCTGGACCCTTACCAACAGGGACCTCTGCACAGAAGGCTGAGATAAATGCATTGACCCATGCCTTAGAAACAGCAAAAGGCATTCAGAGTTGTGTATGCACATGGAGCCATCTGGAAGGAGAAGGGACTGCTGACCTCACAGGGAAAGAAGAGACAATCCAGCTGCTGGAAGCATTTCAGCTACCTGAAAAGGCATAGTAAGGCACACCAGAGAGTGAGCTTAAAATTGGAGGAAAGAAATGAACTGGCGGATGGAGAGACAAAGAAAGCAGCAAAGGGTGAGGTACAGATTTTCCTCGAAGGTAAGCCATAATACAATAATACTAATCAAAAGGGACGTACAACTGCAAGGGGTGGGCTACCATTGAAAGAGAGCTAGTAATCCCTTCCCATTTTCGTGGTTACTAGTGAAGGAAGGGCACTAGAAAGCACTCTAGGGCCTAACTACTTAAAAACCTTTTATAGAGTGGCTCCTTTCTCGAAATGACCAAGGCTGCGAGTGATGCAGAGTGCATTGAAATGAAGTGTTGACTTTGAAGTAGTAATTTCCACAGGCTTTCTAGAACACACATCTGATTGAAAGAATCGTATCGTTGTCAGGAATTTATATGCCACTATCACTCAGGTGAGCTGATAATGTGATCCTTGCCTCCAGACTAACCCCAGAATACCCCCCGGCCGAAACTCGGTCAGATTGGGAGAGGCCATGGGCCTGTACAGCAGTGGCAAATCAACTTTTCAGAACTCCCAAGGAAAGGGGGGTATCAGTATTTACTGGTATTAGTAGATACATTTTCAGGGTGGCCAGAAACATTCCCCACCAGAACTGTCAAAGCTCAAGAGGTGACCAGATTATTTTTACAAGAAATAATACCACATTTCAGAGTTCCAGCCACAATATCCTCAGATAAAGAATCACATTTCATTTCCAAAATAGTGCAACAGATTAATAGCCATCTGGAGCAGGGAGTTAGATAGCCTGGGGATGATGTATATGTTAAGTCTCTTACAGAGAAGACTTCGGAACCACAGTGGGAGAGACCACTGCAAGTACTTCTCACCACCTTCACTGCAATCAAAATCAAGAAGCAGAATGCCTGGATCCATCACTCTCGGGTGAAGAAGGCCCAGAAGCCCCTTCAAGAGTGACACCAGGAGACAATGAACTGAGACTAAAACTTACTTGGGCAAAATGAGTATATTGCGGTCGGGAGTAATTCATACTTTAGTTTACAGGATTGTTTTGTATGGAATTATAACTGAAGTTTTAGAACTAGAGAGTACCTCTACCCAAAGCAATGCTGAATGGCCTTGGTCCCAGGCATTTAATCAGTATACTGGATCCATGGGAAAACCTTCTGAGATAAAAGAGTTAAACATTTCTACTGTAGTAATCCATGAGAATCAGGTATGTGAGGAGCAAGAATAGCAGGAACAGGAACTGTGGACACTTCAAGGAATCTGAGGAGAAGAAATCAAAGTAAAGTGCTGGGTCATCAATAGGACGGCTTATGAGAGACCAGATGTAATTAGTGTCTGAACCTCCCCTGGTGTATATGAACACCAGGAAGTCTGTGATAACCTAAGCGAATCAGACTGTTGGTGTAATTTCACCTTGATACAGCCTGTAGAAGTGACCTGCCTTTGAGCTCGAATTGCTATCAGACTTTCATTTGAATTCAAAGTGGACACTGCACTCTTTACCACAGCAGGGCCTTATACACCCCATACTAGTTCAGACTCTACCCAAACTCCAAACTTGAACCTAACGTAGTAAAGAATGTGACTGAACAACAGCTATTATTCAATCCAGAATGGTCTCTCAAATGTGTGGAGTTGATAATGCAAATTAACATCTCAAAAATCCAACCAGCCTGCTCCTCCTTCCTAAAAATTTCCTTTGAGGTCTGGACAACATGGTTACAAAAACAGGCATATCTCAGGAGCAGAACAAGAAAGGAAGGAGCCAGCTCTCCTGGTGCCTAAAACCAGGAACACCAGGAAATCAGTTTCCTTAGGTCATTTTCCAAGCTGGTTGGCTGAACACTCAGGCAATGGCTGGTAAAGGGTGCTGAACTGCAGGTGGTGAATTAACCCAAGCAAGGAAGGTGATTTTCTTTATTTATAGCTATCCCTTTTCCTACTGAGATTTGGATCAGTGATTGTCCCAGTCTGAGGCGGTTGGATTCTGCTTAAAAGAGGTAGAGAGAGAGACCCCCCCTCAGAGCTCAGCAGCAGGCTGTAGGATTTTGAGCATCACTTTTGTGCTGAGTGTTTCAAGCAGCAGAAACCTGATCCCAGTTTCTTCTGAGGCACTGCAATGAATTTAGGCTCTTCTCTCAGATTTCCCCTTCATTATTTACTTGAGGCTTGGACCTGAAGCTAGGGGCAAGGTGGGTGAAGTTTTGTAGACCAGGGGAGACATTCCTGCTTGCCACACATCTGGGAAATCAGGTGCTTTGGAGGGGGGAGGAGAGGTTAGATTCCCTGAGGTCTCTACATTTCAGAACAAACATCTGCCTCAAGTATGACCTAAACCTCTGTCAGATATGCTTGTGAAGTGTGTCTGAATTTGCAGTGTGAGCCCAGCACATCCCTCTGGCAGGGAGGGATGGTCATGGACAGAAAGCAGTTCCTGTTCCCCATAACAAACATCTAACTGGCATATTAGGGACAAGATTAGGAGTTTTAAATGGAATTGATTCAGAAATACTGATGAATAAACTGGCCACTGCAGCAGGTAGTCTAACAAAATTGAAGCAACCCTTACAGGCATCTCTATTGGCATTAGGAACTAGCCAGTGGCAGATTTCAAAAGTACTGTCAAAGTGGGAAATGGCCGGGGACCAAGACTACAAGCTAATAGTAGAAGCACTTAGTACAGTTCAAGATAACGTGTCTCTAGCCTTCAGTTGTATACAAGCACAGTTATGGGTGCAGGCAACAGCAGCTCTGATCATACGGGAAGGGACTGAAGGTAATTTTCCAGCTGAAATTCGGAAGATTGTGTGGGATAATGCAATTGATTTTGAAAGGAAGTTTCAATCCTGGTGGACTATGGTGAATTTCACCTATGATCCTGTTTCTAATATGGCCACTGCCTTTGTGCTTACCATACGTAATGCCCAAGATGTGTGTTTGGACACTGAACAAGAGTATTTGCCACTTTGAAATTCATCCAGTCACTGACCAGAAAACTGTGCTCGTATATACAGGAAAAGGGTGTATGCTTGAGAACTGCTTGTGCTGCTGTACAAATTGATAGCAATGATGTTATTCTGTCTAGTAGAAACCATTCTAATTTCTGTATTTGTAATTTTGTTAAGATTATTGGGTGTGATTTTTCGTATTTGGTACCAGTAACATCCCACCAGCTGATTAAAGCCAATTACACAATGAATCACAGACTACCACCTCCCCCTATTGGGATGAACCTTACATTAGTGAAACAATTAATTAAGCACAAAGACCTACTGGAAGTCTTGAAAGAAATCCAAGAAAGTGGAAAGAAAACCTTAATTACTGTCCAACATGATACAAAGGAGATAACCAGAGTTCTACAAAGAATAAAACAAAATATGGATCATCACTGGTGGGATGTGATCTTTGGGTGGTCACCAACTGCGAATGGAATCTTTAATAAGTTGTGCCACCCCATTGTAGTTTTACTAATATTAGTTGGGATAAGTTTAGGATTATCTATTACATTGTTAATTTGGAACTGTAGAATGCTACAACGAATAGCTGTACTAACCTCTTTGTCAAACGTACATGGTGAAGCGTTAAAAGACACTTATTGTTGTGGAGGTTTTCCTTAAGTAAAAGAATTTACTTATTTCCTAGGAAAGGGGGGAATGAGACAGAGTGGGGATCCATTCTGAATTAGGTGAAGTGTCTGGAAGAGGTGAGGGGTCTGTGGGGCCAAAGCTGAAGGAAAAGCCGCATTCCAGAGACAACAAGGAGACAGAGAAAGAAAAACAGAAATGACCACAAGGTCAATCTGCCCCGACCTAGAAATTCCTTTGATAAAGAAGAACTGGTGCTAAATGTCACGCGGAATGAATATGTATGAACTTATTGTGAAACTGTATGCATATGCATTTGGAAGGGGGATAAAAGAAGACCCGAGGTCTTCAGAGGTACGCATGCCTTTTTGGGGGCGCTTGTGTCCGGCGCGCATCGTAATAAAGGCATACCAGGCTTTACAACTTTTACAAAGTTGTGAGGTTTCTTCTTTTCTCCGCAAAAGAGTAGGGACATTTAAAGAACATGCCCTTTTTGGAGCTTTGCTCTGAGGGAGAGAGGAGGGCTCAGTCAAGGACTACGCTCTTTCTGGAGCTCTGCTAAAAGGGGTTGGGAAAGGGGCGTGTTCTTTGGATTGTGGAGGAGAGCTGGAATTTGAACTCTGCTGGGAAAACGACTTTGTATTTTTGATAATTTGTAAAAAACAATGACATGTTTCACAACGTCTTTTTGCTTGTGGGGACTAAACTGAAGAACAGCTAATGTTAGGCTGAGAATTTAATTTTTTTTTCTTTAATAACAAAGAAAACAGATCAGGAGGAGGAGTACGAGGAGGAGGATGAGGAGGACGACGATGAGGAGGACGAGGAGGATGAGGAGGATGAGGAGGAGGAGGAGGATGAGGACGAGGACGATGAGGAGGACAAGGAGAACGAGGAGAAGGAAGAGGAGGAGGACAATGATGACAACGATGAGGAGGACGAGGAGGATGAGGAGGAGGAGGAGGAGGATGAGGAGGAGGAGGAGGATGAGGACAAGGACGAGAATGATGAGGAGGACGAGGAGGATGAGGAGGATGAGGAGGAGGATGAGAATCAGGAGGAGGAGGACAAGGACAAGGACAGGGAGGAAAACAAAGAGGAGGAGGACGAGGACAAAGACAAGGATGAGAACGAGGAGGAGGAGGGAGAGAAGGAGGATGAGGAAAAGGAGGACGAGGAAGAGGATGAGGAGGACGATGACGAGGAGAAGAATGAGGAGGTTGAGGATGAGGAGGAGGAGGAGGAGGACAGGGAGGGCGAGGAGGAGAACGAAGAGGACAAGGAGGAGGAGGAAATGGATGAGGACGAGGAGGAGAACAAAGAGGAGGAGGAGGGGGAGGACGAGGATGAGGATGAGGAGGTGGAGGACAGGGAGGAGGAGGATGAGGAGGAGTAGGATGAGGGGGAAGACAAGGAGGATGAGGACGAGGAAGACGAGAAGGACAAAGAGGAGGACAAGGAGGAGGAGGAGGAGGACGAGGAGGAGGACAAGGAGGAGGATGAGGAAAAGGAGGACGAGCAGGAGGAGGACGAGGCGGAGAAGGAGGAGGAGAATGAGGAGGACGAGGACGATAATGACGAGGACGAGGAGGAGAATGAGGAGGTTGAGGATGAGGAGGACGAGGGGGAAGACGAAGAGGAGGAGGATGAGCAGGATGAGAAAGAGGATGATGAGGAGGAGGACAAGGAGGAGGACGAAGAGGAGGAGGAGGAGGAGGAGGAGGAGGACTAAGACAAGAAGGAGAAAGAGGAGGGGGCGCAGGAAGACGAGGAGGATGAAGAGGACGAGGAGAAGGACAATGAGGGCGAGGAGGAGGACATGGTGAGGGAGGAGGAGGAGAGCAAGGAGGACAAGGAAAAGGACAAGGAGGACAAGGAGTACGAGGAAGATGAGGTGGAAGAGGAGAACGAAGACGATGACAAAGAGGAGGAGGAGGGGGAGGAGGAGGACGAGGAGGACGAGGAGGACGATAACGAGAATGAGGAGGAGAATGAGGAGAGGGAGGAGGAGGAGGACAAGGAGGAGGAGAAGGACAAGGACAGGGAGGACAAGGACGACAAGGAAGACGAGGTGAAAAAGGAGGACGAGGACGATGAAAAGGAGGGGGAGTACGGGGAGGGCAGGGATGAGGAGGACGAGGAGGAGGACGAGGAGGAGGATGAGGAGGAGGAGGAGAAAGAGGCGGATGACGAGGAGGAGGAGAAGGCGGAGGATGAGGCAGAGGAGGAGGAGGAGAGCGAGGAGGAGGAGGAGGAGGTGAAGGAGGGGGAGGCCAGGGACGAGGAGGATGAGGAGGAGGAGGACAAGGAGGAGGAGGACAAGGAGGAGGAGAAAGAGGGGGATGAGGACGAGGAGGAGGACTAAGAGGAGGATGACAAGGAAGAGGAGGACAAGGAGGAGGAGGAGAAGGAGGAAGGCAAGGACAGGGAGGAGGAGGATGAGGCAGAAAAGGATGAGGAGGACGAGGAGGACGATGACGAGGATGAGGAGGAGAATGAGGAGGTTGAGGATGAGGAGGACGAGGAGGAGGACGAGGAGGAGGACGAAGAGGAGGAAGATGAGGAGGAGGATGAGGAGGAGGAAGACAAGAAGGAGGAGGAGGAGGATGACGAGGGGCGGAGGAGGAGAATGAGGAGGACGACGAGGTAAGGAGGAGGATAAGGAAGGGGATGACGAAGAGGAGGAGGACGAGGAGGAGAATGAGGAGGTTGAGGATGAGGAGGATGAGGAGGAAGACAAGGAGGGCGAGGAGGACGGGTTGCAGGAGGAGGAGGACAGCGAGGAGGACAAGGACCATGACAAGGAGGAGGAGGAGGTGGAGGAGGGGGAGGCCAGGGACGAGGAGGACGAGGAGGAAGACGAGGGGGAGGACGAGGAGGAGGAGGAGAAAGAGGCGGATGAGGACGAGGAGGAGGACGAGGAGGATGAGCAGCAGGACGACGAGGGAGTGGAGGAAGAGGAAGAGGTGGAGGAGAAGGAGGAAGACAAGGACAGTGAGGAAGACGAGGAGGAGGATGAGAAGGAGGAGGAGGAGAAAAAGCAGATGAGGACGACGAGGAGGACGAGGAGGATGAGCAGGAGGATGAGGAGGAAGCCAAGGATAGGGAGGAGGAGGAGGAGGAGGAGAAGGAGGAGGAGGAGGAGGAGAAGGAGGAGGACGAGGCGGAGGAGGAGGAAGTGGAGAAGGAGGACGATGACGAGGAGAAGAATGAGGTGGCTGAAGATGAGGAGGACGAGGAGGTGGACAAGGAGGGCGAGGAGGAGGACATGGAGGAGGAGGACGAGGCGGGGGACGAGGAGGGAAGCGAGGAGGACAAGGACAAGGACTAGGAGGACGAGGAGGAGGAACACAAGGAGGAAGAGGAGGAGGAAGAGGAGGAGGAAGAGGAGGACAAGGAGGCCGAGGAGGAGGATTAGAAGGAGAAGGACGAGGCGGGGGAGAGGGAGGAGAGCAGGGAGGACAAGGACAAGGACAAGGAGGACAAGGAGGACGAGGCAGATGAGGAAGACGAGGTGGAAAAGGAGGACAAGGATGAGGACGATGACAAGGAAGGGATAGAGGAGGAGGAGTATGGGGGGGACAGGGATGAAGAGGACTAGGAGGAGGACGAGGAGGTGGAGGAGGACGAGGAGGAAGACGAGGAGAATGAGGAAGACAAGGACAGGGAGGAGGATGAGGAGGAGGAGGAGGAGAAGAAGGAGGACAATGACTAGTACGAGGAGGAGAATGAGAAGGTTGAGGAAGAGGAGGACAAGGAGGGTGAGGAGGAGGACAAGGAGGAGGTGAAGTAGGGAGAGGCCAGGGATGAGGAGGACGAGGAGGAGGAGGAGAAAGAGGGGGATGAGGACGAGGAGGAGGATGAGGAGGACGAAGAGGAGGAGGACGAGGAACATGAGGACAAGGAGGAGGAGGAGGAGAAGGAGGAAGGCAAGGACAGGGAGGAGGACGAGGAGGAGGAGGACGAGGAGGAGGAGGAGAAAGAGGGGGATGAGGACGAGGAGGAGGATGAGGAGGACGAAGAGGAGGAGGACGAGGAACATGAGGACAAGGAGGAGGAGGAGGAGAAGGAGGAAGGCAAGGACAGGGAGGAGGACGAGGAGGAGGAGGACGAGGCATTGGAGAACGAGGAGGACGAGGAGGATGATGACGAGGAGGAGAATGAGGAGGTTGAGGATGAGGAGGACGAGGAGGAGTATGAAAAGGAGAAGGAGGAGGAGGACGAGGAGGAGGAAGACGAGGAGGAGGAGGAGGAGGAGGAATATGACAAGGAGGAGGGCAAGGAGGAGGACGATGTAAGGAGGAGGATGAGGAAGTGGACGAGGAGGAGGACGAGGACGAGGTGGACGATGACGAGAACGAGGAGGAGAATGAGGAGGTTGAAGATGAGGAGGACGAGGAGGAGGACAAGGAGGAGCAGAAGGAGGAGTAGGAGGAAGAGGACGAGGATGAGGATGAGGACGAGGACAAAGAGGATGACCAGGAAGAGGATGAGGAGGACGAGGACGAGGAGGACGAGGAGGAGAACTAGGACAAGGAGGACGAGGAGGGGGTGGAGGAAGATGCTGAGGATGAGGAGGAGGACAAGGAGGGCCAGGAGGAGGACAAGGAGGAGGAGGAAGAAGCGGGAGAGGGGGAGGAGAGCGAGGAGGACAAGGACAAGGAGAAGGAGGACGAGGAAGACGACGAAGACAAGCTGGAGGACATCATCAGCCCTTGTTCTTTTGGGTGACTTCAACCTATCAGACATCTGCTGGGAACTTAATACAGCAATAAAGAGGCAGTCCAGGAAATTCTTAGAATGTATGGAGGACAACTTTTTGTTGCAGCTGGTGGGTGAACCCACCAGGGGAGGGACTATGTTAGATCTGCTGTTTGCAAATAGAGATAGGCTGGTGGGAGATGTGGTGGTTGGAGGTCGCTTGGGGCAGAGTGATCACGAAATAATAGAGTTCTCAATATTTGGTGAAGTCAGGAAGAGAACCAGTAAAACTCTTGCATTGGACTTCCAGAGGGCAGACTTTGGCCTGTTTAGGAGACTTATTTAGAGCATCCCTTGGGAAGCAGTCCTAAAAAACAAAGGAGTTCAGGAAGGGTGGGCATACCTCAAAACAGAGATCTTATGGGCACAGGAACAGACCATCCCTGTGTGCCGAAAGATCAGTCAACGGGGTAAACGTCCAGCCTGGCTGGGCAAGGAGGTTTTGGAGGAACTTAAGAATAAAAAGAGGATGTATCAGCGTTGGAAGAAGGGTCAGGTCTCTAAGGAAGTATTCAAGAAGGCTGCTAGAGCATGCAGAAAAAAATTAGGGAGGCCAAAGCTCAGTTTGAACTTAGAATGGCAACTTCTGTAAAGGATAATAAAAAATGTTTTTACAAATACGTTAATGGTAGAAGGAAAGGTAAGACCAGCCTTTGTTCTTTATTGGACAAAGGAGGGAACTTAGTATCTGAAGATGAGGAAAAGGCAGAAGTGCTTAATGCCTATTTTGCCTCAGTTTTTAGTGGGAAGATGACTTGCCCTCAAGACACCTGCCTGCCTGGAGTGGTTGATGGTGACAGGGAGCAGAATAGTCCCCCCATTATCCAAGAGGAGGCAATCATAGAACTACTGAAATGCTTGGATATTCATAAATCTATGGGACCAGACAGGATCCACCCCAGGGTAATGAGAGAGCTGGCAAACGAGCTTGCAAAGCCACTCTCCATCATTTACCAACAGTCCTGGCTCACTGGTGAGGTTCCGGATGACTGGAAGCTGGCCAATGTGATACCCATTCACAAAAAAGGTGCAAAGGAAGATCCTGGTAATTATAGACCAGTCAGCCTGACCTCAGTACCTGGAAAAATAATGGAACAGTTTCTATTAAGCGCCATCACACAAAATTTACAAGATGGCCAGGGTATCAGACCCAGCCAGCATGGATTTAGGAGGGGTAGGTCATGTTTGACCAACCTGGTCACCTTTTATGACCACCTTTTTTGACACTGTCTCCCACAGCATTCTCCTAGACAAACTGGCAGGCCGTGGCTTGGACAGGAGCACTCTTTGCTGGGTTCAGAACTGGCTGCATGGCCGGGCCCAGAGAGTGGTGGTGAATGGTGCTGCATCCAGCTGGCAACCAGTCACCAGTGGTGTCCCTCAGGGGTCTGTGCTGGGGCCAGTTCTGTTTAATATTTTTATTGATGACATGGATGAGGGTTTAGAGTCCTTTATTAGCAAATTTGCAGATGACACTAAACTGGGAACGTGTGTTGATCTGTTAGAGGGACAGAGGGCTTTGCAGAGGGACTTGGAACGGTTGGATGGATGGGCAGAATCTAATGGGATGAAGTTCAACAAGTCTAAGTGCCGAGTCCTGCACTTTGGCCACAATAACCCCCTGCAACGATATAAGCTAGGAACGTTGTGGCTGGACAGTGTTCAGGTGGAAAGGGACCTGGGGGTGCTGGTTGACAGTCGGCTGAACATGAGCCAGCAGTGTGCCCAGGTGGCCAAGAAGGCCAATGGCATCGTGGCCAGTATCAGGAACGGTGTGGCCAGCAGGAGCAGGGAGGTCATTCTTCCCCTGTACTCAGCACTGGTCAGGCCTCACCTGGAGTATTGCGTCCAGTTCTGGGCCCCTCACTTTAGGAGGGACGTTGAGATGCTTGAGTGTGTCCAAAGGAGAGCAACGAAGCTGGTGAGGGGCTTGGAACACATGCCATATGAAGAATGACTGAGGGAGCTGGGGTTGTTCAGCCTGGAGAAAAGGAGACTCAGGGGTAACCTTATCACTCTCTTCAACTTCCTGAAGGGTGGCTGTGGTGAGCTGGGGGTCAGTCTCTTTCTCCGGGCAACAACAGACAGAACAAGAGGACACAGTCTCAAGCTGCGCCAAGGGAGATATAGGCTAGAATTAAGGAGGAAGTATTTTACAGAAAGAGTGGTCAAATACTGGAATCATCTACCCAGGGAGATGGTAGAGTCACCATCCCTCGAAGAGTTTAAAAAAGACTGGATGTGGCACTTGGTGCCATGATCTAGTTGAGGTGTTAGAACATGGGTTGGACTCGATGATCTTAAAGGTCTCTTCCAACCTAGAATTTCTGTGATTCCGTGATCCTGTGAGGAGGAGGACCAGGACGATGAGGAAGAAGACAAAGAGGAGGACAACGGGGATGAGGAGCACAACGAGGAGGGCACGGAGGAAGAGCTGGTGGACGAGGAGGAGGAGGAGGAGAAGGAAGAAGAGGAGGAGAAGGAGGACGAGGAGGAGGAGGAGGAAGATGATCAGGAGGAGGAGGAGGAAGACGAGGACGAGGACAAGTAGGACGAGGAGGATGAAGACGAGGCGTATGAGGTGAACGAGCATGATGAAGAGTACGAGGAGGATGAAGAGAACGAGGGGGACAAGGAGGAGGACAAAGAGGAGGAGGAGGAGGAGGAGTAGGAGGAGGTGGAGTTGGAGGTGGAGGAGAAGGACAAGGACGAGGACACGGAGGACGAAGAGGAGCAGGAGGAGAAGGAGAAAAAGGAGGAGGAGGAGGACGCAGAAAAGGAGGACGAGAAGGACGAGGACCATGAAGAGGAGGAGGACAAGGATGAGGAGGACAAAAAGGAGGATGGGGACCAGGATGAATAGGAGTAGGATGAGGAAGAGGAGGAGGAGCAAGAGGAAGACAAGGAGGATAAGGATGAGGAGTACAAGGAGGACAAGGACGAGGAGGAGGATGAGGAGGAGGACAAGAAGGAGGAGGAAAAGGAGACGGAGAAGGGGGAGGCCAGGAAGGAGGAGGACGAGGAGGAGGATGAGGAGGAAGAGGACGAGGAGGAGGAGGAGGATGAGGAGGACGAGGAGGAGAATGAGGAAGTTGAGGAAGAGGAGGACGAGGAGGAGGACAAGGTGGGGGAGGAGGAGGAGAGCGAGGAGGAGAAGGACAAGGACAGGGAGGACGAGGAGGACAAGGAAGACGAGGTGGAAACAGAGGATGAGGATGAGGACGATGAAAAGGAGGAGGAGGAGGAGGAGGGGGAGTACGGGGAGGGCAGGGATGAGGAGAACAAGCAGAAGGACGAGGAGGAGGACAAGGAGGAGGATGAGGAGGAGGAGGAGAAAGAGGTGGATGAAGATGAGGAGAAGGACGAGGAGGAGAATGAGGAGGTTGAGGATGAAGAGGACGAGTAGGAGGATGAAGAGGAGGAGGAGGACGAGGAAGAGGAGGAGGACGTGGAGGAGGAGGAGGAGGTGGAGGAGGAGGAGGAGGATGACAAGGAAGAGGACGAGGAGGAGGACGATGTAAGGTTGAGGATGGGGAAGAGGACGACGAGGAGGAGGAGGACGAGGAGGACGATGACGAGAACGAGGAGGAGAATGAGGAGGTTGAGGATGAGGAGGACGAGGAGGAGGATAAAGAGGAGGAGGAGGAGGAGGACGAGGAGGAAGAGGACGAGGAGGAGGAGAAGGAGGAGGAGGAGGGAGAGCACGAGGATGAGGATGAGGACGAGAACGAGGAGGATGACCAGGAAGAAGACGAGGAGGAGGACGAGCAGAGGAGGAGGAGCATGAGGAGGAGGAGGATGAGGACGAGGAGGAAGAGGAGGAGGAGGAGGAGGAGGACTATGACAAGGAGGAGGACAAGGAGGGGGTTGAGGAAGATGAGGAGGATGAGGAGGAGGACAAGGAGGGTGAGGAGGACAAGGAGGAGGAGGAAGAGGCGGGGGAGGAGGAGGAGAGCGAGGAGGACAAGGACAAGGAGAACAAGGAGGTCAATGAAGACAAGCTGGAGGAGGAGGACAAGGACGATGACAAGGAGGAGGAAGAGGAGGAGGCGGAGGAGGAGGAAGCAAGGGAGGAGAAGGACGAGGATGAGGAGGAGGAGGATGGGGCGGATGAGGACGAGGAGGAGGAAGAGGATGAGGACGAAGGCGAGGAGGACGAGGAGGAGGAAGACAAGGAAGAAGACGAGGATGAGGAGGACGAGGAGGAGGAGGCGGACGAGGAGGACAAGGACGAAAATGACAAAGAGGAGGAGGAAGACGAGGACGAGGAGGAGGACGAGGAAGAGGAGGAAGAAGACGACGAAGAGGTGGAAGACGAGGAGGAGGAGGACGAGGAGTAGGATGAGGAAGACGAGGAGGACGATGAATAGGAGTAGGACAAGGAAGAGAAGGAGGAGCAAGAGGAAGACAAGCATTATGAGGATGAGGATGAGGAGTTCAAAGAGGACAAGGACGAGGAGGAGGATGAGGAGGAGGACAAGAAAGAGGAGGAAGAGGAGGCAGAGGAGGAGGAAGAGGAGGAGGAGGAGGAGGAAGAGGAGGAAGAGGAGGAGGAGGAGGAGGAAGTGGAAAAGGAGGACGAGGACGAAGACAATGAAAAGGAGGAGGAGGACGACGAGGCAGAGGATGACGAGGAGGATGAGGAAAACGATGACGAGGACAAGGAGGAGAATGAGGAGGTTGAGGATGAGGCGGACGAGGAGGATGACGAGGAGGAGGAGGACGAGAAGGTACAGGGCGAGGAGGAGGAGGAGGAGGAGGAGGAGGAGGAGGAGAAGGAGGGGGAGGAGGCGGACGAGGAGGAGGATGAGGATGAGGAAAAAGAGGAGGACGAGGGGAGGAGGAGGTGGACAAGGAGAAGGACATAGAGGAGGAGGAGGACAAGGAGGAGGAGGAGAAGGAGGACGAGGCAGAGGAGGAAAAGGAGGAAGAGGAGGATGACGAGGAGGAGGAAGAAGAGGATGAGGAGGACGAGGAGAACAAGGATGCAGAATGCAGGGTGGTGTAGGACGAGGTAGAGGACGACGAGGAGGAAAAGGAGAAGGAGCAGAACGAGCAGGAGGATGACAAAGAGGGTGAGGAGGAGGATGAGGAGGATGTGGAAGAGGAAAAGGGGATGAGGAGAAGGACGAGAAGCACGAGGAGAATGAGGACAAGGAGGACAAGAAGGACAAGGAGGATGAGGATGAGGAGAAGGAGGAAGTGTGGGAGGAGGAGTTGGAGGAGGAGAATGAGGAGGACTAGGATGAGGAGGACGAGGATGACGTGGAGCAGGAAAAGGAGGAATAGGATGAAAAGGAGGACGAGGTGGAGGAGTAGGATGAGGCTGATGAGGGCAAGGAGGAGGACAATGAGTGTGAGAAGGATGAGGAGGAGGAGGACGCAGAGGAGGAGGAGTAAAAGGAGGATGAGGAGAAGGAGGAGGAAGACGAAATGGAGGGGTAGGAGGAAGAGGAGGAGGTGAGGAGAAGGACTAGGAGGAGGAGGAGACGAGGAGGAGGACAGGAAAAGCAGGAAGAGGTCAAGGAGGAGGACGAGTGTGAGGATGACGAGGAGGAGGAAGAAGAGGATGAGGAGGACGAGGAGAACGAGGATGCAGAATGCAGGGTGGTGTAGGACGAGGTAGAGGAGGACGAGGAGGAAAAGGAGAAGGAGCAGAACGAGCAGGAGGATGACAAAGAGGGTGAGGAGGAGGATGAGGAGGATGTGGAAGAGGAAAAGGGGATGAGGAGAAGGACGAGAAGGACGAGGAAGAGGAGGATGAGGAGGACTAGGGGTGGAGGACGAAGAGGAAGACGAGGAGGAGGAGGAGGAAGAGGAGGAGGAGGAGGAAGAGGAGGAGGAGGACGAGGATGAGGACGAGAACGAGGACAGGGAGGAGGAGGAGGAGGGGGGGAGTATGTTGGGGCCAGGGATGAGGAGGATGAGGAGGAGGATGAGGAGGAGCACGACGAGGACGAGCAGGAGGATGAGGAGAACGAGGAGGACAAGGAGGAGGAGGAGGAGAAGGAGGAAGAGAAGGACTGGGAAGAGGACGAGTAGGAGGAGAAGGAGGAGGAGGACGAGGACAAGGAGGAGAATGAGGAGGTTGAGGATGAGGAGGACCATGAGGAGGACGAAGAGGAGGAGGACGAGGAGGACAAGAAGGAGGACGAGAAGGAGGAGGATGAGGACGAGAAGGGAGAGGACGAGGATGAGAAGGAGGAGGACAAGGAGGAGGAGGACAAAGAGGAGGACGATGACCAGTACGAAGAGGAGAATGAGGAGGTTGAGGAAGAGGAGGATGAGGAGGAGGACAAGGAGGGCGAGGAGAAGGACGAGGAGGACGAGGCGGAGGAGGAGGAGGAGAGCGAGGAGGACAAGGAGGACGAGGAGGACGAGGACAATGACAAGGAGGAGGAGGAGGAGGTGAAGGAGGGGGAGGCCAGGGACGAGGAGGACGAGGAGGAGGACGAGGACAAGTACGAGGAGGACGAAGAGGAGGAGGACGAGGAAGAGGACGACAAGGAGGAGGAGGAGAAGAAAGAGGTAGGCAAGTACAGGGAGGAGGACGAGGAGGAGGAATACGAGGCGGGGGAGAGGGAGGAGAGCGAGGAGTACAAGGACAAGGACTACGAGGAGGACGAGGCAGGCGAAGAAGAAGAGGTGGAAAAGGAGGACGAGGATAAGGACGATGACAAGGAGGAGGAAGAGAAAGAGAAATATGGGGGGGGCCAGGGATGAGGAGGAGGATGGGGAGGATGAGGAGAATGAGGAGGAGGAGGAGGAGAAGGAGGAAGACAAGGACAGGGAGGAGGACAACGAGGAGGAGGAGAAGGAGGAGGACGATGACCACTACCAGGAGGAGAATGAGGAGGTTGAGGAAGAGGAGAACGAGGAGGAGGACAAGGAGGGCGAGGAGGAGGCTGAGGAGGAAGAGGACGAGGTGGAGGAGGAGGAGGAGAGCGAGGAGGACAAGGACCAGGACAAGGAGGACGGGGAGGACGAGGACAATGACAAGGAGGAGGAGGAGGTGAAGGAGGGTTAGGCCAGTGACGAGGAGGAGGAGGAGGAGGACGAGGATGAGGAGGAGGAGGAGGAGAAGGAGGAAGGCAAGGACAGGAAGGAGGATGAGGAGGAGGAGGACGACAAGGACACGGAGAAGGACGAGGAGGACAAGAAGGATGACAAGGAGGAGGATGATGGGAAAGAGGCAGAGGAGGAGGAGGAGGCGGAGGAGGAGGAGGCGGAGGCATTGGATGAGGACGAGGACAAGGATGAGGACATGGAGGAGGAGGAGTACGAGGAGAATGAGGAGGAGGAGGAGGAGTAGGTGAACATAGAGGAAGCCGAGGATGAGGAGGAGGAGTAGGAGGAGGAGCAGGCAGACAAGGAGGAGGACGAGGAGGATGATAAGGAGGAGGAGGATGAGGAGGAGGATAAGGATGAAGAGGAGGACGAGGAGGAGAAATACGGGGATGAGGAGGAGGAGGATGAGGAGAACAAGGATGAGGAGGAGGATGAGGAGGAGGAGGACGAGGAGGAGGAGGACGAGGAGGAGGAAGAGGACGAGGATGAGGAGAAGGAGGAGGAGGAGGAGTAGGAGGAGGACAAGGAGGAGGACGAGGAAGAGGTGGACGAGGAGGACAAGGAGGAGGAGGAGTAGGAGGAAGAGGAGGAGGAGGAGGAGGAGGCGGAGGAGGAGGAGGAGGATCAGGAGGAGGAGGAGGAAGACGAGGACGAGGACGAGTAGGACGAGGAGGAGGAAGACAGGGCGTATGAGGCGAACGAGGATGATGACGAGGACGAGGAGGATGAGGAGGAAGAGGAGGATGAAAAGGATGAGGAGGACCAGGACGAGGAGGAAGAGGAGGAGGATGAGGACGAGGAGGAGGACAAGGATGAGGACGAGGACGAGGAGGATGACAAGAATGATGAAGACCATGATGAGGAGGAGGATGAGGAGGAGCAGGAGGATGAGAAGGATGAGAATGAGAATGAGGACGAGGAGGAGGAGGACGAGGAGGAGGAATGCTGGGAGGAGGAGTACTAGGAGTAGGAGGACGAGGCGGAGGAGGAGGACGAGGAGGAGACAGATGTCACAGGGCTTGCAAGGGTTGCACATGAAGAGAGAGGTGAGAATGTTGACCTCATGTTCAGAAGGATTGATTTATAATTTTATGATATATATATTACAGTATAACTGTACTAAAAAATTAGAAGGAAAAGTCCTTAGAAGGCTAGCTAAGCTAAGAATCCAATAGGAATGAATAAGAAGGTTCTGTGTCTCAGCAGAGGGTGAGACCCAGCTCTGCCATGAGTGGTCAGTAAATCCAAATGTCGTCCCGAGACCAATCACGGATCCACCTGTTGAATTCCACAGCAGCAGATAACCATGGTTTACATTTTGTTGCTGAGGCCACAGCTTCTCAGAAGGGGGAAAAATCCTAAAGAAAGGATTTTTCACAAAAGATGTCGGTGACATTTCACCCTTTAAATTTTTATAAATTAAATAGAAAAAATGTTTGTAATTTTCTCTGCTGTGCACATGCAGAAGAAAGAACAAACACTTGACAGGTTATCTGTTGCCAATCCAAATCTCAATCAAGTCCTGGTGTGGAATGAACAGGGAATTTCTTCATCTGAAGAACATACAATTCTATCAAATCACCACAACAATCTTACATTATAAGAAAATGCGAAAACATTGCAAAGAAAATTCAAGTCCAAACTGTAGCTGAGTTTCAGGAAAAAGTCCATGGACTGAACATGTTCCTTTTTGCCGTCTCTGAAACTCCCTTTTTGATCCTGAAACAGGCTTGCTGCAGGAAAGTCCACTGCAGAAAAGTCCATCAATAGTTATCAAAAGTCCATTGACAGTCATCAAACAGTTTCAAACCATTTGAGACAACTTCTGGAATGTCCTGGCCAGCTGTTTCAACTCTCTTTATTTAATTTAAATTTTTTTTTTTTTTTTTTTTTTTTTTTTTTTTTTTTGTGTTCAAAAAGAGCAGCAGCAGCAGAGTAGCCAGAGAAAGGCCCTGGGAGGCCCTGGCCCATGGAGAGGGACCAGGAACCCCAGATCTGGCCCACAATGGGTGGGCCAGGACAAGAAGAGGAAAGCAAAACCCCCAAACCCATCAGGAGGCCAGGAGGTGGCCCTGGCCCAGGGACCCGAGCCCAACAGCCCAGGCCCAACTCACGAGGCAGGCTCTGCCTTGCCACAGGCCTGCACCCTGCTGCCAGTACAATGGCAGAACGGGTGGTGAGACGCTTCTTTTCCCCAAAATCACCAAGGCATGCCAGCAGCAGGGAAATAGAAGAAGCCCCAAGAACCCTCATCTCGGGTCTAGGAATGTTTGTTCCCCACAGCAAGCAAGCCATGATCTCTTCCCGCTGTGCCCTCTGCCTCTGCAATGCAAATGCAACAGGTGTGTCTCCCATCTGCCTCACGGCACCATCCCCACCCCCTCTGGGCTGGGGACCAAGGGCAGAACTTTTGGGACCCACCTGCCCCTCGCCACTGGGGCACGCAAGGGGCGGCAGAGATGACAACCTCCAAGGGCCAGCAACTAACCAAACATCCCCCAACCCGCCGAGAATGCTTATTTTGAACGCAAGCAGACGGGCTGCACCCACAGCCAGCTGGCGAGCCCCGCCTCCTCCACGGAAGGAGAGGCCAGCCGCCGGGGCCGCTGCTGCAAGGGCAAACAGCCCAGGCCGGTCCCAGCTCGAACCTGCCGCCGGTTCCAAGGCAGCCTGTGACGCAGATACAGAGGACAAAGTCCCCAGTGGTGGCAGAACTGCCGGGGCAGCCGATGGAGGTGGTGGGGTAGGCGGGAACACGCCACTGCTGTGTTGCTTGGCTCTGGGAGTGGCAGCAGGCATGGCACGGGGTCGGCAGCGTCTTCTGCCCCTGGCTCCGGGGTTAGCTGCAGAGACGCAATGAAAGAAGCCGGCGGAGTGCGCACGGGAGGCGGCGGAACAGCTGGGGCGGGCAGCTGGCAGCGGCGGAGGATCGCTCTTGCCCCGCAACACCGGCGCAGGCGCAGAGAGCGGTGTTTCTGAGCTCTCAGGCGCAGGCGTGGAAGCCGGTGAAGGCGCAGGCGGGACTGCCCGGGAGGTGGCCGCAGGGCAGGTCCGGGAGGCGGCCCCGCAGGCCCAGCAGGCAGGGGGGCCTCGGAGACCGGTGCCGCCCCCATCTCTGAGTGGGGTGGGGTCAAGGAGGCCGGCCTGGGCGGGGCCTGCAGGGGTATCAGGGGAGGCGCAGCCCACTCCCATCCCCCCGGAGAGAGAGAAGGGGAAGAAAGGGATGGCTCCATCTGAGCGTGCTCTGAAAACACAGAGAAAAAAAACTTCGGCTCCAGTTGAAACTTTCCCCCCCCCACCGGGATGCAGGGGGCCTGGGAAGCAGCAGGTCGTCTTCCTCCAAAGGGTCTTCTCCCACTGAAGTCGGGGGAAATGGGGCTTGCTCATCGCAGTTAGCAATCTAGGGAAAAGCATCTGCTCTTTGTTCCAAGACCGGAAAGAGTGCCTTAAATGTTAGGCAAATTCGGGGGTGTCTGAACCCATGGTCCAAAACTAATTGGAAAATGGATTCCATGCCCTCCCATACAAAAACATCCAGAGCATACAGCACATTTGTAAAAAAACCAAAAAGGTTTGCCCATCAGAAAAACTCATAGAAATATCTTTCTGACAGAAAAATTCCAAGAATTCCATCCTCTTCATTCCATTTTTGCCAGAGGGCAATAAGTTTCTCCTCTGAAGGGAAGAAAGGAACCTCAACCTTGGTGGGAATACCCCACCACCTTTACAGCCATAACCTGGGAAGGCCGGGATCATCAGGAAGGGAAAAGCCAACAATACCTTTTGAAAGAGTCCAGCATGCTCTGGCCAGCTCCATGGTGCTGCTGAGCTGTCCGAACATCTTCCTGGAGGCTTTTCAGTAGGTTCTCTTTGTGGTCAGCCTTGCTGTGAACTCTGTCCAAATCAGGATCTTCAGTTTTTCAGCTCCTGGCTAGAATCCACTTCTGTGGTCACTAGTGAAGCAACCATCAATGCCACACATTCGGGGTTTACCCAGTTCAGCAATTGCTCCTCTGGGGGTCACTAATTGATGGTTTTGTCCTCCTCAGTTGGGGTTCACCAATTGTCACATGGCTTGCAAGGGTTGCAGGATGAAGAGAGAGGTGAGAATGTTGACCTCATGTTCAGAAGGATTGATTTATTATTTTATGATATATATATTACATTATACTTTACTAAAAGAAATAGAAGGAAAAATTCTCAGAAGGCTAGCTAAGCTAAGAATACAATAGGAATGAATAAGAAAGTTCTGTGTCTCAGCAGAGGGTGAGACCCAGCTCTGCCATGAGTGGTCAGTAAATCCAAATGTCGTCCTGAGACCAATCACGGATCCACCTGTTGAATTCCACAGCAGCAGATAACCATGGTTTTCATTTTGTTGCTGAGTCCACAGCTTCTCAGAAGGGGGAAAAATCCTAAAGAAAGGATTTTTCACAAAAGATGTCGGTGACAGACGGAGGATGAGGACGAGGAGGAGGAGGAGGAGGAGGAGGAGGAGGAGGAGGACAAGGAGGAGCAGGAAAAGGAAAAGGAGGAGGAGGAGGATGAGGAGGAGGAAGAGGAGGAGGAGGATGACGAAGACGATGACGAGGGCGTGGAGGAGGAGGGGGAGGAGGAGGATGAGGAAAAGGAGGATGACAAGGATGAGGATGAGGATGAGGAGGGGGAGGATGAGTAGGACGAGGAGGAGGACGAGGAGGATGAGGAGGATGAGGAGGACAAGGAGGAGGATGAGGAGGATGAGGAGGATGAGGAGGACGAGGATGAGAAAGATGAGGATGAGGACGACAAGGACGAGGATGAGGATGAGGAGGGGAGGATGAAGAGGAGGAGGACAAGGAAAAGGAGAATGAGGAGGAGGAGGACAAGGAGGATGAGGAGGATAAGTAGGACGAGGAGGAGGACAAGGAGGACATGGAGAATGACAAGGAGGACGAGGAGGATGACGAGGACAAGGAGGACAAAGAGGAGCATGAGGAGGACGACGACGAGGATGAGGAGGAGGATGAGGAGGAGGAGGACGACGAGGACGAGGAGGATAAGTAGGATGACAAGCAGGAGAAGGACAAGGAGAAGGAGGAGGACGAGGTGGAGGAGGATGAGGAGGATGATGACGAGGATGAGGAGGAGGAGAAGAAGGAGGATGAGGAGAAGGACGATGATGAGGACGACGAGGACGAGGATGAGGACGAGGAGGACGAGTAGGATGACGAGGAGGAGAAGGACAAGGAGGAGGAGGAGGATGAGGAGGAGGAGGACGAGGAGGAGGAGGACGAGAAGGGCGAAGAGGAAGAGGACGATGAGGAGGTGGACGAGGATGAGAACGAGGACGAGAAGTAGGAGGACAATGAGGAGAGGGAGGAGGACGAGCAGGAGGAGGAGGAGGAGGAGGAGGTGGTGGAGGAAGAGGAGGATGAGGAGGAGGATAAGGAGGAGGACGACGAGGACAATGAGGAGGTGGTGGAGGAAGAGGAGGATGAGGAGGAGGACAAGGAGGAGGACGATGAGGATGACGAGGACAAGGGCAAGGATGAGGAGGAGGACGAGGATGAGGAGGTTGTGGAGGAGGACGAAGATGAGGAGGACGAGGAGGACAAGTAGGAGGAGGAGGAGAAGTACGAGGAAAAGGACAAGGAGGATGAGGAGGGGGACGAGGAGGACGAGGACGAGGAGGAGGAGGAGGATGAAGAGGAGGAGGATGAGGAAGACCAGTAAGACAAGGAGGACCAGGAGGACCAGGAGGAGGATGAGGAGGAGGACGAGGACGAGGAGGACAAGGACACAGAGGACGCGGAGGACGAGGAGGCGGAGGAGGAGGAAGAGGATGTGCTGCAGGGCGGGGCTGCTTTGGGCACCGTCAGAGGGATAGGGCAGGACGGCTCCTGCTGCCAGGGACGGCTGCAGGTGCTGAAGCTGGGGCTGCAGCCAGAGCTGCCCAGGGCTGTCCTGCAGAGCAGCTCCTGCAGCCCTCACGGCTCTTGGCCAGCCCAGGGCATGTGCCACCTGCCAGGGGCAGCTCTCAGCCTGCCTGGCAGCTCCCCATGGACACTGCAGGCGAGAAGTCGGAGGTGGAAGGAGCCACCCCCATCAGGGCAGATTCCTCCTGCTCTGGAGATGGTGCTGCATGGCCAGGGCTGCTCTCAGCTTTGTCCTAAAGAAAAGGGAAAGGGGCTGTCAGCTTTGGCTGTTTCACTGAGACTCCTGCACTGTCACCCTGGGCATCAGCAGATGGGCCTCAGATCCTGCTCAGAAAGTGCCTCCTCAGCCTCCTCTCCCTACAGACAGCAGCAGCAGCACCTTGGCTTGCAGCATCTCTGTTTGTCTGGCCTGCCCTTAAGGCCCTGCTGCCAGGGAGATGCCCCTGGGAGTGCCCTGTGCTGGGAGGGGTCTGCAGGGCAGAGCTGAGCCCCCAGGGCTGGGCTGGGCTCAGGTAGCACTGGCAGGGCCAGGGCTTGGATAGAGAGAAACAGCTCCCAGTAGGCACAACTCCAGGCAGCAGGGAGCCAGACCAATCCTGTATATCCCTTCCTGTTGACCTGCACAGGGAAAGAGAAAAGGGCTTAGAAAAACTGACTTTGAAACTGGAGTCTTTTAAAAAAGGCCACTTTATTTTTCAAGTACAGTTTTAAGTAGCAGTTACAGTTTTAAGCGATCACCCTGAACTAGAGGGAAGTGAAATGAGCAAAGGGCACCTGTATTGGCCCAGCAGGTCTGACTGCCCTGGGGCACAAGGAGCAATGTTTTCCCTCTGGGCTCCCCAGTGTTCAGTCTGAGAGCAATGCTGAAGATGAGACAGTAACTCAGCAGCACACAGTTCAACTCCAAAATAAAAATGTTTAGTGAAGCTTCCCCACAGAAAGATAAGAAGTTTTGAGGGAATTCCTAAAAAAATCCTCAATGGATTGACTCAAAGAAGTTGTGCCCAGCTTGTCAATGTCTTCTCTCTACAGTCCACAATTCCTAGAGAGAAGAATGTCCAACAGCAGCTCCATCAGGCACTTCGTCCTGCTGGCATTGGCAGACACGCGGCAGCTGCAGCTCCTGCACTTCTGCCTCTTGCTGGGCATCTCCCTGGCTGCCCTCCTGGGCAACGGCCTCATCATCAGCGCCGTAGCCTGCAGCCACCGCCTGCACACGCCCATGTTCTTCTTCCTGCTCAATCTGGCCCTCAGCGACCTGGGCATGATCTGCACCACTGTCCCCAAAGCCATGCACAATTCCCTCTGGCACACCAGGGCCATCTCCTACTCAGGATGTGATGCACAGGTGTTTTTTTTGTGTGTTTTTCATGTCATTAGAGTTTTCTCTCCTGACCATCATGTGCTACAACCACTATGTGTCCATCTGCAAACCCCTGCACTACGGGACCCTCCTGGGCAGCAGAGCTTGTGCCCACATGGCAGCAGCTGCCTGCGCCAGTGCCTTTCTTAATGCTCTGCTGCAAACAACCAACACATTTTCCCTGCCCTTGTGCGATGGTAATGCCCTGGGCCAGTTCTTCTGTGAAATCCCACACATCCTCAGGCTCTCCTGCTCACACTCCAAACTCGGAGAACTTGGTCTTATTGTGCTTGGTGCCTGTTTAGGTTTTGGCTGTTTTGTGTTTATTGTTTTCTCCTATGTGTAGATCTTCAGGGCTATGCTGAGGATCCCCTCTGAGCAGGGACGGCACAAAGTCTTTTCCACCTGCCTCCCTCACCTGTTTGTGGTCTTCCTGTTTGTCAATACCTCATTTTTTGCCTGCCTGAAACTCCTCTCCATCTCCTCCTCATCCCTTGATCTGGTGGTATCAGTTCTGTACTTAGTGGTGCCTTCAGCCCTGAACTCCCTCATCTACAGTCTTTTTCCTTCTTACCATCCAATATTCTGAACTTCAACAGACCAGGACGGATCCAGTATATTACTGGTGTGAAGATCACTTTCATATACCGGAATTATGGAGTCACAATCTGGCCAGAAATAGGTATGAGGATGGTACTCATCCCCTTTCCCCTCTTTTATTTATCCAGTCTCCTGTCATCTTTGGGCTTTCAGCCTGTGACCAGCCTGTGGTGGTCCTGGAAGAGTCTGATAGACTCTGCCAAATTTGTGGTGAGGGGCGCCCCTTTTGAAAACTCCTAGAGCCTCTGGGGTGGGCTGTAAACCCTGGACGAGTCCCCAGTGTGAGAAATGATGCTTACTTCTAAAAAATTTTAAAGGTTTATTAAAACCTTATCAAAAATACAACAGAAGACTGAATAGAGAAAATATTATGGCACCAGCAGCAAAGGATTTTTTCCCACCACATGCTCATCCACACAATGGATATTTTGCCTTTTATCCCTTTAGCTCCTCCCAAAATTCATCCTCCCAAATGTCCTGACTGCCCAGGTCACCCTTTGATAACAATGGCGGGGGGGGGGGAGGTTGGCAGCAGGTGTAAACATAATTATAAATCTATAAAACTTCTCTTAACATATACATAATATTTGCCTTTTAATTGTGAGAGTCAACCATCAAATTACTCATTTATCACAAGGGGGAATGAGGGACGGCAGGAATGAGGGACACAGGGAACAGGCAAAACTATAAACAGGGGACACCAGTGTTACCAAAAATACAACAAAATAAAAAACCTCCTTAACACCAATGTAGCATTAAGAAACAGCATTCTTTATTTGTCCAGATGCATGAAGAGATAGCTCCTCCATGCATGCCTTCTCTCCATGGTATTATTTTGCAAAACAAATGTCTGTTTTTCAACAATTGATTTATTATTTTTTGTCATTTTTGCACTTACTATATTCCTTTGTAAACTAATCACCATATTCTCTTATTCCTAATGTGTTTCCTGATATTTTAGTTCCATTATCTTATATATTAATTGTGGAGGTACAATTACCAGCCCACAAGAGTCTATGAAATACCTGCTGGGATTTTCCTAATGGTAGGACTTACTGCCTGTCCTGATTACAATAATTTGGGGGTTTTTCCAGGACATTAAATTTTTTCCTAGGCATTAGCACAAGGATACCTTTTTTAGCACCCTCTCTAGCTGTTTTGTCAGCTAATTGATTCCCTGTATGAACTGGAGAGTGTCCAAACTGGTGGGATTTACAAGAGTATCATGGCCACTTCTTTTAGCTTTTGCACACACTGTAGTAGTTGACTGATTTCTTCTTTGTACTTAATAGGAGACCACTATGCCAATAACATCCCCTTTCCTTCCATATGCCTCCATGGGCATGTATTATTTTAAAAGCATATTTTAAAACAGTCCATATGTTTACCCTTTTTCCCTCACAGATTCCTAGATAAGGTCATTAATTCTGCTTTTTATGCTGATATGTTAAAAGATAAAGTCTGGTCTTCTATTGCCTGGGTCAAGATTCCTGCTGCACACTCAACTGCCCATTTTCTGTTTCTTATCATGCTGCTCCCACCAGTGTGCAGGTCCTGTTCTGGGTCCTGGATAGGATCACTCTCAAGATCCTATCTGCCAGAACAAACTTGTTCAGTGGTTACCAGGCAGTCGTGGCACAAAGGGCTCCAGGCTTCTTTTGAAGACTGGAGAAACATGGCTAGGGTATAAAACAGGGGTTGCTTTAAGCACTGTCATTACCTTACCTTACCTTACCTTACCTTACCTTACCTTACCTTACCTTACCTTACCTTACCTCACCTCTTACCTCTTACCTCTTACCTTACCTGTTACCTTAATCATTGTTCTGCTCCTGTAGGGCAACCTGTTATTTCAGCATCTCACTGGCAATATCCAATGTCCTCCTTTTTGTTCCAAACTAGCTGTTCCCATGTGGGGTACATGTATTTTAATCTTTTGTCAAAATATCCACTTTTGTGCTTCCTGCATTAAGAGCTCTGCAGTGACCGCTGCTCTCAAGAATCGAGGTCATCCTGCTCTGTCATTGTCCAGTTGTTTGGAAAAGTACCTCACAGCCTGCTTCCATGACCCCAAATGCTGTGCCCACATCCTTAAGGCCAGGAACCCCTTTTGTGCACAAATATCTCCAATGGTTTAGTTAAGATTGGGAGTCCCAATGGAGGAGTTGGCATTAAGTCTATTTCTAGGCCTCTGACTCTCAAGGAGGTTCTGTGATCCCTCAGATCCATTGAATTTCAGGATTGTGTTCCACCGGGGCCACCACAACTTTTACCAATAATTGGTAAAATAAAAACCTCATTAACACCAAGATAGCATTAAGAGGTAGCATTCTTTGTTCAGCCAGATGCATGAGGGCTTAGCTCCTCCAAAAGATAATGTACAGGAGTGCTAAGTACAGGAAAGTTCCTGTTTTTAGACTGCATTTTGCATACATATTCATTATCCTAGAATAAACATACTGATAATAATCATTTCCCCAAAATCATTAACATATTTACCCTCCCCTTTATGTATGTTTTCTTTTGTCCTGGGGGTCTCTGGTGGTCCTTGGTGTTTGGAGATCCCAATATTCCAGTTGACCTGTCTGAGCTGGCTGGACACTAGGCTGGTGAACTTCCAGTTCTCCCTCTTACACAAGGGGCATTGTGCAGTTCCATGGGCCAGTCGGTTTTGAAGAATGAGCATGTGTGTGAGCTCACCAAGTGTGAACAATTTATCATCTGATAACAGAACGGGCAATGGCCTTGAAGTGGGAAGGGCTGGGGGGTGAACTCAGGGACCACTGTCCCAAAAGACACCACACCACTCTTTTCACCTGCAGGCAAAGGTCACCTGGGGGCCACCAACCATGGTGGCACCAACCACAGTTACGCCCCACAGTGGTCCCAGGTACAGTACCTCCAGTCATGGGGGTCCCAGCTATGGTGACCCCTGTCATGGTGGCCTTAACCATGATGGCATCAGCCACCATGACCACGAATCTCCAGACTGTCACCCCAGAACCTCCCAGTATGGGCCTAGGAATTCCAATATAGGTCAGGGACCCTCAGTGTCACCCCAAAACCACCCACTGTGGACCTAGGGCCCGCTGGTAGTGGACTGTGGTAGAGTCCCTGTTGTTATGAACTGATGTCTTAGGTTGGAAGACTTAACTGGGGGTGTGTGTATTCTATCACCATCTATTAAAAGTAGAGCAGTTATCTTCTGTTAATTGAGCAGTTTTCTTGATCTCTTCCACAACCAATCTTCCCTCCAGAGAGACATCTTCTGTTAATGGGCCAGTGAGCCTCACTGCATGACTGATAAAATTACATCATCCCATTGTGAGAGGCTCCACCCAGAAGAGCCAAGCATTCATACATGGATATAATCTGAGATTTAGAACACCATAGTTGAGCTTTTCCCACTAAATTCCCAAAAAAGCATCTTTCTTCTCCACTGGATTCCCAGAGGAAGACCAGGCCCATCTACACCACCCCTGGACCTTCAGAAGAAAACTCCACCCTTCTACAGGATCACTGCACCAACAGAACCACACCAGTCACTGCAGGAGCACTGCAGCCACCATTTAATGGGACTGCTGCCAACACTCTGACCCACAGGGTGTCGGGTCATATTCTGACTCACTCAGTGCTGTTTTATATAATTGCATTTTTTATTTTATTTTTATTTTCTTTTCTAATAAAGTACTGTTGTTCCTACTCCCAGATTTTTGCCTGAGAGCCCCTTAATTTTAAAATTATAATAATTCAGAGAGAGGGGGTTTACATTTTCCATTTCAAAAGTGGCTCCTGCCTTCCTTAACAGACAGCTGTCTTTCAAACCAAGACAACTGGTTTAAACACAGAAGAGCCAAGAAAAGGAAGTCTAAATAAAATGGATCAAACCCAGAAATGTTCAGAATACCCAAAAAACATTATTAAAACCAAATGAGGTTAGGTGTTTGTGCCAAAAATGTGATATATTTTATTTAATAGTAAAAGAGGCAAAGATCAAGAGAGAAAGAAAGAGAGAAAAGGAGAGAAAGAGAGGGAGGAAGGAAGGAAGGAAGGAAGGAAGGAAGGAAGGAAGGAAGGAAGGAAGGAAGGAAGGAAGGAAGGAAGGAAGGAAGGAAGGAAGGAAGGAAGGAAGGAAAAGAAAGAAAGAAAAGAAAGAAAAGAAAGAAAAGAAAGAAAGAAAAAGAGTGGAGGGTAGAGGCACAGGGAGAGAGGGAGAGTGGTTAGGTAGAAATATATCACCCTTCCAGGGGTCCTAATGACATCTTGTTGTTCCCCTTCATCTGGTCTTCTTGGTGGTAAGGATCCCCCACCACCAGCACTGAAAAGTATACAGTCCAATGATTAATTGTAAGATATATTAATTATGAGAATATTATATGTTTTATGAGATGAATATACATTTTGGGCAGGTGGGAATACCCACGTGCATCCCTTGCAGGGGGCCAGTTTGACACTGTCCATTGCAACACTGTGGATCTGTTGCATCATGCTGCAGTGCTCTGGTGCAGGGTCTGGGGCCTTTTGCGGGGCACCTTTGATGGGCCATGACACCCCTCTGCTGTCCTACAAGAGGATGAGCTTTTCCCTGTGTAATATATGTTATAAAGTAATTCATGCTTAAGGGGGGAATGTATAAAATAAAAATTGTAAAAAAAATCTAACATCCAACGAGCGTCTGACTACAAGCAATCTGGATAGAGATTACCACATTGGAATTAGGAAACTCCTGGTGGCAGCAGGAGAGCAATGCCTCATTTACTAATGAAAGAACGTGGCCAGCATGGAGATGGGTTTCCTCTGGAGCCCAAGGGTGATCATCACTTGATAGATCAACCAAGATAACCAAAATCGCCAAGGAACATAAATCTGAACACGCAACTTCCCCTGACATGATCCACGCCTGCCAGTACTCAGGAAACAGAGATTGTCCAGCCCTGCACAGTGAAAGAAACCTTCATACATATGTGGGGTTACAAAAGAAATCGGGGTATCTCTGCCTCAGGCATAAAAACTCTGCAAAGCAGCCCTGCTGGAAATGGCATTCGTGAACACAGGGTGATCCGATGCAACACAGGTCAGATCTAGGTTAACCCAGTGCTGATCACGGGCTCGACGCTGCCACTTTGACTGTGGTTTTTGAGGGCCATATTTTTGTTGTGAAAATAAAATCTTTCACATTTATTAATTTGGATTTCTGGCTGATCATTTATAACACCTGGGTGAAGGGGCCTCTCAGTTGAACTGGTCTGCACAGTGGGGGGCGGGTGGTCACTGTGCTTCTGATCAGAGGTTTTTCCACTACACACCCAAAACCACTTTCCACCCCATCCTTTGGTTTGAGGGTGTGTTCCAGGCTGGCAGCTGATAGCCCTGGGGGCTGTGGTCTCCACCCACAGAAGGTGGAAAGCTTGATCCCTCTGTGAATGTACTGTTCTCCATCAGCCCAGACCTGAATTACTTTTATCTTATCTCCAGGGCCTTAGACAGGAGGCCTATTCAGGATGTAGTAGTCTTCTGAGCAGCTTTTATACAGATTTCCTATGATAGATAAAAGTCCTTGATGAAGGGGTTTAAACTGTAACTTAAAATATTTCAATCTCCGACACCAGTATGGAGCTGGGATATCCCAGTATGGGTCTAGGACCCTGGGTGTCACTCCAGAACCTACCAGTATGGGGCTGACACCTCCCCAGTATAAGCCTGGGACCCCAAACTCACCCAGGGGTCCCACAGGGGATCCCAATGTCTTCAGGGGTCCCCAATCCTCTGCGTGGCTGAGGAGGAGGAGGACAACAACGGGGGAGACCTTCATGTGTCCAGGCCTGGGGGAGTGTGAGGGGATCCCCTATCAACCATGTCCTCAGGTCCCCTGTGACCTCTCCATCTTCCCCATGTCCCCAGTGTCCCCATATCCCCCCATGCCCATCCATGTCTCCCCCAATGTCCTCAGTGTCCCCAATGACTCCCCCCCGCCCCATGTCCCTTTGTCCTCCCTATGCCCCTCATGGCCCCCCTCCAGGTCCACCCTCCATATCCCCATGTCCCCCCATGTGCCCCATGTCTTGAGTGTCCTCACTGGTCTCCCGAATTCCCCTGTGTCCACCATGTCCCACATGTGCCCCCATGTCCCATATGGCCCCATATCCCCTGTGCCCACCAGTGTCCCCACTCACTGCACTCCCATGGTCCCAGTCTGTCCCAGTGCTGACACTGGAGCCACTTTATGCCCAGGGAGGGGACAGACTGGGGGGTGGGGGATGACATGGGACACCCCCAGCTGGCACCACCCAGGGCCCCAGGCAGGTCTGTGTCTGCCCAGACTGCAACTGGGGGGGACTGGAATGGACTGGGATGGACTGGGAAGGACACTGAGGTGGGGGCTGGGATGTGCTGGGGGACACTGGGAAGGCTGGAGGGGACACTAGCGGGGGGCATTGAGTGTGACAAGGATTCATTGGGAGGCACTGGGGGCTACAGGAATGTACTGGAAGACACAGAATGTTGGAGGGGCACTGGGGAGGGAAACTGGGAGTGACTGAGATGCACTGGGAGGCACTGGGAGATGCTGGGACATACTGGGGGGGCACTGCAAGGCTTAAATGGGCACTGGGGGGACACTGAGTGACACTGGGATGCATGAGGAGTGACCGGGAGGCACTGGGATCAACTGGGAGGGTTTTTGGAACACTATGGGGAATAGTGGGGGAGGACTGGAATGCACTGGGAGGGACTGGGGACAATGGGGGTATACTGGGGCCAGCTGAGGGGGGCTGGAAGAGACTGGGGGGGGGGGGGGGGGGGTGTCCTGCTTCAGGGCAAATTTGGGAGAGAAAAGCATTATACAGTCAACCCAGGACAGGGGAGTAGGGGACTGTTATACTGGGAGAGACTGGGGATACCGGGAGGCACATGGGGGCACTGCGGGGCGGGTATTGCCATGTACTGGGAGGAACTGGGGGTACTGTGAGGGGTCACCTCCGGGTGTGCCGCAGCGCACACCTCCCCTGCGCACTCGGATGTCCGGGAACCCCCTCCCCTCCCCCTCCCCGGCACCAAACATCCGGGTGCCCCCCCGCCCATCCCTGCCCGTGGGACTCCGGCGTTGGGAAATATTGACCGACGAGGGAGGGGGGAAGGGGGGACACGGAACTGCCCGCGGCAGGACAGGGTGGGACCAGCGCCCCCCACTGCCCCCCAGCATATTCCCACACTCCTGCTTTCCCAGAATTCCCAAGATTTTATCCCGCATCACCCGCAAACGGCGTTTTCTGTCAGGTTTAATTTGGGGGCGAAAGCATAGATCTGGGACTTATAAAATTCCGGGTTTTCCGGATCTGAGGCTGTTTGAGGCTGACGTCAGTGATAGGGCGCAGCTACGCAGGTGAAATGTCGATTTTCCACATCACTGAATGGGAAGAAAGGCAAAATCGAGGGGGACTTTGTGGTAGTTTCCCCCAGCTTGGGGTATTTTCCCCCTTTTCTGGACTTGTTATGCCCATTTTTTAACTCTTTCCCCCCTGTTGTTGGTTTCTTTCCCCAGTTTGAGAGGCTCTTCCCCCTTTTTTATTCACTTTTCCCCTGTTTTGGACTCTTCCCCCCTCCCCCCCCGTCCTTGTCTTGTGCTTCTCTGCCAGTCCACTTCCCCCCCTTTATGGGGGCTCTTTCCCCCCTTTCTGGTATCTCTCTTCTCTTTTTCCCTGTTTTTTGTGCTCTTGCTCACTTTTTAATATTCCGTTCCCCATTTTGGGGTCCTTCACACATTTTTGGTGTCTTTTCCCATCCCTGTGAGTTTTTATTCTAATTTGGGGGGTTCTTCCCACCTTTTTCCTCCCTCTTTTTCTCCTTTTTTGATCTCTTTTTCACTTGTGTCAGTTCTTTTCCTCTATTGGTTCCTTTCCTCATCTACAGATCTCTTTTCCCATCTTTTGGAATTATTTCCTGCCGCCCCCCCCCCCCCCCCCCCCGTGTTCTTGCTCCTTTTTTTGGTCTCTTTTCCTTAATTTTGGGGTCCTTTCCCCAGTTTTGGCTCTTCCCCTTCTTTTTGGTCTCCTTTTCCATCTTTTTGGGGCTTTTTTCTCCCTTTTGGGGAACTCCTTTCCCCCTTTTTGGTCTCTTTTTCCATCTTTTGAGCTTTCTTTCCCCTTTTTAGGGGGGATTCCTTCCCTCTTTTTTAGGCTATTTTCTCCCCTATTTTGGCACTCTTCCCCCTAGTGCCACCCCCAAGACACCCAAATCCCCCCAGTCCCCCTCCCCCAGTGTCCCCTTGGTGTCACCCACCTGGGTGATTGTGGATGTGACAGCCTGGTCACATTCAGATGGAGAGAAAGCTAGATAAATTTTCCCAGAATTGGTCTGTGGAGCTGTAAGGAGCTGGAGACAAACAATGATAGCCAAATATTAAACCAGCCTGCAGGTGTTTTTTTTCTGTTTTCCTCAAAAGATTATTTACAAATGGATGTCTTGTTAATTAGCCAATCAGGTGAAATGTATTGATTAAGTGACCAGTCAGGTGCCCACACTACCCTGGGCACCTTCACCGTCACCCCCGCGGCGCCCAGTTCCACCAGGAATCCCGGGGTTGGGCGGATCCGGAGGGTCGTGTGCGTCTCCGTGATGGTCAACGGTCCTGGCAACTCTGCGGGCAGGGTGTGGGGACCCCGTTGAGCTGGAGAACACTGAATTAAGGGAAAAAGGGGGACTTGGGGTGATACAGGGGTGAAGGGCAGTTGGAGGAATCTGGGTGGAAAAGAGGGAGTTTGTGGAAAAATTATGGGATGCATCGAGGCATGGTGGGGATAGGATGAGGGACAACCCATGTTGGTGCTTCTCTGACATGAAATTGGGAGAATAAAGAGCAATTTTGGTCAAAATTATGGGGTGGGTCAATTTATGGATCTCTCTTAGTGAAGCACACAGGCTTCACTGGCAGGAAACTGGGAGCCGAATAGAACAATGTGGGGCAAAATTAAGGTAAGAACGTCCTGTGGTGCTGGTGGGATGGGACAACCCATGTGGACTCTTACCTGGTCTGAAATTAGGGAAAAAATATCGATTTTTTAAATTAAAATGAAGGCCAGAAGGACATTTAGGGTAACAACATGCAGTGGTGACAACATTTTTGGGTACCAGCCAGGATGGTGACAACTTACCCAGACCTTCCTGTTCTTCCGCATGGTGATGAGGCTGTAGGGGGTGGAGAGGTGAAGTGCCACCACTGCCGGCTGGTCCCCAACATCCCTGACCTCCCTCAGCAGCTGGAACCACACAGGGTCCCAGGGGTCACACGCTGGCCACCACATAGATGCCGGTGGCTCGGGTGGCCCTGGTGACGCCATCAAAGGTGACGAAGTGAGTGGCAGGGACAGGGCGCAGCGTCCCAGGTGTGCGATACAGGTTTGGGTGCTGTCATGGAGGCCGCAGGTGTGGCTGAAGGGACAAGTGAAGGGATGGCACTGGAAGCCCCCAGGCCCCCAGCAGGTGGAGGACTGGAGCAGTCAGAGGTCAGGATGGTCTCAGTGATTTGTTTTCCATGGATAAAATGTGGAAAGTGGGGAAAAGTGGCCTAAAATGGCCAAAAAATGGGGATGAGGTCTCATGGGAGGGAGGAGGCCCATGGCTCCCATATCCCCTATGTGTCTTCATGTCCCCAGTGGGTGCCCATGGGGATCACTAACATGTCCCCAGCATGTGGCCATGTCCCCACACACCCCAATGTCCCCCATGGGAGGCACACTGCAGGGACTGGGACCTGCTGGGGAACACTGGGAACACTGGTGAAGACAGAGGGAGACACTGGGACAAGCTGGGAGACACTGGGAAGGACACTAAATTCCCCCACTAAGAAGCTGGCATGCATTGGGAGGCACTGTGGGGAGAACAGAGACAAATTGGGAGGGATTGGGAATGCTGTGGGGGAAATCTCGGGAGGACTCAAATACCCTGGGAGGAACTGTGGCAATACAGGGAATACTGGGGGAGACTGGAGGGGAGAAGAGACCCTGAGCTCTCTCACCCCTGAGGTAATGGGGGATCCACTGGGGGATGTGTAGGGGAAAGTGGGACACACGGGGAGAGATTGTGATGTGGGCTATGCTGGGGTATACTGGGAGGGACTGGGGACACTGTGGGAGGCACACTGTAGGGACCCGGGGTCACCATGAGGAGCCTGGAAGGAGATAGGGCTGGAGCTGGGCTGTACTGGGAGGCACTGGGGCCACACCCACCTGGAAGTAGCGCCCCTGGTGGAGGCAGCCGCAGGTCCGGGAGGGTGCAGCGGCCCCGTGGAGCAGCAGCCCCTCGGCGCACTGACACCCCTCACAGCAGCGCTCGCTGTAGGGGGCGGGGCCGACACAACTGCACAGGTGCGCTCACAGGTGCGGGCACACAGCTGGTAGTGCCTCTTTGGGGGGCAGGTGAGAGCTGGGAAAGGGAGGGAAGAAACAAAGGGGGTCAATGGGGGCAGTGGGTCTACTGGGGGGTCATCTGGGGTCAATGGGTGTCTCCTGGGATCAATGCCATCCCATCTTTGGGGTGGGTGGTCCCAAGGGAAATCCATGAAAATAGGGGATAAAAGAAAAAATGCAGGAAAAAGGGCAAAAGTGCAGAAGAATAGGGAAAATAGTGAACAAATTGCAAGGTAAAGGGATGTACATGCATACCTTCCCTATAAATAGGGGAAAAGGAGAAATGCAGGATAAAAAGACATAAATGTAATAAAACAGAAGGGAAATGCTGGGGGAAAGTATAAATATTAAAAAATGAGAGAAAATGCAGAAAAAGAAATGTAAATGCATAATACAGAGAAAAATACAGGCAAGAAGAATATATAACTGCCTAAAAATAGGGGGAAGAAAGGAAATTAAGGAGAAATATGACATAAAAATAGGAGGGTGGAAAGGGGGAAAATGCTAGGAAAATGAGAAAGAAAAATAGGGGAAAATGCAAGAAGTAAAGGTGTAAATGCATAGGAAATAGGGAAAATGGGGGGAAATTAATTTTTTAAATGTAAATACATTTAGCCAAGAAAAATAAAGAAAACACCATGGAAAAAGAGGTAAATGCAGAGGAATATGAGAGAAAGGAAAGCAGATGCAGGAAAAATATAGGTAAGAATATAAAAATAAAAGAAGGAAGAAGGAGAACAAGGAAAAATAAATCAAATGCATAAAAATAGGGAGGGAAATGACAGGGAAAAAGGACACAAAATACAAAAAACAGGAAAAAAAGCCGGAAAAAGTACCTTATAGTATTCCCCATCCCTAAAGCATCCACAGTAATATTTGGGAACGCATCTGTGTCTGTCACAGACCGAACCCTGGTGGCACTGGCAGCCCTCAGTGCAGGTTTGGGGACAGGTGGTGGTATTTTGGTGCAGATGTTGGCACAGGTGTTGGTGCTAAGGGAGTAGGTGCTGTTGGCTGGGCAGGTGAGGGCTGGAGTTTTCATGGAATCATGTATTGATTTGGGTTGGAAGGGACCTTAAAGCTCATCCCATCACCATCATCCCATGTCCTGTGTATCACCACTGTCACCCTGACCCAAACAGGGAACATTCCCCACTTGTGCCCCCCAAGCTCCAGTATCCCGTGGAGATCTTCCCAACTCCAAACAGGGGACATTTGCCCTCCCAAACTCACAGCAGAAGGATGGTGTCCTTCAAGCTCCCACAGTGACTCTGGCACCCTGGCATGCAGTGACACAGCTCTGGATACTCTGGCACAGGACATGTGTGTCCCCTCCCCTCATGCAGAGGTCATGGATGCAGGATTGGGAATATGGGATGGGGTCAATGATGCAATGACAGAAGCCAAAGGGACTTTCAGGGGCCATGAGGAGGCCACAGCAGCTGGGTTGTTGCAAGATTGCCACTTTCTTCTCTGTGCAGGTGGGACACTCATCCTTGGAACAGGTGTCATCACAAGGTGTATCTGTTGTTTTCCACGTGGATCTGGAGCCAGCTGGCCGCTGGAAATCATCATTGCATTGACCATTGTAGTTGCCACAGAGGCCACACAAGCGCCCCATGTAGGTCTGGGGGACTGTGACCATCATGTGCTGGATGAGGTCATAGTGGACAACGAGGCTGAAGTCAGTGCAGAGCAGGACACCTGTCCCATGGGGGGGTAGACCTGACCTGTCCCTCATTCAGGATGGTGGGGAGATAGTGACAGGTGGAGTCCACCTGGGATAGAGTAGGAAGAGTCCTCCAGTGACGAGGTGGGACCCAAAATTTGGGGAAAACACCTTCCAAACAATATTCTGACATATTTGTGGATCCCACTTGGAAGGAAAAGTTCGTATGAGAAAGGATTAGTCTTGGAGATGGGGTGAGGGCACCCCTCACCAAGGAAACAGAGTTTCAGCGTTGATAGGAGCTAGAATGAAAAATTTAAGGAAAACAGCTTCCAACCAAGGTTTTAATGCATTTACAGATCTTACTTAGAAAGAAAATTTGGACTGGGATTGGAGATGGGCTGAGGAGTCCCTTCCATCAAAGAAACCCAGTTTGGGGGGATCCTGGGAGATTTGGAACATAAAGTGCCTTACCATGATGTCAGCCCTTTTTCTGTGTTTCAAGGTCAAGGTGACCCCATAGACTTCCACAGACAATGCTTGGATGCTTGGGACCTTCCCCTTCTGCTGCTCCTCCTTCTAGAGTGTGACAATGAACGATGTCACGTTGTCACCTGTGCTGGTCTGGGTGAGGACATAGGAGCAAGTACCAGCGATGTTGAAGGCCATCCCATCAAAGGTGACATAGGTGTGGCCACCTGTGGTGCTGGGTACCTGCGAGGGACACTGGAAGACACCACTGACAACCTTCCCATGGCCACCATCAGGACAGGAACTGTTTTGGCACTCCACAGTGCCACCAGAGAGGCACTGGCACATCTCCTGCTCTGTGGGGTAGAATGTCTCCCCCTCTTTGTAGTAGACTCCATGGTGGCTGCAGCCGCAGTGGGACATGGGCACACACTCGTCACCGCTGAGCATGACACCATCCTGACACATGCAGCCCTTGCGGCACCGCCCTTGGCATGTGGCAGAGTCAGCGCCGCAGATGTGCTGGCAGGTGTGGGAGCAGAGCTCATAGGAGCTGTTGGAAGGACAGGGAATATCTGCCAGGAGACAATGGGATTCATGAGGAACCAGGAAATTCCAAGCCAAATCCTGGAAGTTTCCAGGAATTGAAGTGCAAACTTCACCAAATACAGAGCTTTTTAGCCCATGGCAAATGCTCAGTTTTCATCCCTGTGCACAGGACATCCCTGTGCACCTGGCATCATCAAATGACAATCCAATGATTATCTGATGATGATCCAATGATCATCCATAAGGAATATCCCAGCCCATTACAATAGGAATTCTTCCACTAAACCACCCGATTTCTCACATTTTTATGGAGAAATATGGAACACTCACTCAAAGAATGGGATTGCTCCACACTGGGTCCTTAAATGACCTCCAGGCTGGATCTCTTTAACCCAATTCCACTATTTTTAGTACATTTTTTGGTGGTTCTCCCTCTAAATTATCCACTTTGTAGCCTACACCAGGAAATTGGAGATTTTGAGGAGGCAAATTATTCCAGATGAGACAACTTGTACCTTAGGAAGGGTTTATTTTGAGTGAATTATGGCATCAACCAAGACTTTGGGTGGGATTCCCATGCACCTCCGGGTTGTTCATACATGGATTTGGTGCAGACTTGAGGATCCTTTGTATACTGCTGAAGGAAAAACCCTCCCATTTTCCCAGTTTACAGTAGAAATTATCTGTCCTCCACCTCTCAGTGGACACACCAGCAGCCTGGCATGTGGTGGCGTAGAGGGCAATGATTGGACACATCCTTTCTTCCTGATCAGGGAACAGGTAGGAGTCATGGATGCAGCTCTGGAAGTACTGGTGGCCATCAACATGACCATGACATGCTCTGAAGAGTCCATCCACTTCCAAAATAATTTCACACCCCATCCCAGAGACTTCCTGCTGCAGCCAGGAAGGTGCAAGGGTCCTGGAACATTCTACTGTTGACCTCTCACCACATCCTGGGACATCTGTGACCTTCCAGCTGCTCCTGAAGGCATCTGGGTCTGACGTCCCATGGTTGTTCCTCATCATCATGTCATCGCTTGCAGCGCCACTGTAGTTCCCACAGAGCCCACACAGGGCATTGGTGAAGCCACTGGGCACCATGATGGTGATGTGGCTGTACCACTCATAGGTGACAACAAGGCCAAAATTGGTCATTTCCACCAAGTCCTGCCCGTGATGATAGACAACAATCTTTCTTTCACTGTTGTGCTATGGGAGATTGACCAACTGCTCATCAGTCTGGGGAGAAAACCATAGAAATTGATCAAATTGGGAGACTGAGGGTAAACTATTTTCAACAGCCAGAGCAACCAAAAAGTGTCAATTTATTAAATTTTGAATTGAATTAAATTTTGAATTGAATTAAATTTTGGATTTAATTAAATTTTGGATTTAAGAGAATGAGAAGGACCAAGTCCCAAGAGGAGATTGATCAACCACTCATTGATCTGGAACAAATGATGTTCATTTAATTACATTTCAGATGTTCATGGGTTGAGGTTTGGGATGAGGTGAACAGTGTGGTGAAAAGATAAGGGATCATTTCCTAAACTCACCATGATTTTTCCAGGATGTTCCCTGCTGATGCTGATGGTCTTGTTGTAGACTTTGACTGTCACCACAGTGATGGATGACACAAGGCTGTCACTAAGGTTGCCTTTCTGCACCAACACCTGGCATCCTACCAAATTTTGCGTTTCCTCACACAACCCTACCAACAGGTAGGACACACACATGCCCTGGAAGATGAACCCCTTGCCATCAAAGGTCTCATAGTGAGTGGCTCCAACAGCAGTGCAGACCCCAAAAATTTTGGGATAACAATCCTGGATCCTCTCCTCCACCCGGCGTCCCTCCTCAGTGCCAGTGCCGCAACCAGAATCCCGGCACACTGTCTGCCGCTGTCACACCCAGAGTGTTGGATGCAAGTGAGGTCACCCCAAAATTCCTCGCCAAGGCCATAGAAGAAACCCTGAATGACACAGCCACATTCAGAAGGGGCGATTCAGGTGTTGGCATCAAGGACAAGGCCCTCGTGGCACACGCAGGTGTCCACCAGGTGGTGACAGCGGCACAGCTGGATGACACAGCAGGGATGTTGCAGGTAGGGAGGCAGGCGAGGCCACAGGTGCTGTAGGTGCTGTTGGGCGGGCAAGTGAGCTGGACAGGGAGGGGGACAGCGGTCAGGGTGGGACGGCACATGGTGGGACAGACTTCTTTGACTATCTACACAAATACCCTGCAGACTCCATGGATTTTATGGAGTCTCCATGGACTTTCTAGGCCTTCTACCTGGACTTTCTGGAGTCTCTGCGGACTTCCTGCTCAGACTTTCTAGAGACTCCACGGACTTTGTGGACTTTCTACGTGGACTTTCTGGAATCTCCTTGGAGTTCCATGGATTTCCTGATTGGGTCTGCTGCCATGGCCTTTCTCAAACCATGATCCCATGGATCTTTAGTCCCACATCAATTAGCCTCCACCCACCCCAAGGAGTACTTTCACCCAACCATCCTCTACTCACAACATTCCAGCTGTTTCCTCCAGTGGGAAGCACTGATCCTCTCCTCCTGGCAGTCATCAGCATAGATCTCAAAGAATGGCACAGGGCATTGTGATGCCCCTCTTTGGCACACAGGTCATAGATATAGTTTTTCACATAGATATTGGGACTGATAGTGTCATGACATGACTGGAATGGCCCAGAATGTTGGGACAACTTCCCACACCAGGTCTCTGCCTTGTATGTCACCACCTGGTCCCATCTGCACCGCCCACAGTCATCCTCACAGGTGTCCTGGCAGCGGCCACTCTCGCTGGTCGCCTTCCAGCTCCACCCAAACTCCACAATATCCCACACTTGTTTTCCATCAGGAGAGAGAGTGTCATCCTGGGGATCCCCATTGTTGTTCCCACACATTCCGCAGACGTTTCTAGAAAGAGCAGCTGGAAGTTTGATCACTACATGATCATCCCAGCTGTACAGGACCTTCAGCTTGAAATTTGATTGGATCAACGTGGATTTACCCTTCTGGTGGATGCGGACCTTCCCGTGGGAGAGGAAAATGGGGAGGCACAAGTGGTGGTTGCTCACCTGGAGGACAACAACAACCATCAAAACAACCAAAATGCATCAAAACTAGGCATGGAGTTCAAGAAGACTGGAAGTGTTTTCATACAAGGGTTACCTGCGCACCAGGAAATCTGGGAATTATTTACGAAAAGACCCTCAAGATCATTGCTTAATATGTAATTTCAGCAAAATTTTTAAAAATTGGGAAATTATGATGGTTTTTGCTTACCCTCACCATCCCATTCTCTGACTGGACAGCAGTGACAGTCATGTTGTCGACTTGGATGGTGATGGAGCCGATGGAGGAAACTTTGGAGTTCTCCTTTTCCTCCTTTTTGACTGCAAGAGAGAGAGCAGGAAGGGTGGGATCAGGATTGCAGATGGTGGTCAAGGTGTAGGCACGTGCTCCCATGAAATCAAAGGTTTTTCATCAAAACTGCAGTAGTGTGGCCCACCAGAAAGCCAACAGGTGGAGAAAGTCTCCTGGATGCACTCTGGTTAGTCCAGCCACCATCTCACACCTCTCCTCACATACCAAAATCCTCACAGGAGACTGGTGTGGGGAACTGAAAAAAAGGGGAAAACCCATTAATGGTCAATTGAACAACACCCAGCCACTGGGGTGACATAACAATGGACTGACTGTATTCACTGGCAGCACAGAGCCCCAGGAAACCATATCCAGTGTGAGTCTGGAACCCAAACACCAGGAGCCCAATGGACACCTGTGAGTTCTCAGCACTCTGCATCACTGCACTCATGGTGATGCTGGCCCAGGAGAAATCCGTGCCAGGAATGGCCTGCCATGCCATGGTGTTGTCTGGCCAATGGGTGAGGGTGGTGGTGGCAGTGGCGGGTGCAATGAGGATGGCATGGCTGTACTGGCTGGGCACACTGCTAAAGCGGAATGCAGGGCAATGGGCGGTGGCAGGTGGGACAACAAGGAAGAATGGATCTTGACAGGATGACCCACTGAAGAAAAACACCACCTGCACTGATGTTCAGGTGGGAGTTATAGTTCACTGTCAAGGATTTTTTGCAGGTTGAGGATTTTTTGCAAGACAATGGCCACGTTCAGCTGATGCACAATCCAGCCTGCTTGTAATAATGGACAACGGACACACTGACAAACAATGGATAATGGACATATTCAGAAATGGAGTCAGTATGTCCTTGAAAAAGATACAAGAAGAAGAGTCATCAGGACTCACCAAGTTTGTCAGCAAGCTTGAGAAATGGAGAAAAAAGAGAAGCCATGGGCGGACCAGACAACCACAGCAAGACGTGTGAAAAATTAGCTGATCCAATCAGCATTCTATTTTAGACGCGTGAACAGCTAGGATTAACCAATCATGTATTAGCTATAGACGCGTAAACAGTAGAAACTTATTATACATCTAGCCCTTTAAGGAATAATAAATTTGGCTTCACTGGATCATATTGGTTATGGTGTGATGTCCCTGAACCTCTGCACCCCACAGTTCACCACGAACATCTGCACCGCCCCTGCCGCCACGGCCACAGTGGCATTCCTGCTCCCGGTGCTGTAGGTGATGGTGTTGTCTTCATCCGTCACCACATAAACGAAGTCAGCCTCTGTCTGCAGTGGGTTGGGTGGCACCACGTAGCTCCTCCCCCACACCGTCTTTGGGAGGAACTGCTCCACCACAAAGTCAAAGCCAACAGATACCTTGACACAGGTGTGGCCACTGAGGATGGCCACAGGGGTGTTGGCCACCACAACTGTGCCAGTGAAGTCCTGGCTGCTCTGGAGCTGCAGGCTATGCTAGGGCTGCAGGAATAGGTGGAGCACAGCAACGGGGACGTATGTGGCCCCAGCATAGTGGAAAGTGGTGCTGGTGGTGATGCTAATAGTGATGGTGGTGAGGTCGGTGGCTACCACAAACTCAGTCAGGCCGTAAGTTTAGTTCCCAACCGGTGTCACCGCATAGTACCTGGTGCCCAGGCTCCCCATAGCCAGGAGGGCAGTGGCACCCACAGTGTAGCCATTGGTGCTGACAGACGTCACAGAGATGTCAGCACTGGCCTCGACCACCAAGGTTTTATGGGAAGTGTGGCTTCCAGCGCATTCCAGGCTAGCAGGAAAGGGCAAGGGCACAGTGACATCTGGCCTCAGGGTGATGTTCCAGGTGATGGAGCCGCAACGGAGCGTCACTGACACTTGGGTGTCAGCAGGGCCATGGGAGGTGAGCAGCAGCTGCAGGTACATGCTGGGGGACTCGTCATTGTTCTGTGGGAACACGGCCAGGAACTCCCAGCCCCGGTAGCTGGCACTGGAGAGTGCTGGGAAAACGGGGGGAAAAAGGGGGCCTTGGTTAATTTTCATATTAACCAAGAGGGTTATATAAAAGGGGCTTTTATATTTTTATATCAATATTTTTATGTCAATTCTATATGTGTTTATATATCAATTTTCCTATTTTACAGTAGGAATTGTACTGAAATTACATTAAAGATATGACTGCACTATCCAATTTATAGAGTCTATTTTTATATATTATCAAAACAGAAATTCTATTTACAGTTTGTTATGTTAATAAACATTTGTATTCTATTAACAAACTATTAAAAGATATTAATGTGTTAATAATATGAAATAATGTATTATTAACTAATATTAATTATATAAAATACTATTCCTTTAATACAACAATATTAGTAGATATTTATATTAGCATACCCTGTGTTCATTTTATATTAATGGTATTATGTAATATACTTTAATATATTACTACTTACTAGCACATTGATAAAATATTAATAATATAAGACTCATATATCAGTAAAAGTATGTCAATTACATTTTAACCTGCTACTGTATTATTATACTGTTATCCATTATTTAACTCAGTTATATTGTTTTTTATGTTACTATTACAGAGATCTATTAATTATAACACTGTGATATACAATACTTACATTTAAATACATAACAATATTTTTTCTATTATTTTGTACCTAATTTTGATAGAAATATCAGCAAAGATTTATTCCAAATCCATAAATATTAAAAAATAATTAAAGTAGTATGATAATAAATGGTGTGGCTATTGAACTTATTTCATAGTAGAAGATAATTTAACATGTTATTTTTATAAATATATACAACAGTAGATGATTTATATTTTCTCTACAAAATTATACAGATAATGATTTTAAATAATTTTATTTCTTGTTTTCATAGAAACAGTTTGGGAAAAAATGGTAACAATCAGGCAAAAATAAGCAGTAAGGAGCAAAATTGCAAAGGTAGAGAGTATACTCGAGACTAGAATTGAATTAATATACCATTGTATTCTACTATATTGCAATATACTCTACCATTATATGTAATTAATATAACAATTATGAGAGTACATATTACATTGTAACACAAAATATCATCATATGTAATTATATTATTAAATATAATACCCATAAATTGCATACGGTTATAATACATTATAATATATAATAGCATAATATCATTCATATAATATTATGAAACTTTATGCCATATTACATTGTAAATTATTCTTTAATTGCATTATATAATTATATTTATAGTAATCTATATCTATTCTATCATTCATAATTATCTCTTAATAACTAGATATAGTTATATACAATAGCAATATAGTGTGCTACATTAATAAATGGACTATTATATGAATAGAAAATATATTACATGTTTTTATAGCTCACATCATTTGTATCTCCATATAAACTTTTAAATAATTTTATACTGAATTTTCACAGAAATTTTTATTAAAAAATGCAAATCAAGAATAATGATAATAACAACATAATTACAGCAGAGTAGATCATATGTTGAGTTTTCTATATAATTACACTGGAGACTATATTACACACTCATATGGAACTATTGCAGTGGATGTATATTATTAATTTATGCACAACATATAAAAATATAAATAAGTATTAATAAGCAATTATTGTACTATTAATCAATATTATGCTGTTAAGTTACACTATTTAATATTATTACTAGTCAATTAAAATTGTACATATTTGGTATAAGATAAAATGTATTTAGAAAAAAATATATAAAATACCTAGAAATATCTAAAAGGAAAACAAAACAAAAATATTTTAAAAGGGTCAAAAATATTTTCAGAGTTTTTTACTGCTACAAAAAGCCAACATAGCAGTTTTTTGCCTCAAAACAGGTTGAAAACTTCTTTTAAAAAACCTAAAAATAAAAGAATTCTTGAGACTGTGTGGAGAAAAAAACAGGAAAATGAGACTAAAAGTTATTAAAACACAGTGTATATATACAAGCCCATCACAAGAGGTTTTTTAATTTAAAAAATAGGGAATTGGGGATAGTAGATTAAAAAACTTCTGGTGATTTTTTCTGAAAAAAATTGAATTTAAGTATTTTGGGGGAAAAATAGGGAATAATGAGGTTTGATTATTAATAAAAAATAGGATTAAGGGGCCTTTCTGAAATAATACATGAAAAAGAGTTGCTTTTTTAAAAAAGGGGATTTTGAAGAAAAATCAAGAAAGAAATGAGCAATTGGGATTTTAAGAATTAGAACAGAGTGAGGATTTTTCCTTAAAAATAGCTGAAACTTAAAACAGAATTCAAGAGGGCATTTTTCCTTAATTAATAATTTTTAAAATACAATTAATAAAATAAAAGAAGAAACAAGAAGATATTAAGCAAATAAAAAGGTTTTTTTTTTAATTTAAAACACTACCCAAAAAATGGGTTGATAAACGGTTTTAATGAAAATCAGAAAAAAAGCCAGGAAAATAAGGAATAAAAGGGTTTTCTTAGTTTTCCTTAAGAACCAAATGCTTTTATTAAAAGAGAGCAAATAAAAGGACTTTTCTTTTCATTTAAAAAAACCTTTTAAAAATAGATCTTTGTTCCCTGGGAAAAAAATACAATTCCAGCATATAGATCTTGTGGTTTTGTCCTGGTAAAACACTAAAACTGAACATTAAAATTTTAGCTAAAAACAAACAAACAAAAACACCAAAAAAAAAAACCCACCAAAAAAAAAAACAAAAAAACAAAAAAACCCAAAAAGTAAACTAAAATAACCAGGACAAAGTGCACTTTTTTTTGTTTTCTGTAGAAAGTGAGGGAAAAGGGAATTCTTTTTTCCAAGAAAATTAATCAGGCATTAATGAAAAAAGAAGAAGATTATAAAGGGGTTTGGATTAAAAAAATATTTCAAAATGGGATTTTTGGTTAAACATAATAAATCTGTTGATGAGAGGTTGTTGGAAAAATGCAAAATGAGGGAAGAAGGGAATTTTCAGGCAAAAACAAGCCCAGGGGTTCAGGATTTCATCTTCTGTGCTAAAAAGTCTGGAAATAAGTAAAAAAATCCAAGAAATTTGGGGATTTTGCATGGAAAACAGAGATTTTATTTACCACAGAAGGGAAGGAGAAGCCATCAGATGCCATCTTGTGCCACCCCTGTAAAAAAACACCAAAAAAGCACTAAAGCCTGTTATTTTGTGGGAAAAATGCATGTGAGCCCTGAGGCTCCAGAAGCCTCAAGTCACCCCCAAATCACCCCAAAATGTCTTTTAATACACTAAAATACCTTTTTTCACCACACAGAAACCTCCTGGGGCTTATTTTGTCTCCCACTACCCCCAAGTCTACACCAAACATGCCAAACTCTAAAAAGTTTGTCCAAAATTCCCCAAGTTTGGATCAAAATTGTTTTTCTTCCCAAATTCTCCCACTTTGGGTCAAAATATTTTTTCTCCCAATCCCCCACTTTTGGTCAAAATGGAATTAAACAGGGATTAAATATCCCTGCCCCCATTCTTCTCCCCACCTTGAGGCCACATCAGATTCTCCTTCTATATCAGATTCACTCCAAAATCAGATGAATTTTAAACAAAATCACCTGGATCCATGTCAAAATGGGGTCAAAATTCTGACTCAGCCCTCCCACCAACCCCTGATGCCCACTCCATACCAAATTTCTACCAAATCCACACTAAAACTTCATGGAAAGGATTAATTTTTCCTCAACTCCCCCCGCCCCCAGTTTCGGTATATGCGTATTTTTTTGCCCAACATCCGCCAAATTTGGATCAAAATGGGGCTCAACATGCAGGAAAACCCTTCACTCACCTTGTTCCACACAAACCCTCCCAAATGCTCAATGTGGCCTCAAAAAGGGAAAGAAAAATCCCACTGAATTTTCGGCATGATGAGGGGAAAAAAATCTGAAATTTGGAAGAAAAGTGCACAAAAAGGGCAAACCCCTGAGATTTGGGGGAAAATGGGCAAATTTTTTATTTTTTTACTGTGGAAAAAAGTGTTTGAAACCCAACATTTTAGAAGAAAAATTTTGGGACTTTGGGGGAAAAGAGGGAAAAAAACCCTAAAATTGGGGAAGGGAAAGGGTAAAAAAATCTGAAATTTGGGCAGATAAAATCCTCCATTTCTGCCTGTCACTAAACAATAAGGAAAACCAGGAATAAACAAGGAATGAAGCCTCCCCACTCTTCCCCACTCACTGGCCCCTTGGCTCTTGAATTCCTGGGCTCCTGCGGACACACAGTGTTTGTTCCAAAGTCACTCCTTTTATACCCAAATAAAAAATACTCAAGCCACAGCCAAACCATGCAGATTTGGGCAGATTCAGCAGAATTTCAAGATGGGGATGGGGGGCATGGCCCACAGTTCCAGAGAATTTGGGAGCTGGCAGCTGGATCCTGTCACGGATGGGAAATGATGGGAGTGGAACCCACAGGACATTTGATAGATGTGAGTGACAGGGATGTCGTGACAGGTGTGGAACCCACAGGAATCATCCCAAATTCCCTGAACTCCCAGAATCGCCGTCCCCATGGCAGTCTCTGCCCCATGACACCAGGGAAAGGACACCACCAAATCCAGACGTTTTTTACCCAAAATTAATGACCCAAGTCCCAGCAGAGAATCCAGGGTATGGGAAATTCTGGCCCAAATGACTGAAAAAGCTGAAGAAAACCACCTGGAGCCAGGAGAGACGATGGCAAACAGGCAATTAAAGGGCTTTTGCCTTAAAATAAAGACATAAAAATAGGGAAACTCTGAACTCCACAGAGATGCTCAAAACTGTCCAGAGACAGAGACCCCACCCCCAAAGCCATCCAGGGACCCCCAAAACTACCCAGGGATCCCCTCAGCCCTCTGAACCTCCCAAACCACAAAGTCCCTGGGGGGCCATGGGGGTCCCTGGAAGGGTATGGGGCTCCTGGTAAGTGACATGGCGAAGAGAAATTTTCAGTTGCCCTGAAGGTGATGGATGGAGCTTAAAGACTAACTGGCAAAAAAGCTGGAAGGATGTAAAGGTGTGCACACAGGATCACAAGCACAGCTGGGGCCAGTGGACAAATAGGTAATGAGGAATATAGCGGGGCTTTTGTCAAGTTACGTAACTGGACATGCCCAAGGAAAACGCTGAAGGAAAGGTCACGTGTAATATGGAAGCATTTCCTGAATATGACCACCAGAGACCTGTTCATGGTCCCTCCAGGACCATACCCTGTGGCAAAGTTTTCTCGCGCACATCAGATTAAAGGAGAAATCCTTCAGTGTGTTCTGTGCAGACAAAGAACGCTTGCTTTCTAATGCTTCAAATGGTGTTAGAAAGTTTATTTGCCAGCCACTTTTGGTATCATTCCCTTGCACGGGCTTACAGATGTAAGGTGAGCTGAGAGAGTCCTGCCGGGCTCTGGGAGGGTTTGGAGTTCCTAGGGGAGATTTGAGGGGGGTCCATGGGGGATATCGGGGGTCTCCGTCAGCGGGATCCCAGCTCTCTGCCACTTTAACCACCCCGAGAGCCTCCCAAACCACACTGGGACCCCCTCGACCCTCCTGCACCGCCAAGTCCTTTCTAGGATGTCCAGAACCACACCAGCCTCCTTCCACCCCAAACCTTTCCCTGGGAATCCCAAACAACCTCTCTGAGACCCTCAAAACCACCCCACTGACCCCCAGAACTCCCTGCGCATCTCTCAGCGGCCCCACAGCCGCAAACCCCTCCCGGGACCCCCATTTATATTCCAGGGCCTCCCTCAGCGCCCCCACAGCCCCCAAGCCCCTCCGCGCATGCCCAAAGCCTCCCACGGACCCCTCCCCTGCCCCGCCGCTCTCAGCGCCGCCGCTTCCCGCCTTCCCCCTCCCCGGCCTCCCATTGGCGGCAGCGCCCGCCCGTCCCCGCCCTGAACCAATCAGCGCCCGAGCTCGGAGCGCCGGGGGAAACCAAACGAGAGCGCGGGCGATGGAGCGGGTGAGGCCTGAGGGCTCCGGAAGGGACCGAGGGGGGAATTTGCTGGGTCTCGGAGGGGAATTTGGGGGCCTGGGAGGGCCCCGCGTCACTTCCCGCATACCTCCCGCAGAAGCTCAGCCTGGAGCAGCGAACGGAGCGCCTGATGCAAAGGAGGTGGGAAAGCAGCCCGGCCTCAAGTGCCCCTCGGGATCCCCAAGCGCCCCTAGGAGGCCCCAGTCTGCTCCCCCGTTCCCTCAGTGTTGTCCTGGGCTCACAGTGCTCCCCAGACCCCCAAGACCGCCGCCCCAGACCTCTAAGCGCCGGCCAATTCCCTCCCTTGTCCCGGTGAGACCCAGGCACGCCTCGGGGACCCTCAGCTACCCCACCCGATCCCAGGTGATGCCCCAGACACCCCATTGTGCCCATAAGTGCGTCCCGCAGCCCCTCAAACTCCGCCCGAGACCACCAGTCCCACGGGGTCAGTGCAGGGTCAGCATTTCGGGGGTCCTCGCCCCTCCCCAACCTTCTCCTCCCCCCACCAGCCAGGCCCTGCTCAGGCCCGGCCCCCGCGGGCCGGAAGGGGCGAAGGCGCTGCTTGGCTCCGCCCCCTGCAGCTCCACCCTCGATGACCCCCTCGTCCAATGGCGCTTGGGGCGGTGGCGAGGGAAGGAGCCAGCGCTGGACACGCCCCTGGTGGACAGGGCCCTGCTGGACTCTGCTGCTCCCCGGGGTTCCCTGCAGGGAGTGCCGCCGGGGAGGTCACGTGACCCACCTGAGGCGCCGTGGCCAACCGGGAGACACTTCTGCAAGCACCGGGGGGCGTCTTCACCCCAGGCTGTCTCCCAAGAACCCCTGTGGCAGGATCCATGTTGGAGGCCGCCTGACTCCTGCAGGACCCTCTGGCCAATGAGGAGTAGCTCTCTGGATACCCTGCAGGGGGCACTATACTCACAGTCACGCGACTCCCACCATGCCCTGCGGCAAATCAGCAGCAGCTGCTGTGCGCCTCTGCACCAGGGGGTGCTGCCTGGGAAGCGAGACTCCCATGAGCCTTTGCTGCAGGAGCCATTATGGGGGTCACGTGACTGCCTCGGGGCTCTGTGGTGTGCCCCATATTGGAAGTCACGCGGCTCCCAGGATGCCCTGGGGCCTGCAAGGGAGGCGCTTCCTGAGCCCCTGCCCAAGGGAGGGCCCGGCTTCAGGTCACGTGACTCCCGTGAGGCCCCACAGCCAATCCGGAGTAGTGCACGTGATGCCCTACAGGAGGCGCCGTGGCAGCAGCCACTGGGTGAGGAACCAGAGAAGCCTTTGAGGGTCGTGGGGGTCACTTGAGGGTCACGGGGTCACTTGTGGGTCATGGGGGTCACTCAAAGGTTGGGAGCTATTGAGGGTCATGAGGCACCTTTGTGGGGCTGGGGGGCATTTGTGGGTCAGAAGGGTCACTGGTGGGCCTAGAGGTTCCCCTGTGGGCCAAGGCGGTCATTTGTGGGCCAGGGGCGGTCACTTGTCGGGCAAGGGGGGCAATTGTGGGTCAGGGGTCACTTGAGGGGCTGAGGGGGCACTTGTGGGTTGGGGAGACACTTCTGGCTCAGGAAGTCCCTTGTGGGGCTGGGGGAACACTTGTGGGACAGCCACCTCCTCTGACATGCAGCCCCGCCAGGCCCTCTTGGGGACCCCCTCCTCTGGATACTGCGATGCCACCGCCGGGCCGTAAGGGGACGCCTTCGGTAGGACATCCCCGCCCCCAAATTTCAGGGCTCTGCCCCTGTGCCTCCCTCAGGTCCTCCTAACTCCCCATTTGCTCTCCTTCTCCCCCCAGGGCCATTGAGACCCTCCTGGAATGCCCACCTGGGCACCCCCAACCCATGGTGGGGCCAATAAAGCAATGACACCCCAAAATTGCTCCAGGGAGGTGGGGAGACCCCCAAAACTCCCTCCCTTACCTGCCCCACCTTTGGGATTGCCCCAAATCCCTTCTCCCCCAAAGTGTCCCCAAGAGCATTTGGGGGGTTCTGGGGGCTCCAAAGCGGCTGTTGGTGAAGTGCTGGGTGTCTCTAGGGGGTCCCTGAGGGTCTGTGGGGTGTTTGGAGGGGCTCTGGGGCTGAGGAAGGGATTTGGGGGCTTTATGGGGAGCGCTGGGAATCGGGAGGGGTTGGGAGGGCACTGGGTGTCTTTAGGGCGTCAGGTCTATGGGATTTTTCGGGGAGACTCTAGCAGTGTTGGGGAAAATCTGTGAAAGGTATTGGGGGTCCAGGAAGGAGTTTGCGGGGATGCGTGGGCTTTGGAGGGTCTTTAGCGGTCCGGGGTCTGTGGGATGTTTTGGGGCTCCCAGGACAGCGTTGGGGGGTCTGTGGGGACTGGGAAGTATCTAGGGGCGCCTGGGAGCTTATTGAACGCATCGGGGCGGGGAACCCCCAAACCCGTGGGAGTGGGGCTCACCTGTCTTCACCTTCACACGGCTGACGTGGCGCCGGGGGGTTCTGGTGTCCCTCCGCTCCTGAGGGCGCTGTGGGGGTCACGGAGGCGTCACAAGCTCCCCCTGAGCCCCCAAAAATCCCCCGTGCCTCCCACTGGCCGCTGGTTCCGCGCCAGTTTACTCACTTCCTGGACTACAACTCCCGAAAGACCGCGGGGCCCCGCAGGACGCCGATAGAGCCGGGACTGCGGTTCCCGTCATGCCCCGCGGCTCGCGAGAGGCCCGTCAGGGCCGGGACTGTCCTCTAAGCACCGTCCCAGCTGCTCCCCGAGTGCTCCCCTGAACCGTGAGTGCGCCCCGGGGCCCCGTAAGTACCCCCACTTTCCCTCTCCTGACCCCCAAGTGCCCCTCCGGGTCCCGACGTCCGCCCGTCCCCTACTTGCCCCCAAAATGCCCCCCTGTGTGTCCCCTCGGACCCCCAAGTGCTCTCCAGCTGCCTCTCCGACCCCTAAGCGCCCCTCCAGACCCTTTAATGATGCCGCAAGCACCCCCAGCTGGCCTCCAAGCGCCCCTCGAGTGTCTCCTGGGAATTGGCGTGATGACGACAATGTAGAGAAAGACCCTGATCCTGTCGCAGTATCAGCACCAGTTCAGCTTTTAATTAAAATTTGAATCAAAACTGCAATTGCCGATGTGGGGGATGGGCAGCCGCCCTCCCCCCCCCTACTTTTTCCTGCCATTTCCCGGCTCCCTCTTGGAGCCAGGGAAATTGCAGGAAAAACATTCCTGCATATTGCGCACATCAAAATTTCATGGGAATCGGGAACAGGGTCTCTGTGGTGAGCTTCCCTGACAGGCGCAGATAAATCCTGTCATGAAGAACAGGTTGAGAGGACTTTGGGGACCTGGAGTATACATTCCTGTAGCCCCTCCCAAAACCCCAGAGAACCCCTCCATCCTCTGCAGACTCCCTGGTAGATCCCAAATACCCTCAGAATGCCCTCAAAATGCTCCATAGTTTTCCCTCCCCAAACACCCTATAAACCCTCAGGACCCTCCCAGACTTCCTGAGGCTCTCTAAAATAACCCATAGATCTGCTCACTCCCCCACACCCCTGAAAGGGGCTACCCTAGGTGGCCACAACTAGTCACGGACTGCCTGAGCCACTTTTTGGGCTGATATGTATGTAGGTATAAATCTAATAGAGATATAAAATATAATATAAAAAGGGGCCTTCAGGAGAGCTGGGGAGGGTCTTTGTCAGGGGACAGGATGGAGGGTGAGGGTTTTCACCTGCCAGAGGGCAGGGTTAGATGGGATATTGCGACGAAATTCCTCCCTGTGAGGGTGGTGAGACGCTGGCACAGATTGTCCAGAGAAGCTGCAGCTGCTCCATCCCTGGAAGTGTCAAAGGCCAGGTTGGACAGGGCTTGGAGCAATCTGGGATTGTGGAAGATGCCCCTGCCCATGGCAGGGGGTGGATCGAGATGACCTTTGAAGTCCCTTCCGACCCAAACCAGCCTGGGATTCTGAAAGTAGGGGAGGTTTGGGATGGGCGACCTTGGCTGACCCCAGGTGCTCCCCTGGGCTGCTCCATCACTCACGCTTCAGGGAGAGACAGCAAGAGAAAACCTGATGAGAAAGCTCCTGGGGGAGATGGGCTGGGGGAGCGTGGGTCCCTCAGGTAGAGGCAGCTGGGGCATGATTCCTACCAACAGGCATCCCAATGGGGGACAAGACATGTTCAGCTTCTTGATCTAGCCTGTCCTGATCCCTCTGCAGAGCCTTTCTGCCCTCCAGCAGATCCACACTCCCACACAAGTTGGTGTCATTTGTGAACTTACTTACGCTTCCACTTGAACCCCTTGTCCAGGTCGCCAGTAAAGATGTTAAACAGGGCTCGACCTAGCATTGACTCCTGGAGTCACCGACAAGTAATTGGATGCAATGGACAGAGTGGGAGCTTCAGACAAGCCCTGTCTTAGGGTAAGATTTTTGGGTACAGCTTGAATTAGGTGACCTGCACCTAAAGCACTGTCGCTCGCAAGAGTGGCAAATCAGGTATATATGTAAAATGAGATATTTATTGAATAGGCAGGAGATAATAGAGAAAAGGTCTTGAACAGAGTTACTTACTACACAGTATAAAACAACAGTACTAGTTGATTACATAAAACGGTGCACAACATTAAGGTACCTATATCAAAGCTAGGAAAGAAATACTATAGATGAGGAGTCAATGTAGCTTACCACCAAACCGGCAAGAGTGTGCAAAGAGTCCTTTCACTCAACCCTCGAGAGAGTAACCACAAAACCAGCATCCCAACTTTGCCCCACTCATTTCCAGGGAATGTGCAGAAGACTTCTACTTTGTGAAAGTTTGGTGTAGCTTTAATAGATTGTAAAGTTTCTGTCAGAAATTCCAGCTTATCTTTGCACAATCTTGCTTTCACAGCCAGATATTTATATTCAGGTAGAAGTGCCACTTCCATGACACCCAAATAACCACGAGACAAGAGGTGCTTACAGATTTATTTCACCAGTTAGCAAGCTCTTGTGGCAGGGAACATGTACTGCTACACTGGCCCCAGCTGGATTTAGTTCCATTCCCCACCACTCTCTGGGCTTGGGCATCAGCCAGTTTCTCATGCAGCAAACAGTGCCCCTGTCCAATCCATGAGCAGCCAGCTCCTCCAGTGTCAAAGGCTTTACTGATGTCTATAATACACATCCACAGCCCTTCCCTCATTTACTGAGTGGGTCATTCTGTCACAGGACCTGCCTTTCCCAAACGTACGCTGTCTGGGCCTGATCCCCTGGTTGTCCTGCGCATGCTGTAGGATAGCACGCAGGATGATCTGCTCCATGGCCTTCCCCAGTACAGGGGTTTGGCTGTCATGATACATGGAAAGCCTCTAAAACTCTAAAAGACAAAGCGAGTTATAAAGTAGTTATGTATTTTTTTTTTTGGCTGGGCACATGTGGGATACTTCCGCAAAGACATGCGCATCTACTCACTCTCAGTGGTTTTTTTTGTCCGCTAAAATGTTACATATACATTAGGTTTTGCAAAAAATTTATGCATATTCATTTCCTGGCTCCACCTTGTCCTGCTTTGTTTACTAATTAACTTATCAGTCCCTTGCACCTGCGTACTTTTCTCTGGTGGTCATCTTGAGGGTCGCAGGGGGATGAAATAAGTGGTCTTCATCAGATTTGACCTTCTCACCCTGTCTTCTAGTGCATACTTACTGATTCTTTGGTTACATTCCAAGCCATAAGGTTGGTTTGATTTGGTCTGGGGGTCAGAGGAGCACTGTTGTCTTGATAGTCTTGTAACTTTGTCCTGTTTTGATGAACATCATCCTTCCCTTATCACACTTCCTTGCATTCTTTTGTGTTGCTCTCACACGTGCACCGTCTTCCCTTTACAGGCAGTTAGCACAGTAAAATGCAGCAAATATTAAGCAATATATATAATCTAAATATCTATTTCCAATCAATACTGCTCTGATTCCTAACCCTACGTCTCAGACAGACCTGGAGCTCCCTGAATCCTCCTTCCAATCCTTCTCATAGAAGGGCATCACATTTGCTAATTTTGAGTCAACAGGAACTCTTTCAGTTTACTAGAGCTGAGTGAAATAGGCTTGGCCAGCTCTTTCTCCAGCTCCTTCAGGTGCATCTCATTTATGCCCAGGTACTTATGTGTGTGTCTCATTGGCAGAGCAGGTCACTGACTGTTTCCTCCAGTCAGTGGATCTCAGGGGCTTCACTCAGCTCCCTGTCACCAACTTCCAGCCCTGGGAGCTGAGCATCCTAGGACAACTGGGTTTGGTATTAAAGACTGAGCCTTTTCCTCCTCCCTGACACAGCACTGCCCTCTGCACCCAACAAAGGATGGAGACTTTCCTGAGCCCGCCTTTTGCTGCCAAGGGATTTACAGAAACTTTTCTTGTTGACTTCAATCACACTGGCCAAATTAAGTTCCAGTTTGGCATTGGCCCTTCTAATTTTCTTGCTGTATCACCGCACAACATCCTTATAATCCCCTAGGGTTTCTGCCTCTCCTTCCAGAGGTGACACATGCTCTTTTTTGCCCTGAGTTTCTGCCTAAGTTCTCTCTTTAACGAGACCAGTCATTTTCCCACTCTGGCTTGTCTTATGGCGCATGGGCACAGCTCCTGGAGCTTTAAAATTTCCTTTTTAAAGAATCTCCACCTTTCTGGATTCCTTTTCCCTTCAGGACTGACTCCCAAGGGAATCTGTCAGTGGACCTCCTAAAAAGGACAAAATGTGCCCTCCAGCAGTCCAAGGAGGCAGTTCTGCTGCTCCCTCCTTTCTACCCCCACAGTGGAAAACTCGTTTTGTGGTTGCTCTGCCCAAGACACTCTTAATTACCACATCACACACCACTGATGGAATCACAGAATCAGAGAATGGTGTGGGTTGGAAGGAACCTTAAAGAGCCTCTACTTCCAACCCTCCTGCCATGGCCAGGGATACATTCCACTAGATGAAGTTGCTGCAAGCCCTGTCCAAACTGGCCTTGGACACTTCGAGTGATGGGGCAGCCACAGCTTCTCTGGGTAACCTGTGCCAGGACCTCACTACCTTCACAGGGAAGATTTTTTTCTGGAAGCTGATCTAAACCTGCTCTCTGTCGGGGGGAGCCATTCTATCCCATCCTGTCGCTCCAAGCCCATCACCAAGATCCATGGCTGACACCAGTCCTGGAGCAGCTCCATGGAGATCCATTACTATAAGTGGTTGCTGTGGGCATGAGCTGAAGCCTGTAGTAGAACCTTTTGCCATGGCAACCACTTGCTGTCTCATTCAGAGGGTCAGTTACCACAGCATTGGCGCAAGAAAAAATTTGGACCAAGTCTTGGCCCAGTTGTGATCCTGGAGTGCTGTGTGTTGGAGACCGAAATATTATAGTTTGTGGCTTAAACATCTTCATGAAGAACTTTTGCCTATTATGGTAAAACTGTTTTACAAAAACTGCAGAGAAGACCACCTCGCCCTGAATGGGGCCCTGACTGAGGGCCTACACTGCTTGCTGCTAAAGATAAGAGAAAGTAACAACTCAAGGCTGAGGACATTAACAGAGCACAAGCCTAATACCTTCTGAGTGGAGACTGCAGCCCCAGGGCTGTCAGCTGCCAGACTCCAGCAGACTCTCACATCAAAGGTCCGGCAGGGAGAGAGGTTTTGGGTGTGTCAGGAAAAAGCCTCTGGTGAGAGGCAGTTAACACCCATCCTCTGCTGTGCAGAGGAGCTAAGTTGTGCGGCCCCTTCACCCTGGGAGAAGCTGCATCTGCACGAAGAACAAAGGGGTGTCATGGCCCATCAAAGGCCCCCCCCCCGTTGGGCATCTGGTCAGGGGTCTGATGGCTTGATCCCTTCCCAGAGAGAGGTCCTGCAAGAGACAACTTTCTAGAGGTCTCGGGCAGTCCTTCAGCCACAAGGTAATCTCAGCAAGGGGCAGGCAGCTTAGCTCATAGCATTGATTTCAGCTCTGCCTTGGGAGCTGTACCGTGGCCAACACTGTCCATTCTAGATGTCTCTCGGGGCAGGAGGGCTGTGGTGCTGTTGGCTGGTTGCAGCATCAGGAGCTCATGACTGGTGTATCTGGAGCCATCCATCCTCATTGGCCATGGGACTTATGGCACACAGTGGCAGTGTCGTTCAGCATCCAATGTTATACAATTCAGCATCACAGACTATTCTCACCCAAAGTCAAATCCTCCTGCATTACCCACAAAATGCCCCAAGGTCCTTGAGCAAAGACAATGCCATGGATAGGTTTGCCTCTGCTTAAGGCACGACTGATCCCAACAGTTTTCCCTAACCCACTTCTCATATGCGCCATAGGTATTTTATCCCCTTCTCCAGTACGTGGATGTTTTGTTTGGGCAGGGCCAGCTCAACTGGGTAGAGCCTGGTAGGCGTTCACTGATCAGGTGGCCTTTGCTAATGTTTAAAGGTCCCACCACCCATTGCTTTCAAGGTGGTTTTTAACAGTTCATTGTACCATTTGGCTTTCCCAGGGCCCAGGTGTTCATGAGGCTGTTTTTGAAATAAGTCCCATTGTTTGAGTCAATACTTTCGGTGCTGCTACTTTGCCACAGGACTTGTTTTTCAAGGGTTTTTCAAGGGTCAGCATGATGCTCCAGGAAGTGGTCCAGCATGAGGATGGATCTCCAGCCATCCAGTCAGACCTTCTACCACTGTCAGCGTGCAGCTCTTGCCTTGGAGAGGTTGCAGCAGTGTGATGCAATTGATCTGCCAGGCTTCCCCAGATTTATGTTTTGACCATCATCCCCCACACCACAGGGGCTTTACTTGCCTGGCCCTGCTTGATGGCAGCACACATTTCACGGTCATGGATTACCCAGGATATAGTGTCCATTATTAAGTCCACCCCTCAGTCATGATGCATCTGTGTGATACATCTCTTCCCTGATGACCTTAGATGCCTAAGGGGCCCACTGAACCAGAAATAACTCACCCTTGTGTGGCCAGTCCAGACCCACCTGAGACACTTTAATCCTGGCAGCCCAATCCGCTGCCCATTGTTGTGATGCTCTTCGCTGGCTGGCTCTTGGATACGTGAGCATCCACAGGATGGACTTTCCCAGCCAACTTCTCTACCCAGGCATCAATGTGGCGCAGCAGTGGGCTCTCGCCAGGTAATAATTAGCATTGACTCCATCATTCACAGAAGGCTGATCAATCTCTTTATTCCATTATTATTACAAAGAAACCCATTCCTTTTATAGACAGTTATGATACACCTGGACTTAATTGGTCCTCCAATCCAAACTCCATCGCCATTGGCTAATTAAAAAACCACCCTTTGGTAAATCTCCATAACACATTCCACATGTTCACAACAACGGGTGCAGCAAGTTAAGATAAGAGTTGTTTCTCATTCTTTTCTCTAATCTTCTCACAGACTTTTCCCAGAAAGGCCTGGAAAAGTTGTCTGTTGCTCTCTGTGACCAGAGAGCTACTGCCACAGCAATGTCTTGCCACAATTCAATAACCCAGATGGATTTCCCTGTGCGCTGCCAATTGGTCTTTTTCCATTGTCCAGCTACCTCTGCAGAGCATTTGCTGTTATGCATGAGTCAGTGGCCATTTCTCTCATTCAGCGATATTCAGCAATAGCCAAAGTCAGCTGGACAGCTTTCAGCTCTGCAACCTGACTTGATTCACCTTGTCCCTCAGTAACTTCTGCAACTCGTCACATAGGACTTCACAGGGCTGCCTTGTCTTTCCCGATGTATCCCTACAATATCCTCTCCTGAGGTAAGGTCTGCAAAGGATTCATGGGGCCACTGGGCCAGTGACAATGTGGTTTTGCCCCTCATTTCCAGTCAGGATCACTTCAGTTTCCAATACAGTCAGCTGTTAGGATTCCTCTGTCATCCCAGAAACACAGATGGATTCTACCCCTACAGATATTGATGGCATCTGGGTACATCAGGTGCTGATGTCAGATAAAGCCTTGTACTCTTGTGGTCCTGCTGTATAGATCCAATGGTCCCTTTCCTCCACCTGGATGGAGCCAGGGCCCCTCTAGCTCTGATCATGGTACTTATTGCTCACTTCTTGTAAATACGACCTGGAGGTCCTTTCAAGAGGATCAGAAGTAACATCAGCCCTTCTATTCTGTCTGAGGACTTGTCCAGTGGAAACTGGAGAAGATTTATCCTTGATGAGTTTTCTGTGGTGGTGTTTTCTTCCTCTCAACTCACCTGTGAGAAACAACTGCTCACTTTGAAAATTCAAAAAGGTTTATTAAACCTTAACAAAAATACAACAAAGGACTACATAAGGAAAAATTTGCAGCACTGGGAACTGCCCCCGTGCATACCATGTGGCTGGTTCCTCTTCAAGATGGATGCTCAGTCTTTTATACCCCTGGAGGTCGCATCAGTCAGCCCTGGCCCCTCCCAAATTCTGTCAGTCAGCTCTTCTTTGCCATTTATTGGTGGAGACTGCTTTCTTGTAACTTGATTGGAGATCAGGTGTTGCCATGTTGCACCCCCTAAGCACCAAGCTCTTCCATTCCCAACTGCCCCAGGTAGGGGAGACATGTTCACACCTTCTTTTTACCTGGCCTAGACAACCCAGGCTGTCTGATGGTCACAACACAGGGTGGGGGGGAGGGAACTATGGGGAGAATAGAGGACATCTAAACTACAATAACATAACTATACATCACTAAAGCTTTTCTTAATTTTCGCATGATAGTTATCTTTTAATTGCAAGAGCCAATCATCTCATTATCCATCTATAACATCATCACCCATGCTGCTGGGGCAGAGATGGATTTTCAATCCCACTTTCTCATGTCCTCTCCATGGTCACACAGTTGAAACCACAGGTTACTGCATAGTGTGTCTCCCCTCTTCTGAGCAGGATTTTGCCTGCTCCCAATAGCAGAGACTCTGGTCCATACCGGCAGGGCATGGAACATTGCCTCTCTAGTTTGCTCAAGTCTTTCAAATGTGTCTTCAGTGTTGGACATTCTTTCCACAGACAATGCACAGGTCAGTAGGGAGAAGAAAAGATGATCTTCATGTTGCCAAAGCTGGGTGGAAGCTGTTGTCTCATGAGTCAAAGGGACAGTACCACGATGAGACTGAGAATGATTTATTGCTTAGATAACATCAGTCTCAAAGGCTATGAGATTTCTAAGACAGCAAGCAGTCGGCCAAAGTCTAAGATGGTCACAAGTTCTTTGTTGCAAGACAGTATATAACTTTCTAATCCAATGGACAGTCGCCACAGAGTATGTTTTGTTTTTCTAACCTATCCCCTTTACTTCTTTCTCCTGCAACGTGGATACTTTTGTCCAATAAGGTCTTATTACATATACACACATATGTCTCTATTAGAATATCTAAACTTTTAGCTTATTCTATACAATCACATTACTACATTATTGCACTATCAAACCCTTCATCATCTTATCTAATACAGTTTCTGACTTAAAGCATATTCTTGCTTATAACTGTAGAAGCATAAGTTTATGATTTTTCTATTCAATGTCTGTGTACCTTGCTTTCACATCAATCTAGACTTCTTCTTAGGCTGTAAATCAAACCCTCTTGAGCCTGTGAAGATTTCTATCTTTCCAATTCCCACATTGGGTAGTCACCTGAAGCACTGTTTGCTTTCCTTCTTTCATCAACATCACTGCCAGTGATGGTATACAACAATGATAGGCTTCACACAAACTTCTGCCACATCGATTGTGTACCCTGGACCTCATCTGGATCTTCCTCCTGTTGTGAGGACCCTGCTTTGTCTTCATCCCTCACTGAGCAAACTGATTTGGTCTTGGATGTCTTGTGTATAGGGACAACTGCTCCCAGCATATGTTGTGCCTGTGGTTCAGCTGCAACTGGAGTGCCCACAGTGCCCGTTGCTCTGCCTTCCTCCTCCTCCCCCTGAGGGTACTGTCTAGTGATGAACAGTAAATGGTAGCCAGGGCCCAGCACACTGCATAACTTTGTGCCTCTCTGGAGTCACTACAGCATTTGTCTTTCATAAATTTTATCACTTTACCATGGTCCTGTAGTTACCAGGGGTGAACTTCCAAACCACTAGAGCAGAGGAATCCTCCAAACACTGGCCCTTGTCCTCCCATATTTCATACCACTCCTGACTATTGTCCCTCAGGGAAGATCTCTGAATCGTCTTTATGAAAATGTCTTTTGTAATTTTAAACATGGTATAGACCACACTGAGGAGGCCTGGCAGACACAGCAACAAGAACAGGCTGGGAACTATTATTAATGGACTCCACTCTAGGCAAGGGCAGGAGAGAAGCACTGAATACATATCCCAAATGACCCTCACTGCCCTTGATGTTACCATGTCATAAACTGATATCCCAGAGTACAGCAACAAAGCAATCCTGATCCCTCTCCCTGCTCTGAAAAAAAACATAGTGCAATACATACAGGGCATACAGGGTTAGGTACCACACCCACATGAACAGACCAAGCAACATTGTGACCCCTGGCTCTGCACATAATACAACAAAGGCTTAGATCACATTTGTTTTCAAACAGCTCTAGACAGATCTGTTGTTATCTCGACCCTTTGTGCCTCACATTGGGCAGCAATTAAGGCTGTCGGCTGTCATGTTTTAAGAACAGTATTCCATACTTTAATGCTTATACTGAAACCACACTGGCTCTTGCTTCCCTGACTCCTCCAGCTGGAAGCGCAAAAGGCAAAGGTCACAGTTTAACACAAAAACAATTTACTGGAAACAGCAATGAAATAAGAAAACAGTGACAGAAACAATATTAATGACAACAGCTCATTAATAGACCATAATAAGACAAAGAATTTACACAGAGAGTCTGTAACAATGCCGACTGTTTCTCCTCAAAGAAGGAACCCCTTCCTCTCAGATGCGAGGGAAAGAGTCCTTTTCCCTTACCCCTGGCAAATAAGATGGTATTGAAAAACCTCCTAGAAATGCCCACAGCAACACCCCTTAGCTACTGCAAAAAAAAAAAAAAAAAAAACAAAACCAACTCTATTTTAGCAACTCTGTCCTGGCTGAAACTAGAATGGCCATGCCGGTGGGGAGATTTCAAAGGGGTGTGGGAAGATGGATGCAAACAAGAGGAATGAGAAGCTCTGAAAGCAGAAATACCTCATGGGGAGTGACATGAGAATGGGGCTATAAGCTTGTTCGGGGAAGGTTCAAGGGTAAACTCCACATCATAGCAGTGCTGGTTTGGCAACTCCTTTGTCTCTGCTGCATTGAAGAGGCTGAAACAGGGAGAAAAACTGCCCTAAAGGGGAGCAGGGAGGGTGATAAGCTTTGCCTCATCCCAGCCCAGCCTGGGAGTGACTCCTGGCACAGGGGCTGCTGCAAGAAGCTCCCCTTCCCTCCTCTTCCCCTCCCCTCCTCTCTCTCCTGTCCTGAGGACACAGGGGGTGTGAAGATCCCAGGGTGCCACCTGCACAACTCCTGGCTGGCAGCAGATGTTACCCCAAGTTGTTACAGAGCCTGCAGAGCTGCAGGATGCCTCAGCCCGAGTGCCTGGGGCTGCTGATACTGGGGTGTCTAGGTGCCGCATCGGGGGTGCTGATCTCTGTGTCCGTTCTGTCCCAGCCCACGTCGCCAGAGCAGATCCTAGAGATATTGGCCAAGGGCAATAGAAACCAGCGCAGCATCACACCAAGACCAACGCCGCCTCCTCCCACTCCCATGCCATCCTCCAGGTGAGTGCTGCTGGCTGTGGTATTGCTCCAATCAGTGCTGGAAATGAAGCTAGGAAGCTGCTGAGATAACATCCCAGGGCTGTCCCACTCAGCACCGAGTTGGGAATTACATGCCCCAGGACTCTGACTGTCAAAGTGCTCCCCAGTTTCTTGATGCAGACTTGCCAAGTACATTTAAATTCCAGCCATGTACTTTCCTGAATTTGCAGGGCTGTTACATTTGCTGGGGTAGATGGAGGCTCTGGCTATCACTTCAGCCTGTTTCTAGTGCCTCATCCATAGATAGCTACTTGTAGGGGAGCAAATCAGGTGTCTTTTCCAGAGCCTTGGAAACCCAACCAGCTGTACCATCCTCCACCACTAAACATGGGAATTGCTGATTCTTTTCCATGACTCTGTCCCTTCCTTCCAGATCTTTTCCCTGACTTTGCTCCTTGTGTCATGTCCAGCTGTTTGACTCATCCTCACAGCATGCCAGGTTCCTCTCCTACTCCTGCCCCATCTTCCAGTGTGATCCATTGACCCATTCCATGGGAAACACAGAGCCCTGGTCCCGCTGGTGCTAGTTGCTCCAACCAGCCTCCCCAGGGGTGTGTGTAGCCATGGCTTCAGCCATCTTTGTCCTCACAGATCCTGGTGAAGCAGTGGGACGACCCCACTCTTGGCTTTGCTGGGAATCTGTGTGTGGCCAAGGTGAGCCTGACTGACACGGCGGACTTGGGGTGAGCCTAGGTCACCAAGGACTGCAGAGAGGGGCTGTGGGAGGGACCAGCATCAATTGCTCACTGCTGGCCCTTGACAGCATCATGTGCCCACTGGCCAGAGGTAAGGGAATGCTGTTCCCGGCCTGGCACTGCTGAGCTCTGGCTGTCTGGGGTCGGGCCTGGGAGGCACCTCCCCGAGCATCCCAGGGCTGATAAGCTGAGCAGAGCTTCGGTCTCTCGGGACAGAGCAGGCAGAGCCACATCCAGCTCTTGAAGAGCAGCTGATGCTCTTGCAAAAGGGCTTCCCTGGGCAGCACAACCCAATGATCGCAGCCCAAACACCTGTAGCATGCTCTGGTTTGCCAGCCAAGCCAGGTACATCCTGCTGCTGGTGAGGATCAGGTGGGAGCGATGCAGGGACCTGCCTGGGGCTTGGGAGCTGATGAGTTGGGGGTCAGGACAGTGTGTGGTGGGATGGATTGGTGGGTGCCTCCTGTAGGCCGCTAGAATTTCCCAGCCATGGGGGTGTCACTGGGGGCAGAAGCAGCTGCAGCAGTGTGTGCCCAGGATGACCCAGCAGCAGATTGAGCTGCAGCAGCCTGTGCCCAGGATGACCCAGATGTGCAAGAGCTGCAGCTCCCATGTGCTGGGAAAAGGAACTGAATGATGAAGCATTTGCTGCATCTGAACATTGAGGTCCATCTTGCTTCCCTCTTTTCCTCCTCCACCTTCTCCTTTTCCTCATTACTGTCATCCCAACTGCACATTTCTCAGAGGATAACTGTCGGAACTCAGTACGTCCCTCCGGGTGTCCCGAGTTGCTGAGGACCCCACCGGGGGGCTCGGAGACCCTGGCACGCAGCCCAGAACACCTGGGGATTTGATTATGACCCCTGGAGCAAGTTACCAGCTTTGTATGAAAACCTGAAAGTCACAGAGGTTTGAATAGTATAATAATAATAGTATCACAGGGTGAAAATGTAGATTTTAGGATTTTTGGTATGGGGGTTATGGGGACAAGATGGACGAACTTGGGCGTGTCTAGCCTTTCTTCTTGTTCTCCATTTTCTGCTGTGATGCTGGCACTTTGGGATTGGTTTAGAGTGCACTGTCTAACATAGGTGATAGGTATTGGGAATTAAGTGTAAATATCTTATACGTAGTTCGTAGTATAGAAAGACAACACCGCCTCAGGGGCAGTCAGAGTGCCTTTGGCTGCCTTGCTGAGCAGACCTTGGCTGGGCAGAAAGAAAATTTTATAGATAAGAATTAATAAACAACTTGAAGACCAAAAACTGAAGAGTTCAGACTTGTTCTTCAGCCGTGCGGGCCGAAACAGAGACATCCTGTATATCTTGGGGCAGCAATTAACAACCATCTGTCCGAGAGATAACCAGGGATTTTGAGACAAAAGCACATGTTTTTGATTGGGAATGTCCCTGGGGATCCCCATTACACCAGGGTAAGTTGCTCTAGAGTAGCTTCTCTCTCTCCCAGCAACCTTTCTCCTCCTCCCCTGCCTCCTCCTCCTCCTCCTCCTCTTCCTCTTCCTCCTTCTTGTTACCTTCATCCCCACTGTGCAGAACATATTCCCAAGAGAAAAGCTGGTGATTCTGGGGCAGAAAACTGCTTTTCTGAGGGGAAACCTCCACAGCGGTCCCAGTTCTGTCAGGGCAGCCTCCCTCCCTGTCCTCCATCTTCCTCTCCTCATTCTCCTCTTCCTCCTTGCTGCCATCAGCCCCACTCCACAGGACACCTTCCCCAGATAAAAAGCAGTGATTCTGGGGCAGAAGGTTTCTTTCCTGAGGGAGAACTTCCCCGGGGGTCCCAGATGTGCCAGGGCCTTCCTCCCTGCCCCCCCTCTCCTCCTCCTCTTCCCCCCCAGTCAGGGCACACCTGAGCTTTGCCCAGAAGAGGGGCTGTGCAGGGGGCTCAGAGGGCCAGCGCAGGTGTGTGCGCCGCAGCAGCACACGTCGCATGCGATGGAAGGCCGAGAGCTCGGCCTCGGGGATGTCCTCAAGGAAGATGAGGACAAGGACATCGCGCAGCTCATCGAAGAGGCGATAGCTGGCCATCTGGATCTCCAGCGAGCACCACTCGCTGCGCAGGTACCCACGGCTCACCACACACACCGTGTGCCGGCTGTTGTACACAGCGTCCACGATGTTGTCCACTATGGCGCGGCCGGGGCGAAAGTCACGGTGGTGCAGGCAGAGCCGCAGGGCTCCACGCTCCAGCTCAGGCACCAACTCCTCCAGCACCCACCGCTCATCCCCAGAGTTGTAGGACACGAAGGTGTCATAGGTGTAGCGCCGCTGCTCCCGCCGCCAGTGCCCACGTGCCCAGGCACGCAGCAGGAACAGCTGGTAGCGCAACCGCCAGTACCCACGGTGGTGCAGCAGCGGCAGCACCAGCAGCAGCAGCACAGCCGGTGCTGTCCCTGCAAACAGGTACCGCCCCATGTCCAGGTAGCACACACACGTGTCAAAGCAGTGCAGGTACGCGGAGGCCCCACCCATCTCACCACACGTGTAGTTATACAGATAGACTACCTGCACAGGCCCACGTGCCAGCCAGGCAGGCAGCCAGGCATTGGCACAGCTGCAACTTAGTGGGCACTTGCGCAGGTCCAGATAGCGCAGGGCGGGGAGGCGGGTGGCCAGAGTCACATCCAATGTACGCAGCCCATTCTTGGCCAGGCGCAGCTCCTTCAGTCGTGTCAGATTTCCGAAGACCTCAGGGCCAAGGCTGCGCAGTCCTGCGCTCTCCAGGTTCAGGCTGCGCAGTTGGCTCAGGTTCTTGAAGATGCCGGCAGGCAGGTGGCCCATCCCGCCACTGCTGTCAGCCAGTGTCAGGTACTGCAGCTGTGCCAGGTCATCGAAGGCATCAGCAGGGATGGCCGAGAGCGAGTTCTGTGACAGGTAGAGTGAGCGCAAGGCACTGAGGCCCTGGAAGAAGCGTTGTGGGACCACACGCATCCCATATGGCTGCTGCGCCTGCAGCTTCAGGTCATAGAGGTTATGTAGGTAGCGGAAAGGTGGCAGCTGCCGCAGGTGTCGGCTCAGGTAGCGCAGCGCATTGGCACGCAAGTCCAGCACGCCCAGCGTCACCTGCACCGGCTGGAATGCGGCCACCCTCACCTCCAGCAGCCGGTTGCGGTCCAGGTAAAGCCGGCAAAGCCGCGGGAGGCCCTGAAATGCCTTGGCTGCCAAGTGCCGCAAGTTGTTCCCGCCCAGGTCAAGGGTCTGCAGGCGGTCAAGCCCCTTGAAGGCGCCAGGGAAGAGCACGGCCACACGGTTGTTGCGCAGGTTGAGGTCTTCCAACTGGTGCAGGTCAGCAAAGGAGCCGGGCAGGAGGTCAGTGAGCAGGTTGTTGTCAAGGCGCAGGTGCCTCAGGTTGCGGAGTCCACGCAGCGCTGCGCGGTGCAGCCGTGCCAGCCCGTTCACATCCAGCCGCAGCTGCCGCAGTGCGGGTGCATTGTCAAAAGCACCCGCACCGGCCACTAAGATGCGGTTGAAGCGCAGGGACACATTGTGCAGCTGCTTCAGAACCGGGGTCCCTTTGCACGATGGCAGTCGCTGCAGCAAGTTGTGCTCAGCCACCAGCTCACGCAGTGCTGCATGCTGCTTCGGGTTCAGCAGCTGCCCTATGCAGCCCAAATGCCGCAGCCGGTTGCCAGACACATCCAGGGCACCCAGCAGCGGACACTCGGCCAGAGCCCTTCTGGGCATTGATGTAAGGTTCATGTGCTGCAGCTGCAGCCTATGCAGCCTCTGTCCTCTCAGCTGCTTGCACAGGTATTCCAGGCCGCTTGTGTTCACCTGTAGCCCTGACACGTCCACCTGACGCGGGGAGATTCCAGCCACGCGCAGCAGCTGTACTACGTCCAGCGGGTTCCCAGCCAGATACAGGTGTGTCAGGTTGTTCAGGCACAGGTGAGAGAGCAGTGCAGGGTCTGAGATGTTGTTGTAGGACAGGTCGAGCACACGCAGCCCTGGAGGTATCACCGCAGAGGTGGCCCCTGAAAGAGCTCCCAGGGAGTTGTTGCAGAGGTACAGGACCCTCAGTGTGGGCGGCAGCCCCGGGCCCAGTGTTGACAGCATGTTGCCACACAGGTCGAGCAGGTCTAGGTGTGTCAGATTCCCCACAGCCATGGCCACAGTCTCCAGTGCACTGAGCCGGCCACCCCGCAGCCAGAGTGTGCTGAGTGCAGCCAGAGCCTGGAAAGCCCTGGGGGCCACCTTCTGTAGCGGATTGTGGTCCAGCCGCAGTGTGCTCAGGTTGCCCAGCCCGGTGAACACACCTGTGGCCAGCACTGAGATGTTGTTGTGGGCCAGGTTTAGGTGAGCCAGTGCTGACAGCCCCGAGAAAGCCCCTGGGGCCAGGAGTTCCAGCTGGTTGTGGGTCAGATCAAGGATGTAGAGCCGCGGCAGGTGGGCAAAGGCACTGGGGGGCACCTGGCGCAAGATGTTGACAGAGAGGTTGAGGGATGTGGCAGTGGAGGGGAGGTCGTCCACTGCAGCCCCCACAGTGCTCAGGAAGCGCTGGATGCAGCGGAACAGCCCAGGGTCCCATGGTGCCTGGATGCAGTTGTGGAAGCCATAGGGAAAGACCCTTGCAGGCACCATCACCAGTGTCACCAGTGTCACCAGCAGTGGAGTGCACATCCTGATTCACCCTGGGGAGATCCTGGATGCAGTAGGAGAGAGAGAGAGTAGGATGAGGCTTGGTACCATAGAGACCCCCTTCGAGGCCCAGGGACTACACCTTGGGCTCAGGGATCCCCACCACCCTAGGGATCCCCCTTGCAACCCAGGGACCTCACCACCATCCCAAAGACCCTACTCAGGGCCCAGAGAACCCTCATCCACACCTCACCAGAATACCAGGATCCCCACTCTGCGTGCAAGGACTCCTTGTCCACACCCCAGGGCCTCACACACACACTCCAGGGATTCCTTTCAGGGCCCAGAGACCCCTTCCATCCACAGCCCAGGCAGACCCCCCCCCAGGGACCCCCATCACGGCCCAGGGGCCTCCCCCAGGACCAAAGAACCTCCGCACAACCCAAGGACCCCTTGCCCCCCAGTCCCGAGGGATTTTGGGGACCCCCTGCTCCCCATCAAGTTCCCACCGTGCCACTGCCTCTGCTTTGGGTGATTTTGGGGTTAGAAACAGGAAGTTTGGGGTATCACTTTTTGTCACCACTGCCCCACCCACCTCCCTGTGACGCGGGTGGGGGAGGCCCCTGCCTGGACGGGTTTAAGGGTCCCCGGGGGGCTGGCAGGGGTACCAGGCCACACAGCTGGGTCGCCCCCCTGGTGCAGACTCCCAGAGTCTGGGGGGAATCCCTGGGACACCCAAGCCTCTTCCCCTCCCTCTCCCCCACCCCCACCCCGTGCCGTCCCCCTGCTGCCACATGCTGCTCTTTGTTCCTCTTCCCCTTCCTCAGACTGAACCACCTGGTTTTGGTTCCTTCGGGGGAAATACTGGGCTGTACTGGGTTATGCTCTCTTATACTGGGCTGTACTGGACTATATTGGTCTATACTGAGCTGTGATGGGTTGTGCTGAGTTACACTGGAGTGTATGGGGTGCTGCTGGGCCGTACGGCGCCGTACTGGCTTGTACTGCCCAGTACCACCGGGCACAGACGCGCTGTCCAGGTGCTGCGTAGGGGGCGTGGCCCGACTTGGGGGCGTGGCCTGACTTGGGGGCGCGGTCCGTGCAGCATCGGGGCGGGCCCTGTCGGGAGTGTGGGGGGCCTGGAGAGTGGGGGTCCATCAGGATGAGGGGGCATATTTGGGTCTGGGGGATCATAAGCCGGCTCGGGGGATTTGGGGGCTGCAGGGACTGGGGTGCACGGGGGAATTATGGGGGTGTGCGGGGGGGCTGCAGGGACTGTGCTGTGCAGCGGCCGCAGCTGGTGATGCGTAGCCGTCAGCAAATGGGGGGCGAGTACCCCCCATCTTCCCCCCAGGGCGATGGGCTGGAGCTGGAGTACGAGATGGTGCCGACCAAAGGGGATTCCTTCCGGACGCGGCACCTCTCGGCCGATGAGTTCCGGGCTGCCGCGGCCGGGGGAAAGACATTGCGAGGAGGACTGGCGTGCATCGAGATCGGGGGGTATATTGGGGGTTACGGGGGTTCGAGGAGGCTTATTGGGGTCTAGGGGGTCTGGAGGGGCTGAAGGGATTGGTGTATATCAGGGTCTGCGGCTGTATAGGGAGTTATGGTGGTCTGAGGGGCTGCAGGGATTGGGGATGGGGAAGTATATGAGGATCTGGAGGATTGTTTAGGGGTTTGAGGGGTTGGAAGGATTGGAGTGCATCAGTATGGGGAATATATTGGAGGTTATTGAGATCTGAGGAAGCTGAAGGGGTTGGGGTACAAAGGGGAATGATGCTGGGGCTGCAATGCAGGGGGCGCTGTGGATAGTCTGGTGGGTTTTGGGGGGCTTCATGGGGTGAACCCCTTCTCACCCCTCCCCCCACCTTCCCCAGGCGTCCTGGAAACAGACATCACCTTCCTCCTCGTCTTCATCGTCACCCTCATGTTATTCATCAGTGAGCAGCTGGGGGGAAATCTGAGCTTCAAGGGGGCCTGGGGGAGGCAGTGTTTTGACAGATCTGGTGCTCACCCCCCATAGTCCCCCCAGACCTGGTCTAGGGATGGCAGCTGCTCCACACCACCTGCAAGATGCTCATAGTGGCTGCCAGCATGGAGTGTGAAGGGGGAACAAGTGGAGCTATGGGCAGGTCTGTGGGAGCCAGCAGCAGCTGTGGGGACTGGAGAGCATTGGGGCCTGGGGAAGTTATATTGGGATTTGGGGGATCTTCAGAAACTGGGAGGTGTCGAGGTCCAAGGGGCATATTGAGATTTGAAAGGGCTGGGGCTTCTGGGTGCATTTGGGAGAGCTTTCACAGCAAAGTATAGGGGATATGGGGGAGCACAAGGGCACTTTGAAGTCATGGGAGGTAATGAGGGGCTTGGGGGAGTATAGGAGGTGTGGGGGGTGTGATGAAGGGGGGTACCCAGCCCTCCCCATATCCCCATGCCAACTGCTCCCCCCACCCTATCAGCTTCCTCATTTTCCTCATGTTCATCCTGCTGGGCAAGTGCTTTTTCCATCACAGGTACTACGGAGGGTATGGGGAGGTGGCTGGGGGGCACAGGGGCAGCTGTGGGTCACTATGGGACAGTCAGGGGTCCCTATAGAGCATTTGAGGGGAGAGGTGTGGAGTAGTTTTGAGGTTCTCTATGGGGCACCCACAGGGTTGGTGCTTTCAGGGGCCACATCAGACTGGGGAGCTCCATCCAGCTCTCCATGTACATGACCCTGTACAGCATCGCCCCCTACAAGGCCCAGGTGAGACTCCTACGCCCACTTGTATTTGTGCAGTTTAGGGAGGGTTTGTGGATATTTGAAGGGCTATTTTGGGATGCAGGGGCAGTTCTTTGACCAACATAAGGTGCTTTATTATTGTGAGGTTCAGGTGAGACCCATGTGACTAGCTGTATTTGGGGAATATAGGAGGCATTTGGAGGGGTATGGGGTATTTGGATGGTGTTTGGCTTTGTGGGGTTTATCTTTGGGGGGAGAGGCAGTTTTTTGACCCTGGTCGAGTGATGTACCCCTACAAGTCACCTGCTGGGCACAGGCTCATTATGCTACACTTCAGGGCCTTCAGCTGGTTGTGCAATGCCATTGCCATCACTGTCACCATTGTCCTTGAGTACCGCTACTTCTACCTGTCCTTGCTGAGAGCTTATGCCCTCTGGTGAGTCCTGGGGGCTACCTGGAGGACACCTGAGGTCTCTCACACAAGGGTCTCTCAAGGAGGTGTCATGAGGGTGTCACAGGGATGTCACAAGGGTCACTCTCATAGAAGTCTCAAAGTGGTCTCACAGGCAGAAAACTCTTCAAGGAAAAATGCCACTCAGTTGCCACTGGAGAAGTCCTCAGGCAGAATTGAAGGGCTGATGTTACTTCTGACCCTCTGAAACGGATCTCCAGGTCATATTTACAAGAAGTGAGCAACAAGTACCATGATCAGAGCTAGAGGGGTTCTGGCTCCAGCCAGGTGTGGGAAAAGGACAGTGGGGTCAGTTGGACTGTGTAGATCCATGGCCTGGCACAGCAGAGCTACAGGAGCACAAGGCTTTAGCTGACATGGGTGCACAATGCACCCTGATGCCATCATGCAGGGGCAGAATCCATCTCTGTTTCTGGGATGACAGGGGGATCTCAACAGGGACTATGCTGGAAGCTGAAGTGCTCCTGACTGGGCACGAGTGACAGAAAAACGCCATTGTTGCTGGCCTAGAGGCTCCATGTATCCTTGGCACAGATCACCTCAGGAGAGGCATTTCAAAGACCCAAAAGGACGCCACTGAGCTTTGGGAGAGCTGCTGGGGAGACAGAAGAAATTCAGACAGCTGAATCCCTTGCTTGGTCTTTCAGAGGACCCTTCGGCTGTGGGACTGCTGAGGGATGAAGAACAGCAGGTACTGATGGCCAGCACAACAGTGTCCCATTGGCAACATGGCACCAACTGGGACTTCAGGACCCCATCCATGAGCTGATCCGTGCACTGGAGAGCTGGGCGTGCTCAGCAAGACTCGCTCACCCCCCAGTAGCCCCACATGGCCCCTGCCTGAGTCCTGTGGAGAGTGGACACTGACAGTGGACTGCCATGGCCCGAATGAATGAAGTCATACCCTGACTGAGTGCTGCCATGCTGGACATGTTGGAACTTCAGTATGAGCTGGAGTCCAAGGCAGAAAAAGGGTGCCACAGCAGAGGAAGCTTTTGAGAAGGGGAGAAGATAATCCAGATCCTCCTGATGGCTTGTTTTGCCATAAAACAGAGTAAAGCCAAGGGACCTTGAAATTCAGTTTTTAAAAGTAAAACAGCAATATGGACATTGTCAGATTCCAGTGGATGTGGTCAACAAAATAGCAGCAACATGCTTTTGAACAAATTAAAGAGGTGATTGTTCCTATAGTAGCCGTTGGACCATCAGGACATGACAAGGTGTGGAAAACATGCTCCACACTGCAGCCAGGGAGAATGGTCTACCCTGGAGCCTCTGGCAGAAGGAACCTGGGGAAGTTTGAGGACCACCCTATGGTTCCTGAGTCTGGGATACAAAGGATCTGAAGCCAGCTATACCCTCACACCACACTGCAGGTACTGGCAGCTTATGAGGAGGTTCCATCTGTGACAGAAGTGATTGGCACCAAAGCACAGCTTCCACTGGCACCCGGCTGCCAGTGTTGGGCTGGGTGTTCCAAGGGAAAGGGATCTTGGAAGTCATTACGAACTGGACCTGAGGCAAAATTTTCAAATTATCATCAGAAGGGGAAGAGGCGAAGGTGGCACATGCTAAGGACACCCTGACTACCAGAAAATGAAAAGCATCACTCTCTCTTTACTGATGGTTCCTGCCATATTAGGCAGGAATAATGCATCAAAATGCATGTAGGGATGCATCAAAAAGGGAAAGCTGCTCTATGGAGTCCTACATGACAACTTGTGGAAGTCACTGAAGGACAAGGCGGATCCAGTCACGTTACAGAGCATAAAGCTTAAGGCCATCCAGCTGGCTTTGGATATGGCTGAATGAGAGAAGTGGCCAACACTCTGCCTCTGCACTGACTCATGGATCGTGGCAAATGCTCTATGGGGTGGCTGGAACGATGGAAAAAGGGCAATTGGCAACACAAGGGAAACCCATCTGGGCTGCTGGACTGGGGCAAGACGTCACTGCCAATGGATAAACTGATTGTGAAAGTCCCTCCTGTGGATGCTCACGTGCCCAAGAGTCGGGCACTGAAAAGCATCACAACAACAGGACAGGAGGATGGGGCTGCCAGGATTAAAGTGTCTCAGGGAGGTCTGGACTGGCCACACAAGAGTGAGTTATTTCTGGCTCAGTGGGCCCATGATGCCTCAGGTAGCCAGTGTTTCAGGGGCAGATGAGAGGTTGCCCAGGCAAGGTAAAGACCTTTCTGTCCTGGAACATTTTGTGTGGGAGCAATCCTTGGATGGATCCAAATTTTGAGCTTGGCACCAAATTTAGGAAGTTGGGCTCAGAAAGTGAATGAAAGCACATTTCCTTGGGAGGAGAAACACCTAGTCCTACTGTTGGTGCTGCAGATGATTGTCAGCCCAAGAAAGGAAAAGGCAAGCAAGACTTATCTCTCCAGGCATCTATTCTGTTGGAGAAATCCTTGGACATACTTATTAGTAGAGGTGGTTTCCAAATTCCTTATATGTGTTCCTGAAAGGGAATGACACTTTTTTCTTGGAAAATAAATCACTAGTCACAGTGTTTTAGGATGAAAACATTTTTCTGGCCTTCACCTCCACCTGGCAGATGATCATCTGCAGCACCATCAGTCGGACAAGGTGTTTCCCTTCACAAGAATAGGTACTGCCATTCACATTGAAGAACTTAGTTGCAGCATTTGGAGCTGAGTTCCGGTATTGAATACATCTCAGCTCTAGACATTGCTCTCACACCAAACAGACTAGGGCAGAAAAGTCTTGCTGGCATTTTCCTCCCCTCTTCAATTTATAGTCTGTGGTTAGCTGCTTTCCTTCCCATGTAAAAGCACTCTCATTCCATTTCAGGAATCAAACACACAATTTTGTAAATCACCTGCAATGTTGAGTATGTCCAAGGATTCCTCCCAGATAAAGGCTCCAGAACAGCAAGGTCTTGCTGGCATGTCTCTCTACCAGGCAGATGATTATCTGTAGCACCAGCGTAAGGACTGGAAATTTCAATTTTCTAGGAAAAGTACTGTCATTCACTTTCAGGGCCCGGGTTCTGACATTTGGATTCAAGCTCCGATATTGAATGTCTAAGGATTCCTCCCACACAAAAAATGTAAGGACGGAAAACTGTTGCTGTCTTTTACCTTCACTTTGCAGTCATCTGAACACCACCAGCAGGATTATGTGTTTGCCTTCCCAAGGAAAGGTACTGTCATTCATGTTCAGGAGCACAGTTGCAGCATTTGGAGCCACACTCCAATACTGAATACTTCCAGTGATTATCTAACACAAAATGATCCAGGGCAGAAACATCTCTGTGGCCTTTACCTCCCCTGGGAAGCAGATCTGCACAAGAACAGTGGGTTATGTCCTTTTCTCCCCATGGAAAATCACTTTATTCCTCTTCAGGAGTCCACCACCTTACTTTGGAGACAACTTTCCAATATTAAATATATCCAAGGATTGCTCCCACGCAATATGTGTCAGGTCATAAAATTGTTGCTGGATTCTACCTCCCCTGGGGCAGCATGTAATCTGCTCTTTGAACCCTGGGTCTAGGTGTTTTCCTTCCCCTCTAAAAGTGCTTCAATCATCTTTAAGGACCTCATCACTGAAATTTGGATACCACCTCCAGTACTGAAAACATCCAAGGATTGCTCCCACACAAAATGTGGACTGACAGGTCTTGCTGGCCTTTACCTCCAATGGACAGAGCTCCTGAAATAAAACGAATGTGCTTTACCATGGGAAGGAAAGCACGTAGCCCCAGTGGTTTAGGTGCTGATTACAGGCTGCCCTAGGGGGGTAAAGATCAGCAACAGCTTTCTGATCTGGCAGCTTTTGTATGAGAGTCATCTTTGGGCATATATAATACTGGAGGTGGTATCCACGTTTGAATGGTGGGCTTCTGGATGAGAATGAGAGTTATTTTCTGTAGGAAGGAAAGCATGTAGCCCCAGTGTTTGCGGTGCTGATGAAAGGCTGCACAGGGGAGGTAAAGACTACCCCAGACCTCTCTATCATGGCACCTTTTTGGTGGGAGCAATCCTTGGACATAATGTTGGAAGTGTTATCTAATTTGGGTAATGGGTAAAATCCCTGGTCATATTCAATTAATTGCACTTACAACTGAAAAGCATGTGTGATGTAGAATGCATGTACTAAGTTACCATATTTATTAGCTTAAATAACAAAAGTAACTCTACCCTGTTGGTTAAACTTGTTAATGTGTGAACCAAGTTTGCTTCCTGCTGGCAGTGATTGCTCCTGCAATAAGGATAAGCTGTCCCTCGATGGTTACCTTGATCCTCAGTGGGGGTGTGCTGGAATCATTACTGATATCATTCCTGGGTAGAAAAAACGGTATGAATCTCAGCAGCATTAGCCTGAACAGGTTACCCCTTAGTAGCTCAAGTTGTTTAATCACTCGGACTAATGACAAAATTTCTTTTTCCCACTCAGAATCTCTCTCTTCCATCTCTTTAAATGCGGTTGAGTTGAATATTGAATATTCCTTTGGTTTTTCATGGTGTTAGGCCTTGACATTCTTCAGGACGAATCTCAACTTCTACTTTACGAAGTACTTGCCCACTGTTGTTGCTGCTTCCTGTGTTTTCAGGGGGGTCTCCTGCAATTTGAGTTGTCCTCCATGGGTAGGGTGCTCTCCTAATTTTAGCTATCAGTTCCTCAAAGTTTAGTACACCAGTGATTGTGGATGTGGTACTGGTGTTCAACTGCCTGTAATAAACCGTGAGCCACAACTGTCTGTTCAGCTCTTTCATGAGCCAGACCCTAAGACTGGCTCAGTTGGTCTGAGCATGGTGCTCATAACACCACTGTGGTTGGTTCAATCTGTGTATGGCCCATTCACTTAACAGCTGGACTTGATGATCTTGGTGAGTCCCTTTCAACTTAGAATATTCTGTGATCTGTGACACAAGGGCAATGCCAACAGCAAACATTGGCTAAACACTGGCAAGTTCCATGTGACTGGAGTGTGTTAAAATGATCTCTGGCTACTATCTCAGACAGGAGAGATAGGAGTGTGACTGAGTGATAGTACCTTTTTTCTTTTAATCTGTCACCACCCCATCAAGGCCCAAGCACACGGGTGCTTATATTGTGGCTGTTAGGTTTGCAGTATTGGTACCTTCAACTGTTAAGGGGGCCAAATTGGCCAGAACTTCAGAAATTCCACTTCTCCCTGCAGCAAAAATCCAGCATGGGGACACAGGGAGTGCAGGTGCCATGTGGAGTTGGCACAGTCTCTGGACTCCTTTTAGGGTTTGGGCTAATGTTCAAACATTAACATTGACTCACTGCCATCAGGCAGACAACAGATTTGATCATTCAGAACATCAAAACCCCAAATACTGTTATTGTGATCTTTGATTGCAAAGCAAGTAGCCAATATCCACTTCTCATCCAGGACCCATAAATTAACCTTAGCAGCTTGGCAGATAACATGTGCTCCATTTACTAAAGTTATTTTAACTCTTAGCGTTTGGGTTATACACCCAGCTTCTTGGCGTCCTGCTTCATTAGTACTGAATGCTGTGCTCCTGTATCTGCTAGAAATGTAATTAATCATTGAGAAGAACCAACTGGAATCTGGATGTGTGGGTCATTAGTATGTATTGATAGGGTTTCATTGTTGCATTTCAGTCTCACTTGGCTTGTGCCTGGAATGCTTTTGCAAATCAGCCACCTGAATGGACTCTTGCACAATACAGGGTGAATTGGTAGCTTGCGTAAGCATCACCTTTGCTGTTTCTTTCAGTTTTCATCTTTTCTCCTTGGTTTTCCTGGAACTGTTTCTGCAACTGTTCAATTCTCAGTAACAGGGATAAATCAAGTTTCCTCTCTCAGGTCTTGTTTCTTTCTTCTATAATTTTCCCTATTCAAATTCTCAAAAAATTATCTTTCCTTATACTGGGCTGAAGCAAGCAGAGTCCTAAGATGGTCTTTCTCAGTCATAAGTGTATCCACTTAGATTCTCAGTTTTTCTCCTGTCTCCATCTCAGAAGCCAGTGATGACTTTGATACCTCATTTTCTGTGTAAGTCTTATTTTTGGTGAGCCTCCTTAAATATGTGCAGCCGCCAGCCCCCAACTCACTGAGGATGGTGAAAGTTGTTTCTAAGACTCCAGTTAACATTAGCCTGTGGTGCCATAGTAATTATAGGTCTCTCAAGAGTTCCAACTCCCACATCAACATCTTTATCCTGCTTGTGGCAAGGGAGTGCAACTTTCCTTTTCCCCAGGCACTCCATTCCAGGCACTACATTCTCCAGAACAGCAGTGGATAATTTATCACTTCTCAAGAAATTCCTTTCTGCAAGCCTTTCACTCACACTTCATTCCATCTGCTGGTCCCTGGTTGTCCCACTTACAGGAGGGGTCTCAGTCTTGTGGGGAGGGGGATGTCCAGTCCAATGATGGGTCCCCCAGTCCCATTGAGGGGGGATTGTGTATCCCAATCCCATGGGGAAGGTCTCAGTTCCAGGAAGGTAAATGAGTTACATGTGAGTGTCTCAAGGACATTAATGGGGGAGGGCGGAGTCCCAATCCCATACAGAGGGGCCCAAATCCCTGGGTGAGGACTCATTCCATGAAGGGGTACAGTGTCCCCTGTCTCATTGGCCGGGTCCCAAAAATTAAGTGGAGGAAAGATGCTCTTGCCCCGTCCTGTTTGCCACACTTTTGGGGTCCCCCCCTGTATTCAGGGTCTTTCCCCTCTCTATTTTTTCTCTGCCAGAGGAACGTGGTGCCACTAGAGTGATGTCCCAGCGGGCCAGGAAGAGTCCAGGCACCTCCTGCCACAGGGCACATGTCCCGTATCTCGGCTGGTTTTGATGGCCTGGAAAGGCTCGGGATGGCCTTGGGACAGCCCGCGCTCCGAAGGACAACAGGAGTCTTCAGGTTTTTTTTTGGTCTTCAGTGCTTATTAATTTTTATCCACAATATCTTCTCTCAATCCGACAGAGGTCCGCACAGCACGTCAGCCATGAGCACACTGAGAGCCCTCGGGGCGGTCACTTATCTTTATACCCAAAACTACGTATAAGACATTTACCTATTCTCCCCAATACCTTTCACCCTTATTGACGAGTAGACATTTAGTAAGAACCATTCCCAAAGTGCCACCACCACCACAGAAGATGGACAAAAAGAAGAAGAAGAAGGACAGGACACGCCCCAATTCCCCCATCTTGTCTCCCTAGAACCCCTCTGTACAAAGATTCTAAAATCTGTGTTTCACGCTATAATTAATCTATCCCTTCACCATTTATCCCCGTGATATCCTCCCATCCTCATACAGGTGTCGTCTCCTGTGCAGGATCAAAGTCCAGCCACCAGACACTTCTGGCAACATTCCAGGACCTCCAAGCCCCCCAAGGGTTGTCTCGGTGACTCTGCACATCAGGACTGCTGTGCTGAGGTCCCACAGGCAGAGACATTGGGGTATGGGGGATAGGGTATGTTATAAATTATCAAATCTGTAGCCAAATTATAAAAAAAAATTGACAAAGATTTATTAAGTCAATCAGCAAAAAATAGAAAATTTCACAATCCCACAGCCAAGTCAGCGTCAGCCCCGGGAGCAGCCGGTGGCTGACCCTGGGTTCCTGCTGACAGAGAGAGCGTTTCCCCTAAGGTGCACCCGGAGTGCTTCCACCAGCCTGCTTATATACAGTTTATTCTGCCTGAGGCAGAGATGACCACATAATTCTTTGTCTCTCTTGGCATGTAAAGTTGGGTCCATACACTTGTAAAAGCAGACAAAGAAAGTGTCCAAAACCTAGACAAGAGCTATTCACATGTAGTAGGTGATGCCATCTCTTGAGTAATACAGATTCCATCAAGTCCAGGTGCAGGACCTCGTGGGCTTCCTGAGATGTCCAGTTGATCATCACCCAGGAAATTCCCAGATGATATCTTCCAGGTGCAGACGAAATCCTTTCAGATGGCTCCAGCTTGTCTCCTACATCTGATAATGGGTCCAGCAGTCCCAGAGCCTGTCCAGGAACTGGTTAACATGTGAATACCTCTAGCCCTGACAAAGACAATTGCAGGCACCTGTGGCTCAGGGCTACCCTGTTCATATGAGAACAGGGTTTGATTTTATCTTAACTCTGTCTGGGAACCAGTTATAATGTGAATAACTTCTGTTCCTGGACAGGGTGGTTTCACAAGCATAGGTTCAAACTTTACTAATATTTCATACCTACATATATCTATTTCTATAGCATGAATTATCTTCACTACATATAACAGGGTGGGAACATGGGGGACACAAGGGAGACATGAGGACATTGTGGGATACATGAGGGGACAGGTGGGACATGAGGCACACATGAGGGACCCTGGGAGCATGTGTGTACATGAGGGAGGGACATGGGGACACAGGGTAGCAATGAGGGTACTGTGTCCGTGGGGAGGGGCAGTGTTAGAAATGGTGCAACTCCTAGAATTTTTAACTAACTTTAGTCAGGGGTTTTGTTCATCTTTGCTTAGGGAAAAAGGAATGGAAGTTTCTTTTCAAGAGACTCTGTTCCCCAGGCAAGGCCTGATGAGCTTGACATCTCAGTGGACTGGGAGTTGCCAGAGCATGCTCAAGAGAGAAGTGACCGTCAACACCTGAACTTCCTTCCTGGTGTATCAGGGACACTTGATCTGAGAAAAGATCAATAAGAGAACGAAGAATAAGGACCTAATTAGCATTGGAGGCAAAGGGATCAATAACCAATAGGAAACCAGGTGCAAACTGTGTGACTTGTGGCCAATGAACATTGAACCAATGCATTTTTCTGGGTTTTGACTGTGTAAGTATGTGAAAAATCTAGTAAAGAACCATGTGTGATGGAATGGTTTTCTCTGCACAACACAGGCAATGTGTGGATTAAATTATCTCTGTTGCACATTCTGGCCAGAACAACATCCTGGCAAGAATAAAGTAATGCCTTAATTCTCTTGAAGTAGAAACATTGTTGGAGAGTTTTTATATTTCTTGCAATTTTGGTGACAGCAGGACAATGCCTCCTTGTCCCTCCATATCCCCCCACATCACTTGTGTGTCCTTTTCCCCCAGATGGATTTTATGGACACCTGCAACTCTCAACTGACCCCCACTGATTACAGGGAGGCACTAGGAGCTACTGGGACCATGCTGGGAGCAACTGGGATGACAACTGGGGTAACTAGGATCATACAGGGAACAACTGGAATCATTCTGGAGAATGACAGGGAGAAAGGGGAATCATACTGGGCATAAATGGGAGCAACTGGGACCATCCTGAGATCATGCTGTTATCATAGTGGGAGTGACTAGGATCATACAGGGAATGACTGAAACCATGCTGGAAGTGACTAGGAGCCACTGAGACCAGGGCCAGAAGGATCCAGCAAACTCCAAGCCTTGGTGCTGGGACAGCCCTGTAACAGATTCCTTGGGGGGACCCCATGGCATGGACAGGAAAACCAGGGCATTGGGAACAGCCAGGGCTTGGGAAAGGACGGTACTGCCTGACTCACCTGATCTCCTGCTGCGCCCAGGTGACCCCAGTGGGTGTTGGACATGTGTGGGTGTGTCTGCCTGTGTTGGGAACGGCGGGAGAAATGCGGCACGCAATATGAGTGATCAGCAAATCTCAAATCTTTATTGATAGGCACACATCTTTATGTCAGTGTTATTTAGGCTCATACATATTGCAAAGGCGAGCTCATTATTGGCTAGTTACTCATCAGCCAACTACGCCTGCTTCTGCATTCTTGTGGATATTTTATTGAAACTTTTCTTCGTATTTCTGCCAAAGATGCTCTCCCCTATCCTACTGTTGCACCAAGGGCACAATGTCCTTGCCTGTTATTGGACACTGACTACTGGCTTCTATGCTTGTCCCCTTCAAGCTTAACCAGCGGCAATATGTCAACGTGACCTTTCTCAGCTAACCAACTGTCCACAAAGCTCTCCACATGCCTGCAGCTCAGCAAAGCCTTTGGCACTGCCTCCATCTCCCTGCCTCTCCTAGAGCACCTGCAGCTCGCAGCTTGGACAGGTGCCTCTCGCTGGGAATGCCTAGCTGGTGGCCAGGCCAAGGAGGAGTGGGAATGCGGCCACAGCCAGCTGGGGCTGGGCACTGCTGGGTTCCCCAGGGCTCCGTGTTGGGGCTGGTCCTGTTCAACATCTGGCCAGGCTGGACAAGGAGGGGCAACTGTGAGGCTTGATGGGGTCAAATGAGGAGTGTGATCGCCACTGGGAAAACTGGGGGTTAACTGGGAGGTCTGCAAGGCAATGCCCTCAAGAGACCCCCAAAGCCCACCTGGGCCACCATGGGTTCATAACGCCCCAATCTGCTTCTCCCAGTGGATTTCATGGACAGCTGCAATCCTTGACTGACCCCCACTGGGTACTGGGAGGCACAGGGAGGCACAGGGAGCTACTGGGACCATGTTGGGAGTCAACTGAAGACACACTGAGAGCAAAGGGAAGATGCTGGAACCATGTTGGGGGTACTGGGACCACAACTGGGGCAACTGGGATCATACAAGATATGAGGACAACTGGAACCATGCTGGGTTCATACTGGGAGTGTCTGGAACCACACTGGGGGCAACTGTTATCATACTGGGAGTGACTGGGATCATAGTGGGATCATTCCAGTAAGGACAGGAATTGACATGGTCGCACATTGGGGGTGTGACAGGGATTATACTGGGAGTCGTGATCATACTGGACTCACACTGGGAGTGACTGGGAAGCACTAGAATCATATTGCAGGGGACTGGACTCATACTGGGATCATTCTGGGAGTAACTGGAACCATGCAGATGACCGGGAGCAGCGGAAAACACACTGGGAGTGACTGGGATCACACTGGAACGATTACAGAGCCTGTACTGGGACGATAACTGAGACTACCCTGGGAGCACCAAGGCGCGGGTTCATGCAGATTTATGCTAATGAGCCCTCAGCAGGCGCAGCACCATTGAGTAGCGGAGTGCGGCGGCGCAGAGCGGTCGCGTGCCCTGATTGGCGCTTGGGGGAAGTGACATCACGAGCAGTGCAGCGGCGGCCGATGCTGGGGGTGACGTCACTGGCGGGGAGCGGGGCTTGGGGGTACCCGGGAGTGACGGGGCGGGGGGGGGGGGGGGGCCCAGACACCTGAGTCCGCCCTGACTGCCCCTTCCCCGGCCGCTGGGTCCTCTCCAGCCCTGCTGGATGCCTGGACTCGGCCACACCATGCCCCGTCCCAAACCCACCCCCGAGGGCGCGGGGGTTCCCCAGCCCCCGCATCGCCCTGGCCGCGGGCATGCAGTGAGTGAGGGGCGGGGGACTCCCCTTATAGACACCCCTTATGGACCGCCTACATCGAGCGCCCTGTCAGGCCCCCCTCCAGAGCACTCCTATGGGCCCCCCCCCCCCCCTCATTGTTGTCCTCCACCCCCAGCCTGTGCCCCAAATACCCCTATATGCTTCCGTCACCTACAGTCACCCCACACTCCCTCTTCCCTATAGCTCCCTATTGCGGGTAAAACAGGACTCCTGAGCAACTAACCAATATGATCGAGCAGAAGCCGTTTATTTTTTACATTACACACGCTTTTATAGATTCTACAAACTACTAAGATCACACTTCTTGACTGGTGTCGTTGCCTTATTCCGTCATTCTCTGCCTCCATTTCTCAGTGTCTGTGATTGGTTACCGTGTAGGTCTTCTACAGTCCTCTGCTATCCAGTTCTTGCGATCCTGGTGTGCCCTTTCTCAGCTTCTTTGTTCTTATTTCAGCACAGTTTATGTCTTAGTAACCTTGATGAATTCCACAGTGCCCTGAGAAAATTCTGATAAGAACAGTTACAAGCAGTATGGCTGGAGCACACTGAGGCCTAAGTTGTTCAGATACACTGCAGCAGCCCCCTACACCCTGTTCCTCGTAACCCCCCATACTCCCTGTCCCCTATAACTCCCCTATATCGGCCATCACTGTAGCTCCCTATACATCCCTCATATCCGCAATGTCCCCCCAGACCTTGCAGATCCCTTATAACCCCCACAGTTTACCCCTGTCCCCCCGGCCCCTATAGCCCCCCATAGATGCCCTATAGGCCCCTGTGTTCTGACAGGCCCTATAGATCTCCTATGCCTCCCATGTTCCTTCAGAGCCCCCCGTCTGTGCCCCCTCAGGCTAAATAAATCCCCTAAAGCCCCCACAGATCCCCATCCAATGCCTCCCCAGGGCACCGCCCAGGTCAGCAGGCATTGCAGGAGACCTGCAGGTACCAGAGCAGCACCCGCCTACTGCTGCACCCTGGCCCCTTCGCCTGCCTGGTGAGAACCCCCCACATCCCAAAATGAACACTCCTGCACCCTAAAATCCCCAGACACCCCAACTTCCCTCATGGAACCTCCCCAGCACCCCCGATAGACTCCCAAACTCCCCTGCAACCACACAGATCATCTCAGATACCCATAAAATCTACTTTGGGACCCCCAAACCTCTCCAGGATTCCCCCAGTTTCATCCCAGAACCTCCAACATTGTCTGGGATCTTCCAAACCACTCTGGATCCCCTTTCTGTTCCCTTTCCTGGGATCTCCAAATCCATCCCAGGACACCCCAGATCAACCCTCTCAGACCCTTCAACCTTCCCCAGAGCCTTCAAATCCACCCTGGGACCCTTCAGCTCCCCATAGGACTCTCTCAAATACCCAGTGGAACCCTTCAAACAATCCCTAGGACCCCTTAAAATCCAACCTCAAATCCACCCTGGGCCCCCTGAAATCCGACCTGGAACCCTCCAACCTCCCCTTAGACCCCATCCCAAAAACCATTGGGACCCTGCAACCCCCTACAGACCCGCCAGGTTACCCCCCAGAACCTCAGATCACCCCCTGGGACTCCTTAGGACCACCTATCCTTGTGACATGGTGGGTCTGTCCTCCCCCAAGATCCTTGCATATCCCCCAAAGTCCTTCTATGGTTTCAGACATCCTTGTGTGCTGCCACCTTCAGAGGCTGCATGGATTGCGTGTTCCCTGTGCCCCTCCTGCCGGGCTAGCACTGTTCCCCTGTCCCATTGGGGTGTCCCCAGGTGAGTGTCCCCATGTTCCCATGGCCGAGGGTGTTCCCAAGATGTTCCCAGAGTGGTGCTTCCCCCCTGCCTCCCACCTGGCAGACCCCAGGGTGTCCCCATCATGGTGTTCCCACATCCCCACTCCCCAGTGTATCCCCAGGTGTGGTGGTGTTGTGAGGGTCCCCAGGACAAGGTGAGAGATGAGAATTTAACTCCAAGTTCTCAGATGGCTGATTTATCATTTTATGATATTATATTAAAAGAAAATTGTATACTAAAACTATATTAAACTATAGAGAAAGGATACAGACAGAAGACTGGAAAAGAATGAATCGTAAAAACCCATGACTGACCAGAGTCCCCATACAGCTGGACTGGGACTGGTCATTAATTAATAACAATTCACATGAAACCAACCAAAGATGCACCTGTTGGTAAGCAACCTCCAGACCACATTCCAAGCAATCATATAATTATTGTTTACATTTCTTTTCTGAGTCTTCTCAGCTTCTCAGGAGAAAAATCCTGACAAAGGGATTTTTCAGAAAATAACATGGTAATACCCAGGTGTTCCTGTCCCCAGTGTTCCTCTCCCTGGGGTGTCCCGAAAGTGTCGCCAGGGTGACAACAAGGGTGTCCCCAGGTCCCTGGGATGTCCCCAGGGCAGTGTCTCCATGTCTCCAGGGTGTCGCCATAGTGGTGGCCCCAGCCTGGGGTGTCCCCAGTGCCTCCATATCCCCTCCATTTTGTCCCGATGTCCCCGCACTCCCTGTGACCCCGCTGCCCCCATGTGCCCCCCTTGCTGTGCCCTCCCTGCTGCAGGTGTGGGGAGCTCTGCTGCCTCAGGGGGGTGGGAAGGGGGCTGAGGGGGATCTCATGGGTGCTGAGAAGGTTTCCATGGGGGTTGGAAGAGGGGGTTCTGTGGATGCTGCAGGAAGGGTGGTGGGGGTGTCTCTGGGGGCTGGGGAGGTCCAGGAAGCTCTCTTTGGGTACTTGGATGAGGCTGAGATATTTGTTGGGTGTGTGTGATGGGAGCTGAGGGGGAGCCTTAGCAGGGTTCTATTGGCTGGGGAGGGTCTATGAGTTCTGGGACAGGGTTCCATGGATGTTGAGAGGGTCTCTGGGAGACCTCTGGGTGGTGCGGCAGGGTCTGTTATTCCCGGGGTCTGTCAGGGATTTGGGATGGGTCACTGGGTGTTGGTGCCTCCTCACACATTTACAGGTGTTATGAACAAAACTTTGGTTAATATTTTTTTTGTGAAAAAAAGTTACAAAAAGGCAGCCAGATCACTGGCCCTGCCCAAGTTCTGCGTGTTTTGTTATTGTAATCACGGGTCGTTGTGGCTAATTGCTCCTTTTGTATCAGCAGAGCCTTGCCCGAGGCTAAGTTGTACCTTTCTCATAGTAAAGACACCTGAGAAGGTGAGGGGGTTATGCAAAGTGACTCCAAGACCACAATGCAGCATGGGTCCCCCGCTGTACGGAGAAACCCCAAAAACAACGAGCCAAATAAGAGCTGAGAGACTGGAGTGATGTCTGGATGTGAGGAGCGGAGTGCTAGACCTGCAGAGATGCTGGAAACCTTCATCGTTCCTCACCCTGTCTTCGAGATCCCCCGGGCCAGGTCTGGGAGGGAGCGAGACCCGGACCGAAGTAACATCTGGAGGGGAATACCACGCCCAAAAGGCTCCCATGAGGACCGGATTCCCCCAGCTCTGCCCCTTGTGGACAGAGCTGTGCATATCCTCCTCCTCTGAGTCGCTTTGGGAGACGACGGAACGCTGCAGACCCATCGAGCCGCCCAATCCTGAGCTGATCACTTTTAATAAAGGCATTGAAAAGGAGAAGAAGTCTCCTGGCCCTGTTTATTTCACAGGCACAGGGTGTTTTGGTCCCTCCCAGTCGCCCGCAGGTAGGTTTGGAGAAACCTTGCCCCCTGGGTGTGTGTTTTGGGGGGGTCTCTGCCCCTGGGGGGAGCTGGGGGGGTTGGGGCATGCTGGGGGGCTTTGGGGATTCCCCCCCCTCAGCTCAGGTTTTGGTTCACAGGCAGCAGAGGCCTTCATGGTGCGGCTGTTGGAAGATGTATACCTGTGCTCGCTGCACGCCTGCCAAGTCACCCTGATCCCCAAGGATCTGTAGCTGGCCTGGTGCCTGCAGGAACCCGAGGGGGGGCATCTGAATGGAGACTCCCCAGAGCCCCTGCACAGACTCAACCGCCCAGGCTCCTGTACCAAGATCCCCACCCTGGGGCTCGCTTGACAATCTCACACCCCTAGTGTTACTGGGACCTCTTATGAGACCATCATGCTGAGAGCCTCACCATGGGGTCCCCCAAGCTGGGGTCATATCCTGACATGTTCAATCTTATTTGGGATCCACCTCCCCAAGACCCCCCATGTGGGCTCACCGCATAGACTCCCCCCTAGTGGACCCCCCACCTCAGGATCCCCAACAACCCCTTCAGGGACCCAGTCCAGGGTGGAGGTCCCCTTCTTTAGTCCAGCACCCTCAGATTATTGAGGCTCCCTACCCATGATCCCCCTGGAACCTCCATCACCAGCATGCCAATCCCAGGGAAACCTACCCAGGACCGCCACCTTACTGGAGACACTCCCAGTTGTGCTGCACCCCAATAAATCAATAAATGTTTGTGACCCTTAGGTGCTGTTGCTGGGGAGGATGGAGGGGATTTGGGGGTGAGGCACCTTAGGGGGGAATTCTGGAGGGGAGAAGAACCCACACAGAGGGGGGGCTATGAGAGTATTTTGGGTGAGGACACCTGGGATGGGCGCCAGGAAGGTCTTGGGGCCTAAGGGGTTCTATGGATAGTGGTGGTGAGGGGATCATCTAGGGGGTGGTGCTTAAGGGATTCGCTTTCTGAGCGGAGGTCAGGGCTTTGGGGGCGGTGCTTAGAGGTGGTTTGAACGTGGGTGGGGCTGACTGTGGGGGGCAGGGCTTAGTACCCCCGTGAGGGTGGGGCTCTGGAGGTCTCCCGTCCATGAGTGGAGCTCTGGGGGGGGCGCTTCAACGGGGTCCTCCCTATGGGTCGAGCCTTTGGGAGGCACACCTGGAGGGGGCGGGGCTACGGGGGTTCTGGGCACTCCCAGACTGCTGTTCCCGCGGCTGCCACTCGGGGCGCTGCTGAGTGGGAGGGGCGGGGCCCGCGGGGCCGCTGCCCCAGCAGCAGCCGTGCCCACACCCGGGGGTGTGGGAGGGACCCCAGAACGGACCCCCCCAACCCAAACCCTGCCCTGGGACCGCAAATCCCCTCAAACCTGCCCATCCCTCCCATCTTTGGGGTACCCTCTGAGCCCCCCAAACCTCAGGGACCCCAAATATCCTCTCTAAAATCCCAGTCCAGCCCCCACCCACCTGGTTTGGGCTACCTCCAGTTCTGGGTTCCCACCAACCTTCGTTTTTACCCAGACAGGCTGGTGCTGAGCTTGGTGGGGAATATTTTTGTTTCTGAACTTTCAAAGAAAGTTGACAAATTGTGGACAGGACAGAACATTGCTTTGACTAAAGCCCACTCTCTAACGATCCTATAGGCAGCAACACATCTGATGATGAGGAAATCATATTACAATCCTGTGATAAATAGCTACTCACTTTTCATAGTTTAGGAATGTTTATTAAACCTTATCAAAAATACAACAGAAGACTGAATAAAGAAAAAAGGTTACGGCGCTGGGAGCAAAAGATTTTCCCTGCCATGTGCTCAGCCCTCTCACAATGGAGGTTTTCCCTTTTTTAAGCCTTTAACCCCTCTCAAAGTTCTGTCCATCAATCCCTTCTTAGCTGTCAAGTGGTGAAGATCTCTTCCTCAAGTCCTGATTGGAGGTCAGATGTCTCCATAGTGACAAGCCCTCCCAGATGTCCCAAATCCAGCTGTCCCTTGACAACCATGTGAGGGGGTACAACATAACTATAAATCTATAAAACTCTACCTATATACATTATATTTTTCTATTAATTGTGAGACTCAATCATTGTGTTATAAATGATCAAATTGATAGGCAAATTTATGAAAAATTTAACAATGATTTATTGGGTCAATTACATAAAAGAATTTTGAGCAACCACCACAACCAAGACAGTGTCAGTCCCGGGCACAGGCGCTGGGTGAAACCAGGTTACACTGACAGAGTGACAGCGTGTCCCCAGGAGTTCACCCCAAGTGCTCTTAGCAGCCAGCTTATATACAGTTTATTCTGCCCGAGGCAGAGATGACCACATATTTCTTTGTGTCTCTTTGCATGTAAAGTTGGATCCATACATGTGTAGAAACAGACAAAGACGAAGTCTGAAACCCAGATGAATGTCTGAGTACCCAGGCAGAAACTGTATTCACATGGAATAGGTGATGCCAGCTCTTGAGTACCATAGATTTAATCATGTCCAGGTGCACGGTCTTGTGAGCTTCCTCGAGACATTCCATTGATCATTGTCCAGGAAGGTCCAGATGATATCTTCTAAGTGCATGGTGCCAAAGGGAACCCACTCTGGTGGCCCAAGCCTGTCCCATTCATTCGACAGGTAACTGATCTGGCGTTGTCTCAATGCTGTCCAGGAACTGGTTACAATGTGCATAACTCTCTTCCTGGTCAGAGTGACTGCAGGCATGGCTCATGGCCCAGGACTGCCCCATTCATACAGTAACAGGTTTGATATTATCTTTAACGTTGGCCGGGAACTGGTTATAATGTGAATAGAATGCTGTTCCCGGCCAGAGTGGTTACAAGCATAGGTTTGGTTTCTCCTAATATTATACACATACATATATCTAGTATGGCCCATCTTCAGATGCCAAACTACTTTGAGGGATCCCTGGGTTACCGTGAACTTCCTGCCCATCAGCAGGTGTATTTGCTGATAGCTGTTTACTGGGCGAGGAGGCATTTGTGCCCCAACTAGGAGGAGGCAAAGGGACAGCAATAGGAGGGGGAGAAGAGTCTGAGTGTATATTAAGTAGAGCTGGAGAGGGGGTGGAGAATGCAGCAGGTGGAGTAGGCGCTTGTGGTGATGCAGAAGGAACTGGAGGAGCTGAAGGGGGCGGTGAGGGAGTGGTTACTGGAGGAGATACTGGGTTTATCATAGCGGAAGCTGAAGAGGTAGAAGGAGGAATTTGAACAGGTGGTAGTGGGATGGCAGCCGGGGGAGGAACCGGACCTGCCATTTGAGGCGCTTGAAGAAGAAGATTATAAGGTGGAGGGGCAGAAGGAGGCAAATAATCCAGGGGGTCCCATCTTTTACTAGTTCTATCATCCCCTCCTTCATTCCCCTCTTTCTTCCTCTGTACCTTACAAATTCGCACCCCTTCATCCTCAACAGCGCTCTTTACCCAGCAAGCCACATACAGTAATTGCTCATTATCAGTATCTCTTCGAGCTGTCAGATAATTATTTAATAGTTGGCACATCCACTTATCCTTTGTCCCACACCAAGGCCATCCTCCTTGCAGCTCTAATTCTGGCCACACTTCCATACAATAATGGATCATTTTCACTTTATCTAATCCCTCCGTGGCCTCTATAGAATCCCATTTCACTAACAGTTCTCCTAAGGGACTACTGGGAGGTATATCCCTCAGTCTCTTGCCGGTCTTTTTACTATTACAACCTCCCATTTTTCAGGTCTCAATAATAAAAAAAGTCCCAAAGGTGCCTCTCCTGACTGGTAATTTCAAAAAAACCTTGTTTGAGGAGCTTCAGCCTCCTCCACTGAACTTCAAATTTCTGCCTGATGCTCAGGACTTTATACTGAAACAACTGCCCAATCTCTTGATTGCCCAACTTCCCAACGTCAGGTCTTACATCTATCGGGATTTCAACACACGAAGCCTCGGCCTAAGAATCCAGGTTGTGCCTGACTCCCTCAGTCAGGAAAAACAACTGCCTGATTTTTAGTTTGCCTAACCCGCCAATTTTTAGGCTTCACCGTATCAGGACATAAAAACAAACCACAGCCTCCTTCACTGGGGTTTGTGCCTGACTCCCTTTGTCAGGACTTACTTTGCCTGCAGGGCTTGTGAAACACCCGAATCCTTCTTGGGACTGACAAATCTTACTCGAATCCTTCTCGAGACTTACAAATGTGCCTGACTTCCCTCTGTCAGGACTTACTTTGGGTGCGTGCCACTCAAACACAAATTCCCTTCGCACGCCCGAAGAGAGGGGGGGCCCTTTATTCCCCCTTGGGAGACTCACTCACACTAATTCCACTCGCTTCCCCCTGCTCCTGGCTGGGTTTCTCGCGAAACACTGGAAACGCAGTACTGAGGGGGTCCACTCTCAGGTCGAGGGTCCAGCTGCCGGCCCGCGTCTCACTCACGCACACATGCGCACGTCTCCCACTCCCGCCACCGGGTTTCTCACCAGTCTGGTGCTCCGGTGCTCCTCTGCGTCGCTGTCCTGAGCCGATCTCTCTGGTCCTGGTAGCCAGCTGTCCTCTGAAGATCCAAGATGGCCAGTCCTGAGTCTTCTTGCGGCGTGGCTATCCCGGACGAGCGCCCTCAGCTGAAATAAACAGGGCCAGGAGATTTCTTCTCCTTTTCAATGCCTTTATTAAAAGTGATCAGCTCAGGATTGGGCGGCTCGATGGGTCTGCAGCGTTCCGTCGTCTCCCAAAGCGACTCAGAGGAGGAGGATATGCACAGCTCTGTCCACAAGGGGCAGAGCTGGGGGAATCCGGTCCTCATGGGAGCCTTTTGGGCGTGGTATTCCCCTCCAGATGTTACTTCGGTCCGGGTCTCGCTCCCTCCCAGACCTGGCCCGGGGGATCTCGAAGACAGGGTGAGGAACGATGAAGGTTTCCAGCATCTCTGCAGGTCTAGCACTCCGCTCCTCACATCCAGACATCACTCCAGTCTCTCAGCTCTTATTTGGCTCGTTGTTTTTGGGGTTTCTCCGTACAGCGGGGGACCCATGCTGCATTGTGGTCTTGGAGTCACTTTGCATAACCCCCTCACCTTCTCAGGTGTCTTTACTATGAGAAAGGTACAACTTAGCCTCGGGCAAGGCTCTGCTGATACAAAAGGAGCAATTAGCCACAACGACCCGTGATTACAATAACAAAACACGCAGAACTTGGGCAGGGCCAGTGATCTGGCTGCCTTTTTGTAACTTTTTTTCACAAAAAAAATATTAACCAAAGTTTTGTTCATAACACCTGTAAATGTGTGAGGAGGCACCAACACCCAGTGACCCATCCCAAATCCCTGACAGACCCCGGGAATAACAGACCCTGCCGCACCACCCAGAGGTCTCCCAGAGACCCTCTCAACATCCATGGAACCCTGTCCCAGAACTCATAGACCCTCCCCAGCCAATAGAACCCTGCTAAGGCTCCCCCTCAGCTCCCATCACACACACCCAACAAATATCTCAGCCTCATCCAAGTACCCAAAGAGAGCTTCCTGGACCTCCCCAGCCCCCAGAGACACCCCCACCACCCTTCCTGCAGCATCCACAGAACCCCCTCTTCCAACCCCCATGGAAACCTTCTCAGCACCCATGAGATCCCCCTCAGCCCCCTTCCCACCCCCCTGAGGCAGCAGAGCTCCCCACACCTGCAGCAGGGAGGGCACAGCAAGGGGGGCACATGGGGGCAGCGGGGTCACAGGGAGTGCGGGGACATCGGGACAAAATGGAGGGGATATGGAGGCACTGGGGACACCCCAGGCTGGGGCCACCACTATGGCGACACCCTGGAGACATGGAGACACTGCCCTGGGGACATCCCAGGGACCTGGGGACACCCTTGTTGTCACCCTGGCGACACTTTCGGGACACCCCAGGGAGAGGAACACTGGGGACAGGAACACCTGGGTATTACCATGTTATTTTCTGAAAAATCCCTTTGTCAGGATTTTTCTCCTGAGAAGCTGAGAAGACTCAGAAAAGAAATGTAAACAATAATTATATGATTGCTTGGAATGTGGTCTGGAGGTTGCTTACCAACAGGTGCATCTTTGGTTGGTTTCATGTGAATTGTTATTAATTAATGACCAGTCCCAGTCCAGCTGTATGGGGACTCTGGTCAGTCATGGGTTTTTACGATTCATTCTTTTCCAGTCTTCTGTCTGTATCCTTTCTCTATAGTTTAATATAGTTTTAGTATACAATTTTCTTTTAATATAATATCATAAAATGATAAATCAGCCATCTGAGAACTTGGAGTTAAATTCTCATCTCTCACCTTGTCCTGGGGACCCTCACAACACCACCACACCTGGGGATACACTGGGGAGTGGGGATGTGGGAACACCATGATGGGGACACCCTGGGGTCTGCCAGGTGGGAGGCAGGGGGGAAGCACCACTCTGGGAACATCTTGGGAACACCCTCGGCCATGGGAACATGGGGACACTCACCTGGGGACACCCCAATGGGACAGGGGAACAGTGCTAGCCCGGCAGGAGGGGCACAGGGAACACGCAATCCATGCAGCCTCTGAAGGTGGCAGCACACAAGGATGTCTGAAACCATAGAAGGACTTTGGGGGATATGCAAGGATCTTGGGGGAGGACAGACCCACCATGTCACAAGGATAGGTGGTCCTAAGGAGTCCCAGGGGGTGATCTGAGGTTCTGGGGGGTAACCTGGCGGGTCTGTAGGGGGTTGCAGGGTCCCAATGGTTTTTGGGATGGGGTCTAAGGGGAGGTTGGAGGGTTCCAGGTCGGATTTCAGGGGGCCCAGGGTGGATTTGAGGTTGGATTTTAAGGGGTCCTAGGGATTGTTTGAAGGGTTCCACTGGGTATTTGAGAGAGTCCTATGGGGAGCTGAAGGGTCCCAGGGTGGATTTGAAGGCTCTGGGGAAGGTTGAAGGGTCTGAGAGGGTTGATCTGGGGTGTCCTGGGATGGATTTGGAGATCCCAGGAAAGGGAACAGAAAGGGGATCCAGAGTGGTTTGGAAGATCCCAGACAATGTTGGAGGTTCTGGGATGAAACTGGGGGAATCCTGGAGAGGTTTGGGGGTCCCAAAGTAGATTTTATGGGTATCTGAGATGATCTGTGTGGTTGCAGGGGAGTTTGGGAGTCTATCGGGGGTGCTGGGGAGGTTCCATGAGGGAAGTTGGGGTGTCTGGGGATTTTAGGGTGCAGGAGTGTTCATTTTGGGATGTGGGGGGTTCTCACCAGGCAGGCGAAGGGGCCAGGGTGCAGCAGTAGGCGGGTGCTGCTCTGGTACCTGCAGGTCTCCTGCAATGCCTGCTGACCTGGGCGGTGCCCTGGGGAGGCATTGGATGGGGATCTGTGGGGGCTTTAGGGGATTTATTTAGCCTGAGGGGGCACAGACGGGGGGCTCTGAAGGAACATGGGAGGCATAGGAGATCTATAGGGCCTGTCAGAACACAGGGGCCTATAGGGCATCTATGGGGGGCTATAGGGGCCGGGGGGACAGGGGTAAACTGTGGGGGTTATAAGGGATCTGCAAGGTCTGGGGGGACATTGCGGATATGAGGGATGTATAGGGAGCTACAGTGATGGCCGATATAGGGGAGTTATAGGGGACAGGGAGTATGGGGGGTTACGAGGAACAGGGTGTAGGGGGCTGCTGCAGTGTATCTGAACAACTTAGGCCTCAGTGTGCTCCAGCCATACTGCTTGTAACTGTTCTTATCAGAATTTTCTCAGGGCACTGTGGAATTCATCAAGGTTACTAAGACATAAACTGTGCTGAAATAAGAACAAAGAAGCTGAGAAAGGGCACACCAGGATCGCAAGAACTGGATAGCAGAGGACTGTAGAAGACCTACACGGTAACCAATCACAGACACTGAGAAATGGAGGCAGAGAATGACGGAATAAGGCAACGACACCAGTCAAGAAGTGTGATCTTAGTAGTTTGTAGAATCTATAAAAGCGTGTGTAATGTAAAAAATAAACGGCTTCTGCTCGATCATATTGGTTAGTTGCTCAGGAGTCCTGTTTTACCCGCAATAGGGAGCTATAGGGAAGAGGGAGTGTGGGGTGACTGTAGGTGACGGAAGCATATAGGGGTATTTGGGGCACAGGCTGGGGGTGGAGGACAACAATGAGGGGGGGGGGGGGGCCCATAGGAGTGCTCTGGAGGGGGGCCTGACAGGGCGCTCGATGTAGGCGGTCCATAAGGGGTGTCTATAAGGGGAGTCCCCCGCCCCTCACTCACTGCATGCCCGCGGCCAGGGCGATGCGGGGGCTGGGGAACCCCCGCGCCCTCGGGGGTGGGTTTGGGACGGGGCATGGTGTGGCCGAGTCCAGGCATCCAGCAGGGCTGGAGAGGACCCAGCGGCCGGGGAAGGGGCAGTCAGGGCGGACTCAGGTGTCTGGGCCCCCCCCCCCCCCCGCCCCGTCACTCCCGGGTACCCCCAAGCCCCGCTCCCCGCCAGTGACGTCACCCCCAGCATCGGCCGCCGCTGCACTGCTCGTGATGTCACTTCCCCCAAGCGCCAATCAGGGCACGCGACCGCTCTGCGCCGCCGCACTCCGCTACTCAATGGTGCTGCGCCTGCTGAGGGCTCATTAGCATAAATCTGCATGAACCCGCGCCTTGGTGCTCCCAGGGTAGTCTCAGTTATCGTCCCAGTACAGGCTCTGTAATCGTTCCAGTGTGATCCCAGTCACTCCCAGTGTGTTTTCCGCTGCTCCCGGTCATCTGCATGGTTCCAGTTACTCCCAGAATGATCCCAGTATGAGTCCAGTCCCCTGCAATATGATTCTAGTGCTTCCCAGTCACTCCCAGTGTGAGTCCAGTATGATCACGACTCCCAGTATAATCCCTGTCACACCCCCAATGTGCGACCATGTCAATTCCTGTCCTTACTGGAATGATCCCACTATGATCCCAGTCACTCCCAGTATGATAACAGTTGCCCCCAGTGTGGTTCCAGACACTCCCAGTATGAACCCAGCATGGTTCCAGTTGTCCTCATATCTTGTATGATCCCAGTTGCCCCAGTTGTGGTCCCAGTACCCCCAACATGGTTCCAGCATCTTCCCTTTGCTCTCAGTGTGTCTTCAGTTGACTCCCAACATGGTCCCAGTAGCTCCCTGTGCCTCCCTGTGCCTCCCAGTACCCAGTGGGGGTCAGTCAAGGATTGCAGCTGTCCATGAAATCCACTGGGAGAAGCAGATTGGGGCGTTATGAACCCATGGTGGCCCAGGTGGGCTTTGGGGGTCTCTTGAGGGCATTGCCTTGCAGACCTCCCAGTTAACCCCCAGTTTTCCCAGTGGCGATCACACTCCTCATTTGACCCCATCAAGCCTCACAGTTGCCCCTCCTTGTCCAGCCTGGCCAGATGTTGAACAGGACCAGCCCCAACACGGAGCCCTGGGGAACCCAGCAGTGCCCAGCCCCAGCTGGCTGTGGCCGCATTCCCACTCCTCCTTGGCCTGGCCACCAGCTAGGCATTCCCAGCGAGAGGCACCTGTCCAAGCTGCGAGCTGCAGGTGCTCTAGGAGAGGCAGGGAGATGGAGGCAGTGCCAAAGGCTTTGCTGAGCTGCAGGCATGTGGAGAGCTTTGTGGACAGTTGGTTAGCTGAGAAAGGTCACGTTGACATATTGCCGCTGGTTAAGCTTGAAGGGGACAAGCATAGAAGCCAGTAGTCAGTGTCCAATAACAGGCAAGGACATTGTGCCCTTGGTGCAACAGTAGGATAGGGGAGAGCATCTTTGGCAGAAATACGAAGAAAAGTTTCAATAAAATATCCACAAGAATGCAGAAGCAGGCGTAGTTGGCTGATGAGTAACTAGCCAATAATGAGCTCGCCTTTGCAATATGTATGAGCCTAAATAACACTGACATAAAGATGTGTGCCTATCAATAAAGATTTGAGATTTGCTGATCACTCATATTGCGTGCCGCATTTCTCCCGCCGTTCCCAACACAGGCAGACACACCCACACATGTCCAACACCCACTGGGGTCACCTGGGCGCAGCAGGAGATCAGGTGAGTCAGGCAGTACCGTCCTTTCCCAAGCCCTGGCTGTTCCCAATGCCCTGGTTTTCCTGTCCATGCCATGGGGTCCCCCCAAGGAATCTGTTACAGGGCTGTCCCAGCACCAAGGCTTGGAGTTTGCTGGATCCTTCTGGCCCTGGTCTCAGTGGCTCCTAGTCACTTCCAGCATGGTTTCAGTCATTCCCTGTATGATCCTAGTCACTCCCACTATGATAACAGCATGATCTCAGGATGGTCCCAGTTGCTCCCATTTATGCCCAGTATGATTCCCCTTTCTCCCTGTCATTCTCCAGAATGATTCCAGTTGTTCCCTGTATGATCCTAGTTACCCCAGTTGTCATCCCAGTTGCTCCCAGCATGGTCCCAGTAGCTCCTAGTGCCTCCCTGTAATCAGTGGGGGTCAGTTGAGAGTTGCAGGTGTCCATAAAATCCATCTGGGGGAAAAGGACACACAAGTGATGTGGGGGGATATGGAGGGACAAGGAGGCATTGTCCTGCTGTCACCAAAATTGCAAGAAATATAAAAACTCTCCAACAATGTTTCTACTTCAAGAGAATTAAGGCATTACTTTATTCTTGCCAGGATGTTGTTCTGGCCAGAATGTGCAACAGAGATAATTTAATCCACACATTGCCTGTGTTGTGCAGAGAAAACCATTCCATCACACATGGTTCTTTACTAGATTTTTCACATACTTACACAGTCAAAACCCAGAAAAATGCATTGGTTCAATGTTCATTGGCCACAAGTCACACAGTTTGCACCTGGTTTCCTATTGGTTATTGATCCCTTTGCCTCCAATGCTAATTAGGTCCTTATTCTTCGTTCTCTTATTGATCTTTTCTCAGATCAAGTGTCCCTGATACACCAGGAAGGAAGTTCAGGTGTTGACGGTCACTTCTCTCTTGAGCATGCTCTGGCAACTCCCAGTCCACTGAGATGTCAAGCTCATCAGGCCTTGCCTGGGGAACAGAGTCTCTTGAAAAGAAACTTCCATTCCTTTTTCCCTAAGCAAAGATGAACAAAACCCCTGACTAAAGTTAGTTAAAAATTCTAGGAGTTGCACCATTTCTAACACTGCCCCTCCCCACGGACACAGTACCCTCATTGCTACCCTGTGTCCCCATGTCCCTCCCTCATGTACACACATGCTCCCAGGGTCCCTCATGTGTGCCTCATGTCCCACCTGTCCCCTCATGTATCCCACAATGTCCTCATGTCTCCCTTGTGTCCCCCATGTTCCCACCCTGTTATATGTAGTGAAGATAATTCATGCTATAGAAATAGATATATGTAGGTATGAAATATTAGTAAAGTTTGAACCTATGCTTGTGAAACCACCCTGTCCAGGAACAGAAGTTATTCACATTATAACTGGTTCCCAGACAGAGTTAAGATAAAATCAAACCCTGTTCTCATATGAACAGGGTAGCCCTGAGCCACAGGTGCCTGCAATTGTCTTTGTCAGGGCTAGAGGTATTCACATGTTAACCAGTTCCTGGACAGGCTCTGGGACTGCTGGACCCATTATCAGATGTAGGAGACAAGCTGGAGCCATCTGAAAGGATTTCGTCTGCACCTGGAAGATATCATCTGGGAATTTCCTGGGTGATGATCAACTGGACATCTCAGGAAGCCCACGAGGTCCTGCACCTGGACTTGATGGAATCTGTATTACTCAAGAGATGGCATCACCTACTACATGTGAATAGCTCTTGTCTAGGTTTTGGACACTTTCTTTGTCTGCTTTTACAAGTGTATGGACCCAACTTTACATGCCAAGAGAGACAAAGAATTATGTGGTCATCTCTGCCTCAGGCAGAATAAACTGTATATAAGCAGGCTGGTGGAAGCACTCCGGGTGCACCTTAGGGGAAACGCTCTCTCTGTCAGCAGGAACCCAGGGTCAGCCACCGGCTGCTCCCGGGGCTGACGCTGACTTGGCTGTGGGATTGTGAAATTTTCTATTTTTTGCTGATTGACTTAATAAATCTTTGTCAATTTTTTTTTATAATTTGGCTACAGATTTGATAATTTATAACATACCCTATCCCCCATACCCCAATGTCTCTGCCTGTGGGACCTCAGCACAGCAGTCCTGATGTGCAGAGTCACCGAGACAACCCTTGGGGGGCTTGGAGGTCCTGGAATGTTGCCAGAAGTGTCTGGTGGCTGGACTTTGATCCTGCACAGGAGACGACACCTGTATGAGGATGGGAGGATATCACGGGGATAAATGGTGAAGGGATAGATTAATTATAGCGTGAAACACAGATTTTAGAATCTTTGTACAGAGGGGTTCTAGGGAGACAAGATGGGGGAATTGGGGCGTGTCCTGTCCTTCTTCTTCTTCTTTTTGTCCATCTTCTGTGGTGGTGGTGGCACTTTGGGAATGGTTCTTACTAAATGTCTACTCGTCAATAAGGGTGAAAGGTATTGGGGAGAATAGGTAAATGTCTTATACGTAGTTTTGGGTATAAAGATAAGTGACCGCCCCGAGGGCTCTCAGTGTGCTCATGGCTGACGTGCTGTGCGGACCTCTGTCGGATTGAGAGAAGATATTGTGGATAAAAATTAATAAGCACTGAAGACCAAAAAAAAACCTGAAGACTCCTGTTGTCCTTCGGAGCGCGGGCTGTCCCAAGGCCATCCCGAGCCTTTCCAGGCCATCAAAACCAGCCGAGATACGGGACATGTGCCCTGTGGCAGGAGGTGCCTGGACTCTTCCTGGCCCGCTGGGACATCACTCTAGTGGCACCACGTTCCTCTGGCAGAGAAAAAATAGAGAGGGGAAAGACCCTGAATACAGGGGGGGACCCCAAAAGTGTGGCAAACAGGACGGGGCAAGAGCATCTTTCCTCCACTTAATTTTTGGGACCCGGCCAATGAGACAGGGGACACTGTACCCCTTCATGGAATGAGTCCTCACCCAGGGATTTGGGCCCCTCTGTATGGGATTGGGACTCCGCCCTCCCCCATTAATGTCCTTGAGACACTCACATGTAACTCATTTACCTTCCTGGAACTGAGACCTTCCCCATGGGATTGGGATACACAATCCCCCCTCAATGGGACTGGGGGACCCATCATTGGACTGGACATCCCCCTCCCCACAAGACTGAGACCCCTCCTTGTAAGTGGGACAACCAGGGACCAGCAGATGGAATGAAGTGTGAGTGAAAGGCTTGCAGAAAGGAATTTCTTGAGAAGTGATAAATTATCCACTGCTGTTCTGGAGAATGTAGTGCCTGGAATGGAGTGCCTGGGGAAAAGGAAAGTTGCACTCCCTTGCCACAAGCAGGATAAAGATGTTGATGTGGGAGTTGGAACTCTTGAGAGACCTATAATTACTATGGCACCACAGGCTAATGTTAACTGGAGTCTTAGAAACAACTTTCACCATCCTCAGTGAGTTGGGGGCTGGCGGCTGCACATATTTAAGGAGGCTCACCAAAAATAAGACTTACACAGAAAATGAGGTATCAAAGTCATCACTGGCTTCTGAGATGGAGACAGGAGAAAAACTGAGAATCTAAGTGGATACACTTATGACTGAGAAAGACCATCTTAGGACTCTGCTTGCTTCAGCCCAGTATAAGGAAAGATAATTTTTTGAGAATTTGAATAGGGAAAATTATAGAAGAAAGAAACAAGACCTGAGAGAGGAAACTTGATTTATCCCTGTTACTGAGAATTGAACAGTTGCAGAAACAGTTCCAGGAAAACCAAGGAGAAAAGATGAAAACTGAAAGAAACAGCAAAGGTGATGCTTACGCAAGCTACCAATTCACCCTGTATTGTGCAAGAGTCCATTCAGGTGGCTGATTTGCAAAAGCATTCCAGGCACAAGCCAAGTGAGACTGAAATGCAACAATGAAACCCTATCAATACATACTAATGACCCACACATCCAGATTCCAGTTGGTTCTTCTCAATGATTAATTACATTTCTAGCAGATACAGGAGCACAGCATTCAGTACTAATGAAGCAGGACGCCAAGAAGCTGGGTGTATAACCCAAACGCTAAGAGTTAAAATAACTTTAGTAAATGGAGCACATGTTATCTGCCAAGCTGCTAAGGTTAATTTATGGGTCCTGGATGAGAAGTGGATATTGGCTACTTGCTTTGCAATCAAAGATCACAATAACAGTATTTGGGGTTTTGATGTTCTGAATGATCAAATCTGTTGTCTGCCTGATGGCAGTGAGTCAATGTTAATGTTTGAACATTAGCCCAAACCCTAAAAGGAGTCCAGAGACTGTGCCAACTCCACATGGCACCTGCACTCCCTGTGTCCCCATGCTGGATTTTTGCTGCAGGGAGAAGTGGAATTTCTGAAGTTCTGGCCAATTTGGCCCCCTTAACAGTTGAAGGTACCAATACTGCAAACCTAACAGCCACAATATAAGCACCCGTGTGCTTGGGCCTTGATGGGGTGGTGACAGATTAAAAGAAAAAAGGTACTATCACTCAGTCACACTCCTATCTCTCCTGTCTGAGATAGTAGCCAGAGATCATTTTAACACACTCCAGTCACATGGAACTTGCCAGTGTTTAGCCAATGTTTGCTGTTGGCATTGCCCTTGTGTCACAGATCACAGAATATTCTAAGTTGAAAGGGACTCACCAAGATCATCAAGTCCAGCTGTTAAGTGAATGGGCCATACACAGATTGAACCAACCACAGTGGTGTTATGAGCACCATGCTCAGACCAACTGAGCCAGTCTTAGGGTCTGGCTCATGAAAGAGCTGAACAGACAGTTGTGGCTCACGGTTTATTACAGGCAGTTGAACACCAGTACCACATCCACAATCACTGGTGTACTAAACTTTGAGGAACTGATAGCTAAAATTAGGAGAGCACCCTACCCATGGAGGACAACTCAAATTGCAGGAGACCCCCCTGAAAACACAGGAAGCAGCAACAACAGTGGGCAAGTACTTCGTAAAGTAGAAGTTGAGATTCGTCCTGAAGAATGTCAAGGCCTAACACCATGAAAAACCAAAGGAATATTCAATATTCAACTCAACCGCATTTAAAGAGATGGAAGAGAGAGATTCTGAGTGGGAAAAAGAAATTTTGTCATTAGTCCGAGTGATTAAACAACTTGAGCTACTAAGGGGTAACCTGTTCAGGCTAATGCTGCTGAGATTCATACCGTTTTTTCTACCCAGGAATGATATCAGTAATGATTCCAGCACACCCCCACTGAGGATCAAGGTAACCATCGAGGGACAGCTTATCCTTATTGCAGGAGCAATCACTGCCAGCAGGAAGCAAACTTGGTTCACACATTAACAAGTTTAACCAACAGGGTAGAGTTACTTTTGTTATTTAAGCTAATAAATATGGTAACTTAGTACATGCATTCTACATCACACATGCTTTTCAGTTGTAAGTGCAATTAATTGAATATGACCAGGGATTTTACCCATTACCCAAATTAGATAACACTTCCAACATTATGTCCAAGGATTGCTCCCACCAAAAAGGTGCCATGATAGAGAGGTCTGGGGTAGTCTTTACCTCCCCTGTGCAGCCTTTCATCAGCACCGCAAACACTGGGGCTACATGCTTTCCTTCCTACAGAAAATAACTCTCATTCTCATCCAGAAGCCCACCATTCAAACGTGGATACCACCTCCAGTATTATATATGCCCAAAGATGACTCTCATACAAAAGCTGCCAGATCAGAAAGCTGTTGCTGATCTTTACCCCCCTAGGGCAGCCTGTAATCAGCACCTAAACCACTGGGGCTACGTGCTTTCCTTCCCATGGTAAAGCACATTCGTTTTATTTCAGGAGCTCTGTCCATTGGAGGTAAAGGCCAGCAAGACCTGTCAGTCCACATTTTGTGTGGGAGCAATCCTTGGATGTTTTCAGTACTGGAGGTGGTATCCAAATTTCAGTGATGAGGTCCTTAAAGATGATTGAAGCACTTTTAGAGGGGAAGGAAAACACCTAGACCCAGGGTTCAAAGAGCAGATTACATGCTGCCCCAGGGGAGGTAGAATCCAGCAACAATTTTATGACCTGACACATATTGCGTGGGAGCAATCCTTGGATATATTTAATATTGGAAAGTTGTCTCCAAAGTAAGGTGGTGGACTCCTGAAGAGGAATAAAGTGATTTTCCATGGGGAGAAAAGGACATAACCCACTGTTCTTGTGCAGATCTGCTTCCCAGGGGAGGTAAAGGCCACAGAGATGTTTCTGCCCTGGATCATTTTGTGTTAGATAATCACTGGAAGTATTCAGTATTGGAGTGTGGCTCCAAATGCTGCAACTGTGCTCCTGAACATGAATGACAGTACCTTTCCTTGGGAAGGCAAACACATAATCCTGCTGGTGGTGTTCAGATGACTGCAAAGTGAAGGTAAAAGACAGCAACAGTTTTCCGTCCTTACATTTTTTGTGTGGGAGGAATCCTTAGACATTCAATATCGGAGCTTGAATCCAAATGTCAGAACCCGGGCCCTGAAAGTGAATGACAGTACTTTTCCTAGAAAATTGAAATTTCCAGTCCTTACGCTGGTGCTACAGATAATCATCTGCCTGGTAGAGAGACATGCCAGCAAGACCTTGCTGTTCTGGAGCCTTTATCTGGGAGGAATCCTTGGACATACTCAACATTGCAGGTGATTTACAAAATTGTGTGTTTGATTCCTGAAATGGAATGAGAGTGCTTTTACATGGGAAGGAAAGCAGCTAACCACAGACTATAAATTGAAGAGGGGAGGAAAATGCCAGCAAGACTTTTCTGCCCTAGTCTGTTTGGTGTGAGAGCAATGTCTAGAGCTGAGATGTATTCAATACCGGAACTCAGCTCCAAATGCTGCAACTAAGTTCTTCAATGTGAATGGCAGTACCTATTCTTGTGAAGGGAAACACCTTGTCCGACTGATGGTGCTGCAGATGATCATCTGCCAGGTGGAGGTGAAGGCCAGAAAAATGTTTTCATCCTAAAACACTGTGACTAGTGATTTATTTTCCAAGAAAAAAGTGTCATTCCCTTTCAGGAACACATATAAGGAATTTGGAAACCACCTCTACTAATAAGTATGTCCAAGGATTTCTCCAACAGAATAGATGCCTGGAGAGATAAGTCTTGCTTGCCTTTTCCTTTCTTGGGCTGACAATCATCTGCAGCACCAACAGTAGGACTAGGTGTTTCTCCTCCCAAGGAAATGTGCTTTCATTCACTTTCTGAGCCCAACTTCCTAAATTTGGTGCCAAGCTCAAAATTTGGATCCATCCAAGGATTGCTCCCACACAAAATGTTCCAGGACAGAAAGGTCTTTACCTTGCCTGGGCAACCTCTCATCTGCCCCTGAAACACTGGCTACCTGAGGCATCATGGGCCCACTGAGCCAGAAATAACTCACTCTTGTGTGGCCAGTCCAGACCTCCCTGAGACACTTTAATCCTGGCAGCCCCATCCTCCTGTCCTGTTGTTGTGATGCTTTTCAGTGCCCGACTCTTGGGCACGTGAGCATCCACAGGAGGGACTTTCACAATCAGTTTATCCATTGGCAGTGACGTCTTGCCCCAGTCCAGCAGCCCAGATGGGTTTCCCTTGTGTTGCCAATTGCCCTTTTTCCATCGTTCCAGCCACCCCATAGAGCATTTGCCACGATCCATGAGTCAGTGCAGAGGCAGAGTGTTGGCCACTTCTCTCATTCAGCCATATCCAAAGCCAGCTGGATGGCCTTAAGCTTTATGCTCTGTAACGTGACTGGATCCGCCTTGTCCTTCAGTGACTTCCACAAGTTGTCATGTAGGACTCCATAGAGCAGCTTTCCCTTTTTGATGCATCCCTACATGCATTTTGATGCATTATTCCTGCCTAATATGGCAGGAACCATCAGTAAAGAGAGAGTGATGCTTTTCATTTTCTGGTAGTCAGGGTGTCCTTAGCATGTGCCACCTTCGCCTCTTCCCCTTCTGATGATAATTTGAAAATTTTGCCTCAGGTCCAGTTCGTAATGACTTCCAAGATCCCTTTCCCTTGGAACACCCAGCCCAACACTGGCAGCCGGGTGCCAGTGGAAGCTGTGCTTTGGTGCCAATCACTTCTGTCACAGATGGAACCTCCTCATAAGCTGCCAGTACCTGCAGTGTGGTGTGAGGGTATAGCTGGCTTCAGATCCTTTGTATCCCAGACTCAGGAACCATAGGGTGGTCCTCAAACTTCCCCAGGTTCCTTCTGCCAGAGGCTCCAGGGTAGACCATTCTCCCTGGCTGCAGTGTGGAGCATGTTTTCCACACCTTGTCATGTCCTGATGGTCCAACGGCTACTATAGGAACAATCACCTCTTTAATTTGTTCAAAAGCATGTTGCTGCTATTTTGTTGACCACATCCACTGGAATCTGACAATGTCCATATTGCTGTTTTACTTTTAAAAACTGAATTTCAAGGTCCCTTGGCTTTACTCTGTTTTATGGCAAAACAAGCCATCAGGAGGATCTGGATTATCTTCTCCCCTTCTCAAAAGCTTCCTCTGCTGTGGCACCCTTTTTCTGCCTTGGACTCCAGCTCATACTGAAGTTCCAACATGTCCAGCATGGCAGCACTCAGTCAGGGTATGACTTCATTCATTCGGGCCATGGCAGTCCACTGTCAGTGTCCACTCTCCACAGGACTCAGGCAGGGGCCATGTGGGGCTACTGGGGGGTGAGCGAGTCTTGCTGAGCACGCCCAGCTCTCCAGTGCACGGATCAGCTCATGGATGGGGTCCTGAAGTCCCAGTTGGTGCCATGTTGCCAATGGGACACTGTTGTGCTGGCCATCAGTACCTGCTGTTCTTCATCCCTCAGCAGTCCCACAGCCGAAGGGTCCTCTGAAAGACCAAGCAAGGGATTCAGCTGTCTGAATTTCTTCTGTCTCCCCAGCAGCTCTCCCAAAGCTCAGTGGCGTCCTTTTGGGTCTTTGAAATGCCTCTCCTGAGGTGATCTGTGCCAAGGATACATGGAGCCTCTAGGCCAGCAACAATGGCGTTTTTCTGTCACTCGTGCCCAGTCAGGAGCACTTCAGCTTCCAGCATAGTCCCTGTTGAGATCCCCCTGTCATCCCAGAAACAGAGATGGATTCTGCCCCTGCATGATGGCATCAGGGTGCATTGTGCACCCATGTCAGCTAAAGCCTTGTGCTCCTGTAGCTCTGCTGTGCCAGGCCATGGATCTACACAGTCCAACTGACCCCACTGTCCTTTTCCCACACCTGGCTGGAGCCAGAACCCCTCTAGCTCTGATCATGGTACTTGTTGCTCACTTCTTGTAAATATGACCTGGAGATCCGTTTCAGAGGGTCAGAAGTAACATCAGCCCTTCAATTCTGCCTGAGGACTTCTCCAGTGGCAACTGAGTGGCATTTTTCCTTGAAGAGTTTTCTGCCTGTGAGACCACTTTGAGACTTCTATGAGAGTGACCCTTGTGACATCCCTGTGACACCCTCATGACACCTCCTTGAGAGACCCTTGTGTGAGAGACCTCAGGTGTCCTCCAGGTAGCCCCCAGGACTCACCAGAGGGCATAAGCTCTCAGCAAGGACAGGTAGAAGTAGCGGTACTCAAGGACAATGGTGACAGTGATGGCAATGGCATTGCACAACCAGCTGAAGGCCCTGAAGTGTAGCATAATGAGCCTGTGCCCAGCAGGTGACTTGTAGGGGTACATCACTCGACCAGGGTCAAAAAACTGCCTCTCCCCCCAAAGATAAACCCCACAAAGCCAAACACCATCCAAATACCCCATACCCCTCCAAATGCCTCCTATATTCCCCAAATACAGCTAGTCACATGGGTCTCACCTGAACCTCACAATAATAAAGCACCTTATGTTGGTCAAAGAACTGCCCCTGCATCCCAAAATAGCCCTCCAAATATCCACAAACCCTCCCTAAACTGCACAAATACAAGTGGGCGTAGGAGTCTCACCTGGGCCTTGTAGGGGGCGATGCTGTACAGGGTCATGTACATGGAGAGCTGGATGGAGCTCCCCAGTCTGATGTGGCCCCTGAAAGCACCAACCCTGTGGGTGCCCCATAGAGAACCTCAAAACTACTCCACACCTCTCCCCTCAAATGCTCTATAGGGACCCCTGACTGTCCCATAGTGACCCACAGCTGCCCCTGTGCCCCCCAGCCACCTCCCCATACCCTCCGTAGTACCTGTGATGGAAAAAGCACTTGCCCAGCAGGATGAACATGAGGAAAATGAGGAAGCTGATAGGGTGGGGGGAGCAGTTGGCATGGGGATATGGGGAGGGCTGGGTACCCCCCTTCATCACACCCCCCACACCTCCTATACTCCCCCAAGCCCCTCATTACCTCCCATGACTTCAAAGTGCCCTTGTGCTCCCCCATATCCCCTATACTTTGCTGTGAAAGCTCTCCCAAATGCACCCAGAAGCCCCAGCCCTTTCAAATCTCAATATGCCCCTTGGACCTCGACACCTCCCAGTTTCTGAAGATCCCCCAAATCCCAATATAACTTCCCCAGGCCCCAATGCTCTCCAGTCCCCACAGCTGCTGCTGGCTCCCACAGACCTGCCCATAGCTCCACTTGTTCCCCCTTCACACTCCATGCTGGCAGCCACTATGAGCATCTTGCAGGTGGTGTGGAGCAGCTGCCATCCCTAGACCAGGTCTGGGGGGACTATGGGGGGTGAGCACCAGATCTGTCAAAACACTGCCTCCCCCAGGCCCCCTTGAAGCTCAGATTTCCCCCCAGCTGCTCACTGATGAATAACATGAGGGTGACGATGAAGACGAGGAGGAAGGTGATGTCTGTTTCCAGGACGCCTGGGGAAGGTGGGGGGAGGGGTGAGAAGGGGTTCACCCCATGAAGCCCCCCAAAACCCACCAGACTATCCACAGCGCCCCCTGCATTGCAGCCCCAGCATCATTCCCCTTTGTACCCCAACCCCTTCAGCTTCCTCAGATCTCAATAACCTCCAATATATTCCCCATACTGATGCACTCCAATCCTTCCAACCCCTCAAACCCCTAAACAATCCTCCAGATCCTCATATACTTCCCCATCCCCAATCCCTGCAGCCCCTCAGACCACCATAACTCCCTATACAGCCGCAGACCCTGATATACACCAATCCCTTCAGCCCCTCCAGACCCCCTAGACCCCAATAAGCCTCCTCGAACCCCCGTAACCCCCAATATACCCCCCGATCTCGATGCACGCCAGTCCTCCTCGCAATGTCTTTCCCCCGGCCGCGGCAGCCCGGAACTCATCGGCCGAGAGGTGCCGCGTCCGGAAGGAATCCCCTTTGGTCGGCACCATCTCGTACTCCAGCTCCAGCCCATCGCCCTGGGGGGAAGATGGGGGGTACTCGCCCCCCATTTGCTGACGGCTACGCATCACCAGCTGCGGCCGCTGCACAGCACAGTCCCTGCAGCCCCCCCGCACACCCCCATAATTCCCCCGTGCACCCCAGTCCCTGCAGCCCCCAAATCCCCCGAGCCGGCTTATGATCCCCCAGACCCAAATATGCCCCCTCATCCTGATGGACCCCCACTCTCCAGGCCCCCCACACTCCCGACAGGGCCCGCCCCGATGCTGCACGGACCGCGCCCCCAAGTCAGGCCACGCCCCCAAGTCGGGCCACGCCCCCTACGCAGCACCTGGACAGCGCGTCTGTGCCCGGTGGTACTGGGCAGTACAAGCCAGTACGGCGCCGTACGGCCCAGCAGCACCCCATACACTCCAGTGTAACTCAGCACAACCCATCACAGCTCAGTATAGACCAATATAGTCCAGTACAGCCCAGTATAAGAGAGCATAACCCAGTACAGCCCAGTATTTCCCCCGAAGGAACCAAAACCAGGTGGTTCAGTCTGAGGAAGGGGAAGAGGAACAAAGAGCAGCATGTGGCAGCAGGGGGACGGCACGGGGTGGGGGTGGGGGAGAGGGAGGGGAAGAGGCTTGGGTGTCCCAGGGATTCCCCCCAGACTCTGGGAGTCTGCACCAGGGGGGCGACCCAGCTGTGTGGCCTGGTACCCCTGCCAGCCCCCCGGGGACCCTTAAACCCGTCCAGGCAGGGGCCTCCCCCACCCGCGTCACAGGGAGGTGGGTGGGGCAGTGGTGACAAAAAGTGATACCCCAAACTTCCTGTTTCTAACCCCAAAATCACCCAAAGCAGAGGCAGTGGCACGGTGGGAACTTGATGGGGAGCAGGGGGTCCCCAAAATCCCTCGGGACTGGGGGGCAAGGGGTCCTTGGGTTGTGCGGAGGTTCTTTGGTCCTGGGGGAGGCCCCTGGGCCGTGATGGGGGTCCCTGGGGGGGGGTCTGCCTGGGCTGTGGATGGAAGGGGTCTCTGGGCCCTGAAAGGAATCCCTGGAGTGTGTGTGTGAGGCCCTGGGGTGTGGACAAGGAGTCCTTGCACGCAGAGTGGGGATCCTGGTATTCTGGTGAGGTGTGGATGAGGGTTCTCTGGGCCCTGAGTAGGGTCTTTGGGATGGTGGTGAGGTCCCTGGGTTGCAAGGGGGATCCCTAGGGTGGTGGGGATCCCTGAGCCCAAGGTGTAGTCCCTGGGCCTCGAAGGGGGTCTCTATGGTACCAAGCCTCATCCTACTCTCTCTCTCTCCTACTGCATCCAGGATCTCCCCAGGGTGAGTCAGGATGTGCACTCCACTGCTGGTGACACTGGTGACACTGGTGATGGTGCCTGCAAGGGTCTTTCCCTATGGCTTCCACAACTGCATCCAGGCACCATGGGACCCTGGGCTGTTCCGCTGCATCCAGCGCTTCCTGAGCACTGTGGGGGCTGCAGTGGACGACCTCCCCTCCACTGCCACATCCCTCAACCTCTCTGTCAACATCTTGCGCCAGGTGCCCCCCAGTGCCTTTGCCCACCTGCCGCGGCTCTACATCCTTGATCTGACCCACAACCAGCTGGAACTCCTGGCCCCAGGGGCTTTCTCGGGGCTGTCAGCACTGGCTCACCTAAACCTGGCCCACAACAACATCTCAGTGCTGGCCACAGGTGTGTTCACCGGGCTGGGCAACCTGAGCACACTGCGGCTGGACCACAATCCGCTACAGAAGGTGGCCCCCAGGGCTTTCCAGGCTCTGGCTGCACTCAGCACACTCTGGCTGCGGGGTGGCCGGCTCAGTGCACTGGAGACTGTGGCCATGGCTGTGGGGAATCTGACACACCTAGACCTGCTCGACCTGTGTGGCAACATGCTGTCAACACTGGGCCCGGGGCTGCCGCCCACACTGAGGGTCCTGTACCTCTGCAACAACTCCCTGGGAGCTCTTTCAGGGGCCACCTCTGCGGTGATACCTCCAGGGCTGCGTGTGCTCGACCTGTCCTACAACAACATCTCAGACCCTGCACTGCTCTCTCACCTGTGCCTGAACAACCTGACACACCTGTATCTGGCTGGGAACCCGCTGGACGTAGTACAGCTGCTGCGCGTGGCTGGAATCTCCCCGCGTCAGGTGGACGTGTCAGGGCTACAGGTGAACACAAGCGGCCTGGAATACCTGTGCAAGCAGCTGAGAGGACAGAGGCTGCATAGGCTGCAGCTGCAGCACATGAACCTTACATCAATGCCCAGAAGGGCTCTGGCCGAGTGTCCGCTGCTGGGTGCCCTGGATGTGTCTGGCAACCGGCTGCGGCATTTGGGCTGCATAGGGCAGCTGCTGAACCCGAAGCAGCATGCAGCACTGCGTGAGCTGGTGGCTGAGCACAACTTGCTGCAGCGACTGCCATCGTGCAAAGGGACCCCGGTTCTGAAGCAGCTGCACAATGTGTCCCTGCGCTTCAACCGCATCTTAGTGGCCGGTGCGGGTGCTTTTGACAATGCACCCGCACTGCGGCAGCTGCGGCTGGATGTGAACGGGCTGGCACGGCTGCACCGCGCAGCGCTGCGTGGACTCCGCAACCTGAGGCACCTGCGCCTTGACAACAACCTGCTCACTGACCTCCTGCCCGGCTCCTTTGCTGACCTGCACCAGTTGGAAGACCTCAACCTGCGCAACAACCGTGTGGCCGTGCTCTTCCCTGGCGCCTTCAAGGGGCTTGACCGCCTGCAGACCCTTGACCTGGGCGGGAACAACTTGCGGCACTTGGCAGCCAAGGCATTTCAGGGCCTCCCGCGGCTTTGCCGGCTTTACCTGGACCGCAACCGGCTGCTGGAGGTGAGGGTGGCCGCATTCCAGCCGGTGCAGGTGACGCTGGGCGTGCTGGACTTGCGTGCCAATGCGCTGCGCTACCTGAGCCGACACCTGCGGCAGCTGCCACCTTTCCGCTACCTACATAACCTCTATGACCTGAAGCTGCAGGCGCAGCAGCCATATGGGATGCGTGTGGTCCCACAACGCTTCTTCCAGGGCCTCAGTGCCTTGCGCTCACTCTACCTGTCACAGAACTCGCTCTCGGCCATCCCTGCTGATGCCTTCGATGACCTGGCACAGCTGCAGTACCTGACACTGGCTGACAGCAGTGGCGGGATGGGCCACCTGCCTGCCGGCATCTTCAAGAACCTGAGCCAACTGCGCAGCCTGAACCTGGAGAGCGCAGGACTGCGCAGCCTTGGCCCTGAGGTCTTCGGAAATCTGACACGACTGAAGGAGCTGCGCCTGGCCAAGAATGGGCTGCGTACATTGGATGTGACTCTGGCCACCCGCCTCCCCGCCCTGCGCTATCTGGACCTGCGCAAGTGCCCACTAAGTTGCAGCTGTGCCAATGCCTGGCTGCCTGCCTGGCTGGCACGTGGGCCTGTGCAGGTAGTCTATCTGTATAACTACACGTGTGGTGAGATGGGTGGGGCCTCCGCGTACCTGCACTGCTTTGACACGTGTGTGTGCTACCTGGACATGGGGCGGTACCTGTTTGCAGGGACAGCACCGGCTGTGCTGCTGCTGCTGGTGCTGCCGCTGCTGCACCACCGTGGGTACTGGCGGTTGCGCTACCAGCTGTTCCTGCTGCGTGCCTGGGCACGTGGGCACTGGCGGCGGGAGCAGCGGCGCTACACCTATGACACCTTCGTGTCCTACAACTCTGGGGATGAGCGGTGGGTGCTGGAGGAGTTGGTGCCTGAGCTGGAGCGTGGAGCCCTGCGGCTCTGCCTGCACCACCGTGACTTTCGCCCCGGCCGCGCCATAGTGGACAACATCGTGGACGCTGTGTACAACAGCCGGCACACGGTGTGTGTGGTGAGCCGTGGGTACCTGCGCAGCGAGTGGTGCTCGCTGGAGATCCAGATGGCCAGCTATCGCCTCTTCGATGAGCTGCGCGATGTCCTTGTCCTCATCTTCCTTGAGGACATCCCCGAGGCCGAGCTCTCGGCCTTCCATCGCATGCGACGTGTGCTGCTGCGGCGCACACACCTGCGCTGGCCCTCTGAGCCCCCTGCACAGCCCCTCTTCTGGGCAAAGCTCAGGTGTGCCCTGACTGGGGGGGAAGAGGAGGAGGAGAGGGGGGGCAGGGAGGAAGGCCCTGGCACATCTGGGACCCCCGGGGAAGTTCTCCCTCAGGAAAGAAACCTTCTGCCCCAGAATCACTGCTTTTTATCTGGGGAAGGTGTCCTGTGGAGTGGGGCTGATGGCAGCAAGGAGGAAGAGGAGAATGAGGAGAGGAAGATGGAGGACAGGGAGGGAGGCTGCCCTGACAGAACTGGGACCGCTGTGGAGGTTTCCCCTCAGAAAAGCAGTTTTCTGCCCCAGAATCACCAGCTTTTCTCTTGGGAATATGTTCTGCACAGTGGGGATGAAGGTAACAAGAAGGAGGAAGAGGAAGAGGAGGAGGAGGAGGAGGAGGCAGGGGAGGAGGAGAAAGGTTGCTGGGAGAGAGAGAAGCTACTCTAGAGCAACTTACCCTGGTGTAATGGGGATCCCCAGGGACATTCCCAATCAAAAACATGTGCTTTTGTCTCAAAATCCCTGGTTATCTCTCGGACAGATGGTTGTTAATTGCTGCCCCAAGATATACAGGATGTCTCTGTTTCGGCCCGCACGGCTGAAGAACAAGTCTGAACTCTTCAGTTTTTGGTCTTCAAGTTGTTTATTAATTCTTATCTATAAAATTTTCTTTCTGCCCAGCCAAGGTCTGCTCAGCAAGGCAGCCAAAGGCACTCTGACTGCCCCTGAGGCGGTGTTGTCTTTCTATACTACGAACTACGTATAAGATATTTACACTTAATTCCCAATACCTATCACCTATGTTAGACAGTGCACTCTAAACCAATCCCAAAGTGCCAGCATCACAGCAGAAAATGGAGAACAAGAAGAAAGGCTAGACACGCCCAAGTTCGTCCATCTTGTCCCCATAACCCCCATACCAAAAATCCTAAAATCTACATTTTCACCCTGTGATACTATTATTATTATACTATTCAAACCTCTGTGACTTTCAGGTTTTCATACAAAGCTGGTAACTTGCTCCAGGGGTCATAATCAAATCCCCAGGTGTTCTGGGCTGCGTGCCAGGGTCTCCGAGCCCCCCGGTGGGGTCCTCAGCAACTCGGGACACCCGGAGGGACGTACTGAGTTCCGACAGTTATCCTCTGAGAAATGTGCAGTTGGGATGACAGTAATGAGGAAAAGGAGAAGGTGGAGGAGGAAAAGAGGGAAGCAAGATGGACCTCAATGTTCAGATGCAGCAAATGCTTCATCATTCAGTTCCTTTTCCCAGCACATGGGAGCTGCAGCTCTTGCACATCTGGGTCATCCTGGGCACAGGCTGCTGCAGCTCAATCTGCTGCTGGGTCATCCTGGGCACACACTGCTGCAGCTGCTTCTGCCCCCAGTGACACCCCCATGGCTGGGAAATTCTAGCGGCCTACAGGAGGCACCCACCAATCCATCCCACCACACACTGTCCTGACCCCCAACTCATCAGCTCCCAAGCCCCAGGCAGGTCCCTGCATCGCTCCCACCTGATCCTCACCAGCAGCAGGATGTACCTGGCTTGGCTGGCAAACCAGAGCATGCTACAGGTGTTTGGGCTGCGATCATTGGGTTGTGCTGCCCAGGGAAGCCCTTTTGCAAGAGCATCAGCTGCTCTTCAAGAGCTGGATGTGGCTCTGCCTGCTCTGTCCCGAGAGACCGAAGCTCTGCTCAGCTTATCAGCCCTGGGATGCTCGGGGAGGTGCCTCCCAGGCCCGACCCCAGACAGCCAGAGCTCAGCAGTGCCAGGCCGGGAACAGCATTCCCTTACCTCTGGCCAGTGGGCACATGATGCTGTCAAGGGCCAGCAGTGAGCAATTGATGCTGGTCCCTCCCACAGCCCCTCTCTGCAGTCCTTGGTGACCTAGGCTCACCCCAAGTCCGCCGTGTCAGTCAGGCTCACCTTGGCCACACACAGATTCCCAGCAAAGCCAAGAGTGGGGTCGTCCCACTGCTTCACCAGGATCTGTGAGGACAAAGATGGCTGAAGCCATGGCTACACACACCCCTGGGGAGGCTGGTTGGAGCAACTAGCACCAGCGGGACCAGGGCTCTGTGTTTCCCATGGAATGGGTCAATGGATCACACTGGAAGATGGGGCAGGAGTAGGAGAGGAACCTGGCATGCTGTGAGGATGAGTCAAACAGCTGGACATGACACAAGGAGCAAAGTCAGGGAAAAGATCTGGAAGGAAGGGACAGAGTCATGGAAAAGAATCAGCAATTCCCATGTTTAGTGGTGGAGGATGGTACAGCTGGTTGGGTTTCCAAGGCTCTGGAAAAGACACCTGATTTGCTCCCCTACAAGTAGCTATCTATGGATGAGGCACTAGAAACAGGCTGAAGTGATAGCCAGAGCCTCCATCTACCCCAGCAAATGTAACAGCCCTGCAAATTCAGGAAAGTACATGGCTGGAATTTAAATGTACTTGGCAAGTCTGCATCAAGAAACTGGGGAGCACTTTGACAGTCAGAGTCCTGGGGCATGTAATTCCCAACTCGGTGCTGAGTGGGACAGCCCTGGGATGTTATCTCAGCAGCTTCCTAGCTTCATTTCCAGCACTGATTGGAGCAATACCACAGCCAGCAGCACTCACCTGGAGGATGGCATGGGAGTGGGAGGAGGCGGCGTTGGTCTTGGTGTGATGCTGCGCTGGTTTCTATTGCCCTTGGCCAATATCTCTAGGATCTGCTCTGGCGACGTGGGCTGGGACAGAACGGACACAGAGATCAGCACCCCCGATGCGGCACCTAGACACCCCAGTATCAGCAGCCCCAGGCACTCGGGCTGAGGCATCCTGCAGCTCTGCAGGCTCTGTAACAACTTGGGGTAACATCTGCTGCCAGCCAGGAGTTGTGCAGGTGGCACCCTGGGATCTTCACACCCCCTGTGTCCTCAGGACAGGAGAGAGAGGAGGGGAGGGGAAGAGGAGGGAAGGGGAGCTTCTTGCAGCAGCCCCTGTGCCAGGAGTCACTCCCAGGCTGGGCTGGGATGAGGCAAAGCTTATCACCCTCCCTGCTCCCCTTTAGGGCAGTTTTTCTCCCTGTTTCAGCCTCTTCAATGCAGCAGAGACAAAGGAGTTGCCAAACCAGCACTGCTATGATGTGGAGTTTACCCTTGAACCTTCCCCGAACAAGCTTATAGCCCCATTCTCATGTCACTCCCCATGAGGTATTTCTGCTTTCAGAGCTTCTCATTCCTCTTGTTTGCATCCATCTTCCCACACCCCTTTGAAATCTCCCCACCGGCATGGCCATTCTAGTTTCAGCCAGGACAGAGTTGCTAAAATAGAGTTGGTTTTGTTTTTTTTTTTTTTTTTTTTGCAGTAGCTAAGGGGTGTTGCTGTGGGCATTTCTAGGAGGTTTTTCAATACCATCTTATTTGCCAGGGGTAAGGGAAAAGGACTCTTTCCCTCGCATCTGAGAGGAAGGGGTTCCTTCTTTGAGGAGAAACAGTCGGCATTGTTACAGACTCTCTGTGTAAATTCTTTGTCTTATTATGGTCTATTAATGAGCTGTTGTCATTAATATTGTTTCTGTCACTGTTTTCTTATTTCATTGCTGTTTCCAGTAAATTGTTTTTGTGTTAAACTGTGACCTTTGCCTTTTGCGCTTCCAGCTGGAGGAGTCAGGGAAGCAAGAGCCAGTGTGGTTTCAGTATAAGCATTAAAGTATGGAATACTGTTCTTAAAACATGACAGCCGACAGCCTTAATTGCTGCCCAATGTGAGGCACAAAGGGTCGAGATAACAACAGATCTGTCTAGAGCTGTTTGAAAACAAATGTGATCTAAGCCTTTGTTGTATTATGTGCAGAGCCAGGGGTCACAATGTTGCTTGGTCTGTTCATGTGGGTGTGGTACCTAACCCTGTATGCCCTGTATGTATTGCACTATGTTTTTTTTCAGAGCAGGGAGAGGGATCAGGATTGCTTTGTTGCTGTACTCTGGGATATCAGTTTATGACATGGTAACATCAAGGGCAGTGAGGGTCATTTGGGATATGTATTCAGTGCTTCTCTCCTGCCCTTGCCTAGAGTGGAGTCCATTAATAATAGTTCCCAGCCTGTTCTTGTTGCTGTGTCTGCCAGGCCTCCTCAGTGTGGTCTATACCATGTTTAAAATTACAAAAGACATTTTCATAAAGACGATTCAGAGATCTTCCCTGAGGGACAATAGTCAGGAGTGGTATGAAATATGGGAGGACAAGGGCCAGTGTTTGGAGGATTCCTCTGCTCTAGTGGTTTGGAAGTTCACCCCTGGTAACTACAGGACCATGGTAAAGTGATAAAATTTATGAAAGACAAATGCTGTAGTGACTCCAGAGAGGCACAAAGTTATGCAGTGTGCTGGGCCCTGGCTACCATTTACTGTTCATCACTAGACAGTACCCTCAGGGGGAGGAGGAGGAAGGCAGAGCAACGGGCACTGTGGGCACTCCAGTTGCAGCTGAACCACAGGCACAACATATGCTGGGAGCAGTTGTCCCTATACACAAGACATCCAAGACCAAATCAGTTTGCTCAGTGAGGGATGAAGACAAAGCAGGGTCCTCACAACAGGAGGAAGATCCAGATGAGGTCCAGGGTACACAATCGATGTGGCAGAAGTTTGTGTGAAGCCTATCATTGTTGTATACCATCACTGGCAGTGATGTTGATGAAAGAAGGAAAGCAAACAGTGCTTCAGGTGACTACCCAATGTGGGAATTGGAAAGATAGAAATCTTCACAGGCTCAAGAGGGTTTGATTTACAGCCTAAGAAGAAGTCTAGATTGATGTGAAAGCAAGGTACACAGACATTGAATAGAAAAATCATAAACTTATGCTTCTACAGTTATAAGCAAGAATATGCTTTAAGTCAGAAACTGTATTAGATAAGATGATGAAGGGTTTGATAGTGCAATAATGTAGTAATGTGATTGTATAGAATAAGCTAAAAGTTTAGATATTCTAATAGAGACATATGTGTGTATATGTAATAAGACCTTATTGGACAAAAGTATCCACGTTGCAGGAGAAAGAAGTAAAGGGGATAGGTTAGAAAAACAAAACATACTCTGTGGCGACTGTCCATTGGATTAGAAAGTTATATACTGTCTTGCAACAAAGAACTTGTGACCATCTTAGACTTTGGCCGACTGCTTGCTGTCTTAGAAATCTCATAGCCTTTGAGACTGATGTTATCTAAGCAATAAATCATTCTCAGTCTCATCGTGGTACTGTCCCTTTGACTCATGAGACAACAGCTTCCACCCAGCTTTGGCAACATGAAGATCATCTTTTCTTCTCCCTACTGACCTGTGCATTGTCTGTGGAAAGAATGTCCAACACTGAAGACACATTTGAAAGACTTGAGCAAACTAGAGAGGCAATGTTCCATGCCCTGCCGGTATGGACCAGAGTCTCTGCTATTGGGAGCAGGCAAAATCCTGCTCAGAAGAGGGGAGACACACTATGCAGTAACCTGTGGTTTCAACTGTGTGACCATGGAGAGGACATGAGAAAGTGGGATTGAAAATCCATCTCTGCCCCAGCAGCATGGGTGATGATGTTATAGATGGATAATGAGATGATTGGCTCTTGCAATTAAAAGATAACTATCATGCGAAAATTAAGAAAAGCTTTAGTGATGTATAGTTATGTTATTGTAGTTTAGATGTCCTCTATTCTCCCCATAGTTCCCTCCCCCCCACCCTGTGTTGTGACCATCAGACAGCCTGGGTTGTCTAGGCCAGGTAAAAAGAAGGTGTGAACATGTCTCCCCTACCTGGGGCAGTTGGGAATGGAAGAGCTTGGTGCTTAGGGGGTGCAACATGGCAACACCTGATCTCCAATCAAGTTACAAGAAAGCAGTCTCCACCAATAAATGGCAAAGAAGAGCTGACTGACAGAATTTGGGAGGGGCCAGGGCTGACTGATGCGACCTCCAGGGGTATAAAAGACTGAGCATCCATCTTGAAGAGGAACCAGCCACATGGTATGCACGGGGGCAGTTCCCAGTGCTGCAAATTTTTCCTTATGTAGTCCTTTGTTGTATTTTTGTTAAGGTTTAATAAACCTTTTTGAATTTTCAAAGTGAGCAGTTGTTTCTCACAGGTGAGTTGAGAGGAAGAAAACACCACCACAGAAAACTCATCAAGGATAAATCTTCTCCAGTTTCCACTGGACAAGTCCTCAGACAGAATAGAAGGGCTGATGTTACTTCTGATCCTCTTGAAAGGACCTCCAGGTCGTATTTACAAGAAGTGAGCAATAAGTACCATGATCAGAGCTAGAGGGGCCCTGGCTCCATCCAGGTGGAGGAAAGGGACCATTGGATCTATACAGCAGGACCACAAGAGTACAAGGCTTTATCTGACATCAGCACCTGATGTACCCAGATGCCATCAATATCTGTAGGGGTAGAATCCATCTGTGTTTCTGGGATGACAGAGGAATCCTAACAGCTGACTGTATTGGAAACTGAAGTGATCCTGACTGGAAATGAGGGGCAAAACCACATTGTCACTGGCCCAGTGGCCCCATGAATCCTTTGCAGACCTTACCTCAGGAGAGGATATTGTAGGGATACATCGGGAAAGACAAGGCAGCCCTGTGAAGTCCTATGTGACGAGTTGCAGAAGTTACTGAGGGACAAGGTGAATCAAGTCAGGTTGCAGAGCTGAAAGCTGTCCAGCTGACTTTGGCTATTGCTGAATATCGCTGAATGAGAGAAATGGCCACTGACTCATGCATAACAGCAAATGCTCTGCAGAGGTAGCTGGACAATGGAAAAAGACCAATTGGCAGCGCACAGGGAAATCCATCTGGGTTATTGAATTGTGGCAAGACATTGCTGTGGCAGTAGCTCTCTGGTCACAGAGAGCAACAGACAACTTTTCCAGGCCTTTCTGGGAAAAGTCTGTGAGAAGATTAGAGAAAAGAATGAGAAACAACTCTTATCTTAACTTGCTGCACCCGTTGTTGTGAACATGTGGAATGTGTTATGGAGATTTACCAAAGGGTGGTTTTTTAATTAGCCAATGGCGATGGAGTTTGGATTGGAGGACCAATTAAGTCCAGGTGTATCATAACTGTCTATAAAAGGAATGGGTTTCTTTGTAATAATAATGGAATAAAGAGATTGATCAGCCTTCTGTGAATGATGGAGTCAATGCTAATTATTACCTGGCGAGAGCCCACTGCTGCGCCACATTGATGCCTGGGTAGAGAAGTTGGCTGGGAAAGTCCATCCTGTGGATGCTCACGTATCCAAGAGCCAGCCAGCGAAGAGCATCACAACAATGGGCAGCGGATTGGGCTGCCAGGATTAAAGTGTCTCAGGTGGGTCTGGACTGGCCACACAAGGGTGAGTTATTTCTGGTTCAGTGGGCCCCTTAGGCATCTAAGGTCATCAGGGAAGAGATGTATCACACAGATGCATCATGACTGAGGGGTGGACTTAATAATGGACACTATATCCTGGGTAATCCATGACCGTGAAATGTGTGCTGCCATCAAGCAGGGCCAGGCAAGTAAAGCCCCTGTGGTGTGGGGGATGATGGTCAAAACATAAATCTGGGGAAGCCTGGCAGATCAATTGCATCACACTGCTGCAACCTCTCCAAGGCAAGAGCTGCACGCTGACAGTGGTAGAAGGTCTGACTGGATGGCTGGAGATCCATCCTCATGCTGGACCACTTCCTGGAGCATCATGCTGACCCTTGAAAAACCCTTGAAAAACAAGTCCTGTGGCAAAGTAGCAGCACCGAAAGTATTGACTCAAACAATGGGACTTATTTCAAAAACAGCCTCATGAACACCTGGGCCCTGGGAAAGCCAAATGGTACAATGAACTGTTAAAAACCACCTTGAAAGCAATGGGTGGTGGGACCTTTAAACATTAGCAAAGGCCACCTGATCAGTGAACGCCTACCAGGCTCTACCCAGTTGAGCTGGCCCTGCCCAAACAAAACATCCACGTACTGGAGAAGGGGATAAAATACCTATGGCGCATATGAGAAGTGGGTTAGGGAAAACTGTTGGGATCAGTCGTGCCTTAAGCAGAGGCAAACCTATCCATGGCATTGTCTTTGCTCAAGGACCTTGGGGCATTTTGTGGGTAATGCAGGAGGATTTGACTTTGGGTGAGAATAGTCTGTGATGCTGAATTGTATAACATTGGATGCTGAACGACACTGCCACTGTGTGCCATAAGTCCCATGGCCAATGAGGATGGATGGCTCCAGATACACCAGTCATGAGCTCCTGATGCTGCAACCAGCCAACAGCACCACAGCCCTCCTGCCCCGAGAGACATCTAGAATGGACAGTGTTGGCCACGGTACAGCTCCCAAGGCAGAGCTGAAATCAATGCTATGAGCTAAGCTGCCTGCCCCTTGCTGAGATTACCTTGTGGCTGAAGGACTGCCCGAGACCTCTAGAAAGTTGTCTCTTGCAGGACCTCTCTCTGGGAAGGGATCAAGCCATCAGACCCCTGACCAGATGCCCAACGGGGGGGGGGCCTTTGATGGGCCATGACACCCCTTTGTTCTTCGTGCAGATGCAGCTTCTCCCAGGGTGAAGGGGCCGCACAACTTAGCTCCTCTGCACAGCAGAGGATGGGTGTTAACTGCCTCTCACCAGAGGCTTTTTCCTGACACACCCAAAACCTCTCTCCCTGCCGGACCTTTGATGTGAGAGTCTGCTGGAGTCTGGCAGCTGACAGCCCTGGGGCTGCAGTCTCCACTCAGAAGGTATTAGGCTTGTGCTCTGTTAATGTCCTCAGCCTTGAGTTGTTACTTTCTCTTATCTTTAGCAGCAAGCAGTGTAGGCCCTCAGTCAGGGCCCCATTCAGGGCGAGGTGGTCTTCTCTGCAGTTTTTGTAAAACAGTTTTACCATAATAGGCAAAAGTTCTTCATGAAGATGTTTAAGCCACAAACTATAATATTTCGGTCTCCAACACACAGCACTCCAGGATCACAACTGGGCCAAGACTTGGTCCAAATTTTTTCTTGCGCCAATGCTGTGGTAACTGACCCTCTGAATGAGACAGCAAGTGGTTGCCATGGCAAAAGGTTCTACTACAGGCTTCAGCTCATGCCCACAGCAACCACTTATAGTAATGGATCTCCATGGAGCTGCTCCAGGACTGGTGTCAGCCATGGATCTTGGTGATGGGCTTGGAGCGACAGGATGGGATAGAATGGCTCCCCCCGACAGAGAGCAGGTTTAGATCAGCTTCCAGAAAAAAATCTTCCCTGTGAAGGTAGTGAGGTCCTGGCACAGGTTACCCAGAGAAGCTGTGGCTGCCCCATCACTCGAAGTGTCCAAGGCCAGTTTGGACAGGGCTTGCAGCAACTTCATCTAGTGGAATGTATCCCTGGCCATGGCAGGAGGGTTGGAAGTAGAGGCTCTTTAAGGTTCCTTCCAACCCACACCATTCTCTGATTCTGTGATTCCATCAGTGGTGTGTGATGTGGTAATTAAGAGTGTCTTGGGCAGAGCAACCACAAAACGAGTTTTCCACTGTGGGGGTAGAAAGGAGGGAGCAGCAGAACTGCCTCCTTGGACTGCTGGAGGGCACATTTTGTCCTTTTTAGGAGGTCCACTGACAGATTCCCTTGGGAGTCAGTCCTGAAGGGAAAAGGAATCCAGAAAGGTGGAGATTCTTTAAAAAGGAAATTTTAAAGCTCCAGGAGCTGTGCCCATGCGCCATAAGACAAGCCAGAGTGGGAAAATGACTGGTCTCGTTAAAGAGAGAACTTAGGCAGAAACTCAGGGCAAAAAAGAGCATGTGTCACCTCTGGAAGGAGAGGCAGAAACCCTAGGGGATTATAAGGATGTTGTGCGGTGATACAGCAAGAAAATTAGAAGGGCCAATGCCAAACTGGAACTTAATTTGGCCAGTGTGATTGAAGTCAACAAGAAAAGTTTCTGTAAATCCCTTGGCAGCAAAAGGCGGGCTCAGGAAAGTCTCCATCCTTTGTTGGGTGCAGAGGGCAGTGCTGTGTCAGGGAGGAGGAAAAGGCTCAGTCTTTAATACCAAACCCAGTTGTCCTAGGATGCTCAGCTCCCAGGGCTGGAAGTTGGTGACAGGGAGCTGAGTGAAGCCCCTGAGATCCACTGACTGGAGGAAACAGTCAGTGACCTGCTCTGCCAATGAGACACACACATAAGTACCTGGGCATAAATGAGATGCACCTGAAGGAGCTGGAGAAAGAGCTGGCCAAGCCTATTTCACTCAGCTCTAGTAAACTGAAAGAGTTCCTGTTGACTCAAAATTAGCAAATGTGATGCCCTTCTATGAGAAGGATTGGAAGGAGGATTCAGGGAGCTCCAGGTCTGTCTGAGACGTAGGGTTAGGAATCAGAGCAGTATTGATTGGAAATAGATATTTAGATTATATATATTGCTTAATATTTGCTGCATTTTACTGTGCTAACTGCCTGTAAAGGGAAGACGGTGCACGTGTGAGAGCAACACAAAAGAATGCAAGGAAGTGTGATAAGGGAAGGATGATGTTCATCAAAACAGGACAAAGTTACAAGACTATCAAGACAACAGTGCTCCTCTGACCCCCAGACCAAATCAAACCAACCTTATGGCTTGGAATGTAACCAAAGAATCAGTAAGTATGCACTAGAAGACAGGGTGAGAAGGTCAAATCTGATGAAGACCACTTATTTCATCCCCCTGCGACCCTCAAGATGACCACCAGAGAAAAGTACGCAGGTGCAAGGGACTGATAAGTTAATTAGTAAACAAAGCAGGACAAGGTGGAGCCAGGAAATGAATATGCATAAATTTTTTGCAAAACCTAATGTATATGTAACATTTTAGAGGACAAAAAAAACCACTGAGAGTGAGTAGATGCGCATGTCTTTGCGGAAGTATCCCACATGTGCCCAGCCAAAAAAAAAAATACATAACTACTTTATAACTCGCTTTGTCTTTTAGAGTTTTAGAGGCTTTCCATGTATCATGACAGCCAAACCCCTGTACTGGGGAAGGCCATGGAGCAGATCATCCTGCGTGCTATCCTACAGCATGCGCAGGACAACCAGGGGATCAGGCCCAGACAGCGTACGTTTGGGAAAGGCAGGTCCTGTGACAGAATGACCCACTCAGTAAATGAGGGAAGGGCTGTGGATGTGTATTATAGACATCAGTAAAGCCTTTGACACTGGAGGAGCTGGCTGCTCATGGATTGGACAGGGGCACTGTTTGCTGCATGAGAAACTGGCTGATGCCCAAGCCCAGAGAGTGGTGGGGAATGGAACTAAATCCAGCTGGGGCCAGTGTAGCAGTACATGTTCCCTGCCACAAGAGCTTGCTAACTGGTGAAATAAATCTGTAAGCACCTCTTGTCTCGTGGTTATTTGGGTGTCATGGAAGTGGCACTTCTACCTGAATATAAATATCTGGCTGTGAAAGCAAGATTGTGCAAAGATAAGCTGGAATTTCTGACAGAAACTTTACAATCTATTAAAGCTACACCAAACTTTCACAAAGTAGAAGTCTTCTGCACATTCCCTGGAAATGAGTGGGGCAAAGTTGGGATGCTGGTTTTGTGGTTACTCTCTCGAGGGTTGAGTGAAAGGACTCTTTGCACACTCTTGCCGGTTTGGTGGTAAGCTACATTGACTCCTCATCTATAGTATTTCTTTCCTAGCTTTGATATAGGTACCTTAATGTTGTGCACCGTTTTATGTAATCAACTAGTACTGTTGTTTTATACTGTGTAGTAAGTAACTCTGTTCAAGACCTTTTCTCTATTATCTCCTGCCTATTCAATAAATATCTCATTTTACATATATACCTGATTTGCCACTCTTGCGAGCGACAGTGCTTTAGGTGCAGGTCACCTAATTCAAGCTGTACCCAAAAATCTTACCCTAAGACAGGGCTTGTCTGAAGCTCCCACTCTGTCCATTGCATCCAATTACTTGTCGGTGACTCCAGGAGTCAATGCTAGGTCGAGCCCTGTTTAACATCTTTACTGGCGACCTGGACAAGGGGTTCAAGTGGAAGCGTAAGTAAGTTCACAAATGACACCAACTTGTGTGGGAGTGTGGATCTGCTGGAGGGCAGAAAGGCTCTGCAGAGGGATCAGGACAGGCTAGATCAAGAAGCTGAACATGTCTTGTCCCCCATTGGGATGCCTGTTGGTAGGAATCATGCCCCAGCTGCCTCTACCTGAGGGACCCACGCTCCCCCAGCCCATCTCCCCCAGGAGCTTTCTCTCTTGCTGTCTCTCCCTGAAGCGTGAGTGATGGAGCAGCCCAGGGGAGCACCTGGGGTCAGCCAAGGTCGCCCATCCCAAACCTCCCCTACTTTCAGAATCCCAGGCTGGTTTGGGTCGGAAGGGACTTCAAAGGTCATCTCGATCCACCCCCTGCCATGGGCAGGGGCATCTTCCACAATCCCAGATTGCTCCAAGCCCTGTCCAACCTGGCCTTTGACACTTCCAGGGATGGAGCAGCTGCAGCTTCTCTGGACAATCTGTGCCAGCGTCTCACCACCCTCACAGGGAGGAATTTCGTCACAATATCCCATCTAACCCTGCCCTCTGGCAGGTGAAAACCCTCACCCTCCATCCTGTCCCCTGACAAAGACCCTCCCCAGCTCTCCTGAAGGCCCCTTTTTATATTATATTTTATATCTCTATTAGATTTATACCTACATACATATCAGCCCAAAAAGTGGCTCAGGCAGTCCGTGACTAGTTGTGGCCACCTAGGGTAGCCCCTTTCAGGGGTGTGGGGGAGTGAGCAGATCTATGGGTTATTTTAGAGAGCCTCAGGAAGTCTGGGAGGGTCCTGAGGGTTTATAGGGTGTTTGGGGAGGGAAAACTATGGAGCATTTTGAGGGCATTCTGAGGGTATTTGGGATCTACCAGGGAGTCTGCAGAGGATGGAGGGGTTCTCTGGGGTTTTGGGAGGGGCTACAGGAATGTATACTCCAGGTCCCCAAAGTCCTCTCAACCTGTTCTTCATGACAGGATTTATCTGCGCCTGTCAGGGAAGCTCACCACAGAGACCCTGTTCCCGATTCCCATGAAATTTTGATGTGCGCAATATGCAGGAATGTTTTTCCTGCAATTTCCCTGGCTCCAAGAGGGAGCCGGGAAATGGCAGGAAAAAGTAGGGGGGGGGAGGGCGGCTGCCCATCCCCCACATCGGCAATTGCAGTTTTGATTCAAATTTTAATTAAAAGCTGAACTGGTGCTGATACTGCGACAGGATCAGGGTCTTTCTCTACATTGTCGTCATCACGCCAATTCCCAGGAGACACTCGAGGGGCGCTTGGAGGCCAGCTGGGGGTGCTTGCGGCATCATTAAAGGGTCTGGAGGGGCGCTTAGGGGTCGGAGAGGCAGCTGGAGAGCACTTGGGGGTCCGAGGGGACACACAGGGGGGCATTTTGGGGGCAAGTAGGGGACGGGCGGACGTCGGGACCCGGAGGGGCACTTGGGGGTCAGGAGAGGGAAAGTGGGGGTACTTACGGGGCCCCGGGGCGCACTCACGGTTCAGGGGAGCACTCGGGGAGCAGCTGGGACGGTGCTTAGAGGACAGTCCCGGCCCTGACGGGCCTCTCGCGAGCCGCGGGGCATGACGGGAACCGCAGTCCCGGCTCTATCGGCGTCCTGCGGGGCCCCGCGGTCTTTCGGGAGTTGTAGTCCAGGAAGTGAGTAAACTGGCGCGGAACCAGCGGCCAGTGGGAGGCACGGGGGATTTTTGGGGGCTCAGGGGGAGCTTGTGACGCCTCCGTGACCCCCACAGCGCCCTCAGGAGCGGAGGGACACCAGAACCCCCCGGCGCCACGTCAGCCGTGTGAAGGTGAAGACAGGTGAGCCCCACTCCCACGGGTTTGGGGGTTCCCCGCCCCGATGCGTTCAATAAGCTCCCAGGCGCCCCTAGATACTTCCCAGTCCCCACAGACCCCCCAACGCTGTCCTGGGAGCCCCAAAACATCCCACAGACCCCGGACCGCTAAAGACCCTCCAAAGCCCACGCATCCCCGCAAACTCCTTCCTGGACCCCCAATACCTTTCACAGATTTTCCCCAACACTGCTAGAGTCTCCCCGAAAAATCCCATAGACCTGACGCCCTAAAGACACCCAGTGCCCTCCCAACCCCTCCCGATTCCCAGCGCTCCCCATAAAGCCCCCAAATCCCTTCCTCAGCCCCAGAGCCCCTCCAAACACCCCACAGACCCTCAGGGACCCCCTAGAGACACCCAGCACTTCACCAACAGCCGCTTTGGAGCCCCCAGAACCCCCCAAATGCTCTTGGGGACACTTTGGGGGAGAAGGGATTTGGGGCAATCCCAAAGGTGGGGCAGGTAAGGGAGGGAGTTTTGGGGGTCTCCCCACCTCCCTGGAGCAATTTTGGGGTGTCATTGCTTTATTGGCCCCACCATGGGTTGGGGGTGCCCAGGTGGGCATTCCAGGAGGGTCTCAATGGCCCTGGGGGGAGAAGGAGAGCAAATGGGGAGTTAGGAGGACCTGAGGGAGGCACAGGGGCAGAGCCCTGAAATTTGGGGGCGGGGATGTCCTACCGAAGGCGTCCCCTTACGGCCCGGCGGTGGCATCGCAGTATCCAGAGGAGGGGGTCCCCAAGAGGGCCTGGCGGGGCTGCATGTCAGAGGAGATGGCTGTCCCACAAGTGTTCCCCCAGCCCCACAAGGGACTTCCTGAGCCAGAAGTGTCTCCCCAACCCACAAGTGCCCCCTCAGCCCCTCAAGTGACCCCTGACCCACAATTGCCCCCCTTGCCCGACAAGTGACCGCCCCTGGCCCACAAATGACCGCCTTGGCCCACAGGGGAACCTCTAGGCCCACCAGTGACCCTTCTGACCCACAAATGCCCCCCAGCCCCACAAAGGTGCCTCATGACCCTCAATAGCTCCCAACCTTTGAGTGACCCCCATGACCCACAAGTGACCCCGCGACCCTCAAAGGCTTCTCTGGTTCCTCACCCAGTGGCTGCTGCCACGGCGCCTCCTGTAGGGCATCACGTGCACTACTCCGGATTGGCTGTGGGGCCTCACGGGAGTCACGTGACCTGAAGCCGGGCCCTCCCTTGGGCAGGGGCTCAGGAAGCGCCTCCCTTGCAGGCCCCAGGGCATCCTGGGAGCCGCGTGACTTCCAATATGGGGCACACCACAGAGCCCCGAGGCAGTCACGTGACCCCCATAATGGCTCCTGCAGCAAAGGCTCATGGGAGTCTCGCTTCCCAGGCAGCACCCCCTGGTGCAGAGGCGCACAGCAGCTGCTGCTGATTTGCCGCAGGGCATGGTGGGAGTCGCGTGACTGTGAGTATAGTGCCCCCTGCAGGGTATCCAGAGAGCTACTCCTCATTGGCCAGAGGGTCTTGCGGGAGTCAGGCGGCCTCCAACATGGATCCTGCCACAGGGGTTCTTGGGAGACAGCCTGGGGTGAAGACGCCCCCCGGTGCTTGCAGAAGTGTCTCCCGGTTGGCCACGGCGCCTCAGGTGGGTCACGTGACCTCCCCGGCGGCACTCCCTGCAGGGAACCCCGGGGAGCAGCAGAGTCCAGCAGGGCCCTGTCCACCAGGGGCGTGTCCAGCGCTGGCTCCTTCCCTCGCCACCGCCCCAAGCGCCATTGGACGAGGGGGTCATCGAGGGTGGAGCTGCAGGGGGCGGAGCCAAGCAGCGCCTTCGCCCCTTCCGGCCCGCGGGGGCCGGGCCTGAGCAGGGCCTGGCTGGTGGGGGGAGGAGAAGGTTGGGGAGGGGCGAGGACCCCCGAAATGCTGACCCTGCACTGACCCCGTGGGACTGGTGGTCTCGGGCGGAGTTTGAGGGGCTGCGGGACGCACTTATGGGCACAATGGGGTGTCTGGGGCATCACCTGGGATCGGGTGGGGTAGCTGAGGGTCCCCGAGGCGTGCCTGGGTCTCACCGGGACAAGGGAGGGAATTGGCCGGCGCTTAGAGGTCTGGGGCGGCGGTCTTGGGGGTCTGGGGAGCACTGTGAGCCCAGGACAACACTGAGGGAACGGGGGAGCAGACTGGGGCCTCCTAGGGGCGCTTGGGGATCCCGAGGGGCACTTGAGGCCGGGCTGCTTTCCCACCTCCTTTGCATCAGGCGCTCCGTTCGCTGCTCCAGGCTGAGCTTCTGCGGGAGGTATGCGGGAAGTGACGCGGGGCCCTCCCAGGCCCCCAAATTCCCCTCCGAGACCCAGCAAATTCCCCCCTCGGTCCCTTCCGGAGCCCTCAGGCCTCACCCGCTCCATCGCCCGCGCTCTCGTTTGGTTTCCCCCGGCGCTCCGAGCTCGGGCGCTGATTGGTTCAGGGCGGGGACGGGCGGGCGCTGCCGCCAATGGGAGGCCGGGGAGGGGGAAGGCGGGAAGCGGCGGCGCTGAGAGCGGCGGGGCAGGGGAGGGGTCCGTGGGAGGCTTTGGGCATGCGCGGAGGGGCTTGGGGGCTGTGGGGGCGCTGAGGGAGGCCCTGGAATATAAATGGGGGTCCCGGGAGAGGTTTGCGGCTGTGGGGCCGCTGAGAGATGCGCAGGGAGTTCTGGGGGTCAGTGGGGTGGTTTTGAGGGTCTGAGAGAGGTTGTTTGTGATTCCTAGGGAAAGGTTTGGGGTGGAAGGAGGCTGGTGTGGTTCTGGACATCCTAGAAAGGACTTGGCGGTGCAGGAGGGTCGAGGGGGTCCCAGTGTGGTTTGGGAGGCTCTCGGGGTGGTTAAAGTGGCAGAGAGCTGGGATCCCGCTGACGGAGACCCCCGATATCCCCCATGGACCCCCCTCAAATCTCCCCTAGGAACTCCAAACCCTCCCAGAGCCCGGCAGGACTCTCTCAGCTCACCTTACATCTGTAAGCCCGTGCAAGGGAATGATACCAAAAGTGGCTGGCAAATAAACTTTCTAACACCATCTGAAGCATTAGGAAGCAAGCGTTCTTTGTCTGCACAGAACACACTGAAGGATTTCTCCTTTAGTCTGATGTGTGCGATAAAACTTTGCCACAGGGTATGGTCCTGGAGGGACCATGAACAGGTCTCTGGTGGTCATATTCAGGGAATGCTTCCATATTACACGTGACCTTTCCTTCAGCGTTTTCCTTGGGCATGTCCAGTTACGTAACTTGACAAAAGCCCCGCTATATTCCTCATTACCTATTTGTCCACTGGCCCCAGCTGTGCTTGTGATCCTGTGTGCACACCTTTACATCCTTCCAGCTTTTTTGCCAGTTAGTCTTTAAGCTCCATCCATCACCTTCAGGGCAACTGAAAATTTCTCTTCGCCATGTCACTTACCAGGAGCCCCATACCCTTCCAGGGACCCCCATGGCCCCCCAGGGACTTTGTGGTTTGGGAGGTTCAGAGGGCTGAGGGGATCCCTGGGTAGTTTTGGGGGTCCCTGGATGGCTTTGGGGGTGGGGTCTCTGTCTCTGGACAGTTTTGAGCATCTCTGTGGAGTTCAGAGTTTCCCTATTTTTATGTCTTTATTTTAAGGCAAAAGCCCTTTAATTGCCTGTTTGCCATCGTCTCTCCTGGCTCCAGGTGGTTTTCTTCAGCTTTTTCAGTCATTTGGGCCAGAATTTCCCATACCCTGGATTCTCTGCTGGGACTTGGGTCATTAATTTTGGGTAAAAAACGTCTGGATTTGGTGGTGTCCTTTCCCTGGTGTCATGGGGCAGAGACTGCCATGGGGATGGCGATTCTGGGAGTTCAGGGAATTTGGGATGATTGCTGTGGGTTCCACACCTGTCACGACATCCCTGTCACTCACATCTATCAAATGTCCTGTGGGTTCCACTCCCATCATTTCCCATCTGTGACAGGATCCAGCTGCCAGCTCCCAAATTCTCTGGAACTGTGGGCCATGCCCCCCATCCCCATCTTGAAATTCTGCTGAATCTGCCCAAATCTGCATGGTTTGGCTGTGGCTTGAGTATTTTTTATTTGGGTATAAAAGGAGTGACTTTGGAACAAACACTGTGTGTCCGCAGGAGCCCAGGAATTCAAGAGCCAAGGGGCCAGTGAGTGGGGAAGAGTGGGGAGGCTTCATTCCCTGTTTATTCCTGGTTTTCCTTATTGTTTAGTGACAGGCAGAAATGGAGGATTTTATCTGCCCAAATTTCAGATTTTTTTACCCTTTCCCTTCCCCAATTTTAGGGCTTTTTTCCCTCTTTTCCCCAAAAGTCCCATAATTTTTCTTCTAAAATGTTGGGTTTCAAACACTTTTTTCCACAGTAAAAAAATTTTAAAATTGCCCATTTTCCCCCAAATCTCAGGGGTTTGCCCGTTTTGTGCACTTTTCTTCCAAATTTCAGATTTTTTTCCCCTCATCATGCCGAAAATTCAGTGGGATTTTTCTTTCCCTTTTTGAGGCCACATTGAGCATTTGGGAGGGTTTGTGTGGAACAAGGTGAGTGAAGGGTTTTCCTGCATGTTGAGCCCCATTTTGATCCAAATTTGGCGGATGTTGGGCAAAAAAATACGCATATACCGAAACTGGGGGCGGGGGGAGTTGAGGAAAAATTAATCCTTTCCATGAAGTTTTAGTGTGGATTTGGTAGAAATTTGGTATGGAGTGGGCATCAGGGGTTGGTGGGAGGGCTGAGTCAGAATTTTGACCCCATTTTGACATGGATCCAGGTGATTTTGTTTAAAATTCATCTGATTTTGGAGTGAATCTGATATAGAAGGAGAATCTGATGTGGCCTCAAGGTGGGGAGAAGAATGGGGGCAGGGATATTTAATCCCTGTTTAATTCCATTTTGACCAAAAGTGGGGGATTGGGAGAAAAAATATTTTGACCCAAAGTGGGAGAATTTGGGAAGAAAAACAATTTTGATCCAAACTTGGGGAATTTTGGACAAACTTTTTAGAGTTTGGCATGTTTGGTGTAGACTTGGGGGTAGTGGGAGACAAAATAAGCCCCAGGAGGTTTCTGTGTGGTGAAAAAAGGTATTTTAGTGTATTAAAAGACATTTTGGGGTGATTTGGGGGTGACTTGAGGCTTCTGGAGCCTCAGGGCTCACATGCATTTTTCCCACAAAATAACAGGCTTTAGTGCTTTTTTGGTGTTTTTTTACAGGGGTGGCACAAGATGGCATCTGATGGCTTCTCCTTCCCTTCTGTGGTAAATAAAATCTCTGTTTTCCATGCAAAATCCCCAAATTTCTTGGATTTTTTTACTTATTTCCAGACTTTTTAGCACAGAAGATGAAATCCTGAACCCCTGGGCTTGTTTTTGCCTGAAAATTCCCTTCTTCCCTCATTTTGCATTTTTCCAACAACCTCTCATCAACAGATTTATTATGTTTAACCAAAAATCCCATTTTGAAATATTTTTTTAATCCAAACCCCTTTATAATCTTCTTCTTTTTTCATTAATGCCTGATTAATTTTCTTGGAAAAAAGAATTCCCTTTTCCCTCACTTTCTACAGAAAACAAAAAAAAGTGCACTTTGTCCTGGTTATTTTAGTTTACTTTTTGGGTTTTTTTGTTTTTTTGTTTTTTTTTTTGGTGGGTTTTTTTTTTTGGTGTTTTTGTTTGTTTGTTTTTAGCTAAAATTTTAATGTTCAGTTTTAGTGTTTTACCAGGACAAAACCACAAGATCTATATGCTGGAATTGTATTTTTTTCCCAGGGAACAAAGATCTATTTTTAAAAGGTTTTTTTAAATGAAAAGAAAAGTCCTTTTATTTGCTCTCTTTTAATAAAAGCATTTGGTTCTTAAGGAAAACTAAGAAAACCCTTTTATTCCTTATTTTCCTGGCTTTTTTTCTGATTTTCATTAAAACCGTTTATCAACCCATTTTTTGGGTAGTGTTTTAAATTAAAAAAAAAACCTTTTTATTTGCTTAATATCTTCTTGTTTCTTCTTTTATTTTATTAATTGTATTTTAAAAATTATTAATTAAGGAAAAATGCCCTCTTGAATTCTGTTTTAAGTTTCAGCTATTTTTAAGGAAAAATCCTCACTCTGTTCTAATTCTTAAAATCCCAATTGCTCATTTCTTTCTTGATTTTTCTTCAAAATCCCCTTTTTTAAAAAAGCAACTCTTTTTCATGTATTATTTCAGAAAGGCCCCTTAATCCTATTTTTTATTAATAATCAAACCTCATTATTCCCTATTTTTCCCCCAAAATACTTAAATTCAATTTTTTTCAGAAAAAATCACCAGAAGTTTTTTAATCTACTATCCCCAATTCCCTATTTTTTAAATTAAAAAACCTCTTGTGATGGGCTTGTATATATACACTGTGTTTTAATAACTTTTAGTCTCATTTTCCTGTTTTTTTCTCCACACAGTCTCAAGAATTCTTTTATTTTTAGGTTTTTTAAAAGAAGTTTTCAACCTGTTTTGAGGCAAAAAACTGCTATGTTGGCTTTTTGTAGCAGTAAAAAACTCTGAAAATATTTTTGACCCTTTTAAAATATTTTTGTTTTGTTTTCCTTTTAGATATTTCTAGGTATTTTATATATTTTTTTCTAAATACATTTTATCTTATACCAAATATGTACAATTTTAATTGACTAGTAATAATATTAAATAGTGTAACTTAACAGCATAATATTGATTAATAGTACAATAATTGCTTATTAATACTTATTTATATTTTTATATGTTGTGCATAAATTAATAATATACATCCACTGCAATAGTTCCATATGAGTGTGTAATATAGTCTCCAGTGTAATTATATAGAAAACTCAACATATGATCTACTCTGCTGTAATTATGTTGTTATTATCATTATTCTTGATTTGCATTTTTTAATAAAAATTTCTGTGAAAATTCAGTATAAAATTATTTAAAAGTTTATATGGAGATACAAATGATGTGAGCTATAAAAACATGTAATATATTTTCTATTCATATAATAGTCCATTTATTAATGTAGCACACTATATTGCTATTGTATATAACTATATCTAGTTATTAAGAGATAATTATGAATGATAGAATAGATATAGATTACTATAAATATAATTATATAATGCAATTAAAGAATAATTTACAATGTAATATGGCATAAAGTTTCATAATATTATATGAATGATATTATGCTATTATATATTATAATGTATTATAACCGTATGCAATTTATGGGTATTATATTTAATAATATAATTACATATGATGATATTTTGTGTTACAATGTAATATGTACTCTCATAATTGTTATATTAATTACATATAATGGTAGAGTATATTGCAATATAGTAGAATACAATGGTATATTAATTCAATTCTAGTCTCGAGTATACTCTCTACCTTTGCAATTTTGCTCCTTACTGCTTATTTTTGCCTGATTGTTACCATTTTTTCCCAAACTGTTTCTATGAAAACAAGAAATAAAATTATTTAAAATCATTATCTGTATAATTTTGTAGAGAAAATATAAATCATCTACTGTTGTATATATTTATAAAAATAACATGTTAAATTATCTTCTACTATGAAATAAGTTCAATAGCCACACCATTTATTATCATACTACTTTAATTATTTTTTAATATTTATGGATTTGGAATAAATCTTTGCTGATATTTCTATCAAAATTAGGTACAAAATAATAGAAAAAATATTGTTATGTATTTAAATGTAAGTATTGTATATCACAGTGTTATAATTAATAGATCTCTGTAATAGTAACATAAAAAACAATATAACTGAGTTAAATAATGGATAACAGTATAATAATACAGTAGCAGGTTAAAATGTAATTGACATACTTTTACTGATATATGAGTCTTATATTATTAATATTTTATCAATGTGCTAGTAAGTAGTAATACATTAAAGTATATTACATAATACCATTAATATAAAATGAACACAGGGTATGCTAATATAAATATCTACTAATATTGTTGTATTAAAGGAATAGTATTTTATATAATTAATATTAGTTAATAATACATTATTTCATATTATTAACACATTAATATCTTTTAATAGTTTGTTAATAGAATACAAATGTTGTTTATTAACATAACAAACTGTAAATAGAATTTCTGTTTTGATAATATATAAAAATAGACTCTATAAATTGGATAGTGCAGTTATATCTTTAATGTAATTTCAGTACAATTCCTACTGTAAAATAGGAAAATTGATATATAAACACATATAGAATTGACATAAAAATATTGATATAAAAATATAAAGCCCCTTTTATATAACCCTCTTGGTTAATATACAAATTAACCAAGGCCCCCTTTTTCCCCCCGTTTTCCCAGCACTCTCCAGTGCCAGCTACCGGGGCTGGGAGTTCCTGGCCGTGTTCCCACAGAACAATGACGAGTCCCCCAGCATGTACCTGCAGCTGCTGCTCACCTCCCATGGCCCTGCTGACACCCAAGTGTCAGTGACGCTCCGTTGCGGCTCCATCACCTGGAACATCACCCTGAGGCCAGATGTCACTGTGCCCTTGCCCTTTCCTGCTAGCCTGGAATGCGCTGGAAGCCACACTTCCTATAAAACCTTGGTGGTTGAGGCCAGTGCTGACATCTCTGTGATGTCTGTCAGCACCAATGGCTACACTGTGGGTGCCACTGCCCTCCTGGCTATGGGGAGCCTGGGCACCAGGTACTATGCGGTGACACCGGTTGGGAACTAAACTTACAGCCTGACTGAGTTTGTGGTAGCCACCGACCCCACCACCATCACTATTATCATCACCACCAGCACCACTTTCCACTATGCTGGGGCCACATACGTCCCCGTTGCTGTGCTCCACCTATTCCTGCAGCCCTAGCATAGCCTGCAGCTCCAGAGCAGCCAGGACTTCACTGGCACAGTTGTGGTGGCCAACACCCCTGTGGCCATCCTCAGTGGCCACACCTGTGTCAAGGTATCTGTTGGCTTTGACTTTGTGGTGGAGCAGTTCCTCCCAAAGACGGTGTGGGGGAGGAGCTACGTGGTGCCACCCAACCCACTGCAGACAGAGGCTGACTTCGTTTATGTGGTGACGGATGAAGACAACACCATCACCTACAGCACCGGGAGCAGGAATGCCACTGTGGCCGTGGCGGCAGGGGCGGTGCAGATGTTCGTGGTGAACTGTGGGGTGCAGAGGTTCAGGGACATCACACCATAACCAATATGATCCAGTGAAGCCAAATTTATTATTCCTTAAAGGGCTATATTTATAATAAGTTTCTACTGTTTACGCGTCTATAGCTAATACATGATTGGTTAATCCTAGCTGTTCACGCGTCTAAAATAGAATGCTGATTGGATCAGCTAATTTTTCACACGTCTTGCTGTGGTTGTCTGGTCCGCCCATGGCTTCTCTTTTTTCTCTGTTTCTCAAGCTTGCTGACAAACTTGGTGAGTCCTGATGACTCTTCGTCTTGTATCTTTTTCAAGGACATACTGACTCCATTTCTGAATATGTCCATTATCCATTGTTTGTCAGTGTGTCCGTTGTCCATTATTACAAGCAGGCTGGATTGTGCATCAGCTGAACGTGGCCATTGTCTTGCAAAAAATCCTCAACCTGCAAAAAATCCTTGACAGTGAACCATAACTCCCACCTGAACATCAGTGCAGGTGGTGTTTTTCTTCAGTGGGTCATCCTGTCAAGATCCATTCTTCCTTGTTGTCCCACCTGCCACCGCCCATTGCCCTGCATTCCGCTTGAGCAGTGTGCCCAGCCAGTACAGCCATGCCACCCTCATTGCACCCACCACTGCCACCACCACCCTCACCCATTGGCCAGACAACACCATGGCATGGCAGGCCATTCCTGGCACGGATTTCTCCTGGGCCAGCATCACCATGAGTGCAGTGATGCAGAGTGCTGAGAACTCACAGGTGTCCATTGGGCTCCTGGTGTTTGGGTTCCAGACTCACACTGGATACGGTTTCCTGGGGCTCTGTGCTGCCAGTGAATACAGTCAGTCCATTGTTGTGTCACCCCAGTGGCTGGGTGTTATTCAGTTGACCATTAATGGGTTTTCCCCTTTTTTTCAGTTCCCCACACCAGTCTCCTGTCAGGATTTTGGTATGCGAGGAGAGGTGTGAGATGGTGGCTGCACCAACCAGAGTGCATCCAGGAGACTTTCTCCACCTGTTGGCTTTCTGGTGGGCCACACTACTGCAGTTTTGATGAAAAACCTTTGATTTCATGGGAGCACGTGCCTACACCTTGACCACCATCTGCAATCCTGATCCCACCCTTCCTGCTCTCTCTCTTGCAGTCAAAAAGGAGGAAAAGTAGAACTCCAAAGTTTCCTCCATCGGCTCCATCACCATCCAAGTCACAACATGACTGTCACTGCTGTCCAGTCAGAGAATGGGATGGTGAGGGTAAGCAAAAACCATCATAATTTCCCAATTTTTAAAAATTTTGCTGAAATTACATATTAAGCAATGATCTTGAGGGTCTTTTCGTAAATAATTCCCAGATTTCCTGGTGCGCAGGTAACCCTTGTATGAAAACACTTCCAGTCTTCTTGAACTCCATGCCTAGTTTTGATGCATTTTGGTTGTTTTGATGGTTGTTGTTGTCCTCCAGGTGAGCAACCACCACTTGTGCCTCCCCATTTTCCTCTCCCACGGGAAGGTCCGCACCACCAGAAGGGTAAATCCATGTTGATCCAATCAAATTTCAAGCTGAAGGTCCTCTACAGCTGGGATGATCATGTAGTGATCAAACTTCCAGCTGCTCTTTCTAGAAACGTCTGCGGAATGTGTGGGAACAACAATGGGGATCCCCAGGATGACACTCTCTCTCCTGATGGAAAACAAGTGTGGGATATTGTGGAGTTTGGGTGGAGCTGGAAGGCGACCAGCGAGAGTGGCCGCTGCCAGGACACCTGTGAGGATGACTGTGGGCGGTGCAGATGGGACCAGGTGGTGACATACAAGGCAGAGACCTGGTGTGGGAAGTTGTCCCAACATTCTGGGCCATTCCAGTCATGTCATGACACTATCAGTCCCAATATCTATGTGAAAAACTGTATCTATGACCTGTGTGCCAATGAGGGGCATCGCAATGCCCTGTGCCATTCTTTGAGATCTATGCTGATGACTGCCAGGAGGAGAGGATCAGTGCTTCCCACTGGAGGAAACAGCTGGAATGTTGTGAGTAGAGGATGGTTGGGTGAAAGTACTCCTTGGGGTGGGTGGAGGCTAATTGATGTGGGACTAAAGATCCATGGGATCATGGTTTGAGAAAGGCCATGGCAGCAGATCCAATCAGGAAATCCATGGAACTCCAAGGAGATTCCAGAAAGTCCACGTAGAAAGTCCACAAAGTCCATGGAGTCTCTAGAAAGTCTGAGCAGGAAGTCCGCAGAGACTCCAGAAAGTCCAGGTAGAAGGCCTAGAAAGTCCATGGAGACTCCATAAAATCCATGGAGTCTGCAGGGTATTTGTGTAGATAGTCAAAGAAGTCTGTCCCACCATGTGCCGTCCCACCCTGACCGCTGTCCCCCTCCCTGTCCAGCTCACTTGCCCGCCCAACAGCACCTACAGCACCTGTGGCCTCGCCTGCCTCCCTACCTGCAACATCCCTGCTGTGTCATCCAGCTGTGCCGCTGTCACCACCTGTGTGGACACCTGCATGTGCCACGAGGGCCTTGTCCTTGATGCCAACACCTGAATCGCCCCTTCTGAATGTGGCTGTGTCATTCAGGGTTTCTTCTATGGCCTTGGCGAGGAATTTTGGGGTGACCTCACTTGCATCCAACACTCTGGGTGTGACAGCGGCAGACAGTGTGCCGGGATTCTGGTTGCGGCACTGGCACTGAGGAGGGACGCTGGGTGGAGGAGAGGATCCAGGATTGTTATCCCAAAATTTTTGGGGTCTGCACTGCTGTTGGAGCCACTCACTATGAGACCTTTGATGGCAAGGGGTTCATCTTCCAGGGCATGTGTGTGTCCTACCTGTTGGTAGGGTTGTGTGAGGAAACTCAAAATTTGGTAGGATGCCAGGTGTTGGTGCAGAAAGGCAACCTTAGTGACAGCCTTGTGTCATCCATCACTGTGGTGACAGTCAAAGTCTACAACAAGACCATCAGCATCAGCAGGGAACATCCTGGAAAAATCATGGTGAGTTTAGGAAATGATCCCTTATCTTTTCACCACACTGTTCACCTCATCCCAAATCTCAACCCATGAACATCTGAAATGTAATTAAATGAACATCATTTGTTCCAGATCAATGAGTGGTTGATCAATCTCCTCTTGGGACTTGGTCCTTCTCATTCTCTTAAATTCAAAATTTAATTAAATCCAAAATTTAATTCAATTCAAAATTTAATTCAATTCAAAATTTAAATAAATTGACACTTTTTGGTTGCTTTGGCTGTTGAAAATAGTTTACCCTCAGTCTCCCAATTTGATCAATTTCTATGGTTTTCTCCCCAGACTGATGAGCAGTTGGTCAATCTCCCATAGCACAACAGTGAAAGAAAGATTGTTGTCTATCATCACGGGCAGGACTTGGTGGAAATGACCAATTTTGGCCTTGTTGTCACCTATGACTGGTACAGCCACATCACCACCAGGGTGCCCAGTGGCTTCACCAATGCCCTGTGTGGGCTCTGTGGGAACTACAGTGGCGCTGCAAGCGATGACATGATGATGAGGAACAACCATGGGATGTCAGACCCAGATGCCTTCAGGAGCAGCTGGAAGGTCACAGATGTCCCAGGATGTGGTGAGAGGTCAACAGTAGAATGTTCCAGGACCCTTGCACCTTCCTGGCTGCAGCAGGAAGTCTCTGGGATGGGGTGTGAAATTATTTTGGAAGTGGATGGACTCTTCAGAGCATGTCATGGTCATGTTGATGGCCACCAGTACTTCCAGAGCTGCATCCATGACTCCTACCTGTTCCCTGATCAGGAAGAAAGGATGTGTCCAATCATTGCCCTCTACGCCACCACATGCCAGGCTGCTGGTGTGTCCACTGAGAGGTGGAGGACAGATAATTTCTACTGTAAACTGGGAAAATGGGAGGGTTTTTCCTTCAGCAGTATACAAAGGATCCTCAAGTCTGCGCCAAATCCATGTATGAACAACCCGGAGGTGCATGGGAATCCCACCCAAAGTCTTGGTTGATGCCATAATTCACTCAAAATAAACCCTTCCTAAGGTACAAGTTGTCTCATCTGGAATAATTTGCCTCCTCAAAATCTCCAATTTCCTTCCTTCCAAAGTGGATAATTTAGAGGGAGAACCACCAAAAAATGTACTAAAAATAGTGGAATTGGGTTAAAGAGATCCAGCCTGGAGGTCATTTAAGGACCCAGTGTGGAGCAATCCCATTCTTTGAGTGAGTGTTCCATATTTCTCCATAAAAATGTGAGAAATCGGGTGGTTTAGTGGAAGAATTCCTATTGTAATGGGTTGGGATATTCTTTATGGATGATCATTGGATCATCATCAGATAATCATTGGATTGTCATTTGATGATGCCCCTTGTCATGTGCACAGGGATGAAAACTGAGCATTTGCCATGGGCTAAAAAGCTCTGTATTTGGTGAAGTTTGCACTTCAATTCCTGGAAGCTTCCAGGATTTGGCTTGGAATTTCCTGGTTCCTCATGAATCCCATTGTCTCCTGGCAGATATTCCCTGTCCTTCCAACAGCTCCTATGAGCTCTGCTCCCACACCTGCCAGCACATCTGCGGCGCTGACTCTGCCACATGCCAAGGGCGGTGCCGCAAGGGCTGCATGTGTCAGGATGGTGTCATGCTCAGCGGTGACGAGTGTGTGCCCATGTCCCACTGCGGCTGCAGCCACCATGGAGTCTACTACAAAGAGGGGGAGACATTCTACCCCACAGAGCAGGAGATGTGCCAGTGCCTCTCTGGTGGCACTGTGGAGTGCCAAAACAGTTCCTGTCCTGATGGTGGCCATGGGAAGGTTGTCAGTGGTGTCTTCCAGTGTCCCTCGCAGGTACCCAGCACCACAGGTGGCCACACCTATGTCACCTTTGATGGGATGGCCTTCAACATCGCTGGTACTTGCTCCTATGTCCTCACCCAGACCAGCACAGGTGACAACGTGACATCGTTCATTGTCACACTCTAGAAGGAGGAGCAGCAGAAGGGGAAGGTCCCAAGCATCCAAGCATTGTCTGTGGAAGTCTATGGGGTCTATGGGGTCCTTGGTGAGGGGTGCCCTCACCCCATCTCCAAGACTAATCCTTTCTCATACGAACTTTTCCTTCCAAGTGGGATCCACAAATATGTCAGAATATTGTTTGGAAGGTGTTTTCCCCAAATTTTGGGTCCCACCTCGTCACTGGAGGACTCTTCCTACTCTATCCCAGGTGGACTCCACCTGTCACTATCTCCCCACCATCCTGAATGAGGGACAGGTCAGGTCTACCCCCCCATGGGACAGGTGTCCTGCTCTGCACTGACTTCAGCCTCGTTGTCCACTATGACCTCATCCAGCACATGATGGTCACAGTCCCCCAGACCTACATGGGGTGCTTGTGTGGCCTCTGTGGCAACTACAATGGTCAATGCAATGATGATTTCCAGCGGCCAGCTGGCTCCAGATCCACGTGGAAAACAACAGATACACCTTGTGATGACACCTGTTCCAAGGATGAGTGTCCCACCTGCACAGAGAAGAAAGTGGCAATCTTGCAACAACCCAGCTGCTGTGGCCTCCTCATGGCCCCTGAAAGTCCCTTTGGCTTCTGTCATCGCATCATTGACCCCATCCCATATTCCCAATCCTGCATCCATGACCTCTGCATGAGGGGAGGGGACACACATGTCCTGTGCCAGAGTATCCAGAGCTGTGTCACTGCATGCCAGGGTGCCAGAGTCACTGTGGGAGCTTGAAGGACACCATCCTTCTGCTGTGAGTTTGGGAGGGCAAATGTCCCCTGTTTGGAGTTGGGAAGATCTCCACGGGATACTGGAGCTTGGGGGGCACAAGTGGGGAATGTTCCCTGTTTGGGTCAGGGTGACAGTGGTGATACACAGGACATGGGATGATGGTGATGGGATGAGCTTTAAGGTCCCTTCCAACCCAAATCAATACATGATTCCATGAAAACTCCAGCCCTCACCTGCCCAGCCAACAGCACCTACTCCCTTAGCACCAACACCTGTGCCAACATCTGCGCCCAAAATACCACCACCTGTCCCCAAACCTGCACTGAGGGCTGCCAGTGCCACCAGGGTTCTGTCTGAGACAGACACAGATGCGTTCCCAAATATTACTGTGGATGCTTTAGGGATGGGGAATACTATAAGGTACTTTTTCTGGCTTTTTTTCCTGTTTTTTGTATTTTGTGTCTTTTTTTCCCTGTCATTTCCCTCCCTATTTTTATGCATTTGATTTATTTTTCCTTGTTCTCCTTCTTCCTTCTTTTATTTTTATATCCTTACCTATATTTTTCCTGCATCTGCTTTCCTTTCTCTCATATTCCTCTGCATTTACCTCTTTTTCCATGGTGTTTTCTTTATTTTTCTTGGCTAAATGTATTTGCATTTTAAAAATTAATTTCCCCCCATTTTCCCTATTTCCTATGCATTTACACCTTTACTTCTTGCATTTTCCCCTATTTTTCTTTCTCATTTTCCTAGCATTTTCCCCCTTTCCACCCTCCTATTTTTATGTCATATTTCTCCTTAATTTCCTTTCTTCCCCCTATTTTTAGGCAGTTATATATTCTTCTTGCCTGTATTTTTCTCTGTATTATGCATTTACATTTCTTTTTCTGCATTTTCTCTCATTTTTTAATATTTATACTTTCCCCCAGCATTTCCCTTCTGTTTTATTACATTTATGTCTTTTTATCCTGCATTTCTCCTTTTCCCCTATTTATAGGGAAGGTATGCATGTACATCCCTTTACCTTGCAATTTGTTGACTATTTTCCCTATTCTTCTGCACTTTTGCCCTTTTCCCTGCATTTTTTCTTTTATCTCCTATTTTCATGGATTTCCCTTGGGACCACCCACCCCAAAGATGGGATGGCATTGATCCCAGGAGACACCCATTGACCCCAGATGACCCCCCAGTAGACCCACTGCCCCCATTGACCCCCTTTGTTTCTTCCCTCCCTTTCCCAGCTCTCACCTGCCCCCCCAAAGAGGCACTACCAGCTGTGTGCCCGCACCTGTGAGCGCACCTGTTCAGGTGTGTCGGCCCCACCCCCTGCAGCGAGCGCTGCTGTGAGGGGTGTCAGTGCGCCGAGGGGCTGCTGCTCCACGGGGCCGCTGCACCCTCCCGGACCTGCGGCTGCCTCCACCAGGGGCGCTACTTCCAGGTGGGTGTGGCCCCAGTGCCTCCCAGTACAGCCCAGCTCCAGCCCTATCTCCTTCCAGGCTCCTCATGGTGACCCCGGGTCCCTACAGTGTGCCTCCCACAGTGTCCCCAGTCCCTCCCAGTATACCCCAGCATAGCCCACATCACAATCTCTCCCCGTGTGTCCCACTTTCCCCTACACATCCCCCAGTGGATCCCCCATTACCTCAGGGGTGAGAGAGCTCAGGGTCTCTTCTCCCCTCCAGTCTCCCCCAGTATTCCCTGTATTGCCACAGTTCCTCCCAGGGTATTTGAGTCCTCCCGAGATTTCCCCCACAGCATTCCCAATCCCTCCCAATTTGTCTCTGTTCTCCCCACAGTGCCTCCCAATGCATGCCAGCTTCTTAGTGGGGGAATTTAGTGTCCTTCCCAGTGTCTCCCAGCTTGTCCCAGTGTCTCCCTCTGTCTTCACCAGTGTTCCCAGTGTTCCCCAGCAGGTCCCAGTCCCTGCAGTGTGCCTCCCATGGGGGACATTGGGGTGTGTGGGGACATGGCCACATGCTGGGGACATGTTAGTGATCCCCATGGGCACCCACTGGGGACATGAAGACACATAGGGGATATGGGAGCCATGGGCCTCCTCCCTCCCATGAGACCTCATCCCCATTTTTTGGCCATTTTAGGCCACTTTTCCCCACTTTCCACATTTTATCCATGGAAAACAAATCACTGAGACCATCCTGACCTCTGACTGCTCCAGTCCTCCACCTGCTGGGGGCCTGGGGGCTTCCAGTGCCATCCCTTCACTTGTCCCTTCAGCCACACCTGCGGCCTCCATGACAGCACCCAAACCTGTATCGCACACCTGGGACGCTGCGCCCTGTCCCTGCCACTCACTTCGTCACCTTTGATGGCGTCACCAGGGCCACCCGAGCCACCGGCATCTATGTGGTGGCCAGCGTGTGACCCCTGGGACCCTGTGTGGTTCCAGCTGCTGAGGGAGGTCAGGGATGTTGGGGACCAGCCGGCAGTGGTGGCACTTCACCTCTCCACCCCCTACAGCCTCATCACCATGCGGAAGAACAGGAAGGTCTGGGTAAGTTGTCACCATCCTGGCTGGTACCCAAAAATGTTGTCACCACTGCATGTTGTTACCCTAAATGTCCTTCTGGCCTTCATTTTAATTTAAAAAATCGATATTTTTTCCCTAATTTCAGACCAGGTAAGAGTCCACATGGGTTGTCCCATCCCACCAGCACCACAGGACGTTCTTACCTTAATTTTGCCCCACATTGTTCTATTCGGCTCCCAGTTTCCTGCCAGTGAAGCCTGTGTGCTTCACTAAGAGAGATCCATAAATTGACCCACCCCATAATTTTGACCAAAATTGCTCTTTATTCTCCCAATTTCATGTCAGAGAAGCACCAACATGGGTTGTCCCTCATCCTACCCCCACCATGCCTCGATGCATCCCATAATTTTTCCACAAACTCCCTCTTTTCCACCCAGATTCCTCCAACTGCCCTTCACCCCTGTATCACCCCAAGTCCCCCTTTTTCCCTTAATTCAGTGTTCTCCAGCTCAACGGGGTCCCCACACCCTGCCCGCAGAGTTGCCAGGACCGTTGACCATCACGGAGACGCACACGACCCTCCGGATCCGCCCAACCCCGGGATTCCTGGTGGAACTGGGCGCCGCGGGGGTGACGGTGGAGGTGCCCAGGGTAGCGTGGGCACCTGACTGGTCACTTAATCAATACATTTCACCTGATTGGCTAATTAACAAGACATCCATTTGTAAATAAGCTTTTGAGGAAAACAGAAAAAAACCACCTACAGGCTGTTTTAATATTTGGCTATCATTGTTTGTCTCCAGCTCCTTACAGCTCCACAGACCAATTCTGGGAAAATTTATCTAGCTTTCTCTCCATCTGAATGTGACCAGGCTGTCACATCCACAATCACCCAGGTGGGTGACACCAAGGGGACACTGGGGGAGGGGGACTGGGGGGATTTGGGTGTCTTGGGGGTGGCACTAGGGGGAAGAGTGCCAAAATAGGGGAGAAAATAGCCTAAAAAAGAGGGAAGGAATCCCCCCTAAAAAGGGGAAAGAAAGCTCAAAAGATGGAAAAAGAGACCAAAAAGGGGGAAAGGAGTTCCCCAAAAGGGAGAAAAAAGCCCCAAAAAGATGGAAAAGGAGACCAAAAAGAAGGGGAAGAGCCAAAACTGGGGAAAGGACCCCAAAATTAAGGAAAAGAGACCAAAAAAAGGAGCAAGAACACGGGGGGTGGGGGGGGGGGGGGCGGCAGGAAATAACCCCAAAAGATGGGAAAAGAGATCTGTAGATGAGGAAAGGAGCCAAGGAGCCAATAGAGGAAAAGAACTGACACAAGTGAAAAAGAGATCAAAAAAGGAGAAAAAGCGGGAAGAAAAAGGTGGGAAGAACCCCCAAATTAGAATAAAAACTCAAAAGGATGGGAAAAGACACCAAAAATGTGTGAAGGACCCCAAAATGGGCAAGGGAATATTAAAAAGTGAGCAAGAGCACAAAAAACAGGGAAAAAGAGAAGAGAGATACCAGAAAGGGGGGAAAGAGCCCCCATAAAGGGGGGGAAGTGGACTGGCAGAGAAGCACAAGACAAGGACGGGGGGGGAGGGGGGAAGAGTCCAAAACAGGGGAAAAGTGAATAAAAAAGGGGGAAGAGCCTCTCAAACTGGGGAAAGAAACCAACAACAGGGGGGAAAGAGTTAAAAAATGGGCATAACAAGTCCAGAAAAGGGGGAAAATACCCTAAGTTGGGGGAAACTACCACAAAGTCCCCCTCGATTTTGCCTTTCTTCCCATTCAGTGATGTGGAAAATCGACATTTCACCTGCGTAGCTGCGCCCTATCACTGACGTCAGCCTCAAACAGCCTCAGATCCGGAAAACCCGGAATTTTATAAGTCCCAGATCTATGCTTTCGCCCCCAAATTAAACCTGACAGAAAACGCCGTTTGCGGGTGATGCGGGATAAAATCTTGGGAATTCTGGGAAAGCAGGAGTGTGGGAATATGCTGGGGGGCAGTGGGGGGCGCTGGTCCCACCCTGTCCTGCCGCGGGCAGTTCCGTGTCCCCCCTTCCCCCCTCCCTCGTCGGTCAATATTTCCCAACGCCGGAGTCCCACGGGCAGGGAAGGGCGGGGGGGCACCCGGATGTTTGGTGCCGGGGAGGGGGAGGGGAGGGGGTTCCCGGACATCCGAGTGCGCAGGGGAGGTGTGCGCTGCGGCACACCCGGAGGTGACCCCTCACAGTACCCCCAGTTCCTCCCAGTACATGGCAATACCCGCCCCGCAGTGCCCCCATGTGCCTCCCGGTATCCCCAGTCTCTCCCAGTATAACAGTCCCCTACTCCCCTGTCCTGGGTTGACTGTATAATGCTTTTCTCTCCCAAATTTGCCCTGAAGCAGGACACCCCCCCCCCCCCCCCCAGTCTCTTCCAGCCCCCCTCAGCTGGCCCCAGTATACCCCCATTGTCCCCAGTCCCTCCCAGTGCATTCCAGTCCTCCCCCACTATTCCCCATAGTGTTCCAAAAACCCTCCCAGTTGATCCCAGTGCCTCCCGGTCACTCCTCATGCATCCCAGTGTCACTCAGTGTCCCCCCAGTGCCCGTTTAAGCCTTGCAGTGCCCCCCCAGTATGTCCCAGCATCTCCCAGTGCCTCCCAGTGCATCTCAGTCCCTCCCAGTTTCCCTCCCCAGTGCCTCTCCAACATTCTCAGTGTCTTCCAGTACATTCCTGTAGCCCCCAGTGCCTCCCAATGAATCCTTGTCACACTCAATGCCCCCCGCCAGTGTCCCCTCCAGCCTTCCCAGTGTCCCCCAGCACATCCCAGCCCCCACCTCAGTGTCCTTCCCAGTCCATCCCAGTCCCCCCCAGTTGCAGTCTGGACAGAGACGGAACTGCCTGGGGCCCTGGGTGGTGCCAGCTGGGGGTGTCCCATGTCATCCCCCACCCCCCAGTCTGTCCCCTCCCTGGGCATAAAGTGGCTCCAGTGTCAGCACTGGGACAGACTGGGACCATGGGAGTGCAGTGAGTGGGGACACTGGTGGGCACAGGGGATATGGGGCCATATGGGACATGGGGGCACATGTGGGACATGGTGGACACAGGGGAATTCGGGAGACCAGTGAGGACACTCAAGACATGGGGCACTTGGGGGGACATGGGGATATGGAGGGTGGACCTGGAGGGGGGCCATGAGGGGCATAGGGAGGACAAAGGGACATGGGGCGGGGGGGAGTCATTGGGGACACTGAGGACATTGGGGGAGACATGGATGGGCATGGGGGGATATGGGGACACTGGGGACATGGGGAAGATGGAGAGGTCACAGGGGACCTGAGGACATGGTTGATAGGGGATCCCCTCACACTCCCCCAGGCCTGGACACATGAAGGTCTCCCCCGTCGTTGTCCTCCTCCTCCTCAGCCACGCAGAGGATTGGGGACCCCTGAAGACATTGGGATCCCCTGTGGGACCCCTGGGTGAGTTTGGGGTCCCAGGCTTATATTGGGGAGGTGCCAGCCCAATACTGGTAGGTTCTGGAGGTCCCAGTCCCACATCAGGAGGTCTCAGCCCCATACTGGGATATCCCAGCTCCATACTGTGACATCCTAGTCTCCTACCAGCAGGCCCCATGCCCACACTGAGAGGTTCTGGGGTGACACTGGGAGTCCCTGACCTAAATAGGGAACCCCAGGCCCATACTGGAAGGTCCCATCTCCACACTGGGAGGTCCGAGGTGCCATTGGTGACTGGTCTCCTAAATTCCCGTGTCCACTGTGTCCACCATGTCCACCATGGGGTGTGTTCCCCAGGTGGCATCCTGTGTGCTACTGGGTGTGTGTCCCGGTGTGTGACAGGTGTGTATCCCCAGGTACGGTCCTGTACCCTTTCGGGCCAGAGGTGGGGGATGAGGCCACCCGCCATGAAGATGATGGGACGAGCCCTGAGATCTTCCTGCAGGAAAACTTCTCCTTCTTTGGACGTGCCCACCGCTCACTCTATGTGGGTCATGTGACCAGGGGAACATGGGGGAGGTGGCATTTGGTGGGTAACACAGATGGAGGGTGACACCAAGGGGAAGGTGACAAGTTGGATGCAGCCACCAGAGTTGATGTCACCTCTTCTTCCTCCTCCTCCTTGACTACGTTGGTGAGTGGGAACCCCTGGGGACATCAGGGATATTCATGGGGGTCCCTGAAGACATGGAGGACACCTATGGAACCCTCAGGTGGTTTTGGGGTTCCAGCCCTATAGTGGTACATTCTGGGGTGACACTGGGGCTCCCAGGCTCATACTGGGAGCTTCTGCATTGACTGACTGGAGGTTGGAGGTCATCACAGTTGAGACCACCATGACAGGGACCACCATAGTTGAGATCCCCATGACTGGAGTGCCCTGTACCACCATGCAGGGTCACTGTGGTTGATGCCACACAGGTATGTGCCATGCGTGACCTTTGCCTGCAGGTGAACAACAACGGTGTGGTGTCCTTTGGGACAATGGTCCCGGAGTTCACCCCCCAGCCCTTCCCACTGCCAGGCCACCGCCCCTTTGTGGCACCTTACTGGGCTGATGTGGACACCCGTCTGGGAGGAGATGTCTTCTACCGGCAGAGCCGGGACCCCCAGCTACTGGCACGCCTGGCCCAGGACCTGGCACCTGCTGTGCCACCTGGGGACCAGCCCCCACAGCCGACCTGGGCATTCGTGGCCACCTGGGACCGTGTGGCCTATTTTGGGGCTGCCTCAGACAAGGTGGGATATAGGGCAAGGTGGGGGGGCTCAAATACCTTGACCTTCAACCATGATGTCCCTAACCATGGTGGCACCAATGGTTTGGGGACACAGGGATGGAGACATAGCTGGGGGTGATGGTAACATGGTGACAATGTCCCTCTGCAGGTGAACACCTTCCAGGCTGTGCTGGCCTCAGATGGTGTCACGTGCTTTGTCCTGCTCAACTACGGAGACCTGCAGTGGACAACTGGCATTGCTAACCAGGGAGATCCCCACACTGGCCTGGGGGGCATCCCTGCACAGGTGGAGACAGAGGCACAGGAGACACTGGGCATGGGGACATCCCTGTGCAGATGAGAACAGTCCATGGGATGGGGGACACTCAGCTAGGAGGGATTCTGGGCCTGAGTGGGGTAAAGCATTTTGGGGTGGAATGAAGGAGATTTGGGTGGAATTAAAAGGATTTGGGGTGAAATTAGGGGGGGGGGTTAAGTAGGATTTAAGGGAATTTGGGGTAGAATTAAGGAAATTTGTAGTGAAATCAGGGAGATTTGGTCTGAAATCAGAGGTATTTAGGTGGAATGAAGTGTATTTGGGGTGAAATGAATCTCATTTTTGGTAAAATTCAATGGGAATTTGGGCAAAATTTACCCCCCACCTTCTCCCATCCCCCTGTTCCCCTCTCTTCATGTTCCCCCCTCTTCCCTCATCTTCCCTCCTGCAGGCTGGGTTCAACAGTGGAGATGATGTCCACTACTACAATGTGCCAGGGTCACGCACACCCGCAGTGCAGAGCCTTAGCCACCGCAGCAACCTGGGGGTCCCGGGGCGCTGGGCTTTCCGTGTTGACCACTTCAAGGCCACTGAGGGACCACCCGAGACTCCTGGCGCCCTGTCAAAGACCCCTGAGGCCCCCTGGAGTCCGTTGCCACCCCACAAGACCCTCTCAGTATCCCCCAACCCCCCCAGGACCACAGAGGAGCAGGTGTATATCTGCGGGTCATGAGCAGGTGACACCTGGCACATTCAGGGTAGGGGGGGTTGCCTAACTGCCCTCACCCCACCCCCTACTGAAGGATGTGCTCCCACAAAGGCTGCATTATGATGGAAACAGCAATAAATACCCACTGAGCAACACCTGTATCAGCTGTGTGTACACAGATGCATGCAGGCAGCAAAACAGATGTCATGTCTGAAATGTGTATGCATCCCCATCTGTTCCCATGAAGGTGACAGAATTAGCTGAGGAGGGAAATTGTCAGTGAGAGGCAACAACATCTGGGTTGGACATTGTCAGGGTCTGTCCTAGTGGACAGATGACCTGATGGTTCGTAGGAATGATCTCAGAGTGCAAAACACCAACACGGTACAAGGGGGTTTGCAGTGATAATCAAAACAAATGCAGTTTTATTGAAATAACTACAGCAAAAATGCAATAGAGGAATTAAGGGAGAGAAAAAGAGAGAGAAAGAGAGAGAGAGAGAGAGAAGGGATATAGCTACCAAGGCAGAGACGAAGTCCTTTGGTGCAGTCCAGCCGAGGGTCTGCCTGCTACGCTGGGGAGATCTCAAAGGCTCTGGCTAACTCAGAGGTTTTTATTACTGAAAATTGTGAGGGGGGGGGAAACAGATACAATAGGGAACAGATGTAACAGGTAGTCCATGTTCTCAGCAGTAAATGAGCTTGATAGATGTAACAGGTAGTCTGTGTTCTTAGCAGTAAGCGAGAGCCATTGTTTTCTTGGTTCAGTGATCACAATCTGCAGGCAAACATCTCGCTTTGGTCAGCTTGCCTCCCCACACACCTCCCCCGGGCTGGGGGTTTCAGTCCCAGTCCTTGGAAGGAGCAGAGGGGCCTGTTAGGAGTTTCATGTCTCAGTCCTTGGTGGAGAATCTTCTTACATCTCAGTCTGTCTGTCACGGTGGTTGTAAAACAGATGAGGGTCTTCAGTGGGAGACCACCTGAAACTCAGGAGAAGTCCAGCCAGGCCGAGAGGTGGGACAGCTTCCAGAGCTGCTATTGTTGCAAACGGGGCATGGTGCCCTCTTCTTAGGATACAGCAAACACACTTGTGAAAACAATAGCTCAACACTGAACTTCCAGGTCTTAGGGCCCGTGGCGTGTGACTTCTCCTTCAGAGCCAGATATAGACGGGGGCGGGGGGGGGGGGGGGGGGTCTTTTCTTCAGTGGTCTCCCAAGGACAATCGTGAGGCAGATGAGGGAAAATTGGGACAGACTCTCACAGACACGGATGTGACAGACACACACCTGAGTCACAAAGACGTGTGGCATAGACACACCTGGATAACATCTGATGCAAAATGCACTACAGCTGGACAGCACCTAGGTCACACACTCCTACGTGGTGTTACGCCTGGACAACACCTGAGTTCCACACAGGTGTGGATACACCTGGATAACACCTGCTACAATACAGCTCTCCACCTGGACAACACCTGGGTTGCACAGAGGTGTAGCATGACCTGGACACCACCAGCCCAGCCAAGGTCCCCAACACTGAAACCAAGGACAGAGTAAAGGAGAGGATTTGTGTTACAATTAGGGTTAGAGGTTACAGTTAGGGTTAGTGGTTAGAATTAGGGCTGTGGTTTGGTTAGGCGTAGGTCTAGGACTTACAGTTTGGGTAGGATGGAGTTAGATTAGGGGTTCTTATTAGGGTCAGAGGTTCGGGATGCTTTTATTAAATTGCTGTAAGCTTTAATTTCATATTGGAGTGGCCTAACTTTTCATTATTAGTATCTGTAGTTATCCTTTTGGGGGCAGGATGTCACTGATACTAATGCAGTGCTAGATTTTTAGTGAGAAATATTTTTCAGTGCAGGGATGGTGCAAGGGAACTTCTAAAGAGATTCAATATTAAGCCCTATTTTGCTTTACACCAGCCCTGTCCTTTTTTACAGATCTTTGGTGAAGACAAAGGGATCAGGTTTACTTTCCAAATTAGTTACACTTTCAAAGATCTGTTCATTAACTGACACCAAGATCACATAGGAGCAGCTTATTATCGGTATGGGGAGGAGCCCAAAAGAGAGGGGGGTGATGGAGATGTCTCAAACATGGAAAGCCATCCAAGGACTGTTGGTGAAGAAGCAAGAACATGATGTGACCGTGGAAGGGGCCATGTGAGGCTAGGGCACCACTTTTCTGGCACTAACATCCTTTTTCTAGTCCCTGGAGACACAACAAACTAAAGACAGCATCAGCACAGGAAAGGGCAGGATCTGTCCACCAAAGATTGATCTAGTGGGGAGGAGAAAGTGACCACACAAGACCCCCAAAGCCTCCAACCTGCTTCAAGAAAGATCTGAAAGAACAGACTGAGCATGAGAATTAATGTCCAGAGACAATCACAGCTATCTGTCTGTAAAATAGTATCAACACTGAAATAAACAGGGCAGGAAACTTTTTCTCCTTTTAATGCCTTTATTAAAAGTGATCAGCTCAGGGTTGGGCAGCTTGACGGGCCTGCAGTCTCCCGTTGTCTCTCCCAGGGCGACGAGGAGAAGCAGGACATGCGCAGCTTTGTCCAGTAAGGGCAGAGCTGGGGGTCCGGTCCTCGTGGGAGCCTTTAGGGCATAGTGACCCCTTGCTTCACTTCCGCAGCCTCGCCGCCCTTCCCGGTCCCGACGTCTCTGTGCTCAGGGTGAGAGGGACTACGAAGGTGTTCAGCATCTCTGCACGCTCAGCACTCCGTTCCTCACATCCAGACATCACTCCAATCTCTCAGCTCTTAGTTGGCTCGTTGTTTGGGGGTCCTTTTTAGCAAGCTAGAAGCAGTAGTTTCTCATGGCATGCTGGTCTTGGGGTTATTTTGCATGTCTCCCCCCCTCCTAAGTCTCTTCTCCTCACTGTTCGGGGAGGTCCCCACCCTTCACTGTCCCAGAGAAGGGCCATTAACTCGCCCCAGCCAGGGCTTTTACTGATACAAAAACAACTATTGTTATGAATAAGAAGCTTGACTAGGCCAATATTCAAGCAGCAATCAATTTATTAATTAATATGGTAAAGTATGAGCAATACAGCGCTGGGTACAGTGGGGGAAGTTTTCCCTCCAACTGCACATCGATAATTGATGGTTACAGGTATTTATAGGGGTACTCTTCAGTTTTTTTCAGTGGTTTCTATTTCCAATCTTTTACTCTTCAGCAATTCTTATTCCAAATGATTACATCACAATTCTATACACTATTGTGATTTTAATTTCTCAGGATGTATCTCAAAGGAGTATCCCCAGATGGTGACGGTCCAGTTTCTGAAAGAAGAAAGTCAAATCCCATCTGGTGGGGTCCAGCTCCCCAGATGTGTGTCCACCTTTTAGTTGCAGAGACTAGAAATCTCATAACAGTGATGTCCAGCTTCTTTTTGGTCAAAACCATAAACCCTTGAGGTGATGTTCATCTTCCTTTCTCAAGCTGTTTTTCTCTGCTTCAATAGGGTGTGAGATAAGCATATTTCCTTTATATATATTCCAAAGCTATAGTTTCAAGGATACAAGTAATATTCTAAAATTATACTTTAAAAGGTTATTATTGCAGAGCTTTTTATGGATTAAATGCAAGCAAAAAGCAACATCTTTAACACCTTAATTCCAATGCTCCTAAATCAACCAGGGTTAATTGCAAACAAAAGATAGGTTCAAAGGCCTTTTTCCATGCTTTATTCTCCTCAGTTATTATTAGAATTCACAGCTCTCCCACTGTCTGGGTCCACACATTTCGCATTCACAACTACACACGTCGCCTGCTTGTACCTGACACGAAACACAGCTTTGCTTCTCACACTATTAACAACAACGACCTGTAATTACCATAACGCACAAGCAGCACCCCAGCAGCAACAGTGGTAACCTTTTTCTCACAAAAAAATTGGCAGATTTTTGTTTATAAAAAACACCAAGTCCAGGCACTGCCTTCAGGACTGTGATTATCTAATGGCTTCCCTCCCTCCCTCCCTTTCTCCCCCCCCCCCCCCCCCCCCCCCTCCCTCCCCTGGCAGCTCTGGACAGAGTTATGTATCTGAAACTTGTCTGTGGCCTTAGGGCTCAGGATGTGGCCAGGGTGACCTTCACTGAGATGTCTGCAGAGGAATCCTCATGAACCGGTCTCTTTTCCATCCCTGTCGGAGGCATCCGGGCCTCATAGCGGAACCCCCGGTGCCCACCTCGGGGCAGCTGCGGTGGGAGCTGCAGGTTGTGCCGGGGTGGGAAATGGCCAGAGTCTCCGGCAAGGGGGCGGGAATGGATACTGATCCTTTTCTGACCATGGGCTCGGGGCCCTGCGGCGCCGGGCGGGGGGAACCCGGTCACCCGGGGCTGCGCGGGAGTCGGGAACAGCTAGAGACTCTGGGCTAAACATTAGCATCGGGGCCCGAGGGAGCCTCCCTGTCCCAAACTCCCATCTGTGGCGCCGGGGCAGCTCCCTGGATCTTCAGGGCAGGGAGCAGCCGGAGGTGGGAGTTCAAAGTCCCTCCCCTGGGGCAGCATTTTGTCCCGATCCGAGAGAATGCCTCAGGGTTGGAGTCCCTCCGGGGCCCATAAGGAGGCCTGGAAGGGTCTCTTGAGGTTTTGCAACCTAAGCAAGGCGGTTTCAAGCCCCTCTCGGTGCTTGGCACAGCTCTGGCATGGGAAGGGCGGCCGTAGGCGAGCTGTGGAAGCTGGAAGCGTTTGCCCGAGGCCGCAGCGGTGCTGCAGAAGCCGCAGGGACGCTGTGCAGGAGGAGCGGCCGTGCTGCCCTGGAGCAGAGCTGGCCACAGCGGCGGCCTCGGGGCGCTGCCGAGAGAGCGCAGTGATTACCGGTGGCGCGGCAGCGCCAGACGGGCGCCTCCCTGGAGCCTTCCTGGGAGTGCCGGGCTGAGAGAAGAGAGCAGGTGCCTTTGGGGCCGGGAGCGGCTGTGCTGGGCTGCCCGTGCTGCGCTCGGCCCCCAGCGCAGGTGGGTCCGTGTGGCCGGGCCGGCACCGTCTCCGCAGCGGGCTCCGAGGGGAGTGGCCCGGCCCGGTTGTGGCCAGGAGGAGCCTGGCCGGGCTTGGGGGGCTGGGCTGAACTGGGCTGGGAGGAAAAAGGCTGATGAAGAGTTGTTGAAACATTTTCAAACACTCAGTGGGAAACTATTTTAAAACCATATGCAGTGTAATATATGTTATAAAGTAATTCATGCTCAAGGAGAGAACATATGTTATAAAATTATAAAATCACACGTGTCTCTGACCACAAGCAGCCCAGGGACAGATAACCACTCTGGAATTTTGAAATTCCTGAAGGCAACAGGAGAATAGTGCCTAGTTTATCCATGATTAGACGTGGCCAGCGCGATGAACGGCCGCCTCCGGGGCCATCAGGAGACACCCAAGGGTGATCATCACTTGATAGATACCATCAATCAAGATAACCAAAGTTGTCAAGAGAGATACATCTGAACATGCCACTTCCCCTGACACGATCAGCGCTTGCTACTACTGAGGAAATAGCGATTGTCCAGCCCTGCACAGTGAAAGAACTTTCATGCGTATGCATGGTTACAAAAGAAATCGGGGCACCTCTGCCTCAGGCATAAAAAACTGTATAAAACAGCCCTTCTGGAAGCGGCATGCGTGAACAGAGGGAGATCCGATGTGATAGAGGTTGGATCTGTGTTCACCCAGCGCCGATCCCGAGCTCAACGCTGTCTCTTTGGCTGTGGGTTTTTGATGACCATATTTTGGTTGTGGAAATAAAATCTTTCACATTTATTAATCTGGATTTCTGTCTGATCATTTATAACATGCTGTATGGTGTGTTACAGATGGTGTTTCCTTCTAGGTACTTTAATTAAGAGTTGATTTAATTTTTTTTTTGTGGGCTTGTAAAAAGCTTCTGTTGCTGTGCAGGTTCCAGGCAGCCTCTGGTGCCTGGCTGGGAAGTGTCTCTGGGGCACACACCTGCAAAGAGAGCTGGGCCCTCAGGACTGCTGGTGCTGCTCACGGAGCCTCCTCACAAAGGGGATATAGGGAGATCCACAGTCAGAGGCATCACAGCTTCACACTTTTGTGTGCACTTTGCAGTTTTTTGTTCTGGAAAAAAATTGCCTTTGTGGAACCCAGATTTCACTGTAACTCTTGGAAAAGCTTAACTATTGCGGCTTAACTATTGAAGCATTCTAAGGCAGTTTGCTTAAGATGAAGAGTATTTGTTTAAGAGCCTCCTGGTTGTCCAGCATGGGTGTTGTGACTTTGTGAAAAACATGTTCACTCTCCTGTGAAAATTTAAAAAAAAATTAATAAAGGACAATAGGAGACAAGGACCATAGAGCAAAGGTTATTATGGCCAAGTGCATATTGGCACTCAGCCAAGACCACACTGTGAGAAACGACTGTTCACTTAAAAATTTTAAAGGGTTTATTAAACCTTAACAAAAATACAAGAAAAAGACTAAATAAGGAAAAGCAGGCCTTGAAACTGCCCTCATCGCTGCCCACCACATGACTGCCTCCTCTTCAAGAAGAATATTTCCCCTTTTGTATCTCTAGCCCCTCCCAGAGCCTTGTCAGTCAACTCCTTCCTTGCTGTCCAGTAGTAGAAGTTACTTTCTTACATTCTGATTGGAGGTCAGGCGCTGCCACAGTAACAACGCAACCTTCCCAAATCTGTGGATTAGCAAAACCATTGCATGATAAAACATACTGGGGAGAGGACATTGCAGTAACACAACCATACATTTATAGAACTTCTTGTACCATACAGATAATGTTTACCCCTTAATTGTAAGAGCCAACAATTTATGCATCTATAACAACATCATCACCTTTGGGAATACCCCTTCTGCTGTGAAAACTGACAATGGTCCTGCTTATGTGTCACAAAAGGTGCAGCAGTTCCTGCAGTTGTGGCCTGTGTCACACAAGTTTGGTATCCTTCTTTCTCCGACTGGTCAAGCTATTGTATAATGCGCTCATGATTCTCTGAAGCGGGCTCTTCAAAAACAGAAACGGGGAATGCAGGGTGGAACCCTGCACAGTCAGTTGGGAAAAGCTTTTTATACCATAAATAATCTTACTGTGCAGCAGAATTCAAATAACCCTGTCATTTTGAATCATCATCTCTTGTTGCAGGCTGCAGACGAGACACATCAGCCTCGAGTGAAGGTTCAGGTGCAGAATTTAGTCACAAACAGTGGGAAGGTCCCTATGACCTTATCGCTCTGGGGCATGGGTATGCTTGCGTATCCACAGATACTGGGGTATGCTGGGTACCTTTGAAGTGTGTTCGTCTTAACCTGTGACCACAGAGATAGAATCCAGCTGACAGGCAAAATGGAAACTGTGGCCAAACTGAAAGTCATCAGGGGGATGAATCATTGAGTGATGACTCAGATTCAGACGACACGAGTGATCACTCCAATGATTCCTCCATGAGTGGACACTGAACAATGTTCTATTTTTCCTTTTAACATTATTCATTTTTCTTTTTTCTTTTTCTTTTTTTTAACCAAAAATTGGTGAGATGTCACCCTGTTCTTCTACCCTTCTGATGTTTACATTTTTCTAATAGAGCTTGTCACACACTTTCATGTAAATAATGATTGTTTTGCATTCTTTTCTAGAGGAGGAGAAAACTGATTGTTGGTTTGCCCAGTGTTGGAGGAAGGAGACCCAGACACCAGTTGGTTCATCCAAGTCCAATTTATTGATCGAATACGGCGGGTTAAATATAGTTCTTAATAAGCTTCATACATATTGCAAAAGTTGAGCTCAGGATTGGTTAGTTACATATCAGCAACTACACCTACTTCTACATTCTTGTGCTTATTCTTCTGTTACATTCTGCAGATATTCAGGACTAATCTCACCTCCCTTTCCTCATGTTGCAGCAAGGCCATCCGGCATTCTTGCCTGTCAGCAGTCACTGAATCAGAGACTGCTGACCTCCCTTTCAAGCTTAACCAGCGGCATTAAGTCAGTATGGCCTTTCTCAATTAACCAACTCTTAATAAAATCCTCCACATTTCCCCCGCTTTCTTCTTGAGCAAGGAGATTAGTTTGCCAGGTTTTTGCTATCATACGGCTAACCATGTTTGGAATACAAGTAAAAATACAAGGCAAAATAAGCAAAAACATTAAGATCACACCCAGTAAGCCGATAGCATATGTCACAATGTTCCTTAGCCATGGTCCAAGCCCTAAGCCTTTAAGCCATTCGTCAATTCCTAAACCTTCTTCTTCTTTGAGATTGTGAAGTCCCTGTTGTAGTTCTTTTATCTTAGTATGAATGGACACCGAATGATCAGACAAATTCATACAACACATTCCCTCAAATTCTTCACATTCATGCCCTTGTGCTAAGAGCAAAAAGTCTACAGCAGCTCTATTTTGTAAAACAGCATGGTTAACACTGCACATCTGCAGTCATCATGTCCAGAATTTGGGATGTCTGGTTCAACTCATTTCTTGTCCAGCACCCTAATTGTTTTGCTAAATTCATAGCCTTATTGGCAGATCCTCCTGGTAAGATAGTTGAAACTACTACTTGTCTGAATGTACCCCAAAACTTTGGATCTCCAATCTGACTGCAGTCCAAGTCATGTATACTACGCTTTTTCCTGTTTGATGTTTGACTGAGCTGCATTAGCAAGGATACATTAGGGTGAAACAAGGACAATTTTCCCAAATAACAGGGTCCACCCTGTGGCTTAACTGGTACACCATTCCACGCCCTGTCTCCACAAATTAGAAATATTCCTGTAGGTAATTTCATTGGTGCCGTGATGTTTGTGCCGTTACATTGACTGTAATGCTGTGGAGAGAATTCACTCAAATTCAGGAATGAATCTAAGGTGGCCCATGTGTCTTTAGGTTGATTTAAATTCTGGGCATCTAAGGGTTTGAAACTAAACCATCCGCCAGCTGTGGTGTTAGACATACTGGCATTTGCACTTCCAAAAAGATCTAATTCTTCAGGAGGAGAACGCAAGGAAGTGTTAAGTGATTGGATTAGTAAACATTGGAGATAGCCATCACTCTGACCTGCAGTATATCCTTGCTGTGCTGGCAATGTGATGTTAGACATGTTACGCATGCATAAAGTTCGATTACTTATTAAACTGCAAAATTCTTCAGGAGACCACACTGGAAGTCCTACCAAGCATGCTCGAAATGGATTAGTAACCCCTCCAAGACTAAGACAAAGTGATGATCGGTTAATTTGATTAGCAAGTGTTACCCATAGCTTTTCTCTTGGCTGACTGAAATGTGTTATTCCTACTGCTTTAATCGCTACAGCGTTAAGCAGTATAATAAAAACAAACTTCATTTTTCTTTCCTTTTTGCCTGTTTTTTCTTCCTCCGCTGTCTTTTACCTGACTTGTTAGGCTGATTAAAATGGACCTGAGTCAGTCTTTGAATACACTGATCTAACTCCAAATCAGCATCCTTGCTCACAGGTATAGCATATGGCAAGTTTAAAGGCAAATCAGCTTTACAGCGAGCTGCTATAATGCGTGAGGCACTAGTAACTTCAAGCTCTCTAAGTGCTTGCTGCAACTTCCATCTAATATATGCTATAACCACTTGTTCTGCACTCTCAAAAAGCTCCAATCCTGCCCTTCCTGGCAGGCCAGTACTTTGTTCAAGAGCTCTAACCCAGACAAAATCTTGAATCCACTTCCCGAAACAAGGTCCACACCATAAATTTGCTATTGTCTTTTGTGAGTACCAATAAATCTTATTACAACCTGCACAAAGCAAAGCTATCCATGCATAGCACTTATCAGCATCCCTTTTGCAAACATAACAAGGAAGTGAATGTAAGTAAGGACCAGTATAAAAATCTGTCTCTTCGACCCAAAGCAACCAATTTAATGGTGGTGATTGCAAAGCCTCTTCACCTTTCTTACTATATAAGGCTAATAGTTCAAGCTCTTTCTTTAGCGCAAGGCGTATTTTATTTCGTAATCGTTGTTCCTGTTCGTTATCTTCTTCAATAACTATATCTTCCCGAGGGTCCCACAACTGTAAAATTGTCCTAATCATAGAAAACTAATTAGCCTTACTTAGAAGAGGTTGTTCCCTTTCTAGCCTTCTTCTTCTTATCAGTTTTCAGTTTTGCTGCTCCTAATTTCACTGGTCCCGTCACTTTCAAACTTAATTTTTGTAATTTTTCAATGCAATGATCTAATGCTCTTTCAGGATTCCCCCTGAAGGGCCCTACAATAGAATGTTGTGTTAAAGGTACTAATTTTCTACACCTTACAGAAATTATACGTGATTTACTTTGAACCTTAATTCTACTTACAACACATTGTACTTCCCAACGATAATAAGCAAGAATTTTTTGTTCAGGAGACTCATAAAGATTTAAAGTGACATATGCATTTAGCCCCGTTTGTCTCCTTAATTCATCTTGCCAGTTTTTACCCCACGTGTGCTCGTGCTCACAAGTATGACACCATAAATCCCGTAGTAATGATTGTTCTATCCAAAAAGTATTATCACAGCCCCCACAACGTAGAGCTATCCAGGCAGCACAATGTGGATCATAACAGTCAAGGCAATGTTCCTTTGCTGGATTTGTTAAACGAAAAGTTGATAATGAGTCAATAAAACCAATCAACTCCTGGGCCGTCCGATAGTGACATGTCAGTGCTCTGTCCAACACTTTCGAGTGTCCCTTCAGCTGTAGCAGCAGCGGTTGTAGGACTAGAGGCAGTTTCTCCCTCAGTCGCTCCCTGTCCTCCTCTGTGAGGCGATCCACTAGAGGCTGCATCAAAAACAGGTTTAGTCCACTTAGCAGGCACCCACAAAGGTCCTGTAGGTGAAGAAACACAAAGATACTCCTGACCCCAATATAATACTTTCGCAGGTTTTTCCCATAATCCTGTACTCGGGTTCTTATACCTAACCCAGACCTCTGTTTCCTCAGTATTTTTCTGACCTGACCTTGGATGATGTTTAATCGCAGGAGGGGTATCATCTTCTCCAAAAATACATAAATGATTGATCACATACAGAACCTTAGCCAAACATGATTGTGGGTCTGTTAAATCTTGATGCTTCTCAATATACCGTTTAAGGGTACCGTTTGCTCTTTCCACTATTGCCTGTCCAGTAGAAGAGTGTGGAATACCTGTCACATGCTTAATGGACCACCGATTTAAGAATTTCTGGACCCTAGCACACACATAAGCTCGACCATTATCCGTTTTGATACTTCTTGGAACTCCCATAACAGCAAAGCAACTTAACAGGTGCCTAATAACATGTGTAACTTTTTGTCCTGCCTGAGCCGTAGCCCATATGTAGTGACTATATGTATCTACAGTGACATGCACGTACTTAACTTTACCAAATCTAGGTACCTGTGTAACATCCATTTGCCATTTTTCATTTATTTCCAAACCTCGAGGATTAACTCCCATGCCTAAACCTATTCCTTCATTATGATAACTACATATTGGACATGCTCTAACAATGGCTTTAGCTTCTGATAAACTCAGCTCAAAATGTTTTGCAAGCCCTCTTGCATTTTGATGATATCTGCTATGTGCTTCTCTGGCCAATGTATGCTTGTCAATAGGACAAGAGTTATCAATGGGTAAAGTAACCAATTTGTCTGCACATTCATTCCCTTCTCCTAAACCTTCAGACCATTTATGACTCCTAATATGAATCACAGAATACGCTGCACTTCTTTCTCGTAAAGCTTTCCTTAATTGTATCAATAGCTCATACAATCGTTTATTATTCACTTCCTTAATTGCTGCTTCCTCTATTCGCCTGGCTACTCCGGCAACATACATAGAGTCTGTGACCACATTTAAAGGCTCCTGTAAATTAGACACTGCCCATACTACTGCTAACAATTCCAGAGGTTGTAAACTATCTGCAGGATCTGCTGTAAGAAGTTGATGCTTCCATTGTCCTTTTTCTTGCCAGGTGACAGCAGCACGCCTTGATTTCTTTCCCGCATCTGTAAAAGCTGTAATAGCTCCTTCTATAGGGCGTTCTTCTCTCAATGGTCGAGTAATCCAGTTCCATTCTGTCATCCATTGCAAAACTTTAGGCACTAATTTGCTGGTTTCTACTTTAGCAGATGATGCTAATAATGCTTCCTGCAAGTTCTTTGAATTAATCAAGTACCAGTCCAAAGTCTCTTTCTCCATAGGCAATCTAATGGTAGCAGGTTCTCGACCATCCACTTCAATAATTCTGAGACGCCCTTTTTTGACTAACACAGCCAATTGTTCAATTTTTGAGAATATTGTTCTCTTATGTTGTAGTGATGGTGACAACCATTCCAGAACTCGTATCTCCCCCGTTTTCTCCTGTTGTTGAGAGAGAGCACCAAGGAAATGGCAAGGACTATTCCAAATAGTAAGGTCAATAGGACAGTCGAGTTGTCGACGAGACACATATCCCTGTTGTACACAATTACTAATTTGTTGCAAGGCAAGGTGGTGCTCCTTTGTCAGGTGTACAGGAGTAGTAGGATCAATACCCTTTAACAAAGGCCGTAGGGTTTCTAATAAATGATTTGGTATTCCCACAATAGGTTTTAACCACTGTAAATCTCCCAGCAACTTCTGTGCATCATGCAAAGTTTTAATGTCCAATTGTAATTCCAATTTTTGAGGTATTACTTTTTGATCCGTTAAAGTCCATCCCAGATATTTCCATGGTGTGGTGGTCTGAATTTTCTCAGCAGCAATAACAAGCGAATATGCTGAAAGAGTATCTCTAATACTGTCAATCTGCAGAGAGGAGAATGGTTGTTGCTGTGCAAACAAAATATCGTCCATGTAATGATATATTATAGTTGCTGGCCACTTACGACGTAGTGGCTGTAATGCAGCATCAACATAAAGCTGACACAACATCGGGGAATTCCGCATGCCTTGCGGAAGAGTCGTCCATTCAAATCTTTTATCTGGCTCTCCACGATTTATTGCCGGTAAAGTAAAAGCAAATCTCTTCATATCATCAGGATGCAGCCCAATAGTGAAAAAAACAATCCTTTAGATCAATAATTAAAAGTGGCCAGTGTTCTGGGATCATAGCTGGATTTGGAAGACCAGGCTGTAAAGCCCCCATTGGTTCCATTTGTTCATTTACAGCCCGTAAATCATGTATCAAACGATATTTCCCTGATTTCTTCTTGATAACAAAAATAGGTGTATTCCAAGGGCTCGTAGAAAGTCGTAAGTGTCCCTGTGAATATTGTTCCTTTACTAATTCATGGGCATGCATAAGACTCTCCCCTTTTAATGGCCATTGCTTAACCATCACCGGTGTGTCCGTTTTCCAGGTGAGTGGAATGGGGAAAGTCCAAGCAATGGCAATTACCCCAAAGGGTGATGATTAGTTAACACCACTCCCAATTGTGTTAAAATGTCCCTTCCAATTAAACAAGAAACTGTAGGTGGTAATTGAACAACTGAAAACACAGCAGATACTTGTTGATCATCAATACATACTAACAAAAGTGGTGATCTACTTGCTAGTGTAAATCCCCCTACTCCGGTGAGCATATTTGATGATGGGAACAGAGGCCAATGTTGTGGCCATGCTTCTGGAGAAATAATGCTGGTATCTGCTCCTGTATCCAATAATCCATAAAGGGTTATGCTTTGATGTCCATGGGTAACTTCCACTTTTTGTTTTGGTCTATTTTGTAAATCCACAGTTAAAAGTGTAACACCAGTAGAGCCAAAACCCTTTTCATCCCGCGTTTGTCCAGTAAATGATGGTATACCAGATGTCATTTGTGATAGTGGTATTAATTGTGCAGTGCGTTGTCCTTTTGTTATTTTAATAGGAGGATAAAGGGTGTAAACCATAATTTGTATTTCCCCTGTATAATCCGCATCGATAACACCAGGCAATACAAATAATCCCAGCATAGTTATTGAAGAACGTCCTAATAACAATGCTCCACATTTTTGTTCATTCAAAATGAGAGGACCCTTTACTCCAGTTGGCATCCTCTCAGGCCGATTCGTCATTAATGTGACGTCTACTGCTGCTGATAAGTCCAAGCCGAGGCTCCCTGCTGTGGTTGGTTGCAGACAGGGGTGGCAGTGATGTTGCGTCGGCAGCTGGTGTCTCCAATGTCACGGCGGCTACTTGTGTCTGGGCGCGGCTCGCCTGCTGCGCGCTCCTGGGATAGTTTCCCGACCGGCGCCTACAAGCTGTAGAGTTGTGGGAACTGGATCGGCAGTTGTGACACCATATCCCGGTTGCTCGACATGTTCGTCGCGTGTGTCCCTCACTGCCGCATCTGTAGCACTTGAAGAATGGTCTTGAGCTCTGCGTGACCGCCAGTGAGCCATTTCGGAGAGGAGCAAGAGCAGCTAACACCTGACTTTGAGTAGACTCTGCTTGCTTTTGTAATCCTAACCCTAGCTCCTTTAGTGCATCTACTATAAATGCCTGTGAAGCTGTTGGCATTAATGCCATTCGCTCTAATGCTTCCTCAATGGTCCAATTTGCCCCCAAAGTAGCTAACACTCTTTGTGTTGCTGGATTGCTATTTTGAAGAGGACACTGCTTCAATAGCGCCCCCTTCATGTAGTCTGCGACACCAGCCCGATCTATAGCAGTAGCTGCCCTGTCTATAAAATTCCCAAATGATTCTTCTCTACCTTGTTTAATGCCCATATAAGCCGGTAACCCTCCTGGTTCTTTAACCATATCTATTGCAGCACGCACTAACCGCATAGACTCTCTAAGCTTATCTGCTCCCGATATCATCTGTGCCTCTGTACGCAAAAATGCCCCTAAGCCCATAAGCTCATCTACTGTCACTCCATGTAATGGATCTCCTTGAGCTCGCTGTACAGCAACTGACACATTTACCAAAGCGTGCCAATGTGCATTAAACAGTAACTGCTGATGCTGAGTAAATATCAACCGAACTATTCCTCTTAAATCATTTGGGCATAAAATCTGAGTATTAAAAAGATAATCTAACATTTGCCTAACAGGTTCACTTTTTACTCCAAACTGACTAACTGTAGAACGTAACTGAGCTAGCAACTTCCAGTCTAAGGGCTCATAGGCTGCTATATTATGCGTAAGGTTCCCCTGTGCATCATATTGTGGTGTATATGTAACCGGACATGCAAGACTAGAGACTACTTCCATCGCCTCGCCATCCCCCATTTGCATTACTTCTTTTGCCACAGCAGCCCAAGCTTCCCTTCTCTGCTTAGCCATCTCCCCCCATAGGTCACTGTGTGCCCCCGGGATAGGATCTGACTTTTTAAGTGTGCTATGCTGCTGGCATTTCGGTACCGAGACCGAGGTTTCCGGCGGGGGATTCAGCCCCCCCGCCGGAGCTGACTCATTCTGGGGAAGCGGCGGAGGCAAAGCCGGTGAAACCGGAGCTGGCTCGCGCGGGGGAAGCGGCCCCCCCCCTACCGAAGCCGAGGGTGAAACCAGAGCCGGCTTGCGCGGGGGAAGCGGCCCCCCCCCACCGAAGCCGAGGGTGAAACCGGAGCCGGCTCGCGCGGGGGAAGCGGCGGAGGCAAAGCTGGAGACGGAGGTGAAGCTGGCTTGCTCCCACCCCCACCATCCAACCTGCCTGAAGCTGGCGGCGGAGGCGAGCTCTTACCTCCACCATCCAGCCTGCCCTCCTCCCCCAACAGTAAAGGTGCAGACGGTTCCACACTATTTATAGGAAAATCCTGCACACCACTCTGCTGGGGACTCTTAGGCATAAGTATCTGAGTTACAGAAGGTGCCAGGGGATCATCCTCACGACCATACCCTATATTCTTCTGATAAGCTTCTGTTGCCCTTTCTGCTGCCTTTCTCTCAGAAACCTGCTGAAGCAACGTATTATACACCACCCGCCATAACTTGCCAAATTTCTTTGCTGACTTATCATCATCTAACACTGCATCCCACAGGATATCCCCAAACTTTTTCCACTCTGCTATCTCATGAACTGTATGTGGGTTAGCAAAAATCCCTTTAGAATGACCATAAGCTAATAACCCTGGTAACTCCTTTTTTAAATCTACCCCTTTTACTCCTCGCTTTTCTAAATATGAGGAGAATAGGTCGTATGTCGCTTGCCTATCCATACCTATATATCAGCGCGCGCTGTTGCAGCCCTTCCAGGCTCCTGCGACATGTAGAGACTTGAGATACCATTGTAATCCTCAAGGGTGCTATTAAAATCCGGCACTGTCCCGGCTGCAAGGACTCTCACCCAACTTCCTCGACCGTGGCGAGTTTATAATCCAAAAGAGCGAACGTTCAGAGTGCTTGCCTGCATTCTCCACCATTTGTCGGAGGAAGGAGACCCAGACACCAGTTGGTTCATCCAAGTCCAATTTATTGATCGAATACAGCGGGTTAAATATAGTTCTTAATAAGCTTCATACATATTGCAAAAGTTGAGCTCAGGATTGGTTAGTTACATATCAGCAACTACACCTACTTCTACATTCTTGTGCTTATTCTTCTGTTACATTCTGCAGATATTCAGGACTAATCTCACCTCCCTTTCCTCATGTTGCAGCAAGGCCATCCAGCATTCTTGCCTGTCAGCAGTCACTGAATCAGAGACTGCTGACCTCCCTTTCAAGCTTAACCAGCGGCATTAAGTCAGTATGGCCTTTCTCAGCTAACCAACTCTTAATAAAATCCTCCACAGCCCAGTGTCACTGGAGATGTGGAACTTTAATCCTCCAATCCACTGGCATTTTTTCAATTCTATATGTCCTGAGTTGGCTATATGATGCTTTTATCCCCAATCGTCTTGTTCTGTTTATGCTGAATAATAAGTTTTGCACCTTTAAGACATATTGCAGAGAGTGAAAAAGAGAGAGAAGAAGTGCACAGTTTTTATTTCTCCAGATACCGCTCTCACTCCTCCACATTCCTGCTCCTAGACTGTTGTTGTCTGCAGATAAACACAGCGAGACAGAGCTCTCCTTTGCTTTTAGTTAGTTTTAGCTAGCTGAAGCAAAGAAGTTCCCTGGACTGTAGGTTTTTTTTCCTTTTCTTTAGATCTCTTGAAACCTGCTCTAAACTGAACAGCCAGGGGACCACCGGCAGCTCACATCTCTAGCCCACCAAGCCAGGCCTGGCCTGCGACATTTCCAGCACAAGAAAGACTGATAAGAGACTGAGTGAGCTGAGCTGCAACCCGGGGACGGGGTTTTCTCAGTCTGTCATCGCTTTTGGAGTGGAAAGGGGTCTTATTGTTTAATATTGTTTAGGTTTTATTGTTTAATAAACCATTTTTTTCCACCTTTCTCCAAAGAAGTATTTTCTCCCGGACTGGTCGGAGGAGAGGAGGGGCCGATTGAATCTGCTTCTCCTAGAGGAACCCCTTTGAGGATTCTCTCCCAAATTTGCTCTAAACTAAAACAAATACATCTATTGGCACCCAACATGGGGCTCAAGAAGGTGGAAAAAGGCTCTATTGATTGTGTGTTGGTTGTGTTCACTCTCTAGTGAGTTAAAGCAGTGAGTAGCCATGCTGCTTGAATTTGTAATGTCTCTTGGGGTGAAGGCCTTCATGTGGTTCTGGTCTCTAGACCTTTCTGAAGTTACAATACCTTTCTGGTCACTAAGATTATTGTCCATAACACCTAATTTTTGTGGTAGAGGGGCAAGGATTGGAGTAGCTGTTGTGATAGCCTTAGTGATAATGATTTATAAGGCATTTACAAATATACTGGCATCTGTTTACGATATTTATGGTTTATGGTTTCTTTGTCCTACCCTGCATCTCAGTTCCAATAGTATGTTTTGGGAATTTATTAGTAATTGCACACAGTTTGTTAGAAGAAGAGCCAGGAATAAAGCTTTCCAGCCTTTCCTTTCCTTCTTCCCCTTTGAATCTGTTATGTCACTTTTAGAGAATGTTCAGTTTCCCCTGAATGTTAAAGAAACCATATTTCTGGTATTTATTCTAGTAAGCTTCCTCTATATGGTCTGCAGCTTTTCTAGAATGAGGGCTGAGATTTCCAGAGGAGCTGGTGAGACCCCTGACCCAGAAGCAGATGCAGGCGTGAAAAATCCTGAGTGGGGTGGAGAATGGGAAAATATAGGCCAAACCCTGAAAGAATTTTCTGATCCTGTAGACTGGGATTTTCCACGGGAACAAATTCAGAACCCAGCTGAGGTGGGGAAATACCTAAAAGAGAAGTACCATGACTATTCTAAAGAGAAAAAGCTAATTGCAATAAGCTGAGCCCTAGCCTATGCTTATCGCACTCTGTTAGATAGTGTAGGGCAGCAAACAGTGGCAGGGGGGCAGGGAGATAAATCAGCTATCCCAGTCACTCAAGCTGTAGCCAACACTCCAGGCTAGAAGCCAGCAGCTAAACTGGATAGTAAGCCTAAGCCACTGGCAGTTGCTGCAAGAAAAAAAGCACACAAGCAAAACCAATCGGCCATTGACTGACAATGATGATCCAGGGGAAGGACCCTCAACACCAACTGATACAAAAGCCAAAGTTAACGCAACTGACACAGCATCAGAAGCCAATATTGAGTCTTATTCCCTGAAGGACCTTCATAGACTACAGAAGGATTACACTTGACAACCTGATGAATCCATAATTAGTTGGCAGGTCCGTCTCTAGGATGCTGCAGGCGAGGCTACAATTCTGGATGGCACTGAAGCCAGGCATTTGGGATCCCTGTCACAGGATCCTGTCATAGACCAAGGAATGATGAGGGGGGCTAATACACACAGCGTCTGGGCACGAGTCTTAGACAGTGTGCAGATGATCTTTATATGCAACAAACTCAGTGGAAGACCATAGAGCAAGGGATCCAACGGTGAGAGAAATGACAGTAGCAGAGATTATCTTATCAAATGACGTGACAACTAGGAACGCAGACTTGGTACAGTGCACGTTGGTAATGTAGTGAAAACTTGCGCAACTTGGGCCACATGAATATGCTTCTGCCTTAGCCATAATGAAGAGGGATGAGAAGGATGAGACTGTGATAGATATAGCAAAGAAACTCTGAGCATATGCAGATGCTGTGCATGGCCCAACACATTCCAGAATCGCAGCAGTAGAAACACGTCTGCAGAAATTAAAAGATAAGATAGAGGAGAATCATAAGAAGCTCAGAGAAGAGATTAAAGAAGACCTTCTCCAAATCTCAGCAGTACTGATCAGAAGTCCTAGTATCCAAAGCAGATGTTCCCCAGATAGCCAGAAAAAGTACACTCCACAAGCTGAGCTGGAGTTCTACCTATGTGATTGTAGAGAAAACATAAAAAGATGGCATGGAAAACCTGCCGCTGCTCTGGCACAATGGGTGCGTGAACTGAAGACTCAAAGAAGAAGTTCCAAAAGGGAAGCAGCTCTAGTGGCCAGTAACCGAACTATCACATATGATGATAATGACAATATTTTTGATCCCCTTGGAAGACCCTCCAAAGCATATGCCCAGGGAAAGAAGGATAACCAGGCTTAGAGGGGCCCTGCCTCTAGCCAGGTAGAAGCTAAAGAAAACCGTGTTTTTTAAACTGTGTAGATTTGTTAGCCAAGCACATCAGAATGACAAGAATACAAAACTTTAGTCAACAATGGCACGCAATGTACATTAATCCCATCGAGACATGTGGAGACAGAGTCTGTTTCTATTGCTGGTGTGACAGGGGGATCACAAGATTTTACTTTAGTAGAGGCTGAGGTGAGCCTGACTAGAAATGAGTAGAAGAAACACCCTATTGTGACTGGCCCAGAGGCCCCATGCATTTTAGGCATAGACTTCCTCCAAAGTCAGTGTTTCAAAGACCCAAAGAGACTCAGATAAGCATTTGGAATAGCTGCTGTAGAGACAGAGGGTGTCAAGCAGTTGAACAGCTTGCCTAGGCTGTCAGAAAACCCATCTGCAGTAAGACTCCTGAAAGTAGAAGAGCAACAAGTGCCAATTGCCACCTCAACAGTGCACCGCCAACAGTACCGAATGAATTGAGATGATGTAATCCCTATCCACAAAATGATCTGTGAGCTAGAGACCCAAAAGGTAGTCAGCAAGACCCACTCACCCTTCAACAGCCTCATTTGGCCTGTGCATAAATCTAAAGGAAAATAGAGATTGACTGTAGACTACTGTGCATTGAATGAAGTGACTCCATCACTGAGCACTGCTGTGCCAGACATGTTAGAACTCCAGTACGAGCTTGAGTCCAAGGCAACAAAGTAGTACGCCACTATAGACATTGCCAATGCATTTTTCTCCGTTCCTCTGGCAGCAGAATGCAAGCCTCAGTTTGCTTTCACCTGGAGAGGCATGCAGTACACCTAGAACCGACTGCCCCAAGGGTAGAAGCACAGCCCCACCATCTGCCATAGACTGATCCAAGTGGCACTGAAAAAAAGTAAAGCTCCAGAGTACTTGCAGTACATCAATGCCATCACTGTCTAGAGGAAGACAGCAGCAAAAGTATTAAAAAAAAGAAAGAAAATCATCCAGATTCTCCTAAAAGCTGACTTCGCCATCAAAAAGAGCAAAGTCAAAATACTTGCTCAAGAGATCCAGTTTCTAAGAGTGAAGTAGCAAGACAGACAACATCAGATTCTCACCGATGTCATCAACAAGATCACAGCAATGTCTCCACCATCCAGCAAGAAAGAAGCACAAGCTTTCCTAGGCACCATAGGCTTTTAGAAGATACACATTCCTGAGTACAGTCAGATCGTGAGCCCTCTCTACCTGGTCACCCGTAAGAAGAATTCTTTCCACTGGGGCCCAGAGCAGCAACAAGTCTTTGCACAGATCAAGCAGGAGATTGCTCATCCAGTAGCCCTTAGCCCAGTCATGACAGGACCAAAGGTAAAGTATGTGCTCTACTCTGCAGCCGGGAACCATAGCTTGTCCTAGAGCCTTTAGCAGAAAGTGTGTGAGAAGACTCAGAGCTGACCACTGGGATTTTGGAGTCGAAGCTACAGAAGATCTGAAGCTAACTATACTCCAACAGAGAAAGAAATCTTAGCTGCCTATGAAGGAGTCCAAGCTGCCTCAGAAGTAATAGGCACTGAGGCACAACTCCTCCTAGCACCCTGATTACCGGTGCTGGGGTGGATATTCAAAGCAAAAGTTCGCTCTACGCACCATGCCACCAGTGCTACGTAGAGCAAATAGATTGCTGTTATCACACAGCGCCCATATTAGAAAACTGAATCACCCTAAGATTCTGGAAATAATTACAAACTAGCCAGAAAGTGAAAACTTTAGTCTCGCTGATGAAGAAAAACAAGAAGTGACATGAGCTGAAGAAGCTCCACCATTCAACCAACTGCCAGCATGTTGTATTGCACTAAATAGGAATTTAGTTACACTGGGTGTTTGGGAAAAACATTATTGGGTCACGTGAATGGCATGTTCCCCCTTTCACATGGGTTCCCCTCACATAACCCCCTGGTTCTGTATGCCTTGTGGTCTGTCCCACGGATGGTCCCTCCCCTCACCCCTCCCGGATGTCGCTCCCATTGACCGTGGTCCTCTTTCCCCGCCCGCACCACCTGGGGCATAAAACCCCACCGCAGGTGAGGCACGCCCTCTTTGCTGCCTGGGTGGTCACCGACACCAAAGGTGATCTGTCCCACACTAATAAACTGGACACTTTGACCCACATGGCAGGGAGTGCTTCTCGTCTCTTATCTCGTTCATGTGGTTCTGTGTGGGCTTGGGTCCTGAGTGAGCCAGGTTTGGACTCATATAAGCCCAGAGACCATGGATACTGCACCAGCAGAAGATAACACGCTACGCACTTTTTACTGATAGCTCTTGCCGCATTGTGGGAATGAACTGGAAGTAGAAAGCAGCCGTATAGAGCCCCCCATAACAAGTCACAGAAGCCACTGAAAGAGAAAGTAGATCAGGCCAACTTGCTGAACTCAAAGCCATTTAACTAGCCCTAGACATTGCTGAAAGAGAGAAGTAGCCAAAGTTCTACCTTTATACTGATGTATAAATAGTAGCCAGTGTTCTGTAAAGATAGCTAAAAAAGTAAAAAGAAGCTAACTAGCAGTGTAGAAGAAAACCAATTTGAGCTTCTGAAGAGTAAAAAGACATTGCTACCAGAGTAGAGAAGCTGCCTGTAAAAGTCTGCCATGTAGATGCTCATGTTCCCAAGAGTAGAGCTAATGAAGAGCACCAAAACAAGGAGCAAGTAGACCAAGCTGCAAAGATAGAAGTGTCAAAAATAAACTTAGATTAGCAATATAAAAGAGAATTATTCCTACCTTGATGAGCCCATGATGCCTCAAGCCATCAGGGCAGGGATGCCAACTATAAGTGAGCACGAAACCGAAGAGTAGATTTAACCATAGACAGTATTTCTCAAGTTATCCATGACTGTAAGACGTGCTGCCATCAAACAACCAAGCGAGTGAAGCCCCTATGATATAGGAAGCAGTAGTCCAAGTGCAAGTATAGAGAAGCCTAGCAAATTGACTACATCACACTGCCCCAGACACGCCAGGGCAAGCGCTACGTGCTGACCATAGTAGAAGCCACCACTAGATAGTCAGAAACCTACCCTGTGTCTCATGCTACAGCCCAGAACAGCATCCTAAGCCTTAAAAAGCAAGTTCTGTGAAAACATAGTACCCCTGAGAAGACTGAGTCAGACAACGAGACTCATTTCAAGAACAGCCTTATCAACACCTGGGCTAGGGAACATAGCATTGAGTAAGTGTACCATATTCCCTACCATGCACCAGCTGCAAGCAAAGTAGAGAAGTACAACAGACTGTTAAAAACCACATTAAAAGCATGAAGTAAGAGATCTTTCAAAAACTGAGAGCAGCATCTGGCAAAAGCCACCTAGTTAGTTAACACCCAAAGCTCTACTAACCGAGTGGGCGCTGCCCAATCTGAACCTTTACATAGAACAGATAGAGACAAAGTCCCAGTAGTACATGTCAGAAGTTTGTTAAAAAAAAACAGTTTAGATTAATTCTGCCTCGAATACAGACAAACCCATTCATGAAGTTGTTTCTGCTCAGAGACCAAGTTGCACATAGTAGATAATGCAAAAAGATAGAAGAACACAATGTGTACATCAAAAAAATCTGATTGATAAGTGAAACCTATGTGTAAATATCACTGTTTGCTGAATGCTATTACCATTGTCTGTGTATAGCTGTATAATAGATGTATAATGTATGTGTTTGTAGAGTTAGAATTTATGTTAGTTTTAGTAGTAAGCGGACAATATGAAGATAAAAAGTAGAATGTCCTATGTTGGCTATATGATGCTTTTATCTCCAATCGTCTTGTTCTGTTTATGCTGAATAATAAGTTTTGCACCTTTAAGACATACTGCAGAGAGTGAAAAAGAGAGAGAAGTGCACAGTTTTTTTTTTCTCCAGACACTGCTCTCACTCCTCCACATTCCCGTTCCTACACTGTTGTTGTCTGTGGATAGACAGAACGAGACAGAACTCTCCTTTGCTTTTAGTTAGTTTTAGCTAGCTGAAGCAAAGAAGTTCCCTGGACTGTAGGTTTTTTTTTCCTTTTCTTTAGATCTCTTGAAACCTGCTCTAAACTGAACAGCCAGGGGACCACCGGCAGCTCACATCTCTAGCCCACCAAGCCGGGCCTGGCCTGCGACATTTCCAGCACAAGAAAGACTGATAAGAGACTGAGTGAGCTGAGCTGCAACCCGGGAACAGGGTTTTCTCAGTCTGTCATCTCTTTTGGAGTGGAAAGGGGTCTTATTGTTTAATATTGTTTAGGTTTTATTGTTTAATAAACCATTTTTTTCCACCTTTCTCCAAAGAAGTATTTTCTCCCAAACCAGTTAGAAGAAAGAAGAGCCGATTGAATCTGCTTTTCCTAGAAGAACCCCTTGGAAAATTCTCTCCCAAATTTGCTCTAAACCAAAACAAATACATCTATATAAATGGAGTCAGAAAATAAATATTTCTTCTTTTTGCTTTGGACGTTGCAGTGTGTGTGTGCTCACTTTGTGTTGCTGTTGTAAGTAAGATTCAGTTTGTATTGAGTAAAGGTTGAGTTGATTATTGTAAACCTTTGGAAGGGGAGTTATTGTTTTAAGGGGCTTAGTCAATGTTCTTTGCAAGTTCTAAAGGGTCCAGGATATAGCAGGGGAATGGTCCAAAGGGGCAGAATAACATCCAGAAACAGAGTCAGTGCAATAAAACCAGTGCTGTGGAAGGAGCTTGGATGAAAGACCTAACCAATCATTCGAGGCCCCAAGGAAATGATTGGTCAGGAATGAACAACAATAAAGACCAACAGGAACATCAGAAACGAGCCAATCACCACGTGGATTCAATGCCTACCAATCCTGGACCCGAAGGGGGGTTATGGAAATGAGAGTTCAGCTGAGTTCGGGGTTCTTTTGAGGAACTCACTTCTTGGAGAGCCCAGTGTGTATGTGAAGTAGACACACTTATTTTTTTTTGATTTGTTGTGTGTGGGTCTAAGCCTATGTCAGGCCTTCTGTCTCCTGTAGCTGTTTCTAAATAAATTAGAGCTTTTTTCTCTGAAGAAAGTCTGGCCTCATTCGTCCATAACATCATGGTGCAAAACAGGAGAATAATTGCTGGCAGCTTTAGTTTTGGAGAAATCCAGACGTTTCCAATTTCTCGCTTGGCACCGCACTACCTGCCAGGGCAAGTGGCCGCAAATGGATACCCTTTTCATGGGAAAAAGAAGTCGTTGCCCCAGGGTCTCAGTATCAGCCCAGAGATGGCTTTTGGTGCTCGAAGGACTTGCAGGGTCCTAGTTGCTGACAACTTTAAATGTGGAGAAATCCAGAAAAATTTGCAAATTTTTTGCTTGGCACAATACTGTCAGACAGGATGAGTGGCCGCAAACAGAGGCCATTTCCCATGGGAAAAAAAAGTCATGTCCCCAGGATCTGGGTATCAGATGAATGGTGGCATTTGGGGCTCTAAGAACTTGCAGGGTCCTAGTTGCTGGCAGCTTTACTTTTAGGGAAATCCAGAAGAATTTTCAAATTTCCTGCTTGGCACCCCACTTTCTGCTAGAGCAAGTGGCTGCACAGGGATATCATTTATATGGGAAAAAGAAGTAATTTCCCCATGACCTGGGTATCAGCAGAGAGGTGATGTTTGGGGCTCTAAGGAGTTTCAGGGTCCTCGTTGCTGGCAGCTTTAGTTTTGGAGAAAACCAGCAAAGTTTGCAAATTTCACACAGGGAACGATGCAGACGCAGACGGCCAAGGTGAGTGGCCTCAAACAGAGGACATTTTCCATGGGGAAATGAAGTCATGTCCCCAGGGTCTGGGTATCAATGAAAATAGGCCTTTGGGGCTCTAAGGATTGGCAGTCTCCTAGTTGTTGGCAGCTTTAGTTGTGTAGGAATCCAGCAAAGTTTAAAAATTTCTCACTGGGCATTGCCCTGTTGGCCAGGGCAAATGGCTGCAAAGAGAGGCCATTTTCCATGGGAAAAAGAAGTCCTTTCCCCAGGGTCTGGGTATCAGATGAAAGGTGGCCTTTGGGGCTCTTAGGACTTGAAGGGTACTAGTTACTGGCAGCTTTAGATTTGGAGAAATCCAGCAAAGATTGCAAATTTCTTGCTGGGCACCACCCTATTGGTCAGGGCAAGAGGCCACAAATGGAGGCCATTTTCCATGGGGAAAATGAAGTCATTTGCCCACAGTCTGGGTATCAGATGAAAAGTGGCCTTTTGGGCTCTAAGGACTTGGAGTGTCCTAGCTGCTGGCAGCTTTAGTTATGGAGAAAACCAGCAAAGTTTGCCCATTTCTTGCTTGGCACCTCCCTGTCTGCTTAGGTGAGTGGCCAAAATGTTTACCATTTCCATTTGGAAAAAGAAGTCATTTCCCAAGGGCTTGTGTATCAGATTAAAGGTGGTGTTTGGGGCTCTAAGGACTTGCAGGGTCCTAGTTGTTGGCAGCTTTAGTTTTGGAGAAATCCAGCAAAGTTTGGAAATTTTTCGCCTGGCACCATAGTGTCTGCCACAGCAAGTGGCCACAAACGGAGGCCATTTTCCATGAGAAAAAGAAGTCAGGGTATCAGCTCGGTGGCAGCTTTTGGGGCTCTAAGGACTTGCAGGGTACTAGTTGCTGATAGATTTACTTTGGGAGAAATCCAGCAAAGTTTGCAGACTTCTGGTTTGGCACCACCCTCCCAACCCGGGTGAGTGGCCGCAAACAGAGTCCATTTTCCATGGGACAAAGAAGTAATTTTCCCAGGGTCTGGGTATCAGATGAAAGGTGGCCTTTGAGGTTCAAAGGACTTGCAGGGTCCTAATTGCTTGCAGCTTTACTTTTGGAGAAATCCAGCAAAGTTTGAAAATGTCATGCAGGAAATGATGCCTGGCAGCTTTAGGAAATTTCCTGCCTGCCTGGCAGCATGCAGGAAATGATGCCAGCTGCCCTGGCAGCTTTAGTTTCGCAGAAATCCCACATAGTTTGAAAATTTCTTGCTAAGTGACTAAGGGCAAGTGGCTGCAAACAGACGGTATTTTCCATGGGAAAAAGAAGTCATTTCCCCAGGGACTGGGGATCAGTTAAAAGGGGAGTTTTGTGACTCTAAAGCCTTGCAGGGTCCTTGTTTCTGGCAGCTTTAGTTTTGGAGAAATCTAGCAGCGTTTCCCAATTTCAAGCTTGACAGCGCCTTGTCAGCCAGGCTGAGTGGCCGCAAACATAAGCCATTTTCCATGAGAAAAAGCAGTCCTTTCCTCAGAGTCTGGGGATCAGTGTAAAGGTTGCATTTGGGCCTCTAAGGACTTGCATACATGGTTGTAGCTGCTGGCAGCTTTAGTTTTGGAGAAATCCAGCAATGTTTGCAGATTTCTAACCTGGCGCCACACTGTCAGCCAGAGCGAGTGGCCTGAAACGGAGGCCATTTTCCGTGTGGAAAAGAAGTCCTTTCCTCAGGGTCTTGGTATCAGTTGAAAGGTGCCTTTTAGGGCTCTAAGGATTTGCAGGGTCCTCGTTGCTGGCAGCTTTAGTTGTGGAGGAATCCACAAAATTTGTAAATTTCTCACATGACACCACACTGTCAGCCCAGGCGAGTGGCCATCAACGGAGGCAATTTTCCATGAGAAAAATAAGTCCTTTTCCCAGGGTCTGGGTATCCAATGTAAGATGGCATTTGGGACTCTAAGGACTTGCAAGGTCCTAGTTGCTGACAGTCTAAACCCTGAAGAAGTCCAGGAAAGTTTCCAAATTTCCGGCTTGGAACCACCCAGTCGGCCAGGGTGAGTGGGGCAAACAGAGGCCATTTCCCATGGGAAAAAGAAATCATGTCCCCAGGGTCCCGGGATCAGTGTAAAGGTTGCATTAGGGGCTCTGAGGACTTGCATGCAGGGTCGTAGTTGCTGGCAGCTTTAGTTTCAGAGAAATCCAGCAAAGTCTGCCAATTTCTAGGTTGGAACTGCACTTTCAGCTATGGTAAGTGGCCGCAAGCAGAGGTCATTTTCCATGGGAAAAAGAAGTCCTATCCCCAGTCACTTGGGACTCTAAGGACTTGCAGGGTCCTAGTTGCTGGCAGCTTTAGTTTTGGAAAAATACAGCAAAGTCTGCCAATTCCTAGCTTGAAACCGTCCAGTCAGCCAGGGCAAGATGCAGCAAATGAAGGCCATTTTCCCTGGGAAAAAGAAGTCATTTCCTCAGGGTCTGGGTATCCAATGTAAGATGGCATTTGGGACTCTAATGACTTGTAAGGTCCTAGTTGCTGACAGTCTAAACATTGAAGAAATCCAGCAAAGTTTCCAAATTTCCAGCATGGAACCGTCCTTTTGGCCAGGGCGAGTGGTGGCAAACAGAGGACATTTTCTATGGGAAAAAGAAGTCATGTCCCCAGGGGCAGGGGATCAGTGTAGAGGTTGCATTTGGGGCTCTAAGGACTTGCATGCAGGGTCCTAGTTGCTGTAAGCATTAGTTTTAGAGAAATCCAGCAAAATTTGCCAATTTCGAGCTTGGCACCGCCCTGTCGGCCAGGGCGAGTGGCCACAAATGGAGGCTATTTCCCATGGGAAAAAGAAGTCCTTTCCCCAGGATCTGCTGATCAGAATAAAGGTGTCACTTGGGACACTAAAAACATGCAGGGTACGAGTTGCTGGCAGCTTTAGTTTTGGAGAAATACAGCAAAGTTTTCCAATTTTGAGCTTTGCACCACCCTGTAGTCCTGTTGGAGAGGCTGCAAAGAGAGGCTACATTCTGTGAGAAAACGAAGTCATTCCTCCAGGGTCTGCAGATCAGATGAAATGTGGCATTTGGGACTCTAAAGCCTTTCAGGGTACTAGTTTCTGGCAGCTTTAGTCTTGGAGAAAGCCAGCAAAGTTTGCCAATTTCTTGCTAAGGGCCGCCCAGTGACTCAGGACGAGTGGCTGGAAACAGACAGTATTTTCCATGGGAAAAAAAAGCCATTTCCCCAGGGTCTGGGGATCAGTTGAAAGGAGAAGTCTGGGGCTCTCAAGCCTTGCAGGGTCCTCGTTTCTGGAAGCTTTACTTTTGGAGAAATCCAGCAAAGTTTCCCAATTTCTAAGCGCTGACCATTGACCCAGGGCGAGTGGCCACAAACAGAGGCCATTTCCCATGGGAAAAAGCAGTCCTTTCCCCAGGGTCTCAGGATCAGTTGAAAGGTGACATTTCAGGCTCTAAAGCCTTGGAGACTCCAAGTTGCTGGCAGCTTTTGTCTTGGAGATATTGAGCAACGTTTGCCAATTTCTAACCTTGTGTCGCCATGTTGGCCAGAGCGAGTGGCCTCAAACTGTGGCCATTTTCTGTGGGAAAAAGAAGTCCTTTCCCCAGAGTCTTGGTATCAGTTGAAAGGTGACTTTTGGGGCTCTATGGACTAGCAGGGTCCAAGTTGTTAAATGCTTTAGTTAAAGAGAAATCCAACAAAATTTGCCACTAGAGCTAGGCACTGCCCTCTCTGCCCAGGGGAGTGGCCTCCAACGGAGGCATTTTTCCATGGGAAAAAGTAGTCATTTCCCCAGAGCCTGGGTATCAGTTGAAAGGTGACGTTTGGGGCTCTAAAGCCTTGCAGGGTCCTAGTTGCTGGCATCTTTAGTTACAGAGAAATCCAGCAAAGTTTGCAGATTTCTAACCTGGCCCTGCCCTGTCGGTCAGGACGAGATGCTGCAAACGGAGGCCATTTTATGTGGGAAAAAGAAGTCCTTTCCTCAAGGTCTGGGGATCAGTTGAAAGTTGACGTTTGAGGCTCTAAAACCTTAAGGAGTATTGCAGAGACTTGATGAGGGTTCCTCAGGGTGAGAGAGATGGACGAGAATCTTGGTTCATGATCAGAAGGCTGGATTTATTAATATATGATATATAATACATTATTACTATACTAAAAGAATAGAGTATTACTATACTAAAAGAATAGAGAGACAAGTTGCAGAAGAAGCTAAGCTAAGAATAGAATAGAAAAGAATGAATAACAAAGTTCTGTGTCCAGCAGAAAGCAAGGACAAACTATCCCCTGAGTGGTCAGCAAATCCAAACACTCACAGAAGACCAATCACAGATGCACCTGTTACATTCCACATCAGCAGATCATTATTGTTCACATTTTTCTTCTGGGGCCCCAGCTTCCCAGAATGGACAAATCCTAAAAGAAAGGATTTTATGAAAAATGTCTGTGACATCTGATCTTTCCAAATTATAGAAATTAAAAGAAAAATGCTGATGTGAAATGAACAGGAAATTTCTTCACCTGTATAACATACAATATTAACAAATCACTAAAACAATCTTACAATCTAAGAAAATGCAAAAAACAATGCAAAGAAAACTCAAGTCCAAGCAGCTGAGCTTCAGGAACAGTCCATGGGCTGAAGGTGCTCCTTCTTGGACATATCTGAAAGTCCTTTTTGGTCCTGAAACAGACTTGTTGCAGAAAAGTCCCATCAATAGTTATCAAAAACCATTGACAGTCATAAAACAATTTCAAACAATTTGAACAATTTTTGGAATGTCCTTTTCTGGCCCTTCAATGCTTCAGTGCTTCAGAGCTGCCTCCAGCTATTTTCAATCTTTTTAATTTAATTTTAAAATTTTTTAATTTTTTTTTTTTTTAAATCGAAAAGAGCAGCAGCAGAGCAGAGCAGTGCCAGAGAAAGGAAGGCCCTGGGGACCCTGGCCCATGATGGACCAGGAACCCCAAAACTGGCCCACAAAAGGGCGGGCCAGGACTGGTAGGAGAAATCACAACTCCCAAAGACATCAGGAGGCCAAGTGATGGCCCTGGCCCAGGGACCTTCTGAGCCCAACAGCCTAGGCCAAACTCGCCAGGCAGGCTCTACATTCCCACAGGCCTGCGCCCTGCTGCCAGTACAATGGCAGCACGGGTGGTGAGACGCTTCCTTTCCCCAAAACCACTGAGGAATGCCAGCAGCAGGGAAACAGAAGCCTTCCCCAGAAATCCCATCTGAGGTCTGGAGATGTTTGTTTCCCACAACAAACAAGCCATGGTCTCCTCCATCTGTGCCCTCTCCCCTGCAATGCAAATGCATCAGGTGTATCTTCCATCTGCCCCATGGCATCACCCCCACTCCCTCTGGGCTGGGGACCAAAGGCAGAACTCTCAGGATGCACCTGTCCCCCCATGCTACTAGGGCGCAAGAGAGACGGCAGAGATGGCAGCCTCCATGGGACAATCCCCGAAAAAACACCCCCCAACCCGCCGAGAATGCTGATCTTGAAAGCAGGCAGATGAGCTTCTCCCGCCCCCAGCTGTCGGGCCACACCGGCTCCATGGAAGGAGTGGCTGACATCCTCTTCTCCCGTCCCAGCTGCCACCGCAGGGGCTGCAGGGGCAGCCCCGGGACAATCCGAAACCCTCGCGGGGGGGATCACACTGGGTGTAGGAGCAGCCACGGGCTGCTCCAAGGGTCCCGCAGGTTCGGCGCCATCTTCAGCACCATCTGGACAGGGACCGTCTCGGCTTGAGGCAGTGGGGAGACCGGTGGAAGTGGTGGGGGGGCCGAGGGGGCTGGAGAGAATCCTTCCTCTGCTGAGCTGGAAGCTGCAGACACATTTTCATCGCCTAGCAACAGTAACTTAGCAGGCGGTGAAGCTGCAAATGGCGAAGCAGCTGGGAGGGGCGGCGGTGAAACAGCCGGGAGGGGCGGCGATGGAAGATCGCTGTTGTCGCCGAAGGCATCTCCTAGCAACATGGGCGCAGGCACAGGAAGCGCTGTTTCTGAATTCCCAGACGCAGGTGGGGAAGCCGGTGAAGAAGCCGGTGAAGCCGTGGGCGGTGAAATAAACAGGGCCAGGAGACTTCTCCTTTTTAATGCCTTTATTAAAAGTGATCAGCTCAGGATTGGGTGGCTCGACGGGTCTGCAGCATCCGTCGTCTCTCCCAAGGCGACTCAGAGAACGAGGATACGCACAGCTCTGTCCACAAGGGGCAGAGCTGGGGATCAGATCCTCGTGGGAGCCTTTAGGGCCTGCTGATCCCCGTCAGATGGTGCCCCTTCCCATCAGTCGGCCTGGTCTCACCGCCGGGGTCGTCTCTCGTGGTCAGGGCGAGAGGGTCCGAAGGTGTTCCGCGTCTCTGCAGGCTCAGCATTCGGCTCCTCACGTCCAGACATCACTCCAGTCTCTCAACTCTTAGGTGGCTCGTTGTTTTTGGGGTTTCTCCGTGGGTTTGGAGTCGGGGGTCCCACAAAGCATTCTGGTCTTGGGAGTCACTTTGCATAACCCCGCCCCCCACCCTCTCAGGTGTCTTCACTATTCTGGGAAACTTAGCCTCGGGAAGGTCCCCACCCAGGAGAAGGGCCATTAACTCGCCCCAGCCAGGGCTTTTACTAATACAAAAACAACCATTAACGACAACGACCCGTGATTACAATAACAAAACACGCAGAACTTGGGCAGGGCCAGTGATCTGGCTGCCTCTTTGTAACTTTTTCTCACAAAAAAAACTATTAAGCGAATTTTTGTTCATAACAGGTGGGACCGCGGGGAGAGGTGGAGACGGGATCGCCCGGAGAGGTGGCTGCGTCAGCGGGCCAGGTCTTGGAGGCGGCCATGGCACTGGCAGGGGCGACGCCGCCCCCTCCCTTCCCCCCCGGAGAGAGAGAAGCGGGGGGAAGAGACGGCTCCATCTGCGCAGGCTCCGGAGAAAGAGTAAAAAAAACTTCTTCGCGCGGCGAAGTTTCATCCCCCACTGCCGTGAAGCAGTGGGGGCTGGGAAGCAGAATCTCATCCCCCACCAGGTCTTCTCCTGCTGGGGATGGTGGAAATGGAGCCAGCCCATAGCAGTTAGAAATCCATGGAAGAACAACTGCTCTCTGTTTCAAAACTGGGAAGAGCTTTCTAAATGCTGGGTAGACGGGAGGGAAGTCGCACCCCTGACCCCAAACGAATCAGAAAATGGAATCCATGCACTCCCATACAAAAACATCGAGAGCATACAGCACATCAGTAAAGAACCCAAAAAGCTTTGCCCATCGAAAAAACTCATAGAGATCTGTTGCTGACAGGAAAAATTCATCCTCTTCACCCCATTTTTGCCAGAGGGCAATAAGTTTCTCCTCTGAAGGAGAAAAATTAACCTCTTCCTCCAAGGGATGTGTCCCCCATACGAACAGCCACAAACTTCTCAGGGCTGAACCCCCAGGGATAGAAAAGACAACAGTACCTTCTGAAAGAGTCCAGCATGCTCTGGCCAGCTCCATGGTTAAGCTGCTCTTTTCTAACATCTTTCCTGAAGGTTTTCCAGAAGAAGGTTCACTTGTGGTCAGCCTTGGCTGTGAACTCTGTCCAAATCAGGATCTTCAGTTCTTCAGCTCCTGGCTTGAATCCACTTCTGTGGTCGCTTCTAAAGCAACCATCAAATGCTACACATACAGGATTTTACCCAGTGCAGCAATTTGCTCCTCTGGTCCTATCAAATTAGTCTTGCTCTGACACGAGGGGTCACCAAATATTGCAGAGACTTGATGAGGGTTCCTCAGGGTGAGAGAGATGGACGAGAATCTTGGTTCATGATCAGAAGGCTGGATTTATTAATATATGATATATAATACATTATTACTATACTAAAAGAATAGAGAGACAAGTTGCAGAAGAAGCTAAGCTAAGAATAGAATAGAAAAGAATGAATAACAAAGTTCTGTGTCCAGCAGAAAGCAAGGACAAACTATCCCCTGAGTGGTCAGCAAATCCAAACACTCACAGAAGACCAATCACAGATGCACCTGTTACATTCCACATCAGCAGATCATTATTGTTTACATTTTTCTTCTGGGGCCCCAGCTTCCCAGAATGGACAAATCCTAAAAGAAAGGATTTTATGAAAAAATGTCTGTGACAGCGGAGTGCTAGTTGCTGGCAGCTTTAATTTTGGAGAAATCCAGCAAGGTTTGCCAATTTTGAACCTGGCGCCGCCCTGTCAGCCAGAGCGAGTGGCCTCAAACCGAGGCCATTTTCCGTGTGGAAAAGAAGTCCTTTCCTCAGGGTCTGGGTATCAGTTGAAAGGTGGGCTTAGGTGCTCTAAAGCCTTGCAGGGTCCTCGTTGCTGGCAGCTTTAGTTTTGGAGAAATACACAAAGATTGCTAGTTTCTAAACTGGAGCCGCTCTGTTGGTCAGGGCAAGATGACACAAACGGAGGCCAGTTTCTGTGGGAAAAAGAAGTAATTTCTCCAGTGTCTGGGGATCAGTAGAAATATGACGTTTGGGACTCTAAGGACTTGCAGGGTCCTAGTTGCTGGCAGCTTTAATTTTGGAGAAAACCAGTCATATTTGCTCATTTTGAGCTTGGCACCTGCCTGTCGGCCAGAGCAAGATGCTGAAAACTGAGACCATTTTCCATGGGAAAAAGAAGTCATTTCCCCAGCATCTGAGTATCAGATGAAATGTGGCTTTTGGGGCTCTATACATTTGCAGGGTCCTCGTTGGTGGCATCTTTAGTTTTGTAGAAATTCAGTAAAGTTTGCCAAATTTGAGAATGCACGGCCCTGTCGGATATGTGCCTTTACAGAATGACCACAGCAAAATCATGAAAGGAATTAGGGAGAGAAAAAGAATAGAAAAGAAGGGGAGAAAGAGAGAGGGAGTATAGCTACCAAACATGGCGAGACGCCGTCCTCGCAGTCTAGCCGACGGAGTTTGCCTAGTCATGTTGGCAAGATCTCAAAGTCCTTGTTAACTCAAGGTTCTATTATAGTCCATTGCTGAGAGGGAAAACAGATCTTGAAATGGCTAAGGGGGAACAGATACAATCAAGAAGTCTATTGAAATTGGTGAGGGGAAAAAAGGTATTGAAGATGGGTACAGACAGTCCATGTTCTCAGCAGGATAAGTCAATATCCGCAGTGAGTGGGATCCACTGTTTCAGGACTGCTTTCTATGGGAAACCAGTCTAGGTCCAGTGAACACATCTGTAGGCCAAACTGAGCAGGCATCCTGCTTCAGTCAGGCCAGCATCAGAATTACAGGTGTTCCAGTCTCAGTCCTTGGCAGGGGGGCTTCAATCTCTGTCCCTCATGGTGGTAGTGGAGCAGATGAAGGATTTTCCATGGGGGCTACCAAAGTTGCCCCAGCAAGCTGATCTGGCCAAGAGGTGGGAAAATTCCTGGCCTATTGTCACGAAGCAGATGCAAACATATAGGCCGCGTCGCCCTTTGGCAGGCCCTGCTAGAAGCAGTCACTGTAGACACAGCTGTGAACAATCACTTGGCAGGCCAGAATTCTGCTGAGGGGCCTCAGGATTTTTGGCATTCATCCACCACCGGCAGGCCAGAATTTCGATCGGGGTTCTCAGGGTCCCGATGTCTGTCCTGTGGACGGTCGTGAACAACCGTCCGTGTTCCGTAGTATTGTATCAAGTGTTCCGTAGTATTGTTGTGAAGTCTTTAGGACTCGTCGTACATTGGTAGCATATCCTGGAAAGCAGAGACAATACGTCAGACAGAGAGTGAGAAGGGAAGGAAAAGAAAAGATAGAAAAAGCAGAGGGGAAAGGAAATATTAAACAAATATAATTAATATTAATTTAAACAATATTATTTTAAAACAATTCTTTCAATTGTTCAAAACTAATCACAAATAATAAAAGACAATAAAGCAATAAACAAATCAACAATAGTTTATTGAAAATAATTTTTTTCAAAACAATTCACCAAAAATCAAAAGTAATTTTCATATAATCACTGAAGAAAATTGAAGATTATTTCAAAACACATACTGTCATTTATAATCACCTTGTGTCAATAGTCTTGGAGATGTCCACAGCGAAAAGGACATCAGCCAAGTTGTGTGCATTAATTACAGATGTCAATTTTGTTAACTGTTTCATCATTCTCCAATTCATAATGAGTAAGATTGCTGATTAAAAAACCCCAATCAAAACTAAACTCAAAAGGATAATGATGGGATGACACATATTGTTCAGGACACTTGTGGCAGTAGGTGACCACCCAAAAAGAGTATCCCACCACCTGTGTTCAGCATCTTTTCTTACTCTCTCTATGACACGGTGTATTTCTTTCACCTTGTGGTGAACAGTTACCAGGGCTTTCTGACTATTCTTCTTGATCTTCTCCAATATTTCGATGAAGTCCTGATGAAGCAACAATTGCTTTAGCAAAGTAATGTTCATCCCAATGGGAGTAGGTAAATGTCCTGGTTTAGGGCAAATTTGGGAGAAAACCTCCAAAAGGGAGCCCCTCCAGAAAGCAAGCCCACATGGCCCCTTTCCCCAACTGGGTCAGGAAGGATTCCTTGGAGACAAGGAGAAAGAACCTGTTTATTTAACAGGCAAAGCACTCCCCAGCACACAAAAGGAACAATACCAGATGATACCACTCTTTCACCGCTCTTAAAAAGATGACAACTTCAGAAAGTCTCTCTTGGGGGTGGTCACTCTGTTATCAGTCCATCCTGTGCTGGGGTAGCTGCTGCAGGGCACAAGGTGCAAACTCTCAGTGTTTCCCAGGTCCCAGTCTGAAGCAGGTTTGAGTAGGTCCAAAAAAGGGAAAGGAGAAACAGTCTAGGGAAAATTTGGACTGCTTAGTTAAACTAACTAATGAGCAGAAGCAAAAAGCAAGAGCAAAGCAGAAGCAAGAGCAAAGCGAAAGGCAAAGCAAAAAGCAAAGCAGCACTATGTACTGCCCTGTATCTGTGCCCGCCAGCTGTGGGAGGTTAACAGCAAAACCAAAACAAAACATTCACTCTTCAGAGCCAGTCTTGAAGGCACAGAACATGATATCCAGCATAAACAGAACACACGGATGAGGATACAAGCATTATAATCTCACCCTAGGACATTCCAACCCTTATCCCCATATTGTCAACATACTACCTGTAGAAGTCCATCTGAAAATCCTTCATTTTTTGCCTCACAATTGTCATGAGAACCACCGAAGGGTTAAAAACTGTTGAGCCAGTTGGGAAAGAAAGTCTCATGCTTATCTAGTGTGTTCATAGGTGGTGTTTGCAGAACACGCCATGCTGTACTCGAAGGGGGCATGCTGCCCTTTTCTGGACAATTGAACTGGACTTTTCTTCCAAACTCCTGATCTGGCTGGACTGAGCTCTGGGGTGGCTCCCCCCCCCGCTCCATGAGAAGACCCCTCTTGCCTGTCTTTAACCACTGTGACGGACCTACAGAGATGCGAATCCCCTCATCAAGAAACCAAGAACCCCTCTGGCACCCTATTGGCACCCCCATGGCACCCCCATGGCAACCTCCTTCCAGAGACTGGGACTGTACTCCCTCCCAACTCAGGGAGGGGGAAAAACCTAACGTACCTGTGAGCATTCGGCCATGAAAACAATGGACTTCTCCCCTCCATGGAAACTTAATTTCAGCCACCCTTCCCCCAACCAAGAACAGTATATATATTGGGGTTCGGTCCGGCTGCCCTTTGAGTACTCCCCAAGACGTGTACCAGCGAGTTTCGGTGGCGGGACCCCGAAGACATCACCTTTTGGTAGCTATACCCCATTCCCTGACCTTCTTTCCTCCCTTTTTCCCTTGTCTTACCCTTCTCTTCCCCGGATCCCCTAACCAAATGCATATTTAACTTTAGTTATAATCAATAAAATTGCACCTTGCTGATTTGTTACTGCAAAACCCCTGTGCCTTTGTTGGTTATTTTTGCACCCAAAAATCATTCGTCACCCGTTCATTTCGGGCAGACCTTCACACTACCATACATCAGGCATTTTATTCACATAAAACTTCCATCTGTTCTCCCCAAAATTACAAGCAATACCCATCACGCCCTCATCACATCCCCACACCGGACCACTGAATCCAGGCCCCATACTACAGAGCTGCAGGATTCCCCACTTTCACTTTACTGCCTCTAAACTCCATCTTTCACTTGCTCACACCTTCGACACTTACACATTTCCTTCTCCATCTTTCACTTGCTCACACCTTCGACACTTACACATTTCCTTCTATCTCATGTCTGTGTGCTTTAATGTACAGACAATGGCAATAACATCCAACGAACAGTGATATTTGCATATCATTCTCACCCCACAATCAGATCTCCCTGAGGTACACATCATGTTGTTCCACCTCTTTGCATTATCCACCATGTGCAACCTAGTCCCTGAGCAAAGACAACCCCACGAATGGGTTTGTGTGTACTCGAGGCAGAATTAATCCACACAGTCTTCCCTAACAAACCTCTGATATGTACCACTGGGACTTTGTCTCCTTCTATTACATTCAGGGACTCAGACTGGGCAGGACCTGCTCGGTTGGTGGAACCTTGGCTGTTAACTAATCAGGTGGCCTTTGCTAAATGCTGCTCCCAATTTTTGAAAGATCCCCCACCCAAAGCTTTCAAGTGGGTTTTTAGTAGTCCATTGCACCTCTCCACTTTTCCTGAAGCTGGTGCATGGTAGGGGATATGGTACACCCACTCAATGCCATGTTCCCTAGCCCAGGTGTTGATAAGGCTGTTCTTGAAATGAGTCCCATTGTCTGACTCAATCCTCTCAGGGCAGATTAATATCCTGCATCCAAGGATGACAGAACAGGTCTTCTAATGAGGGCCTTTCCAAGTCCAGCATGGATAAACACTGCCTGATCAGATCTTAGCACTCTGGGCAGAGAAACCAGAAACCACCAGTTAGTTGGAGAAGGCTCCTATTGGCTTTGGCCCACCATTCCCATGCCCAGGCCATGCTGGATGTGCTCAAAGCTGGGCCTGAACTTTCCCATCAACTCCCTGTTTTGGAGGAGAGCAGGACATTTGCCACCTCCTCAGCAGCTGCCAGTGCAGGATGCTCACGAGCCCGCTGCTGTCTCCCAGCACTGGGATTCCCCCCGTGCCCAGAGATGAGGATCCACCTTGAGAAAGCCATTTTGGCAGTGAGAGCTGATGGTCCCAGCTGATGTTCTGGCCCCTGCTGAAAGGGTGCTCCCTGCAGACCATCTGGTGTAGCAGGATGCCCAGGGACCAGATGGTAGCTGGCTTGCCATAGTACCGGCCAAAGTGGGTCCATTCCGGGGAGCTGTATGACCGTGTTCCTATGGAATACAGATGGAGTTCATCAGGGGGATGCTGCTGCTCCCAGAGCCTGGCCCCAGCATCCCTGGGCATACGGGGGCTGCCCCAGTGGCACACAGGGTGAGCACTGCCCTCTCACCAGCACCTGGGACTTGTGTACAGACTTGGGTTGGAAAAGAAGCCACTGGTGTTTCAAGAGGGCAGTGGAAGCCCTGGCAAGGCCTGACCATAACAAGGAAGAACCCACCCAGTGCTGGGAAAAACCATGCTCTCATCCTCCCTGCCTGCATTGCCCCAAAAAACATTATGAACCCCAACAGACCAGGTGAGTGGAGCAGTCCAAGCCCTTTCTCACCTGCACACCAAACCGGCTGGGCACAGGTTCCAGTCCCCCCTCTCTGCTACCCCCACCCACGGGTGTTTTTGTTGGGCTGGCTGCCCCAGCACCAGTTCTGGGCAGAGTGGGGGGCAAAGGCTGCCAGCAAGGCTGGAAGATGGCTGCCCACTCAGCCCTGAGTTTCAAAAGAAACTCAGCTGAAGACTCAGTGCCATGAAGGGCCGCAAAAGAGAGAATCCCTGCTGCCACAGCCAGCTTGGGCTGGGAGATGTTGGGCCATGAGATGCTGGGCCCAGGAGCCCTGCGTGGGCTCACCTGCAAAGTGAGTGTAGGCTGTGTCTTGCAGGTAGGTGCCACAGCCAAAGTCAATCAATTTGGCCTGCCCGGTGGCCAGATCAATCAGGATGTTTCCTGGTTTGATGTCCCTGTGCAGGACCCCGCAGCTGGTGCAGTGCCGCACGGCCTCCAGCACCTGGCGGAACAGCTCCCGCGCCTCCTCCTCGGGCAGGAACCGCCGTGCCCGAATGAAACGATGCAGGTCCTGACACCGCTCTGGCCGCTCCAGCACCATCAAGATGTCCTTGGGGAGCTCAAGCCACTCCAGCAGCTGGACCACACCGGGGAAGCCAGTGGACATCTTGGCCAGCAGCACGATCTCCACGGGTGCGCTGGTGCCGTCGGGCTGCGGGAGGAGCACGATGCCGTCAGTGGGGCCGATGCCGTGTCGGGGCTCGTGAAGCCCTCAGCCAGCCCGGGATGCTCTGCGCCCTGCGCTGGCCCCACGCCCGCTCTCTCTCGGGGCGTCCTGGCGGCTTCCACCCTGCCGGGCCTCGGCTCATCCCTGCCCGGCACGGCTCAGCTTCTGCCACTGGCCCCGCTCACTCACCAGCTCGCCCCAATGCAGGACGCGGTTCCATGGCACCCTTTTGATGGCCACCTGCAAGTCAAGGGGAGCAGCGGGCTCAGCTCACCGCCTGCCCTGCCCAGCCCCATTCTCTGCCCTCCTCCTCCTCCTCCTCCGCCCCCTCCTCCTCGTCCGCCGCTCACCGGGGCGCCGTCTGAGAGCCGCGTGGCCGCTAAGACGCTGCCGAAGCCGCCGCACCCCAGCAGCGAACCCAGCCTGTACTGCTCCTTCAGGCCCTGCTGCGTCTTCCATGCGGGCGGGACGCGGCCGTCAGCGCTCGGTCCGGGGCCAGCAACGGCCCCCGAGCGCCCCTCACCCGCCCCGGGCCGGCCATGCCCAGGCGTTCGCTCCCGGGAACGCGGCACGGGAGGCTCGGGGCTGGCGGCCGCGCTGCCGAGCGGCGGAGCTCGGGCCGGGGAAGCCGCAGCGGAGGCGGCGGGAGCGGCCGCGCCGCCTGTGTCCTCCGCGGGCCCCGGGAGGAGCCGGGGCCGGGGCCGGGGCCGGGGCAGGGGCCGGGGCCGGGACTGGAGCCTGCGTCGGAGCCGGGGCTGGGCTCGGGCCAGGCGGAGGCAAAGGGCGACGATGCCGCCCTCGCACCAGGCACTGATGCCCGCCCAACAGCGCCACCGCCAGTACGGCCAGAGCCGGGCGGAGGTGGGACCGCGGCGGGACGGCCGGGGCCGGGCACGGGGCAGCCCCGCCCGGGGCCGGGGGCGGGCCGGGGGCATGGCCCAGCCCGGCGGGGGAGAAAGAGGCGGGGAGAGGAGAGGGACGCCGGGCAAGGGACCCTGAGAGAAAGGTGCCCGACAGCGGGAAAGGCAGAGAAAGAGAAAGAAAGAGAGAGAGTGTTGTAGAATATCTGCTTTTGCTGCCGCCGCCGCCGCCGCTGCCGCTGCTGCAACTGAAGCACCGGGGCCGTTCGTCCCCGTGTCCGTTCCCCGCTCGCCCCACGAGCCCCACGTTCGAGCCCCGCGCGCCCCGGGGACAGCCCCTCCGTCTGCCCAAACACGGGAACTTTGCAGCCTTGAGCCCGGATGCAGAGCCCTGACTCCTGCGCACTGGCACAGCGATCCCCTCGCTTGCTGCTGTGCATTGTCCTTGCTGAGGGTCAAACACTGTCGGGCCACCTTCCCTTGGGGTAGGATTCCTACCTGACCCAAGCACTGCACTTATATTTCCAGTGTTGCTTTCCAGTAAAAACAGGGGAAGGAAAACTGTGTGTGGCTCATGGTATTTTAGAGTGTCTAAAACTCGCTAAGTCACTGATCTTAGAGGTGAGGTGTGTCTGGAATTACTGGGATGGAGAAGTAGTGCCACATGGAAAAGGAGAGCATAAAAATAAATAGAGGAAAACATCTTGGATTGTTTCTTTCATTTTCATTTCACTTCTGGAAAGCTGTTACAGTTTTCCAGGAATCTTCTCCGGTCTTCTCTTCTCAAGAACCTCTTCTTGAGAACAAGGTCAAGCTTCTGTCACAAGATTTGCCATCAGCTGCAGCTTCTCTTGGCTTTCCACACTGCGCACTGTGTGCAGCACGACTTTTACAGCAAAGCAGGACAAATGTTTGGAGAGCTTTACATGTCCTTTCTTTTCCTGCTGCACTGGGGAGTTGAGCAACTGGTGAAGTTTTCATTGTGACTATTTGTGCTGGTTTCAGGCAAATTTTGGGAGGAAACCTCCAAAAGGAGTCCATCTAGAAAGCAAGTTCCAGCAGCCCATCCCCCTACTAGTTGAGGAAAAGACTTCCCTCGAGAGTGGGTTTAAACACTTCCAAGAAAAAGCAATGTCACAGTCCAAGGAACTTCTCTGCCTAAGCTAGCTAAAACCAAATTACTAGACCTGGGCTGTGAAGGCATCGGGAAATTTCCAAATCTGGGTTCCTGTGCAGCAAACACAAGGTGTGGGCAGTGCCAGACCCAGTAGCATGAAGTTGCTGGATTTGGGATTTCTGTGCCAGCAAATTTCTGGACTTGGGCAGAAATAGGGAAATTTCCCAATCTGTACACTGGCAGTGCCAGCAAACAGCTCATTTCAGGCTCCAGGCTCCAGGAAGGACTGAATCTGGACCCCATCCTCTTTTCCTTCCTTCCTTCTTTCCTTCTTTCTTGGGGTCCTGCTGCCAGCAAACTCCAGACTGGAGGCTGCTGGCAAGGGGAAATTGCTAGGTTTTAGCTTCCTTTGCCAGTAAATTGCTGCACTTGGGCTGTGCCAGAACAGGGAAATTTCCAGATCTGGGCACTGGCAGTGCCAGCAAACACCAGTGAAACCTTCTGGTCCTCGTCCAGACCGTTGACCAGTGGTTTCTCTGAGAACCAGCTCTGGCCACTTTACAGACAGAGACTGCTTTCATCTGGTGCTCTGGAAACAGAACTTTAATGAAGGCAAACAGAACAAACAGGACGGCGTGCACAGTACGGAGAGAGAAGCAGAAAGAAGCCTGGGTCCAGGGTATAGCAGGGATATTTATACATTTATATAATGTAATGTAATGTGGGGAGGGGTAAAAGTGGGATCTGAGGGAAGGATCCAAGAGAAAGGAACGATTAAGAATATTACAATTTTTGCAGTATAAAGTAACCAATGGTAGCAAAGAGAGCTCAGAACTTTCTAGCAACAATCTGCATAACTGAACAAGAGGATTATGGGCGGGAGCTCCTGCTGACCCCAACTAAAGAGGGTTTTCCCATGGCCTTAAGCCGAGGTCTCCCTCTTCTTTTAAACCAACCCCAACACACCAGATCTGGGCAGTGCCGGGCTTTGGCTTTCTTTGCCAGACAATTGCTGCATTTGGGTTGTGCTGGCACAGGGAAATTGCCAGATGTGGGCACTGGCAGTGCCAGCTAAACGCAGATCTGGGTGCTGCCGGTGCTATCACCAGAAAATTGCCGGGTTTTGTCGTTCTGTGCCAGCAAACTGCTGGACTTGGGCTGTGTTGCCACTGGGAAACTGCTGGATCTGAGCACTGGCAGTGCAAGCAAACACCAGATCTGGGTGGGGCCAGCACCAGGTATTTGCAAGGTCTTGGTTTTCTTTGCCAAAAAATTACTAGACTCAGGCTGTGCCGGCACCGGGAAATTCCCGCACTAGACTCAGGTGGTGCCAGCAAACACCGGATCTTGGCATTGCCAATGACGGTAGCAGGGAATTGCCAGATTTTGGCTTTCTTTGGCAGAAAATTTCTGGACTTGGCTCTGCCAGAACAGGGAAATGTTCAGATCTGGGCACTGGCAGTGGCAGCAAACACCAGGTCTGAGCACCTGTATTGGCATCAGGACATTGCCGGATTTTGGCTTTCTGTGCCAGCAAATTGCTGGACTTGGGCTGTGTCAGCCCTGGAAAATTTCCGGATCTGCGCGCTTGTGCAGCAAACACCAGGTCTGGGTGGTGTGTCGTAGTGTGCTTTTGTACTTTATAATATTTTGTAATAGTTTTGTTTTTGAATCCCCGTATTTTTCCCAAATGGTTCATCCCAGATGGTACCCCCCTCCCTTTACCTGTGTAATCCCTTTCCCTTGCTGAGATCACCCCCAAACCCCCACCCTGGCTCTCTGTCAATCACTCAGCATCCCATCCCCTCCATCTAGAAGCTTTGGTCCAGGATGTCGAGTGATTAGCCAGAGGCCGGGGGTCAGCACCCCAAGCCTTGCCCTATATGCTGTCCTAAATGTCTGTCCCCCAGTACCCATCCCTTAGGGTCACTTATTGGTTAGTAAAATGTTATCTACTTTTGGTTTCCACCTCCCTTTAAATGTAACCTTGGCACATCTCCCAGGGCTCTCAGCAGGAGCCCCCTGAGGTGTAGGGGCTTCTTTGGGACTCCTAGAATAAAACCTGGGATTAACCCCTGCTAAGAGTCGGCCCTTTATCTTGTACCCATGTCTCTGGTGTCTCTCCTGATGCAAAGATGACCACGTGCCCTCCATACCCTCGGGGCTTGGGAGAGTGTCTCCCCACTGTCGGCCGTGTCGGGGTTGCCCCCCGGTGTCTGCCAGCTCGGGACTGGCTGAGGGTTCCTGAGAGGCTCCCAGAGGGACAGAGACACTGCCCGTATAAGTAAACTGAATGGCCCTGGGATTCTGGAGGTAATTACAAATTGGCCTGAAGGTGAAAATTTTGGTGTCACAGATGAAGAACAAGACCAGCAACATGGACTGAAGAAGCTCCTCCATATAACCAAGTTTTCCCAGAGGAAATACGCTACGGTCTTTTCACTGACGGTTCCTGTCCAATTGTAGGGATGAACCAGGAGTGGAAAGCAGCCATATGGAGCCCCACACGACAGGTTGCACAAGCTACCGAAGGAGAAGGTGGATCAAACCAATTTGCTGAACTCAAAGCTGTTCAGCTGGCCCTGAACATTGTAGAATGAGAGAAGTGGCCAAAGCTCTACCTCTACACTGACTCATGGATGGTAGCCAATGCTCTGTGGGGGTGGCTGGAGAGGTGGAAAGAGGCTAACTGGCAGCGTAGAGGAAAACCAACTTGGGCTGCTGATAAGTGGAAAGACATTGCTACCAGGGTAGGGAGGCTACCTGTGAAGGTCCACCACATAGATGCTCATGTCCCCAAGAATTGGACTAATGAGGAACACCAAAACAACGAACAGGTAGATCAGGTAGCAAAAATAGAGGTGTACAAGATAGGCTTAGATTGGCAACAGAAGGGAGAGTTTTTCCTAGCTTGATGGGCCCATGATGCCTCAGGTCATCAGGGCAGAGATGCCACCTCTAATTGGGCACGAGACCCAGGGGTGGATTTAACCTGGACAGTATTTCTCAAGTCATCCATGACTGTGAGACGTGTGCTGCCATCAAGCAGGCCAAGTGAGTGAAGCCCCTATGGTATGGTGGGCGGTGGTCCAAGTACAAGTATGGGGAGGCCTGGCAGATTGACTACATCACACTGCCCCAGCCACACCAGGGCAAGCGCTACATGCTGACCATGGTGGAAGCCACCACTGGATGGTTGGAGACCTACCCTGTGCCTCACGCCACTGCCAGGAACACCATCCTGGGCCTGGAAAAGCAAATCCTGTGGAGACATGGAACCCCTGAGAAGACTGAGTCAGACAATGGGACTCATTTCAAGAACAGCCTTATCAACACCTGGGCCAGAGAACATGGTATTGAATAGATATAGCATATCCCCTATCATGCACCAGCTGCTGGGAAAGTTGAACGGTGCAACAGACTACTTAAGATGACTCTGAAGGCAATTGGTGGCGGAACTTTTAGAAATTGGCAAATGAACTTAGCAAAAGCCACCTGGATGGTCAACATCTGAGGGTCCATAAATCGAGCTGATCCTGCCCAGTCTGAACCCCTGCACATAGTGGAAGGAGATAAAGTCCCTGTTGTACACATGAAAGGTATTTTAGGAAAGACTGTTTGTATTAATTCCACCCCAGGCAAAGACAACCCCCTCTGTGGGATTGTTTTTGCTCAAGGACCTGGTTACATTTGGTGGGTAATGCAAAAAGACGGAGAAAGCTGTTGTGTACTACAAGGAAACCTAGTCGTAAGTGAAAACTGTGTGTACGGTTTTACTCTGATGCAGATGGAAATAGAATAAGGGGTGGATAATGTCATGGATTCCAAGGCAATATGTGTGTTCTGTTCCCATCTGTTAGAGGTGAGGCAGTTATCTTCTGTTAATTGGGCAGTTTTCTTTATCTCTTCCACAAACCAATCCTCCCTCTGGGAAGACATCTGCTGTTAATGAGCCATTGAGTGTCACTGCATGACTGATCAAAATTACAGCATCCCATTGTGAGATGCTCCACCCAGAGCGAGGAGCCAAGCATTCCTAACTAGATATAATCTGAGATTTTGGGACACCAGAACAGCCTTTTCCACTGGATTCCCAGAGGAGCAGCAGCCTTTTCCATTGGATTCCCGGAGGAAGACCAGGCCTATCCACACCATCACTGGATCTTCAAAGGAAGACTACACCCTTCTACAGGATCACTGCTTCAACAGAACCACATCTGCCACTTCAGGAGGACTTCAGCCACCATTTCACTTGGACTGCTACCAGCACCCTGACCTACAGGGTGTCAGGTCATATTCTGACTCTGTCAGTGCTGTTTGTATTACTGCATGGTTTATTTGTTTAATTTTCTTCCCTCATAAAGAACTGTTATTCTTGCTTCCATATCTTTGCCTGAGAACCCCCCTTAATTTCAAAATTATAATAATTCAGAGGGAGGGGGTTTACATTTTCCACTTCCAGGGAAGGTCCTGCCTTCCTTAGCAGACACCTCTCTTCAAACCAAGACATTAACCCTTAGGGGAAAATTGAAAATATATACCCCACACTCAGTTAGAAGTATCCTAAGCCAAAAGGCTGAGAAATAGTTCACGGATTCCTGTATGTTAAATTATGAAGCCATCTTAATAAATAATGATTTAGAGGTAATTGTGTGTAACCAACTCAACCCTGCCCAGTTTTTCTATGGAGAACCAGATGAGGAACTAATACATAATTGCCTAGAGGTTATAAACTATCAAACTAAAAGAAGAGAGGACCTAACAGATCAACCACTCCAAGGTGGAAAATGATTGTACATCAATGGATCTTCATGGGTAATAAAGGGGCACAGGGTATTGGGGTACGCTATAGGGCATGAAGGGTTGGTAGCTAGAAAAGAGAAAGTTACCTTCCAACTTGTCAGCCCAAGGTGTGAGTTGAATGCCCTAAAACAAGCTCTGGAAACATTACCACAGAAAACTGGAACAATAGATACAGATTGAAAATATGCTTTTGGAATAGTGCATGCCTTTGGAAAAATTTGGGAAGAGAGGGGGCTATTCAATTTAAAGGGAAATGGACTGATTCACAAAAAATTTCTTTTAGAAGAGTTAGAAACCTTACAATTACTAGAGGAAGTAGCAGTTGTGTATGTTAAAGGACATAAAAAAGGGGCAACTCAGGAGGAGTGAGGGAACAGTTAGGCTCATCTAGAGGCTAAAAATGCAATGAATCAGAGACAAAAAAAGTAATAATAGTATTAACACCCATGAGAGAAATGCAAAAAGTCCCCATATTCAGTGGGACAGAAGAGGAAGAACTCCTTAAAAGAGAAGCCAAGAAAGATAAAAAAGAGAAGTGGAGATTAGCAGATGGGAGGCAAGTGTTGAATAAACTCCTGGCCAGGAAAATGCTAGAAGGCATACATGGAACAACACATTCGGGTACACAAGTGCTAAGTGATACATTTCTATGGGATTAGGACTGCATAGGAATTTTCAGAATAGCTAAGCAAGTAACTGAATGGAGTGTGGTATGTCAACAAGTGAATAAGAAAATCACAAGGAAAACTCCCAGAAGAGGGTGACAACTAGCATTAGGGCCCTTCCAAAACATCCAAGTAGACTTTACTGAGCTTCCCCACATACAACGGTGGAAGTTTTTGCCAGTGATGGTAGATCACTTGACTCATTGAGTAGAAATGGTACCCACTGTGAAAGCCAATGCCAATTTTGTAAGTAAAACACTTCTAGAATCAATCATTCCCTGATGTGGGAGGGCAAACAGGATTGAACCCGACTGGGGAACTCATTTTACATCAAAGATATTGCAGAAAGTTGTTCAAGCCCTGGGAGTAAAATAAGAATTTCACAATCCAAGTGTCCTGGGGTGACGTTATGATGCTTGTATCCCCATTCATATGTTCTGTGCCTTTAAGACTGGCTCTGAAGAGTGGAAGTTTTGTTTGGGTTTCTCTTATCAGGGACACAGAGACAGGCAATACATAGGGCTGTTTTTGCTTCTTGCTTTCGGCTTGCTGCTGTGCTTGCTCTCTTTTCTGCTCTCGCTTCTGCTCTGCTTTGGCCTCTGCTTATTAGCTAGTTCTAGCTAAACAGTCCAAATTCCTTCCTGGACTGTTTCTCCTCTCCTGTTTCTGTGACCATCTCGAACCTGCTCCGGACTGGGACCTGGGAACACCGAGGATTTGCACTGTTTTGGCCTGCAGCAGCTGCCCCAGCACCAGAGGGACTGAGAACAGAGCAACCTCCCCCGAAAGAGACTTTCTGATTTTGTCATCTTTCTCAGAGTGGTGTCATCTGGTATTGTTAATTTTGTGTGCTGGGGGGTGCTGTGCCTGTTAAATAAACAGGTTCTTTCCACTTCTCTCCGAAGAATTCTTCCCGAACCAGTTGTGGGGAGGGGCCGTGTGGGTTTGCTTTCTGGAGGGGCCCTCCTTTGCAAATTCTTTAACAAATTTGCCCTAAACCAGGACACCAAGGCATCCACAGAGTTCCGGTCAGGTTGAGAGAATGAATCAAACTCTTAAAAGAGCTCTAGTTAAGCTAATGATTGAAACCCAAATGTCATGCACAAAATGTCTCCATTTGGCCTTATTAAGAATTAGAACCCAAGCCCAGTGAGATATGGGGATGTCACCCTATGAAATTATGTTTGGGTTACCCTTCCTGACCTCACCCTAGAAGGCTTCCACCTATGAGGGAGGGGAAGCCAATGCCAAGAAATAAGTTTTGTCTATAGCACAAACCTTAGAAGGGATACGACGTAAAGGGGCAATTCCTCAAACTACCGGCCTGGATTTCAGAATCCATAATATTAATCCCAAGGATTGGGTGAGATTAAGTCATGGAGAGATCGGCCCCTAACTCCTCAGTGGGAAGGTCCCTTTCAGGTACTGCTCACCACCGAATCGGCCGTACACTGCAGAGAGGGGATGGACTCATGCCAACAGAGTCAGAGGCCCAGTAGAAGAGCCCAAAGAGTGGACTACAACATCCAGGCTGGGTGAAACAAGATTGACTCTCAAGCAGAGACTGAGAGACAACCAGAAAAACACCAAAATACCCAAAAAGTGGAGTCAAGCTTCCACCAACCAGCTTGAGAACTCTTCCTTTTTTCCTGGGTGAGAATTACTAGCATCTGTTGAGGGGAAGTACACAAGGGACTGTATAAGGTACTGGGACAGCCTCTTCAAGAAAATAAGACAAAGGAAGGAGGGCAAGACTGGGTTGGCCTCTTTGTTTGCTACCAAGAAGGCTCCATAGCCCTGCTGTTGGTAGCAACCCCGTAGGCATGGTAAGGTAGGGACAAAAGGCCATTCCAGACCTCTATCGTTCCTCAGTGGTCTTTTAATTCAACAGGGACTGGAGGGCCAGACTGAGTTGGCCTCTGTACTCATCCCTAAGATACACTGACTATGGGTAGCAGCCACATAGGCCACGGTAGATGGGAGTCAAAGCCATACTGGACCTCTGTGATCTCTTTTTGTTCATTCCAAATAAGTGTGTCTAAGGAAAACCTGAGATTTTTTCTCCTGCTCCCACTGTCCTTGCCCACATCAACAGATGCTGGTATGACTCATTCAAAAATGAGAGAAAATTTTTGAATCAATTGTTTGAAAACAATGACTTCTAGAAAAAGAAAAGGGGGGTTTATTATAGATGAGTAATCCTATGGTTGACACTCACAATTAAAGAGTGAACATTAAATATATGTTATGAAAAGTTTTGTATATGTATAGTTATCCTTCCCCTCCCCCTTGCATTGTTATCACAGGATGGCCTCAGTAGTCAGGGCATTTGGAAGGGTTGGCTTGTTACTATGGCAGCACCTGACCTCCAATCAAGATGTAAGACAGTAATCTCCACCACTGGACAGCAAAGAAGGAGTGGATTGACAAGACTTTGGGAGGGGCTAGAGGTATAAAAGACAGAGCATCCATTTTGTAGATACGCACATGGTGACTGAATTTTTTGCCCCTGATGCTGTATTGTTTTCTTTATTCAGTCTTCTGTTGTATTTTTATAAGGTCTTAATAAAGTATTTAAATTTTTGAAAGTAAAAATTATTTCTCACATGGAGATGGGGAATCTGGGGCAAGGTTGTCCACACTGGGTCAGCTCTCAAGGTACAACTTCACTGACCTCGCCAGACCTCCTTAGGAGATAGCCTGGATCAAAATCAATCACAGAATGCTGCAATGACCACTTCTCTACAGAGAACAGTAATAAAATACATTCCTTAAGATAGGAATACATATTTCTTAGAAGCTCTTTGAAATATTTCTCCAAACTACAAAAGGAAATATTCCTAATGAACTGTTCCAGAGCTGAGGAAAATCAAGGCAGAGCCATGGTTTGTGAGGACTTGCTTGGTCCTAATGAGCCCTGTGGTACATTTGGAGCTGAGCCCTTTAACCTCAGGGCCTGAGAGGAGATTGCACAAACCTTTCCAAGAGTCAAAATCAGAGGAAAAACTCAAAGTGTCTCAAAGCTTGAATGGATCTCACTGAGGTCCATCTCTGACACAGGCTCCTAAAGGGCTCCTTGGAAGACAGGATTGGAGGCCAGGATGGCACAAAATCTTCTCAGAGAATCAGAGTATAGAAAGGAAAATTCAAAGTACCTTAAAAATCTTGAGTATCTCAAAGCATTAATGAGCCCCACCTAAGTGTCAGTACAAAGCTTTCAAGGGACTCATTAAAGCAGATAATTGGGGCCATGATTGCACAAACCTCTCACAGAGTGTCTATCAAAAGGGAAACAACCAAGTATCTTAAAATAACTGAAGTACCCTGAAGCATTATAGAGCCCACTGAGTGTTGTTACTGACAAAGCCTCTCCAGGGACTAATTACAGCAGATAATTGGAGGCCATGATTGCACAAACCTCTCAGGGACTCCAAGGCAAAAGCCAAACCCAAAGTCCTTTGAAAAACCTGCAGTCCTGGGGAGCATTCAGGAGCCCCAGGGCCATTCCTGAGCAAGGCTCCCCAGGGACTCCTTCCAGCAGAACCTTGAGGCCACTGGGATGTGGGCTAGGGGGGATGCTGAGGGCAGGACAAGGGGCTGACAGTGCCCAGCCTGGCTGGGGCTGTGCCAGGAGGCCCCAGGGCCTCAGGACAAGGTGTCTCCTCCCAGCCCTTGGTGGCACAGACCCTGCTGCTGTGCCCCAGGGCACCAAGACTTGGCTTCTCTTTGTGCCCACCTGTCATCCCTGCCTCCAGTTCTCTGCTCTGCCTCGGGCCTGGGGACGCTTTCTCAGTCGTGTCCCTCAGTGGGACCCATTAAAAGTCCAACAAACTTTGGAGTTGGATTCTGCCATGGAGTTCTGGAGAAGTTTCTTCAGCTGCCTCTCAGGGACTGATGTTCAAGGCCTGAGCACAAAGCCCCAGAGGCTCATTACAGTCCTTGTGCTGTGTCTGTGCTGCTGAGCTGGGCTGGGCTCCTGGCACAGAGGCAGCTCCTGGTAACCAAGAAAAGCTTCAAAAGCACATTTCTCTTGATGAGCAGCTTTTCTCCCAGCCCAGCAGGGTTTGGGCACTGCCTGCAGCCACCCCAGGCACAGCACAGACGCACAAAGAGCTTCAATCAGTCAGGGCTGGGAAGGGGCTGAGAAGTGCCTGGGGCAGAATCACTGGCAGCACTTGGCACAGGAACCTCTGGCTGCAGGACAATGCAGCTGCAGCTCCAGGAGCCATCTCCTAAAGCTGGAGCATCCCAATGCCTACAGACCCTGTGAGTACATTCTCTGATTGTCTCTTGTGCAGAGCAGCCAGGGGTGCCCATGGCTGTCCTGCAGAGCAGGGTCCTGCAGCCCAGGGCGCTGTGCTGGGGCAGGGACTCTGCTGCCTGCCAGGGACAGCTCTCAGCCAGCCCTGGCAGCTGCTCCCAGCACTGGGGGACAAGATCTGGGTGGGAGTAGACAGCTGGTAAGGCTTGGAAGTGTTCTCATTGTGTGGGGAGGATGCTGCATTGTTCAGGACTGCTCCCAGCATGGCATTTAACTGCAGAACATTTCCAAGAAGATTATACATGGAGCACAGCAAGGCAGGGGCTGCATAAAAGGGAAAATTTTGCTTTAAAAATCTACTTGTCTCTGATACTTGGATTGGAAATTGCACATAGATATTTATCTCTTAATTCAGGTTTTGAATAAGAAATAAAAATATCGCAGATCAAATAAATCAGGCAGTGACAGAGATCAAGAGAGGGCCTCTCACAGGCAGCATCACTGTCACTTTTCCAGCCTCCTCAGGGTTGCACTGATGTTTTCATCAGAGCCTGCAGAGCCAGAGCTGCCCCTGGGCAGTGCATGAGCTGGGAGGGGTCTGCAGGGCAGAGCTGAGCCCCCAGGGCTGGGCTGGGCTCTGGCAGCACTGGCAGGGCCCAGCCCTGGGCACAGGGAAGCAGCTGCTGGCAGGGACAGCTCCAGGCAGCTGAGCCCTGGGCAGGCAGTGGGGGGAAAGTGCCCCCAAGCTGTCCTGGGATATTTAAAGTACTCTCAAAACCCAAGTATTCCATGATTACTTTTTTACAGATCCCCATGCCAAGCCACTGTAAATGCCCAACAGCAGCTCCATCAGGGACTTCCTCCTGCTGGCATTGGCAGACGCGCAGCAGCTGCAGCTCCTGCACTTCTGCCTCTTGCTGGGCATCTCCCTGGCTGCCCTCCTAGGCAATGGCCTCATCATCAGCGCCGTAGCCTGCGGCCACCACCTGCACACACCCATGTTCTTCTTCCTGCTCAACCTGGCCCTCAGCGACCTGGGCTCCATCTGCACCACTGTCCCCAAAGCCATGCACAATTCCCTCTGGGACACCAGGCACATCTCCTACACAGGATGTGCTGCACAGCTCTTTTTCTTTCTCTTCTTCATCTCAGCAGAGTTTTATCTGCTGACCATCATGTGCTACGACCGCTACGTGTCCATCTACAAACCCCTGCACCACGAGACCCTCCTGGGCAGCAAAGCTTGTGCCCACATGGCAGCAGCTGCCTGGGCCAGTGCCTTTCTCAGTGCTCTCATGCATACAGCCAATACATTTTCCCTGCCCCAGTGCCAGGGCAATGCCCTGGACCAGTTCTTCTGTGAAATCCCACAGATCCTCAAACTCTCCTGCTCCAAATCCTACTTTAGGGAAGTTGGGCTCATTGCTGTTAGTGCTTGTTTAGCATTTGGTTGTTTTGTGTTCATTGTTTTCTCCTATGTGCAGATCTTCAGGGCTGTGCTGAGGATCCCCTCTGAGCAGGGACGGCACAAAGCCTTTTCCACCTGCCTCCCTCACCTGGCCGTGGTCTCCCTGTTTATCAGCACAGCCGCATTTGCTCACCTGAAGCCCCCCTCCATCTCCTCCCCATCCCTGGATCTGTCAGTTTCAATTCTATACTCAGTGGTGGCTCCAGCACTGAACCCCCTCATCTACAGCCTGAGGAACCAGGAGCTCAAGGTTGCAGTGTGGAGGCTGATGACTGGATGCTTTCAGGAACATTAAACTGCTGGCCAATTTCTGCAAGTCACTCGTAATAAAAGTCACTCATAATAAATTCTTTGAAACTTCTTGTTTCTTTGAGTTTGGATTTTTTTTTCTCTGTTTTAATTCTTAAATACTGTCAACAAAAATGTCATTGTTTGTGCCGTTTCTCAATTTTTTTCTCTCCACCTTCCCTGTGGCTGTGCTCTTGGTGGCTTTAAACAAACTGAAGGAACTCCCAGCAGAGTTTTCTGCAGAGATGCCCTTTTGTTGCCTTCTCTGGAGCTTCAGCGGCAACATCTGTGTGCAGAGCTGGGGCCAAATCAGTGCTGGCCCAGCAGCTGTGCCCAGCAGCAGCAGCACTTGGTGTTGCCAGTGCTGCTGCCGTGGCCCTGCCCCGCTGCCCTGGTGGCCCTGGTGTTGCTGCAGGGCCTGAGTGCTCTCGGGGCCGGGCAGAGCCCTGGGGGTGGCAGTGCCAGGGCTGCAGCAGGGACAGGCCATGGGCACTGCTGGGGCAGCGCTGACGCCTCAGCCCAGGGCCTGGGGGCTCCAGGCTCCTTGCCCAGGCTCTCTCAAGAACACGCCCAAGCCAATGCTCAGCACAGAAAAGCCCCGTGAGCAGCCCCAGGCTGGTTGTGGGCAGGCTGGGGGCAAACAGCATGGCTGGGGCTCTGCAAATGCCCTGGGGCAGAAGGGAAGGAGCAGCAGAGCAGGGGCTGATCCATCCCCAGTGTGCTGGACAGCCCAGGGCAGCGTCCCAGAGCGTCCTCATGGAGCTGCCAACAACATCCCCCCTCTGCAGCCCTGGCCTCTCCCCCAGCTCACACAGGTGCCCCATCCTTGCAGGCACAGACACAGCAGCACTGGCTCAGGAGCCCCTGTTTGCATTGCACAGAGCAGGGGGAGCACCCCCATGCTGTTGCAGTGGGGACATGAACCTGAGGGGGAGCAAATGCCATCAGCCCCTGGGCCAGCAAGGGCTTGGGGACACCAGGGAAACCACTCAGCTTTGTCCTGGCCTCTGCAGTCAGCCAGAAAGTTTGTTCCCATCAGCTGAGAGTCTCCTGTCCCACTCCAGACGCTGTTGCTCAGAGCCAGGGTTGCCTGGCAGCCACCCCCAAACTGCCCTGAGCATTTCTTTGTCTCCACCTTTGCTTTCTTTACTGTTCCCTGCCACAAATTTCTTCCTTTTGCCCACCCCTGTTCCCTCCCCAGCAAACAGCCCATCCCTGTTTGCCCTTTCCTCTCTGGCCCCACTCCCCATTGCAGTTCCTGACTTGGCACCATGGGAACATCCCTTGGGCAGCAGGATCATCCTACAAGTGCTGCAGGAATTGTCTGCAGGCTCCTGCACTGCCTCGAGCTGCTCCCTTGCCAGAGGCACCCCAGGCCAGGGGGGCACATCTGGGCTGCTGTGTCTGGCTCTGGGGCTCCCTGTTCTGGGCAGTGAGGAGGAGCTGCAGAGGTTCTGCGGGACTGACAGGATGGGCTTTGGGGCTGGCAGGAGAAGCTGAGGGACCTGGGCTGCTGGAGCTGCTGAACAGGATGCCCAGGGCTCCTCCTGCAACTGCTCCAAGGGTACTTTCAGAGAATCCCAGAATCAGCAAGGTTGGAACAGGCCATGGAGATCAAGTCCAACCTGTGCCCTGACACTCCCTTGTCCTCCCTGAGCCTCCTCATCTCCAGAATAAACAACCCCAGCTCCCTCAGCCACTCCTCACAGGACTTGTGTTCCAGACCCCTGCCCAGCCTTGTTGCCCATCTCTGGACACGCTCCAGGCCCTCCATTGCCTTCCTAAATTGGGGGGCCCAGAACTGGACACAGTGCTCAAGGTGCTGCCCAAGCAGTTCTGAGCACAGGGAAGAATGTCTCCCCTGCTCCTGCTGGCCACGCCATTCCTGATCCAGACCAGGAGCCATTGGCCTTCTTGGCCACCTGGGCACACTGCTGGCTCATGTCCAGCCTGCTGTCCCTCAGTGCCCCCAGGTCCCTTTCTGCCTGGCTGCTGTCTAGCCACTCTGTCCGCAGCCTGCAGGGGTTGTTGTGGCCAAAGTGCAGGACCCAGCACTTGGTCTTGTTCAACCGCACCTTGTTGGATTTGGGCCCTGGATCCAGCCTGTCCAGGGCCCTCTGCAGAGCCCTCCTACCCTCCAGCAGATCAACATTCCCAGACAACTTGTTGTCTTCTGCAAATTTGATGATGGTGGACTAAATCTCCTTATCCAAATCATCAATGCAGATATTGAAATCACTGCTGGCTGGCTCTGATCCCTCGGCCATCCTGTGGGTGCCCTGTGATGGCACTCAAGGTGATCTGTTCCATAACCTTGCCAGGCACCCAGGTCAGGCTGACAGGCCTGGAGTTGCCCAGCTCCTCCTTCCAGCCCTTCTTGGGGATGGGCTCACATTGGCACCTCCAGTCCTCTGGGACCTCCCTGCTGAGCCAGCACTGATGGTAAATGATGGAGAGCAGCTTGGGGAGCTCATCCACCAGCTCCCTCATCCCCCTAGGATGGATCCCATCTGATCCCACACACCTCTGGGCATCTGAGTGGCTCAGCAGGTCACCAACTGCTTCCTCCTGGTTTTCTGGGGCTGTTCTCCTCCCTGTGCCCATCTGCCAGCTCAGGAGAACACTTGTCCTGAGGGCAACCTGTCAGAATGTTGAAAATTGAGATTAACAAGGTGTTAAGTAGCTTAGCCTTTTCTTTATCTTTAGCTACTCTATTCTCCACTGCATCCAAAGAAAGAGTAGAGGTTCTCTTTATCCCACGTTTTGCTATTAATTTATTTATAGAAACATTTTTTATTATTTTTTTACAGAAGTGGCCATGTTAAGCTCTAATTGAGCTTTCGCCTCTCAGCTTTTCTTTCTGCATGACCAAAACCCATCCTTAAACACTTCCTAATTTTCCTGACCTTCTGTCCAAAGTTGCATCCTCTTTTTTCCCTTGAGTTCCCATAAAAGCTCCATGGGCAGCCAGGCCAGTCATTCTCCTAACCAGCTCATCTTCTGCCACACTGGGACAGGCTGCTCCTTCCCGGTTAAGATTACTTTCTTGACATGCGTCCATCTTTCCCAGTCCCCTTTGTTTCTAAGGGCTGTTTCTCTTTAAAAAAAATCAGTACTTATTTGGTACTCCCCAAATCTGCATCCTAAACAGGCCAAAGTCTGCCCTTCCTAATTCCAGTGTGGAAGTTTTGTAGCTGCCCCTCCTTCTTTCACAGAACATTGAAATCTTGATTATTTCATGGTCACTGTGCCCCAGGCAGCCTCCAAGCCCCACATCTGCCACACGCCCTTGTCTGTTTGTGAACAGCAGGAGACAGCTTTTCTTGGCAGTGGGAGTGTTAACAAAAATTTTGTAAAACAGAAAACTCCTTAACCCCAATGTAGCACTTAGAAGCAACATTCTTTATTCAGCTGGATGCACGGGGGATAGCTCCTCCCAAAGCCCTGCATGCTGAGCACAGGAAAGTTTCTGTTTATTTTCTGTATTTTGCACACATATACATTGATTGTCCTGGACTGAACATAATTATGATAATCATTTCCCCAAAATCATTAACATATTTCCCCTCCCTTTTACCCCTGTTTTCTTCCATCCTGGGGGGTCTCTCTGGTGGTCCCTGGTGCTCATGGGCCCCAATGTTCCAGTGGGCCTGGCTGAGCTGGCATGACATTGAGGCTGGTAAACTTCCAGGTCCGCTTCTCACACAATGGGCACTGTGTGGTTTCCATAGGCCTGGGGTTTTGGAGAACAAGCTCCAGGTGTCAGCTCACCTGGGTGAGACAACTGATCATCTGGTAATATGAGGTAAGAGAGTGGGCTGTGACATCACAGAGTGGGTTATGTGGGGTCGTCGAGCAGCTATGACATCATAGGCCATTTCTGTGACATCACAGGGCAGAGGTCTGACATCACAGAGCAGACTCTGATATCACAGAGTTGGCTGTGACATCAGAGACCAGCTGTGTGACATTAGAGAATGGGCTGTGACATCATAGCACAGGCTGTGACAGCCCAGCAGGGCTGTGTCAGGTCACTGGGTTAGTCACTCCGCCTCAGCTCCCCCTCACAGTTTCTCCCAAAAAGTCCAATGCTGTTCATGCCCATCAGGGTCCCTGTCCCCTGGGATCCCCCCAGCCCACCTGGAGCCACAGCCTCCACCAAAGGATGTTCCACAGGACCCACCCCAGAACCTGACATGGAGACAAGGGACTAGGGCTTTGTGACCAGGACATCAAGGACAGGGATTATCCAGGTCACTGTGGCCTGGTTTGGGTTACCCAGGGCAGGAAAGATGTCTGGCAGCTGGAGCAGGGTCTGGGAAGGGCCTCCAAGGTGGGGCTGGAGCCCCTGGGCTGTGAGCAGAGGCTGAGGGAGCTGGGCTTGTCCAGCCCAGAGCAGGGAAGGCTGAGGGGCTCCTCATCCCAGCCTGGCAGTGCCAGCAAGGAGGTGATGGAGAACACAGAGCTAGACTCTTCACCAGGGGTCCTGGTGGGAGACAATGGGTAGAAGGGTTGGATGAGGGAAGTGTTGGGGAGGGGGTAGGGAGAAAGTGTGATTGATTGTCAGCGATGATGATTTTTGATTTTCATATCTGTTCAAATGCATTAGAAGGTATTGGGGGTCAATATAAATTGGACATTGCTGAAATCAACCTAAACTGGAAAAGACAACTGAACAAGACAAAACAGTTCTCTCTTCATTGTTTTCAATATAGTATATTAATTTTGAATACACTTCTGCAATGTGACTAATTAACCACAGATGAATTAAAAACTTGAATGATTCCCATAGACTTGTCTTGTTTGGGTATTCTGAACAAATATTTATGAGCTTTTCTAACTGAATTCCTGAACCAAAAAGCTCAAGAAAGAAGAGGCCTCTGGAGCAGTAAAATTCATCATCGGCCTCCAAGTGGCTTAGGTTCCATCCCCAGCAGAGCAGCAATGAACAGAAATGGGCACAGCTTTGTGGCTGCCCCAGCTTTGGCATGGGCCTAAGGGCCTGGACCAGGAGCAGCACTTGAGGGCCCCAAGGCCGGGGCCCTTGTGCTGCCCTGGGCAGATGGGATGGCAGTGGGGGCTGCAGAGCTCTCAGCACCTCAGGCAGCAGAGAGCAGGACAGCCAGGGAGCCTCCTTTGGCCTTGGCCAAGCACCTTCCCCCATGGCTGTGGCTGAGTCCTGTGGCAGCTGCAGCTGCTGCTGTGCCCTTACCAGGGGCTGAGGCCGTGGGGCAGTGCCCAGAGCAGCCTGGCCTGAGCAGAGCTGTAGGGCCAGAGCCGGCTGGGCTGGGCTGGGGAGAGGCCCTTGGTGCTGCCCAGAGCTCAGGGCAGCTGGCAGAGCTTGCAGGGAGCTGGGCTGGGCTCAGAGAGCCTGGCCCAGAAACCATCAGTGTCCTTCTCAGCCTGGCTGAGCGTGCAGGGGCAGGACTCAGGCCAGGCCTTGTGGGGCAGGGCCAGTGCCTTTGCAAGGCATTGCAAACAGGCAAGTGGCCCAGAGAGGAGGCTGCTCTGTGCCCTGCATGGCACGGACAGAACAGGGAGGGGCCCAGGACATTTGTCAGCGCCAGCCTCTGTGCCCTTGCCTTGGCAGCCCTGGCTGCTGAGCCCAGCTTTGGCCTGGGCTGAGTTTGGCTGCGGCCCAGCTCCATCCTCCTGCGGGGCTCAGGGCCTGGTTCCAGCCACAGCCAGCCCTGGCTGCCTCTCTGCTGGCCCAGAGGCCGGCAGAGCCTGGGGTAGGGCTGTCTGTGCAGCCCCACAGGTGCCATGGGCTCTGCAGGAGCTGGCAGAGGCTGCCCAGCAGGGAGGCCATGGGGCACAGAGCCCCAAGGCTGCTGTGGGCACCACAGCACAGGGACCGTTCCCAGCTGCAATGCTCCTGGCCTGGGCTGGGCCTGCACAGGGGCTGGGCCACCATGGCTGGGCCAGCACAGGGCCACAAAGGGGCCACGCAGCTGCTGCTGGGGCTGACAGCAATACCAGGCACACACAAGCAATTGCTGAGCACGGCCTGCGCTGGCCAGGCCTGACTGTGCCAAAGGCAGAGCTCAGCTGCCCTTGGGGGCTGCAGGAACAGTGCAGAGCCCAAAGAGCCTCCATGGCTGTGCTGGAGACCAAGGCTGCAGCAGGGAAATGCAGGGCTACTGTAGAATGGGAGGGGATGGAATTCCAGCAGACTCATCAGCTTGCAAGCTGCTCTGGTCTCCCTCAGCTCCTCTCCAAGAGATGCCAATCCCAGCTTGGCACCTCAGGATACTGGGGCCCTACAAGGAGAACTGCCTGTTCATGGGCACACAACTGATATCTGCCTGGAAAAGGGCACCGGTGTTAATACCTGTTGGTTTCATCATATATAAGCAAATCTTTATTATCTGGGTCACTTAAATACTTTGAAGAAATGACAATGTTTTCCCACCAGGGACAGGAGTTTTCTGGATCTACTGATGGCAGGAGAAGAAATACTGATCTTCCCCTATACCTTTGCCACCAACATTCAGTCTAATATTTCATTCCCTTCTTCCTTCAGGTGTTTCCAGCTCTCCTGGTTAAATGGCCATGTCCACGGACATCTCTTCATTTAGAGCAGCTGCATCCATGTCCTTCCCGTTTCTCCCAGATTTTCTCCTGCAGCAGTTCACTGGTCATTCCAACGCGTCTCCCTTGAATTGCTTCATGCTTTGAGCTTTCAGAAGTTTAAATGTCTCCTTACTCAGCATCTTAGGTGTATTTTTACCTTTCATATAACCTCTTCTTATGCCTTTGTCTAAAATCCTCCCAATTACCTGTGGGTGGTGGACATGTCAGATGCTGCTGGGATGTCAAAGGAGCTGAGGGAAGAGTTTAGATGTCTATTAAATTTTATCATTTTCACATTTTTTATGTTGGCCAAGAAGAAAAACCTTTCTGTGCCTCTGACTCTTAGCAGTTCCTGAGAGCTTTTCCCTCCAAGGACACAAACCTGCTGATTTGTGGTTCCCACTCCAGTGGCTGCACTTGCACTTCCCCAGAGCAGAGATCCCTTGTCCCAGAGAGTCCCTGGCACTGGAGGGATGAAGGAAACTGGACAAGCTGTGGGGATCAGGGGCAGGGCAAAGCCAGGGAGAAGAATGACTTTTGCATTTGATGGAGCTGTGCTTTCCCTTGGCTTTGTTGGCTGACAATGAATGAACATCCCTCTGTGTCTCGGGCAGCTCCTTCTCCGAGAAAAGCAGGTGGGAGTTGGAGCCAAGGAGCTGAAAGCTGCAGGTGCAGCCTGGGCTGGAGGGAGCTCAGGTTTGCACAAGGCTGCTCTGAGTGCCAGGGCTTGGATGGGGGAAATGGTGGGGTGGGGGTAGGGACAGAGTCTGATTGATTGTCAGCCATGAAGGATCTTGATTTTCATATTTAGTCAAACTGCATGAGGAGGTACTTGGATTCAGAGACGACTGGAGATTGCATATATCAATTTATGAACAGGAAAATGTCCTAAATGTGGTAGACAGGGAAAGGCGCTGCGGAAGATCTCGCGATGTCACGGAAAGCCAGGACCCTTTGATCCCCTTAGATAAGACCATCTGCTTCCCGTAGATAAGAAACTAACATAGGAAGGTAGCCTCCCTTAACCAAATTCCAGTAACTTTCCATCCTCTACCCAGTAACAGTCCACCTCTTACTAACCATAGATGGTAAAGACAGACCCACGCTGACGTAGAGACCCCTTAGACTATAAAAACCCAAGAGATGAGATAATAAACGCCTTTTGACCGTCCATCGCATTGATGTCTGCGTGTGTCATTGGCCCGAGTGGCCCTGGTGAGTGGGCCACCGTGCTGTTCGTCTGAACCAGATCGCCTGCCTTGCTCCAGAAGGCAACAAACTGGTGCTGAACCCGGGACTGCTGCAGCGCCCGGGGTTCGGGAATTCTCCTGGCCAGAGATCAGCGGCTGCTGGCAGCAGGTCTGACCACAGCGGGAGGGACGCCTCCGGACCAGCGTGGACCATGGAAGCCATTGCGAAGGTCGTAACAGAGATGCATGCACAGTGGGGTATAGAATGTAAACTTAGGGATTTATCTCTCGCATTGCCGAGACTGATTAAGCTTGGGGCTATTGAAAGCCCCGTGGATGTCCTACATTCGGACGTGTGGGATAATTGTACAAAAGCCCTGGCGGAGGACACCATGTCCTCGGGCTCAGGGAAAGCCCTAAAATCGTGAGGCAGGGTTGTCCAGGCTCTGCAAAAGGCTCGACAAGAGCAAGAAACCTGGATAGCCGCGCGAACTTGTTTATTAGCCGTGCCGCAGTTGGGGGTGGGCGCGGCGACACAAACCGCGGAGGGGCCTGAGCCGGGCGGGCGCGCGGAGGCGCGAACGCCAGACCCCCCTCAGCGAGCGGATTCACCATTGGAGGGCGGGGGAACACCCGTGGACGTTCTGGCGGGGGCTCGCGGAGGAGGCGCGGAACGCGGCCGAATCAGTGGACCCCGTAGGGACCGATAAAAACGCCCCCCCACCATATGCGTTTGAAAATGGCGCCGAACCGCATGGTCAGGGTGGAAGGGAGGAGGCGGGGGGCAGAAGCGCGGTCAGCCCGCTGAACAACGCATGCGCGGGTGAGCGGGGAGACGAGGCGGCCCCCGTGGAGACGCGTAAGACCAATCAGAGCCCTCAGTTCAAATTAGGTCCTTATAGGGCAAGGACCTCCCCCAGCAGGAGGCGGGGGGACCCCAGGGGGAGGGAACGGCCTGACCCCCGCAGGAGGGGGCGGGGTCGCAGTCCGGGGAAAAGGCAGAGCAGCCCGGAAGCGTCTCCTTATTCAACTTCCGGCTCGGACTCGGGCTCGAGCTCCGAGCCCGAGATAGTATCGGAGGATTCCGATCTGGATTCCGGCTTTAACAGAGAGAGAGAAGCGGCATGTAAGGTCACTAGCCACAGCGCTCCCGCTTGGGTGAAGGGGTTACCAGAGAAAAACCAGACCCCACTTACAAACTGGCGGAAAATAAAAATGGCTTGCGCGGAATGGGCTCCGTCTGCCACTTTAGTGTTCCCGGTCCGTGTTGAGGGGGCAGGCGGAAACCAAAGGACTTATTCACCAGTCAATCCGAAAGATGTGCAGGCAATTGTTAAAGTGATTGCAGATAAGGGAATTAATTCTGCCATGGTTTGCACACTTATTGACGGCCTTTTTGGTGGGGACGATATGCTTCCCTTTGATATTAAGCAGACGTGTAGAATGATATTCGATGGTGCAGGGATGATCGTTTTCAAACAAGAATGGGAGGATAATTGCATGAAACAGCTAGCCTTGGTAACAGGGGCAGACCATCCACTGCACGGCTCCAGCATACAGAGGCTTATGGGCACAGACCCCACTATGATCACCCCCCAGCAACAGGCTGAGGGCCTGCGAGCCCATGAGGTCATGACAAAGACCCGAGCTGCCCGAGAAGCCATCCGTGACGCTTCTAAAGTGGTAGTCAAACCCTCTCCATGGTCTTCCATAAAACAGGGTGAGAGTGAGAGTTTCACTAAATTTGTGGACAAGCTCCAGGCCGCATTAGATTTCTCTGCGTTACCCTCAGAGGCGAAGGATCCCGTGCTGGCAGAGTGCTTACGCCAGCAATGCAACTCAGCCACCAAGGACATTTTAAGATCACTGCCACAGGGGTCTAATATAGCTGCCATGATCAGACACGTTGCAAAGGAGGAACACCTAGCTCCCATCCAAGCAGCAGTTCAAACTGCAATAACCAGCGTGATGGCGTGCCTTAAGTGTGGCCAGGCAGGCCACTTGGCAGTAAACTGCCCCCAGCAAAGGCGCCTATCAGCAGCTGCTCCACCACGCCAAGCGCGAGGCAGGGGACCGTGCTGGGGGTGTGGAAGGAAGGGGCACTTAGCTAAGGAATGCAGATCCAGGCCCCAGGGAAATGGGAGAGGGAGGGGGTGGCCGGGCCGTGTTCAGCCCCCTCCCACCTGGAATATGCAGCGGCCCAGCTACAGCAACCCCCAGTGGGGCAGGGGACTCTCATACCCTATGCCCCCACAGGGAGCAGTCACCTTTGCATCCCCCCCAGCAATACAATGTCAGAGTTGTGCAGCACCCTCAATACCTTCGCACCCCCCACCACCACAACCTGCACCGGAGTCACAGGAACAGCAGGGGACGCCCCAGAGCGGGATCCCTGGGTGGCCTTGGTCATGAAAATAGGGAAGGAACCCCTGATGGTGTGGGGGACATGCCGCCTTTACGGCAGCCAGGATCCTCACGTCATAGGGCTTCAGTTTTGGGCGGACACGGGATCAGACTGCACCATTATTCCCCAAACGCATTGGCCCGGACATTGGCAATTCAAAGAAGTCCCCCCAGTGAACGGAGTGGGGGGGCAGTCCCGGGCTTGGAAAAGCACCCAGCTGGTGGCTATAACACTTCACACGAAAAAGGGACCAGAACAGACAGTAGCAATCTACCCCTACATTTTGCAGAATTCTCCACCCCTGTTAGGAAGGGATGTTCTCTCCTTGCTAGGATTTCGGATCACAAATTTATCCTTAGGGCCACTGCCGTACACCCTCCTCTGCCAATCAAATTGACTTGGAAATCATCAGACCCTGTATGGGTTGAGCAGTGGCCCCTGACAGAGCCTCGAATGGCAGCCTTGCTGGAACTGGTCGATCGAGAACTGCAAAAGGGTCACATAGAACCCTCCACCAGCCCATGGAACACCCCGGTATTCGTGGTCCCCAAAAGGTCCGGACAAGGCTATCGTCTTGTCCACGACCTGAGAGAAGTGAACAAGACGATCAGACCCATGGGTCCAGTCCAGACACTGCTTCCCGCGAACTCAGCCATCCCCACAGGACAGCCATGTGCAGTACTGGACATCAAGGACTGCTTCTTTTCAATACCTCTGCACCCTGAGGACAGAGAGCGATTCGCCTTTTCCGTGGCATTTCGGAACGGCGAGCGGCCCAACCTTCGGTTCCAATGGAGAGTACGTCCGCAAGGCCTGGTCGACAGCCCGACCATATGCCAAATCACCGTGGACAAAGCACTGACGCCAGTCCGACACTCCTACCCCACCGCAACCATCATCCAGTACATGGACGACATCCCGGTCGCAGCATCATCGACAAGCCAAGTGGATCACCTGGTGACCACAGTCACGGAAACCCTTCAAGCCAACGGCTTCGAGATCGCGAGCGCAAAGATCAAGAGAGGACCCTGCGTGACCTTCCTGGGAGTAGGCATCACGAGCACCCACGTGGCACCCCCCGAGATGAAGATCAACCGAGACATCAAGACGCTCCACAACGTGCAACGCCTGGTGGGATCACTGCAGTGGCTTCACAACATCGTCCTGATTTCCCCCGAGGTCATGGACCCTCTGTACGACCTCCTGAAAGGAAAGAACCCCTGGGATCCCAAGGAACTGACACCGCAAGCAACGAGCTCCCTCGACTTCATCGAAAACCAGATGGCCACTGGCACGCTTGCCAGGTGGAACCCAGCCATGCCACTGGACCTGTACATCCACTTTACACCGAAGGGGGGAGTGGGAGCACTGGCCCAAGGACTTGCAGAAAAGGCCCGACCGATCCAATGGGTGGTCCTCGGAAGACCCGCTCGTGCATTTTCCCCAGGAATTGAGTGCATCGCCAACCTCATCATGAAAGGCAGGAGACTCGCCTTGAAACACCTAGGGACAGAGCCGACAAACATCCACCTTCCGTTTCGCAAGCAACCAACCACAGAGTCAGCCGCAATATCGGAGTACCTGGCCCTTGCTCTCTCCGGCTTCAGAGGAGAAATCTCCTACTCCTCCAAGCCACCCTGGACTAAGCTGCTGACCATAGTCGACATGGACATGCCACCGAAGGTCAAGGACAGACCGCAGCCGGGACCAACAGTCTTCACAGACGCTTCCTCCACGACTTAACCGCAGCAGCAGTGTGGCAGGCAGGAGAGCAATGGCACTCCGTCAAAGCGAGGGACCCCACACTGTCAGTGCAACAACTGGAAGCAGCAGCAGTGGTTTTGGCGTGCGGACTCTTCCAAGACGAACACCTCAACATCGTAACGGACTCCATATTCATGGCAAGGCTCAGCCTAGCCATGGCAGGACCAGGAGTGTCAACATCAGCAGCAGCCCTAATGCTGGAAGAAGCACTCTCCTCGTGACAGGGCACCGTGTCAGTCATCCACATCAACAGCCATGACCCAGTCAAAGGTTACTTCCAGATCGGCAACGACAAAGCGGACGCCGCAGCGAAAGGCGTTTGGACCTTGCAAAGAGCCCATCAACTGCACGAGTCACTCCACATCGGAGTCAAAGCACTGGCAAAGAGATGCGGAATCTCGATGGCGGACGCCAAACATGTGGTAGCCACCTGCCCTCATTGCCAGAAGTCACCCCTTTGGTCCTACGGAGTCAACCCGAGAGGTCTCAAGCCCTCAGAAATCTGGCAGTCAGACTTCACCTGGTGCGAAATACTGAAGCCCTGAGCATGGCTTGCAGTGACAGTAGACACTTATAGCGGAACGATCGTAGCTACACAGCACCCCAAAACCAACTCCAAAACCACAATTCAGCACTGGCTGACAGCCATGGCTTGGCTAGGTATCCCCAAGCAGATCAAAACAGACAACGGCTCCAACTTCAAATCCAAACAAGTACAGGAATTTGCCTCGAAATGGGGTATCACGCTAGTGCATGGCATCCCACATAACAGTACCGGACAGGCCATAGTAGAGAGAGCAAACCAGACCCTGAAAACCAAGATAGAAGTGTTGGCAAAAGCAGAGGGCTTTGCCAATGCCATTCCCCCAGGAGATCAGGCACGTATGCTGGCAACCGCCTTGCTGGCACTGAATCAATTCCCTAGGGGAGATGAAACAAACAGTCCCGTTCAAAAACACTGGGTCACTCGAACGCTAGAAGAGGGCCCACAGGTGGTAATCAGAAACGAGCTAGGCGAGTGGGAACGGGGTTGGAGGCTGATGCTCACAGGGCGAGGGTATGCAGCGGTCAAAAAGGACGGCAAAATCAGGTGGTGTCCACTTAAGTTGATTAAACCGGACCTTCAGGACGAGCAGAATGAGACTGATGAGAATTGCGAGCATTTGTTTACAGGACCTGCTTGGGGGACGCCCTCGTGATGCATACTTCCCGGTTCCGGACGAAAGCGACAGACCACCAAGCCGCCAAGCAGCACCCGAGAGACCCGCACGGGTGAGACCCAAGCACCAAGGGTGTTTCTGTGTGATTTTGCTGTTGGGGCTTGTTGCCAGGGGGCATGCCGGGGGGCTTGTTGCCAGGGGGCAAGCCAGCCCAGACCACTACCCCCATCAGCCCTTCAGGTGGGTCATGCGACACCTTAGTAGTGGCAAAGCGCTCAGACAAATCACCACACCGAACACCCCATCCTTCATGCTCCGCATCACTGACCTGTTTCCAGGACAGCCAAAGGTACACCCCTATTCCCCACACGTCACACACTCGTATCTATCCTACTGGTGCCCAGCTTCAAACCCTGGGAAAAGCTACTGCAATCACCCAGGGTGGGGATACTGTGGGCACTGGGGCTGCGAAACCATAGTTACAGATGCCAGACCGTCGGGGCCTGGGTGGGATCCACAAGAGCCAGACAAATTCTTACAGTTCACCTAGGCACCCATCGGTTGCAAAATACCCCTCTTCTTTCACGGAAACTTCCATCGAAACCAACATAAAGTCCCTAGATTTCGGGCATGCACTGAGTACAATATGACGGTCTTGCAGCCAGATCACCCTAGCTGGGCCACAGGCAGAACGTGGACAGCGGTCCTTCAAGGGTCAAAAGAGAGGGTGAACGTGCAAATTATCAGGCTCCAACCGTCAGCACCCCGAGCAGTCGGACCCAACAAAGCGATTAAAAGCGTGCCGAAAGGGAAAAACGTAACCTACCCCAAAACCTTACCCACAGGGGTCAGCAAAGTCCCGACCGGTCAAGCGGAAACCTTTCAGATGAGCCACTTAACCGAGTCAGACTCAGACCCAATCCTTCGCATGTTAGAAGCTACCTTTGTATCCCTGAACGAATCCAACCCTAACCTAACCGAATCCTGCTGGCTTTGTTACGATGTCAAACCCCCCTTTTTCGAAGGAGTCGCCTTAAACACTCCCTTCAGTTATTCCTCAGCCGACGCCCCTCACCAGTGCAGATGGGACACCCCTCGCAAGGGAATCACCCTGAGTCAAGTCACAGGCCGAGGCAGATGCTTTGGCAATGCAACCCTAGCTAAGCGGGGAGGCAACATCTGCACCAAAATCGTCAAGCCTAACAGGAAAAACAATAAGTGGGCAGTCCCATCCGCGTCGGGGATGTGGGTTTGCCAGTGATCCGGAGTGAGTCCTTGTGTGTTCCTTCCCAAATTCAATGACTAACGACTTCTGTGTCCAAGTTCTGATTGTTCCTAGGATCCTGTACCACTCAGACGAAGAAATGTACCATGTTCTTGAGGGACCCAGCTGGATCCACAAAAGAGAAATATTGACAGGTATAACTATCGCAATGCTGCTCGGCCTGGGAGCAGCCGGAACGGCCACAGGAGTCTCAGCCCTAGCGACCCAGCACCAAGGACTGTCCCAGCTGCAAGCAACGATTGACGAGGACCTGCAACAGATCGAGAAATCCATCTCCTTTCTAGAGAAGTCGGTCTCCTCACTCTCGGAAGTGGTCTTGCACAACAGGCGAGGCCTGGACCTCCTGTTCATGCAGCAAGGGGGCCTGTGTGCCGCCTTGAAGGAGGTGTGCTGCTTCTACGCAGACCACACGGGAGTCGTGAGAGACTCCATGGCAGAACTCCGGAACCAACTGGCTCAGAGACAGAAAGACAGGGAGGCCCAACAGGGTTGGTACGAGTCCTGGTTCAATCAATCACCTTGGCTAACCACTCTGATTTCTGTCCTGATAGGTCCATTGGCGATGCTGTTTCTAACAGTCACCTTCGGACCATGCCTGCTGAACAAGCTGGTCTCGTTCGTTCAGACCCGCCTGGAACGGACCAACATCCTGTTCTTAGGCCGACGACAATTGCTGTGAATTCAACCGGAGAATTCAACCGGAGAATTCAACCAGAGAATTCAACCAGGGAACACTGCCAGTCACAAGATCCTCCGAACTTGTCTGACAAAAGCTTACTCAGGACTCCCAAGACCCTTTTCCCTTGTCAAACTACAACCTTATACCTCATTTAAGTACCTATGTGCATGACTACCTCATTCATTTGTGAAAAGGGGGGGGGAGATGTGGTAGACAGGGAAAGGTGCTGCGGAAGATCTCGCGATGTCACGGAAAGTCAGGACCCTCTGATCCCCTTAGATAAGACCATCTGCTTCCCATAGATAAGAAACTAACATAGGAAGGTAGCCTCCCTTAACCAAATTCCAGTAACTTTCCATCCCCTACCCAGTAACAGTCCACCTCTTACTAACCATAGATGGTAAAGACAGACCCACGCTGACGTAGAGACCCCTTAGACTATAAAAACCCAAGAGATGAGATAATAAACGCCTTTTGACCGTCCATCGCATTGATGTCTGCGTGTGTCATTGGCCTGAGTGGCCCTGGTGAGTGGGCCGCCGTGCTGTTCGTCTTAACCAGGTCGCCTGCCTTGCTCCAGAAGGCAACACCTAAACAGGACATAAAAAATGTTTTCTCACTGTCTTTTTAAATATAATGCATTCAGTCAAAACACACTACTAAAATCTGTCAAATTACCACAAAAGATTTGAACACTTAAATCAAATTATTCCCAGTGGCCTGGCTTGTTAAGGTGTTCTGAATGGTAATGAGCCCTGGGACACTGAATTCCTGCACTGAAGAGCTGAAGGCTGAACAAGCCTCTGGAGCAGGAAAATTCAGCAGCAGCCTCCAAGTTGCCAAGGATGTCAGCAGCCCCCATTGAGGCCATCCCTGCCCAGAGACCGTGGGAGAATGGGCAGACAAGGAAAGCGTCCCTGGGGCTGGGGCAGCACAACTCAGAGGCACCAGGGGCTCCATCTGGGAAATGGAGGGAAATGGAGTGTGGAATGTGGCTGGGAAAGCCCTGCCTGGGCTGTGCCAAGCAGGACAGACAAGCCCTGACTGCCATCCCCCAAACAACTTTCTCAATGAGACATTTAAAAGGAATTTATATTGCTGGTGTCCTCTGAGTGAGGTGCACTGGAGAAACACCAACAAGAGATTCTCAGGAGCTCGAAACAACAAAACAGCCTTTACTGGCAATTTAGAAAATCAGAGAAAATTTGGCAAAATGTTTTATACAACATTCAATCAACAAAAAAACACTTCTCAAAGAATTTAACTTCAAAAAGTCTAAGCCTTTACAATTTTAAGTTACTTAGAATTTTCAAGAGGACATATGCAGTAGAAGTAGACACAGAGAGAGAAATTCAAGTAAGAAAGATACAGAGGAGCACACACACAGCTACCAACTCCTGGATTCCAGCAGTGTTCAGAGGGAAATTCCTAGATGAGGTAGGGTCAAGATGTGTGCTTGCCTTGTGGTCAGCCTTCAATACCCCTTGGTCTTCCTGGGCCCTTCATCCAGGTGGGACTTGGGCTCATTTGGTCCCTCAGGAGCTGGGCTGGGGGCTGCAGAGGTGGCTGTGGAGCATTGCCTGTGCTGTGCCAGGGACGGGCAGCCACTGCTGGGCTGGGATAGAGGCTCTGGGGGGATTGGGGTTCCAGGGCAGGGCAGAGCTGGTGTTCCAGGGCAAGGCAGGGCTGGGATTCCAGGGCAGGGCAAGGCTGGACCTGCCCCTTCCTCCCCCAGACATGAAATCTCCTCCAGTCTGTCACAGTAAGGCAATGTTGGAGGTGAAATCCCAATTGTGGCCATGGGCACCTGGCCTAGAAGGGCAGCTCTTTTCCATAGGAAGGAAAGCACAGAGCCCCAGAGTTTGGAAGGCAGGTGAGAGCCTCACTACGCCAAGGCCAGCCAGACTTGTCAGAAATGGCAGATTTTGTCTGGGAGCAGTCTTTAGATTTAGAGAATTTTGGAGGTGGAGGCCCAATCTCAGCCATGGGTTCCTGCAGAAGCAGGACAGTTCTTTTCCATAGGAAGGAAAGCACAGAGCCTTCCCCAATGTTTTGGGGACTGATGGGAGGCAATCCTCATGAAACCACTGCCAGACTGACTTGTTCTGGCAATATTCCTACGGGAACAATCCCTGGATATAAGGAAATTTGGTGGTGAAATCTAAATTCTGCCCATGTATGCCTGGAAGAGAAGGACAGTTATTTTCCATAGGAAGGAAAGCACAGAGCCCTAGTGTTTCAGAAGCGGATGAGAAGAGACTCTTAATGTTCCAAGATCAGCTGGACAAGTCAGGTGGCCTGTGGGAGGCCAAACCAGCCACAACTGTTCTGTGTCCCCTTGGTTTTATGGTGCCCCATAGTTTCACAATGCCCCCTTGATTACAAGGAGACCTGCAGTGTCACAATGGACCCTTGTCTCAGTAGAGTCCCAAAAAATCACAATGGTCCCTAGGTTCCCGAAGGCCTTGCAGTGTCACAATGGTCCCACTGATTCCATGAGGCGTTGCAGTGTCACAATGGTCTCCGTGGTTCCACAGGCCCCACAATGTCATGTGACTCCTCTGTTTCATGAGTCCTGCAATGTCACAATGAACCTTTGGATCCTGGGGGATTGCAGTGTCACAATGGTCTCCTTTGGCTCTCCAGTGTCACAATGGAGCACTGATGACATAAGGCCCTGCAATGTCACAAGGGACCTATGGTCCATGCAGCCTTGCAGTGTCACAAAGGCCTCTTGGTTTCACGAGGCCCTACAGTATCACAATGGTCCTCTTGGTTGTGTGGGGACCCCCAGGGTCACAATGGTCTCACTGGCTCCATGAGGCCTCACAGTGCCACAATGCTTTGCTTATTCCATGGGGCCTCATAATGTTACAATGGCCCCTTGGGTCCATGGTGCCCCACAGTGTCAGAATGGCCCCTTGGGTCCATGAGGCTGTGAAAGTGTCTTAGTGGTCTCTCCATGATTCCATGAGGCCTTGCAATGTCACAATGGACATTTGGCTCCATGGGGCCTCGCAGTGTCACAATGGCCCCTTGGTTCCATGATACCCCAAAGTGTCATAATGGTCTCCACAGTTCAATGAGGCCTACGGTGTCACAATGGACCCTTGGTTTGATGGGGCCTCACAGTGTCACAATGATCCCTACATTCCATGGAGTCACATGGCATCAGTACGGTCCCCTTGGCTCCATGAGGCCCAGCAATGTCACAGCGCTGTCCAGGATTCCATGAGGCCCCACAGTGTCACAATGGTCCCTTGGTCTCACAGGGCCCCACAGTGTCACAATGCTCCCTTGGTTCCATGGCCCTGTGCTGCTGCGTTCCCCCCTCCCCTTCTCAGGCTGCCCTGCCAGCTGAGAAATGCTCCTTGGGCCTCGGCCTTGGCCAGCAGCCCCTGGGCTCAGCTCCTCTGCAGCTCATCACAAACACTGTCTGCTCCAGGCACTGCTGCTGCCCAACCAGCTCCTGGTTTCTGTAGGAGCAGCCCTGGGAACTGTTTGTGTTCCCTCAGTGGCACAACATCCCTGTTCTCACACTGCCAAAGAACGCTGTTGATGCCAAGTGCGGCCAGGATGAAACATTGCTGGGACTGAAGCCCCTCTCTTGGGGCCCTGCACAAAGCGCTCCAAAAGGAGCCCTTGGAGCTCTCCTGGGCCAGCAACTCCCTCTGAGTGGGGCCTTTCCCAGCCGGGAACTCTCCCGTTTGCTGCACTTGGGGATCCTGAACAATGACAGAGCCTGGGCCGATTCCCCCACTCCTCCAGGCTCAACCCTTCACCCACTGGGGAGATGCCAGAGCATCCACAGGGAGCATTTCCTGCCCTCAGGGGAATTGCTCACAGGTGCCTGGCACTGACTCTTTGTGTCTGGGTGCACACAGGAGCCTCTGTGTTGGGGAAATGTGTCAGAAATGCTGCTGTCTGAGGGGTTGGAGTGCCTTAGATAGCTGAGTCAGTCAGGCCTGTAAATTAGGTTAAGTCATGATGTCTAAGCTAAGTTAAATGCTGCTAAGAGTTGTTTTGCTAAATTGTTAAGTTTAATTTAAATTATTAGCTAAGTTAAATATTGTTGTGTTATTCCTCTTTTAAATTGCTAAGTAAAAGGCTTTAAGTAAGGTTAAATACTGTTTAGCTCTGTTCTTTTGCTAAATTGTGAAGTTGAAAGTGTCAGTAAAGTTGTAGGTTAAGTCATGTTAAGTTTGAGCTCTGTAAAGCTTTTAGGCCGTATTCCTTTCATCCTTGCCCTCACTGTCCTGTTGTCACACACTGACAGGGAGAGTTCTCAGTTCATTTCTGGTTTGATTGCCTGGATTTTGTTTGATTGTGTTGTATCTTTGTTTCCTTGGTGTGCCTGAAGAATCCAGTCAGGAGCAGAGTGACTCTTGCCGAGGAACTCTGTGGTGCTGTCCCTTAATATTAAATCTGGTTTTTGCTGATCCCTTGCTGGGGATTTTTTCAGCACTCTCAAGCCCTCATTCACAACAGGGTGAAGGAGCCCTGGCCCAGGCTCTGCTGGCCCTGGGGGACACGGGGACGCTGCCAGGGGGTCCCTGTCCCCCTGTGCCACCCCCTGGGTCCCGGCCCCCCGTCCCTGAGTCAGGCTCTGGGGTCGATCTCGTGGAAAATCCTCTGGGGGAGGCTGTGGGGCTGGGGGCGGGGGGACCCGGGGGGACAGGAGACCCCGCTGTGCACGAACAGGGTTGGACTGCTCTGGGGGGAGCTGTGAGGGGGGCTGGGGCAGAGTGACCTCCCCAGTGACCTCACACAGCCCCTGTGATGTCACACAGCATCCCTGTGGTGTCACAGAGCCCCTGTGATGTCACACACCCCTCTCTGTGATGTCACACAGCCCTGTGATGTCACAGCCCAATCTGCTTCATCACACAGCACCCTTGTGATGTCACAGAGCTAACTCTGGGAGGTCACCCTGGAATGTCATGCAGATGGACTGTGATGTCACAGAATAATCTGTGATGTCACAAAGTCACCATGTGATGTCACAGTCTGTTCTGGATGTCACAGCCTGCTCTGTGATATTACACAGCCACCCAATGATGTCACAACCCACTCTCTGATGCCCCAGAGCCACACTCTATGATGGCAGAATCTGCTCAATGGCCTCACACCTACTCTGTCATGTCACAGCCAACTCTGTGATGTGATAACCTCCTCAGTGATGTCACAAAGTCTTCAAGAACTCAGTTACATTGAAACTCTGAAGTTTCTTGGACTTTAAAGAGATCCCTGTCTGGGGCGCGACTGACAAAGTGTCCCCAGGTTCCAAGTAGAGCAGAACACTGGAGGCAGTCATGACAGGTGGGGACAAGCAAGACAAAGGTGTCTCTGGTGCTGAGCAAACCTGGATGTGTGTCAGGAATGCAGAGGGCCAAGGCCTGAGCCCCAGACCCTGGCCAGGCAGATCCTGTCCCTCCCTCCTTGCTCAGGGCTCTTGCCGGGATGGGCACTGGCATGTGGGGATGTGCAATGGCAAGGGCAGGAGCATGGGGCGGCCCCTGCCAGGCTGCTGAGCAGGGACGAGGAGGCAATGAGGCCCCAGGCCTGCAAGGGTCACTTGTCCCCTTCTGGCCTCAGGCCCAGGGCCAGCAGCCATGGCCAAAGTGCTGCCCAAGTTGGCTCTGGCAGGGCTGTCTTGCAGCTGCTGCCCATCCCTGTGCCCTGTGCAGCCCAGGCTGTCCCACGGTGTCCCTGCCCTGCGCCTCTGTCCCTGCAGGCTGTCCGTATCCCCTGGCTGCCCCATGTGGCTGAGCGCTTCCTTTGCTGACAGCTCTGCCTCCTGCCTGCCTCTGCCTGCCCACACAGAGCCTTGGACTTGATACCAAAAGCTTAATTCCATTCAATACAAAAAGCTTAATTCTAAAGGATTAATTCTATTTTTAAACTTGCCTATGAACTTTTAGCACAGGAACAAGGCATGCAGGGGCTGCTTTCCCAGCAAGAGTGGTTGGAAGGCAAGAAGAAGATATTTGGCTCAAGAATGCAGTGATAGAAAAAAGAAGGACTGAAACTGGAAACTTGGGGTGGGTTTTATGGTAATGGGTGAATTTTAATACACATTTAGCGACGCTTGTAGAATTACATGTTCACATAAGGTTAGGAGTTATCCCTCGCTAGACCTCAGGCATGAATCAATGATACCCTCTTAAATAGCAATTTAGTGTTAATGAGTCTTATTCCAAAATTTCAGAGATCTGGTGACAGCGAGGCCTCACAGAACCAAGGAGTGAGCTGTGACACTAAGCAAACTCATGGAACAAAGGGTCCATTGTGACCCAGCGGAACCCCATGGAACCAAAATCCATTTTGGCAAATTGGGGCCACATTGAACCAATGTTCCATTGTGATACTGTAGATCCAAGGAGACCATTGTGACTCTGAGAAACCTCTTGGAACCAAGGGGCCATTGTGACATAGCAAGGCCTCATGGAACCATGGGTCCATTGTGACACTGTGGAACCTCACAGAACAAAGGTGACCGTGTTCTTCTGCAAAACCTCATGGAACAAGGGTCCATGGTGACACTGCAGAACCAAGGAGACTACTGTTGGCAGTATGAAAGCGCGTGGAACCAAAGGTCCATTGTGACACAGCAAGCCTCATGGAACCAAGGGTCTGTTGTTAAACTGTGTGAAAGCTCATGGAACCATGAGCCATTGTGATACAGCATGGCCACATGGAGCCAAGGGGCCACTGTGACATTGTGGATCCAAGGACACCATTGTGACTGAGGAACCTCAGGGAACCAGGAATCCATTGTTACACTGTGGGACTCTGTGGAACCAAGGGGAGCACAGTGACATTGTGGGGCCTCATGGAACGATGAAGACAGTTCTGACACTTTGGGACCAACTGGAACCAAGGGGCCATTAGAGCATAGCAGGGCCTCATGGAATTAAGGGGACTCCAGTGAACACTGTGAGTCTCCATGGGATGAAGAGTCCAATGAAGCCAAGGACACCATTGTGACACTCTGGGGCGTCATGGAACCAAAGGTCCATTGTGACACAGCACGGCCTCATGAAAGCATGGAGGCCATCTTTACACTTTGAGGCCTTGTGAAACCAAAGGACCATTGTGGCACTTCAGAGCCTTGTGGAGCCAAGGGGACCACAGTGACACTGTGGGGCTCAGTGAAACCAATGGTCTGCTGTGACACTGCAAGGCCTTATGGAATCATGGAGACTATTGTGACACCAAAAGCCTCACTGAACCAAGGGGCCATAGTGACACTAGAAGGCCTCTTGGAAGCAAGGAATCATTGTGGCATCACGGAGCGATGGCAGGCCAAATGGCAGTTGTTATACTGTGTGGCACCAAGGAGTCCATTGTGATACTACAGGGCCCCATAGAAGAAAGGATTCATGGAACAGTGCTGGAACACATGGAACCAAAGGTCCATTGTGACATTGCTGGGCCTCATGGAATCCTGGAAGCCATCATGACACTTTGAGGCCTCGTTGAATCAAGGGGCTCTACAGGGCCTCATGGAACCAAGGAGACCCTTCTGACATTGTGAGTCCCCATGGAGCCAAGGGTCCAGAGTGACACCATCAAACCAAGGAGGCTGTTGTTGACTATTTTTGGCAGTAGAAAAGCTCATGGAACCAAAAGTCCATGGTGACATTGTGGGGCCTCATTGAACCATGGAGACGATTATGACACCTCAGGACCACAGGAACCAAGGGGCCACTGTTACACCACAAAGTCTTGTATAACCAAAGCAGCCACTGTGACACTGCAAGGTCTCATGGAAGCAAGGGGCCACTGTGTCACTGTGGGTCCCCATGGAAGCTAGTGGCCAGTGTGACACATCCAGGCCTGGTGGAACCAAGTGGCCATTGTGGCATTGCACAGTCCCATGGAAACAAGGAAACCATTTGGACACTGCAAGGCCTCATGGAAGCAAGGGGCCATTGTGACACTATGGAGCCAAGGAGACCATTGTTATATCACTGGGCCTCATGGAAACAAAGATCTGTTGTGATCCTACAGGGCCTTGTGGAACCAAGGGGGCATTGTGATGCTGCAGGGCCCCAAGGATCCAAGAACATGGAACAGGTCTGGGTGGCTGGGCCTCCTGGGGGCTGCCTGACTGGTCCAGAAGACCTTGGCATATTGAGGGTTGCTTCTCATCAGCCCCTGAAACCCTGGAATTCTGTGCATTCCTTCCTGTGGGAAAGAACTGTCCTTCTCCAGGGGTTTATGGCCAAAATTGGGATTCCTCCTCCAAATTTGATTATAACCAAGGATTATTCCCATATGTCACCTGCCAGGACAGACAGCCCTGGCTGGCCTTGGCCTTTTGGAGGCCACCTCTCATCTGCCTTCAAAACACTGGGGGCTGTGCTTTTTTCACCATAGAAAAAAAATCTTTCGAGTCCAGGTGTCCATGGCCAAAATTGCTTCCAAAATTCCTTATATCCAAGGATAGCTCCCAGACAAAACCTGCCAGGGCTGTCCAGGTTCCATTGGCTTCCTGAGGCCCAGCTCTTACCTGCCTTTGAAACTCTGGGGCTCCATACTTTCCTTCCTATGGAAAAGAACTGTCCTTCTTGTCCAGATGCCCATAGACAAAAGTGGGGTTTGGCCTCCCAAATTCTGTCTGTCCAAAGATTCTCCCCTGACAACAGCTCTGGCTGGCCTTGACCTCCTTGGGGCCGCCTCTAATCAGCCTTTGAAACACTGGGACTCTGCCCTTTCCTTCCTTTGGAGAACTGTCATTCTGGTCCAGGCATCCATGTCTGAAATGGAATTCCACCCCCAAAACTCCCCAAATATCCAAAGGCTGCTTTCAGACAAAAGCTGCAAGGACAGACAGGTCTGGCTGGCCTTGGCCTCTGGTGACTGCTTCTCATCTGCCTTCAGACCCTGGGGTTCTGTGGTTTCCTTCCTAGAGAAAAGAACTGTCCCTCCTGTCCAGGTGCTCTTGGCCTCAGGCACTTGACCACTCAATAGGGACACAGGAGCTCTGTGCTAAGTAGGGTGGAGATTGAGAACAGTGGAGGAGAGCCCTTTGAGGGACTGAAGGGTGGTTTCAGAGATGGTGGATCCTTTGAACATGGTAGAGAACAGCCAGCGAAAGAAAGAATTAATGCCAAGGGCAGCTGAGGAGGCCCAGACTGGACACCAGGAGAAAGGAATTTCCCTGGTGTGACATTGTGACATCACAGTCTTCTGTTATATCACAGCACTGCTGTATGACATTACAGGGTGACATAACAGAGTTAGCTCTGTGATATCACAGGATCTGTGTGACATCACAGGTGGTTGTGTGACATCACAGGGGCTGTGTGACATCAAAGGGAATGTGTGAGGACACTGAGGAGGACAATCCACCCCGGCCTCCCCTCACAGTTTACCCCAGAGAAGTCCAACACTGCTCATGCACAACAGGGTCCCCTGTCTCCCCCATCTCCCCGCCAGTGTCTCAATGATCCTTATATTCCATGGAGCCATAAAGGTCCATGGAATGTAGGGATCATTGTGACACTGAGAGGCCCCATAAAACCAAGGGTCCATTGTGACCCCGCAGGGCCTCATGGAACTGTGGAGACCATTGTGACACTTTGGAGTGTCATGGAACCAAGGGGCCATTGTGACACTGAGGGGACTCATGGAATCATGGAGGCCATTGTGACACTATGAGGCCTCAGGGATAAGCAAAGCATTGTGACACTGAGGCCTCATGGAACCAGTGAGACCATTGTCACCCTGGGTGTCCCTACAGAACCAAGAGGACCATTGTGATACTCTGGGGCCTCATAAAACCAAGAGGCCTTTGTGACACTGCAGGGCTGCATGAAACCAAAGGGCCAGGGTGACACAGAGGGGCCCCCTGTCATCAGTGGCCCATTGTGACACTGTGGAGCCAAAGGAGACACTGCAAACCCCCAGGGTCCAAAGGTCCATTGTGACATTGCAGGGCTCGTGGAACAGAGGTGTTACGTGACATTGTGGGGCCTGGAGAACCAGGGAGACCATTGTGACACTGCAAAGCCTCATGGAATCATTGGGACCACTGTGACACTGTGGGGCATTATGAAACCTAGGGGCCACTGTGACAATGCTGAACCCCATTGAACCAAGGGTCCATTGTGACGCTGCAAGTCTTGTAATCAACAGGCCATTGTGACACTGTGGGGCCCCATAAAACCAAGAGAACACAGAACAGGTCTGGCTTCACCACCCGTGGACTGCCTGACTTGTCCAGCTGACCTTGGCACATTGAGAGTCTCCTCATCTGCTATTGAAACACTGGGGCTCTGTGCTTTCCTTGCCATGGAAAAGAACTGGCCTTCTCCTCCAGGCAGCCATGGCAAGAATTGGGATTTCACCTCCAAAATTCCATATATCCAGGGATTGTTCCAATAGGAAGATTGCCAGGACAAGTCTGGCTGGTAATAGTTTCACAAGAGTCACCTTTCATCTGTCCCCAAAACACTGGGGAAAGCTCTGTGCTTTCCTTCCTATAGAAAAGAACTGTCCTTCTGGTCCAGGTGCCCATGGCCAAGACTGGGATTTCACCTCCAACATTCCCTGTTGTGACAGACTGGAGGAGATTTTTGGCTCAAAACATTTTGTCAGGGGAGTGGGAAGGAAGGAGCAGGTCCAGCCTTGCCCTGTCCTGGAACCCCAGTCCTGCCCTGCCCTGAAACCCCAATCCCCCCTGAGCCTCTATCCCAGCCCAGCAGTGTCTGCCCGTCCCTGGCACAGCACAGGCAATGCTCCACAACCACCTCTGCAGCCCCAGCCCAGCTCCTGAGGTACCAAATGAGCCCAAGTCTCACCTGGGGGAAGGGCCCAGGAAGACCAAGGGGTATTGAAGACTGACCATAAGGCAAGCACATATCTTGACCCTCCCTCCTCTTGAAAATTTTATTCTTTTGAACACTGCTGGAATCCAGGAGTTGGTAGCTGTGTGAATGGTTCTCTGTATCTTTTTTGTCTTTCTCTCTTTCTGTGTCTACTTCTAATTTCCTTCTCTTGCATATTTTGACTAACTTAAAACAGAACAGGCTTACAAATTGTGAAATTGAAAGGACCAAGGTAATGCTTTGAAAAGTGTTTTCTGTTGATTGTAAGTCATAATAAAACTTTTGCAAAAATTTCTTTGATTTTCCAAAGTTGTCAGTAAAGACTGTTTTGCTCTTTTGAGCTCCTGAGAATCTTTTGTTGGTATTTCCCCTGGGAGTCCAACTCAGAGTACACAAACAATTGTAATTCCTTTTAAATTTCTCCTTGAGAGAGTTGTTTGGGGGATGGCAGTCAGGGCTTGTCTGTCCTGCATGGCACAGCCCAGGCAGGGCTTTCCCAGCCACATTCCACACTCCATTTCCCAGCTTGAGCCGCTGGTGCCTCTGAGTTGTGCTACCCCAGCCCCAGGGACGCTCTCCTTGTCTGCCCATTGCCCCACGGTCTCTGGGCAGGGATGGCCTCAGTGGGGGCTGCTGACATCCTTGGCAACTTGGAGGCTGCTGCTGAATTTTCCTGCTCCAGAGGCCTGAAGCACATTTAAACTGAATAGATCATATTTAAAATGACTGTGAGGAAACATTTTTTAGCCCCTGCTTATGTTTTTCCTTCCTGTTAATATGTGCAGTCCCCAATTGACATTGAATCCAAGTGCCTCCTCATGAATTTGAGTAGATATGAAAATCAAGACCCTTCATTGCTGAAAATCAATCAGACTCTGTCCCTACCCCCCCCCTCCCCCCTGACCATTTCCCCCATCCAAGGCCTGGCACTCAGAGCAGCCTTGTGCAAATCTGAGCTCCCTCCAGCCCAGGCTGCACCTGCAGCTTTCAGCTCCTTGGCTCCAACTCCCACCTGCTTTCCTTGGAGAAAAAGCTGCCCGAGGCACAGAGGGATGTTCATTTCTTGTCGGCCAACAAAGCCAAGGGAAGGCACAGCTCCATCAAATTCAAAAGTCATTCTGCTTCCTGGCTCTGCCTTGCCCCTGATACCCACAGCCTGTCCTGTCTCCTTCATCCCTGCATTGCCAGGGACTTTCTGGGACAAGGGAGCTCTGCTCTGGGGATGGAGGGAGGTGCAAGTGCCACCACTGGAGTGGGAACCACAACTCATCAGGTTTGTGTCCTTTGGGAGTCAGGAACTGGTGGGACTCAGAGGCACAGGAAGATTCTCTTCATGGCCAACAGACCATAGTTTAACAAATGTTAATTTAATTACAATCTCACAAATGTTAATTTAATTACAATCTCACTCTTCCCTGAGCTTTGTGCAATGTCCCAGCAGTGTCTGATGAGTTCAACATCCACAAGTTATTTCCATATTAGAATTAATTATAGACAAATGTGGTTCTGCGATAGATATAAACACAATTAAGTTCTTGTATCAGGATGCTCATCCTGGAGTGGAGGCAAACAGCTCCAACAATTTCTGATTTGCAAATCTGTCTGTGGTGGATGGAGAAGGGAGGTCAGGCTGCTCTTGGTGATGAGGAAATGATAAAACCAGCCTGACTCATTTAATCTCCTCCTGTCCTGGCTGATTGCTCCTCTTTCCCCTTCCATCCATTGGCTTTAGTCTCTCACCAGGACCCCTGGTGAAGAGTCTGGCTCTGTGTTCTCCATCCCCTCCTGGCTGGCACTGCCAGGCTGGGATGAGGAGCCCCTCAGCCTTCCCTGCTCCAGGCTGGACCAGCCCAGCTCCCTCAGCCTCTGCTCACAGCCCAAGGGCTCCAGCCCTACCTTGGAGGTCCTTCCCAGACCCTGCTCCAGCTGCCAGACATCTTTCCTGCCCTGGGCAACCCAACCCAGGCCACAGTGACCTGGATAATCCCCATCCTTGATGTCCTGGTCACACAGCCCTGGCCCCTTGTCCCCTGTCAGGCTCTGGGGTGGATCCTGTGGAACATCCTTTGGTGGAGGCTGTGGCTCCAGGTGGGCTGGGGGGATCCCGGGGGACAGGGACCCTGCTGGGCATGAACAGCATTGCACTTGAGAAACTGTGATGGGGAGCTGGGGCGGAGTGACCAACCCAGTGACCTGACACAGCCCTGCTGGGATGTCACACAGCCCCTCTGTGATGTCACAGCCTGCTCTGTGATGTCAGACCTCTGCCCTGTGATGTCACAGCTGGCTCCGTGATGTCACAGAAGCAGTCTATGATGTCGTATCTGCTCAATGACCTCACATGACCCACTCTGTGATATCACAGCCTACTCTGTGACCTCATGTTACCAGATGAGAAATTGTCTCCACCAGGTGAGCTGGCACCTGGAGCTTGTTCTCTAAAACCCCAGGCCTATGGAAGCCACACAATGCCCATTGTGTGAGAAGGGGAACTGGAAGTTCAGCAGTCTCAGTGTCCTGCCAGCTCAGCCAGGCCCACTGGAACATTGGAGTCCGTGAGCACCAGGGACCACCAGAGAGACCCTCAGGACAGAACAACGCATGGGTAATGGGGAGAGGAAATGTGGTAATGATTTTGGGGAAATGATTATCATATGTGTGTTTAGTCCAGGGCAATCAATGAATTTGTGTGCAAAATACAGAATATAAACAGAAACCTTCCTGTACTCAGCATGCACGGCTTTGAGAGGAGCTATTCCCTGTGCATCCCACTGAATAAAGAATGGTGTTTCTAAATGCTACACTAGGGTTAAGGACCTTTATGTTTTACAGAATTTTTAGTAAGATTCCCACTGCCAAGGAAAGCTCTGTCTGCTGCTGTTCACAAACAGAGAAGGGCTGGTGGCAGATGTGGTGATTGGAGGCTGCCTGGGGCACAGTGACCATGAAATAATCAAGTTTTCGATGTTCTGTGAAAGAAGGAGGGGCAGCAACAAAACTTCTACACTGGAATTAGGAAGGGCAGACTTTGGCTTATTTAGAATGCTGATTTGGGGAGTACCAAATCAGGTACTGATTCTTTAAAGGGAAACAGCCCTTAAAAACAAAGGGGTCCAGGGAGGATGGACACGCTTCAAGAAAGTAATCTTAAGGGGATGGAGCATCCTCTGCCAGTGTGGCAAAATATGAGCTAGTTAGGAAAATTACTGTCCTGGCTGCCCATGGAGCATTTGTGGGAACTCAGGGGTAAAAAGAGGGTGCATCACTTTTGAAAAGTGGAACAGGGAACTCAGAAAGTGTTTAAGAATGTTGTTAAGTTATGCAAAAAGAAAAGCAAAGAGGTGAAAGCTCAACTAGAGCTTAACCTGGCCACTTCTGTGAAAAATAATAGGAAATGTTTCTATAAATAAAATTATAGCAAAACACCAGACAAACAGAATCTCTACTATTTATTGAATGCAGTAGGAAATACAGTAATTAGAGATAAAGACAAGGTTGAGCTACTTAACACCTTGTTTGTCTCAATTTTCAATATTAGGACAGGCTGTCCTCAGGACAGGTGTTCTTCTGAGCTGGTAGATGGGCACAGGGAGCAGAACAGCCCCCCTGGAATCCAGGAGGAAGCAGCTGGGGACCTGCTGAGCCACTCAGATGCTCACAGGTGTATGGGATCAGATGGCATCCATCCCAGGGGGATGAGGGAGCTGTGGATGAGCTCCCCAAGCTGCTCTCCATCATTTACCATCAGTCCTGGCTCAGCAGGGAGGTCCCAGAGGACTGGAGGTGCCAATGTGAGCCCATCCCCAAGAAGGGCTGGAAGGAGGAGCTGGGCAACTCCAGGCCTGTCAGCCTGACCTGGGTGCCTGGCAAGGTTATGGAACAGATCACCTTGAGTGCCATCCCAGGGCACCCACAGGATGGCCGAGGGATCAGAGCCAGCCAGCATGGATTAAGGGGTGGCAGGTCCTGTCTGACCAACCTGGTCTCCTTTTATGACCAGGTGACCCACCCGTGGATGCAGGAAATGCTGTGGATGTTGTGTGCCTGGATTTCAGCAAAGCCTTTGACACTGTCTCTGACAGCATTCCCTGGAGAAGCTGCAGGCCACGCCTTGGGCATGTTCTCTCCTCACTGGGAGATTTAAGAGCTGGCTGGAGGCTGGGCCCAGAGAGTGGTGGGGATGGTGCTGCACCCAGCTGGTGTCCAGGCACTAGTGCTGTCCCCCAGGGATCTGTGCTTGGCCCAGTCCTGTTTAATATCTTCACTGATGATCTGGCTGAGGGGATCGAGTCCAGCATCCACAAATTGCAGATGGCACCAAGCTGGGTGTGAGTGTGGATCTGCTGGAGGGCAGGACAAGAAGACACAGCCCTAAGCTGCACCAGGGGAGGTTCAGGCTGGACAATAGGAAGAAGTTCTTCACAGAAAGGATAAGTGGGCATTGGAATGGGCTGGCCAGGGGGGAGGTGGCAGAGTCACTGTCCCTCTCCATTGGCACTAAGTGGCATGCTCTGGGTGACAAGGCAGTATGAGGGCATTGGTTGGACTTGATGATCCCAAAGGTCTTTTCCAGCCTATTTGATTCTGTCATTCTGTGATGATTGGGACACTCTGGGGCCATTGTGACACTGCAGGGCCTCATGAAACTAAGAGGACCATGGTGACACTGTGCAGCCCCACAGAACCAAGGGTCCATTGTTGTGCTCTGGGGCCAAATGGAATCAGGGAGTGCACCATGACACTCTGGGTCCTCGTGGAACCACAGAGGCCATTGTGACACTGCAGGGCCTTGTGTAACCAAGGGGTTTCACCATTTTGACAATGCAAAACCAAGGAGACCATTGGGAGACTCCAGGGCCCAGTGGAACCAAGGGGCCATTCTGACACTGCGGGGCCTCATGGAACCAAGGGGACATTGTGACACTGCAGGATCCTGTGTAACCAAGGGGCCACTGTGACAGGATGGGGCCTCAAGGAATCTGGAAGAACGTTGTGACACTGTATGGCCTTGTGGAAACAAGGAGTCCATTGTGACACTGAGGAGACTTGTGGAATCACAGAGACCATGGTGACAGTGTGGGACCTCATGTAACCATGGGACCATTGTGACACTCTGGGGCCAAGTGGAACCAAAGAGACCATTGTCATATTTTGGGGCCCCATGGAACCAAGGAGACCATTGTTGCTCGGCATGGTCTACTGGAACCAAAGAGATCAGTGTGACAGTGCAGGGCCTGGTGTAACCAAGAGGCCATTGTGACACTGAGGGTTGCCATGGAACCAAGGACATCTTTGCAGATGATACCAAGCTGGATGTGAGTGTTGATCTGTGGGAGCATAGGAGGGCACTGCACACGGACCTGCACAGGCTGGATCCAGGGGAAAGAATCCAACAAGTTGCAGCTTAAGAAGACCAAGTGCCAGGCCCTGATATTTGGCCCTGGTGCTACAGGCTGGGGACAGAGTGGCTGGAGAGCAGCCAGGCAGAAAGGGACCTGCAGGGACTGATGGACAGCAGGCTGGACATGAGCCAGTAGTGTGCCCAGGTGGGCAAGAAGGCCAATGGCTCCTGGCCTGGATCAGGAATGGTGTGGCCAGCAGGACCAGAGCTGCTGTGCCAGCACAGATCTGCCCCCAGCTATGCACACAGACATTGCTGCTGCAGCTCCAGAGAAGGGAACACAAGGGTATATCTGGAAAAAAACTTTGCTGCGAGATCCTTTAGTTCCATTAAAGCCACCAAGAGTGCAGCCCCTCATTGACACAATCTCTGGCCACAGGGAAGATGGAGAGAAACAAAATGAGAAAAACCATAAACCATGACATTTCTTTGTGGAAAAGATTGGTAAGGTAAAACAAAGAAAAAGAACCTCCAAAATGAAGCCAACAAGAAGTATCAAAGATGACTTTTATTACAAGAGATTTTCAGAAATTGGCCAGCAGTTTAATGTCCCTGAAACCATCCAGTCATCAGTTTCCACACTGCAGCCTTGAGCTCCTGGTTCCTCAGGCTGTAGATGAGGGGGTTCAGTGCTGGAGCCACCACCGAGTATAGAATTGAAACTGACAGATCCAGGGATGGGGAGGAGATGGAGGGGGGCTTCAGGTGAGCAAATGCGGCTGTGCTGATAAACAGGGAGACCACGGCCAGGTGAGGGAGGCAGGTGGAAAAGGCTTTGTGCCGTCCCTGCTCAGAGGGGATCCTCAGCACGGCCCTGAAGATCTGCACATAGGAGAAAACAATGAACACAAAACAACCAAAGCCCAAACAGAAGGAAAATGCAAGAAGCTCAAGTTCCCTGAGGTACAAATTTGAGCAGGAGAGTTTGAGGATCTGGGGGATTTCACAGAAGAACTGGCCCAGGACATGGCCATGGCACAGGGGCAGGGAAAATGTATTGGCTGTGTGAAGCAGAGCATTGAGAAAGGCACTGGCCCAGGCAGCTGCTGCCATGTGGGCACAAGCTCTGCTGCCCAGGAGGGTCCCGTAGTGCAGGGGTTTGCAGATGGACACGTAGCGGTCATAGCACATGATGGTCAGGAGGAAAAACTCTGCTGAAATGAAGAAGAGAAAGAAAAAGAGCTGTGCAGCACATTCTGTGTAGGAGATGTTCCTGGTGTCCCAGAGGGAATTGTGCATGGCTTTGGGGACAGTGGTGCAGATGGAGCCCAGGTCGCTGAGGGCCAGGTTGAGCAGGAAGAAGAACATGGGCGTGTGCAGGTGGTGGCCGCAGGCTACGGCGCTGATGATGAGGCCGTTGACCAGGAGGGCAGCCAGGGAGATGCCCAGCAAGAGGCAGAAGTGCAGGAGCTGCAGCTGCCACGTGTCTGCCAATGCCAGCAGGAGAAAGTGCCTGATGGAGCTGCTGTTGGACATTTGCTGGGGCTGGCCACGGGGACCTGTTCATGGAGAAAGGACAGTGACAAGTCACAAGAGGCTGCTTGGAGCCAAACCTGATCCATTACCTGCAGACTGTCACACTGGGACTCACCCAGCCTTCTTCGTGCTCTGGGAAAACCTTCACCCAGGTCCCTGCCTCAGCTCCAGTTGTGCTGGCTGAGTGTGCCAGGAGCAGCCACATCTGTGCATGGGGGCTCTCAAGGAACCATCCCTGCCCCACTGCCCTGGGTTTGTGGCCATGGGGCAGAGGGACAAGGCTGGATATTCAGGATTTTTCAGGGGAATCACTCTGAATGCAGAAAGGCTTGGTAGCATCTGCACTCCCATTTGTATAGGACATGGATGGCAGGAGTTGGTTTTAGGAATTGTTTTCCTACCCACACATCGTTCCTGGCTCTCTGAGGTCAGAAATCCCCAGCATTCCTGCTGCACTCAGAGTTTGCCACTGAGAGATGGGAAAGGCAAAGGATTCCCTGTGGCTGAGGGAAGGTGAGGGGCTGGATGGGCTTGTTCCCAACTGCCCTGGCTTTGCACCTTTGCCTGCAATCAGAGCACAATCACACTGCCGGGTCACCCTGGGATAAACCAGACCCTGCCCAGAGCAGAGGGATCCCTGAATATCTCACCCTCTCTAAAGGTCTCTGGGCAAGGTCTCTGCACCCCCTTGTGCCAAGGACGCTCACGGCTCCCTTGGCAAACTCAGCAGCATTTCCTCAGCTCTGGCAGCTCTGCCCTTCCCCATGGGACATTCAGGGAACTCCCAGAGGCTCTGGCACAGATTTGCACCCAGGAGGGCAGCTCAGAGCTTGGAAGGGCACAGCAAGGAGATCCCTGGCTGCGCCCATGATGGGATCTCAGGGAGGGGGCTCAGCTCATTCCCCTTTCCCATGGACTGCTTTGCCCACAGCCCCACAGGTGCCAGGGAAGCTTGGACACCCCATTCCCATGGACAGCCCTGCCTGGCAGGAATGCCAAGGGCAGTGCCTGACTCAGCTGCTGCAACTGCCAGAGCCTCCCTGAGAGCAGCAGATAGCAGTGACAATATCAGGGCAGGGCAGAACCAAGAGAAGATGTTGTGGTGCTGTGCCTGAGAGGGCAGGGCAGAGACAGCCGGGAACTCAGGACAGTATTCCCGTGCCCAGCTGTGCCCGGCACCTCCCACATACCAACAGTGCCCTCCTGCCCCCAGAACTGCTCTCTTCAGCCCCCTCTCCTTCCCTGAGCATCTCCCTGGGCCTGGACATTCCCTCCTGAGAGGAGCCTTGTCCCTGCCAGTGCTCACAGAGCCCATCCCAGCCTGTGTGCCCTGTCCGGGGCCCTACAGAAACCTGCCTGTGTGCAGGGCCCTGGCTGGGGCAGGCTCTGTGTGCAGCTGGGCAGGGGCAGCTCAGGAGAGCCCTGCTGGGCCCTGCAAAGGAGATGCTGCTGCTGTCCAGGGCTGAGGAGTGGCTGAGGGCCCTTTGGGAGGCTCCCAGCAGAGAGACTGACCAGCTTAATATATAGTTCTGCAGTCCCTGTAAATGTTCATACATTAGTTGTATGATCCAGTGTGTCGCTTTCAACTCAGAATGTTCTGTGATTCTGGGATTACAATTCCTGTTCTGCTTCTCTCATTCCCCTGTTGTCTATAATCCAAAGAGAAAAAAACCCCTTTGCAACAGTGTTAGAACAGTAAAGTAAAACCCAGACATTTATTGGAAGATTCCAGGTGTCCCAGTGGGAAAGGGCACATCCAGCTCCTCATTTCAACAATTTATTAAGGTTGATAATTAGGATATTTAACAGGAACATCCAAAAGGAGATTCAGGTTCCCTAGTTACACGCCCCTGGGTCAACCCATTGGAGTAGGTCGAAAGGCTTCTTTGCCTTCACTTTTTATAATGACTGCTCATATTCTGCTCATTCTCAAAACCCAAAATGTTGCTATAGGTCCACTTCCTATAAGACTATATAGTATTTCAGGACTATATAAAAGAATAAGACTATATAGCATTTTAGGAATATATTTAGACAGTCAGGGTTTTAAGAGAAAGGTAAGGAAACATACTAGAGTTAATTAAGGATTAAAGCGATATAAGAATATAATAGTGGTTTAATGGAATTAGGAGTTTAATAGAGTTAAGTAAGGATTAGAGTATTATAACTATATAATAGTAATTTCAAGAGCTATGAATATATAAAAATGTATAAAATACAAAAATCTTTTTGTCACCCCCCCAACTTTCCCATCTTTCTCCGAGTAGGAAATTGAAAACACTCTCAGGAAAGCTCCTGATAATTACAGCAATCCCATGCTTACCTTCTTTGGGAAGTGTCCTCCGGAGCTGTGCCCAGGCTGGTCTGGAGCTGGGAGCAGCCCTGCCCCACCCAGCCCCTCTCAGCAGCAGCCCCAGCCCTGCCCAGGGTGACTCCTTCCCCCCAGAGCTTCTCCCCAGCACTGGGAGCAGCTTCCCGGGCCCACTGAGAGCTGTCCCTGGCAGGCAGCAGAGTCCCTGCCCCAGCACAGCGCCCTGGGCTGCAGGACCCTGCTCTGCAGGGCAGCCCTGGGCACCCCTGGCTGCAGCCCCGGCTGCTCAGCCCTGCAGCAGAGCCTGGCAACAGGAGCTGCCTTGGGCTGTGCCTGGGCTGGGGCAGCAGGGAAAGCCAGCCCTGCCCTGGAGCCACAGCCCTGCCCTGGAGCAGCTCTGAGAGTCCTCCTGAAAGGTCCTCAAAGCTGTGGGATGTGCCAGCTCCAGGAGATCCCTGCAGGAACTGCAGCTTCTCTTCCCACAGCCAGGGAATGACTGTTTCAAACCTGGGCTGATTTCTGCTCTGGTGAGCCCCGAGTGAGCTCTGCTCTGTGCTCCCAGCCCAGGCTGAGTTTAACCCCTCTGTGCCCCTGTGCTGTGCCTGGGGTGGCTGCAGGCAGTGCCCCAGCCCTGCTGGGCTGTGCACAGGAGCTGTTCCTGGGCACAGCTGTCTCTCTGCAGCGCTGCCCTTGCCAGGAGCTGCCTGTGTGCCAGGAGCCTCTCTGCAGGTTTTTCAAAGGACTTTGGGTTTGGCTTTTGTCTTGCAGTCTCTGAGAGTTTTCTGCAATCATGGCCTCCAATTATTTGCTGGAATTAGTCCCTGGAGAGGCTTTGTCAGTAACAACACTCAGTGGGGCTCATTAATGCTTCAGGGTACTTCAGATTTTTTAAGGTACTTGGTGTTTCCCTTTTGATACAGACTCTGTGAGAGGTTTGTGCAATCATAGCCCCAATTTTCTGCTTTAACGAGTCCCTTGAGAGCTTTGTACTGACACTCAGTGGGGCTCATTAATATTTTGAGATACTCAAGGTTTTTAAGGTACTTTGGATTTTCCTTTCTACACTGAGTCTCTGAGAGGATTTCATGCCATCCTGGCCTCCAATTCTCTCCTCCAAGGAGTCCATGAGGAGCCTGTGTTTGGGATGGACCTCAGAGAGACCCATTCATGCCTGAAAACACTTTGGGGTTTTCTTCTGACTTTGACTCCTGGCAAGGCTCCGTCTGGGGGACATGCTGCACCACAGCCCTGCCCTGGCAGGGAAATTCCTTTCTGTTTGGGTCCTGTCTGGCTCTCCTTATCTGCCCTTTGCATTAATTCTTTCTTTCTCTGGCTGTTCTCTATTATGCCAAAAGGATCCAGCATCCCTAAAACTTCCCTTCAATCCCTCCCAGGTTTCCTCTGCTGTACTCAGTCTCCACTCCACCCAGCACAGAGCTGCTTTGTGCCTATAAATGAATTTGCTGTTTCAGAGGGTGTCATTTACTCAGGCCTGAGGTCTGGTGAGGGATAACTCCCAACCTCACATGGACATGTAATTCTACCAGCATGTTGCTTATATATAGTCACTAAATGTGAATCACAATTTACCCATTTCCATAAAACCCACCCCAAGTTCCCAGATTCAGTCCTTGTTTTCTCTATCCCTGCACCCTTGAGCCAGATGTCTTCATCTTCTCTTCCAACCATTCCTGCTGGGAAAGCAGCCCCTGAACGCCTTGTTCCTGTGCTGAAAGTTCACAGGCACAGTAAAAATTGAATTAACCATTTTGGTATTAGCCCCAGGCTTTGTGTGGGCAGGCAGAGGCAGGCAGGAGGCAGAGCTGTCAGCAAAGGAAGGGCCCAGCCAGGGGGGGCAGCCGGGGGATGCCGACAGCCTGCAGGGACAGAGGCGCAGGGCAGGGACACCGTGGGACAGCCTGGGCTGCACAGGGCACAGGCATGGGCAGCAGCTGCAAGACAGCCCTGCCAGAGCCAACTTGGGCAGCACTTTGGCCATGGCTGCTGGGCCTGGGCCTGAGGCAGGAGCAGGAGACAAGTGACCCTTGCAGGCCTGGGGCCTCATTGCCTCCTTGTCCCTGCTCAGCAGCCTGGCAGGGGCCGCCCCATGCTCCTGCCCTTGCCATTGCACATCCCCACATGCCAGTGCCCATCCCGGCAAGAGCCCTGAGCAAGGAGGGAGGGACAGGATCTGCCTGGCCAGGGGCTGGGGCTCAGGCCTTGGCCCTTTGCATTCCTCAAACACATCCAGCTTTGCTCAGCATCAGAGACACCTTTGCCTTGCTTGTCCCCAGCTGTCATCGCGGCCTTCAGTGTTCTGCTCTAGCTGGAACCTGGGGACACTTTCTCAGTTGTGTCTCAGACAGGGATCTTTTCAAATTCCAAGAGACTTCAATGTTCCAGTGTAACTGAGTTCTTGAGAGTTTTGTGACATAACTGAGGGAGTTGTGACATCACAGAGCAGACCGTGTCATCACAGAGTGTGGCTTTGTGGCATCAGAGAGTGAGTTGTGACATCACCAGGTGGCTGTGTAACATCATAGTGTAGGCTGTGACATCACAGAAAAGACTGTGACCTCACAGGGTCACTTTGTGACATCACAGTCTTTTATGACATCACAGCACTGCTGTATGACATTACAGGGTAACAGAATTAGCTCTCTGATATCACAGGAGCTCTGTGACATCACAGGTTGTGTATTACATCACGGGGCAGTGTGACATTACATAGAAGGCTGTGTGACATCACAAGGGGTCTGTGTGACATCCCAAGGGGGCTGTGTGAGGTCACTGAGGAGGTCAATCCTCCCCAGCCCCTCCTCACAGTTTACCCCAGGGAAATCCAACGCTGCTCATGCACAGTGGGGTCCCCTGTGCCCCCGGGTCCCACCACCAGTGTCACAATGATCCCTACATTCCATGGAAACACACACCTCTATTCCATGTGTGGAAGGCCAGCTGTGTGACTCCATGGAGTGTAGGGATCATTGTGACACTGAGAGGCCCCACCAAACCAAGGGTCCATTATGACCCCGCCAGGCCTCCTGGAATTGTGGAGACCATTGTGACACCTTGGGGTGTCATGGAACCAAGGGGTCATTGTGACACTGTGAGACCCCATGGAGCCAAAGGTCCATTGTGACATTGCAGGGCTCATGGGTGCAGGCTCAATTGACACTGTGGGCCCTGGGGAACCACAGAGACCATTGTGACACTGCAAGGCCTCATGGAATCATTGGCACCATTGCGACACTGCTGGACCCCATGGAATAGGGTGCCCCTTGGTGCCAAGACCCTCAAGAACTCAGTTGTCTGTGCTAATGAAACACTGAGGCTCCGTGCTTTCCTTCCTATAGAAAAAGAACGCTCCTTCACCTCCAAGCATCCATGGCCAGAATTGGGATTTCACTTCTGAATTTCCTTATATCCAGGCATTGTTCCCGTAGGAATATGGCCAGGACAAATCTGGCTGGCAGTGGTTTCACACGGGTCAGCTCTCATCTGTCCCCAAAACACTGGGGAAGGCTCCGTGCTCTTCTTCCTATGGGAAAAAACTGCTGCTTCTCCAGGCGCCCATGGATGAGATTGATCTTCCACCTCCAAAATTCTCTAAATCCAAAGATTGCTCCCAGACAAAATCTGCCATTACTGATAAGTCTGGCTGGGCTAGTGAGTCTCTCACCAGCCTTCCAAACACTGGGGCTCTGTGCTTTCCTTCCTATGGAAAAGAGCTGCCCTTCTAGGCCAGGTGCCCATGGCCACAATTGGGATTTCACCTCCAACATTCCCTGTTGTGACAAACTGGAGGAGATTGTTGGATCGAAACATTTCATGTGTGGGGGAAGAAGGGGCAGGTCCAGCCTTGCCTTGCCCTGGAACCCCTGCCCTGCCCTGCCCTGGAACCCCAATCCCCCCAGAGCCTCTATCCCAGCCCAGCAGTGTCTGCCAGTCCCTGGCACAGCACAGGCAATGCTCCACAGCCACCTCTGCAGCCCCAGCCCAGCTCCTGAGGGACCAAATGAGCCCAAGTCCCACCTGGGGGAAGGGCCCAGGAAGACCAAGGGGTATTGAAGGCTGACCACAAGGCAAGCACACATCTTGACCCTATCTCCTGTTGGAATTTCTATCTGAACACTGCTGGAATCCAGGAGTTGGTAGCTGTGTGTGTGCTTCTCTGTATCTTTTTTGTCTTTCTCTCTTTTTAATTCACGCTTCTTGTAAAATTTGAGTAACTTAAAATTGATCAAGCTAAGAGTTTGTGAAGGTGAATGGGCCAAGTCAGTGCTTTGAGAATTGGTTTTTGTTGATTGAATGTCATACTAAATCTTTTGCCAAAGTTTCTCTGATTTTTCTAAAGTTCCCAGTAAAGGCTGTTTGGTTCTTTTGAGCTCCCAGCCACATTCCACACTCAATTTTCTAGCAGGAGCTGCTGGTGCCTCTGAGTTGTGCTGCCCCAGCCCCAGGGACGCTTTCCTTGTCTGCCCATTCTCCCACGGTCTCTGGGCAGGGATGGCCTCAGCGGGGGCTGCTGACATCCTTGGCAACTTGGAGGCTGCTGCTGAATTTTCCTGCTCTAGAGGCTTGTTCAGCCTTCAGCTCTTCAGTGCAGGAATTCAGTGTCCCAGGTCTCATTACCGTTCAGAACATTTTAACAAGCCAAGCCTCTGGGGATAATTTGATTTCAGTTTTCAAATCTTGTCTGTGGTTAATTAGGCAGATTTCAGAAGTGCATTCAAACAGAATATATTCTTTTTTAAAAAACAGTGAGAAAAGATTTCTTAGGTCCCGTTTAGGTTTTTTTCCCTGTTCATAAATTGATATGTGCAATCTTCAATTGACACTGAATCCAAGTACCTCCTCATGCAGTTTGAATAGATATGAAAATCAAGATCCTTCATGGCTGACAATCAATCAGACTCTGTCCCTACCCCCACCCCACCATTTCCCCCATCCAAGCCCTGGCACTCAGAGCAGCCTTGTGCAAATCTGAGCTCCCTCCAGCCCAGGCTGCACCTGCAGCTTTCAGCTCCTTGGCTCCAACTCCCACCTGCTTTCCTTGGAGAAGGAGCTGCCCAAGACACAGAGGGATGTTTATTTATTGTCAGCCAACAAAGCCAAGGGAAAGCACAGCTCCATTTAATGCAAAAGTCATTCCTCTGTGGGATAATAAATCCACTTTCCACAGCAGACAGTCTCAGAGCAATGGAAAACACCTTCTGCGCCCAGCACAGATCCCAAGGTCTCCCCAAACCCTCCCTGCCCTGATTCTTCCCAGATTTGCTCATTGCACACACGAGTCACACACTGAAGTCAGGAGCTCACTGCATGGCCAGAGGGAGGAAAAGAGAGAAAGGGGATGAAGAGCTCTCCTGTGCAGAGCCAAGGTCCAAGTGCACTGGGATGTCCCAGCAGCATCTGACATGTCCACCATCACCCAGAGATTTCCGTACAGCAACAGTTTCAGACACAGACAAAAGAAAAGGTAATTCTGTGAGATATAAACACAATTAAGATGTTGACTAATATGATATTTATTTGAGCTTCAGAAAGATTGGGCAATTCCCTGAAGCTCAAAGCATGAAACCAGTCAGCTGAAGGGCACTTGAATGACCAGAAAGCATTGGGAGGAGTGTTGAGGGTTTTTTGCAGGACAATGGACATATGCAACATATGCACAATCCAGCCTTCATAGAAACTGAGTAAGGTCACCATGCCCTTGAAGGACACACAAGGAGAAGAACGTGCTCAGCAGCAGATGGTTCAGGATGCAAAGGCAGACAAGAAAACCTGCAGCAAGATGCATGAAGAAGAAAGACTAACTAAAATTAACTGAAATATCAAAATGCGTGTGTAAAAAGGATTTAACCAATCACGTATTAGCTTGAGGTGTGAACAATAGAGAACAGTATAAAAATGGCTTGCTTTTTGTAAAAAATTGGCTTCACTTGATCATGGTGTGATGTCCCGTTAATGATCCTCCGCACCTAGGGACCAGAAATGCATGCAAGCCTCCACCCCAAGAGACATTATGAATTCAAAAAACATGGCCATTAACTGCTTGATACAAACACAGAGTAATGGCAACCAAAATGCAGTCAGACCAGGGTTTTTTCCACTCTCTCTCAAGCCCCATGCATTGGGCACCAACTTTTGTCCTGGTTTAGGGCAAATTTGGGAGAAAACCTCCAAAGGGGCCCCTCCAGAAAGGAAACACACACAGCCCCTCTCCCTAACCGGGTTGGGAAGGATTCCTTGGAGAGAAGTGGAAAGAACCTCTTTATTTAACAGGCAAAGCACCCCCAGCACACAAAATGAACAATACCAGGTGACAACACTCTTTCACCACTCTGAAAAAGATGACAAATTCACAAAGTCTCTCTTGGGAGTAGTCGCTCTGTTATCAGTCCCTCCAGTGCTGGGGCAGCTGCTGCAGCCACAAGGTGCAAACTCTCGGTGTTTCCCAGGGCCCAGTCTGGAGCAGTTTGAGTGGTTCCAAAAAAGGGAAAGGAAAACAGTCCAGGGAAAAATTCAGACTGCTTAGCTAAACTAACTAATGAGCAGAAACAAAAGCAAGAGCAAAGCAAAAAGTCAAGCAAAAAGCAAAAGCAGCACCATGTACTGCCCTGTCTCTGTGTCCTGCCAGCCATGGGGGAGCGGCTGATAAGAAAACCAAAACAAAACTTCGCTCTTCAGAGCCAGTCTTGATGGCACAGAACATAATATCCAGCATAAACAGAACAGACAGCTGGGGATACAAGCGTCCTAATGTCACCCTAGGACAGCACAGTTATTCCAAACTGACCCCCAGCAGCCCCCTCCTCACCCATGCCATCTGCTGGGGCTGTGCCAGCTTCAGGAGATGCCTCCAGGGCCTGCATTACCTGTGTGAAAAATGCATATGGTATGACTGGCTTTTCACAAATATTAAAATGAATATTATATGTGTTGTGTTAGAAAGTTATGTTGTACTAATTTTCTTAAGTAGTGTATTAAATCTAGTTTTAAGTTATAACATAATGTTAAAATAGAAACTATGCTACGTAAGATACTTTTATAATTAGAGTATTAATAATTTGGACATTTTGAGTTAGGACAATATGAGATAATAGAAACAAAGAGTTACGGACGTCTGGGTAACTTCTGGGCAGCATAAGCATGAAAAAGGACACACATTAACAGAGGATTAACCCTTAAAAACAATAGCCTGTTGCATATTCATACCCCTCATACATGATGCATAAATTCCATTCAAACACAGGATTCTGTCTGATCAGTGTCAGCTTCTTCCTCTGAATCCTGACGGCGTCTTCATGGCTGAGCAGGCAGGAAGAAGTTCGTTTCTTCTGATAAGAGAGCAATAAATTCTCTTTCTCGGAAAGATTCAGGTGTCCTGTGGCCGCTATCTCGTTGCGAGTCCTTTCTTTAAAAAAAGTATCTCACATAGCATAGTTTTTATTTTAACATTATGTTATACCCTAAAACTAGATTTAACACACTAATTAAGAAAATTATTACAGCATAACTTTCTGACACAACACATATAATATTAATTTTAATATTTGCGAAAAGGCAATCATAAAACACGCATTTTTCCCACGGGAGGACTGGCCCCCCCCCAGTTATTCCCTGCATAGGCGGGACCCCCCCTTCCCCTCAGAGCTCTCCCGCGCTGAGGGGCCGCTGCCGCTTCCCGCCCTTCGCGCCCGCCCTCAGCGGCCGCTGGGAGCTGGGGCCGCCCCGCCCGCCCTTTTATCGGAGCCATGGAGAAGGAAAACCGCTTTAAATTGTTCATGCCGCCGCGCCTGAGCGCTGGGCAGGTGTCTGCGGGCAGATCCCAGGTGAGCGCTCGGCCGCGGGGCCGCTGAGGGTGGCCCATACCACACCCGCCCCCGACCCCGGCCGCCTCCTCGGGCTGTGCTGCTCTGGAGGCCGCGGCTGAGGAGGGGACGGGAGGAAAGCGCAGGGGCCCTTCCCGGGGACACGGGGACAGTGCTGGGCCCGGGGAGTGCCCCGGCAGAGCCCCGAGCTGGAGCACACACACACCTGCCCCTTGTCCCGGCAGAGCTGGAGCACACACACACCTGCCCCTGCATAGGCCGGGACGGCTCCTGCACTCGACTCATTTCTGTGTGTGTGTGTGCCTGGAGTGGCACATGCACAGACATCTTCGGTTTGAATTTCAAAGACTTTTGTTGTTGTGTTTTCTCAAAACTGAAGGGAATCATCTTCTGGAGCATCCGCTCTGTGTTGTAAGTCCGCATTTGCTGTGGGTAATTCAGCCCAGAGAGTGAGCAGAGCTCTATCGCTGGCCGGGGTCTGTGTACAAATCACAAACGGGACGGGACTGCTGAGGAACTGCCTTGAGTTGTTTTATTTTCCAGCATCAGTCTCATTACATGGTTATGACAATGGGAAGATGCCAGCAGCTCACATCCCAGGCAGCTGACCAAGAACTTAATGTTACAACTTACTTTAAAAGTTTTTTGACCAGTCACACAAAGCAAAAACACATTGACAGTAGTTCAGTCCAACCACTATAAGCACACGTACCTTTGGTTAAAACAATGCTTGCTTATTTTGAATACAATACCTGCTTTTAAGCCTTAAAGCACAATGTACAGAGCTCCATTATTAACCTTAAAACTTCCTAATATCTCGCTAGATAAACTTTTCTGTAACTTAGGGAGTTATTCTAGCCAAGCGTTAATACACAGACCATTGTTCTATTTGTCCTTACTTTTGTACTTTCTACATAATTTTTCTGCTGACCTATCTCATGGCTGCTGCTTGGCTCTAATCCCAGTTCTGCTGTCTCTGAGGCTGCCTTTTACAGCTTTCCCAAACCCCTCTGATTTTATGGATTCCCACAGGCCCCACTCAGATGCTCGCACTGGCATTGGTGTCTTGGTCTCGCCAGATCAGGTGTGCAGTGAAAATGTTCTGTCCCCACACTGAGTTATGGGAATTCAGCAAGTTATTTTTTCATGTCGAAGCTCCTTCTGAAATATCTTGAGATTCAGATGGGCTATTCTGGCAGCAGATGAGTTAGCTGTTTACAGGATGAACTTCTGTGACTTCAAAACCTTGTAAAAGGGTATTCTCATGCTGAAACATAATCAGATATGGTTTACAAGTGCCCTTGGAAGTAAAGCGAAAAAGAAATATCAACTACTGGTCTTCAAAAAAGTAATTTGTCTCCTTGAGTCCTTTGCCATGCACCAGTGCCCAGACAGGCAGGAGCTGCTGAGTTCCCTGCATTGAAAGCTCCCCTTTGGCCACAGTCTGTAAATCAAACTGCAGAACACCAACAGTTTGATCAACCACTGGGAAGTAAGAAGTGAGTTCCAAAGCCATTACCAATACCTTGGGCTTTGAAAATTGTAGGCAGCTGTTTAATTAATGACACATTCTATTTTCACATCATCTGTAGGGATTTTTTTTCCTTGAATTTTACAATTCATTTTTTACAAATCTACCCATAAGGAACTAATTTTTAAATTTGTGCAGGGTTTTAACAGGTGCTCAGATGATGAATTTAAGCTGCCATTCGATGTCTCGAGCCGTGGCGAAATCACTGATTCAGGTACAATTGGAATATTTGCCATGCACCTTCTTTAGATTTGTATATATTGTCAAGTTTTAATTTTCATGAGTAGTCTCACAGTTTCATATCTGTAACTGTTAAATACAGTTTCACTGTTACTTGTTTTAGAAATACATTGATCAAAATCTATTCATGTTTCAGATACAATTTCACAGCAAGTGAAACTTTGCTCTGAAGTAGATGAAGAGGTCAGCTAAGTATCAACTCTGCACATCTCATTCCTTGGGGTCTTTTGAATTTGTTCCCAAACAGTGCCTAAAGCTAAAGGAAGGGCTAAAGGAAGTAGTCAAAAGGGAATAATGTTTTCTGTCTCCTGTTTAAAGCTGAATCACTTAGAGGAGATATTTGTGATTTAGTGAACATGCCTGGAAAAAAATCTTTAAAAATTAAGGTGATTGCAATATTGTTGTTGTTTTTTCTTTGTTTCAAGTGCCTGCAAAGTCTATGAGCTCTAATTAGAGTAAGATTTAAACACTTAAGCATCCTTGTGGAACTGCTGCTGAATATTCTGTTGAGGGACAGAAGGGTTGAAGTCAGAGTATTCTTTGGAAAACTGAAGTAGATTATCCCAATTGCCCTTTCTGGCTTTATTTTATCTGTAAAACAATGAAATCAGTGGTTTTCTCAAGTATTGGGTTCTTTTCACAGTGTCTCTACCAGCAGATCTCTGCTTTGGCACAACTCAGTACAGCTCAGCTTTTTTGCAATAGCTTCTGTACTTTGCAGCTACAAAACACTGTTTGCTAGCACAAAATAAAACACATTTCTTGTGCTCTCTCTGCTGATTTTCATATCTCTGACAACTTTTAGACTTTTTAAATCCTAAGCTATTAAAGTACCATCAGGACTGTAACAAGACTGTGATGCAGCCAAAACAAGGGTGGTGTTTGGGGCTGTTGTAAGTGAACCAAAGGGCCCTTGGGGCTTGTGTGTTGCTCTCCCTGCCTCGACCACTGGCCCAGCACTGCTTGTAGGGCACTTTCAAGGTGTTCTAAGGGCACAAGGGTGCCAAGGGTGGTGGTTTTCCTTCTTGCTCCATGTGTGAGCAGAGAACTGCTGGGACACTTGGATATTTATAAACCCATGGGTCCAGATGGGATCCATGCCAGGGTGATGAGGGAGCTGGCAGATGAGCTTGCCAAGCCTCTCTCCATCAGGAGTTGTGGCTCACTGTGAGGTTCCAGATGATTGGACACTGTCCAGTGTGATACCCATGTACAAAAAAGGTAGGAAGGAGGATCCTGGTAATTCCAGGCCAGTCAGCCTGGCCCCAGTGGCAGGTGAGATAAAGGAGCAGTTCACACTGAGTGCTATCACACAGCACTCACAGCATGGCCAGGCTATCAGACCCAGCCAGCAGGGCTTTACCAAGGGTGGGTCATGTCTGACCAATCTGGGCTCCTTCTGTGAGCAGGTGACTGCCTGGTGCATGCAGGAAAGGCTGTGGGTGTTGTGTCTCTGGGCTCCAGCAAGGCCTTTGGCACTGTCTCCCACAGCACACTCCTGGAGAAGCTGCAGCCATGGCTGGGACAGGAGCACTCTGTGCTGGGCTCAGAACTGGCTGCATGGCCGGGCCAGAGAGTGGTGGTGAATGGTGCTGCATCCAGCTGGCAGCCAGGCACCAGTGCTGTCCCTCAGGGCTCTGTATACTGGGACCAGTTCTGTTTAATGTTTTTATAGACAACATGGATGAGGGCATCGAGTCCTTCTTCAGTAAATTTGCAGAGGACACTAAGCTGGGAGCTTGTGTTGATCTATTGGAAGGAAGGAGGGCTCTGCAGAGAGACTTAGATCAGTTGGATGGATGGGCAGAGTCCAGCAGCATGAAGTTCAATAAGTCCAAGTGCTGAGTTCCACATTTTGGCCACAGAAGTCCCCTACAACGTTCCAAGCTGGGGACAGTGTGGCTGGACAGTGCTCAGGCAGAAAGGGCCCTGCGGGTGCTGGTGACAGCCGGTTGAACATGAGCCAGCAGTGTGCCCTGGTGGCCAAGAAGGCCAATGGCTCCTGGCCTGGGTCAGGAATGGTGTGGCCAGCGGGAGCAGGGAGCTCATTCTGCCCCTGTACTGGGCACTGCTGAGGCTGCACCTTGAGTGCTGTGTCCAGCTCTGGGGCCTCAGTTTAGGAAGGACGTTGAGATGCTTGAGCACATCCAGAGGAGGGCAACAAGGCTGGTGAGGGGTTTGGAACACAAGCCCTGTGAGGAACGTTTGAAGGAGCTGGGGCTGTTTAGCCTGGAGAAGAGGAGGCTCAGGAGTGACCTTATTGCTCTCTACAGCTTCCTGCAGGGAGGTTGGAGCCAGGTGGGGTCGGGCTCTTCCACCGGGCAGCACTGACAGAACCAGAGGACACAGTCTCCAGCTACAGCAGGGAAGGGATAGGTTGGATATTAGGGAAAAAATTTTCACCAAAGGAATAATGAAGCACTGGAATGCTCTTCCCAGGGAGGTGGTAGAATCACCATCTCTGTATGTGTTTAAGAAAAGACTGGACATGGCACTTGGTGCTGCAGTTGAGGTGTCAGGGGATAGGTTGGTCTCGATGATCTGAGAGGTCTCTTCCAGCCTCATTATTCTGTGATTCTGTGATTCTGTGATTCTGTGTGTGTCCATGGCAATATCACAGGTACTCCTGGGCAAAGTCTCTGAAGCTGCTTTTACTTAACTCAGCAGTGTCTGTCAGAAGGAGAGGACAGAAATGTGTGAAGAACCTGCTAGAAGGAAATTTGGCTTCACTGATAATTCTGGCAAGACTTTTATTGATTTTGGTGGATTGCAGTTATCCGTGTCTTTAAGCCCATCTATTTGGTGATGTCTGAAGGGGGTTTGGGATATTTCATTGTATTTGTTTCTCCTGTGTGCTCTGTAATGCCTTTTGGTGCATACATAGAGGATGCACAAAGATTTAAACTTGGGCCCCTGATCATATATAAGCTTATATCACCATCTGTAGAAAAATATTACTCTTGTGATGTTTCTAAGAGATAAATACAATATCTACAACAGTATTAATTACATATTATATCCTATTAATTAGATAGTATTTGAGATTAAATTGTGAAACATGTTTTACTAGAATCCAGAAACAATGAATGAATTGTTCTCAAAACTCTACAAAGAGGCTGAGAAGATCAAGCAGTGGAAACTGACTGTGGAAAGTGAACTAAACCAGAAAGAAAGAAAACTCCAAGAGAATAGAAAGATTATTGAAGCACAGAATAAAGCCATTCAAGAACTGCAGGCCAGTATTGTATAGTGTACATTGAACAGATGAAGTTCAGTGCTTCCTGATTCAGTATGACACTATTATTGATACAATTAAATATTAAAGACTGTTGCAGTTTGGTTTGTGCCTTGAGAAAATGATTATTTTGAGAAGTTGCAGGCACCTGTCCTGTGTGAGAGTGGGTATGAAGAATATACCTGTAAGTGTCTCCGTTGCTGGTAAATTATTGTTCATTAATTATTACATCTTTCATGCAAAAGATGACTCAGCATGTAATACCAGATAAAACAGATTTCTGTCTACTGATGCCAAATTACTTTTTCATGAGGGATTTGAGAAGTCAAAGTGCATTTCTAATATATTTTTCAATAATAATGTCTTTTTGCATTTGTTCCCTATGAAATCAGTTTGAAAATGAAAACCTCCATTTGAAACTGGAAGATGAGATATGTGAAAATAAAGATCTCTTGAAAGAGTAAGTAATAGAACCAAGGATATATTTTTGTGGTGGAAATAATCAGTTTCCATGTGGGCAGTTTTATGTAGCTGTTAAATTTTGAAGGTCATTTCCATTGTTACTCCTTAGGTGCACAAAGCACTGTGCACTCCTGAGCAAACATGATATTTTTCCCTCCCTTGGAGCTGCTGCTTCGAGGCATCTGTGTAATCTGTTCAAGGAAACCTGCACTCGCTTCACAGAGAAGACCAGCAAATGTAAATGCTTTTTTAGTTTTTATTTATCAGAGTAAATGTGCTTCTAGCTTGCTCTAAATTCACAAACAGAAGCAAGAAGAAGAAATTTCTCGTGCTGTTCAGAACAGTTCTCCAGTTGAGATCGACTGGATGTGGCTCTCAGAATGAGAAGGGAATTTTAAGTGGCTCACAAAATTGAAAGTGAAGCCCCAGGTCTAACAGACTTTTGGTTTGTAATGCTGAATGCAGAGGGCTTTTGAAGGCAGTGAGATTGTTTGCTGCAAGGTTGCCAGCCTGGGAGCTCCTTGGGTGCCCAAACAGTGCTCCAGGTTTGAGGCAGTGCCCACAGCCCTGACTGGCACTGGAGCCACTGCAGAGCAGGGCAGGGCTCCCCAAGGCTGCTCAGCCCATTGAAGCTTTGCAGTCCCAGCCACACTCTGGGAATATATTCAGACATGAGAAGTGACACTTCATGCCTGTTTTTCGGCAGTAGAATCTACTCTGAATTCCCAGCACTCTGTAACAAATTGCCAGAGCTGACCTTTCCTGTTTTCAGCCATCACACATTTGTGGGGAAAAAAGGTCTGAACCCCAAGGTATAATGAGCAACTGGAATTCTTCTCATGAAACTGAACAAGCCAAGACAGTTGGACAACTGAATGAAGTTTAAATTCTTGAGGTTCTAAAATATGTTCTTGATTGGAAATCCTACTTTATATGCAATTTAGAATTGGTATTATAATCATTAGAATTTTACTAACTTGATCCTGGATACTTAAGAAGTGTCTATTTATTTTTAGCCTTAATTCTAGAAACACTTGTACATAGATGTACTGTTCTTTTTTGATAGCTGTTTCTTTTACTGTTCTCTTTTTAATTGTTTTCTTAGGAAAAAATAGTATCAATTACAAAAGTGAAAGGAAAGAAGGAAAATATGGACATGGAGTGTTGCAATTTTATAATGACATCTCTGTGGTTATAGGTATCTGCTGATAGGAAGAAATTAAGTGCTAAACCCTAAATTACAGTTTATAAAGACTAACAGTTTTGATATATTATTATTAAACAGCATTAATACTATAATAATTAATATGGTCACATAAACTGATCCAGAATTACACTTTTCACAGAAAAAATATCTTAGGAAGGAAATTTAAAAGCTGAGCTTGCTTAATGTTTCATTGAAATACACATTTTCCCTAGATTCTGTAACTTTTGGCACCATGTTTCATAATTACTTATTTAATAAGAATAGAGCTGATAATTCCTTTTTAAATTTATTATGCTGATTAAGTATAATGACCTGGACAGCTGGCATTCTTGTTCAAAAGAAAAACTTTCTCATATGTTCTTGCTTTGATAGATGAGCAGGAAAAGGAAGCAACAATACAATTGTATGAGGAACTTCACAGCAACATAGAAGTAGGTTACCAAGCTTGATGAAAGGAATGTGAGTTATGTGAGCTGAGCTGAGTTCCATGTTTATGTTGGGATACTGTTTGTGTCCATCATGTGTGGGTATCATGTCATGTGTGATGCATGAAGTTGGGTTTTCAATCTCTTTTCAAGAATTATTTTAGTGTTCTATCAAACACATTCAATGGAGAAGGTGCAGCAGTGTGTGGGATGTAGATCCCTGTGATCTGGGTGATGTGTGCTCAGTGCTGGGTCACTGCCACAGCTTCTGGCTTCTTTCTGGGCTCTGTTTCACCTCCCTGCTGGTTCCTCAGAATGGCTGAGGTGGGCAGCAGCCCCTGGAGAAGTTCCAGGGTTTCCAGTATTGAACTTCAAATATTAAATTTTGTTTTTAGAGAATGACGGTGGCATTTGAAGAGCTTCGTGTGCAAGCAGAGGACGACAGATTGGAAATGAGTTTCAAATGTGAGAATTCTGTTTATTGAGTTTATGCAGCTGGCTCATTTTTGTACTTCATAGCTTGTGTTACACATGCAGTGTCAGGCCAGCCAGATGTGAAGGGCTGGAATGGTGAGCAGCTCACACTGAGACACTGGGACCCTTCTTTTATTCCTGCTGCCTTTGGTCACTGCCTGGCCCCTTCTGTTGCTGTTCCACTGGGCCAAAGTTGGAACTTTATTTCTCAAACAGTCACTCAAAATTGAAGTTTTGTCTGTGAAGTACAGTCTAGAGATCAATACTTACTTCCCATAGTTTGTTTATTTAAATGATAATGCACGAGTGTATAGCTACAGAAACTTTAGCTAAATGCTCTCTCTCTGTATGTATAGCCTGCTATGTTCCTGTTTCATTCTCACATGCTCTTTTCTGTTTGTATTTTCATTATAAAATCAAACATTGCCTCAGCAATTACTCTTGGGAAACAAATGGTACAGCTGTACAATTCCAGGCAATCTTAAACTGGAAGTTGTATTGAACTTGGAGTATATTTCAGCTAGAATGTTAACTATGGATGTTACTGTATCTCCAAAGTAAAGGAAGAAGCAGAAAAAGTGGACAAGTTTGAGAAAGAATGCAAACTGTAAGTCAGTCAAAAGGAAAAGCAGGTTTGCTCATTTTGCCATCTAAGATGTAGAGCTTTATTTGGAACTAATGGGGCAATGCAAGAGCCAAGAAGTGTTTCTGGGTATTAGTAAAAAAGACAAAATAACATCTGAAGCTGCATTTAAGTCAAATTCTGCTAAGTTTAGTGATGTTTCAGTACCTTTAGTCTACTGGAATTTATGGTTTGATTTTGAATTGGAGAACTTTTTTGTTTAGAGTAATGTGACTTGATCAATATTTGGCTAAGATTATATCTAGCCAAATATTATCTATCTATCTATCTATCTATCTATCTATCTATCTATCTATCTATCTATCTAATCTTATCTATCTATCTAATCTAATCTATCTATCTAATCTAACTTGAATGACAGCAAAATGGCTGCTTACCATACCTAGAGTACAAATGAAAATTAATATCTGTCCCTTTTCCAGACTTCATGATGATATTTCTTGCATTTTTCTAGATTTCAGCTCTTACCATACAGAGAGATGAAAAAGATGATGTCATAAAAGACATCAAGGCTCAGCTGCAGACGTCACAAAATAAGATTGCTGACTTAATGGAAGCAAAATGTAAGAGTTCTGCCTGCTGTGTTTAAATGTAATTGTTTCTAGAATTGAAATGTAATTGTTTATGATTGTTTATTTATTAGATGTAATTGTTTATAGAAGCATAGGAAACAGGGTCATGATAGTCTTATTCTTTTGCTGGTTGGCAGCAGAATTTTGGGGCCTTGAAGGCCTTATTTTTGTTTGGAGCAGGAGCTGCTCATGTGGGAGCAGGACTGGCAGGGCAGTTTTTAGGGTGAGTCAAGCAGTGAGAGCTTTTGAAAATTGCAAGGGGAAAATATGTTGCTTCAGTTTTGCAAATGTACCGTCAGGCACATGTCACTGAGGACACTTTTCAGAACTTGATTTTCAATATTTTTAAGCCATCTATATTCAAATTTGATATATTACTTTATAGTATATGATGTCAGTACCATTGGTCTCTGTTAAATTCTTTAAATGCATGTAATTTTCCATTTTTAGCAGCATTTTTTAGTAAATATCCTATTTTAAAAATATAAACATCTTTTTTTGTTTAGTACATAATGAAGAAATGTTAAAGGAGTCCCAAGTCAGTAAAGAACATTTGAGGGCAGAGCTGGAAGAGGCTAAAATTTCATTGCAAAAGGCAGAGGTACCCCTTGCTTATAGTTTTACAGTAGAAATTGACTAGATGAGTATTTGCATAAATAATTATGGATACTTTAGACATGAAACAGCTGTAGCTGTTTGTTGCAAAACATATTTAGAAATGATATTATGTCTTGAAGGCTACTCAAAAGAACTTGGAAACTGAATTCCAGACTACAGTGAAAACATTAATTCAGGTCACTGGAGAAAAGGAAGAGCAGGAGGAAGAATGTAAAGAAATGAAGGCTTTGCTTGCAGCCCTGACAGAGGAGTTTGAGACTTCTGTTGCCATTTTGAAAAGCTTGCTGCAAGAAGAGCAAAATAGGTAAATTAATGAGTTTAAATTCCAAGAGTGATCTTACAGGTTGCAGTCTGTGACAAAATCAAGAACAATTGGAAATGAAGCTGAAATTTGGAGGTTTTTTTCACACAGTGGTCTAAATGCAGAGCATTTAATGTAATTTTCTTTTTGTTTGTGATAGTTGATACTGTATAAAAAGTAAATTTTTGCCCCCTCCAACTTTCATAATTCTCTCTTTAGGAAATACAGATTTCTGTAGGTATATATTTGTTTACTTTTATGTCTGCTGTTCTGAGGTTGTACAAGTGAAATTTGATATGTGTTGTAGGCAGATATATTATCTGCCTGTTGAAAGATAAATGTTCTTAAAGTGCTTGTGCTAAGACTTTGTCTTATTGTCCTGTAAGTTTCAAATGCAGTGCTTTGTACCCTACATTTGGGATTTTTCATTTACCATTTCCTGAGATTAAAGAAATCTGAAGATGATTCAAAGCTGCTTACCTTGGAGCTCCAGAATAAATCTGCTGAACTGGGTAAGGCTTGTAGAAAGGCAGAAAGTGAGCTAGGCAGTAATAAAAATGTTTTCTGCTGTTGTCTGGAAATGGACTGTCTCTAGTAGCTGGAGAAATGATTTTACAGTACCTGTACCTGTCAGGAATGCCTGGATTTATTTTTACTCAGCTGATCCCTTTTCTTTGGGGGTCATTGGTGCTGGCAGCAGCCAAAGGGCAGTGCTGTGCACAGCTCCAATAGTCAGACCATTCGTGCATGAATTCCTCTGGAGGTAATTTTGGTTTGCAGCTCACAGCAGCAGCACTGCAGGTGCCAGGAGTGACTTGTGCAGCAGAGATAAAACCTCCCATGGAGGTTTCTGTGACCCTCCCCATGCTGGAAGTGGAATGATGCTGGCAGGGGTTGTCTTTAAATATCATCAATTTGACATCCTGTGGTTTCTAGGGATGTGCTCCTTAGTCCCCAGAGTAAGAGCTCTGCCTTGCTGTTGAGAACTTGCAAAAAATCCCAGAATTGTGAATGTGCACATAGAAACCATTTAGAAGTTAGTAACAACTGGTTTCCTTTCCCAGCATATCTATGTGATACCTTCAGCAGTTCAGATTTTTTTTCTGGAACAATGCAGGTGCATCAATGCTTGGAGAATACTCTAGTCTTACAGTCCATGGTTTACTTGAAGCTATATTTGTGGAAAACATAATAGGCTCTAAATTTTATTTAAGATAAATATTTAGTTTCTCTTCAGATATAGATTTGCTAATGTCTGAATCATTTTCTCAAGTCTACATTTAGATTAAGTCATAAATTAGCTTTTCAGTTTCTTAACTTAATCCAACAAGTTTTGGGAACTGGGTATTGCAAAAGGGGAAATGTTTTATACTGCCTGCTAAATATGAAAAATCATTTATGTTCCATTCATTTTACATTCCATGTGCTGTAGAAGAGATGACTAAAGTGAAATGTGATAAAGAAGTTCAACTTGAAGAGCTGTCAGAAACTCTGGTAAATGTTCATTTTATTAATCTCATGGCATTTGCTCTTCATATGAAATTCTTCCTGCTTTGTAAGTATCTTAAATGCCATAAATAAACTCCATCTAGTCTACCTTAACATTTCTACTAAACTTTCTCACACACAATTTCAGTGTTTTCTTTGAAGAACTTCTTTATTGCCTCTGTTTTTCTTGTCTCCTGTGCTTTTGGTTTTTCTTGTCTCCCATGTTTTTGGTTTTCCTTCTCAAGGTTTTTGGTTATTTCCTTCTTTGTTCATGCCCATTCAAATGCCACTCCCTCTGGATATAAAGTTTTCCCATTTTTTCTTCCTTCCAGGAAGGTAATTAGCTCTGGCCTCTGTGAACCCTGCTGTGCTGTGACACAGGCCCATTTTCTGTCACAGAAGTCTAAGCTATATGAAATACACTCTTAACAGAGGTTTATTTTCATTATGATTTTATATTTACAAGCCTAACAAGAATCCATATCAACTAAAGTTAAGATAGTCTGAAATCATGTGTGCATTTTACTGTGTCTGCTTCTTGTTATAATCTGTGCATTGAATGTTCTGAACTGAGTTTCACTCATTTTCTAAAATGGGTAAATTGGAGCACTTTTACTGAAGAAGAATCTTGAGGCTACTGTACAAAATTTGCAGAGAGAGAAAAATGTGGAGAGAGAAATGAAAATACTCTCCAAATGAGAGAGGTCTGAAGAAAGGCAACAGTTACATGTTTTTAGAAATAATGAAGTTACACATCATGACTTGGATACAAGTTTATACATAAGAAACAGCACCCAGAGCAGGGTCCCACCCTAATTTTGCAGCCCAGGTAATGAAACTCACAGCAGAGGACAGACATGAACAGCACTGGTGTCACAGTTCACTATATCACACCACTTCCAGATCCCAGCAGAGACTGGAAAGATCCAATCTGGATAATCCATGGCATGGATGTTGTTGGGTTCTTCTGAAAGCCTTGTGCTCTTAGTTCATGTCTGATAACCTCCAGCAGTTGGAGTTTGCACATGGAAACTCAAAACTCTTCCTTTTCATTTTGCAGAAAGAATTCCAGGATTTGAAAGCACAGGTGACAAGTACAGCTGAGAAGGAACAAGATTATTTAAAGCAGCTTGTGACTCTGGAAACAGATCTTGAACAAGAGGCGTATGACCATTTTGAAAATAGAATATTGAATTAGTTTTGGTGTAATACAGAAGTTGCTTTAATCCACAGTGAAATGAACTATGATTGTTTTCTAATGGAAGTTTTGAACCACATATATGCCATTAATTATATACTTATATTTCTAAATTCCACTTTCTCTATTTGTATGTATTCTATGGCATATGCAGTTGTTCCATATCTCTCTGACTTATTTAACAAGAAGAGAAAGTTTCTGAATTCATTGCTAATCTTGCTTTGAACAACATCACCTTCACTAACCATTATATATATATCAAAGTTGACTCTGATTTTCTTTCCTTCTTCTGCCACCTTTTTACACCTCTCTGACTCTGCTGCAAAGCTTATATTTGTAGATAAAGGCCTGGACTTCTTTCAGCATGGAATAACATTTGATAATGGGTATTTTTAATTTAAAAGGAGATTTCAAAATGCATCTTCTTATTCTTCTTGGCCATTTGTTTTAAATTAGGTTAAAGAATGAACAGCTAACAGTGTATCTCAGTAAGCTTTCACTAGAGAAAGAACAAACAGCACAAGAGAAAAATGCTGTGGCTGCAGAACTCAAGAAACTGCAAGAACAACAAGAGGCAAGTTGTAAACTTCCAGCTTTCTTGAAAGGACAACACTCAATTTGGCAAATGACTCAGTTTCACAGATTAGATGATGAGCTGCAACATGACTTGGGTCTGTAGAGTACCTGAGCAATTTTTTTTGTATTTGAATTGGAAAGGAAGTGTATTTACACTTGTGAACAAGGCAGGTCTGTGTGCTTTGGATGGCTTTGAATTTTTTAAGAAGTCACTTTGAATTTTATTTCTTTGCTGACACAAGGGTCTTTATTTAGGAAAATAAGAAAGAAGAAGAAAATTCAAAGCAGTTATTTGAAAACCTAGAAGAGGCAAATAGCCAGCTAAGGCAAGTAAAACCAAATATTAATAACTGATATTGTTAAAGGAAGTAGACTCAGTTTGTTCTGTTCAAATGCTGCTTTCTGGGATTTTTTGATTAATGTTTTTTTAGATTACGTAGCTAAACAGAAACTATTCAGAATTGCTGTTGGCCAAGTAGAAATTTTCTCAGATAGAAATACCAATTGCTGCAGGAACAATGTTTGCCATCATTTTGTATTCCATAGTAGGAGCTGTCTTGTTTTGCATTAGACATCTCAGGTGTGAAGGAAATTCAAATGGAAGTTGAAGGTTATGGATGAAATGTGACAAGGCAAAACTGGATCAGAGTTACTCTCTGTATCCCCAGTTCAACAGAGAGGCAGCTCCCATGTTTCACAGCTGCACTGCAATAGTCCAGGTCAGGATGTATTTTCCTTGGGTTCCTGGAACATCTTTTCCTACTTACAAGAAGTATGGACAGTTCACATATTGACTTACTGGGCCTGTTGCTGCATTTTAAGAACATTTTCATTGAACAGCTTATGTGAAGTTCCCATCAACATTAGCAGCTCTTTTCAGAAAATAAAATATGGGTTTATTAGAAGTACTGAAAATAAGTTAAAGGCAATAAGGAAATATTTACTAATGCTTGTTAATTTGGCACTTAGAAATGAACTGGAGTCTTTGAAGGAGAAAATGGCAAAGACAGGTGAAGAGATGAAAAGTACACTGGATGAAAGAGAAGAAAATGTATGTCCTGTGTCATGAAAATATCTTACAGAACCTGCAGGGCAGCATTCAATGTAAAATCTTTGTTGGGGTTTTTTCTGCAAGCTCTGCCTGGGGGATGTGATCTCTGCCAGAGGTTTCTTCTTTCCCAGCTGCTGCCAGCTGTGCCCTTGTGTGTCCCCATGTGAGCCCTGGTATTTCAAAAGACAAGCATAGTCACTGGGATGTTCACTCTGTGCTGGAAGTTTAATATTAAAGATTTATTTGTTTTCAGGCAAACAGAGAACCTGCTTTTCTGTTTTTTTCATATACCCACTCAGTGATGGATGGACTCTGGATTAGCTTTTTATATGTAGTGTGAGTTTGAGCTGAAATAGATTCAAACATTTTTACTTTTCTTTCTATTGGTTCAAAGCAACCTGGAGTTTTTAGCAAATTTCAAAATTTCATTGTAAAAGTCAAAGATTTACAATTTAATTTCAGGTTAAGAGAACTGAAAATGAAATTTCAAGAAAGGAAAAGCCATTGAAGATTCTAGAAAATAATTGGGAAAATTCATTTTTTCATGGATGTAGGGAACTTCATACAAGTGCATTTTTTAAATTGTGAAGATCTTGGGGTTTTTTTCTTCTTCTTTCTTAACTCCATAACCACTAAGGAACTGGTTCACTGCTATTAATTAACATCTTGTGGTACTTTATGGCTAAAACTCTGATTATTCTAACATGGCAGCTGGTGTTTCAGTCCCATTGGAACAAACCAGACTGGTGCAAGGGCAGGTTTGAGAACATTTACAGGAATTGCTCATATAGGGAGTCATTTGTAGAACTTACTAATTCATGTCTGAAATATCTCTTTCAGATGAATAATTTAAAGAAACAGATGGAAAATAAAACCAAATGCATTGAAGAGTTGCAGCAGGAGGTGTGTAGAGATTTTAAATGTCACAAATACATAAACACATTATACTTTGGGTTGCCTTTTCAGCAGGTTTTTGTCTGCTGTGATGTCTTTAGATACACCTATGTAACTTAAACATTTTCCTTTCTTATCCTAACCCTGAGCAAATTAGAGAGTCATCTTAGGGATCACTTGATTTGTTAAATGAGCCTTAATTTGAAAAGAGCAATTACAAAAATAATATCTTTAATAAACTTCTACTCTTTTTCATTTAGTGCATAGTGTTATTTATGTACGTGTATGAATATCTCAGTTACCACTAGTAGAAAAGAATTCTGCACTGGCACAAACTGTAGGAACTTCACTGTAAAAATAAATAACTTGTATTTTTGGTCATGACATCTTCACACTTTCTGTCAGCAGCATCTTAGTTTTAATTCCCATTCTGCACCTCATTTGTTATTCCCTGCTGCTGCTCAGGAGGAGCCTTTCTTAAGGTCATGAAGAAACAGTAATTATCACAGAAATTAGCTGAACATTCATTTGTTTGAAGAATTGTTCTGGAACCTGAGCTGCACAACAAAGAGTTATTTGCCTGATGAAAGCTGGAATATCTTGATGCAGTTAAACCATGACATAATTCTATTAACTTATTAAGGTACAGTGCTTGTTTTGTTTTATTTCAACAGAATAAGGTGCTGAAAAAGAAAATTACTGCAGAAAGCAAGAAAAGCAATACTTATGAAGGGAAGGTAGGTTTAAATAACATCGTGTAGAAGATGAGGTGAGTGTTTTTAACTTCCAGTGTAGGTAATGATAATACTTGTTATACATTCTGAGCTGGTTTATGGATCTAGGATACAGACTTTGCAGGAATGAGCTCATAGTTTTTAGAAGATGCTTCCATTTTTAATCATTGGGCACTGACTATTGGACATTTAAGAGATGGATTCACATTGCAATTAATGATGTTTCCAATCTGTTCCTTTTTTTTTCTTTTGTTGAAAGTGGACTGAACAGGGTTCAGCAACCTCATTGTAACAGAAAAGCATTTAAAAGAAATATATATGTAAATATATTACTCTTTTTAGGCTGTTCTTTAAATGTGTTCTTCAGTGGCAATCCCTCTGATGGGAATATTGTGTCCAGCTTTGGGTACTGCACTTGAAGAAAAGTGGACTTTTTTGAGGATATTCATATGAAAAACTTAAAAGGAAAAGCTGTAGTCAAAATGCACAGCTGGGAGAAAATGTACCATAAAACCTGTGAAAATCTGATACAGATTTACAAGAGAGGGAATAAAATCTCCATCTCTATTTGTTTTTTTTCCAAGGCATTCACAGCATTTAGGGTGACTGCTTAGGGCAGTCTTCCCCATTGTGCTGTTGCCATTGTTCCTTTGAGTATTTTCTAACTCACTTCAGGCCAAAGTTCAACTCTTTATTAAAAAAACCCCTGAACTTTTAAATAGGAAACACTTGAATCATATACCTGAAAAGTAACAGTGTTTGTGCTCAAAAATAAGAGGTAAGAAAAAATAATCAGCATAGTAATTCCTAAACAGATAACAGCAGCAATTCTGCTTTCTCCAAAGGTGAATAAATTGCAGTTAGAGATGGAAAATATGAACAAGCAACATAAGGAAGAAGTTGACATCTATCAAAAAGACATAGAAACAAGAAAAGTAAATGAAAATAAACTTTGTGAAGAGGTGAGAGGTGTTAATTTTTACTGCAATTTATTTTTTTTAGTTTAAAATGTTGTTCTGAAGCTTTAATGTCCAGAGTCCTTGCTCATATTTCAGTCTTATCAACATAAATGGAACTTGTTTTGTATGCCTGTGAGCAAAGCTTTAGTACATTAGGTGCTTAGGTTGAAATATTTGAATATGTCTTTGACAATGAGAACTCCATTAAAAATTCCTTCTTTCAAGATATAGTTTAAAGAAATTCCACCCTTGGTATAAAGTCAGCCCAGTTAAATTAGATTATAACTTCTCCCATATTAGGATTTTTCCGCCCACACTTTTTTTATGGCAATGCTAAGAAATGTTAGGGCAGAGTGCTTGAAATGGCCTTTTGGTTTGCAGTGAGCTTGCCTGCCATGGCTGTACCTTTGATCTTGCCCATTTTAACAATCTGCAGAAGAGATGAGGGATTTGAAAGGGATCTTAAAAGCAAATAAAGCCCAAGTGGGACTGCAAACTTTGCACCCACAGGGGGAAGAAGAAATTGAGATTTAAAAGAAATATATTGTTATCTTGATGAATGAAATGCAATTTATTACTGACAGGTAGAAAAGATGAGGTTGTTTTGTGATGAAACTGCAATGATACAGAGAGAAACTGATGCCAGATGTCAGCACAAGATAACTGAGATGATGGCACTGATTGAAAAGCACAAGGTCAGAGATTTTCCTGCTTGCTGTGGTTTGCAATGGGTGATACCATGTCAATACCATGTTTATAACTTGTGACACCACATTAATGACCTTTCCAAAGCAGAAACATGCCTGAGTCTGGGAAAAGGAAGATGAACACATGCTGGACTTTGCATCATCTAAAATCAAATTCATTTGAAGATTATGAACACATTCCTATGGGCAGATACATTCCATTCATCTAAACTTCTGGGATTTTTAGATTTTTTTTTCAATTCAGGCTTCCTTTGATACCATCTGAATGCAATATTTTTCAGTATCAGTTTGGCCTCTTTCTCAGAGGTTACCTAGTGACTATCAGCAGTTTAGCCTGACACATTTTAGTTTACCTTTCTATTCCTCATTTTGCAATGTCTTTAGCAGATACATTAATAAAGATGGCACAGCTGGCTCTTAGTGCTGAGCACATATTGCTGCACAGAAATAAAGCACTCTCTGCCAGTCCACAAAATAATACTTGAATTGAGCATTTCCTGTTTTACAGTTTCTGCAGAAGCATCAATGAATCTTTTCTTTCTGAATCTTAAGGGCCTGGTTTGAAAAAATGATGTTTAAAGACTGGATAACTCTATATTGCAACATTTAGTCACATGTTTTGAGTTTGTTGTTGGTTTGGTTTTTTTACCACAGAATGAATATGATAAAATGGTTGAAGAAAAAGATGCAGAGTTAAAAGTATATAAAATGAAACAGCAAAAGCAGTTCTCATCAGAAAGGGCACTGGTAAGGAGCACTTTGCAATGGTCAATAATTCAGTGAAGGAGCTGATGTCCTTGTGTAGGGGTTTTATACTGGCTAAGTGCCAGGCACACACAAAAAAACATTCACTCATTTTTCTCTGCTATTGTTGAGCAGAGGAAGGGAAAGAAAAATTCAAGGACTGAGTTGAGATAAGGATTAGGAGAAAATCACTTTGAGGGTAAAGCAGATTCAAAATAAATAGTATAAAAAATTATTAATAGAATTAAAAGTGAGTAATAAGAATTTAAAAAAATCCTTAAAACACCTTTTATTGCAATCCCTCCCTCTTGCCCACCAACAGCACAGAGAGACAAAAGATGTGATCTTCAGTCAGTTTGTGACTTCTAAAGATCTTTTTTCAATTTGCTTAGAGAGTTTCTTTTCCTGCTGTGCTCTGGGGTCTTCCCACCAGAGACATTCTCTGGGAACTCTTCCAGTGTGCTTTTAATTTTTACCAGTAGCAGTCCCACCCAACCTGCTGCAACAGATCTTATTCTGGGCACTAAAAACTCCAAATGTTTCTAAAAATAAATTTCAGTAGCAGTGTGTTTTTGTCTGCTCCTCCAGATAGTGGGTCATGTTCTGACTTCCCACTTTGAATAGGAAACTTTTGTTTTAAATATTTAGATTGTGCCCTCTCACCCCTGCTCTCCCAAGGGTTTTAAGGTATTACCTTGAACACTTCTGATCAAGTACCTGTTTCTTACAGTGCTTCAGTCTTTGTTAAACAAGCTAAAGCAAAGCTTCAAGCATAGGGCTGAAAAGCACATAGAATTATCTTGTGTATCTAATGAGTGTCCCTGTTAATTACTGCCTCACTTGGGACTGTTTTCCTTTTTCTGGGCTGTGCAGAGTTAACCCTGTCCTTTGTTTAATAGTTTGTAGGAAAATGAGCTGTCATGTTTGAAAAGGGAACTGTCCTCCCTTAAGGAACAGCTGAGAGCAGAAATGGAAGAAAAGGTGGAGTTTTTTATTCACTGAGCAGTGGGGGTGAGAGGTGTGGCCTGGGTTTGTGCTGTGGGAGGAGTTGGGTTAGAAATGAAACTGAACAGAAAAACAGTGACTTTGGAATGCTGGCGTTGTGCTAAATCTGGTCATAGATTTGTGTGAACTTTGTAACAGTCTGTGATTATAGATTACACATAAATAAACAAACAACAAAACAAAACTCTCCTTGATTTTAGTTAATTTTAACTAGCTAAAGCAAAAACGTTCCCTAAACTGAAGGGGTTTTTCAGTGACTTTTGAATGCTGGGGTTGTACCAAACCTGGTCATATTTTTGTGTGAACTTTGTAGCAGTCTGTGATTATAGACTGTGCTCTGTAATTAGACCAAGAAGATTTTTAACAACTGAATTCAAATCAATATTTCCTTGCTGTCACATAACTCTTTTGTAGGAGAATCTTGTAAAAGAGCACTCTGGCAGTGTGATTCCTGACAGTGAAAAGAAACACAAGGTAACTTTAACATTTAAATTGCTTTTACAATTTGGTAATATTTGTATTTGTAGAATCAATTGAAGTGCCATGAGAATTTATTTGCATTCAACAAAAGACATTGGAATGCTTTTGACTTCAATCTTTTTAAATTATAGAAAATAAAAATTTATGTTCCTGACTCCTAAACCTTGTTTAGATCTATACAGTGAATCTATTCATGTAAATATAGAAAGTCTCCAAATTATATTCCTGAAATAAAAAAAAAAAATTAAAATAAAAATAAAAAATGCCTCCTTCAGTACTGGAAGCCTCTTGGGCAGTTCAACATTGAAGTTTTGTAACGCCTAACAGTGAATTTTTCTTGTTGCATTTTTCTGCCTGTATTTCTTACTTCTCTGTAGATTATTTTTTTCCCCCTGGGATAAGAAGGGATTTTAAAGGGTCACACCATTCCATGGAGATATTAGACAGCAGTTTCTGGAAGGGCTCCCAGTGTGTAATTTTTCTTGCTCAGTTGTTGATTTTTTTATGTCTCTAGAATTATTTTACATAATCTTAAAAGTGTCCATTTGTAAAGGCACTTTTCCTCTATGGAAGAGAAAAAAGCTGATATAGCTGTAAAAATGGTCAAAGTATCAAAGTAGTCCTGACTGCAGAACTCACCCTTCTTCCCTGTCAGGAGTTCACTTGTGGTTTTCACATTGGAACAATGGAATCCAGCACCATTTTGATGTTATCTGTCTAAAAAAAGGACTGCACTGGACCATTCAATGCTTCTCAGTTTCACTTCTAGTGAAAAGACTATTTTAAGAAACACCAATCTTGATGTAGCTACCAATCTTTCTTTGAAAGCCTTTTCCTGCAGTTTTGTTTGTTCCCATTTTCTTTGATGTTTGGTAGAGTCCAATGTAGTGGCTACAGTTCAGAATAACCTGAATTTCTGCAGATAAGCATGGAGAACTTAAATACAATGTGCCATGAAACTCAGCTCTTCCATAGCTTCCCCTTCATTCTCCTCATTTGGCAATAAAAATAATATAAAAAATGATATTTCCACCCCACATTGTTTGGGTCTTTGCTCCATGTTTGGATGGAAAGATCAGAGTTCCACCATTTCTGCCAGGTGAATTCTTGGACACTCAGACTGTAAACTGGGTCCTGAGTTTGGCTTTAGATTCCATACTTACCCCATAAAATATAATCTAAAAAGAGAAACATTTTCTTTCCCAGACATGTGTTATAAAGACTCCTCCAATGGATAAAATGCAGAGTGGAAGAAGCACAAGCCTGCCTGCAGGGCAGAGCAGCAGGAAAAAGCAGAAAGTGCTTGTGCAGCTGGACACTCAGTCAGACAGCTCTGAGCACACTGACCTCCTGGTAAGAGCCAGAGAACAAATCGTGGGCTGAGCAGCTCTTTGTGCTCACTGCTGGGGCTGAGAATGGAAATAAAGAGTTTGGGCTTCCACATTCCAGCCAATATTTATGTGTATATTTTTAATTTATTGGTTCTTTCTGGAATTGTCATTGTATGTACATAATTAACATTCTTTTTATTGAACTGTTATGCCTCATAATGACATCTTCTTTTTCATAGTTTAATATCCTTAGGGGGAAAGAAAAAGTATTTTTAATATAGGGTGACTAAGTAACTTTTTAATTTATTAGAGCATAGTCTCGGAAGAAGAAACATTTAAAAATTTGTGCAGAGATTATCCACAAGCTTTACAGTTACATTCCACAGCACCAAAAAACGTATGTTAGCCTTTCCTAAGATTAAAGCAAGCAGTTAATCAGATTGTTTACAGAAACGAAAAGATGGCTTTATTTTCCTTCCTAGAGCCCAGCTCCATGCAGTGTGAAATCTCCAGGCTCTGCTCTGAAAATCAAAACCATGAGGAGAATGCATGAGGCAGGCTGGACTGCGCTCTCCAAAATGGACAGGAAAAGGAAAATTAAAGATGCTGTAAAGCTCTTTGCTTAAAATGCAGAAATGCCCAGTGCTGTGGCATTGCTTGCAGGGCTGTTTTTCTCTCACAGTTGGTGCTTTGTTGCATTTTTCTGTCATACTCAGTGTGTTTAATACTGTGTTCATTCCTTTACACATATAAACTTTATAGATCTATAACTGCAACCCCTGCAGAGCATCTTCCACCTTTCCTCCCTTGTGCTTCAAAATGTTGGTACACAAATTAGCCAATTTTAAATTTGGAAATAAGTAGAACTACACAGAAAGTTGTTTCAAAGCTGTTTCTGGCATTAGAAATTCTGGTTTCAAAGAACTTCTGTTCTTTTACATTTACTCTGTTTTTCTTAACACATAAATACTTAGTGGAAGAAATGTAGCTGTTAAATGAATGTTCTTTTACCTGAAGTCCTCTTGCTTTTTCCTGCATTTTAATGGCTGTTAGACCTGTCTTTTTAGACTGTTTTGTTTTCAGTATGTTAATATGGTTTCGAAACTTCTAAAATTTCTGTAGAATTACTTGTATTTAAAAAGATTTCAGCTTCACAAGGAGTAAAATATGCACGTTATAAGATTGTGAAACCAATGTTAAGATGCCATTAAATTGTTTATCTGAAATATAAAGTGTGGGACTATTTGTTGTTGCGTTAAATATTTGAACACAGACAGAAATCACCCACCAGCCTTCCTAGGGACCAGCAGAAGTGCAAGGATAGATTAGAACATCTATTTCTGTATTAATCCTTGGTTAATCTTTGTCAGGGTCTCTGGCTGGTCAGAGTGACCCTGAGAAAAGTTCCAAAGTCTCTTTTCCTAGTCTGGTGCTTGAAGAAGGAGTCAGGGCTCTTCATTTCTCAGTCTCAAGGTTGTTTATTTTATCTTATCTATAAAAAATTTTCTCCTGTCCTGCCAAGGTGAGCTCAGCAAGACAGTTCCAGGCACTCTGCCTCCCCCAGGGCAGTGTTATGTCTTTATACTACAAACTACATGTACAATGTTTACAATTACTTTCCAATACCTATCACCTATGTTAGACAGTGGGCTTCTACTCTAAACCAATCTGTAAGTGCCAACATCACAGCAGAAGATGGAGGCCAAGAAGAAGAAGGAGAAAGCTGGACACACCCAGTTCCCTCCATCTTCCCTACTGAACCCCAATAACAAAAACCCTAAAATCTGCTTTTCCATCCTGTAATAACTTCACCAATATGCTACCTAAAGTGTTGTGACTTGCTGATCTTCATACCAGATTGGTAATTTTCTCCATGGGTCATAATCAAAACCACAGGGGCATTTTGGGCTCTGTGCCAGGGTCTCTGAGCCCCCTGGCAGGGGTCTGGGCTGCTCAGGACAGCCAGAGGGATGTCCTGGGTCCTGACAAATCTTGGTTCCACAACAATGACAAACCCTGCTTCAGAGCCTACACATAACAACAAAATTACAAGTACATCTTAATCCCCGAGCCCTGAGCCCCCTGCCCATTGCTGGGGGCTCTGGGGGTTTCCCCCCCCTGCCCCAGTGTAGGATTGATGGGGGTAGCACGGTCGGGATGGACGGAGATGAGAGATCTCTGCAGCCAGGTCAGCCAGGTCGTGGAACTTGGGGTTTATTGCAAAGGGCCTGGCTGCAGGGGCCTTTTGGGATTTGGGGTTTATTGCAAAGGGCCTGGCTGCAGGGCCCTGCTGGGATTTGGGGTTTATTGCAAAGGGCCTGGCTGCAGGGCCCTGCTGGGATTTGGGGCTCATTGCAAAGGGCCTGGGTGCAGGGCCCTGCTGGGAGCTGCAGCCACAGCTGGAGCAGGCCCGAGAGAGGAGAGGGGGAGAGAGGATGAGAAGGTAAGAGAGTAAAAGCGTAAGAGAGTAAAAGGGGTAAGAGCATCTAAGGCAAGAGCTAAGAGACAAGAGGTAAGAGCAAGAGTAAGAGAGGTAAGAGCTAAAACAACAAAGTTCCCATTACAATATAATAAATCTTCTTCTGTGTTGAATATTCTGATTCTCACTAAGCAATCTAGTACAAGATACAAATCCTACAGCATTTTCATACCACCTATAAGAATCATTACATTACCATACAGTGCTACATTTTAAACCCTAAAACTCCTCTGTGGACCCCTTCAGTAGGGGCTGCTCTGACCCTGGGACCTGCCTGCAAGCAGAGGGAATTGTTTCATCAAAAAGGGATTACTTTCAGCGGCCTCACCGTTGTTTTCCCGTTGTTCAGTAACTAAGGGATCTCATAGCTTGCTTTCATTTCAATCTCGCTTATAGTTTCCATATTCTCAAAATCTTTTGCCAGACAATCATATTTGTAAGGCTTTCCTGTTTCATCTTCCCCAACACCCCAGAGCCGGCGCTGCTGCGGCCGTGGGACAGAGGGGGTGCGAAAGGGGGATCCGGGATTGGAGTGGGAGGAAGGGGAGGGAGAGGGGAAGGGGAGGAGCAGGAACAGGAGCAGCACGGAGGGGAGCAGCCCGAGGAGGAGCAGCAGCCGGGCAAGAAGCATTGCGGGGTTCCACGGCGAGCCCGCAGCTCGGCTGGGCCCGGCAGCATCGCATTGCCCCGCGTCCCGCAGGTGAGCGCCGAGGGGAAGCGGCAGCTCCGGGAGGGTTTTTGGTGGGGAAGAGGGGGATCTTGCTGGGGTTTGGACCTTGCCGATTCCGGAGTTATGAAAAGTGCGTATTATATGGCTCTATGCAGATATTTACTGTGGGAATCCATAGAATCAGAGGCTTTTGGGAAAGCTGCAAAAGGCAGGCCTCAGAGACAGCAGAACTGTGAGTAGAGCGCAGCCATGAGATAGGTCAGCAGAAAAATGGTTTAAACTGTAGAAAAAGCAAGGGCAAATAGAACAATGGCCTGTGTATTAATGCTTGTCTGAATAGCTCTCTAAGCTGCAGAAAGTTTATCTAGCAAGATATTAGGAAGGTTAAAGCTCAAGAATGGAGCTCTGTGTGTTGTGTTTTAAGGCTTACAAGCAGTTATTGTATTTGAAATAAGCAAGAATTGTTTTAAGCAAAGGTACATGTGCTTATGGTGTGTGAAAAATTTTAAAAGTTTAATAGTAATAAAATGGTTCTAAAAATAGTAATACAATTAGAGTAATAATAATTTGGACAATTTGAATTAGGACAATACGAGACAACAAATACAAAGAGTTACGGACCTCTGGGTACCTTTTTCTGGGCAGCATGAGCCCGAAAAAGGACCCCCGCTAATGAAGATTAACCCTTAAAAACAATAGTCCATTGCATATTCATGTACTTCATACATGATGCATAAATTCCATTCAAATACAGGATTCTGTCTGGTCAGTGTCAGCTTCTTCCTCTGAATGCTAACAGCACCTTCGAGGCACGAAGAAGTTAATTTCTTCTGGTAAGAGAGCAATAAATTCTTTTTCTCTGAAAGATTTAGGTGTCCTGTGGCTGCTATCTCGCTGCAAGTCCTTTCTTTAAAAAAGTAGCCTACATGGCATCGTTTCTATTTTAACAATTTTTATAACCTAAAACTATATTTAACATGGTACTTAAGAGAATTAATACAGCATTACTTTCTAACACAACACATATAATGTTCATTTAATATTTGCAAAAAGCCAATCATAAAATACAGGCATTTTCACATTTACCATATGTATTTTGATGTATTGATTAGTAGTGCTGTATTAACAGTTTAATAATAAATGTAGTCTTGTAATTAAAAGGTAACTTTTGTAGTTAAAAGAAGAACTATGTCAGTGAGGTTTTTTTAAAGAAAGGAATGAGGCACTCGCATCAGATAGCAGCCACAGGACACTTGAATCTTTCAGAAAAAAGAATTTTTTGCTCTCTTTTCAGAAGAAACAAACTTCTTCCCGCCTCGAAGGGGCTGTTAGGATTAGAAGGAAGAAGTTGATGATGGCCAGACAGAATCCTGTGTTTGAATGGGATTTATGCATCATGTATGAGGTGTATGAATGTGCAACAGGTTATTGTTTTTAAGGGTTAATCTTTGTTAACGGGTGTCCTTTTTCAGGCTCGTGCTGCCCAGAAAAAGGTACCCGGACATCCATAATTCTTTGTATTTGTTGTCTTGCATTGTCCTAATTCAAATTGTCCAAATTATTATTACTCTAATTGTATTACTATTTTTAGAACCATTTTATTACTATTAAACTTTTAAAATTTTAAAAACAAGTGATTGACGTTTTTCACAGGAGTTGAGTCCCAAATATATTTTGATGTCGCTGAGAGAGGTATTTTTAATTTATTTGATATGGGGATACTTTTGGATCTCTCAGGAGTGCAAAGGGGAGCAGGGGAAGTGCTGAGTGCCTAGAGTGGGGGGATGCTGGAGAAAGGGGACCCTGGAACACCTGATGTTAAATTTCAATAGCCAATGTGAATTTTACTTCTATACCTTTTATTTTAAAGCAAGCAAGCAGCGCTGGGTGGCCGGGGAGTCACTGCTCCACTCACAGCACACACAGTTCAGTAAAGTATATATACTGTTTTTAAGCCTACAAAGCATTTTCCAATGTGCTTGGTTAGTCCAAATGAGCAAATATCAATAAGCTGGGAGCAGTAATTTCATAATATTTCTAGGTGGTCATTGATTGCTATCCTTCTTGTGATTGTCTGGAGGGAGGCCTTTCACTGGTGTCTGCTACATGATTTTGTCAAGTGTATCAAGCTTTTTATTATACATAAGCTTTTAATTGCTTTGTTGCAAAATCTCTTAGCTTTACCCCAACTTCCTCTATTTTATTCTAAGCATCAGTCATCTTGCTACCTCATCTCTTTTGCTCTACTATACTTCTTTGATTTTGATGCTTTTTTTGGCTGTTTGGTCAGAAAGTTTCAAAACCTTTCTTTGTGTCTGTTTTGGACACAGCAGATAGAAGCATTTGCTGATTCCATTGCCAATTGGCACGTATCTCAAAAACAATTTCCACAGAATCAGGGGAGGGTGAGCCCTGGGACCCCCCCAAAACCCCCTCATCATGCCTGAGCAGGACCCGGGAGAGGGGGAATGCCCAGGACCCACGGGCCCCCCAGCAGCTCTGAGAAGAGGGACCCCCATAGCCCCAAAGTGAGGACACTGGAAACAGGGAACTCCTGGGAGAGGTTTTTGGACTCCTTGATTTTTGGAGGTATTTCTGGCCACCAGACGTCTGGTGACTTCTAGAGATGGACTTGCCCAGTGGGACCATCAAAGGCAGTGCACTCACATCTTGTTTTTCCGCCAAACCAGGATTTCCCATTCCCAAACCTCTTCTGGATGGAGAAGGCTGTGAGGAAGAGGAAGATGCCCCAGGGCACTGAGGCAGGTGAGGAGGAAGTCAGTGCCCCTTTCCCCCTCTGTCCTGCTCCATCTCCCAGCCCAGCACGGCCCCGGCTGCAGCACAGCCCCACTGCTGATGCTGTCCAGCCAGGGATGCACTGGGGGGATCTCCTTCCCCTTCCCTCTGGCACAGAGGAAAATCCCATCCTGTCCTTGTCCTTCCTCCCCCAGGGAAGGAGCTGAGGATGGAGACCAGGGAGGACAAATCCCCACAGCAGAACCTGGTGGCAGAGGCCGTTTTGAGTGGCTCCAGGGCACAGGAATCCACCGGGGAGGAAAAGCCCCGGAGATTCCTCAGGAGGAGGGGCTGCAAACCCAGCCCAGGGTGCTCCGAGGAGGAAAGACTCACCCTGAGCCAGGAAGGCAGCCAGAGATCTGGCCAGAGCGCTGAGGTGGTGGTCCATGAGCAGCTTGATGATGGCAAGAAGCCCCACCAGTGCTTGGAATGTGGGAAGAGTTTCGGCAGGAGCGACCACCTGCTCATCCACCAGAGGACCCACACCGGGGAACGGCCCTATGAGTGTGGGGAATGTGGGAAGAGCTTCAGGATCAGCTCCCACCTGATCGTCCACCAGAGGATCCACACCAATGAACGGCCCCACGAGTGTGGGGAATGTGGGAAGAGCTTCAGGATCAACTCCAACCTGATCGCCCACCAGAGGATCCACACCAATGAACGGCCCTATAAATGTGGAGAATGTGGGAAAGGCTTCAGGAGGAGCTCCAGCCTGAAACTCCACCAGATGATCCACACTGGGATACGACCCTTTGTGTGTGGGGAGTGTGGGAAGGGCTTCCGTGACAGCTCCCGCCTGATCATCCACCAGACAATGCATACTGGGGAGTGCCCCTACACATGCTCAGAGTGTGGGAAGAGCTTCATTGAGAACTCCAGCCTGATTCTGCACCAGAGGATCCACACTGGGGAGAGGCCCTACAAGTGCAGGGAATGTGGGAAAAGCTTTAGGCAGAGCTGCCATCTGAATGCCCACCAGAGGATCCACACTGGGGAGAGGCCCTATAAGTGCAGGGAATGTGGGAAAAGTTTCATCGACCCCTCTGGCCTGAGTGTCCACCAGAGGATCCACACTGGGGAGAAGCCCTACAAGTGTGGGGAATGTGGGAAAAGCTTCAGTCAGAGCACTAGGCTGATTCTGCACCAGAGGATCCACACCAGGGAGAGGCCTTACAGGTGTGGGGAATGTGGGAAATGCTTCAGGCAGAACTCTAAGCTGATTGCCCACCAGAGAATCCACACTGGGGAGAGACCCTATGAGTGTTCTGAGTGTGGGGAGAGGTTTCAGAGCCGATACCGTCTCCTCAAGCATCAGCAGATTCACACAGAATAGAGGCCCTTCTGCTGCCCTGACTGCAGGAAGGGCTTTTAGAAAAACTCCACCCTCGTCACCCACCAGTGGATCCACACTGGGGAGAGGCCCTGACAGTGTCCCAAGTGTGGGAAGAGCTTCTCCCAGAACTCTGCCGTGACCCAACACCAAGGGACGCAGCAGTAAGGGATGCCCAACAAGTGCCCTGTGTGCAGGAAGAGTGTTACCTTGATTTTTAAAGATTTTCTGAGCCTTCTAATGTTTACATTCTTGTAGCAAACTTTCTCAAACACTTTCTGTTAATAACTTCTTGTTTGGCATTCTTTTATAGAAGAAGAAAAATTTGATGGACTGTTGGTTTGTCCAGTGTCATTGGAGAGGTGGCACTTTCAGCCTCCAATCCACGGTCACTTTTAGAAAACTATAAATGTTTGAGTCAGGAAATAAACTTCCCTTTTCTTCCCCTTGAGAGCAGCAGTGTGTACGCTCGTGTTGTTTTGTGTCCTACAGTGACAGGAAGAGCTTTGAGCGCTGCTTCAACTCCATCCCCCATTGGGGACCCCCACTGGATGGTCCACAGTGATCCTCGCTGTGCAGAGACTTGGTCATCCATGGTCCTGGTGATCCATGTTGGGAAGACACCTGGCTGGTGGTCTCCACGTCTTCCTGGCTCCCCTTGGGCACTTGGACATGGCCAGAGAAAAATCCATTGGGATGCAAACAGACACCAGAATTTCACAGCGGACAGCACAGTTTTTTACTTTCAACCCCAAAAAAGTCTCACCTTTTGCATCCAATCATTGCTTCGAGTGGCATCCAGAATTCCAAATGGTGTTGGAGGTCTTTTCCAACCTGAATCATTCCATGATTCTAATTCTCTCTGGCCCACTGGCATCTTCCACAGCCAAATGGTGATTAACTGGGGCAAAACCCAGGATTTTGGAGACAATGGAGCGGAAATCTTTCTAGAAAAGGTCCTTTCTACCCGCCCAGGCACACGGATACTCAGCCAGCATGGACACGTAAATGCTTTTATTTTGGCCTTTATTTTCTTTCATTTTTCATTATCCTTCACCCAACACTGGGGTAAATATAAAGACATTTAACTCACACACACATGGTGACATTGTGGGACATGGGTGGGGACATGGTGGGGATGGGGACAAGGACGTGGGTGGGGATGTGGTGGGGATGGGGACAAGGACCTGGGTGGGGATATGGTGGGGATATGGTGGGGATGGGGACAAGGACCTGGGTGGGGATGTGGTGGGGATGGGGACAAGGACCTGGGTGGGGATATGGTGGGGATATGGTGGGGATGGGGACAAGGACATGGCCGTGGATGGCGATATTGGGCATGGGGGGTGTCACAGATAGAGATGGTGACATGGGGCTCTATGGCATGGAGGAGGACATGGGGGACATGGCCATGGGTGGTGACACAAGTGGCCTAGAGACAAGTCCATGGGTTGACATGTCCATGCCATGTGGTGTCCAATGACCAAGGACAACACATCCCCACCACCACCACGATACTGTCCCTTTCATGCTACCATTTATTCCCTGCTCCTCCCCACTGTCACCCCACTGTGAACCCAGCCAGGGACAGGGGTGGCACTTGGGGACACTCCTGTCCCCACTCCAGCACATACCTGGGGCCAGCAGAGAAGGGGATGAAGGACGACGGGGACCGTTCCTTGCTGTTCTCCGGACTGAACCTTAGAGGACTGAACACCTGGGGTGACACCGACACAGTCACACTGAGGGGACACAGCTGTCACCACCATGGTGACAGGGACACCTCATAGGGTGGCCCTACCTTAGGCTTGGGCCAGAGGTCTGGGTTGTGGTGGGTCCCGTAGATGCTCATCAGGCAGATGACCCCTGGTGGGATGGGAATGGCCACTTTAGGGACAGCAGATGAGGGTGGGTGGTGACACTGGGGACACCCTGGCCATGCCATACCCTTGGGGATGACACAGCCATCACGCAGGGGGATGTCCTCGGTGCAGCGCCGGGACACAGCAGTGACAGGAGGGTGCAGCCGCAGGCTCTCCTTGATGCACATGGTGGTGAAGGGCAGCTGGGACAGGTCGTCCCTGGGGACAAGCGGGGGTGGCACCGTGTCCCCGAGCCACATGACCGGGGTGGCCCTGGGGACATCTCACCATTCAATGTCCACAGTGTCCCGGTCAGCCAGGAGCTCCTGGACCTCCTGGTGGCATCACTCCTGGTGCTCAGGATGGCCGGCCAGGTTGTAGAAGAGCCATGCCAGGCCACTGGCTGTGGTGTCATGGCCTGTGGGGACACTGGGTGAGTGAGGGGACACTGGAGTGGCTCCTCCCCAGTGGCACCTGAGAGCTCATGCTCACCCTCAAACATGAAGGTGTCAGCCTCAGCCGTGATGTCCTCGTCCAACAGGGTGTGGCCATTCACGTCCTGCAGCGGCAAGATGAGCCACGGGCCACTGGGGCCACCAGTCTGTGGGCCACGTGGGGCCAAATCCCATCCATGGCCACCACCCTATGGCTCCACAATCCCACTGGCCACCAGCTCTATGGTCAGTGCTGCCCATGGCCACCACTGTTCTCCTGTGGCCACCAGTCTATGTCCAAGCCTCCCATGGCCACCAGCATCCTACTGACCTCTATGGCCAATCCTTCCATGGCCACCACCACTCTCTTGACCACTTCCATGTTCCATGGCCACCACCCCAGCCCCACCTTGGTGAGCAGCAGGATGTACTCGCTGGGCCGTCTGCACCAGGGACAATGGGGGGACACTGTGGTCACCAGCATGGATGATAGCAGGACCATTGGGGCCACCAGAATGGCCAACAGGGACAGTGATGGGAAAGGATGGCCAGGGGGACCATGGTGGGGCCAGCACAGCCACCGGGATGGCCAGCAGGGACAATAGTAGGGTCACCAGGGCCACCAGGATGGCCAGCAGGGACAATGGTAGGGTCACCAGGGCCACCAGGATGGTGTCATGATCCACTCGGTGCCAAAGCAACACGGAAGGGGATTTTGGTATTAATCAAAACAAATGCACCTCTTGTTGAGTGCCCACAGCAGATGTGATAGAAGCATTAGAAAGGAGAATAAAGGAGAGAGAGAGAGAGAGAGAGAGAAAAAGAGGAGGGGAATAGCTACCAATGGAGAGATGAAACCCTCGTGGTCCAGCCAATAGATCCGTCTTGTCACGTCAGGGAGAATCTCAAAGTCTTGGTTCTATTGTAGTCCTCCACCAAAGGGGGAACAGGTAAGTCTATTGAAACCACTGAGAGGGAACAGGTAAGTTTACAGACAGTCCATGTTCTCAGCAGTGAGCGAGACCAATTGTTTTCTTGGTGCAGGGAGCACACCTGCAGGCAACACTTGGCAAACATCTCGCTTCAGTCCGGCCAGCCCCCTGTGTTAGAGTTATAGGGGTCTCAGTCTCAGCCCTTGGGAGGGGGCTTCAGTCTCCGTCCATCACAGTGGTCGTGAGGCAGCTGAGGGAAACCTCAGACTGTCTCTTACAGATGATCAGTGGGGACAGGTGACACTCACTCCTGGCCGTGGCTCTCGTGGCTCTCGTGGCTGAAGATGCACTTCTGGAGCGTGTCCAGGGTAAGGAGGCTCAGGGGCTGCAGCACCTCCAACTCCATTAGCCCCCCACCAGCTGCCACTGCTGCTGCCGCCCACTTATGGGGAAGGACTGGGTTGGGGAGGGAACAGGGAGGGGATCAGGGACAAGGGATAAATTGGGAGGTGGGACAGGAGTGGGAGAGGGGGAAGAGTGGGGAGTGGCTGTAGAACAGGGATGTGGTGATGAATGAGGGGTGGGGTTGGGATTTGGGGGCAGCTTTGAGTTTGGGGTATGGGACGGTACAGAATTTGGGTACAGGACGGGACTCGGGGTGCAGGAAAGGACTCAGGATGCAGCAGTGGGTGCAGGACAGAATTTTGGGTGCAGGACTGTCCTAAGGTGATGTTATGATGCTTGTATCCCAATTCATCTGTTCTGTTTATGCTGGATATCATGTTCTGTGCCTTCAAGACTGGCTCTGAAGAGCGAAGTTTTGTTTTGGTTTTGATATCAGCCTGCTCCCCAACGGCTGGTGGGACAAACAGACAGGGCAGTACATAGTGCTGCTTTTGCTTTTTGCTTGGCTTTTTGCTTTGCTCTTGCTTTTGCTTCTGCTCATTAGTTAGTTTAGCTAAGCAATCTGAATTTTTCCCTGGACTGTTTTCCTTTCCCTTTTTTGGAACCACTCAAACCTGCTCCAGACTGGGCCCTGGGAAACACCGAGAGTTTGCACCTTGTGGCTGCAGCAGCTGCCCCAGCACCAGAGGGACTGATAACAGAGTGACCACCCCCAAGAGAGACTTTGTGAATTTGTCATCTTTTTCAGAGTGGTGAAAGAGTGTTGTCACCTGGTATTGTTAATTTTGTGTGCTGGGGGTGCTTTGCCTGTTAAATGAACAGGTTCTTTCCACTTCTCTCCAAGGAATCCTTCCCGAACTGTTTGGCAGGAGGGGCCGTGTGGGTTTGCTTTCTGGAGGGGCCCCTTTGGAGGTTTTCTCCCAAATTTGCCCTAAACCAGGACAAAATTTGGTGCCCAATGCATGGGGCTTGAGAGAGAGTGGAAAAAACCCTTGGCTGACTGCATTTTGGTTGCCATTACTCTGTGTTGGTAACAAGCAGTTAATGGCCATGTTTTTTGAATTCATAATGTCTCTTGGGGTGGAGGCTTGCATGCATTTCTGGTCCCTAGGTGCAGAGGATCATTAACGGGACATCACAGCATGATCAATATGATCAAGTGAAGCCAATTTATTACAAAAAGCAAGCCATTTTTACACTGTTCTCTATTGTTCACACCTCAAGCTAATACGTGATTGGTTAAATCCTTTTTACGCACGCATTTTGATATTTCAGTTAATTTTAGTTAGTCTTTCTTCTTCATGCATCTTGCTGCAGGTTTTCTTGTCTGCCTTTGCATCCTGAACCATCTGCTGCTGAGCATGTTCTTCTCCTTTTGTGTCTTTCAAGGGCATGGTGACCTTACTCAGTTTCTATGAAGGCTGGATTGTGCATATGTTGCATATGTCCATTGTCCTGCAAAAAACCCTCAACACTCCTCCCAATGCTTTCTGGTCATTCAAGTGCCCTTCAGCTGACTGGTTTCATGCTTTGAGCTTCAGGGAATTGCCCAATCTTTCTGAAGCTCAAATAAATATCATATTAGTCAACATCTTAATTGTGTTTATATCTCACAGAATTACCTTTTCTTTTGTCTTTGTCTGAAACTGTTGCTGTACGGAAATCTCTGGGTGATGGTGGACATGTCAGATGCTGCTGGGATATCCCAGAGCACTTGGACCTTGGCTCTGCACAGGAGAGCTCTTCATCCCCTTTCTCTCTTTTCCTCCCTCTGGCCATGCAGTGAGCTCCTGACTTCAGCATGTGACTCGTGTGTGCAATGAGCAAATCTGGGAAGAATCAGGACAGGGAGGGTTTGGGGAGACCTTGGGATCTGTGCTGGGCGCAGAAGGTGTTTTCCATTGCTCTGACACTGTCTGCTGTAGAATGTGGATTTAATATCCCACAGAGGAATGACTTTTGCATTTGATGGAGCTGTGCCTTCCCTTGGCATTGTTGGCTGACAATAAATGAACATCCCTCTGTGTCTCGGGCAGTTCCTTCTCCAAGGAAAGCAGGTGGGAGTTGGAGCCAAGGAGCTGAAAGCTGCAGGTGCAGCCTGGGCTGGAGGGAGCTCAGATTTGCACAAGGCTGCTCTGAGTGCCAAGGCTTGGATGGGGGAAATGGTGGGGTGGGGGTAGGGACAGAGTCTGATTGATTGTCAGCCATGGAGGGTCTTGATTTTCATATCTATTCAAACAGCATGAGGATGTACTTGGATTCAGTGTCAATTGAAGATTGCACATATCAATTTATGAACAGGGAAAAAAACCTAAACGGGACCTAAGAAATCGTTTCTCATTGTTTTTTAAAATAGAATATATTCTGTTTGAATGCACTTCTGAAATCTGCCTAATTAACCACAGACAAGATTTGAAAACTGAAATCAAATTATCCCCAGAGGCTTGGCTTGTTAAAATGTTCTGAACGGTAATGAGACCTGGGACACTGAATTCCTGCACTGAAGAGCTGAAGGCTGAACAAGCCTCTAGAGCAGGAAAATTCAGCAGCAGCCTCCAAGTTGCTGAGGATGTCAGCAGCCCCCATTGAGGCCATCCCTGCCCAGAGACCGTGGGAGAATGGGCAGACAAGGAGAGCGTCCCTGGGGCTGGGGCAGCACAACTCAGAGGCACCAGCGGCTCCTGCTAGAAAATTGAGTGTGGAATGTGGCTGGGAGCTCAAAAGAACCAAACAGCCTTTACTGGGAACTTTAGAAAAATCAGAGAAACTTTGGCAAAAGGTTTAGTATGACATTCAATCAACAAAAACCAATTCTCAAAGCACTGACTTGGCCCATTCACCTTCACAAACTCTTAGCTTGATCAATTTTAAGTTACTCAAATTCTACAAGAAGCGTGAATTAAAAAGAGAGAAAGAGAAAGAAGATACAGAGAAGCACACACACAGCTACCAACTCCTGGATTCCAGCAGTGTTCAGATGGAAATTCCAAGAGGAGGCAGGGTCAAGATGTGTGCTTGCCTTGTGGTCAGCCTTCAATACCCCTTGGTCTTCCTGGGCCCTTCCCACAGGTGGGACTTGGGCTCATTTGGTCCCTCAGGAGCTGGGCTGGGGCTGCAGAGGTGGCTGTGGAGCATTGCCTGTGCTGTGCCAGGGACTGGCAGACACTGCTGGGCTGGGATAGAGGCTCTGAGGGGATTGGGGTTTCAGGGCAGGGCAGGGCAGGGTTTCCAGGACAGGGCAAGGCTGGACCTGCTCCTTCCTTCCCACTCTCCTGACAAAATGTTTTGAGCCAAAAATCTCCTCCAGTCTGTCACAACAGGGAATGTTGGAGGTGAAATCCCATTTGTGACCATGGGCACCTGGATTAGAAGGACAGTTCTTTTCCATAGGAAGGAAAGCACAGAGCTCCAAGGTTTGGAAGGCAGGTGAGAGCCTCAGTAGGCCAAGGCCAGCCAGACGTGTCAGGAATGGCAGATTTTTTTGGGGAGCAGTCTTTGAATTTAGGGAATTTTGGAGGTGGAAAACCAATCTCGGCCATGGGCACCTGGAGAGGCAGGACAGTTCTTTCCCATGGGAAGGAGAGCATGGACCCTTCCTCAGTGTTTTGGGGACAGATGAGAAGTGACTATTGTGAAACCACTGCCAGCCAGACTTGTCCTGGCAATATTCCTATGGGAACAATCTCAGGATATAAGGAAATTTGGAGGTGAAATCCCAATTCTGGCCATGGGTGCCTGGAGCAGAAGGACAGTTCTTTTCCATTGGGAAGGAAAGCACAGAGCCCCAGTGTTTCAGCAGCAGATGAGAAGTGACCCTCAACATGCACAGGTCAGCTGGACCAGTCAGGCAGTCCATGGGAGGCCAAACCACCCAGAGCTGTTCTGTGTTCCCTTGGTTTTGTGGGGCTCCATAGTGTCACAATGGTGTCTTGGATCCATGGGGCCCCACAGTGTCATCATGGTGACTTGATTCCATGGGTTCCAGCAGTGTCACAATGGCCCCTTGATTACAAGAAGACCTGCAGTGCCACAATGGCCCCCAGGTTCCATGGGTCCCACAATGTCACAGTGGCCCCTAGGTTCCATAAGGCCCCACAGTGTCACAATGGTCCCAAGGATTCCATGAGCCCTTGCAGTGTCACAATGGTCTCCATAGTTCCCCAGGCCCCACAATGTCATGGGACTCCCCTGTTCCATCAGGCCTGCAATGTCACAATGGACCTTTGGACCCTGGGGCTTTGCTGTGTCACAATGGTCTCCTCTGGCTTCACAGTGTCACAATGGACCACTGATGACATGAGGCCACTCTGTGTTGCCCTGGAGCTTTGGTTCCATGAAGCCCTGCAGTGTCACAAAGGCCTCTTGATTTCATGAGGCCCCAGAGTATCACAATGGTCCTCCCAGGACCACCATGGGGAGGTCCATAGTATCACAATGGACTTCCTCATGGTCTCACTGGTTCCATGAGGCCTCACAGTGTCCCAATGGTTTGCTTATTCCACGGGGCCTCATAGTGTCACAATGGTCTCCATGTTTCCATGAGGCCCAGCAATGTCACAGTGCTCTCCATGATTCCATGGTGCCCCACAGTGTCACAATGGTCCCTTGATGTCGCAGGGCCCCACAGTGTCACACTGGCTCTTTGGTCTTACAGGGCCCCACAGTGTCACAATGGTTCCTTGGTCTCACAGGGCTCCTCAGTGTCACAATGCTCCCTTGGTTCCATGGCCCTGTGCTGCTGCATTCCCCCCTGCCCTTCTCAGGCTGCCCTGCCAGCTGAGAAATGCTCCTTGGGCCTCGGCCTTGGCCAACAGCCCCTGGGCTCAGCTCCTCTGCAGCTCATCACAGACACTGTCTGCTCCAGCCACTGCTGCTGCCCAACCAGCTCCTGGCTTCTGTAGAAGCAGCCCTGGGAACTGTTTTTGTTTCCTCAGTGGCACAACATCCCTGTTCTCACACTGCCAAAGAAAGCTGTTGATGCCAAGTGCGGCCAGGATGAGCCATTGCTGGGACTGAAGCCCCTCTCTTGGGGCCCTGCAAACAGCGCTCCAAAAGGAGCCCTTGGAGCTCTCCTGGGCCAGCGACTCCCTCTGAGTGGGGCCTCTCCCAGCCGGGAACTCTCCCGTTTGCTGCACTCGGGGATCCTGAACAACGATGGAGCCTGGGCCGATCCCCCCACTCCTCCAGGCTCAACCCTTCACCCACTGGGGAGATGCCAAAGGATCCACAGTGAGCATTCCCTGCCCTCAGGGGAATTTCTCACAGGTGCCTTGCACTGACTCTTTGTGTCTGTGTGCACACAGGAGCGCCTGTGCTGGGGAAATGTGGCAGAAATGCTGCTCTCTGAGTGGTTTGAGTTCCTTGGATATTTGAGCCAGTCAGGCCCGTAAGTGAGGTTATCAAGTTTCAGCTAAGTTAAATGTTTTTAAGGGTTGTTCTTTTGCTAAGTAGTTAAGTTTAATTGGAGTGCCTTGGATAGCTGAGTCAGTCAGATATCCAGATATCAGTACGTAAGTTTTTGTCAAAAGCTCTAAGCTAAGTTAAATGCTGCTGAGAGCTGTTCTTTTGCAAAGATTTAAAGTTTATTTTAAGTTATTACCTAATTTTTTTAAGTGGTATTCCTGTTTTAAATTGTTAAGTCATAAGTTATAAGTTAGGTTAAATACTGTTAAGTAGTGTTCTTCTGCCAAATTGTGAAGTTGAAGGTATCACTTAAGGTTAAGGTGTAAGTTAAATTCTGTTAGGTTTGAGCTCTATTAAGCTTTTAGGCTGTATTCCTTTATCCTTGCCCTCGCTGCCCTTGTGTCATACACACTCACAGGGACAGTTCTCAGTTCATTTCTGGTTTGAATGCCTGGATTTACTTTGGTTTTTTTGTTACTTTGTTTCCTTTCTGTGCCTGAACTGTCCAGTCAGGAGCAGAGTGACTCTTGCCAAGGAACTTTGTGCTGCTGTCCCTTAATATTAAATCTGGTTTCTGCTGCTCCCTTGCTGGGGATTTTTTCAGCAGTCTCAGCCCCTCGTTGGTAACAGGGTGGAGGAGCCCTGGCCCAGGCTCTGGCCCTGGGGGACATGTGAACGCTGCCGGGGGGTCCCTGTCCCCCTGTGCCACCCCCAGGGCCCCAGCCCCCATTCCCCGTGTCAGGCTCTGGGGTCGATCTCGTGGAACATCCTCTGGGGGAGGCTGCGGGGCCGGGGACGGGGGGACCTGGGGGGACAGGGGACCCCGCTGTGCACGAGCAGGGTTGGACTGCTCTGGGGGGAACTGTGAGGGGGGCTGGTGCAGAGTGACCTCCCCAGTGACCTCACACAGCCCCCGTGATGTCACACAGCCCCTGTGATGTCGCACTGACCCTGTGATGTCACACAGCATCCTGAGATGTCACACAGCCCCTGTGATGTCACACTGCCCCTATGATGTCACACTGCCCCTTATGATGCCACACACCTCTTTTGCAATGTCACATAGACACCAATGATGTCACAGCCCACTCTGGGATGTCACACATCACGGTTGTGATGCCACAGAACCAAATCTGGGATGTCACTGTGGAATGTCATGCAGCTGCACTGGGATGTCACAGAAAACACTGTGATGTCAAAAAGGCACCCTGTGATGTCACTGTCTGTTCTGTGTTGTCACAGCCTGCTCTGTGATGTTACACAGCCACCCAGTGATGTCACAACCCACTCTCTGATGTCACAGAGACACCCTCTATGATGGCAGGATCTGCTCTATGGCCTCACACCTACTCTTTATTGTCACAGGCAGCTGTGTGATGTCCAACAGTCTCAGTGATGTCACAAAACCCTCTCTGTGATGTCATACTGCCACTCTGTAATGTCACAGCACACACTCTGACCTCACAGCCAGCTCTATGATGTCATACAGCCATGCCTTGATGTCACAGACTGCTCTGTGATGTCACACAGTCCCCTCTATGATGCTGTAGCTGCTCAGTGACCTCACACAACAAACTCTGTGATGTCATAGCCCAATCTGTGACCTCACACAGCCCACTCTGTGCTGTCACACAGCCCCTTGATGTCATCACAGCTGCTCTGTGCCTCTGTGACACAGCCCCAGAGGTGCTGCTGTGACACAGCCCCCTCTGGGACATCCCACAGCCCCTGCCAGTGCTGAGCCCCTGTGAGCTCTGTCTCTGCCCTGCTGGTGTCCCTGAGGGGCACTGGCAGTGCCCCAGCCCTGCTGGGCTGTGCACAGGAGCTGCTTCTGGCCAGAGCTGTCTCTCTGCAGCGCTGCCCTTGCCAGGAGCTGCCTCTGGGCCAGAAGCCCGGCCCAGCTCAGCAGCACAGACACAGCACAGGGACTTTAATGAGCCTGTGGGGCTTTGGTGCTCTTTGCATCAGACTGATCCCCTCAGAATGTGCTCAAAGAACTTCTCAGGGACTCAAAAAGTGTTGGAGAGTTTTTCAAGAATGGCTTAAAGAAAAAGGCCATGAGACATACAACTGAGAGAAAAGTATAAGGGAAAAGTAAAGCAGTTCCTAACAGTTCTCAGCCTTCTGATTTGTATAAACAATTAGACTAATTAGACTCTCTCAGGCATCATTCTATAAACAATGGAGTTCTCAGATTGTCTTCCCATAACAAGCAGAACACCGTCTCTGGGAAGGCCTGCCATCCTGAGAACAGATGTAAAAGTTTTGGGAACACTGGTTTCTGTTTTAGTTTCTGGTTTCTGTTTTGGTTTCTGTTTTTAATAAACAATTGTAGGTATTCTAAAACAAAGGGAGTGGTTAGAAATTTCTCTGTTAGCCTATCATGAAATTGGATTACAGAATATTCATGAAGTTCATTAGTATTGTTATTTAAGGTGATTGATTGATCAATAAAGTGGAGTTCGATGCATTACCAGGATGGTCGTTCTCCCCTTCACTTCAATAAAAAAGAGGGGGAAACACTGAAGTTTCTCATACTTTAAATAGATCCTTCTGAGGGACAGGACCGAGAAAATGTACCCAGGTTCCAGGTAGAGCAGAACACAGGTGGCAGTGATGACACGTGGGAACAAGCGAGGGAAAGGTGTCTCTGGTGCTGAGCAAAGCTGTGCCTCTCTCCCTGCAGGCTGTCGGCATCCCCCGCTGCCACACCTGGCTGGGCCCTTCCTTTGCTGACAGCTCTGCCTCCTGCCTGCCTCTGCCTGCACGTGCTGCACCACAGCCCTGCCCTGGCAGGGAAATTCCTTTCTCCTGGTGCCAGTCTGGGCCTCCCCAGCTGCCCTTGGTGCTATTATGTCTTCTACAGGCCCATTCCCACTATGAATAAAAAGCTCCAGACTCTCTGAAACCACCCTTCCATCCCTCCCAGGCTATTCCTGTTTAGTCCTCAGTCTCTACCCCACTGACCCCAGAGCTCTCAGCCTCTCCCTGGTGCTTATCTGATGAGGCCTCCAAACCCCATCTTGGGAGATTTTTGGGTCCTCTCCATGACCTGTGAAAATGGAAAAATAGTGATTAAAGGATTTTTCTCCTAAATCTTGCAGTGACAGAACAAGGGTCAATATCTTTAAAACGAATGAGGGTGGATTTACATTTGGTAGAAGGAGGAAATCTTTTATAGTTATGAGAAAGGCACAAAGCTGCAAGTGTATTTCCAGGGAAAGGGATGCCCCATCACAGGAACTGTCTAAGATCAGGATGTTTGTGCAGCCTGGCCCAGTGAAACCCTCTCATCCTCAGGGACAGAATTCCTGTAGTGTGGGTTTTCTGATGTGCTGGGTGCCCTCACAAGGCTTCTGGCCAGAATGTCTGCTGAGGGCAGCCAGCCTGCTGCAGGGGCAGTGGCCTCACAGCCATCACCATGGCAGCCCTGTCCCCTGGGCCTGGCTCTTCCCTTTCCTTTGCCCCTGCCTTGGCTCTGCTGGCATGAAGAGTTTTGTCATTAATATCTTGTCTCCAAGGTGCTGGGGCCAATGGCTTCCCAGTCAGGCTCCTGGAGCAGAAGTGGCTTTTCAGAGCCCAGCCAGGAATGAGCCCTGAGGCAGCAGCTCTGTAGTGGTGGCCACCAGGCCGGGCTGCCAAGGGAGGCTTCCGGCCATGGCCTGCAAGCAGCTGCTGCTGCCAAGGTGCCTTTGGCGCCTCAGGCTCTCCCTGGCACAGCTCCCAGCACGGCACTCTGCCCTTGTGCCCAAGGCCTTCCCTGTGCTGGGGCTGGCCTGGGGCTTTTCCTGCAGCAGGACCTGCCCTGCTCATGGCACAGGAAAGGCAGTTCCTGCTGGAGCAGGAGGCTCTGCCTGCAATGGGCTCCAACAACTCCAGCAAGGCCCTGCTGACTTCAAAATTGCTGCTTAGAGCACTATATTCTAATTATGGTTATAGCTCCTGAACTGTGGAGTAAATAACTGTGCTAGTGATCTTTCCATCTGATCATGATCAGAATAAGCCAGAGACATATTTATATAAATGTATCTGGTATTCTGTCAATAATCCTGCAGGACAAAATGTGTTGAAGTTGAATTCCACCTGTTCAATCTTTTACACCTTTGACAAAGTCTGGGGCTGGGATTGGATCCAGCCACTCTCAGTCTCCTCTCTTAAAAGGAATTTTAGAAGTCTACGGGCCCTGCAGGGGTTTGAGGAACCATGGTGGCTACGGAGTGTCATTTCTTCACCTCATGACTCATCAGAAGTTTCTCCAATAAAGAAATAAAGCTTTTGCCTGAAGCTCCAACTGTGCACATGACAGGAACCCCTGTGAGTGTCTGGGATATCCCGGCTCTTTGGCGGCCTGGGGACTCCTGGGATGTCACCATGGAGCCACCGTGAGTGCCTGTGACAGATTGGTGTGTTTGCAGCCCAAGGTTCCCTGGGATGTCACCATGGAATGGCTGTGACTGCCTCTGACCACATGGCGCTTTACCATCCCAGAAAAACCTGGGAGGTCTCCATGGAGGCCCTGTCTCTGCGTGTGACATTCCAGCTCTGCAACAGGCTGGAGACTCCTGGGAAGTTCCCATGGAACCCCTCTGAGGGCCTGTGACAAATCTGATCCTTAGCAGCCAACCATCACCAGCCCCCTGTTGCTATGGTCAGTTTCCAAGGCAACCATCAAACACCCCCTGTTGCTATGGTCAGTTTCCATGGCAACCATCACCAGACATCTGCTGCTATGGTCAGTTTCCATGGCAACCATCACCGGGACCCTGTTGCTATGGTCAGTTTCCATGGCAACCATCACCAGCCCCCTGTTGCTATGGTCAGTCCCTTGGCAGCTCCATGGAGACCCCATGCCAGGGGTGGTTGCCATGGACACCAGCTCAGGCCTGCAGCCAGAGCCCGTTGCCATGGCAACCATTGGCAGCCCCATCCCCAGGCTCATGGGATCCCGGAACCACAGAATTGGCTGAGCTGGGAGGGACCCATCAGGATCCTCCAGTCCAACTGCTGGCCCTGCACAGGACACCCCAACAATGCCAGCCTGGGCCTGGCAGCGCTGTCCAAACGCTGCTGCAGCTCCGAGAGCCCTGGAGCTGGGACCCTTCCCCAGGGAGCCCGGGCAGGGCCCCAGCAGCCTCTGGGCAAAAACCTTTTCCTGACATCCAACCTGAGCCTGCCCCGACTCAGCTGCAGCCGTTCCCTCCACTCCTGTCCCTGGGCACCAGAGGGAAGAGGTTCCCACAGCCCCAACCAGGGACCCGCTCCCAAGGCTGTTGCCATGGCCACCAGGGCTGGGACCAGCTGGGATGCTCGGTTTCCACAACCTGGGGTTCAGGAATGGGATTCCTCAATTTCCTGCTCTTGCTAAAACTGCGCTGCCCTTGCTGCCCTCCTGCCTCCCATGGAAAGCACAAAGACAAAGATCCTAAGCTGGGATAAAAAACATTTATTGGGAACAGCAATGAGATAAGGAACAAACAGGAACAAAAACAATATTGATAACAGAAGGGATAAGTAAAACTATTTGCAGAGAAAACTAAAACATCAACAATTGGCTCTTCACGGCAATGTATTTCCTCCTGTCTGCAAAGGACACCCCTCTCCCTGGGGTGAGAAAGAGTCCCTTTTCTGCCCCTGGCAATGACCTGAGGTAGGAGTGAATGTAATGACAGGGCCATGGCCAGATCCTCATGTTCTTCCATCCCACATCACGTCATTGGCAGGGGCAGGAAAAGGGACAGTTGCCTTCCTAGCATGGATCACAGGGAGCATGGATCACCAGGGCTCTTTCCAATATGGGTCCTCCAATGAGGGATGAAGCTGGAGCTGGGCATGAAAGTCTTCCTGCAGTTGGGGCACTGATAAAACGTCCCTTACCGGTGCTTCCATTGGTGGCTGGTCAAGTCAGAGCTCTGGGTGAAACTCATCCCACACTGGGGACACTCGAAGGGCCTCTTCCCTGTGTGGATGTGCTGGTGCCTGATGAGGGTGAACTTATGCTTGAATCCCTTTCCACAGTCAGGGCAGCGGAAGGGCCTCCCCTCTGTGTGAATCCGCTCATGCAGACGGAGATTTGAGCTGGTCTGAAACCTCCTCCCACACGTGGGGCACTCATAGGGCCTCTCCCCAGTGTGGATGCGCTGGTGGATGATGAGGTGGGAGCTGCGCTTGAAGCCCTTCCCACACTCAGGGCAGCACAAAGGCCTCTCCCCAGTGTGAATGAGCTGGTGCCTGAGGAGATTGGAGCTGGTCCGAAAGCTCTTCTGGCACTGGGGACACTCGTAGGGCCTCTCCCCAGTGTGGATGCGTTGGTGGGTAACAAGGGTGGACCTGTAACTGAAGCCCTTCCCACACTCCCCACACTTGTAGGCCCATTCCCTGGTGTGGATCATCTGGTGGCTCATCAGGGTGCTCCTCTGCCTGAAGCTCTTCTCACAGTCTGAGCACTTGTGGGGATTCTCCCCATCATGAAGCTGCTCACGAACCACCAGCTCTGTGCTCTGGCTGAAGCTCTGTTCACCTTTCTGACTCAGGGTGGATCTTCTCTCCTCAACGCACCCTGGGCTGGGTTTTGAGCCCCTCTTCCTGTGGAATCTCCGGGGATTATCCTCCCCATTGAATTCCTGTGTCATGGAGCTGCTCAAAACGGCCTCTTCCACAAGGTTCTGCCATGGGGATTTGTCCTCCCTGGTCTCCATCTTCAGCTCCTTCTCTGGAGGAGGAAGGACAAGGAGAGGATGGGATTTGCCCTCATGCCAGAGGGAAAGGGAAGGAGATCCCCCCAGTGCATCCCGGGAAGGACGGCGTTGGCAGCGGGGTTGTCCTGCAGCCAGGGGCCGTGCTGGGCTGGGAGATGGAGCAGGAGAGAGGGGGAAAGGGGCACTGACTTCCTCCTCACCTGCCTGGGTGTCCTGGGGCATCTTCCTCTTCCTTGCAGTCTCTCCCTCCATCTGGCTAAGTTTTAGGAATGGGAAATTCTGTTTTGGGAGGAAAACAAGAAATGAGCACACTAAATTTTGTACCGGATTGAAGGCAAACCAGGGGGAGAGTCTAAGTCAGAATTCCAATTCAAAACCAAAATTAGGATCAAGGCAATGATACAGAAACAGTGCCTTAAACTGACAGAGTCAGGATATAACTTGACACCATGTTGGTCAGGGTGGTGGCTGCAGTCCCATTAAATGGTGGCTGCAGTCCTGTTGGAGTGATGAACGTGATTCTGTCCAAGAAGTGATGCTGTAGAAGGGTCTGGTCTTCCTCTGAAGGTCCACTGGTGGTTATGGAGCTCTTGTCCTCTGGGAACCCAGTAGGCAAGGTGCTGCTGGTGTTGCCAGCCTCAGCTTATATCCAGGTAGGAATTCTTGGATCCTCCCCCTGGGAGGAGCATCCCACAATGGGATGATGGAATTTTATCAGTCCTGCAGTGACACACAATGGCCCATTCACAGGAGATATCTCCCCTGGAGGGCATTACCAGGGGTGAGTCATGGAAGAGATAAAGAACACTGCCCCGCCTGTTTATAGCAGTTGATGAAGATGGTGATTGAAAACATGCATTTGGTTACATCTTGCATTGTAACCTGAAACAGTGGGGTAAGCCCTGCTCAGGGGGTGAACACCACCCCCCTTACCCAAACTGGCTCAGGTGTAAAACCCCCACCCCGGGAAGGGCACACACACATGGGACAATGTCACACTTGCCCTGCTCCAGGTGAGGTCTCTGTCCCTGTCACTCTCTTTCAAAGGCTGGAGGCTTTGCCAAATGTTAGAATAATTTTTCTCTTTGTCACCTTTGTGACAGCTACACAGAGCTTCCCCTTCCTTTTCATAATCCGTATTGGGCCTAATTTCGACTTTTCTTTCATCAGAATGTGCCAGCAGCTGAGCTGGAGCTGTGCAGGACCAATGGAATTTGGATTTGCCACAAAATAGCTTCTATTGTAAGTTTATAAAATTTTGGGATTTGTTTGCATTTCCATCACAAGTGACTTGTGGGAAAAGCAAATTCCAGGCATTTTATCTAGGATTAATTTTGATTTCTGACAAGAAACAACATTACTTTGTCCGGTGCCCAGGGTTGATCGAGGAGCCTCTATGCCTCTCACCCTGGGGTGTGCTTCGGGAGGTTTTACCCTGTCCCAGACCATTCCCTAGGGAATTTGTCCCAGTCCCTGTCACCCCAGGCCATTCCCCAGGGTGTCTCCATTGTTCTCACCCAGGGAATGCCTGGGGGGTCTCCCTCCCTCTCCCCTGTGCCAGGGGGTTCTCGGGGCAGTCTCTGTCCCTCTCAGCCCAGGGGATGCTCGGGGGTCTCTGTCCCCTCACCCTGGGGGATGCTCGGGGGGTCTCCATCCCTCTGGCCCCAGGCAATGCCTGTGCAGGGCTGGGGACCAGGGGCTCTGTGTCCCTCTCACAGCTGAGGGTGCTCGGGGCTGGGGGGGCTCTCCCACCTTCTCACACCTGGGGAGGCCGGGGGGGTCTCTGTCCCTCTCAGCCCTGCTGTGACCCCACCCAAACATCATCGGGGTCAGAGGGACAGAGACACCCCCAAAGCCCCAGAAGGGCTGAACTTGTGGATGGAAAAAGCTCAGCTCCCTTTTCTTCTGGTGCCTCCTCCTCTCCTCAGCTGAGGATGTCAAACTCCCCAGGAGCAGGAAAATCCCCATTCCCTGTTTCCTTGTAGCTGCAGCCTGGAACATTCAGAATGAAGAATTTTCTGATAGCTCTGCTGAATGACAATGGCAAGAGGTTTGTGAGAATGGGAAGAAATTGTGTTTTGATAGTAAATAAAATGTGCAAAATTATTTCATTCTGACATATTCCTTTTCAGTCAGTTCTGGTTTGTTTTCAGAGTGCCACCTTCTCAGCTGATTGTGTTTGTGCCCTCCTTTCTCTCCTACCTTTCTTTGCCTGCTCTGTTTCTCTCTCAGCATCTCCCTTGACCCAGGGCAGCTCCCACCAAAGACCCTGCCCTGATTTAATTCCCAATCCAGGACCTACAACAACCATTGGTGAAGATATGAAGGCTGGCAGTGAAATGTCACTGTAGGATCTTGCTCCACTTGGCTTTTGGCTCCTTCTTGAGAGCTTTTCCTTCCAGGGCAGGAACATCTTTTGCTGGCAGGGAACTGGAATTCCAGCCCCTGGGAGTGTGTGCCATGGATCCCAGAGGGGCATTCCCAAGGCTTCCAGGACACAGGGAATGGGGATTTTCCTGCTTCTGGTGAGTTTGACATCCTTGCCAAAGGAGAGGAGGAGGCACCAGAAGAAAAGGGCAGCTGGGCTTCATCTTTCCACTTGATTTAGGTGGGGGGGGGAATCTCTCCTCCTGTCTGTAGCTGCTCCCACAGGGATGTGACAGCTGATATCAGAGCCCAAGGGTCAAAGTCAGGGCTGCCCTCAGGGAATGCTCACCTCGTATTGAGGTGGGAGCGTGGGAGCACCTGGATCTTGGAGCACCCAGCTGCCCCCCATGTGTGGAGGTGCCTGAGGAGGGCTGGGACAATGCCAGGGACATCCCGCAGTGACATCCCCCCTGTCCCACTCTGGGTGAGCTCAGTCCCAAACCTGACCCTGATCCTGGTCTCAATCTCACTCCATGTTTAGACACACTCACAGTTCTGTATTTACTCTCATCCCAGTGCCAGACTTGTCTAGCCCCAGACCCAATCCCAACCCCAGCCCTAAAGTTAATCCCATGTGTAGCCTTAACCCCAATCCCAGCTCTAATCCAAATCTCAGCCCCAACTCCAAGCCCAGCCCCAATTCCAGCCCCTTCCTAAATCCTCAGCCCCAAACCAAATCCCAGGTTACGCCCTTCTGGGGGTTTGGGGGTGTCTCTGTCCCTCTGACCCCGATGATGTTTGGGTGGGGTCACAGCAGGGCTGAGAGGGCCCAGGTGTGAGAAGGTGGGAGAGCCCCCCCAGCCCCGAGCACCCTCAGCTGTGAGAGGGACACAGAGCCCCTGATCCCTAGCCCTGCACAGGCATTGCCTGAGGCCAGAGGGATGGAGACCCCCCGAGCATCCCCCAGGTGAGGGGACAGAGACCCCTGAGCATCCCCAGGGCACTGGACAAAATAAACTAGGCAGAAATCAAACTTAATCCTACATAAAATACTTTGATGAATATTTGATTTTCCCGAGAGTCACATGTGATGGAAATGCAAACAAATCCCAAACAGGAATAAACTGACAATAGAAGAAATTCTGTGGCAATTCCAAGTTTCATTGGTTCCTGCACAGCTCCAGCTCAGCTGCTGGCAGGTTCCAATAAAAGAAAAGTGGAAATTAGGCCCAATACAGATTATTTAAAGGAAGGGAAATTCTGTGTAGCTGTCACAAAGGTGACAGGGATGAAGAGAATAATGATTCTCACATTTGGCAAAGAACCCAAGCCTGTGAATTCCAGAGTTATTTGGGAATATAGCTACTTGAATTGCGCTTTTTGTTGGACTTTTAGGAGCCTTGTGTTCCTCACCATGGGGTGAATGAACCTTGTCAGTCTCGCTGGTAACATTTGCTCCCTTTTCTCGAGTGATTTTAACAAACTTTTCCAGGAAGGACAACAAAATATTTTCTTTTTCACTGGCCACCTCTAACAGCCATTTTCCTCATCAGTTCTCCCATAAGGTGCTCAGAGGAAGCTGTGTCCAAGTTTCCAAGAGTTCCTCCAGAGAGAACCATAACCTCCTCAGAGGAGGGAACCATGCTGTTGTCAAAGGCACTTGGGGTCAGACAACGGTGCCCTGAACCCACTATGGCAAAACAATGTCGCAATCTGCTTAAGAAAATTGTCGGAGAGATTCCTCTGCCCCATTAAGATACTAACAAGACCAAATCCAAGGTGGATTTTATTGAACAGTAAATGTGAGGTAGAGAGAGAGTTGGAAAGAAAGAGAAAAGGGAGGAGAGTAAGGGAGTGACAAGGGACAGAGACCTCACCTGGAGCAGGGCAAGTGTGACATTGTCCCATGTGTGTGTGCCCTTCCCGGGGTGGGGGTTTTACACCTGAGCCAGTTTGGGTAAGGGGGGTGGTGTTCACCCCCTGAGCAGGGCTTACCCCACTGTTTCAGGTTGCAATGCAAGATGTAACCAAATGCATGTTTTCAATCACCATCTTCATCAACTGCTATAAACAGGCGGGGCAGTGTTCTTTATCTCTTCCATGACTCACCCCTGGTAATGCCCTCCAGGGGAGATATCTCCTGTGAATGGGCCATTGTGTGTCACTGCAGGACTGATAAAATTCCATCATCCCATTGTGGGATGCTCCGCCCAGGGGGAGGATCCAAGAATTCCTACCTGGATATAAGCTGAGGCTGGCAACACCAGCAGCACCTTGCCTACTGGGTTCCCAGAGGACAAGAGCTCCATAACCACCAGTGGACCTTCAGAGGAAGACCAGACCCTTCTACAGCATCACTTCTTGGACAGAATCACGTTCATCACTCCAACAGGACTGCAGCCACCATTTAATGGGACTGCAGCCACCACCCTGACCAACATGGTGTCAAGTTATATCCTGACTCTGTCAGTTTAAGGCACTGTTTCTGTATCATTGCCTTGATCCTAATTTTGGTTTTGAATTGGAATTCTGACTTAGACTCTCCCCCTGGTTTGCCTTCAATCCGGTACAAAATTTAGTGTGCTCATTTCTTGTTTTCCTCCCAAAACAGAATTTCCCATTCCTAAAACTTAGCCAGATGGAGGGAGAGACTGCAAGGAAGAGGAAGATGCCCCAGGACACCCAGGCAGGTGAGGAGGAAGTCAGTGCCCCTTTCCCCCTCTCTCCTGCTCCATCTCCCAGCCCAGCACGGCCCCTGGCTGCAGGACAACCCCGCTGCCAACGCCGTCCTTCCCGGGATGCACTGGGGGGATCTCCTTCCCTTTCCCTCTGGCATGAGGGCAAATCCCATCCTCTCCTTGTCCTTCCTCCTCCAGAGAAGGAGCTGAAGATGGAGACCAGGGAGGACAAATCCCCATGGCAGAACCTTGTGGAAGAGGCCGTTTTGAGCAGCTCCATGACACAGGAATTCAATGGGGAGGATAATCCCCGGAGATTCCACAGGAAGAGGGGCTCAAAACCCAGCCCAGGGTGCGTTGAGGAGAGAAGATCCACCCTGAGTCAGAAAGGTGAACAGAGCTTCAGCCAGAGCACAGAGCTGGTGGTTCGTGAGCAGCTTCATGATGGGGAGAATCCCCACAAGTGCTCAGACTGTGAGAAGAGCTTCAGGCAGAGGAGCACCCTGATGAGCCACCAGATGATCCACACCAGGGAATGGGCCTACAAGTGTGGGGAGTGTGGGAAGGGCTTCAGTTACAGGTCCACCCTTGTTACCCACCAACGCATCCACACTGGGGAGAGGCCCTACGAGTGTCCCCAGTGTCAGAAGAGGTTTCAGACCAACTCCAGTCTCCTCCAGCACCAGCAGATTCACACTGGGGAGAGGCCCAAGGAGAGTAAGGAATGTGGGATGAGCTTTAGCCAGAACTGTAACCTGATCTCCCATCAGAAGACCCACACCAGGGAACGGCCCTGTGAATGTGGGGAATGTGGGAAGAGCTTCAGGCAGAAGTCCCTCTTGAGCTGCCACCAGAGGATCCACACTGGGGAGAGGCCATACAAGTGTGGGGAATGTGGGATCACCTTTAGTAGGAGGCCCCAACTGATCATCCACCAAATGACCACATGGGGAGAAGCCCTACAAGTGCCCTGAGTGTCAGAAGAAGTTTCACACCAGTTCTCATCTCCTCCAGCACCAACGGATTCACACAGATGAGAGACCCTTCCACTGCCCTGACTGCGGGAAGGGCTTCAAGCACAACTCCACCCTGATCACCCACCGGCATTCCACACTGGGGAGAGCCCCTACGAGTGTCCCCAGTGTGGGAAGAGCTTCACCAGCAGCTCTGACTTGACCAGACATGAACGGAGTCACCAGTAATAGAAACCCTGCCCATGCCCCAACTGCAGGAAGACTTTCATGCCCAGCTCCAGATTTATCCCCCATGGGAGAACCCACGTTGGGAAGAGCCCTGGTGATCCATGTTCCCTGTGATCCATGCTGGGAAGATACCTGTACCTTTTCTTGCCCCTGCCAATGATATGATGTGGGATGGAAGAACATGAGGGTCTGGCTATGGCCCTGTCATTACATTTATTCCCACCTCAGGTCATTTCCAGGTGCAGAAAAGGGACTCTCTCTCTCCCTGAGGAGAAGGGTGAAATTTCCAGGCATGGGAAATTGTGGCCAGGAAGACCCAGTGAGTTGTGTTTAGTTTTCTCTGCAAATAGTTTTACTTATCCCTTCTGTTATCAATATTGTTTTTGTTCCTGTTTGTTCCTTATCTCATTGCTGTTCCCAATAAATGTTTTTTATCCCAGCTTAGGATCTTTGTCTTTGTGCTTTCCATGGGAGGCAGGAGGGCAGCAAGGGCAGCGCAGTTTTAGCAAGAGCAGGAAATTGAGGAATCCCATTCCTGAACCCCGGGTTGTGGAAACCGAGCATCCCAGCTGGTCCCAGCCCTGGTGGCCATGGCAACAGCCTTGGGAGCGGGTCCCTGGTTGGGGCTGTGGGAACCTCTTCCCTCTGGTGCCCAGGGACAGGAGTGGAGGGAACGGCTGCAGCTGAGTCGGGGCAGGCTCAGGTTGGATGTCAGGAAAAGGTTTTTGCCCAGAGGCTGCTGGGGCCCTGCCCGGGCTCCCCAGGGAAGGGTCCCAGCTCCAGGGCTCTCGGAGCTGCAGCAGCGTTTGGACAGCGCTGCCAGGCCCAGGCTGGCATTGTTGGGGTGTCCTGTGCAGGGCCAGCAGTTGGACTGGAGGATCCTGATGGGTCCCTCCCAGCTCAGCCAATTCTGTGGTTCCGGGATCCCATGAGCCTGGGGATGGGGCTGCCAATGGTTGCCATGGCAACGGGCTCTGGCTGCAGGCCTGAGCTGGTGTCCATGGCAACCACCCCTGGCATGGGGTCTCCATGGAGCTGCCAAGGGACTGACCATAGCAACAGGGGGCTGGTGATGGTTGCCATGGAAACTGACCATAAAAAAAAGGAGCTTTTGATGGTTGCCATGGGAACAGACCATAGCAACAGGAGGATGGTGATGGTTGCCTGCTAAGGATCAGATTTGTCACAGGCCCTCAGAAGGTTCCATGGGGAATTTCCAGGAGTGTCCAGGCTGTTCCAGAGCTACAATGTCACAGGCAGAGACAGGGGCTCCATGGAAACCTCCCAGGGCTTTCTGAGGATGGTAAAGAGCCGTGTGGTCAGAGGCAGTCACAGCCATTCCATGGTGACATCCCAGGGAACCTTGGGCTGCAAAGGCACTGAACTGTCACAGGCACTCAGGGGGGCTCCACAGGGACATCCCAGGAGTCCCCAGGCTGCCAAAGATCCGGGATGTCCCAGACTGTCACAGGGGTTCCTGTCATGGGCACAGTGGGAAGTTCAGGCAGAGTTTATTAGAGAAGATCCTGTTGGGTAACAAGGTGCAGAAAGGATTCCCAATAGCCCCCACAGATCCTCAAATATCACTTTTGAGTCAGAGATGACATGGACTCAGATCAGAACGCTAAGGGCTAAAAGCCACCTGTTTTTTCAATCCTCTTCTTTTATACCTTGGTTTGCTACAGTTGGACCTCATAGGTCATTTAATCAACACATTTCACATGATTGGCCAATTAAGACAACACCCTTCAGTAAACAATTCTATGGAAAAAGCTAACTTATAACAAACATTGTCAAGGCACCAGTTATTGATGTTTTTCTTATGTTGGGCCTTTCTGTGGGCTCCCTGGAAGGGGGAAACCCTCCTGTAGCAGTTCTGTGCCAGGTAAAAGGAGACACACGGGACTTTTTTGGTCTTCAGCTGCTTGTTTATTGCTATCTTATCTAAAGTTTGGCATTGCTGTCCACACCAGGCTCAGCGTGCTGGAAAAGCACTGCAAAATGCCCCCAAAATGTATGGTTTCAAGGTCTTTGCAAGTTGTCTCATCCAATTAACTCTTAACACGTACAATTTTTCTACTTGTCAACCAATAACTCATCCCTTGACTGTCCATGTAACCTCTGCACTGTGCTTTCCTTGACCAATCACCCTGTGCCACCAACACTGCAGAAAATGGAGTAGATGAAGAAGAAGACAGGGACTACACCCCAATTCCTCCATCTTGCTTCCTATCTACACCATACTAATAATCCCAAAACCTAAATTTCTCACTCAAGTGACATACTACACTACTCTCTAGTATCTATTTCACGCTTTGGTAAATTCCAATCTATCTCAAAGTCTTCAAAGTCCTCTCCATGGGGGAAGGTTAAAGGCGATGTTTCTTTGGGAGGACAGGACCCCTTCGAGCAGACAGAGAAATTTTCTTTGTGCCCTGGATTCCCACACATTTAACCTAAAATCCTTTAACACTTAACATGTGAAGTTACCAAAAATCTTCCAGGTAAGTAGGATTGGAAGGAGAAGAAATAGAGAACAACAGAAAGACAGAAGATCTATAGAACAACACGCACATAGGAACTAAATCCTGAGGTCAAGCATCACAACAGTGGAACCCCAAGAGCAGGCAAGATCCAGACCATGGGCTGGCCTCGTGCTCCGGCTTTTAACCCCCTGGGCCTCCATGGGCCCGCCCCTGGGGTGGGACTGCACGTTGTTTGTCCTGTCAAAGTCAGGGTAGGTATCAGCTGCTGGCATGTGACTGATTGACAGCTCAGCCAATCAGGGCTGGGTTAACACCGCCCCTGCTCTGTGATTGACAGATCTGCCAGGGTTGGGGGCAGGGCTCTGTCCCACCACAAAACAAGGCCTCATCTAGCCCTGGCTCCACATGGCCATTCTGTGCATCCCAAGGTGTCTCAGGACATCGATCTCATCCAGCCTCTGACAGCGACCACGGTGACACTACGGAACCTCATGGAACCATGGGTCAGTTGTGACAATGTGGGTCCAATGACACCATGGTGACACTATGGAACCTTACGGAATCAAGGAGACCATTATGTAGCTCAGGGGCCCGATAGAAGCAAGGGTCAATGATCAAACAGTGGGGCCCATAGAAACAAGGAGCCATTGTGACATAACAGGGCCACATGGAGCCAAGGGACCACTGTGATTTTGTTGAGGCTTATGAAACCAAGAAGCCATTGTGACTTTGCAAGACCTCATGGAATCAACGACATAATTGTGACAGTGTTAGGACCCATGAACTCAATGAAACATGGAATAGATCTGCTTGGTTTGGACTCCTGGGGGCTGTTTGACAGGTCCCACTGAATTTGACATGTCAAGGGCCACTTCCCATCTGACCGTGAAGCACTGGGGCTCTGTGCTTTTATTCCAATGGGAAAGAACTGTCTTTCTTGTCTAGGCATCCATGGCATAAATTGAGATTCTGCGTCTTAAATTCTCTATACCCAAGGGTTATTCCCAGACAAAATCTGCCTGTACAGTCAAGTCTGGCTAGACTTGGCCTCTGGTGACTGCCTCTCATCTGTCCCTGCACCACTGGGGTTCACTTGTTTCCTTCCTATGGAGACCATTATGACACTGCGGAGCATTGTGGAAACAATGGGCCATGGTGACAGTGCAGGCCCTTGTGGAACCTGTTATACTGTAGGAACTTGTGGAACCAAGGGGAACACTGTGACCCTGCAGAGTACCATGGATTCCAGGGGCCACTGTGACACTGTGGGGCCTCGTGGAACCAAGGACATTGTTGTGGCTCTGTTGGGTCGCATAGTCCCAAGGGGCCAGTGTGAACAGCAGGGCTTTGTGGAACCAACCAAGGCCATTGCTGCATTTCAGGGCCTCGTGGAGCCAAAGGGCCGTTGTGATCCTGTGAGGCACCGTGGATCCATGGAGAGCATTGTGGAATTGCAAGGCCTCATGGAATCATGGAGACCATTGTGACACTATGGGAAGTTGTGGAAACAAGAGGATCATCAGGGCACCACTGGAGCCCATGGAACCAAGGGGCCATGGTTACACAGAGAGGATTCATGGAACCAATAGATCATTACGACACATGGGGCCTAGTGGAACCATAGAGACCATTAAGATCCTTAAGGAATTGTGTAACCAAGGGGCCATTATGACACCTGAGGGCATCATGGAAGCAAGAGAACCATTGTGGAACCAAGGGAACATGAAATAGATGTGGCTGCCTTGGCCTCCCAGGGATCACATGACAGGTCTGGCTGACCTTGGAATGTAGAAGGCCACTCCCATTTGCCCCGGAAACACTGGGGCTCTGGGCTCTTCGTTTTATGGAAAATAACTGTCCATTTTTTCCAAGCATCCATGGCCAAACTTTGCATTCCACCTCCAAATTTCTGTGTATTAAAGGATTGCTGCCAGATAAAAGCTGCCAGGACAGACAGGTCTGGCTGTTCTTTTATTCCTGAGTGACAGCACTCACCTGTTTTCCAAACACTGGAAAAGGCTCTGTGCTTTTCTTTTTATGGAAGAAAAATATCTCTCTTCTCCAGGCACAAATGTCTGAAATTAGGACTCCACATTCATAATTTCAAATATCTACGGGTTGCTCCAAGCAAACCTGCCAGGACAGACAGGTCAGCTTTGCCTCTGGTGGTTGCCGTTCATCAGCTCCTGATACCTGGGGGCTCCGTGGTTTCCTTCCTATGGAGACCAATGTGACATTTGGGAGCCTTGTGAAATGAAGGGGCTATTGTGACACTGCAGAGCACCATGGATCCAAGGGACCATTGTGACAGCGAAGAGCCTCGTGGAAGCAAGGACATCATTGTGGCTCTGTTGGGCTGCATGGTCCCAAGGGGCCAGAGCAAAGCAGCAGTGCAATAGTTAGCCCAGCTGTAACTCAGAGTGAGCCAGATTTTACCCCAAAAGGTTTGGGCATGAGTTTCAAGCTCTGGAAATAATTTGTTTAACTTAGGGTAAGCTTGAGAGGTTCCCCATAAGCCTTTAGTGTTGCTGTGCTAACTTGTCCAAGTTCTCCTCCCCTACTGTTTACTGGTTTCCCCTATAGGGTTATTGTTCTAGAGTGTTCTACCCTCAAGTGTATATGTTGTTGCTTCACCTTTGTCTCAGGTCTTTGAATCCCATCCCTCGTAATGTGCTCGACTTCTCCATGTTTATTGTTTTTCACCCTGTTACTAAAGTTCTTTTGGGGCAACTCCATTGATCCTGCTTGTAGGAGCATCGAGGGGTAGGATGGTTGAGATGGACAGAGACAAGAGATCTCTGAATCCAGGTCTTGGAATTTGTGGTTTATTGCAAAGGGTGTGGGTGCAGGGGCCTTGTTTGGAGCTGTAAGCCACAGCTCGGAGCAGGCCCGAAAGAGGAGCTCAAAAGAGGCGCCCAAAATGGATGCCCGAAAGAGGAGGGGAATTCTTGTTACAATACAATAAATCTTCTTCTGTGCTGCATGTTCCAATTTTCACTAACCAATCTAGTACAAGATACAAATCCAATAGCATTTACATACAGCCTGTATGAATCATCACATTACCATACTGTGTTACATTTTAAACCCTAAAAAGTACTATTTGGACCCCTTCTGCCAAGCTAGTAGCATCTGCTCTAACCCTTGGACCTGTCTGCAAGCAGAGGGTATTGTTTCATCAGAAGAAGATTACCTTCAGCGGGCCATACCATTGTTTTCCAGTTGTTCAGTAACTAAGGCTTGGCATCTCAAAGCTTGCTTTCATTTCAATCTCACCTATAGCTTCCATATTCTCAAAATCTTTTGCCAGGCAATCATATTTATAAGGCTTTCCTGTTTCATCTTCCCCAGCATCTGTTCCTTTTCATTTTCACCACCCTTGCCCTGAAGTTGGGGAACCAGAAAGGTTTGTCACAGCCACCCTCATTGCAACATTTGGCGCCTGAAGAGGGACCATGACATTCTGTCTTGTCAGCTGGGGTTAGCTGATGGATAGGGCAGCACTCCCTGGGATTTTGGATTGTGCTGGGCTGGCAGATTCATCATTGCTTTGAGGGACCTCAGCCAGGATCCACAAGGGACAACAACAGTTTCACATGCATAGGATTGCAGGTGGATTTGGGGAAACGCAGGACAATTATTGCCCATTTTGCCCCTGTGTTCTTACAATACACATCCACATCCCATAACTGATTTGGCATGTTCCAGTGGCTGTTCCACCTAAGGTGGAGAAAGAGAAAAATGGGCAGTCAGATGTCCAAAGTAGAAAGGTGTATATATGGATACTTTAGGTTAATACTCACTGATCATGACAAAATATCTTCAAAGAACAAATTAAAATCAATCATGAGGTGGATAATTTAAAATTTTCCAGATGCCCCTGAGCCTGACCATCCTCCCTCCATCTTGGCTCCTCCACTTCCTGCTACAACCTTCTCTTCCGCCCTGAATGAACCTCCAGACTCTACCCCCACAACTGCAGGTCACACCCCCACTTTCAATCATTCCACTTCCACCCTGGGCCATGCCTCCAGAAGACCAGCCTGGAAGTCCGCCATCCTAGATCAAGGCCCTTCCTCCCTAACACCTGACAAAATGGCAGTGCCCTTTGCCTCACCCTCCGGCAACAATATAACCCCATGATCAAAGCTACTAAACCCAACTGTCACACTATTTCTAATCCAAATGTTTCTGCTCCAAGTTATTCTTCCTCCCCAGAAGACAGTTTGGACTCCTCAGAGCCACCTCACCCCTCAGTTCCAGAAGATCCCTGGGAAAGGAAGAAGACTGGCAAATAGTCTCGAAATTCCTCATTGCCTTGGTATGTTATGAAAGAAGGGGGCAGAATCCCAGGTATCAGCCATTGGTTTACGTGGAAAACAAGGATCTGTGTAGGGCAGATAAAGACCATGGAAAGGACTCACCTTATTTTAATGGCCTAATGAGGGCCATGTTTACAGGGCATGTCTTAAACCCCTTATGATTTAAAATATATTATGACCATGTTGTTATCCCCTACAGAATACACCCTGTGGGAAGGGGGATGGAAGCATTTACTAAATCAATTAATAGCAGACTATGCTAATAATGAGGCAAGGGCAGAATTGACAATCAACCATCTAGCTGGAGAAGGACAACACAGCCTACCAGATGATCAAGCAACAGGTATCCCCAGAAGAGTATTGGATGATATCAAAGAGATGGCTTTGAAAGCTTTAATCCAGGTATCGGATGGTAGCATCCTCAATTTGGACTATGTTAACGTAAGACAAGAACATGGAAAGCCCTACATGAAATTTATTGATCACCTAAACAGGCACTAGAGAAACAAGTCCGGAATAAAAAGACGCAAAATTAATTACTAAAATCATTGGGAGGAGCCAGTGCCAACCTGGAATGTAAGAAAGTGCTGTGTGCCCTTCCCTTAGAGCCAGAACCCACACTCCTGCAGATGATTGAGGCCTGTAATCACCTCAGAACAGCAGAACACATAGCAGCTGTACAAGCCCAGGCCGACGGGCAAGGAGTTGCAGAAGCCCTAGCAGCCATGCAATTCCCATTTAAGGGGCCCCAGCAACATCTACAGGGCCCAAAAATATGTTTCCAGTGTGGCCAACAAGGACATTTTAGAAAATATTGTCTCCAGAGGGGAAGGGGCTATCCGGACCCTAATGGAAATCAATATCAAATTAAGCAGAACTTCTCAAAAGGTAACTACACCAGGCAGCTATCAAAAAAATACCACTGGAGTGCAAGGCAGCCTCGTACTCTGACACAAATGTTCAAGCCTACGATGCCTACAACTGATGAAGGTCAAGTTGTGCAAACACCCATTACACACCATGTAGCACGGAACTCCAGCACCTCATCTCCCAGTTGCCAAACATCTTACCACCGGGGACAAAATTTGTCTAGGGTCTTGGTGAGTGTGAAGTCTGTTGTTTTAACTGACTATTTTGCTGATGCAATATTGAGAGGATATCTGGGGCCCAAAGATTGGCTCTGTGACCTATTAATCTTAGGAAACTGCCAATCGAGGACAGAAGGATTTTTCATATTGCCATCCATACTATCAGTGGCCTCACAAAAAGAAATTACAGGGCTGGTCCTGTCTCCTGACCCACCTTGTTTTACACTCCAAGGAATAACAATTGCCCAAGCCATAATACTCCCCAAACAGGATGCCAATGACATTTGAGTAGGGATGTGGACCTAGGTGATAAATCACAATAAACCAAAAATCACCTGCACTCTGAAACTTAACAATGGAAAGATTGTTTTGACAGGGCTTGTGGACATAGGAGCAGATGTGACAGGTATCTCACGTTCCAAGTGGCCTCTTAACTGGGTGTTCACGTCTACTGCAGGAATGTTGTCCAAGATTGGAGGTGACAGTGACAGTCTCCGAAGTGCAGAACTTATTAACATCAAACGACCTGAAGATCAAATTGCCACATTGAGACCATTCATAGTAAAGGATCTCAGTGGATCCTGGCTACGAACATCAAGCCTTACCTGTAGTCACTAAGTGTGGAGATTCTCCAAAGGAACCCCCAAGTCCACCTGTGGTAGACAGGGAAAGGCGCTGCGGAAGATCTCGCGATGTCACGGAAAGCCAGGACCCTCTGTTCCCCTTAGATAAGACCATCTGCTTCCTGTAGATAAGAAACTAACATAGGAAGGTAGCCTCCCTTAACCAAATTCCAGTAACTTTCTATCCCCTACCCAGTAACAGTCCACCTCTTACTAACCATAGATGGTAAAGACAGACCCATGCTGACGTAGAGACCCCTTAGACTATAAAAACCCAAGAGATGAGATAATAAACGCCTTTTGACCGTCCATCACATTGATGTCTGCGTGTGTCATTGGCCCGAGTGGCCCTGGTGAGTGGGCCACTGTGCTGTTCGTCTGAACCAGATCGCCTGCCTTGCTCCAGAAGGCAACAAACTGGTGCCGAACCCGGGACTGCTGCAGTGCCCGGGGTTCGGGAATTCTCCTGGCCAGAGATCAGCGGCTGCTGGCAGCAGGTCTGACCACAGCGGGAGGGACGCCTCCGGACCAGCGTGGACCATGGAAGCCATTGCGAAGGTCGTAACAGAGATGCATGCACAATGGGGTATAGAATGTAAACTTAGGGATTTATCTCTCGCATTGCCGAGACTGATTAAGGTTGGGGCTATTGAAAGCCCCGTGGATGTCCTACATTCGGACGTGTGGGATAAATGTACAAAAGCCCTGGCGGAGGACACCATGTCCTCGGGCTCAGGGAAAGCCCTAAAATCGTGGGGCAGGGTTGTCCAGGCTCTGCAAAAGGCTCAACAAGAGCAAGAAACCTGGATAGCCGCACGAACTTGTTTATTAGCCGTGCCGCAGTTGGGGGTGGGCGCGGCGACACAAACCGCGGAGGTGCCTGACCCGGGCGGGCGCGCGGAGGCACGAACGCCAGACCCCCCTCAGCGAGCGGATTCACCATCGGAGGGGGGGGAACACCCGCGGGCGTTCTGGCAGGGGCTCGCGGAGGAGGCGCGGAACGCGGCCGAATCGGCGGACCCCGTAGGGACCGATAAAAACGCCCCCCCACCATATGCGTTTGAAAATGGCGCCGAACCGCGTGGTCCGGGCGGAAAGGAGGAGGCGGGGGGGCGGAAGCGCGGTCAGCCCGCTTAACAACGCATGCGCGGGTGAGCGGGGAGACGGGGCGGCCCCCGCGGAGACGCGTAAGACCAATCAGAGCCCTCAGTTCAAATTAGGTCCTTATAGGGCAAGGACCTCCCCCAGCAGGAGGCGGGGGGACCCCAGGGAGAGGGAACGGCCCGACCCCCGCAGGAGGGGGCGGGGTCGGAGTCCGGGGAAAAGGCAGAGCAGCCCGGAAGCGTCTCCTTATTCAACTTCCGGCTCGGACTCGGGCTCGAGCTCTGAGCCCAAGATAGGATCGGAGGATTCCGATCGGGATTACGGCTTTAACAGAGAGAGAGAAGCGGCATGTAAGGTCACTAGCCACAGCACTCCCGCTTGGGTGAAGGGGTTACCAGAGAAAAACCAAACCCCACTCACAAACTGGCGGAAAATAAAAATGGCTTGCGCGGAATGGGCTCCGTCTGCCACTTTAGTGTTCCCGGTCCGTGTGGGGGGGGCAGGCGGAAACCAAAGGACTTATTCACCAGTCAATCCGAAAGATGTGCAGGCAATTGTTAAAGTGATTGCGGATAAGGGAATTAATTCTGCCATGGTTTGCACACTTATTGACGGCCTTTTTGGTGGGGACAATATGCTTCCCTTTGATATTAAGCAGACATGTAGAATGATATTCGATGGTGCAGGGATGATCGTTTTCAAACAAGAATGGGAGGATAATTGCATGAAACAGCTAGCCTTGGTAACAGGGGCAGACCATCCACTGCACGGCTCCAGCATACAGAGGCTTATGGGCACAGACCCCACTATGATCACCCCCCAGCAACAGGCTGAGGGCCTGCGAGCCCATGAGGTCATGACAACGACCTGAGCTGCCTGAGAAGCCATCCGTGACACTTCTAAAGTGGTAGCCAAACCCTCTCCATGGTCTTCCATAAAACAGGGTGAGAGTGAGAGCTTCACTCAATTCGTGGACAAGCTCCAGGCCGCATTAGATTCCTCTACGTTACCCTCAGAGGCAAAGGATCCCGTGCTGGCAGAGTGCTTACGCCAGCAATGCAACTCAGCCACCAAGGACATTTTAAGATCACTGCCACAGGGGTCTAATATAGCTGCCATGATCAGACACGTTGCAAAGGAGGAACACCTAGCTCCCATCCAAGCAGCAGTTCAAACTGCAATAACCAGCGTGATGGCGTGCCTTAAGTGCGGCCAGGCAGGCCACTTGGCAGCAAACTGCCCCCAGCCAAGGCGCCTATCAGCAGCTGCTCCACCACGCCAAGCGGGAGGCAGGGGACCGTGCTGGGGGTGTGGAAGGAAGGGGCACTTAGCTAAGGAATGCAGATCCAGGCCCCAGGGAAACGGGAGAGGGAGGGGGTGGCCAGGCCATGTTCAGCCCCCTCCCACCTGGAATATGCAGCGGCCCAGCTACAGCAACCCCCAGTGGGGCAGGGGACCCTCATACCCTATGCCCCCACAGGGAGAAGTCACCTTTGCATCCCCCCCAGCAATACAATGGCAGAGCTGTGCAGCACCCTCAATACCTTCGCACCCCCCACCGCCACAACCCGCGCCGGAGTCACAGGAACAGCAGGGGACGCCCCAGAGCGGGATCCCTGGGTGGCCTTGGTCATGAAAATAGGGAAGGAACCCTTGATGGTGTGGGGGACATGCCGCCTTTACGGCAGCCAAGATCCTCACGTCATAGGGCTTCAGTTTTGGGCGGACACGGGATCAGACAGCATGATTATTCCCCAAACGCATTGGCCCGGACATTGGCAATTCAAAGAAGTCCCCCCAGTGAACGGAGTGGGGGGGAAGTCCCGGACATGGAAAAGCACCCAGCTGGTGGCTATAACACTTCACACGAAAAAGGGACCAGAACAGACAGTAGCAATCTACCCCTACATTTTGCAGAATTCTCCACCCCTGTTAGGAAGGGATGTTCTCTCCTTGCTAGGATTTCGGATCACAAATTTATCCTGAGGGCCACTGCCGTACACCCTCCGCTGCCAATCAAATTGACTTGGAAATCATCAGACCCTGTATGGGTTGAGCAGTGGCCCCTGACAGAGCCTCGAATGGCAGCCTTGCTGGAACTGGTCGATCGAGAACTGCAAAAGGGTCACATAGAACCCTCCACCAGCCCATGGAACACCCCGGTATTCGTGGTCCCCAAAAGGTCCGGACAAGGCTATCGTCTCGTCCACGACCTGAGAGAAGTGAACAAGACGATCAGACCCATGGGTCCAGTCCAGACACTGCTTCCCGCGAACTCAGCCATTCCCACAGGGCAGCCGTGTGCAGTACTGGACATCAAGGACTGCTTCTTTTCAATACCTCTGCACCCTGAGGACAGAGAATGATTCGCCTTTTCCATGGCATTTCGGAACGGCGAGCGGCCCAACCTTCGCTTCCAATGGAGAGTACTTCCGCAAGGCCTGGTCGACAGTCCCACCATATGCCAAATCACCGTGGACAAAGCACTGACGCCAGTCCGACACTCCTACCCCACCGCAACCATCATCCAGTACATGGACGACATCCTGGTTGCAGCACCATTGACAAGCCAAGTCGATCACCTGGTGACCACAGTCACGGAAACCCTTCAAGCCAACGGCTTCGAGATCGCGAGCGCAAAGATCAAGAGAGGACCCTGCGTGACCTTCCTGGGAGTAGGCATCACGAGCACCCACGTGACACCCCCCGAGATGAAGATCAACCGAGACATCGAGACGCTCCACGACGTGCAACGCCTGGTGGGATCGCTGCAGTGGCTTCGCAACATCGTCCTGATTCCTCCCAAGGTCATGGACCCTCTGTACGACCTCCTGAAAGGAAACAACCCCTGGGATCCCAAGGAGCTGACACCGCAAGCAACGAGCTCCCTCGACTTCATCGAAAACCAAATGGCCACTGGCACGCTTGCCAGGTGGAACCCAGCCATGCCACTGGACCTGTACGTCCACTTTACACCGAAGGGGGGAGTGGGAGCACTGGTCCAAGGACTTGCAGAAAAGGCCCGACCGATCCAATGGGTGGTCCTCGGAAGACCCGCTCGTGCATTTTCCCCAGGAATTGAGTGCATCGCCAACCTCATCATGAAAGGCAGGAGACTCACCTTGAAACACCTAGGGACAGAGCCGACAAGCATCCACCTTCCGTTTCGCAAGCAGCCGACCACAGAGTCAGCCGCAATATCGGAGTACCTGGCCCTTGCTCTCTCCGGCTTCGGAGGAGAAATCTCCTACTCTTCCAAGCCACCCTGGACTAAGCTGCTGACCATAGTCGACATGGACATGCCACCGAAGGTCAAGGACAGACCGCAGCCGGGACCAACGGTCTTCACAGACGCTTCCTCCACGACTTCAACCGCAGCAGCAGTGTGGCAGGCAGGAGAGCAATGGCACTCCGTCAAAGCGAGGGACCCCACACTGTCAGTGCAACAACTTGAGGCAGCAGCAGTTGTTTTGGCGTGCGGACTCTTCCAAGACGAACACCTCAACATCGTAACGGACTCCATATTCGTGGCAAGGCTCAGCCTAGCCATGGCAGGACCAGGAGTGTCAACATCAGCAGCAGCCCTAATGCTGGAAGAAGCACTCTCCTCGCGACAGGGCACCGTGTCAGTCATCCACATCAACAGCCATGACCCAGTCAAAGGTTACTTTCAGATCGGCAACGACAAAGCGGATGCCGCAGCGAAAGGCGTTTGGATCTTGCAAAGAGCCCGTCAACTGCACGAGTCGCTCCACATCGGAGTCAAAGCACTGGCAAAGAGATGCGGAATCTCGACGGCGGACGCCAAACATGTGGTAGCCACTTGCCCTCATTGCCAGAAGTCACCCCTTTGGTCCTACGGAGTCAACCCAAGAGGTCTCAAGCCCTCAGAAATCTGGCAGTCGGACTTCACCTGGTGCGAAATATTGAGGCACCGACCATGGCTTGCAATGACAGTAGACACTTATAGCGCAGCGATCGTAGCTACACAGCACCCCAAAACCAACTCCAAAGCCACAATTCAGCACTGGCTGACAGCCATGGCTTGGCTAGGTATCCCCAAGCAGATCAAAACGGACAACGGCTCCAACTTCACCTCCAAACAAGTACAGGAATTCGCCTCAAAATGGGATATCATGCTAGTGCATGGCATCCCACATAACAGTACCAGACAGGCCATAGTAGAGAGAGCAAACCAGACCCTGAAAACCAAGATAGAAGTGTTGGCAAAAGCAGAGGGCTTTGCCAATGCCATTCCCCCAGGAGATCAGGCACGCATGCTGGCAACCGCCTTGCTGGCACTGAATCAATTCCCTAGGGGAGATGAAACAAACAGTCCCGTTCAAAAACACTGGGTCACTCGAACGCTAGAAGAGGGCCCACAGGTGGCAATCAGAAACGAGCTAGGCAAGGGGGAACGGGGTTGGAGGCTGATGCTCACAGGGCGAGGGTACGCAGCAGTCAAAAAGGACGGCAAAATCAGGTGGTGTCCACTTAAGTCGATTAAACCGGACCTTCAGGGCGAGCAGAATGAGACTGACGAGAATTGCGAGTATTTGTTTACAGGACCTGCTCGTGGGACGCCCTCGTGATGCATACTTCCCGGTTCCGGACGAAAGCGACAGACCACCAAGCCGCCAAGCAGCACCCGAGGGACCCGCACGGGTGAGACCCAAGCACCAAGGGTGTTTCTGTGTGATTTTGCTGTTGGGGCTTGTTGCCAGGGGGCATGCCGGGGGGCTTGTTGCCAGGGGGCAAGCCAGCCCAGACCACTACCCGCATCAGCCCTTCAGGTGGGTCATGCGACACCTTAGTAGTGGCAAAGCGCTCAGACAAATCACCACACCGAACACCCCATCCTTCGTGCTCCGCATCACCGACCTGTTTCCAGGACAGCCAAAGGTACACCCCTATTCCCCACACGTCACACACTCGTACCTATCCTACTGGTGCCCAGCTTCAAACCCTGGGAAAAGCTACTGCAATCACCCAGGGTGGGGATACTGTGGGCACTGGGGCTGCGAAACCATAGTTACAGATGCCAGGCCATTGGGGCCTGGGTGGGATCCACAAGAGCCAGACAAATTCTTACAATTCACCTAGGCACCCATCGGTTGCCAAATACCCCTCTTCTTTCACGGAAACTTCCATCGAAACCAACATAAAGTCCCTAGATTTCGGGCATGCACTGAGTATAACAAGACGGTCTTGCAGCCAGATCACCCTAGCTGGGGCACAGGCAGAACGTGGACAGTGGTCCTTCAAGGGTCAAAAGAGAGGGCGAACGTGCAAATTATCAGGCTCCAACCGTCAGCACCCCGAGCAGTCGGACCCAACAAAGCGATTAAAAGCGTGCCGAAAGGGAAAAACGTAACCTACCCCAAAACCTTACCCACAGGGGTCAGCAAAGTCCCGACCGGTCAAGCGGAAACCTTTCAGATGAGCCGCTTAACCGAGTCAGACTCAGACCCAATCCTTCGCATGTTAGAAGCTACCTTTGTATCCCTGAACGAATCCAACCCTAACCTAACTGAATCCTGCTGGCTTTGTTACGATGTCAAACCTCCCTTTTTCGAAGGAGTCACCTTAAACACTCCCTTCAGGTATTCCTCAGCCAACGTCCCTCACCAGTGCAGATGGGACACCCCTCGCAAGGGAATCACCCTGAGTCAAGTCACAGGCCGAGGCAGATGCTTTGGCAATGCAACCCTAGCTAAGCGGGGAGGCAACATCTGCACCAAAATCGTCAAGCCTAACAGGAAAAACAATAAATGGGCAGTCCCAGCCGCATCTGGGATGGGGGTTTGCCAGCGATCCGGAGTGAGTCCTTGTGCGTTCCTTCCCAAATTCAATGACTCTAACGACTTCTGTGTCCAAGTTCTGATTGTTCCTAGGATCCTGTACCACTCAGACAAAGAAATGTACCATCTTCTTGAGGGACCCAGCCGGATCCACAAAAGAGAAATATTGACAGGTATAACTATCGCAATGCTGCTCGGCCTGGGAGCAGCCGGAACGGCCACAGGAGTCTCAGCCCTAGCGACCCAGCACCAAGGACTGTCCCAGCTGCAAGCAACAATTGACGAGGACCTGCAAAGGATCAAGAAATCCATCTCCTTTCTAGAGAAGTCGGTCTCCTCACTCTCGGAAGTGGTCTTGCACAACAGGCGAGGCCTGGACCTCCTGTTCATGCAGCAAGGGGGCCTGTGTGCTGCCTTGAAGGAGGAGTGCTGTTTCTACGCAGACCACACGGGAGTCGTGAGAGACTCCATGGCAGAACTCTGGAACCGACTGGCTCAGAGACAGAAAGACAGGGAGGCCCAACAGGGTTGGTACGAGTCCTGGTTCAATCAATCACCTTGGCTAACCACTCTGATTTCTGTCCTGATAGGTCCATTGGCCATGCTGTTTCTAACAGTCACCTTCGGACCATGCCTGCTGAACAAGCTGGTCTCGTTCGTTCAGACCCGCCTGGAACAGACCAACATCCTGTTCTTAGGCCGACGACAATTGCTGTGAATTCAACCGGAGAATTCAACCAGAGAATTCAACCAGGGAACACCGTCAGTCACAAGATCCTCCGAACTTGTCTGACAAAAACTTACTCAAGACTCCCAAGACCCTTTTCCCTTGTCAAACTACAACCTTATACCTCATTTAAGTACCTATGTGCATGACTACCTCATTCATTTGTGAAAAGCGGGGGGGAGATGTGGTAGACAGGGAAAGGCGCTGCGGAAGATCTCGCGATGTCACGGAAAGCCAGGACCCTCTGTTCCCCTTAGATAAGACCATCTGCTTCCTGTAGATAAGAAACTAACATAGGAAGGTAGCCTCCCTTAACCAAATTCCAGTAATTTTCCATCCCCTACCCAGTAACAGTCCACCTCTTACTAACCATAGATGGTAAAGACAGACCCATGCTGACATAGAGACCCCTTAGACTATAAAAACCCAAGAGATGAGATAATAAACGCCTTTTGACCGTCCATCACATTGATGTCTGCGTGTGTCATTGGCCCGAGTGGCCCTGGTGAGTGGGCCACCGTGCTGTTCATCTGAACCAGGTCGCCTGCCTTGCTCCAGAAGGCAACATCCACCCCAAGACAAAACCCACCCGACAGTGACTCGAGCACCTGGACTAGACAATTCTTTTGAAGATGACACATAAGAAGCTTCTACTCACCTTTCTCAGCCTTTTTGCAACCATGTTCCTTGCGAGTGGATTGGTAGCCCTCAAAAACACAAAGAATAACCTATGGATAACTCTAGCAAAAGTCATGAAACAAGACACCCTGTGCCTGTCTGTCGCTAGCCCTGATGACCCCTTCTCCACCTGCCCAGTGGGGTTGCCCACAGATGTCTGGCCAATAACTGAGGATGCCATCTGCATTATGTGAGTTGACAATCCTGATGGCAAATGGAAGTACAACCCTGTCAATGCTTGGGGCTACTGGACCCAGAAGCCTCTGCATGCAGCACTTGAACTCCAGGAGCTAGAAATTCTCGGCTCTGTAAAAATGGACTTTTGTTTAAGGTTTTATTACCATCCAAGATGGGAAGATGGTGAAAGACATAAAATTACAAGAAAAAAAGAAACTATCAGGAGAGACATTGCCCCATACCATCCCACTTACAGAAACCAGACCTGATGGTGTATACACCTCTTCCATAATTTCTTGGTCCAGTAGCTACCCACTCCAGTTGCTGCAGGGTGTATTTCTTATTTGCAGGGATAGAGCATGGCCTGGTGTCCCTTCACACATCAAAGGTGGACCTTGTAGCTTGGGGAGGCTTACCATGCTGGCACCAAACACAAAAATGATTAATGTCCAGAGAAACAGAGCAAAAAGATCTACACACTACTTTGAACATCATTGCAAAAATAATGTCATCCATCGGAGTCATAACAAAAGAATAGCGGCCTCCATCTTACTACTTTGGGTGGTTGCAGCTAAAGCTTTAGGACAATTAGACCATCTTGAGTGCCTGTTAAGTAAGCAAATCAATGCTACCTCCCTCACATTGAGTGGCCTGCTCTCAAACATAGAGATCATCAGACAGGCCATGGTGCAGAACAGCGATAGAGTTTTTACTCTGGGCACATGGGCATGGCTGTGTAGACTCTGAGGGCATATGTTGCATGAACCTCTCTAGCCACAGTGAGTCAATCCACAAGAGCATTCAGGTACTGAAGGAAGGGTTCAAGAAGCTTCAAGTGGAAAACAAAGACTGGGTCAATAAGATCTTCCAATTCAAGGGACTAAAGGGTTGGATGATGTCTAGCTAAAACAGGACTATTAATTCCCTTAGTGGTTGTTGTTGGATTTTTAAATGTCCCATGTTCATTTCAATGCTTTTAGAAAGTCTTAAAAAAATTCTTTCAGTTCCATCTTTGTTGTAAAACAAAAAGGAGGAAGATACCCCACACAGGCTCCTCATGAACTCCTTGGAGGAGAGAATTGGAGGCCAGGATGGTACAAAAACCTCTAAAAGACTCAGTGTGGAAAGGAACATCCTTAAAAGTACCTAAAAGTATTCTTAAATCCATAAAGTACCTTAAAAACCTTGAGTATCCCAAAGTATTAATGAGCCCACAGAGTGTCAATACAGAGCTCTCAAGGGACTCGTTAAAGCAGAAGATTGGGGCCATGATTGCACAAACCTTTTCAGAGTCTGTATCAAAAGGGAAACAACCAAGTACCTTAAAATAACTGAAGTACCCTGAAGCATTATAGAGCCCACTGAGTGTTTTTACTGACAAAGCCTCTCCAGGGACTAATTATAGCAGATAATTGGAGGCCATGATTGCACAAACCTCTCAGAGACTCCAAGGCAAAAGCCAAACTCAAAGTCCTTTGAAAAACTTGCAGTCCCTGCAGGGAGCATTCAGGAACCCCCAAGGCCATTCCTGAGCAAGGCTCCCCAGGGACTCCTTTCAGCAGATCCTTGAGGCCACTGGGATGTGGGCTAGGGGGGATGCTGAGGGTAGGACCAGGGGCTGACAGTGCCCAGCCTGGCTGGGGCTGTGCCAGGAGGCCCCAGTGCCTCAGGACAAGGTGTCCCCTCACAGCCCTTGGTGGCACAGACCCTGCTGTGCCCCAGGGCACCGAGACTTTGCTTCTCTTTGTGCCCACCTGTCATCCCTGCCTCCAGTTCTCTGCTCTGCCTTGGGCCTGGGGACACTTTCTCCGTCGTCTCACTCAGTGGGACCCATTAAAACTTCAAGAAACTTTGGAGTTGGATTCTGACTTGGAGTTCTGGAGAGGTTTCTTCAGCTCCCTTCCCGGGGACTGATGTTCAGGGCCTGAGCAAAAAGCCCCAGAAGCTCATTACAGTCCTTGTGCTGTGTCTGTGCTGCTGAGCTGGGCTGGGCTCTTGGCACAAAGGCAGCTCCTGGTAACCAAGAAGAGCTTCGAAAGCACATTTCTCTTGATGAGAAGCTCTTCTGCCAGCCCAGCAGGGCTGGGGCACTGCCTGCAGCCACCCCGAGCACAGCACAGAGGGACAGAGAGCTTCAATCAGTCAGGGTTGGGAAGGTGCTGAGAAGTGCCTGGAGCAGAATCGCTGCCAGCCCTTGGCACAGGAACCTCTGGCTGCAGGACAATGCAGCTGCAGCTCCAGGAGCCATCTCCTAAAGCAGGAACATCCCAATGCCTACAGACCCTGTGAGTACATTCTCTGATTGTCTCTTGTGCAGAGCAGCCAGGGGTGCCCATGGCTGTCCTGCAGAGCAGGGTCCTGCAGCCCAGGGCGCTGTGCTGGGGCAGGGACTCTGCTGCCTGCCAGGGACAGCTCTCAGCCAGCCCTGGCAGCTGCTCCCAGCACTGGGGGACAAGATCTGGGTGGGAGGAGACAGCTGGTTAGACTTGTAAGTGTTCTCCTTATGTGGTGAGGATGCTGTATTGTTCAGGACTGCTCCCAGCATGGCATTTAACTGCAGAACATTTCCAAGTAGATTGTACAGGGAGTACAACTAGGCAGGGGTTGCATAAAAGGGAAAATCCTGTTTTTTAATCTTCTGGTTTGGGTTGCCGGAATGGGAAATTGCCCATAGATATTAATCTCTCAGTTAAGGTTGAAAAAAAAAAATTCACTTCTGAATAGACCAGGCAATGACAGAAATCATCACAGGGCCCCTTACAGGCAGCATCAGTTTCATTTTTCCTGCCTCCGCAGGGTTGGTCTGATGTTGCCATCAGACCCTGCAGAGACAGAGCTGCCCCTGGGCAGTGCCTGAGCTGGGAGCGGTCTGCAAGGTAGAGCTGAGCCCCCAGGGCTGGGCTGGGCTCTGGCAGCACTGGCAGGGCCCAGCCCTGGGCACAGGGAAGCAGCTGCTGGCAGGGACAGCTCCAGGCAGCAGAGCCCTGGGCAGGCAGTGGGGGGAATGTGCCCCCAAGATGTGCTGGGATATTTAAAGTCCTCTCCAAACCCAACTATTCCATGATTACTTTTCCTACAGATCTTTTTGTCAAGGCACCACAAATGTCCAACAGCAGCTCCATCAGGCACTTCCTCCGCTGGCGTTGGCAGACACACGGCAGCTGCAGCTCCTGCACTTCTGCCTCTTGCTGGGCATCTCCCTGGCTGCCCTCCTGGGCAACGGCCTCATCATCAGCGCCATAGCCTGCGGCCACCACCTGCACACACCCATGTTCTTCTTCCTGCTCAACCTGGCCCTCATTGACCTGGGCTCCATCTGCACCACTGTCCCCAAAGGCATGCACAATTCCCTCTGGGACACCAGGAACATCTCCTACATTGGATGTGCTGCTCAGGTCTTTTTTTTGGTTTTCTGTGCTCTAACGGAGTATTTTCTCCTGACCATCATGTGCTACGACTGCTATGTGTCTATCTGCAAACCTCTGCACTACGGGACCCTCCTGGGCAGCAGAGCTTGTGCCCACATGGCAGCAGCTGCCTGGGCCAGTGGCTTTCTCTATTCACTGCTGCACACAGCCAATACATTTTCCCTGCCTCTGTGCCATGGAAATGTCCTGGGCCAATTCTTCTGTGACATCCCCCACATCTTCAAGCTCTCCTGCTCCAAATCCTACCTCAGGGAATTTGGGCTTCTTGCTGTTAGTGGTTCTTTGGTATTTGGTTGTTTTGTGTTCATTGTTTTCTCCTATGTGCAGATCTTCAGGGCTGTGCTGAGGATCCCTTCTGAGCAGGGACGGCACAAAGCCTTTTCCACCTGCCTCCCTCACCTGGCTGTGATCTCCCTGTTCATCAGCACTGGCACATTTGCTCACCTGAAGCCCCCTTCCATGTCCTCCCTATCCCTGGATCTCACCCTGTCAGTTCTGTACTCGTTGGTGCCTCCAGCCCTGAACCCCCTCATCTACAGCCTGAGGAACCAGGAGCTCAAGGCTGCAGTGAGGAGATTGAGGACTGGATGGCTTCAGGGACATTAAACTGCTGTCCAATTTCTGCCAATCACTTGTAAAAAAAGTATTCTTTGATACTTATTATTGGCTTCAGTGTGGAAGTTTTTTTGTTTGTTTTAGTTTTTCATATTATCTTTAAGGACCTGTCAATCTTTCTGCCATTTCCCATTTTGTTTCTCACAATCTTCCCTGTAGCCACAGACAGTGTCGCTGAAGGGCTGCACTCTCGGCAGCTTTAAAGGAACTAAAAGATCTCCCAGCAAAGTTTTCTGCAGAGAAGCCCTTTTGTTGCCTTCTCTGGAGCTACAGTAGCAATGTCTGTGTGCAGAGCTGGGGGCAGATCAGTGCTGGCACAGCAGCTCTGCTCCTGCTGGCCACACCATTCCTGAGCCAGGCCAGGAGCCATTGGCCTTCTTGCCAACCTGGGCACGCTGCTGCCTTATGTCCAGCCTGCTGTCCATCAGTCCCTGCAGGTCCCTTTCTGCCTGCCTGCTCTCCAGCCCCTCTGTCCCCAGCCTGTAGCACTGTAGGGGTTGTTGTGGCCAAAGTGCAGGACTCAGCACTGGGAGTTGTTCAACCTCACCTTGTTGGATTTGGTCCCTGGATCCAGCCTGTCCAGGGCCCTGTGCAGAGCCCTCCTGCCCTGCAGCAGATCAACACTCACACCCAGCTTGGTGTCATCTCCAAAGATGTACTTGGTTCTATGGGGCCCCTCCGTGTTGCAATGGCGCCTTGGTTACACCTGGCCCTGCACTGTCACAATGGTCTCCTAGGTTCCATAGGGCCCCAAAATTTGACAATTGATTCCTTGGTTTTATGGGGCTTAACAGTTTCACAATGTCCTTGCTGGTGCTGCAGTTTCACAGTGGCCCCTTGGTTGCGTGGGGCCCCAGGGTGTCACAATGGCCCCATGGTCACATGATGTCCCACACTGTCACCATGGTGTCTGAGGCTCCACAAGTCTCCTCAGTGTCACAATGGACTCCTTATTTCCACGAGGCCACACAGTGTCACAACATTCTTCCAGATTCCTTGAGGCCCCATCGTGTCACAGGGGTCCCTTGGTTACACAGGATCCTGCAGTGTCACAATGTCCCCTTGGTTCCATGAGGCCCTGCAGTGTCAGAATGGCCCCTTGGTTCCACTGGGCCCTGGAGTCTCCTAGTGGTCTCCTTGGTTTTGCAGTGCCAAAATGGTGAAACCCCTTGGTTACACAAGGCCCTGCAGTGTCACAATGGCCTCTGTGGTTCCACGAGGACCCAGAGTGTCATGGTGCACTCCCTGGTTCCATTTGGCCCCACAGCACCACAATGGACCCTTGGTTCTGTGGGGCTGCATGGTGTCACCATGGTTCTCTTATTTCCACGAGGCCCTGCAGTGTCACAATGGCCCCAGAGTGTCCCAATCATCACAGAATGACAGAATCAAATAGGCTGGAAAAGGCCTTTGGGATCATCAAGTCCAACCAATGCCCTCATACTGCCTTGTCACCCAGAGCATGCCACTTAGTGCCAATGGAGAGGGACAGTGACCCTGCCACTTCCCCCCTGGCCAGCCCATTCCAGTTCCCACTCACCCTTTCTGTGAAGAACTTCTTCCTATTTTCCAGCCTGAACCTCCCCTGGTGCCACTTAAGGCTGTGTCTTCTTGTCCTGCCCTCCAGCAGATCCACACTCACACCCAGCTTGGTGCCATCTGCAATTTGTGAATGCTGGACTCGATCCCCTCAGCCAGATCATCAGTGAAGATATTAAACAGGACTGGGCCCAGCACAGATCCCTGGGGTACACGACCAGCACCTGGATATCAGCTGGGTGCAGCACCATCCCCACCACTCTCTGGGCCCAGCCTCCAGCCAGCTCTTAAATCTCCCAGTGAGGAGAGAACATGCCCAAGGCGTGGCCTGCAGCTTTTCCAGGGAATGCTGTCAGAGACAGTGTCAAAGGCTTTGCTGAAGTCCAGGCACACAACATCCACAGCATTTCCTGCATCCACGGGTGGGTCACCTGGTCATAAAAGGAGACCGGATTGGTCAGGCAGGACCTGCCACCCCTTAATCCATGCTGGCTGGCTCTGATCCCTCGGCCATCCTGTGGGTGCCCTGGGATGGCACTCAAGGTGATCTGTTCCAACACCTTGCCAGGCACCCAGGTCAGGCTGACAGGCCTGGAGCTCCCCAGCTCCTCCTTCCAGCCCTTCTTGGCGATGGGCTCACATTGGCACCTCCAGTCCTCTGGGACCTCCCTGCTGAGCCAGCACTGATGGTAAATGATGGAGAGCAGCTTGGGGAGCTCATCCACAGCTCCCTCATTGCCCTAGGATGGATCCCATCTGATCCCATATACCTGTGAGCATCTGAGTGGCTCAGCAGGTCACCAACTGCTTCCCCTGGATCACAGGGGCTGTTCTGCTCCCTGTGCCCATCTACCAACTCAGGAGAACACTTGTCCTGAGGGCAACCTGCCTTTATATTGAAAATTGAGACAAACAAGGTGTTAAGTAGTGTAGCCTTTTCCTTATCTTTGGTTACTATGTTCTCCACTGCATCCAATAAAGAGTTAAGGTTTGCCTTATCCCATGTTTTGTTATTAGTTTATTTATAGAAACATTTCCTATTATTTTTCACAGAAGTGGCCAGGTTAAGTTCTAATTGAGCTTGCACATCTCAGCTTTTCATTCTGCATGACCTAACAACGTCCTTAAAGACTTCCTAAGTTGCCTGACCTTCTGTCCAATGTTGATGCACCCAAGTTTTATCCTGAGTTCCCACAAAAGCTCCATGGGCAGCCAGGTCAGTCATTTTCCTCACTTGCCCATCTTTTGCCACACTGGGACATGCTGCTCCTTCCCCCTTAAGAATACTTTCTTTAAGTATGTCCAGACTTTCAGGACCTCTTTGTTTTTAAGGGCTGTTTCCCTTTAAAAAATCAGTACCTGATTTCGTACTCCCCAAATGAGCATCTTAAATAGGCCAAAGTGTGCCCTTCCTAATTCCAGTGTAGCAGTTTTGTTGCTGCCCCTCCTTCTTTCACAGAACATTGAAAACTTGATTATTTCATGGTCACTGTGCCCCAGTCAGCCTCCAAGCCCCACATCTGCCACCAGCCCTTCTCTGTGAACAGCAGCAGACAGAGCTTTCCTTGGGGTGGAAGTGTTACCAAAAAATTCCTAAAACAGAAAACTCTTTAATCTCAATGTAGCATTAAGAAGCAGCATTCTTTATTCAGCTGGATGCAGGGGGAAAGCTCCTGCCAAAGCCGTGCATGCTGAACACAGGAAGGTTTCTGTTTATTTTCTGCATTTTGCACACACATTCATTGATTGTCCTGGACTAAACATATATATGATGATCATTTCCCCAAAATCATTACCAAATTTCCCCTCCCCTTTTGCATGCATTCTTCTGTGCTGAGGGTCTCTCTGGTGGTGCTTGGTGGTCGTGGACCCTGATGTTCCAGTGGGCCTGGCTGAGCTGGCAGGACACTGAGGCTGCTGAACTTCCAGTTCCCCTTCTCACTCAATGGGCACTGTGTGGTTTCCATAAGCCTGGGGTTTTGGAGAACAAGCGCCAGGTGTGAGCTGAGCTGGTGGAGACAATTGATCATCTGGTAACATGAGGTCACAGAGTGGGCTATGACATCACAGAGTAGGTTATGTGAGGTCATAAAACAGTTAGGTCATAAGACATCATAGACTGCCCCTTTGACATCACAGAGCCAGCTGTGACATTACAGGGCAGAAGTCTGACATCACAGAGCAGATGATGACATCACAGATTTGGTTGTGACATCAGAGAGTGGCTGTGTGACATTAGAGAATGGGCTGTGGCATCACAGAGGGCTGTGTGACATCCCAGCAGGGCTCTGTCAGGTCACTGGGTTGGTCACTCCGCCCCAGCTCCCCCTCACAGTTTCTCCCAAAAAGTCCAATGCTGTTCATGCCCAGCAGGGTCCCTGTCCCCTGGTATCCCCCTGGCCCACCTGGAGCCACAGCCTCCACCAAAGGATGTTCCACAGGATCCATCCCAGAGCCTGACATGGGGACAAGGGGCCAGGGCTGTGTGACCAGGACATCAAGGATGGGGATTATCCAGGTCACTGTGGCTTGGTTTGGGTTGCCCAGGGCAGGAGAGATATCTGGCAGCTGGAGCAGGGTCTGGAAAGGGCCTCCAAGGTGGGGCTGGAGCCCTTGGGCTGTGAGCAGAGGCTGAGGGAGCTGGGCTGGTCCAGCCCGGAGCAGGGAAGGCTGAGGGGCTCCTCATCCCAGCCTGGCAGTGCCAGCCAGGAGCGGATGGAGAACACAGAGCCAGACTCTTCACCGGGGGGCCTGGGGGGAGGCAAGAGCCAATGGGTGGAAGGGGAAAGAGGGGAGATCAGCCAGGGCAGGAGGAGATGAAATGGGTCAGGCTGCTTTCAGCATTTCGTCAACACCAAGAGCAGGCTGATCTCCTGTCACCCTGGTTTTTTAACATTTTCTAAGCCTTCTGATGTTGGCATTCTTGTAGTGAACTTTCTCACAAACTTTCTGTAAATAACTCATTGTTTTGCATTCCTTTATGGAGGAGGAGAGAGTTGATGGACTGTTGGTTTGACCAGTGTCATTCGGGAGGTGGCACTGTCACCCTCCAATCCACTGTCACTCTTGGAAAACTATAAATGTTGGAGTCAGAAAATAAACTTCCCTTTTTTTTCCCTTCACCTTGAGAACAGCGGTGGGAACTTGTGTTCTTTCGTGTCCTATAGTGACATCTGGTGACTGCCGAAGTTTACTGCAGCCTAGGCTGAGACACAAGAGTCCGGATCGCCGGTGACGTTGTAATCTTCCCCTCTCTTTGGTGCTTTGCCTGATGTTCTGGTGGTGATGGCAACCTCTGTGGGTTTCGAGGAGGATTCCCTCATTTTGGACCTCTGGAGGGGGGTCATGGAGTGCAAACAGGTTTCCATTTCCTAGAGCGATTTTGAGAGGTTATTCCTGCGGGTCAGAGAGCGGGAGTTCTTTTCGGACCCTGCGAAGGCATTCTCCAGGGAGGCGTGATCTCTTGTGGGGGTCTGCCTCATGGAGGCCCTCTTTGATGATTGCACTGTAGACGTGGGATCGCTGCTGGTGCAGTGGAAAAAGTGTGAGGAGCTTTGGCGGGGGTCTGGTTCTTGTACCTATAGGAGTTCCCAGGGGAGCCCTTCTGTCTCGGACATGGACGAGGGGGAGTTTGAGTTTCTGTGCGATGTGGAGTCCCCCTCCCCGCTCTGGGACAGTGTGCTGGGGGACGGATCTGACTGGAGGGATGGCGATTGTTCCCCCGTGGTGGATTGGGCTGGCTCCTGGTGAGCTGGTCCGAGTACAGGAGGCGGAGCCCAGTGGGCTTCTGGGGGCTCTGTGGATTCAGCAGGCCGTCCTCACCCCGCCCCGCCCCATGCGGGCAGTGGGGTGGGGGACGTGCTGAGCTCTATTTGTGTGATAAATAGGTATGATTCGTGCTGATAAAAATTGAAACAGTAATCAATATTGATACAGTAATTAATATTTGGGAATAATAAAACAGTTAAAAGTTGTAATGCCAAAGAAGAGAGGGAGAGGAGGGGCTCCACCCCACCCCCCCCCCCCCCAGCAGATGTTCTCAAGGACCACAGGACAGAAGCCAAAGATACAGTTGCTAAAAATGAACAAAATCTGGTTGGGTCCCAGAAAATGCTAATTATAAGGGATTTACTGCCTTGATATGTTGATGCAGTGATACCTTAGTCTTGGCTTACATTGTACTGGCTTGATGCGCATGTGTAATCCAAAGGTGAATTAAAGGACACAGAGGAAGACGACCCCCAAAAGACTTGTGCGACCACCAAACCAAGTGGTGGCACATGCGTGGTAAAGGTGGTAATGAGGGCGGAGATAGAAAAGTGACGAACCAAAAATAGGAGGAGATGGCATTTACACATGGTATAAAAGGGGGGAATCTTTACTTGGCAAGCTTGTACGTGACTTATACGTGACGTGGCAAGGGTCCAAGAGCCCTGCACTCCATACCCCACGGTTATCTTTTGCTTATGTGCTATTATTGGAACCAAATTATCCCTTATTTTAATAAAATTATATTGTATCCAATTTTATTTTTTTTTTATTTTAACTATTCAATTAAAATTGCTACTACTTTTAATATTGTTTGGTTTTTTTTTTATGATGAGATAATTGGGCAAACATAACAATTTTGGTGCCAATACCCGGGACTCTCTCAACTCTGGGAAGGTGGATAGTTTCTGGGAAGGAGCTCCCCACCAGACTTTTAAGTGGTCCAAGGCTAGGCCACTCTCCCTTGGGAAAAGAGTGTCTTTATTACAATAACACATAAGCAAATTAGTTTTTGCGAGCGTGCAAGAGAGGCTCCCATCATAGTGCCGGCTTATAGGAGAGAGAGTACCCATAGAAAACTGCTTTGTGCACGAAGACCCTAGTGAGAAAAGGAGGCTGTGAGTATCACGAGGTTTTGGGTCAGGGGGCGGCTGTATGCATGTGTGAGTGTGTGTGGAGTGTCTGAGACGGGGGCTGGGCAGTCCCGGACCCCCGAAGTGATTGGGACCTCCCAGTACCGCGTTTTCGCGCCCTCCGCGAGGAGGCCAGCCGGGAAAGGAGGGAAGTGAAAGAAAAGTGAATGAGTGGGGACCCTGGGAGGGTTTGACCGATGGGGAAGGAGGGGATCCCTGGTCCAGGCACCTGTGGGAAGGTCCTTGGGCAGGAGGGATTGACTCAGTGGGGAGACTGAGAGAGTGAATGAAGAGGTTCAATTTCCTTGGAGGGGTTGGTAGCAGGCAATTTAATATGTGATTGGATGGTGAGAGGACGGGGCTAATAGATTGAGAAAGAGGAAGAGATAGGAGTGGAACAAGTAGATTGCAGAAGGAGAGATAGGAGTGGAACAGGTAGATTAAAAAGGCAGTGTGGCAGAGTAGTAAGTGAGGAAGTTGAGCCACGAGGCGATTGTGGGAAACTAAGACTCTCCTGGTACCGGGGATTTCTTAGTTTGTTGCCGCCAGAAATGGGTCAGGGAAAAAGTAAGTTCCTTGACCCAGGGGCTGCGGATTGTAGGAAAAATTCGCAGTGGTTTGAGGTATCTGGGAACTGTGAGGGGGGTTCTCGGTGGGGAGCATTCCTCAGGACAGCCCACTGGGGATGATGATACGGTTTTGGGATGAATGAGAACCCCAAAGGAGAAAAAGTAAACAGAAAATAGTTAAGTATTACATGTTTAAATGGACAAAAGAAATGATCCGGAAAGATAATTTATATTGGCCCAAGTTCAGATCATTTGAGGATTGGATTTGCCAGGCTCTAAATATATATGTGAATTCAAAAGACCCTGTTAAACAGGAAGAGAGTAAGTATGCTGCCTTTTAGAGTCCTGAGGGGTGACATCAGGAAGAAGCTGGAAAAATTAGAAGACTGGCAGGACAGGGGACTTCAGGAGTTACTGAGAGAAGCAAAAAGGGTGTGTGTGAACAGAGATGAGGAAAAGCAGAAAGGAGATGCCAGAATTTTGGTGGTGGTAGTTAGAGAAATGCAGGCAGTTTTGAATATAGAAAAAAAAAGAAAAAAAATCCGCAGGGAAAAACAAACTGCAGATGTCAGGATCTATTTTTAAGAACACAGGACCTGTGTGTTTTCTCCCGCCACAGGAAAGGGCACTTACGAAATTCTTGCCCTGCCTTGAAGGGTGCAGGACCCACCTGTTTTTACTATTATAAAAAGGAGCACCTACAAAAAAAGTTGCGGGAAGAAACAGCATGATGAGGAAACTTTTCAGGGAGGTCAGGGGCTCTGTTTAATGAAGGGGACAGAAACACCACCAGAAGAGCCCTTGATAAGTTATATTTTTAGTAAATATAGGAGTTTCTCAGTCAACAGTGACAAAATTACCCCAGGGATGTGAGGTAAGTAGTTTCAGTAATCTGAGCGAGTTTCAGTAATCGGAATTACGAGAGAAGCTTTCCCCGTTCCTGTAATAAAAGGAGTGCAAATTGAAACAGATGACAAATTTGGAGTAAATGATTTATTGTTGATATCAGAGGCCGAGAATAATTTGTTAGGCAGAGATCCAATAATAGCCTTAAACTTACAGATAAAACCCTGTGAAGGAAAACTTAAAATTTATTCTTTAACTGAAGAAGATATTCTAGAAATTAATGACACGGGTTGGCATTCAGATGAAGTAGGAAAAAGTTTAGGGTAAAAGAGTCTGGTCCCCTTAGTCCCTCCTGGTCAGCACAAGCCTGTGAATTGTATGCATTACTCTGGGCATTATTAATACTAAAAGGGCAAGAAGGGGCTATTTATACAGACTCCAAATATGCTTTTAGTGTAGTACATACTTTTAGAAAAATTTGGAAAGAAAAGGGACTTATAAACACTCAAGGGAAAGGGTTAGTACACGGGGAATTGATAATTCAGATACTTGAAGCTTTAAAAGGCTCAAAGAAAATAGCAGTATTTCATGCAAAGGAACACCAGAGAGGGAGGGATATTAGAGTCAGAGAAATAATTTGGCTGATGAAGAAGCAAAAAGAGCGACCTTAAGAAAAAGAGATAATGAAATCATGACCTTACAAAAAAATAGAAATTCAGCAGGAGACACTTTCCCTTCCGCTAGCAGAACTGGCAGCTATAAGGAAATTAGGAGCAACATTTAAGGAGGAAAAGTGAGTTTTTCCTGATGGCAGGATTATGATCCCAAAACCAGTGGCACATTAGATCTTAGATAACTTGCATAGACGGACACACTGGGGAACAAGAGCCTTTTGTGATCACTTTTTAAAATTTTATGGGTGTATAAGGATATTTGAAATTGGAAAGCAAATTACCCAGGGGTGTCTCACCTGTCAAAAAGTAAAAAATAAAGTGTTAAAAACCCCTCCCTCTGGAGGATGCAAAACAGCCTACAAGCTATTTGAAAAGATCTAGGTTGATTTTATAGAATTGCCTAAAGTGGGTCGGTGGAAATATTTGTTAGTTATAATAGATGAATTAACTCAGTGGGTTAAAGCATTTCCAGCAGCTCGGGCTGCAGTTCAAACTGTAGCTAAAATATTGTTGGAACATGAAATTCCAAGAATGTGATAATATGGTGGGATTTAAGTTGATTTATATTAACCCTGATTTATTAAGAATGAACTAGGCATCCTGGATGGCTGCTGACTGCAATTCCCTTGAGCTCGGAGGCAGAAGAACGCCGGTGGAAAAAGAATAAAAGACTTTCTGAATCAGTGGGAACGGCCTAAAAAGATTGAAGATCTCCTCCAGGGTCATGCACCAGCAACATTATTAGAATTGATTACAGAACTGCAATTCCAGAAACTGAGATTAATAACAGCTGTTGTTGAAAGAGAGCAGAGACAAGTAAAACGTTGGGAGTGCAGTAAACATGGTTTAAAGTGTCATCCCTGAATATGTATTGTTTGCACACTTAGCTTTAACTCATGATGGAAAGTAAGAGAGAAGAAAAGAAGAGACAATTTATTTGCTTGCTTTGCTATGGTTATGTATTTAGCCAGCTAATTATAGAACGTATTGTTAATAATTTTTTTTGGGATACCTTTGAGACTGGGAGATGAGACCCTTCCAGCAGAAATTAGATTAATAGAAAACTTAGATCAATTGGTTCTTGCTATACTGGCTATAGCACAAATAAGAGAACGAGCAACTCATAATATTATAGACCAGTGTCTCAAAATTGATAGTTGTGGTGGAGAAGAAGTCTATACGCCACATCATAGGCACATTCCAGGGGCACATTGGCGCCGCGAGTGTGCCTATTGGAGATGGTGACTTAATGCACTCCCTGCCCCTGAAGCACAAAATAATTAGAAAAATCTTATTGTAGTTGGCACATCCCTGAAATTTTGGAAAATACAGGTTTATGGTATTCCGGCCTAATCTTTTCTCTGTTCTTTTTGTTTTAATTATTGCTTCTTAACCAGCTAGAACTGGGAAACGGCATTTAAAAAGAGACAAGCAAACTCTGTGGGGCTATGGGTACCAAAAATACTAAAAGCACCAGTGACTAGATCCCGGGATATTACCTTTGCTACTGAGAAGACTGGCATCTCGGCCCTTGGTTGCAACCCAAGGGGCCTTGAGAAAGGTAAAATGGTAGATTTCCTGAGGATTATTTTCACTGTGATCATTCTGGTACCCTGGGCAGTTGGCCAAAGCCAGAAAGCCACACTGAAAAGAGTTTCAGCAATGAAAAAGCAAACAAGGCAAAAACCAAGTCCCAGCAATTTCAACATTTGTGACTATTGCAATCACTCTGTGTGGACTAAGGAGAAGATGGAATCTGTGTTTGCAACACACCTGTATGTTAGTTCTGCCTGCTACAATCACAGCAGTGTAATAGATGTTTGTATTAAAAAAGGAAGGATGTATTGCATGGAGAAAAATTTGGGATATAATGGGCAAGCTCCTTATCCCCATGGTGATCAAATTTGTCTTCAATATGAAAGATTCATTTATTTTAAAAGAAATGATAATGGAAAAGATCCAAGTATAGGCATGGGAAACCGGGCACTAAGAGAAAAATGGAAAGAAAAAATAAAAGAAGAAAAAGAAATGAAGGAAAATAGAGGAAAGAACAGGAGAAAAAAGTCAATAAAATTGGTTGAATTATATAAACAGCACAAACAGTACTACAAAGATTGGGATTTGCCAGCCTTGAATAAGAATCTGTTTGTGAGATTGGTGCAAGAGATTGCTACGGAATTGGAATTATCCAAATGTTGGATTTGTGGAGGTCTAAAAATGGCTGAAAGATGGCCATGGAAAGGTGAGAGCTTAGCTCCAGAGCAATTTTTAAAGTGGAACCACACGCAAATTTCTGGAACATTGAAGAGACCTGAAAAATGGATTTTAAGCCATCAAGTAATTGGAATTATTTATATAACTCGATGTACTGGTTTAGGGCAAATTTGTTAAAGAATCTGCAAAGGAGGGCCCCTCCAGAAAGCAAAACCCACACGGCCCCTCCCCCCAACTGGTTCGGGAAAAAATTCCTCGGAGAGAAGTGGAAAGAACCTGTTTATTTGACTGTCACAGCACCCCCCGCACACAAAATGAACAATACCAGCTGACACCGCTCTGAGAAAGATGACAAAATCAGAAAGTCTCTTTCGGGATGGTTGCTCTGCTCTCAGTCCCTCCGGTGCTGGGCCAGCTGCTGCAGCCAAACCTTCGGTGTTCCCGGGTCCCAGTCCGGAGCAGGTTCGAGATGGTCACAGGAACAGGAGAGGAGAAACAGTCCGGGAAGGAATTTGGACTGTTTAGCTAAACTAGCTAATAAGCAGAAGCAAAAGCGAGAGCAGAAGCAAGAGCAGAAAAGCAAGCAAGCAAAAGCAGCAAGCTGCAAGCTAGAAGTGAAAAACAGCCCTATGTACTGCCTTGTCTCCGTGTCCCTGATAAGGGAAACCCAAACAAAACTTCCACTTTTCAGAGTCAGTCTTAAAGGCACAGAACAGATGAATGGCGATACAAGCATCATAACGTCACCCCAGGACATTCCACCCCTTATCCCCATATCATCAACATACTACAACACATCATGCATTATTCATACAAAATTTCCATCTGTTTCCCCAAAATTACAAGCAATACCCATCATGCCTTCATCACATCCCCACACTGGACCACTGAATCCAGGCCCTATATTACAGAGCTGCAGAGCCCCTTTTCTCTTTAGTCACTTAAAGCTCCATCTATCACTTGCTCAGACCTTCGACACTTACACATTTCCTTCTCCATCTTCCACTTGCCCAGACCTTCAATTCTTACACATTTCCTTCTATCTCATGTCTGTATGGTTTAATGTACAGACAATGGCAGTAACATCCAATGAACAGTGATATTGCATATCATTCCTATCCCACAATCAGATCTCCCTGAGGTACACATCGTGTTGTTCCATCTCTTTGCATTATCCACCACGTGCAACCTGGTCCCTGAGCAAAGACAACCCCACGAATGGGTTTGTCTGTACTCAAGGCAGAATTAATCCACACAGTCTTCCCTAACAAACCTCTGATATGTACCACTGGGACTTTGTCTCCTTCTATTACATTCAGGGACTCAGACTGGGCAGGACCTGCTCGGTTGGTGGAACCTCGGGTGTTGACTAACCAGGTGGCCTTTGCTAAATGCTGCTCCCAATTCTTGAAAGATCCCCCACCCAAAGCTTTCAACTGGGTTTTTAGTAGTCCATTGTACCTCTCCACTTTCCGTGCAGCTGGTGCATGGTAGGGGATATGGTACACCCACTCAATGCCATGTTCCCTAGCCCAGGTGTTGATAAGGCTGTTCTTGAAATGAGTCCCGTTGTCTGACTCGATCCTCTCAGGGGTGCCATGTCTCCACAGGACTTGCTTTTCAAGGCCCAGGATGGTGTTCCGGGCTGTAGCATGAGACACAGCGTAGGTTTCCAGCTATCCAGTGGTGCCTTCCACCATGGTCAGCACGTAGCGCTTGCCCTGGCGTGTCTGGGGCAGTGTGATGTAGTCAATCTGCCAGGCCTCCCCATACTTGTACTTGGACCATCGCCCACCCTACCAGAGGGGCTTCACTCGCTTGGCCTGCTTGATGGCAGCACACGTCTCACAGTCATGGATAACCTGAGAAATACTGTCCATGGTTAAATCCACCCCTGGGTCTCGTGCCCATTTATAGGTGGCATCTCTGTCCTGGTGGCCTGAGGCATCATGGGCCCATCTAGCTAGGAATAACTCTCCCTTATGTTCCAAATCTAGGTCTATTTTGGACACCCCTATCTTTGCAGCTTGGTCTACCTGCTCATTGTTTTGGTGCTCCTCATTGGCCCTACTCTTGGGCACATGGGCATCTACATGGTGGACTTTCACAGGTAGCCTCCCTACCCTGGTAGCAATGTCTTTCCACTCATCAGCAGCCCAAATTGGTTTCCCTCTACGTTGCCAGTTAGCCTTTTTCCACCTCTCCAGCCATCCCCACAGAGCATTGGCTACCATCCATGAGTCAGTGTAGAGGCAGAGCTTTGGCCACTTCTCTCTCTCAGCAATGTCTAGGGCCAGTTGAACAGCTTTGAGTTCTGCAAGTTGGCTTGATCCACCTTCTCCTTTGGTAGCTTGTGCAACCTGTCGTGTGGGGCCCCATACGGCTGCTTTCCACCTCCGGTTCATCCCTACGATGCGACAGGAACCGTCAGTGAAAAGAGTGTAGCGTGTTTCCTCTGGTGGCAGTTGGTTATAGGGAGGGGCCTCTTCAGCACGTGTCACTGGTTCTTGTTCCTCTTCATCTGTGACACCAAAATTCTCACCTTCGGGCCAATTTGTAATGACCTCCAAAATCCCAGGGCGATTCAGTTTACCTATACGGGCACGCTGAGTGATGAGAGCAATCCACTTGCTCCATGTGGCACTGGTGGCATGGTGAGTGGAAGGAACCTTGCCTTTGAACATCCACCCCAGCACCGGTAGTCGGGGTGCCAGGAGGAGTTGTGCTTCAGTGCCTATTACCTCCGAGGCAGCCTGGACTCCTTCATAGGCAGCCAGGATTTCTTTCTCTGTTGGAGTGTAGTTGGCTTCAGACCCTCTGTAGCTTCGACTCCAAAATCCCAGTGGTCGACCCTGAGTCTCCTCAGGCACCTTCTGCCAAAGGCTCCAGGACAAGCCATGGTTCCCGGCTGCAGAGTAGAGCATGTTCTTTACCTCTGGTCCTGTCCTGACCGGGCCAAGGGCTACTGCATGGGCAATCTCCTGCTTGACCTGGACAAAGGCTTGTTGCTGCTCAGGGCCCCACTGGAAATTGTTCTTCTTGCGGGGGACCAGGTAAAGAGGACTCACGATCTGACTGTACTCAGGAATATGCATCCTCCAAAAACCTATTGCACCCAAGAAAGCTTGTGTCTCTTTCTTATTGGTGGGTGGAGACATTGCTGTGATCTTGTTGATGACATCTGAAGGAATCTGACGCCGTCCATCTTGCCACTTCACTCCCAGGAATTGAATCTCACGAGCTGGTCCCTTTACTTTGCTCTTTTTAATGGCAAAACCAGCTCCCAGGAGGATCTGGATGATTTCCCTACCTTTCTCGAACACTTCCGCAGCTGTGTTCCCCCACACAATGATGTCATCAATATACTGCAGATGTTCTGGAACCTCATCCCTTTCTAGTGCAGTCTGGATCAGTCCAGGGCAGATGGTGGGGCTGTGCTTCCACCCCTGGGGCAGTCGGTTCCAGGTGTACTGCACTCCCCTCCATGTGAAGGCAAACTGAGGCCTGCATTCTGCTGCCAGAGGAATGGAGAAAAATGCATTGGCAATGTCTGTAGTGGCATACCACTTTGCTGCCTTGGACTCAAGCTCACACTGGAGCTCTAATATGTCTGGCACGGCAGCACTCAGTTGTGGAGTCACTTCATTCAATGCACGGTAGTCCACAGTCAATCTCCATTCTCCTTCAGATTTTCGCACAGGCCAAATGGGGCTGTTGAAGGGTGAGTGGGTCTTGCTGACCACCCCTTGGCTCTCCAGCTCTCGGATCATCTTATGGATGGGGATCACGGCATCTCGAGTGGTCCTATACTGCCGTCGATGCACTATGGAAGTGGCAATTGGCACTCGTTGCTCTTCTCCCGTCAGGCATCCTACTGCAGATGGATTCACAGACAACCCAGGCAAGGTGTTCAATTGCTGGATGCCCTCTGTCTCTACAGCAGCTATTCCAAACGCCCATCTGAGTCCTTTTGGGTCTTTGAAGTACCCACTCCGAAGGTAGTCTATGCCCAAAATACATGGGGCCTCTGGGCCAGTCACAATAGGATGCTTCTTCCACTCATTTCCCGTTAGGCTCACATCAGCTTCCACCAAAGTGAAATCCTGGGATCCCCCTGTCACACCAGCAATAGAAACAGACTCTGTCCCCACATGTCTTGATGGGATTAATGTGCATTGCGCACCAGTATCGACCAAAGCTTTGTACTCTTGTGGTTCCGATGTGCCAGGCCAACGAATCCACACAGACCAGAAAACACGATTTTCCCTGGCCTCTACCTGGCTACAGGCAGGGCCTCTCTAAGCCTGGTTATTCTTCTTTCCCTGGGCGTATGTTTTGGATGTTCCTTCGAGGGGATCAGACATGTCATCATCATCATACCTGGCCGTTTGGCTACGGGCAACTGGAGCTGCTTTCCTCCTGGTGGCTTCCTTCGGTTCACGCACCCGTCGTGCCAGAACAGCAGTAGGTTTCCTATCCCACCTTCTCATGTTTTCCCCACAATCACGCAGGTAAAACCAGAGCTCAGCTCGTGGGGTGTACCTTCTCTCACCATCTGGGAAACGTCTGCCTTGGAGACCAGAACCTCGGATCTGTACTGCTGAAATTTGGAGAAGGTCTTCTTTAATCTCCTGTCTAAGCTTCTTATGGTTCTCCTCTATCTTATCCTCTAAGTTCTGCAGACGTGTTTCTACCGCTGCGATTCTGGCATGTGTCGGGCCATGTACAGCATCTGCATATGCTCGGAGCTTCCTTGCCATGTCAAGCACAGTCTCATCCCTCTCATCCCTCTTCATGATGGCTAAGGCAGAAGCATATTCGTGTGGCCCAAGTCGTACGAGTTTTCGCCACATCACAGACGTGCATGGTACTAAGTCTGGGTTCCTAGTTGTTACATCATCTGAGAAGATAATCTCTGCCACTGCCATTTCTCTCAGGCGTTGGATCCCTTGCTCTATTGTCTTCCACTGAGTTTGCTGCATATAGACATCGTCTGCACACAGGTATCTTTCTGCTACGCTTCTTAGGACCTGTTCCCAGAGGCTGTGAGGGTTAGCCCCCCTCATCATTCCTTGGTCTATGACAGGATCCTGTGACAGGGATCCCAAATGCCTGGCTTCAGTGCCATCCAGAATTGTAGCCTCGCCTGCAGCATCCCAGAGACCGACAAGCCAACTAATTATGGATTCATCAGACCTTCGAGTGTAATCCTTCCGTAGGCCACGAAGGTCCTTCAGGGAAAAGGACTCATCTGATCTTGCACCTGCTGCTTTGACTCCTGATTTTATGTCAGGAGGCATTGAGGTTCCTTCTCCTTCATCATCATCATCATCCCCTGGTCGATTGGTCTTGTCCGTGCATTTCCCACTTCTAGTGCTGGTAGCAACAGCCATGGGTTTAGCTGCTGGCTTCGAGCCTGGAGTGTTAGCTGCAGCCTGAGTCACTCGGACAGTTGCTGATGTATCTCCCTGCCCCCCTGCCTCTGTCTGCTGCCCGACAGTATCTAGCAGTGTGCGATAAGCATATGCCAGGGCCCAGCTCACTGCAATGACCTTCCTCTCCTTAGGCTCATCCTGGTACTTCTCTTTCAGATATTTCCCCACCTCAGCTGGATTCTGAATTTGTTCATGGGGAAAATCCCAGACTATAGGGTCAGAGAATTCCTTCAGGATTTGGCCCATATCCTCCCATTTCCCACACCACTTAGGATTTTCCACACTGGGGTTTACTCCTGAGTCAGGGGTCTCATCAGCCCGCCTAGAAATCTCAGCCCTCATTCTAGAGAAGCAGCAGGCTGTATAGAGGAAGGTTACCAGATTGGATACCAGGAAGATGGTTTCTTTAACATTGAGGGGAAACTGAACATCCTTCACTAGTGATGCAACTGATTCATAGGAGAAGGAGGAAAGCAGAGGCTGAAAAACCTCATTCCCTCCTGCTCCTCCTGCAACAAACTGGATGCATAACCATAGCCATGAACCATTCATACCTGGAGCAGACACTAGCATGTTTATAAACTTCTTGCACATTATTGCCACCAAGCCCAGCAGGATAGATACTCTGGTCACTGCCCCTCTGATGTAAAATCTACATATTAGGGGCAATACTAAAGGTATTTCTGGATAAGAAAATAAACCTAGGGACCAGAGAGATATTAAAATCTCAAAAAACCCTAGGGACCAGAAATGCATGCAAAACTTCACCCCAATAGACATTATCAATTCAAAAACCATGGGTATTAGCTGATTTAAACGAACACAGAGTAATAGCAACCAAAATGCAGTCAAAACAGGGTTTTTCCACTCTCTCTCGAGCCTCATGTTTGGGCACCAATATTTGTACTGGTTTAGGGCAAATTTGTTAAAGAATCTGCAAAGGAGGGCCCCTCCAGAAAGCAAAACCCACACGGCCCCTCCCCCCAACTGGTTCGGGAAAAAATTCCTCGGAGAGAAGTGGAAAGAACCTGTTTATTTGACTGTCACAGCACCCCCCGCACACAAAATGAACAATACCAGCTGACACCGCTCTGAGAAAGATGACAAAATCAGAAAGTCTCTTTCGGGATGGTTGCTCTGCTCTCAGTCCCTCCGGTGCTGGGCCAGCTGCTGCAGCCAAACCTTCGGTGTTCCCGGGTCCCAGTCCGGAGCAGGTTCGAGATGGTCACAGGAACAGGAGAGGAGAAACAGTCCGGGAAGGAATTTGGACTGTTTAGCTAAACTAGCTAATAAGCAGAAGCAAAAGCGAGAGCAGAAGCAAGAGCAGAAAAGCAAGCAAGCAAAAGCAGCAAGCTGCAAGCTAGAAGTGAAAAACAGCCCTATGTACTGCCTTGTCTCCGTGTCCCTGATAAGGGAAACCCAAACAAAACTTCCACTTTTCAGAGTCAGTCTTAAAGGCACAGAACAGATGAATGGCGATACAAGCATCATAACGTCACCCCAGGACACTCGAGAAGGAAAGAAATTTAATAAAATAGTAGAGCAAACTCCTTGTAAATCCACATTGGTGATTAATATGGATAATCGTTTAAAAATTTGGCGACCAGAAAACCCTGCTGGGTATTGGGGACCAATAAAAGAAATAAATTGTGAATGGGATGATCAGATTAATTTATGCTGGTACAGAAGTCCTGGAGCTAACGCCTACCAATCCATCGACCTACCAATCCAGCCTGAGGTCTTATTGGGAGCAACTGGAGAAAACTGATAGAAGCAGTAATAGAAATTCTGAAAAAGTTTGAAGCTGAAAAGAGACAACGAGAAAACCAAAATTCTGAAAAATATAAAAGATATCAAGGTACAGCTTTTTAAATACAGCACGAATCATAATGATCAAAAAGAGAAATGAGGGATTTGTGATAAATAGGTATGATTCGTGCTGATAAAAATTGAAACAGTAATCAATATTGATACAGTAATTAATATTTGAGAATAATAAAACAGTTAATAGCAAAAGTTGTAATGCCAAAGAAGAGAGGGAAAGGAGGGGCTCCACCCACCCCCACCTTCTCAGCAGATGTTCTCAAGGACCACAGGAAAGAAGCTGAAGATACAGTTGCTAAAAATGACCAAGAACCTGGTTGGGTCCAAGAAAATGCTAATTATAAGGGACTTATTGCTTTGATATGTAGATGCACTGATACCTTAGTCTTGGCTTACATTGTACTGGCTTGGTGCGCATGTGTAACCCAAAGGTGAATTAAAGGACAATGAAGAAGACTACAGGGCCTTCATCAGTGACGACCCCCTAAGACTTGTGCGACCACCAAACTGAGTGGTGGCACATGCGTGATAAAGGTGGTGAGGAGGGCGGAGACAGAAAAGTGATGAACCAAAAATGGGAGGAGATGGCATTGACACATGGCATATAAGGGGTGACTTTTACTTGGCAAGCTTGTACGTGAGGTGGCAAGAGTCATTGAACCCTGCCCTCCGTACCCCGTGGTATCTTTTGCTTATGCGCTATTATTGAAACCAAATTATCCCTTATTTTAATCAAATTATTTTGTATCCAATTTTATATTTTTCATCCTAATTATTTCATTTAAATTGTTACTACTTTTAATATTGTTTGGATTTTTTAATGATGGGATAATTGGGCAAACATAACAGCCCCTCACAGCCCCTCATGGCCCCTCACAGCCCCAGGCCGGGGGCTCCTCCCAAAGGAGAAGGTGTCGGGCCTGATTGTTCTCCTTTCATTTCAGCCCTTTCACAGCCATGAGTGCAGAAAGTTCGAAATGGAGCCTTTCCCCAGCGTTTCCTTTGGGGTTAACTGCGGACTGAAGCTCTGTGCTGGCCTCGGCCCCAGCGCCACCATCCCTGCAGCCACCAGGCCTTTGCTGTCCCCCCCGTGTCTGTTCCCTGTCCCCGAGTCCCGCCCGGCTCTGGCAGCAGCAGCAGCCGCAGCGCAGGGGGAGCCGGCCCGGCCCAGCCGGGGCTCCCGGCCAGGAGCAGCAGCAGCGCCGGCCCCTTCCCACCTGCTCCTGCCTCGGCTCCCAAGGGCTTTTTCCAGCTCAATTCTGGAGCAGAGCAGCCAGCACCCACACACAGCCCTGACTGCTCAGGGCCCGCCTGTGCTGCCCTGAGCCAGCCCTCAGAGGAAGAAAGGATTGGGTTCCAGTGCTGTTTTCAGCTCTGTTTGACTCACCCTGTGGTGACAGCAGGAGGCTGCCGGTGCCTTTTCTCGGGAATTACAGACCATGGCTGCTCTTGGCCCTCTTCTGCTTGCCACCTGAATGTTAGCCATACAACTGCAAGTGCCTCTTTCAGTTGGTGCTTCCCACAGTGCTTTCATGACAGTGAAGTCAGTGTTTTTGTCACAGGCATGAAGATCAGCAGATACTGGAATGCTCACCAGCCCCTGAACACTAAGATGAGGAGAATTAAAGCCTCACGGGCCACATTTGCAGCGCTCAAACAGAGCTCTGTTGCTGGCATGGTTGAAATAGAGTAAGCTAACAGAGGCTTCACAGACTTTGCCTCCACAGTGTGGAATTAAATTAAAAAATCCACCAGGAGAAGCAGAAACCAGAACTTCTCAACTCGCTTCATTGCTCCTTCCCAGCAGCAGGAAATGCGGATGCCCAGAGGTGTTTTGCACTGCTGCTGCCCCCAGTTTTAGCCCAGCCTCTGCCCAGGCCCAGCGGGAACCTGAGCCCAGCCCAGGGAGCTCAGCGCACGCAGGGCCAGGCCCAGAGCCCCGGGCATGGCCGCCCATTGCGGGGCAGCGGCGCAGACGGAATGTCCTGCGGCCAAACCTCCTGCTCCTGCCACACAGTGCCAGCCTTCTCCCCCTTCTCCTCCTCTCCCAGCACGGCACAAATTCCAGCTCAGAAGAGGCTTCCCCAGAGAGGGCTCCGGCTCCTGTGCCAGCCTGAGTGTCCCTGCAGAGGAACAGGGCATCTTTCAGCCACTTCCACAAGCTCAGGCTTCACACTTCCTGGGGAATCTGGGATGCAAATGGCCTTGCTAAGAAAGCCAAAAGATGAGGGAATGGATTAGTAATTATTAGAAAAAATCACCCTTCTTCCAGGCAAGGTTCACCAGGTCATTCCCTGCATTTCTCCTTTTCAGATTCTTTCAGTCAACTACTCTGAGAGGTCCATCTTGTTCTGGTGCTTATCATGAACTGATTGTGCTCTTGATTTATGCACCAAGGCACCAGATGTGGAATCATCCACACTGAATTCAGAAACAAACTCCCTCTGCCAGAGCATTTTCACATTTCAGATAATTTTCAAGATGTCCAGTGACAGGTTGGAATGATCATCACACAACTCTCCACTTGTGGCTGCAGGCTCTGGAGATTCTTTCTCTGCATTCACCCAGGCTTGTATTCCCTAACACTTCCGGATACCACCTCCTGTTTTCTTAGCCTGGAACAGTAGCAATGAAAACCTTACCCATAGCACAACTCCCCAGTCCACCAGGAAAAAAAAGGACAAGTTGTCAAGCTCTCCAAACATTTGTCCTGCTTTGCTGCAGGAGTCCTGCTGCACGCAGTGTGTGGAAAGCCAAGAGAAGCTGCAGTTGGTGGCACATCTTGTGACAGGAGCTTGACCTCATTCTCCAGGAAATGTTTTTGAAAAGAGCAGACAGGATCACAGAGAAGATTCCTGGGAAACTGAATCAGCTTTCTAGAAGTGAAATGAAAATGGAAAGAAACAATTTGAAATGTTTTCCTCTATTTATTTCTAAGCTCCCCTTTTCCATCTTGCACTACTTCTCCATGCCATTAATTTCAAATGGATCTCACCTCTAATATCAATGACTTAGCGAGTTTTAGACACTCTAAAATACCATGATCTGCACACAGCTTGCCTTCCCCTGTTTTTGTTGGAAAGCAGTGCTGGAGGCATCAGTGCAGTGCTTGGGTCAGGCACGAATCCTGCAGGCAGGGAATGTGCCCCAGCAGTGTGTGACCCTCAGCAGGGACAATGCTCAGCAATGCTGCAGGCAGGGAATGTGCCCCGGCAGTGTGTGACCCTCAGCAGGGACAATGCTCAGCAATGCTGCAGGCAGGGAATGTGCCCCGGCAGTGTGTGACCCTCAGCAGGGACAATGCTCAGCAATCCTGCAGGCAGGGAATGTGCCCCGGCAGTGTGTGACCCTCAGCAGGGACAATGCTCAGCAGCGTTGCTGTGCTCGGTCTCCATGGAACCATGCCAGGAGCAGCTGCTGAGCTCAGAAGCCATCGCAGCCCCCGCCCTGCCCATAGCCCCTTGGCAGGGTGGGCTCCTGCCCTGGCTCTGTGTGCCAGGAGCCGGCAGCGCTGGGTGCAGGGAGCCCAGGGAGGGCACAGAAACGCTGGGTGAGAAATGCTGGGGCACAGCGAGATGGGCGAGTGCAGCCAGCCAGGGCAGAGGAGCAGCACACACAGGGGGCACAGCCTGCAGGACAGATGGCCAAGGAGAGAAAACAACAAACTTCTCAGGAGGGTGGAGAACAAACTTTTAGTTGCAGACTTAATTGCAAAGAGAATGAGGTACTTGGGAAATATGAAATAATGCGGAATTACAGTACATCACTTCATAAAGCACTCACTGAGCAAATTCTAACCTGTCCAACTTGAAGTTATCCAGATTTCGAGAAGATGAAGTCAGGAGAAGAGAGAGAGGGAGACAGAGATCCACAGTCAGTCTTGGATCTCAGCTGCTGTGAGCTCCGGGGCCATGGGATGTGTCAGTGTCACACCTGTGTCACAGCCTGACCTGCTCTGGTCCCTCTCTCAGGTGGGGTTTTTGGGGTGCCAGGGGCTTGGCAGCCACTTTGGGGCTGCACCAGAGGCTGCAGTGGCTGGGGTGTGGCAGTGAACACCCCACGTATGCAGAATTCTCCCTGCCCCCAAACACACACTGGAGATGGCTGGGGCTGTTCATCATTTCTCTACTCTCCAGCGCTGAGGCAATGGACTCTGGCTACAGCTCTGAGCTCGTGCCCAAGGCAATCACCCCTGTCAATGGGGCTCCATGGAGCTGCTCTCAGGAAACCCCCAAGAGCTGGGGAGTGCCCCAAAACTGCCTCAGAAACATGAGATGCCTCAAATTCTCTTCAGGAATGTGGATTATTAAAAAAAACTCACTCAGTAATGGGGTCCCCCTCCCTTCATCATCCCCAAACTTTGGCTGTCTCATTCCAGACCCCAGCCCACCTCCCCAGTCCCAACCTCAACACATCCCACCCCTCCTGGACATCAACACCCACTTCCCAAGCCATATGTTCCCCCATTTCCCACCTCCCAAACCCCATCCCACCGATCCTGCCCCACCTAATGCCCATGTCAAGCCTCCTGATTTGAAGGCCACTTTGCTCAATCCCCTTCCAACCCCATTCCACACCAAAGAGTTGTGGAATCGAGGAATTTTGGGGTGGGATTGAGTAGTTTTCAGTGGCATTAAGGTGACAGATTGAACCCTGTTGTCTCTTTCAGTGCCAAGAAAGAGAAACAAGTACACCAAATACCCCCAAAACCCCCAAATTCTCCCAATTATCTCCCTGAATCCCAGAGTCCCCCTAAAACAAAAGTAAAAAGTGAGGCTTTAGATGCCTTTGATGAATTTATTGATTTTTACCACAATTTTGTCTGTTTTAAAGGGATGAAGATGAATCCAAAGAAAATTAGGGCCAAAACAAAAGAATAGCCAGCCCAGTGTTTTCCCAACATGGATCACAGGGAAAGTGGATGGCCAGGGCTCTGACCAACATGGGTCCTCCCATGGGGGATGAAGCTGGATCAATGCACGAAGCTCTTCCTGCAGTTGGGGCACTCACAGGGCTGCCCTTACCAGTGACTCCATTGGTGTTGGGTAAAAAACGAGCGGTCTGAGAAGCTCTTCCCACACTGGGGACACTCGTAGGGCCTCTCCCCAGTGTGGATGCGTGGGTGCCTGATGAGGGTAAAGTTGTGCTTGAAGCCCTTCCTACAGTCAGGGCAGCGGAAGGGCCTCTCCTCTGTGTGAATGCGCTGGTGCAGGAAGAGATTGGAGCTGGTCTGAAACTTCTTCCCACATTGGGGACACTCGAAGAGCCTCTCCCCATTGTGGATGCGCTGGTGCCTAACAAGGTTGGAGTTGCGATTGAAGCCCTTCCCACACTCAGGGCAGCAAAAGGGCCTCTCCTCGGTGTGAATCTGCAGGTGGCAGAGGAGATTGGAGCTGGTATGAAACCTCTTCTGACACTGGGGACACTCGTAGGGCCTCTCCCCAGTGTGGATGCACTGGTGGGTGATGAGGGCGGAGCTGCAGCTGAAGCCCTTCCCACATTCCCCACACTTGTAGGGCCATTCACTGGTGTGGGTCATCTGGTGGCGGATCAGGTGGGAGCTTCGCCTGAAGCTCTTCCCACACTCCAAGCACTTGTAGGGCTTCTCCCCATCATGAAGCTGCTCACTGACCACCAGCTCTGAGCTCTGGCTGGTGCTCTGTTCACCTTCCTGGCTCAGGGTGGGTCTGTCCTCCTCAGAGCACCCTGGGCTGGGTTTGCAGCCCCTCCTCCTGTGGAATCTCTCGGGAGTTTCCTCCCCGTTGGATTCCTGTGCCCTGTAGTCACTCATAACGGCCTCTTCCTCCAGGTTCTGCTGTGGGAATTTGTTCTCCCTGGTCTCCATCCTCAGCTCCTTCCCTGGGGGAGGAAACACAAGGAGAGGATAGGATTTGCCTCCGTGCCACAGGGAAGGGGAAGGAGATCCCCCCAGTGCATCCCCAGCAGGACAGTGTCAGCAGCACGGTTGTCCTGCAACTGGGGGCCATGCTGGGCTGGGAGATGGAGCAGGAGAGAGGGGGAAAGGGGCACTGACTTCCTCCTCACCTGCCTGGGTATCCCGGAGCTTCTTCCTCTTCCTTGTAACCTTCTCCTCCTCCATTCAGCCAAGGTTTGGGAATGAAAAATTCTGGTTTGAGAAAAAACAGGGTGTGAATCCCTTGGATTGGGAATTCCTCCCACCCAAGTCCATCACTAGAAGTCATCTGGTGTCCATAAAAACTTCTAAAAATCAAGAGTGAATAAAAAAAAGCCAGCAGGAGCATCCCATTTCCAGTCTCATCCCTCTGGGCTTCTGGTGGTCCCCCATCTCAGGGCTGCTGGAGATCCTATGGGTCCTGGGGATCCCCTCTCTCCAGGGTCCTGCCTAGGGATACTGGGGGATTTCAGGGTCCCCCACTCCAGCCTCCCCCCACTCCAGCCAATTGGGGGTCCTCTCTCTTCCCACCACCCTGTCCTGGATTAGGGCAAATTTGGGAGAAAACCTCCAAAGGGGTTTTCTCTAAAAAGCAAATTCAAGCAGCCACAACCCCAACCCCAATCAGATCAGGAAGAGATTTTCTCTGAGAAAAGGGGAAAAAAACCTGGCAAAGCATTCACCAGCACAAAAAATGAACAATATTAAACAATAAAACCTCCTGCCGCTCCAAAAGAGATGACAAACTCAGAAAGTCCCTCTGTGGGCTGTAGCTCAGCTCACTCAGTCTCTTATCGGTCTCTTATCAGTCCCTCCAGCACTGGAACTGCCCCGGCCCAGGCCCAGCCAGGTGGGCAACAGGTGCGAGGTGCCGGTGGTGTCCTGGGTGTTCAGTCCAGAGCAGATTTAAACAGCTCCAAAGAAAAACCACAGTCCAGGGAACTTCTCTGCCTCAGCAAGCTAAAAACTAACTAAAAGCAAAGGAGAGCTCTGTCCTGCTGTCTGTCCATCCGCAGACAACTGATACCTTAGGTTTTAAGTTTTTCTGGTCTGTTTTGGTGTGCAGCTTTTAGCTTTATATTAAGTGTTACTGGGATCTTTTCTCAGGGTGGTGAAGACAAAACAATCCTGTTCTAGCTGGAGACTCAAGGACAATCTCTTCAAACTTCAGGCCCAAAGCATAAGCAACATGAAAAGAGGAGGGTGGCCAAGCAAGCAAAGAGGATGAAGCTATTAATTGGGCAGTTAACTCCTATATGCAAATGGACTAAAACTTATAAATATGTGAGATCTCATGAACAAGCCCTCTTTTTCTCCCATCTTAGAGCCATTGATGAAGAGCCACAGCTGTGGCTCCAGTACTGCCAGGGTGTGGCCTTTGAAGGCACTTCAGTAAAAATCCACTTCATTCCTCTTAACTCCGTCTTAACTCTGTTCCAGCTCCTTAAGGCATCACAACAGTCCAGGAGCCGGAATGTGGAGGAGTGAGTGCAGTTCCTGAAAACAAACTACTGCTCTTCCTCCTCCCCTTCGCTTTTAGAACCAGCATTAAAGGTGCAGAACTCATTTCTGGGCTAAACAGACCGATGGGGTACGAGCATCATGAAGTCACCCCAGGACACGCCCCTGTCAGGGTCAGGGGGTCCCGTCCCCGCCTCATCTCCGGGCTGCCGGGGGTCCCCCGGCTCCGGTATCGCCCCTTCCCCTCTCCCCGCCCCGCGGGTCCCCCGTTCCACAGCCCCGGCTCTCATGGGGATCCCCAAAACCAATGTCCCGCCCCGTCGGTACCGGGCAATCTCCAGGTGGACCCCCCGGGACCCTCCCGAGGGGCGATCGCGGCTGCTCTCCCCCCGAAAAAGCTCCTCTGAGGGAGCCCGGAGATACCCGGGGCTCGAGTCCGGGATCTGCCGGCTCCGAACACTCTCCAAAAAATCCTCCCGGAGACCCCTGGCTGGAGCCGGGGCGAGCTCGGCCTCCGCCCTCACCTGCGGCTCGGGGCTGGGGGCGATGCTCCCGGGGCAGGGGGCGCTGCAGGCTCGGCGTGCGGGCGCTGCGAGCGCCGCGATTCTCCCGCTCCTCCTCCTCCTCTCCCTCCTCTTCCTCCCGCATTTCCTCCGCTGCCAGCCCGGACCCCCCTTTCCCACCGCTCTGCCCCGCGGCCCCGCAGCACCGGCTGCTGGGTGGGGGAGCCCCCGATCGGCCCCAGGGCTGGGCAGGGGGCTCGGGGACCCCCCCGGGGCGGATCCGTCCCCCCGGCCCGAGCCCCAAATTCCGCTCCGGGGCCGCCGGGCTCTGCGGGCCAGCCTGGCAACCAGTGAGTCATCGAAGAGAAAGGCTCTGGTTGGCTGGAAATTGTTTAGCGCCTCTTCTGATTGGCTGGAATTGTGACAGGCGCAACGCCCTGCCGGTGTCCCTGGGAGCTCCGGAGTCCGGCCCAGAGCCTTTTCCTATTTCTGTCTGTTCTCTGAGACCTCTTTCCTATTTCTTTCTCTCTCTGAGACCTCTTCCTGATTTCTTTCTCTCCTTCTCTCTTCCCCATTTCCTGTTCAGTTCAATCCAAGTTCGAGCAGATCCGCAGGTTGCGTTCCCATGGTCTCATTCGCTCCTTCCGTGGGACAGAGGCGTCTCTCCCTCGCGAAATCGTAACCCATGGGTGGGGTCCTTTCCCAGCCCAATCCTTCCAGGATTTTGTTGGGGACTCGCTCCCATTTCCTATCTCCCTCTGCTTCCAGCGGGGAAGGTGATGGAAAATGTCCATCAAAGAAGCCACCTTTGATATGTGCTCTGGGAGCCCACAGAGCTGCTGGACCTTGTACCCTGGCCCTGCACAGCTCCTTGGGAGGCACGGCAGGAGCAGCATCCTGGGAGGCTCAGGAATGCCCCTCTGGGATCCATGGCACACACTCCCAGGGGCTGGAATTCCAGTTCCCTGCCAGGAAAAGATGTTCCTGCCCTTGAAGGCAAAGCTCTTAAGAAGGGGCCAAAGGCCAAGTGGAGCAAGCTCCTACAGTGACGTTTCACTGCCAGCCTTCCTAACTTCACCCATGGTTTTTGTAGCTCCTGGATTGGGAATGAAATCAGGGCAGGGTCTTTGGTGGGAGCTGCCCTGGGTCAAGGGAGACACTGAGAGAGAAACAGAGCAGGGAAAGAGAGGCAGGAGAGAAAGGAGGACACATACACAATCAGGTGACAAGGTGGCACTCTTGAAACAGACCAGAACTGACTGAATATTAATGGGATAGAAAAAAAAAATTTTGCACCTTTTATTTCCTATCAAAATACAATTTCTTCATTTTCTCTCAAACCTCCTCCCTATGTCATTCAGCAGGGCTGTCAGAAAGTTCTTTGTTCTCTGTCAATGTTCCAGGCCGCAGCCACAAGGAAACACGGAATGGGGATTTTGCTGCTCCTGGAGAGTTTGACATCCTCAGCTGAGGAGAAGAGGCACCAGAAGGAAAGGGCAGCTGGGCTTCACCCTTCCACAGGAAAGAGAGGGAGGGGAAATCTCTCATCCTGTCTGCAACTTCTCCCACAGGGATGTGACGGCTGATCCCAGAGCCCTAAGGGTCACAGTCAGGGCTGCCCTCAGGATATGCTTGCCTGGTATGGAGGGGCAGTGTGCGAGCAGCTGCACCTTGGGGCACCCAGCTGCCCCTCATGTTTGGAGGTGCCTGAGGAGGGCTGGGATGATGCCAGGGACATCCTGCAGTGACATCCCCTCTGTTCCGCTCTGGGTGAGCTCAGTCCCAAACCTGACCCTGATCCTGGTCTCAATCTCACTCCATGTTTAGACACATTTCCAGTTCTGTATTCAATTTCATCCCATTCCCAGACTCTTTAGCCCCAGACCCAATCTCAACCCCAGACCTAAAGCCAATCCCATGTCCAGCCTTAACCCCAATCCCAGCTCTAATCCAAATCTCAGCCTCAACTCCAACCCAGCCCCAATTCCAGCCCCTTCCTAAATCCTCAGCCCCAAACCAAATCCCAGGTTCAGCCCTTCTGGGGGTTTGGGGGTGTCTCCATCCCTCTGACCCCGACGATGTTTGGGTGGGGTCACAGCAGGGCTGAGAGGGACAGAGACCCCCCCGGCCTCCCCAGGTGTGAGAAGGTGGGAGAGCCCCCCCAGCCCCGAGAACCCTCAGCGGTGAGAGGGACACAGAGCCCCTGGTCCCAGCCCTGCACAGGCATTGCCTGAGGCCAGAGGGATGGAGACCCCCCAAGCATCCCCCAGGTGAGGGGACAGAGACCCCCGAGCATCCCCTGGGCTGAGAGGGACAGAGACTGCCCCGAGCACCCCCTGGCACAGGGGTGAGAGGGAGGGAGACCCCCCAGGCATTCCCTGGGGTGAGAATGATGGAGACCCCCTGGGGAATGGCCTGGGGTGAGAGGGACAGGGGACACCCCCTGAGGAATGGCCTGGGGTGACAGGGACTGGGACAATCCTCCCAAGCATCACCCAGGGTGAAAGGCACAGAGACTCCTTGAGCATCCTCTGGGCACTGAACAAAGTAAAGTAATTTCGGGTCAGAAATCAAATTTAACCCTACATAAAATGCCTTGAATTTGCTCTTCCAACAAGATGCTTCTGATGGAAATGCAAAAAAACCCCCAAACTTTAATAAACTGACAAAAAAAGCAATTCTATGGTAATTCCAAGTTTCATCAGTCCTGCACAGCTCCAGCTCAGCTGCTGGCACATTCTGATAAAAGAAATGTGGAAATTCGGCCAAATTCAGATTATGAAAAGGAAGGTAAAGCTCTGTGTAGGTGTTCACAAAGGAGACAGAGACAAAGAGACAAAGTATTCTTATATTTGGCAAAGCCCCCCAATCTGTGAAAGAGAAAATGCGGCTGGAGACGGGAGTGACAGGGACAGAGACCTCCCCTGGAGCAGCGATTGTGACATTGTCCCCTGTGTGTGTGGCCTTCCTAGAGTGGGGGTTTTACACCTGAGCCAGTTTGGGTAATGGGGGTGGTGTTCACCCCCTGAGCAGGGCTTACCCCACTGTTTCAGGTTGCAATGCAAGATGTAACCAAATGCATGTTTTCAATCCCCATCTTCATCAACTGCTATATACAGGTGTGGCAGTGTTCTTTATCTCTTCCATGACTCAGCCCTGATAACGCCCTCCAGGGGAGATATCTTCTGTGAATGGGCCATTGAGTGTCACTGCAGGACTGATAAAATTGCATCATCCCATTGTGGGATGCTCTGCTCAGGCGGAGGATCCAAGAATTCCTACCTGGATATAAGCTAAGGCTTTCAACACTAGGAGCAGCTTGCCTACTGGATTCCCAGAGGACAAGAGCTCCATAACCACCAGTGGACCTTCAGAGGAAGACCAGACCCTTCTACAGGATCACTGCTCTGACAGAATCACGTGCATCACTCCAACAGGACTGCAGCCACCATTTAATGGGACTGCAGCCACCACCCTGACCAACATGGTGTCAGGTTATATCCTGACTCTGTCAGTTTAAGGCAGTGTTTCTGTATCATTGCCTTGATCTAAATTTTCTTATTAAATTGTAATTCTGGCTTAGACTATCCTCCAGGATAGTCTTCAAACCAGTAGAAAACTCAATGTGGTCATCCCTTTTTTTCCCCCCAAAACAGAACTTCCCATCCCCAAACCTTCACCAGACGGAGGAGGAGGCTGCGAGGAAGAAGTAGATGCCCCGGGACACCCAGGCAGGTGAAGAGGAAGTCAGTGCCCCTTTTCCCCTCTCTCCTGCTCCATCTCCCAGCCCAGCACGGCCCCCGGCTGCAGGACAACACTGCTGCCAATCCTATCCTGCCGGGGATGCACTGTGGGGGATCTCCTTCCCCTTCCCTGTGGCACGGAGGCAAATCCCATCCTCTCCTTGTCCTTCCTCCCCCAGGGAAGGAGCTGAGGATGGAGACCAGGGAGGACAAACCCCCAGGGCAGAAGCTCGTAGAAGAGGCTGTTTTGAGTGACTCCATGGCACAGGAATCCAACAGGGAGGAAAATTCCAGAGATCCCATAGGAAGAGGGGCTGCAAACCCAGCCCAGGATGCACTGAGGAGGAAAGACCCAGCCTGAGCCAGGAAGGTGTACAGAGCTTCAGCCAGAGCTCAGAGCTGGTGGTCCATGAGCAGCTTAATGATGGGGAGAAGCCCCACAAGTGCTTGGAGTGTGGGAAGAGCTTCAGGCAGAGCAGCACCCTGATCAGCCACCAGATGAGCCACACCGGGGAATGGCCCTACGAGTGTTCTGAGTGCCAGAAGATGTTTCAGAGCAGCTCCCATCTCCTCCTGCATGAACGGATTCACACAGAGGAGAGGCCCTTCCACTGCCCTGAGTGCGGGTTGGGCTTCAAGCAAATCTCTCACCTCATCACCCACCAGCGGATCCACAGCGGAGATGGGCCCTTTATGAGTGTCTGGAATGTGGCAAGAGCTTCAGCTGCATCTCTAGCCTGCTCCACCACCAGGGAATCCACACTATGGAAAGGCCATACAGATGTGGGGAATGTGGGATGACCTTCAGTCAGAGGTCGCAGGTGATCATCCACCAACGCATCCACACTGGGGAGAGGCCCTACAGGTGTCTCGAGTGTCAGAAGAGGCTTCAGACCAGCTCCAATCTCCTCAAGCACCAGCGGATTCACACCGAGGAGAGGCTCTTCCGCTCCCCTGACTGCAGGAAGGGCTTCAAGCACAAGTCTCACCTCATCACCCACTGGCGCATCCACACTGAGGAGAGGCCCTACGAGTGTCCACAGCGTGGGAAGAGCTTCTCCATGAGGTCTCAGTTGACAAAACACCAACGGACGCACCGGTAAGGGAAGCCCTGTGAGTGCCCCAACTGCTGGAAGAGATTCGTGCACCGCTCCAGCTCCATCCCCCATGGGAGGATCCACGTTGGGCAGAGCCCTGGTGACCCACATTCAGTGATCTGTGCTGGGAGGACACCTGGCTGGTTATCCTTTTGGTTTGGCCCGAATTTCCTCTTGATTTGTCGTTATCACTTAAAAACACCTGTAATAGGACGCAAATGAAACAAATTGATCAGAGATGTCTAAAGTTCCATCACTTAACAGGTACTTGAGCAGGAATTTATGGTTTTGGGAGATATTCTGGAAGATTTGTGGGTTCTTAGGAGGTTTCAGGAAGTGTTCTCCATGTCTTTGCACTCCAAAACTCAAGATAGATTGATCTGTCACTTCAAAACCACTCAGTCCCACTGAAAATATCACAATCTTACCCCAAATGGATCAATCCCACCTCAAATATGCTTGTTACAACATCAAAAAAAATCAGTCCCACATCAAGACTATTTAATTCCAAAGCCTCCAGGGTGAGATGGAGTTGGAAGGAGATTGGCAGGAGGGGCATCCAAATTCTCCAAGTGGAATCAGGATTGTGTGGGGCTGGGTGTTTATTTCATAGTAAATAAACTTTCAGAATTATTGATTTCTGTCCCATTCATTTTCCATCAGTTCTGGTTTGTTTTTCAGAGTGCCACATTCTCAGCTGATTGTGTTTATGCCCTCCTTTCTCTCCTGCCTCTCTTTCCCTGCTCTGTTTCTCTCTCAGTGTCTCCCTTGACCCAGGGCAGCTCCCACCAAAGACCCTGCCCTGATTTCATTCCCAATCCAGGAGCTACAAAAACCATGGGTGAAGTTAGGAAGGCTGGCAGTGAAACGTCACTGTAGGAGCTTGCTCCACTTGGCCTTTGGCCCCTTCTTAAGAGCTTTGCCTTCAAGGGCAGGAACATCTTTTCCTGGCAGGGAACTGGAATTCCAGCCCCTGGGAGTGTGTGCCATGGATCCCAGAGGGGCATTCCTGAGCCTCCCAGGATGCTGCTCCTGCCGTGCCTCCCAAGGAGCTGTGCAGGGCCAGGGTACAAGGTCCAGCAGCTCTGTTGGTTCTGCAGTGCCACAAAGGCCCCTGGTTCCATGAGTTTCCCTACTGACAGCAGCAGTTCCTTGGTTCCCATGATGCCCTGCTGTGTCACCATGGATATTTGGTGTCATGAAGTTCTTCAGTGTCACAATGGCCTCCTTCGCTCCATGAGCTTCCACAGTGTCACAATGGCCTTCTTGGATGGGCATTGTCACCATGGACCATTGGCTCCATGCAGCCCCGCTGGGTCACCATGGACTCCTTGGTTCCATGAGGTTCTGGGGGTGCCTCCATGGTCTCCTCAGATCCACAGTGTCACAATGGACCACTGGATCCATTTGGCCCTGCTGTGTCACCATGGCCCCTTGGTTCCATGGGACCCCAGGGTCACAATTGACTCCTTGCTTCCACATCACCCCCTCAGTGCCAAAATGGCCCCTTCATTCCATGAGGAACACAAAAGTTTTGTAGAAACATGGAAAAATCCTGCTTAATACACCTGGGAACATCTCCTTGCATTCAAGAGAGATGTTAATGGTGAGGATGGAACCAGCAGCTTCCATCTGCAGCTGAAATCCAGGGAAAGGACAGGGACAGAGAATTCAGCTGCAAGACTCAGAGAATTCTGCTCCCAGAGATCATTTCTGCTCACCCTGTCTCTTGTAGAAAGGTGACACCATTCAAGGCAGCCTGGACTGAGCAGGTGGTTCCTGAGTGGGGTTTGTTGTTCAGGAACCCCATTCAGGCTTTTCCATTTGTTCTGTTTTGAAAGCAAACAGTGAGAGACTCCAAGTCAGAAATACAATTTATTATGAAAAGAAAAAAATAATAAAACAAAATGCATGCAATAAGACAAAAGAGAAACCACTGACAAAGTCAGAATACAACCTGAAACCCTGTTGGGCAGGGTGTTGGTAGCAGTCCATTTGAAATGGTGGCTGCAGTCCTCCTAGAGTGGCAGATCTGGTTGTGTTGGAACAGTGATCTTGTAGTAGGGTGTAGCCTTCCTCTGAAGATCCAGTGGAAAAGGCAGTTGTTCCTCTGGGAAATCCAGTGAAAAGGCAGCTTGTTCTATCTAAAACCCCAGAAAATATCCATGTGGGGATGCTTAGCTCCTCCCCTCTGGGCAGAGCATCTCACAATGGGCTGATATCATTCTGTGAGTCATAAGGTGGGTCCATAAAACAGAAATGGCTCCCAAAGGAAGTTATCTCTGAGTCATGTGGCAAGGCATTGATGGGCCCATTACCAGGAGATAAGGAATAAAACAATGGCCCTCCTGCTTTCAACAGCTCATGAGGATGGAAATAGAATACATCTTTATATTGTAACCTAGGACATCTATCACCGATGGAAGGGTGGGATAGAATAACTTCATCTTCAGGGTCATTTTCTGCTCTGCTCGGAGTTTCCCGAGGGCTCGTAGTGCTGTTGTCTTCAGGAACAGTTTGGGTACTGGCTGTAGGACTGAGAGCTTGGTGGGAAATGAGAACAGTTGTTATTCTTGTATTTACAGTCTTTTGCTACATGTCCAGATTTCCCGCAGTTGTAACAGTTTCCACTGCCTTTATTACATTCTGTATTGTGGGGAAGTACCTTTACTGCAACCAGCGCTTCCATTGCACCCTGGCCTGTGGCCTTGGCTAGGCTGGAGTCACGGTCTGAGACCGCTTGGTGGGTGCAAGCATCAACTCTCTGAGCGATGGTCAGCTGAGGGTCAAGGGGGAGCGTGTGCAGAACCTTTCTGAAGTCAATAATGGCATTACAGAAAACTAATTTGCTAATAAGATAGTCCCAGACCTTTTGATTGTTTGCCTGTTTTTCCAGTGCTTTCATAAGGTGCTTTAAAAACTTGATATAGCTCCTGTCCAGGCATTGGCAATAGTCAGTGAAGTCCGTGTGGGATGCAGAAGCCTCAGATGTTTGGAGGGAGGTAGATCATGCAGCATCTTTAAGATCTTACAGTATTGACTGGGGGAGGACTTCAGCCTGATGTTGCAGTCTAGTACAGTCTCCTTCCCTGGTAATGTGGTCCATCGTGAGGTGTTGTTGCCCTTCTTCCTTAACATAGCCTTTTGGTAACTCGTTAACTTTATTTATCCAAACTCCTTTCCACAAAATAAATTTGTCAGGTGACAATATGAATTTCATACACTGTTTTAAATTTTATAGTACCATTGTGTGGGCAGTAAAAGGCACATCCAGCAAATTGTTAAAATAGGGAGAAGCCCTCCCATAATCCTTTGGAGCTTTTACTAAGTCCTTCATTTCGCTGTGGGGAATAGATTCCCATTGAGGTTTTGGCCCCTGCTCATACTGCACAGGTGCCACCTGAATCTTGGATGCCGCCTCCCAGTCCCCCTCCTTTGTGGCTTTTCTCCGCATCCTCTGCCAAGAATCCTCAGGCTCATCCTCACTCTTGGATAAGCTATCACTCTCTTCCTCTGTGGAGGAAGCAGGTCTGCTGGCAGAGGTGCAGGCCTTTCTGCTGATCGGCAATGCCCGGTGTTAAAAGCCTTTGGTAGCCAAAATGGCTTCCTTGCGGTTGGCCCCACATCCAGTTCCAGTGATGCAGGAACGGGAAGAGGCTGGACTGGAGAAGGGGCCTGGAAGTGGAGAGGTGGAGCCCGCATTGGGGAGGAGCTTTCTGATGACAGGGGAGGGACCTGACATGGGGTCGGAACTTGACGTCAAGGTGGGGCCCGTCACAGGGGAAGCACCCAGAGCAAAGGCGGGAAATGGGGATGAGGGCGGGAGAGTATCTAAAATGGCGGTCTCTCTCACAGGAGTATTGCCATCTTGTGATTTATAGGAAGGGAGATTAGGACTAGAGGGTGAAGGAATGTGGGCGAGGGAATATCTCAGGGTAGACTGGCCACTACCACCTTGAGGAGAGGACAGAAAAGGAGAGGAGATGGCAGGCAGCAGATGGCTTGTCTTTGCCAAAGGGTGGGCTCCATCTCCCATCCTGTTCTCAGGGAACATGGGTTCAGGAACGTGGGGGGCAGGTTGAATAAACCAGGACAAAGGGTTTGAACCATGAACTCGATGAATGATCCTATAAATTGAATGAAACAACAGATAAAATTACCCAACTTTTAAAACCCCTTGTGTTTGTAAAATATAGATCTTTTCCCCAACAGCATCCCGAAACAATAACTGATAGAATCAACACAGATATCAGGAAGCTCCCCAGACAACCAGTGAACGATACCTTTTAAACTCCTCTCAGGAAATGAACTCCACTCTAAATTTAAAACTCTCCAAAACTTAACAAAAACATCCTTTTCAGCTTGGGACTGAGCATTTCCCATAGCTGCCCCCAATGGAAGAGGAAATGCCCATCCACAGAAACAGAAAATCAAAAGCCTGAACCCCTGGGAGCTCTCTGCCACTCAGTCACTCACTCTCAGTCTCACAGGCACAATCTTCAGCCAAAGTGTGGCTTGTGGGACTGTCAGTGAAGCTGGCCCCATGGATATTGAGGGGATAGTCAACTTCCACTTCAGTGAGATTTGGTAAAACTCTAGTCTCATTTCAGGGTTGCAGCTGACCCAAAGGGGTACAGCTTCCAGTGACACCTGGCTGGCAGGATCACTGCTGGAGACACTCACAGGAGCCTCAACAAATCAGGTCTCTGTTCGGGCGCCATGTGTAGCATCATGGCTCTACAGAGGCCCTTGGAGCATCCAGCACGCATGAACCCAAAGCTCACTGCTACCTTAGAAAGCTGACAGAATAGGCAGGATGGGTCTTCGTATGATCTCCTGCAAACTGGGTTTATTGGTGCAGGAACAGGGTACACACATGAACAGGGTCCAGGGACAAAGACAGAGTGTACGCTGAGGGCTCAGGGTCTTATATGGGGTAGTGAGGGTGGAGCTGAGGGTCGGGGTCCAATGGATATGGGGGAAAATTGTGCAGAGGAGGGGTCAGAGCTCAGGTCAGCCAATAGGGAAACAAGGGTGGAGGAATGCAGCAGACTAGGGCCAATGGAGGGACAGAGAGAGAAGACTCTAGGGCCAAACAAACATGGGCAATAGGAGTTGAAATAAGGTAATTAGGCCAATGGGGTAACATAACATGACATAAATCAGCATGTGCCTGCAATGATCAATGGGAGAAGCAAGCATTTCACCCTAACCTGAAAGCCTATTCCTCTTACTTGAGACCAGTCCTCCGTGCCTGGGGGATTGAGACTCCTGGGCCTCCACACACCCTCACAGCTGGCCCAGGGAGGGTCTGGAGTGGTCTTGATGGCAGCTGGGCCTTGGCAAACACTTGAGGAGGGTCTCCGTTTTCAATGGGAAATTTGGGAGTATTAGATTGCTAAAACAGAAGAAGAAAACACCTCTTCACCTCAGTGCAGCCAGTTCTCCAAGCAAAGCTGGCCTCAAGTAACAGAGGAGGGAGAGAATGGGGTTAGCAAATGTAGAGTAAGGTTGTCCACACAGGATCAGACCGCAAGGCACAGCTTCTCTGATCAGGCCAGACCTCTTGAGGAGAGTCCCTGAGTAAATATCAGTCACCGAATGCTGCAATTACCTCTGCTCTAAAGAGAACAAAACACCCTTAAAACAGGAATGTGGATTTATTAAAACCTCTTTGAAATATTTCTCCATAACTTTATAAAAAGAAATTCCTAGTGAACTGCACTGGAGCAGAGGGAAATCAAGGCAGAGCCATGGTTTGACAAGACTTGCTTGATCCTAATTAGCCTCGTGGTGCATTTGGAGCTGAGCCCTTGAACCTCAGGACCTGAGAGGAGATTGCACATACCTTGCCAGGAGCCAAAGTCAGAAGAAACACCCAAAGTGTCTCGAAGCATGAATGAGTCCCACTGAGGCCCATCCCCAGCACAGGCTCCTCATGGACCCCTTGGAGGAGAGAACTGGAGGCCAGGATGGCACAAAAACTTTTCAGAGATTCAGTGTGGAAAGGAAAATCTAAAGTACCTTAAAAAACTTTGAGCAGATCAAAGTATTAATGAGACCCACTGAATGTCAGTACAAAGCTCTCAAGGGACTCGTAAAAGCAGATAATTTGGGCCATGATTACAAAAACCTCCCCCAGAGTCTGTATCAAAAGGGAAACACCAAGTAGCTTAAAATAACTGAAGTATCTTGAAGCATTAATGAGCCCACTGAGTATTGTTACTGACAAAGCCTCTCCAGGGACTAATAACAGCAGATAATTGGAGGCCATCATTGCACAAAGCTCTCAGGGACTCCAAGGCAAAAGCCACACCCAAAGTCCTTTGAAAAACCTGCAGTCCCTGCAGGGAGCATGAAGGAGCCCCCAGGACCATTCCTGAGCAAGGGTCCCCAGGGACTCCTTCCAGCAGATCCTTGAGGCCACTGGGATGTGGGCTAGGGGGATGCTGAGGGCAGGACAAGGGGCTGAAAGTGCTCAGCCTGGCTGGGGCTGTGCCAGGAAGCCCCAGGGCCTCAGGACAAGGTGTCTCCTCACAGCCCTTGGTGGCACAGACCCTGCTGTGGCCCAGGGCACCAAGACTTGGCTTCTCTTTGTCCCCACCTGTCATCACTGCCTCCAGTTCTCTGCTCTGCCTGGGCTCTGGGGACACTTTCTCAGTGGTGTCCCTCAGTGGGACCCATTAAAAGTCCAAGAAACTTTGGAGTTGGATTCTGCCTTGGAGTTCTGGAGAAGTTTCTTCAGCTGCCTCTCAGGGACTGATGTTCAGGGCCTGAGCAAAAAGCCCCAGAGGCTCATTACAGTCCTTGTGCTGTGTCTGTGCTGCTGAGCTGGGCTGGGCTCCTGGCACACAGGCAGCTCCTGGTAACCAAGAAAAGCTTCAAAAGCACATTTCTCTTGACGAGCAGCTCTTCTGCCAGCCCAGCAGGGCTGGGGCACTGCCTGCAGCCACCCCGAGCACAGCACAGAGGGACAGAGAGCTTCAATCAGTCAGGGCTGGGAAGGGGCTGAGAAGTGCCTGGGGCAGAATCACTGCCAGCCCTTGGCACAGGAACCTCCAGCTGCAGGACAATGCAGCTGCAGCTCCAGGAGCCATCTCCTGAAGCTGGAACATCCCATTGCCTACAGACTCTGTGAGTACATTCTCTGATTGTCTCTTGTGCAGAGCAGCCAGGGGTGCCCATGGCTGTCCTGCAGAGCAGGGTCCTGCAGGCCAGGGTGCTGTGCTGGGGCAGGGACTCTGCTGCCTGCCAGGGACAGCTCTCAGCCAGCCCTGGCAGCTGCTCCTGGCACTGAGGGACAAGATCTGGGTGGGAGGAGACAGCTGGTTAGACTTGTAAGTGTTCTCCTTATGTGGTGAGGATGCTGTATTGTTCAGGACTGCTCCCACAAGACATTAACCTGCAGAATATTTCCAAGTATATTATACAGGGAGCACAGCAAGGCAGGGGCTGCATGAAAGGGAAAATTCTGCTTTTTAATTTACTGCTCTGGGTTGCACGATGGGAAATTGCACATAGACATTTATCTCTTAATTCAGGCTGAGAAAATTAAATTCTTTCTCTCAGATCTGAATAAACCAGAAAGTGACAGAAATCAGCACAGGGCCTCTCACAGGCAGCATAAGTGTCGCCTTTCAGCCTCCTCAGGTTTGCTCTGATGTTGCCATCAGACCCTGCAGAGGCAGAGCCGCCCCTGGGCAGTGCCAGGGCTGGGAGTGGTCTGCAGAGCAGATCTGAGCCCCCAGGGCTGGGCTGGGCTCTGGCAGCACTGGCAGGGCCCAGCCCTGGGCACAGGGAAGCAGCTGCTGGCAGGGACAGCTCCAGGCAGCAGAGCCCTGGGCGGGCAATGGGGGGAAAGTGCCCCAAGATGTGCTGGGATATTTAAAGTCCTCTCCAAGTCAAACTATTTCATGATTACTTTTTTTACACCTTCCCGTACCAAGACACTGCAAATGTCCAACAGCAGCTCCATCAGACACTTCCTCCTGCTGGCATTGGCTGACACGCGGCAGCTGCAGCTCCTGCACTTCTGCCTCTTGCTGGGCATCTCCCTGGCTGCCCTCCTGGGCAACGGCCTCATCATCAGCGCCGTAGCCTGCGGCCACCACCTGCACTCGCCCATGTTCTTCTTCCTGCTCAACCTGGCCTTCAGCAGGGCTCCATCTGCACCACTGTCCCCAAAGCCATGCACAATTCCCTCTGGCACACCAGGGACATCTCCTACTCAGGATGTGCTGCTCAGCTCTTTTTCTTTCTGTTCTTCATCTCAGCAGAGTATTTTCTCCTGATCATCATGTGCTATGACTGCTACGTGTCCATCTGCAAACCCCTGCACTATGGGACCCTCCTGGGCAGCAGAGCTTGTGCCCACATGGCAGCAGCTGCCTGGGCCAGTGCCTTTCTCTTTTCACATGGCCAATACATTTTCCCTGCCCCTGTGCCATGGCAATGCCCTGGGCCAATTCTTCTGTGAAGTGCCCTCGATCCTCAAGCTCTCCTGCTCCAAATCCTACGTCAGGGAATTTGGCCTAATTGCTGTTAGTGTGTGTTTAAATTTTAATTGTTTTATGTTCATGGTTTTCTCCTATGTGCAGATCTTCAGGGCTGTGCTGAGGATCCCTTCTGAGCAGGGACGGCACAAAGCCTTTTCCACCTGCCTCCCTCACCTGGCTGTGGTCTCTCTGTTCCTCAGCACTGCATCATTTGCTCATCTGAAGCCCTCCTCCATCTCCTCCCCATCCCTGGATCTGGCCCTGTCAGTTCTGTACTCGATGATACCTCCAGCCCTGAACCCCCTCATCTACAGCCTGAGGAACCAGGAGCTCAAGGCTGCAGTGTGGAGACTGATGACTGGATGCTTTCAGGAACATTAAACTGCTGGCCAATTTCTGCAAATCACTTGTAATAAAACTCATTTTTGATACCTTCTGTTAGTTTCATTTTGGAGGTTCCTTTTCTTTGTTTTACTTTTTTAATCTTCTCTGATACTCTTAGATTGGACGCGACCAACATATGTTCTGAAGTTTATATACTTTTAAGAAAGCATCATCTTAAAGTCATTAATTCCATCACAATAAGTTATTATATTCATTAGAGCAAAGATCTTTGTATCAATATAATTAGCAAAAGTTTTACAGAAATTTAATAAGGTACGTATACACATTTACATATGCACCTAGTCTAGCTTACAAAAATTTACCTGTATCTTTTCAAATCTGTTTGCATGCTGATGCCTTGTCTTCTTCCTTGCTATGGATACACTAAAATCATCAATTGTTATTTCATCCATTACCTCAGCTTTGCTTGTGAGCTAGCTGTCAAGGCCTTCTGTGTTTTCCACTAAGAAATGTCACTGATAATGCCATTTGTCATTTTGTTTCTCTCCACACTCACTGTGCCCACAGATTGTGTCAATGTGGGGCTGCACCCTCAGTGCTTTAAAGCAGCTAAAAGATGTCCCAGCAGAGTTTTCAGCACAGATGCCCTTTTGTTGCCTTCTCTGGAGCTGCAGCAGCAATGTCTGTGTGCAGAGTTGGGGGCAGATCAGTGTTAGCACAGCAGCTGTGCCCAGCAGCAGCAGCAGCACTTGGTGTTGCCAGTGCTGCTTCCGTGGCCCTGCCCCGCTGCCCTGGTGGCCCTGGTGTTGCTGCAGGGCCTGAGTGCTCTCGGGGTCGAGCACAGTCCTGGGGGTGGCAGTGCCAGGGCTGCAGCAGGGACAGGCCATGGGCACTGCTGGGGCAGCGCTGACGCCTCAGGCCAGGGCCTGGGGGCTCCAGGCTCCTTGCCCAGGCTCTCTCAAGAACACACCCAGGCCAATGCTCAGCACAGAAAAGCCCCGTGAGCAGCCCCAGGCTGGTTGTGGGCAGGCTGGGGGCAAACAGCATGGCTGGGGCTCTGCAGGGGCCCTGGGGGAGACGGGAAGGAGCAGCAGAGCAGGGGCTGATCCATCCCCAGTGCGCTGCACAGCCCAGGGCAGCGTCCCAGAGCGTCCTGATGGAGCTGCCAACAACATCCCCCCTCTGCAGCCCTGGCCTCTCCCCCAGCTCACACAGGTGCCCCATCCTTGCAGGCACACACACGGCAGCACTGGCTCAGCAGCCCCTGTTTGCACTGCACGGGGCAGGGGGAGCACCCCCATGCTGTTGGTGTGGGGACATGAACCTGAGGGAGCACAAATGCCATCAGCCCCTGGGCCAGCAAGGGCTGGGGGGCACTAGGGAAACCACTCAGCTTTGTCCTGGCCTCTGCAGTCAGCCAGAAGGTTTGTTCCCATGAGCTGGGAGTTTCCTGTCCACTGCAGATGCTGTTGCTCAGAGCCAGGGCTGCCTGGCAGCCACCCCCAAACTGCCCTCAGGATTTCCTTTGCTTCATCTTTGCTTTCTTTTCTCTTCTGGTATAAATTTCTACCTCCTATTACCCAACCCTGTTCCTCTCCCTGCAAACAGCCCATCCCTGTTTGCCCTTTCCTCTCTGACCCCACTCCCCATTGCAGTTCCTGACTTGGCACCATGGGAACATCCCTTGGGCAGCAGGATCATCCTACAAGTGCTGCAGGAATTGTCTGCAGGCTCCTGCAGTGCCTGGTGCTGCTCCCTTGCCAGAGGCACCCCACGCCAGGGGGGCACATCTGGGCTGCTGTGTCTGGCTCTGGGGCTCCCTGTTCTGGGCAATGTGGAGGGGCTGCAGAGGCTCTGCGGGATTGACAGGATGGGCTTTGGGCCTGGCAGGAGAAGCTGAGGGACCTGGGCTGCTGGAGCTGCTGAAGAGGAGGCCCAGGGCTTATTCTGCAACTGCCCCAAGGGTGCTTTCAGAGAATCCCAGAATTAGCAAGGATGGAAAAGACCTTGGAGATCATCAAGTCCAACCTGTGCCCTGACACTGCCTTGTCTCCCTTGAGCCTCCTCTTCTCCAGGATAAACAACCCCAGCTCCCTCAGCCACTCTTCACAGGACTTGTGCTCCAGACCCCTCACCAGCCTTGTTGTCTATCTCTGAACACGCTCCAGCCATTCCATGCCCTTCCTCAATTTGGGGGCCCAGATCTTGACACAGCACTCGAGGTACTGTCCAAGCAGTGCTGAGCACAGGGGAAGAATCCCTGCCCTGCTCCTGCTGGCCACACCATTCCTGATCCAGGCCAGGAGCCATTGGCCTTCTTGGCCACCTGGGCACACTGCTGGCTCATGTCCAGCCTGCTGTCCATCAGTCCCTGCAGGTCCCTTTCTGCCTGGCTGCTCTCCAGCCACTCTGTCCCCAGCCTATAGAGCTGCAAGGGTTGTTTTGGTCAAAGTGCAGGACCCGGGTACTTGGACTTTTTAAACCTCACGTTGTTGGATTTGGGCCCTGGATCCAGCCTGTCCAGGCTCCTGTGCAGAGCCCTCCTACCCTTGAGCACATCAACACTCCCAGACAACTCGTTGTCAACAGGATTCCATGAGGGCCACAGTGTCCTAATGGTATCTATGATTCCATGAGGCCTCCCATTGTCACAACATCCCTTTGGTTCCATGGGACCGCTCTGTGTCACAAAGGCCCTTGGATCCTTGGGCCCCTCAGTGTCACAATAGATCCTTGGTTCCATTAAGTCTGGCAGTGCAGCAATGCTCTCCTTGGTTCCATAGTGCCACGATGGCCTCTTGGTCCCAAGGGCCACCACGATGTCAAACATGTTTTGTTCATTCCAGGAGTCCCTGAGGAGCAGCAGTGGGCCCTGAGTTCCATGGGGCCCTGCAGTGTCTCAATGGCTCCAACCTGACATCAGGTCCTGCTCTGTCACAATGCTCTGCATGGTTCCACAAGGCCCTGCAGGGTCACAGTGGCCTCTGTGGTTCCACGAGGACCAAGACTGTCACAATGGACTCCTTGCTTCCATTCAGCCCCACGGTGTCACAGTGGCCCCTTGGCTCTGTGCTGCCATGTTGTACACAGTGTCACCATGGTCCTTTTAGTGCCACCAGGCCCCGCAGTGTCACAATGGCCCCTGGATTCCCCAGGGCCCTGCAGTGTCACAATCATCAGAGAACCAACCAGGCTGCAAAAGGCCTTGGAGAGCAGGGCTGTCAGGAACCTGCAGCTTGCAAGGTGCTCTGCTCTCCCTCAGCTGTTCTCTGACAGATCCAATCCCAGCTGGGAACCTCAGGGCACAAGTGGCACTGCCTGTTCATGGGCACACAGCTGATGTCTGCCTGGAAAGGGGCACAGGTTTTAATACTTGTTTGTTTGATAATATACAGACAAATCTTTATTATCTGGGTCATCTGAGTGCTTTTAAGGAATAGAAAATTTTCCCATGCGAAATAGGGATTACCTGGAAGTGTACTGATGGCAGAAGAAGAAGAAATACTGGTCTTCCCCTCTACTTGTGTCACCAATATTCAGTCTATTGTTTAACGTCTCTTTTCCATCAGGTGTTTCCAGCTCTCCTGGTTAAATGGCCGTGTCTAATGAAATCTCTTCACTAGACCAGATGGATCTATGACTTTCCCATTTCTCCTAGATTTCCTCTTCCAGATGTTCTCTGGTCATTCAAGTGCCTCTCAACTGACTGGTTTCATGCCTTGAGCTCCAGGGAGTTGCCCAATTTTCTGATGTTCAAAAAAATATCACATTAGTCAACATCCTAATTGTCTTTATATCTGTCACAGAATTCCCTATTTTAATGTCTTTGTCTAGAACTGTTCCTATACGGAAATCCCTGGGGGATGGTTGACATGTCAGATGCTGCTGGGACATCTCAGAGAGCTTATGAAAGAGCTCTGATGGTTATTAAACTGTTCAAATGTTCAACTTGTGTTTGTTGGCAAGAAACCTTTCTGTGCCTCTGAGTGTCACCAGTCCCTGAGCCCAAAGGACACAAACCTGATGAGTTGTGGTTCCCACTCCAGGGGCTGAACTTGGACCTTGGCTCTGCACAGGAGAGCTCTTCATCCCCTTTCTCTCTTTTCCTCCCTCTGGGCATGGAGGCAGCTCCTGACTTCAGCATGTGACTCGTGTGTGCAAAGAGCAAATCTGGGAAGAATTAGGGCAGGGAGGGTTTGGGGGGCCTTGGGATCTGTGCTGGGCACAGAAGGTGTTTTCCATTGCTCTGACACTGTCTGCTGTAGAATGTGGATTTAATATCCCACAGAGGAATGACTTTTGCATTTGATGGAGCTGTGCCTTCCCTTGGCATTGTTGGCTGACAAAAATGAACATCCCTCTGTGTCTCGGGCAGCTCCTTCTCCAAGGAAAGCAGGTGGGAGTTGGAGCCAAGGAGCTGAAAGCTGCAGGTGCAGCCTGGGCTGGAGGGAGCTCAGATTTGCACAAGGCTGATCTGAGTGCCAGGGCTTGGATGGGGGAAATGGTGGGGTGGGGGTAGGGACAGAGTCTGATTGATTGTCAGCCATGAAGGGTCTTGATTTTCATATCTATTGAAACTTCATGAGGAGGCACTTGGATTCAATGTCGATTTGGGCTGGCTATTAACAGGGGGAAAAAAAAAGACTTAAACAGGACCTAAAAAATTTTTTCTCCCCGACTTTTTAAATAGAACATATTCTGTTTGAATACAGTTCTGAAATCTGTCTAATTACCACACAATATTTTAACACTTAAATCAAATTATCCCCAGAGGCTTGGCTTGTTAAGGTGTTCTCAATGTCAATGAGCCCTGGGACACTGAATTCCTGCACTGAAGAGCTGAAGGCTGAACAAGCCTCTGGAGCAGGAAAATTCAGCAGCAGCCTCCAAGTTGCTGAGGATGTCAGCAGCCCCCACTGAGGCCATCCCTGCCCAGAGACCGTGGGGGAATGGGCAGACAAGGAGAGCGTCCCTGGGGCTGGGGCAGCACGACTCAGAGGCACCAGGGGCTCCAGCTGGGAAATGGAGTGTGGAATGTGGCTGGGAAAGCCCTGCCTGGGCTGGGCCAAGCAGGACAGACAAGCCCTGAGTACCATACCCCAAACAACTCTCTCAAGGAGACATTTAAAAGAATTACAATTTTTTGTGTCCTCTGAGTTGGATGCACTGGAGAAATGCCAACGAGAGATTCTTAGGAGCTCAAAAGAAGAAAACAGCCTTTACTGGCAACTTAAGAAAATCAGACAAACTTCGGCAAAAGATTTAATAGGACATTCAATCAAGAAGAAACACTTCTCATAACATTAACTTGGCTCATTCCACATCACAAACTCTGAGCCTGTTCCATTTAATGTTAATCAAAATTTGCAAGAAGAGGGAATTAGAAAGAGAAAAAGACAAATAAGATTTAGAGAAGCACACACACAGAGCTACCAACTCCTGGATTCCAGCACTGTTCAGATGGAAATTCCAAGAGGAGGTAGGGTCAAGATGTGTGCTTGCCTTGTGGTCAGCCTTCAATACCCCTTGGTCTTCCTGGGCCCTTCAACCAGGTGGCACCTGGGGTCATTTGGTCACTCAGGAGCTGGGCTGGGGCTGCAGAGGTGGCTGTGGAGCATTGCCTGTGCTGTGCCAGGGAGTGGCAGACACTGCTGGGCTGGGATGGAGGCTCTGGGGGATTGGGGTTCCAGGGCAGGGCAGGGCTGGGGTTCCAGGGCCTGGCAAGGCTGGACCTGCCCTTTCATAACCCACACATGAAATGTTTTGAGCCAACAATCTCCTCCAGTCTGTCACAACAGGGAATGTTGGAGGTGGAATCCAAATTTGGCCATGGGCGTCTGGCCGAAAAGGACACTTCTTTTCCATTGGAAGGAAAGCATTGAGCCCCAGTGTTTCAATAGCAGATGAGAAGAGACCCTCACCATGCCATGGATAGGTGGACCAGTAAGGGAGCCCAGGAAGCCAAAGCAGTCATATCTGTTCCATATTACCTTAATTTTATGGCGCCCTATAATGTCACAATGACACCTTGGTATAATGGGACCTTGCTGTGTCACAATGGTTCCAATGATTCCATGAGGCCTTGCAGTGTCACAATGGTCTCCGTGGTTCCATAGGCCCCACAATGTCATGTGACTCCTCTGTTCCATGAGCCCTGCAGTGTCACAATGGACCTTTGGACCCTGGGGATTTGCAGTGTCACAATGGTCTCCTTTGGTTCCACAGTGTCACAATGGAGCACTGATGACATGAGGCCCCTCTGTGTCACCCTGGACCCTCGGTTTGATAAGGCCTCTCAGTGTCACAAAGATCCCTACACTACATGGAACCACACAGCATCAGTATGGTCCCCTTGCTTCCATGAGGATCAGCAATGTCACAGTGCTCTCCATGATTCCATGAGGCCCCACATTGTCACATTGGTCCCTTGGTCTCACAGGGCCCCACAGTGTCACCATGGTCCCTTGGTTCCATGGGCCCTGTGCTGCTGCATTCCCCCCTGCCCTTCTCAGGTCACCCTGCCAGCTGAGAAATGCTCCTTGGGGCTCGGCCTTGGCCAACAGCCCCTGGGCTCAGCTCCTCTGCAGCTCAGTACAAACACTGTCTGCTCCAGGCACTGCTGCTGCCCAACCAGCTCCTGGTTTCTGTAGGAGCAGCCCTGGGAACTGTTTGTGTTCCCTCAGTGGCACAACATCCCTGTTCTCACACTGCCAAAGAAAGCTGTTGGTGCCAAGTGTGGCCAGGATGAACCATTGCTGGGACTGAAGCCCCTCTCTTGGGGCCCTGCAAACAGCGCTCCAAAAGGAGCCGTTGGAGCTCTCCTGGGCCAGCGACTCCCTCTGAGTGGGGCCTCTCCCAGCCGGGAACTCTCCCGTTTGCTGCACTCGGGGATCCCCAACAACGACGGAACCTGGGCCGATCCCCCCACTCCTCCAGGCTCAACCCTTCACTCGCTGGGGAGATGCCAAAGGATCCACAGGGAGCATTCCCTGCCCTCTGGGGAATTTCTCCCAGGTGTCTTGCACTGACTCTTTGTGTCTGTATGCACACAGGAGTGCCTGTGCTGGGGAAATGTGGCAGAAATGCTGCTCTCTGAGTGGTTTGAGTTCCTTGGATATTTGAGCCAGTCAGGCCCGTAAGTGAGGTTAAGTTATCAAGTCTCAGCTAAGTTAAATGTTTTTAAGGGTTGTTCTTTTGCTAAGTTGTTAAGTTTAATTAAAGTTATTAGCTAAGATGTCTACTGGTAAGTGTTATTCCTCTGTTAAATTGCTAAGTCATAGGATATAAGGATGTAACATATATTATGAATTAGCATAGGCTATAAATTAGGTTAAATACTGTTAAATGCTGTTCTGCTTGTGAAGTTGATGGTATCAGTTAAGGTTAAGGTATAAGTTAAGTCCTGCTAAGTTTGGGCTCTGAAAGCTTTTAGTCTGTATTCCTTTTATCCTTGCCCTCACTGTCCTTGTGTCACACACACACAGGAACAGTCCTTGGTTCATTTCTGATTTGACTGCCTGGATTTTCTTTGTTTTTGTTGTTGCTTTGTTTCCTTGGTGTGCCTCAAGTGTCCAGTCAGGAGCCGAGTGACTCTTGCCAAGGAACTTTGCCATGATGTCCCTTAATATTAAATCTGGTTTTTGCTGCTCCCTTGCTGGAGATATTTTCAGTGCTCTCAAGGCCTTTTTCGTTACAGGGTGAATGAGCCCTGGCCCAGGCTCTGGCCCTGGGGGACACGGGGATGCTGCCGGGGGGTCCCTGTCCCCCTGTGCCACCCCCAGGGCCCTGGACCCCCGTCCCCGTGTCAGGCTCTGGGGTCGATCTCGTGGAACATCCTCTGGGGGAGGCTGCAGGGCCGGGGGCGGGGGAACCCGGGGGGACAGGGGACCCCGCTGTGCACGAACAGGGTTGGACTGCTCTGGGGGGAGCTGTGAGGGGGGCTGGGGCAGAGTGACCTCCCCAGTGACCTCACACAGCCCCTGTGATGTCATACAGCCTCCTGTGATGTCACTCAACAAACAGTATGATGTCACAAAGTCCCCCTGTGACCTGCCACACAGCCATCTGTGACATCACAAAGCCTTCCTATGATGTCTAGCACCCCTGTGATGTCATACAACATCCTGTGATGTCACACAGCCTCTGTGATGACACAGAAGACACTGTGAAGACACAATGTCACCATGTGATGTCACAGTTAGTTCTGTGATGTCACAGCCTGCTCTGTGATGTTACACAGCCACAACCCACTCTCTGCTGCCAGAGAGCCATACTCTATGATGTCACAGCCTGCTCTATGGCCTCACATCCTACTATGTGATGTCACAACTCCCTCAGTGATGTCACAAAACCCTCAAGAACTCAGTTACACTGAAACATTGAAGTCTCTTGGACTTTAAAGAGATCCCTGTCAGGGACAAAACTGCGAAAGTGTCCTCAAGTTCCAGTCAGAGCAGAACACTGGAGGCAGTGATGGCAGCTGGGGACAAACAAGGCAAAGGTGTCTCTGGTGCTGAGCACACCTGGATGTGTTTCAGGAATGCCAAGGGCCAAGGCCTGAGCCTCAGCCCCTGGCCAGGCAGATGCTGTCCCTCCCTCCTTGCTCAGGGCTCTTCCCGGGATGGGCACTCGCATGTGGGGATGTGCAATGGCAAGGGCAGGAGCATGGGGCGGCCCCTGCCAGGCTGCTGAGCAGGGACAAGGAGGCAATGAGGCCCCAGGCCTGCAAGGGTCACTTGTCCCCTCATGGCCTTAGGCCCAGGCCCAGCAGCCATGGCCAAAGTGCTGCCCAAGTTGGCTCTGGCAGGGCTGTCTTGCAGCTGCTGCCCATCCCTGTGCCCTGTGCAGCCCAGGCTGTCCCACGGTGTCCCTGCCCTGCGCCTCTGTCCCTGCAGACTGTCGGCACCCCCCGGCTGCCCCACCTGGCTGGGCCCTTCCTTTGCTGACAGCTCTGCCTCCTGCCTGCCTCTGCCTGCCCACACAAAGCCTAGGGCTGATACCAAAAGGGTTAATTCCTTTTTTACGCTCCGTGAACTTTCAGCACAGGAACAAGGCATGCAGGGGCTGCTTTCCCTGCAAGGATGCTTGGAAGAGAAGAAGACATCTGGCTCAAGGGTGCTGGGATAGGGAATTAAGGAGTGAATCTGGGAACTTGGGGTGGGTTTTATGGAAATGGGTAAATTGTAATTCAAATTTTGCAACAGTATATGTGCACGTTCATGTGAGGTTGGGAGTTATCCCTCTCTAGACCTCTGGCCTGAATACATGACACCCTCTGAAATAACAAATTAGTGTTCAGGAGCCTTATTCTGATATTTCAGAGATTTGGTGGCAGTGGTTCCTCACAGAACCAAGGAGTCAGCTGTGACACTGTGCAAACTCATGGAACAAAGGGTCCATTGTGAAATAGCAGAACCCCATGGAACCAAAATCCATTTTGGCACATTGGGGCCTCATTGAACCAATGGTCCATTGTGATACTGTGGATCCAAGGAGACCATTGTGACCCTGAGAAACCTCTTGGAACCAAGGGGCCATTGTGACACAGCAAGGCCTGGTGGAACCATGGGTCTGTGGTGACACTGCAGAGCTAAGGAGACTGCTGCTGGCAGTGTGAGAGCTCATGGAACCAGAAATCTATTGTGACACAGGATGGCTTGATGTAACCAAGGGTCCCTTGTTAAGCTGTGTGGCCTCATGGAACCAAAGTTCCCTTGTGACACAGCAGGGCCTCATGAAACCATGGAGGCCATTTTTACACTTGGTGGCCTTGTGGAACCAAAGGGCCATTGTGGCACTTCAGAGCCTTGTGGAGCCAAGGGGACCATAGTGACACTGTGGGGCTCCATGAAACCAATGGTCTGTTGTGACACTGCAAGGCCTTATGGGATCATGGAGACCATTGTGACACTACAGGCCTCACTGAACCAAGGGGCCATTGTGACAATTCAAGGCCTCATGGAAGCAAAGGACCATTGTGACATTGTGTGGGCTTGGCAAGTCAAGGGGCAGTTGTCACACTGTGCCGCACCATGGAACCAAGGAGTATGTTGTGACACTACAGGGCCCCATGGAACTAAGGATCCATGGAACAGTGCAGGACCCCATGGAACCAATGGTCCATTGTGACATTGCGGGGCCTCATGGAATCCTGGAGGCCATGATGACACTTGGAGGCCTTGTTGAATCAAGGGGCTCTGCAGGGCCTCATGGAACCAAGGAGACCCTTCTGACATTGTGAGTCCCCATGGAACCAAGAGGCCATTGTGACACTGCGGCACCAAGGAGACCCCTGTGACACTGCAAGGCCTCATGGAAGCCAGGGACCATTGTGACACTGTGGAGCCCCATGGAAACAAGAGGCCAGTGTGACACATCTGGGCCTCATGGAAGCAAGGATCCAATATGACACCACCACTGTGACACTGCAGGGTCCCACGGATCCCAGGGAACAGGGAACAGGTCAGGTTGGCTTGGCCTGACTGCTCCAACTGCCCTTGGCATGTCGAGGGTCTCTTCTCATGTAGCCCTGAAACCCTGGGGCTCTGGGCTTTCCTTCAAATGGAAAAGAACTGCCTTTCTCATTCAAGCATCCATGGCCAAAATGGGATTCCCGCTCCAAAATTCCCAATATCCAGGGATTGCAGCCAGACAAAAGCTGCCATTACAGACAGGTCTGGCTGCCCTAGTCTTCCTGAGAGCTGGGTCTCACCTGCCTTCAAACATAGGGGCTCAGTGCTTTCCTTCCTATGGAAAAGAACCGTCTCTCCTGCCCAGGTGGCCATATCTGAATTTGGTATTTTTACTCCAAAATTCCTATGTTCAAGGGGTTTTCCTCCCAGACAAAAACTCCCAGGACAGACAGCTCCGGCTGACCTTGGACTCTGGTGGTTGCCTCTATTCTGCCCTGAAACCGTGGGGCTGCACCCCTTCCTTCCTATGGAATGTAACCATCTTCTCCGCTCATGGCTGAAATTGGGACTCCACCCCCAAAAGTCCCATATCCAAAGATTTCTCCTGCAGAAAAGCTGCCATTACAGACAGGTCTGGCTGGCCTCGGCCTCCTGAGGGCCAACTCTCACCTGCCTTCCAAACACAGGGTCTCAGTGCTTTCTTTTCTGTGGAGAAGAATTTCCCTTCTCCTCCAGGCCGAAATTGGCTGAAAATGAGATTCAACATTCAAAATTTCCAATATCCAAGAGTTGCTCCCAGACAAACCTGCCAATACAGAGAGACAGGCCTGGCCTTGGCCTCTGGCGACTGCAGGTCATCAGTCTCTGAAACACTGGAGCTCTGTGGTTTCCTTCCTGTGGGGATCATTGTGACCCTGTGGAGCCTTCTGAAATGAAGAGATCCTTGTGACACTGGGAGGACGTCGTGGCACCAAGGTCATCACTGTGGCTCTGTGGGGCCGCATGGTCCCTAGGGCCCAGTGTGAAACAGCAGGGCTTTGTGGAACCAAGAGGCCATTGCTGCATTCCAGGGCCTCGTGGAACCAAAGGGGCGTTGTGATCCTGCAGGGCACTGTGGATCCATGGAGAGCATTGTGGCATTGCAAGGCCCTATGGAATCATGGAGACCATTGTGACGCTGTGGGGCCCCACGGAACCAAAGGGCCTCTGTGACACTGCAGGGCCTCTTGGAAGCACAGGGCCATTGTGACACTGCAGAAGCAAGGAGAACATTGTGACCCTGCAGGGCCTCATGGAACCAAGGGGACATGGAACAGGTCTGGCTGGTTTGGCCTCTCAGGGGCCACCTGACAGGTCCAGCTGATCTTGGAATACTGAGGGCTGCCTCTCATCAGCCCGTGGAGAACTGGGGCTCTGTGCTTTCCTTCTTATGGAAAAGAACTGTCCCTCTTTCCAGGTGCCCACAGCCAAAACTGATACTCCCCCTGAAAAATTCCCTATCTGCAAGAGGTCTCCCAGGCAAAAGCTGCCAGGACAGAGAGCTCTGGCTGGCCTTGGCCTCTGCTGGTCACCTCTCATCTCAAGGAAGCCCTGAGGAAAGTATTTGAACATGTTTGACTGCTGGGACATCAATGAATCTCTCCTCCTCTGAAAAACTCAGATGCTCTTTTAATAATATATGCCTTTTTTTCTCATTGTGTATCATGCATGACTGTTGCCTTCTCAAGGCGTGGTGACCTGGTTCTCAGTCTGGCACGGTGGCCCAAAGCCCAGGGTCACTGGGTCCATATGCTCCTGACACCAACGTGGTGGACAGCAAATGGCGTTTATTGAGGGGTCACACGGGTTTTTATAGCTGGGGCAGTCAGTGTCATTTCCTTCTGCCCACGTCTGGCTGGGTGCGGCCAGGCACGGAGCAAAGGTCTGACTGCAGGGAGGGAATGACCTGACTGACCGTACAGCCCCATTCCTGCCGCACACACAGATCCCTGACTGACTGTACAGCCCCATTCCTGCCACACACACAGATCCCTGACTGACCGTACAGCCCCATTCCTGCCGCACGCACAGATCCCTGACTGACCGTACAGCCCCATTCCTGCTGCACGCACAGATCCCTGACTGACCGTACAGCCCCATTCCTGCCGCACACACAGCCCTGACTCTCCACAGAATTTTTGGGTATTTTGAGGTTTGAAATGGGAATTTTGGGGAATGTTGGAAGGAATTGGGGGATTTTTGCAAGAAATTCTGGGGGGATTTTGGGGGCATTTGGGGCATTTTGGGAAAATTGGGGGAATTTTTAGGATATTTGGGGGCTCCAGGCGGCGCCGGGCGGCCCCGGGGGACAGCTCTATGAATTTGGGGAAACTTGGGGAACTTTAGGGAAAATCTGGGGAATTTCTGGGATTTTGGGGGATTTTGGGGAATTTTTTTTTAGATTTTGGACAGTTTTGGGGGAATTTGGGGGTCTGGGGGATTTTTAGGGCGAGTTTTGGGGTTTGAAGTGGGATTTTGGGGGGAAATTTTGGGGAGTTTTTGAAAATTTTGTGGCTTCAAATGGGAATTTTGGGGGGAAAATTTGGGATGTTTTGGGATTTTTTTTGAATTTTGGAAGACTTTTTTTAGGGATTTTGGGATTTTCTGGGAATGTTGGGTGGGATTTGGGGGAATTTTGAGGAGATTTTGAGGAATTTTGAGGAGATTTGGGGTCTCCAGGTGGTGCTGAGCAGCTCCAGGGCACAGCTCTGGGAAATTCAAAATTTTTTTAGGAAATTTGGGGAAATTTGGGAAATTTTTGGGATTTGGGGGAGTTTTAGGGGAGGTTTTGGGATTTTAAGGGGGTTTTTGGTGTTGAAATAGGAACTTTTGGGGTTTAAATTGCAATTCTTAAAGGACTTTGGGGAAGTTTTGTGGGGGTTTTTGGAAATTTTGGAAGGAATTTTGGGGCAGTTTTGGGGGATTTTGGGGCCTCCAAGTGGCCCCAGCTCAGGGAACAAGGGGATGTTTGAGGAAATTTTGGGATTTCTTGGGGAATTTTGGGGATTTTTGGGAGTTTTGGGGATTTTTTTAAATATTGGAAGGCATTTAAGGGAGATTTGTGGAAAGTTTGGAGAGTTTTGGGGACATTTTGGGGAATTTTAGGAACATTGGGGGCATTTTTGGGGTTGCAATGGGAATTTTTGGGAATTTTGTGGGACTTGGGGGGGATTTGGGGAAATGCTGAGGGGGTTTGGGGGTCTTGAGGGGAATTTTTGGGAATTTTGGGGGATTTTGGGGGAATGGGGGGGTTGGGAGTTGAAATGGGAATTTTTTGGGGTTGAAATGGAAATTTTGGGGGGATTTGGGGGGATTTTTTTGGGTACAGTGGGGGAATTTGGGAGGATTCTGGGAATTTTTAGGGGGATTTTGGGATTGAAATGGGAATTTTGGGGATGTTTTGGGAATGTTGGAAGGGATGTAGGGGATTTTTAGAAGAAATTTCGGGGGAATTTGGGTGATTTTTGGGAATTTTGCAGGATTTTTGGGAATGAGGAAAGGAATTTGGGGGAGTTTTGGGGGAATTTTTGGGAATTTGGGCTCCAGCTCTGGGAATTTTGGGGATTTATGGTGGTTTAAATGGGAATTTGGGGGAATTTTTGGGACTTTTTGGGAATTTTGGGGTTTTTGGGAGATTTTTTGGCGTTGAAATAGGAAAATTTTGGGGATTTTGTTTGATGTTTTGGGAATGGTGGAAGAGATTTTAGGGAATTTGGGGAGATATTTGGGGGTCCTGGAGGGGATTTTGGGGGAATTTTGGGGTTAAAGTGGGAAGTTTGAGGGACTGAAATGGGAAATTGGGAATTTTTTGGGGAATATTGGGGAAATTGGTGGAAATTTGGGATTTTTTGGGGAATTTTTAGGAATATTGGAAGGCGTTTGGGGGGAGTTTTGGGGGATTTTATGGAGTCTTGGGGCTTTGGGGTGTCCAGCTCTGGGAATATTGGAGACTTTTGGAATTTTGGGGGAATTTTTGGCAATTTGGGGGTCCTGGAATGGATTTGGGGCAATTTTGGGGAAATCTGGGGAATAAGTGGGAATTTTGGGGAGAATTTTTGGGAATTTGGGGGTCCAGTTCTGGGAAATTCAGAAATTTTGAGGATTTTTGAGAATTATTTTTAGACTTGGGGGATTCTGGAGGGCATTTGGGCAATTTTTAGAGAATTTTTGGGAGAATTTTGGGGATTTTTTGGAATTTGAGAGGAATTTGGGGGACAAGTTCACGGAAATTTGAGATTTTTGAGGAATTCTTTTAAATTTGGGGGATCCTGGAAGGGAATTTGGAGGTTTAAAGAAGAAATTTCAGGGTTTAAAATGAATGTTGAGAGATTTAAATGGGAATTTTGAAGGGATATGGGGAATTTTTGTGGCAATTTTGGGGTCTTAGAAGGATTTTTGGGGTTTAAATGGAATTTTTGGGTTTTCGTTGGGATTTTGGGGAATTCAAATGAGAATTTTGAGGGTATTTTGGGTTTTAATTGGGATTTTGGGGGAATTTTAAGGAATTTTGGTGTTCAGCACTGGAAAAAATTCGGAATTTTGGGGAATTTTTGGACATTTTCGGGTTCTGCTCTGTTGCGGTGTGCTGTAATGTCCCATTTTAGACTTCCAAGTCACCTCCCAGCTGTGCCTATACCTCTCCCCCTTCCCCCTCGCTCCTTGCTGAGTGAGTCCTGTCAATCAGGCTTAACATTCCAGCAAGGCGTCGTGTGGTTGGTCTCATGACCTCCACGGAATTCAAATTATGGGAAATTGCATGGAAACAACTGCTAAAAGATGCTCTCCCAGGCTTGCATGCTGATCCAAACACAGCTAAAGACAACAGTGGTAACCCTATCACCATTGAGCACCTCTGTGGTGAGAGCCAATGGTCTTCACCCTCAATCCAAGCTACTGCAATTGGTGCAGAAACACTCAAGAAAGTAAAAGAAGCAGCTGAAAAAGCATTCTTTTCCCTACAACCTGAAGGGCCTTTTGAGCCCTATAGTAAAATTAAACAGCTACCATCAGAGCCTTTTTTGAAATTTGTAGAAAGGTTAACTACAGCCATTGAAATACAAGTTAAAAAAGAGAATGCTAGAGAAGTAATTTTAGAGGAAATGGCATTTACAAATGCAAATGCACAGTATCAAGCGGCAATCCTGAGCCTTCCTATAGAACCTCCCCTTATCCTAAAAGATATGCTTCTAGTCTGTAACAGGAAAGTGCCTCTGATGAGTGTGGCTGAAGACACCAGACCAAGGCTGCTGCCAAGACCACCTCAGCGTGTCGCCGTTGCCAGCCCTGCACCTTTCCCCTCAGCACAGCAGTACCCTGGGCAGCAGTGGAGACCAGCAATGGTTGAGCCCACAAAACCATGCCTGCTTTGTAATAACCTAGGGCACTGGAGTAACCAGTGCCCCCTGAAAAGGGAATTTGATGAATTTAGAAATGGCAGGGGAGGAGAACTACAAGCCCTCCCTGGGGGTCAACAACAAAAAAACTGAAAAGGGAACGCCGGCCTGCCAGGTGTGCAGACACAAAAAGAGCAGGCCAAGGGAATAAGGGTAGCAAAACAAATCAAGCGTGCGATAATATTAATGTTTGTGCAAGTGAAGCAGGTGCTTCAAAGACCACGTCTGCTGGTCCAATGTTGAAAGTGAAACAAAATAACCTTTGTTATGATTTAGGTGATCCTGTGTTAACCACATCTTCTGTCAATGAGCCTTACAGGTTGCAGCTGATAGAATCACTTCTCCTGAAGGACACTGCCTGGCATTTTGTCTCTGTCAATCCTGAACAGAAGGGTACTTGGAACCGAATTCATTGTAAGTACATCGTCATTGGGGACACCAAACACACACCACAAGAGATCAGAATTGCTCCAGGAATGACAACATCAGAACCTGAGCAATTTGTTCTTGGCCTGCACTGTTTCCACCCACCCGTTTCTTCCCAAGGGACAAATTGTTGCACAAGCTATCCCTGTGCCATCTTTACCTGAAAATATCGAAAAACAAGGCCCCGAGTACAAGTTATTGGGAAAGACAAACCCAAATTATGGTGTAATGTCAGTGGGGGTAGGGAGTCAAAACGCATTGAGATGCTTATAGACACAGGTGCAGACTGCACAGTGATTCCAGTAAAAGACTGGCCAGCACACTGGCCTTTGCAAAATATTGCCGGTCACCTTCGAGGTGTGGGAGGCCTGCAATTGGCAAGACAATCCAAAAACATTATTCAATTTGAGGGACCAAACGGACATTGGCAAATGTCCGTCCATTTGTTTTAGATTATTCGGAACCTTTGTTAGGGAGAGATTTAATGGCCCAGTGGGGTGTCACAATTGATATTCCAGACTCTCCACAGCATTTTTGTGCAGCAGTCATTGAACAACAGCACCCCACCCAAAAACTGAAGTGGAAAACAGACAAACCAGTTGACGTGAAACAGTGGCCACTCAGTAAACAAAAAATAAAGGTGCTTGAGGAACTAGTGGAAGAGCAACTAAAAAAGGGCCACATTGTGGAGACCATGTCCCCATGGAACTCTCCAGTGTTTGTCATCCAAAAAGCTGACAAAAAGAGATGGCGACTCCTCTGCGACCTCCGACAAATTAATAATGTAATTGAAGATATGGGTTCTCCGCAACCTGGTATGCCATCCCCAACAATGCTTCCCCAAGATTGGAAATTAGCTGTTATTGATATTAAAGATTGTTTTTTCCAAATCACCTTGCACCCTGACGATGCACCGGGTTTTGCATTCTCAGTCCCCTCCATCAATTTAGAAGCCCCTATGAAAAGGTACCATTGGACCGTTCTTCCTCAGGGACTCAAGGTATCTCCAGCTATCTGCCAGTGGTATGTCTCTTCCCTGCTTTCCCCAGTACGTGCAGCCCCAGAGAAGGCCATCATCTATCATTACATGGATGATATCCTTGTGTGTGCCCCCAATGATGATTTACTCACACATGCGCTTGACCTAACGATCGATGCATTGATTGTTGCAGGGTTCGAGCTCCAGGAAAAGAAAATTCAAAAGATGCCACCTTGGAAGTATTTTGGCTTAGAAATTGGAAATAGGACCATTGTTCCTCAAAAACTAAAAATCAATCCAAGGATCAAGACCCTTGCGGATGTCCACAAGTTGTGTGGGTCTTTGAATTGGGTAAGACCATGGCTCGGTCTGACTAATGAAGACCTTGCCCCTCTTTTCAATTTATTGAAAGGGGGAGAGGACCCAGGTGCTCCTAGGTCTATTACCCCAGAGGCACGGAAAGCTCTAGAAAAGGTTCAGATTGCAATGTCCACAAGACAGGCCAACCGATGCCGGCCTGACCTGCCATTCAAATTTATCATTCTAGGTAAGTTGCCACACCTCCATGGAATTATTTTCCAGTGGGAGGAAAAACAAACACCTAAGGCAAAGAACACACCAAAAAAGGACCGGGACCAGAGGGACCCTCTCTTGATCATAGAATGGGTTTTCCTCAGTCACAAAAGGTCCAAGAGACTGACAAAGCCTCAGGAGCTGATAGCAGAACTGATCCGGAAAGCAAGGACCCGGATCAGGGAGTTAGCAGGATGTGATTTTAAGTGCATTCACATCCCAGTTAAGTTAAAATCAGGTCAAAATACTATGAAAATACTGGAACAATTGTTTCAAGAAAATGAAGTGTTGCAGTTTGCTCTGGATTCCTACTCAGGACAAATTTCAGTAGCGCAGCCCGCTCACAAATTGTTTGAACAAGATGTTCAATTTACTTTAAAATTGAGAAGTGCTCTAAGTAGGAGACCTTTAAAAAGGGCTCTGACTGTCTTTACAGATGCGTCCGGGAGGTCCCACAAGTCCGTTATGACTTGGAAGGATCCTCAAACCCAGCAGTGGGAGACGGACATTGCTGAGGTGGAAGGTTCACCTCAGGTTGCTGAATTGGCTGCGGTTGTTAGGGCTTTTGAAAGGTTCTCAGAACCATTCAATCTGATTACAGATTCTGCATATGTGGCAGGAGTAGTATCCAGGGCAGATCAAGCAATACTGCAAGATGTATCTAACATCGCACTTTTCGAATTGCTCTCAAAACTGGTAAAGTTAGTCACTCACCGAGAGCAACCATTTTATGTGATGCATGTCAGGTCCCACCCTGACTTGCCAGGGTTTATCGCTGAAGGCAACAGAAGGGCAGATGCTCTTGCTGCACCTGCAGTGATGGCCACTCTCCCAAATGTTTTTGAACAGGCAAAAATCAGCCACCAGCTTTTCCAGCAAAATGCACCTGGCTTGGTTCGTCAGTTTAACATCACTTGAGAACAGGCCAAAGCGATTGTGGCCACATGCCCAAATTGCCAACAACATGCTCTCCCTACAGTGAGTACGGGAGCAAACCCAAGGGGACTGAACAGTTGTGAACTGTGGCAAACAGATGCAACACACATACAGTCTTTTGGACGGCAGAAATATGTTCACGTTAGTGTAGATACCTTTTCTGGAGCGGTCTATGCTTCTGCCCACACAGGAGAATCATCTATCGATGCTATTAAGCACCTCTTACAGGCTTTTTCTTTCATGGGCATCCCCAAGGAGCTGAAAACTGATAATGGGCCTGCTTATAAATCCAAGGAATTCGGGAGCTTCCTGCAGCAACGGGGAGTAGAGCACAAAACTGGCATCCCCTACTCCCCTACAGGTCAAGCCATTGTAGAAAGAACTCACCGTGATATTAAAAGGGTCCTGGACCAGCAACAACAGGTTCTGAAGGTGGAACCTCCCCACATCCGGTTATCCAGGGCACTATTCACAATCAATTTTCTGAATTGTTCTTTTGACAGCCTGAACCCACCCATCCTACGCCACTTTGGGGGGAGCAGTCATAGGTTAATGAAAGAAAAACTTCCAGTTTTAGTAAAAGACCCTGAGACTTGGAAAATAGTGGGACCTTACAAATTGGTTACTTGGGGACGTGGATACGCCTGTGTGTCCACCCCCTCTGGTTTAAGGTGGGTTCCTTCCAAATGGGTAAAGCCCTATGTTCCCAAAGTCTCAGAGGAATCTACAGAAGCACCCCAGGTTGCTCATGCTGCCTGGAGAAGAAAACGTCGCACGCGTTCTCTGGAGGAAATTCCATTTAAGCCTCCTATCTGGAATGGTTTGTAATATATGTTTGTTTCAAGTTTTGTACCAGTTTAGATCCCACTGTTCGTGTGTAGCCTCGAGACGCCATGAGACCGAGCCTGCTTCTCGTCCTACTCGTGATCATCCCACCTGCGATCTCCTGCATAGTGCCGCAGCCCAAACCACATATGGACTACCTTGACAAAGGCTCTCAGACATCAACAGAGAAACTGACAACGGGCTGAATGGACTGTTCAAAGGCTGGGGACTCTCGGGCTGGTTGGGATCTATTCTGAAAACTGTGTTTTTAGTGCTGTTTATTTTAGTTATAGTTATTGTAGTTTTAGCATTATTTTTGGACTAATCAAACGCATGGTTCTCAAGTTAATTTCAAGCTCATCCCCCCCTCCTGAGGTCTACCATTTGGAAGCCCTCAGTGCTCCAATGGATGACCTGGAAGCCTCAGTGGAAAACACTGACTCTCCTGTAGAGGAAGAACCAATTTACCAACCATGGTTTGGCAATCATTCTGCACCACAAACACAGTCCTCTTCCTTTTAAACAAAACTAGGGGGAGATGTTGCGGTGTGCTGTGATGTCCCATTTTAGACTTCCAAGTCACCTCCCAGGTGTGCCTATACCTCTCTCCCTTCCCCCTTGCCCCTTGCTGAGTGAGTCCTGTCAGTCAGGCTTAACATTCCAGCAAGGCGTCGTGTGGTTGGTCAAGTTCAAAGGATGCCCCTCAGGCCTGGGGGTCATTGGCCTGTCTAGGTGTCATCCCCCCCTGAGACCCTGCCCCTCTCACCTGGTTGGGTGGCTCACCTGTACCTCCCCTCCCCCTGTCCCTGAGCTTAAAAAGGTGATCAGACCATGCGGCCGGGATTCTGTTGGAGCAGTTGCCTACATTCAGACCTCTGTAACCATGGAATAAACCTCTGGATTAAACCCTCCAGCAGAATCCATCTCCTTTTTCTCTTCACCATCGCCAGAAGCTCCCCTACTGAGGTAAACGGAGTTCCTAACAAGCCTGGACTTGTTCAGTGCCCTGCTGCAACCACCAGCAAGCCAAGGTGTCTCTGGGGTGATTACACCACAATTGCTGCCTTTGGCCTGGCAGCAAGGGTCAGACTGGCCCAGGCACAATATAACTGGTAATGTTGGGATTCTTATTCCAATACAGCTCTGGGAATTTGGTGAATTTTCAGGGTCCTGTGAGGAGTTTTTAAGAAATTTGGGAGAAAATTTTGAGAATTGTGGGGAATTTGGGGGTTCTGGAGGAATCTGGGAGGAATTTGGGGAATTCTGGGTGGAATTTTGGGAATATTTTGGAAATTTTGGGGAGGATTTGTGTTGTCTTGGGATATATTTGGGAAATCTTTTGGAATTTTGGCGATTTCTGAGGGGATTTGAGGAGTTTTGGGGGGTCCTGAGTGGGATTTTTGTGGAATTTTGGGGTTTTTTGGGCGGTTTTTGGGGTTTTTGGGGCTCCCAGCCAAGCTCACCTGGTTTCTCCACCTTCACCTTGGCGGCCATCACGGCTCCGGATGCGTCCCGGGGGCCTGGCAGGGGTGAGAGGCTCGTGAGGGATCCCAAAAATCCCCCAAAATGCCCCAAAATCGCCTCAAATCCTCCCAAAATCTGCTCCTCCCCCCCTCCAGGAGCTGCCGCTTCCCGCCTTCCACCGGTGCCGCCTCCCACTAGTCGACCTGCCTGTCAATCACAACTTGCAACCAATCAGCGGCCCTGAAGGCGATGTCTAAAGGCCGCACCATTTTGGCTTTTTTCGACTACAACTCCCGTCATGCTTTTTGGCGGCATAGAGAGCTATTAAAGGCTGGACTACAGCTCCCAGCATGTCTCGCAGCCTCTTAGAACGCCATTGAAGCGGGGTCTACAACTCCCGTCGTGCCCTGCGGCACTACACATAAGTATTGATGGCTGGCCTACAATTCCCATCTTGCTCCGCGGACCCTAGGAGTCTATTGGAAGCCGGGCCTACACCTCCCGTCATGCCACGCAGCCGCACAGAGTGCCCGGTACACGCCCCCAAATGTCCCCCTGAACCCAAAGTTGCTCTTCAGTTGCTCCCCCGGATCCCCAAGTGCCTCCCAGGATTCCTAAGTGATCTCTCAGCCCCCACTCAGGACCTCCGACTGCCCTCACAGACTCCCAGGTGCCCCCCTAAACCTCCCCCTGCCCCACAGACCCTCAGTCTGCGCCTACAATTCCCATGCTGCCCAGAGCCTACAACTCCCATCATCCCCCGCGCCCCACAGAGGCCAGGTAAAGCCAGGATCCAGCTCACCAAGTGACCCTGAGCGCCCTCAGACCCAAAGTTCCCCTCGGGTGCCTTTTGAGTGTCCCTTAAATGGCTCCTCTGACCCATAAGTGGCCCTTAGGACCCCCAAGTGCCCCCAGACCCCCAAGTTTCCCCATCGAGCAACTTCCTTGCCTACAGCTCCCATCATGCCCCGCGAGGCCCATTGAGTTCCATTACAAACACGCATACAACTCCCATCATCTCCCGCGCCCCATAGAGAATCATTATAACCCATAGAGTCCCATAGAGAATCATTATAACCCATAGAGCCCCATTACAAACACGCATACAACTCCCCTCATCTCCTGTGCCCCATAGAGAATCATTACAGCCACACCTACAACTCCCATCATCCCTCACGCATCACAGCGCCCCAGTTACTCGCCTAAAACTCCCGTCATGCCCCGCGCCTCCCTTAGCCCATCATTGCAGGCCCCGCCCCTCCCGCACTGCAACTCTCGTGCTGCCCCGCGGCGCTTCTCCTGTGCTTTTTCGTTCCCCTCAGCCCCCCCCCGGCCATGATGGCGGAGGCTCTGGAGCGCTGGCTCCGGGAGGAGATGGAGCTGCCGCCCTCCGCCGTCCCCTCCCCGGCTGCGCTCCACAGGTCGGGACCACCCGGGGACCCCCATGGGGACCCCCCAGAGGCGGGGAGCGGCCGGGGAGTTTCGGGGGCCCGGGGGTGGGAACCCCCCGAGGGCTCCGTGAGGGAAGAGCGGGAATGTGGGGGGGGCTGAGGAGGTTTGGGGTCCCCTTGGAGGGTCCTGAGAGGTTTTGGGGGGTCCTCAGGGGATTTTGGGGTCCCTTTGGAGGGCCCTGGGGATGCTTTTGGGTCCTTTAGGAGGTCCTGGAGAATTTGAGGTCCCCTTGGAGGGTCCTTGGGAGGTTTTGGGGGGTCCTGAAGAATTTGGGGTACCCTTGTAGGGTCCTGGGGTGGTTTTAGGGGGTCCTAAAGGGGATTTTGGGGTCCCTTTGGAGGGTCCTGGGGGGTTTTGAGGGTCCTGAGGGTAGTTTGGGGTCCCTTTGCAGAGTACTGGGGAGGCTTTGGGGTCCCCTTGGAGGGTCCTGGGGTGGTTTTGGGGGTCCTGAGGGGTCCTTTTGGGGTCCCTTTTAGGGCATCCTGAGTGGATTTGGGGGTTCTTGGGGGTGATTTCCGGGTTCCTGGGTGAATTTTGGGCTCCTGGGTGAATTTTATGGTCACCCCAAATGTTGGGGTGCCCCAATTCCCTCCCCTGCAGGCTCTGCTCCGGCCCCACAGCCCCCATTTGGGATTACGTCACCCGCCACATCCGGAAGCAGCGGTGAGGGGGGACCCCAACATTGGGGAGGGTGAAAAACCCCAAAAATTTAAAGGGGACCCCAAAATTTAAGCGGAAGGAGGGGGAGGTGCATTCCAGGACTCCAGCTCCCATCATCCCCCGCGCACCCCTGAGTTCCATTATAGCCAAGCCTACAGCTCCCATCATCCCCCGCGCCCCCCTGAGTTCCATTATAGCCAAGCCTACAGCTCCCATCATCCCCCGCGCCACACTGAGTTCTATTATAGCCAAGCTTACAACTCCCATCGTCCTCTGCCCATAGCGCTTCATTATAGCTGGCCTACAGCTCCCATCACGCCCCGCGCCACCCATGGAGCATCATTGCAGGCTCCACCTCTCCTGAACGACAGCTCCCATCATGCCCCGGGCCGCTTTTCCTGCTCTTTTTCCCGGTTCTCCCCTTACAGAATTTTTGGGGTGTCCCCACAGGAACGCGAAGAAGATTGGAGGAAATCTGCGCTTGTATCCGAAATTTTGGGGGAACCCCAAAAATTTGGGGGTTCCTGGGACAGAAAATTCTGGAAACCCCAAAATTTGGGGTGGGGGTGCCCAAATTTGGAAGTTCAAACTTAAATTTAAGGGGAGATTTTTGGGGGATCCCCAAATTGTTCCTTAACTCGGGGTTCAGGTACGGGCACCTGCAGGAGCTGGAGGTGAGGGGGACTCCAAAACCTGAGGGGGAATTGGGGTCAGATTTGGGGTGGGGAACCCAAAATTTGGGGGGATTCCCTCAGATTTGGGGACATTTGGGGGAAATTTTGGGATTTTGGGGGAATTTTCAGGAATTTTAAGGGATTTTTTTGGATTTTGGGGGATTTTTTGGAGGGGATTTGAGGGAATTTTGGGGGGTCTAGGGGAGTTTTGGAGCTTGAAATGGTATTTTTTTTTGTGGGCGAAATGCAAAATTTTTGGAGAATTTTTTTGGGTTTTTTGGTGAATTTTGGGTGAATTTTGGTGATTTTTGGGTTAATTTGGGTGATTTCAGGGGGATTTTGGGGTGAATTTTTGTGCATTTTGGGTGAATTTTGTTGATTTTTGTGTTTATTTGGATGGTTTTGGGGGATTTTGGATGAATTTTGGGAGAATTCTGATGATTTTTGGGTAATTTAGGTGATTTTGGATTCATTTTGGGTTAATTTTGGTTTCATTTTGGTGTATTTTACGTTCATTTTGGGTGAATTTTGGGTGAATTTTTGGGTAAATTCTGTTGATTTTTGGATAAATTTGGATGGTTTCGGGGGAATTTTGGGTTCATTTTGTTGATTTTTGGGTTATTTTGGGTGAATTTGGGGTGAATTCTGTTGATTTTTGCCGTTTCCCTCCCCAGCTCCGTTTGAGCAGCGCCTGCGGTTCCTGAGCGCCGCCACCAGGGGCGCCGAGGGGCGCAGGGAGGGCTGCAGGAGCAGATGGGGAGCAAACCAGTATGGACCAGTATGGACCGGTATAAACAGGTTAAACCCCGCCAGGGACCCCCTCAGTGACCCCTCAGTGCCCCTGCAGGAACAGGTGGGCACCGCACCAGTATAAACCAGTATGGACCAGTATGGACCAGTATAGACCACTAAGCCCCCCAGTCCCCTCCCAGTATATCCCAGTATCCTCCAGTCCATCCCAGTTTAGCCCAGTTCCTTCCCTGTCCCTCCCAGTTCATCCCAGTTTGACACTAGCTGTGATCTCAATGCTCCCAGTCCCTCCCAGTATAACCCAGTCCCCTCCCAGTGCGTCCCAGTTCATCCCAGTCCATCCCAGTTTATCCCAGTGCTCCCAGTTTGACTCCAGCTGAGATCCCAGTAACTCCCAGTTTGATCCCAGTCCCCTCCCAGTGTTCACAGTAACCCCAGTCCATCCCAGTATCCCCCAATTCCTCCCCAATCCATCCCAGTATATCCCAGTTCCCTCTCAGTCCCTCCCAGTATAAACCAGTGTCCCCCAGTTCCATCCCAGTTCATCCTAGTGCTTCCAGTTTGAGTCCAGCTCTGATCCCAGTGCTCCCAGTAACTCCCAGTACGATCCCAGTTCCCTCCCAGTATATCCCAGTATCCCTCATTTCCATCCCAGTCCCTCCTAGTGTTCCCAGTAACTCCCAGTTTGACCCCAGTCCCTCCCAGTATAACCCAGTCCCTCCCAGCACCCTCCCAGTTCCATCCCAGTATATCCCAGTATAACCCAGTCCATCCCAGTATCCTGCACTTCCCTCCCAGTTCCCTCACAGTCCTTCCCAGTTCCCCCCAGTTCCACCCAGCCCCCTCCCAGTATAACCCAGTATCCCCCATTTCCTCCCAGTACAACCCAGTCCCCTTCCAGTCGCTCCCAGTTCATCCCAGTTTGACTCCAGCTCTGATCCCAGTGCTCCCAGTAACTCCCAGTTCCTCCCAGTGCTCCCAGTTTGACTCCAGCTGAGATCCCAGTAACTCCCAGTTTGATCCCAGTGCCCTCCCAGTATAACCCAGTTCCCTCCCAGTCTCTCCCAGTATAAACCAGTATCTCCCAATTCCCTCCAGTCCATCCCAGTATAACCCAGTTCCCCCAGTCCCTCCCAGTCCCTCCCAGTTTGATCCCAGTTCCTGACGTCTCTGATTGGCCACAGGTTGTGGGCGTGGTGCAGGCGGGGCCGGGATCAGCACCTCCCCCTTTGGAGGGGGCGTGGCTGCAGCGCCAGGAGCTGGCACTGGGAGCACTGGGAGCACTGGGAGCACTGGGAGCGGAACCCGCCCCCCGGCACAGGCTACGCCCCCTCTGTGGGGGCTGGCACGGGAGATGGGCATGGCACAGGTGGGGGAGGGGCTAAGGGGGTGGGGCAGGGCTTAAAGATGGATGGGAGGGGCTAAAATGGGGGAGATGGGAGGGGCTAAAATGGGGGGGTTAAAGAGGGATGGGGTGGCTTAAAGAGAGGGGGAGGGGCTTAAAGGTGGAAGAGGGGAGAGAAGAAGGAAGAAGGTGGGGAGGGGCTTCAGTGAGGGAGGGGCCTAAAGTGGGAGGGGCCTAAGGCGTGGGGCAAAGGCTGGAGGGATGGGACTTAAAGAGGGGGAGGTGCTTGAGGGGGAGGGAGGAGATTTAAGAGCGGGGAGGGGCTCAAAGAGGGAGGGGCTTAATCAGACGGCATCTAAAGAGGGGGAGTGGCTTAAAGATGGGGAGGGGCTTGAGTGGGGGAAGGGCCTCGAGGAGGGAGGGGTTTAGAGAGCCAAGGGATAGGGGAGGGGAATGGGGGAGGAGCCAAAAGATGGGGGAGGGACTTAGATTTAGGGGGAGGGGCTTGGGAGCAGGATTGGGGGAGGAGCTTAGAATGTGGGGGAGGGGCTGAGGGAAAGGGGAGGAGCTTAAAGAGTGGGGGAGGGGCTTGGAGAGAGTTGGAGGGTTTGGGGTGGGGCCTAAATGGGGCTGAAAAGGTGGGGGAGGGTACCGCCAATTGTGGGCGTGTCCTGCGGGGTTTGGGGGGCGTGGCCAAGCCCGCCCCCACTCCTTTGTGTCTATCAGGGCTCGCTGCTGTCCCAGGCGGCCATTTTGCATCAGCAACTCCACCAGGGGGCTCTGCGCCTGCGCGGGGGTCGGGGCCTGACCTGGGGGCGGAGCCAGAGCCGCCGGCCCCGCCCCCTCCTCACCAGGGATGTGGCCAAGCTGCTGCCCCGGCTGTGATTGGTCAGAGAAGGCTGCGAGCAGTGAATCAGGGACTGGTCCCTCCTCCAGGAGCTCGTCAGCCAATGGTGAGGGAGGGGGTGGGGCCTTGAGGGGGAGAGGCCTGGACTAGGGGCATGGCTCCTCCCACCCCGAGCCCCGCCCCCTTTTTCTAACCCCGACCCTCTCCCCAGGTGGGCCCAGCTGGCTCAGTGGGTCCTGGCCATGCCCCCTGGCTGCACCCCCTTCTCGCATTGGCTGCAGCTCTGGAGAGCCGCCGCCCACGCCCTGCAGGCCACATCCACCCCCGAGGAGACCCCACCCACCACTGGGAAGGGGGAGGAGTGAGCGAAGGAGGCTCCGCCCATCTGAAACACTCTGGAGGTTCTGATTGGTTGGGAATAAAATGGTGTGGGGAAAAGGGCGTGGCCTGAGTCTGTGCTCAATGGGGGGGACCCAAAATGTCCCCAAATGTCCCTATATGGCTCCAGAATGTCCCAAATGGCCCAAAATCACTCCAAAATGGCCCCAAATGGCCCCAAATGTCCCCAAAGTGTCCCCAAATGGCCCCAAAATGGCCACAAAGGGTCCCCGGGGGGGTGCTGAGGTATCCTCAAGGTGTCCCCATGATGCTCCATTGAGGTCCCCAAAATGTCCCCAAGATGTCCCCAGAGTGCTTTCAGGGTGTCCCCACAGTGTCCTTCAGGTGTCCCCAAGGTGTCCCTGCGATGGCCACTGCGATGTCCCCAAAGTGTCCCCAAGAGTTCTTCAGGTGTCCCCAAAGTGTCCCTGAAGTGACCCTGAGATGTCCCCAAGGTGTCCCCAGGGTGGCTTCGAGATGTCCCCCCAAAGTGTCCTCAAGGTGTCCCCAAGATGTCCCCGTAAACTGTCCCCAAGGTGTCCCTCAGGTGTCCCAAAGTGTTTCCAAAGTGTCCCCAAGGTGTCCCCTGCGGGTCCTAAAGTGCCCCTGCAATGGCCCCTGAGATGTCCCCAAAGTGTTCCCAGCGTCACTCCCATATCTCCCTCAAATGTCCCCAAAATGTCCCCAAGGTGTCCCCAGGGTGTCCCCAAAGTGCTCTCAGGGTGTCCCCATGATGGTGACCCTGAAGTGTCCCCAAGGTGTCCCCCAGGGGTCCCCACGGGGCATCCTGAGGTGTCCCCAAAGTGTCCCCAGGGGGGTTCTGAAAGTGTCCCCCTGGGGTTCTCAGAACATCCCCAAGGTCTCCTCAAGGTGTCCCCAAAGTGTCCCCAGAGTGGTGGCTCTGAAGTGTCCCCAAAAGTGTCCCCAAGGTGGCCTTAGGGTGTCCCCAAAGTGTCCCCAGGGGCCTCCTGATGTGTCCCCTTGGTGTCCCCATGACAGCTCCCAAAATGACCCCAGGGTCTGGGGTTCCCAGAATGTCCCCACAATGTCCCCAAAGTGTCCCTGAAATGACCCCAGGGAGTTCCTGAGGTGTCCCAAGGTGTCTCAGGGATGTCCCCAGGGTCACCCCAAAGTGTCCCCAAAGTGCTCTCTGGGTGTCCCCAGGATGTCCCTAAAGTGTTCCTGAAATGACCCCAGGGTGTCCCCAAAGTGTCCCCAAGGTGTTCCTGAGCTGGGGGTTCCTAAAATGTCCCCAAAGTGCTCTCAGGGTGTCTTCAAAATGTCCCCAAGGTGTCCCTCAAGTCTCCCCAAAGTGACCCCACAATGTCCCAGGAGTGTCCCCAGGATGTCCCCAAAGTGTCCCCAAGATGTCCCCAAGATGTCCCCAAGGTATCCCCAAGGTGTCCCCAAGGTGTCCCCAAGCTGCTCTCAGGGTGTCCCCAGGATGTCCCCAAGGTGTCCCCAGGGTCACTCCCAGATGTCCCCAGGGTGCTCTCAGGGTGTCCCCGAGGTGTCCCTGAAATGACCCCAGGAGTTCCTGAGGTGTCCCCAAGGTGGCCCCAGGGTCACCCCAAAGTGTCCCCAAGGTGTCTCCAAAGTGCCCCAGGGTGTCCCTGAGGTGTCCCCAGGGTGGCCCCGCCCCATCCACGTCAGGGGACACCAGCAGGGGGTGCCCTGGATCTCCCAGTGCATCCCAGTACAAACCAGTGCATCCCAGTGCTCCCAGTTCAATCCCTGCCCATCCCAGTGCATCCCAGTTCAATCCCTGTCCATCCCAGTGCATCCCAGTTCATCCCAGTGCTCCCACTGCATCCCAGTTCATCCCAGTGTTCCCAGTTGATCCCAGTGCTCCCAGTACATCCCAGTCAGTCCCAGTTTGTCCCAGTTAATCCCAGTCCATCCCAGTGACTCCCCCCAGTCCCTCCCAGTATATCCCAGTACAAAGTCGCTCTGTCCCAGTCCCTCCCAGTACAGAGCTGAGGAAAGTGAAGGGAGACGAGCACACATCCTGATTGATGAGCATCGATCTCAGATTTATTGATCCAGCTTACACACTTTTATAGTAGTGTTAATGAAGTTCATACATATTGCAAAACCCGAGCTCATCATTGGTTACAGATTATACACCAGCCCCTCCTTTGTTGTCAATACCTGTGGTTCCTTGTTGAGGCTAATACTTGTTTTTCTCATTCTGCTGTTGACTTGTTATTGACCATTCTCAAGGCCTCCATGTTTTCCACCATGTTTTTCTCATCGCTTAGCCAAGGACACAGTGTTTATTGTTGTTAAGGAAAAAGCCTGAGAACTTGCTGCTTACAGCTGCCTTTTACTTTTTAACCAGCTGTATGTGCTCATGGCCTTTCTATAAGTCATGTCTGAACAAAATTCTCCAACATATTCCCCGTTCTTCTTTTTGCGCAAGGAGGTTAGTCTGCAAGGTTTTTTCTATCATTCTACTGATCATATCTTGAATACAATTAAAAATACAAGGCAAAATAAGCAAAAGCATTAAAAGGACACCTAGTATCCCTATAGCAAATGTCACAAGGTTCCCCAGCCACGGTCCAAGCAATGGCTTTTACCCCAAAGGGTTAAAACCACCCCCAGCTGAGCCATAATGTCCTGCCCTATAAGGCATTGCACGGTAGGTGGTAATTGGACTACTGAAAAATAAAGCTGTTAGCTGTTTTCATTCATGCAAACCCGGAGAGGAGGCGAACGGCTAGGGCTAATAATGCTGGAATCTGCTCCAGTGTCGAGCAAGCCTGAAAATGATCCTTTCTGTCCTTGAAATTCCCCTTCCACCCTTTTCTTGGGTCTCTCAGAAAGGTTCAAAGTCAGTAAGGTAAGTCCTCTGGTGGATTCAAAACCATTTTCTCTCCTCTCTTGTCCTTTTATAGTCTGTAATCCCTTAGTCATTTGGCTCAAGTGGCACCAGCTGAGCAATTCTCAGTCCTTTGTTAATTTGGAGTGGTGGGAAAGGGGTATGCACCATAACCATATAGTCCACATCAATGACGCCAGGCAAAACAAATAATCCCAGTGCAAATGATCTTCCGAACAGCAGAGCACCCAGCGTGACCCTGTATAACAATAGGTCCGTGAATCCCTGTCGGGATTTTCCATGGGTGCGGGGTCGTCAGTGTAACTCCTACGGTGGCTGCCGGTTCCAAGCCGAGGCTCCCTGTGCTGGCGGGTTGGAGACAGGAGAGGGTGCTGATGCTGCAGCGACGACTTCTGTTGGTGCGCGGTCACTGCGGTTTTGGCACCAACTAGCCGTTGGAGGCAGTGCTGCTGATGCTTGAAGTGGTGCAAGAGCAGCTAACACCTGATTTTGAGAGGACTTTGCCTGTTCTTGTAAGCCTAGCCCTAATTGTTTGATTGCATCTACTACAAAGGCTTGTGGTCCTGTTGGCATCAAAGCCATAATCTCTAATGCCTCCTCTATAGTCCAATTGGCACCCAGAGTATTAAGCACGCTTCTAGTAGTGGAATCACAATTTTGAAGAGCGCACTCCTTGAGTAATGCCCCCCTAAGATATTCTGGTACTCCAGCCCTTTCGATTGTGGCAGCAGCCTTATCAATAAATGACCCAAATGACTCTTCTGGCCCTTGCTTAATTCTCATATACACAGGTATCCCTCCTGGCTCTTTTACCCTCTCTATAGCAAGCCTGACCAACCTCATCACTTCCCGGCACTTCTCTTGCCCCAACAAAGCCTGTGCTTCAGTACGAAGAAAAGGTCCCAGGCCCATAAGCTTGTTCACAGTTATCCCATGGAGAGGGTCTCCCGGCTGCCTCTGTACCGCCACACACTCGTTTACAAGCTCTTGCCAATTAGCATTAAATAACAATTGCTGATGTGGGGTAAAGATCAATTTAGCTATACCACGACAATCATTCACCAAAAGAAGACTCGTATCAAAAATATAGTCTAACATCTGTTTAGCTGGCCCACTTTTCGCTCCAAATTGACTAACAGTAGACCTCAGCTGAGACAGCAATTTCCAATCAAGGACTGTAATGGTAGCCTGCATGCCCCCTCCCTCCTGCGGATGGAATACAACAGGAAAAGCCAGCTGGGTAGCAGCGCTGATAACCTCCCCATCCCCCTTTTCCATAGCTTCTCTGGCAAGCGCAGCCCACGCCAATCTCCGCTCCCTTGCAATAGCCTCCGCTAGGTCATTTTCTGCCCCAGGGATCGGCTCATTGATTTTCGGGAGATTATCGGGTGGTCTTGGCCATGGCTCCTGTTGTTCAGGAGGTGCGGAAGCCTCAGAAGCGCGCTGTATAGCCTGGCTTACTGAAGCAGAAGAGGGCGGCGAAGCAGGTAAGAAAACCGTCCTCATTGCAGGAGCTAATGGTGTTCCCCTCTCCTGATCGTAATCTTTATTATGCCCATGAGCAGCTGTTGCCTGCTCAGCAGCTTTTTTCCCGGCCTGATGTTGTAAGAGCTCATTGTGAACCACCCTTCATAATTTACCTAACTTCTTGGCAGTTTTATCATCCTCTAAAGTAGCCGTCCACAATAAATCACGGAATTTACGCCACTCCGTTAACTCGTGAACCGTATGGGGGTTAATAGAAACTCCCCATCGTAGCCATAGCCAAAAGCCCTGGTAAATCCTTTTGCAAATCTATCCCCTTAACCTGCCATTTCAGTAAAAAGGCAGTAAATAAATCATATGCTGCTTGCCTTTCCATACCTAAATCGTCAGCGCTGTTGCAGCTCTTCAAGGTCGCAGCAGCAGTATCGGCCGGGGTGACGTTATGACCCTTTTATCCCCATTCATCTGTTCTGTGCCTTTAAGACTGGCTCTGAAGAGTGGAAGTTTTGTTTGCGTTTCTCTTATCAGGGACACAGAGACGAACAGTACATAGGGCTGTTTTTCACTTCTTGCTTTCAGCTTGCTGCTTTGCTTGCTCTCTTTTCTACTCTCGCTTCTGCTCTGCTTTGGCCTCTGCTTATTAGCTAGTTCTAGCTAAACAGTCCACATCCCTTCCTGGACTGTTTCTCCTCTCCTGTTTCTGTGACCATCTCGAACCTGCTCCGGACTGGGACCCGGGAACAACGAAGGTTTGGCCTGCAGCAGCTGCCCCACCGGCGCAGGGACTGAGAACAGAGCAACCACCCCCGAAAGAGACTTTCTGATTTTGTCATCTTTCTCAGAGCGGTGTCATCGGGTATTGTTCATTTTGTGTGCTGGGGGGTGCTGTACCTGAAATAAACAGGTTCTTTCCACTTCTCTCCAAGGAATTTTTTCCCAAACTGGTTGGGGGGAGGGGTCGTGTGGGTTTTGCTTTCTGGAGGGGTCCTCCTTTGCAGGTTCTTTAACAAATTTGCCCTAAACCAGGCCAAAATATTGGTGCCCAACGTGGGGCTCGAGAGAGAGAGTGGAAAAACCCTGTTTTGACTGCATTTTGGTTGCTATTACTCTGTGTTCATTTAAATCAGCTAATAGCCATGCGTTTTGAATTCAAAATGTCTATTGGGGTGAAGGTTTGCATGCATTTCTGGTCCCTAGGGTTTTTTGAGATTTTAATATCTCTCTGGTCCCTAGGTTTATTTTCTTATCCAGAAATAGCTTTAGTATTGCCCCTAATACGTAGTTTTTACATCAGAGGGGCAGTGACCAGAGTAGGTATCCTGCTGGGCTTGGTGGCAATAATGTGCAAGAAGTTTATAAACATGCTAGTGTCTGCTCCAGGTATGAATGGTTCATGGCTATGGTTATGCATCCTGTTTGTTGCAGGAGGAGCAGGAGGGAATGAGGTTTTTCTGCCTCTGCTTTCCTCCTTCTCCTATGAATCAGTTGCATCACTAGTGAAGGATGTTCAGTTTCCCCTCAGTGTTAAAGAAACCATCTTCCTGGTATTCAATCTGGTAACCTTCCTCTATACAGCCTGCTGCTTCTCTAGAATGAGGGCTGAGATTTCTAGGCGGGCTGATGAGACCCCTGACTCAGGAGTAAACCCCAGTGTGGAAAATCCTAAGTGGTGTGGGAAATGGGAGGATATGGGCCAAATCCTGAAGGAATTCTCTGACCCTATAGTCTGGGATTTTCCCCATGAACAAATTCAGAATCCAGCTGAGGTGGGGAAATATCTGAAAGAGAAGTACCAGGATGAGCCTAAGGAGAGGAAGGTCGCTGCAGTGAGCTGGGCCCTGGCATATGCCTATCGCACACTGCTAGATACTGTCGGACAGCAGAGAGAGGCAGGGGGGCAGGGAGATAAATCAGCAACTGTCCCGGTGACTCAGGCTGCAGCCAACACTCCAGGCTCGAAGCCAGCAGCTAAACCCATGGCTGTTGCTACCAGCACTAGAAGTGGGAAATGCACGGACAAGACCAATCGACCAGGGGATGATGATGATGATGAAGGAGAAGGAACCTCAATGCCTTCTGACATAAAATCAGGAGTCAAAGCAGCAGGTGCAAGATCAGATGCAAATATTGAGTCCTTTTCCCTGAAGGACCTTCGTGGCCTATGGAAGGATTACACTCAAAGGTCTGATGAATCCATAATTAGTTGGCTTGTCCATCTCGGGGATGCTGCAGGAGAGGCTACAGTTCTGGACGGCACTGAAGCCAGGCATTTGGGATCCCTGTCACAGGATCCTGTCATAGACCAAGGGATGATGAGGGGGGCTAACCCTCACAGCCTCTGGGAACGGGTCCTAAGAAGTGTAGCAGAAAGATACCTGTGTGCAGACGATGTCTATATGCAGCAAACTCAGTGGAAGACAATAGAGCAGGGGATCCAACGCCTGAGAGAAAGTGGCAGAGATTATCTTCTCAGATGATGTAACAACTAGGAACCCAGACTTAGTACCATGCACGTCTGTGATGTGGCGAAAACTCGTACGACTTGGGCCACACGAATATGCTTCTGCCTTAGCCATCATGAAGAGGGATGAGAGGGATGAGACGGTGCTTGACATGGCAAGGAAGCTCCGAGCATATGCAGATGCTGTACATGGCCCGACACATGCCAGAATCGCAGCGGTAGAAACACGTCTGCAGAACTTAGAGGATAAGATAGAGGAGAACCATAAGAAGTTTAGACAGGAGATTAAAGAAGACCTTCTCAAAATTTCAGCAGTACAGATCCGAGGTTCTGGTCTCCAAGGCAGACGTTTCCCAGATGGTGAGAGAAGGTACATCCCATGAGCTGAGCTGTGGTTCTACCTGCCTGATTGTGGGGAAAACATGAGAAGGTGGGATAGGAAACCTACTGCTGTTCTGGCACAACGGGTGCGTGAACTGAGGGAAGCCACCAGGAGGAAAGCAGCTCCAGTTGCCCGTAGCCGAACGGCCAGGTATGATGATGATGACATGTCTGATCCCCTCGAAGGAACATCCAAAACATACGCCCAGGGAAAGAAGGATAACCAGGCTTAGAGGGGCCCTGCCTGTAGCCAGGTAGAGGCCAGGGAAAATCGTGTTTTCTGGTCTGTGTGGATTCGTTGGCCTGGCACATCGGAACCACAAGAGTACAAAGCTTTGGTCGATACTGGTGCGCAATGCACATTAATCCCATCAAGACATGTGGGGACAGAGTCTGTTTCTATTGCTGGTGTGACAGGAGGATCCCAGGATTTCACTTTGGTGGAAGCTGATGTGAGCCTAACGGGAAATGAGTGGAAGAAGCATCCTATTGTGACTGGCCCAGAGGCCCCATGTATTTTGGGCATAGACTACCTTCGGAGTGGGTACTTCAAAGACCCAAAAGGACTCAGATGGGCGTTTGGAATAGCTGCTGTAGAGACAGAGGGCATCCAGCAATTGAACACCTTGCCTGGGTTGTCTGTGAATCCATCTGCAGTAGGATGCCTGACGGGAGAAGAGCAACAAGTGCCAATTGCCACTTCCATAGTGCATCGACGGCAGTATAGGACCACTCGAGATGCCGTGATCCCCATCCATAAGATGATCCGAGAGCTGGAGAGCCAAGGGGTGGTCATCAAGACCCACTCACTCTTCAACAGCCCCATTTGGCCTGTGCAAAAATCTGAAGGAGAATGGAGATTGACTGTGGACTACCATGCATTGAATGAAGTGACTCCACCACTGAGTGCTGCCATGCCAGACATATTAGAGCTCCAGTGTGAGCTTGAGTCCAAGGCAGCAAAGTGGTATGCCACTACAGACATTGCCAATGCATTTTTCTCCATTCCTCTGGCAGCAGAATGCAGGCCTCAGTTTGCCTTCACATGGAGGGGAGTGCAGTATACCTGGAACCGACTGCCCCAGGGGTGGAAGCACAGCCCCACCATGTGCCATGGACTGATCCAGTCTGCACTAGAAAGGGGAGAGGCTCTGGAACATCTGCAGTATATTGATGACATCATTGTGTGGGGGAACACAGCTGCGGAAGTGTTCGAGAAAGGGAAGGAAATCATCCAGATCCTCCTGGGAGCTGGTTTTGCCATTAAAAAGAGCAAAGTAAAGGGACCAGCTCGTGAGATTCAATTCCTGGGAGTGAAGTGGCAAGATGGACGGCGTCAGATTCCTTCAGATGTCATCAACAAGATCACAGCAATGTCTCCACCCACCAATAAGAAAGAGACACAAGCTTTCTTGGGTGCAATAGGTTTTTGGAGGATGCATATTCCTGAGTACAGTCAGATCGTGAGCCCTCTTTACCTGGTCACCCGCAAGAAGAACAAGTTCCTGTGGGGCCCTGAGCAGCAACAAGCCTTTGTCCAGGTCAAGCAGGAGATTGCCCATGCAGTAGCCCTTGGCCCGGTCAGGACCGGACCAGAGGTAAAGAACATGCTCTACTCTGCAGCCGGGAACCATGGCTTGGCCTGGAGCCTTTGGCAGAAGGTGCCTGAGGAGACTCGGGGTCGACCACTGGGATTTTGGAGTCGAAGCTACAGAGGCTCTGAAGCCAACTACACTCCAACAGAGAAAGAAATCCTGGCTGCCCATGAAGGAATCCAGGCTGCCTCTGAGGTAATAGGCACTGAAGCACAACTCCTCCTGGCACCCCGACTACCAGTGCTGGGGTGGATGTTCAAAGGCAAGGTTCCTTCCACTCACCATGCCACCAGTGCTACATGGAGCAAGTGGATTGCTCTCATCACTCAGCTCGCCCGTATAGGTAAACTGAATCGCCCTGGGATTTTGGAGGTCATTACAAATTGGCCCGAAGGTGAGAATTTTGGTGTCACAGATGAAGAGGAACAAGAACCAGTGACACGTGCTGAAGAGGCCCCTCCCTATAACCAACTGCCACCAGAGGAAACACGCTACGCTCTTTTCACTGACGGTTCCTGTCGCATCGTAGGGATGAACCGGAAGTGGAAAGCTGCTGTATGGAACCCCACACGACAGGTTGCACAAGCTACCAAAGGAGAAGGTGGATCAAGCTAACTTGCAGAACTCAAAGCTGTTCAACTGGCCCTAGACATTGCTGAGAGAGAGAAGTGGCCAAAGCTCTACCTCTACACTGATTCATGGATGGTAGCCAATGCTCTGTGGGGATGGCTGGAGAGGTGGAAAAAGGCTAACTGGCAACATAGAGGGAAACCAATTTGGGCTGCTGATGAGTGGAAAGACATTGCTACCAGGGTAGGGAAACTGCCTGTGAAAGTCCACCATGTAGATGCCCATCTACCCAAGAGTAGGGCCAAGGAGGAGCACCAAAACAATGAGCAGGTAGACCAAGCTGCAAAGATAGGGGTGTCCAAAATAGACCTAGATTTGGAACATAAGGGAGAGTTATTCCTAGCTAGATGGGCCCATGATGCCTCAGGCCACCAGGACAGAGATGCCACCTATAAATGGGCACGAGACCGAGGGGTGGATTTAACCATGGACAGTATTTCTCAGGTTATCCATGACTGTGAGACATGTGCTGCCATCAAGCAGGCCAAGCGAGTGAAGCCCCTGTGGTACGGTGGGCGGTGGTCCAAGTACAAGTATGGAGAGGACTGGCAGATTGACTACATCACAGTGCCCCAGCCACACCAGGGCAAGCGCTACGTGCTGACCATGGTGGAAGCCACCACTGGATGGCTGGAAACCTACGCTGTGTCTCATGCTACAGCCCGGAACACCATCCTGGGCCTTGAAAAGCAAGTCCTGTGGAGACATGGCACCCCTGAGAGGATCGAGTCAGACAACGGGACTCATTTCAAGAACAGCCTTATCAACACCTGGGCTAGGGAACATGGCATTGAGTGGGTGTACCATATCCCCTACCATGCACCAGCTGCACGGAAAGTGGAGAGGTACAATGGACTACTAAAAACCCAGTTGAAAGCTTTGGGTGGGGGATCTTTCAAGAATTGGGAGCAGCATTTAGCAAAGGCCACCTGGTTGGTTAACACCCGAGGTTCCACCAACCGAGCAGGTCCTGCCCAGTCTGAGTCCCTGAATGTAATAGAAGGAGACAAAGTCCCAGTGGTACATATCAGAGGTTTGTTAGGGAAGAATGTGTGGATCAATTCTTCCTTGAGTACAGACAAACCCATTTGTGGGGTTGTCTTTGCTCAGGGACCAGGTTGCACGTGGTGGATAATGCAAAGAGATGGAACAACACGATGTGCACCTCAGGGATATCTGATTGTGGGGTAAGAATGATATGCAATATCACTGTTCATTGGATGTTACTGTCATTGTCTGTACATTAAACCATACAGACATGAGATAGAAGGAAATGTGTAGGAGTTGAAGGTCTGGGCAAGTGGAAGATGGGGAAGGAAATGTGTAAGTGTCGAAGGTCTGAGCAAGTGATAGATGGAGCTTTAAGTGACTAAAGAGAAAAGGGGCTCTGCAGCTCTGTAATATAGGGCCTGGATTCAGTGGTCCAGTGTGGGGATGTGATGAAGGCATGATGGGTATTGCTTGTAATTTTGGGGAAACAGATGGAAATTTTGTATGAATAATGCATGATGTGTTGTAGTATGTTGGTGATATGGGGATAAGGGGTGGAATGTCCTGGGGTGACGTTATGATGCTTGTATCGCCATTCATCTGTTCTGTGCCTTTAAGACTGACTCTGAAGAGTGGAAGTTTTGTTTGAGTTTCTCTTATCAGGGACACAGAGACGGGCAGTACATAGGGCTGTTTTTCACTTCTTGCTTTCAGCTTGCTGCTTTGCTTGCTCTCTTTTCTGCTCTCGCTTCTGCTCTGCTTTGGCCTCTGCTTATTAGCTAGTTCTAGCTAAACAGTCCACATCCCTTCCTGGACTGTTTCTCCTCTCCTGTTTCTGTGACCATCTCGAACCTGCTCCGGACTGGGACCCGGGAACAACGAAGGTTTGGCCTGCAGCAGCTGCCCCACCAGTGCAGGGACTGAGAACAGAGCAACCACCCCCGAAAGAGACTTTCTGATTTTGTCATCTTTCTCAGAGCGGTGTCATCGGGTATTGTTCATTTTGTGTGCTGGGGGGTGTTGTGCCTGAAATAAACAGGTTCTTTCCACTTCTCTCCGAGGAATTTTTTCCCGAACCGGTTGGGGGGAGGGGCCGTGTGGGTTTTGCTTTCTGGAGGGGCCCTCCTTTGCAGATTCTTTAACAAATTTGCCCTAAACCAGGACACTTGCATGAGAAAAATTCATTTCAGGAAGGAGCAACATCATCTGACAGAGACCAAGTGTGTCAGCAGTTGCTCCAGGTGCTTCTTCCATCAGCCCCTACAGGAAGGAGCATAGCCCCTAGTGCATGTGGACTTTGGCTCCTTCTGGCACAGAAGTCCCCCGGGGGCACAGGTCTCTGGGGCAGGAGTCAGGCACCAGCGCTGCCAGGGCTTGGGAGTGGCAGGTCTGTTTGGCCGGGGACACTGCCACACCTGCTGATGTCAGCGCTTCCCGGGCCCCAGGCCTCAGAGCATCATTCATGCCCGGGCTCGCATGTTCCTTGTGCCTTTAACACCGCCGGGTTTAGGATGGCCACCAGCCGGGACGTGTCCCAAGGAGGCCGTGCCAGCTTCCCTGGAAGGCCCCATGCCCTTCCCAGCGCGGCTGCGTCGGCAGCCCTGGGGGCTCCTTCTGCTGCCCTGAGCCCACAGAGCAGGGCAGTGTTCACTGATGCTCTGAGCCCTTCTTAAAGATCCTGTCGGCCTGGCTTAGACTCCTGGCGCCAGCCATTCCTTCCAACCTGGGCCTCTTTGGGTGGGCTGGGCGTGGCCCCATGCAGACAGCCGTGGGCGCAAGGGCCCTTGGTGACACGATGCCACACAGTCATTGTGACATGGAACTGGGTGTCCAAGGGACCTCTGTGACACCTGGTGACATAGGAGCTGGCGGTGACAAGAGCACGCCACAGTGCTCAGAGCACGCGACGGGACAGGACGGGACAGAGTGGTGCCGTGAGGAGCCCCCGCACAGTGCGCTCGTTCGCGTCCCACCCGGAGCTTTTCTGAGGGGTTCTTCCTGCAGCTGAGCTCGAGGCCAGACCACAGGACTTGCTGACCCGTGGTCTCCCTGAGGCTTCTCTTCTGCAGGTGCCCTTGAGGCCACATCATAGTCCTTGTCAGTAGTCTCCTGTCCTTGTGGCCGGAGCCCTTGTGACCGAGTGCAGGACTTGCTGTCCTGCAGCCTTCCTGAGGCTTCTTTCTTGAAGGTGCCTTCCAGGCACCACTGCAGGACATGCTGATTTGGAGCTTTTCCAAGGTATCTCTCCTGCAAATAGCCACAAATCCAGGCAGAGACATGGAGCAGAGATGCCCGGAAGCGCCCGAGCTGGCCTGGGTGGAGGAGGAGGAAGAAGGCCCTGAAGCTGCCCCAGCACAGCAGACTGAAGAGGTGGTGCCCTTCCAGCCACCGAAGGAGGGTGAGTGGCAGAGCTGGGCCACAGGACTGGAGCCTGCTGCCAGCTTGGCTCCACACCATGCCATGCCGTGCTGTGCCATGCTATCCCCTGGGGACATCCCCACGGACAGGACAGAAGAGGGGCCAGGCAGACACCCTGGATTGGCTGTGCTCCATCCCCTGGGGCATCCCGGGGCTCTCCCTGTCTGGGGAGCGAAGGGCTGGGCCGTGCTCTCCGGCCTCTCCCGCAGCCCCTCATCTCTGGCTGCGCTCGCTCTATGCCAGATGCAGCCCTGGAGCGCACACAGGAGCAGGAGTCCAGCTGTGGCCGCTTCCGCAGAACAGCGCAGGTACCTGCAGCCACCCCCACCTGGGCTGGGCCTGCTGTCCCTGCTCAGCCCAGCACCGTGTGTGCCGCATTGCATGCAACATCCCCGGCTTCTTGCCCTTCTCCTACAGTTCGTTTGCAACTTCCTCAAGAGAATTGAGGAGCAAGAGACCATTGCCATGGGCATAGGCCTCAGACCATACTCGCCCATCTTCCACAGCAAGACCAGTGCTGCCTTGCTCTCTATGCTTGTAGAGGAACATTTATACACTCCAAAGCAAGTAAGCAGCCTGTGGCCAGGCTTTGATCCTCCCAGCAATTGCTTGGCCTCCCAAGCCACGCATGCTGGTTGCTGTGAGCCTTTCAGGCCACATGGCAGTGGGGTGGGAAGGGAAGCACTCCTCTGGGGAAGCTGGGAACATTGCCCCCTCTGGCAGCTTTCCAAGTCTCCCCGTGCCTTCTCCAGGTGCCTGCCATGGTGAGCTACATCCACCAGTGGCTCATGGCCAATGATTCTGCTGAGCACAGGCTGGACAACACCCTGCTGGATCTCACCGAAGCACAGTCAAATGATGCAGTCATGACGCTCCTGCGTGTGGCCCCGTCCTGTGACAGGTATGGGGCCACCTGCCCACAGGGCTCAGGCCTCCCCAGCCCATCACCCTGTACAGCCTGCCCCAGGTGTCGGAGCAACAGAGACTTCCAGGGCCCTCTGGCTGCTCCCTTTCCCAGACCTGCTATGACAGCCCCTGAGCCTGCTGCCGTGCTCCCTTGCCGCCTCTCAGGGCTCTGTCCCCACAGGCCTGGGCTGTCGGGCTGCTGCTGGCAGGGAGCCAGTGGGCCCAGGCAGAAAAGGCAGCCAGCTCAGCTGCCCCTGGTGCTTTGTCTGAGACGCCCCTGAGACACAGCTCTAACCCTGCAGAGCTGCCATGGCCACGTGGAAGACCATCATGGGCTCAGCCAGGACTGTGGAGCTGGTGCAGCTGATCCTCCTGGATGTGCTGGGGAGCTGGCCAGAGTACAGCACCCGCACCTCCGATGGGGACGAAACGGGTGTCTTTGCCCTGGCTGTGAGTTTCTGCAACTGGCCTTTGCTGGCGCCAAGGCTGCCTCTCCAGCAGCTCTCCATCCTCCTTCCCCCACTACATCTCCCTGCCTCAGGCGCTGGCCTGAAACCTGGTCCAGGGGCAGCTTCAGGCCCACCAGGCCCCGTGCTCCTCCTGCCAAGGTCTCTCCGGGCCTCTCCCTGCAATGCTCGGGCCCTGCCACACACACACCTCGGCACTGAGCGCTGTCTCGGGGGGCTTTGTCCTTTGCAGGCAACCGTGGTGATGTGGAAGATCCTCCAGGTGCCCTGTCTCCCACGGATCTTGAGGATGTATTTCCCCCACCTATTTGTGCATCTGCTATTCCAAGTGTTCTTCAGCACTCTGGATATGCCAGAGGCGGTGGACACCTTCTGGAAAGGATGCCAGGAAGAGCACGGCCTTGCCACCAGCCCCAACAGGTGCTCCATGCCACTCCTCCTGTCCCTGCCACGTGGCCTGCCAAGGAGCTAGTGCTGCCAGTGTGACCTGGGCTTTGCTCTGCACACAGGTTTGCAGTGCGCACCCTGAAGTCCCTGCTCTGCCTTCTCCGCTGCAAGGATGTGGTGGTGGCAATGGAGCACAGGTGTGCCTGGGACACGCTGCTCTCTCTTGACACCCACCACTTTGCCGTGGCTCTGCTGGCCAGGTGAGACCCCCTTCTCCCCACTGCCTCTGACATTGCTGCTCTGTGCCCAGGTGCCCCACACTGCCCCACGCCTGTGCTCATGGGCCAGAGGGCCTTGTCACTGAGGGTCGGCCAAGCAGACTGGAAAAGGCTGGCAGAGGAGGGTACCCATGAGCAACCAACTCCCAGATGGCCCACGTCCCCTTGCTGGAAGGCTGCTGGGGAAAGATGAGAACTGGATGAGTCACGCCTGGGAGAGGTTTGCCTCACTGGCTCAGGGTCTTGTTTCCTTTTTCCCCTCTTCAGAGAAATTTGCCGCTTAGCCATCCACTTTTGTTCCGCGGTTGCATTCTACCTGCTCGCCCTGCTCGGCAAAGGGATGCCATACTGGAATTTCCCTGCCCTGGCATTCCTTGTGCAGGTGAGCCTCAAGGCCAGCGCTGCCTGGCTGAGCTGCCTCCCAGTCCTCTGCCCACTCGCAGCCACAGCTGCCAGGACAGTGCCCGTGCCCTGTGCTGCTGCCTGGGCCCGGCCCTGTGCGCTTCTGGGCTCCTGCCGGCCGGCTCCCCTGTCACTGCCCTGTGCCTTTCAGGTCCTCGAGTGCCTGGACTTGAGCGAATGCAGTGACAGTGTTCTGGAGAACCTGGCACAGAACCTGCAGAGCGAGCACATGGCCAGGCGTTACTTGGCACTCCGAGGCCTCGTAGTGCTGGGCAAGAATCCCTTGATGGTGAGAAGGGGGCAGTGGCTGAAGCCGTGCAGGCAGCGTGGGGCTGGGCAACGCAGTCGCTTGGCCTTGCCTGGGCTTCGGCCGCTAGGTCAGCTGCTCCCAGCTCTCCTGCCTCCCGCTTCAGCTGCCCCAGTGCTTCGGGACAGGCCTTTGGCCTCCGGGCCCTGCGGCAGCAGGGCAGCCTTTCACAAAGTCGTGTTCCGCACGGGCCGAAAAAATGTAGAGCCTGACTGAAAGTCTTGTGGAGCTCCTGGAGGAAAATGACAATGACATTATCAGGATGACCATCCTTCTACTCAGATATTTGCTCCTGGATAACGGTGGCCCCATAGCCACCCCCATGGCCCTGCAGCTGGCTGAGGCGCTCCTGCCACTCTTTGACAGCGTAAGGCTCTGTGCCCACAGCCACGGCCACTGGCTGCTGCCGGGACACGTGGTGCCCTGTGCAGATGCAGGTCTGTGCCCTGGGGGGCCTGAAGCAGCTGATGCTCACGTCTTTTGCCCTTTCCTTTCATCCAGGATGATATCCAGGTGCAGCTGAGCTCCATGGCTGTCTTTCAAGAGATGCTGGACCTGTTAACAGAAGAGGCAAGAAAGGCCCTCAAGTCCCACGTGCGCCAGAGCCTGCTCCCTCTCTACTTCCACTGCCATGATGAGAATCAGATTGTTGCTGAGGTGAGCACTCGTGGCCACCTGCTGTCCCCCTGGCAGGGGCTTGGGCTGCCTCCTGCCCTGGCACCTTGTGGGCTGCAGCCTCCTCCAGCCTGTGCCACTAGGATGCTCCTATGCCCTGGACTGTGGGGCCATCTGTGCATCTCTGCTGCTCTCCAGGCCTCCTGGGAAATGCTGCATTCCTCAGCCAGATTCCTGAAGAGTAGGGACATCGAACAAATGCTACACCTGGATCAGAGCTTTGGCGAGTGCCTGGTAAGAGCAGCCGAGAACCCCCAGCCTCAGCATGGCCAAGGTCCCTGAGGGCGGTGCTCAGTGTGTGGGGCTGGCAGCTGTGCCCGCTGCTGCAGCCAGAGGCCGCGCGGGTTCTTCTCCAGGCTCCCGTGGGCCCGAGCCTGGTGCCCATGGAACCCCGGCCCAGCCTGGCTGCGGGGTGGCACCGCGGCTCCCCGGGCAGCAGCCGGCCCTCAGCCCCCTGCCCCCAGGAGCCCTTGGCCAGCGGCTGCTGGCCGCGCCTCAGGGCTGTGCGGGCAGGAGAGGCCGGTGCTGGGCGCAGGCAGCGCCCGGCCCAGGGGCTGAGCCCGCGCCAACCCTTCCCTCCTGCCGCTCTCTCCAGCTGGCAGAGGACAGGAGCCGAGCGGCCGAGCACCTGCGCCGGGCACTGCGCTACCTGCAGAGCCCACAGGAGCCCCTGCGAGAGGCGGCCGTCAGGTTCATGGGTGAGTCCCTAGCCCGGGCTCCCACCCCCGACCCGCCGCAGCTCGGCCCTGGCCCCTCCTGCTGCCCCGGTAGCGCCAGCCCGACCCGGCGCCGTGGAGCCCCGCCTGGCCCGGGCATTGCTGCTGCCGCCCTCTGGCAGCCGTGCCCTGGGGCGGAAGCGTGCGGCAAGGGCCGGGCTGAGCCCTGCCAGGCCAGCAGCCCGTACGGCCACAGCGCCGGCAGCGCCGCTGGCAGGGAGCTGTGCCGCTGGGGCCGTGACAGGCTCTGTGTTCACAGGCATGGCTGGGCGGCACCTGAGGGGGCAGCAGCAAGAGCTGCAGCTGATCTGCACTGGTGAGTGAGTGAGGGCAGCGGGCTGACCGCGGGGGCTGGTGGGGGCAGCTGCAAGCCCTGCCCCGGCTGCGGAGGGCTCTGCTCCCGTGAGATTTCAGGGCCACGTGTGCCATTCGTGTCCAGCACCTTCAGACTGATCCCCTTGCTCCCTGCCATAAGCAGCCCCCTGGCAGCCGCCTTGATCCTGACAGCCGGCTGCTCTGGCACTTCCAGGTCGGTGGCCGGGGTGCGGGACCCCCTGGAATCAGGCTGGAACCCTGGTCCTGGCCTTTCAGGGCTGTGAGGCCAGCTGTTGTGGGGCTGGAGGGGTGCCCTCCCAGTGCTCCAGACTGGAGCCCCCTGCCCCTCAGCCTTAGGCATTGAGCTCCACTGCCTGATATCCAAGTCTTGCTCCTCTTGCTGTGGGGAAGGCTGAGCTCTGTGGCTTTAGGCCCCATTGAGCCAGAAGAGCAGCAGCTTTGAGCCCAAAGGGGCCACAGAAAGGCCCTCTTGGACCACGGACATTCCTGTCCTTCCCAGGCCAGGGACACATGAGAATGCAGCGGGCACCTTCAGGGTGCCACGCTGGCTTTGCACTGGGCCACCTCCCTGTGCTGCGCACGGCTGGCTCTTTGCTTTGCTGCTCTCGGTCTTGTGTCGTCGTACTCCTTTGGCTGCCTGCAGCCCTATCAGGAGGGTGAAAGGCCCCGTCTCCAACATCTCAAGGGGGAAATGGAGCTCTCCCGGCCCTCAGCCCACGCTGTAAACAGAGCAGAGCGTTTTCCCCAGCCCCGATGGCTTTCTGCCTGCTTCTGGCCCCTGGCCACCATGACCCACTGCACTTGCTCTGAGTCACCTACAGCATGCCTGGTGCCTCTTGATATGCTGACCCTGGGATGTGAGGCTCACTGAGGGAAAGGTGGCTGTCCCAATGCTGAGGGCACACGTGGCTCACTGAGTGTTGCCTTCTGGAGCAAGGCAGGCGACCTGGTTCAGAGGAACAGCACGGCGGCCCAAACTCTCCAGGGCCGCTCGGGCCAATGACACACGCAGGCATCAATATGATGGACGGTCAAAAGGCCTTTATTATCTCATCTCTTGGGTTTTTATAGTCTAAGGGGTCTCTGCGTCAAAAGGGAGTTTGTCCTTCTTACCTATGGTTAGTAAGGAATGGAAAAGTACTGGGTAGGGGATGGAAAGTTACTGGTATTCGGTTAAGGGAGGCTACATTCCTATGTTAATTTCTTATCTAAGGGGAACAGAGGGTCTTATCTAAGGGGAACAGAGGGTCCTGCCTTTCCATGACATTGCGAGATCTTCCGCAGCGTCTTTTCCCTATCTACCACAACTGAGCAGACTTGAGGCTTCCCCAGCAGCTTGCAGGTGCCTTATGTGTCATGTTACAGTGCTTGTGCTCCTGCCTCTTCCTGTCCCTCTTCTCACCCTCACCCAACCTGCACCCTCTGACCTACCTTCAAAAAACCCTGTTGCATCAGACACGGTGTAAAGAGCCCTCCTTCAGCTGCCGGTCGAGCGCACATTACAACCTCCGGGCCTGAGAGCAGGGTGGGCTGGGGGAGCTGGTCTCTCAGACCATGAGGGAACGGCTCTCGACAGCACCTGCCCATGGACCTTCCCCGCACCAAATAAAATCATCTCCAAGTTAAGCTAGTGAGCTAGTAAGTATAAACCATTAATTGCCTGGAAATCTGGCACTAGTCTCTAAGTTCCATTGCTAATTAATACTGCTAGATTATTGCTAATCTAGCAGTATTGAATGTTGACTCCCATTCTTCCAATAGTCCTGATGTCAGGAATTTATTGGTTGTTGGCTCTATTCCTTTCCTAGCTTCTAATCTTCAAGGGTATTGCTTTCTGACTACTGGCCTAACTCTTGTCTGTAGCTCAATTTTCATAGGGTCTGCTCATTTGGATTTTCCTGGGCTATGAGTATCCCATACTCCTGGGTACACCTGATTCAATACTTGCTCTAAAAAATTCTTCTTCTTTGTTGGTCTTGTGTCAGTTGTCAGTCCTACTGCTAAAACTGCTCATTTGTCTTCAGGTACCTTCCATTGAAGTTTTCTTTTTCTAAACAGAACTGTTGCTTCCAAATTTTCAAGCAAATCCCTGCCTAGGACAGATTTGGCTTAGTTGGGTAAATAAAGAAACTGACGTATTCTTGATTTTACATTGAAGTGGTTTCAGGAAGAAAACTTTTTCTGGCTGGCCTATAGTGACTCCTATTGCTTGAGATAGTTTTCACTTTTGGGTATCAGTGCTTGATTCAAGAGTGAAAATGTGTCTCCACAATTTCTTAAAAATTTAACTTCTTTATCATTCTTTAGCTGTATTTTAACCGGTGGCCTGCTAGGGTAAGAGTTGCCAGTCTCAGTCATTTCTTATCATCTAGAGTGGCTGCAAGAGTTTTGTGTACTTTGTCTGCTAACTCTTGGCACTGGCCTTATTTCCAGTGTCCTGATTTCTTACAAGATGCACATTGATTTGGCCCCAGCTTGGTCTGTGGCTGCTTTGAACCTCCTCTGCCTCTGCTCTTTTCGTCCCTGCCTCTGCTTCATCCATGCCCACGTCCGGCCTCTCCCTGGTGCCGATCCAGAGCTGCCACCGTGGCTGCAGGGAGCTCTTTTCCTTTTTCTCTCTCTTGATTATCATCCACTTTCTATGCTTTTCTCATTCATGCCTTTAAGTCTCTCTTTACAGGCTCTTTCAGCTTCTCAAGTTTCTGCCTGACATCTGGGCTAGATTGCCCTGACATCAGGGAAACCCACTGCTGCTTTCCTATATGCGACCAGGGATCCAGGGCTGTGCCTTTACGTGCAGCTGCTCACAGCCTGTCCACAAAGTCAGTGGGTGACTCGTGATGTCCCTGTGTAACATTATCTGTTACTGACCAAGTTATTGCTTTTGGAAGGGCATTTTTTAATTCCAATGTGACTAGTTCCTGGTATCTGGTTAACATTGCACAGCTGCCTGCATCATTCGCGTCCCACAAAGGGCTTACAACAGGACACAGCTGGTCCACTGTACCTTGTAAGGCTCCACTAGCAATTTGTCCCTGCACATGTGCTCTGGCTACCTTGATCACCAACTCTTCTGCTGGTTTTGTTAGCTCTGTCAACATGAAATCAGTATCACCTCACTCTGGCTCTTGATTCTTGACTATGAACTCCACTCTTTTTGCTACTTAGCTAGGGTTTTCTCTATCAATTGTAACTTTTTCCCACCAACTGTTCAGGTCACTAGTAGTAAAGCAGATGTTCACCCACATGGCTTCTCCTGGGGGACTCAAGACTTGCCCTAAGGGGGTAACTAAAGGCAAAGCTTTCTTGGTTTTATTCCTTGGGTGGCTTGTCACTGGGGGTCTCTGAAATTGTCCCCTCACCTGGAGACAATTATTCATCTCATCCTCATGGCCATTTGGCTTTCATTCAGGGGCCGGAGTGGTTGCCTGAGGGGGAGTGTACCTGAGCTGGCCTGGACTAACTCGGCTCTAAGTCTTGGACACCTAGAACCCAATCTTCCTGGTGCATTTGAGCCAATTTCAAACATCTCTGCCCTATGCTGAATGCTGAACGACATCTCTTTCTTTTCTGCCTCCTATCTGTTTCCAAAGTTAGGACTAAAGGTCCTGTGGGGCCAAGTCAAAGCCACATTCTTTCTGACACTCAGGTTTATTCTTCAGGGTAAAAAACATGTCTGCATATATCACAGGATCTCATTTTTCTTCTTGTCTTAAAAAGTACATCAACTGTAACAGTGTATGGTAAAGTTCCATTAGGGGGTGACTTCTCACCACTTTCTAATGGATACCAAGCCTACCACTGGGAAGAGTATTTCATCCGATTACCTTTCCTTGAAAAATTACCCTCTGGCATTCCTCCCAAATCTTTCTCATCTGCTAAATTACATTCTAGTGGACTCTTTTTAATACTATCTTTACTTCTTGTGTTACTCATTCTTCATGCTATCTAAATTTCCAAACTTATCAGGATGTATTAGTACTTCTCTTTTCCTTCTCTTTATCCCCTGTAGACTACACTTAACCCACACAGGCTGTCTCTGAGTCACCCTGCACCAATATTCTTTTTCATAGTCCTAACAAGCAACGAAAACAAAAAGATTCCACGTTCCACACAATCTACAAGGAGTTGGGGTATGATTGGACATAAAACGAGTTTTGTAAAACACTGCCTAAATTCATACTCAGGAGTATCTACTCATGTAAACCTAGAGGTCACAACCCTTGACTTTTGATGTAGCATCTAAAAGCTTGGGTGACTGCTCCATGTTGTTCAAACTCTTCTCAAACTCAGACGGGCTTGGTGATGTGCCCATTTCCCTGGGGTGTTCCAGTTTGTGTTTATTTATCAGTTATCGTAGAATGGTTTGTTTTCATGTACCCTGTATTTTCCCCAAGTTGGTTTACCCCTAGGTTTTGCCCTCCCTCAAAGCTGTCCCTCATGCCATTCCCCGCTCTTTGTTCCAGCTCCTTCCCTGCCTCTCAAGATAATCCAGCTCTTTTTTCCTGAACCTTCCCTGTCACTTTTGCCTTGGACCAATCCCTGACTGCACCACCCCTTTGGAATTTCTCTATTGCTGGAACCCCCACTGGCCCATGTGACCTACCCTCTCCTCTCATCTGTCCTAATTAGTTCCAAGCAACTGATGGAATCCCCTCGCTCCTCCCCTGCAGATTCCTTCTTGCTCAATCCTTTGTATCCGCACCCCTGAGTTGTACCCCGATAAAATCTCATGCACAGAAGTGCTGGCGGCTCTTTCGTGCTGAATCCTTCCCTTGGGATAAACCTTTGCCTGTGGAACCTCACAATCAAGGAGCGTCCTCCTTCTCTTTTGCCTGCTCCGTGCTGCAGTTAGGAGATCCTGAACCACTGAGCAGTGGCTCACCAGGGTCAGCCGCGGGCAGGACCCACGCCTCGGCCGTTCCCCACTCCTGGAGCAGCGCCGCAGTTTTCCCAAGAGCCAGCCCGGGTTCTGCTGGGCTGTGCCCATGGGGAACCCATCCCAGTGCCTGACTGTGCTCTGGGTGAAAAACCTTTTCCTGATACGGAAATGAAACTTGCCCTGTCCCAGCTCCCTGCCCTTTTCTCCAGTCCTGTCACTGGTCCCAACAGTGACGAGAGCTGCAGCAGCCCCTCTGATTCCCCTCAGGAGGATGTTGAAGACCACAATGACGCCCTTTACTCTCCTCCAGGCTGAACAAAGTGGCCTCAGCTGCATCTAGGCCTTCCCCTCCACACCACACTCCATCCTTGCAGTCCTCCTTTGCATTCTGGCTAATGGCTTCATAACTTTTTCTATTGTGCTGCCCAAAACTGCGCCCGTCTGCTTCCAGCGCTTCTCTTGGCTTCTGCTTCAGGGTGTGGGCACCATCATCAGAGACACAGAAGAGCTTCTCCTCCCAGAGTTGTCCTTATCCTCTGCACTTCCACGTCTCTGCCTTGATGTTCACTGGGGAACTTGCCACTTTGTGGCCGCTCCTTGCTGTGCTCAGCAGGGACACAGTTTTGTTTGGACATGAGCTGCCAGAGCAAGACATGCAGCAACTGAGGCTGAGAATAGCAGAGGCTGGGCAGATTCTGTTTTTTCCAAATGTGGGAAAGAGAGTGAGAAAAGCGCAAGGAAATTTCAGACTGTTAACTTTGCAATTTAATTGCCCTGGGAGACTCAGCAATGGATGGTGCTCTGGTGCTACTGCCAATGCCTTCCATGAGAAAAATGCATTTCAGGAAGGAGCAACATCATCTGACAGAGACCAAGTGTGCCAGCAGTTGCTCCAGGTGCTCCTGCCATCAGCCCCTACAGGAAGGAGCACAGCCCCTAGTGCACGTGGGCTTTGGCTCCTTCTGGCACAGAAGCCCCCCGGGGCCACAGGTCTCTGGGGCAGGAGACGGGCACCAGCGCTGCCAGGGCTCGGGGGGTGGCAGGTCTGCTTGGCCGGGGACTCTGCCACACCTGCCGATGTCAGCGCTTCCCAGGCCCCAGGCCTCAGAGCAGCATTCATGCTTGGGCCCACACGTTCCTTGTGCGGTGTCACACCAGGACGGCCACCAGCCGGGACGTGTCCCAAGGAGGCCGTGCCAGCTTCCCTGGAAGGCCCCATGCCCTTTCCAGCGCGGCTGCGTCGGCAGCCCTGGAGGCTCCTTCTGCTGCCCTGAGCCCACAGAGCAGGGCAGTGTTCGCTGATGCTCTGAGCCCTTCTTAAAGATCCTGTCGGCCTGGCTTAGACTCCTGGTGCCAGCCATTCCTTCCAACCTGGGCCTCTTTGGGTGGGCTGGGCGTGGCCCCATGCAGACAGCAGTGTGTACAAGGGCCCTTGGTGACACGGTGCCGCACAGTCACTGTGACATGGAACCGGGTGTCCAAGGGACCTCTGTGACACCTGGTGACATAGGAGCTGGCGGTGACAAGAGCACGCCACAGTGCTCAGAGCACGCGACGGGACAGGACGGGACAGAGCGGTGCCGTGAGGAGCCCCCGCACAGTGTGCTCGTTCGCGTCCCACCCGGAGCTTTTCTGAGGGGTTCTTCCTGCAGCTGAGCTCGAGGCCAGACCACAGGACTTGCTGACCCGTGGTCTCCCTGAGGCTTCTCTTCTGCAGGTGCCCTTGAGGCCAGATCATAGTCCTCATCAGTAGTCTCCTGTCCTTGTGGCCGGGGCCCTTGTGACCGAGTGCAGGACTTGCTGTCCTGCAGCCTTCCTGAGGCTTCTTTCTTGAAGGTGCCTTCCAGGCACCACTGCAGGACGTGGTGATTTGGAGCTTTTCCATGGTATCTCTCCTGCAAATAGCCACAAATCCAGTCAGAGACATGGAGCAGATACGCCCAAGAGTGCCCAAGCTGGCCTGGGTGGAGGAGGAAATCAAGAGCATATCCTCCAAAGTGGCCAGTTTAATTGTCCATTTTATTACTCTTGTATTTACTCAACACTAATAAGGAAAACCAAGCTTTGCTTGGAGGCAAAACAGGCATGGGATACACTACAGTCCCTTGCACGCTCAGCAGGGCTGGCAGTGACAAAGCAGGCAGTCTGCTTCATTGTGAACCACTACAGAGATACATCCCAATCTGGTTTAAGTAGTGTGGTATTATTAAGAGCTCTTTTTCTGCATGAGACACAAAAAGGACATCCTAAATAATCTTCATGCAAGCATGCAGTAAAGAACTGGTCCTGCTATCCTAACAAAGCGTTTGCTTTGGCAATTACACTCTTCCCATTCATCTTTTGATGCAGACACTTCAGGTTTTCCCCTACACCCCTGCAAGGCTGGCAGTTGCTGTTTCCCATTTTCTGTTCTTCCCTAGAGATGGTGCAGTGGCTGCTTTGAAACAAAAAGCCCTGAGATCTGGATAGCTTGAATGAGCATGAAATGCTAATTAAGTGCTCATATTGGTAATACACAGGCCTGCCCTTCCCAGTGCTCTGCAGCAGCAGGACCATGCATCATTCCTGTTGGTGGATGTTCATGTTTCTGGTGTGCAAGAGCAATGACTTTGAGGAGGGACAAAAATGCCCCTCTTCAAACAGTGGGTGTGCAAGGAGGTGTGAAGTTTCACAGCCTTTTCTAGGATATTTCAGAAAGATCTAAGGAATATTGTTGCATGGAATAGGTCCCTAATTTTGTCTCCAGAGGAATCCCCAAAGGGCACATTCACTCTGCTGCTGATGGCAACCCCATAAGCTCACAGACCAGTTTTTCCTGCAATGTGCCACCCTGCCTGGGCTTTACTAGGCCGGGACTAGACCCAGAGCTAAGCAAACACATGCAGCCAGGTGACATTATGTAACATCAGAAGTTGGCAACCATGAGGACTTTGCTGTCAGAAGGTTACAGTTTGCACCAGGCCCAGAAGTGTTTTTCCCTAAGGCAAAGAAAATTGAAATGTGAAGTTTCAAAGTTTCAAATGACTATGAAAGGAAACTGCAGAATAATTTCTGGAAGGGCAGCATTGTCAATGATCATGCAGCCCACCAAGAGCTGGAGCTGAATCCAGAATTGCTTCTTCCAGCTGTGCAGGAATTCATTCCACTGGAAAGCACTGGTCCATGGGAACAAATGATCCCCTAGCTCTGGGCTGAATGGCACCCAGGCTGCAGTGCAGATTTGAGGAACCCTTGTCACTTGTTATTGGCCTCCCAGTGCACTCATCCTTCTGCAAACAAGGTGCAAACAACACAGCTGGAGTGCTGTCCCGGGTAAATACACATACAGGTGACTTTGCCAAAGCAGTGCATCATTTCCCAGTGAAATACATGACCTCTTCTTACCTATGGAATTGTGATTGAAGACACCTGTGAGCCAGATCTGTGGGAGATTGTAAAGGAGCAAAGCTTTGGGATTTGGGCACGCTTCTCTTGGTTTCTTTGCTCAGGCCTTTAGTGAGCACACAAACACACCTAGGTAGAAAACCTTTGACTAGATAGGATCTTTTGGATCCATTGTCCCCCAAACAGGTCAACAGGTGACTCTGTTGTAATGCCAAGTAACAAAGAGCAGCACAAATGACACAAAGAAAACATGGCCAAAGAGGAGGAGGAGAGGCCCAATGAGGAAAGGATGTGGTGAGACACTGGCACATTGACTGAGCTGCACTCCCATAATCTCTAGGCTAGCAGGTCCTGGTCTCACATTCACCTCTTGGTTTATTTAAATGTTATTTATTTTTTTTTTCATCATCAAAATAAAATATATAGAATTAAAAATACGTCATCAAAACTTAAAGACAGAATCAAAAGATATTAATTCAAAACTACATCTATAGATCAGAACATATGTACAGCTGTAACTATCAAGCCTAACACATCAATCCTGTTCTTCAAACACTCTTCATACAGGCAGCAGCTTCTTCCTGAGCTTGGAGGAAAGAGAGCTCTTCTGGATGGGAGGCGAGGACTTTGTGGGTAAGGGAACATTGGAAGTGTCCAGAGAAAACTTCTCGGTAAGACTGTAACCAGCCAGATCTGCAAAGTGGAGACACAAAGTTAAACAGAGGCCTCCATGCAAACCTAAAGCATCTGAAGCTCCATATTTCCTGGGACAGATTTCCTGGAAATGCCTAAACAGCTGCACAGGGAAACATGCTCCTGCTGGCAGACACTGAGGCAGGCCAGGGCAAACCCTGAGCCACTTGCCCAGAGCTGGCACAGGCACAGCCTGGCCTCTGGGCTGCCCTGGGACAGCAGGGAGCCCAGAGCCCTGTGCTCCCCAGGAATGGCTCAGCTGCACACGCACCCTCCTGCTCCTCTGCTGCCCCACAGCTCAGCAGCCCTACAGCTCCAGGGGCACTGGCAGCAGCACAGCTCATTGCAGGGGCACATGCAGGCACAGCTGTTCCCTGGCACTGTGCACAGCCTCTCTGGGCTGCCACAAGACCCTTCCTCCCAGCAGGGATTGGCCCAGCTCCCCCCTCACCTCTGTGTGAGGCTGAGCCATGATTGCCTTCACCTTGTCCTCAATCTGGAGCTGCTTCAGGCCCCCCATGCCATGACTAGGAAATGTGATGGAGAGAGCAGGGGCAGACGCACACCCTTCCTTATGATTTCGTCATTTTTGGCACAGCTCAAAAGGCAAATCCAGAGGTGTCCAACTCAGCACTTCCTCAGCCTTCTGGAGAACATCTCGCCTTCACCAGCCCAGAATTTTGGAGAGGTTTTCCCACACGTGGAGGCTTGCTGGCAGCACATTTCTTCAGCTGGGTGCCCATCACCTTGCAGAGGGCAGAGGCGAGCTTGGTGGCCACGGTGCGGACGTTGGCGCTCCGCACAGGCAGCGCCTTGTTCCCCAGGCAGGACCAGAGCACGGGCAGGGCGTCGCGCTGGACGATTTCAGGACTACTGGCATGAACCCCCTGCACAAGCACTGCCGGGACAGAGACACAGCTCCTTACCCACCAGCCTCACTGCAAACAAGGATCCACCTCTGCTTCTGCTTCTTGCCAGCCTCTCTGGCCAAGATCAGCAAAACAGCACCCAGAGCCCCTTGGTCCAGAAACGGGCAAAGCAGCTGAGCATCCTGGAAACAGAACCACCAACCCCTCAGCACGAATTGCTCCAACCAGAGCCTTGTCCCTGTGGCAGACTTCCTACCTTTACTAAATTATCTCACAATCTCTTTCTGCATGAACAATGAATGAAATGTCCAATTGCCTTTGATTTCCATTAAGAAATTGTCTAAACCCACACTGAAGATTTGGAAATGCACCATAGAGAGGAAATGGAGAGATTTCTAATAATAGGGATGATTCCATTTTTGTAACTTTGATGTCAAGTGGCAAATATCTAATCTGGCTCTTCCCTTTTCTCAGTGGCACACAGCAAGGGGCAGGATTAGAACGCACCTCAAAACTCCAGCCCACCAGAGATGGCTGCTGCCTGACAGCTGGGTGAGAAACATCAGTGACCAGCTGGTGTCTTTGGCAGAATGCTTCTGGGGCTTCCAACAAAGCTGTTTCAAACCTCAGAGTGTCTTAGATAATTACTCAGACCCCATTGCTGTGGCATTTGAGCATCTCCACATTTTAATGCCACTTCCCCTCTCAATGTTAATGGCATTTTTTCTTATAATGTCCACTGAAATAGGGGCATAGAGAAAGAAAAATGCTACACAGGGGACTGAAATGTAACCAAAACACGAGTGTTTTCTCATATTGTCTCTGAAATGTCTCTGACCATTTTCTGAACTGAACTATATGAAACACAGACAAAATGTTACTACCAACAGGATCCTTGCAACAGGCAGATTTGGCTAAGAGATGAAAACCTGAAAGGCTCTGGAGACCATTCTTATTTTCTGATCAGACAAAATGTTATCTAGTAGGCATTTAATATTCTGTGGTGGAAGAGACTTCATTTTCTCTATGCTGTTAATCCACCAGCAGTCACCAACATTGAAAGAGCTCCTGCAAGTACCCAAAACCAATTCTGCTAAGCAGAAAAAGAGTTATGGTACCCATTCTAAAATGGGAATTCATTTGAATTTAAATGCAAGTAAAGACATCGGTGACTGCTGAATGTGAGGAACAGCTCTCTGTTCCTACTAAATCTCAGAGAGAACATCTGCTTTTTTTAAAGTAGTCCTAATTTATGGTTAATTCCTTTTTTTGAAAAAGAGATCAAAAGAACTGCTAAACTAAATGCCCTATTGCTGGAGATCTACTTTATTCAAATGCTCTTTAAAGGGCCTTTGACATTCCCAATCTCTGAACATGCCCTTTAGCGATTCCTCATGAAGACACAAAGTGTATTAAACCTTGCATTCAAAGATGTTGGCATAATTAGCAGTGGATTTAGCCCCAGTTGAAGCATGGCTATCAATCATCTTCTCTACTATATATTGAGATTATCCTTTTCCCATTCCTTGGCTATTGCTGACACAGCAAGCTCCTCTGAGGAATCAATTATCAGCTGCATTTGTAGCATTTTGGGCAGCGCTGACACAGGCAGACACTGTTTGCACACCCTGAAAGGCTCAGTCCAAGGCCGCTGTGACAGCACAGGCAGGGAGCCTCAGCACTCTGCTTCTGTCCCTGTGCCCCAGAGGCTGCCTTGCACTAAACCTGTGCCTCTGATACCTCTGTTGAGTTCTGGCCTAAGCTGTGACCCCCAGGCTCTGCACGGTTCAGCCTCAAAACTTTCCAAGAGAAAAACAAGAATTCTGTGAGGACAAAACAAACTGATGCCCTGAAACAGCATTTGCCACCATTTCCCCTCAAAGATCACAGATGTCCCTGAGCTTCCCAGAGAGGAGCCAGCTGGGGCATTTTTAGCCCTCCCTTTGCTGGAGGTGGTTCTGAGATGCCCCAGTGAGAGCTCAGCCCCAGGCCGAGCGCTGCCCCCATCTCAGATGCTGCCCAGCTCTGCAGCAGCCAGGGAAAACCTGCCAAACCCACCTGCCTTGGCTATGGGGCAGCAGGGACAAGCTCAGCACCTCCTGGTTTGGAGGAGCTGCTCTGCTGTCTGCTCACAGGCATTCCCTGTAAATGCTCCCTGGGAAGAGCTCTTGGCTCAGAAGGGGAGGCCATACCTGTGATACGCTCGGTGACATCCAGCAGGGCTTGGCCACTCAGGTGATTCCATTGGTGGCTGAACTCTTTCAGCAGTGACACTTTATCTACAAGGGAAACACACGTTTCTGCTCACTTTTCTCAGGTCATAGGAGAAAGGACAGTGGGGAGGGAAAGGGCAGGGCCAACCCTATTTTATAAAATGAAGTACATTTCTGTGGATATTTGAATTCTTTTCTTCTTTCTTTCTAGCCTGCTTGGAAGGGTTTTAAATTCCAAAAGAAAAGCTCTTCTCTCACATTTGTAAATCCAAACTTGTCTGCTGTAGCAGGAGCTGTGTTAAAACATTTTACATCAGGGACCTCAAGAGTTCAGTCACATGGAAGCAGTGAAAAGGTTTTGCATCCCAGAGCAAAAAGGAAGAGCCCCACACTTGGGTCACAGAAAGGCACTGAGTCAGGCAGTTCCTGAGCTCACAAAGCAGCTGGGGAGGAGAAAGTGGAAGCTCCCCTTGAAGACCTGCCTCTTCAACACTCCTTTTTTCAGGCATATTTCCCCAGTGCAGCATTCTCAGAGCTGACATAAATCTGTGTGGCAAAGGAATTTACAGCAGCCCTTGCCTATGTAGTTAATTGCTGTGGCCATCTTGCCCCATGCAAAACAACATGTGGAACAAGGCATCATTGACAGCTGGGTTTATACCTCTTTGTTCTAAAGAAATGAACTTGGTGAATCACAAGTTCCCCTTTGCAAACAGAAGACAAAGAAGAAAAATGGAAAATAGACAGCTAATGCCTCTAATGTAGAGCCTCCCAGGTGGCTGCTCTGCAGAAGCTCTGATGGGTCAGTGTCCCTTCATGCCAACAGCAAAGCCGTTCATTTGGGAAGTCAGACAGGGCCCAAGCAAACTCCAAACCCCCTTTGCCTCTCAACTGCAGCAGAGCTGTAGCCCAGGACTTGCTCTTCAGACAAGCAGCACAGAGCCAAGGGCTCCTGGGACTGTTGGGAAATGCTGATCCCATTCCAGCCTGTTGGGGATGGTGCATAAGGACTGCACCTGCACAGCCTCTGGTGGGTGTCAGCTGGAGTGTTCCACAGACAAGAGCAGCTGTCAAGGCACTCAGTGCTCTCGTGTGCAGGAGAGACAGAGACGAAGCTGAGGAGAGTCCCTGCCCGGGCTCAGCCTTACCCAAATGAGCAATGGATTCTTCCAGTGCTTTCACAGCTGCCCCACGAACCCTGGGATCCTTTGAGTTCAGGTTCTTTGTTATTCCCTCCACCAAACCAATGATCACCGGGTTCAGGGCATCTTTCAGGGCTCCTGTGATTTCAGCCAGCACGTCCAGTGCCCTCCGCTTCACTTTCTTGTGGCTGTCAGATATTCTCAGGACAAAATAATCAAAAATCTGTGAAGAGAACAAGCAATGTGAAAGCTGGATTCAAATGTCCTTGTTTGAAGAGTGGATGTAGCAGTCAGCAATGTCAAAGATGAAAGTGATTCTTTCTGTCAGGTCAGCACTCGCTTGCACAATTTCACTGTTTTCCTGTGGGCCACTCACTGGAATGGTGGCACAACCTCATGCTGGTTCAAAGGTTTTCTTCTGTTTTAGGAGGTTTGGCTGGGGACAGAATAGTTCCTATGGTATTTCTCTCCATCTATAAATCATTAAATCAATTCCATTTATTAATGCTAAAGACTACCTTTGCTTTGAATGGAATCATGTTTACAAAGCCTGGTTTTCTATACAGTTGCCTCAAGTACTGAGGGCAATTATGATTTGGCCAAAACTATGGCTGGAGGAGACCTAAGTTTTCTTTTGTTTGTCTCAGAGGCAGTGTCTGGAGAAGTGCAGGGCTCTGATCAACTCTTCCAGGATCCAGACCACTTCTCTAAGTAACAGGTGGACTTCTGAAATGTAGCGATGTGTTGTACAGCTCTCATTAGAGCAGGTTCAGTCCCTTGACAGCCACATTGTCAGGCACATTTCCGTGGAAAAAGGGAAAAAGCAGCTACTGGGAGGAGAAGGCAGAGATGAGTCCTTAGCTGTTTTCCTCCTTTTCCAAAGAGAAAAAAAGACCCTCAAGAAGGGTGAGCACTGTCTTTACCAAGAGAAATAGGAACAAGGATGGAAATGAGTAGCCAGAGCTGTGACAAGATGGAGTATATAGAAGTATTCTTAAAAAAAACAACTGGATTTAAACCAACCCAGCCTGATACTTCTCTTCCCTATGCAAACCCATTTTTGGTCTAGAGAACAATTGCCATGCTTTCAGGGGCTGGATTCCCTTCCCTTCACCCAGCTGGGAGTAGGAGAGAGCAGCAGCTACACCAGCAGAAAATTCTGCCATCATCTGATGAACAGCATCAATATGCACCTGCCAGACAAATACAGCTGGGCTGAAACAACTTGTCCTGAAGCCTGGACCTGAATTACATTTGTCTGGGTAAGAGGGACCAGCGGGTCCCAAACAGACAGGATGGAGTGCCAAGACACACTGAATTAACTTTGCTGCTACAGGCTTAGGAAAGGAGCTAAAGGAAAGGAGCAGTGAAGATATCCTACACACTTGGGCAATGTTAGTGGAGATGAGCTGGGGGCTGGTTTTGCACAGGTCTTGGAGGAGTTCCACTCCTTCCATCCTTGTCTGAAACCCCTTGGCTTCCAGGAGATGGTAAAGCTTCTGGAGCAGCTCCGTTTCTTCCACAGCTGGAGGTGACGTGACCTGGGCTTTTGCACAGTGTAGGAGGTGTCCATCAGAGGGAGATTTCACTCTGGGAAATAAAACCAAATGAGGACCTGGTGGTGATAATTATCGTAGCATGGCATCCCCATAGTGGAAATAATTAGCATTGACTGCATGATTCCAGAAGGCTGATCAATCACTTTACTATACTATACTATACTATGCTATACTATACTATACTATACTATACTATGCAGAAACTCATCACCCTTACAGACAGTCTGATACAGACAGACCAGATTGGTCAATCGAATTCAAAACACCATCACCAGTGGCCAATTAAGAAATCACCCTTTGGTAAACAAATCTCCATAACACATTCCATGTGTTCACAACAACAGGTGCAGCAAGTGAAGATAAGAATTGTTTCTCATTCTTTTCTCTGATCTTCTCACAGCCTTCCCCAGGACAATGCCTGGCAAAGTTGTGCCTGCTGCTCTCTGTGGAGAGAGCTGCAACCAAAGACAATACCTGCAGTTAATTGTGAGCAAAACATCTTGAGCAGCTTTCCCAATTTTGTGATTTCAAGCTGGAAAATCATGAGGCTCTGAAGAACAATGTGGACCGCATGACAATCATTACAGGAGACAATCTGCAAGTGACATTCTCACCACTGCTCACTCAGGAAAACCAAGGATGAGATGCATCTGCTCTATCTTCAGATGGCTGCCAGGGCACACAGGTCACATTGCTTTGTGGAGAAAGAGAGACACTACTGCCAAGTTGAAATGACTCCTCATATGGGACGTGTGTGTCTTAGAATAAGGAAACTCTTCACTCTGGAGAAATGTCTCTACAACCAGGCATGACAATCTGGAAAAGTAGCTCAGATGCATCTGAACAGATGAACAGGGCCATGTTTGAAGGATTCAGAAAATCAGTAAGGGAGATAAAAACAGAAGCTAGATATCCCAGAACTACACTCACATTTCATTTGCTTCCCTAGAGACCAGATGCACAGCTTAACAACCCCACTGGGAACAATTCTCCTGATCAACCTGTCTCTTCCATGAGCACGGGAAGATGCTAGCTGTGCTACTGAGGCATGTGGTCACTTTCCTGCCACTGCTGAGCAGTTCAGAGCTAAATAAATCCCCTCTGCTATCAGAGGAGAACAGGTACAAGTAGTTTTGCAACTGCCATGAAAAGACAGCAAGGAGCAATTCCTGTCTTAAATGCTGATAGCATTTAACCACAGGATGAAATAAACCAAACATGCTGTCCATCAAGCAAATCACATGAAGGACAGGAATATCAAGACAAAAAGTCCACATTCAGACACCTGTTGACTGAAGTTGTTCAGGAATTGCCTTGCTCCTTACTACTCAAACTTGGTGCTGTTTGAAGGTAAGAAAACCATGATTCAGCCAGGCCAAAGCACATGGATGAGAACTGCATCTTTGTGGAATGGCATCTTGCTTCCAGATTGAGATTTCTCATCAAAACACCCATCTGAAAAAGATTCCACTCAGATGAAAAAAAATCCTGGTTGAATTTACTTATCCCAAGTCAGGCAGCAGAAACTTGGCCCTCTCCCAGCCTCCACAGCACTGCCCTTGCCACTGCACTGGATCGTCTGAGCTGCAACCAATGGGTGTCTGTTTGTCTCTCCATTTTTGTGGAAATCCCTCCAGAGAAGTTGTGTTCAGCACAATGTACAAGTAGACATTTTTTATCCTAGAGCATTTGTAGGGAAAGGAAATAATCTGTGGCATTGGTCATCTCTGCCAGAAAGTTTTTCCTGAGGAAGAGACATGTAAAGCTTGTCATGTGCTTTGTCACATCTGACAAAAGTGCTCAGTATCGTTTGCTAGCAGACAATGTGGCCTGGGGCTCCTCTGAGCCATCGTTCCTCTCCTTCACCGGCTCCTTGACAGATGGGCCTTCAGCCTTCTGGTGTTCCATCCCCTACAAAGACACAGAGAAACCCCATCAATCTTTAGAATATAAAACAGGAAATTCCCTGTTGAAAACACAAGTTAGAACCAGGATCACTGATACCAAGGCTTAGGGAAACATTTCCTAACTTAGAGATGGAAACAGACCAGAGATTCAGTGATGCCAACTCTTTGTTTTCAATAGCCCAAGGCAGGTTATAGGTGCTGCCAGACTGACAGCAGTCTAAAATCCCAAATTCCTTAGTCTTGAGCATAAATGGGAATAATGCAAACTGGCAGGCAACGAGTGTTCGTGAAGGAAGCAGCAGAACAAACTGGACTCTTTGGGGGATTGGCCCATTGTGTTGGAAGTTGATTTGGTTCAACACTCACTCTCCCTGTGCCTGCACAAAGGCAGGCTCCTGTGGAGAAATGGCTACATGACAGAGGTCACGTAGACAGTCGCTTGTTAGCCGACCAGGAGCTGGGAAAGTACTGAACACAGCTAGTTTGAGTTTTGCACCTGCAAGATAGCGTGTCCTTGGGCCTAGCTGGGTATGATAACAAGTAGACAGAGAGATGTGGGAAATAGGGAATGTAGGCCCAAAGGAATGAGGAAGAGTTGATGGTATAGTTTAACCAATAGATCGCTTGGCTTACAGAATATTCATAAGCTTATTACTTGCTGTATAAGTGTCTGATGCTCTCTTCAATAAACGGAACTTGCTTATCACTCATATTGAGTGCCCGAGTCTCCCATCACCGACAAATGGCTCATCCCCGACAAAGGCCTCATTCTGCAACAGGTAAGCAACAGAAAAAATTAAAAGCATATAAGAGTGAGTGTAGTCACAAGGACCTGGAGAGGAAAGAGCCACAAAAGGCCAGACATGATGTAATATCATCCATAATAAGGGTAAAATATATGTTGCTATTCATCATGTATCCAGAGAATTATGGAATGGTTTGGGTTGGAAGGGACCTTTAAAGGTCATCTGGAATGACAGAGTACTGAAAGCAAGAGAAAAGTATCTTAAGTGCCAGGGAAAACTGTGTTGAAAGCAACCTAAAATTAGAGCCAAAACAGCAACACCTTATCTTTGAACTGAAGATTTGTCAATCACTAATGCTGTCTGCCACTAAACCAGGGGCACACTAAACCAGAATCCTCCACTCCAGCTTTGCCATGCTGTGCTATCAGAGCTCTCCATGCTCCCCAGCTCCTGCAGAAACTGGACTTTGTGATGTGACCCCAGCATGGCAGCAGCCCAGATGAAGCATCACCACTCCTACAAAATAAAGCAGTTTTTACCTGACTATCAAGCAACACTAAACTTCTCTGGGAAGCACTGGGTGCAGGAAAATCAGGGACAGAAAAGGGATGTGTCTGTGGAGCAGAGGGCTGGTAAAAATTCTCATTAGGTTGTTAACAGCTGGTTTCATTAGTCTGCCTACAGACAATCATTATTACTTAGTGGCTACTGCAGGATGAAAAGCCATTTCAGTTTATTAATGTTCTCAGAGCTGCAAACCTGGCAGTGAAATTATTTTTAAAGTGGCTTGTAAAGTTTGTCTCTTCTCAAAGAACGTGTCAGGCTGATAGATCAGGCTGTGAAATTTATGCCCCAATAAAAGGGCGTTTGAATGGAGTTTAATGGCACCTGAAATGTTCTGCTCTGAGAAACTGTCCCCAAAGTCCAGGTGGACCTTTCTCCATTGGAACTCTTAGAAATTTGTCGAAGCTATAACTTTGGCATTAATTTTACAGGAGCATTTATAGCCCAAGGGTCAAGAGCAAAGCCATAAAATGCTGCTCAAGCCCTGAGCTTTCTCAAACCAGAGGTAAACTTGTATCCAAAGGTCTGTCTGGAGCCCAGATTTGCTCTAGTAGAATTCTGTTATAAAGCTTAGCCTGCAACAAAGGTAGACTTTTATCTCAGCTTAGTTAAATATTCCCCCTAAACCACCATAAATTATAATTTCCCCACTATAATACATGTTTTGTCCACTCCTAATTACTCTTTCTTCTTGCCCTAAGCACAGTCCTTACTCATACAATACATTTTATGACTCTCATTAAATTTATTATTCTACAGACATATGTTAAAGTTTACCTGAATGAGGGCTTTATCCAGTTCCTGCCAGAGCTAATGGAGAAGATATTTCAGTTTATTCAAAGCAGCTGTTATCTCAGAAAGAGGATGATGCTTAAATTATAATAAAAGTTCTGCCAGAAACAGTATTCCTTTGTTTCCCCCAACCATTCACTAAAAGCCCTCAGTCACTTAGGAACTTTTAAAATAATTTCTAGTATTCCCTACATGGCCAATTACTAAAGGAGCTCTGACCCTGCAGGGCAGTTAATGACCATCTCTGACATATTTCTTACATGTATTTTTTTTCCCAACATTTTCTTCAACAGCAGCTAACCAGGTGCCTTGCCCTTTTTATCTCCTGTTTAATCCATTTACTCTCATCCTCCATGGCACAGCACACGATGTTTCCACAGAACCAGCCTGCACCAGACACTATTTCACAACTCACCCATAAAATCCCAATCTTTCATACTTCCACCTCTTCATCTTCCCATCCAGGGAGGGCAGTCAAGGTCAGCCAGATGCAAACGAGGTGTTTGAAGCTGAGGTGTGATGAGGCACTGATTGCTTGATGAGCACAGGAGGAGGAAAGGTCTTGGCTGTGCCTTGGTTCTTAAATCATCCTCAGTTTTGCAGAGAAATTAAGGACAGAGCAGTGATGCTCCTCTGACCAGCTTCCCCACGGCATTGTTCCTGTCACGAAGTCAAAGACAGGCAGGTCACTCATATTCTCTTTCTCTGACTCCTGCTGGGATGACAACATTGAAAAAATAGAAAAAAATATAATTATCAGGGCTTTTCATTGTGTGAGCTCAGGATTCCCCATGCTCTTGCAGAGGGGGAATGTTCATCAGGCAAAGGATATGAAAACGAGCTTCAAATTGTCCAAAATCCCAGTAAAAATATTTTTTTCCTATGGAAAGCTTCACCAAAGCTGGTCACGCTTCAGGCCCTTTGTGCACCCATTTCCTGCTGTGCATCTCCCAGTGGGGTGTTCCCACTGCTCCAGGGACCCCACACAAACCTTACAGACTCCCACAAACACACCCCCAGGAGCTGCACCCTTCCCTCCAAACCTGGGTACCTGCATCAGCCACCTCTGTGCTGAGCAGAGCCTGGTTCTCCCCAAAAAGAAGGTGCTCAGTTTATCCTTGAAAAGATTGTCAACAGCATTCTTGTCTTCTTCAAAAGAGCCATTATTTCACAGCTGTAGTGTCCACACTGAGACTTTATCCCCTCAAGTGTCCAAGTACACAGGCAGCATCAAGGAAGGCACTGAAGTGAGTCAAGTTTAACCCCAAAGAGCTCTCAGCTCCCTGTGAAAGCTCAGACAAGCAGCAGAGAAAGAATGAATGCTCCTATAATGGCATCTAACAGCCACAGGGCAAGGGAGAAGTTGGTTTCAGGGAATGAAGAAAAAGCACTAAGTAATAAAAGGTGAGAAAAATCCATCACTCGAACAGGTAAATGAAGGTAAACCACTTGAAGAGACAGACTTAAGATGGAAGAAAAACCCCACAATTAATAGTGTTCATGACACCCAGAGGCAAAACAAGCCCAGGGGATCAGGAAAGAGGTAAGCCTGTGCTCCAAGGAACAGGAGAAATGAAGTGAGAGCTCTGGAGGGACCAAAAGAAAGAGGCACCCTGAAGAAAGGAAAAAATGCCTCCACACAAGGTGCTTTGGTTTTTTTAAATCAAGAATCTCTTATATGATGTGGTAGAAATACAGAAAAATAAAGGTCAGGAGAAGCATGGTTGATTGGGAACATTCCTGCATAGCAGACAAGATGTATCCTTGTGCAAATTATTCCATGCAGCACTCACATATTTAATTACTTCTTTTCCTCTTCCTGGGGAAGCAAAGTTGCTTTATTTACTCCAAGCAATATTTTCTCCCTCCTCCCTGGCTAAGAACAAGCTCCCACCTTGGCAAGGGCTCGCTGGTTTACTTAATGCTCATCACAGCCATGCTAAGGAGAGTGGAGCAGGTTAATTTATCACTTGTTACAATGATTAACTTGTCCAGCTGCCGGGTCCAAGAGCCCAAGAGTGCCTCAGGTTATACAGGATCACAGAAGGAAAAGCTCCATTGCATTAAGCTGCTGCCACACTGGCCCTCTCTGCCTGTCAAATACACTCAGATAGTCTTGCACTGCCCTCTGAAAATCCCCCATAAAATACAAGTGAGAATCCCTCATCACCTGTGAGAAAGCACAGCTGGGTTCTGCTCAGAGCATTTCAAACTATGGGGTATTTGTGAGCTCCCCTTGCAAGGGCAGCATCTCAGGAAAACCAAAAGTTTATTTCCATGGACTCACCATACTCAGGACACTTCCCCTAGACCAGGTTGCTCCAAGCCCCATCCAACCTGGCCTTGAACACTTCCAAGGGGGACACAAGCACAGCTTCTCTGGAACCTGTTCTGCTCCACCCAGATCTAAAATCATACCAAATTTAGCAGCCTCAGACACAGATTTCTATTAAATATCTACATTTTTCTAGGAAAAAAATATGGCAAACCTTGTTTGCATCCAACTTGGCAAAATCAACACAAGCTCTTCAGAACGGGCTGCCGCCCACTTTTCTTATTTTTCCCCATTTGGTGGAACATTTTCATTCTGTTGTTGTTTGGAGCAATATTTTAATATATCTGGCTGAGCTGCTTAAAATAGTACAGCAAGACACTTGTGTGAGGGGTGGAAAACTGAGCTCTTGCACATCCAGTGTTTCTGTTGTTGGAAGTCTTCAATCCCACCGCTCTGGTGGGATGAAATAGGTGCTACTAATCCAATATCTAAAGTATCATGCATCAAGCTGACACTATTTTAAGACTTTAAAAACCCCAGCCAATTTAAACAAACCTCTGCTCCTTTCCATTTTCTCTGTTCCACAGTTTATGATAGAAGACAGGAGAGAAAGATTGTTTTGGGAACAATGTTTTCAGCACTCTAAAAATAATATAAAAACTGCTGTGCCACACTCTCAGCTGTTACAGCCCCAAAAAGCACAGGCTGTCTTTGCTCACAGAGTCACAATTGTGGTGGGATTTCTACCACACCAGAGGACAATCAATTTTTTGTTTTCTCCTGGAAATAACTACAGCACTTCTGGGTAGCAAGGCAAACATGAGCCTCTTTCAATGGCCCTTGAAACTGGCCATGTGAAATGAGGGACACAAAGCCAAAGGCCAGCTGAACCTGTGATCTCTGAATGTCTTCAACAATCTTCCCAGGAAGATGAATGGCAATCACTGTTCTGCCAAGGAAACTGCATCTGCTGGGAATGGGGTGTAGAAAATGTGCTTTCTGCTCCTCTCAGAGCCAAAATTCCTACACATTTCTTCTAAGTCCCTCTTAGAAAAGGACCATGTTCAGCTGAGTGACAGTGAAGCAAAATGGCAATCCAGGAATAAATGTTCCTGTGCAAAACATCCTCCATTCACATGGATGCTTCCTCACTGGCACACAGGAACAAGGAAGGAACTAAAATGCATCATTATACATAAAGTCAGATGTGTTGAGGGATGAACAGATCTCACAGGCATATGGAAACCTCCCCTGAAAACCCAGTCCAGGGAGAGCCTGAGCTGTTTTGTGGTTCTAGGCATGAAGATGCTCAGGATCTTCCACAGATGCTCAGGATTGTGTCTGGATCTTGCTCTGGAAATGCCAGTGGCTCAGCTGAGAGCTGTGGGGATGATTTACACTGCACTGAGAGGGGCCACAGTCCTGCAAGGGTCTTTTATCAGGAGCAAACAGCAGCCTGGAGGGTGCGGAATGCTGGGTCTGAACCACTGCTCATCCTTCATCTTAATGTGGAGCTGCCCCCAAAGTTGCCATCTATCACTTTCTATTTTTCTCCTGTTGGGTATATTTTGGAGCAGCTGTTTTATGTGGCTTTTTATGGTGATCCTGTGGGAAGCAGCCATTTGCCTGCTGTGATATCCTCACAACTAACACTAACTCCTCATACCCTTTGGTTTTATTTGGGGTTTTTTATTTGTTTGGTTGGTTTGTGTGGGTTTGTTTATTTGGGTTTTTGTCTGTTTTGGTTTGAGCTTTTTATTTTCTTTTTTATAAATGACTGGTTAAGTTGGCATAGCCAAACTCAAGAAAATGTAAACCAGGCTTGACTTTCCAGAAATTACTTTTGGCTCGGTTTAGCTGCATCCCTAGACTCAGGATCACCAGTATATTTTCAGGTTTTGCTCTGCATCATCAGCCTGCCCAGACTCTGCTTGGTGTTTCACAAATGGAGAAGACAGTGGACATTGTGCCAAGCTTCCTTTCAAACAGAAAAACCGTCAGCATGACAGAAAAGAAGAAAAAAAATAAAATTCACCAGTTAGAACAAGTGTCCCACCATCTTTCCCTCCACTGTTATTAATTTTGAACATTTAGAGGCAAATCTGGGTCTAAAACTTCCATCTCTCAGTTCCTGATGCTATTTGCTACCCTTCAGCTTTGACATCCCCTGATCTGACTGACTGCTGTCCAAGTGGGGCTGGGGATGATCAGCCTGAAAAGAGGAGACACTGGGAGGCCCCACTGTGGCTGCGCAGGACTGGGAGGGTCCCACAGGAAAGAAGGGGACAGAGTGTTCGACAGGGCCTGTGGTGACAGGGCAAGGGGGATGGCTTTCAACTGCAGGAGGCTGATTGAAGGTGGATCTAAGGAAGCTGCTGTTTTACACTGAGAGTGGTGAGGCACTGCCCAGGTTGGGCACAGAGGCTGTGCATGCCCCATCCTTGGGAACAGGGCTCCCCCAAGGTCTGGGGGAAGATTGCTCAGCTTGGAACAAGATGATCTTCAGGGTCCGTTTCAAGCCCAACCATTCAGGGATCCCCAGTGACCACTTCTGTTGACCCTGGAATCTTGGAATCTGTGTGATCTCACTTCCCACGTTCCAACTGGAACTGCCACCCCCCAGCAAAGAGCACAACTCAACCACTGGCCCTTGTGTCAGCCCACCGTTCAGTCTGCGCCTGCTCACCCTCGTGATTGTTCTTGCCGCCCTTCTTGCCACCTGCCCTCTGCTACTCCCATCAGTGCTGAGAGCTCCCTGGTGCCTGCATTTTGTCACCCCTCACTTCAAGATGCTCACGTTTATCCTTTGTCTAATTTGTCAGCTGAGGGAGGTATGGTGCCATTCCATGGAGGTGGACACCTCCAGCTGCCCGAGTGGGCTGCAGCTCTGTGGGGATGGTGTGGGACAGGGACCCCACTCTGAGGTTTTGCCACCTCTGCAGGCTGTCATGGACAGAGTGGAGGAGATGGAGGTGGATGTCCCGAGTCCTACAGTAGAGGATGTGGAAATGGAGGAAGAGACTGGAGAAGAGATGGAGGTGGATACGGATATGGATGAAGAGGTGGAGGTGGATGTGGATGAAGAGATGGAGGTGGATGTTTATGAGGAAGAGGAGGACTTGGAAGTGGAAGTGGAAAAACACATTGAGGACATGGACATTGATGTAAAAGATGAGGAAGAGGAGATGATTTTGGGGTGAAGAACAATGCCAGCAGCAGGATAGGCACGTGATCCCCACAGGCAGAGTGGGTCCCCTGCTGCCAGACTGGAGCTAGGCTGGTCCCTGCTCAGGGACGTGGTACCTCGCAAACTGGAGTCTGGTGGCCACACACTGCCTGCCCTGTCCTCTCTTTGGGCCACTCAAGCTCCGTTCCAGACCCAGCCAAGCTCAGCTCTGGTAGCAGAGTCCTGCTTTGCCCACATGTGCCAACCTGGGGACACATGGAAAAGCCGTCTGTGCCTGACTGCAGTAACCATGACACCTGCTTTTCTTCTAGCACTGATGAACATTCCAGACAGCGATGGCACCCTTTTGTACATAGTTCTACAGTTCTACATTGTTCTACAGTTTTTTGTATTTAGAATAGGATTTAGGACTTAAGACTTTAAGAATTTTTTGTCTTCTACAAATAGATTTAATATAGTTTAGTTAGATAGGTTCTTATGTATATATGTTCTATGGATTGTTGTTGTTGTTGCAAATGTTCTTACATTCTAAAATTTTTCTGTATTGTTGTTGATAAACAATTCTGTAATAAACAATTTTTTTTTCACACCCCCGTTCTCTTACCATTTGCATTGGGCCCAGGCAGCATTTGCAAAGTTGTGGTTTCCACTTGCTCCAGGTTCTCAGGGCTGGAGGTCCCCGGGGGAGCTGGCACAGCCACCCCAGGAGTGGGGGCACCTGTGCACAGAGGGGTCCCACTGACAGAGGTCACCCGCTCCCTGCAGTTTCTCTGGACACACCTGGTAGCTGCAGGGGCAAATCCCAGCGTGCCCTGTCCCATGGGATCCCATGTTGGAGCAGGACTGAGCCTGCCTGCTCCTGCAGAGCCTCAGCCATGGCTCTGCCCTTGGGAGCCCCAGGGCTAAGGAGGGTGCACTGGGCTGTGGGGAACCCCTGTTCCTGAGCACCCTGAGGGGCTGGACCAGCCTGGAGGGAGCCCCAGCCCTACATGGACCAAGATTTCCCTTGGAAACCCTGTCTGTGCCCAGACTCTGGTACAAGCACAACAGGAACTGATCCTCCTAGTTTAAGGTGTTAATTGGCACAAATTTTTCCCTTGGACTTTCTAGTACAGTAAATGTCAGCACTTGTAATCCCTGTTCTGCACTCCCTGGTCAGGCACCAAAACATCTGAACCTGACAGAACATCTTTAATTAGCACCAACCTGCAGAGAGCTATGGGGGAGAACCTACCCCCAACAGCCAGAGAAACACTTGACATTGATAGTCTGGGGCAGAGCTGAAACTAAAGCATTTTAATGCCAAGACAGAGGATTTTTTTATTGAACAATAATGAAAGCTTTTGGTCTCCTCACCTGCCACAGATGTGTATTGCCAAGGTTTGCTTCTGGGTTATGACTGATTGTTATTAATCTGTTCAGAACTCTGCAGCTGTTCCTGGCTAAGGTGCAGAGATGATATTTCAGAGCCAGATGAGCTCAGCACAGCTTGTGCAACACACAGTTTCCACACCCAGACATTCAGGCCATGCAAACTGATACTTTTTCATCTCTGTGCAAAGATGAGTGTTAGGACATCACTGACGTACCACACACTTCTCAGAGCTGTCCCTTTCATCCAGCTCTCCCCAGTCACTTCACAGACTTCACTCCAAGCAGTTTATCTCTGATAGAGTTCAGTGGCACATAGGATTTAATCCTGGTTTTTCTTCATCTTCTCCTGAGCTGTCTCCAGACAAAGTGTGTAGGCACTGTCTGACAGCAGCAGCGTTAACGTGTCACCTCCCTGACACTGAGGCTCATGTCACAACTTTTCATCAAAAGCAGCAAATAAATGATTCCCACTGTGTCCCACACAGCTCCATGGGGAGTTTGTGCGGCTGCAGTTCCAGCACCAGCCCTGGTGCACAGGAATTTCAGGAGGAGATACAGAAGGAATCAGCCATTCACAGAGAAAAACATCAGTTTGCACGGCCCAGATCCCCACAACACTGCAGACTCTGGTGACCCAGACTCTGCATTTACACTTTGGCCTCTGTGCCTTCCTTTTCTTCTCACTAAACTCCTCTCAGTTTCCCTCTTGCTCAGGTTCCCAAGATAATTAAAAGCAGCATTTGGAGAAGAGATAGATGACAGAAACTGTCCCAAGGCTTGATAAAATTTATCTTTTCAGAGAATTCCAAAGGAGAGAGGAAAAGCCTGCGTGAAAGAGGTGTGAAATCAAAGCAGTAATCAAATTTAGGTATAATGAGAGAAGCTGAAGAGTTTTTCAATGTTCAGAACAAGATTAGCAGCTCCAGGCACAGGAGGGATGGGACAATTTCCCTGCTGTAACCATTCTGTGATGCAAATTGCATCTCAAACCATTCTCCCCGGCTCTGGGACCTGTTCAGCCACAAACGTGGTGCTGAATTTTTAAAGCAAAGTGGAAGCTGGTCAGAGAGGTGGTTTGCAAATAAAAACCACAGAGGGAAGCACCAGCTGGAGCAGAGAGGGGCAGAGCCTGGCCCTGAGGTGCAGCACAGCCTGAAACTCTAACAAATTAAAGAACTTTCCACTTGTTTTTTTTCCCCTCAGGAGCTACAGAAGCTGCTTTATGGAATCCCTGCCTCCTTCACACCGCATCAGCCTGCAGGAGAGCCCAAGGATGAAGATTACAGCCCCTTCAGCTGCTACTTCCATCTCCTGACTCAAGTCTCACCAAAATCTGTCACCACTGGGCCTTCCCAAAGCCTCAGATTCACTCGGTCTGTGCAGGATTTCAGTTCTGAGGAGCATGAAGGGAGATAAAGGCACTTGCAGACACCAGAGAAGCAATTGCTGGCTGAGGTGCATTTCACTGCCCAGGTTAGTGCCTCTAAAACCATCAAAATCAGCCCCTTTGACAGCACCAAGCCAACAGCAGGACATGAGGGCCTGCACATGGTTGGAAATGCCATTTTTTAATATTCCTCTCTCCATCTCTCATTTCATGGTGCCATTGCAGGAGTTAATCCCATCACTTGGCAATCAGCTTCAGATGGATTTTTAGTGCTGAGCAAATAAGAGGCAATTTTACTTTGTCTCCAATGAATGAAATTTCACCTAAATCAGACAAACTCTGTGTTCTGAGGCTGGCCAGGCACTAACCACTGCCAGGTCCTCAACCTGGATGTCAAACTGCTCTGATATTGAAAAGTTAAATTTATTTGGCTTTGTGTACAAGATTATTCTCTCTCAAAAGAATTGGAATCCGTATAATTGCATTTCCAAGCACTAAACTCAGACCAGCCACAAAGAGCACAAGAGACAAGAAAAGAAATAGAGATTTCTAAGGAGATGGAAATTGAATGCTGAGTTTTTTCCCATTATAGAAAGTTTCATAAATTATCACCTGCCAGCTCCTTGCCTTCACTTGTGTTGCCACCACTGAATACACTCACAGATAATGTGAAAATGTTTGTCCTACTGAAAAGTGGGACTAGAAGTAGTAAAAGGCTCAGATATCTGAATTAAAAGACAACATAATGAAAAGTGCTGCCTTATAATAGCAAGATATGATGGACAGCATGAATGGCTGAAGCCAGCAGAGATAAGTCCATGAACTATTCATGCTACAAAGATTTCTGAAAAAAACCCCAATAACCCAAATACAACGTTTTGTCTGCCAGAGCTGATAGGAACCCTATCAGCATTTAATTCAGTCATTGGCAGCAAATAGAGATCAGCTTGAAGCTCCTTTGGTCCACTACTACTTATTTTTTTTCACCCAAAAAATGGAATTACATCTAGTCTTTGGGAAGAAATTACTGCTTTGAGTGGTGCAAAGAGTTTCTTCCCATACCCACTCATAATCAGTCACCAAGAGAAATATTTTCTAAAAAGATCTCATCAAAATTTTGGAGTGACTTTCGACATAAATAACTGCGTTATTTTGCTCAAAATGATAAGGGAATTGAATTGGGTTCCCTCATCTTAAAAAGAAGTGTTTCTTCCTGGTTCTTCACAAAGAGAAACAAAACACTTTGTTGCAGCAGACTGAAGGGAGGAAGAGGTTTCTTTCCCCCTGAGCTGCACAATAGGAGACAATTTTGTTGCCAAGAGGCAACAAAACCCAGCCGATTTCCAGTTCTTTTAGTGTAAGGGAAAAGCTCTGAGGATCACAGCTGTGGGAGACACAGAGTGGCAGGAGCAGGGGATCTGCTGGGGGGTTTTGGGGTGGGGGACAGATTAAAGAAATACTCAAGCGAAACCTGTGAGAGGTCAAGACTCCATCCCTCAGAGGAGAAACTCGATTTGACCCAAATGCCATTCAAATCCAACCAACATTGAGGCATTTCCCCAAGCTCTGCTGAGCCATCAGGTACAACCCAAATCACTCTGTGGGACCAGGGCAGCAGATCCCAGGCATGGGACAGGGATGCTCCCCTGGGAAGTCACCTCCATTGCCCATGGGACTCACAAAATCTGCTTCTAAAGACCCCAACATCCAAAAAACACCATATTAAAAGCCTTTAATTTGGGGTTTCACTTCTCCACCTGTCTGCTGTCACTAGGCAGCTGCTCCACTTCAACACCCTTCTGATGAGTATAAATTTTCTCCTGATTCTCAGCCTAAATGGGAAGTTATTTCCATTTATTCTTCTGCAAGTAATGGGAGCTTGTACCTGCTTTGCTCTTTCTCTCCTGGTGTGCACATAAAATGCCAAAGCCAAGAGCATTTCCTTGTTTAAATCATGTCATTTGTCCTTATTATTTCTTTCCCATAAAATTGCATGGATTTGGTGCTGGCTCAACACTCAGAATATTGACAGCACAAAGTCCAGTTCTTACACTGACCTCTCCAAGTTTTGGACCAAGCCTGCAAAGAAGGAAATACAGCAAAGAAATTCCAAACAGGGGCCCTAATAAAGGTAACAAAATGCCACCTGTGTTTGCTGCAGGGAAGAATAGTGCTGCTTATTAAATCATTACAGACAATTAAAGCAGCAGAGGGGAGGAAGACAGCGCTATCGTTTCCAGCTCCCCAGCCCTCTGCCACTGGCAGGAATTTCATAAAGCACAAATCTCCCAGCAGAAATCCCTCAGCAATTGATTTGCTGCTCGTGGAACACAGCAGGCACACACCCTGGTTTTCCTGACCAGAAAAGGAGAATTTGCCTAGATGTTTTTCCCTCGATGTTTTGTGATGTCAAATCCCCCCCCCCTGCCCTGAAGTGACATGTTTCTGTAGGGTGACAGCCCTCTGGAGAGGCACAGAGAGCTTTGTGTCAGTGTAAGGGATCCCCACAAGGGCAGATCCCTAATTCAGGCTCCATCCCTGCTTACATGCAGTTCCTAGCAGAAAATTCATTGCATTTCCCCAGAACAGGTAATTTCAAGCACAGAGCTGTACCACCTTCCACAAAAGCAGCGTGCAGGGATTGCTTTAGAGACCAGCATCAGGAAACATAGCAACACCTAACAGCCAGGACCATCCAAACCCACTTATCAGCTCACCCCCACATCTCCTGGACTCCCTTGAATGCCCAGAGGAGTCTGAAGAGCCAACTGTTTTCTAAGAAATGGTTGTGCAATCAAAAGGTAAATGACAGGGACAACCAGCCCCACACAGGTGCCCCAGGCAGGAGAAAGAGCAGGAGGGATCCATCCCTTACTGACAGAGGAGCATCAAGTGATGCTCTCTCACTGTTTGGGTTGGTTTTGTTACTTTTGCATTAAAAACACATCCTCTCAGGAGACAGTCTCATTTAAATCTTCTACCTCTTTAGCTTTGTACACTCAGCCCATTACATTGAAAGATTTTACCTTAATTTCTTCTCCAGGAAAGAAGTAATCGATCTTTTATTTGTGGCACTTTAAATTGGCATGTTGACTACAAAAATCCACTGCTCATCATATCAAAAGTTGATCCAATAGTGCCAATTACTCCAGTAATGGAGATCTTTAGAGGGATGGGTGGAAAGGAACAGGATCAAAATGGATGGGTCTTCTCAGAGGAAGAAGCAGAATCTGGGAAGACAGCACAGCTTTAAATTAGGATATCTGCTGTGCATGGCAAGACAAAACACAGCCCATTCCTCATCCTGGCTCTGGATGTGATTCAACCCACTCGTCCCCAGCTCTGGAGGTGTGGTGGAGTCTGATCCTGACTCCCCTGGCAAATGACAGAACTGAGCTGATCTCAGCCTGGAATCCCTGAGGGTTGACAGCAAGGACTCCTACCAGATGTAACTCGTGTTTGCAACAAGCACAGCATCCACTGGCAGGGAATGATTTGCTCTTCATCCTTCCCACTCTCCAGGTATTTCTCTAGGAAAACCCACTCTCTAGTGGGGACAAAGCAGTAGATATGGAAGGCTCTGTGTGCCCCCAAAAGCCACCAGCCTGTTCACCCCACAGCTCTGCCACTCACAGCCACCAGCTCTGCACAGAGCAGGCAGCAAACTGGTGACTACTGGCACTGCCTGTGGTCTGAACTGGGAACTGTGGATCACCATCAAGCTGCAAGTGTTTTCTAGTGGGAAGCATTTTACCCAGTTCCATACAGATTCTGGTACTGGGTCAGCCCCACAGCAGCTTTGGGGAGTGTTTAGGTCAACGGGATCTCCCCAGGCTGCAGCTGGAGCCTGGGGCCTCCTTCCAAACTACAGCACAGTAAAAAAGATATACGAAGGTCACAATGAAAAATCCTCTGCTGAGCCTCCTTTAGTGTCTCTCAACTCCTAATTCTGATTGTAAAATGCTATTTAGGAAGATCAGACTGATCAAAATCAGAACACCTTTGTGGATTTTTGTAAAAATGTGTTTTGAAGCTTTAAGATGAGGGATTTTCACTGAAGTCGTTATTCCTCTTACAAGTTTTTCAGCATCCTGTTGTTTTGACTTTACACTCTTATCTCCTGCCAACTTTTACCTGCCCAGAGCCAATTGTTTTGCTGGCAGCTGCCATGCCCATGTGCCATTTTCTGAGCATGACCTGCATGAAGCCTCAGGGGCTCACTAAGGAAAACTCACTCCTTCATATTCTTTGCAGAACCAGGAAAGATCTTGCTTGGAAGATCTCTTGCTCAATAGAAAAAAGAGGTTTTTATTCAAACCTACTCTATGTGCCATCACTGATGTATTTTTGACTCAGAGAAATCTGTTTATTTTCTGTTCTTAAATCAGCAGCGAGCAGCTCCATGAGCAGCACCACAGCAGAGGAAACACAAACAGGCTGTTACTCAAACACCATCTCTGAAGGGATTGTGCTCTGCTTTTCAGATGAGATTAAGAGCTCAATTACAGTAGAGAAAAAGGCTTTCATTAAATCACACATAGAACATAATAAGGACAAATTACAAAGCTCTTCAGAAGCAAATCTGTGTCAGACTGCTGGGTAAGGAGGCCCTTTAGGGGAGGCCTTCAGAGGTTTCTCCTGCCCTTCTGAGAAAATGAGTCCTGCACACCTCATCTCACCGTGTTTTTGAGGAAAGCTTACAACCAGAATCCTATGGAGCATCCAGTGGATGCAAATCCCATGGACAGAAATATCCACTGGCCTCTGGATTTGCAGATGTGAACCTGGAGGTGAGGGACTGGATGCTTTTCCCTCCCCAGAAACCCAAGGCACTGCATGGCAGAGCTCAAAGTGGCCAGCAAAGGGTTACTCACAATCCTGCACCTGGGAAAGGGGAAGTCCAGGTTCAGTCACAGAGTTGTCACCACTTGATTTTGTTCCCTTGTTATTTTGCTCTCCTGGAATGTATTATGGTTAATTAAAGGCAGTTAGCTAATTGGATGGTAAGTAGGTGCTGGTTAAAAAAAAACAAACCACTGTTCCCCTTTGAAATGCCAGACAGGAGATTAATTGAAGTTCCCTTTGAAAAGATATCCCCAAATCTCCTAATCTGTTGATGAAAACAGTCAAGGAAAAGTCAAGGAGAAAAGACCAAACAATGTTTTTCAGGAGGTTTCACAACTGAGGCAACTGCAACCCCCATCAAGCATTAGGATTGAGGATTGTCATTGCCACATCAGGAAACCTTTCAAAGTCTCAAAATCTTTCACTGAACAGCAGTGCCAGAATGCCCCAAAGCTGAATAACAATCCCATGAAGGCATAATATTTACACCACGACCAGGATGAGATGAGTAGGAGAGGATGACTGGGGCTTTTCAAAAGCCAGACCTCAGAGCTGAGACGGGATTTAATCCTGATATCCCTCTGGTTATCCAGAAAAGGATCAAGACGTGTGAGGGAGCTCAGAAAGCCAGAGTGCTCAAAAAAGCAGCATGTACACAGAAGGAAGAAGAGAAAATACAGCTGGATACTTCCTAATGCTCTTCTTTGGACTGACCTGGTGCAGGCAGTCACAGAAAACTTGCTCTAAACATGGGTGGCAGAACTGAAAATGCTCACTGGTAAGTGTGGAGAAATGGCTACATGACAGAGGTCACGCAGACATTTGCTTGTTAGCCGACCAGGAGCTGAGAAAGTACCGAACACAGCTAGTTTGAGTTTTGCCACTGCAAGATAGCGTGTCCTTGGGCCTAGCTGGGTATGATAACAAGTGGACAGAGAGACGTGGGAAATAGGGAATGTAGGCCCAAAGGAATGAGGAAGAGTTGATGGTATAGTTTACCAATAGATTGCTTGGCTTACAGAATATTCATAAGCTTATTATTTGCTGTATAAGTGTCTGATGCTCTCTTCAATAAACGGAACTTGCTTATCACTCATATTGAGTGCCCGAGTCTCCCCTCACTGACAAATGGCTCATCCCCGACAAAGGCTTCATTCTGCAACAAATGGCTGCCCGAACAGGGACCTAAAGGAAGTTTGAACTTGAGAGCCATTCTGCAACAGCTTGGAGCGTGGGAAGAGCTTCAGACGGAGCTCCGACCTGATCAGCCACCAGATGATCCACACCGGGGAATGGCCCTAAAAGTGTGGGGAATGTGGGAAGGGCTTCAGCTGCAGCTCTGCCCTCGTCACCCACCAGTGCATCCACACTGGGGAGAGGCCCTACGAGTGTCCCCAGTGTCAGAAGAGGTTTCAGAGCAGCTCCAATCTCCTCCTGCACCAGCGCATTCACACAGAGGAGAGGCCCTTCTGCTGTCCTGACTGCGGGAAGGGCTTCAAGCACAACTTGACCCTCATCAGGCACCGGCGCATCCACACTGGGGAGAGGTCCTATGAGTGTCCCCAGTGTGGGAAGAGCTTCTCACAGCGCTCGTTCTTTACCTGACACCAAAAGAGTCACCGGTAAGGGCAGCCCTGTGAGTGCCCCAGCTGCAGGAGAAGCTTCATGCTCTGCTCCAGCTTCATCCCCCATGGCAGGACCCATGTTGGTCAGAGCCCTGGCGATCCACATTCCCTGTGATCCATGTTGGGAAGACACTGGGCTGGTTATTCTTTTGTTTTGGACCTAATTTTTTTTTTATTCATCTTCATACCTTTAAAACAGAGAAAATTGGGGTAAAAATCAATAAATTAATCAAAGACATCTAAAGCTTCACTTTTTACTTGTGTTTCAGGGGAATCTGGGATTCAGGGAGATAACTGGGAGAATTTGGGGGTTTTGGGGGTATTTAGTGTACTTGTTTCCCTTTCTTGGCACTGAAAGAGACAAGAGGATTTAATCTGTCATCTCAATGACGCTGAAAACTACTCAATCCCACCCCAAAATTCCTCGATTCCACAGCTCTTTGGTGTGGAATGGGGTTGAAAGGGGATTGAGCAAAGTGGCCTTCAAATCAGGAGGGTTGAGATGGGCATTAGATGGGGCAGGATGGGTGGGATGGGGTTTGGGAGGTGGGAAATGGGGGAACATATGGCTTGGGAAGGGGGTCATGATGTCCAGGAGGGGTGGGATGTGTTGAGGTTGGGACTGGGGAGGTGGGCTGGGGTCTGGAATGAGACAGCCAAAGTTTGGGGGTGATGAAGGGAGGGGGACCCCATTACTGAGTGAGTTTTTTTAATAATCCACATTCTTGAAGAGATTTTGAGCTATCTCACATTTCTGAGGTGTTTTTTGGGCACTCCCCAGCTCTTGGGGGTTTCCTGAGAGCAGCTCCATGGAGCCCCATTGCCAGAGGTGGTTGCCTTGGGCACGAGCTCAGAGCTGTAGCCAGAGTCTGTTGCCTTGGTGCTGGAGAGCAGAGAAATGATGAACAGCCCCAGACATCTCCAGTGTGTGTTTGGGGGCAGGGAGAGTTCTGCATAGGTGGGGTGGTCACTGTCCCACCCCAGCCACTGCAGCCTCTGGTGCAGCCCCAAAGTGGCTGCCAAGCCCCTGGCACCCTGAAAACCCCACCTGACAGAGGGATCAGAGCAGGTCAGGCTGTGACACAGGTGTGACACTGACACATCCCATGGCCCTGGAGCTCACAGCAGCTGAGATCCAAGACTGACTGTGGATCTCTGTCTCCCTCTCTCTCTTCTCCTGACTTCCTTTTATCGAAATCTGGATAACTTGAAGTTGGACAGGTTAGAGTTTGCGAAGTCAGTGCTTTGTCAAGTGATTTACTGTAATTCAATGCCGTTTAAGATTTCCCAAGTACCTCATTCTCTGAAGTTTGCAACTAAAAGTTTGTTCTCCACCCTCCTGAGCAGTTTGTTGTTTTCTCTCCTTGGCCATGTGTCCTGCAGGCTGTGCCCTCTGTGCGTGCTGCTCCTCTGCCCTGGCTGGCTGCACTCGCCCATCTCGCTGTGCCCCAGCATTTCTCACCCAGCGTTTCTGTGCCCTCCCTGGGCTCCCTGCACCCAGCGCTGCCGGCTCCTGGCACACAGAGCCAGGGCAGGAGCCCACCCTGCCAAGGGGCTCTGGAGCAGGGCAGGGGCTGCGATGGCTTCTGAGCTCAGCAGCTGCTCCTGGCATGGTTCCATGGAGACCGAGCACAGCAACGCTGCTGAGCAGTGTCCCTGCTGAGGGTCACACACTGCCAGGGCACATTCCCTGCCTGCAGCATTGCTGAGCATTGTCCCTGCTGAGGGTCACACACTGCCGGGGCACATTCCCTGCCTGCAGCATTGCTGAGCATTGTCCCTGCTGAGGGTCACACACTGCCGGGGCACATTCCCTGCCTGCAGCATTGCTGAGCATTGTCCCTGCTGAGGGTCACACACTGCCGGGGCACATTCCCTGCCTGCAGGATTCGTGCCCGACCCAAGCACTGCACTGATGGCTCCAGCATTGCTTTCCAACAAAACCAGGGGAAGGCAAACTGTGTGCAGCTCATGGTATTTTAGAGTGTCTAAAACTTGCAAAGTCACCAGTCTTAGAGGTGAGATGCATTTGGAATTCATGGCATGGAGAAGTAGTGCAAGATGGAAAAGGGAAGCATAGAAATAAATAGAGGAAATAATTTCAGATGGTTTCTTTCCATTTTCCTTTCACTTCTGGAAAGCTGTTTCAGTTTTCCAGGAATCTTCTCCACAGTCCTGTCTGCTCTTCTCAAGAACATTTCCTGGAGAATGAGGTCGAGCTCTTGTCACAAGATGTGCCACCAACTGCAGCTTCTCTTGGTTTTTGCACACCTTGCCTGCAGCAGGACTCTTGCAGCAAAGCAAGACAAAACGTTTGGAGAGCTTGACAGCTTTTCCTTTCTTTTCCTGGTGGACTGGGGAGTTGTGCCATTGGTGAGGTTTTCATTGTGGCTGTTCCAACCTTGGAAAACAGGAGGTGGTCCCAGGACTTGTTGGGGAATGCAGCCCTGACTGAATTCATAAAAAGGATCTCCAGAAGTTGCAGCCAGAAATGGAGAGTTGTGTGATAATCATTCACACATCTCCACAGACATCTGGAAAGTGATCTAGAACATGAAAATTGGTTGTCAGAGGCAGTTTCTTTCTGTTTTCAGTTTAGATGATTCTACATCTCTTGTGCTGGTATAAATCAAGAGCACAATCAGTTCATGATAAGCAGCAGAAGAAACTGCATCTCCCAGAGTAGAAGACTGAAACAATCTGAAAAGGAGAAATGCAGGGAATGACTTGGTGAACTTTGTCTGTAAGAAGGGCAGTTTTTTCTAAGAGTTTCTAATCCATTTCCTCTGCTTTTCTCCTTCTTGGAGTGTGGCCATTTCCATCCCAGATTCCTCATGAAAGGAGAAGCCTGAGCTTGTGGAAGTGCCTGAAAGATGTCCTGTTCCTCTGCAGGGACAGTCAGGCTGAAAGAGGAAGCAGTTTTGAAATAATTGTGTGATAGATCAGTAATGTGACGGTTGATTCCTCTCACAAAAGGCAGATGTTATGGATAACCTAAGACAAGTTTTATAGATTTATAGTTCTGTTTTACCTCCCTTGTGTTGTTATCACAGGGTTACCTGGTAGTTGGGGTATTTGGGAGGGTTGGCTTCTTACTATGGCAACACCTGACCGCCAATCAAGATGTAAGGAAGTGACCTCCACCACTGGACAGCAAAGAAAGAGTTGATTAACAAAATTTTGAGAGGGGCTAAAGGGTTAAAAGGCCAAACATCCATTGTGTGGGCAAGCACATGGTGGGAAAAAATCCTTTGCTCCCAGTGCCATAATATTTTCTCGATTCAGTCTTCTGTTGTATTTTTTGAAAAGGTTTTAATAATCCATTTAAATTTTTGGAAGTGAGCATCATTTCTCACAAATGGGGACTTGTCCAGGAAAAACAACTGGTGTCCTTAGGAGTTTTCAAAATGGGCGCCCCCCACCACAGATTGGGTGGAGTCTATTGGACTCTCCCAGTTCCACCAGTGGTTGCAGGTTGGAAGCCCAAAGACACCAGGAGACTGGATAAAGAAAAGAGGGGAAGAGCGGTGAGTACCATCCACATAACTATTTTTGACCAGATTGTGACTCCGAACTTCCAGTATATGAAAGTGAGCTTCACATTAGTAATATACTGGATCCATCCTGGTCCCTTGAAGCATCAGAATATTGGACTGTAGAAAGGAAAAAGGAACAGCAGAATGCATGGCGGAGGAGGAGAGCGGGGATCCCATAGACAAGGACCCCATGGCCGGTGGGACACATAAGATTGAAGGGTTTGTGGGGACTTGGGAGCAGGGTTCACCCATCGGGCAAACTGTGTTTGTGCCGGGATGGGGACCCGCAACGGGATTCGCATCCACCACACATCAAGGGAGCCGGTGACCTCCACATAACATGGCGGCTTGCGCAGTGCTCAGAGTGGGGGCAGCCTCTGGGGCGCAGCCAGCGCTGTAATTTCCAGGGCTAGCTGAAGCTGGGCTGGAACTGGGGTGACCGCCGAGGGGTTTGCTGCAGGGGGTTACCCAGGAGCTTGTGCAGCAGTCTGTGTGCTGCCGAGCCAAGGGGATCGGGGCAGTCCGGCCGCCAAGTCAAGTCGCGTCAGTGCAGAGCTGCCAAACCGAGGGGGTCAGGCTGGGCCGGCTGCTGAGCCAAGCCAAATCAGGGCAGGTGGAGCCGCTGAGGCTGAGCCGAGTCAGGCCAGGGGCAGGACCACAGCCACCGAGCCGAACTGGGGTGGACTGAGCCTCCAAGTTGAATTGGTGTGAGCGGAGCTACCGAAGACAAACCAAGTTAGGTTTGAAGTGGGATGGAAGCCACTGCGTCGAATCAATAATTGATAATTATACATGGTGGAGTTGCTGAAGCCAAGCCAGGTTGGGCCACGAGTGGGACTGCAGCTGCCAAGGTGAATTGGGCCAGGGGCAGGCCACAGCCGAACTGAGCCAGGCAGGACAGGGAGCAGAGTGTGACTGGGGGACCAGAGCATTGAACCGAGGAGGAGAGGAAGAACAGGGACCAATCTGGTAATACGGAAGCCCCTGGATCGTAAGAATTTTTTTTTATTTTTACTTGTCAAAAGAGAAGTACAGTTTTTAGGTTTTTTCTCTCTCTTCCCTTTCCTTCTCTTTCCTCCTTTCTTTGTTTTTTTTTTTTCCCTGCCCCCCTTTCCTTTTCCCTTCTGAGAGAGGCAGTCTCTGTCTGGAGGGCCTATGGTTGGAAAGGTGGGCTCTGTCAGAGGAGGGCCTGTGATCAGCCAGTCAGGATGGGACTGTGGGCAAATAGGGAATCCCCAAGGGGAGGAGTAGAAATTGAGGCAGTACCAATAGTTATACCCCCAGATGGCCCACTGGGAAGGAAACTAGACCTGTGGAAATATTACCCAAATACCAGAGATAAGGATGAGCTTAAAGTGATTCAGAATTGCATGGTAGAATGGACCAGAAGGGAAATTAGGAGTGATTATGTATACTGGCCGACATATGGGTCAGACAAAGGATGGATGTTTCAGGTATTAAGCATTCACATAAGAGCTAGGGAACCAATCAGGAAGAGAGTGACTGTGATGCCTGCTGTGGGAGGGAGAGTTCACACTCAAAGGTGAGCATGTTTAAGGTATCAGAAAATAAAGAATGGGACCCATTACAATACTTACCCCCTCCACCTCCAATAGCCCCAGATGCATCTTCCCTACCCCCGATGGGCATAGTCAAAACACCAGAAAGAGGGCGGCACAATGAGAGGAAAGCAGATCAGGGGGTGGGAACCAAGCAGTGGGATTATATCCCCTGAGGGAATGTGTACCCCAGTGTGTGGGGAACAGGGAGGAATTAGATTTATAACTGTGCCTCTCAGTTCTTCTGATGTGAGAATGTTCAGAAATAATCGAAAGGATTACTAGAGGACCTCACTGGATTAGTGGAACAGTTAGACCAGTTTCTGGGGCCCAATATATATACATAGGAAGAGATGCAATCAATAATGACCATGCTATTCACACCAGAAGAAAGATTATCTGAGTGGCTGAGATATGGATATGGGAAAGGGAGTGTGTGCAAGAACCTCCTGGGGATCTGAAAATGCCCATAGTGCACCCCACCTGGGAGTAGAACAGCATGGGGGGGGGGGGGGGCGGAAAAAACATGGAGGAATATGGAACATTGATTACAAAAGGTATCAAAGAGGTGTCTCCACGTAATTAAACTGCTCGTAAAGCTTTTTATGAGCAGCAAAGGAGGGAAAAAAGCCCCAACAAAGTGGCTAGAAAGACTGAGAAGGAATATGAGGCAAAATTCAGGAGTTGACCCTGATACAGTGGCCACACAGGTCTAACTAAAGATAAATTTTGTCACTCAAGCCTCGCCAGATATATGGAGAAAGTTAGAAAAGTTAGATGGTTGGCAAGAAAGGAGGTTAGAGGATCTTCTAAGGGAAGCACAGAAGGAGTATGTGAAGAGGGATGAAGAGAAGGCCAAGGCAAAAGCCAAGGTAATGGTAACTGCCATTAGGGAATGAAACCAGCATGTAAAGTACAATCCAGGTAAGGGAGGGAGATTCCAAGTATGGGAAGATGGAAGGGAAATGCAGCTCCTTGGGACTGGGCACAAAAAGGAGAGTTTGGGAAACAGGGGAACGTAGGACCAGTTTGCTTTTTCTGTAAAGAGAGTGGGAATATTAGAAGGAATTGCCCCCAGAAGGAAAAGGAGCTGAGGGTCTATGAGACTCAGCAAAAAGAATATTAGGGGTGTCAGGGGCTCTACCTCCTGTGGACAGAATACCATCAGGAGCCCTTGATATCTTTAAAAATAGATCCCCAGGAGGAAGCATTTGAATTGTTAGTAGGCTCAGGGGCTGAAAGGACTTGTGTTTGTAGAATCCCAAAGGGTTGCAAAAAGGGTCAAGATACTGTGCAAGTAGTAGGTTCTAAAGGAAGGTTCAAAGCCTCAGTTATAAAGCAAATAATGTTTGAAGGAACAAATAAAATAGGAATTGGGGATGTTCTATTAGTTCAAGAAGCAGGATGCAATCTATTAGGGTGAGATTTACAAGTGCAGTTAAGCATTTGAGTACTCCCAGAGGAAGAAAAAATGGTGGTTAAACTTCCTCAATAAGGAAAGAGGATGAGGGCAAAATTCATGAGATGGTGTGGGCAAAACCAAAAAACTGAGGCAAATTGAACATGAAACCTATAGTAATAAAATTAATTGATGACAGCTATCCAGTCTGTGTATGACAATACCCACTCTCCCTGGAAGGGAGGTGAAGACTGCAGCCACTGATCCAGGACCTACTTGAGGACAGGACCTTAGAACCATGTATGTCCCCCCATAATACACCCATATTACCAGCAAAGAAGTCAGATGGGATTTACAGGCATGTCCAAGATTTGAGAGAAGTGAACAAAAGAACTATGAATCGATACCCAGTAGTGCCTAATCCCTATACACTCCTAAGTAACATCACAGTGGTTTAGCAGGATAGACCTAAAAGATGCTTTTTAGGCATACCCACCGGCAGAGGAAAGTGGGTTATATTTGCTTTTGAATGGGAGGACTCCCATTCTGGAAGGAAGCAACAGCTTTGGTGGACTAGGTTATCCCAAGGGTTTTCCGAATCACCAAACCTCTTTGGTCAAGCCCTAGCAGAAGTAATAAAACTCTTCTCCATCAAACCCAAGATAAAGCTCATCCAATATGTAAATTATTTGCTTTTCTCAGGACGGGAAGAAAAAGAAGTTTGGGAATCCACCATAGTGTTGTTAAATGTTCTGGGGGGCCAAGGACTTCAGGTATCAAAAGGGAAATTCCAATTTATAGAGTAAGAAGTAAAATTCCTAGGACACGTGATTTGTCAAGGGAGCTGGCAGCTGAACCCTGAGAGAATTACAGGGATAGTGTCACACCCACGGCCAAAAACTAAGAGGGAAGTCAGAAGGTTTTTAGGCCTGTTGGGATATTGTAGGCTATGGATTGAAGGATACATGCAGGCCATCTGGTTCTTGTATGTCAGTTGAAGAAGAGATTAGGTGGGGAAAAGATGAACAAAAGTTTGAAGCTTTAAAGCAAAAATTAGTCAGTGCACAAGCACTGAGTCTTCCTGCCTCAGACAAACCCTTCTATTGTTTGTGGATATAGAAAAAAGGGTAGCACAAGGAATACTAGCCCAAGACTGGGGAGGATCCAGGAAACCAGTGGCCTGTTTATCAAAGCTGCTAGACCCTGTCAGCCGAGGGTGGCCAACCTGCATTCAGGCTGTGGCAGTGACTGCCCTACTCATAGCAGAAAGCAAAAAATTACACTTTTGTGGAAAATTGAAGATATATATCCCAAACTCAGTAAGGAGTATCTTGAGCCAAAAGGTTGAGAAATGGCTCACTGATTCCCGAGTGATAAAGTATGAAGCCATCTTAAAAGATAATGGTTTAGAGCTAATAGTGAGTAACCAACTCAACCCTGCCTAGTTCTTGTATGGAGAACCAGGTGAGGAACTAATACATAATTGCCTAGAGGTTATAAACTATCAAATTAAAGTAAGAGAGGACCTAACAGATCAACCACTGCAAGATGGAAAATGACTCTACATCGATGGATCTTCACAAGTAATAAAGGGGCACAGGATATCGGGGTACACTATAGTACATGAAGGGTTGGTGGCCATAGAAAAGAGAAAGTTACCTTCCAACTGGTCAGCCCAAGTATGTGAGTTGTATGCCCTAAAGCAAACTCTGGAAATATTAGCACAGAAAAGGGGAACAATAGATACAGACTGAAAATACGCTTTTGGAGGGGTGCATAATTTTGGAAAATCTTGGGAAGAGGAGGGGCTATTAAATCCAAAGGGAAAGGGATTGATTCACAAAAAAATTGTCTTAGAAGTGTTAGAAACCTTAAAATTACCAGAGGAAGTAGCAGTGGTGTATATTAAAAGACATAAAAAGGGGGCAACTCAGGAGGCGTGAGGGAACAATTTAGCCAATTTTGATGCTAAAATGCAACTGAGTCAGAGACAGAAAAACTAATAATAGTATTAACACCCATGAGAGATATGCAAAAAGCCCCCGTATTCAGTGGGACAGAAGAGGTAGAGCTTCTCCAAATAGGAGAGAAGAAAGATAATGAAGGGAAGTGGAGATTAGCAGATGGGCGGTAAATATTGAATAAACCCCTTGCCAAGAAAATGCTGGAAGGCATACATGGAACAACACATTGGGGTAAACAATTTTTGAGTGATCAATTTCTAAGGGATTTGGGATGCATAGGAATTTTCAGAATAGCTAAGCAAGTAACTGAATGGTGTGTGATATGTCAACATGTGAATAAGAAAATAATGAGGAAAACACCCAGGGGAGGGTGAGAACTAGCCTCATGGTCCTTTCAAAACATCCAAGTAGACTTTATCGAGCTTCCCCAGGTACAACAGTGGAAGTTTTTGCCAGTGATAGTGGATCACGTGGCTCATTGGGTAGAAGTGGTACCCACTATGAAAGTCAATGTTGTGAGTAAAACACTTCTAGAATCAATCATTCCCCAATATGGGATGGCAAACAGGATTGATTCAGACTGGGGAACTAATTTCATATTGAAGATATTGCAGAAAGTTGTTCAAGCCCTGGGAGTAATGTGGGAATTACACACTCCATGGCATCCACAGAGCTCCAATCAGGTTGACAGAATGAATCAAATTCTTAAAAGAGCTCTAGTTAAGCCAAAGATTGAAACCCAAATGTCATGGATAAAATGTCTCCCTTTGGCCTTATTAAGAATTAGAACCCAATCCCAGTCAGATCTGGGGGTGTCACCCTATGAAATGATGTTTGGGTTTCCCTTCCTGACCTCACCCCAGAAGGTTGCCACCTATGAGGAAGAGAAAGCCAATGCCATCAAATAAGTTATGTCCATAGTACAAAGCTTAGAAGGGCTAAGACATAAAGGGGCAATTCCTCAAACTACCACCCTGGATTTCAGAATCCATAATATTAATCCTGGGAATTGGGTGATGATTAAGTCACGGAGAGATCAGCCTCTAACTCCTCAGTGGGAAGGTCCCTTTCAGGTACTGCTCACCACCAAATCGGCCGTGCAAACTGCAGAGCGGGGATGGACTCATGGCAACAGAGTCAAAGGCCCAGTAGAAGAACCCAAAGAGTGGACTGTAACATCCAGGCTGGGTGAAACAAGATTGATTCTCAAGCACAGACTGAGAGACAACCAGAAAAACACCAAGACACCCCAAAAGTAGAGTCAAGCTTCCACCAACCAGCTTGAGAACTCTTCCTGTTTTAATGGGTGAGAATTACCAGCATCTGTTGAGGGGAAGTACAGAAAGGACTGTAAAAGGTAATGGGACAGCTTCTTTAAGAAAATAAGACAAAGGAAGTAGGGCAAGACCAGGTAGGCCCCTTTGTTTGCTACCAAGAAGGCTCCATAGCCCTGCTGTTGGTAGCAACCCCGTAGGCATGGTAAGGTAGGGATAAAAGGCTACACCAGACCTCTATCATTCCTCAGCTGTCCTTTAATTCAACAGGGACTGGAGGGCAGGAACAAGTTGGCCTCTGTACTCAGAGATAAGATACCCCTAATACACACTGACTATGGGTACCACAGCATGGTAGATGGGAGTCAAAGCCCTACTGGACCTCTGTGATGCCTTTGTGCATTCCAAATAAGTGTGTCTAAGGAAAACCTGAGATTTTTTTCTCCTGTTCCCACTGTCCTTGCCCACATCAACAGATGCTGGTATGACTCATTCAAATGAGAGAGAAATTTTTTCACTTAATTGTTTGAGAAAACTGACTTCTAGAAAAAGAAAAAGGGGTTCTTACAGATGAGTAATCCTATGGTTGACTCTCACAATTAAGGGGTGAATATTAAATATATGTTCATAGAAGTTTTGTAGATGTATAGTTATCCCTCTCCTCCCCCTTGCATTGCTATCACAGGATGCCCTCAGTAGCTGGGGCATGTGGGAGGGTTGGCTTGTTACTATGGCAGCACCTGACCTCCAATCAAGGTGTAAGACAGTGATCTCCACCACTGGACAGAGAAGAAGGAGTTGATTGACAAGAATTTGTGAGGGGCTGGAGGTATAAAAGACAGAACATCTATTTTGTGGATGAGCACATAGTGACTGAATTCTTTGCCTGTGGTGCTGTATTCTTTCCTTTATTCAGCCTTCCGTTGTATTTTGACAAGGTTTTAATAAAGCATTTCAATTTTTGAAAGTAAAAGTCGTTTCTCACATGGGGTTGGGGAATGTGGAGCAAGGTTGACAACAATGGATAAGCTGTCAAGGTAAACAACTTCTCTGATCTGGCCAGACCTCCTTAGGAGCGGCCCTACATCAATATCAATCACAGAATGCTGCAATTGGCTCTTCTCTAAAGAGAACAGTAATAAAATACACTCTTTAAAAGAGGATTACATATTTCTTAGAAGCTCATTGAAATGTTTCTCCATAACTGTAAAAGGAAATATTCCTAATGAACTGCTCCAGACCAGAGGGAAATCAAGGCAGAGCCATGGTTTCTCAGGACTTTCCCTATCCTAATGAGCCCTGTGGTGCTGAGCCCTGGAAGTTCAGGCTTAGGAGGAGATAGAACAAACCTTTCCAGGAGTCAAAGTCAGAAGAAAACCCAAAGTGTCTGAAAGCATGAATGAGTCTCCCTGAGGTCCATCCCCAACACAAGCTCCTCATGGGCTCCTTGGAGGAGAGAATTGGAGGCCAGGATGGCACAAAAACCTCTCAGAGATTCAGAGTGGAAAGGAAAAGCCAAAGTACGTTAAAAACCTTGAGTATCTCAAAACATTAATGAGCCCAACTGAGTGTCAGTACAAAGCTCTCAAGGGACTCATTAAAGCAGAAAATTGGGGCCATGATTGCACAAACCTCTCACAGAGTCTGCATCAAAAGGGCAACACCAAGTACCTTAAAATAACTGAAGTACCTTGAATCAATAATGAGCCCACTAAGTCTCATTACTGATAAAGGCTTTCAAGGGACTAATTAAAGCAGGTAATTGGAGGCTGTGACTTCACAATCTTTTTCATAGAGTATGTATCAAACGGGAAACACCAAGTACCTTAAAAAACTGAAGTACCCTGAAGTATTAATGAGCCCCACTGAGTGTTGCTACTGACAAAGCCTCTCCAGGGACTAATTACAGCAGATAATTGGAGGCCATCATTGCATAAAGCTCTCAGAGACTCCAAAGCAAAAGCAAACCCAAAGTCCTTTGAAAAACCTGCAGTCCTGGGGAGCATTCAGGAGCTCCCGGGGCCATTCCTGAGCAAGGCTCCCCAGGGACTCCTTCCAGCAGATCCTTGAGGCCACTGGGATGTGGGCTAGGGGGGGATGCTGAGGGCAGGACAAGGGGCTGACAGTGCTCAGCCTGGCTGGGGCTGTGCCAGGAGGCCCCAGGGCCTCAGGACAAGGTGTCTCCTCACAGCCCTTGGTGGCACAGACCCTGCTGCTGTGCCCCAGGGCACCAAGACTTGGCTTCTCTTTGTGCCCACCTGTCATCCCTGCCTCCAGTTCTCTGCTCTGCCTGGGGCCTGGGGACGCTTTCTCAGTCATGTCCCTCAGTGGGACCCATTACAAGTCCAAGAAACTTTGGATTGTGACTTGGAGTTCTGGAGAGGTTTCTTCAGCTCCCTCTCAGGGACTGATGTTCAGGGCCTGAGCACAAAGCCCAGAGGCTCATTAAAGTCCTGGTCCTGTGTCTGTGCTGCTCAGCTGGGCTGGGCTCCTGGCACAGAGGCAGCTCCTGGTAACCAAGAAGAGCTTCAAAAGCACATTTCTCTTGATGAGCAGCTCCTCTGCCAGCCCAGCAGGGCTGGGACACTGCCTGCAGCCACCCCGGGCACAGCACAGAGGCACAGAGAGCTTCAATCAGTCAGGGCTGGGAAGGGGCTGAGAAGTGCCTGGGGCAGAATCACTGCCAGCCCTTGGCACAGGAACCTCTGGCTGCAGGACAATGCAGCTGCAGCTCCTGGAGCCATCTCCTGAAGCTGGAACATCCCAATGCCTACAGACCCTGTGAGTACAATTCTGAGTATTTCTGGGGAGGTGAAGGGGAGGTGAAATTCTCATGAATCTCTTACATGCTGAGGGGTTCTGATCAGTCATACAATATTTCCAAGTCAAGGATTTTGATAAAATATAAGAAATTTCCTCAGACTTTGCATTCAGTTTCCTACTATTGGAGAATGGCAGGGATGGGAGGTTAATATTAAAGGATGACTATAAATTTTGACAATTGCCTGTAATATCTGACGGGGTAAATTTACTGATCAATATGTTCACAGGAGATCCCTAATGAGCTTTCCGCCCCTCCTCTGCCGATAGACAGCACCAGCGTCACATTTGCTGGAGCCATCAGGCTCAGTCTGAGCTGTCCTTTCTCCAGGCTTCAAACAGAACCTGCCCCCAGCCAGTGCCCTGCAAACAGGCAGGATTCTGTAGGGCCAAGGAGAGTCCACAGAGATTTGGGGTCTGTGAGTGCTGGCAGGGAGAGATCAGGCACAGGGAAACACCTGCAGGAGGGAAATCTCCAGGAATCAGAGAGAAGATCAGGCAATGAGAGAAAACAAAACCCAGCAATGCTGTGGCAGGGAGAGTTTAGAAATGCCCACAGGACCCCCTCCAGTGCAGCCCCTCCCTCTGAACAAGCCCCCTCCCTCCTGTGCCCCAGCCCAGCCTCTGCCCTCAGGGCCGGGGCTCCAAGGCGTGCAGCCCCTCCTGTGCAGGCAGAGCTGCAGCAGAGCCGTGGGGCAGCTCTGCAGCTCCGGGCCCAGTTCCCTCTGCAGAGCACAGGGCTGGGAGCAGCTGCCGGGCACTGGGGGCTCTGGAGGGGACACAGCTCGCTCAGGGTGACACCGTCCCCAGTGCCTGGCTCTGGGCAATGCTCTCAGTGCAGCTGGGGAAGGAGCTGCATCTCCCTTCATCCAATGCCATTATGAGGACATTTGGAAATCTCCCTGAGATTTCAGTCCAAGCTGGGAGCTTTGGAGCTTCAATCCAGGATACAAACCGCTCCTAGAGCATCTCTGAGTTATAAGATTGATGGGAAAAAGCAGAGGTGTTCTGACACTGAAAAGGCTGCTGGGTTCGTGAAATGAGCAAGATGAGTCCTTGGCTAAAAACATGGAGTGGGCTATGGTGGATCCATCTGCTCTCAGCAGCACCTGGTGACATTTTAGGGGAAGCAGGGGAAGGTTATCACCCTCCACCTGGAAAGTTTAAAGCCCAAAGAAACTCCAAACAGGTCAGAATGAATGACAATATCCCCTAGTTTCCTCTCATCACTTTGCCTCCCAGAACTTGCTCTGTTCTCCCTGCATGGAGTAGAAATGCAGAGGGTTTCTGATTTCCAAGAACACAAGGAGAGATATGGGGGAGCTTATAAAAAAACCCTCAGTACTCAAAAACCAAAGATTGTGTCTCTGTTTTCCAGGGCAGGGTATATGAGAAATGGCTTTGATTTTTATTACAACTATCTCCCCTAACTCTTCACTATCTATTCCTCCATGAACAGGTCCCCAAGCGCAGCCCCAGCAAATGTCCAACAGCAGCTCCATCAGGGACTTCCTCCTGCTGGCATTGGCAGACACGCGGCAGCTGCAGCTCCTGCACTTCTGCCTCTTGCTGGGCATCTCCCTGGCTGCCCTCCTGGGCAATGGCCTCATCATCAGCGCCGTAGCCTGCGGCCACCACCTGCACATGCCCATGTCCTTCTTCCTGCTCAACCTGGCCCTCAGTGACCTGGGCTCCATCTGCACCACTGTCCCCAAAGCCATGCACAATTCCCTCTGGGACATCAGCAACATCTCCTACAAAGGATGTGCTGCTCAGGTGTTTTTCTTTCTCTTCTTTATTGCAGCAGAGCTTTCCCTCCTGACCATCATGTGCTATGACCGCTACGTGTCCATCTGCAAACCCCTGCACTACGGGACCCTCCTGGGCAGCAGAGCTTGTGCCCACATGGCAGCAGCTGCCTGGGCCAGTGCCTTTCTCAATGCTCTGCTGCACACAGCCAATACATTTTCCCTGCCCCTGTGCCATGGCAATGCCCTGGGCCAGTTCTTCTGTGAAATCCCACAGATCCTCAAGCTCTCCTGTTCACACTCAAATCTCAGGGAATTTGGGCTAATTGTGCTTTCCATCTCTTTAGCATTTGGTTGTTTTGTGTTCATTGTTTTCTCCTATGTGCAGATCTTCAGGGCCGTGCTGAGGATCCCCTCTGAGCAGGGACGGCACAAAGCCTTTTCCACCTGCCTCCCTCACCTGGCTGTGGTCTCTCTGTGTGTCAGTACTGGCATATTTACCTACCTGAAGCCCCGCTCCATGTCCTCGCCATCCCTAGATCTGTCAGTTTCAGTTCTATACTCGGTGGTGCCTCCAGCCCTGAACCCCCTCATCTACAGCCTGAAGAACCAGGAGCTCAAGGCTGCAGTGAGGAGACTGATGACTGGATGGTTTCAGAAACATTAAACTGCTGGCCACTTTCTGCAAATGACTTTTAATAAAACTCATCCTTGATACTTCTTGTTGGTTTGGTTCTGGAGTAGTTTATCTCTTGTTTTATTTTTTCACATTATCTACAAAGAAATGTCATTGTTTGTGTAATTTCTCATTTTGTTTCTCTCCACCTTCCCTCTGGCCACAGACTGTCTCAATGAGGGGCTGTGCTCTTGGTGACTTCGAAGGAACTAAAGGATCTCCCAGCAGAGTTTTCTTGCAGCGATGCCCTTTTGTTACCTTCTCTGGAGCTGCAGCAGCAATGTCTGTGTGCAGAGCTGGGGGCAGATCAGTGCTGGCACAGCAGCTGTGCCCAGCAGCAGCAGCAGCACTTGGTGTTGCCAGTGCTGCTGCCGTGGCCCTGCCCCGCTGCCCTGGTGGCCCTGGTGTTGCTGCAGGGCCTGAGTGCTCTCGGGGCCGGGCACAGCCCTGGGGGTGGCAGTGCCGGGGCTGCAGCAGGGACAGGCCATGGGCACTGCTGGGGCAGCGCTGACACCTCAGGCCAGGGCCTGGGGGCTCCAGGCTCTTTGCCCAGGCTCTCTCAAGAACATGGCCAGGCCAATGCTCAGCACAGAAAAGCCCCGTGAGCAGCCCCAGACTGGCCGTGGGCAGGCTGGGGGCAAACAGCATGGCTGGGGCTCTGCAAGGGCCCTGGGGGAGATAGGAAGGATCAGCAGAGCAGGGGCTGATCCATCCCCAGTGCGCTGCACAGCCCAGGGCAGCGTCCCAGAGCGTCCTGATGGAGCTGCCAACAACATCCCCCCTCTGCAGCCCTGGCCTCTCCCCCAGCTCACACAGGTGCCCCATCCTTGCAGGCACACACACGGCAGTACTGGCTCAGCAGCCCCTGTTTGCATTGCACACAGCAGGCACGAGCACCCCCATGCTGTTGCAGTGGGGACATGAACCTGAGGGAGCACAAATGCCATCAGCCCCTGGGGCCAGCAAGGGCTGGGGGACACCAGGGAAACCACTCAGCTTTGTCCTGGCCTCTGCAGTCAGCCAGAAAGTTTGTTCCCATCAGCTGGGAGTTTCCTGTCCCACTGCAGACGCTGTTGCTCAGAGCCAGGGCTGCCTGGCAGCCACCCCCAAACCGCCCTGAGCATTTCCTTGGCTTCACTTTTGATTTCTTTCCTCTTCCCTTGTACAACTTTCTTCCTATTGCCCAGCCCTGTTCCTTTCCCTGCAAACAGCCCATCCCTCTTTGCCCTTTCCTCTCTGGCCCCACTCCCCATTGCAGTTCCTTACTTGGTACCATGGGAACGTCCCTTGGGCAGCAGCATCATGCTACAAGTGCTGCAGGAATTGTCTGCAGGCTCCTGCAGTGCCTCCTGCTGCTCCCTTGCCAGAGGCACCCCAGGCCAGGGGGGCACATCTGGGCTGCTGTGTCTGGCTCTGGGGCTCCCTGTTCTGGGCAGTGAGGAGGAGCTGCAGAGGCTCTGCAGGACTGACAGGATGGGCTTTGGGGCTGGCAGGAGAAGCTGAGGGACCGGGGCTGCTGGAGCTTCTGAAGAGGAGACCCAGGGCTCCTCCTGTGACTGCTTCAAGGGTGGTTTCAGAGAATCCCAGAATCCGCAAGGTTGGAAAAGACCTTGGAGATCATCAAGTCCAACCTGTGCCCTGACACTGCCTTGTCTCCCCTGAGCCTCCTCTTCTCCAGGATAAACAACCCCAGCTCCCTCAGCCGCTCCTCACAGCTCTTGTGTTCCAGACCCCTCACCAGCCTTGTTGCCCTTCTCTGGACACCCTCCAGCCCCTCCATGTCCTTCCTAAATTGGGGGCCCAGAACTGCAAACAGCACTCGAGGTGCTGCCCAAGCAGTGCTGAGCACAGGGGAAGAATCCCTGCCCTGCTCCTGCTGGCCACACCATTCCTGAGCCAGGCCAGGAGCCATTTGCCTTCTTGGCCACCTGGGCACACTGCTGGCTCATGTCCAGCCTGCTGTCCATTAGTCCCTGCAGGTCCCTTTATGCCTGGCTGCTCTCCAGCCACTCTGTCCCCAGCCTGTAGTGCTGCACGGGTGTCACCCTGGTTTTTAACATTTTCTAAGCCTTCTGATGTTGACATTATCGTAGTGAACTTTCTCACACACTTTCTGTAAATAACTCATTGTTTTGCATTCATTTATGGAGGAGGAGAGAGTTGAAGTTCTGCTGGCTTGACCAGTGTCATTGGAGAGGTGGCACTGTCACCTTCCAATCCGCTGTCACTTTTGGAAAACTATAAATGCTGGAGTCAGGAAATAAAATTCCCTTTTTTCCTTCCCCTTGAGAACAGCGGTGTGCGCTTCTGTTCTTTCCTGTCCTCTAGTGACATCTGGTGACTGCCGACGTGTACTGCAGCCTAGGCTGAGACACAGAGTCCAGATTGCTGGTGAGGTTTTATTGTCACCCCTCTTTGGTACTTTGCCTGCTGTTTTGGTGGTGATGGCAACTTCTGTGGGTTTCGAGAAGGATTCCCTCATTTTGGACCTCTGGAGGGGGGTCCTGGAGTGGAAACAGGTTTCCGTTTCCTGGGATTGTTAGCATTCAAAAACACAATCACAGGGGATTATATGTGGTGCTTTTTATTAAAGAGCTCTGGGAATCGGGGTATTACCCAAATCTGATTCCGACCATACATCCGATATGATCATGTTTTTATATTCTATTGTTATGCAACTTACATGCTAATCATTAAACTTATATTGTTCTATTGTATACATAAATTTAGCTCCTCTCTGATTTTCCAACATAGTTTCTCATTATTCTTCTTATGGTTATATAATAATTACATTTAATTACTAAACAATCATCACATCTAACAATTATATAATTTATCATACTGCTTATGCAGGTGCAGTTGATCTGGGAAAGCACAAAGCCTAACATTCTAGATTCTATCTTTAACTTTTTCCAGGGCTCCACTATCAGGATGATTTTGAGAGATTGTTTCTGTGGGCCTGAGACTGAGGGCTCTTTTTGGACTATGCAAAGGCGTTCTCCAGGGACGCATGGTTTCTTGTGGGGGTCTGCCTCATGGAGGCCCTCTTTGATGATTGAAGCGCAGACATGGGATCACTGCTGGTGCAGTGGAAAAAGTGTGAGGATCTTTGGCGGGGGTCTGGTTCTTGTATCCCTTGGAGTTCCCAGGGAAGCCCTTCTGTCTTGGACATGGACGAGGGGGAGTTTGAGTTTCTGTGTGATGTGGAGCCCTCCACCCCATGCCCTGGGACAGTGTGCTGGGGAACGAGTCCAACTGGGGGATGGTGATTGTTCCCGTGGGGTGGATTTGGCTGTGCCAGGCTCCCTTGTGCCGCTCTGCAGTGATGCGGCTCCACAGGCTGCACTTCTCTTGGCACCCCACCCCTCCCCCGTGTCAGGGACAGAGGTCCTGCGCCGGTCTCGTCCTGTCACAGACATCTTTTTGTTGAAATCCTTTCATTAGGATTTTTCCTGCTGAAGCTGAGAAGTTTCAGCAACAAAGTGTAAACAATGGTTATCTGCTGCTGTGGAATGCAACAGATGGATCCGTGATTGGTGTCCTGTGGATGCTTGGATTTACTGACCACTCCCAGCAGAGCTGGGTCTCAGTCTCTGCCGAGACACAGATCTTTGTTATTCATTCTTTTCTATTCTATTCTTAGCTTAGCTAGCCTTCTGAGAAACATTTTCCTTTCTATTTCTTTTTAGTATAGTTATAATGTAGTATATATGTAATAAAATAATAAATCAAGCCTTCTGATCATGGAGTCAATATTCTCTTCTCTCTCTCATCCTGAAAACCCCTGTGACCACCATCACATCATCCCAGTCTACACCGCGTTTGCAGGCCATGCAGCACCTGTGCCTGCCAAAGCACCCCCTGCTGGGGCTGCGGCGCAACAGGGCGCTGAGGTATTTACCTTTAGCGCAAATGCCGACATGGCCGGCAGGAGGCCGGTGGGTGTGGTGTTGACCTGATCTGTGCTGGGCCCAGTCGATCATCTACTCTTGTCCCTGTGGGGCCGAAGTACTGGGACACAGCAGGTGCTGTGGCTTTTCCAGGGTGTTCCCAGGCTTTCCCTGTGCTCAGGGGTGTTACTCATAACACCCATGAACCGCTTTTGTATAAGCTGGAGAGGGAAGTCCATGATGCAGTTGCTCAGCATGGTTTGGGGTCTGCTGAGGTTATGCAGACTCTTTGGAGGGTTGTTATGGATGTGCTGACGCCTCATGACCTCCATCATGTGGCGCGCTCTCTTTTTGACCCTGTGCAGTTTGGTGTTTTTGAGACCAAGTGGGCTTGTTTGGCGACCCACGCAATGGTGCAGAATGCTGCACTGGCACCGCAGGACCCCAGGCATGGAGTTGTCGCTGACATGCTGTTGGGCACAGGGCTTTATGAAAATGTTCAGGGGCAGATTGGCTTCAATCCCCTTGTGCTTGACCAATGCCACATGCTGGGCATAGCAGCGATTGTTCAGACCCTGGAAATGGCTGCTCTGAGGCAGCCATTTGCGACCATTGTCCAGGGGGTTGATTTGATGAGTCTTTCATGGCATTTGCAGCAAGGCTGACTGCACCTGTGGAGAGGCAGGTGCCTGATCTTGTGGCAAAGAGGATTGTGATTGCAGACCTTGTGAGGTGTAATTGCAATGATGCTTGTAGGAGGGCCATAGCGGCTGTGCCTGGTTTTCCTACCGTCTCCCAGATGGCGGAGGCCTGTGCAGACATCATCCCCTCGCGTTGGAAGTTGGCTGCCGTGGCTCCCACTGTGCAGCCAGTCTGGGCGGCACCACAGGGCAGGTGGCCACAGCAGGGGAATGCACAGGCTGGCAAGAAGCAGGGGAAGAAAGCACAGAAGGTCAAATTCCCCATGTTTTTGTGTGGTCAGTGTGGTAGTCCGAATCACATATCCAATGTCTTCAAGGCGACTGTTCATGTTAATGGCCAGGCTTTACTGGGCTCGGGAAATGTGAAGTGGAGTGCACAGGAGGGATGCATGCAGACACAAGCTTCTCTCCAGACCCCGGAGCCAATGGAGGTCTCCTTTGCTGGCTTGCAGCCAGCGCCCGCGGATCAGCAGGTGTGGATGTCTGCACTGCAGCAAGAGCTGTCTTAGAATCTTGTAAAATACACAAGGTTCCCCTGGATGCCTTTGGTCCCTTGGGTGAGGGCATGAGTGCTCTCCTGATGGGGAGATCTTGTGCCACCCTTCAGGGCATCATTGAGCACCTGGGGCTCATTGATGCAGATTTCACAGGGCAGATTTGTGCCATGGTCTCCATACCTACTCCCTCCCGTCACGATCCCAAAAGGGACATGACTTGCTCAACTTGTGCCTTTTAAGTCCTCTGTTTACAGGACAGCTGACTGGTCGCATGGAGCTGGTGGCTTTGGATCCACCGGGCTGCCTCAAGTTCACCGGAATGCTGTCCTTACCAAGGACCATCCCGAGATGCTGTGTACCCTGTCTGTTCCTGGTACGACACCGTCGGAGATCCACCTCCACGAGCTTCTTGACAGCGGTGCTGACGTCATGGTCCTCTCCCTTGCTGCCTGGCACCCAGAGTGGCCCTTGGATCCAGTGGGGATGTCTGTTGTGGGCCTGGGAGGGATGGCGCAATGATATGTGAGCCAGTGGCCTGTGCTGGTTGCAAACCCAGAGGCACAGACGGCCTGGGTTAGGCCTCATGTTACTTCTACTCCTCCCAACCCCTAAGGGAGGGATGTTCTGTCTGTCTGGGGGTGCACATCAGGACGGATTTTTGATGGGGGCCACTGCAGTGAAGGGTGCAGAGTATCCTACGTCTCCTATACGGTGGCTCGTGGACAAACTTGTCTCGGAGAAGCAGTGGCCCCTCCCTCAAGATAAATTGGTCACCCTTCAGAATCTGGTGCAGGAGCAGTTGGACCAGGGTCATCTGGAGCCTTCTACCATTCCGTGGAACACTCCTGTCTTCTGCATCAAAAAGAAATCTGGGAAATTGAGGTTGTTGGAAGACCTCCAAAAGGTTAATGCCATGATGGAAAGTATAGGAGCATTGCAGGCAGGCGTGCTATCGCCTACCATGCTTCCCGCAGACTGGCCTGAAGGATTGTTTCTTTACGATTCCTTTGCATCCTGATGACAGATCAAAGTTTGCCTTCTCAGTGCCAGCAAGTAACAAGGCTGAGCCCGCACAGAGATATCAATGGAGGACATTGCCCCAGGGCATGTGCAATTCTCCTGCCATATGCCAGTGGTATGTGGCCCGTGCCTTGTCTGGAGTTCACAAGCAGTTTCCTGATGCACGTCTGTATCATTATATGGATGACATTTTGGTGGCTGCATCCACCCAAGATGAGCTGCTGAGGATTCAGCCTCAGTTGCTCGATGCTTTGCATGCTAATGGACTGCAGGTGGCTCCAGAAAAGGTTCAACAACAACCGCCTTGGAAGTACTCGGGGGTCAAAATTCTGGAACAGACGATCCGTCACCAGGAGGTGCAATTTGTGCGTTCTGTGGAGACACTGAATGATGCTCAGAAACTGGTAGGTGTCATCACTTGGTTACGTCTGTACTTGGGACTAACCGACACACAGCTGTCTTCCTCTGTATGATTTGTTGAAAGGAGACTCTGATCTAAAGTCACCTCGCACACTGACCCCTGAAGCGCTTAAGGTATTGGAGGTGGTTCAGCAAGCTGTTTCAGCTTGCCAAGTTTATCGCATTGATCCCTCCGTTGATGTCACTGTGTTCATCACCACTCCAGATTCGCATCCCACAAGCACCATTGGCCAATGGAGTGACAAATGGTCTGATTCTTTGCACGTTTTGGAATGGGTTTTCCTGCCCCATCAGCCTCAGAAGACGGCAACTGCATTGTTTGAGCTGATTGCTCGCTTGATAATCAAATGCCGACAACGGTGTTTGCAATTGACGGGTGTGGATCCCGCAAAGATCATACTCCCGGTGCAACGGGAGGATTTTGACTGGAGCTTTGCAAACAGTGTGTCCCAGCAGAGTGCTCTGGAAAACTTTTCAGGGCAGATCATTTATCATCTGCCCAGTCATAGGCTACTGCATATGGCAAAATTCAGACAAATCTCTTTGTGGCCCAAAAACAGCCAGGAACCCGTGCAAGGACCCACCGTCTTCACTGACTGTTCAGGGAAAACAGGAAAGGCCATTGTTACTTGGAGGGACAGATCTGAGTGGCAGGTTCTGGAAGCTCATGAGGATGGGTCAGCCCAATTGGTTGAACTGAGGGCTGTTGTCATGGCATTTGAGAAATTTTCCCAGGAACCTTTCAAGTTGATCACGGATTCCGCCTATGTGGCCGATACCGCATAGAGGTTGGGTCATTCTGTTTTGAAGAAGGTAAGTAATCCTGCCTTGTTTAATTAACTGAAGACCTTGTGGTGTGCCATTCAGGCCCGGGTTCATCCATTTCGATGTTCTTCATGTAAGGAGTCACACCAATTTGCCAGGCTTTATAGTGGAAGGTAACATGAGGGCTGACAAGTTGGCTAACCCAGCGTGGGTAGCGCCTCAGCCTGATACACTCGCGCAGACCGAGGCATCACATGGGTTTTTCCACCAGAATGCACATACCCTGCAGAAGCAGTTTCCGCTGACGCCAACTGAGGCTCATGACATTGTTGAGTCATGGGATGACTGCCATGCACTTGCTCTGCATTTGCTGGCAGAGTAAACCCCAGAGGCCTTAGGGCCTTGGAGCTTTGGCAGACCGATGTCACCCAGATTGCCGAGTTTGGCCGGCTCAGGTATGTGCATGTCACGGTGGACACGTTCTCCTCTGCGATGTGGGCTTTGGCTCACACTGGGGAGAAGGCCCGTGATGTACTTGCCCACTGGAGGCAGGCCTTTGCCATTCTGGGCATACCTTCTGCTGTGAAAACCGACAATGGTCCTGCTTACGCGTTGCAAAAGGTGCGGCAGTTCCTGCAGTTGTGGGGTCTCTCGCACAAGTTTGGTATCCCTCATTCTCCGACTGGTCAAGTTATTGTAGAATGCACTCATGGTACTCTGAAGCGGGTTCTTCAAAAATAAAAAAAGAGAATGCAGGGTGAAACCCCGCAAAGTTGGTTGGCAAAAGCTTTGCGCACAATCAGTCATCTCACTGTGCCGCAGAACTCAAATAACCCTGTCATTTAGAATCACCATCTCTCGTTGCAGACTGCGGACGAGGCACAGCAGCCTCGAGCGAAGGTTCGGGTGTGGAATTTAGTCACCAAACAGTGGAAAGGTTCCTAAGACCTTATCGCTTTGGGGCACGGGTATGCTTGTGTATCCACAGATAGTGGGGTATGCAGGGCACCTTCGAAGAGTATTCGCCCTGACCTGCGACCGCAGAGACAGAATCCAGCTGACGAGCAAAATGGAAACCGTGAGCAACCTGAAAGGCATCAAGCGGGTGAATCGTTGAATGAAGACTCAGATGCAGATGATGAGAGTGATCACACTGATTATTCCTCCGCAAGTGGACACTGAACAGTGTTCATGTTTTCTTTTTCATATTGTTCATTTTCTTTTTTTTCTTTTTTAAACAGAAAAGGGTGAGATGTCGCCCTGGTTTTTTAAGTTTTTCTAAGCCTTCTGATGTTGGCATTCTTGTAGTGAACTTTTTCACACACATTCTGTAAATAACTGATTGTTTTGCATTCTTTTGTGGAGGAGGAGAGAGTTGATGGACTGTTGGTTTGTCCACAGTCATTGGAGAGGTGGGACTGTGACCCTCCAATCCACTATCACTTTTGGAAAACTGTAAATGTCGGAGTCAGAAAATAAACTTCCCCTATTTTCTTCACCTTGAGAACAACGATGTGAGCTTGTGTTCTTTCATGTCCTATAGTAACACTCCTGGGCTAGCAACTCCCTCTGAGTGGGGCCTCTCCCAGCCGGGAACTCTCCCGTTTGCTGCACTCGGGGATCCCTGAACAACCACAGAGCCTAGGCCGATCCTCCCATTCCTCCAGGCTCAACCCTTCACCCACTGGGGAGGTGCCAAAGGATCCACAGGGAGCATTTCTTGCCCTCAGGGAATTTCTCACAGGTGCCGTGCACTGACTCTTGGTGTCTGTGTGCACACAGGAGTGCCTGTGCTGGGGACATGTGGCAGAAATGCTGCTCTCTGAGGGCTTGGAGTGCCTTGGATAGCTGAGTCAGTCAGGCGTGTAGGTAAGGTTAAGTCACAAGGTCTAAGTCAAGTTTAATGCTCCTAAGAGTTTTTAAGTTTAAGTCATTACATAAGTTAAATACTGTTAAATGTCATTCCTCTGTTAAATTGCAAAGTCATAGATTATAAGTTAGGTTTACTAGCGTTAGGTGCTATTCTTTTGTTGAATTGTCACGTTTAAAGTATCAGTCAAGGTTATGTTAAGTCCTGTTAAGTTTGAGCTCCGTTAAGCTTTTAGGCCGTATTCCTTTTATCCTTGCCCTCACTGTCCTTGTGTCTCACACACACACAGGGACAGTTCTCAGTTCATTTCAGGTTTGATTGACTGGATTTTGTTTGGTTTTGTTGTTGCTTTGTTTCCTTGCTGTGCCTGAAGTGTCCAGTCAGGAGCAGAGTGATTCTTACCAAGGAACTTTCTGCTGCTGTCCCTTAATATTAAATCTGGGTTTTGCTGATCCCTTGCCGGGGGTTTTTCCAGTGCTCTCAAGGCCTTGTTTGTAATATGGTGAATGAGCCCTGGCCCAGGCTCTGTCCCTGGGGGACACGGGGACGCTGCCAGGGGGTCCCTGTCCCCCCTGTGCCACCCCCAGGGCCCTGGCCCCCCGGCCCCGTGTCAGGCTCTGGGGTCGATCTCGTGGAACATCCTATACTTAAAGAATAGAAGAAAGTATTTCATCAGAAGGCTAGCAAGGAGTAGAAAGGAATGGAATGATTATAAAATCTTGTGACTGACCAGAGAGTCTGAGACAGTCCTGTGATTGGCCATTAATTAGAAAGAACCACATGAGACCAGTCGAAGAAATACCTGTTGCATTCCGCAGCAGCAGATAATTATTTTTTACCTTTTGTTTCTAAGGGCTCTCAGCTTCTCAGGAGAAAAATCCTGCCAAAGGATTCTTCATAAAATATGTCTGTGACACTCTGTGATGTCACAGAAGACTCTGTCATATCACACAGTCACACCATGGCATCATAGTCTGTTTTATGATGTCACAGCCAGTTCTGTGATGTTACTTAGTCACCAAGTGATGTCACAACCCACTCTCTGGTGTCACAGAGCCACCCTCTATGATGGCAGAGTCTGCACTATGGTGTCACATCCTACTCCATGACATCACAGCCAGCTCTGTGATGTAACAATCCCTTCAGTGATGTCACAAAACCCTCTATGTGATGTCATACTGCCACTCTATAATGTCACAGAACACACTTTGACATCACAGCCTGGTCCATGATGCCATACAGCCATGCCATGATGTCACAACTTGCTGTGATGTCACACAATCCCTTCCATGTTGCTGTACCTGCTCGATGACCTCACACAGCCCACTCTGTGCTGTCACACAGCCCCTTGCTGACATCACAGCTGCTCTGTGCCTCTATGACACAGCCACAGAGGTGCTGCTGTGACACAGCCCCCTCTGGGCCATCCCACAGCCCCTGCCAGTGCTGAGCCCCTGTGAGCTCAGTCTCTGCCCTGCTGGTGTCCCTGAGGGGCCCTGGCAGCGCCCCAGCCCTGCTGGGCTGTGCACAGGAGCTGCTCCTGGCCAGAGCTGTCTCTCTGCAGCGCTGCCCTTGCCAGGAGCTGCCTCTGGGCCAGGAGCCCGGCCCAGCTCAGCAGCACCAACACAGCACAGGGACTTTAATGACCCTCTGGGGCTTTGCTGCTCTTTGCATTAGACACAGTGCCTCAGAGAGGGCTCAAAAATTTTCTCAAGAACTCAATGTAAGATTGAAACACTGAAGTTTCTTGTAGTTTCAGTAGACCCTTGTGAGGCACCAGATTGACAAAGGGTCCCCAGGTTCCAGGTAGAGGAGATAACTGGATGCAGTGATGACAATTTGGGACAAGCAAGGCAAAGGTGTTTCTGATCCTGAGCAAACCCGCGCCTCTGTCCCTGCAGGCTGTTGGCATCCCCCATCTGCCCCACCTGGCTGGCCCCTTCCTTTGCAGACAGCTCTGCCTCCTGCCTGCCTCTGCCTGCCCACACAAAGCCTTGGGCTGCTCCAGGATCCTGCTGGGGAATGTGCTGCACCACAGCCCTGTCCTGGCAGGGAAATTCCTTTCTCTTTGCTTCCAGTCTGGGCCTCCCCAGCTGCCTATGGAATAATTCTTTCTTTCTCTGGCTGTCCTCTACTATGTGAAAAGGATCCAACATCTCTGAAACCCCCTTCAGTCCCTCCCAGGGCTCTCCTCTGCTGTCCTTAGTCTCCACCTCACTGAGCACAGAGCTCCTGTGTCCCTATACTGTGGTCAAGTGCCTGAGGCCAAGAATGCCTGGACAAGAAGGACGGTTCTTTTCCATAAGAAGGAAACCACAGAACCCCAGGGTCTGAAGGCAGGTGAGAAGCAGTCACCAGAGGCCAAGGCAAGCCAGACCTGTCTGTCCTTACAGCTTTTGTCTGTAAGTAGCCTTTGGATATATGGGGAGTTTTGGGGGTGGAATTCCGTTTCAGCCATGGGATCCTGAACTGGAATGACAGTTCTCCATTGGAAAGAAAGGTGGAGCCCCAGTGTTTCAAAGGCTGATTAGATGCAGCCCCAAGGAGGCCAAGGCCAGCCAGATTTGTTGTCAGGGAGGAATCCTTGGAGAGGCAGAATTTGGGAGGCCAAATCCCACTTTTGTCTACGGGCATCAGGACAAGAAGGACAGTTCTTTTCCATAGGAAGGAAAGTGCAGAACCCCAGTGTTTCAAAGGCAGATGAGATCTGGCCCTCAGGAAACCAAAAGAACCTGGGCAGGCCTGGCAGCTTTTGTCTGGGAGATATCATTGGATATAAGGGGTTTTGGAGGCTGATTCTCAATTTTGGCCATGGATGCCTGGACTTGAGAGATTTTTTTTTCCATGAGAAGAAAAGCACAGGCCTCCAGTGTTTTGAAAGCAGATGAGAGGTGGCCCCAAGAGGCCAAGGCCAGCACAGAGTGGGTTGTGTGAGGTCACAGATTGGGCTATGACATCACAGAGTTTGTTATGTGAGGTCACTGAGCAGCTACAGCATCATAGAGGGGATTCTGTGACATCACAAAGCAGGCAGTGACATCATGGCATGGCTGGATGACATCATAGAGCTGGCTTTGCGGTCAAACTGTGTGTGCTGTGACATTACAGAGTGGCAGTATGACATCACAGAGGGGGTTTTGTGACATCACTGAGGGGTTGTGGCATTACACAGCTGTCTGTGAGATCATAGAGTAGGGTGTGAGGCCATAGAGCAGACCCTGCCATAATAGAGGGTGGTTCTGTGACATCAGAGAGTAGATTGTGACATCACTGGGTGGCTGTGTGACATCACAGAGCAGGTTGTGAAATCAAAGAACAGACTGTGCCATCACATCATGATTTTCTGCCATCATAGAGTCTTCTGTGACATCACAGTGCAGCTGCATGACATTCAAGGGTAACATCCCAGAGCTGGCTCTGTGATATCACAAGGGCACTGTGTGATGTCCCAGAGTGGGCTGTGACATCACAGGTGGCTGTGTGAAATAGCAAAAGGTCTGTGTGGCATCATAGGGGGCAGTGACATCACAGGGAGCTCCGTGAAATCACAGGGGTAGTGTGATATCACAGGTGGCTGTGTGACATCACAAAAGGGCTATGTGACATCACAAAAGACCTGTGTGGCATCATAGGGAGCTGTGAAATCACAGAGATGGATGTGTGACATTACAGGGGTAATGTGACATCACAAGTGGCTGTGTGACATCAGAGGGGCTGTGTGAGGTCACTCTGCCCCGGCCCCCCTCACAGCTTCCCCCAGAGCAGTCCACCCTGCTCGTGCACAGCGGGGTCCCCTGTCCCCCCAGGTCCCCCTGCCCCCGGCCCCGCAGCCTCCCCCAGAGGATGTTCCATGAGATTGACCTCAGAGCCTGACATGGGGACGGGGGGCCGGGGCCCTGGGGGTGTCACGGGGGACAGGGACCCCCCGGCAGCATCCCCATGTCCCCCAGGGACAGAGCCTGGGCCAGGGCTCCTTCACCCTGCTACCAACGAGGGCTTGAGAGAGCTGAAAAAATCCCCAGCAAGGGATCAGCAAAAACCAGATTGAATATTAAGGGACAGCAGCAGAAAGTTCCTTGGCAAGAATCACTCTGCTCCTGACTGGACACTTCGGGCACACCAAGGAAACAAAGCAATGACAAAACTAAATAAAATCCAGTCAATCAAACCAGAAATGAACCAAGAACTCTGTGTGTGTGTGTGTGTGTGTGTGTGACACATGGACAGTGAAGGAAAGGATAAAAGAAATATGGCCTAAAAGATTTCAGAGCTCAAGTTTAACAGGACTTAACTTATACTTTAACCTTCTACCTTTAACTTCACAATTTAGCAGAAGAACAGCACTTAACAGTATTTAACTTAACTTATAACATATGACTTAGCAATTTAAAAGAGGAATAATACTTAACAATATTTAACTTAGCTTATAACTCATATTAAACTTAACAACCTAGCAAAAGAACAACTCTTAGGAGCATTAAACTTGACTTAGACCTTGTGACTTAACCTTACCTACACGCCTGACTGACTCAGCTATCCAAGGCACTCCAAGCCCTCAGAGAGCAGCATTTCTGACACATTTCCCCAACACAGGCACTCCTGTGTGCACACAGACACAAAGAGTCAGTGCACGGCACCTGGGAGAAATTCCCCTGAGGGCAGGGAATGCTCCCTGTGGATCCTTTGGCATCTCCCCAGCAGGTGAAGGGTTGAGCCTGGAGGAATGGGAGGATTGGCCCAGGCTCCGTTGTTGTTGGGATCCCCGAGTGCAGCAAACGGGAGAGTTCCTAGCTGGGAGAGGCCCCACTCAGAGGGAGTCGCTGGCCCAGGAGAGCTCCAAGGGCTCCTTTTGGAGCGCTGTTTGCAGGGCCCCAAGAGAGGGGCTTCAGTCCCAGCAATGGTTCATCCTGGCCACACTTGGCACCAACAGCTTTCTTTGGCAGTGTGAGAACAGGGATGTTGTGCCACTGAGGGAACACAAACAGTTCCGAGGACTGCTGCTAAAGAAGTAAGAGCTGGTTGGGCAGCAGCAGTGCCTGTGGCAGACAGTGTTTGTGATGAGCTGCAGAGGAGCTGAGCCCAGGGGCTGTTGGCCAAGGCTGAGGCCCAAGGAGCATTTCTCAGCTGGCAGGGCGGCCTGAGAAGGGGAGGGGGGAATGCAGCAGCACAGGGCCCATGGAACCAAGGGACCACTGTGACACTTGGGGCCTTGTGAGACCAAGGGACCAATGTGACAATGTGGAGCCTCATGGAATCATGGAGAGCACTGTGACATTGCTGAGCCTCATGCAACTCAGAGGACACAAACAATTGAGTTTCCTTTTAAATGTCTCCTTGAGAGAGTTGTTTGGGGAATGGGAGTCAGGGCTTGTCTGTCCTGCTTGGCACAGCCCAGGCAGGGCTTTCCCAGCCACATTCCACACTCCATTTCCCAGATGGAGCCCCTGGTGCCTCTGAGTTGTGCTGCCCCAGCCCCAGGGACGCTCTCCTTGTCTGCCCATTCCCCCACGGTCTCTGGGCAGGTCTCTGAGCCCCCTCACTGGGGGCTGCTGATATCCTCAGCAACTTGGAGGCTGCTGCTGAATTTTCCTGCTCCAGAGGCTTATTCAGCCTTCAGCTCTTGAGTGCAGGAATTCAGTGTCCCAGGGCTCATTAACATTCAGAACACCTGAACAAGCCAAACCTCTTGGGAGTAATTTTATTTTAATTTTCAAATCATTTGTAGTTAAGTAGATCTCAGTAGTGTATTCAAAGTGAATACATGATATTTAAAAAGACAGAAAATATTTTTTAGGTCCTGTTTAGTTTTTTTTTCCTGTTAATACATTGATACATGCAATCTCCAATTGACAGGGAATCCCAGTACCTCTTCATGCAATTTGAATAGATATGAAAATCAAGACCCTTCATGGCTGACAATCAATCAGACTCTGTCCCTACCCCCACCCCACCATTTCCCCCATCCAAGCCCTGGCAGTCAGAGCAGCCTTGTGCAAATCTGAGCTCCCTCCAGCCCAGGCTGCACCTGCAGCTTTCAGCTCCTTGGCTCCAACTCCCACCTGCTTTCCTTGGAGAAGGAGCTGCCCGAGACACAGCGGGATGTTCACAGAGGGATGTTTCTTGTCAGCCAACAAAGCCAAGGGAAGACACAGCTCCATCAAATGCAAAAGTCATTCCTCTGTTGGATATTAAATATGCTTTCCACAGCAGTCTCAGAGTGAAAAACACCTTCTGTGCCCAGCACAGATCCCAAGGTCCCTCCAAACACTCCCTGCCCCAATTCTGCCCAGATTTGCTCTTTGCACACACAAGTCACACGCTGAAGTCAGGAGCTCCCTGCATGGCCAGAGGGAGGAAAAGAGAGAAAGGGGACAAAGAGCTCTCCTGTGCAGAGCCAAGGTCCGAGTGCAGCCCCTGCAGTGGGAACCACAACTCATCAGTTTTGGGTCCTTTGGGCTCAGGGCCTGGTGACACTCAGAGGCACAGAAAGGTTTCTTGCCAACAAACACAAGTTGAACCTTTGAAGAGTTTAATAACTATCACAGCTCTTCCCTTAACTCTCTGTGATGTCCAAGCAGAACCTCACATGTCCACCATACCCATGGGATTTCTGTACAGCAGCAGTTTTAGACAGAGACACATAAGAAAAGGTTATTCTGTGATAGATAAAAAGACAATTAGGATGTTGAGTAATATGATATTTATTTGAACATCAGGAAATTGCGCAACTCCCTGGAGCTCAAAGCATGAAACCAGTCATATGAGAGGCAGTTTAATGACCAGAGAACACCTGGAGGAGGAAATCTGGGAGCAATAGGAAAGGCATAGATCCATCTGGTCTAGTGAAGAGATGTTGTTAGACACGGCTATTTAAACAGGAGAGCTGGAAACACCTGATGGAAAAGAGACGTTAAATAATAGACTGAATATTGGTGACAGAAGGTGATGGGAAGATCAGTGTTTCTTCTCCTGCCATCAGTACATTTCCAGGAAACCCTTGTTTCTGACGGGAAAACATTGCCATTTCTTAATAGTACTCAAGTGACCCGGATAATAAAGATTTCCTTTCATATTATGAAACTAAGAGTTATTAAAAGCTGTGCCCTTTTCCAGGAAGACATCAGTTGTGTGCCCATGAACAGGCAGTACCACTTGTGCCCTGCGCTGCCCAGCTGGGATTGGATCTCTCTGAGAGCACGAGGGAGAACAGAGCACCTTGCAAGCTGCAGGTCCCGGACAGCCTCGCAGGGCTCCTGTCCCATCAACATCTCTTCTGCTCCACTGTGAAACAGGGCCCAGCATGGTACCGGGATCATCAGAGAGCTGAGGTGTGTGCTGGAATTGAATGCCCTCCCCATCCCACAGCAGCCCTGCATTTCCCTCCTGCAGCCTTGGTCTCCAGCACAGCCATGGAGGCTCTTTGGGCTCTGGAGTGTTGCTGCAGCCCCCAAGGGCAGCTGAGCTCTGCCTTTGGCACAGTCAGGTCTGGCCAGCGCAGGCCATGCTCAGCAATGTCGTGTGTGTGCCTGGCCTTGCTGTCAGCCCCAGCAGCGGCTGCGTGGCTCCTTTGTGGCCCTGTGCTGGCCCAGCCAGGGCCGCCAAGGGCTGGGGAGAGAGGCTGGTGCTGACAAATGTCCTGGGCAGCCTCTCCCTGCTCTGTCCATGCCACCAAGGGCACAGAGCAGCCTCCTCTCTGGGCCACTTGCCTGTTTGCAATGCCTTGCACAGGCGCTGGCCCTGCCCCACAAGGCCTGGCCTGAGTCCTGCCCCTGCACACTCAGCCAGGCTGAGATGGACACTGATGGTTTCTGGGCCAGGCTCTCTGAGCCCAGCCCAGCTCCCTGCGAGCTCTGCCAGGTGCCCTGAGCTCTGGGCAGCACCAAGGGCCTCTCCCCAGCCCAGCCCAGCCGGCTCTGGCCCCACAGCTCTGCTCAGGCCAGGCTGCTCTGGGCACTGCCCCACGGCCTCAGCCCCTGGCAAGGGCACAGCAGCAGCTGCAGCTGCCACAGGACTGAGCCCCACCATGGGGGAAGGAGCTTGGCCAAGGCCAAAGGAGGCTCCCTGGCTGCTCTGGTCCACTGGTTGAGGTGCTGAGTGAAATAAATGGGCAGGATTCATTTTCTCCTTTTAACACCTTTATTAAAAGTGATCAGCTCAAGATTGGGCAGCTTGACGGGTCTGCAGTCTCTGTTGTCTCTCCCAGGGCAATGAGGAGGAGGAGGATATGGGCAGCTTTGTCCACTAGATGCAGAGCTGGGGGTCCTATCCTCAGGGAAGCATTTTTGGGTGTGACCTCTGGTCTTCAACTCCACAGCCCCGCCCCTCTCCAGGTCCTGGCTGCGGGACGACTCCCACACTCAGGGTAAGAGGCCACGAAGGTCTCCAGGATCTCAGTGTTATGAACAAAAATTCTGCCAATTTTTTTTGTGAGAAAAATTTACCATGGTTGCTGCTGGGGTGCTGCTTGTGTTATGATCATTACGGGACATTGTTGTTAATAGTTGTTTTTGTATCAGTAAAAGCCCTAGCTGGGGCCGAGTTAATGGCCCTTCTCTGAGACAGTGAAGGGTGGGGACCTCCCGAACAGTGAGGAGAAGAGACTTGAGGGGAGGGATATGCAAAATAACGCCAAGGACCAGCATGCCATGAGAAGCTACTGCTTCTAGCTTGCTAAAAAAGACCCCCAAAACAACAAGCCACCTAAGAGTTGAGAGATTGGAGTGATGTCTGGACGTCAGGAGTGCTGAGCCTGCATAGATGCTGAACACCTTCATAGTCTTTCTCACTCTGAGCACGGGAGTCATCCCCGACGCTGAGAGCGGGCCAAGAGAGGCGGCAGGAGTAAGATCAGATGGGATTACCACGCCCTAAAGGCTCCCAGCTCTGCCCGGACACCCAGCTCTGCCCCTAGTGGACAAAGCTGCGAATATTCTCCTCCTTCTTGACGCCTTGGGAGAAACGATGGGAAAATGCAGACCTGTCTGAGCTGCCCAATCCTGAGCTGATCATTTTTAATAAAGGCATTTAAAGGAGAAAAAGTCTCCTGCCCTGTGTATTTCACTATAAAGATATTGTTTCTATTTCTGTTGTTAATTAAGGTTAGACACAGAGTGAAATACCCGATATAATTATGCTTGTGCTAAAATGCCTGCTTTGGTTGGGATAACATCCAGTTGAGAGGAATAGCAGATTTGTCTTTACAAACCAGTGAAAGAAACAATGGGGGAAACCCCTAAATTCTGTAAGAATTAAAAATTAAAAGGGAGGGTTATACATTAGAGGGAAATCTTTGGTATCAGGTGTTTCAGGAAGTCTGCACCTCTCAAGTACCTCAGCTAATGTGGAAAGAGAGAAGGGAAATGTGGCAGGGAAATTGGGATAAAAAGGAGGCTGCATCCTCCAAAAATTGGAGAGACCCCAGGGGAATGCCCCATGGCCTCTCCCTTTATTCAAATAAAGTCAAAGGCCTCCCCTGTCTCCTTTCTGGACATAAATCTCTCGTGTTTGTGGATTAATTTTCCTAACACAATGAACACAGGATGAGGACACCTGTACAGATCTGCCAACTATCTGCAACCACTGTCTGAAGGCAGAGTGGACCGGGGCCAAAACTGAAGATGATGATAAAAAAGGACTAAAACCACAACCCAGGAATACTCATGCTCTAAAAAGGCAGATCCAATGAGGTAATATGCTAAACAGTTCTTGGAACATGTAAACTAGCTTGGGGAAATGTTTACTATGCATGAGGGTCTACGAATATTCAAAAGGTTGGTGTAAGGGAAAAGGTATTTAAGGGTATCCCCAGCTGAGTGCCAAGATGCACCTGGCTGTAATAACCTTTGCTATATGGTCCTTGTTTCCTATTGCTCTTTATTAAATTTTCACAGAAGACTGAAGGTGTTTTTCACACCCCACACCCCCTGCCTGCTGACACATCTTGCCAGCCCAGCCTGGTGCTCCCCAAGCCCTGCTGGGGCACCTGGATCATCCAACCCACCCCTGTGGGTTTGTGTAGCAGAGCCTCTGTCAATGCTGTTGTTGTTGTTCTTTGTTTGCTTTATTATACACACCAGTAAAAACTGTTATTCCTATTCCCATATCTTTGCCTGAGAGCCCTTAATTTCTTGATTCTAATAATTCAGGGAGAGAGGGTTTACATTTTCCATTCCAAGGAGGGCTCCTGCCTTCCTTAGCAGACACCTGTCTTTCAAATCAAGACAAGGTAAAAAATCAGCTCTTCTCAAGGAGTTTCCAGTATGGAGCTGAGACCCAATGGATGTTCTTGCCCCAGCGTTGAGTCAGGTGCCTACAGGGATCCAGGATGATGTGGAGGCCACCAGCCAGGCGTCTTCCCAACTTGGACTATTGGGAATGTGGGTCACCAGGGCTTTTCAAACTTGGATTATTGGGAATGTGGGTCACCAGGGCTCTCTGCAACGAGGGTTCTCTGATGGGGGAGGAAGTTGGAGCAGTGCATGGAGCTCCTCCTGCAGCTGGGGCAATTGCAGGGCTTCCCTTAGCGGTGCCTCCACTGGTGTTGATTCAAGACTGAGCTGGTCCTGAACCTCTTCCCACACTCAGGGCACTCGTAAGGTCTCTCCCCGGTGTGGATGCGCCAATGCTTGGTGAGGTGGGAGTTGTGCTTGAAGCCCTTTCTGCAGACGAGGCACTCCCAGTATGGTCCCAGTTGAACCCAGTAGTCCCTGCTCTAGTCCCAGTCACTCCCCATATGATCCCAGTCCCTCCCAGCATGGTCCCACTCACTCCCAGTTGCCCCCAGTGTGGTCCCAGTTCTCCCCAGCATGGTTCCAGACACTCCCAGTATATCCCAGTTGTCCCCAGCATGTCTGTAGTCATTTCCAGGCACTGCCAGTGGCCCCAGTAAGGTGTCAGTTCTCCCAGTATGATCCCCCAGTCATGCCCAGAATATCCCAGTTGCCTCCAGCATGCATCCAGTCCTTCCCAGTTCCTCCAGTTTGATTGCAGCATCATCCCAGTTTCTCTCAGTTGCTCCCAGTAGCCCAAAGTGTGATCCCAGTCACTCCCTTTCAACCCCAGTGTGATCCCAGTAAGCTCCAGTTTGATCCCAGTCACATGCCAGCCCTCCCAGTGTGGTCCCAGTATAATCCCAGTTGCTTCCAGTCTCTCCCAGTATGGTCCTAGCTGCCTCCAGTGTGGTTCCAGTTGCTTCCTATATCAGACCAGTCAGTCCCAGTATGATGCCACTTGCTCCCAGTTGCTCCCAGTCAGGTCCAGTATGGGGGATGATGTGCAGGATGTGTTCCCAGTCGGTCTCAGATACTCCCAGTGTTAGTCCAGTCCCTCCCAGTATGATCCAAAGATGAGCCCAGTGTGCTCCCAGTCCCTGCCAGTGTGAACCAGTTGTGCTCCACATGGTTCCAGTTGCTCTCTTCCACCCTCACTTTTGTACCAGTCACTCCCAGTATGTCCCAGTGTAGCCCAGTTCCCTCCATCATGTTCCCAGTCACTCCCAGTCCCTTCCAGTATGATCCCATTTGGTCACAAGCACTCCCAGTCAGCCTCAGTGTAGTGGCACTCCGTGCCAGTATGATCCCAGTCACGCTCAGCATGTTCCCAGTCACTCCCAGTATCTCCCAGTTGGGTTTTTGGGGGCATGTTTGGAGAATGAAGCAGTCCAAGGCTGAGCGGAAAAGGCCCCTTGGGGGGACTTCGGGGGGTGCCGGTGGCGGCTGCCGGCAGAGGCAGCCTGGAGGAGCAGAGCCCTGTGTCCCCCAGGAGCCCAAAGTGGGGAGCCCAGAGAGGGGGGAGCGCCGCCATTGGCGGGAGCCTCAAGAGCCTGGAGAGGGGCATGGGGGACTCCTTGGAGCCGCTGCAGCCCAGAGCAGAGAATGAGGGGAAAAGGGAGCCCGGGAGCCCAAACAGCCCCGGCATCCCGAAATGGGGAGAGCCAAGAGGGGGGAGCTTTTGGGATTGCTGGGACTGCCAGCAGCCTGGGCAGGGCAGGCACCGAGGTGAAGGGAGACCCCCAATCCAAGTGTGACCCCAGCAGCTGGGACAGGGGGAGCCCCCGAACACCAGAGGGGAGGGACCAGGCACGGGAAACTCATGGGAGGCTTTTTCAGGGCTGAATCTTTTGGTGTTTGGGAGGTTTTTATGGAGCCCAGATGACTGATGACTTGTAGAGATGGACTTGGGTAAAGGAACCTTCAAACTCAATGTGCTCATCCCTTGTTTTCCCCAAACCAGGATTTCCCATTGCCAACCCCTGAGAGGCTGTGAGGAAGAGGACAATGCCCTGGGATACGCAGGCAGGTGAGGAGGAATTCAGTGTCTCTGGAATCCTTAAAATCAGAGGGTTTTGGGAAAGCTGCAAAAGACAAGCCTCAGAGAGAGTAGAACTGTGATTAGAGCTTTGCAGCAGCCATAAGATTTATCAGAAAAATTATCTAAGTAGAAAGTAAGGAGAAATAGAACAATGATCTGTGCCTTAATACTTACCTAGACTAACTCTCTAACCTGTAGAAAAGTACATTTAGCAAGACATTAGGAAGTTACAACGTTAATAATGGAGCTCTGTGCATTGTGTTTTAAGGCTTACAAGTAGGTATTGTATCTGAAATAAGCAAGCATTGTTTTAACCAAAGGTACATTTGCTTCAATGGAACTACTGTCAATATGATTTTGCTTTGTGTGATTGGTCAAAAACCTTTTAAAGTAAGTTTTATCATTAAGTTCTCTGCTATCTGGGATGAGCTGCTGGCATCTTCCCATTGTCATGAGTAATGAGACTGATTCTGGAAAATAAACCAGCTCAAGACGCATTCCTAGCAGTCCTGTCCTGTTTGTTGTTTGTGCACAGCCCCGAGCTGGCGATGAGTGCCCCATTCCCCTCTGTGCTGCTCCCTCTCCCAGCCCAGCACGGCTCTGGCTGCAGCACAGCCCTGGGGGGATCTCCTTGCTCTTGCCTATGGCACAGAGGCCAATCCCATCCTGTCCTTGTCCTTCCTTCCCCAGAGCAGGAGCTGAGCATGGAGAGCAGGGAGGACAAATGCCCACAGCAGAACCTGGTGGAAGAGGTTGTTTTGAGCGGCTCCACGGAGCAGGAAGGCAATGGGGAGGAAAAGGCCCGGAGATGCTGCATGAGGAGGGGCTGCAAATGCAGCTGGCGGGGATCTGAGGGGGAAAGAGCCAGCCTGAGCCGGGAAGGCGGCCGGAGATGGAGCCAGAGCTCGGAGCTGGTGCTCCATGAGCAGCTCCATGATGGGGAGAAGCCCCACATGTGCGTGGAGTGTGGGAAGAGCTTCAGGAGGAACTGCAACCTGATTGTGCACCAGAGGACCCACACTGGGGAATGGCTCTACAAGTGTGATCAATGCAGGAAGCAGTTTCAGACCAGGTCAAATCTCCTCCAGCACCAGTGCACGCACACCGATGAGAGGCCCTTCTGCTGCCCCGACTGCAGGCAGGGCTTCAGGCAGAATGCCCATCTTGTCATGCACCAACACATCCACACTGGGCAGAGGCCCCACAAGTGCGAGGAATGTGGGAAGAGCTTCAGGAGGAACGCCAACCTGATCAACCACCAGCACATCCACACTGGGGAGAGGCCCCACGAGTGTCGGGAGTGTGGGAAGAGCTTCAGGCAGCGTTCCAGCCTGATCATGCACCAAAAGATCCACACTGGGGAGAGGCCCTATGAGTGTTCCAAGTGTGGGAAAGGGCTTCGGATCAGGTCCCATCTCCTCCAGCACCATCAGGTTCACAGAGAGGAGAGACCCTTCCAGTGCCCCGACTGTGGGAAGGGATTCCAGCACAACTCCACCCTCATCAGCCACTGGGGAGAGGCCCTACGAGTGTGATAAATGCAGGAAGAGGTTTCTCACCAGCTCCTGTCTCCTCCAGCACTTTCGGATTCACACAGAAGAGAGACCCTTCCAATGCCCCGACTGTGGGAAGGGATTCAAGCACAGCTGCACCCTCATCACCCACAGGCGCATTCACACTGGGGAGAGGCCCTACGAGTGTCCCCAGTGTGGGAAGAGCTTCTCCAGGAACTCTACCTTGACCCGACACCAACAGAGGCACCAGTAAGGGAAGCTCTGAGAGTGCCCCGAGTGCAGGAAGAGCTTCGTGCGCTGCTCCAGCTCCATCCCCCACTGGAGAAGGCACTTGGGGCACAGCCCTGGTCACTCACATTCCCTATGATCCATGTTGGAAACACACCTGGCTGCTTCTCCTTTTGGTTTGACCTTAATTTTCTTCTGGTTCATCTACATCCATTAAAAACAGCCAAAACAGGGTTAAATGAAATAAATTGATCAAAGATGTTGTTTTGCTGAGAAAAGAAGAAATCTCACAACTTTGTAAAAGTTGTAAAGCTCGGTATGCTTTTATTACGACGCGCGCCGGACGCAAGTCCCCCAAAAAGGCATGCGTACCTCTGAAGACCTCGGGTCTTCTTTTATCTTCCTTCTAAATGCATATGCATACAGTTTCACAATAAGTTCATACATATTCATTCTGCGTGACGTTTAGTACCAGTTCTTCTTTATCAAAGGAATTTCTATGTCTGGGGCAGATTGACCTTGTGGTCATTTCTGTTTTTCTTTCTCTGTCTCTTTGTTGTCTCTGGAATGTGGCTTTTCTTTCAGCTTTGGCCTCACAGACCCCTCACCTCTTCCAGACACTTCACCTAATTCAGAATGGATCTTTACTCTGTCTCAATGTCTAAAATTCCAGAGTTTCAGAGGTTTTTAAAGAGGAATTGATGGTTTGGGGACAATATTCTGGGGGGTTTGTGTGGTCTGGGGGGGATTTTGCGCAGTGTTCTCCATCTCTTTGCACTCCAAAAGTCAAGAGGGTCACCTCAAAACAATTGAATCCCATGCCAAACAACTGAATTTTAATTCATACAGGCTCAATCCCACTTCAAAATGCCTTGTTCACACCCTAAAAAACTCAATCCTGTGCCAAACTCACTTGATTCCACAGCCACCAGAGTGAGATGGGGTTGGGAGGAGACTGGGAGAAGTGGGATCCCAATTTGGAGCAGTGGGATGGGGATTGTGTGGGGTTGGGTGTGTGGGATATATTTGATAGTAAATAAAGCTTTCAGAGTTAGTGATTTCTGTCCCATTCATTTTCAGTCCGTTGCAGTTCTGTTTGCAGAGTGCCACCTTCTCAGCTGATTGTGTTTGTATCCTCCTTTCTCTCCTGCCTCTCTTTGCCTGCTCTGTTTCTCTCTCAGTGCCTCCCTTGAGCCAGGGCAGCTGCCACCAAAGACCCTGCCCAGATTTAATTCCCAGTGCATGAGCTACAACAGCCATGGGTGAAGTTCTGAAGGCTGGCAGTGAAATGTCACTGTAGGATCTTGCTCCACTTAGCTTTTGGCCCCTTCTTAAGACCATTGCCTTCAAAGGCAGAAACATCTTTTCCTGGCTGAGAACTGGAATTCCAGGTCCTTGGAGTTTGTACTGTGCAGGACCATACAGACTGGGATCATGTGGACCAGGATTTCACAGGCTGGGACCATAGGGATTAGGAGCAGAGACTGGGATCATACAAACTGGACCATATGGACCGGGATGGCTGCACCGGATCAATGTGAACCGAGGGGGTCCCACCCTGCCCAGGGGTCCCTCCCCATCCTGCCCGGGGGCACAGCCAAATCTCCCTGGAACGAATGCAGAGATCCAGGAGGGTCCCCAGTGCCAATCCTGTGGGATCTCAGCCTCTCAGGGCTGAGGGGCAGAGTGAACAAGACCACCCCTGGGGGGCTCGGGAGTCCTGGAATGTTGCCAGAAATGTCTGGTGGCTGGACTTTGATCCCACAGGGGAGATGACATCAGTATGAGGATAGGAGGATTTCACCAGGGTGAATGGTGAAGGGACAAGTTAATTGGAGTGTGAGATACAGGGTTTAAGATTTCTGTACAGGGGGGTCTAGAGAGGTAAGATGGAGGAATTGGGGCGTGCCCTTCTCCTTCTTCTTCTTCCTCTAGGCCTCCATCTTCTGTGGTGATGTTGGCACTTTGGGATTGGACCTTACTAAAGTGCACTGGTTAATAAGGGTAGAGGGTATTGGAGAAAAATGATAAATATTGTATACGTAACTCCAAGTATAAAGATAGGTGACCGCCCCAGGGGCTCTCAGTGTGTGCCCACGGCTGACTGCTGAGCAGAACTCTGTCAGGCCAAGAGAAAATCTTTTAGATAAGCATTTAATAAACACCGAGACCGAGAAAATATCTGAAGTCCCTTCTCGTCCTTTGGAGCGCGGGCGGCCCAAGGCCATCTTCGGGCTTTTCCAGACCATCTAAACAGCCCCGAAATCTGACAAATCCCATTTCCAATCCCATTTCCAATCCTATTTCCGATCCTGGTGCCAGTCTCAGAGTGATCCTAGCACTGATCCTGGTCCCAGTCTCGGTCTCTGTCTCAGTCCCAGAGCACTCCCAGTGCTGATTCTGGTTCTTCTGTCAATCTCAATCGCAGAGTGGCGCCGGTCCCAGTCTCAGTCTCAGTCTCAGAGCGGTTCTGAACCCAGTGCTGCTACTGGTGCCGGTCTTGGTCCCAGAGTGCTCCCAGTGCCAATCTCAGTCTCAGTCCCGGCCCCAGAGCGCTGCCAGTCTCGGTGCTGGTTCTGGCGACAGTCTCGGTCTCAGTCCTGGAGGGCTCCCCGTCTCGGTCCTCGTCCCGGTCCCAGAGCAGTCCCAGTGCAGGTGCCGGGTTCCAGTCTCGGTCCTGATCCCAGTCCGGAGCGCTGCCAGTGCCAGTCCTAGTTCCAAAGTGCTCCTAGTGCCGGTCCCAGTGTCAGGCTTGGTCCCAGTCTTGGTCCCAGTGCCAGTTCTGGTGCTGGTTCTGGTCTGGGTCTCAGTCCTAGTCCCGCGGCCGGTCCTGTAGCACTGCCAATCTCAGTTCCAGTGTTGGTCTCAGTCTTGCTGCTGGTGCTGGTTCTGCTGCTGGGTTTGGTCTTGGTCCTGGAGAATTTAGGTCCATTTGGGTGATTTTAGATCAAACTGGGCAGGTTTCGGGTGCGTTTCAGATCCCTTGCAGGGATTTCAAGCCTTTTGAGGTGGATTTTAGGCCCCTTTGGCTGATTTTAGTCCAAATGTGGTGGGTTTGAGGGTGGATTTTGGATCCCTTTGGATGATTTTAGGCCCATTTGAGTGAGGTTTGGGCCTGTTTGGCTGATTTTAGGATAAACTGGGCAGTTTAGAGTGGATTTTAGATGCCTTTTGATGATTTTAGGCAAATCTGGTGGGGTTTAGGCCCATTTTGCCCATTTTGGCCTTAAGCTGGGCAGTTTAAGGGTGATTTTAGAAAAAATGGGCGGTTTAAGGGTGGATTTTTGATCTCTTTGGATAACTTTAGGCTCATATGGGTGCATTTTAGGCCTCTTTGGGTAATTTTAGGTTGAACCAAGCCTTTTAACGGTGATTTTGGGTCCATTTCTGTTATAGATGGCTAATGAGATGATTGGCTCTCACAATTAAGGGATGAATGCTGTGTGAATATTAAGAGAAGCTTTATTGATGTGTGATTACGTTATTGCAGTCTGTTGTTTAGATGTCCTCTCTTCTCCCCACAGTCCCCTTTCCCCCCTGTTGTTACCATCAGCCAGCCTGAGCCATCCAGGACAGGTGGAAAGAAGGTGAGTACAAAAGCTTGTTCCTTGGGGAGGGGGCGTGGCATGACATGACCTGACCCTCCAATCAAGCTGCAAGAAAGCAGACTCCACCAATAAACAGCAAAGAAGAGTTGACTGACAGACTGTGGGAGGGGGCAGGGTTAGCTGATGTAATTCACTGGGGTATAAAAGGCGAAGCGTCCGGCCTGAGGACAAGCCAGGCACGTGGTAGGCAGCCACGAGGGAAGCTCCCAGGCCTGTTCTTCCTTACTTAGTCCTTTTTTTTGTCATTTTTGTTAAGGTTGAATAAATCTTTTAAAATGTTGAAAGTCAGCAGTCATTTCTCACAATAACCAAGGGTTCCTTTACTGGAGTTTGGTGTGCAGGAGAAACACCAACCATATATTCTCAAGAGGTCAAAATGACAGAAAATTTTACTGACAAAGTACAGAAAATCTAGAAATTTTGGAAAAAGATTTAATAAAACATGCAATTCAACATAAAATACAATAGCAGTAACTCCGTTAACTCAGCCCATTACATCTGGAAATGTTTAATCACTTAAGTTGTTGAGGTATCAAAAAATGTTCCATATCAAGAGCATTAGAAGGAGATAGAGAGACAGAAGGACAGAAGCTCCATAGAAAGAAATGCACATGGCTACCAACTGCTGGGGTTCCAGTGTGGGTGAGACACAAACCCCAACCACGGAGCCCTTGTGACACATCAGGGCCCCTCTGGAGCAAAGAAACCATTGCTGACAGTCCAGAAACTCATGGAACTAAGGAGCCATTGTGACAATGCAGATCCAAGGATACCATGGTGGCACTATGGAACCTCATGGGAGCAAAGAGACCATTGTGACACTCTGGTGCCTCACGGAATCAGGGGGACCATTGTGAAACTCAGGCCCCCTATGGAACCAAGGGCCAAGGATGAAGCTGTGGGGCCCATGGAACCAAGGAGCCGTTGTGACACAGCGGGGCCACAGGGACCTGAGGGGCCATGGGGACATTGAAGGGCTCAGGGAAGCCAAGAGGCCATTGTGACACTGCAGAAGAAAAGAGAACACTGTGACACTGCAGGGACTCCTGGAATCAAGGAGACCATTGGGACACTGTGGGGCTCCATGGAACCAAGGGAACAGGGAGCAGGTGTGGTGAGTTTGGCCTCCCGGGGCTGCCGGACAGTTCTGGCTGACCTTGGCATGTCAAGGGCTTATTCTCACCTGCCCCTGAAGCACTGGGGCTCTGGGCTCTCCTTCCTATGGGAGAGAACTGTCCTGATCCTCCTCCAGGGCCCTATGGCCAAAACTGGGATTCCTTCTCCAAATTCCCTTACAGGCAAAGATTGTTCCCAGATTAAATCTGCCAGGAGAGACAGATCTGGCTGCCTGGGCTACCTGGGGCCACCTCTCATCTGCCTTTGAAACCCTGGGACCATGTACTTGTCTTTCTTATGGGAAAAAAAATCCATCTCAACCAGGCACTCATGGCCAAAATTGGACAATTGCCTCTGGAATTCGCTATATCCAAGGATAGCTCCCAGATGAAAACTGCCAGGACTGACAAGTCTGGCTGGCCTTGGCTTGCTGAGGGCTGGCCCTCATCTGCTTTTGAAACACTGGGGCTCTGTGCTTTCCTTCCTAATGAAAAGAACTCTTCTTCCTGTCCAGGCACCCACAGCCAAAACTGAGATTCCACCTCCAAAATGCCCAATGTCCAAGGAAAGGTGCCAGGAGAGACAGGTCTGGCTGGCTTCACCTGAGGGTGGCCAACTCTCATCTGCTTCCAAAACACTTGTACTTTGTGCTTTACTTTCCTATGGGAAAAAACCACCCATCTTGACCATGGCCAAAATTGGGATTCCACCTCCAAAGCTCAGTACATCCAAGGATTGCTCTGAGGTGAAAGCTGCCAGGACAGACAGGTCTGGCTGCCCTTGGGCTCCTGGGGGTGCCTCTCCCCTGCTGTCCAAACACTGGGGCTGGGTGCTTTCCTTCCTATGGAAAAGAACTGTTCTTCTTATCCATGCAGAAATGGCCAAAAATGGGGTTCCACCTCCCAGATTCCCAAATCCAAGGGTTGCTTTCAGACCAAAGTTACCAGGAAAGAGAGGTCTGGCTGGCCTAGGCCTCTGATGGCCCCCATTCATCTGCCCCTCAAAAACCGGTGTTCTGTGCTTTCCTTCCTATAGAAAAGAACCATCCTTCTCCTCCAGTGTCCATGTCTGAAATTGGGATTCCACCTCTGAAATTCTGAATATCCAAGGGTTGCTCCCAGGCAAAATCTGCCAGTACTGTCAAGTCTAGCTGGCCTTGGCCTCTGGTGGCTGCCCCTGCAACACTGGGGCTGGGTTCTTTCCTTCCTATGGAGATCCCTGGGACACTGTGGGGACCTCATGGAACCAAGGGGATCATTGTGGCCCCACTGGAGCCCATGGAACCAAGGAGATCATTGTGGCATCACTGGAGCCCATGGAACCAAGGGGATCATTGTGGCCCCACTGGAGCCCGTGGAACCAAGGGGATCATTGTGGCCCCACTGGAGCCCATGGAACCAAGGGGCCTTGGTGACACAGAGGGGCTTCATGGACCCAGAGACCATTATGGCTCTGTGGGGCCTGATGGAACCATGGAGACCATTGTGACCCTTCAGGGCCTCATGTCCCCAAGGGGGCATTGTGACACCTCAGGTCCTCATAGAAGCAAGGGACCATTGGGACACTGTGGGGCCCCATGGAACCCAGGGAACATGGAACAGCTCTGGCTGCCTTGGCCTCCCAGGGGCCACCTGAGAGCTCTGCCTGATCTTGGAAAGTCAAGGGCTGCATCTCATCAGTTCCTGGAGCACTGGGGCTCCGTGCTTCCCTTGCTATGGAAAGGAACTGTCTGACTTTTCAGATGGTCATTGCCAAAATTTGTACTCTCCCTAAAAAAATTCCTATTTGCAAGGGCATCTCACAAAACTAAACCTGCCAGCCCTGGCTGGCCTTGGCCTCTGGTGGTCACCTCTCATCTATCCTGGAAACACTGGGGCTCTGTTCCTTCATTCCTAAGGAAAAGAACCAGCCTTCTTGTCCAGGGACCATAGCCAAAATTAGAATTTGGCCTCCCAAATTCTCTATATCCAAGGATTGCTCCCACACAAAAGTAACCAGGACAGACAGGTCGGGCTATCCCTGTCCTCTGGTGATTTTCTTAGACTATGGCCTGAATGTCTTCATTGGGAAACACCTTGGAGAGGGCCCAGAGATGTCCCAAGGAAGGGTTTGGAGGCCTTGAGCACATGAGCACTGTACAGGGACAAAGGAGCTCTGTGCTCAGTGGGGTGGAGACTGAGGACAGTGGAGCAGAGCCATGAGAGTGTTTAAAGGAAGATTTCAGGGATGGTGGATCCTTTTGACATAGTGGAAAACACCCAGAGAGAGAAAGAATTTATGCCAAGTGCAACTGGGGAGGCCCAGACTGGCACCAGGAGAAAGGAATTTCCCTGGCAGGGCAGGGCTGTGGTGCAGCACGTCCCCAGCAGGAGCCTGGAGCAGCCCAAGGCTTTGTATGGGCAGGCAGGGGCAGGCAGGAGGCAGAGCTGGCAGCAAAGGAAGGGCCCAGCCAGGTGGGGCAGCCGGGGGATGCCGACAGCCTGCAGGGACAGATGCGCAGGGCAGGGACACCGTGGGACAGCCTGGGCTGCACAGGGCACAGGCATGGGCAGCAGCTGCAAGACAGCCCTGCCAGAGCCAACTTGGGCAGCACTTTGGCCATGGCTGCTGGGCCTGGGCCTGGGGCCATGAGGGGACAAGTGACCCTTGCAGGGCCGGGGCCTCATTGCCTCCTTGTCCCTGCTCAGCAGCCTGGCAGGGGCCGCCGCATGCTCCTGCCCTTGGCATTGCACATCCCCACATGCCAGTGCCCATCCCGGCAAGAGCCCTGAGCAAGGAGGGACAGGATCTGCCTGGCCAGGGTCTGGGGCTCAGGCCTTGGCCCTTGGCATTCCTGAGACACATCCAGCTTTGCTCAGCACCAGAGACACCTTTGCCTTGCTTGTCTCCAGCTGCCATCACTGCCTCCAGTGTTCTGCTCTAGCTGGTACCTGGGGACACTTTCTCAGTCCTGTCCCTCACAGGGATCTCTTTAAAGTACAAGAAACTTCAGCATTTCAATCTCACTTTGAGTTCTTGAGAAGTCTTTGAGCACATTCTGGGGGATGGGTCTGATGCAAAGAGCACCAAAGTCCCAGGGGGTCATTAAAGTCCTTGTGCTGTGTCTGTGCTGCTGAGCTGGGCCAGGCTCCCGGCCCAGAGGCAGCTCCTGGCAAGGGCAGCGCTGCAGAGAAACAGCTCTGGCCAGGAGCAGCGCCTGTGCACAGCCCAGCAGGGCTGGGGCGCTGCCAGGGCCCCTCAGGGACACCAGCAGGGCAGAGACAGAGCTCACAGGGGCTCAGCACTGGCAGGGGCTGTGGGATGGCCCAGAGGGGGCTGTGTCTCAGCAGCACCTCTGTGGCTGTGTCATAGAGGCACAGAGCAGCTGTGATGTCAGCAAGAGACTGTGTGACAGCACAGAGTGGGTTGTGTGAGGTCACAGATTGGGCTATGACATCATAGAGTTTGTTGTGTGAGGTCATTGAGCAGCTACAGCATCATAGAGGGGATTGTGTGACATCACAGAGTAGGTTTGACATCATGGCATGCTGGATGACATCATAGAGCCAGCGGTGAGGTCAAAGTGTGTGCTCTTAAATTACAGAGTGGCAGTATGACATCACAGGGAAGGTTTTGTGACATCTCTGAGGGGGTTGTGACATCATACAGTAATGTGTGAGGCCATAGAGCAGATCCTGCAATCATAGTGGGTGGCTCTGTGGCATCAGAGAGTGGGTTGTGACATCACTTGGTGGCTGTGTAACATCATAGAGGAGGCTGTGATATGACAGAAAAGACTGTGACATCACATGGTGACTTTGTGACATCACAGCACCTTCTGTGACATCACAGTGCAGCTGCATGACATTCCAGGGTGACATCCCAGATTTGGTTCTGTGGCATCACAAGGGTGCTGTGTGACATCCCAGAGTGGGCTGTGACATCACAGATAGGTGTGTGACATCATAGGGGGTTGTGTGACATCACAGGAGGCTGTGTGACATTGCAAAAGGGCTGTGTAGCATCACGGGGGCTGTGTGACATCACAGGGGCTGTGTGAGGCCACAGGGGAGGTCACTCTGTCCTGGCACCCCTCACAGTTCCCCCCAGAGCAGTCCAACCCTGCTCGTGCACAGCGGGGTCTCCTGTCCCCCCGGGTCCCCCCAGCCCTGCAGCCTCCCCCAGAGGATGTTCCATGAGATCGACCCCAGAGCTTGACATGGGAACGGGGAGCCAGGGCCCTGGGGGTGGGACAGGGACCCCCTGGCAGCATCCCCGTGTCCCCCAGGGACAGAGCCTGGGCCAGGGCTCCTCCATCCTGTTACAAACGAGTGCTTGAGAGAGCTGAAAAAATCCCCAGCAAGGGATCAGCAAAAACCAGATTGAATATTAAGGGACAGCAGCAGAAAGTTCCTTGGCAAGAGTCACTCTGCTCCTGACTGGACACTTCAGGCACACCAAGGAAACAAAGCAACAACCAAACCAAATCCAGGAAATCAAAACAGAAATTAACTGACAACTGTCCCTGTGTGTGTGTGTGTGTGTGTGTGTGTGTGACACAAGGACAGTGAGGGTAAGGATAAAAGGAATATGGCCTAAAAGCTTATAGAGGTCAAACCTAACGGGACTTAACTTATACTCAACCTTACCTGATACCTTAAAAGAACAGCACTTAACAGAATTTGACCTAACTTATAACCCATGACTTAGCAATTTAACAGAGGAATAACACTTAACAATATTTAACTTATCTAATAACTTAAATTAAATGTAACAACTTAGCAAAAGAACAACTCTTGGGAGCATTTAACTTAGTTTAGACCTTGTGACTTAACCTTACTTACTGATATCTGCATATCTGACTGACTCAGCTATGCAAAGCACTCAAACTCCTCAGAGAGCAGCATTTCTGACACATTTCCCCAACACAGGCACTCCTGTGTGCACACAGACACAAAGAGGCAGTGCAAGGCACCTGTGAGCAATTCCCCTGAGGGCAGGAAATGCTCCCTGTGGATCCTTTGGCACCTCCCCAGTGGGTGAAGGGTTGAGCCTGGAGGAGTGGGGGGATCGGCCCAGGCTCCGTCGTTGTTGGGGATCCCCGAGTGCAGCAAACGGGAGAGTTCCCGGCTGGGAGAGGCCCCACTCAGAGGGAATCGCTGGCCCAGGAGAGCTCCAAGGGCTCCTTTTGGAGCGCTGTTTGCAGGGCCCCAAGAGAGGGGCTTCAGTCCCAGCAATGGTTCATCCTGGCCGCACTTGTCACCAACAGCTTTCTTTGGCAGTGTGAGAACAGGGATGTTGTGCCACTGAGGGAACACAAACAGTTCCCAGGGCTGCTCCTACAGAAACCAGGAGCTGGTTGGGCAGCAGCAGTGCCTGGAGCAGACAGTGTTTGTGACGAGCTGCAGAGGAGCTGAGCCCAGGGGCTGTTGGCCAAGGCTGAGGCCCAAGGAGCATTTCTCAGCTGGCAGGGCGGCCTGAGAAGGGGAGGGGGGAATGCAGCAGCACAGGGCCCATGGAACCAAGGAACCATTGTGACCCGCTGGGGTCCTGTGACACCAAGGGACCATAGTGACACTGTGGGGCCCTGTGACACCAAGGGACCAGTGTGACACTGTGGGGCCCTGTGACATCAAGGCACCATTGTGACACTGTGGGGCCTTCTGGAACTCTGGAGACCATTATGACACTTTGAGATGTCATGGAACCATGGGGCCATTGTTACACTGTGCGACTCATTGGAGCCAAAGTTCCCTTGTGACATTGCAAGGCCCCATGGAACTGTGGAGAGATCATTAGGACACTTCACAGCCTCAGGAACCAAGAGGCCCTTGTGACACTGAGGAGACTCATGACTCGCGGAATCATGGACATAGAGAAACTATGAGGCCTCATGGAATAAGCAAAGCATTGTGACACTGTGAGGCTTCATGGAACCTGTGAGACCATTGTGACCCTGGCGGTCCCCACAGTACCAAGAGGCCATTGTGACACTGCAGGGCTGCATGGAACCAAAGGTCCAGGGCAACACAGAGGGGGCCCCAGTCATCCATTGTGACACTGTGGAACCAAAGGAGACCGTTGTGACGCCGTGAACCCCCAAGGTCCAAAGGTCCATTTCGACATTGCAGGGCTCATGGAACAGAGGAGTCACATGAGATTGTGGGGCCTGGGGAACCACAGAGACCACTGTGACACTGCAAGGCCTCATGGAACCTAGGGACCATTGTGAAAATCTGGGATCCCATTGAACCAAGGGTCCATTTTGACACTGCAGGTCTTCTTGTAATCGAGGGGCCATTGTGACACTGTGGGGCCCCAAAAAACCAAAGGGACACAGAAGAGGTCTGGGTAGTTTGGCCTCCCATGGACTGCCTGACTGGTCCAGCTGACCTTGGCATGTTGAGGGTCTCTTCCCAACTGCTACTGAAACACTGGGGCTCTGTGCTTTTCTTCCTATGGAAAAGAACTGTCCTTGTCTTCCAGGTAGCCATGGCCAGCATTGGGATTTCACCTTCAAAGTTCCTTATATCCAAGGATTGTTCCCATAGGAATATTGCCGGGACAAGTCTGGCTGGCAATGGTTTCAAAAGGGTCACCTCTCATCTGTCCCCAAAACATTGGGGAAGGCTGTGTGCTTTCCTTCCTATGGGAAAGAACTGTCCTGCTTCTCCAGGCACTCATGGCCAAGACTGGGCTCACACCTCCAAAATTACTTATGTCCAAAGACTGCTCCGAGAAAAAATCTCCCATTCCTGACAAGTCTGGCTGGCCTAAGCCTAGTGAGGCTCTTCAAACACTGGAGCTCTGTGCTTTCCTTCCTATGGAAAAGAACTGTCCTTCTTGGCCAGATGCCCATAGCCAGAATTGGGATTTCATCTCTAACATTGCCTTACTGTGAGAGACTGGAGGAGATTGTTGGCTCAAAACATTTTGTGTGTGGGGAGGAAGGGGCAGGTCCAACCTTGCCCTGCCCTGGAACCCCAGCCCTGCCCTGCCCTGGAACCCCAACCTCCCCAGAGCCCCTATCTCAGCTCAGCAGTGTCTGCCAGTCCCTGGCACAGCACAGGCAATGCTCCACAGCCACCTCTGGAGCCCCCAGCCCAGCTCCTGAGGGACCAAATAACCCCAAGTCCCACCTGGGGGAAGGGCCCAGGGAGACCACGGGGTATTGAAGGCTGACCACAAGGTAAGCACACATCTTGACCCTACCTCCTCTTGGAATTTCCATCTGAACACTTCTGGAATCCAGGAGTTAGTAGCTCTGTGTGTGCTTCTCTGAAACACATTTTTCTTTCTTTTTGTGTCTTCTTCTTCTATTTCTGTCCCCTTGGAAATTTTGATTAACTTAAGATTGAAATAGCTTAGAGTTTGTGAAGCTGAATGGGCCAAGCCAGTGCTTTGAAAAATGTTTTTTTGTTGATCGAATGTCTTACTAAACCTTTTGCCCAAGTTTTCCTGATTTTCTAAAGTTGCCAGTAAAGGCTGATTTTTTGGTGCTCCTGACAGTCTCTTGTTGGTAATTTCTCAAGCACGTCCGACTCAAAGTACATAAACAGTTGTAATTCCTTTTAAATGTCTACTTTTGAGAATTGTTTGGGGGCATGGGAGTCAGGGCTTGTCTGTCCTGCTTGGCACGGCCCAGGCAGGGCTTTCCCAGCCACATTCCACACTCCATTTCCCAGATGGAGCCCCTGGTGCCTCTGAGTTGTGCTGCCCCAGCCCCAGGGACGCTCTCCTTGTCTGCCCATTCCCCCACGGTCTCTGGGCAGGGATGGCCTCAGTGGGGGCTGCTGACATCCTCAGCACCTTGCAGAGGCTGCTACTGAATTTTCCTGTTCCAGAGCCTTCTTCAGCCTTCAGCTCTTGAGTGCAGGAATTCAGTGTCCCAGGGCTCATTAACATTCAGAACAACTGAACAAGCCAAGCCTCTGGGGATAATTTGATTTTAATTTTCAAATCTTTTGTGGTTTAGTAGATGCCAGTAATGTATTCAAAGTGAATACATGATATTTAAAAAGACAGTGAGAAGAGACTTTTTAGATCCTGTTTAGTTTTTTTTCCTGTTAATTTTTTGATATGTGCAATCTTCAATTGACACTGAATCCAAGTACATCCTCATGCATTTGGAATAGATATGAAAATCAAGACCCTTCATGGCTGACAATCAATCAGACTCTGTCCCTACCCCCACCCCACCATTTCCCCCATCCAAGCCCTGGCAGTCAGAGCAGCCTTGTGCAAATCTGAGCTCCCTCCAGCCCAGGCTGCACCTGCAGCTTTCAGCTCCTTGGCTCCAACTCCCACCTGCTTTCCTTGGAGAAGGAGCTGCCCGAGACACAGAGGGATGTTCATTTATTGTCAGCCAGCAAAAGCAAGGGAAGGCACAGCTCCATCAAAGGCAAAAGTCATTCCTCTGCTGGATATTAAATCCACTTTCCACAGCAGACAGTGTCAGAGCAATGGAAAACACCTTCTGTGCCCAGCACAGATCCCAAGGTCCCCCCAAACCCTCCCTGCCCCGATTCTGCCCAGATTTGCTCGTTGCACACACGAGTCACACACTGAAGTCAGGAGCTCCCTCCATGCCCAGAGGGAGAAAAAGAGAGAAAGGGGATGAAGAGCTCTCCTGTGCAGAGCCAAGGTCCAAGTGCAGCCCCTGCAGTGGGAACCACAACTCATCAGTTTTGGGTCCTTTGGGCTCAGGGCCTGGTGACACTCAGAGGCACAGAAAGGTTTCTTGCCAACAAACACAAGTTGAACATTTGAACAGTTTAATAACCATCACAGCTCTTCCCTCAGCTCTCTGAGATTTCCCAGTGCCATCTAACATGTCCCCCATCACCAAGGGATTTCCAGACAGGAACAGTTTTGGACAAGAACATAAGGAAAGGTAATTCTGTAATATAAACACAATTAAAATGATGATTAATTATATATTAATTTTACCTTCAGAAAGATTGGGCAACTTCCTGCAGCTGAAAGGATGAAACCAGTTAGTTGAGAGGCACTTGAATGACCAGAGAGCACCTGGAGGAGGAAATCTGAGAGCAGTAGGAAGTACATGGATCCAGTTCCTCTAAATGAAGAGATGTCCTTCGACATGGCCGTTTAAACAAGAGAGCTGCAAACACTTGAAGGAGGAGGGAGAGGAAATAATAAAGAGAATATTGGTGACACAAGTAGAAGGCAAGATCAGTATTTTTCCTCCTGCCTTCAGTACACCTCCAGGTAAATCCTGTTCATTGTGGGAAAATGTTGCCATTTCTTAAAAGTACTCAAATGACCCAGATAATAAAGATTTGCTTGTATATTATGAAACTAAGAGGTAATAAAACCTGTGCCCCTGTCCAGGCAGACATCAGTTATGTGCCCATGAACAGGCAGTGCCACTTGTGCCCTGAGGTGCCCAGCTGGGATTGGATCTCTCCGAGAGCACCTGAGGGAGAGCAGAGCACCTTGCAAGCTGCAGGCCCCTGACAGCCCTGCAGGGCTCCTGTCCCATCAACATCTGCTCTGCTCCAGTCTGAAACAGGGCCCAGCATGGTGCTGGGATCATCAGAGAGCTGAGGTATGTACTGGAATTCAATGCCCAACCTTGCTCATTCTGTGATTCTCTGGAACCAGCCATGGCACAGTTGTGAGAACCAGGAGACAATGGAATCAAGGGGCCATTGCTCCATTGCAAGGACTTTGGGAAATGAGGGAACAATTGTGACACTGTTGTGGCCCGTGGAACCAAGAGCCCCTGGTGACACGGCAGGATCTTGTGTCACCAGGGCTCCATTGTGACACTGCAGCACCAAGGAATTCATTGTGGCACTCTGAGGCCTCAGGGAACCAAGAGGCCACTGTGACCCTGCAGGGCCTTGTGGAACCATGCAGAGCATTGTGACAGAGCAGGACCTGGTGTCATGATGGGGCCATTGTGACACTGCAGGGCCCCATGGAACCAAGGGGCCAGTGCTGCTCCTCACGGACTCATGGAATGAAGGAAACATGTTTGACGCTGTGGTGGCCCTTGGCACTAAGAGGCCATTGTGACATGGTGGAACCAAGGAGAGCATTGCTGCACTGCCAGACCTCATGGAACCAAGGATCCATTGTGACACTGCAGGGCCTTGGGGGACCACGGCGCCACTGTGACACTGCAGGGCCCAAGGATCCAAGGGACTTTGTGACACCCAGAGGTCCCATGGAACCAAAGGGACATTGTGACACTGGGAGGCCTCATGGAATCATGGAGACCATTGGGACACTCTGGGGCCTCATGGAACCGTGGTGACACCAAGTTGTCTGGGAGTGTGGATCTGCTGGAGGGTAGGAGGGCTCTGCACAGGGACCTGGACAGGCTGGATCCAGGGCCCAGATCCAACAAGGTGAGGTTTGACAAGTCCAAGTGCTGGGTCCTGCACTTTGGCCACAATAACCCCTGCAGCACTACAGGCTGGGGACAGAGTGGCTGGAGAGCAGCCAGGCAGAAAGGGACCTGCAGGGGCTGATGGACAGCAGGCTGGACATGAGCCAGCAGTGTGCCCAGGTGGCCAAGAAGGCCAATGGCTCCTGGCCTGGATCAGGAATGGTGTGGCCAGCAGGAGCAGGGCAGGGATTCTTCCCCTGTGCTCAGCACTGCTTGGGCAGCACCTCGAGTGCTGTTTGCAGTTCTGGGCCCCCAATTTAGGAAGGACATGGAGGGGCTGGAGCGAGTTCAGAGGAGGGCAAAAAGGCTGGGGAAGGAGCACAAGAGCTTTGAGGAGCAGCTGAGGGAGCTGGGGTTGTTTATCCTGGAGAAGGCTCAGGGGAGACAAGGTGATATCAGGCCACAGGTTGGACTTGATGATCTCCATGGCCTGTTCCAACCTTGCTGGTTCTGGGATTCTCTGAAACCACCCTTGAAGCAGTCACAGGAGGAGCCCTGGGCCTCCTCTTCAGGAGCTCCAGCAGCCCAGGTCCCTCAGCTTCTCCTGCCAGCCCCAAAGCCCATCCTGTCAGTCCTGCAGAGCCTCTGCAGCTCCTCCTCACTGCCCAGAACAGGGAGCCCCAGAGCCAGACACAGCAGCCCAGATGTGCTCCCATGGCCTGGGGTGCCTCTGGCAAGGGAGCAGCAGGAGGCACTGCAGGAGCCTGCAGACAATTCCTGCAAAACTTGTAGGATGATCCTGCTCCCCAAGGGATGTTCCCATGGGGCCAAGTAAGGAACTGCAATGGGGAGTGGGGTCAGAGAGGAAAGGGCAAACAGGGATGGGCTGTTTGCAGGGCAGGGAACAGGGGTGGGCAATAGGAAGAAATTTGGACAAGGGAAGAGTAAAGAAAGCAAAGGTGGCAAAAAGGAAATGCCCAGGGCAGTTTGGGGGTGGCTGCCAGACAGCCCTGGCTCTGAGCAACAGCATCTGGAGTGGGACAGGAGACTCTCAGCTGATGGGAACAAACTTGGCTGACTGCAGAGGCCAGGACAAAGCTGAGTGGTTTCCCTGTTGCCCCCCAGCCCTTGCTGACCCCAGGGGCTGATGGCATTTTTGCTCCCTCAGGTTCATGTCCCCACTGCAACAGCATGGGGGTGCTCGTGCCTGCTGTGTGCAATGCAAACGGGGGCTGCTGAGCCAGTGCTGCCATGTCTGTGCCTGCAAGGATGGGGCACCTGTGTGAGCTGGGGAGAGGCCAGGGCTGCAGAGGGGGGATGTTGTTGGCAGCTCCATGAAGACACTCTGGGACACTGCCTTGGGCTGTCCAGCGCACTGGGGATGGATCAGCCCCTGCTCTGCTGCTCCTTCCCGTCTCCCCCAGGGCCCTTGCAGAGCCCCAGCCATGCTGTTTGCCCCCAGCCTGACCCTGGGGCTGCTCACGGGGCTTTTCTGTGCTCAGCATTGGCCTGGCCATGTTCTTGAGAGAGCCTGGGCAAGGATCCTGGAGCCCCCAGGCCCTGGCCTGAGGTGTCAGCGCTGCCCCAGCAGTGCCCATGGCCTGTCCCTACTGCAGCCCCAGCACTGCCACCTCCAGGGCTGTGCCCGGCCCCGAGAGCACTCAGGCCCTGCAGCAACACCAGGGCCACCAGGGCAGCGGGGCAGGGCCACGGCAGCAGCACTGGCAACACCAAGTGCGGCTGCTGCTGCTGGGCACAGCTGCTGGGCCAGCACTGATCTGCCCCCAGCTCTGCACACAGACATTGCTGCTGCAGCTCCAGAGAAGGTAACAAAAGGGCATCTCTGCAGAAAACTTTGCTGGGGGATCCTTGAGTTCCTTCAAAGCCATCAGGAGTGCAGCCCCTCATTGACACACTCTGTGGCCACAGGGAAGATGGAGAGAAACAAAATAAGAAATGATACAACGAATGGATTTTCACTGTACACAATATTATTAAAATAAATAAATAAAAAAACCTCAAAACCAAACCAACAAGAAATATCAAAGATGATTTTTATTACAAGTGATATGCAGAAATTTGCACACAGTTTAATGTTTCTGAAAGGGTCCAGTCATCATTGTCCACCCTGCAGCCTTGAGCTCCTGGTTCCTCAGGCTGTAGATGAGGGGGTTCAGGGCTGGAGGCACTACTGAGTAAAGAACTGACAGGGCCACATCCAGGGATGGGGAGGACATGGAGGGGGGCTTCAGGTGAGCAAAGATAACAGTGCTGAGGAACAGAGAGAGCACGGCCAGGTGAGGGAGGCAGGTGGAAAAGGCTTTGTGCCGTCCCTGCTCAGAGGGGATCCTCAGCACAGCCCTGAAGATCTGCACATAGGAGAAAACCATGAACACAAAATAACCCAATACCAAACAGGAACTAACAGCAATGAGCCCAAGTTCCCTGAGATAGAATTTTGAGCAGGAGAGCTTGAGGATCTGTGGGATTTCACAGAAGAACTGTCCCAGGGCATTGCCATGGCACAGGGGCAGGGAAAATGTCTTGGCTGTGTGCAGCAGAGCATTGAGAAAGGCACTGGCCCAGGCAGCTGCTGCCATGTGGGCACAAGCTCTGCTGCCCAGGAGGGTCCCGTAGTGCAGGGGTTTGCAGATGGACACGTAGCGGTCATAGCACATGATGGTCAGGAGGAAAAACTCTAATCCAAGGAAGAAGTAAATCAGAAAGAGTTGTGTGACGCATACAGTGTAGGAGATGTTCCGGGTGTCCCAGAGGGAATTGTGCATGGCTTTGGGGACAGTGGTGCAGATGGAGCCCAGGTCAGTGAGGGCCAGGTTGAGCAGGAAGAAGAACATGGGTGTGTGCAGGTGGTGGCCGCAGGCTACGGCGCTGATGATGAGGCCGTTGCCCAGGAGGGCAGCCAGGGAGATGCCCAGCAAGAGGCAGAAGTGCAGGAGCTGCAGCTGCCATGTGTCTGCCAATGCCAGCAGACAGGAGGAAGTGGCTGGTGGAGCTGCTGTTGGACATTTTCTGCACATGGGGACCTGTTCATGAGGAAAGGACAGTGAAGAGTTAGAGGAGATGTCTATAACCAAAATCAAAGCCATTTCCCATACACCCTCTTCTGTAAAACACATGGACACGCTTGTCTGTTTAAGAGTTCTGAGGTTTTCTTTTTAAGCTCTCCCCATATGTCTCCTGCTCTTCCAGGATATCAGAAATCCTCGGCATTTCTGCTGCCCTTGGTATAACAGAGTGAGTTCCCTGAGGCAAGATAATGAGTGGAGACTGGAGGGACAAGGTCTCACTTGATTGTGTTTGGAGTTTCTTTGGGCTTTCAATTTTCTCAAATAGAGAGCCCAGCTCCACATTTATAGCCAACGTCTCACGTTGCTCATTTCACCAACCCAGCAGCATTTTCAGTGTCAGAACACCTCTGCCTTCCCCCATCAATCTTATAACTCAGAGATGCTCTAGGACAGGTTTGCACCCTGAATTGGAGCTACCAGCCTGGACTGAAATGTCAAGGAGACTTCAAAGTGTCCTTATGATGGCATTGGATTGAGGGAGATGCAGCTCCTTCCCTGGCTGTCCTGACAGCATTGCCCAGAGCCGGGCACTGGGGACAGCGTCACCCTGAGCCAGCTGTGTCCCCTCCAGAGCCCCCAGGGCCGAGCAGCTGCTCCCAGCCCTGTGCTCTGCAGAGGGAACTGGGCCCGGGGCTGCAGAGCTGCCCCATGGCTCTGCTGCAGCTCTGCCTGCACAGGAGGGGCTGCACGCCTTGGAGCCCCGGCCCTGAGGGCAGAGGCTGGGCTGGGGCACAGGAGGGAGGGGGCTTGTTCAGAGGGAGGGGCTGCACTGGAGGGGATCCTGTGGGCATTTCTAAACTCTCCCTGCCACAGCATTGCTGGGGTTTTTTTTCTCTCATTCCCTGATCTTCTGTCTGCTTCCCGCAGATTTCCCTGCTGCAGGTGTTTCCCTGTGCCTGATCTCTCTGTGCCAGCACTCACAGACCCCAAATCTCTGTGGACTCCTTGGTCCTACAGAATCCTGCCTGTTTGCAGGGCACTGGATGGGGCAGGTTCTGTTTGCAGCTTGGAGAAAGGACAGCTCAGACTGAGCCTGATGGGTCATGCAAAGGTGATGCTGGTGCTGTCCATGGGCAGAGGAGTGGCTGAAAGCACATTAGGAATCTCCTGTGAACCTATTGATCACTAAAAGTAACAGTTCAGATTTCTCAGGTACTTGTCAAAATTCATAATCATCCTTTAATATTTATACCCCCTCTCCGCCATCCTCCAATAGTAGGAAACTGAATACAGTCTTAGGAATTTTCCTCATTTTTATCAAAATCCTTGTCTTGGAAATATTCTGTGACTGATCAGAACCCCTCAGTACATCAGAGCTTCATGAGCATTTCACCTCCCCTGCACCAGAAATACCAGAGTTGTACTCACAGAGTCTTTAGGCATTGGGATGGTCCAGCAGCAGGAGATGGCTCCAGGAGCTGCAGCTGCATTGTCCTGCAGCCAGAGGTCCCTGTGCCAAGGGCTGGCAGTGATTCTGCCCCAGGCACTTCTCAGCCCCTTCCCAGCCCTGACTGATTGAAGCTCTCTGTGCCTCTGTGCTGTGCCCGGGGTGGCTGCAGGCAGTGTCCCAGCCCTGCTGGGCTGGCAGAGGAGCTGCTCATCAGGAGAAATGTGCTTTTGAAGCTCTTCTTGGTTACCAGGAGCTGCCTCTGTGCCAGGAGCCCAGCCCAGCTGAGCAGCACAGACACAGGACCAGGACTTTAATGAGCCTCTGGGCTTTGTGCTCAGGCCCTGAACATCAGTCCCTGAGAGGGAGCTGAAGAAACCTCTCCAGAACTCCAATCCAAAGTTTCTTGGACTTGTAATGGGTCCCACTGAGGGACACGACTGAGAAAGCGTCCCCAGGCCCCAGGCAGAGCAGAGAACTGGAGGCAGGGATGACAGGTGGGCACAAAGAGAAGCCAGTTCTTGATGCCCTGGGGCACAGCAGCAGGGTCTGTGCCACCAAGGGCTGGGAGGAGACACCTTGTCCTGAGGCCCTGGGGCCTCCTGGCACAGCCCCAGCCAGGCTGAGCACTGTCAGCCCCTTGTCCTGCCCTCAGCATCCCCCCCTAGCCCACATCCCAGTGGCCTCAAGGATCTGCTGGAAGGAGTCCCTGGGGAGCCTTGCTCAGGAATGGGGACTCCTGAATGCTCCCTGCAGGGACTGCAGATTTTTCAAAGGACTTTGGGTTTGGCTTTTGCCTTGGAGTCTCTGAGAGCTTTGTGCAATGATGGCCTCCAATTATCTGCTGTAATTAGTCCCTGGAGAGGCTTTGTCAGTAACAACACTCAGTGGGGCTCATTAATGCTTCAAGGTACTTCAGTTCTTTTAAGGTACTTGGTGTTTCTGTTTTGATACAGACTCTGTGAGAGGTTTGTGCAATCATGGCCCCAATTATCTACTTTAACAAGTCCCTTGGGAGCTTTGTACTGACACTCAGTGGGGCTCATTAATACTTTGAGATACTCAAGGTTTTTAAGGTACTTTGGATTTTCCTTTCCACACTGAGTCTCTGAGAGGTTTTTGTGCCATTCTGGCCTTCAATTCTGTCCTCCAAGGAGTCCACGAGGAGCCTGTGTTGAGGATGGACCTCAGTGGGAGCCATGAATGCCTTGAGACACTTTGCGGTTTTCTTCTGACTTTGACTCCTGGAAAGGTTTGTGCAATCTCCTCTCAGGCCCTAAGGTTTAAGGGCTCAGCTCCAAATGCACAGTGAGGTGCATGAGGATCAAGCAAATCCTGACAAACCATGGCTCTGCCTTGATTTCCCTCTGATCTCATGGAGCTCATCAGGAAGCTGTCTGTAGTGGTTTTTGTTCACTAATTTGAGATTTCTTGGAGAATGCAGCAACGATTGTGATGGGTTCAGTGTTGGCTATATACCAGTACACTCACTAGATTATACGTACTTATTTCCCGCTGTGAGGTAGGATTAGGTGAAAGGCAAAGTAGCCTCAAAACTTTAAAAGGGTATAAAGAAAAGTTTATTACCAGTAACTAGAAGAAAGAGTAATATGAATGCGAAAAAAACTTTTGGAACACTTCTCCTCTCCCTGCAAGCTTTTCTTTCTTACTGACAATGCAAAGAGACAAAACCTAAAATTTTCAGTCACTTTGCCACCTCTAGAATAGTTTTTCTTCAATTCACGTAGGGAAAGGAGTCTCTCTTTCATGCTATGGAAGCTTTACAAGAAAACATATTTCTCGTGGCTCTCAATTCCCATGAATATCAGCCTCCCAGAAAATCTGTAATCGTGAAGTCCCTCCCATTTTTTCACATCTTTTTCCACATCTGTGTTTATGGGCCATGTTAGTTTATGGGGTATTAGTTTAAAGATGAGCTGTTTAGGAACAAAGGTTCTCTTCATCTATTTCTGAAATCATCTTCATATCTACAAACAGAGGTCTTCTTCTCTTCATGAGGCACAGGGTCTCATCACTCATCTCTCTTTCTCTGTTCAAATTTCTCATGGGATCATAGCTACTTCAAGGTTTGCTTACTTTAGCATGGAGGTTTTTGCTGAACAAGTCATCTTCCCATGCTTTTCAATGCCTTATAGGGAAAAAGAGAGTCTGATGTATCAATTACATCCTTCTCCATTGCTTTACAAGAGCATTTCAGCTCCAAGATCAAGACATCTCCTCATCCCTCCTATCTGGGACTCAGCTTCCACTTCACTGACCTCCATGTCTTTGTGCTGCTCATGTATGTATCTGCACTTTGTCCTTTTCTCTCCCTCGAGGGAGGATGGAAGCACTGAAAGAGTTCATATCTCACCTGGGGCCTGCAGATGGTTCTGTGACCCCAGCCGGGCTCGGTGCTTGTGGCTGGAGCTGTTTTATGATGGAGGTTTCTGCAGCAGCTGTGCTGGGGCTGTGTCAGGATGGGCCGCGCTGGGGCAGGGCCAGGATCTCAGCAGCCAGGCCAGAACTCAGCAGCAGCAGCATGGCCAGGGCCGATGGCTTCTCCTCCCCCTGCCCAGGGCTTGCGGCTGAACCCCAACGGTGGCAGAATCTTGGCCGAGCCGGCCCGGCCCAGGGCTGCTCCTGGGGCCCAGTGGATCCTGGCTGGGCCCAGGCTGGCGGCGGGGCAGGGCTCAGCAGAGCCCAGATGGTCACAACTGCAGCCATGGCCCGGCTGGGCCTCGGCCCCGCGGCCTCCCCTGCCCTGCCCGGCAGCCGATGGGGCCTGGCGGGGTCCCTGGGAATGGGCCCGGCCCCACGGCAGGAGCCGCCCAGACCAGCCTGGCTGAGATGGGGGCCGGGTCGGCCTTGTTACCTCTTTGCCAGCCAGAAGGGAAAGAGACCCTCTGTCCTGGTTTGAAAAGCAAGTGAGTTTTTTGGGATGCTGTAGTTAAACCAATAGGTGCCCAGATTTGAATATTGGCACGTGGTGTGGCCACTGAGGACATGGGTACGCCTCTGAGAACACAGGGGGTTAAAAGCAGAGAACTGCCAAGAAAACTTTCTTTTGGTTCTGGTGGGTGAAAGAAACCTATGTTGTTAGCTTTTTCTGCTATTTGAAATATTCCTGATTGTTGGATCCAAATTATTCCTAATTGCTGTAAGTTTCTTGTTCACTGCATGTATTATTTTGCTATGATGTTTCATCATACTTATAAAAAAAGACATGCATCTCATTCTTAAAAAACAAAAAAGAAGAGGAATGAACGCCTTATGAACTTCAAGTAATGCAATATGTACATGAGAAATTTGGACAACTAATCATTTTGAATAATGCAATATTTACATGAGAAATTTGGAAAAAAGATCATCACATCTGAATCCCAATAGGCTGTATCACAGTGAAGCCTAATTAATTCATTAACTTCAGGAGAAGATGTGCCTGTGTTTTATCATCAGCAGTTCAAAGCAGTCACCTGTTCATTCCATCAGATACTGATCAGTTCTGAAAAAATGAGGCCCAGTGAAAGGAGAAATAACCTCATCACCTTGCAGCCTTTGTGGCCAGAGCAGGAGCAGAAGGAGCACTGCCAAGACATGGCTGTGGCTGGAAACTGACAGAGGCAGTTTGCCAACAAAAGCCTCATGGCATCCTCATGGTACAGTACTCCTACGAACCTTCTGCAGTTATTCCCTGTTCCAGTGCCCAGGAGGACATTCAGTGATGTCAAAGATCAGCATTTCCAGCTCACAGACTTTCTCATCCTTCTCAACTAATTGGAAACAATGGTCATTTCTTTTCATTTCCCTAAGAGACACTGGACATTTCTCTTTTGTTTTCTCATGCTGCAAAATCCTGTGTCAATGACTTGATAGAATTTGGTAAGTTTTGTTGATTGTAATTGGTCATTTATCTATCTTATCCCATATCTAATAGATAACCAGTGACAACTGTGATGAGATAATACCCTCACAAGAGTGAGCTGTTTCAACATCAGAACATAGGAGCCTTTTTTAAATGAACGAAAAGGGGGAGATGTCATAGACCAGTAGAATAATGATAAAAGAAAGGCCTTTTGAAATCAGGCCTTCTTCTGCCATATTAATAGCTGGCCTGTCATCTCTTCTGAGTGCAGCTAAGCAGTTACAAGTTCCCATGTGAAGCTATCTGGAGAATGAGACTTTGTGAACAATCTATTCTGAGGGTGAAAAACTGCAAAAATGCACCTGCAACAACAAGGGATTAGTCCCATGAGACTCGGTGAAGAGAACAAGTAAACAATACAATAGAGAGATTTGATGCACAAGTAAAATCTAATTTATTAACCAATAACAGAAGAACTGCTAAGAAATCTATGAACTAACTAATGTTGCACAAGAGGTCTGTCAAACTGTGTAAAGCGAATTTTGTGAATAAAGAGTAAAGAGTTCTCCAGCTGGGTCTTCTGGGATTGCAGTTCCCCCCTTCTTTAGGGCTTTGCTTTCGCACTTCTTAGGGCTTTGGTTTCGCTCTTCTCTGGAGCTTTGGGTTCCTTCTTCTTTAGGGCTTTGGTTTCCTTCTTTTCTGGCGCTCTGGTTTCCTTCTCTGGGATTTTGGTTTCCTTCCTCTCTGGGAATTTGGTTTCCTTCTTTTCTGGGATTTTGCTTTCCTTCTTCTCTGGGATTCTGCTTTCCTTCCTCTCTGATGCTTTCGCATGGGCTTCTTTCTTCTCCCGGGTCTTGGTTTTCCCCTTCGCTGGTTTTGGAGCTTGCTTCCCAACAGAGACACTCTTCTTTTCCTTCTTCTGCCTCTCTTCCTCCTTCCCCCTGTCTTCCTCCTCTAAGGCTTTTGCCTCCTCCTGCTCAAGCTTTTGAGCTGGCTCCTTCAGCTCCCTTCTGCAGACAAAACAGAAAACATGGCTGAGAGTCCCACCAGAAACTTGGGCTCCCTAGTCCTGACTGGCCCTGCACTTCATTCCTTGATCCTGAGGCCATTTCCGTGAATTCTCCTCAACCCACATAGGTTGGGAACATCCCAAGTGAGGGCATGGGTGGAAGGGGACCTCCAGGACCAGCCAAACCTGAGCTTTGCCATCATAAGGTGTTGACTGTGCCAGCTCCCACTGAAGGCACAGCCAGACCCCTCCAGCCCCTGCCAAAGGCTGATCCAACAGCTCTCTGCGCTGGTGCCTGGAAACGCCCTTTGTCTCTTGGCTTCCCAGTTTAAAGCAGAGCACAGATTGCTGACATCTGCTTAGCTCTCCTACAGTTCTTACTCATCTCATTCAGCTCCCTTCTCCCTGGGCATAGCTGAAGCATGATTTTAAAGAGTTCAGATTTCAGCTGAGGGTTAGAAGCAATTCCCATTGATCAGGATGTAGGTTAGATAGGCAGACCATAGGTTAATGATTATGAGATGCTTAAGCTGGAGCTGATGGTGCTATTGTTTACCATTAGGAGCTTCTTTCTAGAAGGAAGTGGAGGAAGTGAACTGTCATAAGAACATCTTGAAACCAGTGGAACAATGGTTAGCACCTGGGCTTGATGTCAATCAATCACTAAGTTGGGGACCTTGGATGGTGCCAGAGGGTCACAGAGATCTGATGAAGATATTCCTGACTTCATCCCTTAAGACCACTGACCCAATTCGAGACCATTGACCCAATTCAAGGGAAGAGTTGCACAGGAGTGAAGGACCAATGACCTCATTTGAATACAGAGCAGGGATGGGAGGTGCTGGGGTTGTGCAGATGTATTGTATGTAAGATCTTGGGAAATAGGGAGAGGGCAAAGAGCCTTGGACAGCGTGGTCATGCCTTTTAGGGACGGCTCTGGTGCCGCCCGCCGGTGTTATTAAACATCCCACAATCTAACTTTAATTAGTTAGAGAGTCTCTGTCCATGATCTTCGGTTTTAATGACTCCTAGCCTGCTCCTTCATGAGAACAATCCTATCAGTCAGAAAGCAAAGGCTGCAGGAACTCCTCTCCTGCAAGACAGGCTCTTGTCAGGCAGATTTCCTGCTGGAACCCAGCTGGGACCAAGCAAACCAGTGCTGGCTGCCATGGAAACCATTGGAAGCAGCCTCATCCATCTCCTCCCCATGAAACCAACTTCAGCCTGGCCTGAAGAAGTCCTGATGCACAGGCTTGCTTTAAGCACCTCCACTCCCAGCTCCACACTTGTGCCTGTGTGTCCTGAGCTGGGCTGCCTTGCTGGAGCTGAGCTTCTCCTGTGCTTGCCTACGGCTGCAGCTGCAGGGGAGCCTAAAGGACAGGAGCTTTTCTGACTGCTGCGCCACCATAAGGAGAACCCTGGCAAATCAGCAGTGCAAGGACTTCATCTGTGGCAGGAGCAGGACCTAAAGCAAGGTTTGCTCTGTGCCCCACACCTGGCCATACCACAATCCCACTGTTCTGGTGAAGAAGGCAGATGATGAAGAAGATGCCACTCAACACCATGGACTTCAAGACACCTCTAGAGGTGGTGCCAAGGCAAGCCCAGAGCCCAGCTCCCCGCAGACAGCAGCTAAGCCAGCAGGGCTCAGAACTCAAATAGAGAAGAAGATGTTCTGTCTCAACAGAAGAAGGTCCTTCCTCTCTTGGCAGCCAGGGAGCTCAGAGTGGCCATCCCTGTGTTGCTGCTGGCCTTTGCTCTGCAGCTCCTCTGAGCTCAGAGGCCTTGGAGCAGGGAAGCCCTGCAGGGACAATAACCCATGGCAGAGCAGGAACCCACGGAAGGCTGACTCACCTGTCCCTGAGAGGGGCCTGAGGGCCACACTTGACCTCCTGGGGGCTCAGGGAGGAGCTGACACGTGAGGCCGCCCTGGGCACCAGCACCTCGGAGGTGGAGCTTCCCTCCATGTGGCACAGCTCCGGGACATTGGAGGTGGTGTTGAGGTTGCCAGAGAAGGTGGAGGAGACCTGCTGACTCTCTCCTGGCTGCAGCACACCTGGCAGTGGCAGGATACTGAAAGCCTGGACGGAAGACAGGAGAGATTGAGGTGTTGAGCATGGAAATGGAGGCAGAAGAGCATCTTGGAGCAAAGTGCAGCTGTAGCCAGAGGGGCCTATTCCCCAAACACTGCCAGAATCACCCTCACCTCATCCTGCATCCATGCCATTGACCAGTGCAGGGACCATGGGGAAAATCTTCTCCCATACTCACGGGTCAATGCATTAATTAGTACACGACAAGAAAGTGAACTGGGATGGCTCCTGGCAGTAGAAATTCTCTCTGATGCCCAACTTGCCTTTAAAAAGTTTCAAAACTTCCTGCTTTTAGAAAAGGAGGAGACTCAGAGTGAGAGCTCTTGGAGCTGAGGGAAGGAGTCCAGCCCAGCTCATCTGACTCCTGAGGCTCTTCCCCTCTCTCTCTGATTTAAATGCTTCTTTCTCAAGGTGCTACAGCAAAAGCTCCTGCAAAAATTTCCTATGGAGCACTTGAGGAGTTCCAGGGGGAGCAGTGCCCTCCACAGGTGCCGCACAGCGTCCTTGGGCAGCCCTGCAACGTGTCCTGCACGGCCTCTCCAACAAGCAGCTGCTCCAGCAGTACTTTGTGATGGGCCTGCAGGGATGGGAGGCCCCTCTGTGGCCAATGCTGAGGGCCCCCAGTGGCACTGGCAGCTCCAGCCCTGCTTGCCACACTGACAATGGGCAAGGGAGACAGATTCCCTCTTGCCTTCTCTGCTCCCAGGGGAGTGTGCGCCACGTCCAGGGAGCACCTGAATCCCTCCAAGCCTCGAGGCAGGTGAGGGTGCTCAGCAGTTGGTGCTGGCACCCAAAAAACAAGCCATTTTTTATGCTGGGAAGAAGAGACAGCCCCTCTGCAAAGTCTCCCTTTGTCAGACAGCTCCAGGGCCAGCAGTGCAATAGCAGCTCTGGGTGAAAGCAGAGCCCTGCAAACAGGGAGTCTGGCTGCTTTGGGAAGAGGCTCCATGGAGATCAGGATCACCCCAGCTTGCTCTGGGAGGGAAGCTGGAGGTGTTACCATGATGATGCAGAGAAAAGCCTCATCTTACATTGGGAAGGAAACAAGGCAAAAAATTCCACACTCAGCACAGGTCTGTAGGATCTGAGCCAGCTTCTCCAAGGAAAACTGTCCTATTTCTCCCTCCCCCTCAGCCCATGTCCAGCCACAGGCCCTGCTGCCCAGCCCACTGTCAGGGCACAGCACAGCAGGGCAGCAAAAAGGGAGCTCAGCATGAGCAGGACTTGGTGCTGGCAGGCTGGGGAGGCAAAGCAAGCAGTAGGTGTACAAGAAAATCTACCTCTGCTCCTGAAGAGTGGGTAAAATCCTGCACTTCTTTCAGGGCTCTGGCTGCCTCCTCCTGTCCAGTCCTGAAGTGCCTCCATCGAGTTGCCGGGCAATCCAGACTGGTTCTCCTCTCCTTCGGTGGCTGGGGTTTGAATTTAGGTGGGTGGAGCTCATCTCTGGAAAATAAATAACTATGAACAGGGACCTGCAGTGGGAGGGAGGGAGGGACACCTGCACGAGCAGCTCCTGGCCAGGATGCAGCCCCTGGCTGAGTGCTGGCACGTTGAACTGAGAAATGGTTTGATCCAGCCTTTCCCAATCCAGGCTGGGGCAGGTCTGTTCTAAAGGCAGCCCAGGGATGACACTGAGGTGCTGCAGCAGCTGCAACTGCTTGCATTAAGCAACTACAGAGGACAGGCATTTACACCTGGTGGGGATGCAAAAAGCACAGTGGGAGAGGAAAAGACAGAGAAGGCAGCAAAAAGGTGAGATTTGAGACACCGAGGGGCAGACCCAGCCAGTGCCCAGCCAGCACAGCCCCCCCAGTGCCCAAGGCCAGAAACTCTGCAGCTCCACCTGGGATTTATCAGGAATGTTCCCCTGACACCGCTGGGGGGTTGGTTGACATTTTCCAACACTCCCAGGTGACTCAGGTCGCATTCCCCATCCATCCATCCTTCCATCCATCCATCCATCCATCCATCCATCCATCCATCCATCCATCCTTCCATCCATACATACACAGGCTGTGGTGCTGGGATCCTGCCAAGCTCTGCCAGCCTTGGGCTTGGGGAGATTTCTGCCAGCCGTCCTGAGCTCCATAATTGTGCTCTCTGTTCCAGAAAGCAAGCAAGAAAGATTTTAAAATCCCCAAAACAAACCACAACAGAGAAACCTAAAAAACCTTCAACAGCTCAACCCTGCTCGAGTTTTTTCTTTAGGGATAGCTACCACTCTCCAGCTGAAATGCTGGGCTTTTGGGGAAAAAGAAAATTTCATGTTCACCTCCAAATCAAAAAGGATTAAGGTAAGAGAACCTTTCAAACTAAAAATTATTGGCCCAAAGCTTTTATCTTTGCAAGAAATCTCTAATTAAGACCAGGCTGACAGTTAAACAACTAGTTCTGGTGGGGAGAAACCCTCCTCTTTAAGGGAAGCAGCCTGATAGTTAAAAGCAACTGTTTGGTCAAACTTCAGGCTCCCTGGCACAGCCTGCATTGCCTTTCCTTCCTGTTCACTGATTTACAGGCAGTGCCACGATGGCCCGGGTTCAGATGTTTGGTGCCATCCAAGGAATTTGGCATTGCCATTTCCATATGTTTTAATCGAAGTTTCAATCCTTTCAACCAGTCTTCAAATGCCAGCTTTCCTTTCTTTTACAGAAAGCTCAAGGTTCCTAGAAGACTTCTGACATCCTCTTTTGTGCTCAGAGAGATGACATTTTCAAACAGATGTTTCCAAAGTTAACAGCATTTTAAAGAATAATGAACTCAAATCCCCCTGGATTCCAGCTTAGCCCAACTCCATTCTGTGTCAGACACTGAGATTCCCACCTCTAAGGCAGGAGCCGTTTGTGCCCCCCATCCCTCCTGTCCTCCTCCCCAGCAGCCCGTGCCTGTTTTCCCCGGCAGAATCCCTGTCCCTGTGCACCCTGCCAGGAGCAGCTGCACACAGGCTCACATCTCCCCTTGCCCTCACCAGGGGGTTTCTCTCATCCCCGAACACGCCGATGAGAACGTTGGTGCGATGAGTGCCCAGGGCCTGCACTGCCACCACAACTGGGATCTCTGCTGTGCTCTGGGGCTGCACAATCCCACAGGGCTTGGGGCTGGAGTAGAGCACAGCAGAGTCCTCCTTGCATTTCTGGAAGGGACACAATGAAATGCAGATTCAGAGGGACCTCTCAAGAAACTTTAGGCTCCTTAACATCCATCACAACAGACACTTACACACACCTTTAAAACTCCCCAGGACAAAGGTCAAAGGCACAAACAAGATGCCAGAATTGTAGGTTTAGCACTCCCAGGGCATCCTGCAAGGAGGCTGCCAGCACAGGCACTGGTGTCTGTGGGTGCAGCAGCTTTTCACAACCCTCTAAGATCTCCCACAGGAAAACACCCTGAGGACTAGAACATCAACTGTTTTTTCAGGAGCTTAAACTGCCTCCTAAAGTTTACAGTTGGGTAGGATCCTGTTCTCAGCACATCTTTAGGACTGATTAGAAACCAGCAAGGTCTTATCCAAACCCTTTTTTCCCCTAATAATCTCCTCAGGAATATTTAACAGGAGGAGGTGGATGTGATGCCAAACCTGGGGAATAAGCCCGTAGCAGCCAGGAAGGTGGCTGGGATTCCTAATGAGGATCCTCCTCTCATAGGACACCTTCAGGTGGCACTCATCACACAGCAGCACTTGGGGGGACACTTGGAGCTCAGGAACGAGACATCTGGGCAAAGAGATGACCCCAGGACAATCAGAGATACTGAGAGAATGGAGAATGCTTACCCCCAAAGATTGTGAAATGGAGCAGAACACATTGGTCACTGTCAAATGCACATTGAAGAGCCCTACAGGGATAAATTGCCTTCTACCTCTTCCCACTCCAACATGTCTTGTCAAGGAGGGGCAAACCCTGAGAGGCAGCACCCAGAGGCTGCCAAGTGCCCCAGGCAGAGCACTTTGCCCCACAGCTGCCTCAGCCCCTGCTTTACCCAGGAAGGCTTGCAAGGACTCCTGGAAGAGTCCCAGTGACCCACGAGCTCTGGGGGAGCCTTCCCAACAAGGATCAGTGCTCCCTAAGGCTCAAGGAACACACAGCTCCAGGGTCTCAGTAAAAATGACTCCCTTCTCTGCCATGGTGCTGTTGCCCTGCCTGAGAACTCAGCTCTTTGCCCCAGCCCTGGAGGGCACGAGACAGCAGCTGCCCCACAGAGGGGCTGATCAGCCCCTGATCAGGCCCTGCAGCTCCCTGGCTCCTTCACTGCACAGCTCCAGGCACTGCCTGGCCCCAGCTCCACCTGCTGTACACATCCCCTGTGCTGGATGGCTCTGCCTGGCACAGGGAACAGCACCAGGGAGCTTCATCCCTCTGGGCATCACACTGACACCCACAGCAGCACAGCAGCATGGAATTCTGCTGCAGCAACAACGACTTTTGCTCTCAACTCTGACAACATTAAAGCTCAAAATGGGAAGCAGAGGGAAGGACAAAAACTGGAGCTGACCAGCCACATCAAGGGCTGCTTTCCCCTTGTCAGACCTTGCCCTCCCCACTCTTGCTGGGAGCCACTTCCCCCCTGCCATGTGCCCTCATGGACAGAGCCAGAGCCTGACTCTCAGCAGCTGCTTGGTGTGGCCCAAACCAGTGCACGGTGCTCACAACCAGCACAACTCCACCTCTTGCGGCCTGAAGGAGAGGAGGCCCTTGGGAAATTTGTTCCACCTCAAGCACCAAAAACAAGGCCAATCAATGATATCATTCCTGGTGCCTTTAGAAGTAGGCCCAGGACCGTGCTGGGCTGTGAGCAAACGTGCTTTTCACCACGGGCTGCTGCCCAAGCACTGCTGTTCTCGTGTCCAGCTGGCACAACATGAGGGTATTCAGCAGCACTTCTCCTTGGCAGCTGCAGCCAGCACAGCCTGGGCAAGGCAGTGCCTGCGGGAGGCCAGGCAAGGGCTGGTACCTGGCTGTGATGATCAGGGCTGCCACTCCCTTGCCAATACCCTCCAGGTCCACCAGCAACCTCCGGTAGAACTCCATCACCGTGTTGGAGCACAGGGTCACCTGGTGGAAGAGAAGAACAGTCAATTCTTCCTTCCAAAAGCTCATTACCCACGGGTGATATCCTCCAGTTCCTGAGGGAGGATTTGCCCTTAATTCTTCTGCTGCTCCATGTGTAGAGCACAGTCTCAGAGTAACAAAAGCCTTCTGGCAATACCAGATTTGTTAAACACACCTTGCTATCAGGGCACAGGTCAGCTACATTAAAACATTAGACTACAGCTCCATGCACCACTGCATTCAAATTAAGGGACCAATTGCTCATCTGACTACAAAGACATCCATGTAGAGGAAATCTGACTTGACCACAATGAGTTCAGCTTTGCAGCAGGAGGCTGAGGGCAAAGTGTGGCCCAGCAGGTGCTGGGCAGTTCATGGCTGCCCTGGGAGCCCGAGCCCAGGCTGGCTCTGAGAACTTCACACCAGGAGTGGGGAACTGCCCCAGGGTGGGCATTGACCAGAGGCAGAATCCTCAGAACTTCCTCAGGGTGAGCATTGACCAGAGGCAGAACCCTCAGAACTGCCCCAGGCTGGGCATTGACCAGAGGCAGAACCCTCAGAACTGCCCCAGGGTGGGCATTGACCAGAGGCAGAACCCTCAGAGCCAGAACTGCCCCAGGGTGAGCATTGACCACAGGCAGAACCCTCAGAACTGCCCCAGGCTGGGCATTGACCAGAGGCAGAATCCTCAGAGCCTCTTGCTCAACACCGCAAGAGACAAGCCACCAATGGGACCAGGCAGAGGAGAAAGGAGGAGGATCTGTGTCTTGAAGTTCCACAAGAAAGGGTTTATTCCAAGCAAAAGGATCAGTGCCAAAAGAGCCCTGCACACTCCGGTGCAAGGAATTTTGTACAGACACAAATCAGGGGGTGGATACAAACAGCAAACCAAAAGGGAATCCTCAGCGGAGCACTGAGGGGATTACATCAAGTGTCTGGGGCCACTTTGGGTAGGAGGGTGGGGAGGATGGCTCACATGGGCCAATGGGGCCTCCAGGAATAGGGGAATTCCAAAGGGGTGTTGCAGACAGGGATTGGCTCCAGGTTAAATTGGCAAAGAAGGTTGGGGAACAAAAGGGGCTGGATTTGACAGGCAGGGAAAGAGCTGGAACAAGGGGCAGGGAATGGCATGAGGGACAGCTTTGAAGGAGGGTAAAACCCAGGGGTAAACCAACTCGGGGAGAACACGGAGTACAACAGAACAAACCCCTGAACAAGGAATCAATACAATAAATTTGAAGTGCTACACATGGCTGCAGATTTTTTTGTCTCCACTGGAGCTTCCTGCAGTGAACACAAATCATTCTGCTCCCCAGGAGGAGGGAAAAGAGACCAAGAAGAAAAGCTAACTGCTTGATACAATGACATCTCTCTAACAGCCACCTTCTGCCCTCATCCTTGCTCTGCTCCGTTGCAATCAAATCAATCGCTCTCAAAAGCACAAGAATGGTTTCAGGCCTTGGCCATAAGGTCTGTGAGCTCAGCGTATGATTTTGGAAAGCAAACAGTGCTCCCTGAGGAACATCCCGAGTAAGCCAGCTAGCAGAGGCCTCCCAGCAGTGCAGATCTCTCAGTGCCAGGATGCTCCAGGCTGGCACCAGAGCTAAAGCCCTCCCACCCTGCAGTGCAGCTCCAGCCCTGGTGCTGCAGCGGCTGTGGCTGGGCTCTTGCCGTACCTCGATGTCCTGGTGTCCCTGGGGGAGGATGGTGCCTTGGCTGGGATTCAGGGTGAACTCCTTGGGCTCCACATGGAAATGGATTCCCTTCCTCCAGGCCGGGTCGGTGTCCCTGCGGATCTGATCCACGCTGTCCACAGCCGGCTGCGTGCCATCGTCCGACATGCGGAGCTGGAACGTCAGGGGCACCGCGGAGCTGTTGGTGAGGCGGCAGCGCTGCGTGTAGGGAAAGCCTGGGCAAGGACACAAATATCCATTCAGGCACCCAGCAGGGCATGATCCTGGGGGCAAGACCCTGGCAGGATCAAAGTGGGATTGGAGCTGAGCTCTTTATTATCTGAACTACAGCTCACCTAGAAGCTGCATGAGGAATTAATCGTCACTTAGTTCCCTTTGACACAGATTCCAGACTGCAGCCTTTAAAATGCCCACTCCTAGCCCTGCTGAACACTGCAAGCTTCTCTCTTTGGGATGGGGACGAGCTCCCTCACCTGCTCCAAACCAGCACCAGTTCTCTCTCAGGGATGAGTGTGCACCCAGACCCAGCATTTACTCTGAGAATTCAAGCTGTCCAATTCCCTGCTCAGCCTGCCAACACTCCCACCTTTTTCAAGACATATAAAGAGTGAGTTGTCAGTGAGAAGAAGCTACAGCGAAAGAGAGGATGGAATCAGGAACTAGAACGTGATGCAAAGCACCCTAATGCAGCTTCTCTCTGCAGGATCCTTAAGGCATCACTTGCTTTGGGCCAAACAGACTGAGCACGTGACAGCTCAGAGCCCACTCAACTGGGGGCACAGACAAGCCTTGCTTTGAGATTAGCAATTAGGAACCAGGTCCCACCTCAGCCCACAAACAGGGAAATCACAGCCATGCTGCTCACTGAGAGTGCTGCCTGCAAGAGTTTACCCCACCTTGGCTCTGAGATTTGCTTTCCATCCTGCAAAGCCAGAGATACAGCCACTCATGGTGGGGATGTCCTGCAGAGCCCGCAGAGCAGCCACAGTCTGCTCTGCACTGCACATCTGGCTGGGCTGGCCAGCTCTGTGGGGAGGAGACTTCTCCCCAGGCCTGCTCACCAAGAGTCACTGGGACACAGATGGGGAGAAAAAACAACTGCAGCTGCAGCCCAGAGCTTCTCTGTGCCCATCCAAGTGGCCACTGCCAGCTCCAGCAGGGACTCCAGCAGGGAGGCAAGAGAGGCACAAAAAGGACAAACCCAGATGTCAAAACCTCCAATGAGACTGAGGCCAGCACATGCAGACAACAGTCAACAGTTACAAAGAAGCAAAGATACAACAGCTGCCTTCAGCCGAAGAGCCCTTAGGAATGAAATTGGATTCAGCAGGATCTGAATCTCCTGCTTCAGACCCATATTTCCGTCTCTTGCCTTTCGTGTTTCATTCCATCCAAAGGGAACTTGACAAGCGCCTCCGTGGTGATGCAGGCTGGGGAAGAAGCAGCTCAAAAAAGGCAATGAGTTTCCTTCAGAAGTTCATGAACTTCATTGTTCTGGGTTTAGGCTTGGCCGTGAATGTTGCCCTTGGTCTGGGAAGGAGGATAGGGGTTCTGGAGGGTTTTGGGGGGTTTTGGCCCTGGGCTGGGCTTTTCCCTTGGGGGTTTTTGGGAGTTGTGGCGTGATGCCATGGGCGGCTGTGCAGTGGGAGCTGAGGCTGGGCAGGGAGCGGAGCTTCCCTTCCTCCCGCTCGGGGATCGCAGCTCGGCCGCTGCTGCTGCGGGAGGTTTGTGCTCGGCCCTGGCCGCAGCTCAGCGCTGGCACCGACCCTGCCTGCCTGCCCCGCTGCTGCTGCTGCTGCTGCTGCTGCTGCTGGGCACTGCCCACATCCCCCTGCCCTCTGGGGCTTTGCAAAAGGAGCATTTCCTCCTTCCCTTCCCTTCCCGCACCGGCTGGGGGGGGATCACTGCCCTGCCAGAGCCCACAGCTCCTCCTGCTGTGACCAGACCTCCACCAAAGGGGAAAAACAGGACTTGGCATCTGGGAAATGTCTGTTCTTGTCTTGTCTGTGCTCTCCTGAGATAGTCTAGCAAAGAACTGTTATTCCTTTTCCCACAGTTTTGCCTGGGAGCCCTGTCATTTCAAAGGGATAATCATTTGGAGGGAGGGGCTCATCTTTCCATTGCAGCAAGATTCCCACCTTCCTTGGCAGACATCTGTCTTTTGAAGCAGCACAGAGACATCAGAAAATACTGCCTTTCTATTCCTTGCTTCCATTGGATCTCACAATGGCAAAATGCCCCCTGAGGCAGCAGCAGCAGCAGCCCTGCAGTTCATAGCCTGAAGAGGCTGCTGGGGCAGGGCAAGAGTGAGGGATGCTTTTCTGTTGGAAGGCACACATCCCTGAGGCTGTGTCCCAGCCCAGGGAACACTCACCAAAGGAGATGTCCCCGAAGTCGAGCTCAGCGAGGTCGAAGTGTAAACTCGGTGCAGTGACGCTGCCCCTGGAGGCCGAGGACAGAGCAGGCAATGGCTCGGTAAAAGGCATTGCAAAGGTGCGGCTGTCGTGGCTCGGGGGCACAAAACCCGGGCTCAGGGCACCCTGGGTTTCCAACCAACACAGCCCCGTGTGCTCAGCACAGGGCCCTGGGCACAGGAGGCAGCTCAAGCCAAGGGGCAGCAGCCAACAGCCCCTGATGGGCTCTGGGCACAGGACAGGCAGGAGAAGCCCCCGGGTTGCTGGGGGTCCCATGAAGGACCCTGAACACACACCCAGGCATGGCTCCGTGCCTCAGTTTCCCCATCTGCAATGGCATGGACATCAAGGTGTCCCCACAAACTTCTGTAAGCAGCCCTTCCAGCCACAGCTTCCCTGCTTTGCTCCTTCTGAGCTGCAACTGCTGTTCCCATGGAGGAGTTTTCTCAAGAGAGTTTGACCCACACAATCATTACAGACACTGTTCTGAGACACGAATCCAGGGCATTCCCAAACATCCTCTGAAAAGAGCAGCAACAGTTCTACCCAGGGCACAGATGAATCCTAGAGGAAAGGACCAGCTGGTCAGCAGTGCACCAGCTGGCACAGCCAAGAGCAAGAGCTTCAACAACCAAACTTGGCTGTCCTGAATCTAGCACAGCACCTCACCTGTCCTTCAACTCAGCAGACACACTCCAAAAGCCACCAACATCCACTGAAATCAGCACTTGAAGCTGCACAACATTCACCAGTTGATTTCATGGTTGATGCCAATCAGTGCCCACTCTGCCTTTTGGTTCAAAATCAAGAACCAGTGAACTGTGTCCTCTATTGTATTCACAGGACTGCCCCTGGCTCTGCTCTGCACATCTCAACAAGAGACACCTGCCCTTGCTCAAGGAGAAAGCTGCTTATGCAGAAACACCCCATGGCCACTTTGGGGGAGGGACAGAGGAGAATCAATTATTTGATGGTGAAAGGTTACCTCTTGATTTCCAAATGAAAAAAGCAGCACTTTTTCTCCAAAAACAAAGGCAGCGTCATTGTTTCTCCACTATGGGCACACCTGCTCACCACTTTTCTCTTGCTAAGGAATAACTTCCTTGTTCTTCTTTACCCATCTCCCTTATCTCATTGGTATCATCCAGTGCAGATTGCTTTCATTACTTTACTGCCTTGAGCCAGTGCCACCCAAGAGCAGCAGCCCAGCTCCAAAGCTGCAGAGCAGCCAGCACCAGCTCTCCTGCTTCCACTGCATTATCCTGGCAGCACATGGCTCAGGCTGGCAGGGACAAGGCCTCATGCTGCTGTGGTGCTGAGCACTGAGCTCTGCCTCCCCTATGATCCGCCCTTCTCCCTTTGGCTGGGCCAGGATTGTCTCTTGCCATGGCACCAGCCCACAGGATGGTGCCCAAGTCCTTGGCACAGTTCCTGCTGCACAGTTCCTGACTCCCACATCAGCGCTTTGCTGGCTGTGCAAAGGAGGCACCAGAGCCCTCTGTGCACAGGAGCTGGGAGCACAGCTTGTGCCCCACAGCACGGCCATGAGAGGTGAGCTGAGGCTGCTGCTGCCCATCTGGCATGGATTATTCACACAAGGTTTTACAAAAACTGCTGCTGCTGCAGAATCAGCCAGGCTGGCCCATCTGCAAAGCCCTGGGGGCCTTGCTGGGTGTTCAGGTGGGACATCCCAGAGCAGCTGCTGCCCAAAGCTGATCCATCCCACTGCCTGCCATGCCCCAAGGCACAGGGAGATCCCTGCAGGGAGGAGTCATTCCAGCTCCCAGCTACCACACAGGGCAGCAGGCAGCCTCACACTAAAGCAATGCCAGCAGCAGAGCAGAGATTCACACCTCAGGAAACACCTTTTTCCTCTGCTCCACCCCAAAAGGAGGCAGATGGGGGATGTCCCAGAGACAGCCACAGATGTGCCCACCCAGCTCCCAGGGTCCTTACTTGATGGTCAGGATGGCAGGCACAGGAGATCCAGCCACACTGAACTGGAACTCCTCCTCAAAGCTCCCCAGCACGGTGGCACTGAAGGAGATCTGCACACTCTGGCTCCCACCTGCTGCAATGATCCCCTCCTTGGGGGCAAACTTGAAACACAAGCCCAGGTTGGTGGCTGAAGGGAGACAGGTGAAGGGAGCATCAATAGCTCCTTGGTTCATCAGTTTCACCTGCAGCAGCAAGAAAGCAAAATGGAAATACGTCTGGAATCTTCCCTTCTTGTGAGTTATTGTCTAATGATGCAATGAACACCCAGAAAAGGCAGAAGATGCTTTGTGCTGCTGAATGGCAGAAGTCCAAAGATACAACAGGACAAGTTCTGCCTTTGGGTTTTCATGCAGAGCAGTGGCAACTCCACAGAACTGCAGTCACCCTGGCTTATCCTATGGACACAGAGCAGTGCCCCTCTGCTCAGCAGCACCAAGTGCATTGAGAGCTGGCCCTGAGAGCAATGTGGGCTGATTGCAGCTGCGTAGGGAATCACCCCAGAGCTGCTGCTGTCCCAGTGAGCACAGCTCCAACAGCACCATCCACTCATCAACCTTTTCCCAGACCATGAAAACAATACATTGAGAATGAGGCACCAGCATCTAAATGTACAGACAGCACCATTTTTTGGTGAGAAAACTAAGCGTGTCTTTCCCATCCACAGCCCAAGATTTTGAAAGTGTCTGCCATGATGCAGTGCCTCATGAAGTTTTTGCAAGCTTGACTCTGCTGGGGGGGAGGCAAATAGGTAGAAAAACCCTTTGCTTTATTCCCAGGAACACTTTTCTCTTTCTAGAGCCAGAGATGCACCGAGGCTGAAGTGTGGTGAGGGACTGGTCAGCAAGGGAGAGAACTCCCAAGGATTTCCTGTGATTGCAGCAATAAGCAGGGACACTTGACTGGGAGCTGTTGGCAGTGGGCTGAAGCTCAAAGGCAGCCAGTTTGTTGCAGCTGCTTCTGCAGAGCCCAGTGCAAAGGTGCCTTGTGTCTGGCACTGCCACAAAAGACTCTGAACATGCAGCTTTTGGAGCCAGTGCTGGTTTCATGTGCCAAGGGGTGTTTTTGCAGGAAGCCTCCCAGTTGATCCCTAAGGAAGGCTGCCCAAAAGCAGGGACTGGGGCTTCAGGAACAACAGACACACCTTTGTGACCCCCCAAATTTGAGCAGTCCATCAAATATTCCCTGCTCACTGCTGCCCAGGTTGGCAGCAATTCCACAGCTGCACCAGGCTTGCTGCTGCCTCAGGAGCCATCAGGATCCATCCCAAGCCCTGCTGCTCACCTCACAGACATGGGGGGTGTTGATGAAAACGTTCCCAATGTTCAGAGTCTGAGAGCTGAGTTCAACTAAGGGTCCTTGGCCTTCCCCTCTGAGCTGCAGGGGCAGCCTGCTCTCACAGCCTGGGGAGAGATGTCCATTGCAGTACAATCATTCCCTCTGCTACACTGGATTTTCCAGGCTGCCTCAGTCTCCGACTGAGTCCCCGACTCTGAGCTGGACGCAACCAGCTCCTGATGCTGCAGGAGAAGATATGCACCCTTCTCTTCCCTCAGGACATATCCCCTGAGGCTGACTTGCAATTTCTAACCCATTTCCTGGGCTGCTTTCCAATTTGAGCCACCAGTTTGCTGAGTTTAAAACATCTCTGGTGCCTGTAGTGACAGGTCAAGGAGTAATGGGTAGAAATTGAAAGAAAGGAAATTTAGGTGTGATATTAGGGAAGAAATTTTTCCTGTGAGGGTGGTGAGGCACTGGAGTAGGTTCCCCAGGGATGTTGTGGAGGTTCCAGCCCTGCAAGTGTTCCAAGCCAGGCTGGATGGGGCTTGGAGCTCCCTGCTCTAGAGGGAGGTGTCCCTGCCCATGGCAGGGGCCTTGGGACTAGATGATCTTTAAGGTCCATTCCATCCTTACCATACTGTGATTCTGTGGTTTCCTTCCCATGCACCTAGAGGAGCTTGGAAATCCATTCAGTGCAGGCACAAAGCTCCTACAGAGTTTGGCAATTCCCAAACTCCCTGGCCCAGGAGCACAGGACTTTGTTGCCCAAGTGCTCCCCTTGTGACACTCAGCACTGTGTTCTATTGCCACAGACTGAGAGCTGCAAGGTGACAACTGCCACACAGGGAGAGCAGCAGCTGCTGGCCAAGGCTGCTCCCTCTACCAACAGCCCGGGCTCAGGGGGGCTCAGCCCCCTCTGCTCTGCTGCTGTCTGGGCACTGGGAGGTGATCCAGGCTCAGGGAGCCCATTTCTAACTCAGCTCCTACCACCTGATGATGGATCCATGGCAAATGGAGCCATCCTGGAGGCCAGGGGCCTGCAGGGGCTGAGTGCTTGTTCACTAAAGCTGTTCTGCTCTGCAGCTCTCTGGCCTTTGAGGGAATGCTGGCAAAGCCATGGCATGAAAACCTCTCCCTGCACTGCCTGGGCTGTTCTGGGATCAGTCTGGCACACAAGGCATTCTGAGCCCTGGCCTGGCACGGGAGACTCCCTGGGAGCTGCAGGGCCAGGGGGGATGTGCCAGCACTGCCCTGCTGACCAGGGACTCTTCCCAGCACTTCCATGGAAGCCCAGTGGGCTCAGGCTGGCACCATGGCTTCACTGAGGGGGAGAGAGGCAGGGCAAAGGAGCTGCACCTGAGATGCTGCAGTAAGCTACACTTCCATACTCCAGTGCTTCCAGGGGTTTGAAGGTCACCTTGATTTCAGCTGAACAATTCGGCCCAATTTCTCCCTCCTACAGCAGAAAGAGACAGCAAAACATTGCTCTGCAAACTTCACATTGCTTGTTTTCACCACCCTCCTGTAAGCCTTTGTTTAGAGCATCAGTGATGAGTGAACAACACAAGGAGCCAAGGAAACACTCCAACCCCAGTCCAACACAGCTCTCAATGCTCAGCTGTTCAGCTCCCACTCTCCACAATATTCCTGCTGCTCTGACACAAGCTCTTGGGCACATCATGCTGCTGTCAGCTACAGTGGGATGCAACTGCCACTGTGCCCTGCTGGCTCTTGGCCTAAGATGGGCCATAGCTGTAACCAAGAAGAGAACATGATCCCCTTCCTTGGAAATAAAAATATTAGTTTAACCTGTATTGAAAGAAAGCAGAGGTTGGGATTATTCTAGGGTTTACTCCAAGATGAGAAGGGATGTTGCAGTGTGCACACACCAGGCATTCATCATCTCTCACAATGCCAGTACTCAGAATCAAGGCTCTGGTTGATGGGAGCATGTGGCAGTTTGCTTGCATCACCAGAAAAGGAAAAGGTTTTCTGTCCCTGTGTGCAGGACAACTCCAAAGGCCCATTTCAACCTTCCACCCTTGTGTCCAGGCTCACAGATGACGCTGGAAGGGACACTCAGAAATAGTGCAAGGCATGGTTACAGGAAGGGATTGGCATTTCTGTTATTAACCTTGGAATGAATTTGGCCTCCTTTTGCCAGGGAACAATTGCAAGCTTCAGGTCAGTGTGTGAGCTGGCAGTGCTCCAACAGCCTCTGCTGAGCCCCACGTGTGGGGGGAGCCCCTGCCTACAAGAACTGCTCCCTGGGACACTGACAGGACACGCAGGCAGTGCCTTGAGCTCGAGCCTGGCAGCAGAGCTGGGCTTTGTCAGGCTCCCAGCCCTGCCTGCAGCCTGCAGGGCACAAATGCTTTCAGCAGCGAGCCCTGCAGCCTCACCAGAAACTCCATGTCCTCCCTGCCAGCACATGGGGCCAGCTGAGGATCTGCCCAGTGACTGCAGCCGGGGAAGGGGTGGGTGTAGGGAGTAGGGTGGGTGGGGGGAGGAGGAGGAGGAGGAGGAAGAGAAGGAGGAAGATAATGTTCTCAGCTATCACTTACCATTGGCTCAATGAAAAAAATGTCATCAGAGAACAGCATGGGGTCTTCTTGCACCTTTGCCATCTTCTCCTGGACCATGCTGCTCAGGAGGGCACTGTGATCTCCACAAGAGCCCTTCACCTTCTCTGTTTCTTTCTCCTCTGGGAAGTTTTCCTGGGATACCTCTTTCGGCAGCCACAGCAAACACTGCCTGCAGCCCCAGGGAGAGACAAGGCCAGCAGATGGTTTCATGAGCCACAGATTTGCAGAGAGAAGTGTGAGTGCAGGAGAGCAAAGCACTTGAGGAGGAGCAGCAGCAGCTCCCCAGCAAAGGCTGAGCCCAAGCCACGAGGGTCCCACAGGGATCAGAGGACAACTTGCTGTTCCCTGGCCCAGCAGGGAGTTTCACTCCACACTTGCAAGCCCAGCAGAGGTTTCCAAAGCCAGCATCCCTCCAGAGAACCTCCTGCCTCAAAGCCTCTGCCACAGCTGAGGGAGAATCTACCAGCCATTTCAAGTGGCTTTTCCTCCCACTCAGCTGCTCGGGGGGGGCACAGAAAGATCACAGAGCACCCACTGCAGCATTGCCCTGGCAAGGGGAGACAAAGCTGGCTTGCAGCTACGTGTTACCAGCATCACTCTTTGTTTCTTCCATTTTGGACCTACCCAGTTCCCTACTCTGCCTTTCCCAAGAGCATCCCAGAGCACTTCCACAGGAAATTGATGAATTCAGGCACCGAATCCCTTCAGGGACATTCAAGTTTTTATATGCAATATGCATGAAAACAGAGGCTCTGAGAGGGGAAGGAACTTTGTTGTGCAAGAGGGAGACAGCAAACTGCTGGAGAGACCTTTTCATGAGCCAGAGCTTTTTGGATCCCATCCCAGTGCATGGCACTAGAATGTCCTGAGAGGGAAAGGATCCTGCGCTATCTTCTCTGACAAAAAATCCTCTCTGCTCTGAGAGCTCAAAACCTCTCTGACAGCAGCACAGGGACACACAACCAGCCCGCATGGGCAAGGAGCTTTTGAAGGAACTAAGGGGAAAAAAGAGGGTGTATCACTTTTGGAAAGAGGGACTGGCAACTCAGGAAATGCTTAAGGATGTTGCCAGGTCATGTAGAAAGAAGATAAGAGAGACAAGAGCCCAATTAGGACCTGAGGAAATCCAGTCATCACAATCAACCTTTCCTTCCCAAAATGCCATCCCTGGTTGGAGTATAAATGACCTGGAATGCTGAGTGCTGAGCTCCTGAAGCCCAGGGATACACACCCCAGCGCTGGGCATGGTTTACTTGGTCTAAACCATTCAAAAGCACCAACATCCCCTGAGGCCACATGTTAGCTCAGTCTTGGGCCTGTATCTCACTGAAATGCATCTTTCAAACCAACCTCCTCTTCTCTTCATTCTCTTCTTCCTCAGTAGCAAAAGCTTTCCACTGGAAGTGGGCTGTGATGTTACTCCTGTTTTGAATGAACAGGGTTCTGTGGCTTGACATGGTGGTGAAAGTCTTGTCAAGCTCCACGGAATTTGTGCTCAGCCCAACGTTGACATCTACAGCTTCTCCCAGGAGCTTTGTGTGGATTCTTTCTTCACCTGGAACAAAGCAAAGGGGAGTCTTTGCTCAGCTCACTGGCTGATGGAAGCACAAGGAACAGAGCAAAGCACAGGGCACAGAAGAAAGTGTCCCAGTTTTGCGCTGAAGAAGCAGTTCTGTGGACCACTCCATTGATCACATCCTTCAGCTCTGTGTGTACAGCGTGAGGATGTCCTGGGCACCTCCTCAAACACCTTATTTCTGAGGGTGTTTGTAGAGATTTGGCCCCAAGGTGACAGGATGGACAGGGAGATTGGTCCATGTGCTCCAGTGACCCACTCAGACCACCGGGATTTCTGCATCCAAGTCCTTCAGGTGACAGGGCTGAGGAGCCCTGCTCAGTCCTGCCTTGCCCAGGCTCTCCCCGGGCATCCCAGGAGACTCCTGTCTCTCCTGATCCCTTGGATCCCTTCTTGCTGACCAGCAAATATGCCTGGGGGCAGGTGGGCAGCAAAAGGAGGCCCAGAGGAACAAGTGAAGTGACAGCCCACAGCAGGAGGGGACACAGGTGAGGAAACACAACCAGCCCGGCTCTGCAATGTGACAAACCACTACAGAATGAGCACCATGAAAATCATCTCCCTGTCCAAACCCACAGCCACATCAGTCTTTAAATATTTTATACTGTTCTGATCTGAAAAACCAAGCTGGAGCATTGCAAATCAAATAAGAAAGGGACAAAGGAAAGATTAGTGAGTACAGAGCAGTTTCTACATTAAGACTGAATGGGATCCCTCAGTCTAAAAATCAAATGGGAGATAGATGTGAGAGGTTTGCAACAGCTTGAAGAGCCTGGGAAATAGGGACAGGGAAAAAATTGTTTTGATTTGTCACAAAAAAGGAACTTGAGGGCCTGAAAATGTTGTTAGACAGAAACTACATCTATGTGTAAGGGCCACACAGAAAAAGGGTCCTTGACAAGCCAGTGGAGAAGCAGCATATGGGACAGAGGTGTGCAAGAATTCCATTGCATTGCAGAGAGTCTGATGGAGACCTCACCTACAGCACTGCCCAGGAATCAAATAAAACTTCACCCAGGCATAGCCACATGGTAGTGGAGAATCAGAGTTCCTCCTTCCTCCACTCAGCAAGTCCCAGCAAAACAGCAGTCAAAAATCTTTGCCTTTCTCAAGCCCCTAAACACCAAGTAGTTCTCAGTTTGCTTTGGGGTAAAGGTGAACAGGGGAGGCACCTCTGGAGGGAATGCAGGGGATGGACAGCAAGCAGCCATGTGCAGAACTGTCCTGTGCCCTGCAGGGCCCAGCACTCACCTGAGCTGCAGCACACGGCCAGGGAGCCGCAATGGGCACCGCTGGCCAGCAGGTGAAATGCCACTGTCACCTGCACGGTGTCACCAGCGCCCAGAGCTCCTGTGGCCGGCACCACGGAGAAAGGACTGCAACACAGAGAGAGGGGTCAGGCCTGGGGGACACCTGGCCATGAGATTCCTGCTGCCCTGCAGCTCCCTGCAGCGCCCTTGGCCACGCAGGGAGCAAACCAAGCACAGGCAGCACAAGAGACAGAACAGACAGGATCACAAACAGCCACTGAGCCACTGCTGACAAGATCCAGCCCTCACAAGATCCTGGGGGTAAAATGACCTCTGCTCCCCATACTCTGCATCCAGCTCTCTGCAATGAGCCTCAAGGCTCCCACTGCCAGCAATCCCATCAGAGAATGGTTTGAGAAAAGCACAGAGATGGTTCAGAGCTATTCGCATGCACAACTTGACACTGACTGCCTCAGGAATTTCTCTTCTCCTGCTGCCTATAAATTGCATCTCAAGAGATGCAAATGGTAGGGCACTCCCTGTCCTGGGAGATTACAGCCTAGGAATCAGACAGGGAGAAGGAACTTTTCCCTGAAGACCAAGGAATAGTTCCTGTTGAATTTGCAGTGTGCTTTGTTGGTTTATTTTACCTTGAAAACATTGTGATTTAGCCTAAAAAGGGCAACTTTTATAAGCATTTCAATGAAAACTGCTCTAAGAAAAGGAGCAATCAAAACTTTGAAAGAGTGCAAATACAGATTAGAGCAATACAGTGACATGGAAACCCAAAAGGACGATGCCATTTACAGTCTGAAGGGTCCAATCCCAGCTAAATGAAGCACCATGAGCAGGAGCACATCAAGGAAGCAGAACAGGAGGTTTCTGTGTGTTTACCAGCAATGCAGTCTGGGACTCTGGGCTGTCATGCAGGCTGGTAACTGTTTGCTTGGCCCAGCAGAGAAACTCTGTGCAATGTGTTGGAAATAATGATGCAAATGCGTTGGTGCACTTTGGATTTAACAGGAGCAATCAGGATTTAGTCACCAGGTAAACAGGTCTTGCCTGACAAACACAAGACTCTGTGCTTTGATGCTCAGGGACAGCTCAGGGGAAATGTGCTTCTGCCCAGCAGCTGCTGGGCTTTGTGCCCTTCTACAGCCCCAGTGAGGAAACAAAAGTTCCTGGCCTTGGTGCTTTGTTGCTGGTCAATCTGTCACTTCAAATGTGTTCTGGGGACTTTGCTGGTGAATGCATCACACACAAAAACAAAGAGAACATCTGCCAAGCTGAACTTAGTAACAGCTGATGAACTCGCTTCAGGTTCTGCTCATTAAGGACCTCTTGCTGTAATTATGGGCTGACCTGTTCCCATTGCCACTGGTGAGAACATCACTGCTGGCTGATGGAGAAGCCTTGGGCCAGCAATGTTCATGTGCTGGACGTGAGACTTTGGAGGGAGGGGAGGAAAGACAAGGCCCCAGCAGCCCCACAGCCAGATCAGTGCTCGTGCTCCTGCATCTGCCCTGGGGCTGATGCCAGCACTGCTGCAGCTCTGCTGGGGCTGGGGGGATCAGGGCTGGCTGGGGGCAAGGCACAGCATTCTGTTCTTAGTCTTTGGCCAGAAATTTCACCACAATAGAGAAGCTGCCAGTTAGGGGAATTCCTGGCCACGCTTCAGCACTACCTTCCATTCCATTCCCTTCCCACTCCTGCCCCATGTTACATGCTCCTGCCTTCAGGTGGCAGGATGGGAATAACATTCCAGGGATGACTTCAGGGCTTGCCTGAGAAAGAAGGTGTCTTCTTCTTTTCAAATTATCAGGAGAAGAGGATCCAGCCAAGTTCAGGACTCAGCTGTCAGCACTGAAAAACTAAGTGCAAATCAGCCCCCGCATCTCTTCAATCCCTGGGCGGTACCCACCAGACTCCTCTGTTCCTGCTGTAGCACTCATCTCTCACACACAGCTGGCTCCCCAAGACCCAAAGACACAAGCTCTACAAGTCTACAGCTAAACGTAACTCCTCTGAATTTCAGCCAACACCACTAAACTGTTCCCTGAGCCCACAGCTAGAAGAGCTGTGAAGGAGACATCCCTGACACTGTAAGAACCAAAGGAAAATCACTGCCAAGAGATAGGCCTGGAAAGCTAAATTTTGGCCTTTTCTCTGTTAATTGTGAGCTGCTCCTTAAGACACTTCTCATCCTGTTAGATCCATCCTCTCAATGAATCACTACTGCACCTGACAGGCAGAAAAGATAAGGTATGGAGGGGTTTTAAAAGGTTGTTTTCTTCTGCTTTTATAACTAGGTCCATTGACATGTTTGTTTTCTTGTATGGCATCTAAAGACAGGTCCATGTCTCCCAATGGCACCTTGCAACCCCCAGACACTGCTCTTGCTTTGAGCAGTGTGTTTGCTCAGATGATTTCCAGAGGTCCCCTCCAGGACCACTGCAAAGCCACGTGCCTGTGGCCTCCCAGAGAATGGCTCTGTTTGGCTGACAGTGCTGAGGAAGCATTTCAGAAGCTGCTTGTGCTCAGCAGGGTGCAAGCCAGCTCCCAACATGTTCCAGCAGCCTCCAGGGAATCTGGGACATAGAAAGCTCCAAGGCCACTGAAAGCAAGAGCAGATGCCATCCATCCTGCTCACTTCCAGCCAGGCTGCAGGGCAGCAGATCCGATGCTTGGTTCCTTCTGTAGCTCTTTCCCAACTCTGCTCTCACCCAAAGGTGTTTGCACAGGGACAGAAGAGCTGCCTCACCTCTGGGTTCTCAGCTGGTACCGAGCTGCCCGGGCACCGACATTGCGCAGCAGCCGAGTCTGCTGGGTGCTGACCTTGACTGGACACTTGGAGAAGTCCAGCTGGGCAGGGAAGTCCAGCACAGCTCGGGCACCAATGGCCCGAATTGGCACAACGATCCTTTCCCTTGCAGTGAGGCACACCAGCTCGTGGCAATAATCCTGCAGGAAAAGAAACTGGCTCAGCACAGGACATTTAGTGCCATCCCCATGGCAGAAGAAAAACCATTTCCTATACCCCTTCAAGGGCATCAATTTACCTATTGCACCCTCAAATGAACACTAAGTTCTACTACTATGTCACATTTTAAAGGCACCAGTGCACTTTGCAAAATCTGTCTCAGTGGCATTAAGCTCTTGTGTCACTTGGGTCATACAGATAACAGCCCTAGGCCACCATCATTCCTACTCTAAACTTTAATGATGTTAAAGAATTTCTAAGCCCCTTCTAAGCAACATGGAGCTGGGGAACACAGGACATTGCTCTTTAGGGTTCTATATTCCCACTGTCTGAGAATAGGACAAAGTGTTCAACTGACTCTAAGCAGCAAAAGGAAGAGGAGAAAACAGCTGCACCCAAAGACATCCTGCACCTCTGGCCTGGTGCAGAAACATCGGTTGGCTCACAACTCCCCTCTAACTTTGCCTGTCCAACCAAGTCAGGAGAAGAACAGTGCTAAGAGGTAGCAGGATGCTGTTGGAAAGGGCCTCTCTTTGTTTCCCTGCAAGGCTTCCTCCCTTCCATGCCATGCCCTCAACCCTTCTGTATGAACAAGCCTCCAGATCAGAACATGAACCCTCCAGATCCCAGCACTGAGATCAGACTTGCCAGGGCCTCAGCACTGCCGTTCAAACCTCCCCACAAAAGCACCTTTGGCACGGAATGGGTGCCAGCTGACAGAGCAAGCACAGGGACAGGCATGAAGACAGAGCCCCAGCAGTGTCACTGCCACGGGCTCTGGGCTCACAGCTCTGCCTGCAGCTTGTACCTGCCCTACACCAGCTCCTGCAGGCAGGTGTTCAAGTCCCCTGCAGCTCAGCAACCTCCTGCTGACCAAGGGCACCCAGAGCCCAGTGTGCCTGTGCCAGCCCGGGCTCACGGGCACAGCACATCCACTGCCCTGGCCCTGCAGCTGTGCCATGCTCACTTGTGCTCTGGGACAGCACAGCTGCAAGGCTGCACAACAGAGGGAGTGAAAAAGCACCGGCTTTGCTCCAGCCCAGGGGCAGGCAGGGAAGCTGTTGGCAGTCCAGGAAGGAGGAAAGCTCTCTGACCTCTTTGTTCCTCTGGTGTTTTCCATCAGAATGAAACCCCTTCCACTGCACCTAGAGATGGCCCAACATCCATCAACAGCCCTCTGTCATTTTCATTCTGTTTCCTGTGCATCTTCCCTTGGCAATTCTCAGCAATGTGCAGGGAGGGGAAGCAGAGCCTCTCAGGCCTGGCTGCAGTGCCTGCCAGCAGTGCCAAGGTGTGACTGGCTGCAGGCTGCCTGCCCACGCCTGGAGCCCAGCTCACAGCATGCAATGGGCTGGAGCCAGAGTGCAGGGAAAACAATGGCTGTGGAGATCATTGTGTGCTTTGGCTCCTCCAGCCTCACCTTGTTCTTGCTGGGGGTGAAGCGGATGCGCACAGGGGCAGAGGCGCCCGGCGGCACGCATCGCTGGAGCTCACCAGCTGGAAGTAAGGTGAGCTCTCCATGGAGACCTTCACCACGTGAAGAAACTGCAGCAAAGACATGAAATCATCATTTTGCCACTTGTGGAAACAGGACGAGAGGAGACCTGTCCATGCCCTGCTAACATCCCTCCCTTGCCCCTTTTCCAAAGCACTTTCAGCTGAGCAGGCACAGGCACATCATTCACAAGGCTGAACTTGAATCCCTTCTCTCTGGCTCCAGCATTTGGCCAGGGGCAGTCGGGCAGTGCCTGCTGGGAAAGAAGGGCTGAGCAGGTCAGCACCAGCAGGATGGAGACACAGCACCTGAACCAAGTCACCTGCGTATTCAACAAGGCCAAAAAACCTGCTGGCTTCTGCCTGCACACAGGCATCAAGTTGTCATGTTCCAGAGGGGGAATGTGCTACCTAAAAGCAAACCAGCACATTACTGTGGGGCAAGGAAGAAATTCCCTTCCAGCAGATCAGGTTTGGGTAGGGACCTTCTGGGGATACAGTCAGGCAGGCAGAGCAGCAAGACAGGAGACCAAACACTGTGGTCTTACTGGGAATAAAAGCAAACCTGAAAAGCAAAAGAAGGAATGAACACAGCAAGACAATCCCTAAAACAAGGAGATGGCAAAGAGAATTTAAATGGGCAGTAAAGCAGCAAGGAAGAATCATAAAACCATGAGAGCAACCAGCTTGCCAACAATGACAGAAACAGAGACAGGCGGTGTCTATTGACCATGGGGCTTCAGAGGCATTTTCTGCCTGGAGAAACAGGACCAGCACTGACTGACAGTGTGGTTCCAGTATGAAAAGCCAATCTTGGCTCTCCAGGGCTTCCCGCTACCTGTGAAGGCAAGCTGGGCTGCTGGGCATTCCTGCCTGCAGCCAGGAGGCCAGGTTCTGCCCTCTGGGGTTCACAGACACAGCATACATGCATTTTCTAGCACACTGATATCATCAACCCCTGAGCACCAAAATGCTCTCCAAAAGTCTAAACCAGATGATTTGGACTCCCTCCTGTCTCCTCCCACCAGCCCACTCTTGGCACAAGCCTCACTTGAGAAAATGTTTCCCTGACTGAAATTCAAATGGTCTCAAGTTTTCGTCTTTACAGTGGAACACAACGGACATTTTTCAACTTTTCCCCTCTCAGCTCTCTTGGGAAACTGCAAAACAATCCCAATTTCTTCAGGTGAAGGTGGAAACCTCCAGGAGCACATGGCTTTGGATGTGCTGTGCTTCTGCAAAGGGAAAGCAGAGCACCGTGTTGCTTCTGGAAAAGCTGAGCAGAGCTGGATGAAGCTGAGCAGGAGCTTCAAGTGGCACCTAAAGGCCTCTCACTGCTTCTGCTCCATCACTCTGATTGCAGGGCTCTTGCAGAACACGGTTCCTGCAGGGCCAATGCCATTAATGAGAAATGATTCCAGCATAAAGTGCAGGAGGCTCAGCCCCTGAGCTTTGGCTGTGAGCTGCACAAAGGGAGCCAAACTGGCTGAGAGAGGCAGAGATTCCTACCAGGAGCCAAGATTAACCAAGGAGACACAGCGTTGTGGTATAGACCCAAGGCAAAGCATGAGAGCAGGTAAGAACTGTACAGCCCTCAACATTCCTGTCAATCCAGAGCTTTCAAGAGAAGGAAACTCCTTTGGGATAGACACCATCAATGCCTGGCCAAAATCTGGGCACAATTCCCAGCACAGGAAGATTTCCACCATCTTGCAGAAGAAGGTGCTGAGACATTTTCTTCTGCATGTGCTGCAGCACATAACTTGCTTTGCTGTACACTGAGGGAATGACAGCACTCTCCTCTTCCAGCACAGTGTTAAAGCTTCGCGTGCCAGCACTTACCTTGTCCTTATTCATGAGAGACAGCACCATTTCAGAGACCTCCCGAGCGACGAAGTTCTGAAATACCAGCTCTGGTGGGGAAACCCCAAACCAGCTCTGTTTCGGGGCAGCTGACGGCAGCTGGAGAGGAGAGAGAGCAGGGAGAGCTTCAGCTGCTGGGAGGAAGGTTCATGCAGGAGAATCTTCCACTGATCCCCAGTGAAGTACAGACTCTGGGAGAGCACGTCTGCCCAGCCCACACTGGGCAAACAGGGGCTCACCCACCTCTGCTCTGAGCTGATCCACAGCTGCTGGGCCACACAGAGCAGGCTCAAGCCAAGCTGCTCTTCTGGCATGGATTTCTCCAGGTTTCTTACTCCAGAATGCCAGGCAGCACTTTCCTAAAATACAGCCCTGTGCCCATGCGGTCACAGAGCTCTGGGGCACTGACTGAGCACTCATGGAGTAAGTAAAACCCATGAATTTACAGGAGACTCCATGGGAAAGGATTTGGGATGTCTTTTATTCTGAGACAGGGAAAGTGAGGCCCACACAACTGCAAATATCTTTTTTGCTCTACAACTTAGACATCAGTAAGAAGAGCACAGGACCAGAGGAGGTTTGAGAGATGAGGTGACACTTGGCTGAAGCCAAAAGGTTATTAAGCAAAAGAATGGAATTTGTTGGTTCTGTGTGTTATTTGTGGTTTGCATTTGTTCAGGTTGGTTTGTTGAGTGTCACAGTGAGAGGGACAGGGTTGAAGACCTGACCAAAAGGAAGGAGGACGAGAAGGGAGGGGACAGAAAAGTTGGTGCTCAGTAGAGAATGGAACTCCTGAGTAGCCATCCAATGGCAAAGGGCACAGGGACCGCCCCAGCCGGGTACAAAGGGGATACAATGATTGCCATTTTCTCAGAGGGTGTGTGTGTGTGCTTGGCTCTCAGGGAGGGAGACATCCCCAGCTCAGCTGAATCCTTACTAAGATACACTTTTCTTTTGCTTTGATGATTTTGTTCCTTTTCATTGTATTTAAAAGTTAGTGTGTTCCAAAGAGAGGAAAAGGCAAAAATAAAAAGACAAATGAGCTGAAAATAAAAAGACAAGTGAGGTGAATGCTGAATGAGGATAAGTTTCAGTTATTTTCTCAGCAACTTGGGTAAAAGTAGAGTTGGTATCTCCTTTTTCAATGGGCTTTAAGTGGGTGCTTTCTTGTCATTACTGCGATCTTATTTCATGCCATTGTAGAAGCACGTCTGGAATGACACAACAACAGCAAATGCTTCTGGAGCAGAGACATTGCTTGGAGAAAACTCTGCCCTGCTTTGTCTGCCTTCTCCAGCCACACTGCTGTCACTGCAGAGACACAAGCAGGTCTCCTCTGTGACTTCACAGCAGACACATTCTGCTGAAGGGAGTGGCTGCAGCACACTGTCCCTTAGCTGTGCCCTTCCCTGAGGTGTTCCCAAGGCTCCTCTCCAGGACAATCCTTTACCTGGATTGTGTTCCATGTCTCTTGCTTCCAATTTCCTACTCAACAGCCCACCTCAGTCACCTACCCCTTTGGACTGTGCTTTATACCAAGCTAGTTCTGCAGCTTTAAACACACCTCTGAGTAGGCACTGATCGAGACAAAGCACATCCATTCCCCTCTGCCCAGGGCCAGTCCCCTGTACATCTGGCAGCCTGCAAAATCTAACACCCCGTCAGGGTCCAACACATTGTTCCAGCCCAAAGCAGAAATGCAATTTGTTTTGTTCAATCTGAAGTAATTCCTGCAGATCCTTGGCCTTCAAAGGCCAACGCTGCCACTCTGCAGCGAATCCTGTGACCCCGAGCATTTGATGGTGACCACACCAAAGCAAGAGGTGGCTCCTTCAGCAGGAGAATGGCAAAGGGCAATTTTGGGCCTCTGTGTCCCCAGCCTTCCTCCCATTGTTTTAGCAATGGCAGCTGCACTCCAGCACACCCCAGCAGCTTCAGCAGAGGGTATTTGTGTTGCCTTAGTGCAGATCAGCCCTCCCAGTCCACCACTCCCAGCACTTTGCAATGACAGCAGGACCTGGACACTGAGGTATTTTGCTGGAGGCAAGCCTGTCACAAACACACACCCTCTTCAAACTTCATGTGAAACAGAAAGGAAAAGAGCAGGAAAAGGCTACCTTTGAGCGAGTCTCACTCCTGTCTAGAAATGGGCCAATTCTGGGCAGAATACTCCCCCCAGTGCTGGCCTCCTTCTTCCTGCTGAGAAACTTCTCCTTCTGGAACTTAGAGGGAAGCAGCTGAAAGGCAAAAGTAAACCAGCTAGAGCCTCAGAGTTGTGCTTGTTCAGAAAGGCTTTTCTTGAACAAGTGGCACTGCTGAATAACTTGTGATCACAGCCACTAGGACATTCCTGGAAGCCCTGGGGGTTTCCTGCTGAAATACTTAGCATCAGTGAATTAATAATACAGAGTGGAACACACATACTCCAGCCATATGGCTCTGTCCCATTGCCTTCTCCATGATTGCATAGGACATGGTTGGGGATTTCTGCTCTTTGGGCATTTGTTTCCTCTTACGTTTCATTGGACTGAGGCAATGACCTTTCCAGAGAATGGGGAGGAGCTTTCAGAACTGCCTGAACTCCATCCCTGCACAACGCTCAGAACTCACAGCAAGGAGATATCGCTGCTGGATGAGTCCAAGAGATGCAAGAAAGGAACACTGTACCAAGAGTGAGGTGCACAGGAATGTGTCCAGGTTTTAGTTCTCCCTGTTAATTGTTTTCTCTGTCTGGGCTGACAGAGCCCTCCACAGAAGAAAACAGAGGCATCTCCTTGACAGAGCCTCAGCAGTGGGGCATCTTCAGCCAAGTGAGCTGCAGACAGCAAGGGACCTTTGTGGCCCTGGCTCCAGCGCTGCCTGCAGGGCTGCATCTGTGCCCACACAGGAGCTGGGAGAGAACAGCTGCTTTGGAAGCTCTTCCAGCTGGGACCAGCCATGGCTCTCAAGGCTTTGGGCAGAGTTTGAGCTTCCCCCACCACATGCCCAGGTGCCCAAGGGCAGGATGGCCAGAGCAGCACAGGTGAGTGCCCAGCCTGACAGAAGGAATTCCTGTGGCAAAGGGAAAGGGACAGAACACATGCTCAGGCCTTCAGCTGTGCATTGGTTTCACTTGGCTCTGCTGGCACAGCCAGGCAAGACACAGCTGAAGCATCCCACAGTGTTCCCTATTGCACCAGGACAGCCCCAGCAACAGCAGCACAGCACAAAGGGCTGGGCAGGGGCTCTGCAGCTTCACAGCACTGCTGGACAACAGGGGCAGGGAGAGAAGGGACACCAGGGCAGTGCCAGCCTTAACACAGCCCCAGTGGGTACTCACAGTATGAGGCTTCAGCCCTTCCCTGGACAAAAGACGAGGTGTTGGTGTCTTCTTTGGCAATCCGGACGCCATTTCCAAGGGACGATGTCGCAGGTGAGCGACAATGCCTCAACAAAACTGGAAGGAGCAACAATGGAACTCTGAAAATCCACAACCCAATTCATGGCAGCTTCAAGGCATATTCTGGTGCTAAAAATGATACATTACTTGAAAGTAGCTAAGTGCTTTTTTGGTGTAAGCAGCTAGCTAGTATAGTTAGGCCTCTAGTTGGACTTTATTTGAACTATATGGCTACCTTGTGCAATATGCCATTGACTTTGGCATATGGTCTCGTCTGCACCTCAATACAGAGGCATCTCCCTAAAAATTTTAAAACCCAGATGATAAAAACCCACTGAAACTTGAACAGAACTCATTCACCTTTAAGCAGTTTAAGCAGTTACTATAGGGAAAAAATGTATAGACTACTATCTTTAGAAAATGTTGCACTTCTTCAGTAAAAAAAGCACAATCAGTAGTCCATTTATTGTTCATCCTCTCAGGTGTACATGTCACTGAACTACTGCGCCAGAAGACTGGCATGATCACATCCCCTATTTCCCCTTGGCATTCTCTTTCAGAGCACAGATGAAACAAAACCAAAAAGTCCAACTTTAGTCGTTACCTTCAAATGAAATTCAGGACTCCCTAGCAGACACCAGTGTTCTGCACGCTGAGGAGCTTTTCGCAGAGGCCAATGCTCTGCACCTTTAGCAATTCTCCACGCCGACAATTCCCCTGGCGAATGCCCCGGTGCAGCCGCCTGCAGGAGCCCAGGCTGCGCACACCCAGCCAGGGCCGCGCTCTCAGGCAACTGAGGCCGCGCCGCTGTCACAGACGCTGAGGGCCCGGGCGCGGTTACCGGGCAACCGCGGCACCGAGTGCGGGGCCGGGCGGGGCCGGGCCGGGCCTGGCCGCAGGGATTTGCAAAGGAGATTGGCACTTCAGCGACGGACTGCAGTTTGGGGCTTCCCAAGAGTCTTTCTGTAACTAATGAAAGGTTAAAATGTGGTGACAAAGGCACCTATGCCAGGTCTGTACATTGTTTGCAGCACTAGTATCCGACCCTGGCCGGAACAGCAGGAGGGGCTGAGGCAGCAGGGAAGGGGGCTCAGCCTGGAGAAAAGGAGGCTCAGGGGGGACCTTCTGGCTCTGCGCAACTCCCTGACAGGAGGGGACAAGAGGCTGCTGCAAGTTCAGGCAGCGCCGGAGCCGCCTGGCTCCCCCTCTCCTCCCCCGCTCCGCCTCTTCCTCCCTCCCTCCTCCTCCTCCTCCGCTCCCGCAGCCCTCGCAGCCCCCGGGAGGGGCGGGGATGGAGCCGGGACAGGTCGGAACGCAGAGAGGCCTGGGGGAATGCCAGGACTGGGAGTGACTGGGCTGTACTGGGATCATCCTGGGAGCAGCTCCTGGGTGACTGAGTTCTACTGGGATCATCCTGGGATCACACTGGCAGTGAGGAGGAGCAGCGCGATGGCTCCAGCGCTGGGGCTGAGGGCGCTCCTGGGGGGCCAGGGGCGAGTGGGACCCCCGGCACCGGGACCCTGAACCGCCACTGCCAGCACCAGGACCCCCCTGCTCCCCTTAGCCTGCACAGGGGTTCCCTGAATCCCCCTGTTGTGGACATCAGGACCCTCTGCTCCCCTTTTCCCGGGCATCCCATGGCTCCCAGGCTCCAGACTTGGCATAGGCTTGACTCTGGGACAACCTGGAACGCCTTGGTCTCCCATTCCTGCCTTTCCCAGGCACACCTTTCTGCAAAAACAGAGACCCCCTGAACTCTCCCTTTCCGAACATCCCGAGTGTCCCCACTCTGGTCCCCACTTTTTGGGAAACCCTGGACTCCCCTTTCCTGGGCTCAAGGACCCCCTGGAACTCCCTTCTACCTCTCCACGTCCCTGCCCACCCCCCATTCCCATGACCCTGAGATCCCCCTGGCACCCCCATTCCCCATTCCACCCAGACCCCCCTGCATCTCTTCATCGAGCACCAACGCAACCTTTTCCTAGCCCCCCCACCTCTCCCAGCCCCCAGCCCCACCCTTTTCTCTGGCCTGGGACCAGAAGTGCAACTGACTGAAAACAAATGTGACAGAAAGAAATAATTTTGCACCTTTTATTTACTATTGAAATACAATTTCCTCCCTTTCTCACAAATCTTCTCCCAGTGTCATTCAGCAGGGCTGTCAGAAAGTCCTTAATTCTGAGTGGGTGTTCCAAGCTGCAGCCACAAGGAAACAGGGAATGGGGATTTTCCTGCTCCTGGGAAGTTTGACATCCTCAACTGAGGAGAGGAGGAGTCACCGAAGGAAAGGGCAGCTGGGCCCTTTCCACAGGGAAGAGGGGGGGGAAATCTCTCATCCTGTCTGCATCTTCTCCCACAGGGATATGAGGGCTGATCCCAGAGCCCTAAGGGTCACAGTCAGGGCTGCCCTCAGGGAATGCTTGCCTGGTATGGAGGGGCAGTGTGCGAGCACCTGGATCTTGGGGCACCCAGCTGCCCCTCATGTTTGGAGGTGCCTGAGGAGGGCTGGGATTATGCCAGGGACATCCTGCAGTGACATCCCCTCTGTCCCGCTCTGGATGAGCTCAGTCCCAAACCTGACCCTGATCCTGGTCTCAATCTCACTCCACGTTTAGACACACTCATAGTTCTGTATTTAATCACATCCCAATTCCAAACTTGTCTAGCCCCAGACCACAACCCAACCCCAGCCCAAAGCCAATCCCATGTCTAGCCTTAACCCCAGTCCCAGCTCTAATCCAAATCTCAGCTCCAACTCCAACCCAGCCCCAATTCCAGCCCCTTCCTAAATCCTCAGCCCCAAACCAAATCCCAGGTTCTGCTGTTCTGAGGGTTTGCGGGTGTCTCTGTCCCTCTGACCCCGATGATGTTTGGGTGGGGTCACACCAGGGCTGAGAGGGACAGAGACTGCCCCGACCTCCGCAGGTGTGAGAAGGTCAGAGAGCCCCCCCAGCCCCAAGCACCCTCATCCGTGAGCAGCACCCCTGCCGTGTCCTTTCTCCGGTGACAGCACAGACATTCCTTTGTGCCCGGGTCCGTGCCAGCCCCGCACACGGCGCTGCTCTGCGGCAATGGGGACACGGGAAACGGTGCTCGTCGTGTGTCTCCTTTGTGTTGCTTTGTGTCCCCCCATGTCCGGCTGTGTTCCCCCGGCCAGGTAGCTGCTCTGGCCCGGGATGGCCGGGCCCAGCCGCCGGGCCTCGCCGGCAGCGGGCAGGAGCCGGCCCGGGCTGCGGGACACGGTGGGGCTGCCCAGCTGGAAAGCAGCTCTGGCTCCCGCCAGGGAGCTGTGGGCAAGGGGCTGCCGGCTGTGCGGGAGGAAAGCCGCTGGGCCGGCCCCTAACGCTGCCCCGCAGAAAGGAAGGGGAGGAGGGAGCTGACAAATGAGCTCGGAATGTGGCAGTGCAGAGATGAAGGGACAAGTGCCCTTGGGGGCCGCGGGTCGGGGCCAGCCCTTGGGCACAGCTCTGAGCGTCTCCTGAGCCGGCATGAGGGCTGCCTGTAAGGATTGCAGGCGGCAGCCGAGAGCAGCAGCGCCGGCAGTGCCAGCCGGGCCCCATGGCCATGTGACCGTGCCTTCGCAGCCCGTGAGGGCCGCGGGCTCTGCAGCGCGGCTCCGGCTCCCACAGCCGGCCTGGAGCCTCAGGGCTGCCCCGCAGGCGCCGCGGGAGCAGCAGCAGCCTCAGGGCCTGGCCCGGGGCTCGATCTGCTCAGCCCCGGGGGCAGAGCCACAGCAGGGGGGAAGGAGCTGAAGGAGCACCAGGGAGCCCGGGGAGAGACAGGCTGTGAGACAAGGCTCTGCCCGTAATTTTAACAGCTTTTATTAACCTAATAACTATATACAACTAACTTAGTTATTATATACAAGTAAAAAGTCAAGTTCCTTATGACAGTTGTCACAGGTGTTTCTCACTTTGGACAAGATGTCCCAGGCCGAGCATTGGGCGCTGAGTCCTTTCCAGCTGGCAGGGGGCTGTTGATGTCTGGCGGGGCTGGAGAGGCTGCTCGAGCCCTGGAGCCCATGAGACCTGTCAAGGAGCTGTGCCTGGCCGGTGCTCTCCTGAGGCAGCAGGGCCTGGGTGGTGAAGGACAAGGGTGAGCCGCCACAGGTGCTGGCCCCAGCGCACCAGGACTCAAGGTCTTGTCCCACACTGGGCATGGCCATTCTCCCATGTAACTCCAGCTCCAAACTCAGTTGCCCCATGTGCCAGTCCTCCTGCTCTATTCTGTCCCTTCCTGCTTGCCCCAGACACAAAATACTCATGCCACATTACCCAGCTCTGTACACTGAACCCCACTCATGCCTCAGCTAGCACCCTGCAGATAATCAGCCCCCTGTCGTCACTGACCCCCTCGCCCTGACAGGGCCATATCTGACGCATCCTGTGTCCTGATCACCGTGTGATGCTGGTCATTACGGCCCCTCGAGATGTGTCCATCACCGTGCAGCAGGGTCACACTGGGCTGAGGAGGAGGGGGCAGCTGGCTGCAATGCAGGGCTCAATCCAGCACCCCCCAATAATCCTCCCAACCCAGGTCTCCCTGGGCACTGAAGGCACAGATTCCCCCTGGACAGTCAGCAATGCCATCAAACCTCAGTTACCATTCTGTGTCCCCACTTTCATCACACCTACCTTCTTGAGGTGTACCAGGAGAGGCTGCAGCTGGGCACTTGTATGTGGGGAAGCCTTGATGTTCTGCATCGTGGAGCTGCTGCTCTGATGGTCCCCAGAGATCTGAGGCATACGGGGGACACTGGCACGGACCAGCAGCCTCCTGTGGGATGGGGCAGAGGACACTCAGTGCCCAGCCCTGTGGCATGCAGGGCATCACCCTGCTGTGCCAGGGAGGGCACTAGCAGTGCTGCTTGCAGGGGCATGTCCCTGCCAGCTCCTGTCCACCTGCTGCAGGAGCCCCAAGCCCATCCCACCAGGCTGGATCTGCTGGCTCTGTCCCCACAGCAAGGTGTGCTGGCCATGGCCATGGCAGGTCCCTGTGCACAGGACACCAGCTGGCAGGAGCTGCGCTGTCTCCCAGCTGCAGGGATTAGTTTTGGCAACTCCTTTCACAGACACACAACTCCCCAGCAAGCCTGAGCTCAGACTGAAAACAGACACAGCTCATCAGATGTGCTTTCAGCAACCTTGGGACAGAGAGGTGGGCCAGACGGGGCAGTGCACGGCAAGGAATGCAAAAGCCCCCAGCCCTGGGACAAGCACTGGCCCTCCACAGCTGCCTTCTGCTCCCCTACCCTGCCCCGTCCCCCCAGGCTCCTCTGCCCCAGTCCAGGTGCAGAGCCCTTTTTGCTGTGTCAGGGCTACCCTGCACCCCAGGCGCGGGGAATGTGTCTTCAGAGCCCTTACCTTTGGCTGGGCAGTGGCTCCTTTCTGGGGGGCATTGGGTGCAAATACAGGAGTTTTTCGGGGTACCTGGGGAGGGCAGGAGTCACAGGTGTGTGGCAGGGGACAACGAACCTGTTCCTGTTGGAGGCAGCACCCCAAAGCCATGGGATTGTAGCCCATGGCATCTCGCTGCCTGTAGCCCTTGGGATGAGCCCCCACAGGCCCTGCTGATGGGCAGGGCTGCAGAGGGGGCTCCCCACATCAGCCCCTCCCAAGCAGACACTGTCACCCCTGTGCCCAGCACAGTGGGTCACTGCTGGCACCCATCTCCCCCCATGCCAGCCCTGCTGCCCCTGATGCACTGGTGCTACTCACTGGCCAGGAACCTGCACGCTGAGCATGCGGTCACATGACAGACACTTGAAAGGGACTAGCAGCTGCCTATGGAGGGTGAGGGAAGAGGGCCGGCTGAGCTCCTGGGCCCACAGCCCTGCAGCACACAGGCAGCAGCTCCCTGCAGCAGCCAGCTGCTGGGCAGGTCACTGCACAGGGTCACAGCCATTGCAGGGTGAACCGTGGGCTGTTGAGCCTGTTTCTCCCCACCCCCAAGGTGCTGGCTGATGCCAGGTGAAGGGCACAGGCACCCATGCCACCATCTCAAGCAGCCCCTGCAGCGCTTTCAGCCCCTCTCTGGCACCAAAGTCCCCCTGTGTGCATGGCCAGGAGGGCAGGGCACGGCCCAGCTCAGGGGCATAGTGTGTGACAGCCCTGCCTGGGAGGAGCAGTTGCCATCGCTGTCAGAAACAGTTGTTTGCCAAAGCCATCAGAATCTCCATCGCACTCACTTCTTAATCCCAGCGGCGTTTTCACGCAACAGCCTATCCTCGAGTTCCTCCATGTTCCGTTTCCAGGAGTCCTCCAGGTGTTTACAGAAAGTCTTCAGCTCCAGGCGATCCAGCTGTGAACAGGTGCACAGCCTCAGCCAGCTGCTCCAGGATGTGACATGGAGCTCTCCAGGGAAAAGCCTGGAGGGGGATCCTCAGAGGGATGCTGCCGCAGGCTGTCAAGTCCCAAAGATGCCAGTTCCTCATGGTGGGGACGAAATACCCCTCACCTTGTCTTCAATTGCATTGCTGAACTGCTGCTGCATATTGTTCCAGTGCTGCTCCTAGCCTGAAATCTGGCTCTGCAACTCCTGCATCCTCTCATCCAGCTCCTCCATGTTCTCTTCAAACTGGCTGCAATCGACTTTGCTGTCCAAGGCAGCTTTGTCCGCCTTCTAGCAGAGGGGAACGGCAGGAGAGCGGCGGGGAAAGGGATGAGGAATGCCAGGCAGGGCCAGCGTGTGAGGGGCAGAGGGAGGAGTGCTTCCTCCAGGCCATCACGCCCCTTTCAGGCTGCTGTGGCCCTGTTTGCCCCATCACCCTGGTGAGCTTGGTCCCACCATGAGCTCAGGAGATTCCTCCTCCCAAGGGGACAATTTCTGCCACCCAGCCCCCAAGGGACAAGGGGCATTTGTCACCCTGCCTGGGAAGCTCTGGGCTGGCACAGAGGCCCTTTAGACTGTACCATGTCCATTGCAGCCATCATGTCCTGTTGATCTGCTTTCTCCTTCTGCAGCCTCTCCAGAGACAGGAACAGCATCTTTCAGCACAGAAAGGAACCCATGACACCACAGCAAGGTTGGGGCACACCCCAGGATGTAGGAGCACACCCCTCTCCCCTTGCCCAAAAACCTCGAGGAAGGGCACTTGGGACCAGCACAATGCTGTGAGGAGGGCAGTAGGAGATTCCTTGTGATCCCTGCCTGGATCTGACTTTATCTCCTGCCTGGAGTCATCTTGGGGGATGCTCTGACCCAAAAGGTGTTTCACCCACACACCGTGATATCTTTCTGCTTTTGTTGAGAGTCCTTTTGGATTCTCTTTGAGGCAAAGCTGAGTTTCTCATAGTCTCTTTGGATCTCCAAAAACTTGGCTTCCATGTCCTGTCTCAGCTTCTGATCCTGCTCCTGGGATGAAAAAACATAAGGTGCTGACCAAAAGGGGTCTGGCTGCTCCACAGGGGAAGACCCGCATTACTTGTCACAGACATCTTTTCATTAAAATGCTTTCGTTAGGATTTTTCCTGCTGAAGCTGAGAAGTTTCAGCAACAAAGTGGAAACAATGGTTATCTGCTGCTGTGGAATGCAACAGGTGAATCCATGATTGGTCTCCTGTAGATGTTTAGATTTACTGACCACTCACGGCAGAGCTGGGTCTCGCTCTCTGCGGAGACACAGATCTTTGTTATTCATTCTTTTCTATTCTTAGCTTAGCCAGCCTTCTGAGAACTTTCTCTTCTATTTCTTTTAGTATAGTTATAATGTAATATATATATCATAAAATAATAAATCAAGCCTTCTGAACATGAAGTCAACATTCTCATCTCTCTTCACCCTGAAGACCCTTGTAACCACTGTGACAATTACTGAGCCATTGGCCATGAACCCACCATGTCAAGAGGACGTTTACATCAAGGCTTTAATTTCTGTCCATGCTGCTGACTGATCCAGGCCAATTTTGGCAGTTTGGGTCTCCCAAATGATTACAGCAAAGCACAAGACAGCATGAGGATGTGGCATGGACCTCCAACAGGACTGAGCCAGGAGTGGTGGGAGTGCTTCCCCAGGACCTCACCTGCACGTTCAGCTGGTCGGCTGTCTCAGTCACCTGCTCCTCCAGCATGGCATTCTTCATCTCCTGATGCTCTCCCATTTTCTTCAGCTGTGACTTTGTCTCCTGCCGCAAAGCCCTGGCCAGCAGGATGGGGGCAAGGGCAGGGTTACCTCTGAAGGGCTGCTGGGCATCCCATGCCCACAAACCAGGATGCTCCAGACCCCCTGGGCTCCCTTGCCAGCCCCCCAGGGTATGAAACCCACTCCTGTCCCCTTACTCAATATGCTGAGAGATCTCCTTCCTGTTCTCTTCTTTCCAATGGGCGAAATCCTCCTTCAGCTTTTTAAGGTCCTCCCCCAGTTTCTTCATCTGGAAAGGTCAGTGACGGTAGAGTCAGGGCACAGACATCATGTTGTCCCAGCATGGGGGCCCTTTAGCTGCATGGGCAGACCCAGGGTCCTTCACCCGGTCCTGAGACCCTGATCCCAAAACCTGCTCTTGGAATCACATTGAAGTTCCCCATGAGAGCCCAAAGATTACATGACCCAACAGCTCACTAAGGCAAGAGACTCTTTAAGCTTCCTTATGTCTTCTTCCATGAGGATGTGGATTGTCTTTAACTTGTCAACCTCCTCACAGAGATCCTGGGTGAGAGCCATGTCCTAGGGGAGAGCAGTGGTAGCAGTGAGCTTCTGGGAGGGTCAATGGGGACCCGCAAGCCCTTGACCCCTGCTGGAGTTTGTGGAGCACTGGAGACAGGGCAGGGCCGGGCTCAGCCAGGCTGGCAGGGCTCTGCAGGCAGCACGGTCCATGCATTGAGCAGGGCCAAGGGTGCTGAGCCTCCAGCCAGCAGAGCAGAGGGTACAGGCTGCGGTCTCAGACCCAAAACTTGCTCCCAGCAGCAGTTCGCCTGGTCCCGCGACATCTGGACCTTGTTCATTTCCCCTGCCATGTGACGCTGGACAGCCTTTAACTTTTAAAGCTCCTCAAGATGCTGGGAAATCTCCATGGTCTAGGGAAAAGCATTGTCAGAGACAAGTCTCTGGTGAGGGTGTTTAGGAAACATGACCTTAGAACCACAGTGATCTGCACAAACCTGTGCCTCCTGGAACTTCTTCAAGTCCTCTGATATGCGGGAAGTTTCTGCCTTTATCCCACCAATCTCCTCGCGAAGAACCTGTGAAACAGGCCCAGAAACAAGGATGTCAGAGGTGCTGGCCAGGGCAGCAACATTTCAAAGAGCCCCACCCTGCCACAGGCAGCCCTTGGCACAGCCAGGTGAGCAGGGAGAGTCCAGGTGCCACCTGCCCCAGCTGGGCTCAGTACCAGAGCACTGAAGCACAACCAGACAGCAAAGAACCCCTGCCAGCAGCTCTGCCAGGGCAGTGAGGGCAGAGCCAAGCACTGCTGTCTGAGGAAGCAGGGAGGGGCTGTCTGGTGGGGGAGTGCCCAGGGGCTAGAAAAAGCCTCTACCTTGGACACGTGTTTCTTGTAGTTTTCCATCTCTTTCTTAAATACTTTCACTTCATAACTAAGATCAGCAAGTGAGGACCCACTCAGCTGGCCTGACCACGGCTCCTCACTGGTCAGGTACTGCACGTTCAGGTGCTCCAGCACGGCCTGCAGCAGTTTTCTCATGGCTGCAAAGTGAATGGCTCCCTCCTCTGGTGTCCCAATGGCGACATCCAGCATCTGGGAGAGGCTGAGTGCGTCCTGGCATGTTGCCATGTCTGCACACACTCTGTCCCTGATTTGTCACAAGCCTTCTGCCCAGTTGGGTCTGTCAGGGATGAGCAAAATGGACGACAAACAGGGTGAACAAAAGGGTTGATAGAAGCAATGAGCAAAAGCAATAATAAAAAGGACGAGTAGCCAGCAGGCTCCTTCTCCTTCCGAATCCCTTGCAGGACTGAGGCCGGCTCTGCTGATGCCCCTCCTCAACAAACCTCCTCTTGCCAGGCAACGCACCCCACTCCACTCCTGGGAGCCAGTGGGTCCCAGGAAGTCATAGATTAATGGAGTCTTGGGATGATGTGGGCTGGAAGGGACCTAAAAGATCATCTCGTTTCACCCCCTGTCAGGGACAGGTAAAGGAACATTTTCCACTAGACCTGGTTGCGGCAAGATCCCATCTAAGCTGCTCTTGGACACTTCCAGGAATGGGGCAGGCTCTATTAGGGCATCACCATGCTCACAGGGAAGAATTTCTTCCCAATATCCCACCTATCTCTCTCCTCTGTCATTGTGATGCCATTCCCATGCCAGGCCCTTGTGCAAAGTCCACATCCAGCCCTTTTGTAGTCCTTTTAATTCCCATAAAGTGCCCAAAGTTCTCCCAGGAGAGTACAGCCTCATTGTTTTTCTTTTGATCAGTTTAAGATGTGCGTCACATCTGAGCCAGTTCCCCCACTGCTGCAAACCCACAGCCTGGTTTGGAGCATCCATTGGGATAAGCCTTTACCAGGGGGGCTGTGCATGAGCCCCTGGCTGAGCTATGGGATTGTTGGGGCACAGATTCCTTTCTTCTCAGGAGTTCAGGGCAGAAAGTCTCTGTGAGTGAAGTCTTTGGACATTTTCCTCCAAGTCAGGTTTTATGTCAGCGTGACAGTCCATAAAGAAGACAATGAAATAATATCTCCTGCCAATATCCCCAAGACTGTTGGGAAAGACAAACCAAGTTCTTCCCTTCAATACTGGCCATTTACTATACATTCTACTTAAGGTGTCCAAAGAGCCCCATAATTTCCTTGGGCCACCTTGATTGGTTACTTATGTGGTAAATCGGTATGATTCATGCTGACAAAATTGAAAAAGTAATCAATATTGATACAGTGATAATTATTTGGAAATAATAAAACAGTTAAAAGGTATAATGGCAAGAAAGAAAGGGAGAGGAGGGGTTTCACTCCCCCCCCCCCACCCCTTCCTGCAGATGTTCAAGGCAGGAAAAAGCAAGAGATAACAGTTACTAAAAATAAACAGAAAGAAAGAAAAATCTGGTTGGGTTGCAGGAAAATGCTAATTATATGAGATTTATTTCTTTGATGCTTAAATATAATATTATGTTAGTTTTGGCTTACATTATACTAGCTTGGTGTGCATGTGTAACCCAAAGGTGAATTAAAGGACATCGAGGAAGAGGAAAGCCTTCATCAGAGACAACCCCCAAAAAGTGGTGTGACCCCCCAAAAGAGTGGTGGAGCATGAGCGGTAAAGGTGGTGATAAGGGCAGAAGTAGAAGTGTGATGTATCGAAAATGGGAGGAGATGGCATTGACACATGGCATATAAGGAGGGAATTTTCATTTGGCAAGCTTGTACTCGAGGTGGCAGGTGTGCAAGGATCCTGCACTCCGTACCCCGCGTGGTTATTTTTTCCCTTATGTGCTATTATTGGAACAAAATTATCCCATATTTAAACCAAATTATATTGTCAATATTTCAAGTATATCTGATTTTATATATTTTAAGCTATTCAATTAAAATTCCTGCTACCTTTAATATTGTTTGGTTTTTTGATGATGGGGTAATTGGGCAAATATAACAAACTGAACAAGAAATGGGGAGGAGAAAGGGGGAGAAAGAAGAAAGGGGGAGAAAGAAACCTGGAAGAGGTCTCAGAGAGAGAAAGAAATAGGAAAGAGGTCTCAGAGGGAGAGAAAGAAATCAGAAATGGTCTCAGAGGGAGAGAAAGAAATAAAAAAGGCTCCGGCCCGGACTCCGCAGCTCCCGGGGACACCCGCAGGGCGCAGCGCCTTTCACAATTCCAGCCAATCAGAGGAGGGGCTAACCAAGTTCCAGCCAACCAGAGCTTTTCTCGCCGATGACTCACCGGTTGCCAGGCTGGCCCGCAGAGCCCGGCGGCCGCGGAGCGGAATTTGGGGCTCGGGCCGGGGGGACGGATCCGCCCCGGGGGGGTGCCCGAGCCCCCTGCCCAGCCCTGGGGCCGATCGGGGGCTCCCCCACCCAGCAGCCGGTGCTGCGGGGCCGCGGGGCAGAGCGGTGGGAAAGGGGGGTCGGGGCTGGCAGCGGAGGAAATGCGGGAGGAAGAGGAGGGAGAGGAGGAGCAGGAGCGGGAGAATCGCGGCGCTGGCAGCGCCCGCACGCCGAGCCTGCAGCGCCCCCTGCCCCGGGAGCATCGCCCCCAGCCCCGAGCCGCAGGTGAGGGCGGAGGCCGAGCTCGCCCCGGCTCCAGCCAGGGGTCTCCGGGAGGATTTTTTTGAGAGAGTTCGGAGCCAGCAGATCCCGGACTCGAGCCCCGGGTATCTCCGGGCTCCCTCAGAGGAGCTTTTTCGGGGGGAGAGGAGCCGCGATCGCCCCTCGGGGGGGTCCCAGGCGGTGCACGTGGGGATGGCCCGCTACCGACGGGGCGGGACATTGGTTTTGGGGATCCCCGTGCGAGCCGGGGCTGTGGAACGGGGGACCCCCGGGGCGGGGAGAGGGGAAGGGGCGATACCGGAGCTGGGGGACCCCCGGCAGCCCGGAGATGAGGCGGGGACGGGACCCCCTGACCCTGACAGGGGTGTCCTGGGGTGACTTCATGATGCTCGTACCCCATCGGTCTGCTTAGCCCAGAAATGAGTTCTGCACCTTTCAGGCCGGTTCTGAGAGCGAAGGGGAGGAGGAAGAAGCAGCAGTTTGTTTTCAGAAACTGTACTCACTCCTCCACATTCCGGCTCCTGGACTGTTGTGATGCCTTAAGGAGCTGGAACAGAGGCCAGACAGAGTAAAGAGGAATAAAGTGGATTTTTATTGAAATGGCTTTAAAGGCCGCAGTCAGGCAGCACAGGAGCCACAGCTGTGGCTCTGCCTGGATGGCTCCAAGATGGGAGCAAAAGAGGGCTTGGTCATGAGATCTCACATTTAAACAAGTTTTAGTCCATTTGTATATAGAAGTTAACTGCTCAGTTAATAGTTTCAAATTATGAAGTTACATCTTCCTTGCTTGCATGCCTGCTCTCCTCTTTTCACTTTGTTTATGCTTTGGGCCTGAAGTTTGAAGAGATTGTCCTTGAGTCTCCAGCTAGAACAGGATTGTTTTGTCTTCACCACCCTGTGAAAAGATCCCAGTAACACTTAATATAAAGCTAAAAGCTGCACATCAAAACAGAATGGAAAAATTTAAAACCTAAGGTATCAGTTGTCTGCAGTTGGACAGACAGCAGGACAGAGCTCTCCTTTGCTTTTAGTTAGTTTTAGCTGGCTGAGGCAGAGAAGTTCCCCCAACTGTGGTTTTTCTTTTTCTTTGGAGCTGTTTAAAGCTGCTCTGGACTGAACACCCAGAACACCACCGGCACCTCCCACCTGTGGCCCACCTAGCCGAGCCTGGGCCGCGGAGGGACTTTCTGAGTTTGTCATCTCTTTTGGAGTGGCAAGAGGTTTTATTTTTTAATACTGTTCATTTTTTGTGCTGGTGAATGCTTTGCCTGTTAAATAAACAGGTTTTTCCCCTTTTCTGCATGGAAATATTTTCTCAATCTGGTTGGGGGAGGGGCCGCTTGAATCTGCTTTCTAGAAGAAACTCTTTTGGAGATTTTCTCCCAAATTTGCCCTAAACCAGGAGAGGGTGGTGGGAAGAGGGGAGAGCCTCTAGTGACAGGACTGGGGTGAGGCTGGAGAAGGGGACCCCAAAACCCCCCAGCATCCCTAGGCAGGACCCTGGAGCGGGGAGATCCCCAGTGCCCATGGGATCTCCAGCAGCCCTGAGACAGGGGATCACCAGAACCCCAGAGACTGGAAATGGGAAACTCCTGGTGGCTTTTTTTGATTCACTCTTGATTTTTGAAGGATTTTATGGACACCAGATGACTTCTAGTGATGGACTTGGGTGGGAGGAATCCCCAACCCAAGGCATTCACACCTTGTCTTTCCCCAAACCAGGATTTCCCATTCCCAAACCTTGGCAATATGGGGGAGGAGAAGGCTTGGAGGAAGAGGAAGATGCCCCGGGACACCCAGGCAGGTGAGGAGGAAGTCAGTGCCCCTTTCCCCCTCTCTCCTGCTCCATCTCCCAGCCCAGCACGGCCCCCGGCTGCAGGACAACCCTGCTGCCAACCCCGTCCTGCTGGGGATGCATTGGGGGGATCTCCTTCCCCTTTTGGGTGGCACGGAGGCAAATCCCATCCTCTCCTTGTCCTTCCTCCCCCAGGGAAGGAGCTGAGGATGGAGACCAGGGAGGACAAATCCCCACAGCAGAACCTCATGGAAGTGGCTGTTTTGAGTGACTCCACAGTGTAGGAACCCAATGGGGAGGAAAAGCCCCGGCAATCCCGCACAAGGAGGGGATGCAAACCCAGCCCAGGGTGCTCTGAGGAGGAAAGACCCACTCTGAACCAGGAAGGTGGACAGAGCTTCAGCCAGAGCTCAGAGCTGGTGGCCCATGGGCAGCTTCATGCCAGCGAGAGGCCCTATGAGTGCTTGGAGTGTGGGAAGAGCTTCAGGAAGAGATTCAGCCTGATCTGCCACCAGAGGATCCACACTGGGGAACGGCCCCAAGAGTGCTTGGAATGTGGGATGAGCTTCAGCCACAGGTCTGACCTGGTTGTCCACCAGAGGTTCCACACTGGGGAGAGGCCCTACGAGTGTCCCAAGTGTCAGAAGAGGTTTCACACCAGCACCCACCTCCTTGTACATGAGCGCATTCACACCGAGGAGAGGCCCTTCTGCTGCCCCGACTGCAGGATGGGCTTCAGGCACAACTCCACCCTCGTCACCCACCGGCGCATCCACGCCGGGGAGAGGCCCTACGAGTGTCCCCAGTGTGGGAAGAGCTTCTCAGACCGCTCGTTCTTTACCCGACACCAATGGAGGCACCGGTAAGGGCAGCCCTGTGAGTGCCCCAGCTGCAGGGGGAGCTTCATGCACTGCTCCAGCTTAATCCCCCATGGGAGGACCCACGTTGGTCAGAGCCCTGGCGATCCACATTCCTGGTGATCTGCATTGGAGAGGCGGCTGGACATTCTTTTGTTTTGACCCTAATTTTCTTTGGATTCATCTTCATCCCTTTAAAACAGAGAAAATTGGAGTAAAACTCAATAAATTCATCAATGGCATCTAAAGCCTCACTTTTTACTTGTGTTTCAGGGCAATCTGAGATTCAGGGAGATAATTGGGAGAATTTGGGGGTATTTGATGTACTTGTTTCCCTTTCTTGGCACTGAAAGAGACAAGAGGGTTCAATCTGTCACCTCAATGCCACTGAAAACTACTCAATCCCACCCCAAAATTCCTGTATTCCACAGCTCTTTGGTGTGGAATGGGGTTGGAAGGGGATTGAGCAAAGTGGCCTTCAAATCAGGAGGCTTGACATGGGCATTAAGTGGGGCAGGATGGGTGGGATGGGGTTTGGGAGGTGGGAAATGGGGGAAATATGGCTTGGGAAGGGGGTCATGATGTCCAGGAGGGGTGGGATGGCTTGGGGTTGGGACTGGGGAGGTGGGCTGGGGTCTGGAATGAGACAGCCAAAGTTTGGGGGTGATGAAGGGAAGGGGAGCCCATTACTGAATGAGTTCTTGAATAATCCACATTCCTGAAGAGATTTTGGAGTATCTCATGTTTCAGAGGCAGTTTTGAGTCACTCCCCAGCTCTCAGGGTCTTTCCTGAGAGCAGCTCCATGGAGCCCCATTGCCAGAGGTGGTTGCCTTGGGCACGAGCTCAGAGCTGTAGCCAGAGTCTGTTGCCTCAGTGCTGGAGAGCAGAGAAATGATGAACAGCCCCAGCCATCTCCAGTGTGTGCTTGGGGGCAGGGAGAGTTCTGCATGGGTGGGGTGGTCACTGCCCCACCCCAGCCACTGCAGCCTCTGGTGCAGCCCCAAAGTGGCTGCCAAGCCCCTGGCACCCCAAAAACCCCACCTGAGAGAGGGACCAGAGCAGGTCAGGCTGTGACACAGGTGTGACACTGACACATCCCATGGCCCTGGAGCTCACAGCAGCTGAGATCCAAGACTGACTGTGAATCTCTCTCTCCCTCTCTCTCTTCTCCTGACTTCCTTTTATCGAAATCTGGATAACTTGAAGTTGGACAGGTTAGAGTTTGTGAAGTCAGTGCTTTATGAAGTGATTTACTGAAATTACATGTTGCTTCAGATTTCCCAAGTACCTCATTCTCTGAAGTTTGCAACTAAAAGTTTGTTCTCCACCCTCCTGAGAAGTTTGTTGTTTTCTCCCCTTGGCCATCTGTCCTGCAGCCTGTGCCCCCTGTGCGTGCTGCTCCTCTGCCCTGGCTGGCTGCACTCACCCATCTCGCTGTGCCCCAGCATTTCTCACCCAGCGTTTCTGTGCCCTCCCTGGGAGCCCTGCACCCAGCGCTGCCGGCTCCTGGCACACAGAGCCAGGGCAGGAGCCCACCCTGCCAAGGGGCTATGGGCAGGGCGGGGGCTGCGATGGCTTCTGAGCTCAGCAGCTGCTCCTGGCATGGTTCCATGGAGACCGAGCACAGCAATGCTGCTGAGCATTGTCCCTGCTAAGGGTCACACACTGCCGGGGCACATTCCCTGCCTGCAGGATTGCTGAGCATTGTCCCTGCTGAGGGTCACACACTGCCGGGGCACATTCCCTGCCTGCAGGATTGCTGAGCATTGTCCCTGCTGAGGGTCACACACTGCCGGGGCACATTCCCTGCCTGCAGGATTGCTGAGCATTGTCCCTGCTGAGGGTCACACACTGCCGGGGCACATTCCCTGCCTGCAGCATTGCTGAGCATTGTCCCTGCTGAGGGTCACACACTGCCGGGGGCACATTCCCTGCCTGCAGGATTCGTGCCCGACCCAAGCGCTGCACTTGTGTCTCCAGCGTTGCTTTCTAACAAAAACAGGGGAAGCCAAACTGTGCAGGTCATGGTATTTTAGTGTGTCTAAAACTCACTAAGTCATTGATCTCAGAGGTGAGATGCATTTAGAACTCATGGCATGGAGAAGTAGTGCAAGATGGAAAAGAGGAGCAGAGAAATAAACTGAGGAAAACATTTCAGATGATTTCTTTCCATTTTCATTTCACTTCTGGAATGCTGGTTCAGTTTTCCAGGAATCTTCTCTGTGATCCTGTCTGCTCTTTTCGAAAACCTTTCCTGGAGAATGAGGTTGAGCTCTTGTCACAAGATGTGCCACCACCTGCGGCTTCTCTTGTCTTTCCGCACTGCGTGCAGCAGGACTCCTGCAGCAAAGCAGGACAAAAGTTTTGAGGACTTGACAACTTGTCCTTTCTTTTCCTGGTGGACTGGGGAGTTGTGCTATGGGTAAGGTTTTCATTGCTTCTGGTCCAGGCTAAGAAAACAGGAGGTGGTACAAAGAATTGTTAGGTAATACAAGCCTGGCTAAATGCAGAGAAAGAATCTCCAGAGCCTGCAGCCACAAGTGGAGAGTTGTGTGATGATCATTCCAACCTGTCACTGGACATCTTGAAAATGATCTGGAATGTGAAAATGCTCTGACAGAGGGAGTTTGTTTCTGAATTCAGTGTGGATGATTCCACATCTGGTGCCTTGGTGCATAAATCAAGAGCACAATCAGTTCATGATAAGCACCAGAACAAGATGGACCTCTCAGAGTAGCTGACTGAAACAATCTGAAAAGGAGAAATGCAGGGAATGACCGGGTGAACCTTGCCTGGAGAAGGGTAAATTTTTCTAATAATTACTAATCCATTCCCTCATCTTTTGGCTTTCTTAGCAAGGCCATTTGCATCCCAGATTCCCTATGAAGTGAGAAGCGTGAGCTTGTGGAAGTGGCTGAAAGATGCCCTGTTCCTCTGCAGGGACACTCAGGCTGGCACAGGAGCTGAAGCCCTCTCTGGGGAAGCCTCCTCCAAGCTGGAATTTGTGCCGTGCTGGGAGAGGAGGAGGAGGGGGAGAAGGCTGGTGCTGTGTGGCAGGAGCAGGAGCAGGAGGTTTGGCAAATTCTGTGACAGCCTCTGTCTGCTTATTCTATTTCAACAACGCCAGCAACAGGGCTGTGTTTGAGCGCTGCAAATGTGGCCTGTGTGGCTTTAATTCCCCTCATCTTAGTGTTCAGGGGCTGGTGAGCATTTCAGTATCTGCTGATCTTTATGCCTGTGACAAAAATACTGACTTCACTGTCATGAAAGCACCGTGGGTAGCACCAACTGAAAGAGGCACTTGCATTTTTATGGATAAAATTCAGGTGGCAAGCAGAAGAGGGCCAAGAGCAGCCATGATCTGCAATTCCCAAGGCAAAGGCACCAGCATCCTCCTCCTGTCACCTCAGGGTGAGTCAAACAGAGCTGAAAACAGCACTGGAACCCAATCCTTTCTTCCTCTGAGGGCTGGCTCGGGGCAGCACAGGCGGGCCCTGAGCAGTCAGGGCAGTGTGTGGGTGCTGGTTGCTCTGCTCCAGAATTGAGCTGGAAAAAGCCCTTGGGAGCAGAGGCAGGAGCAGGTGGGATGGGGCTGGCGCTGCTGCTGCTCCTGTTCTTCTGCCTTGGGTGGAGCCCCAGGCCTGAGGCTGAGAGGGGCTGTGAGGGGCTGTGAGGGGCCATCCATCATGAGGGGCCATGAAGGGCCTTGAGAGGCCATGACGGGCCATGGGGAACTCGGAGAGGCCTTAAGGCCCTGTGAGGGGCTGTGGGAGCCCAGGCCCCTCATGGAACCAAGGGTCCATCATGTCCCAGCAGGGCCTTGTGGAACCAAAGGGACCATGGTGACACTATGGAGCCTCATGGTATCACAGGTCCATTATTACACAGCAGCCACAGCACGACTGCAGAATCAAGGAGATCATTGTGACACTGCACAACTGTGGAAACCTGTTAGCCTACCAGGGAAAAGCCGGCAGAAATGCCCTGCAGAGACACACTGTAGGCTCTGGGCATTCCTCAAAGCTCAGGGTGAGGAAAGAGGCTTCCCCATGGTGTTCTGCAGCACTATGTTAATTTGTCCCAGTTCTGTACTCTCCCTTGGCCTTCTCTACCCGTTTAACCCTTATATGTTCATGTTCCGGTGAGTCCTCCCTTCCCTGTTTTCCCACTGGTGTGTAACCCTGCCCATCCACACTGGCATTCACTATTGGTCCCTTCCATGTGTACCGTCCCTGAACCCTCAGAGCATTGGATCCCCGGTGCTCTACTCTGCACCCTCTTTCCCTGTATCTGTACCCTGGACTCTCCTTTGTCTTTGTCTTTGGCCCCTGGACACTCTCAGCATTTCTCTGTGTGTGTGTGTGTCTGTGTGTGTGTCTGTGTGTCTGTGTGTGTGTTTGTCTGTGTCTGTGTCTGTGTCTGTGTCTATGTGCTGGTGCTCTCATGGTTCCTACCCATTGGCACAAGAAACTCTCGGGGAAGGTTGTGTGCAGACCACCTCAGACTGCAACAATAACTCCCTTTTTTCATTTACTTTGTGGTGGGAATGAACCATTCTGTCTAATCATGATCAGAATAAATCAGAGCTGTATTTATATAAATTTATCTGGTGTTCAATCTTTAATCCTGGGGGGAAAATTGCATTAAAGTTCAATTCCACGTGTCTAATCTTTAACACCTTTGACAAAGTCTGGGGCTGGGATTGGATCCAACCGCTCCCAGTCTCCTCTCTTTGAAGGAATTTTAGAAATCTAGGGGCCCTGCAGGGGTTTGAAGATCCATGGTGCCTGCAGGATGTAATTTCTCCATCTCATGTCTCAGCAGGAGTTTCTCCAATAAAGAAATAAAGGTTTTGCCTGATGCTCCCACTGTGCCCGTGACAGGAACCCCTGTGAGTGTCTGGGACATCCCAGCTCTTTGGCAGCCTGGGGACTCCTGGGATGTCACCGTGGAGTCCCCGTGAGTGCCTGTGACAGATTGGTGCCTTTGCGGCCCAAGGTCCCCTGGGATGTCACCATGGAATGGCTGTGACTGCCTCTGACCACACAGCTCTTTACCATCCCCAGAAAGCCCTGGGAGGTGTCCATGTAGCCCCTGTATCTGCCTGTAACATTCCAGCTCTGGAACAGCCTGGAGACTCTTGGAAAGTCCCCATGGAACACCTCAAAGGGCCTGTGACAAATCTGATCCTTAGCAGGGAACGATCACCAGGCCCCTGTTGCTATGGTCCATTTCCATGGTAACTATCACCAGCCCCCTGTTGCAATGGTCAGTTTCCATGGCAACCATCAGCAGGGCCCTGCTGCTATGGTCAGTTTCCATGGCAACCATCCCCAGCCCCCTGTTGCTATGCTCAGTCCCTTGGCAGCTCCATGGAGACCCCATGCCAGGGGTGGTTGCCATGGACACCAGCTCAGGCCTGCAGCCAGAGCCTGTTGCCATGGCAACCATTGGCAGCCCCATCCCCAGGCTCATGGGATCCTGGAACCACAGAATTGGTTGAGCTGGGAGGGACCCATCAGGATCCTCCAGTCCAACTGCTGGCCCTGCACAGGACACCCCAAAAATGCCAGCCTGGGCCTGGCAGCGCTGTCCAAACGCTGCTGCAGCTCCGAGAGCCCTGGAGCTGGGACCCTTCCCTGGGGAGCCTGGGCAGGGCCCCAGCAGCCTCTGGGCCAAAACCTTTACCTGACATCCAACCTGAGCCTGCCCCGACTCAGCTGCAGCCGTTCCCTCCACTCCTGTTCCTGGGCACCAGAGGGAAGAGGTTCCCGCAGCCCCAGCCAGGGACCCGCTCCTAAGGCTGTTGCCATGGCCACCAGGGCTGGGACCAGCTGCGATGCTCGGTTTCCATGGGCCGGGGTTCAGGAATGGGATTCAGCAATTTCCTGCTCTTGCTAAAACCACGCTGCCCTCGCTGCCCTCCCGCCTCCCATGGAAAGCACAAAAGGCAAAGATCCCAGGCTGGGATAAAAACCATTTATTGGGAACAGCAACGAGATAAGGAACAAACAGGAACAAAAACAATATTGATAAAAGAAGGAATAAGAAAAGCTATTTACAGGGAAAGCTACAACATCAACAGCAGGCTCTTCCTGGCCACATATTGCCCCCTGCCTAGAAAGGACATCCTTCTCCCTGGGGAGAGAGAGTCCCTTTCCTGTCCCAGGCAATGGCCTGAGGTGGGAGGGAATGTAATGACATGGCCATGGCCAGACCCTCATGTTTTTCAATTCCACATCATCTTACTGGCAGGGGCAGGAAAAGGGACAGGTGTCTTCCTAGCATGGATCATGTGGAACATGGATCACCAGGGCTCTTTCCAATATGGGTCCTCTAATGAGGGATGAAGCTGGAGCTGGGCATGAAGCTCTTCTGCTGTTGGGGCACTGGTAGGTCACTCCCAGGGGCTGGAATTCCAGTTCCCTGCCAGGAAAAGATGTTCCTGCTCTGGAAGGAAAAGCTCTCAAGAAGGAGCCAAAAGCCAAGTGGAGCAAGATCCTACAGTGATGTTTCACTGCCAGCCTTCATATCTTCACCAATGGTTGTTTTAGGTCCTGGATTGGGAATTAAATCAGGGCAGGGTCTTTGGTGGGAGCTGCCCTAGGTCAAGAGAGACACTGAAAGAGAAACAGAGCAGGTAAAGAAAGGTAGGAGAGAAAGGAGGGCACAAACACAATCAGCTGAGAAGGTGGCACTCTGAAAACAAACCAGAACTGACTGAAAAGTAATGTGTCAGAAAGAAATAATTTTGCACATTTTATTTACTATCAAAACACAATTTCTTCCCATTCTCACAAACATCTTCCATTGTCATTCAGCAGAGCTATCAGAAAATTCTTCATTCTGAATGTTCCAGGCTGCAGCTACAAGGAAACAGGGAATAGGGATTTTCCTGCTCCTGGGGAGTTTGACATCCTCAGCTGAGGAGAGGTGGAGGCACCAGAAGAAAAGGGCAGCTGGGCTTTATCCATCCACAAGTTCAGCCCTTCTGGGGCTTTGGGGGTGTCTCTGTCCCTCTGACCCCGATGATGTTTGGGTGGGGTCACAGCAGGGCTGAGAGGGACAGAGACCCCCCCGGCCTCCCCAGGTGTGAGAAGGTCGGAGAGCCCCCCCAGCCCCGAGCACCCTCAGCTGTGAGAGGGACACAGAGCCCCTGGTCCCCAGCCCTGCACAGGCATTGCCTGAGGCCAGAGGGATGGAGACCCCCGAGCATCCCCCAGGTGAGGGGACAGAGAGCCCCGAGCATCTCCTGGGCTGAGAGGGACAGAGACTGCCCCGAGAACCCCCTGGCACAGGGGTGAGAGGGAGGGAGACCCCCCAGGCATTTCCTGGGGTGAGAATGATGGAGACCCCCTGGGGAATGGCCTGAGGTGAGAGGGACTGGGACAAACCCCCTGGGGAATGGCCTGGGACAGGGTAAAACCTCCTGAAGCACACCCCAGGGTGAGAGGCACAGAGGCTGCTCGACCATCCCCTGGGCACTGGACAAAGTAATGTTTTTTCTTGTCAGAAATCAAAATTAATCCTAGATAAAATGCCTTGAATTTGCTCTTCCCACAAGTCACTTGTGATGGAAATGCAAACAAATCCCAAAACTTTATAAACTTACAATAGAAGCTATTTTGTGGCAAATCCAAATTCCATTGGTCCTGCACAGCTCCAGCTCAGCTGCTGGCACATTTTGATGAAAGAAAAGTCGAAATTAGGCCCAATACGGATTATGAAAGGAAGGGGAAGCTCTGTGTAGCTGTCACAAAGGTGACAGGGACAAAGAGAAAAATTATTCTAACATTTGGCAAAGCCTCCAGCCTTTGAAAGAGAGTGACAGGGACAGAGACGTCACCTGGAGCAGGGCAAGTGTGACATTGTCCCCTGTGTGTGTGCCCTTCCCAGGGTGTGGGTTTTACACCTGAGCCAGTTTGGGTAAGGGGGGTGGTGTCCACCCCCTGAGCAGGGATTACCCCACTGTTTCAGGTTACAATGCAAGATGTAACCAAATGCATGTTTTCAATCACCATCTTCATCAACTGCTATATACAGGTGTGGCAGTGTTCTTTATCTCTTCCATGACTCAGCCCTGATAACGCCCTCCAGGGGAGATATCTTCTGTGAATGGGCCATTGAGTGTCACTGCAGGACTGATAAAATTCCATCATCCCTTTGTGGGATGCTCCACCCAGGGGGAGGATCCAAGAATTCCTACTTGGATATAAGCTGAGGCTGGCAACACCAGCAGCACCTTGCCTACTGGGTTCCCAGAGGACAAGAGCTCCATAACCACCAGTGGACCTTCAGAGGAAGACCAGACCCTTCTACAGGATCACTGCTCTGACAGAACCACGTTCATCACTCCAACAGGACTGCAGCCACCATTTAATGGGACTGCAGCCACCACCCTGACCAACATGGTGTCAGGTTATATCCTGACTCTGTCAGTTTAAGGCAGGGTTTCTGTATCATTGCCTTGGTCTTCACTTTCTTATTAAATTGTAATTCTGACTTAGACTCTCCCCCTGGTTTACCTTCAATCCGGTACAAAATTTAGTGTGCTCATTTCTTGTTTTCCTCCCAAAACAGAATTTCCCATTCCTAAAACTTAGCCAGATGGAGGGAGAGACTGCAAGGAAGAGGAAGATGCCCCAGGACACCCAGGCAGGTGAGGAGGAAGTCAGTGCCCCTTTCCCCCTCTCTCCTGCTCCATCTCCCAGCCCAGCACAGCCCCTGGCTGCAGGACAACCCTGGTGCCAACGCCATCCTTCCAGGGATGCACTGAGGGGATCTCCTTCCCTTTCCCTCTGGCACGGAGGCAAATCCCATCCTCTCCTTGTCCTTCCTCCCCCAGAGAAGGAGCTGAGGATGGAGACCAGGGAGGACAAATCCCCACGGCAGAACCTGGAGGAAGAGGCCATTTTGAGCAGCTCCATGACACAGGAATTCAATGGGGAGGATAATCTCCGGAGATTCCACAGGAAGAGGGGCTCAAAACCCAGCCCAGGGTGCTCTGAGGAGGAAAGACACACCCTGAACCAGGAAGGTGAACAGAGCTTCAGCCAGAGCACAGAGCTGTTGGTCAGTGAGCAGCTTCATGATGGGGAGAAGCCCCACAAGTCCTCAGAGTGTGGGAAGAGCTTCAGGCAGAGCAGCACCCTGATCAGCCACCAGATGATCCACACCAGGGAATGGGCCTACGAGTGTGGGGAATGTGGGAAGGGCTTCAGTTACAGGTCCACCCTTGTGACCCACCACATCCACACTGGGGAGAGGCCCTACGAGTGTCCCGAGTGCCAGAAGAGCTTTCGGACCAGCTCTGATCTCCTCAGGCACCAGCTCATTCACACTGGGGAGAGGCCTTTCTGCTGCCCTGAGTGTGGGAAGGGCTTCAAGCGCAAGTCCCACCTCATCATCCACCGGCGCATCCACACTGGGGAGAGGCCCTACGAGTGCCCCACATGCGGGAAGAGGTTTCAGACCAGCTCAAATCTCCGTCTGCATGAGCGGATTCACACAGAGGGGAGGCCCTTCCGCTGCCCTGACTGTGGGAAGGGATTCAAGCATAAGTTCACCCTCATCAGGCACCAGCGCATCCACACAGGGAAGAGGCCATTCGAGTGTCGCCAGTGTGGGAAGAGTTGCACCCAGAGCTCTGACTTGACCAGTCACCATGGAAGCCTGGTAAGGGACGTTCTATCAGTGCCCCAACTGCAGAAGGGCTTCATGCCCAGCTCCAGCTTCATCCCTCATTGGAGCCCCATATTGGAAAGAGCCCTGGTGATCCATGTTCCCTGTGATCCATGCTAGGAAGGCACCTGTCCCTTTTCCTGCCCCTGCCAATGACATGATGTGGGATGGAAGAACATGAGAGTCTGGCCATGGCCCTGTCATTACATTCACTCCTGCCTCCGGTCATTGCCAGGGGCAGGAAAGGGACTCTTTCTCACCCCAGGGAGAAGGGTGTCCTTTGCAGACAGGAGGAAATGCATTGCCGTGAAGAGCCAATTGTTGATGTTTTAGTTTTCTCTGCAAACAGTTTTATTTATCCCTTCTGTTATCAATATTGTTTTTGTTCCTGTTTGTTCCTTATCTCGTTGCTGTTCCCAATAAATGGTTTTTATCCCAGCCTGGGATCTTTGCCTTTTGTGCTTTCCATGGGAGGCGGGAGGGCAGCGAGGGCAGCGCGGTTTTAGCAAGAGCAGGAAATTGCTGAATCCCATTCCTGAACCCCGGCCCATGGAAACCGAGCATCGCAGCTGGTCCCAGCCCTGGTGGCCATGGCAACAGCCTTAGGAGCGGGTCCCTGGCTGGGGCTGCGGGAACCTATTCCCTCTGGTGCCCAGGGACAGGAGTGGAGGGAACGGCTGCAGCTGAGTCGGGGCAGGCTCAGGTTGGATGTCAGGAAAAGGTTTTTGCCCAGAGGCTGCTGGGGCCCTGCCCAGGCTCCCCAGGGAAGGGTCCCAGCTCCAGGGCTCTCGGAGCTGCAGCAGCGTTTGGACAGCGCTGCCAGGCCCAGGCTGGCATTTTTGGGGTGTCCTGTGCAGGGCCAGCAGCTGGACTGGAGGATCCTGATGGGTCCCTCCCAGCTCAACCAATTCTGTGGTTCCAGGATCCCATGAGCCTGGGGATGGGGTTGCAAATGGTTGCCATGGCAACGGGCTCTGGCTGCAGGCCTGAGCTGATGTCCATGGCAACCACCCCTGGCATGGGGTCTCCATGGAGCTGCCAAGGGACTGAGCATAGCAACAGGGGGCTGGGGATGGTTGCCATGGAAACTGACCATAGCAGCAGGGCCCTGCTGATGGTTGCCATGGAAACTGACCATTGCAACAGGGGGCTGGTGATGGTTACCATGGAAATGGACCATAGCAACAGGGGCCTGGTGATCATTCCCTGCTAAGGATCAGATTTGTCACAGGCCCTTTGAGGTGTTCCATGGGGACTTTCCAAGAGTCTCCAGGCTGTTCCAGAGCTGGAATGTTACAGGCAGATACAGGGGCTACATGGACACCTCCCAGGGCTTTCTGGGGATGGTAAAGAGCTGTGTGGTCAGAGGCAGTCACAGCCATTCCATGGTGACATCCCAGGGGACCTTGGGCCGCAAAGGCACCAATCTGTCACAGGCACTCACGGGGACTCCACGGTGACATCCCAGGAGTCCCCAGGCTGCCAAAGAGCTGGGATGTCCCAGACACTCACAGGGGTTCCTGTCACGGGCACAGTGGGAGCATCAGGCAAAACCTTTATTTCTTTATTGGAGAAACTCCTGCTGAGACATGAGATGGAGAAATTACATCCTGCAGGCACCATGGATCTTCAAACCCCTGCAGGGCCCCTAGACTTCTAAAATTCCTTCAAAGAGAGGAGACTGGGAGCGGTTGGATCCAATCCCAGCCCCAGACTTTGTCAAAGGTGTTAAAGATTAGACACGTGGAATTGAACTTTAATGCAATTTTCCCCCCAGGATTAAAGATTGAATACCAGATAAATTTATATAAATACAGCTCTGATTTATTCTGATCATGATTAGACAGAATGGTTCATTCCCACCACAAAGTAAATGAAAAAAGGGAGTTATTGTTGCAGTCTGAGGTGGTCTGCACACAACCTTCCCCGAGAGTTTCTTGTGCCAATGGGTAGGAACCATGAGAGCACCAGCACATAGACACAGACACAGACACAGACACAGACAAACACACACACAGACACACAGACACACACACAGACACACACACACACAGAGAAATGCTGAGAGTGTCCAGGGGCCAAAGACAAAGACAAAGGAGAGTCCAGGGTACAGATACAGGGAAAGAGGGTGCAGAGTAGAGCACCGGGGATCCAATGCTCTGAGGGTTCAGGGACGGTACACATGGAAGGGACCAATAGTGAATGCCAGTGTGGATGGGCAGGGTTACACACCAGTGGGAAAACAGGGAAGGGAGGACTCACCGGAACATGAACATATAAGAGTTAAACGGGTAGAGAAGGCCAAGGGAGAGTACAGAACTGGGACAAATTAACATAATGCTGCAGAACACCATGGGGAAGCCTCTTTCCTCACCCTGAGCTTTGAGGAATGCCCAGAGCCTACAGTGTGTCTCTGCAGGGCATTTCTGCCGGCTTTTCCCTGGTAGGCTAACAGGTTTCCACAGTTGTGCAGTGTCACAATGATCTCCTTGATTCTGCAGTCGTGCTGTGGCTGCTGTGTAATAATGGACCTGTGATACCATGAGGCTCCATAGTGTCACCATGGTCCCTTTGGTTCCACAAGGCCCTGCTGGGACATGATGGACCCTTGGTTCCATGAGGGGCCTGGGCTCCCACAGCCCCTCACAGGGCCTTAAGGCCTCTCCGAGTTCCCCATGGCCCGTCATGGCCTCTCAAGGCCCTTCATGGCCCCTCATGATGGATGGCCCCTCACAGCCCCTCACAGCCCCTCTCAGCCTCAGGCCTGGGGCTCCACCCAAGGCAGGAGAACAGGTTGGGCCCTGCTTGTTCTGCTTTCATTTCAGTGCCTTCACAGCCACGAGTGCAGAAAGGCTGAAATGGAGCCTTTCGGGGTTAACTGCGGACTGAAGCTCTGTGCTGGCGCTGGCCCGAGCGCCACCATCCCTGCAGCCGCCAGGCCTTTGCTGTCCCCCGTGTCCGTTCCCTGTCCCCGAGTCCCGCCCGGCTCTGGCAGCAGCAGCAGCCGCAGCGCAGGGGGAGCCGGCCCGGCCCAGCCGGGGCTCCCGGCCAGGAGCAGCAGCAGCGCCAGCCCCATCCCACCTGCTCCTGCCTCTGCTCCCAAGGGCTTTTTCCAGCTCAATTCTGGAGCAGAGCAACCAGCACCCACACACTGCCCTGACTGCTCAGGGCCCGCCTGTGCTGCCCTGAGCCAGCCCTCAGAGGAAGAAAGGATTGGGTTCCAGCACTGTTTCCAGCTCTGTTTGACTCACCCTGAGGTGACAGGAGGAGGATGCTGGTGCCTTTGCCTTGGGAATTGCAGATCATGGCTGCTCTTGGCCCTCTTCTGCTTGCCACCTGAATTTTATCCATAAAAATGCAAGTGCCTCTTTCAGTTGGTGCTACCCACGGTGCTTTCATGACAGTGAAGTCAGTATTTTTGTCACAGGCATAAAGATCAGCAGATACTGAAATGCTCACCAGCCCCTGAACACTAAGATGAGGGGAATTAAAGCCACACAGGCCACATTTGCAGCGCTCAAACACAGCCCTGTTGCTGGCGTTGTTGAAATAGAATAAGCAGACAGAGGCTGTCACAGAATTTGCCTCCGCAATGTGGAATTAAATCAAAAAATCCACCAGGAGAAACAGAAACCAGAACTTCTCAACTCGCTTCATTGCTCCTTCCCAGCAGCAGGAAATGCGGATGCCCAGAGGTGTTTTGCACTGCTGCTGCCCCCAGTTTGAGCCCAGGCTCTGCCCAGGCCCAGCGGGAACCTGAGCCCAGGCCAGGGAGCTCAGCACACGCGGGGCCAGGCCCAGAGCCACAGGCACGGCCGCCCATTGTGGGGCAGCGGCGCAGACAGAATGTCCTGCAGCCCAAACCTCCTGCTGCTGCCACACAGTGCCAGCCTTCGCCCCCTTCTCCTCCTCTCCCAGCACGGCACAAATTCCAGCTTGGAGGAGGCTGCCCCAGAGAGGGCTCCGGCTCCTGTGCCAGCCTGAGTGTCCTGCAGAGGAACAGGGCATCTTTCAGCCACTTCCACAAGCTCACACTTCTCACTTCATAGGGAATCTGGGATGCAAATGGCCTTGCTAAGAAAGCCAGAAGATGAGGGAACAGATTAGTAATTATTAGAAAAATTTACCCTTCTCCAGGCAAGATTCACCCGGTCATTCCCTGCATTTCTCCTTTTCAGATTGTTTCAGTCAGCTACTCTGAGAGGTCCATCTTGTTCTGGTGCTTATCATGAACTGATTGTGCTCTTGATTTATGCACCAAGGCACCAGATGTGGAATCATCCACACTGAATTCAGAAACAAACTCCCTCTGTCAGAGCATTTTCACATTCCAGATCATTTTCAAGATGTCCAGTGACAGGTTGGAATGATCATCACACAACTCTCCACTTGTGGCTGCAGGCTCTGGAGATTCTTTCTCTGCATTTAGCCAGGCTTGTATTACCTAACAATTCTTTGTACCACCTCCTGTTTTCTTAGCCTGGACCAGAAGCAATGAAAACCTTACCCATAGCACAACTCCCCAGTCCACCAGGAAAAGAAAGGACAAGTTGTCAAGTCCTCAAAACTTTTGTCCTGCTTTGCTGCAGGAGTCCTGCTGCACGCAGTGTGGAAAGCCAAGAGAAGCTGCAGTTGGTGGCACATCTTGTGACAGGAGCTCGACCTCATTCTCCAGGAAAGGTTTTTGAAAAGAGCAGACAGGATCACAGAGAAGATTCCTGGAAAACTGAACCAGCATTCCAGAAGTGAAATGAAAATGGAAAGAAATCATCTGAAATGTTTTCCTCAGTTTATTTCTATGCTCCTCTTTTCCATCTTGCATTACTTCTCCATGCCATGAGTTCTAAATGGCTCTCACCTCTAAGATCGATGACTTGGCAAGTTTTAGACACTCTAAAATACCATGAGCTGCACAGTTTGGCTTCCCCTGTTTTTGTTGGAAAGCAGTCCTGGAGCCATCAGTGCAGTGCTTGGGTCAGGCACGAATCCTGCAGGCAGGGAATGTGCCCCAGCAGTGTGTGACCCTCAGCAGGGACAATGCTCAGCAATGCTGCAGGCAGGGAATGTGCCCCGGCAGTGTGTGACCCTCAGCAGGGACAATGCTCAGCAATGCTGCAGGCAGGGAATGTGCCCCGGCAGTGTGTGACTGGAACTGCCGCGGCCCAGGCTCAGCCTGGTGGGCCACAGGTGGGAGCTGCCAGTGGTGTTCTGGGTGTTTAGTGCAGAGCAGTTTTAAACAGCTGCAAAGAAAAAGAAAAACCACAGTTGGGGGAACTTCTCTGCCTCAGCCAGCTAAAAACTAACTAAAAGCAAAGGAGAGCTCTGTCCTGCTGTCTGTCCAACTGCAGACAACCAATACCTTAGGTTTTAAATTTTTCCATTCTGTTTTAGCTTTATATTACGTGTCACTGGGATCTTTTCACAGGGTGGTGAAGACAAAACAATCCTGTTCTAGCTGGAGACTCAAGGACAATCTCTTCAAACTTCAGGCCCAAAGCATAAACAACGTGAAAAGAGGAGAGCAGGCATGCAAGCAAGGAAGATGTAACTTCATAATTTGAAACTATTAATTGAGCAGTTAACTTCTATATCCAAATGGACTAAAACTTGTTTAAATGTGAGATCTCATGACCAAGCCCTCTTTTGCTCCCATCTTGGAGCCATCCAGGCAGAGCCACAGCTGTGGCTCCTCTGCTGCCAGGGTGTGACCTTTAAAGGCACTTCAATAAAAATCAACTTTATTCCTCTTTACTCTGTCTGGCCTCTGTTCCAGCTCCTTAAGGCATCACAACAGTCCAGGAGCCGGAATGTGGAGGAGTGAGTGCAGTGTATGAAAACAAACTACTGCTCTTCCTCCTCCCCTTTGCTCTCAGAACCGGCCTGAAAGGTGCAGAACTCATTTCTGGGCTAAGCAGACCGATGGGGTACGAGCATCATGAAGTCACCCCAGGACACGCCCCTGTCAGGGTCAGGGGGTCCCGTCCCCGCCTCATCTCCGGGCTGCCGGGGGTCCCCCAGCTCCGGTATCGCCCCTTCCCCTCTCCCCGCCCCGGGGGTCCCCCGTTCCACAGCCCCGGCTCGCACGGGGATCCCCAAAACCAATGTCCCGCCCCGTCGGTAGCGGGCCATCCCCACGTGCACCGCCTGGGACCCCCCCGAGGGGCGATCGCGGCTCCTCTCCCCCCGAAAAAGCTCCTCTGAGGGAGCCCGGAGATACCCGGGGCTCGAGTCCGGGATCTGCCGGCTCCGAACTCTCTGAAAAAAATCCTCCCGGAGACCCCTGGCTGGAGCCGGGGCGAGCTCGGCCTCCGCCCTCACCTGCGGCTCGGGGCTGGGGGCGATGCTCCCGGGGCAGGGGGCGCTGCAGGCTCGGCGTGCGGGCGCTGCCAGCGCCGCGATTCTCCCGCTCCTGCTCCTCCTCTCCCTCCTCTTCCTCCCGCATTTCCTCCGCTGCCAGCCCCGACCCCCCTTTCCCACCGCTCTGCCCCGCGGCCCCGCAGCACCGGCTGCTGGGTGGGGGAGCCCCCGATCGGCCCCAGGGCTGGGCAGGGGGCTCGGGGACCCCCCTGGGGCGGATCCGTCCCCCGGCCCGAGCCCCAAATTCCGCTCCGGGGCCGCCGGGTTCTGCGGGGCCGCCTGGCAACCGGTGAGTCATCGGCGAGAAAGGCTCCGGTTGGCTGGAATTTGGTTAGCGCCTCTTCTGATTGGCTGGAATTGTGAAAGGCGCTGCGCCCTGCGGGTGTCCCCGGGAGCTGCGGAGTTGGGGCCGGAGCCTTTTCATATTTCTTTCTCTCTGAGAACATTTCTGATTTATTTCTCTCCCTCACTCCTTTCCATTTCTTGTTCAGTACAATCCAAGTTCGAGCAGATCCGCAGGTTGCGTTCCCATGGTCTCATTTGCACCTTCACTCAGGTGTGAGAAGGTCAGAGAGCCCCCCCAGCCCCGAGCACCCTCAGCGGTGAGAGGGACACAGAGCCCCTGGTCCCCAGCCCTGCACAGGCATTGCCTGAGGCCAGAGGGATGGAGACCCCCCGAGCATCCCCTGGGCTGAGAGGGACAGAGACCCCCGAGCATCTCCTGGGCTGAGAGGGACAGAGACTGCCCCGAGCACCCCCTGGCACAGGGGTGAGAGGGAGGGAGACCCCCTGGCAATGGCCTGGGGTGACAGGGACAGGGACAACCCCTCCAGCCCCTCCCAAGCATTCCCAGGGAATGAGGTACAGAGACCTCTCGAGCATCCACTGAGCACTGTGTTATAAATAAGAAGCTTGACTAGGCCAATATTCAAGCAGCAATCAATTTATTATTTCATATGGTAAAGTATGAGCAATGCAGCGCCGGGTACAGTGGGGGAAGTTTTCCCTCCAACTGCACACCAATAATTGATGGTTACAGGTATTTATAGGGGTACTCATCAGCTTTCTCAGCAGTTTCTATTCCCAATTTTTACTCATCAGCAGTTTCTATTCCAAATTTTTATGTCACAATTCTACACCTATTGTGATTTAGTTTTTCTCAGGATGTATCCCAGAAAGGAGTATCCCCAGATGGTGGTGGTTCGGTTTCCGAAAGAAGGAAGAAATCTCCCAGATGGTGTGGTCCAGATTCCAGATGTGGGTCCACCTTTTAATTGCAAGGACTATAAATCTCATAACAGTGATGTCCAGCTACCCTTGGTCGAAACCATAAATCCTTGAGTTGATGTTCATCTTCCTTTCTCATGCTGCTTTTCACTGTTTTGTTAAGGTGTGAGATAAGCATGTTTCCTTTTATATATTCTAAAGCTATAGTTTCAAAGATCCTTACTACAAGCAGTATTCTCAAATTATACTTCAAAAGGTTATTACTGCAAAACTCTTTAAGGCTTAGCTACAAGCAGAAAGTTCCTGTCAAAAAGCAATATCCTAAAAGCGTTAATTCAAATGCTCCTATATCACTTTAAGACTTATCAAGGATAATTATGAACAAAAGATAGGTTCAAAGGCCTTCTTCCAAGCTTAGCTTTCCTCAGTAATTATTAGAATTCGTCTTTATACCTGTCCCATGGTCGGTTTCCACACGTATCACAATCACAAATACACACGTTGCCTGTATGTACCTGACACAAAACACAGCTTTGTATTTCACAGGGGGGCACAGGGATGGCTCCTGTGAGAAGCTGCTGGAAGCTTCCACCGTGTCTGGCACAGCCAATTCCTGGTGGCTTCAAAGATGGACCTGCTGCTGGCAAAGGCTGGGCCAGTTACAAATGGTGGCAATTCCTCTGTGATGGGAGATTTAAAAAGAAATCAAAATAGAGATTGTGACACAGTTTAAACTCCAGTCAGAGGAGAGCAGAGGTAGAGCATGTGAGAAGAGCAACTCTGCAGACACCCAGGTCAGTGCAGAAGGAGGGGCAGGAGGTGCTCCAGGCCCTGCAGACCCAGGCACGCTGCAGGAGAGCCATGGAGAGAGGGGCCCTGCTCCCAGGCTGGAGCAGCCTGTCCCTGCAGGAATGCACCCCCTGGAAGAGCGACCCATGCTGCAGCAGTTTGGGAAGGACTGTTGTCCCTGGCATGGACTCACACTGCAGCAGTTTGCAGAGGGCTGCTGCCCCTGAAATGGACTCACATGGGAGAAGCTCCTGCAGAACTGTCTCCCTTGGAGGGACCCACGGTGCAGCAGGGGAGCCACTCCTCTCCCTGAGCAGGGGCAGAAGCCATGGGTGATGAACTGACCATAACCCCCATTCCCTGTCTCCCTGCACTGCTGGGGTCGGAGGTAGAGCTGGAAGGAGGGAGGTGAGGGGCTTATTTTATTTCCCCTTTTCCTGCTCTGACTTTGTTAGTAATAAATGAATTTCACATCTCTAAGCTAAGCCTGTTTTTCCCAGGACAGTATTTGATGAGTGATCTCGCCCAGTCCTTATCTCAACCCATGAACCCTTTATTAAATTCTTTTTGTCCAGCTGCAGAGGGGAGTGAGTGAGCAGCCCACATGGATGCCTGGCATTTGGCCTGGGTCAACCCAGGACACCTTGGGACCACAGGGTCACAATGGACCCTTGGCTCTATGGGGTCTCTTTGGTTCCACCAGGCCCTGCAGGGCCACTTAATTCAACAAGGCCTCAAAGTTTCACAGTGGTCTCCAGGATTCCATGAGGCCCTGCAATGTCAAAATGGACCTTTGGATCCATGGGGGCCCACAGTGTCACAATGGGCTCTTTTGGTCCTACAGCTTCACAATGGCCCCTCGGTTCCATGTGTCCTGCACTGTTCCATGAATCCTTAGTTCCATGGGGTCCTCTAGGGTCACAATGGTCTCCTTGGTTTCATGGTGCCACAGTTGCCATAATTTCCATGGTATCACAACTGCCCTTGGATCCCAAGAGGCCCCAGAGTTTGACAATGGCCCCTTGCTTCCATGACGCCCTGTAGCGTCACAGTGGTGTCCATGATTCCATCAGGCCCTGCAGTGTCACCATGGGCAGTTGGTTCAATGACACTCCACAATGCCACCACGGCCCCTTGGTTCCTCAGAGCCCCAGTGTGTCACTGTGGTCTCTTTGCTTTCAAGGCTCAGAAGTGCCAGAATGACCCTTTGGTTCCATCAGGCCTTGAAGTGTCAAAATGGTCTCCATGGTTTCATGAGTACCCCATGTGTCACAAGAGACTCTTGGTTCCCTGAAGTTCCTCAGTGCCACAATGGGCCCTTGGTTCCTTGAGGTTTGGTAGAGTCCCAATTGACTCCTTGGTTCCATGAAGCCCTGCTGTGTCACAATGCCCATGGTTCCATGAGTGTCCCTGGTGTCACCACGGTCTCCTTGGATCCCCAGTATCACCATGGTCTCCTTGGTACCATCCAGGCCTTGTAACAAGAGATAGGGAGCCATTTTGTGCCTCAGATGAAAGGCTGCAGAACTCATGGTTGTGAGGCTGTGTCACTGATAAGAAATAAAAACCACCTGAATCTCAACAACAAATATCATCTCAAGTACCTTCAATCCCAGCCTCGACAGAGGTAGAAAATACAAACACAGATTCCCCAGTAAATCAAAAACCGGGACCATATTTGGAATGCAGGCAAAATGCATTCAAGTGCATTTGAATGCACTCAATATGATGGGGAGGTGATGATCCCCTATTCCAAGAGTGAACTTAGGAAGGGCTGGCTATTGAAAGAACTACAGAGAACCACAATATAAGAAAAGTAGGTTGCACAGGTAATTCTGGGATAGGGAGACCAGAATGCAAGAGCAGATGAACCAGTGCAGTCACCACCAAGAAGATCACGTTCACACGCTGTGGGCAGCAACCCCATCAGGCCGTGTCACCATCCCCTGGTACAAGGGCGGTCACGATGGTTCGTTTCACTGATCTCAGGGTGCAAAGACACACAGCAGGGGACTTTCAGTATTAACCAAAACAAATGCACCTTTTATGGAGTGCCCACAGCAGATGCAGCACAAGGATTAGAATGGGGTAAAGGATAGAGAGACAGAGAAAAGGAGGGGGGGAATAGCTGCCAACAGAGAGATTAAATCTTCATGGTACAGCCAATAGATCCGTCTGGTCACGTCGGGGACAGTCTCAAAGCCTTTGGTTAACTCAGGGCTCCTTTTTAATCTACCGCCGGAAGGGGAGCAGGACGGCACATGGAGGGAACAGTGGAGAATAAATCCACTGGGGACAGGCACAGACAGTCCAGTTCTGAACAGCACAAACCGGTGCCAGCAGTGAGCGGGGCCCGTTGTTTCTGGACTGGTTCCTATGGGAAACATCCCACTTCCCATGGCAGACATCCAGCTGCAGTCAGGCAAGAACCCCTGGGTTAGAATTTGAAGGGTTTCAGTCTCAGTCCTTGGGGAGGGCTTCAATCTCTGTCCCTGATGGCGGCTGTGAGGCAGATGAGGGATCTTTGGACCGTCTCTTACAGACTGACATCGCAAAACATAAAAATAATTATTCATCTCCCCTTAAAAGAAAATTAACTGAATTAATAAAATTATAACTTCAAGAAAGTTTGGAGTCTAAATTTAACTTTGAGTTCTTGAGAAGTTTTTTCAAGACACTCTCAAGGACTGAGTCTGATGTAAACAACAGCAAAGCCCTGAGAGGGAAATTAAAGTTTTCCTAGTCCAGTCATGGAGAAAGATTTCAAAGAGCAGTAATAAAATATACATTTCTATTTTAAAGGGTGTCTTTTATTGTATTTCTCTTTAGAGCAGAGGTGGTTGCAGCATTCTGTGATTGGTATTGACCCAGGGTCTCTCCTCAGCAGCTCTGGCCTGCTCACAGAAGCTGTGCCTGGAGCTCTGACCCAGTATGGACAGCCTTGCTCCACATTGCTCAGCCCCATCCTGCCTGTGCTCACTGCCCTGGGCCCTGCTGTGCTTGCAGAGCTGGCTGCACTCAGCCTAAGAGGGATTTTCCCTTTTTGTACTTTTTACAGCAATCTAAAACTGCTGAGTTTCCTCACTGCAAACAGACACACTGCTCAGGTGTGTGCCAGCCCCAGGTGACACCAAAGCCACTGCAGAGCTGCCCTGGGCCAGCTGTGAGGGTGGATCATCAGCCCAAGCTGCACTGGGCCCCTGCAAGGGGCTGTGGCCATGGGCACTGCACTGACCCCACTGCTGGGTTTGGCTGCCACGGCCACCGAGAAAAATGAAACTGCCCTTGGAAACACTGGGGAGGACTGGGACATACTGGGGACACTGGGAACGCTGTGGGAGACACTGGGACATACTGGGAGTGACACTGGGAGGGACTGGGACAAACTGGGGAACACTGGGAACGCTGTGGGAGATACTGGGACATACTGGGAGTGACAGTTGGGGGGACTGGGATATACTGGGAACACTGGGAACGCTGTGGGAGACACTGGGACATACTGGGAGTGACATTGGGGAGGACTGGGACACACTGGGAGTGATACTGAGTGATACTGGGACAAACTGGGGACACTGGGGCCATTGCGGAGAAGACTGGGGCCACTGGGGCATCCTGTGGATGACATTGGGATGAACTGGGAGGGACTGGGAATAAACTCAGAGTTATTGGGAGGGACTGGGCTGTACTGGGAGCGATTGGAGGGGCACTGGGGTGGAACTGGGTTCTACTTGGAATGAGCTGGGCTGTACTGGGGTTGTACTGGTCTGGACCGGGGATGAACTGGGCTGTATAGGGAGGGACTGGAGAGGTTGAATGGGCTGTTCCCACCTCAACCCCATCCCATTTGCCGAGACTCCCGCCCATCACTGGGCGAAGCCAAACAGCGCCCGAGATCGGAGACTCGGAGACTGTGCCTACAGTAGCCACAACTCCCGTCATGCCCCGCGGCCCAATTGAGCCCCATTGGAGTCGGGACTACAACTCCCGTCATCCCCCGTGCTCCACAGACATCCCCCTCCCCCCCCCGGGATCCACCCCCCTTTGTCCCTTAAGTGTCCCCCAGACCCTCCAGGATCCCTCAATGCCCCCTCAGTGCCCATTTGGGACCCCCCAAAAGCGTTCCCGGACCCCCTGAGTGCTCCCAACCCCACAGATGCCCGGTACAGCCACTTCTGGGAATTCATCTCCTCTCCTCCCTCGCAGCCCCAGAGCCCCTCACAACAGTCCCATGCCTTAAACTCCTGCCGTGCCCCGCACCCTAAAGAGCCCGCTAAGAGCTCCCCGAGCTCCCAGCAAGTTCTCTCGAACCGTTTATGAAATAAACAGGGCCAGGAGACTTCTTCTCCTTTTTAACGCCTTTATTAAAAGTGATCAGCTCAGGATTGGGCAGCTCGACGGGTCTGCAGTCTCCGTCGTCTTCCCGGGCGATTCAGAGGAGGAGGATATGCACAGCTCTGTCCACAAGGGGCAGAGCTGGGGGAATCCAGTCCTCGTGGGAGTCTTTAGGGCGTGATTCCCCGTCAGATGTTGCCCCACCCACTCAGTCGGCCTGGTCTCACCGCCGGGGTGGTCAGGGCGAGAGGGTCCGAAGGCGTTCCGCATCTCTGCAGGCTCAGCACTCGGCTCCTCACGTCCAGACATCACTCCAGTCTCTCAGCTCTTATTTGGCTCGTTGTTTTTGGGGTTTCTCCGTACAGCGGGGGACCCATGCTGCATTGTGGTCTTGGAGTCACTTTGCATAACCCCCCTCACCTTCTCAGGTGTCTTCACTATTCTGAGAAAGGTACAACTTAGCCTCGGGCAAGGCTCTGCTAATACAAAAGGAGCAATTAGCCACAACGACCCGTGATTACAATAACAAAACACGCAGAACTTGGGCAGGGTCAGTGATCTGGCTGCCTCTTTGTAACTTTTTCTCACAAAAAAATATTAACCGAATTTTTGTTCATAACACAAATAATTCCCCCCGGTCGTGTCCCTTCTTCCGGTCTCCGGTGAGTGATCTCTGCCTGGCTTTTGCCGGTCCTCGAGCCTTTCCTGCTGTGTTCTGTTGCCTGCCCAGGGGCAGGGGCAGAGGCACAAAGCGCTTTTGTTGGTACCGGGCACCTGGCCTGGCCCAGCCCAGCCCAAGAATCCCCACGATGATTCCTTGTTGAGAGCCCCAGGAGCGGCTTCCCCGAGGCTGCGCTTCTTCACCAACTCCAACGGCCTGGGGCCCTTTTTCTTACAACGTTTTTTTTTTTTTCGGAAATAGGAGGGATCTGACTTCTCCCCTCCTCCCCTCTCTTCCTCACCCCCCGCTGCCCTCCCCGCACACTGCTTTCTCAAGACGGCCAAAATCCCTCTCGCTCCAGACATTTTCTTTATCCTGTTGCGCCGTGCCTGCTGTGTCTGGCCGGGACGGGAGCGGAGCGGTGGCGGCACCCGGAGCTCGGAGGCGGCTCCAGCCCAGGTGGGACCCGCGGCCGGTGCTGCCCCAGCTCGGGGCTCGCTGCGGGCGGAGGGGGCCGCGGTGAGGGCCGGGGGGTTCTGCCGAGTTCCTGGTGCCGGCTTCCCCCGTGTGCCCCCTGCGCTGGGATCGCCGAGGGTGCCACTGTAAGAGTTCCGTTGAGAGGGAGCCTCCATTTGAAGGGACCTTCACAGATGAAAAAGATGTCCAAAAGCCCCCAGAATGGGCTTCAGTGAGGGAAATTGAGAACGAAACTGCATTTCCACTTATTTTAGGAGGCTAAATTGAGGGAAAGTCCCCCTTGATTTGTCACAATACAAACAACTGCGACCCATTTCTTTATCCAGAAAAGGCGTATCTTTACTGCACAGCTCATATTTTATAGGATTATCAGCTGGCACCGTGTTGGATCTAGTTGGCTCACAATACTCTGACAGCTCATTGGACAGTAAATGGCATTTTGCATTTCCACTAAACCTCTCCATTTTTGGTTGGTTTATATATATATTTTTCACTGATTTGCATGGGACAGATTTCTTGGTTTTGAGAGTGTGAACCTGTTTTTCTTTACAACAATAGATTGTTCTGCAGACTGATTCTCATTCCTCTGATTCTCTCTCATGGGAATCAACAGACAAGCTGTGAGCTGCACCCAGCCCAATCAGCAGGCCTATACCATGATATTGTAAGGCATTTCTTTTATAGCATTTCTATCTATATGCAACAATTCTCCTTCTTTTTGTTAAAAAAAAAAAAAGCTTATGCATTCTGATGTTTAAACAGTTTGTTCCTGTGCGATTACAATCTTTTTAAGGTTATTAATGGTTATCTATTAGGTACAGGATAAGACACATGAAAGACAGGTTACAGTCAATCAATACTCCAATTTTGTATCCTCTAGTCCAATCATGTCACTGACAGAGGGTCTTGCAGCATGGGAGAACACAAAGATCATGTCCAATGTCTCTTAGGGAATGGAAATAAATGACCATAATTCTAAAGTCCCCATGGCTGGAACTTAGGGGCTGTGCTGTCTAGGCAGGAGGAAGTCCAGCAGCTGGGAATGTTGGCCTTGGCATCACTGAATGTCTTTCTGGAAGCCTGGAGCAGGAATAGCTGAAGAGGGTTGGTAGAACACCACATCAGGGTGGTAAATACTGTAGGACAGAAGGCCTCTGTTCAGTTTTCTTTCCAAGTCTCCAGGCACAGCCATGTGCTGGCAGTCCTGCCTCTGTCCCTGTCCTGGCCACCAAGGCTGAGTGGGGACAAGGTCACCTCTCTTCTCCCTGAGCCTCATTTCTCGGAGGCCATTGATGCCTGATCAGGTGAGCAGGTGACCCCTTTAAAGCTTGCTGATGATAAAACACGTGCACCCCTTCTCCCTCAGTCCATAAATCAGCCAGGCCTTGCCATTGCACACTCACCTGGAGATCCTCATGTGTGGGACTTGGCCCAGCTGTGACTCAGACTCACCTGGATTTTACCCCAAAAGAGCCAGGCATTGGTTTCCAGCCCTGGGAATCATTTGTTTAATTCAGGGCCAGCCTGAGAGTTCCCCCGTGAGCCTTTGGTGTTTTTATGTTAAGTTGCCCAAGTTCTGTTCCCCTAGTGCTTACTTGTTTCCCCCATATGGTTACAGTTCCAGAATGTTCCAGCCCTGAGTGTATCTATTGTTGCTTCCCCTTTGTTTGGGGTCTCTGGATCCTGTCCCTCCTATTGTGCACGGCTTCCCCACGTTTGTTGTTTCTCACCCTTTATGAAAGTTCTTTGTGGGCAGCTCCATCAAACACGCTCCTTTTCATTTTCACCACCCTTACCTGAAGTCAGGGAACCAGAGAGGTTTGTCACAGCCACCCTCACTGTGACACTTACAGAAAAGCCTTTAAAATACTTTTAGTACAAATATTGCATTGTTCAGACATTCTTTAGGAGCCAATTCCCCTTTCTTTTTGTTTTAAAAATAATATGCATGTCTCTTGCTATGAACATGAAGGGAACAGCAAAACAAAGCAATACATGCAGTGAAACAAGAAACTGACAGTAATAAATAATAAGTCAGATAATGCATGTAATTAATAACACTTGTGAAATTGGATGATTATCAATGTCTTAAATACTGCACCATCACCCAGAGCCTGCAACAGCTGACAAACCTCATTTCAGTCAGTGAGGACGTGGAGATCCATTTCCAGGAAAGGTGTCCAAGCTCACTTTAAAAATAGATCCAGCTGTCCTATTGGTATAGGGTCAAATTGCCAAGTCCAAGGCACTTGAATATAGTTTTGAGGCAGAAAACATCTGCGTTTGTTGGCAATTTTCCGACCAGGAAGAGCCAGGGCATGGCCAGAACCCAGACCCTCATTGGGAGGGTCTCCCTCACATACCTTAAAAACAAATCTCTCAATAATAGCAGCTATGAGATGCCCCAAACAAAGCAAACTGCTGGAGTGCTCCTGTGAGAACACCTGGGGCTGTGTCTGATTCCCGCAGAGCAGGAGCAGCCTTGCCCTCAGCAGGTCACAGCCCTGTCCCATGAGGATGTGGCACACAATAGTCGGGAAAGACCACAGGACCTCAGCTCAGATGAGGCTTTTGAGAGAGCCCAGAGATCTCATCCTGGAACTCTGAAAACACAGGAAAATCATGAGACAGCCCTGGGTGAAGGCACAGCAACCCTGCTGGAACAAGAGAAGGGACTAAAGGCTGAGCAGGCAGTGCAAGGAACGGCTGCAGACAGCCTGTTCAAAGAGATGCATCTGCAGCTGCAGAACAAAGCAGAGAGATCCCAAAGTGACACCATGTCTTGTGGATAGTCACACAAAGATATGTCCAAGTTCATGAAAAGCCAGCTATAAATATGGTAATGGTGTCTTATGAATAATGCCTGTTATAAAAATGAGGGAATTCACATGATGGAAGCAATCTATCAGCAGTGACTGTCTCAGGAATTGGAGACAATATTCTTCCAGCATTCCTGTATCCATAGCAATGAAACACTGAACAGCTTACAATGGATAACAGCCATAATGTAGAACAACCACCCACTCTCGTGTGTTATCTGTGGAAGATAAACCAGAAGAGATCACAATCATTGATCCTGCCAGGCAGTGCAGCACTGACACCTGTGCAATCTGTGAGAGGATCAAGGGCCCAACAAACTGTATCTTCTTCTATCCAAAGGCAGGTGTTTATCAGTGTTTCATCACAGCTGTTTCAGTGGGATCTGTCTTTTCTCTAGAAGAAAAGAACTACATCTTGCAATGTAAACAAACATATTTAAAGAAAATTAACTTAAGTCTTAAAATTAATTGCAGTGTAATTCAGTGTCACCTCAGTACCATTCGAGGTACACTTAAGAGAATTTAAAGTAGCATCTTTCATACTCAATAAAAACTGATCTTAAAACTGAAATAAAACATGAAATGGCTTAAAGTGAAGAAGACTGAAACCTGATCTTGTCCAAACTCAGCAACATTCAAATCTGACAGTAATCCACCTTAACATGAAAGATTAGTAAAAAATTAACTCAATAGAGTAATAAAGGTAACATTACTCAGATCTAACCTTGCTTAATCTGAACATCGCTAAAATCATATTCAAATAAAACAGAACTGAACTAGCAATCAATATCCTTAAAAGTTCTGGGTTCTACAAAATGTAACTTAGTCTGATGCTATTAATACCAAAAGGCACTGAAAATGTGAACCAAGTGCGGCTGAAATAGTGGCCTGATGGATTTACTGCAGGGATTAGAGAAGTGTAACAAATATCTTGACCCTATGTAATTTAACATTGAGAAAAACTCATGGCAGCCACAAATTTTAATGAATTTACTGAAACCTTTTAAAGCTCAATTCTACTAAAAGAAACAACAAAGTAGAATTTGGCAAAGTGTCCAAGAGATCGGGAGCTTCTCGAGATTGTATTTAGTGTAATACCATGTGTTAAATGTTATCAGCATTTCTGCTAAAGAAATTAGACTGTGTTATTCTGCACATGACAATCATGAAGCACTGCATGTACCGCTTTGAATCTTTCCAGTAACAATTCTCAGAGAAAGCAGAGTTCACCAAAAACACACAAGACTAACTTCAAATAAGCATTTCAGGACATGTTTACGGCATTCTAGGACACGGAGCGTGAGGCTTCAGTAGCCAGGGGCAGTCAGAGCCCTTCGGCAAACGCCGGGGGTTCGCCCCGCCGCAGGGCTGGGGAGCCACGGGGGGCAGTGAGTTCGCCCGGGGCCAAGCGGAGCCGCCGGGCAGAGCCGAGCCCCGGGAGCGGGGAAAGCGCCGGCGGCAGCGAGGGAAAAGCCGAGCGGGGAAAGCCGAGCTGGGACCCCCCGGGGCTCGGGGTGAGGCGGGGCAGCCCCGCGACTGCCGCCACCGCAGGGGGTTTGCACTGCGCTCAGCCGGGCCAAAGGGACTCGGGTTCTGATCCCCGAATCTGGGCTGGCAGCGACGGGAGGCGCCGGAACGGTGACGGAACCGATCCCGGAGAAGGCAGCGGGGAGCGCCGGGGCGCGGCGGGGCAGCCGCCGATCCGCGATTGGCTGCGCTCCCGCCGCCGATTGCTCAGATCGGCCAAAATCCCTCCCACACTGACGCTGTCCGTGTAGCAGTGAGGGGGTACGAATCGCGCCCATTAGACTGGAGGCGCAGCGGCTGTCGCGCCCAGAGCCCGGCAAGCCTATAATAAAGCTGGGAAGCGGCTTCAGCACAGGTGCGACTCGCGGTCAGTTTTGCCTCAGCTCGGGTTTCTGGCGAGTTCCATGTGCCGGATTTCTCCGTGTGCCCAGGCAGGGAGCCGCAGCGGCCGTGCTGACGCTCGGTGTGCCCGGGCTCCGAGGCGCCGGGGCAGGGAATCATGCGGGGCACAATGGTGAGCAGCCCAGGGCTGCTGCTTCTCGCCCCTCGGCAGGCGGACTCCGAGCCGCAGCTGCCCCGGGCCAGCAGCAGCCGCAGCTCCCTGTCCAGGGGCGAGGCCGCCACGAGCCGGGCCGGCAGTGTCGCTCTCAGGAGCGCGGGCAGCGGCAGGAGCGGCTTGGAGTGCGGCCGTCCGGGGGCAGGGGCGGCGGGGAGGAGGCTGCGGACAACGGCATTGCGGGGAGCGGGGCCACGCCGAAAGGTGCCGAGGGGCCTGCGGTGTCGGCCGGCGGGGGCTCGGGGGGCGGAGCTGGCGGCCCGGCCTCCCATTGTGCCCACTCTGAACAGAGATTTTTGTTCTTGGAGGCACATAATTTTATTACTCTTCTCTCCGTTTCAACTTCTTATAGGATTACAGTGACTTTAATATTTGTTTGCTTTGTTGTGGAGTCTTTTGTTTGATATTAATTACAACTATATCTCTCCATACCTTTAAGTCTTAGAGAAAAAAGTCTTCTTTCCATAGTTTTACCAGAGGGTTTTAGCTTTAAGATTAAGGCATTTCTTTATTTCTCTTGTTTGGGATTTAATTTCTTCTTTACTGTCTCAGAAGCTGTACAGCTTTTAGTAGCTAAAACTTTTGCATCGCTTTTTTAAATACCTCCCGTGCAAAACCAAAACTGGTGGATGTAGTCGAGAATTGGAATACAGTTTATCTGCCTGAGCTGCAAAGGCCGGGTGGGAGGGGACGGCCGCTGCGAATGCTGTGCGAAAACCACGCGCTAAGGAAAAGGGACCTGTGAAAAACGCCAATCACTTGTTTTTAAAAATTTTAAAAGTTTAATAGTAATAAAATATTTAGGACAATATGAGACAATAAAAACAAAGAGTTACGGACGTCCGGGTACCTTTCTCTGGGCATCAGGAGCCCAAAAAAGGACACGCGTTAACAAAGGATTAACCCTTAAGAACAATAGCCCATTGCATATTCATACACTTCATACATGATGCATAAATTCCATTCAAACACAGGATTCTGTCTGGTCAGTGTCAGCTTCTTCCTTCTAATCCTAACAGCGCCTTCGAGGTCGGAAGAAGTTCGTTTATTCTGATAAGAGGGCAATAAATTCTCTTTCTCTGAAAGATTTAGGTGTTCTGTGGCTGCTATCTTGCTGCAAGCCCTTCTTTTTAAACAAAGCATCTTACATAGCATCGTTTCTATTTTAACAATTTTTATAACCTAAAACTATATTGAACACAGTACTTAAGAGAATTAATACAGCATTCCTTTCTAACACAACACATATAATATTCATTTTAATATTTGCAAAAAGCCAATCATAAAATACATGCATTTTTCACAATTCCCACTCTTATTATTTGTAAATCATTTGGCTTGAGCAATATTTTTATCTACTTGCATCTTCTGGGCTATGCTGGCAAAATAAAACGGGATTACGCGAGTAAGAAATATAAAAACAGTTGTAACAAAAAATGAAAGATCTTAATTTCTTCTAATACATTACCCCACCAGCTAGATTTTAACATTGTTTTCTAATTTTTGGACTGGTACCTGGGTTATTATATGCTTATATATTTTTCTTCTTTGATTTCTTTTGCTTTTTCTAGAATGACTTTTTTGTGGTCATCAATTTTCAACAATCTGATATATTAAACTTTCCACAAACACCCCCTTCTTTGGCCAATAAATAGTCTAAAGCCAACCTATTCTGATACACCACAGTTTTTGTTTGGCTTTGCTGGCTTGATATTAACTCTAATGCTTGAGCAGCCTTATTTGCTATCATTTCTATAACTGCATGGAGTCTTGTAATACGATTCAACAGATAATTTGGAGTCAATACAGAGTTAGATTGCTGTGCTGGTTTTACCTTTTCATTTATTATTTGTTTTTTTACCAAATCTTGAACCGTATCTTCAAGATTAAATTTTAAACAAATCCATCTCTCTCTTTTTGGAAATTCAATTCTAAATCTATTACCACTTTTTCCTAAGTTTCTTGTAATCTAATAATTTACTCTGTTTTGCCTACAAGTTCTTAATTTGGACAGGTTATAACAGTGGCTGTTGACATAGGTGTGTGTAATAAAGGAGGAACTTTGGTTTCTTTCTATGTGATACTTTTTGTAGCATTTTTGACATGATCTTTCTGGTATCCCGAAAGGGAAAAGACAACAAATGAGTGCCAGAGACAGGAATAACAGAGGTCCAGTATGGCTTATACTCCCACCTCCCATGCCTATGAGGTTCCAACCCACGGCAGGTTTATTTGATCTTCTCGGTGGTGAAATACAGAGGCCAATCTGGTCTTGCCCTGTATTTTCTTGTCACTTTCTCTTAACTAATTTCCAGGCAAATTGTTTTTAACACTCTTTAACTGTGGTCTCCTACTGTTCCTCAGGTATCTCTCATTCAACAGGCACTAATAATTCCCATCCACAAAACTAAGTTATTACTATAACACTTTTTGCAATAAGAGCATAAATTTTGTGAACTACAATACTAAATACTCTCACAATTTAAGCATTTAGTTATAACCCAGCTAGCATGTCCAGTATTGGAATGAATCAAACAAAGTTTACTAATGGAAATGGCAATTCCCCTTCTCCCCTGTACAATTCTCAGGCTAAGGTCAGAATACAAAAACAGTCTTGATCCTTCTACCTGAGGTATTCCTTCCCAAGGAGATGTTTTATTCAGGCAGTGCTCAAAACTAGTGATATAAGCGTTATCTTATTTCTTAATTCAGTGTTATTCTTTGTATATTTCTTGGATAATTTGGGTTTTCCCAGACTATTACCACTCAGATCCCATTGGAAAGTCAGTTCAATATCACCCAGTTTAAATGTGATAGTCCATTTTTCAGGTTTCTTCACAAGTCCTTTGATTCTGCTGGCACAAAATTCACCTTCTTTCTGTGATTCTGGTTGTTGCTTCAGTAGTACCTGGAAAGGACTTCTTAATAGCATAGTAATCAAAGAAAGATAATACTGCATTAACTTTTACTATTCGCTTTCCTTCTAAACTTTCTGGGTTTAGCTAAAAGCTTTCTCTACAGCAGCCTCTTCTTCTTCAGGGAAAAAAACCTTCTCGTTAATGGCAAAAGAAAAGAAAAACCAAAAAACTTCTCACTTAAGAAAAATAAACTGCTTTGTGAGGTTTGGAGAGTCATCAATCTCTGCTTTGAGTTTATCTTTTAGTGCTGGCCCCCCTACCCCTCTTTTCACAGCCTTGCTGTCAGTGCTGTTCTTTGCCCTTCCCCCAGTGCCGCCCCTTGGCTGCAGGGCCGGAGCAGGGGAGAGCAGCCACGGGCATGGGGACCCTGGGGCTGCCCTGGGTCTCTCTTGCCCCCTGTCTCTCTCTCTCTCTCTCTCTCTTCTTCTCTCTCTTCCTCTTTCCTTCTTTCTCTCTCTCTCTCTCTCTCTCTCTTCTCCTCTCTCTCTCTCCCTCTCTCTCTCAGCCCACTTACCGGGCTGACATTGCCATCCTGGACTCGGCACCCCGACAGTCTGGGAGCCCCCCTGGCAGTTCCGCCACGGAGCCAGCCCGCTCCCGGCCGCAAACCTGTGTCCTCTGCTGCTGGCACCGCCCAGGTCACCTCCATGGATCGGTCCCTGCCGCAGCCCCCGAGACCCTGCCGCTCGTAGGGAGCGCTCAGACACCTCCCAACCTTGACAACCCCAAACTTGGCGTCCCCAGGTGCTCCTGACATTCTTTTTCTTTCTCTAGGCAACTTATCCTCTTCTCTCTTCAAGCAGGGCCTGTTCTGCTAAACCCTTTCTGGACCCCAGTGTGGCATTGAATAATCTCTTACCAACCATGTGTTAACACACTTCCTTGCCTTTCATGCAAAAAACCTTCATTTGCACTTCTGCTCTCTTCTAGCACCAAGATGTCATCACTTCACATTCCAACATCTTAGAGTTTCCTAACTACCTCTCTACTTCAACTTCTCTCTTTCTTCTCTCTCAATTGTAACCCTTATGGGGTCACTATTTAATCCTCCCCTATTTCCTTCTCTGACCCAAACTTCTTTGTTAATTTTTTTTTCTTCATCTTCTTGGCCTACTTTCAACACTCTAGCTGTCATTTTCCCATTTTCTGATATAACTCTTATTCTTAATTGCATTTGTAAGACTCTTCCTAATAAATTGCTACCTGCCCTGGGACCAATAACACATCTCCCATCTAAATATTAGTTTCTTCCCTCAATTACCACATGTTTAATGACTAGAAATGTAAAACTTTCTCTTTTCCCCCTGTTACTTTCACTATATGTTTGCTCACACAATAACCTTTTGGAACATTTAACAGGCAGGTTCTCTCTCCCCCTGTGTCTATTACAAATTCCAATTCTTCTTCTCGGGGACCCATTTTTAAAGTTATCACAGGCTCTAGATGGTGTTTGTCCCCCCCAAAAAATTAGAGCCTATGACTTTTTTATTTTTTTATGTGCTCATTTCTTTAAAGATTTTCAGATCTTCTGCTTACTTAGGACCATTTTCCTTTTTAGTCTCAAGTTTTTTCATCTATTTAGTTGGAGTTTCTTCTTTTCCCTCTAAATGCTGTCCCTTAAGAACCTTTTGTTTTCGCATTTCGCCTTTGATATGCTGTCTCATTTATTCTCTTGGTTATGCAATTACGATCATTATTCATGTGTTTACTCCCCTCCTCATTATTTTAACCCCACTCAGGAGGTGCAGTTGGCGTTTTGTCTTCTCTGGGGGTCCCTGCGGATTATCTTTTTCTTAAGCTTTTATTTCAATTGCTCTGATTAATTGCTTTTCTTCTTAAGAAAAATATTATTTTCATTACCGACCACATCTCTTCTCAAGTATAAATGTTTGGACTTAAAAGTTGGTCTAATTGTTCAGCTATGCCTATGGGATTCTCCAAATAACCCTTGTATTTATTTCTTAAAATTTCAGACCTCAGACAAAGTCAAAGGAGCATTTACAAACTCTGATCCGTCCCCTCCTATGAGAACCTTTCGTAATGGAAATAGACCAATCTCTTTATCCCATTCTTTTTGGATTTTTATCTTCTATCGCCTTTCCCCCGTATTTTTAGGAAGAATCAGGAGAGGGCTTTCTTCTAACTGAACTTTTAGTGTTTCGATGAAGCGATTCCTTTAGAGAGTTTCCCTGAGCAGCCGGAGCTGTGGTTACCGAGGGAATGGAGCTCAGGGCAGGACGGGAGAACTCGGCACAGCTCAGGGTCTGGGTGCTCCAAAGGCGGGGTCTGCAGCCGGGATGGCCCGAGGGGATCGGCACAGCTCAGGGTCTGGGTGCTCCAAAGGCGGGATCTGTGGTTGGGATCGCCCGAGGGGATCGGCACAGCTCAGGGTCTGGGTGCTCCAAAGGCGGGATCTGTGGTTGGGATCGCCCGAGGGGATCGGCACAGCTCAGGGTCTGGGTGCTCCAAAGGCAGGGTCTGTGGTTGGGATCGCCCGAGGGGATCGGCACAGCTCAGGGTCTGGGTGCTCCAAAGGCGGGGTCTGCAGGGGGAATCGCCCGAGGGGATCGGCACAGCTCAGGGTCTGGGTGCTCCAAAGGCAGGGTCTGCAGCCGGGATGGCCCGAGGGGATCGGCACAGCTCAGGGTCTGGGTGCTCCAAAGGCGGGATCTGTGGTTGGGATCGCCCGAGGGGATCGGCACAGCTCAGGGTCTGGGTGCTCCAAAGGCGGGGTCTGCAGCCGGGATCGCCCGAGGGGCTGTTCCGGTGCAGGCCGAGCTGGAGCGGGGATCGCCCCCACACGGCTCACGGTGGCTGATCCGGCACAGACAAAGCCGGGACTGACCCTGGCTGCAGCGGCGGGAGCCGATAGGGTCAGGGCAGCCGGGGATGGGACAGACGGGACAGACGGGACCCCCCTCGGTGCGGTCAGCGCGGTGACCACAGTGCACACGGCAGGACAGACCCCCAGCCCCGGCACGGCCAGCGGAGAGACCACGGGCCAGGAGGCCGGACTGGGACAGACGGACTGGGCAGACGGACCGGGACAGACGGACCGGGACAGACGGACTGCGCCGGAGCTGGCACAGGGGCTGGGAGGGGTGGTGCAGCTGCCAACGAGTGGGGGAACGAACGGGAATGGATGAGGTAATTTGTTCTCAGCTTTATACTTTCCCCATTTTGCCTTTATTGCCTTTCAAAAATGTTATTTTCTTACAGCCTCCCCCTTCCCCACCATGTGGTATTCTCTTTTTCTTCTGGATTAATCGGTTTTTACAAATAAATCCAGAGCTTAACTTAACTTAAATCTAAACTTCTGCTTGGATGCTTTGAAATGGTTGACGAGCTAACTCACGACCTTCTCATATTGGTTTTCTCATCACCCTTTAATTTATGTTTTGACAAATTATACATGTTTCAGGTACTTGTTTTTCTACTCTTAAAGTCTCAGTGCACCCATAATTCTTTTAAAAAAATGATCCCCCTAAGCCTGAGTATCCCACCGGGCTTTTTGAAACATGTTCTCTGCTATTCCCTAGTAAGGGTTTTATTGTCTAATTGTCTTCCATCAAGATGTTTCTATTTCCCCGATTTCTCTTGTTCGCCACCTATCTTGTTTTAATTCCCCCCTTTTTTTTTTCTTCTCTAAACTTGGGAATTTCCAATTTTTCTTCATTTGGAGTTAATATTAACTCTTTCAGCTCTATTTTCTGCTGCATCTTTAGCTTCTTGATCTGCCAACTATTTTTTCTTATTTCTAGGTTTTAACCTTTTGGTGTCCTTTAATATGTATTATTACGATCTCTCTTAGATAATTTTAATGCCTCTAAAACCTCGAAAATAAGTTTCTCATGTACTAATCTTTTTCTTCTTTAATTAAGTAATCTCCCTTTTTAAATTTTTCCTAAGGTATGTCCTACTCCAAAGGCATACCTTCAATCAATATATAACTCCTTCCTTTTGTGTTAAATTTTCTAATGCTCTTTTTAAGTATATAATTCACAAGTTTGCATGTTTTTTCTCATCAACTTCTGAATACCCTGTATTTTGCAAGGAGTTGTATTTCTGTTTGTTAACATAACTCCCAAAGTGCTATCTTGGAGTATTTCTGTTGGTATATTTTTTTTTCTCCTGCTTTTCTTTCCTGTATCCACCTTACTGGATTTTTGTCTCAGTTTTCAAGATTCTATCTCTTCGTCCCCTGCTTCCATTTTTCACTTTTTATTAACAACTTAAATACCACTTTTCTTCCAACTACTTACACCCAAAAATCTTTTTTGCTCAGACTGCTTTTCAATACAATCCACCTCCCTCCAAGGAGATATGGTAAGGCTTAAAATGCACAATCGACATTACCTATACTTTCATTCATCTACATTCACTCACTTTTATTTCTCATTCACTTTCACATATTCCTTCACACTCCCAAGACACAAAGTGGATCCTTATTGCTAGAAAATCACGGCTCCTTGTGGTCCCCTCTTTCGCTTTGGGGTTTCCCTCCAGATCTCAGTGTCACCAGGCCCCCTGGAAGGGCCCTGACTCTGGCTGCCTCTGGTGTCCTGTGGGATCTCAGTCTCTCAGAACTGGGGTGCAGGGTGAACGAGACCACCCCTGGAGGGCTCGGGAGTCCTGGAATGTTGCCAGAAATGTCTGGTGGCTGGACTTTGATCCCACATGGGAGATGACATCAGTATGAGGATAGGAGGATTTCACCGGGGTGAATGGTGAAGGGATAAGTTAATTGGAGTGTGAGATAAAGAGTTTAAGATTTCTGTACAGGGGGGTCTAGAGAAGTAAGATGGAGGAATTGGGGCGTGCCCTTCTCCTTCTTCTTCTTTCTCTAGGCCTCCATCTTCTGTGGTGGTGTTGGCACTCTGGGATTGGACCTTACTAGGGGAACACTGGTTAATAAGGGTAGAGGGTATTGGAGAAAAATGATAAATATTGTATACGTAACTCCGGGTATAAAGATAGGTGGCCGCCCCAGGGGCTCTCAGTGTGTGCCCATGGCTGACTGCTGAGCAGAACTCTGTCAGGCCAAGAGAAAATCTTTTAGATAAGCAATTAATAAACACCGAGACCGAGAAAAAATCTGAAGTTTCCTCTCGTCCTTTCGAACCCGGGGGCCCAAGGCCATCTTGGGCTTTTCCCAGACCATCTAAACAGCCCCCAAATCCGACAACTGGCGTCCGCTGTGCGGGCTATCTCCCACCAAACCTTTCGGGGGGGGAAAAGCCCTGAAGAGCTGAAGAGCCAAGAGGACAGCACTGATAACTCCAGAGGAGAGAAGCCTGAAGAAAGAAAGAAGAAAAAGAAAAAACCAGCCAGGAGAAGCTGCAAAAATCAGCAGTCACTGAGAAATTCCATCTCTCAGCTTCTGCCGAAGACAGTTCGTAGCAGAGTGGCCTGGACTCGGACCAGAAAGGCGCCTCTGGATCTATCCCTCGTGATCTGCTGGACGGAGACTGAGGGCTTTCAGACCACTCTGACGACAGATTCGGTAAGAAGGCCAAAATAAGATCATGGGGGCCACACTCTCCCAGGAACAACGGGAAATCTTATCCACCTTACAAAGTGTAGCAGAATTATATACAGAAGGGATCCCAAAGAAAGAATTAAAACAGCTGTTACTATGGGCAAGGCTTAATTATCCACTTGCAGAGACATGTCTGTTGTTCGAAGTGGGGTTTTGGCAAGAAATTAATAGGCATTTATATATTTTAGCAACAAAAAAAGATGAGACAGCGTTAAAGCTACTCTCACCGGCAAGAATCATGTTACAAGGTATCTCAGTGCAGTCTAAAAGACTGGAAAAGCAGCGAGAAGCTGCGGTACCCTCAGAGGAGGGGGCGGAGCGGCGAAGCTCCGGGAAAAAAATTGCTCTGGCTTTAAAAAGCCAGGGGGAAAGGGCTCTCGAAAAAAGAGAGCAGGAAAAAATATTAAAACCCCCGATCAAAAAACGCAACAAACCCCAAGGGCGTCCTGAAACTCCAGAGAGTGTAGAGGAGTCAGGAGCAGAAGGGGGGGAGCAGGAAGATAAGGGATCGGGGGGGGCGCTCGTTCGCGGCGGGCAAAGCGGCGAAGCGGCGGCGGCGGCAAACGCGGGCAGCGCGGGTGAAGATGAGACGCGCGCGGAGGGTGAAATTCGCAAAAACCGGGGTGTAGACTCACATACGAACGCGAGAGGCGGACTGAGGGAAAATGTGCAGCCTCAGAGAGCCGCCATGGTGAGACGCAGGAGGCGCGCGGTTGTGACGTCAGACCCGGTGCGAAGGTCAGCTCGAATCGCGGGGAGAGCAGGAGTGCCGGCGGGAGAGGCGAACACAACGTCAGAGGAGGAGGAGGTGGACTCAGGGACAGACCGAGGGGCGGGGACCTCGGAGGTGGGACAGGGGGGAGATGATGACGTCAGCTTGGGGGACACAAGGAGCGGCTCGGAGAGCACGCATGCACAGAAAGTAGGGCGCGGGCAGAGCCGAGCCCGGTCCCCTGTGACGTCGCGGGTGAGGAGGGGCCGTGTTAGGGATTCTACGTCCCGGGGCTCAAAACCATCTCCAGACCTGGTGCCTTTGGTTCAGACCCTCGGAGTCCCAGTCCCTTCCCCTCACGGGGGACGCCGAGCCGGAAGAGGAAGTGGGGCAGTCGAGATTGCTCCGTCATCCGAGCCAGGGAGGCCGGTGACAGCGCCACCTAGTGGCAGGAGGGCGGAAGTGCACGACATGCCGGGTCGGCTCGGTGGAGCCACAGCGCCATCTCGTGGCGAGACTGCAACAATGCAGCAATTTTTTCCAACAATATATAAAAAGAAAAGCACCTCGAAGAAGACAATGTTAACACAACAAAGGGATTATCCATCCTCGGAACCTGATCCACCGATCGTGAGACATTTTCTAAACAACACACAGGCAAAGCTAAAGGGAGATCCTTTGGTTTTGGTCAGAAACCCAGAAACAGGTCAAATAGAGGGTCCTTTCAAACTAATCTCTTGGGGAAAGGGTTTTGCTTGTATTTCCACAGATCGAGTCTGAAGTGGGTGTCGGTGCGGCATGTGAAGCCATTCCGAACGCGAGAACACGAGAACGCTGATCCAAGAAACAAAGAGACGAGTACTCAGACAGAAGTCGAGACTAAGACTGCGAAAAACGACCCGGAAGAGAAATAAAAAGAAACTAAGGACCTTGGGGGGTTTTCACACAAAAGCGAAGTAATGGGTTTCATGATGCTTATGTGCATCGTTCTTTCATTCATTGCAGTAAGCAGTGGGGGAGATTTACCTGTTAGTCAACCAAGGCAAAATGTATGGGAGGCTTTAGCTCGGGCAGCGAATTTAGATAGTATCTGCCTGACACATTCAAGACCAGGTAAACCATTTTCAGCATGCATGGTTGGATTGCCAGTGGACGAATGGCCAGTTCCAGGGCACTCTGCAATTAACATTTCGCAGGTCATTAAAAATCCTATAAAAGAGTGGTGTGCTTGGACACACCTGCTTCCTGTGGCTTCTACAGAACCTCAGGAATTGGAGATTTTTGGGTCCATGACAATGAGACTCTGCATGCAGTTTGAAGCTCCAAAAGTCACAAAGGCGCAAACTATTGATTTAACTCCCACTCATGAATTTTATAAGAATGCCTCAGCTTGGTGTAAATATACAAAGAGAACTACCAAAGGATCGATCCAAGTTCCGGTGCAATTGCCGCGGGGTCTGTTCTTAATTTGCGGGGACAGAATTTGGCACGGCATTCCTGCTAATGCCACGGGAGGTCCATGCAGCATTGGGGAAATTTCAATGCTATCGCCTGATTTGAACATGTTAAGAGAGGAAAGGCACAGAGAAAAAAGATCAATACAGCAATATGCGGCAGATTGCAATGATGAAATGTTTTCTTGGGACAAGAAAACGAGTATTGCTACAGCAATCTTCTCACCTCAGACAGCATCGGGGGTGGCCTTGACTCAGATCGACCGCATGGGTTGTTGGTTGAGCAAACATGCGCGGTCTGTGTCTGTCACATTGGATGACATGTTAAAAGACGTCAGTAGTGTGAGACAGGCGACTCTTCAAAACAGAGCGGCAATCGATTATCTATTGCTCGCTCATGGACATGGGTGTGAAGAGTTCGAGGGGATGTGCTGCATGAATCTCTCAGATCATTCAAAGTCAATTCATGAAAATATCAAAAATATAAAGGACAGCATAAATAAGCTTGGCGAGATCACAGGATCATGGATCGATCAACTGGCAGAATTCTTTGACATCTCTCCCATTTGGAGAGGAATCTTAAAGATAGGGTTTTATGTTTTAATAGTTCTCCTAGTCCTCATACTTGTTGTCCCATGCATATTTGCATGTTTAAAACATGCAATGAATCGGATGGCGAAAAAGATCTTTTTGGTGCAAACAGAAGGGGGAGATGTGGGATCTCAGTCTCTCAGAACTGGGGTGCAGGGTGAACGAGACCACCCCTGGGGGGCTCGGGAGTCCTGGAATGTTGCCAGAAATGTCTGGTGGCTGGACTTTGATCCCACATGGGAGATGACATCAGTATGAGGATAGGAGGATTTCACCGGGGTGAATGGTGAAGGGATAAGTTAATTGGAGTGTGAGATAAAGAGTTTAAGATTTCTGTACAGGGGGGTCTAGAGAAGTAAGATGGAGGAATTGGGGTGTGCCCTTCTCCTTCTTCTTCTTCCTCTAGGCCTCCATCTTCTGTGGTGGTGTTGGCACTCTGGGATTGGACCTTACTAGGGGAACACTGGTTAATAAGGGTAGAGGGTATTGGAGAAAAATGATAAATATTGTATACGTAACTCCGGGTATAAAGATAGGTGGCCGCCCCAGGGGCTCTCAGTGTGTGCCCATGGCTGACTGCTGAGCAGAACTCTGTCAGGCCAAGAGAAAATCTTTTAGATAAGCAATTAATAAACACCGAGACCGAGAAAAAATCTGAAGTTTCCTCTCGTCCTTTCGAACCCGGGGGCCCAAGGCCATCTTGGGCTTTTCCCAGACCATCTAAACAGTCCCGAAATCCGACAGTGTCCGATCCCCTGTGAGGCTGTCTGCGTGTCTTTCACACTCTTCAGCTACAGCCCCTCACACACCCAGTGAACGCTACCTTGGTGCGTAAGTCACTCACTCCTCTTTCCACTGCCTCCCCCTTCCCACCTGCCCAGGAAACTGAGGCTGACTTTGTGTGTGTCTCACTCTCACACACCACAAAACAACAATAAGGTACCTTTTACTTTCACATCACCTATTACAAGTTTAGGTGTTACTGGCCAGTCCTTGTGCTATTGGATATCCCTCAACCAAGCTGTGTTATCCAACCCCAAATGCTCTTGGGCAATTTTTCCCTCAATCCTGCCGTGTTGCCCAACCCCAGATGCTCTCGGGTAATTTTCCTTCAGTCCTGCCGTGTTGTCCAACCCCAGATGCTTTTGAGTATTTTTCCCTCAATCCAGCTGTGCTGTTCAACCCCAGATGCTCTTGGGCATTTTCTGTCCCTCAACCCAGCGGTGTGGTACAACTACAGATGCTCTTGGGCATTTAATTTGTTTTGCTGTGTTGTCCAACCCTGGATGTTCTTGGGCATTTTTTTATCCCTCAATCCGGCTGTGTTGTTCAACCCTGGATCTTGTTAGGCAAAAATTTTTCCCTCAATGTAGCTGTGTTGTCCAACCCCAGATACTGTTAGGCAAAATTTTCATCCCTCAATCTAGCTGTGTTGTCCAACCCTGGATGCTGTTGGGCAAAATTTTCATCCCCCAATCTAGCTGTGTTGTCCCACGCTGGGTGTTCTTGGGCATATCCTCACTCTGACAGAATTCTGCTCAACCCTGCTCTTGGATGCTCTTGGAATAGAAATCCCTCAACCCAGCAGGTTTTAGGGGCCCCTCCTGTCCCGTTTCCTAGTGGATTGGGCTAGGAAACCTTGCTCCCTACCTCCGAGGGGTCCAACCCCTCCCTGAGACCCTGTCCCAGTTACCCCGGGGGATTCTTTCACTCTCGTATCACTTGCTTCGTCTCTTTACTGGCCGCTTTTCTTGCGAAAAGACGAAAACGCAGCATGGGAGACTCCTCACTCACTTGGCAGGTCTGGGACAACCAGCCCGCCTCTCATTCACACAGATTCATCCCCGCGTACCTGCCCCCCCAAGAAGTACTTACCAATCCTTTTTCCTTCCCGGGTTCTTCGTGCGCACTACTAGTCTTAGGGGGCTAATTACCGCGGTTGTAGGGAGCCTTTTTCCCTTCTCTTTGTTTTATTGCCTTCTTTTGTCCACAGATCGTAACCTGCGTTTGTCGGTCACTTCAGGGGAAACAGGGCGAGGCTGCCAATGGGGCAGGGCGCGCCTTCCCCACTCTGACTCTCCTAAAGCACCGGCACCAATGTGTTAGTAACCATCCTCTGCTACCAAATTGTGAAAAACGCCAATCACTTGTTTTTAAAATTTTTAAAGTTTAATAGTAATAAGATAGTTATATAGTAACACAATTAGAGTAATAACAATTTGGACAATTTGAATTAAGACAATATGAGACAAGAAAAACAAAGAGTTACGGATGTCCGGGTACCTTTTTCTGGGCATCATGGGCCCGAAAAAGGACCCCCAGTAACAAAGGATTAACCCTTAAGAACAATAGCCCGTTGCATATTCATACACTTCATACATGATGCATAAATTCCATTCAAACACAGGATTCTGTCTGATCAGTGTCAACTTCTTCCCTCTAATCCTAATAGTGCCTCCAAGGTGGGAAGAAGTTTGTTTCTTCCAATAAGAAGGCCATAAATTCTTTTTCTCTGAAAGATCTAGGTGTCCTGTGGCTGCTATCTTGCTGCAAGTCCTTTCTTTTAAACAAAGCATCTTACATAGCATCATTTCTGTTTTAACAAGTTTTATAACCTAAAACTATATTTAACACAGTACTGAAGAAAATTAATACAGCATTATTTTCTAACACAACACATATAATATTCATTTTAATATTTGCGAAAAGCCAATCATAAAATACATGCATTTTTCACACCCCATTTCTGGACATGAGGACCCCCTGCTCCCCTTTTCCTGGCCGTCCCATGGCTCCCAGCCTCCAGACTGGCCATTGGCTTGACCCTGGGACACCCTGGAATGCCTTGGTCCCCCATTCCTGCCTTTCCCAGTCCCCAGCCCCAGCTTTGTGCAAAACCAGCGACCCCCTGAACTGCCCCTTCCTGAACATCCCGAGTGTCCCCACCCTGGTCCCCCCTTTTTGGGAAACCCTGGACTCCCATTTCCTGGGCTCAAGGACCCCCTGGAACTCCCTTCTACCTCTCCACATCCCTGCCCCTGTCTCCTGTCCCTCAGCTGTCCCCTGTCCCTGTCCTCTGTCCCTCGGCTCTGTGAGGCCAGGGACAGCAGCAGGACGCAGGGCAGCCCAGGGGGAGAACAACCCTGAGCCCCAGCTGGGCCAGTTCCCCCAGTTCCCCCTGGTCACTCCCAGCATGGGCCCTGTGGCTCCCAGTCACCCCCAGGATGCTCCCAGTCACTTCCAGTTATACTCAGTGTGATCCCAGTATCATCCCAGTCACTCCCAGCATGATCCCACTATGATCCCAGGTGTTTCCATTCACCCCTACTATAGTTCCAGGCACTCCCAGTATGGTTCAAGTCCTTCCCAGTATGATTCCAGGATGAACCCAGTCACTCTCAGTACGGTGCCATTTGCCCCCAGTATGGTCCCAGTCACTCCAAGTCACCCAGTATGATTCCAGTCACTCCCAGTAGGATTCCAGTCACTCCCAGATACTCCCAGTAGGATTCCAGTAACTTCCTTTATGGTTCTTTTGTGATCCCAGTCATTCCTGGTCTCTCCCAGTACATCCCAGTTGTCCCTAATGTGTTTCCACTCACTCCCAGTTGCTCCCAGTAGCTTCCAGTATGATTCCATTTGCTCACAGCCACTCCCAGTCACCTCCAGCATGATTCCAGTCACTTCCTGTATATCCCACTTGCTCCACCGTGGTCCCAGTTGCCCTCAGCCTACCCCTAGTCACTTCCAGTATGATTCCAGAAGGATCCCAGTCACCCTCAGTGTGGTGCCAGTTGCTCCCAGTATGATCCTATTTATCCCAGCATAGTTCCATTTCCTCCCAGTATGATCCCAGTTGGCTCTAGCACAGACCCAGTCCCTCCCAGTATGATCCTACTCTGATGCCATGATGATCCCAGTTGCTCCCAGCTTGGTCCTAGCTGCTCCCAGTTGCTCCCAGCTTCGTCCTAGTTGTTCCCATTTCCTCCCAGTCTGATCCCAGTTGCTCCCAGTCGCCTCTGTGTTATGTTTTGGAATGGGAGGAAATTTAGGGAAGTGATCCAAAGTTTTTTGTGCATCTGACAGTCTGTTGAGCTGCTGAAAAGCTAAGATATGCTTTTGCGAAACACATATGGTAAAGACCAAAAAATTCAGAAACTTTTTTTTCTTTGTTGGTCAGCAGGGAGCTGCTGGGTTTTGGCTTCTGCTCTGTGTCTGGGCTGGGCTGGGCTGGGCAGTCTTGCTGCAGGCTGGGCTTCTTTTCTATTTTCTGGGCTGCTTGCTGGCTTCTCTCTCCATGGGCTCTGGTTTGGCCGGGCTGGGCTTCAACAGCTGCTGGGCAAGGAGACAGGGGAGGCTGCGGAGCTTTAGCCAGAGCAGGGCTGGCTGTGGCTGTGAAGATCTCGCTGTCAGGCTGCTTCTTCTTCTTCTTAGCATGGCTCAGACCAGAGACTTCTGTGGCTGGTGTAGAAAACTTAACACTAACTATAAAGCTGATCTGAACACAACTGAGCCACAGCTTTCTGTTAGTAGTTATTGGTGGGTAGGCTTCAGGCGTGATGTTAACTTTTTCAGTGCTTCAATCTTCTTTTGAATGAGAGAAAAGAACAACATGCAAGTATATTAAAAACAAGATGAAGACATTAAAGGTAATAAAGAAGAAGGTAAGTAAGTCCCAGATGGGAGGGGTGAGAAGATGCTTTGTTTTTAGAGCTGAAATCCTCTTGTAAGCTATAAAGAAACTACTCTTTTCCCTTATAACACATAAAACTATAAGGAAATGAAAGTGTTTGAATTGATATTAGGTAAAGGCTTCTATGTTAAAGTAAGCAGATGTTGAAATAGCTGTAATCTCATGAGAAGTTTGCACAAAGAAAGAGCGCAGTCTTGTGCTTCTAAAAATGAAGATCTCTGCTCCCAGAGACGATGATGATTTTAGAGATAGATAATGAGAACTTTTGCCTTTGAACAGCTCATCTTTAAAACAGCTCATCTTTAAAACAATACCCCATCAATCAACATAGCCCATCTCCAAGCTGTGGGAAGGTAGAAATAAGGTAGAAATAAGAAAGATTTTACGATAGCAAGGTTCCCCTGGCAGTTGTTATTCATGACAAAATTGAGAACCATGAGAAGTTTTTTCCTTTTGTAGAAAAGTCTCCATAACATTAACAAGAGGGACTTCTCTCCCTAAGTGAACTAAAAAAAGACTCTTTGAGAGGTAATAAACTGACTAGAAATCTTAAGTTTAGTTTCTTTATATTGTCAGTGAGAAAGAAAAAGTTGTGGCGAGGAGTATTCTAAAAAGTTTGCTTTAATTCTTACTACCTTTTTCTTTCTTTTTACTTACTATTATTAAAATTTTTCTTTCTACCCTTTTAAAGTTTTGAGCCTGCTTTACCTTTCTCCTAATCCTATCTCACAACCAAAAATAAGTGTATTAGTAATTAACCAACACCAAACCCACCATATTCTTTAGTGCATTAGCCAAAAAAATCTCAAAATTAAGGAGATCTTAAATGAGCAAACCAAAACCACGACACCCTAGCACAGACCCAGTCACTCCCAGTATGACCCCAGCCGGAATCCACTGTGATCCCAGTCTTCCCCAGCATAGTCCCAGTCAATCCCAGTTGCCCCCAGTGTAGACTCAGTTACTCCAGTCGCTCTCAGTGTGTTCCCAGTCACCCCCAATATGGTTACAGTCACTCCCAGTATATCCCAGTTGGTCCCACTATGATCCATGTTGCCCCAATTCTGGCCCTGCTGAGTCCCAGTGTGCCCTGATCCTGCTCCCAGTGGGTCCCAGTGCTGGGCACGGTGAATCCCAGAGTGTCCTGGTGTATCCTGGAGTATCCTGGTGTGTCTTGGTATGTCCCGGTGTATCCCAGTATATTCCAGTATATTCCAGTGTGTCCCGGTGTATCCCAGTGTATCCCAGTTTATCCTGGTGTATCCCGGTGTCCCAGTCCATCCCAGCCTGTCCTAATCCATCCCGGTCCCTTCCCTTCACTGGGAGTGACTGGGATCATACTGGTGGAAAGTGGAACCTTACTGGGCCAAGTGGATGTGACTGGGAATGACTGTGGGTGTGCTGAGAGCAACTGGGATATACTGGGAGTGTCTGTAACCATACTGGGGGTGACTGGGAACACACTGAGAGTCCCAGTGAGTCCAAGGACACCGTGGTGACACTAGGGAACCTCATGGAACCGAGGGGATCATTGTGGCACCACTGGAGCCCATGGAACCAAGGGGATCATTGTGGCACCACTGGAGCCCATGGAACCAAGGGGCCTTGGTGACACAGCGGGGCTTCATGGACCCAGAGGCCATTATGACTCTGTGGGGCCTGATGGAACCATGGAGACCATTGTGACCATTGTGACCCTTCAGGGCCTCGTGTCACTAAGGGGGCATTATGGCACCTCAGGGACACATGGAAGCAAGGGACCATTGGCTCCCATGGAACTGAGGGAACATGGAACAGGCCTGGCTGGATTGGCCTCCTAGGGGCCACTGGACTGCTCTGGCTGATGTTGGGATGCCAAGGGCTGCCTCTCATCAGCTCCTGGAGCACTGCGGCTCTGTGCTTTCCTTGCTAGGAAAAGAACTGTCAATCTCTTCTGAATACCCATGGCCAGAACTGGGATTTCAACTCCAAATTTTTCCCATAGGAATATTGCCAGGACAAGTGTGGCAGGCAGTGGTTTCAGGAGAGTCACCTCCCGTCTGTCCCCAAAACACTGGGGAAGGCTCCGTGCTTTCCTCCCTATGAGAAAGAACTGTCCTACTTCTCCAGGCACGCATGGCTGAGATTGGGTTCCACCTCCAGAATTCCCTATATCCAAAGACTGCTCCCAGACAAAAATCTGCCATTTCTGAAAAGTCTGGCTGGCCTTGCCTAGTGAGACTCTCACCTACCTTCCAAACACTGAGGCTCTGTGCTTTCCTTCCTACGGAAAAGAACTGTCCTTCTCAGCCAGGTGCCCATGGCCACAATTGGGATTTCACTTCCAGCATTCCCTGTTGTGACAGACTGGAGGAGATTGTTGGCTCTAAACATTTTGTGTGTGGGGGAAGAAGGGGCAGGTCCAGCCTTGCCTTGCCCTGGAACCCCTGCCCTGCCCTGCCCTGGAACCCCAATCCCCCCAGAGCCTCTATCCCAGCCCAGCAGTGTCTGCCAGTCCCTGGCACAGCACAGGCAATGCTCCACAGCCACCTCTGCAGCCCCAGCCCAGCTCCTGCGGGACCAAATGAGCCCAAGCCCCACCTGGGGGAAGGGCCCAGGAAGACCAAGGGGTATTTAAGGCTGACCACAAGGCAAGCACACATCTTGACCCTGCCTCCTCTTGGAATTTCTATCTGAACACTGCTGGAATCCAGGAGCCGGTAGCTGTGTGTGTGCTTCTCTGTATCTTTTCAGCCAACAAAGCCAAGGGAAAGCACAGCTCCATCAAATGCAAAAGTCATTCCTCTGTGGGATATTAAATCCACTTTCCACAGTAGACAGTCTCAGAGCAATGGAAAACACCTTCAGTGCCCAGCACAGATCCCAATGTCCCCCCAAACCCTCCCTGCCCCAATTCTGCCCAGATTTGCTCTTTGCACACACGAATCACATGCTGAAGTCAGGACCTGCCTCCATGCCCAGAGGGAGGAAAAGAGAGAGAGGGGATGAAGAGCTCTCCTGTGCAGAGCCAAGGTCCAAGTGCTCTGGGATGTCCCAGCAGCATCTGACATGTCCACCATCCCCTAGAGATTTCCGTACAGCAACAGTTTCAGACAAAGACAAAAGAAAAGGTAATTCTGTGAGATATAAACACAATTAAGATGTTGACTAATATGCTATTTATTTGAGCTTCAGAAAGATTGGGCAAGTCCCTGAAGTTCAAAGCTGAAACCAGTCAGCTGAAGGGCACTTGAATGACCAGAAAGCATTGGGAGGAGTGTTGAGGGTTTTTTGCAGGACAATGGACATATGCAACATATGCACAATCCAGCCTTCATAGAACCTGAGTAAGGTCACCATGCCCTTGAAGGACACAAAAGAAGGAGAACATGCTCACCAGCAGACGGTTCAGGATGCAAAGGCAGACAAGAAAACCACAGCGAGATGCATGAAGAAGAAAGACTAACTAAAATTAACTGAAATATCAAAATGCGTGCGTAAAAAGGATTTAACCAATCATGTATTAGCTTGAGGTGTGAACAATAGAGAACAGTATAAATATGGCTTGCTTTTTGTAATAAATTGGTTTCACTTATCATATTAATCATGGTGTGATGTCCCATTAATGATCCTCTGCACCTAGGGACCAGAAATGCATGCAAGCCTCCACCCCAAGAGACATTATGAATCCAAAAAACATGGTCATTAACTGCTTGATACCAACACAGAGTAATGGCAACCAAAATGCAGTCAGCCAAGGGTTTTTTCCCCTCTCTCTCAAGCCCCATGCATTGGGCACCAAATTTTGTCCTGGTTTAGGGCAAATTTGGGAGAAAACCTCCAAAAGGGGTCCTCCAGAAAGGAAACACACACAGCCCCTCCCCACAACTGGGTCAGGAAGGATTCCCTGGAGAGAAGTGGAAAGAACCTGTTTATTTAACAGGCAAAGAACCCCCAGCAGACAAAATGAACAATACCAGGTGACAACACTCTTTCACCACTCTGAAAAAGATGACAAATTCAGAAAGTCTCTCTTGGGAGTAGTCGCTCTGTTATCAGTCCCTCCGGTGCTGGGGCAGCTGCTGCAGCCACAAGGTGCAAACTCTCAGTATTTCCCAGGTCCCAGTCTGGAGCAGTTTGAGTGGTTCCAAAAAAGGGAAAGAAAAACAGTCCAGGGAAAAATTCGGAGTGCTTAGCTAAACTAACTAATGAGCAGAAACAAAAGCAAGAGCAAAGCAAAAAGCCAAGCAAAAAGCAAAAGCAGCACCATGTACTGCCCTGCCTCTGCGTCCTGCCAGCCATGGGGGAGCGGCTGATAACAAAACCAAAACAAAACATTCACTCTTTCGAGCCAATTTTGAAGGCACAGAACATAATATCCAGCATAAACAGAACACATGGATGGGGATACAAGCATCATAACGTCACCTTAGGACAGTCCTGCACCCAAAATTCTGTCCTGCACCCACTGCTGCATCCTGAGTCCTGTCCTGCACCCCGAGCCCCGTCCTGTACCCAAATTCTGTACCGTCCCATACCCCAAACTCAAAGCTGCCCCCAAACCCCAACCCCACCCCTCATTCATCACCACATTCCTGTTCCACACCCTCTCTTCAACTCCTCCCCCTCTCCCACTCCTGTCCCACCCCCAAATTTATCCCTTGTCCCTGATCCCCTCCCTGTTCCCTCCCCAACCCAGTCCTTCCCCATAAGTGGGGGGCAGCAGCAGTGGCAGCTGGTGGGGGGCTAATGGAGTTGGAGGTGCTGCAGCCCCTGAGCCTCCTCACCCTGGACACGCTCCAGAAGTGCATCTTCAGCCACGAGAGCCATGGCCAGGAGTGAGTGTCACCTGTCCCCACTGATCATCTGTAAGAGACAGTCTGAGGTTTCCCTCATCTGCCTCACGACCACTGTGATGGATGGAGACTGAAGCCCCCTCCCAAGGGCTGAGACTGAGACCCCTATAACTCTAACACAGGGGGCTGGCCGGACTGAAGCGAGATGTTTGCCAAGTGTTGCCTGCAGGTGTGCTCCCTGCACCAAGAAAACAATTGGTCTCGCTCACTGCTGAGAACATGGACTGTCTGTAAACTTACCTGTTCCCTCTCAGTGGTTTCAATAGACTTACCTGTTCCCCTCCTTGGTGGAGGACTATAATAGAACCAAGACTTTGAGATTCTCCCTGACGTGACAAGACGGATCTATTGGCTGGACCACGAGGGTTTCATCTCTCCATTGGTAGCTATTCCCCTCCTCTTTCCCTCTCTCTCTCTATCCTTTATTCTCCTTTCTAATCCTTCCATCACATCTGCTGTGGGCACTCAATTAAAGGTGCATTTGTTTTGATTAATACCAAAATCCCCTTCCGTGTTGCTTTGGCACCGAGTGGATCATGACACCATCCTGGTGGCCCTGGTGACCCTACCATTGTCCCTGCTGGCCATCCTGGTGGCTGTGCTGGCTCTGCCATGGTCCCCACTGGCCATCCTGTCCAATCACTGTCCCTGTTGGCCATTCTGGTGGCCGCAATGGTCCTGCTATCATCCATGCTGGTGGCCACAGTGTCCCCCCATTGTCCCTGGTGCAGACGGCCCAGCGAGTACATCCTGCTGCTCACCAAGGTGGGGCTGGGGTGGTGGCCATGGAACATGGAAGTGGTCAAGAGAGTGGTGGTGGCCATGGAAGGATTGGCCATAGAGGTCAGTAGGATGCTGGTGGCCATGGGAGGCTTGGACATAGACTGGTGGCCATAGGAGAACAGTGGTGGCCATGGGCAGCACTGACCATAGAGCTGGTGGCCAGTGGGATTGTGGAGCCATAGGGTGGTGGCCATGGATGGGATTTGGCCCCACGTGGCCCACAGACTGGTGGCCCCAGTGGCCCGTGGCTCATCTTGCCCGTGCAGGACGTGAATGGCCACACCCTATCGGACGAGGACATCATGGCTGAGGCTGACACCTTCATGTTTGAGGGTGAGCATGAGCTCTCAGGTGCCACTGGGGAGGAGCCACTCCAGTGTCCCCTCACTCACCCAGTGTCCCCACAGGCCATGACACCACAGCCAGTGGCCTGGCATGGCTCTTCTACAACCTGGCCGGCCATCCTGAGCACCAGGAGTGATGCCACCAGCAGGTCCAGGAGCTCCTGGCTGACCGGGACACTGTGGACATTGAATGGTGAGATGTCCCCAGGGCCACCCCGGTCATGTGGCTCGGGGACACGGTGCCACCCCCGCTTGTCCCCAGGGAGGACCTGTCCCAGCTGCCCTTCACCACCATGTGCATCAAGGAGAGCCTGCGGCTGCACCCTCCTGTCACTGCTGTGTCCCGGCGCTGCACCGAGGACATCCCCCTGCGTGATGGCTGTGTCATCCCCAAGGGTATGGCATGGCCAGGGTGTCCCCAGTGTCACCACCCACCCTCATCTGCTGTCCCTAAAGTGGCCATTCCCATCCCACCAGGGGTCATCTGCCTGATGAGCATCTACGGGACCCATCACAACCCAGACCTCTGGCCCAAGCCTGAGGTAGGGCCACCCTATGAGGTGTCCCTGTCACCATGGTGGTGACAGCTGTGTCCCCTCGGTGTGACTGTGTCGGTGTCACCCCAGGTGTTCAGTCCTCTGAGGTTCAGTCTGGAGAACAGCAAGGGACGGTCCCCGTCGTCCTTCATCCCCTTCTCTGCTGGCCCCAGGTATGTGCTGGAGTGGGGACAGGAGTGTCCCCAAATGTCACCCCTGTCCCTGGCTGGGTTCACAGTGGGATGACAATGGGGAGGAGCAGGGAATAAATGGTAGCATGAAAGGGACAGTATCATGGTGGTGGTGGGGATGTGTTGTCCTTGGCCATGGGACACCCCATGGCATGGACATGTCAACCCATGGACTTGTCTCTAGGCCACTTGTGTCACCATCCATGGCCATGTCCCCCATGTCCTCATCTATGGCCATAGAGCCCCATGTCACCATCTCTATCTGTGACACCCCTCATGCCCAATATCGCCATCCACAGCCATGTCCTGGTCCCCATCCCCACCATATCCCCACCATATCCCCACCCAGGTCCTTGTCCCCATCCCCACCACATCCCCACCCACGTCCTTGTCCCCATCCCTACCATGTCCCCACCCATGTCCCACAATGTCACCATGTGTGTGTGAGTTAAATGTCTTTATATTTACCCCAATGTTGGGTGAAGGATAATGAAAAATGAAAGAAAATAAAGGCCAAAATAAAAGCATTTACGTGTCCATGCTGGCTGAGTATCCATGTGCCTGGGCGGTAGAAAGGACCTTTTCTAGAAAGATTTCCACTCCATTGTTTCCAAAATCCTGGGGTTTGCCCCAGTCAAACACCATTTGGCTGTGGAAGATGCTGGTGGGCCAGAGAGAATTAGAATCATGGAATGATTCAGGTTGGAAAAGACCTCCAACACCATTTGGAATTCTGGATGCCACCCGAAGAATGATAGGATGCAAAAGATGAGACTTTTTTGGGGTCGAAAGTAAAAAACTGTGCTGTCCGCTGTGAAATTCTGGTGTCTGTTTGCATCCCAATGGATTTTTCTCTGGCCGTGTCCAAATGCCCAAGGGGAGCCAGGAAGACGTGGAGACCACCAGCCAGGTGTCTTCCCAACATGGATCACCAGGACCATGGATGACCAAGTCTCTGCACAGCGAGGATCACTGTGGACCATCCAGTGGGGGTCCCCAATGGGGGATGGAGTTGAAGCAGCGCTCAAAGCTCTTCCTGTCACTGTAGGACACAAAACAACACGAGCGTACACACTGCTGCTCTCAAGGGGAAGAAAAGGGAAGTTTATTTCCTGACTCAAACATTTATAGTTTTCTAAAAGTGACCGTGGACTGGAGGCTGAAAGTGCCACCTCTCCAATGACACTGGACAAACCAACAGTCCATCAAATTTCTCTTCTTCTATAAAAGAATGCAAAACAAGAAGTTATTTACAGAAAGTGTTTGAGAAAGTTTGCTACAAGAATGTAAACATTAGAAGGCTCAGAGAATCTTTAAAAATCAAGGTAACACTCTTCCTGCACACAGGGCACTTGTTGGGCATCCCTTACTGCTGCGTCCCTTGGTGTTGGGTCACGGCAGAGTTCTGGGAGAAGCTCTTCCCACACTTGGGACACTGTCAGGGCCTCTCCCCAGTGTGGATCCACTGGTGGGTGACAAAGGTGGAGTTTTTCTAAAAGCCCTTCCTGCAGTCAGGGCAGCAGAAGGGCCTCTATTCTGTGTGAATCTGCTGATGCTTGAGGAGACGGTATCGGCTCTGAAACCTCTCCCCACACTCAGAACACTCATAGGGTCTCTCCCCAGTGTGGATTCTCTGGTGGGCAATCAGCTTAGAGTTCTGCCTGAAGCATTTCCCACATTCCCCACACCTGTAAGGCCTCTCCCTGGTGTGGATCCTCTGGTGCAGAATCAGCCTAGTGCTCTGACTGAAGCTTTTCCCACATTCCCCACACTTGTAGGGCCTCTCCCCAGTGTGGATCCTCTGGTGGACACTCAGGCCGGAGGGGTCGATGAAGCTTTTCCCACATTCCCTGCACTTATAGGGCCTCTCCCCAGTGTGGATCCTCTGGTGGGCATTCAGATGGCAGCTCTGCCTAAAGCTTTTCCCACATTCCCTGCACTTGTAGGGCCTCTCCCCAGTGTGGATCCTCTGGTGCAGAATCAGGCTGGAGTTCTCAATGAAGCTCTTCCCACACTCTGAGCATGTGTAGGGGCACTCCCCAGTATGCATTGTCTGGTGGATGATCAGGCGGGAGCTGTCACGGAAGCCCTTCCCACACTCCCCACACACAAAGGGTCGTATCCCAGTGTGGATCATCTGGTGGAGTTTCAGGCTGGAGCTCCTCCTGAAGCCTTTCCCACATTCTCCACGTTTATAGGGCCGTTCATTGGTGTGGATCCTCTGGTGGGTGATCAGGCTGGAGTTGATCCTGAAGCTCTTCCCACATTCCCCACACTCGTGGGGCCGTTCATTGGTGTGGATCCTCTGGTGGACGATCAGGTGGGAGCTGATCCTGAAGCTCTTCCCACATTCCCCACACTCATAGGGCCGTTCCCCGGTGTGGGTCCTCTGGTGGATGAGCAGGTGGTCGCTCCTGCCGAAACTCTTCCCACATTCCAAGCACTGGTGGGGCTTCTTGCCATCATCAAGCTGCTCATGGACCACCACCTCAGCGCTCTGGCCAGATCTCTGGCTGCCTTCCTGGCTCAGGGTGAGTCTTTCCTCCTCGGAGCACCCTGGGCTGGGTTTGCAGCCCCTCCTCCTGAGGAATCTCCGGGGCTTTTCCTCCCCGGTGGATTCCTGTGCCCTGGAGCCACTCAAAATGGCCTCTGCCACCAGGTTCTGCTGTGGGGATTTGTCCTCCCTGGTCTCCATCCTCAGCTCCTTCCCTGGGGGAGGAAGGACAAGGACAGGATGGGATTTTCCTCTGTGCCAGAGGGAAGGGGAAGGAGATCCCCCCAGTGCATCCGTGGCTGGACAGCATCAGCAGTGGGGCTGTGCTGCAGCCGGGGCCGTGCTGGGCTGGGAGATGGAGCAGGACAGAGGGGGAAAGGGGCACTGACTTCCTCCTCACCTGCCTCAGTGCCCTGGGGCATCTTCCTCTTCCTCACAGCCTTCTCCATCCAGAAGAGGTTTGGGAATGGGAAATCCTGGTTTGGCGGAAAAACAAGATGTGAGTGCACTGCCTTTGATGGTCCCACTGGGCAAGTCCATCTCTAGAAGTCACCAGACGTCTGGTGGCCAGAAATACCTCCAAAAATCAAGGAGTCCAAAAACCTCTCCCAGGAGTTCCCTGTTTCCAGTGTCCTCGCTTTGGGGCTATGGGGGTCCCTCTTCTCAGAGCTGCTGGGGGGCCCGTGGGTCCTGGGCATTCCCCCTCTCCCAGGTCCTGCTCAGGCATGATGAGGGGGTTTTGGGGGGGTCCCAGGGCTCACCCTCCCCTGATTCTGTGGAAATTGTTTTTGAGATACGTGCCAATTGGGAATGGAATCAGCAAATGCTTCTATCTGCTGTGTCCAAAACAGACACAAAGAAAGGTTTTGAAACTTTCTGACCAAACAGCCAAAAAAAGCATCAAAATCAAAGAAGTATAGTACAGCAAAAGAGATGAGGTAGCAAGATGACTGATGCTTAGAATAAATTAGAGGAAGTTGAGGTAAAGCTAAGAGATATTGCAACAAAGCAATTAAAAGCTTATGTATAATAAAAAGCTTGATGCACTTGACAAAATCATGTAGCAGACACCAGTGCAAGGCCTCCCTCCAGAAAACCACAAGGATAGGAATCAAGGACAACCTAGAAATATTATGAAATTACTGCTCCCAGCTTATTGATATTTGCTAATTTGGACTAACCAAGCACATTAGAAACTGCTTTGTAGGCTTAAAAACAGTATATATACTTTACTGAACTGTGTGTGCTGTGAGTGGAGCAGTGACTCCCCGGCCACCCAGCGCTGCTTGCTTGCTTTAAAATAAAAGGTATAGAAGTAAAATTTGGATTGACCATTGAAATTTTATATCAGGTGTTCCAGGGTCCCCTTTCCCCAGCATCCCTCCACTCCAGGCACTCAACACTTCCCCTGCTCCCCTTTGCATTCCTGAGAGATCCAAAAATATCCCCTCATCAAATGAATTAAAAATACCTCTCTCAGCAACACCAAAATATATTTGGGACTCAACTCCTGTGAAAAACGCCAATCACTTGTTTTTAAAATTTTAAAAGTTTAATAGTAATAAAATAGTTCTACAAATACTAATACAATTAGAGTAATAATAATTTGGACAATTTGAATCAGGACAATACGAGACAACAAATATAAAGAGTTACAGACGTCTGGGTACCTTTTTCTGGGCAGCACGAGCGCGAAAAAGGACACCCATTAGCAAAGGATTAACCCTTAAAAGCAATAACCCATTGCATATTCATACACCTCATACATGATGCATAAATTCCATTCAAACACAGGATTCTGTCTGGCCATCATCAACCTCTTCCCTCTAATCCTAACAGCCCCTTTGAGGTGGGAAGAAGTTCATTTCTTCTGATAAGAGAGCAATAAATTCTTTTCTCTGAAAGATTTAGGTGTCCTGTGGCTGCTATCTGGTGTGAGTGCCTCATTCCTTTCTTTAAAAAAACCCCACTAACATAGTTCTTCTTTTAACTGCAAAAGTTACCTTTTAATTACAAGACTACATTTATTATTAAACTGTTAATACAGCACTACTGATCAATACATCAAAATACATATAGTAAATGTGAAAATGCCTGTATTTTATGATTGGCTTTTTGCAAGTATAAAAATGAATATTATATGTGTTGTGTTAGAAAGTAATGCTGTATTAATTCTCTTAAGTACCATGTTAAATATAGTTTTAGGTTATAAAAATTGTTAACACAGAAACAATGCTATGTAGGATACTTTTTTAAAGAAAGGACTTGCAGCGAGATAGCAGCCACAGGACACCTAAATCTTTCACAGAAAAAGAATTTATTGCTCTCTTATCAGAAGAAACGAACTTCTTCCCGCCTCGAAGGTGCTGTTAGGATTCAGAGGAAGAAGCTGACACTGACCAGAACCACAGAATCCTGTGTTTGAATGTTTGAATGGAATTTATGCATCATGTATGAGGTGTATGAATATGCAATGGGCTATTGTTTTTAGGGGTTAATCTTCGTTAGCGGGGGTCCTTTTTTGGGCTTGTGCTGCCCAGAAAAAGGTACCCAGATGTCCGTAACTCTTTATATTTGTTGTCTCGTATCATCCTAATTCAAATTGTCCAAATTATTATTACTCTAATTGTATTACTATTTGTAGAACTATTTTATTACTATTAAACTTTTAAAATTTTAAAAACAAGTGATTGCCGTTTTTCACACACCATGTTTGCTTAAAACAATGCTTGCTTATTTTGAATACAATACCTGCTTGTAAGCCTTAAAACACAATGCACTGAGCTCCATTCTTAAGCTTCAACTATCCTAATATCTTGCTAAATAAACTTTCTGCAGCTTAGAGAGCTATTCAGACAAACGTTAATGCACAGGCCATTGTTCTATTTGCCCTTGCTTTTTCTACAGTTTAAATAATTTTTCTGCTGACCTATCTCATGGCTGCGCTCTACTCACAGTTCTGCTGTCTCTGAGGCCTGCCTTTTGCAGCTTTCCCAAAAGCCTCTGATTTTATGGATTCCCACAGTAAATATCTGCATAGACCCATACAATACGCACTTTTCACAACTCCGGAATCGGCAAGGTCCAAACCCCAGCAGAATCCCCCTCTTCCCCCAAAAAACCCTCCCGCAGCTGCCGCTTCCCCTCGGCACTCACCTGTGGGACGCGGGGCAATGCGATGCTGCCGGGCCCAGCCGAGCTGCGGGCTCGCCGTGGAACCCCGCAATGCTCCTGGCCCTGCTGCTGCTCCTCCTCGGGCTGCTCCCCTTCGTGCTGCTCCAGTTCCTGCTCCTCCCCTTCCCCTCTCCCTCCCCTTCCTCCCGCTCCAAGCCCGGATCCCTCTTTCGCACCCCCTCTGCCCCACGGCCGGAGCAGTGCCGGCTCTGGGGTGTTGGGGAAGATGAAACAGGAAAGCCTTACAAATATGATTTGAAATAAACAAAGGCCAGGAGACTTCTTCTCCTTTTTAATGCCTTTATTAAAAGTGATCAGCTCAGGATTGGGTGGCTCGACGGGTCTGCAGTCTCCGTCGTCTTCCCGGGCGATTCAGAGGAGGAGGATATGCACAGCTCTGTCCACAAGGGGCAGAGCTGGGGGAATCCAGTCCTCGTGGGAGTCTTTAGGGCGTGATTCCCCGTCAGATGTTGCCCCACCCACTCAGTCGGCCTGGTCTCACCGCCGGGGTCGTCTCTCTTGGTCAGGGCGAGAGGGTCCGAAGGCGTTCCGCATCTCTGCAGGCTCAGCACTCGGCTCCTCACGTCCAGACATCACTCCAGTCTCTCAACTCTTAGGTGGCTCGTTGTTTTGGGGTTTTCTCCGTACAGCGGGGGACCCATGCTGCATTGTGGTCTTGGAGTCACTTTGCATAGCCCCCCCTCACCTTCTCAGGTCTCTTCTACTGTTCGGGAAGGTTCCCACCCTTCTGGGAAAGGTACAACTTAGCCTCGGGCGAGGCTCTGCTGATACAAAAGGAGCGATTAGCCACAACGACTCGTGATTACAATAACAAAACACGAAGAACTTCAGCAGCTACCCGTGGTCTGGCTGCTTTTTTTTTTGTAACTTTTTCTCACAAAAAATATTACCCGAATTTTGTTCATAACAGTCCCCCCTCTTTTTCTTTGATCGAGCTTAAATTCTAAGCTCGCATCAACTCACAAATTTTTTGTTTTGAATCTACTATAAATCTCTTGTGCACTTTGGTAATCCTGGTTACTTAACCTTGTTACTTTCTTTGGTTTCTTCACGTTGGTCCGCACGGCAAGTACTATTCTACTAAGACAGATAAATAAGCATAGTAAAAAAACCAATCCTCCAAGTACACACACAGTGAGAAAAACTACCTTTTCCCATACATCCTTTTTGAAAATCTCCAGGTTCTCCCACCCACTGGAATCAAGTGTAGGAGTTTGTTCTTCATTATTTACACATGCTAATCTTTTTATCTCGTTTGAAATGTTCCTAATAATTGAATTCTTTATTTTTAATACTGCCTGGAGCCTGATGACTTTGTTTAACATAGGTATTGGGGTCCGAATTTGGCTTTTACAATTTTGGATTTTCTCAATTTCTATTTCACTTTCTCGGTTCTGTTTATTTTCTCCCAAATCATTATATATAGGAACTCCCAAACTTGATTCAGTTTCTTTGGGTAATAAGAAAATTGGTTTTATCACTCTAGCAATGCAGTTGCCAGACGAGATCAAACCTAGGGGTTTAGGGCTCCCCTGAAATGTGTTCCAAAAGGGGTTTATCTCCTTTCCAGTACACTCATATAAATACTTGTAACAAACAATTTTTCTTACCATTTTCACCATTTCTTTGCTTTTTACTAGATCTGCTGAGCTTGTTTCAGCAGCATCACATTCAAAGCACAACCAGGCTTCCCCTATAGTACACTCTCCTAGGAGTGGCTGCCTAAAAGTGGCAGTATTGTATGCTATCCAATACACTCTCTTATTTTTCTGATAAAGGACCAATTGGAAGAGGTTAACACGATCAGGGTCAGAACTGATGTGGACTCTCGACAAGGAGCTCACTTCCTCCTCATAGAGGGATTAGTAGCATTTACTGCACCGCTCAGCTGGGCTTCTCAGAGCACCACCAGCCATCAGAGCCATCAGTACTACCCTTCCCAAGAGTCCGGTATGGGTCATCTTGCACAGCCTGCCCACCCGGCCTTGCCTCTTGGGGAATTTTACTGAGGAAAAGCTTCCAAGCTCTTTAGAGTCCCTTCTACCCGCTTCTCTGGTTAAACCTCTCTTGGTCTGTTCCCTACCAATTTTGGTTTCCCCTCCCAGGGAAGTGTTCTGTAGAGGATTAACCTGGAGTCTTTAGAATTAACTTAAGGAGCTTAACCAGAATTTCTTATTTACAGTCTTAAACTTTTTACTAACATAGTTTACACAGAACAGTTTTGAAACATTTTAAGCAATATTAGAACTCTTGATACTAATTTTTTCTACACAGTTCAGTCTATTTGACTCTTCCTCCTGAGAGTCAACTTTAAATCCTTTGGTCCTTTTACCACAGTATACTCAGGTGATTTAGCTTGTGAGGCAGATGAATCCTTGTCCAGTGCCCGGAGGTGAGTGGTGTGGACTCTGGCCCAATGCCAGAGTGAAAAACTGGGAGTCTGGCCCAATGCCAGAAGAAGAAAGGGGTGGAGTCCGGTCCAATGCCAGAGGGAGAATGGGGTGCAGTCCGGTCCAATGTTAGAGGGAAAAAAAACCTGATGTTGAATCCTGGTCCAATGCCAGGGGGTGAGAGTGATGTGGGTCCAACCTTTTTCTTTTGGTCTGCACAGTCGAATTAGTAATGAAGAGTACCTGAAACGGGCTTTCAAACACAGGCATTAATGGTCTGCTATTTAATGATTTTATCAAAACTCAGTTTCTCTGTTTAATGTTGTTGGTTAATTTCTCTTTTTCCATAGCTTGCATGTTTCTCTCATCAACTTTTACATACTCTGTATTTTGCAAGGAGTTGTATTTCTCAGCTAACTTAACTCCCAAAGTATTTTTATTCTCTTATATCTCTGTGTATTTAATTCACTGGTTTTCTGTTCTATTTTCAAGATCTTATTTATCTCTTGCTTCTGTTTCTTACTTTCACTTAGAGCCTAAATATTTCTTTCAACCCCTTACACTTAAATTTTTGGGGGTTTTTTCTTACACCATTCTTCTACACAATACACTTCTCTCTAAGGAAATGTGGTAAAACTTATAATGCACAATCTACATTACCTCTATTCTAATTTGTCTATATTCACTCTCACACATTCCTTCACACTCTGAAGACACAAACTGGATCATTATTGCTAGAAAATCACGGGTCCCTGTAGCCCCCCTCACCCTGGGGTTGGCCCACAGGTCTCAGTATCCCTGGGCCTCTTGGAAGGGCCCTGACTCTGGTTGCCTCTGGTGCCCATCCACCTGTGAGGCTGTCTGTGTGTCACTCACGCTCTTACAGCTATGGCTCCCTCACACACCTGGGGAGCACTAGTCTGGTTTGCAGGTCACACACACTCTTTGGCCACAGCCCCCACCTGCCCGGGGGACACAAGCCTGGTTTGCAGGTCACACACACACTTCCACTGCCCCCCTTCCCACCTGCCTGGGAAGTTGAGGCTGACTTCGTGACTCACTCTCACACACACAACAAGACAACAAAAAGGTACTTTTTACTTTCACATTACTTATTACAAGTTTAGTTTTACTGGCCAGTTTTGGTGCTACTGGATACCCTTTCTACCTAGCTGTTTTTTTGTCTAACTTCAGATGTTACTTTGTTGAGACAGGACTTACCTGCTCCTGTATCTACTCAAATTCAAATTCTTCATTTAGGGGGCCCACCTCAAAGTTTACCAAGGGGCTCTTCTAGATGTTGCATTGGGTCTCCTATAGTGTAAAGCCCATGACCTTCTAATCGTCACCTCTAAGGATCTTCCCTAAATTATCTTGTTCCCTGGCTATTGCCACATCGAGACTAAGCTTTCTACAAAAACCTCCTGACGTGTCCTGGCTCTCTACAGTAATAGCAATGTCGCTCTCTCAAAGGGCCTTGAGGTGTCTCCATCCCTCTTGCACCTGACAGTACTGGCCTATCCTTGCCTCCTCCTGGTGGTGGACCCGCCCACTCTGCACTTTCTCTAGCTACAGCAACCATTACCTTAGCCTTGGCCTTTGCTTTTTCTTCCTCCCTCCTTAAATACACCTTCAATGCTTCTCTTAATAACTCATTAATGTCCTTCTCTTGCCAATCTTCCATCTTTTCCAGTTTTCTCCTTATATCAGGCCAAGATTTGGTAACAAATTGGACTTTTAACAGCATTTGACCTTCCGGGGTGCCTGAGTCTATTCTAGAGTACAACTGGAAGTTCCGCCTTAGGCGATTAAGCCAGGCAGCAGGAGCTTCATCCTTCTCTTGTGCACCCTCAAATGCCAATTGGGTATTAGTTCCTTTGGGAACTGACTCTTTGATCCCCCGTATTATCAAAGACCTATATTCCCTCATGGCCTTCCTCCCCTCCTCCTGATTAGGGTTCCAGCTGGGATCCGTTAGTGGCAATTTCTGTTCACCTGTTGGCACCTGGGGTCCTGGACTGTTATCTTTCTCCCATATTCTTATGCCAGTCGCCCTTATGATCTGGACCTCTTCTGGGGAAAATAATATACTCAGGATGGAATCCATCTCCCCCCAAGTGTAGATATTTGGACCTAGAAATTGTTCTACTTGGTTGGCTATGCCCACTGGGTCCTCCACTAAATGCCTTAACTCTTTCTTGAATCCTCTCACCTCAGAAGCAGTTAGGGGAGCATTCACAAAGCCAACACCTCCCGCTATTCCTCCCATAGGAACCTCTCTGAGGGGAAAGAGTCTCTCCGCCTTGGAGGTCTTGGATCTGGTGCTACAGTATGGCCCATCTTCAGATGCCAAACTACTTTGAGGAATATCTGGGTTACCCTGAACTTTCTGCCCATCAGCAAGTGTATTTGCTGATAGCTGTTTACTGTATGAGGAGACATTTGTGCCCCAACTAGGGGGAGGTAAAGGGGCAGCAATAGGAGGGGGAGAAGAGCCTGAGTGAATATTAAGTGGAGCTGGAGAAGGGGTGGAGAATGCAGCAGGTGGAATAGGCGCTTGTGGTGATGCAGAAGGAACTGGAGGAGATACTGGGTTTATCATAGCGGAAGCTGAAGAGGTAGAAGGAGAAGTTTGAGCAGGGGGTAATGAGATGGCAGCTGGGGGAGGAACCGGACCTGCCCTTTGAGGTGCTTGAAGAAGAGGATTATAAGGTGGAGGGGCAGAAGGAGGCAAATAATCCAGGGGGTCCCATCTTTTACTAGTCCTAATCATCCCCTCCTTCATTCCCCTCTTTCTTCCTCTGTACCTTACAAATTCGCACCCCTTCATCCCCAACAGCGCTCTGTAACCAGCACGATACATACAGTAATTGCTCAGGATCAGTATCCCCTCGAGCTGTCAGATAGTTATTTAATTGTTGGCACATCCACTTATCCTTTGTCCCACACCAAGGCCATCCTCCTTGCACCTCTAATTCTGGCCAGACTTCCATACAATAATGGATCATTTTCACTTTATCTAATCCCTCCGTGGCCTCTATAGAATCCCATTTTTCTAACAGTTCTAAGGGACTATTGGGATGTACATACCTCAGTCTCTTGCTGGTCTTTTTACTACTACAACATCCCATTTTTCAGGTCTCAATAACAAAGTCTCAAAGGTGCCTCAACTGACCGGTAATTTCAAAAAAACCTTGTTTGAGGAGCTTCAGCCTCCTCCACTGAACTTCAAATTTCTGCCTGATGCTCAGGACTTTGTACTGAAACAACTGCCCAATCTCTTGATTGCCCAACTTTCGTCAGGTCTTATATCTATCGGGACTTGAACACACGATGCCTCGGCCAAGAATCCGGGTCGTGCCTGACTCCCTCAGTCAGGAAAAACAACTGCCTGATTTTTAGTTTGCCTAACCCGCCAATTTTTAGGCTTCACCGTATCAGGACTTAAAAGCAAACCACAGCCTCCTTTGCTGGGGTTTGTGCCTGACTCCCTTTGTCAGGACTTACTTTGCCTGCAGGGCTTGCGAAAACACCCGAATCCTTCTCGGGACTGACAAATCTTACGCGAATCCTTCTTGAGACTTACAAAAGTGCCTGACCTCCCTTTGTCAGGACTTTGGGGTGCGTGCCACTCATACACAGTAATTCACTCCGCACGCCCGGAGTGGGGGGGCCCTTTATTCCCCCTTGGGAGACGACTTCACTCACACTAAGTCCACTCGCTTCCCCCTGTTCCTGGCTGGGTTTCTTGCGAAAAACCGGAAACGCAGTACTTAGGGGTCCCACTCGCTTCGAAGGTCCGGCTGCCGGCCCTCGTCTCACTCACACACTTGCGCACGTCTCCCACTCCCGCCACCGGGTTTCTCACCAGTCCGGTGCTCCGGTGCTCCTCTGCGTGGCTGTCCTGAGCTGATCCCTGGTCCTAGTAGCCAGCTGTCCTCTGAAGATCCAAGATGGCCAGTCCTGAGTCCTCTTGCGGTGTGGCTATTCCGGACGAGAGCCCCCAGCTGAAATAAACAAGGGCCAGGAGACTTCTTCTCCTTTTTAATGCCTTTATTAAAAGTGATCAGCTCAGGATTGGGTGGCTCGACGGGTCTGCAGTCTCCGTCGTCTTCCTGGGCGATTCAGAGGAGGAGGATATGCACAGCTCTGTCCACAAGGGGCAGAGCAGGGGGATTCCAGTCCTCGTGGGAGCCTTTAGGGCGTGATTCCCCGTCAGATGTTGCCCCACCCACTCAGTCGGCCTGGTCTCACCGCCGGGGTCGTCTCTCTTGGTCAGGGTGAGAGGGTCCGAAGGCGTTCCGCATCTCTGCAGGCTCAGCACTCGGCTCCTCACGTCCAGACATCACTCCAGTCTCTCAACTCTTAGGTGGCTCGTTGTTTTGGGGTTTTCTCCGTACAGCGGGGGACCCATGCTGCATTGTGGTCTTGGAGTCACTTTGCATAGCCCCCCCTCACCTTCTCAGGTCTCTTCTACTGTTCGGGAAGGTTCCCACCCTTCTGGGAAAGGTACAACTTAGCCTCGGGCGAGGCTCTGCTGATACAAAAGGAGCGATTAGCCACAACGACTCGTGATTACAATAACAAAACACGAAGAACTTCAGCAGCTACCCGTGGTCTGGCTGCTTTTTTTTTTGTAACTTTTTCTCACAAAAAATATTACCCGAATTTTGTTCATAACATGATTGTCTGGCAAAAGATTTTGAGAATATGGAAACTATAAGCGAGATTGAAATGAAAGCAAGCTTTGAGATCCCTCAGTTACTGAACAACGGGAAAATAACGGTGAGGCCACTGAAAGTAATCCCCTTTTGATGAAACAATTCCCTCTGCTTGCAGGCAGGTCCCAGGGTCAGAGCAGCCCCTACAGAAGGGGTCCAAAGAGGAGTTTTTAGGGTTTAAAATGTAGCACTGTATGGTAATGCAGTGATTCTTACAGGCAGTATGGAGATGCTGTAGGATTTCCATATTGTGCTAGATTGGTTAGTGAGAATCAGAATATTCAACACAGAAGAAGATTTATTGTATTGTAACGAGAACTTCGCTGTTTTAGCTCTTACCTCTCTTACTCTTGCTCTTACCTCTTGTCTCTTAGCTCTTGCCTTTGATGCTCTTACCCCTTTTACTCTCATGCTTTTACTCTCTTACCCTCTCATCCTCTCTCCCCCTCTCTTCTCTTAGGCCTGCTACGAGCTGTGGCTGCAGCTCCCCGTAGGGCCCTGCACCCAGGCCCTTTGCAATAAACCCCAAATCCCAAAAGGTCCCTGCACCCAGGCCCTTTGCAATAAACCCCAAATCCCAAAAGGTCCCTGCACCCAGGCCCTTTGCAATAAACCCCAAATCCCAGCAGGGCCCTGCACCCAGGCCCTTTGCAATAAACCCTGTTATGTTTGCCCAATTATCCATCATAAAAAAAACCCAAACAATATTTAAGGTAGCAGCAATTTTAATTGAATAGTTTAGAAAATATATAAATAAGAGATAATTTGGTTCAAATAATAGTGCATAAGTGAAAACAACTGCGGGGTACGGAGGGCAGAGTTCAATGACCCTTGCCACTTCATGTACCAGCTTGCCAAGTGAAAATCACCCCTTATATGCCATGTGTAAATGCCATCTCCTCCCATTTTCGGTTCATCATATCTCTATCTCTGCCCTCATTACCACCCTTATCACGCATGCGCCACCACTCGGTTTGGTGGTCACACAAGTCTTTGGGGGTCGTCACTGATGAAGGCTCTGTAGTCTTCTTCGTTGTCCTTTAATTCACCTTTGGGTTATACATGCGCACCAAGCCAGTATAATGTAAGCCAAGACTAATGTATCACTGCATCTGCATATCAAAGCAATAAGTCCCTTATAATTAGCATTTTCTTGGACCCAACCAGGTTCTTGGTCATTTTTAGCAACGGTATCTTCAGCTTCTTTCCTGTGGTCCTTGAGAACATCTGCTGGGAAGGGGGGGGTGGGTGGAGACCCTCCTTTCCCTCTCTTCTTTGGCATTACAACTTTTGGCTATTAACTATTTTATTATTCTCAAATATTAATTACTGTATCAATATTGATTACTGTTTCAATTTTTATCAGCATGAATCACACCTATTTATCACAACCCCAAGTTCCACGACCTGGCTGCAGAGATCTCTCATCTCCATGCGTCCCGACCGTGCTACCCCCATCAATCCTACACTGGGACAGGGGGAGAAACCCCCAGAGTCCCCAGCAATGGGCAGGGGGCTCGGGGATTAAGATGTACTAGTAGTTTTCTTGTTATGTCTAGGCTCTGAAGCAGGGTTTTTCATTGTTGTGAAACCAGGATTTGTCAGGACCCAGGACATCCCTCTGGCTGTCCTGAGCAGCCCAGACCCCTGCCAGGGGGCTCAGAGACCCTGGCACAGAGCCCAGAATGCCCCTGTGGTTTTGATTATGACCCATGGAGCAAGTTACCAACCTTCTATGAAGATCAGCAAGCCACAACAGTTTAGGTAGCGTATTAGTGAAGCTATTACAGGGTGAAAATGTAGATTTTGGGATTTCTGGTATGGGGGTTCAGGGGGCAAGATGGAGGGAACTGTGTGTGTCCAGCTTTCTCCTTCTTCTTCTGCTGTGATGTTGGCACTTACAGATTGGTTTAGAGTAGAAGCTCACTGTCTAACATAGGTGATAGGTATTGGAAAGTAATTGTAAACATTGTACATGTAGTTTGTAGTATAAAGACATAACACTGCCCCGGGGGAGCCAGAATGCCTCAGACTGTCCTGCTGAGCTGACCTTGGCAGGGCAGGAGAAAATTTTTTACAGATAAGATAAATGAAACAACCTTGAGACTGAGAAATGAAGAGCCCTGACTCCTTCTTCAAGCACCAGACTGGGAAAAGAGACTTTGGAACTTTTCTCAGGGTCACTCTGACCAGCCAGAGACCCTGACAAAGATTAATCAGGGATTAATACAGAGATAGATGTTCTAATCTATCCTTGCACTTCTGCTGGTCCCTAGGAAGGCTGGTGGGTGATTTCTGTCTGTGTTCAAATATTTAAAGCAACAACAAATAGTCCCACACTTTATATTTCAGATAAAGAATTTAATAGCATCTTAACATTGTTTTCACAATCTTATAATGTGCATATTTTACTCCTTGTGAAGCTGAAATCTTTTTAAATACAAGTAATTCTACAGAAATTTTAGAAGTTTCAAAACCATTTTAACATACTGAAAACAAAACAGTCTAAAAAGACAGGTCTAACAGCCATTAAAATGCAGGAAAAAGCAAGAGGACTTCAGGTAAAAGAACATTCATTTAACAGCTACATTTCTTCCACTAAGTATTTATGTGTTAAGAAAAACAGAGCAAATGTAAAAGAACAGAAGTTTTTAAACCAGAGTTTATAATGCCAGAAACAGCTTTGAAACAACTTTCCATGTAGTTCTATTTATTTCAAAATTTAAAATTGGCTCATTTTTGTCCCAACATTTTGAAGTATTAAACACAGTATGACAGAAAAAAGCAACAAATTCCTAACTCTGAGAGAAGAACAACCGTGCAAGCAATGCCACAGCACTGGGCATTTCTGCATTTTAAGCAAAGAGCTTTACAGCATCTGTAATTTTCCTTTTCCTGTCCATTTTGGAGAGCGCAGTCCAGCCTGCCTCATGCATTCTCCTCATGGTTTTGAGTTTCAGAGCAGAGCCTGGAGATTTCACACTGCATGGAGCTGGGCTCTGGGAAGGAAAATAAAGCCATCCTTTCGTTTCTGTAAACAATCTGATTAACTGCTTGCTTTAATCTTAGGAAAGGCTAACATACCTTTTTTGGTGCTGTGGAATGTAACTGTAAAGCTTGTGGATAATCTTTGTACAAATTTTTAAATGTTTCTTCTTCCGAGACTATGCTCTATATGATTAAAAGTTGAAAGTTAAATTAAAAGTTACTTAGTCACACTATATTAAAATTACTTTTTCTTTCTGCCTAAGGATATTAAATTATGAAAAAGAAAAGTTGTCATTATGAGGCATAACAGTTCAATAAAAAGAATGTTAATTATGTACATACAACTACAATTCCAGAAAGAACCAATAAATTAAAAATATACATAAATATTGGCTGGAATGTGGAAGCCCAAACTCTTTATTTCCATTCTCAGCCCCAGCAGTGAGCACAAAGAGCTGCTCAGCCCACGATTTGTTCTCTGGCTCTTACCAGGAGGTCAGTGTGCTCAGAGCTGTCTGACTGAGTGTCCAGCTGCACAAGCACTTTCTGCTTTTTCCTGCTGCTCTGCCCTGCAGGCAGGCTTGTGCTTCTTCCACTCTGCATTTTATCCATTGGAGGAGTCTTTATAACACATGTCTGGGAAAGAAAATGTTTCTATTTTTAGATCATATTTTATGGGGTAAGTATGGAATCTAAAGCCAAACTCAGGACCCAGTTTACAGTCTGAGTGTCCAAGAATTCACCTGAGAGAAATGGTGGAACTCTGATCTTTCCATCCAGAGATGGAGCAAAGACCCAAACAAAGTGGGGTGGAAATATCATTTTTTATATTATTTTTGTTGCCAAATGAGGAGAATGAAGGGGAAGCTATGGAAGAGCTGAGTTTCATGGCACATTGTATTTAAGTTCTCCATGCTTATCTGCAGAAATTCAGGTTATTCTGAACTGTAGCCACTACATTGGACTCTACCAAACATCAAAGAAAATGGGAACAAACAAAACTGCAGGAAAAGGCTTTCAAAGAAAGATTGGTAGCTACATCAAGATTGGTGTTTCTTAAAATAGTCTTTTCACTAGAAGTGAAACTGAGAAGCATTGAATGGTCCAGTGCAGTCCTTTTTTAGACAGATAACATCAAAATGGTGCTGGATTCCATTGTTCCAATGTGAAAACCACAAGTGAACTCCTGACAGGGAAGAAGGGTCAGTTCTGCAGTCAGGACTACTTTATACTTTGACCATGTTTACAGCTATATCAGCTTTTTTCTCTTCCATAGAGGAAAAGTGCCTTTACAAATGGACACTTTTAAGACTATGTAAAATAATTCTAGAGACAAAAAAAAATCAACAACTGAGCAAGAAAAATTACACACTGGGACACTGGGAGCCCTTCCAGAAACTGCTGTCTAATATCTCCATGGAATGGTGTGACCCTTTAAAATCCCTTCTTATCCCAGGGGGAAAAAAAAAAATCATCTACAGAGAAGAAATACAGGTAGAAAAATGCAACAAGAAAAATTCACTGTTAGGAGTTACAAAACTTCAATGTTGGACTGCCCAAGGGGCTTCCTGTACTGAAGAAGACTTTTTTTTTTTTTTGGTGTTTTTTTTTTTTTTGTTTTTTTTTTTTTTGGAATATAATTTGGAGAGTTTCTATTTTTTTCATGAATAGATTCACTGCATAGATCTAAACAAGGTTTAGGAGTCCCAGGAACATCAATTTGTATTTTTATAATTTAAAATTTTAAGTCTAAAGCATTCTACTGTCTTCTGTTGAATGGAAATAAATTATCATGGCACTTCAATTGATTCTACACATATAAATACTATCAAATTCTAAAAGCAATAAAAAAGTTAAAGTTACCTTGTGTTTCTTTTCACTTTCAGGAATCACACTGCCAGAGTGCTCTTTTACAAGATTCTCCTACAAAAGAGTTATGTGACAGCAAGGAAATATTGATTTGGATTCAGTTGTTAAAAATCTTCTTGGTCTAATTACAGTGCACAGTCTATAATCACAGACTGCTACAAAGTTCACACAAAAATATGACCAGGTTTGGTACAACCCCAGCATTCAAAAGTCACTGAAAAACCCCTTCAGTTTAGGGAACTTTTTTGCTTTAGCTAGTTAAAATTAACTAAAATAAAGGAGAGTTTTGCTTTGTTGTTTGTTTATTTATGTGTAATCTATAATCACAGACTGTTACAAAGTTCACACAAATCTATGACCAGATTTAGCACAACGCCAGCATTCCAAAGTCACTGTTTTTCTGTTCAGTTTCATTTCTAACCCAACTCCTCCCACAGCACAAACCCAGGCCACACCTCTCACCCCCACTGCTCAGTGAATAAAAAACTCCACCTTTTCTTCCATTTCTGCTCTCAGCTGTTCCTTAAGGGAGGACAGTTCCCTTTTCAAACATGACAGCTCATTTTCCTACAAACCATTAAACAAAGGACAGGGTTAACTCTGCACAGCCCAGAAAAAGGAAAACAGTCCCAAGTGAGACAGTAATTAACCGGACACTCATTAGATACACAAGATAATTCTATGTGCTTTTCAGCCCTATACTTGAAGATTTGCTTTAGCTTGTTTAACAAAGACTGAAGCACTGTAAGAAACAGGTACTTGATCAGAAGTGTTCAAGGTAATACCTTAAAATGCTTGGGAGAGCAGGGGTGAGAGGGCACAATCTAAATATTTAAAACAAAAGTTATCTATTCAAAGTGGGAAGTCAGAACATGACCCACTATCTGGAGGAGCAGACAAAAACACACTGCTACTGCAATTTATTTTTAGAAACATTTGGAGTTTTTAGTGCCCAGAATATAAGATCTGTTGCAGCAGGTTGGGTGGGACTGCTGCGGGTAAAAATTAAAAGCACACTGGAAGAGTTCCCAGAGAATGTCTCTGGTGGGAAGACCCCAGAGCACAGCAGGAAAAGAAACTCTCTAAGCAAATTGAAAAAAGATCTTTAGAAGTCACAAACTGACTGAAGATCACATCTTTTGTCTCTCTGTGCTGTTGGTGGGCAAGAGGGAGGGATTGCAATAAAAGGTGTTTTAAGGATTTTTTAAAATTCTTATTACTCACTTTTAATTCTATTAATAATTTTTTATACTATTTATTTTGAATCTGCTTTACCCTCAAAGTGATTTTCTCCTAATCCTTATCTCAACTCAGTCCTTGAATTTTTCTTTCCCCTCCTCTGCTCAACAATAGCAGAGAAAAATAAGTGAATGTTTTTTTGTGTGTGCCTGCACTTAGCCAGTATAAAACCCCTACACAAGGACATCAGCTCCTTCACTGAATTATTGACCATTGCAAAGTGCTCCTTACCAGTGCTCTTTCTGATGAGAACTGCTTTTGCTGTTTCATTTTATATACTTTTAACTCTGCATCTTTTTCTTCAACCATTTTATCATATTCATTCTGTGGTAAAAAAACCAACCAACAACAAACTCAAAACATGTGACTAAATGTTGCAATTATAGAGTTATCCAGTCTTTAAACATCATTTTTTCAAACCAAGCCCTTAAGATTCAGAAAGAAAAGATTCATTGATGCTTCTGCAGAAACTGTAAAACAGGAAATGCTCAATTCAAGTATTATTTTGTGGACTGGCAGAGAGTGCTTTATTTCTGTGCAGCAATATGTGCTCAGCACTAAGAGCCAGCTGTGCTATCTTTATTAATGTATCTGCTAAAGACATTGCAAAATGAGGAATAGAAAGGTAAACTAAAATGTGTCAGGCTAAACTGCTGACAGTCACTAAGTAATCTCAGAGCCAAACTGATACTGAAAAATATTGCATTCAGATGGTATCAAAGGAAGCCTGAATTGAAAAAAAAATCTAAAAATCCCAGAAGTTTAGATGAATGGAATGTATCTGCCCATAGGAATGTGTTCATAATCTTCAAATGAATTTGATTTTAGATGATGCAAAGTCCAGCATGTGTTCATCTTCCTTTTCCCAGACTCAGGCCTGTTTCTGCTTTGGAAAGGTCATTAACGTGGTGTCACAAGTTATAAACATGGTATTGACATGGTATCACCCATTGCAAACCACAGCAAGCAGGAAAATCTCTGACCTTGTGCTTTTCAATCAGTGCCATCATCTCAGTTATCTTGTGCTGACATCTGGCATCAGTTTCTCTCTGTATCATTGCAGTTTCATCACAAAGCAACCTCATCTTTTCTACCTGTCAGTAATGAATTGCATTTCATTCATCAAGATAACAATATATTTCTTTTAAATCTCAATTTCTTCTTCCCCCTGTGGGTGCAAAGTTTGCAGTCCCACTTGGGCTTTATTTGCTTTTAAGATCCCTTTCAAATCCCTCATCTCTTCTGCAGATTGTTAAAATGGGCAAGATCAAAGGTACAGCCATGGCAGGCAAGCTCACTGCAAACCAAAAGGCCATTTCAAGCACTCTGCCCTAACATTTCTTAGCATTGCCATAAAAAAAGTGTGGGCGGAAAAATCCTAATATGGGAGAAGTTATAATCTAATTTAACTGGGCTGACTTTATACCAAGGGTGGAATTTCTTTAAACTATATCTTGAAAGAAGGAATTTTTAATGGAGTTCTCATTGTCAAAGACATATTCAAATACTTCAACCTAAGCACCTAATGTACTAAAGCTTTGCTCACAGGCATACAAAACAAGTTCCATTTATGTTGATAAGACTGAAATATGAGCAAGGACTCTGGACATTAAAGCTTCAGAACAACATTTTAAACTAAAAAAAATAAATTGCAGTAAAAATTAACACCTCTCACCTCTTCACGAAGTTTATTTTCATTTACTTTTCTTGTTTCTATGTCTTTTTGATAGATGTCAACTTCTTCCTTATGTTGCTTGTTCATATTTTCCATCTCTAACTGCAATTTATTCACCTTTGGAGAAAGCAGAATTGCTGCTGTTATTTGTTTAGGAATTACTATGTTGATTATTTTTTCTTACCTCTTATTTTTGAGCACAAACACTGTTACTTTTCAGGTATATTATTCAAGTGTTTCCTATTTAAAAGTTCAGGGTTTTTTTTAATAGAGTTGAACTTTGGCCTGAAGTGAGTTAGAAAATACTCAAAGGAACAATGGCAACAGCACAATGGGGAAGACTGCCCTAAGCAGTCACCCTAAATGCTGTGAATGCCTTGGAAAAAAAACAAATAGAGATGGAGATTTTATTCCCTCTCTTGTAAATCTGTATCAGATTTTCACAGGTTTTATGGTACATTTTCTCCCAGCTGTGCATTTTGACTACAGTTTTTCCTTTTAAGTTTTTCATATGAATATCCTCAAAAAAGTCCACTTTTCTTCAAGTGCAGTACCCAAAGCTGGACACAATATTCCCATCAGAGGGATTGCCACTGAAGAACACATTTAAAGAACAGCCTAAAAAGAGTAATATATTTATATATATATTTCTTTTAAATGCTTTTCTGTTACAATGAGGTTGCTGAACCCTGTTCAGTCCACTATCAACAAAAGAAAAAAAAAGGGAACATATTGGAAACATCATTAATTGCAATGTGAATCCATCTCTTAAATGTCCAATAGTCAGTGCCCAATGATTAAAAATGGAAGCATCTTCTAAAAACTATGAGCTTGAAGCCCCAAAACGGATAGCCTTCAAGAAATAATGAGTTAAAACATGGAATGAGAAACATTCGAAGAGAGCATAGCACTTAGGAAACATATAGAGCAATAAATCAGTTAAGGCATGGAACACAATGACAGGAAAGAGAGATAGGGATAGGGGAACTGATGGGCTAAGCATGTTCAGAGCCAACAAAGTCAAACTAACCCTAAGAGCCTTGCCAAGCCATGGGACCAAGCCAAGTACACCGGGAATTGGCCATATTAGGATAGGAGTTCAAAAGTTTAAGGAGGAAGACTCATCAGGTGACTCCTGCCCACGATGAAGGCAACCGGAACGACCACCAAAATGATCCTCAAAAGAGATGTCTCCGCCCACGCTCCGCCCACACCACGCCTCTTATGAATATGTATGCAAAAACATGATTATGCATGTGATATGATGTAACTTCATAATCAAAACTGTATAAAAGGCTTGCTTCGGTTACGAGATACTCAGAAATCCCTTTTGTGATTTCTCCAACGCGTCGTAATAAAATACCTCCTGTCTATGCTGACTTAAATTGAGTCTCTTAGGCAGTTATTCTCGCCTTTTGGGGAAAAATTCGGCATCAAGCTCATTCCTGCAAAGTCTGGATCCTAGATCCATAAACCAGCTCAGAATGTATAACAAGTATTATCATTACCTACACTGGAAGTTAAAAACACTCACCTCATCTTCTACACGATGTTATTTAAACCTACCTTCCCTTCATAAGTATTGCTTTTCTTGCTTTCTGCAGTAATTTTCTTTTTCAGCACCTTATTCTGTTGAAATAAAACAAAACAAGCACTGTACCTTAATAAGTTAATAGAATTATGTCATGGTTTAACTGCATCAAGATATTCCAGCTTTCATCAGGCAAATAACTCTTTGTTGTGCAGCTCAGGTTCCAGAACAATTCTTCAAACAAATGAATGTTCAGCTAATTTCTGTGATAATTACTGTTTCTTCATGACCTTAAGAAAGGCTCCTCCTGAGCAGCAGCAGGGAATAACAAATGAGGTGCAGAATGGGTATTAAAACTAAGATGCTGCTGACAGAAGGTGTGAAGATGTCATGACCAAAAATACAAGTTATTTATTTTTACAGTGAAGTTCCTACAGTTTGTGCCAGTGCAGAATTCTTTTCTACTAGTGGTAACTGAGATATTCATACACGTACATAAATAACACTATGCACTAAATGAAAAAGAGTAGAAGTTTATTAAAGATATTATTTTTGTAATTGCTCTTTTCAAATTAAGGCTCATTTAACAAATCAAGTGATCCCTAAGAAGACTCTCTAATTTGCTCAGGGTTAGGATAAGAAAGGAAAATGTTTAAGTTACATAGGTGTATCTAAAGACATCACAGCAGACAAAAACCTGCTGAAAAGGCAACCCAAAGTATAATGTGTTTATGCATTTGTGACATTTAAAATCTCTACACACCTCCTGCTGCAACTCTTCAGTGCATTTGGTTTTATTTTCCATCTGTTTCTTTAAAATATTCATCTGAAAGAGATATTTCAGACATGAATTAGTAAGTTCTACAAATGACTCCCTATATGAGCAATTCCTGTAAATGTTCTCAAACCTGCCCTTGCACCAGTCTGGTTTGTTCCAATGGGACTGAAACACCAGCTGCCATGTTAGAATAATCAGAGTTTTAGCCATAAAGTACCACAAGATGTTAATTAACAGCAGTGAACCAGTTCCTTAGTGGTTATGGAGTTAAGAAAGAAGAAGAAAAAAACCCCAAGATCTTCACAATTTAAAAAATGCACTTGTATGAAGTTCCCTACATCCATGAAAAAATGAATTTTCCCAATTATTTTCTAGAATCTTCAATGGCTTTTCCTTTCTTGAAATTTCATTTTCAGTTCTCTTAACCTGAAATTAAATTGTAAATCTTTGACTTTTACAATGAAATTTTGAAATTTGCTAAAAACTCCAGGTTGCTTTGAACCAATAGAAAGAAAAGTAAAAATGTTTGAATCTATTTCAGCTCAAACTCACACTACATATAAAAAGCTAATCCAGAGCCCATCCATCACTGAGTGGGTATATGAAAAAAACAGAAAAGCAGGTTCTCTGTTTGCCTGAAAACAAATAAATCTTTAATATTAAACTTCCAGCACAGAGTGAACATCCCAGTGACTATGCTTGTCTTTTGAAATACCAGGGCTCACATGGGGACACACAAGGGCACAGCTGGCAGCAGCTGGGAAAGAAGAAACCTCTGGCAGAGATCACATCCCCCAGGCAGAGCTTGCAGAAAAAACCCCAACAAAGATTTTACATTGAATGCTGCCCTGCAGGTTCTGTAAGATATTTTCATGACACAGGACATACATTTTCTTCTCTTTCATCCAGTGTACTTTTCATCTCTTCACCTGTCTTTGCCATTTTCTTCTTCAAAGACTCCAGTTCATTTCTAAGTGCCAAATTAACAAGCATTAGTAAATATGTCCTTATTGCCTTTAACTTATTTTCAGTACTTCTAATAAACCCATATTTTATTTTCTGAAAAGAGCTGCTAATGTTGATGGGAACTTCACATAAGCTGTTCAATGAAAATGTTCTTAAAATGCAGCAACAGGCCCAGTAAGTCAATATGTGAACTGTCCATACTTCTTGTAAGTAGGAAAAGATGTTCCAGGAACCCAAGGAAAATACATCCTGACCTGGACTATTGCAGTGCAGCTGTGAAACATGGGAGCTGCCTCTCTGTTGAACTGGGGATACAGAGAGTAACTCTGATCCAGTTTTGCCTTGTCACATTTCATCCATAACCTTCAACTTCCATTTGAATTTCCTTCACACCTGAGATGTCTAATGCAAAACAAGACAGCTCCTACTATGGAATACAAAATGATGGCAAACATTGTTCCTGCAGCAATTGGTATTTCTATCTGAGAAAATTTCTACTTGGCCAACAGCAATTCTGAATAGTTTCTGTTTAGCTATGTAATCTAAAAAAACATTAATCAAAAAATCCCAGAAAGCAGCATTTGAACACAACTAACTATTTGAGTCTACTTCCTTCAACAATATCAGTTATTAATATTTGGTTTTACTTGCCTTAGCTGGCTATTTGCCTCTTCTAGATTTTCAACTAACTGCTTTGTATTGTCTTCTTTTTTCTTACTATCCTAAATAAAGACCCTTGTGTCAGCAAAGAAATAAAATTCAAAGTGACTTCTTAAAAAATTCAAAGCCATCCAAAGCACACAGACCTGCCTTGTTCACAAGTGTAAATACACTTCCTTTCCAATTCAAACACAAAAAAAATTGCTCAGGTACTCTACAGATCCAAGTCATGTTGCAGCTCATCATCTAATTTGTAAAACGGAGTCATTTGCCAAATTGAGTGTTGTCCTTTCAAGAAAGCTGGAAGTTTACAACTTGCCTCTTATTGTTCTTGCAGCTTCTGGAGTTCTGCAGCCACAGCATTTTTCTCTTGTGCTGTTTGTTCTTTCTCTAGTGAAAGCTTACTGAGATACACTGTTAGCTGTTCATTCTTTAACCTAATTTAAAACAAATGGCCAAGAGGAATAAGAAGATGCATTTTGAAATCTCCTTTTAAATTAAAAATACCCATTATCAAGTGTTATTCCATGCTGAAAGAAGTCCAGGCCTTTATCTACAAATATAAGCTTTGCAGCAGAGTCAGAGAGATGTAAGAAGGTGACAGAAGAAGGAAAGAAAATCAGAGTCAACTTTTATATATATATAATGGTTAGTGAAGATTATGTATTTTAAAGCAAGATTAACAATGAATTCAGAAACTTTCTCTTCTTGTTAAATAAGTGAAAGAACAACTACATATGCCATAGAATACACATAAATAGAGAAAGTGGAATTTAGAAATGTAAGTATATAATTAATGGCATATATGTGGTTCAAAATTTCCATTAGAAAACAATCATAGTTCATTTCACTGTGGATTAAAGCAACTTCTATATTACACCAAAACTAATGAAATATCCCATTTTCAAAATGGTCATACGCCTCTTGTTCAAGATCTGTTTTCAGAGTCACAAGCTGCTTTAAATAATCTTGTTCCTTCTTAGCTGTTCTTGTCAGCTGTGCTTTCAAACCATGGAATTCTTTCTGCAAAATGAAAAGGAAGAGTTTTGAGTTCCCATGTGCAAACTCCAACTGCTGGAGGTTATCAGACATGAACTAAGAGCACAAGGCTTTCAGAAGAACCCAACAACATCCATGCCATGGATTATCCAGATTGGATCTTTCCAGTCTCTGCTGGGATCTGGAAGTGGTGTGATATAGTGAACTGTGACACCAGTGCTGTTCATGTCTGTCCTCTGCTGTGAGTTTCATTACCTGGGCTGCAAAATTAGGGTGGGACCCTGCTCTGGGTGCTGTTTCTTATGTATAAACTTGTATCCAAGTCATGATGTGCAACTTCACTATTTCTAAAAACATGTAACTGTTGCCTTTCTTCAGACCTCTCTCATTTGGAGAGTATTTTCATTTCTCTCTCCAAATGTTTCTCTCTCTGCAAATTTTCTGTACTAGCCTCAAGATTCTTCTTCTAAAAGTGCTCCAATTTACCCATTTTAGAAAATGAGTGAAACTTAGTTCAGAACACTCAATGCACAGATTATAACAACAAGCAGACACAGTAAAATGCACACCTGATTTCAGACTATCTTAACTTTAGTTGATATGGATTCTTGTTAGGCTTGTAAATATAAAATCATAATGAAAATAAACCTCTGTTAAGAGTGTATTTCATATAGCTTAGACTTCTGTGACAGAAAATGGGCCTGTGTCACAGCACAGCAGGGTTCACAGAGGCCAGAGCTAATTACCTTCCTGGAAGGAAGAAAAAATGGGAAAACTTTATATCCAGAGGGAGTGGCATTTGAATGGGCATGAACAAAGAAGGAAATAACCAAAAACCTTGAGAAGGAAAACCAAAAACATGGGAGACAAGAAAAACCAAAAGCACAGGAGACAAGAAAAACAGAGGCAATAAAGAATTCTTCAAAGAAAACACTGAAATTGTGTGTGAGAAAGTTTAGTAGAAATGTTAAGGTTGACTAGATGGAGTTTATTTATGGCATTTAAGATACTTACAAAGCAAGAGGAATTTCATATGAAGAGCAAATGCCATGAGATTAATAAAATGAACATTTACCAGAGTTTCTGACAGCTCTTCAAGTTGCACTTCTTTATCACATTTTACTTTTGTCATCTCTTCTACAGCACATGGAATGTAAAATGAATGGAACATAAATGATTTTTCATATTTAGCAGGAAGTATAAAACATTTCCCCTTTTGCAATACCCAGTTCTCAAAACTTGTTGGATTAAGCTAAGAAACTGAAAAGCTCATTTATGACTTAATCTAAATGTAGACTTGAAAAAATGATTCAGACATTAGCAAATCTATATCTGAAGAGAAACTAAATATTATCTTCAAAAAAATTTAGAGCCTATTATGTTTTCCACAATTACAACTTCAAATAAACCATGGACTGTAAGACTAGAGTATTCTCCAAGCATTGATGCACCTGCATTGTTCCAGAAAAAAAATCTGAACTGCTGGATATGGTATCACATGGATATGCTGAGAAAGGAAACCAGTTGTTACTAACTTCCAAATGGTTTCTATGTGCACATTCACAATTCTGGGATTTTTTGCAAGTTCTCAACAGCAAGGCAGAGCTCTTATTCTGGGGACTAAGGAGCACATCCCTAGAAACCACAGGATGTCAAATTGATGATATTTAAAGACAACCCCTGCCAGCATCATTCCACTTCCAGCATGGGGAGGGTCACAGAAACCTCCATGGGAGGTTTTATCTCTGCTGCACAAGTCACTCCTGGCACCTGCAGTGCTGCTGCTGTGAGCTGCAAACCAAAATTACCTCCAGAGGAATTCATGCACGAATGGTCTGACTATTGGAGCTGTGCACAGCACTGCCCTTTGGCTGCTGCCAGCACCAATGACCCCCAAAGAAAAGGAATCATCTGAGAAAATAAATCCAGGCATTCCTGACAGGTACAGGTACTGTAAAATCATTTCTCCAGCTACTAGAGACAGTCCATTTCCAGACAACAGCAGAAAACATTTTTATTACTGCCTAGCTCACTTTCTGCCTTTCTACAAGCCTTACCCAGTTCAGCAGATTTATTCTGGAGCTCCAAGATAAGCAACTTTGAATCATCTTCAGATTTCTTTAATCTAAGGAAATGGTAAATGAAAAATCCCAAATGTAGGGTACAAAGCACTGCATTTGAAACTTACAGGACAATAAGACAAAGTCTTAGCACAAGCACTTTAAGAACATTTATCTTTCAACAGGCAGGTGATAGATCTGCCTGCAACACACATCAAATTTCACTTTTAAAAACGCAGAACAGTAGACATAAAAGTAAACAAATATATACCTACAGAAATCTGTATTTCTTAAAGACAGAATTATGAAAGTTGGAGGGGGCAAAAGATTACTTTTTATACGGTATCAACTATCACAAACAAAAAAAATACATGAAATTCTCTGCATTTAGACCACTGTGTGAAAAAAATTTCAGCTTCATTTCCAATTGTTATTGATTTCGTCATAGACTGCAACCTGTAAGATCACTCTTGGAATTTAAACTCATTAATTTACCTATTTTGATCTTCTTGCAGCAAGCTTTTCAAATTGGCAACAGAAGTCTCAAACTCCTCTGTCAGGGCTACAAGCAAAGCCTTCATTTCTTTACATTCTTCCTCCTGCTCTTCCTTTTCTCCAGTGACCTGAATTAATGTTTTCACTGTAGTCTGGAATTCAGTTTCCAAGTTCTTTTGAGTAACCTTCAAGACATGATATCATTTCTAAACATGTTTGCAACAAACAGCTACAGCTGTTTCATGTCTAAAGTATCCATAATTATTTATGCAAATACTCATCTAGTCAATTTCTACTGTAAAACTATAAGCAAGGGGTACCTCTGCCTTTTGCAATGAAATTTTAGCCTCTTCCAGCTCTGCCCTCAAATGTTCTTTACTGCCCTGGGATTCCTTTAACATTTCTTCATTATGTACTAAGCAAAAAAAGATGTTTATCTTTTTAAAAATAGGATTATTTACTAAAAAATGCTGCTAAAAATGGAAAATTACATACATTTAAAGAATGTAACAAAGACCAATGGTACTGACATCATATACTATAAAATAATAGATGAAATTAAAATATAGATGGCTTAAAAATATTGAAAATCAAGTTCTGAAAAGTAAGTTTCCTCAGTGACATGTGCCTGACGGTACATTTGCAAAACTGAAGCAACATATTTTCCCCTTGCAATTTTCAAGAGCTCTCAATGCTTGACTCACCCTAAAAACTGCCCTGCCAGTCCTGCTCCCACATGAGCAGCTCCTGCTCCAAACAAAAATAAGGCCTTCAAGGCCCCAAAATTCTGCTGCCAACCAGCAACAGAATAAGACTATCATGGCCCTGTTTCCTATGCTTCTATAAACAATTACATATAATAAATAAAGATTCATAAACAATTACATTTCAATTCTATAAACAATTACATTTAAACACAGCAGGCAGAACTCTTACATCTTGCTTCCATTAAGTCAGCAATCTTATTTTGTGACGTCTGCAGCTGAGCCTTGATGTCTTTTATGACATCATCTTTTTCATCTCTCTGTATGGTAAGAGCTGAAATCTAGAAAAATGCAAGAAATATCATCATGAAGTCTGGAGAAGGGACAGATATTAATTTTCATTTGTACTCAGGTATGATAAGCAGACATTTTGCTGTCATTCAAGATAGATAGATTGATAGATAGATAGACAGACAGATAGATAGATAATATTTGTCTAGATATATTCTTAGCCAAATATTGATCAAGTCACATTACTCTAAACAAAAAAGTTCTCCAATTCAAAATCAAACCATAAATTCCAGTAGACTAAAGAGACTGAAACACCACTAAACTTAGAAGAATTTGACTTAAATGCAGCTTCAGATGTTATTTTGTCTTTTTTACTAATACCCAGAAACACTTCTTGGCTCTTGCATTGCCCCATTAGTTCCAAATAAAGCTCTACATCTTAGATGGTAAAATGAGCAAACCTGCTTTTCCTTTTGACTGACTTCCAGTCTGCATTCTTTTTCAAACTTGTCCACTTTTTCTGCTTCTTCTTTTACTTTGGAGATACAGTAACATCCATAGTTAACATTCTAGCTGAAATATACTCCAAGCTCAATATAACTTCCAGTTTAAGGTTGCCTGGAATTGTACAGCTGTACCATTTGTTTCCCAAGAGTAATTGCTGAGGCAATGTTTGATTTTATAATGAAAATACAAACAGAAAAGAGCAAGTGAGAATGAAACAGGAACATAGCAGGCTATACATACAGAGAGAGAGCATTTAGCTAAAGTTTCTGTAGCTATACACTCGTGCATTATCATTTAAATAAACAAACTATGGGAAGTAAGTATTGATCTCTAGACTGTACTTCACAGACAAAACTTCAATTTTGAGTGACTGTTTGAGAAATAAAGTTCCAGCTTTGGCCCAGTGGAACAGCAACAGAAGGGGCCAGGCAGTGACCAAAGGCAGCAGGAATAAAAGAAGGGTCCCAGTGTCTCAGTGTGAGGTGCTCACCATTCCAGCACTTCACATCTCTCTGCCCTGACACTGCATGTGTAACACAAGCTATGAAGTACAAAAATGAGCCAGCTGCATAAACTCAATAAACAGAATTCTCACATTTGAAACTCATTTCCAATCTGTCGTTCTCTGCTTGCACACGAAGCTCTTCAAATGCCACCGTCATTCTCTAAAAACAAAATTTAATATTTGAAGTTCAATACTGGAAACCCTGGAACTTCTCCAGGGGCTGCTGCCCACCTCAGCCATTCTGAGGAACCAGCAGGGAGGTGAAACAGAGCCCAGAAAGAAGCCAGAAGCTGTGGCAGTGACCCAGCACTGAGCACACATCACCCAGATCACAGGGATCTACATCCCACACACTGCTGCACCTTCTCCATTGAATGTGTTTGATAGAACACTAAAATAATTCTTGAAAAGAGATTGAAAACCCAACTTCATGCATCACACATGATATGATACCCACACATGATGGACACAAACAATATCCCAACATAAACATGGAACTCAGCTCAGCTCACATAACTCACATTCCTTTCATCAAGCTTGCTCACTTACTTCTACGTTGCTGTGAAGTTCCTCATACAATTGTATTGTTGCTTCCTTTTCCTGTTCATCTATCAAAGCAAGAACATATAAGAAAGTTTTTCTTTTGAACAAGAATGCCAGCTGCCCAAGTCATAATTTTTAATCAGCATAATGAATTAACAAAGGAATTATCAGCTCCATTCTTACTAAATAAGTCATTATGAAACATGGTGCCAAAAGTTACAGAATCTAGGGAAAATGTGTATTTCATTGAAACATTAAGCAAGCTCAGCTTTTAAATTTCCTTCCCAAGATATTTTTTTCTGTGAAAAGTGTAATTCTGGATCAGTTTATGTGACCATATTAATTATTATAGTATTAATGCTGTTGAATAATAATGTATCAAAACTGTTAGTATTTATAAACTGTAATCTAGGGTTTAGCACTTAATTTCTTCCTATCAGCAGATGCTGATAGAGCATCTGAACTGTCATTATAAAATTGCAACACTCCATGTCCATATTTTCCTTCTTTCCTTTCACTTTTGTAATTGATACTATTTTTTCCTAAGAAAACAATTAAAAAGAGAACAGTAAAAGAAACAGCTATCAAAAAAGAACAGTACAACTATATAAAAGTGTTTCTAGAATTAAGGCTAAAAAGAGATAGACACTTCTTAAGTATCCAGGATCAAGTTAGTAAAATTATAATGATTATAATAACAATTCTAAATAACATATAAAGTAAAATTCCCAATCAATAACATATTTTAAAACCTCAAGAATTTAAACTTCATTAAGTTATCCAACTGTCTTGGCTTGTTCAGTTTCATGAGAAGAATTCCAGTTGCTCATTATACCTTGGGGTTCAGACCTTTTTTCCCCACAAATGTGTGATGGCTGAAAACAGGAAAGGTCAGCTCTGGAAATTTGTTACAGAGTGCTGGGAATTCAGAGTAGATTCTACTGCCTAAAACCAGGCATGAAGTGTCACTTCTCATGTCTGAATACATTCCCAGAGTGTGGCTGGGACTGCAAAGCTTCAATGGGCTGAGCAGCCTTGGGGAGCCCTGCCCTGCTCTGCAGTGGCTCCAGTGCCAGTCAGGGCTGTGGGCACTGCCTCAAACCTGGAGCACTGTTTGGGCACCCAAGGAGCTCCCAGGCTGGCAACCTTGCAGCAAACAATCTCACTGCCTTCAAAAGCCCTCTGCATTCAGCATTACAAACCACAAGTCTGTTAGACCTGGGGCTTCACTTCCAATTTTGTGAGCCACTTAAAATTCACTTCTCATTCTGAGAGCCACATCCAGTCGATCTCAACTGGAGAACTTTTCTGAACAGCACGAGAAATTTCTTCTTCTTGCTTCTGTTTGAGAATTCAGAGCAAGCTAGAAGTACATTTATCTGATAAATAAAAACTAAAAAAGCATTTACATTTGCTGGTCTTCTCTGTGAAGCGAGTGCAGGTTTCCTTGAGCAGATTACACAGATGCCTCGAAGCAGCAGCTCCAAGGGAGGGAAAAATATCATGTTTGCTCAGGAGTGCACAGTGCTTTGTGCACCTAAGGAGTAACAATGGAAATGACCTTCAAAATTTAACAGCTACATAAAACTGCCCACATGGAAACTGATTATTTCCATCACAAAAATATATCCTTGGTTCTATTACTTACTCTTTCAAGAGATCTTTATTTTCACATATCTCATCTTCCAGTTTCAAATGGAGTTTCTCATTTTCAAACTGATTTCATGGGGAACAGATGCAAAAAGACACTGTTATTGAAAAATATATTAGAAATGCACTTGAACTTCTCAAATCCCTCATGAAAAAGTCACTTGGGGCATCAGTAGACAGAAGTCTGTTTTATCTGGTATTACATGCTGAGTCATCTTTTGCATGAAAGATGTAATAATTAATGAACAATAATTTACCAGCAAATGAGACACTTACAGGTATATTCTTCATACCCACCCTCACACAGGACAGGTGCCTGCAACTTCTCAAAATAATCATTTTCTCAAGGCACAAACCAAACTGCAACAGTCTTTAATATTTAATTGTATCAATAATAGTGTCATACTGAATCAGGAAGCACTGAACTTCATCTGTTCAATGTACACTATACAATACTGGCCTGCAGTTCTTGAATGGCTTTATTCTGTGCTTCAATAATCTTTCTATTCTCTTGGAGTTTTCTTTCTTTCTGGTTTAGTTCACTTTCCACAGTCAGTTTCCACTGCTTGATCTTCTCAGCCTCTTTGTAGAGTTTTGAGAACAATTCATTCGTTGTTTCTGGATTCTATTAGAACAGGTTCCACAAGTTAATCTCAAATACTATCTAATTAATAGTATATAATATCTAATTAATACTGTTGTAGATAATGTATTTATCTCTTAGAAACATCACAAGAGTAATATTTTTTCCACAGATGGTGATATAAGCTTATATATGATCAGGAGCCCAAGTTTAAATCTTTGTGCATCCTCTGTGTATGTATCAAAAGGCATTACAGGGCACATAGGAGATACAAATACAATGAAATATCCCAAACCCCCTTCAGACATCACCAAATAGATGGGCTTAAAGACACGGATAACTGCAATCCACCAAAATCAACAAAAATTTTGCCAGAATTATCAGTGAAGCCAAATTTCCTTCTAGCAGGTTCTTCACACATTTCTGTCCTCTCCTTCTGACAGACACTGCTGAGTTAAGTAAAAGCAGCTTCAGAGACTTTGCCCAGGAGTACCTGTGATATTGCCATGGACACACACAGAATCACAGAATCACAGAATCACAGAATCACAGAATAATGAGGCTGGAAGAGACCTCTCAGATCATCGAGTCCAACCTATGCCCTGACACCTCAACTGCAGCACCAAGTGCCATGTCCAGGCTTTTTTTAAACACATCCAGAGATGGTGATTCTATCACGTCCCTGGGAAGAGCATTCCAGTGCTTCATTATTCTTTTAGTGAAAATTTTTTCCCTAATATCCAACCTATCCCTTCCCTGCTGTAGCTGGAGACTGTGTCCTCTGGTTCTGTCAGTGCTGCCCGGTGGAAGAGCCCGACCCCACCTGGCTCCAACCTCCCTGCAGGAAGCTGTAGAGAGCAATAAGGTCACTCCTGAGCCTCCTCTTCTCCAGGCTAAACAGCCCCAGCTCCTTCAAACGTTCCTCACAGGGCTTGTGTTCCAAACCCCTCACCAGCCTTGCTGCCCTCCTCTGGATGTGCTCAAGCATCTCAACGTCCTTCCTAAACTGAGGCCCCAGAACTGGACACAGCACTCAAGGTGCAGCCTCAGCAGTGCCCAGAACAGGGGCAGAATGAGCTCCCTGCTCCTGCTGGCCACACCATTCCTGATCCAGGCCAGGAGCCATTGGCCTTCTTGGCCACCAGGGCACACTGCTGGCTCATGTTCAACCGGCTGTCACCAGCAGCCCCAGGGCCCTTTCTGCCTGAGCACTGTCCAGCCACACTGTCCCCAGCTTGGAACGTTGTAGGGGACTTCTGTGGCCAAAATGTGGAACTCAGCACTTGGACTGATTAAACTTCATGCTGCTGGACTCTGCCCATCCATCCAACTGATCTAAGTCTCTCTGCAGAGCCCTCCTTCCTCCCAATAGATCAACACAAGCTCCCAGCTTAGTGTCCTCTGCAAATTTACTGATGAAGGACTCGATGCCCTCACCCATGTCATCTATAAAAATATTAAACAGAACTGGTCCCAGTACAGAGCCCTGAGGGACAGCACTGGTGCCTGGCTGCCAGCTGGATGCAGCACCATTCACCACCACTCTCTGGCCCGGCCATGCAGCCAGTTCTGAGCCCAGCACAGAGTGCTCCTGTCCCAGCCATGGCTGCAGCTTCTCCAGGAGTGTGCTGTGGGAGACAGTGCCAAAGGCCTTGCTGGAGCCCAGAGACACAACACCCACAGCCTTTCCTGCATGCACCAGGCAGTCACCTGCTCACAGAAGGAGCCCAGGTTGGTCAGACATGACCCACCCTTGGTAAAGCCCTGCTGGCTGGGTCTGATAGCCTGGCCATGCTGTGAGTGCTGTGTGATAGCACTCAGTGTGAACTGCTCCTTTATCTCACCTGCCACTGGGGCCAGGCTGACTGGCCTGGAATTACCAGGATCCTCCTTCCTGCTTTTTTTGTACATGGGTGTCACACTGGCCAGTGTCCAATCCTCTGGAACCTCACAGTGAGCCACAACTCCTGATAAATGATGGAGAGAGGCTTGGCAAGCTCATCTGCCAGCTCCCTCATCACCCTGGCATGGATCCCATCTGGAACCAGGGATTTATAAATATCCAAGTGTCCCAGCAGTTCTCTGCTCACACACAGAGCAGGAAGGAAAACCACCACCCTTGTGCCCTTACAGCACCTTGAAAGTGCCCTACAAGCAGTGCTGGGCCAGTGGTTGAGGCAGGGAGAGCAACACACAAGCCCCAAGGGCCCTTTGGTTCATTTACAACACCCCCAAACACCATCCTTGTTTTGGCTGCATCACAGTTTTGTTACAGTCCTGATGGTGCTTTAATAGCTTAGGATTAAAAAAGTCTAAAAGTTGTCAGAGATATGAAAAACAGCAGAGAGAGCACAAGAAATGTGTTTTATTTTGTGGTAGCAAACAGTGTTTTGTAGCTGCAAAGTACAGAAGCTATTGCAAAAAAATGAGCTGTACTGAGTTGTGCTAAAGCAGAGATCTGCTGGTAAAGACACTGTGAAAGGAATCCAGTGCTTGAGGAAACCACTGAATTCATTGTTCTACAGATAAATTAAAGCCAGACAATGCAATTGGGATCATCTACTTCAGTTTTCCAAAGAATACTCTGACTTCAACCCTTCTGCCCCTCAACAGAATATTCAGCAGCAGTTCCACAAGGATGCTTAAGTGTTTAAATCTTACTCTAATTAAAGCTCATAGACTTTGCAGACACTTCAAACAAAGAAAAAAACAACAACAATATTGCAATCACCTTAATTTTTAAAGATTAATTTCCAGGTGTGTTCACTAAATCACAAGTATCTCCTCTAAGTGATTCAGCTTTAAACAGGAGACAGAAAACATTATTCCCTTTTGACTACTTCCTTTAGGCCTGAAATATCTACTTAATAATGCTTTAGGCACTGTTTGGGAACAAATTCAAAAGACCCCAAGGAATGAGATGTGCAGGGTTGATACTTAGCTGACCTCTTCATCTACTCCAGAGCAAAGTTTCACTTGCTGTGAAATTGCATCTGAAACATGAAGAGATTTTGATCAATGTATTTCTAAAAAAAGTAACAGTGAAACTGTATTTAACAGTTACAGACATGAAACTGTGAGACTACTCATGAAAATTAAAACTTGACAATATATACAAATCTAAAGAAGATGCATGGCAAATATTCCAATCGTACCTGAATCAGTGATTTCGCCATGGCTCAACACATCGAATGGCAGCTTAAATTCATCATCTGAGCGTCTGTTAATACCCTGCACAAATTTAAAAATTAGTTCTTTAAGAGTAGATTTGCAAAGAAGAATTATAAAAGCCAGAAAAAATCCCTACAGATGATGTGAAAATAGAATGTGTCATTAATTAAACAGCTGCCTACAATTTTCAAAGCCCAAGGTATTGGTAATGGCTTTGGAACTCACTTCTTACTTCCCAGTGGTTGATCAAACTGTTGGTGTTCTGCAGTTTGATTTACAGACTGTGGCCAAAGGGGAGCTTTCAATGCAGGGAACTCAGCAGCTCCTGCCTGTCTGGGCACTGGTGCATGGCAAAGGACTCAAGGAGACAAATTACTTTTCTGAAGACTTTTCAGTAGTTGATATTTCTTTTTTGCTTTACTTCCAAGGGCACTTCTAAACGATATCTGATTATGTTTCAGTATGAAAATACCCTTTTACAAGTTTTTTAAGTCACAGAAGTTCATCCTGTAAACAGCAAACTCATCTGCTGTCAGAATATCCTGTTTGAATCTCAACATATTTCATAAGGAGCTTCGACATGAAAAAATAACTTGTTGAATGCTCATAACTCAGTGTGGGGACAGAACATTTTCACTGCACACCTGATCTGGTGAGACCAAGACGCCAATGGCAGTGCGAGCATCTGAGTGGGGCCTGTGGGAATCCATAAAATCAGAGGGGTTTCAGAAAGCTGCAAAAGGCAGGCCTCAGAGACAGCAGAACTGTGATTAGTGCCAAGCAGTAGCCATGACATAGGTCAGCAGAAAAATTATGCAAAAAGTAGAAAAGTAATGACAAATAGAACAATGGTCTGTGTATTAATGCTTGGCTAGAATAACTCCCTAAGCTACAGAAAAGTTTATCTAGCAAGATATTAGAAAGTTCTAAGCTTAATAATGGAGCTCTGTGCATTGTGTTTCAAGGCTTACAAGCAGGTATTGTATTCAAAAAAGGCAAGCATTTTTTTAACCAAAGGTACCTATGCTTATACTGGTTGGATAGAACTGCTGTCAATATACTTTTGCTTTGTGTGATTGGTCAAAAAACTTTTAAAGTAAGTTGTCACATTAAGTTCTTTGTCTGCTGCCTGGGATCTGAGCTGCTGGCATCTTCCCATTGTCATAACCACGTAATGAGACTGATGCTGGAAAATAAAACAGCTCAAGGCAGTTCCTCAGCAGCCCCATCCCGTTGGTGATTTGTACACAGAGCCCGGCCGGCGATAGAGCCCTGCTCGCTCTCTGGGCTGAATTACCCACAGCAAACGCGGACTTACAACACAGAGCGGATGCTCCAGAAGATGATTCCCTTCAGTTTTGAGAGAACACAACAACAAAAGTCTTTGAAATTCAAACCGAAGATGTCTGTGCATGTGCCACTCCAGACACACGCACAGAAATGAGTCGAGTGCAGGAGCCGTCCCGGCCTATGCAGGGGCAGGTGGGTGTGTGCTCCAGCTCTGCCGGGACAAGGGGCAGGTGTGTGTGCTCCAGCTCGGGGCTCTGCCGGAGCACTCCCCGGGCCCAGCACTGTCCCCGTGTCCCCGGGAAGGGCCCCTGCGCTTTCCCCCCGTCCCCTCCTCAGCCGCGGCCTCCAGAGCAGCACAGCCCGAGGAGGCGGCCGGGGTCGGGGGCGGGTGTGGTATGGGCCGCCCTCAGCGGCCCTGCGGCCGAGCGCTCACCTGGGATCTGCCCGCAGACACCTGCCCAGCGCTCAGGCGCGGCGGCATGAACAATTTAAAGCGATTTTCCTTCTCCATGGCTCCGATAAAAGGGCGGGCGGGGCGGCCCCAGCTCCCAGCGGCCGCTGAGGGCGGGCGCGAAGGGCGGGAAGCGGCAGCGGCCCCTCAGCGCGGGAGAGCTCTGAGGGGAAGGGGGGGTCCCGCCGGTACAGGGAATAACTGGGGGGGGCCTGTCCTCCCGTGGGAAAAATGCGTATTTTATGATTGCCTTTTCGCAAATATTAAAATGAATATTATATGTGTTGTGTCAGAAAGTTATGCTGTATTAATTTTCTTAAGTAGTGTGTTAAATCTAGTTTTAGGGTATAACATAATGTTAAAATAAAAACTATGCTATGTAAAATACTTTTTTTAAAGAAAGGACTCGCAACGAGATAGCGGCCACAGGACACCTAAATCTTTCAGAGAAAGAGAATTTATTGCTCTCTTATCAGAAGAAACGAACTTCTTCCTGCCTGCTCAGCTATGAAGACGCCGTCAGGATTCAGAGGAAGAAGATAGAATCCTGTGTTTGAATAGAATTTATGCATCATGTATGAGGGGTATGAATATGCAACAGGCTATTGTTTTTAAGGGTTAACCCTCTGTTAATGTGTGTCCTTTTTCAGGCTTATGCTGCCCAGAAGAAGTTACCCAGACGTCTGTAATTCTTTGTTTCTATTATCTCATATTGTCCTAATTCAAATTGTCCAAATTATTAATACTCTAACTATAAAAGTATCTTACATAGCATAGTTTCTATTTCAACATTATGGTATACCCTAAAACTAGATTTGACACACTACTTAAGGAAATTAGTACAACATAACTTTCTAACACAACACATATAATATTCATTTTAATATTTGTGAAAAGCCAGTCATACCATATGCATTTTTCACACAGGTAATGCAGGCCCTGGAGGCATCTCCTGAAGCTGGCACAGCCCCAGCAGATGGCATGGGTGAGGAGGGGGCTGCTGGGGGTCAGTTTGGAATAACTGTGCTGTCCTAGGGTGACATTAGGACGCTTGTATCCCCAGCTGTCTGTTCTGTTTATGCTGGATATTATGTTCTTTGCCTTCAAGACTCGCTCTGAAGAGTGAAGTTTTGTTTTGGTTTTGTTTTAAGCAACTCCCCCATGGCTGGCAGGACACAGAGGCAGGGCAGTACATGGTGCTGCTTTTGCTTTTTGCTTGACTTTTTGCTTTGCTCTTGCTTTTGTTTCTGCTCATTAGTTAGTTTAGCTAAGCAGTCTGAATTTTTCCCTGGACTGTTTTCCTTTCCCTTTTTTGGAACCACTCAAACTGCTCCAGACTGGGACCTGGGAAACACCGAGAGTTTGCACCTTGTGGCTGCAGCAGCTGCCCCAGCACTGGAGGGACTGATAACAGAGCGACCACCCCCAAGAGAGACTTTGTGAATTTGTCATCTTTTTCAGAGTGGTGAAAGAGTGTTGTCACCTGGTATTGTTCATTTTGTCTGCTGGGGGTGCTTTGCCTGTTAAATGAACAGGTTCTTTCCACTTCTCCCCAAGGAATCTTTCCCGACCCGACTGGGGAGAGGGGCTGTGTGTGTTTCCTTTCTGGAGGGGCCCCTTTGGAGGTTTTCTCCCAAATTTGCCCTAAACCAGGACAAAATTTGGTGCCCAATGCATGGGGCTTGAGAGAGAGGGGAAAAAACCCTTGGCTGACTGCATTTTGGTTGCCATTACTCTGTGTTGGTATCAAGCAGTTAATGACCATGTTTTTTGGATTCATAATGTCTCTTGGGGTGGAGGCTTGCATGCATTTCTGGTCCCTAGGTGCAGAGGATCATTAACGGGACATCACAGCATGATCAATATGATCAAGTGAAGCCAATTTTTTACAAAAAGCAAGCCATTTTTATACTGTTCTCTATTGTTCACACCTCAAGCTAATACGTGATTGGTTAAGTCCTTTTTACGCACGCATTTTGACATTTCAGTTAATTTTAGTTAGTCTTTCTTCTTCATACATCTCGCTGTGGTTTTCTTGTCTGCCTTTGCATCCTGAACCATCTGCTGCTGAGCATGTTCTTCTCCTTTTGTGTCTTTCAAGGGCATGGTGACCTTACTCAGTTTCTATGAAGGCTGGATTGTGCATATGTTCCATATGTCCATTGTCCTGCAAAAAACCCTCAACACTCCTCCCAATGCTTTCTGGTCATTCAAGTGCCCTTCAGCTGACTGGTTTCATGCTTTGAGCTTCAGGGAATTGCCTAATATTTCTGAAGCTCAAATAAATAGCATATTAGTCAACATCTTAATTGTGTTTATATCTCACAGAATTACCTTTTCTTTTGTCTTTGTCTGAAACTGTTGCTGTACGGAAATCTCTGGGGGATGGTGAACATGTCAGATGCTGCTGGGATATCCCAGAGCACTTGGACCTTGGCTCTGCACAGGAGAGCTCTTCATCCCCTCTCTCTCTTTTCCTCCCTCTGGGCATGGAGGCAGCTCCTGACTTCAGCGTGTGACTCGTGTGTGCAAAGAGCAAATCTGGGCAGAACTGGGGCAGGGAGGGTTGGGGGGACATTGGGATCTGTGCTGGGCACAGAAGGTGTTTTCCATTGCTCTGAGACTGTCTGCTGTGGAAAGTGGATTTTATATCCCGCAGAGAAATGACTTTTGCATTTGATGGAGCAGTGCCTTTCCTTGGCTTTGTTGGCTGACAAGAAATGAACATCCCTCTGTGTCTCGGGCAGCTCCTTCTCCAAGGAAAGCAGGTGGGAGTTGGAGCCAAGGAGCTGAAAGCTGCAGGTGCAGCCTGGGCTGGAGGGAGCTCAGATTTGCACAAGGCTGCTCTGAGTGCCAGGGCTTGGATGGGTGAAATGGTGGGGTGGGGGTAGGGACAGAGTCTGATTGATTGTCAGCCATGGAGGGTCTTGATTTTCATATCTATTCAAACTGCATGAGGAGGTACCTGGATTCAGTGTCAGCTGGAATTTGCACATATCAATTTATGAACAGATTAAAAAAACCTCAACAGGACCTAAAAAAATCTACTCTGGCTTTTTAGACAGAATCCATTCAGGTTCAATACAGTACTGAAATCTGTCTAATTAACCACAAAAGATTTGAAAATTAAAAGATTAAAAATTAAAATAAAATTATTCCCAGAGGCTTGGCTTGTTAAGGTGTTCTGAATGTTAATGAACCCTGCGACACTGAGTTCCTGCACTGAAGAGCTGAAGGCTGAACAAGCCTCTGGAGCAGGAAAATTCAGCAGCAGCCTCCAAGTTGCCAAGGATGTCAGCAGCCCCCACTGAGGCCATCCCTGCCCAGAGACCGTGGGGGAATGGGCAGACAAGGAGAGCGCCCCTGGGGCTGGGGCAGCACAACTCAGAGGCACCAGGGGTTCCATCTGGGAAATGGAGTGTGGAATGTGGCTGGGAAAGCCCTGCCTGGGCTGTGCCAAGCAGGACAGACAAGGTCTGACTACCATCCCCCAAACAACTCTCTCAGGGAGGCGTTTAAAAGGAATTACAATTGTTTGTGTCCTCTGAATTAGATGCACTGGAGAAATACTGACAAGAGAGCCTCAGGAGCTCAAAAGAACACAACAGCCTTTACTGGTCATTTTAGAAAATTTGGGAAACTTGGCAAATGGTTAATATGATATTCAATCAAAAAACCCCACTTATCAAAGCTTTAATTTGGAGCATTCAACGTCACAAACTCTAAGCCTGCTCAGTTTTAACATACTCAAAATTTGCAAGAGAACATAAATAGAAGAAATAGAGAGAGAGAAAAAAAAAATATTTAGAGAACCTTACACACAGCTACCAACTCCTGGATTCCAGTGGTGTTCAGATGGAAATTCCAAGATGAGGTAGGGTCAAGATGTGTGCTTGCCTTGTGGTCAGTCTTAAATACCCCTTGATCTTCCTGGGCCCTTCCCACAGGTGGGACTTGGGCTCATTTGGTCCCTCAGGAGCTGGGCTGGGGGCTCCAGAGGTGGCTGTGGAGCATTGCCTGTGCTGTGACAGGGATTGGCAGCCACTGCTGGGCTGGGATAGAGGGTCTGGGGGGATTGGGGTTCCAGGGCAGGGCAGGGCTGGGGTTCCATGGCAGGGCAAGGCTGGACCTGCTCCTTCCTCCCCCCTCCCCCAACAAAATGTTTTCAGCCAACAATCTCCTCCAGTCTGTCACAATAGGCAATATTGGAGGTGAAATCCCAGTCTTGGCCATGGGCACCTGGACCAAAAGGACAGTTCTTTCCCATAGGAAGGAAAGCACAGAGCTTTCCCCAGTGTTTTGGGGACAGATGAAAGGTGACTCTTGTGAAACTATTACCAGCCAGACTTGTCCTGGCAATCTTCCTATTGGAACAATCCTTGGATATATAGAATTTTGGAGGTGAAATCCCAATTCTTGCCATGGGTGCCTGGAGGAGAAAGCCAGTTCTTTTCCTTGGAAAGGAAAGCACAGAGCCCCAGTGTTTCAATAGCAGATGAGGAGACTCTCAATGTGCCAAGGTCAGCTGGACCAGTCAGGCAGTCCATGGGTGGTGAAGCCAGACCTGTTCTGTGTTCTCTTGGTTTTATGGGGCCCCACAGTGTCACAATGGCCTGTTGATTACAAGAAGACCTGCAGTGTCACAATGGACCATTGGTTCAATGGGGTCCAGCAGTGTAACAGTGGTCCCTAGGTTTCACAAGGCCCCACACTGTCACAGTGGTCCCAATGATTCCATGAGTCTTTGCAGTGTCACAATGGTCTCCATGGTTCTCCAGGCCCCACAATGTCACGTAACACCTCTGGTCCATGAGGCCTGCAATGTCACAATGGACCTTTGGACCCTGGGGGTTTGTAGTGTCACAATGGGCCACTGATGACAGGGGGCCCCTCTGTGTCACTCTGGCCCTTTGGTTTCATGCAGCCCTGCAGTGTCACAAAGGCCTCTTGGTTTTATGAGGCCCCAGAGTATCACAATGGTCCTCTTGGTTCTGTAGGGACACCCAGGGTGACAATGGTCTCACTGGTTCCATGAGGCCTCAGTGTCACAATGCTTTGCTTATTCCCTGAGGCCTCATAGTGTCACAATGGCCTCCATGATTCCATGAGTCCCCTCAGTGTCACAATGGCCTCCATGATTCCATGGTGCCCCACAGTGTCACAATGGCCCCTTGGTTCCATGACACTCCAAAGTGTCACAATGGTCCCCACAGTTCCATGAGGCCCTGCGGGGTTACAATGGACCCTTGGTTTTATGGGGCCTCTCAGTGTCACAATGATCCCTACATTCCATGGACCTTTATGGCTCCATGGAATATAAGGATCATTGAGACACTGGTGGGGAGATGGGGGAGACAGGGGACCCTGTTGTGCATGAGCAGTGTTGGACTTCTCTGGGGTAAACTGTGAGGGGAGGCCGGGGTGGATTGTCCTCCTCAGTGTCCTCACACATTCCCTTTGATGTCACACAGCCCCTGTGATGTCACACAACCACCTGTGATGTCACACAGATCCTGTGATATCACAGAGCTAACTCTGTTATGTCACCCTGTAATGTCATACAGCAGTGCTGTGATATAACAGAAGACTGTGATGTCACAATGTCACACCAGGGAAATTCCTTTCTCCTGGTGTCCAGTCTGGGCCTCCTCAGCTGCCCTTGGCATTAATTCTTTCTTTCGCTGGCTGTTCTCTACCATGTTCAAAGGATCCACCATCTCTGAAACCACCCTTCAGTCCCTCAAAGGGCTCTCCTCCACTGTTCTCAATCTCCACCCTACTTAGCACAGAGCTCCTGTGTCCCTATTGAGTGGTCAAATGCTTGAGGCCAAGAACACCAGGAGAAGAGGAACAGTTATTTTCTATAGGAAGGAAACCACAGGACCCCAGGGTCTGAAGGCAGATGAGAAGCAGTCACCAGAGGCCAAGGCCAGCCAGACCTGTCTGTCCTTGCAGCTTTTGTCTGAAAGCAGCCTTTGGATATTTGGGGAGTTTTGGGGGTGGAATTCCATTTCAGACATGGGTGCCTGGACCGGAATGACAGTTCTCCAAAGGAAGGAAAGGGCAGAGTCCCAGTGTTTCAAAGGCTGATTAGAGGCGGCCCCAAGGAGGTCAAGGCCAGCCAGAGCTGTTGTCAGGGGAGAATCTTTGGACAGACAGAATTTGGGAGGCCAAACCCCACTTTTGTCTATGGGCATCTGGACAAGAAGGACAGTTCTTTTCCATAGGAAGGAAAGTATGGAGCCCCAGAGTTTCAAAGGCAGGTGAGAGCTGGGCCTCAGGAAGCCAATGGAACCTGGACAGCCCGGGCAGCTTTTGTCTGGGAGCTATCCTTGGATATAAGGAATTTTGGAAGCATATTCCCAATTTTGGCCATGGACACCTGGACTCGAAAGATTTTTTTTCTATGGTGAAAAAAGCACAGCCCCCAGTGTTTTGAAGGCAGATGAGAGGTGGCCTCCAAAAGGCCAAGGCCAGCCAGGGCTGTCTGTCCTGGCAGGTGACATATGGGAATAATCCTTGGTTATAATCAAATTTGGAGGAGGAATCCCAATTTTGGCCATAAACCCCTGGAGAAGGACAGTTCTTTCCCATAGGAAGAAAAGCACAGAACTCCAGGGTTTCAGGGGCTGATGAGAAGCAACCCTCAATATGCCAAGGTCTTCTGGACCACTCAGGCAGCCCCCAGGAGGCCCAGACAATCAGACCTGTTCCATGATCTTGGATCCTTGGGGCCCTGCAGCATCACAATGCCCCCTTGGTTCCTTGAGGCCCTGTAGGATCACAACAGATCTTTGTTTCCATGAGGCCCAGTGATATAACAATGGTCTCCTTGGCTCCACAGTGTCACAATGGCCCCTTGCTTCCATGAGGCCTTGCAGTGTCTAAATGGTTTCCTTGTTTCCATGGGACTGTGCAATGCCACAATGGCCCCTTGGTTCCACCAGGCCTGGATGTGTCACACTGGCCACTTGCTTCCATGGGGACCCACAGTGACACAGTGGCCCCTTGCTTCCATGAGACCTTGCAGTGTCACAGTGGCTGCTTTGGTTATACAAGACTTTGTGGTGTAACAGTGGCCCCTTGGTTCCTGTGGTCCTGAGGTATAATCGTCTCCATGGTTCAGTGAGGCCCCACAATGTCATCATGGACTTTTGGTTCCATGAGCTTTTCTACTGCCAAAAATAGTCAACAACAGCCTCCTTGGTTTGATGGTGTCACTCTGGACCCTTGGCTCCATGGGGACTCACAATGTCAGAAGGGTCTCCTTGGTTCCATGAGGCCCTGTAGAGCCCCTTGATTCAACAAGGCCTCAAAGTGTCATGATGGCTTCCAGGATTCCATGAGGCCCAGCAATGTCACAATGGACCTTTGGTTCCATGTGTTCCAGCACTGTTCCATGAATCCTTTCTTCTATGGGGCCCTGTAGTATCACAATGGACTCCTTGGTGCCACACAGTATAACAACTGCCATTTGGCCTGCCATCGCTCCGTGATGCCACAATGATTCCTTGCTTCCAAGAGGCCTTCTAGTGTCACTATGGCCCCTTGGTTCAGTGAGGCTTTTGGTGTCACAATAGTCTCCATGATTCCATAAGGCCTTGCAGTGTCACAGCAGACCATTGGTTTCACTGAGCCCCACAGTGTCACTGTGGTCCCCTTGGCTCCACAAGGCTCTGAAGTGCCACAATGGTCCTTTGGTTTCACAAGGCCTCAAAGTGTAAAGATGGCCTCCATGCTTTCATGAGGCCGTGCTGTGTCACAATGGACCTTTGGTTCCATGATGCCCCAGAGTGTCACAATGGTATCCTTGGCTTCATTGGACTCTTCATCCCATGGAGACTCACAGTGTTCACTGCAGTCCCCTTGATTCCATGAGGCCCTGCTATGCTCTAATGGCCCCTTGGTTCCAGTTGGTCCCAAAGTGTCAGAACTGTCTCCATTGTTCCATGAGGCCCCACAATGTCACTGTGCTCCCCTTGGTTCCATAGAGTCCCACAGTGTAACAATGGATTCCTGGTTCCCTGAGGTTCCTCAGTCACAATGGTGTCCTTGGATCCACAATTGGATCACAGTGGCCCCTTGGCTCCATGTGGCCATGCTGTGTCACAATGGCTCATGGTTCCATGAGCTTTCACACAGTTTAACAACAGACCCTTGGTTCTGTGAGGCTTGCTGTGTCACAATGGACCCTTGGTTCCACGAGCTTTCATACTGCCCAACAGCAGTCTCCTTGGTTCTGCAGTGTCACCATGGACCCTTGTTCCATGAGGTTTTGCAGAAGAACACGGTCACCTTTGTTCTGTGAGGTTCCACAGTGTCACAATGGACCCATGGTTCCACGAGGCCTTGCTATGTCACAATGACACCTTGGTTCCAAGCGGTTTCTCAGAGTCACAATGGTCTCCTTGGATCTGCAGTATCACAATGGAACATTGGTTCAATGTGGCCCCAATTTGCCAAAATGGATTTTGGTTCCATGGGGTTCCGCTGGGTCACAATGGACCCTTTGTTCCATGAGTTTGCTTAGTGTCACAGCTGACTCCTTGGTTCTGTGAGGCCTCGCTGTCATCAAATCTCTGAAATATCAGAATAAGGCTCCCAAACACTAATTTGCTATTTAAGAGGGTATCATTGATTCATGCCTGAGGTCTAGCGAGGGATAACTCCTAACCTTATGTGAACATGTAATTTTACCAGCGTCGCTAAATGTGTATTAAAATTCACCCATTACCATAAACCCCAACCCAAGTTCCCAGTTTCAGTCCTTCTTTTTTCTATCACTGCATTCTTGAGCCAAATATCTTCTTCTTGCCTTCCAACCACTCTTGCTGGGAAAGCAGCCCCTGCATGCCTTGTTCCTGTGCTAAATGTTCATAGGCAAGGTTAAAAATAGAATTAATCCTTTAGAATTAAGCTTTTTGTATTGAATGGAATTAAGCTTTTGGTATCAAGTCCAAGGCTCTGTGTGGGCAGGCAGAGGCAGGCAGGAGGCAGAGCTGTCAGCAAAGGAAGGGCCCAGCCAGGTGGGGCAGCCGGGGGATGCCGACAGCCTGCAGGGACAGAGGCGCAGGGCAGGGACACCGTGGGACAGCCTGGGCTGCACAGGGCACAGGCATGGGCAGCAGCTGCAAGACAGCCCTGCCAGAGCCAACTTGGGGAGCACTTTGGCCATGGCTGCTGGGCCTGGGCCTGAGGCCACAAGGGGACAAATGACCCTTGCAGGCCTGGGGCCTCATTGCCTCCTTGTCCCTGCTCAGCAGCCTGGCAGGGGCTGCCCCATGCTCCTGCCCTTGCCATTGCACATCCCCACATGCCAGTGTCCATCCCGGGAAGAGCCCTGAGCAAGGAGGGAGGGACAGGATCTGCCTGGCCAGGGACTGGGGCTCAGGCCTTGGCCCTTTGCATTCCTGACACACATCCAGCTTTGCTCAGCACAGAGACACCTTAGCCTTGCTTGTCCCAACTTGTCATGACTGCCTCGAATGTTCTGCTCTACTTGGAACCTGGGGACACTTTGTCAGTCACGCCCCAGACAGGGATCTCTTTAAAGTCCAAGAAACTTCAGCGTCTCAATGTAACTGAGTTCTTGAAGAATTTGCGACATCACTGAGGAGGTTATCACATCACAGAGTTGGCTGTGACATGACAGAGTAGGTGTGAGGCCATTGAGCAGATTCTGCCATCATAGAGTGTGGCTCTGGGGCATCAGAGAGTGGGTTGTGACATCATTGGGTGGCTGTGTAATATCACAGAGCAGGCTGTGACATCACAGAACAGACTGTGACATCACATGGTGACTTTGTGACATCACAGATTATTCTGTGACATCACAGTCCATCTGCATGACATTCCAGGGTGACATCCCAGAGTTAGCTCTGTGACATCACAAGGGTGCTGTGTGATGAAGCAGATTGGGCTGTGACATCACAGGGCTTTGTGACATCACAGAGAGGGGTGTGTGACATCACAGGGGCTCTATGACTCCACAGGGATGCTGTGTGACATCACGGGGCTGTGTGAGGTCACTCTGCCCCAGCCCCCCTCACAGCTCCCCCCAGAGCAGTCCAACCCTGTTCGTGCACAGCGGGGTCTCCTGTCCCCCCGGGTCCCCCCGCCCCCAGCCCCACAGCCTCCCCCAGAGAATTTTCCACGAGATCGACCCCAGAGCCTGGCACAGGGACGGGGGGCCGGGACCCTGGGGATGGCACAGGGGGACAAGAACCCCCTGGCAGCATCCCCGTGTCCCCCAGGGCCAGAGCCTGGGCCAGGGCTCCTTCACCCTGTTGTGAACGAGGGCTTGAGACTGCTGAAAAAATCCCCAGCAAGGGATCAACAAAAACCAGATTTAATATTAAGGGACAGCATCACAGAGTTCCTGGCAAGAGTCACTCTGCTCCTGACTGGATACTTCAGGCACACTAAGGAAACAAAGATACAACAAAACCAAACAAAATCCAGGCAATCAAACCAGAAATGAACTGAGAACTCTCCCTGTCAGTGTGTGACAACAGGACAGTGAGGGCAAGGATGAAAGGAATACGGCCTAAAAGCTTTACAGAGCTCAAACTTAACATGACTTAACCTACAACTTTACTGACACTTTCAATTTCACAATTTAGCGAAAGAACAGAGCTAAACAGTATTTAACCTTACTTAAAACCTTTTACTTAGCAATTTAAAAGAGGAATAACACAACAATATTTAACTTAGCTAATAACTTAAATTAAACTTAACAATTTAGCAAAACAACTCTCCGCAGCATTTAACTTAGCTTAGACATCATGACTTAACCTCATTTACAGGCCTGACTGACTCAGCTATCTAAGGCACTCCAACCCCTCAGACAGCAGCATTTCTGACACATTTCCCCAGCACAGAGACTCCTGTGTGCACACAGACACAAAGAGTCAGTGCCAGGCACCTGTGAGCAATTCCCCTGAGGGCAGGAAATGCTCCCTGTGGATGCTCTGGCATCTCCCCAGTGGGTGAAGGGTTGAGCCTGGAGGAGTGGGGGAATCGGCCCAGGCTCCGTCGTTGTTGGGGATCCCCGAGTGCAGCAAACGGGAGAGTTCCCGGCTGGGAGAGGCCCCACTCAGAGGGAGTCGCTGGCCCAGGAGAGCTCCAAGGGCTCCTTTTGGAGCGCTGTTTGCAGGGCCCCAAGAGAGGGGCTTCAGTCCCAGCAATGGTTCATCCTGGCCGCACTTGGCATCAACAGCTTTCTTTGGCAGTGTGAGAACAGGGATGTTGTGCCACTGAGGGAACACAAACAGTTCCCAGGGCTGCTCCTACAGAAACCAGGAGCTGGTTGGGCAGCAGCAGTGCCTGAAGCAGACAGTGTTTGTACTGAGCTGCAGAGGAGCTGAGCCCAGGGGCTGCTGGCCAAGGCCAAGGCCCAAAGAGCATTTCTCAGCTGGCAGGGCAGCCTGAGAAGGGGAGGGGGGAACGCAGCAGCACAGGGCCATGGAACCAAGGGAGCATTGTGACACTGTGGGGCCCTGTGAGACCAAGGGACCATTGTGACACTGTGGGGCCTCATGGAATCCTGGACAGCGCTGTGACATTGCTGGGCCTCATGGAGCCAAGGGGACCGTACTGATGCCATGTGACTCCATGGAATGTAGGGATCATTGTGACACTGTGAGGCCCCATCAAACCAAGGGTCCATTGTGACACCATATGCCTCATTGAACTGTGGAGACCATTACGACACTTTGGGGTATCATGGAACCAAGGGGCCATTGTGACACTGCGAGGCCCCATGGAGCCAAATGTCCATTGTGACATTGCAAGGCCTCATGGAATCATGGAGAGACCACTAAGACACTTTCACAGCCTCATGGACCCAAGGGGCCATTCTGACACTGTGGGGCACCATGGACCCAAGGGGCCATTGTGACATTATGAGGCCCCATGGAATAAGCAAAGCATTGTGACACTGTGAGGCCGCATGGAACCAGTGAGACCATTGTGACCCTGGGGGTCCCCACAGAACCAAGAGGACCATTGTGATACTGTAGGGCCTCGTGAAACCAAGAGGCCTTTGTGACACTGCAAGGCTGCATGGACCATAGGTCCCTTGTGACATTGCAGGGCCTCATGTCATCAGTGCTCCATTGTGACACTGGAGAGCCAAAGGAGACCATTGTGACACTGCAATACCCCAGGATCCAAAGGTTCATTGTGACATTGCAGGACTCATGGAACAGAGGAGTCACATAACATTGTGGGGCCTGTGGAACCACGGAGACCATTGTGACACTGCAACGCCTCATGGAATCAGTGGGACCACTGTGACACTGCAAGGCCTTCTGGAACCTAGGGACCATTGTGATTTTTTGGGACTCTACTGAGACAAGGGTCCATTGTGACACTGCAGGTCTCCTTGTAATCAAGGGGGCATTGTGAAACTATGGGGCACCATAAAACCAAGGGGACACAGAACAGTTGTGGCTGGTTTGGCCTCCCACAGGCCACCTGACTTGTCCAGCTGATCTTGGAACATTAAGAGTCTCTTCTCATCCGCTTCTGAAACACTGGGGCTCTGTGCTTTCCTTCCTATGGAAAATAACTGTCCTTCTCTTCCAGGCATACATGGGCAGAATTTAGATTTCACCACCAAATTTCCTTATATCCAGGGATTGTTCTCGTAGGAATGTAGCCAGAACAAGTCTGTCTGGCAGTGGTTTCATGAGGATTGCCTCCCATCAGTCCCCAAAACATTGGGGAAGGCTCTGTGCTTTCCTTCCTATGGAAAAGAACTGTCCTGCTTCTGCAGGAACCCATGGCTGAGATTGGGCCTCCACCTCCAAAATTCTCTAAACCCAAAGACTGCTCCCAGACAAAATCTGCCATTTCTGACAAGTCTGGCTGGCCTTGGCGTAGTGAGGCTCTCACCTGCCTTCCAAACACTGGGGCTCTGTGCTTTCCTTCCTATGGATACGAGCTCTCCTTCTAGTCCAGGTGCCCGTAGCCTGATATGGGATTTCACCTCTAACATTGCCTTACTGTGACAGACTGGAGGAGATTTCATGTCTGGGGGAGGAAGGGGCAGGTCCAGCCTTGCCCTGCCCTGGAATCCCAGCCCTGCCCTGCCCTGGAACCCCAATATCCCCTGAGCCTCTATCCCAGCCCAGCAGTGGCTGCCAGTCCCTGGCACAGCACAGGCAATGCTCCACAGCCACCTCTGCAGCCCCCAGCCCAGCTCCTGAGGGACCAAATGAGCCCAAGTCCCACCTGGATGAAGGGCCCAGGGAGACCAAGGGATATTGAAGGCTGACCACAAGGCAAGTACACATCTTGACCCTACCTCATCTGGGAATTTCCCTCTGAACACTGCTGGAATCCAGGAGTTGGTAGCTGTGTGTGTGCTCCTCTGTATCTTTCTTACTTGAATTTCTCTCTCTGTGTCTACTTCTACTGCATATGTCCTCTTGAAAATTCTAAGTAACTTAAAATTGTAAAGGCTTAGACTTTATGAAGTTAAATGCTTTGAGAAGTGTTTTTTTGTTGATTGAATGTCGTATAAAACATTTTGCCAAATTTTCTCTGATTTTCTAAATTGCCCGTAAAGCCTGTTTTGTTGTTTCGAGCTCCTGAGAATCTCTTGTTGGTGTTTCTCCAGTGCACCTCACTCAGAGGACACCAGCAATATAAATTCCTTTTAAATGTCTCATTGAGAAAGTTGTTTGGGGGATGGCAGTCAGGGCTTGTCTGTCCTGCTTGGCACAGCCCAGGCAGGGCTTTCCCAGCCACATTCCACACTCCATTTCCCAGCTGGAGCCCCTGGTGCCTCTGAGTTGTGCTGCCCCAGCCCCAGGGACGCTTTCCTTGTCTGCCCATTCCCCCACGGTCTCTGGGCAGGGATGGCCTCAATGGGGGCTGCTGACATCCTTGGCAACTTGGAGGCTGCTGCTGAATTTTCGTGCTCCAGAGGCTTGTTCAGCCTTCAGCTCTTCAGTGCAGGAATTCAGTGTCCCAGGGTTCATTACCATTCAGAACACCTTAACAAGCCAGGTCTCTGGGAATAATTTGATTTAAGTGTTCAAATCATTTGTGGTAATTTGACAGATTTTAGTAGTGTGTTTTGACTGAATGCATTATATTTAAAAAGACAGTGAGAAAACATTTTTTATGTCCTGTTTAGGACATTTTCCTGTTCATAAATCGATATATGCAATCTCCAGTCATCTCTGAATCCAAGTATCTCCTCATGCAGTTGGAATAGATATGAAAATCAATACCCTTCATGGCTGACAATCAATCAGACTCTGTCCCTACCCCCACCCCACCATTTCCCCCATCCAAGCCCTGGCACTCAGAGCAGCCTTGTGCAAATCTGAGCTCCCTTCAGCCCAGGCTGCACCTGCAGCTTTCAGCTCCTTGGCTCCAACTCCCACCTGCTTTCCTTGGAGAAGGAGCTGCCCGAGACACAGAGGGATGTTCATTCATTGTCAGCCAAGAAAGCCAAGGGAAGGCACAGCTCCATCAAATGCAAAAGTCATTCTTCTCCCTGGCTTTGCCCTGCCCCTGATCCCCACAGCCTGTCCAGTTTCCTTCATCCCTCCAGTGCCAGGGACTCTCTGGGACAAGGGATCTCTGCTCTGGGGATGGAGGGAAGTGCAAGTGCAGCCACTGGAGTGGGAACCACAAATCAGCAGGTTTGTGTCCTTGGAGGGAACAGCTCTCAGGAACTGCTGAGACTCAGAGGCACAGAAAGGTTTTTCTTCTTGGCCAACATAAAAAATGTGAAAATGATAAAATTTATTAGACATCTAAACTCTTCCCTCAGCTCCTTTGACATCCCAGCAGCATCTGACATGTCCACCACCAACAGGTGATTGGGAGGATTTCAGACAAAGGCATAAAGAAGAGGTTATATGAAAGATAAAAATACACCTAAGATGCTGAGTAAGGAGATATTTAAACTTCTGAAAGCTCAAAGCATGAAGCAATTCAAGGGAGACGCGTTGGAATGACCAGTGAACTGCTGCAGGAGAAAATCTGGGAGGAATGGGAAGGACATGGATGCAGCTGCTCTAAATGAAGAGATGTCCGTGGACATGGCCATTTAACCAGGAGAGCTGGAAACACCTGAAGGAAGAAGGGAATGAAATATTAGACTGAATGTTGGTGGCAAAGGTATAGGGGAAGATCAGTATTTCTTCTCCCGCCGTCAGTAGATCCAGAAAACTCCTGTCCCTGGTGGGAAAACATTGTCATTTCTTCAAAGTATTTAAGTGACCCAGATAATAAAGATTTGCTTATATATGATGAAACCAACAGGTATTAACACCGGTGCCCTTTTCCAGGCAGATATCAGTTGTGTGCCCATGAACAGGCAGTTCTCTGTCGGATTTTGGGCTGTTTAGATGGTCTGGAAAAGCCCGAAGATGGCCTTGGGCCGCCCGCGCTCCAAAGGACGAGAAGGGACTTCAGATATTTTCTCGGTCTCGGTGTTTATTAAATGCTTATCTAAAAGATTTTCTCTTGGCCTGACAGAGTTCTGCTCAGCAGTCAGCCATGGGCACACACTGAGAGCCCCTGGGGCGGTCACCTATCTTTATACTTGGAGTTACGTATACAATATTTATCATTTTTCTCCAATACCCTCTACTCTTATTAACCAGTGTTCTTTTAGTAATGCCCAATCCCAGAGTGCCAACATCACCACAGAAGATGGAGGCCTAGAGGAAGAAGAAGAAGGAGAAGGGCACACCCCAATTCCTCCATCTTACTTCTCTAAACCCCCCTGTACAGAAATCTTAAACCCTGTATCTCACACTCCAATTAACTTATCCCTTCACCATTCACCCCAGTGAAATCCTCCTATCCTCATACTGATGTCATCTCCCATGTGGGATCAAAGTCCAGCCACCAGACATTTCTGGCAACATTCCAGGACTCCTGAGCCCCCCAGGGGTGGTCTTGTTTACTCTGCCCCCCAGTTCTGAGAGGCTGAGATCCCACATCTCCCCCTTCTGTTTGCACCAAAAAGATCTTTTTCACCATCCGATTCATCGCACGTTTTAAACATGCAAATATGCATGGGACAACAAGTATGAGGACTAGGAGAACTATTAAAACATAAAACCCTATCTTTAAGATTCCTCTCCAAATGGGAGAGATGTCAAAGAATTCTGCCAGTTGATCGATCCATGATCCTGTGATCTCGCCAAGCTTATTTATGCTGTCCTTTATATTTTTGATATTTTCATGAATTGACTTTGAATGATCTGAGAGATTCATGCAGCACATCCCTTTGAACTCTTCACACCCATGTCCATGAGCGAGCAATAGATAATCGATTGCCGCTCTGTTTTGAAGAGTCGCCTGTCTCACACTACTGACGTCTTTTAACATGTCATCCAATGTGACAGACACAGACCGCGCATGTTTGCTCAACCAACAACCCATGTGGTCGATCTGAGTCAAGGCCACCCCTGATGCTGTCTGAGGTGAGAAGATTGCTGTAGCAATACTTGTTTTCTTGTCCCAAGAAAACATTTCATCATTGCTATTTGCCGCATATTGTTGTATTGATCTTTTTTCTCTGTGCTTTTCCTCTCTTAACATGTTCAAATCAGGCGATAGCATTGAAATTTCCCCAATGCTGCATGGACCTCCCGTGGCATTAGCAGGAATGCCGTGCCAAATTCTGTCCCCGCAAATTAAGAACAGACCCCGCGGCAGTTGCACCGGGACTTGGATCGATCCTTTGGTGGTTCTCTTTGTATATTTACACCAAGCTGACGCATTCTTATAAAATTCATGAGTAGGAGTTAAATCGATAGTTTTCGCCTTTGTGACTTTTGGAACTTCAAACTGCATGCAGAGTCTCATTGTCATGGACCCAAAAATCTCCAATTCCTGAGGTTCTGTAGAAGCCACAGGAAGCAGGTGTGTCCAAGCACACCACTCTTTTATAGGATTTTTAATGACCTGCAAAATGTTAATTGCAGAGTGCCCTGGAACTGGCCATTCGTCCACTGGCAATCCAACCATGCATGCTGAAAACGGTTTACCTGGTCTTGAATGTGTCAGGCAGATACTATCTAAATTCGCTGCCCGAGCTAAAGCCTCCCATACATTTTGCCTTGGTTGACTAACAGGTAAATCTCCCCCACTGCTTACTGCAATGAATGAAAGAACGATGCACATAAGCATCATGAAACCCATTACTTCGCTTTTGTGTGAAAACCCCCCAGAGTCCTTAGTTTCTTTTTACTTCTCTTCCGGGTTGTTCTTCGCAGTCTGAGTCTTGACTTCTGTCTGAGTACTCGTCTCTTTGTTTCTTGGATCAGCGTTCTCGTGTTCTCGCGTCCGGAATGGCTTCACGTACCGCGCCGACACCCACTTCAGACTCGATCTGTGGAAATACAAGCAAAACCCTTGCCCCAAGTGATTAGTTTGAAAGGACCCTCTATTTGTCCTGTCTCTGGGTTTCTGATCAAAACTAAAGGATTTTCCTTTAGCTTTGCCTGTGTGTTGTTTAGAAAATGTCTCACGATCGGTGGATCAGGTTCCGAGGATGAGCTATTTAGGAAATTCAGCACATACAGTGCCTTATTTAATTTCATGTGAGGTGTTGCCTCTGGCTCACCCCTTCTCTGTCTGTCCAGAAGGGATTTTAGGGTGTGATGTGTTCTCTCAATGATCGCCTGACCTGTGGGTGAATGCGGAATACCAAACGTGTGTCTGACACCCCATCTTTTCAGGAATCTGTCAAGCACCCTGCCTGTATACGTTGGACCATTATCTGTTTTTATCTCCTGAGGCACACCTAGTGCTGCAAATGCCTGCAGAAAATGTCGGCAAGCATGGTCTGCTGTTTCCCCAGCATGTGCTGAAGCAAAGACTGCACCTGAGAATGTATCTACAGAAACATGAACATTTTTGAGCCTCCCAAAAGATGGATATTTCGTGACATCAGCTTGCCACAACTGAAGACTTTGCAGCCCCCGCGGATTGATGGCCCCGGTAGAAGAAGGTGGCTGCACAAGCTGACAGTCTGGACAGGCACTAATGATCTCCCTCGCCTGACTCTTTGTGAGACGAAAGGACTCCATTAGCGCTTGCGCATTCTGATGAAAGAACGCATGACTTAATCTTGCCTGCTCAAAAATGTCCGGCAGTGTTTGCAAAATGGGCATTGTCAACCTGTCCGCCCGAGCATTCCCTTCCGCTAAAATCCCCGGAAGTGTCGTGTGCGCTCTAATGTGTGTGATAAAATACTCTCTTTCCCTGCTCTCTAGCAGTGTTTTCAAACTTGTCAGATATGAGTATAAAACCTCATTACTGACTTCCTTCAAGAGCGAACCCTCCAATCTCTTGACCACACCCGCAACATATGCGGAATCCGTCACCAGATTGAGAGGCTGTTTGAACAACTGAAATGCCCGGACAACGGCTGCCAACTCCACAATTTGTGGAGAGCCCTGAACCATCCTCACGTCTGATTCCCAATCCCCTGTCGTTGAGTCTCTCCATGTGATCACTGACTTGTGTGTCTTCCCTGAGCCATCCGTGAACACTGTGATCCCGTCCAAAGGTTCTTCACTTATTTGTGGTTTTGCTCTATAGCATATTTGCGATTGCAGTATTCTATGCTGTGGAAAGTGGATTGTGCAAGTTCCTGGGAACGCTAACAACACGATTAACAGGTCTTTCGATTGTTGCATTGCCCAGTCGAAGTAGTCTCGTTTCAGAGGTAATCTGATGACTGAGAATTCTCTTCCTGCCATTGTCAACAGCCTCGTTCTCGCCTTTATGATGATTTGTGCTGCCATCTCCAAATCTGTGAGAATCGTTTTCGCGGGCCTGTGTGGTAGGAAAATCCACTCTATGATTATCAAAGAGTCCTTTTGTGATTCATCCCATTGGAAGATCAAACCATGGAACTGTGTGTTCTTCCCCAGCACTGCCAACTGAAAAGGCAACGATGGAACAAATCGATGTGCCTGCCTTTTCTGTATCGCGTTCGTGATTTTCTCCAACTCTTTTCTCGCTTCTGGCGTGAGTGTCCTGGGAGAACGAATGTCTGTGTCTCCTCTCAAGAGATCAAGCAGCACTGGAATGTCGCTGTTTGTGATTCCCAAAACTGGTCTCATCCAGTTGATTTCTCCCAAAAGCTGTTGCAAATCATTCAAATTGTTGACCTTTGTGCTGATCTCCACTTTTTGAGGCTTTATTGTTTTCTCTGAAATTTTCCACCCTTGATATTTCCAAGGTGCAACCTCTTCAATCTTTGAAATGCTGATTTCCAGACCTGCCTTTTGCACCTCTGCGATCACACAGTCACGAGCTTCTTGCAGCTCCTGTCGTGTTGATGCTGCAATGAGCAAATCATCCATGTAATGAATGATCTTCGCCTTCGGAAATTTCTTCCGTGCTGGTGCCAAAGCTCGTGCCACGTACCATTGACAGATTGTCGGAGAATTTTTTAGGCCTTGTGGAAGAACGACCCAATGGTACCGCTGCAGAGGCGTTTCCCTGTTGATACTCGGAACTGAAAAGGCAAATCTCGGAGCATCATCTGGATGGAGTGGGATACTGAAAAAACAATCCTTGAGGTCAATGACCACAAGCTGCCAATCTCTGGGAATCATCGAGACAGATGGAAGTCCCAACTGAAGTGGCCCCATGTCTTCTATGACTTCGTTGATCTTCCTGAGATCGTGTAACAATCTCCATTTGCCCGATAGCTTTTTCTTGATGACAAACACCGGAGAATTCCAAGGGCTGTCTGTTGGCTTGATGTGTCCCTTCTGCAATTGTTCTTGGACCAGGTCTTTCAAAGCACTCAATTTTTTCCGCTCAAGGGGCCACTGATCCACCCAAACTGGATCATCTGTTTTCCATGTAAGCTTCAGTGTGGCGAGTGCTGCAGTGACCCCTATTAAAAATCCATTTCGATCTTCGTGCCCCATTGTGACAAAAGGTCCCGACCCCAGACTGTGATCGGCTTTTGGACGACAAAAGGATGAATGATCGCCGTCTTATCTCCTTGTCCCGTGACAACGACGGAATTCTCACTTTGCAGACACAGAGATGCTCCCCCGATGCCTGAGAGAGAGCCCAATGGCGCGACCAAGCTCCAATTGCGTGGCCAAAAGACGTACGATATTACCGTTGCATCCGCCCCTGTGTCGAGCGTACCTCTGATCAATATTGTCCTGTCCCCACATGTCAATTGGCATGTGAGCGTGGGTCGGTCTCGACCTATGTTCTTCACCCATGTTGTATGTACTTCAACATGCTCTTTCATAGGGAGACCTTCTTCGTCGAAGATTGACATGACCTCTCCAACTGCGTGTGGTGGCAATGCGAAGGCTCTAGCAACCACAGTATTTTCCGGCACAGTCAATGGTGGACGAAGCGCTCTTGCCAAAACTGTTAACTCTGTATTTTTGTCTGCTGAGACAACTGTTGGATAAACAATGAGCCCAAGAATACTGCACTTATCTTGTCCAATTATCAAGAAATCTTGTTTCTTGTATGAGTCCCCATGGATACCTGTTGGTATCTCCGCATGACTTTCATCTAGAAAGCATACTAGTTTTGAAGCTGCCAATGCACACTGTGCTCCTGGTGGGAGGAGGTCTGGGTCGCTGTGGAATCGACTGAGGGTTTTGCTGAGGGTATCTGCTTGTCGCTCACTGATGACTGCCCTGTCTGTTCTTGTGACACCGCCAGTACTTGTGTCCGAGCACGCTGGGGATTTACGGCCGCGCTCAATTTCCCGTTTCCCGGATGCGGTAACAGATTTCCTTCCACATCTGTCCGGGAATAACATTCTTTCACAGAGTGTCTTCCTCTTCCGCACCGTGCGCAAATCGGTCTTTCCGCTTTCTGGGCTGGCGTTGGTATATGTGTCCGTAGGCAATTCCTTTTCATGTGCCCAGACTCCCCGCATCTGTAGCACTGTCCTCCTTGGGGTTTGTTCTTTTTCTGCATTGCCGCAAGAACTTTGTTGATGTTTTCGTCCTGTTGATGGAGTAATTTCTCGAACATCTTCTCCAATGTCTTGTCCTCTGATTGCCCTTCTGAGCGTCCCTTTAGCTGTTTCTCCCATTCCTCTTTTAATTCATTCTTTACAATCGCTGCGACGTGCTGAGGCGTCCCCACCTTGCTGCATGCCTCCACCATCTCTGCCAAGGATGGCTGTCCTGGCATGGTGCTAATCACCCGTTGACAATCCGGGTTGGCATTGCCAAAAGCTAAATTCTCCAAGAGAGGCCTCTTCACTTCTTCTGTCGTCACCTGTCGATCCACGGCTTGCGTGAGTCGGTCGATGAATGACATGAATGGCTCTGTGGGACCTTGCCTGATGCAAGAGAACGGGACATCCGGAGCTCCTGTCGGCGTAATTTGTATGATTGCCAATCGCGCTGCTTCTTTGATGTCGTTCAACACTCTTCGTGGAAGCCGCGCTGCTTGTTCCCCTGGATTGTCATCTGGAGGATCCCCTGCTAATTGCCCTTCTGTGAGGTTCGCATTTGGCCCACCTTGATATCTGTTCCGCAACTCAGCAAGATATTTTCTCCACCTTTTTTCCCAGATAAGATTCTGTGTGTCCGTGAGGATCATTGCCACAATACTTCGAATATCATATGGTGTGAGATCATACATAGTGAATGTCCCTCTTAGTAACTGTTTGAAGTATTGTGAGTTCAGCCCAAAAGTTTGAGCCGCCTTCCCTAAGTCTTTGAGTGTCTCATGACCCATCCTTTCCCACCTTGGATTCTGTCCCTGGGCATCATATGTCACTGGCATTGTCAAATCCCCTGATCCCGGGAATAAATGGTTTTCCTTTTCCAATGCTTTTCTGATTTGCCTCCAATCCATCGTCTTCACTGGCTCTTGAAACCCCTCTTCGTCAGACTCCATTGGGATTTGCATGAATAATGGTGTTGTGGACGTCATCGGTGATTCATGGTGTCTCATTTTTCGCCTTGAGGTTTTTGGCCTTGCTCCTAAATCCGAAAAGGAAACTCGAGGATCCTGTTGATATTTCTTTTTTACGGTATCGATGAATGCAAGAAGCTTTTTGCTGCTTCTGCTGCTGATAGCATCCATGTCGGGATGCCTTCCGATGCTGTGATCCTTATGACATCTTCCCCTTGTAGCTGTTCTTCATCTGAGCTTTCATCATCTTCATGGAATTCCGAAGTGGATGGATAATCCCTTTGTCATGTTAACATTGTCTTCTTTGAAGTGCTTTTCTTTTTATATATTGTTGGAAAAAATTGCTGCATTGTTGCAGTCTCGCCACGAGATGGCGCTGTGGCTCCGCCAAACCGATCCGGCATGTGGTGCACTTCTGCCCTCCTGCCACTAGGCGGCGCTGTCACCGGCCTCCCTGGCTCGGATGACGGAGCGAGCTCGACTGCCCCATTTCCTCTTCCGGCCCGGCGTCTCCCGTGAAGGGAAGGGACTGGGACTCCGAGGGTTTCAACCAAAGGCACCGGGTCTGGAGAAGGTGTGGAGCCCCGGGACGTAGAATCCCTAACACGGCCCCTCCTCACCCGAGACGTCACAGGGGACCGGGCTCGGCTCTGCCCGTGCCCTACTTTCTGCGCATGCGTGCTCTCCGAGCCACTCCTTGTGTCTCCCAAGCTGACGTCATCCTCTCCCCCCCGTTCCACCTCCGAGGCATTCCGCCCTCGGTCTGTCCCTGATCCTGCCTCCTCCTCCTCTGACGCTGTGTTCACCTCTCCCTCCGGCACCCCAGCTCGCGCCGCTATCAGAGCCGATCTCCGCACCTGGTCTGACGTCACAACCGCGCGCCTCCTGCGTCTCGCCACGGTGGCCCTCTGAGGCTGGACATTTTCCCCCAGTCCGCCGCCCGCGTTCACCGCCCTCGCACTGGTATGTGAGTCTGCACCCCGGTTTTTGCGAATTTCGCCCTCCGCGCGCATCTCCTCATCTTCACCCGCGCTGCCCGCGCTTGCCGCCGCCGCCGCTTCGCCGCTTTGCCCGCCGCGAACAAGCGCCCCCCCCCGATCCCTTATCTTCCTGCTCCCCCCCCCCCGCTCCTGACTCCTCTACACTCTCTGGAGTTTCAGGACGCTCTTGGGGTTTGTTGCTTTTTTCGACCGGGAGGTTTAATGTTATTTTCTGCTCTCTCTCCTCGAGAGCCCTTTCCCCCTGGCTTTTTAAAGCCAGAGCTAATTTTTTCCCGGAGCTCTGCCCCGCCCCCACCTCTGAGGGTACCGCAGCTTCTCGCTGCTTTTCCAGTCTTTTAGACTGCACTGAAATACCTTGTAACATAATTCTTGCTGGTGAGAGTAGCTTTAACGCTGTCTCATCTTTTTTCGTTGCTAAGACATACAGGTGCCTATTAATTTCTTGCCAAAACCCCACTTCGAACAACAGGCATGTCTCTGCTAGTGGGTAGTTGAGTCTTGCCCATAATAATAGCTGCTTTAATTCTTTCTTTGGGATCCCTTCTGTATATAATTCAGCCACACCTTTTAAGGTGGACAAGATTTCCTGTTGTTCCTGGGAGAGTGTGGCCCCCATATTTTTATTTTGGCCTTCTTACCGAATCTGTCGTCAGAGTGGTCTGAAAGCTCTCGCTCTCCGTCCAGCAGGTCACGAGGGATGGATCCAGAGGCGCCTTTCTGGTCCCAGTCCAGGCCGCTCTGCTACGAACTGTCTTCGGCAGAAGCTGAGAGATGGAATTCTCAGTGACTGCTGATTTTTGCAGCTTCTCCTGGCCGGTTTTTTCTTTTTCTTCTTTCTTTCTTCAGGCTTCTCTCCTCAGGAGTTATCAGTGCTGTCCTCTTGGCTCTTCAGCTCTTCAGGGCTTTTCCCCCCCACGAAAGGTTTGGTGGGAGATAGCCCACACAGCGGACGCCACTTGTCGGATTTTGGGCTGTTTAGATGGCCTGGAAAAGCCCGAAGATGGCCTTGGGCCGCCCGCGCTCCAAAGGACGAGAAGAGACTTCAGATATTTTCTTGGTCTCGGTGTTTATTAAATGCTTATCTAAAAGATTTTCTCTTGGCCTGACAGAGTTCTGCTCAGCAGTCAGCCATGGGCACACACTGAGAGCCCCTGGGGCGGTCACCTATCTTTATACTTGGAGTTACGTATACAATATTTATCATTTTTCTCCAATACCCTCTACTCTTATTAACCAGTGTTCTTTTAGTAATGCCCAATCCCAGAGTGCCAACATCACCACAGAAGATGGAGGCCTAGAGGAAGAAGAAGAAGGAGAAGGGCACGCCCCAATTCCTCCATCTTACTTCTCTAAACCCCCCTGTACAGAAATCTTAAACCCTGTATCTCACACTCCAATTAACTCATCCCTTCACCATTCACCCCAGTGAAATCCTCCTATCCTCATACTGATGTCATCTCCCATGTGGGATCAAAGTCCAGCCACCAGACATTTCTGGCAACATTCCAGGACTCCCGAGCCCCCCAGGGGTGGTCTTGTTTACTCTGCCCCCCAGTTCTGAGAGGCTGAGATCCCACAGTTCTCCTTGTAGGGCCCCAGTATCCTGAGGTGCCGAGCTGGGATTGGCATCTCTTGGAGAGGAGCTGAGGGAGATCAGAGCAGCTTGCAAGCTGATGAGTCTGCTGGAATTCCATCCCCTCCCATTCTACAGTAGCCCTGCATTTCCCTCCTGCAGCCTTGGTCTCCAGCACAGCCACAGAGGCTCTTTGGGCTCTGGACTGTTCCTGCAGCCCCCAAGGGCAGCTGAGCTCTGCCTTTGGCACAGTCAGGCCTGGCCAGCGCAGGCCATGCTCAGATATTGCTTGTGTGTGCCTGGCCTTGCTGTCAGCCCCGGCAGCGGCTGCGTGGCCCCTTTGTGACCCTGTGCTGGCCCAGCCATGGTGGCCCAACCCCTGTGCAGGCCTAGCCCAGGCCAGGAGCATTGCAGCTGGGAACAGCCCCTGTGCCGTGGTGCCCACAGCAGCCTTGGAGCTCTGTGCCCCATGGCCTCCCTGCTGGGCAGCCTCTGCCAGATCCTGCAGAGCCCATGGCACCTGTGGGGCTGCACAGACAGCCCTGCCCCAGGCTCTGCCGGCCTCTGGGCCAGCAGAGAGGCAGCCAGGGCTGGCCATGGCTGGAAACAGGCCCTGAGCCCTGCAGGAGGATGGAGCTGGGCCACAGCCAAACTCAGCCCAGGCCAAAGCTGGGCTCAGCAGCCAGGGCTGCCAACACATGGGGACAGAGGCTGGCACTGACAAATGTCCTGGGCCCCCTCCCTGCTCTGTCCATGCCACCAAGGGCACAGAGCAGCCTCCTCTCTGGGCCACTTGCCTTTTTGCAATGCCTTGCACAGGCGCTGGCCCTTCCCCACAAGGCCTGGCCTGAGTCCTGCCCCTGCACGCTCAGCCAGGCTGAGAAGGACACTGATGGTTTCTAGGCCAGGCTCTCTGAGCCCAGCCCAGCTCCCTGCAAGCTCTGCCAGGTGCCCTGAGCTCTGGGCAGCACCAAGGGCCTCTCCCCAGCCCAGCCCAGCTGGCTCTGGCCCCACAGCTCTGCTCAGGCCAGGCTGCTCTGGCCACTGCCCCACGGCCTCAGCTCCTGGCAAGGGCACAGCAGAAGCTGCAGCTGCCACAGGACTCAGCCCCAGCCATGAGGGAAGGTGCTTGGCCAAGGCCAAAGGAGGCTCCCTGGCTGCCCTGCTCCCCTCGGGCTGAGGTGCTGAGAGCTCTGCAGCCCCTGCTGCCATCCCATCTGCCCAGGGCAGCACAAGAGCCATGGCCTTGGGGCCCTCAAGAGCTGCTCCTGCTCCAGGCCCTTAGGCCCATGCCAAAGCTGGGACAGCCACAAAGCTGTGCCCATTTCTGTTCATTGCTGCTCTGACGGAGATGGATCCTCAGCCACTTGGAGGGTGCTGATGAATTTTACTACTCCAGAGGCCTCTTCTTTCCTGAGCTCTTTAGTTCAGGAATTAAGTGAGAAAAGCTTATAAACATTTGTTGAAAAATTTGTTCTCTTGATCATCCAAACAAGAAAAGGCCCTGGGAATAACTGAAATTTTCAATTCATCTGTGGTTAATTAGAGCGATTTCAGAAGTCTATTCAAAGTGAATATACCATATTGAAAACAATGCAGAGAGAACTGTTTTGTCCTATTTTCTTTTCTTCTTTATGGATTGATATCAGCAATCCCCAGTAGATATTGATCCCCAGCACCTCCTTATGCAGTTATGAACAGATATGAAAATCAAGACCCTTCATCGCTGACAATCAATCACACTTTGTCCCTACCCCCACCCCACCATTTCCCTCATCCAACCCCTGGCATTCAGAGCAGATGAGGAATGGAGCCACATCCAGGGGTGTCCCCAGGGCTCAGGACTGGTGTGGGATCTCAGCCCCTCAGGACTGAGGTGCAGAGTGACCGAGACCGCCCTTGGGGGGCTCGGGAGTCCTGGAATGTTGCCAGAAGTGTCTGGTGGCTGGACTTTGATCCTACACAGGAGACGACATCTGTATGAGGATGGGAGGATTTCACTGGGGTGAATGGTGAAGGGATAAGTTAGTTAGAGTGAAACACAGGGTTTAAGATTTCTGTACAGGGGGGTCTAAAGAAGTAAGATGGAGGAATTGGGGCGTGTCCTGTTCTTCTTCTTCTTCTTCTTCTTGGCCTCCATCTTCTGTGGTGATGTTGGCACTTTGGGATTGGTTATTACTAAAAGTGCACTGGTTAATAAGGGTAAAAGGTATTGGGGAAAAATGATAAATATTGTATACGTAACTTCGAGTATAAAGATAGGTGACCGCCCCAGGGGCTCTCAGTGTGCTCATGGCTGACTGCTGAGCAGACCTCTGTCGGGCCAAGAGAAAGTCTTTTAGATAAACAATTAATAAACACCGAGACCGAGAAAAGATCTGAAGTCCCTTCTCGTCCTTTGAAGTGCGGGCTGTCCAAAGCCACCCCGGGCCTTTCCAGGCCATCTAAACAGCCGAGAATCCGACAGACTGGGGCCAGGTCAGTTCAATCTCTTTATTGCTGATCTGGACGAGGCCATCGAGGGCACCCTCAGTCATTCCCAGGTGAGCCCAAGCTGGGTGGGAGTGTGGCTGCGCTGGAGGGCAGGCAGCTCTGCAGAGGGATCTGGACAGGCTGGAGCCATGGGCCCAGGACAATGGGATGAGGTTCACCAAGGCCAAGGGCCAGGTCCTGCCCTGGGCTCGCAACCACCCCAAATCCCTGGCTGTGCCCTGCCCCTGACCCCCACAGCCTGTCCTGGTTCCTTCATCCCTGCATTGCCAGGGACTTTCTGGGACAAGGGAGCTCTGCTCTGGCTATGGAGGGAGATGCAAGTGCCACCACTGGAGTGGGAAACACAACTCATCAGGTTTGTGTACTTTGGGGGTCAGGAACTGGTGAGACTCAGAGGCACAGAAAGTTTCTCTTCATGGCCAACAGACCACAGTTGAACAGGACGCAATTTAATAACAATTACGTTCTTCAATGAGCTATGTGTGATGTCCCAGCAGTGTATGATGAGTGCACCCTCCACAAGACATTTCCATACTAAAATTCATTTTAGACAAATGTGGTAGTAGATATAAACACAATTAAGTTCTTGTATCAGCATGCTCCTCCTGGAGTGGGGGCAAAATAGCACAAACAATTCCTGATTTGGAAAGCTGCCAGTGGTGGATGGAGAAGGGAGGTCAGGCTGCTCTTGGTGATGAGGAAATGCTGAAACCAGCCTGACTCATTTCATCTCCTCATGCTTTGGCTGATCTCCCCTCTTTCCCCTTCCACCCATTGGCTTTTGTCTCCCACCAGCCCCCCCAGTGAAGAGCCTGGCTCTGTGTTCTCCATCCCCTCCTCACTGGCACTGCCAGGCTGGGATGAGGAGCCCCTCAGCCTTCCTTGCTCCAGGCTGGACCAGCCCAGCTTCCTCAGCCTCTGCTCACAGCCCAGGGGCTCCAGCCCCACCTTGGAGGCCCTTCCCAGAACCTGCTCCAGCTGCCAGACATCTTTCCTGCCCTGGACAACCCAACCCAGGCCACAGTGATCTGGATAGTCCCCATCCTTGGTGTCCTGGTCACACAGCCCTGGCCCCTTGTCCCCTGTCAGTCTCTGGGGTGGATCCTGTGGAATATCCTTTGGTGGAGGCTGTGGCTCCAAGTGGGCTGGGGGGATCCCGGGGGACAGGGACCCTGCTGGGCATGAACAGCATTGGACTTGTTGTGAGAAACTGTGAGGGGGAGCTGGGGCAGAGTGACCAACCCAGTGACCTCACACAGCCCCTCTGGGATGTCACACAGCCCCTCTGGGATGTCACAGCCTGCTCTGTGATGTCACATCCCATTCTCTAATGTCACACAGCTGGTCTCTGATGTCACAGCCAACTCTGTGCTGTCATAGTCTGCACTGTGATGTCAGACCTCTGCTCTGTGATGTCACAGCTGGATCTCTGATGTCACAGAGGCAGTCTATGATGTCACGGCTGCTCGATGACCTCACATCATGCACTCTGTGATGTCACAGCCCACTCTGTGACCTTATGTTACCAGATGATGAATTGTCCCCACCAGCTGAGCTGACACCTGGATCTTGTTCTCCACACCCCCAGGCCTATGGAAACCCCACAATGCCCATTGTGTGAGAAGGGGAACTGGAAGTTCAGCAGCCTCAGTGTCCTCCCAGCTCAGCCAGGCCCATGGGAACATTGGGGTCCACGAGCACCATGGACCAGCAGAGAGACCTCCAGGACAGAAGAACACATGGGTAAAGGGGAGGGGAAATGTGTTAATGATTTTTGAGGAAATGATTATCAAATGTGTGAAAAAGAATAGAAAATCACCAAATTTGCAGATGACACCAAGCTGGGTGTGAGTGTGGATCTCCTGGAGGGTAGGAGGGCTCTGCACAGGGCCCTGGACAGGCTGGATCCAGGGCCCAAATCCAACAAGGTGAGGTTGAACAAGTCGAAGTGCCGGGTCCTGCACTTTGGCCACAACAACCCCTGCAGCAATACAGGCTGGGGACAGAGGGGCTGGACAGCAGCCAGGCACAAAGGGACCTGCAGGGACTGATGGACAGCAGGCTGGACATGAGGCAGCAGTGTGCCCAGGTGGCCAAGAAGGCCAATGGCTGCTGGCCTGGATCAGGAATGGTGTGGCCAGCAGGAGCAGAGCAGGGATTCTTCCCCTATGCTCAGCACTGCTTGGGCAGCACCTCGAGTGCTGTTTGCAGTTCTGGGGCCCCAATTTAGGAAGGACGCTGGGGGGCTGGGGAGCATGTCCAGAGATGGGCAACAAGACTGGGGTGGGAGCACAAGAGCTTTGAGGAGCAGCTGAGGGAGCTGGGGTTGCTTATCCTGGAGGGAGCTCAGAGGAGACAAGGTGGTGTCAGGGCACAGGTTGGACTTGATGATCTCCATGGCCTGTTCCATCCTTGCTGATTCTGTGATTCTCTGGAACCACCCTTGGAGCAGTTGCAGGATGAGCCCTGGGCTTCCTCTTCAGGAGCTCCAGCAGCCCAGGTCCCTCAGCTTCTCCTGCCAGCCCCAAAGCCCATCCTGTCAGTCCTGCAGAGCCCCTGCAGGTCCTCCTCACTGCCCAGAACAGGGAGCCCCAGCGCCAGACACAGCAGCCCAGATGTGCCCCCCTGGCCTATGGGTGCCTCTGGCAAGGGAGCAGCAGGAAGCACTGCAGGAGCCTGCAGACAATTCCTGCAGCACTTGTAGGATGATCCTGCTGCCCAAGGGGCGTTTATGGGGCCAAGTCAGGAACTGCAATGGGGAGTGGGGCCACAGAGGAAAGGACAAACAGGGATGGGCTGTTTGCAGGGCAGGGAACAGGGGTGCGCGAGAGCAAGAAATTTGTAGCAGGAAAGAGTAAAGAAAGCAAAGGTGAAGCCAAGGAAATGCTCAGGGCAGTTTGGGGGTGGCTGCCAGGCAACCCTGGCTCTGAGCAACAGCGTCTGCAGTGGGACAGGGAACTCCCAGCTGATGGGAACAAACTTTCTGGCTGACTGCAGAGGCCAGGACAAAGCTGAGTGGTTTCCCTGGTGTCCCCCAGCCCTTTTGTGGCCCCAGGGGCTGATGGCATTTGTGCTCTCTCAGGTTCATGTCCCCACAGCACCAGCATGGGGGTGCTCCCCCTGCTCTGTGCAATGCAAACAGGGGCTGCTGAGCCAGTGCTGCCGTGTCTGTGCCTGCAAGGATGGGGCACCTGTGTGAGCTGGGGGAGAGGCCAGGGCTGCAGAGGGGGGATGTTGTTGGCAGCTCCATGAGGACGCTCTGGGACGCTGCCCTGGGCTGTCCAGCGCACTGGGGATGGATCAGCCCCTGCTCTGCTGCTCCTTCCCATCTCCCCCATGGGCCTTGCAGAGCCCCAGCCATGCTGTCCTCAGATGCCATGGCAACCCTCAGGACAAAGCGGTGCCAGGGCTGTTCCAGGTACAATTGCAGTGACACTTGTTGGTTCCACCAGGTGCCATGGCAATGGCCATGGGGACCGGTTCCTTGGTTTGGTGCCATGGCAACCAATGCCCAGACCCGCTGTGATGGTTGGTGGCCATGGAAAGCTGCCCTGGGCCCTTGCTCAGGGCTGATGTCAGTGCCCAGAGCCAGAGGGGGTCCCTTGCTGGGGGCTGTGCCATGGCCACCTGCCCTGTGCTGCGTTGGCCACTGAGGCACCAGGAACCAGCAGCCAGCGGCACTGCCAGGGCCAAAGGCCAGGTCAGCCAGACAGAAAGGGGCGGGGCTGGTCACTGTTTCCATGGCAACCGGCACTGGGGGGACACCTGGGTCACCTGGCCTGGCAGTTGCCATGGAAACCCCTGGCAGGGACTGAGGGCACAGCCCCTGGCACTGAGACACTGCTGGGCCGGGTGCTGAGCACAGGGCTGAGCACGCAGAGATGGTTTTGTTCTTGCTGAGCTGCAGCACAGCCAAGGCCTGTCCTGCCCCTCATCCAGCCACGCAGGGGAGGGGCTGGGGCTGCGGGGGAGCTGGGCAGGGGACACAGCCAGGACAGGGGACCCCAACTGACCCCGGGGTACCCAGACCAGAGCACATCATGCTCAGGGTGTAAATGGGGGAACAGGGAATGAAGGGGGGAATTTTGGAGGGAGGGCTTTTGCCTTCCCAGGGAACACTTAGGCAAGAGGGGGCCCTGTTTCACCAGTGGGCAGGGTCACTACCAAAAATACAGACACCAACTTAAGGAACTGTGTCATTTATATAGGGCACAGCTGCCAAGATTTACAAAAGGATAAGGTCAGCAAAGCACATCATCATTAGCAAAGAATTACAAAAGAAGCTCAGCAATCCATCATAACCCATCATTACATTTTGATGACCAATCCATTGGTGAAACACCAGAGGTGTTTGTGGCAGACAAAGATTCTGGCTGACTATCAAGGTACACCTTACAGACATCAGTAGTACTTTAGTGACACCGTTCCTCATTCTTTTTTCTCAATCTCATTCCAATTAGGAACAAGAATTCTGTTGTGCATGGAGCTGGCACCTTTTTAATTCTAGAATAATGCCCCCAGGCCCTTTGCTGTTCAGCTTTACCATGCTGTCTGTGGCTAACAAGGTTTGGGAGGGCCCTTTCCCCTCTGGCTGGAAGGGGCCGGGTCCCAGTCCCTGAGGGGCACCCAGGCTCCTGGATGGAATTCCTGTGCAAGTCCCTTGTGTCACAGCAGCCTTCACACTGAGCCCCGTGGATCAGAGCATTTTCCAAAGGGGCCCTTGGCGCAAACAGGGAGATCTGGTTTGGCAGGATGTGTAAAACAATATCCCGTCAGATCTACTTGTTCTCAGACAGAATCCTTGGCTGCAGGGACACATTCCCATTGTTCCTGCCCAGGTTTCAGGACTCAGAGTTGTCTTTCCTAGGAGCTGCTCCTTCAGCTGCCTCAGGAGGGCCATTTGGCCTCCGGACCCACACTCTGGCTCCATTATTAGGGCCGCTGGATCTAAACCCTTTATCTCCACAAACGGTGGTGATTGGAGTTGGATCTCCTTTTTTCACAATCGTTCTTAAAACTGCAATATCGATAATTGTGCTATCCTGTCATGGGGTTGAATAATCCAATCTTGTTCATTATTGTTTAACAGAATTACTGTAATTTCTCCTGGATATTCTGCATCAATTCCTCCAGCCATGACAGGAACACTTTGCAAGGCCAAGCTCCAAGGGAGCAGTTACCAAAGCAAAGTGTCCTGGAGGAATCTGAACTCCTGTTTCAGAATTGACAGCTCTCATTTGCTTTGAATTTATCCTAATGAATTGCAATGCATGAAGGCCCGGCCCAGCCCTGCAGCCTCTGGGCTGGCCCTGCCAGGGGCCATCACAGCCAGAACAATTTCCCAGGCAGCCCAAGTCTCACTGCCCATGGCTGGATTTGCAAATTGGGGGCAGCCATGCACAGCCAGGGGGTTTCCATTTCCCCCGTGGGCCATTGTGAAGGGCATGGAGCACATCTGGGAGATGGGTTCTCCATGGGCAAAGGTTCCCATCTCCTCATCTTTCCAACTGCTCTTTTAACAACCCCTTCAACCCTTTCAACCAATCCTGCAGCTTGTGCATAGTCTGGTACATGAAAAACCCTGCAGAAAAATCGCTGTATTTTTCACAGGAACAGAAAAAACACTCTGCATCACAGTATCAGCACACCCTGTAAAAATCACCAATTTCCTCCCTTCCTCCTTTTTCCATTGTATACAATCTCACAAAGTTGACCACTGACATTAGGGTCCTGGCCAATCCTGTTCTGCAGGGTATTTCGTGTTACATCCCTGAGCAGCCAAAGATACCAAATTAGTATTGTCAGCACTATTTCACATTATTATATATGTACATATTTATATATAAATACAGATATAGACATGTAGATATAGACATATATACATAAGAATCTATAAATATAAACATGAAGGTCTTATTATACTATAAATATGTATATAGTTATTTGTTATATTGATATTTCACTTGCACAAGGGCATCTGAGCTCAAGGTGAAAACCTTCTTTTGTTGCTCCATGTGGGAGCATTCCAACAATGATTGTTCCTTCTGAAGGTGCTGTTTCCTATGTACTCTCAACAAATTCATCTTTGTCTGCCCAAATTCACAAGGTCTTTTCCTTTTCCATTTGCAATTTTTGGATGCATTTGAAGACATCCAGGGGTTCAGCCTCTTTTACCCGACTGCCCCACTGCTCCCACGGGGCTCCGACCTCAGCCCACTCCAGAGCCAGGGAACTCCAGGGAAGGGCTTCCCAGCTGGGAATCGCTGATGGCACTGATTCCTCACATTTACAGTGAACAAGTGACATTTTGTTGGGATCTGGACAGACTGTGCCAGTTTTGTTTTGCCAGTGGGCAGGGTCAGCACCAAAGGCACAGACTCCAGCTGAAGGAATCAGTGTCATTCACTGCAGTTCAGAGCAGCAAAGAATCACAAAAGGAGCAGCTCAGCAATGCACCCAACCATCCCTACCAAAGATTGCCTGCAGTGATTAACAAAGATCCAGCAGCATTTACCCTCAGCCTTTACCATCCCCCAGACCCACACAATAGCTGGGGAAGCTGTCACAGCCAAGGGCTGCAGAGCCACTCCTGGGCACTGGGAATTCCTGCAGGTGCCTCCAGCCCCAGGTGAGGCTCCAATCCCGCTGGGAGAGGGCCCAGCTCTGACAGTGCTGAAGGAACAAACTGACAGCACTGCTAGTGTGGCAACATCTGCTTTCATCCTCCTCTTGGGTCCCTCCCAAAGCCTGGCCAGGGCTCAAGGAGGAACCAAGGGAGCTGACTTTGACCATACAGCCACAAACAAGGCCAGATGTCAGATTTCATGGCCTTGTCTGGCTTCTAAATACACAAAGGTCAATACATGTTTCACTAATGAGTGGCTACATCTATTACAGGGCCTAATGACCATGCACATTTCATTAGGGAGCAGATACGAAGATAACCTTTGGTTGGAAGGTTCATCCAGAGGCCACCTTTGGCTCAGGGCCTCCTGTCCAGGCCTCACTCAGGGCTGGTGTCCAGGCCTTGGCACTTCAGGGACGTGGTTTAGTGCTGGGCTTGGCACTGCTGGGTGAGCGGCTGCACTGGGTGAGCTCAGAGGGCTTTTCCAACAGCAAGGATTCTGTGATTCCATGATTATATCCACTGCATTCAGCTGGGTCTATTTTAGCAGCATTACTTTGCTCCAAAAGTTCCCTCTTGCCCAGCTCCTGTGGCCTGAGGCTTCAGCTCCTTCAGCTCCTGGTGCTGACATGCTCATGCTGAACGAGACGCCTCGGAGAGAAGAACACAGTCCATGCAATTCCTTCTGGGACACGGAGAGGGGAGGCTGTGCAAACAGGAGCATTGTTTGCTGTGGCTCCTCCTCTGCCCTTCATGCCTTTCAGCACTTTGAACCAGCCAAGAGCTTTCTTCAAGAGTGCAATGGAGCAGCTGTTCCTGCTCTCAAGCCTGGCTCTCTCCAGTCTCTGCCCTTGCCTGGTTCTGTCCCTCGTGCTGTGCCCTCTGTTCCGCCAGGGCCCGCTGGCTGCTGCCCAGGACTGTGGCACTGGCACAGATCCAGTGCTCCAGAGCCTCCTTTCTGTGCCCTTGGAGCTGCCTGGGCACAGCAGCCTTTTCCATCTGGAAGCTCCCCATGGACAGGGAGTGCCCAGCTCCGTTCCCTGCACAGCCTCCAGGAGCCCAGGGCTGCCATCTCCAGTCCCTGCTGGCACTGGGGGCTCCCAGGTGCCTCAGGCTGCTCTGACACCGCTGCACACGGGAGGGAAGAGGGGCAGGGGCTGTGCTCAAAGTCAGCTCCATCTGCTGCTGTTGCTGTTGCTGCTGCTGCTGCTGCTGCTGCTGCTGCTGCTGCTGCTGCTGCTGCTGCTGTGGGGTCATTTGTGCAGCCCCAGCCCAGAGTCAGGGATCAGATCCTGCCAGTCTCTTCCAGCCCTGGCTGCTCAGAGTTTGGGCCTTGGAGCCTCAGGTGGCCAAAGGCAGCTGCTGCTGGTCCCTCTGTGTGCCCGTGTTCAGCAGTGCTGCTCCATCAGTCTGTGCCCAGCAAGGGGGAAAAGCCTCAGCCCTGCAGGGCCAGGAGCTGCTGGGCTCTGCCTGAGCAGCTCAGCCAGCAGGAAGGGAGCTGCTCCACACGGGAACCAGGAGCAAAGGACATTCGTTTTGTAGAACATGTTTTCTACAAAAAGGGAAGAAAAAGAAAAAGAAAAAAAAATTAAGTAAATTGTAAAAGATAAGAATAATATCCAAGTGTTAGTTAAAAAACATAACATGTCAGTGAAAAAAACAAAACATAAATGCAAAGTTACATTATTTGCATTAAGAGGCAAATGATCTTTTTAAAAAGAGAACTCAGTAATTTACATTGTAAATGTGCTGATGGCATGGATCCATCTTACTGATCTCAGCAGCCTCTTAAAAGATTTTGGGCTTTGTTTCCAACATTGGTATTTGAAATTGTGGTCGAAGCAAGAGGAAATTGGTTTGTGCCCTTCCAGCTCCAAGCAGGACTGGGAATGGAATCTCTGTCAAAGCCCAAATCCTTTAGAAGATCACCTTCCTTCTCAGCCTGGAAATGAGCTGCACATTCCTTTTGAAACTGTCAGGGATTTCTTAGAGACACAAAGTCTCACTTACAACTTTTTGCTTGGGTTTGGAAGTGCAGAAGGGCAATTCTCCATCCACCAGCTCCAGACTGCACTGCCTCAGGAGCACGGCCCACTCGCCAGCTTTGGCCCACTCATGGCACTTCTAGAGGAGGAAGAAAGTGCAATTGCACAATTCCAGCCAATCAAGAAGGAAGAATGGGACAGACAAAACACCCTGTACAGATCCAGGCATTCAGCTGGGACTGTGGAGAGTTTGGGTCCTTGCCAGTTGGATGTGTGTCCCCAGGTGCAATCTCTGGGCCTGCAGCAGAGTCTCACTCACCTGCCAAAGCAGAAAGCTCATGCGCTGTGCTCACAACGGGCTTGTCTGATGCAGAGCTGTCAGAGCAATGTGAGGGCAGAGCCAGCCCAGCTGGGCCCTGGGCTGAGCCCAGCAGAGCCCTGGCAGAGCCCAGAGCAGCCTCAGCACCTGCAGAGCCCGGCTGCAAGGAGAGAAAGCAGAAAGTGCCCGTCAGCTGAGGGCTCCTGTGCCCTTGTGCCAAGGGCTGCGGTGCCCAGGCCATGCTGGCTGTGCCCAGAGCTGTGCCCAGAGCTGCCCATCCCTGCTTCCTTTGGCAGCAGAGCAGGAGGGCAGCACATGTGCCCAGCCTGCAGCCAGCCACGGCACATCCAGCCCTCAGCAGCTGCCCAGAGCAGGATGCTCCTGTGCTCGCTGCCATCTCCCAAAAGCTCTGATCTCACCCTGCCAAGCACACAGGGACCCACCTCACACCAGCCACAGCTGGAAGAAAAGCTGCTCCCAAACCATGGCCTCAGCCTTCTCCAAGGGCACGGCCCATCCACACCACAGATGCTCCCAAGCACTTCCCCATCCACACTGGACCACCTCGAATGCTTCCTCTGGAAAAATAAACAACACATTATTGAAAAGAGATTAGATGCAAAAACGGAAAAGAAGAAAAACGGTAAAAACTCCCATCTCTGTCAGGGCCTTGAGGAAGGCCAAACCCCTGCATGCCAGGGAAAAACCCAGCCATGGGTGAGGGAAGCCCACACTTTCTCTGTTCCCCCCTGCACTGCCGCCAAAAATCACGGTGATCCAAAAGCAAACAAGGGCAGTGGAGCAGCCCAAGCCTTTCCTTGCCTGCACAGCAAAGCAGCCCCAGCACGGGTTCTGGAGCCCCACCTCTGCTCCCACCATAGGGGTTTGTTTGTGTCGGGCTGGCTGCCCCAGCCCCAGCCCCAGCCCGGGGCACGGTGGGTGCTGGGGGCTGTTGGCAGGGCCATGAGCCCACTCCCATTTCGTACCCACCCCAGCCCATGCCCCAGCCCTGCCAAAAGCAGCTGGGCAGCCACTGAAGAATGAGTTGCATCTCCCCCAGCAAGGGGGGAGCCTTTGGTTCCCCGCCAGGCTGAGCCATGCCCAAATCTGGCAGAATTTGCCCGGGTGGGACTCACCCACAAGTTCCCTCTGGAGTCTGGCTTTGAAGAAGGTGCCAGAATCAAAGTCCATCACCTTCAGCCTCCCGTGGCCAGGCTGAGGAAGAGCTTGTCATCCTTGATGTCATCCTCGCTGTCTCCAGCAGCAGCAGCAGCAGCAGCAGCCCCACCTGGTGCAGCTTCTCCAGGGGCTCCTTCTCCTTCCCTGGGGGCAGACCAGGCTCTCAGGGCTCTGCCCAGGGCCCCAGCTGTCAGGGAACCAGGACAAGGAAAACCAGCTGGGATGGCGGCCACCAGCACTGGGCAGAGCAGCTCAGCTCCAGCACAAGGGCTGTGTGTTCCCATCCCATGAGCCCCGTGCAGTGACATAGGTAGCACAAAAAGGGCTGGGTTCCTTTGCTTCTCATTGCCAAGGCATGTGTGCAGCTGGAACTTACCAGGGCCATGGATATTCCAGGGACCTGGAGAACCATTCCCAGCAACTGGGAAAATCCTAGGTGCTCCATCCACCCATAGATGAGGTCTCCAAATTTGCTCCGAAATTGGGTCCAGCTTTTAGAGGCCAAAAAGAGCAAGTCCAAGTGATTTGATGATATTTTTAGCCCAGAAAGCCCTGCAGCTGATGGCACACTTCACAACCAGCAGGGGACACAGCTAGGCCAAAGCCCAGACCCTAGCTGGGAAATGAAGAAAAGAAAAATCTTAAAGAAAAGGAAAATTACCCCTCGCACAGGTTGCCCCAGCAAAGACACCCTCCAGGATCAGCTCTCCTCCTAAGTCATCCGGCAGAGCAGGCAGCCGAGCCCCGACAGGCGAGGCCGACCCCTCCATGCCCTGCACAGCTGATCTTGCAGCCTCTGGATGGTGGAATATCGCCCATGCTGTATTGCCAGGACGAAATGCAGTGTTTCAAGTGCCAGCTGTGACACGGCACTGCTCCTGTCCTCCATCAGGCGTTCCAGGGCTGCAAGAGAGAGGAACAGAGCTACGGTCAGAGCCGGATCTGTGGGGAGCCAAGAAGAGCCCCTGCAAGGGCCATCCCAGCCGGCTCTTGCCATGGCCAGGAGGGAGCAGGGAGCAAGGGGATCAGCCCGAAGCTGCTGGCCACGAATGGCCCACATCGCCCTGAAAGCTCCGTGAGCTCTTCCCACGGGAGCAGAGCCCTCCGCAGCCAGGGCAGGGCTTGCAGCTCCCCCCAGCAGCCCCCGCTGTCAGCCCGCTGCCCTCACTCACCAGTGCAGATCAGCTGCAGCTCTTGCTGCTGCCCCCTCAGGCGCCGCCCGGCCATGCCTGTGAACACAGAGCCTGTCACGGCCCCAGCGGCACAGCTCCCTGCCAGCGCTGTGGCCACACAGGCTGCTGGCCGGGCAGGGCTCAGCCCGGGCCCTTGCCGCATGCTGCCGCCCCAGGGCACGGCTGCCAGAGGGCAGCAGCAGAATTGCCCAGGCCAGGCGGGGCTCCACGGCGCCCCAGGGCACGGCTGGCGCTGCCAGGGCAGCAGGTGGGGCTGGGGCCAAGCTGCGGCGGGCCGGGGAGGGGAAGGGGAGCCCGGGCTTGTGGCTCACCCATGAACCTGATGGCTGCCTCTCGCAGGGGCTCCTGTGGGCTCTCCACGTAGCACAGGGCCCGGCGCAGGTGCTCGGTCACTCGGCTCCTGTCCTCTGCCAGCTGCAGAGAGCGGCAGGAGGGAAGGGTTGGTGCGGGCTCAGCCCCTGGGCCGGGTGCTGCCTGCACCCAGCCCCGGCCTCCCCTGCCCGCACAGCGCTGAGGCGCGGCCAGCAACCGCTGGCGCCGGGCTCCCGAGGGGAGGGGGCAGCGGGCCGGCTGCTGCCCGGGGAGCCGCGGTGCCGCCCCGCAGCCCCGCCAGGCCTGGGTTCCATGGGCACCTGGCTCTGGCCCATGGGAGCCTGGAGCAGAGCCCGCGTGGCCCAGGGAAGGCAGCGGCGTGTGGGGCGCAGGCTGGCGGCCCTGGCTGCAGCACTGGGCAGGGGCTCAGCTGCCGGCCGCACTCACTGAGCAGCGCGGTCAGGGGGCTTCTCCAGCCTGAGGCTGGGGCTTGCAGGCCGTCCTTACCAGGGCCTCGCCGAACCTCCAGGTCTGACCCAGCTGCAGCATGTGTTGGAGATCCTTTCTGTGCAGGAATGTGGCTGAAGAATGCAGCGTTTCCCGGGAGTCCTGGAGAGCAGCAGAGACCTGGAGATGGCACCAGAGCCCAGGGCCCGCACAGGTCCCTGTACCAATGCCAGGAGGAGGCTGCAGCCCATGAGGCGCCAGAGCAGGAGGCAGCCAAGCCCCCCTGCCAGGGGGCCGGCAGCAGCCGCTGAGTCCTCACCTCTGCCACAAGCTGGTTCTCGTCATGGCAGTGGAAGAATAGTGGGAGCAGGCTCTGGCGCACGTGTGACTTCAGGGCCTTTTTTTCCTCTTCTGGCCAAAAATACAGCATCTCTCGGAAGATGAACATGGAGCACACCTGCACCTGGCTATCATCCTGTATGAAAGAAAGAAGAGACCTCAGCATCAGCTGCTTCACACCCATCTGGGCACAGGCCTGAAAATGCACAGGGCACAAAGTTTGCAGGCAGCAGCCGCTGGCCGTAGCTGGAGGCGCAGAGCCTTACGTTGTCAAAGAGCGGCAGGAGTGCCCCAGCCAGCTGCAGGGCAAGGGGGCTGGCTAGCGGGGCACCATTGCACAGGAACAAACAGCTGAGGAGAACGATGGTCATCCTAAGCATGTTGCTGTCATTTTCCTGCAGCAGCTCCATGAGCCTTTCACGCAAACTCCACATTCTTATTGCGGCCTGCGTGGAACATGAGTGTGTGAAAGGCCATCCTGCTGCCACAGGGCCCAAAGGCCAAAGGCCTGTGCCAAAGCACTGGAGCAGCTGAAGCGGGAGGCAGGAGAGCTGGGAGCAGCTGCCTCAGCACCCCAAGGCCAGGCAAGGGCAAGCGACTGCCTTGCTCAGCCCCACGCTGGCAGCATGGCTTCAGCCGCTGTCCTCTTCTCACCGAGACACTGGTGCCGAGCACCAGGAGGCCTCTGAGTGCCAAGCGACGCATCTCCCTGCACTCGCTCTGCAGCTTCTTGGTCATGACCTCCAGGATGCTGTCACGGCATTCACTCAAGTCCAGGCAGTCCAGGGTCTGAAAGGCACAAGGCTGGTGACGGGGGAGCCGCACAGGGCCAGGCCAAGGCAGCAGCACAGGGCATGGGCACTGTCCTGGCAGCTGCGGCCACAAGAGGGCAAAGAGCCGGGAGGCAGCTCAGCCAGGCAGCGCTGGCCTTCAGCCTCACCTCCACAAGGAACGCCATGGCAGCCAAATCCCGGCATGGCGTGTCTTTGCAGAGCAGCCCGAGCAGGTGGAATGCAATTGTGGAACACAAGGCTTCAGATGTGTGGTGCATTTCTCTGGTAGGAGGAAACAGGAAGCAAAACCCTGAGGTAGCAGGGCTAAAGCTCTCCCAGGACTGACTCACAGAGGTCTGGCCTTTCTCCAGCACCCAGCAAGGGGGAGCTGAGCCCCTCTCCCAGCCTTCTGCAGTCTCCTTGGCTGTCCCTTGGTGACAAGGCCTTGTGGCCCAAGACCTCGGGCCCCCACTGTGTGGGGCACCCCGGGAACAGGGCACAAATGCCAGGGGCAGTTGAGGAGCAGGGCGTCTCACCTGGCCAGCATGCCCACAGCACAGTGGTGGGTGTCAGCACAGAGCAGCCTGTCCCAGCCATGCTTGTCTTCCATTGCCACCACCACATCCTCATAGTGCAGTCGGCAGAGCAGGGCCTTCAGGGTCTGCTCTGCAAAGCTGTGTGCAGAGAAAAGCCCAGGTCACGCTGGGAGCACTGGCTCCTGTGGAGGATTTTATTAAGAGTTGGTTAGCTGAGAAAGGCCATACTGACTTAATGCCGCTGGTTAAGCTTGAAAGGGAGGTCAGCAGTCTCTGATTCAGTGACTGCTGACAGGCAAGAATACCGGATGGCCTTGCTGCAACATGAGGAAAGGGAGGTGAGATTAGTCCTGAATATCTGCAGAATGTAACAGAAGAATAAGCACAAGAATGTAGAAGTAGGTGTAGTTGCTGATATGTAACTAACCAATCCTGAGCTCAACTTTTGCAATATATATGAAGCTTATTAAGAACTATATTTAACCCGCCATATTCGATCAATAAATTGGACTTGGATGAACCAACTGGTGTCTGGGTCTCCTTCCTCCGACAGGCTCCTGCCCTGGGCACGTGACAGGGACAGGAGGGCTTGCATGGAGCACCTGTTGGGGCTGGTGGCAAGGCCGTGTTGCTGCTGACATCCCTTCCAGAATGTATCGGCTGCCTCTGGCATATCCAGAGTGCTGAAGAACACTTGGACAAGCAGATGCACAAAGAGGCGGGGGAAATGAACGGTCACCACATGTGGGACACAGGGCATCTGGAGGATCTTCCACATCACCACAGTCGCCTGCAAAGGACAGAGCAGCCTGAGCTCAGTGCCGAGGTGTCCGAGCGTGACAGGGAGAGGCCAGCAGAGACGCAGGGGAAGCACGGGGCCTGGTGGCTCTGAAGCTGCCCCTGGGCCAGGTTTCAGCCCAGCAGGGAGAGGCAGCAAGACACCATGGTGGAGGGAGGATGGAGACCTGATGGAGAGGTGAGCTTGGGCTGAGCAAAGGCCAGTTGCAGAAACTCACAGCCAGGGCAAGGACAGCCGTGTGGTCCCCATCGGAGGTGCATGTGCTGTGCTCTGGCCAGTAGGCCAGCACGTCAAGGAGTACGAGCATGGCCGTCTCTGCAGTCCTGCACGAGCACATGATGCTCTTCCACATGGTCAAAGCAGCTCTGTGGGGTCAGAGCTCTGTCTCAGGGAGGTCTCAGACAGAGCACCGTGGCCTGGGCCGCAGTGGGGAGCTGAGCTGGCTGCCAGCTCTGCCTCTGCCCACTGGCCCTCAGCACACAGGCAGCCCAGCCCCGTGGGGACTGGCCCCTGAGGAGCAGGGAAGGACCATGGCAGAACACTGGGGACTGGCAAAGGGAGGAGCCAGAGGGCCCTGGAATTCTCTATGTGTCAGACCACTGGGACAGGCTGTACAGGGTGATGGGCTGCTGAGCCCTGAGTCTTGTGGGCCTGTGGGCCCTGTACCTGTCACATGATGGGGCCACACGCAGGAGAGCCATCACCACATCAGCGGGCTGTGCCTCTGTCAGATCCAGAAGGGACCTGTGCAGGTTGTACTCAGGAAATTCATTTGCCACGAACCACTGGTGGATGTACCTGACCATGGCGGGCACCTGGAGAGGCAGGGGAGACTTGGAAAGCTGCCAGAGGGAGTCATGTGCCCAGCTGCCCCAGAAAAGTGCTTCCCTTGCCAGCACACTGCCATGGCCTCAAGGCTTACAGTGAGCAGCAGGCATGGCTTGGGAGGCCAAGCAATTGCTGTGAGGATGGATGCCAGGCCACAGGCTGGTTACTTGCTTTGGACTGTAAGGACCCTCCTCCACAAGCATATCCAGCAGGGCAGCACTGCTCTTGGTTTTGAAGATGGGAGGGTACACTCTGACCACGGTGCCCATGACGCTGGTCTCTTCCTCCCGAATCCTCTTCATGAATTTGACAACCAACTGTAGGAGAAGGGCAAGAAGCCGGGGATGTTGCATGGAGTGCGGCACACACGGTGCTGGGCTGAGCAGGGACAGCGGGCCCAGCCCAGGTGGGGGTGGCTGCAGGTAGCTGCGCTGTGCTGCGGAAGCGGCCACGGGTGCATTCCTGTTCTTGTGTGCGCTCCAGGGCTGCATCTGGCAAAGACTGAGTGCAGCCAGAACTGAGGGGCTGTGGGAGAGGCCGGAGAACACAGCCCAGCCCTGCACTGCCCAGGCAGGGAGAGCCCCGGGATGCCCCAGGGGATGGAGCACGGCCCCTGTGGGGTGTCTGCCTGGCCCCTCTTCCATCCTGTCCGTGGGCATTTCCCCAGGGGATGGCATGGCATGGGATGGGATGGGATGGCATGGCATGGGGCCAAGATGTCTGCAGGCTCCAGCCCTGCAGCCCAGCTCTGCCACTCACCCTCCTGCGGTGGTTGGAACGGCACCACCTCTTCCATCTCCTGTGCTGGGGCAGCACCAGGGCCTTCTTCCTCCTCGTCCTCCACGCAGACCAGCTTGGGCACTCTCGGGGCTCTCTGCTCCATGGCTGTGCCTGGTTCGCGCCCCAGCAGCGAGCCCAGCCGGTGCCGCTCCTGCAGGGCCTCCTGCGCCGTCCCTGCGGGCGGGACGCGGCGGTCGGCGCTCGGCCCGGGGCCAGCAACGGCCCCCGAGCGCCCCTCACCCGCCCCGGGCCGGCCATGCCCAGGCGTTCGTTCTCGGGAACGCGGCACGGGAGGCTCGGGGCCGGCGGCCGCGCTGCCGAGCGGCGGAGCTCGGGCTGGGGAAGCCGCAGCGGAGGCGGCGTGAGCGGCCGCGCCGCGTGTGTCCTCTGCGGGCCCCGGGAGGAGCCGGAGCCGGAGCCGGAGCTGGAGCCGGGGCCGGGGCCGGGGCCGGGGCCGGGGCCGGAGCCGGGGCCGGGGCCGGGGCCGGGGCCGGGACTGGACCCTGCCTCGGGTCCGGGGCCGGGCTCGGGCCAGGCGGAGCCAAAGGGCGGCGATGCCGCCCCAGCCCCAGGCACTGATGCCCGCCCGACAGCGCCACCTCCAGTACGGCCAGAGCCGGGCGGAGGCGAGACGGCGGCGGGACGGCCGGGGCCGGGCACGGGGCAGCCCCGCCCGGGGCCGGGGGTGGGCCGGGGACATGGCCCGGCCCGGCAGGGGAGAGGGAGGTGGGGAGACGAGAGGGACGCCGGGCAAGGGACCCCGAGAGAAGGGTGCCCGACCGCGGGAAAGGGAGAGAAAAAGAAAGAAAAAGAGAAAGAAAAAGAGAAATAGAAAGAGTGTTCAAAAGTATCTGTTTCCCGCCGCCGCTGCCGCCGCTGCAACTGAAGCACCGGGGCCGTTCGTCCCCGTGTCCGTTCCCCGCTCGCCCCACGAGCCCCACGTTCGAGCCCCGCGCGCCCCAGGGACAGCCCCTCCGTCTGCCCAAACACGGGAACTTTGCAGCCTTGAGCCCGGATGCAGAGCCCTGACTCCTGCGCACTGGCACAGCGATCCCCTCGCCTGCTGCTGTGCATTGTCCTTGCTGAGGGTCAAACACTGTCGGGGCACCTTCCCTTGGGGTAGGATTCCTACCTGAGCCCAGCACTGCACTTACATCTCCAGTGTTGCTTTCCTGTAAAAACAGGGGAAGGAAAACTGTGTGTGGCTCATGGTATTTTAGAGCGTCTAAAACCCCCTAAGTCACCGACCTTAGAGGTGCTGTGCATCTGGAATTACGGGGATGGAGAAGTAGTGCAACATGGAAAAGGGGAGCATAGAAATTAATCGAGGAAAACATCTTGGATTGTTTCTTTCATTTTAATTTCACATCTGGAAAGCTGTTTCTGTTTTCCAGGAATCTTCTCCTGTCTGTTCTTCCCAAGAATCTCTCCTGGAGAGAAAGGTCAAGCTTCTGTCACAAGATTTGCCACCAGGAAATGATGCCACTGGTGCAATTTTCATTGTGACTGTTTGTGCTGGTTTAGGGTAAATTTTGGGAGGAAACCTCCAAAATGGGTCCATCTAGAAAGCAAGTTCAAGCGGCCCCTCCCCCTACTAGTTCGGGAAAAAACTTCCCTTGAGAAAAGTGAAAAAAACCCCAGTTTATTAAACAAGTAAAGTATTCACAAGCATGAAAAATGAATAATATTAAATAAAACCTCTGACAGTGCTGAAGAGATGGCAAATTCAGAAAGTCCTTTTTGTGGGTTGTAGTTGGCTCACTCGGTCTCTTCTAAGTCCCTCTGGTGCTGGAATGCAGTGTCCCAGAGCTCGGTGGGCCACAGGTGTGAGCTGCTGCTGGTGTTTGTCTGGGTTTTCAGTCCAGAGCAGGTTTAAACAGTTCTAAGAAAAAGCAAAGTCACAGTCCGAGGAACTTCTCTTCCTAAGGTGGCTAAAATCAAATTGCTAGACCTGGGCTGTGAAGGCACCGGGATACATCCAAGTCTGGGTGCTGGCAGTCCCAGCAAACACCAGATCTGGATGGTGCTGGAGCCAGAACCTACAGATTTACAAACTTTGGCTTTCTGTGTCAGCAAATCACTGGACTTGAGCTGTGCCAGCACCAGGAAGTTTTCAGATCTGGGCGCTGGCACTGCCAGCAAACACCAGATCTGGGTGGTGTAATTGCCAGTGACAGAAATCTGCCGGATTTGGGCTCTGCTGGCAATGACCAATTTCCAAATTTGGGTTCTGGTTACATGAAACACAGGATGTGGGGGCAGTGCCAGACCCAGTAGCAGGAAGCTGCCACGGCTTTTGGATTTCTGTGCCAGCAAATTGCTGCACTTGGGCTGTGCCAGAATAGGGAAATGTCCAGATCTGGGCACTGGCAGTGCCAGCAAACAGCCCATTTCAGGCTCCAGGAAGGACTGGATCTGGATGCCTTCCTCTTTTCTTTCCTTCTCTCCTTCCTTCTTTCTTGGGATCCTGCTGCCAGCAAACTCCAGATTGGGTGGTGCTGGCAAGGGGAAATTGCCAGGTTTTAGCTTTCTTTGCCAGCAAATTCTGGATATGGGTGGTGCCAGAAGAGGGAAATTGCCAGATGTGGGCACTGGCAGTGCCAGCGCACACCAGATCTGGGTGGGGAATGTGCCAGCACCGGGAAATTGCCAGATGCTAATTTTCTGTGCCAGCAAACTGCTGGAATTGTGCTGTGCAGGCATCTGAAAAATTCTGGATCTGGGCACTTGTGGTGTCAGCAAACACAAGATTGGGTTGCTGTAGGTACCAGGTATTTGCAAGGTTTTGGCTTTCTTTGCCAGAAAATTACTAGACTCAGGCTGTGCTGGCACTGGGAAATTCCTGCATCTGGGCACTGGGGGTGCCAGCAAACACCGGATCTTGGCATTGCCAATGACAGTAGCAGGGAATTGCCAGATTTTAGCTTTCTTTACCAGAAAATCGCTGGACTTGGCTCTGCCAGAACAGGGAAATATCCAGATCTGAGCACTGGCAGTGGCAGCAAACATCAGGTCTGGGCACCTGTATTGGCATCAGGAAATTGCCGGATTTTGGCTTTCTGTGCCAGCAAATTGCTGGACTTGGGCTGTGCCAGCACTGGGAAATTTCCAGATCTGGGCACTTGTGCAGCAAACACCCGACCTGGGTGGTGCTGGTGGCAGCACTGGGAAGCTGCTGGGTTCCGGCTTTCTTTGCCAGAAAATTGCTGCATTTAGGTTTTGCTGGCACTGAGAAATTTCCAGATGCTAATTTTCTGTGCCAGCAAACTGCTGGAATTAGGCTGTGCAGGCATCTGAAACATTCCTGATCTGGGTACTGGTGGTGTCAGCAAACATGAGATCGGTTTGCTGTAGGTACCAGGTCTTTGCTTGGTTTTGGCTTTCTTTGCCAGCAAGTTGCTGCACTTGGGCTGTGCCAGAATAGGGAAATATCAAGAACTGGGAACTGGCAGTGCCAGCAAACACAACATTTCAGGAAGGACTGGATCTGCACCCGTTCCATCCCTACCTCCCTCCCTCCACAAGGTGCCAGAGGGGCTGGACAGCAGCCAGGCAGAAAGGGACCTGCAGGTACTGATGGACAGCAGGCTGGACATGAGGCAGCAGTGTGCCCAGGTGGCCAAGAAGGCCAATGGCTCCTGGCCTGGATCAGGAATGGTGTGGCCAGCAGGAGCAGGGCAGGGATTCTTCCCCTGTTCTCAGCACTGGTTGGGCAGCACCTCGAGTGCTGTTTGCAGTTCTGGTGCCCTCAATTAAGAAGGACATGGAGGGGCTGGAGCGTGTCCAGAGAAGGGCAGCAAGGCTGGGGAGGGGTCTGGAGCACAAGAGCTGTGGGGAGTGGCTGAGAGAGCTGGGGTTGTTTATCCTGGAGGAGAGGAGGCTCAGGAGAGACAAAGCGGTGTCAGGGCACAGGGTGGACTTGATGATCTCCATGGCCTGTTCCACCCTTGCTGGTTCTGGGATTCTCTGAAACCACCCTTGGAGCAGTTGCAGGATGAGCCCTGGGCCTCCTTTTCAGAAGCTCCAGCAGCCCAGGTCCCTCAGCTTCTCCTGCCAGCCCCAAAGCCCATCCTGTCAGTCCTGCAGAGCCTCTGCAGCTCCTCCTCACTGCCCAGAACAGGGAGCCCCAGAGCCAGACACAGCAGCCCAGATGTGCCCCCCTGGCCTGGGGTGCCTCTGGCAAGGCAGCAGCACCAGGCACTGCAGGAGCCTGCAGACAATTGATCTGAAGGCCAAAGCTCCTTAGCTCCTTCTGAAAGAGCAGGAACAGTTCCTCATTGCAATGTGGTGGAATGCTGGGCACCACCGCTCCAGGTGAGGACTGGACACAAGTTTGCTCCCTCTGAGTGCTGTGATGGGTTCTGCAGGAGCTCTGGGCTCCTGTGCTTTCCAGGCATAATGAGGAGAGAAGGAGCCAAGTGCACTGATGTAGGAAATGGATTTCTAGAAAGTTTTTAGGGCCTAATAGAAGGCCCACAAAGTGTGAATATAAAATAAAATATATAAATTTATAAATATTGAGGCAAGAAATACTAACTTAAAAATGCCATGGAATAGGACAGATATTGTTGAGAGAGAAATGGAGCTAGCAAAAAGTTTCAAAAGATGGCCTTGCAAATAAGACTTTGGAAAAACAGAGCTATGAAAGATGCATTGTAGTGGACCCACGAGGGGTAGTTTTAACTAATTGGCTTTAAGGCATCTACAACATGGCATGGCAAAAGGCTGATAGACCAAGTATTATAATTAGGAAGTAGTTGGCTTCTGATTGTGATGGCGTGAATTATAACATCTGTATTGTCTCACGCTTCTCATGAGACTGAAAAGGGAATAAAAGTTTTTAAAACACCTCTCAGTTGCCCCATCTCTAGGTCAAGAAAAGAGTATTATCCAACACACTGACACACCTTTGCCCTGAGCATCACCCAGCCTGGACCAAACACACTGAAAGGTTTTCCCTGTGGCCCATGTCTCGAAACATCAGGTCTGCTGTTTGACAACTCAGGTTGGTTTGGTGTCAAGGAGTTCCCTCACAAATACTGGGTTTGTCTTCCTCTGTGCCTTCCCCTCAGCAGCCTTGGGGATGCTCCTGTGTGAAGCCATCTGTCTCACACAGTTTGAGACAACTTCAAACAGGATATTGTGCAATAAGTCATCTCCTCTAAAGTGTTCCAACAACCCCTTTCCAGCAATAGGAAATTATTACTGATAGATGAAAGTGGAAAACCCCCAACAGTTTATTAACAAACAGAATCCCCCTATGGCACGCGTTACAAGAAGGCGCCGGGGTCTCTCTCGGAAGAACAGGAGCTGTCACGGAGCAGTTCCAGCAGCTGATGGAAGCTCGGGGGCTCGTCCGGCTTTCTCCCATGGCAGAGCTCCATGGAGCGGGCAGGGCAGTGAAGCAGCTGGGCTGGAGCCCCTCGCTGCCTTTTCTCCCCGGCGTGGCTCAGCTCACAGACTCTCGGGCTGGGAGCGGGGCCGCTCCGCTCCTGCCAGCACCGTGTCCCTGGGCTTGGACAAACAGTTTCCTGCCAGGAGAGCCCTGCACACTGCTCCACAGATCTTTCATAAAGGCCCAAACCAACTCCAAACTCTCTGTCTGCAGCAGCTTTTCACAAAGGGCTGCAGAAATCCAGGACAGCTGCAAGTGAGTGTTGGAAGGCTCTTGTCTTGTTCCTGACAGCAGAATTCTTGATGATCTTGTGCAATTTTATTCAGATGTAACATGAGAGCTGAAGTTTTTTTGTTAAAATATTTCATGATGAGTAACAAGCCTTGGGAGCATGAGGTACAGGACTGACATGCGAAATCAAGAGCATATCCTCCAAAGTGGCCAGTTTAATTGCCCATTTTATGACTCTTGTATTTACTCCACACTAATAAGGAAAACCAAGCTTTGCTTGGAGGCAAAACAGGCATGGGATACACTACAGTCCCTCGCAGGCTCACCAGGGCTGGCAGTGACACAGCAGGCAGTCTGCTTCATTGTGAACCACTACAGAGATATATCCCAATCTGGTTTAAGTAACGTGGTATTATTAAGAGCTCCTTTTCTGCATGAGACGCAAAAAGGAGATCCCAAATGATCTTCATGCAAGCATGCAGTAAAGAACTGCTCCTGCTATCCTAACAAAGCATTTGCTTTGGCAATTACACTCTTCCCATTCATCTTTTGATGCAGACACTTCAGGTTTTCCCCCACACCCCTGCAAGGCTGGCAGTCGCTGTTTCCCATTTCCTGTTCTTCCCTAGAGATGGTGCAGTGGCTGCTTGGAAACAAAAAGCCCTGGGATCTTGATAGCTTGAAGGAGCATGAAATGCTAAGTAAGTGCTCGTATCGGTAACACCAAGGCCTGCACTGCCCAGTCCTCTGCAGCAGCAGCAGCAGGACCATGCATCATTTGTGCTGGTGGACGTTCATGTTTCTCATGTGCAAGAGCAATGACTTTGAGGAGGGACAAAAATGCCCCTCTTCAAACAGTGGGTGTGCAAGGAGGTGTGAAGTTTCACAGCCTTTTCTAGGATATTTTAGAAACATCTAAGAGAATATTGTGGCATGGAGTAGGTCCCTAATTTTGTCTCCAGAGGAATCCCCAAAGGGCACATTCACTCTGCTGCTGATGGCAACCCCATAAGCTCACAAACCAATTTTCCCTGCAATGTGCCACCCTGCCTGGGCTTTACTGGGCTGGGACTAGACCCAGAGCTAAGCAAGCACATGCAGCCAGGTGACATTGTGTAACATCAGAAGCCGGCAACCATGAGGACTTTGCTGTCAGAAGGTTACAGTTTGCACCAGGCCCAGAAGTGTTTTTCCCTAAGGCAAAGCAAATTGAAATGTGAAGTTTCAAAGCTTCAAATTACTATGAAAGGAAACTGCAGAATAATTTCTGGATGGGCAGCATTGTCAATGATCATGCAGCCCACCAAGAGCTGGAGCTGAATCCAGAATTGCTTCTTCCAGCTGTGCAGGAATTCATTCCACTGGCAAGCACTGGTCCATGGGAACAAATGATCCCCTAGCTCTGGGCTGAATGGCACCCAGGCTGCAGTGCAGATTTGAGGAACCCTTGCCACTTGTTATTGGCCTCCCAGTGCACTCATCCTTCTGCAAACAAGGTGCAAACAACACAGCTGGAGTGCTGTCCCGGGTAAATATACATACAGGGGACTTTTCCAAAGCAGTGCATCTTTTCCCAGTGAAATACATGACCTCTTCTTACCTATGGAATTGTGATTGAAGACACCTGTGAGCCAGATCTGTGGGGATTGTAAAGGAGCAAAGCTTTGGGATTTGGGCACACTTCTCTTGGTTTCTTTGCCTTTGGTGAGCACAGAACACACCTAGGTAGAAAACCTTTGACTAGATAGGATCTTTTGGATCCATTGTCCCCCAAACAGGTCAATGGTGGCCCTGTTGTAATGCCAAGTAACAAAGAGCAGCACAAATGACACAAAGAAAACATGGCCAAAGAGGAAGAGGAGAGACCCAATGAGGAAAGGATGTGGTGAGACACTGGCACACTGAGTGAGCTGCACTCCCATAATCTCTAGGCTAGCAGGTCCTGGTCTCACATTCTCCTCTTGGCTTATTTAAGTTTTATTTTTTTATTTACTTTTTTTCATCATCAAAATAAAATATATACAATTAAAAATATGTAATCAAATTTTAAAGATACAATCAAAAGATATTAATTCAAAACTACATCTAAAGATCAGAACATATGTACAGCTGTAATTATGAAGCCTAATGCATCAATCCTATTCTTCAAACACTCTCCATACTGGCGGCAGCTTCTTCCTGAGCTTGGAGGAAAGAGAGCTCTTCTGGATGGGAGGCGAGGACTTTGTGGGTGAGGGAACATCGGAAGTGTCCGGAGAAAACTTCTCAGTAAAACTGTAACCAGTCAGATCTGCAAAATGGAGACACAAAGTTTAACAGAGGCCACCATGCAAACCTAAAGCATCTGAAGCTCCATATTTCATGGGACACATTTCCTGGAAATGTCCAAACAGCTGCACAGGGAAACATGCTCCTGCTGGCAGACACTGAGGCAGGCCAGGGCAAACCCTGAGCCACTTGCCCAGAGCTGGCACAGGCACAGCCTGGCCTCTGGGCTGCCCTGGGACAGCAGGGAGCCCAGAGCCCTGTGCTCCCCAGGAATGGCTCAGCTGCACACGCACCCTCCTGCTCCTCTGCTGCCCCACAGCTCAGCAGCCCTACAGCTCCAGGGGCACTGGCAGCAGCACAGCTCATTGCAGGGGCACATGCAGGCACAGCTGTTCCCTGGCAATGTGCACAGCCTCTCTGGGCTGCCACAAGACCCTTCCTCCCAGCAGGGATTGGCCCAGCTCCCCCCTCACCTCTGTGTGAGGCTGAGCCATGATTGCCTTCACCTTGTCCTCAATCTGGAGCTGCTCCAGGCCCCCCATGCCATGACTAGGAAGGGCAATGGAGAGAGCAGGGGCAGACGCACACCCTTCCTTAGGATTTCGTCATTTTGGCACAGCTCAAAAGGCAAATCCAGAGGTGTCCAACTCAGCACTTCCTCAGCTTTCTGGTGAACATCTCGCCTTCACCAGCCCAACAGTTTGGAGAGGTTTTCCCACACATGTGGAGGCTTGCTGGCAGCACATTTCTTCAGCTGGGTGCCCATCACCTTGCAGAGGGCAGAGGCCAGCTTGGTGGCCACGGTGCGGACGTTGGCGCTCCGCACAGGCAGCGCCTTGTTCTCCAGGCAGGACCAGAGCACGGGCAGGGCGTCGCGCTGGACGATTTCAGGGCTCCTGGCATGAACCCCCTGCACAAGCACTGCCGGGACAGACACACAGCTCCTTACCCACCAGCCTCACTGCAAACAAGGATCTGCCTCTGCTTCTGCTTCTTGCCAGCCTCTCTGGCCAAGAGCAGCAAAATAGCACCCAGAGCCCCTTGGTCCAGAAATGGGCAAAGCAGCTGAGCATCCTGGAAACAGAACCACCAACCCCTCAGCACTAATTGCTCCAACCAGAGCCTTGGCCCTGTGGCAGACTTCCTACCTTTACTAAATTATTTCACAATCTCTGCATGAACAATGAATGAAATGTCCAATTGCCTTTGATTTCCATTAAGAAGTTGTCTAAACCCACACTGAAGATTTGGAAATGCACCAGAGAGAGGAAATGGAGAGATTTCTAATAAAAGGGATGATTCTATTTTTGTAACTTTGATGCCAAGTGCCAAATGTCTAATATGGCTCTTCCCTGTGCTCAGTGGCACACAGCAAGGGGCAGGATTAGAACACACCTCAAAACTCCAGCCCACCAGAGATGGCTGCTGCCTGACAGCTGGATGAGAAACATCAGTGACCAGCTGGTGTCTTTGGCAGAATGCTTTTGGGGCTTCCAGCAAAGAGCTGTTTCAAACCTCAGGGTGTCTTAGATAATTACTCAGACCCCATTGCTGTGGCATTTAAGCATCTCCACATTTTAATGCCACTTCCCCTCTCAATGTTAATGGCATTTTTTCTTATAATGTCCACTGAAATAGGGGCATAGAGAAAGAAAAATGCTACACAGGGGACTGAAATGTAACCAAAACACGAGTGTTTTCTCACATTGTCCCTGAAATGTCTCTGACCATTTTCTGAACTGAACTATATGAAACACAGACAAAAAGTAACTACCAACGGGATCCTTGCAACAGGCAGATTTGGCTAAGAGATGAAAACCTGAAATGCTCTGGAGACCATTCTTATTTTCTGATCAGACAAAATGTTATCTAGCAGCCATTTAATATTCTGTGGTGGGAGACTTCATTTTCTCTATGCTGTTAATCCACCAGCAGTCATCAACATTGAAAGAGTCCTGCAAGTACCCAAAACCAATTCTGCAAAGCAGGAAAAGAGTTATGGTACCCGTTTTAAAATGGGAATTCATTTGAATTTAAATGCAAGTAAAGATATCGGTGACTACTGAACGTGAGGAACAGCTCTCTGTTCCTACTAAATCTCAGAGAGAACATCTGCTTTTTTTAAAGTAGTCCTAATTTATGGTTAATTCCTTTTTTTGAAAAAGAGATCAAAAGAACTGCTAAACTAAATGCCCTATTGCTGGAGATCTACTTTATTCAAATGCTCTTTAAAGGGCCTTTGACATTCCCAATCTCAGAACATGCCCTTTTGAGATTCCTAATGAAGACACAAAGTGTATTAAACCTTCCATTCAAAGATGTTGGCATAATTAGCAGTGGATTTAGCCCCAGTTAAAGCAAGGCTATCAATCATCTTCTCTACTATATATTGCAATTATCCTTTTCCCATTCCTTGGCTATTGCTGACACTGCAAGCTCCTCTGAGGAATCAATTATCAGCTGCATTTGTAGCATTTTGGACAGCGCTGACACAGGCAGACACTGTTTGCACACCCTGAAAGGCTCAGTCCAAGGCCGCTGTGACAGCACAGGCAGGGAGCCTCAGCACTCTGCTTCTGTCCCTGTGCCCCAGAGGCTGCCTTGCACTAAACCTGTGCCTCTGATACCTCTGTTGAGTTTTGGCCTAAGCTGTGACCCCCAGGCCCTGCACGGTTCAGCCTCAAAACTTTCCAAGAGAAAAACAAGAATTCTGTGAGGACAAAACAAACCGATGCCCTGAAACAGCATTGGCCACCATTTCCCCTCAAAGATCACAGATGTTCCCGAGCTTCCCAGAGAGGAGCCAGCTGGGGCATTTTTAGCCCTCCCTTTGCTGGAGGTGGTTCTGAGATGCCCCAGTGAGAGCTCAGCCCCAGGCCGAGCGCTGCCCCCATCTCAGATGCTGCCCAGCTCTGCAGCAGCCAGGGAAAACCTGCCAAACCCACCTGCCTTGGCTATGGGGCAGCAGGGACAAGCTCAGCACCTCCTGGTTTGGAGGAGCTGCTCTGCTGTCTGCTCACAGGCATTCCCTGTAAATGCTCCCTGGGAAGAGCTCTTGGCTCAGAAGGGGAGGCCATACCTGTGATACGCTTGGTGACATCCAGCAGGGCTTGGCCACTCAGGTGATTCCATTGGTGGCTGAACTCTTTCAGCAGTGACACTTTATCTACAAGGGAAACACACGTTTCTGCTCACTTTTCTCAGGTCATAGGAGAAAGGGCAGGGCCAACCCCATTTTATAAAATAAAGTACATTTCTGCAGATGTTTGAATCCTTTCCTTCTTTCCTTCCAGCCTACTTGGCAGGGTTTTAAATTCCAAAAGAAAAGCTCTCCCTTTACAGTTGTAAATCCAAACTTTTCTGCTGTACCAGGAGCTGTGTTAAAACATTTCACATCAGGGACCTCGAGAGTTCAGTCACATGGAAGCAGTGAAAAGGTTTGGCAATCCAGAGCAAAAAGGAAGAGCCCTATACTTGGGTCACAGAAAGGCACTGAGTCAGGCAGTTCCTGAGATCACAAAGCAGCTGGGGAGGAGAAAGTGGAAACTTCCCTTGAAGACCTGCCTCTTCAACACTCCTTTTTTCAGGCATATTCCCCCAGTACGGAATTTTCAGATCTGACATAAATGTGTTTGGCAAAGGAATTTACAGCAGCCCTTGCCTATGTAGTTAATTGCTGTGGCCATCTTGCCCCATGCAAAACAACATGTGGAACAAGGCATCACTGACAGCTGGGTTTATACCTCTTTGTTCTAAAGAAATGAACTTGGTGAATCATCAGTTCCCCTTTGAACAGAGCAGACAAAGAAGAAAAGTGGAAAATAGGCAGCTAATGCCTCTAATGTAGAGCCTCCCAGGTGGCTGCTCTGCAGAAGCTCTGATGGGTCAGTGTCCCTTCATGCCAACAGCAAAGCCGTTCATTTGGGAAGTCAGACGGGGCCCAAGCAAACTCCAAACCCCCTTTGCCTCTGAACTGTAGCAGAGCTGTAGCCCAGGACTTGCTCTTCAGACAAGCAGCACAGAGCCAAGGGCTCCTGGGACTGTTGGGAAATGCTGATCCCATTCCAGCCTGTTGGGGATGGTGCATAAGGACTGCACCTGCACAGCCTCTGGTGGGTGTCAGCTGGAGTGTTCCACAGACAAGAGCAGCTGTCAAGGCACTCAGCGCTCTCTTGTGCAGGAGAGACAGAGACGAAGCTGAGGAGAGTCCCTGCCCGGGCTCAGCCTTACCCAAATGAGCAATGGATTCTTCCAGTGCTTTCACAGCTGCCCCACGAACTCTGGGATCCTTTGAGTTCAGGCTCTTTGTTATTCCTTGCACCAAACCAATGATCACCGGGTTCAGGGCATCTTTCAGGGCCCCTGTGATTTCAGCCAGCACATCCAGTGCCCTCCGCTTCACTTTCTTGTGGCTGTCAGATATTCTCAGGACAAAATAATCAAAAATCTGCGAAGAGAACAAGCATCGTGAAAGCTGGATTCAAATGTCCTTTTTTGAAGAGTGGATGTAGCAGTCAGCAATGTCAAAGATGAAAGTGATCCTTTCTGTCAGGTCAGCACTCGCTTGCACAATTTCACTGTTTTCTTGTGGGCCACTCACTGGAATGGTGGCACAACCTCATGCTGGTTGAAAGATTTTCTTCTGTTTTTAAGAGGTTTGGCTAGGGACTGAATAGTTCCTATGGTATTTCTCTCCATCTATAAATCATTAAATCAATTCCATTTATTAATGTTAAAGAGTACCTTTGCTTTGAATGGAAACAGATGTTTACAATGCCCGGTTTTCTATACAGTTGCCTCAAGTACTGAGGGCAGTTATGATTTTGCCAAAACTATGGCTGGAGGAGATCTAAGTTTTGTTTTGTTTGTCTCAGAGCCAGTGTCTGGAGAAGTGCAGGGCTCTGATCAACTCTTCCAGGATCCAGACCATTTCTCTAAGTAACAGGTGGACTTCTGAAATGTAATGTATTGTACAACTCTTATTAGAGCAGGGTCAGTCCCTTGACAGTCATATTATCAGGCACCTTTTCCTGGAAAAAGGGAAAAAGCAGCTACTGGGAGAAGAAGGCAGAGATGAGTCCTTAGCTGTTTTCCTCCTTTTCCAAAGAGAAAAACAGACCCCCAAGAAGGGTGAGCACTGTCTTTACCAAGAGGAATAGGAACAAGGACGGAAATGAGTAGCCAGAGCTGTGCCTGTGTAAGACAACATGGAGTATATAGAAGTATTCTTAAAAAATACAACTGGATGTAAACCAACCGAGCCTGATACTTCTCTTCCCTATGCAAACCCATTTTTGGTCTAGACAACAATTGCCATGCTTCCAGGGCCTGGATTCCCTTCACTTAACCCAGCTGGGAGTAGGAGAGAGCAGCAGTTACACCAGCAGAAAATTCTGCCATCATCTGATGAACAGCATCAATAGGCACCTGCCAGACAAATACAGCTGGACTGAAATAACTTGTCCTGAAGCCTGGACCTGAATTACATTTGTCTGGGTAAGAGGGATCAGCGTGTCCCAAACAGCCAGGACAGAGCGCCAAGACACACTGAATTAACTTTGCTGCTACAGGCTTAGGAAAGGAGCTAAAGGAAAGGAGCAGTGGAGATACCCTACATACTTGGGCAATGTTAGTGGAGATGAGCTGGGGGCTGGTTTTGCACAGGTCTTGGAGGAGTTCCAATCCTTCCATCCTTGTCTGAAACCCCTTGGCTTCCAGGAGATGGTAAAGCTTCTGGAGCAGCTCCGTTTCTTCCACAGCTGGAGGTGACGTGACCTGGGCTTTTGCACAGTGTAGGAGGTGTCCATCAGAGGGAGATTTCACTCTGGGAAATAAAACCAAATGAGGACCTGGTGGTTATAATTATATCGTAGCATGGCATCCCCATGGTGGAAATAATTAGCATTGACTCCATGATTCCAGAAGGCTGATCAATCACTTTATGATACTATACTGTACTGTACTGTACTATACTATACTATACTATACTCTACTCTACTATACTATACTTTACAGAAACTCACCACCCTTACAGACAGTCTGATACAGACAGACCAGATTGGTCAATTGAATCCAAAACACCATCACCAGTGGCCAATTAAGAAATTACCCTTTGATAAATAAATCTCCATGACACATTCCACATGTTCACAACAACAGGTGCAGCAAGTGAAGATAAGAATTGTTTCTCATTCTTTTCTCTGATCTTCTCACAGCCTTCCCCGGACAATGCCTGGGAAAGTTGTGCCTGCTGTTCTCTGGAGAGAGCTGCAGCCACAGACAATACCTACACTTAATTGTGAACAAAACAACTTGAGCAGCTTTCCTAATTATGTCATTTCAAGCTGGAAAGTCATGAGAGTCTGAAGAAACAACACGGACCTCATGACAATCACTACAGGAGACAATCTGCAAGTGACATTCTCACCACTGCTCACTCAGGAAAACCAAGGATGAGATGCATCTGCTCTATCTTCAGATGGCTGCCAGGGCACACAGGTCACATTGCTTTGTGGACAAAGAGAGATATTACTTCCAGGTTTAAATGCCTTCTCATATGGGATGTGTGTGTCTTACAATAAGGGAACTCATCACTCTGGAGAAATGTCTCTACAACCAGGCATGACAATCTGGAAAAGTAGCTCAGGTGCATCTGAACGGATGAACAGGGCCATATTTTAAGGATTCAGAAAATCAGTAAGGGAGATAAAAACAGAAGCTAGATATCCCAGAACTACGCTCCCATTTCATTTGCTTCCCTAGAGACCAGATGCACAGCTTCACAACCCCACTGGGAACAATTCTCCTGATCAACCTGTCTCTTCCAAGAGCACAGGAAGATGCTAGCGGTGCTACTGAGGCATGTGGTCACTTTCCTGTCACTGCTGAGCAGGACAGAGCTAAATAAATCCCCTCTGCTATCAGAGGAGAACAGGTACAAACAGCTCTGCAGCTGCTGAGAAGAGATAGCAAATTCCCGTCTTAAATGCTGATTGCAGCACAGGGGAAAATAAACCAAACATGCTGTCCATCAAGCAAATTACATGAAGGACAGGAATATCAAGACAAAAAGTCCACATTGAGACACCTGTTGACTGAAGTTGTTCAGGAATTTCCTTGCTACTTACTACTCTTGGTACTGTTTGAGGGTAAGAAAACCACGATTCAACCAGGCCAAAGCACATGGATGAGAACTGCATCTTTGTGGAATGGCATCTTGCTTCCAGACTGAGATTTCTCATCAAAACACCCATCTGAAAAAGACTCCACTCAGATGAAAGAAAAGCCCTGTTTGAATTTACTTGTGCCAAGTCAGGCAGCAGAAACTTGGCCCTCTCCCAGCCTCCACAGCACTGCCCTTGCCACTGCACTGGATCGTTTGAGCTGCAACCAATGGGTGTCAGTCTGTCTCTCCATTTTTGTGGAAACCCCTCCAGAGAAGTTGTGTTCAGCACAATGTACAAGTAGACATTTTTTATCCTAGAGCATTTGTAGGGAAAGGAAAAAATCTGTGGCATTGGTTATTTCTGCCAGACAGTTTTTCCTGAGGAAGAGGCATGTGAAGCTTGCCATGTGCTTTGTCACATCTGACAAAAGTGCTCAGTACCGTTTGCTAGCAGACAATGTGGCCTGGGGCTCCTCTGAGCCATCGTTCCTCTCCTCCACCGGCTCCTTGACAGATGGGCCTTCAGCCTTCTGGTTTTCCATCCCCTACAAAGACACAGAGAAACCCCATCAATCTTTGGAATATAAAACAGGAAATTCCCTGTTGAAAACACAAGTTAGAACCAGGATCACTGCTACCAAGGCTTAGGGAAACATTTCCTAACTTACAGATGGAAACAGACCAGAGATTCAGTGATGCCAACTCTTTGTTTTCAATAGCCCAAGGCAGGTTATGGGTGATACCAGACTGAACAGCAGTCTAAAATCCCAAATTCCTTAGTCTTGAGCATAAATGGAAATAATGCAAACTGGCAGGCAATGAGTGTTTGTGAAGGAAGCAGCAGAAGAAACTGGACTCTTTGGGGGTTGGTCCATTGTGTTGGAAGTTGATTTGGTTCAACACTCACTCTCCCTGTGCCTGCACAAAGGCAGGCTCCCTTCTAAAATGTCGATTAAAAATATAAAATCCCTCCCCCTCAAACAAACAAAGGATTTTTCACTGGATGCTGCTGAATTCACCAAGCTTCTTCCAGCCCCACAGGGCTTGACAGCAGGGCAGTATTCCCAGAAGACAGACAGTAATTGTAGTAACTAGGATTGACCTGGACATCTTTTGTAAATTTGGGAATTTTCTTGGCACTACTACTTCCAGTGTCCTTTGCAAAGACTCTGTTATCTTCAGAAGCAAAATTCTGACTTAATTGCTTTACAGGAGGCAGGGTAGGGAGAGCATGGTGGGGGCTTATGCTTAAATCTAAACCCATTTTCTCCTCTTTCCCTTTCCTCTTTATGACTGATACTGAAAATATTCGAAACCCCACTTTTCCCTAATAATATCAGTTCCTTAGTGGTCTGCAGATGAACAGGCTGAGGATTAACAGCTCATTCCCAGGAGCAAAATGATTCAGCAGAAGAGGAATGAGCTAAAGACAGATTGGGTGTGTTTGCTCTCATATTAGCAGTGGCAATACTTGCACAAAGGAGACATTTCTCCTGCCAAGCACTTACTTTCTTCTTAATTGTCAGAATATCTTCCAGGTTACGGGGGGGAAAAAGATTGTTCCAGAAGCATTTTAAATTGTTGATGGTTGAGCAACATCTTCACCATCTCCTGTCCATAATGCCTAAAGAAGGCAGGCAGGCAGGCAGGAAGGAAGGAAGGAAGGAAGGAAGGAAGGAAGGAAGGAAGGAAGGAAAACAAAAGTGAACAAACACAGGAAGAGTGTTAACAGAAGAGACTGATACCTTAAACTCATCGGGGCAATCCTTGCAGAGAAGGCATTACCTACTCAGCAAAGAGGGAGATTTACCTCACTTGACACTGCACAGTGCTGTCAGCTGAACACAAGAGGCAAGAGGAGAATGTGGGGCCACAGAAAAATACCATTTCACTCTGAAACTGGGGGTGTGCTTCTGTGGCATCAAAGGATCCCAAGGAACAAGCAAAAGACATCTGCTTTGTTGTCAGAGCCTGTTAGCAGTGTCTTGCTGCCATTGCACAATAATTTGCCTTTCTTTAACTGGCAGGGAAGCCAGGACAAAACACCTCATGCTCCTCTTGATTATTCTATACTATGTGTATGCACAGGGGCAGCTAGTTGCTCTGGTGTTCTTGGCAGCTATTCATGGGAATTTCATCATCAAAGGAAAGGGATTTTGGTGGTTTCGATTGATTTTGCCACTAGGAAACCACAGTTTTCTTCAAGAAGAAATGTGGAGTTTACTGAGCCATAGATAACAGTATACTAGAAGTCTGCAGAATGGGTTTAGAAAGACTGCATATGTTAGCTAAAGACCCCTGAAATATTTCTAGGATGGTCTGAAGTTTATGAGAAATAGATGTTTTGGATCCTTCAGTGATGAACATTAGCCAATATTTTGGCTTTGTGTTGTGCACCTAAGGCCAATCAGAACTGTTGGACTGGCTGATCTGAGCTCCTTTGATCTCAGTAAAGAATCCTTCAAGCCACAGGAAAAAGGTGGCAATGTTCCTTTTTGCTGGCCAGCCTCAGGTTTCCCAGTATAGCCATTTGCCCAGGCAGCCCAGAGCAGTGGTCACAGTGCCAAGGCTGACAGAGCTCAAGAAGAATTTGGACAATGCTCTCAAGCACATAGAGTGACTCTTGGGGTCACTGCACATGGCCAGGAGATGGACTCGATGACCCTGATGGGCCCTTCCAACTCAGCATATTCCATGATTCTATGACCCTTATTCACGCCGTGAGGTAACTTCATATTCCCTTTAGTTTCCACTCTTGTGTGGTTTCACCTTTTAGCCAGACACAAAACGGTTTTCCGTTTTGGGAGGTAAAATGAAGATCATTACCTTGTGTCCTTGTGACAGTCCTGAGCAAGCTTCCCTGCCACGTGTGGCAGCCTCTCAGCCCTGGGTGTGCCTGCGAGCTGGGTGACTCCAATTCTCTCCATCAGGGACAGGAGGAGTTGGACCGCACACTCGCGCACCGGGGCGGGGCGGCTGCTGGGGAGGAGAGAGCAAACCCTGGGCACAGGGACAAGGAGCAGCAGCAGCGCCGGCCTTGGCCAGAGCTGCTCCCTGCCCTTGCTGGGGGAAGGAGCCTGGGCTGTCCCTGCACCCTCAGACACCAGCAGAAGGTTCTGTCCTCAGCTAAACACAAAGGTAGCATTGGACACAAGGCCTGCCTGCACGGAAGAGGGAGGAATTCAGTCTCCCTACTCTGTCTGATACTCAGTTTCTTTCACAGTATTTACTCTGAGAAAGATTAAAGAAATAGATGACATATGAATAATTTAGAAATTAAGGACAATTGATGCTGACCCATCAGAGGGCACTCATTACACAGAGCTGCAGCAGGATTGAGGCTCTTTCCACCCATTTATCCCCAAATCTGCAGAACTTTGGAAAACAACAAATGCAGGGAAAACACGTTGTGGGCTGTGAAGTTGCAGAATATCCAGCAATGCAGCCTGTTTCTTCTGTGGGGCTTGGCAATGGATCCATCTGAATGTTTTACCCTATTCCAAAGCTGAGGAAAGGGTGCAGGCAGTTTAGCCGGGCTGTCCTGTTCTAGAGAGTGTCTCTTGGGAACTAGCAGGCCCAGCACCAACATTTAAGGCAGCATTTGCTCCAACTGTCCCATGGCAGTCAGTCTGTGAAGGTGCCTGTAAAGTGATTCATCATCTCAAGGCTAACATGAAACATCAGTTTGAATAGAAAGTAGAGCTCTAAGGCCAGGACAGTCATACAAGACTCCTTTGGCAGGAGCTGCACCTGCTGTGCAGGCTGTGCCACACCCAGCAGATTGTCCCCCACGTGCTCCACGCCCCAGCAAGGACCCTCCTCATTTCTCAAGTTAATGGCATCGTGAGGAGACATGGTTTTCCCAGGGCCTCTGTGGTTAGAGCTGTGAAATACCAAACACTGCTCACAGCTGCAATTGCAATTGTCCCTCTGCCCACAAAAGCACAGGCTCTATCCTTGGCCTTTGCAGGCACTTTCCCTTCCCCATCAGTCACCACATCTAGGAAACTCTGACAGACTGGGAGAACTCCAGGAAGCAGCAGGAAGCTGAGTCAGAGGAGCTTTAGTTTGGATATCAGGAAAAAGGGTTTTTCACCCAGAGGGTGGTTGGGCACTGGAGCAGGCTCCCCAGGGCAGTGGTCACAGCACCAAGCCTGACAGGGTTGAAGGAGCATTTGGACAACAATCTCAGGCACTTGGTGTGACCCTTGGGCTGTTCTGGGCAAGGCCAGGAACTGGACTCGAGGGTCCTGATGGGCCCATCCAACTCCCCATATTCTACACTTCTGTGATTCTGAGAACTAATGGGCTGCAGGAGGGCAGAAATAGGTGACAAGAGGAGAGAAGTGAGGCTGGTCAGAGAATCAAGTCACTGAGTCCACAGAAGATGCAGGATACAGGACCCTTCCCTCCCACCATTCCCATTCTCTGTCTCATCCCTTCTCCCTCACACACTCACGAAGGTGAAGAATATCACTAAAAGAAGAAGAACCTACTTGACTCCCATGTCCATGAGAGCAGTCATTGCTCGTGCAGGAGTCACATTCTCCACCATGATCCCCAGGCTCTGACTGGCTGCTTTCTGAACAAATTCTGGGGAGCTGGACACCATCTGGAGAAGGATCCGAGCAACCTCATCCACCTCAGAGTCCATGTCCTTCTTCAAAGTCTCAAAGAGCTCTCCCAGAGTGGCAATGGCAGACTAGGACACCTTGGAATGGAGGTTGGTCACCTTGGGAAGCCATGAGGGGAAACATAGGAATCACCTTGGAAAGAAAACCAGTTGCCTTCAACAGAAGTCCCAGGAAATGACAACACATCCCACTATGTCCAGGGGAACATACAAGTACCGGAAGAGCAGGAGAGCACAAGCACAGAAAGGCACTTACTCTGGCACCAATTTCTGGCCTCAGACCTGCTCACTGCAGGCCTAAAATAAAAATTTCATTAAGTGTTCTACTTAACCCTTCTAAAATGTCCACAGCTTTGATTTTAGGCCCTTTTACTAGAAAATTAAAGCAAGAGCTGCTTTCAAATCATAAAGGCACAAGTGATAAAGATAAATGAGTCAGGTGCTCCTGTTCAAAAAAGCAACACCAGCAGTTGAAGCAGTCAGCCAGGAAACAGAAAACACAGGCTCGGGTCTACAGAATAATTTGTTGAATTACAGCTTGGGCAGAGATTAGAACTCTGGCAAATAATGTCATTAGTGTCTCAGTTTCTGCATTTGCACATTGCATTATAAAGGCACCACACTCAAAGATGAGTGTCAGATACCCAACCTGCCAGTAAATACAGCTGCATGTACCCCCAGATCCTACAGATAGCTGACAGACATTGGAAATCTCAGGTCTAAAACCAGAAATGAAGGCAGACCCTGAGCACACATGGAGATGAGCAAGCACATACCTACTGTACACACTGTGTATGAAGTATGGGGGACAATTCCGAACAATGTTCTCTCCTCGCTGGTAACTGCCAAGCAAACCTCACCAAGTCTACAAAGCAGGAGCTCTGAATGGGACCCAGCCAGGTGTTGGATGGTAAAGAGTCCCTTCTCCTTCAGCTCCCTGAAAGGCAGAAGATTGATTTTTCTCTCCACCAAGGCAGCACCCTCTGAAATGACCAGGCTGGCAGCTCAATTGAACAATGGTAGGTGCTTTTCAAGGAGTGCTTAATGAAATCGTGGAACGCGTTGCCCCAGGATGCTGTGGCTGTCAAAAGCATTCAGAAACCCAAGAGGCAAAGAGAGGGGTTTCAGAGTGGCCTTTTGAGAAGACAGCCGTTCTGAAATCTCTGGCACATGAGGCCCCTCTGTCACTGCTTCCTAGGAGCTGTGAGACCGGGCCATGCTGCTGTTTGTTGACACCTCCCTGTACCTGTCCCTGAGACACAGTGCCACCGGGCTGTTATTGGGGCATTTTCCTTCTTTGCCAGCCCCAGCAGGCATTCAGCAGGGAGAGTCAGCACTGCCACACTGGAGCTGAGTTACCACTCTGTGATCTCAGCCTTTCTGTCATCCCCTCCACTCCCCCTCACACATTCCCCAAAAAAGCAGCAGGATGTCTGCTGGGACCCCCTCAGCCTGCAGGAAGGCCAAGTGGGTCCTGGCCTCTCCTGACCCACAGCACAGCTTTCTTTCATCCCAGCATGGAAATATAAAAACTACATTATCACATCACACAGAGGACCAGGAGCTTTTTATTTTGGCTGCAAGTGTCCACAGGGCATTGGGGAAGAGGAGAAAAGGAGTGTTTTGCAGCAAGCAACTCGGCTACTCAGGCAGGATGGTAGGGAAAGTGTCTGGAAGCTGCTTTTTAGGATTTTGGTTGTTCTGCTGCAGCTTCTGACAGAGCTGATGGGCAGATCCCAGAGCTGTGGAGAGTTCCTGGGAAATTTTTCCTTGGATCTGTCTAGGAATGCTCTCCCAGCCATGAACTGCCATCTGTGTCCTGTCCATATGTTACTGCCTTGACTGTTGAGTGTCTGAGGTGCCTCTTGAGGCTGCTATGGACCTCCTTCACCAAGGAATGGGTTGTGACACAACATCCCTTTCTGCTTCTATTTGGGCACTGACAGAGCCTGGACCACTCTGCCTCGAGCTTGGGCTCTGGCCAAGCAAGATTGCTGATGAGAGCAGCTCATGGTCCTCAGCTCTTCCCTGCTGCTGGGACAGACAGACATGGCCATGGGGACAGAATGGAGCTGCCCCATCTACCAGGGCACTAAGAAGGATGTGAATTTTTCTCTGCCCTGTCACCACCAGTTCTGCCTGGGCTGCATCCTGCAGTGGGCAAAGAGAAATCCATCGTGCCCACTCTGCAGAAGAATGATAGAAGCTGTCAGGTTTTCTGAGTAGGGTGAACAGGACTACATACAATGTGCCATCAGCTCCCCCACGCAATTGCTAGAGTCCAGCAGGGAGAGAGCCTGGCCACCTTGCTGAAAACAGCCCCCCAGACCCTGTGATGGCTGCTCCATCTTCCCCACAGGGAACACTGTCCCCAGCTGAGCAGGGGCTGCAGGACCAGAGCCTGTGCATGGCCTCCTGCCCAAGGTGTGGGCCAAATTTTTCAAATAACAATGTCATCTGCTGGACCCAAGGTGGTCCTGGCTGCACCAGAAGCTGGAGGGAATATGCCAGCACCAGAGATGGCTGGTTAAGGAATTCATAGAGCAGCATCCTGCACGCCCTCTGTGCCTATGGTCAAGTTGCCAAAATCTTGGTGCCAGTACTGCAGCTTCTCCTCTGGAGCAGTCTGAATTGCTGCTAGCACAGTCCAGAGTAAAGAAGCAAAAAGGACCTTTGCATAATCTCCACAGATGTTTTATTCAGCTGTGCAGGGAGATGTTCAGGTCCCAGCACCCACACACAGAGGGTCTCATTTTGTCTCCACAGAGGCCTGGGGGCTGACCCTCATCTCGGGGCATTACAAAGATAAGGGGGCAAATCAGGGAATAGGGAAGGTGTGGCTCAGGAACACAGGAACAGACCTAGGAACAGGGGAAGGAGCCAATGGGGTCTAACAGCTTTTTGAGGGAAGCTTCTTGTGTCTCCCTAGACCAGGCAATGCCCCCCCAGGGTCTCCACAGTTCACCGTGTTTTATATTATTAAGACAGCTTCTCTGAAGGATCAACTGAATCAACACAAAATGACAAAAACAATCAAAAGCACTCATAAGACAACTGTTCAAAATGCAAACAATTCTGAGTTCCCAATGTGCCAACAGATTTCTTGGAGTGTCTTAGATCTGGCAGGAGGGATGCAGGGTTTTCTTAGCACAGTTTATCAGGAAACTGAGTCACACATACTGAACCTCTGGTCTATGGCCTCCTCACTGCCATCGTGCAGCAAGGAGGCCCAGAGGCTGCTGTGCTCTGGTCCTGTCAGGGATGAACACAGCGGCGCTGTGGCCAGTATCAGCTCCAGCTCCAGCAGCTCACAAGAGGAGACTCCTTCCAGCAGCTCTGCTGGCTCCAGTGTGGCAGACCAACAGAGCCCACTGGAAGCCACCCTCCATTGCAGCCACCCCCAGCTGCGCCCATCATCACTGCAGAGCAGGAGCTGCCCCAGAGGAGCCGCGGCAGGAGCTCATGGCAGTGGCAGGTCCCTGTGCCCAGGGCAGAGCCACAGAACCTCTGCTCCTGCCTGGGACAGGGGCTGCTCACCCTGGTGTCCCACCAAGAGGAGGGATCCTGGGCCCCAAACTCTGCCCAGCCCTGCAAAAGGCCACCCCGCCAGCAGTGCCAGCAAGGTTCCTGCAGCCATTCAGCCAAATCAGAGGAAACAAATGTCTCTTCAGCTGACACAGCCTCTGCACACAGCTTCCTCCCCCTTCTCCTGGTGCCTTTCCCTGACTCCAGGAAGGGCTGCAGGAAATGCTGTGTGAGCCATGATGATGGAAGAGCTACTGATAAAAACACTGGGGTGATGCTTTCAGAGGAGTCATGAATGGAAGACTGATCAACATTCCAGCCAATGGTATGCCAAAAATTTCAATTCTTTAAATAATTGACTGCAATAAATTAGTAAAAAGAAAGATACGGAAACAAATTAAATTTCCCACAGCTGCTGGCTTTCCTCAGGCCCCATGGTCTATGTATTGCTAGACTTACTTCATTTAGGCAGAATATTAACTGCCCTGACTTGCTGGAGACTGACCACAAGGTCTCATCTGTGGTGGGCAGTCACTAAAATTAGCTCAGCAGAGGCATCTTCAGCTGTCCAAGTGTAGCAGAAATACAAATTCTCTGCTTCATGGCTGTGTGGCAGCAGCTGCTGGTGTGGATTTGTCAGCGTTGCTTCATGGATTACTCCTGGGAAGGAATTGTGTGCACAGGCACAGTGTGATGGCTTCCATCTCCTCTAATTACTCCAATCGGATGATGGTCAGAACTTGTAGGCAAAAAGCATCATGAAGAATAATTTACAATACTCTCCAAACTACTCCTGTGGTTTTGATTTTCTTACTGATTAGGTTCAGTGTCTGGCCTCAAGAAATTAGTCCAGAAAGAACAGGCAAAGCTCAGCTTACAAGTTAGAGTGCAAGTCTTTAATAGGCTGGTTTTGCAGCATGTACAAACACCTTTTACATATTTGCAAAAAAATCTCTTAGTTCTTGCTATACCTATCCAGAAGCTGACTCTCTCTATGTTTTATTTTGATTTGAGATCCAAGCATGATTTTTTTCTGGACAGGAAAGTACGAACCAGCTGCAAATACAGACTACAAGTGTGCATCTATACTGCAGGAACTGAGCTGTAGCTTGGAATTAAAGGCAAGAAGGGATGCCACAGTAAATGTGAACATTTAGTGCTGACATAGGAGCCTTCTGCAATGCTCCACCAACCCATGGTTCACATTGCTACAAACTCTCTTTCCGATGTTACAAAGAGTGTTGAAGAGCTGGCTGTAAGTAAAAAAAATAGCCAGAATGATCATTTTTGTTAATATGGCAGACAATGACTATCTAATAATTCAGAACTCATAGAAGTGAGTATTCAGATTTCCACTTAGTATGTGCAGGCAGTTTTAATTTTAAATCAACATGTTTATCCAAATCAAGTTATCCATAGGAATTTATTTGCTCTATGGTCTAACTAAAAATGCCTCATTGTCTGATAAGTTTAGTAGAAATTTGCAAGGTCAACAGTCCACAGATTTTCATTTCTTGTTCAGTGGCTATTCTGCGGGAAAGCTTTTACAGACTAATGAGTTTGGATGTAATTAAAATGCCAGCACATTTCATCTAGCCATTTTGGTATTAGAACAAAACCATATGACTGCACCGCCTTTTAAAAAATATTTTCAAATAAATTTTCAAATCAACAGTCTGAGTAGGACTCAGAATAAAAACTCTACCAAACTTCAACTCCATTGGAAGATTCCCTTGTTACCCTCTGAATCAACTCTCCATTCAGAAGATTAAAAGTCCCCATTATTGTGGTTTTGGTATGGTTAGGAATTGGGGAAGGGTGTTCTTCCTTCTCAATCCATGCTGCAGCGCCTTTGGGATGTGGCCTGCTGGCCGTTGTTTGTGCAGCCCTGGTATTTCTCCATGGGGCAGAAAGTACAATTGCATTTCCAGCCCAAAGCCCGTGAGGAGTGGGGCGTGCAGAGCTGTGCCAGACCCAGGCCAGCAGCTGTGCCGCCAGAGGGTTTTGGTTCCTGCCCAGGGCAGCTGGTGCATCTCTGCCGTGAGTGCCTCCCCTTGCCAGGTGCCCATGGACAGCAGGCGCAGGGTTCTGCAAGGGGCATGGAACAGGGTGGGGATGTCTGCTGGCAACAGAGTGCAGCGGAGAGCAAACAGTCCAGGATGGTCCTGGAGTGTGTGACAGAGAACTCCTGACACAGCTGGTGACTGAGCCAGTGAGGGAAGTCACTGCTGGGCCTGCTGTTTGTGAGGAGGGAAGGGCTGCTGGGTGACAGCAGGGTTGGAGGCAGCGTTGGGCTCAGTGATCACAAAATGTTTGTGTTTGGTTCCCAGAGAAGGAACGAGAAACGTTGGGGAAGAGTTGGCCTGCAAGAAATTGTGAATTTGTTAAGCTTTAACAGGCAGTGCTTAGTCGTACCTTCCCTCACATCAGTGGTTAATGTGTGCAAGTGGATGGCTTAGCCTTGAGAATAAAGACAGTGGGCCTACTGAGGAGGTAGCTGCAATGCATTCAAGGAGAAGAAGGCTCTTAACCATGGGAGGAGGATTTGAGGAATGGGTTGTTAACCACATGACCCCCAGAGACCCTCAAGAGACCCCTACTCTAGATGTCAGTAATTTTGGGGAAGTGATTTAAACATGTCAAATACTTTGGGAGAATGTTTAGCATGTGAGTTTGAGCAAAGTAATGAATAAAAGTAATGAAAGTAATGTCTTAGTTCCATGGATACTAACACATGGGTGTGCATGTTTCAGGGAAGTGATTCCCACGCACCCAGCACTGAAATAAAGTAATGCCTCTTTTCTCACACTGAGCTGGCAGTGTGGATCGGGCCCTGCTTGGTAACTTTCATTTTGGTCATTTATATTGAAGCATAAAGAAAGGTTGAAATGAAATCTTTTGCAGCTGTTTCCCTTTGGTTTACCTGTTTGAGGGTTAAAATTCTGTGCTGCAGGTGTGCTGGGTGTGTGCAGAGCAGTGCAGCCCCAGAAACGCCTTGGCTTGCCCACAAGTTGTCATGCCTTGTTCCCAGGAGTGCCCAGCTGTGGCAGGAGAAGGAGCCCGCAGCGCAGTGGGCACCGTGCCCTGCCCAGCCGGGGCTCTCTGGCACAGAGCAGCAGCAGCGCCAGCACCATTCAACCCGCTCCTGCCTTGGCTTCCCCTGGCACACAGAAGCCTCTGGAAATCAGCACCGCCAGTGGCGTTCCCAGCTTGGAGCAGCTGCTGCTGGCGGGCAGATGCTGCCAGTTCAACTGCTGCCAAAGGGGAAGAAAGGCAGAGATGTACTCGCACCGGAGCCCTGGGCATGTCCAATAAAGGTGCAAATATGTGGGGAGATTTGTTAGGAAGCATTTCAACTGTGATGCCAACAGTGGCTTCTCTCCTGGTTCTGTGTGTTCTGGACGAGTAATGCAATGGTTGGCTCTGACAATTAAGAAGTAGATGCTATGTGAATGTTCAAATGTATAGTGATGGTATTGTAATATATCCTCCCATAGTCCTCTTTCCCGTCCCCCTGTAGTAGCCTTGGTAGTCAGGGCGTTTGGGGAGGGCTGGCTTGTGATCAGCAGGCAGGGTGTAACAACACCTGACTCCAGTCAGGATGCAAGAAAGTAATCTCCACCAATGGACAGCAGAGAAAGAGTTGACTGACAAAACTTTTGGAGGGGCTAAGGGTATAAAAGGCAGAGCATCCTTTTTGTAGATGAGCACATGGCTGCTAGTCACAGAGACTCCCAATGCTGCAACTTTTCCTTATTCAGTCCTTTGTTAAGGTTTACTAAACCTTTAAAATGTTAAAAGTGAGAGTCATTTCTCACACGTGCAATGCTGTATTCCATTTTCTTGGTCTGGTTTCCTTTGCTTGTGTCCCATCTGAGTGCTCAGCTGGGGTACAGGCTGTAGGTGCTTGGGGCACTCCTGGAGTTCCTCTTGAATCCCCTGAACAACAGGGTTTGGCCCATGAGGGGAATTTTTGCTGCTTTGTGACAGATGAGAATTTTCCAGGCTCTTTTGTGTTTGCTGTAGGGAAGGTGGGTTTTGCTGTGCATAAACTCACAGACCAACACAGAGCTGTCCCTTTGTGATGTCAGGGCATGGTTGCCATGTCGTCATAGTGGCATCAGAAGGTTGCCTTGGTGCACGGAAGGCCTGAGTGTCAGAGCAGCCCTAGGCCTTGCTCAGATCAGGAGAACCTTCCTGGTCAAAGCATCTGTCAGTAGGCAGCTGCCCACTGACAAGAGGCTTGTTTTTTAAGCTTTTAGAAAAATTGCAGAAATGCCAATAATTAACCATCTGGCCACTGCAGCTTTTGCTGCATATGGCATTGCCTATTCCATTTATTATTTTAAATATTTCGCACGTAAGTAGAGGCTTCCCTTCTGCTTAGGTTAGGGTGTATCCTAACCTGGCTTTTGTATGTCTTCCTGCTCTTTCTTGGTGGCTGAGTTTCTGATTTTGTAGGAGAAAGAGCATTAGGATGCCAGTGGTTTGGTAAAGCTCCTGTCAAGAGGTTCAGCTAAAAAGGGGGTGTCTGTGGCCACAGGGGCAGCATTTGCAGGGAAACCTGCAGGGCTTACGTTCCCTCCACGGGAGATTCTGTGGCAGCAGAGTCTGTCATTTCCTCAGTTTGCTGGGACAAGCAAGACACCTTTGAAAATGTAGACTGGCAGACCTTCTTGAAAGCCTTCCAAAAACTCTGCAGTTGTTCCCAGAATTCAGAGAAAGCTTCTTTCTTTTTAAATTTTGTCATGAAAGGATTTTACTAACTTGACCTTTTACTAAGTGCTAAAATAGTTGTTCCCTTTGAATGGAAGTGCTGCTGTGCTCTTCGGCAATATAACTGCACCACCTGCAGGGGGACTGTGGGGAAGCTTTTCTGGGCAACTGTTTCCTGCAAGTTAATCAGAACAAGTGCATGACACTGAGTGATAAAAAAAAAGAGTACCTGCAGGAGAAAATTTCAGAAGCTGTCTTATGTGTTTGGTAGAACAGGAGCATTGAGTGTTATAGAAAAACACTTTGCATTTTCTTGATCATATTTGAATTCATTTACTGGCTAAACTGGCTGCAATGTGGGCACAGCCAAGAATATTGTCCTGATCTCTTGCTGGCTGTGTGAATGAAACGTGTCTCCTGGAGGGATGTTGTGAAACAGGAAATCATCTCTGTTTGGGTTGACTTGTTCTGTGGGATTCAGCAGCCCAGGCAGTTTTCTGACAGCATCTGGTTAATTTTCCCTTCCCACTACAGGACAATTGAAGCATGTATTTAGCAGTGCTGAAGATCCTGAGGTGAGTGAGAAAGGAACATTTCATGTTCCTGGTGTTTAAGAATTGTAGAGGAAGATGTGAGCTTGGCCAGTAGCAGTAGACTGTACAGAGCCAGCTAGGAAGGCTGAAAGAAAATCCATATTCCTGCCTGTAACAAAAATAATAACGGCAGAGATAGATATTTTTAAATTTCTATCTCAGAGTTTAAAGAATTAAAAACCTAGTTTTGAAAAGAGAACGATGCTTGCAGACAGCAGATAGGGAAAATTTAATTAAGAGCAATTTCCTGTACAGTTGAATTAGATCATTTCAATTTAAACAGAGTGACTTAGACTCCGATTCTTATCAAACTTTATGGCATCTGCTTGGAACATGAGGTGGTAGAACAGGAAGGCCATCTTGCAACGGTGCCTGCAGTATCTGAAGTGACATGGGCACCTTTGTGGCTGGGGAGCTGCGTGGGCCCAAAGGACGCAGGGCTGGCGGCCATGAGCAGCTGAAGATGAGGCAGCGTGGGGCCAGGGGGCCAAGAAGGCCAAGGGCACGGTGGCTGTGCCAGCAGCAGTGGGGCAGCAGGAGCAGGGCAGTGAGCGTGGCCTGTGCTGGGCAGCGCTGCGGCCACAGCTGGAGTGCTGTGTGCAGCTGTGGGCCCTGGGAAGCAGAAAGTCATGGAGGGGCTGCAGCGTGTGCACAGAAGGACAGGGGAGCTGGGCAAGGGGGTGCAGCACAAGGCCAGGGAGGAGGTGCTGAGGGAGCTTTAGCCTGGACAATGGGGGCTCATGAGTGACCTTCAGGCAGACTGCCATAGATCCCTGCCTTAGATCCATAGAGCCAATGCTCAGCACAAGGGCTGCTTCCCTGCCAAACATCTCTTCACTGCATCCAAGTGCTTTAGACACTGGAGTAGGTAACACTTTCATATTTTGTTTGTTTATTTGTTTGTTTGTTTGCTAGAAGGAGAAGCCTTCTAGCCTGTAATTTCTCCTTCTCCAGGGAGCAAGGGAGCTTTTTCTCCATCTTTCCTGCCCTTTTCCAGAACTGGCAGAAATTCTACTAGAATTTTAGTTTTCAAGGAGGCAGTTCTGGATAATGCAGTATTTTTGCACAACAACACATAGTTTGGGGCAGGGATGTTGGTGCAGAACGAGCTGTTCTGGTGCCAGACCAGCCAGTAGGGCTTGCCCATCATTTTCAAGTAAACGGCTCCTGTGTCTTTTGGCAGCCCAGGGAATCAGTGTGTGTTGTGTTTGGGAATTGAGCAGGAAATCAATGCCCTTGCATTCCAGATGGCCCTCGGAGTTTAGAGGAGCTGGGAGGGGCTGGGCTGTATTTCTGATTCCAGCCACTTCAGCACCATCAGTGTGGCCGAGTCCAAGAGAAGAACTGGCCGGAGCACAGATGCACAAAGAGCGCAGTTCCCAGTGCAATGCTCTGGGTGTGGTTGCATTCCATAAGGACCCACACACTCCAGATTCCCCAAGAGTGAGGGTTACTGAAGCATCAGGAGAGCAAGTTCAGGATGGCTGCTGATCAGGGCACTGCTGATGTGTGTAGCGACAGAAAGGACAGAATTGATTCAGGGTGACCCCCACGTGGCGAAAAATGTGCTTTCACTTTATGATTTAGAAGGTTAAACAAATGCCTTCTTAAGCAATGTTATATTACACTAGCACTATATTAAAACTATACTAAAGAGATACTTTACTAAAAAGCTGCTAAAGAAAAACTCGTGACTTACTCCAGACAGTCACGACACAGCTTTTATCTAATTAGCTAATCAAGCTAAACAACTATCACTAAAATCCAATTAACAAATCACTTTCAGTAAACAATCACTATAACACATTCTTCATGTACTAAAAAACAAGAACAGCAAGTAGAGATAATAATTGTTTTCTCTCCTTCTATGATTTTCTCACTACCTTCCCTTAAAAAAAACCAAGGAGAAAGAATTATATCTCTCTCCATTCAAAGAACCTAAATACCACAGTACAGTAAAGAGAGATTATAAAAGTGAGATCTGTCTATCTGTCTATTTGAATCTTCCTGGCTCTGCTCCAAAGCAGTGGAAGATGCAAAGCTCACCTAAAGGCATCCCTTCAGGAGAGGCGTAGAGACAAGTTCCATTGACTGATCCTGAGCAGGCAGAGATGTTTCCCCCTCCAGAGATGGTTGTTTTTTCCCCTAAAGCTGTTTTCCTCCTCCAGCCTCTTGTGCCCTGAAGCCTTCTTTTTATCCTTTAAATTTCTGCATGTCCTAAGGGAGTGGAAGTATCCCATGCTGTAGCTGGGGTCTGGTGACTTTGCTCATACATGCCATACATGACACATGGTTTCCTTCACTGGCATCCCCAGGGCTGTGTAAGTGCATTCGTTAATGGGGCCTTATGAGAAACTCTGTTACTGCTGGTCAGAATTCTCAGTTGACAAAAAAGGGAGAAGAAACACCTTGGTCCTCCTCCATATACTGAGGTGGCCATAGAGGTTCTCTGGCTTCCATCTTTGCACGCATCCTCATCTCCTGAATGACCCAGTTTTCTAACAAGAATGTGGATGTCAGGAAGTCACAAAGCTGGTGCAGGCCTGAAGAGAAGGTGAACTCCAGAAGTGTCTCTCACAAGGAGCGAGCTCACCCAGGAAGCCCCTGCAGAGCCAGGATGGAGCTGTGGGACAGGGCAGGGTGTCAGTCACTACTGAAAGACAAACAGGACATGGCAGAAGCAGAGGGAGGCCCTCACCAAACCCTTGAGAAATGCCACCCCTTCCCTGTCAGCTGCCTGAGAGGCTGTTGGAGCTTCAGTCCCGATGGCCCCTGATTGTAGGGCCAGGGTCACTTTGGAATCTGTGCCTCCCCTCGGGCAGAGAACGACCCAGGAGAGCAGCAGCACAGTGCTTTGGGAACGTGTGAGCCCAGCAGTCTGTGAGTCTTGGCCCACAAAGGGCGTATGGGAAGTTGAAACCCATCTTGTCTTGCTTTCTGTGCAGGTGCTTCTAGAGAAAGAGCAGGAGCACACTGCCTTATCTGAGATGCCATGCCAGACTCAGGGAGAGCTGTTCCCTGCCCGAGAGCAGGAAGAGCAGCTCAGGCAGCAGGTGGAAGAGCCACAGGAGAATGGCCAGGTGAGCCTGACTGGCCAGGGGACAGAGGGAAGGGCAGGAAGAGGGGCATAAACCAGAGCTCCTGGGACTGAGGAGGCCAGGAGTCCCACAGGCACTGGAAGGACAGAGCCTTGCAATCTGCAAAGATCAGCCCTGGGACAGGAGGTTTGCAATGGAGGGTGATGTGGAGAGGGAAGCAGAAAGAAGGGGCTGAAAAAATGTGATTTTGAGGCTGCAAGAGGAAAAAAGCTGAGCCTTACGGCAGTTCCCAGTCACTTGCTCTGCTTTTGTGTGTACAGAACATCAATGCAGAGCAACAAGCAGAGCTGCCCGAAGCTCAGAGTGACATCATGGACGTGAAGAGAAAGAACAAGGAAGACATGGGAAGAATTCAAGAGGAGAATCTCCATCAGCAGAGGGGCGATCAACAAAACCAGGTGAATGAAAGAGTGGCAGCCACTCCACTCATGAAATGTCCTCTCTTTTGTTTGTTAGAGAACATGAAGGAACAGCTGGATGCAGAGCTTCAGATAGCTCACAGTACGACCAAGGCAAGGCATAAGCAGCTGGAGGAAGAAATGAAAATCATCAGAGAGAAACTTAATCGCTTCCATCAGTCTCTGCAAAACCTAGTGAGTGAAAGAGGGATTCAGCCACTGCAGTCACCAATCTGGTGGTTTCTGCCCTTCTTGACTTTCCAGTGCAGAGCAGCAGGGAGTGGGGCCATGCCTCTGAGTGCCATGCTGCTGTAGTGTGTGTATCACAGTCACTCTGAAGGACATTTCCTGTTGTGCTGAATCTCAGCTGCTGCCCTGGACAGTGAAACTTGTCCTTTGGCCTTTTGGCCAGCAGTCATCCAAATTGATTCCTGCTGGCCTGTTCCTGCTCTCCTTTTTTCTTGAGGTGTTTTTACAGTGGAACTTGGTGACCCAGATGGAGGATTGAAACAAGCTGTTGTATCCCCTGTCAATCTGTTCTTTGCCTTTCCTCACAGTCGATGACTCCTGGCTGACAGGGACAAGCTGTCGTGTCTGACTGCTTTGTTCTGTTTGACTTGAGGTGCAAGTGTTGACATCTCACCGGGCAGCCTACGAAGACTTGCAGGGAATGTGTGGCAATGAAGGACCCCAAGCTAGGAGTGAGGCACAGGAACAGTGCCCACCAGAAATGCTCCAGGTCCAGCACATCATGGGCTCTGAACCTGCTGCCGCAGCAGCATCACCTCGAGGAAACCCTTCTGTGAAACCTGGGAACTCAAGCTCGGGCAGATCCTGGGAACAGGAGATTGAGGAGGAGTACCTGGAGCTGCTGGGTACGTCTGGGGTGTTTCTTATCTGAGGGACAGTGAATTGTGTGCGGGTGTCAGCAGAGCTGTACCAAATGCTCCTCCTGAGCTTGGTGTCACAGGGCCATTTAGGACTCCCCAGGGAAGTGCTGTGCTCCGAGGCAGCGAGAGAGCTCTGGGTGTTCCTGCTGCCTCTGAGGGCACCTGGGACTGGCTTGGGTTTGCCTGAGCTTCCCTCTCTGCTAAAGGCTGAAGCAGGGATTGTTCTTGGATCGGCAGAAGGCTGTGACCTAGCAAATGATCTAGGCAAGTCCTGTGTGCTAGTGGCCAAACTGAACAGAATTTTTAGCTTCCTAAATTCTCCTTAGACTCCCGACTTCCAACCAGTCATCAGAGCAAAAAAACTTCACAGAAATGGACTGGCTTTGGAGTTTTGTCTTTTTGGTTGGGGATTCTTTTTTGGGGGGAGGGGGGGTGGGATTGCTTTTGTGTTGTTCATTTTTGGTGGGGGTTTTTTGTTGTGTTTTTCTCCATCCTGAAGGAGCCCTTCTACCCCACGTCTTACTGATGTCATTTTTATGACTGTTACTGTTACCACTACTACATCTGCAGTTTATTTTCATGAGAATGCTATATTTTTGTCAATAAGAGAATGCTATCTTTTTGTCAATAAGAACTACTTTGAAAGAACATCAGGTTACAGGACAAATAGAGAGCACGAGGTATTTTCCATGTGCCCCCAAAGAAAAAACAGACTTTGATAACAACCTTCATTTAATCTTCTAGTTTTATGCTTATCAAGATGTGTCCAGGAGACACATCCAAGTGGTGTGATCAGATAAAACTGTACTACAGGCATTTCTCAGGAGAGAGCCTCCAGCTCAGCCATGGTATATTCCTCAGATCCATGGCACTTTTCCATACCTGATTCCCACTCTTTCCCATGACTGTTAGAATCCTACCCATTGGCCCAGGCCCTGCTCTAGGAAAACGCATCAAGCCTTTTGTGATTCTGCAGCACAACCCAATGAATCTGCTTCTTGCCCTTAACAGCTGCCAGTGCTGTGCTCTCAGATAAGACCTGGTGGGACTGAGACCAGAGCCCAGTGAATTCTGTGTCTGCCATCACCTGCTGGGACAAAAAGGGCACTGATCTGCGCCTCGGTGTGGCTGATCTCAAAGCCCATCCTGGTGTGTCCTGAATGGGGACAACAGCTTGTCTGGGGCCCAGGCTCACTCTGGCTTCTTCCCATCAGTGTCTGTCAGTGCTCATGCTGGGGCTTTGCCAGCCTTGTTGTGGTCGCTGCCCTGTCCCTGAGGGCTGGAGGGACTGCAGAGGCTGGAGCCTTCCTTAGCTGGGAGAGGGGCGTCTTGGAGCTCAGCCTGCTCATAAACAGGTCAGGGTCCTGATGCTGAAAGCCCCGTCAGAATCAGTTACAGCTTGAGGTGCTCTGGTTTACAAATTGGAAGGCATTCCTTTTGCAAATTGCTGAAAGGTGGGGAAGATGTCCTCCTCTCCTGGGATTGCAGGTCCCTGTGCTTTGTTTCCTGTCAAGAGAACTCTTCAAAAGACTGTACAAATCAGTCTCTGTGCTGGCCACTTGTGCTGCAGAGCTGTCTGCCTGGTTGTGGTCGTTGTTACCACGCTGACCACAAAGGGCTCAGAGCTCCAGGCGCTGGGGCTGCCTTTTCTATCTCCTGGAAGCTGGGATCTCTGCTTTAAAGTCAGCATCTTGCATTTTGTTTCCCTCAGGGAGAATGGTGAACTCCACTGAAAATCCCCTGATGAAATACACGCATCTGAAATATATTGGCAGCGGGTGAGTCCAACAGCAGTTACTCCTGTACAACCATGGGCCAGGTGTTTTTGGGGTGGAATGGCTATCCAGTGTGAAGTCAGGTCAGCTGCAAAGATGTTCACACACTGGGGACAGATTGTCCCATCTCTCAATGCTGCTCAGAATTTGTGAGTGGGCTCAGAAGGCATTGTCAGAGATGCCTTGCTACCGAGGTCTTGCCTGCATCAAGGAACAGGACCTGGAAGGTCTCCTTGTCTCTCAAGTGTGGGACAGCTCTGTGTTAATTTCTTTAGCATTTTTTGTATGTCTCAAAATCATACTGGCACACTAATGAAAAGAGAAGAAACTTGCTTGCCTGGAAGAGCAACCTACGCCCTATCAAAGCTGTGAGATAACAGTTTCCAGGAACAATTCTTTCCCCTGGTTTGAAGAAGGAAACACTGTGGTCAGGATAGGAATCACACCGTTTAGACAGTGAAACCCAAGAGGAAAGACTAAACTCCCTTTAGAAGTTGAACCCCAGTGCTTCAGGAACAGGCCCAGTGCCCATGCACTTGAGAGGAAAATGCATCATCTGCCTTCTGGCAGAGCCCTCCTGCATCCTGCAGGTTTTGACACTTCCAGAAGAGATTTCCTGTGTGGGCTGGCTTTCACTGCAAGATCTAAATGACTTCTCCTTTCTCTGCTTCTGTTTTGTTTCTAGGGGGTATGGAGATGTTTACAGAGCACTCGACACTGCCACAGGAGGAGAGGTAAATGTCATCAGCCCCTGCAGGCTCTGCTGCACTCGAGGGCTTTCCCCTCTGGTGTGAGCTGTGGCTGGAGCTTTGGGCAGAGCTGTGCTGAAAAGGCACAAGAAGCACAGACTGGTGCCAGCCCACAGAACACATTTGGGACTTTGTCCTCCTCAGCTGCCGGAAGGAAGGCACGGAGGGCAGCGGTTCCTTTCAGAGAAGGACGCGCTCACTCGCTCTCCGTTGCTAAAACAAAGGTGGTGCCTTTGAGCACCTCACTGCTCTTTGGGGCTACAGCTTCAGAGTCCTGAATTCTCATTTCTGGTTGCCGGCAAATCCATCTGAAAGTTACTGGTAGTTCCTTGGCCACCTGCAGTGCTGCACTTGGAAACTGCACACAGGGAGAGATCTGCAAGGCGTCCCTGAAAGCCCAAAGCCCTGCCCTTATCCCAAGATGTATCCACAGAGTATTAAGGCATGGATTACTTCTTCTGAGTACCAAACAAAGCAGCAGAGAGTGTGGTCAGAGGTTTGTGGGTGATAACTGAGACACCGCTGTTACCAAGTGGTCAAGGCAAAATGTCAGTGCCCCCACGTGTCCTGTAACTGGCTCCCAAGGGAGCAGAGAAATGGGCTGTTGGAATGTCAGTTCCTAATTACTGCAGTGCCTAATCTCAAGGCAGTTTGGCACAGCTCAGCCGTGTCATTGCAAAATCACTCGCTCCACGTGCCTTGTGGTCTCGTGCCACCAACCTCCCAAGTTACTGATTTTCAATGTCATTTTAGGTGGCAATAAAAAAAATAAATCTTCAAGGAGTGAGGAGGAAGGAGCTAACCTTTAATGAAATAATGATCATGAAGAGGCATAGGAGTCCCAATGTTGTGAATTATTTAGACAGGTGAGAGGTCATGGTCTTATCCCATGGATGTGTGTTTACATAAAGCAAACATGAGAGGTTAAAAACCCACTTTGGTCAGTGGCAGCAAGTAAAGCTGTTAATTTTTATTTATTCATATGTCTCTACTCATCTCCAATGGATGAGAAGAGAGTGCATCTTGTGTGCATGAGTCTTCCCTGGCACACCTAGTTTGATAATTACTCAGAAATTATTCAATACCTGGATCAACTGTATCTTCCTAACTCAATAGCCTCAAAGTTCACTGCCTCCACATTTATTTGGGATTGATTTTTTAAAGTTTCTTAAGTGCAGATGAACCGTCCTAAGGTTATTTCGCTTGGATTGTTGCCCATCCCTGCCATTGCTATGCATGCCAGGAAGACTAGGTGCTTATTTCCAGAAACACCATGCCAGGTTTTTTTATCTGGGCTGTTTCTAAGACACACTTTTCATTTGCTGCCCATCTAAGACATCTCCTTTTTCACAGATGTGTCTTTCTCTTTGAGACTGCACAGATTGCAAACAAAGCACAGCCAAGAGGGAATATGTATTCCTTTGATTCTGTCCTTGTCACAAAGGCATCTGGAAATAAGAAACCTGGAAGCAAAAATCAATGTAGCCATGTATGTTCATCTCTACCCCCTTGTTTCCTTCTTTCAGCTACCTTCTGGGCAAGGAACTCTTGCTGGTTATAGAGTACATGGATGGAGGTGTCCTGAGCGATATCATCAGCCAGACCTGCCTGTCTGAAGATGAGACAGCAGCCATCAGTCGGGAGGTCAGCAATCCCATCTGTGTTTCCAAGGGCTTGGGCAGGATTGTCTGGGAAACAGGGGCTCAGAACAGGAGAGGTTTCCTGTGCCAAGCTTTGTTTCTGTGTTGCTGGTATGCTATGGGCAAGTAAAAGCATCTCAAGTGAAAGGCTGTCCAGTGCCCCTGCACTCCCTGTACTCAGTGCCAGTACTCTTATCTCCTGTTGTTTTATTCTCGCTCTGTCTCTTGTATTTGTATTTGCTGTTCTCCACTTTGCCTCTCTAAATGTTTGCCTGGAGTCTGTCTTCACTGCATTCCTTGCCTGTAAAAGCAAAGGTGCTGGTGGCAGGATTTGAAACAAACAGCAAAGAAAAAAGAGAGAGACTCGTTTCTCTCAGTCCTCAGCTAAAAAGGATAGGAGTGCAGCCAGAATGCTCTTTGCTTCTGAGCACATGCACTGCAGCAGGAGTCATCCTGGCTGGTTGGCAGGGGACAGCCTACAACAGCAGGTGCTGTTGCTCTTTCAAAAGCTGACGCGCCTTTCCTCAGAAAGGTCCTGCTCTGCAGGTGTTGGAGCAGCAAGCTCTTCCTCTCAGTGGCCATTACTGTTCTGTCATTACTCCCCATTCCCCTGGAGAGGGAATCTTTTAGATTCTTTGTTTCCTTTCTTGTGTGATGAAATCACATCACTCATTTTTGCCCTTCTGTTTCTGTTTTCTCACTCAGTGCCTGCAAGGACTGGATTTTCTTCATTCAAACGATGTGATCCATCGAGATGTGAAGAGTGACAACATCCTTCTCAGAACTGATGGTTCTGTCAAACTGGGTCAGTATATTCTTGGTCAGGTGCAGCGTTCCAGGGATGTGGGTGTGGGACTGCTTGGAGTGACTGCCAGCTCCCCAAAAATGGTGCTGGTGGCAGTGCAGGGACCCCTGCTGCAAGCTGAGGACACAGTTGCAACATGCACAGAGGTATAAGGAGCCACAAGCAGTCAAGAGTGGCCTTGCTCTGTGTGTGTCCCTTCCAGAGGGAGGGAGTTGCAAGTCTAAAGTTTCCAAAGAACAAAAGCCACTGCTAGAGGCAGTGTAAAAAATGGGGGGATTTTTAAAGTCACCAATGCCAGGAGATTCAACAGCACATTTTCAAACTTCCACTGGGGAATTCTTTTGCTTGCTTTCCTAATTGCACAGAATTCAGATAAAACCAGTATTTTGTTTTCTCCTCAGCTGATTTTGGCCTCGCTACTCAGCTCACCCCTGAGCAGAGCAAACGGTGCTCGGTAACCGGGACTCCTTGGTGGATGGCGCCTGAAGTGGTGACAGGTCAACCATATGGCCCCAAAGTGGACATATGGTCTTTTGGAATTGTGGGAATTGAAATGATAGAACAAGAACCTCCTTACCTGACATGGTAAGGAGCAAATACTCACTGATCCCACTGTCTTTCTCACCTGTTCCATGTCCTGTGTGCCACTGGACAAAATTCCATTGCCATCTGCTGGAACTACTTCCACCAAGGTCCCCTCCTACAAATGTCCCTGCAACATATCAGCATCTGCTGTACTTTTGGTTGCATCAATGGGGGAATTCAAGCCTTACCACATGCAAACAAACTTCAAACAAACAAAGTGTTCTCAGGCAACACTTTCATTTAGTGGTTAGTGGGTTAGTGGTTCCAGTTCTTTTGTCTGTGTAGATGGCTTAATAACAGGAAAAAGGCATCTTAAAAGTGTTGTTATATTTCCAGAAATGAAGGAAGGAAACCCAACCCCAAACCCAACAAAGTTTCTAAAACCGTGGTCTTTAGAGAGGAACCTAACCCCATGTGCAGTTTCTTCTCACTGGGAAACATGGGCATGCGGGTGTAAAGGCCACAGAGTCTCTTCTGCTTCTTGTGCAGTGCTGCTGAAACACTCAGTGACCGTGTTTCTCTCCTAGCCCAAGGCACATTCTCCACGTCACCAAGCCAGAGCCTGGTGATGCGGAGAGCCTGCCAAAACCTCCCAGTGATTCCTGGCACTTTCTGGGATGGGCCAACCATTCATGCATTGACTTGAGTAGCCAAATGACTAGAGGGTGGCCATAGGGGTGGAACCTCTCCTTCTTCTGACCTAGACAATTTTTCTTTTGCTGCAAAAATGGGAAGCTGAAATTTTCAGACTGCTGAGAGACAGAGCTGCAGGTGGCTCCTGTGTGCCCAAGCAGGCATTTTCATCCCAATACATTTGTGCAGGCATCTTAATGTGTCTGTGTTGAAGAGGAGATTGTAAATGTTTGTTTCCCTACCTGGGTATTAACTGATGGATTTCCTTCCTTTTCTTCCAATTGCCATTGTTTTCAACAACAGCACAAAAAGCCTGATGAGTTTTGTTCTAGGGCACATGCGCTTAAAGGACCAAAAAGCACTGCAGAGATGCCTTTCATGTACTAACCCATGAAATTAGTTAGTATAGCAAAGTCCCTCTTCCAAAAAGCCTCTCAAGCTGGCATGAATCCTCAGAGATGCAAATGTCCTTTTGCTGATGTAGTTTCCACTAACTAGGTCAGGCAATGAAATCAGCTGCCAAGGCAAGATCTGCGGGATGGTGGAAAAGCTGTGGCTGCATCGGGGTTTGGGTTTTTTGGTTGGTAAAGGAAAGTCATCTCTGGGTCTGTGCCAGGGCAGAAACTGCCACTGAAGAACAGAGGTTAAACAAAGGGATCTGGGAGAGCCTTAGAGATGTGAAAGCAGGAGGTGGAGCCTGGTGTCTCCTTTTTCTCCAGGCTACACACCTGATAGCCACAGTAGGGACTCCACAGCTGCGGCAGCCCAAGCTCCTCTCGGCTTTGCTGCGTGACTTCCTCAGCTGCTGCCTGCAGACAGACGAGGAGCAGCGCTGGTCTGCCAAGGAGCTCCTGCAGGTAAAATGTGAAGGGGCTGCAGGTGAAACAGGCTCTGAGGGATGGGCTCGTCTTCCACTCAAGTCCAAGGCAGCAGATGAGCCCCCTTCCTCCTCACCTCCACTCTTGCTGCTCTTCAAATGAAAATGGTGAGGAATCCTCGACTGGGCTGGGCTGGCAGGGTCCTGTAAAGGTCCTCTGGTGCAAGTGTCCTGCAATGAGCAGGGACATCTTTAAAGAGATCAGGTTGATCAGAGCCCTTTGCCACCAGAGCCGGAATGGTTGCAGGGATGGGGCACCTACAAGCTCTTGGGGCAAGCTGTGCCAGGGTGGCACCATGCTCTGAGTAAACAAGTTCTTCCTTAGACCTACTCTGATTAGATGCCCTTTGTGTTTAGAAATATTTGTCCACATCCTATTGTAACTGGCCCTGTTCAAAAAGATGTCCCCCACTTTCTTCAGAGCCACTCTGAAGTCTTGGAAAGTGGCAATAAAGTCTCCCCAGGGCCTGTTCTTCAGAAAACTGAATAACTCTAGCTCCCTCTGCATTTCCTGACAGGAGAGGTGCTCTGTCCTCTGACTGTTTCTGTTGCCCTCTTTTGTGATTTGGTGGGGTGTTCAGTTTTATCTAAAGGCAAAAGAATTGAAGTAGAGCAATGCGGGGTACAGAGATATGAAATGGTGGTGGAGGAACCCAAGGAAGCCAGTCCCAGCCTAGGAGTCAGAGATTTGGCTGTGGGCAGAAGGGGCTGTGGGGGGCTCACTGTGAGCCTCTGAGGGGCCCTGGTTTGTGCCCCCCAGCCCACCCTCAGAGGTTTCTGCCATGCAAACAGGGACAGCTGGGAGGGACTTGTCCCAGCCCCATCTGCTGCCTGGCACGCTCAAGCAGACGGGAACTGCGCCAGGGTTACTGCCAGGTTGTGTGGCAGAGAGGGAACTGCAGGGCCCAGTGCCACTGGGCTGGCCCTGCTGGGAAGGAAGGTGCCATCCAGCACACGAGGGGCAGGGCATGGAAAGGTAGACACTGCTTTCTGTCCCTGTGGGAATGAGCACAGTGCCTGTCTTTCAAAGGCAGGGGCCTGTGTGAGTCATTGGAGTTTCCTGAAAGGAAGAAAACCCAGGGACAGAAAGCACCATTTCTAGAGCACTGGCAGGGCAAAAATCCCAGCATGATGAAGAAATCACAATAAACAGATGAGTGGGATTCTGGGCCAGGATTGCCTGTGATGGCAAGGTCTTGCACACTGGAGATGACTGGGGAGCAGATGGTCCCATTGCTTCTCTTTCTGGATCTTTCCAGGAACTTGATGTATCCTGATTGAGTCCCTGAAACAATGAGCTTGGAAAGTAATGGTTCACTGTTCTTTGTTGTATTTTTTTTTCCGGTGGACAGCATCCATTTGTAACTTCAGCCAAGCCACCATTCATCCTGGCACAACTCATCAACTCAGTGAAGAAGAAGAAAAACCCTAACCCTAAACCCTAACCCTAACCTTAAATGCTAACCCAAACCGAAACCCTAACCCTGTCCCTATCTCTAACCCTTACCCTATCCCTAACCTTACCCTAACCCCAACCCTAAGTCTAAGCCTAGGCCTAAACCTAAGCCTAAGCCTAAACCTAAGCCTAAACCCAAACCTAAACCTAAACCTAAACCTAAGCCTAAGCCTAAACCTAAGCCTAAACCCAAACCTAAACCTAAACCTAAGCCTAAGCCTAAGCCTAAGCCTAACTCTAACCCTAGGAGACGAGAACATAGCAATAATGTCAAGATGTTATCTCTGTTACCAATTTAGAGTAGGATTGTAGAGTAGGATTGCTGAACAGATTTGTAGCATAGAATTATAGATTAGAGTTGTAATTAATAAAGTTTCTGAAACATCAACTCATTTGGAAGATTCTCCTCCTTCTGACCCCTTCAGAAAATTCAACATTTCCTTCTGAATTACCAATTGTTTTTTATGGGTGCTAAGTCACACATATGGCTTCTTTTGTATGGTTTCATAAGTGAGGAGGGCTCCTCTTCATTCATCCTCTCCAGACCACACTGCCTTTGGAATATGAGCCACTGGCTGGTTATGGCACAGCTGCGATATTTCTAGTTGAGGCAGTAAGGGCAATGGCATTTGAAGGAAAAACCAAAGGAAGAATGAGGCAGCCCAAACACCCTGTGCAGATGCAGGCCTTCAGCTGTGACTGGAGAGCATTGGGGTTCCTGCCACTTGGATTTGTATCCCTAAATGCAATAATCTCTTTGGCTGGAGGAGAGCCTTGCTCAAGTGAGAAAGCAGAAAGATCAGAGAGGGTGCTCGGGAAGGTCTCCTGTGGTGCAGAGCTGTCAGTGCCTGTGAGGTGAGAGTGGGCCCGGCCTTGCCCGGGCTGGAGCCCCAGCAGAGCCCTGGCAGAGGCCGGAGCAGCCTGAGCCCCGGCAGAGGCAGGCTGGAAGGAGGCCCTTGGAGCTGCAAGAGGCAGCAGCCGGGCCCTTGGTGCCTCTTGCTGGGAGCGGGTGAATCCTCCGCTCTCAGAGCCCAGGTGGCAGCTGGCTGCTGCTGAGGGGAAGCGCAGCTGTGCTGGGCACAGCCCGGCCTGGAGGCATTGGCCATCTGGAGTGTGCCCAGGAGCAGAGAAAGGCCAAGGGCAGCCACGGGCCGCTGGGTTGGCTGAGGATTCCTCCTCTTCTGCTGGCTCCCCTGCAACCCCTGGCAAAGGCCAGCAGTGTGTGCAGCACTCTGGGCACCGGGGCAGGGAGCCGGGCTGCTCGGCAGGCTGGAGCACAGAGCAGCTCCTTCAGGGCCGGCACTTGTGCCAGGGGAAGCGAGGCCAGTGTGAGGCAGGGACAGCTTGGCAGGGCACATCTGCAGGAGCCAGTGCCTCACGCAGCTCTGGGAGGAAGCACCTGCAATCCTGCAGTTCTGCACTGAGCCTGAGCAAAGGTGTGAGATGCAGAATGTTTGGCAGAAATATTCAGGCCCACCAGGCCAGCCTGCTTTGTGCTTTGTGGTGCACAGCATGCACTGTGCAATGCAGCTCTGAGTTGCTGGGAGAGAGGCAGTCGGGGATGTGCCTGAGGTTTGTGCTTGTGGAGTGAACTGATTTGGAAGGGGGCAGAAGGGTTTGAGCAGGCAATTTGTGTTTTCTTCATTAATTTCTGAAAGAAAGTCATAATGTGTTGCACACAGGTAGGGTTATTAGAAAAGAAAGGCCTTATAAAATCAGGCCTTACTACAGTAAATTCCCAGATAGCCTGTTACATCTTCTATGTGCAGCCAGCTAACCTCCCATGGGAACAGTCATGAGTGCAGTTAGCACAACAAGCTATTGTGCTAAGAAAACTGTTTGCATCTGTAATAAACAAGAAATCTCTCCCATGAGCATCCACAAAAAAAAATGTAATCACCTGAGTAAGAGTGAGTCTTAAAAAGAGTGAGTCTTTGCATGTACACACTAATACACCTTCTAAGCAATAAATTGTGTGGCAAGGAAACTACCAGCCAGCTGGACTGAACATGAGATCTGTGAAAACCGTGTAAAAATGAGTTATGTGAATAAAGAATTGGCTTTCCCTGCATGAAGAAACTGAGTCCCAGCTGCTTTACTGACACAGCAATGTGGCTTCACTCAGCAAGAGCACTTGCAGGGTGTATTGATGAAACGCTTGTGTTTGATTCCCAGAATAGGAAGAAGAGGCGTGTAACAAACAGGGCTTAATCTTGTGAATTCTTTCAGCTTTAACAGGAGTGCTGAAGCCTGTATTCCCCCACTCCAGTGCTTACTGTGTGCAACTGGCGATCTTGGCCTTGAGAATAAGGAGAGTGCTCCTGCTAAGAACATAGCTGGAATGCATTCAAAGGGAAGAAAGTGTTTTTAGGAGGGTCTTGACCACCAAAGGAGAATTTGAAGAATGGGAATATTGCCCAAATGACTGTGTCAGCAACCAGAGACGTGCCCGAAGCCCTGCCATATTTGATCCATGTTTGAGCAGGTTGACAAGACAGTGAAGGAAAGTGTCTTGTTTAACATGGGGGACCTTGACCCTTGAAAGAGAAACAATGTATTGGTCAATCGGTGGGCAGTCAAGCTGTGAAAGGGGAACAATGGAGCCGTCGGTGGCAGGGAGTCATGGAGTCATCCTGAGCCATCATCTCACACGCCAGCCATGTGTGAGCTGGTGCTGTAACTGGGAAAATTCCACATCCTTAGCAGGAGATACAAGGCCTGGTTCTGAGCTGGAAGGGTGAGAAGGATATGATGCACAGAGTTTTGATCCAGGGGATGTCCTGGAAGTGCACTGCCTAACTGCCCCTGCTGCCGAGCACCACGCTCCATCTCCTTCTGCTCAGCGGATTTTTGGGACTCCAGGGGTTGGTATGTATTATTTGCTACTGCAACTAATGGAATAAATTTGCTTTGCAAGCCCAGTTGTGTCTTAGGTTCTTTTGTGCATGGATCGCCTCCTGAACCTGTGGCAACGACCAGCAGGGACCTACAGGACATTCCTATTCTCATGTCAGTAAATTCTGAGAAGTGATTGAAATATGTCAATAAATTTGAGGTAATGTTTAGCCTATGATAATGTTTAGCCTATGAGTTTCAGCAAAGTATTGAATATGTCTTAGTTCCATGGATACAAAACGGGTAGGTGAGATTGCTGGGTGTGCAGGGCTTAGGGAAGTGATTCCCTATGCACCCACCACTGAAACAAAGTAATGCCTCCTTTCTATCCCAGAGCTGGCAACAGGGATCAGGCCCTGCTTGGAAACTTTCATTTTGGCAACTTCTGTTAGCAGGTAAGAAAGGTCAAAATGAAACATTTTCCAGCTGGTTTATCCTTTTAGGCACCAAAGCTCTGTGCCACGGGTGGCCTGGGTGTGTGCAGAGCAATGCAGCCCCCACAAAGCCCTTGGTTTCCCCTCAAGTTGCCAGTTTCACTGCTTCCAAAGGGAAAGAAAGGCAGAGATGTACATCCACAGGAGCCCTGGGCTGTGGGCCATTTTCTTGGTCTGGTTTCTTTTGCTTGTATCCCATCTGAGTGCTCAGCTGGGGTACAGGCTGTAGGTGCTTGGGGCACTCTTGGAGTTCCTCTTGGATCCCCTGAACAACAGGGTTTGGCCCATGAGGGGATTTTTTGCTGCTTTGTGACAGAGAAGAACTTCCCAGGCTCTTCTGTGTTTGCTGTAGGGAAGGTTGGTTATTGCTTTGCATAAATTCACAGACCAACATGGAGCGTTTGCTTTGTGATGTCAGGGCATGGTTGCCACGTTGTCATAGTGGCATCAGAAGGTTGCCTTGGTGCATGGAAGGCCTGAGTGTCAGAGCAGCCCTAGGCCTGCTGAGAGCAGGAGTCCCCCCCGGTCCAAGCATTTGTCAGTGGGAAGCTGCCCACTGACAAGAGGCTTGTTCTTTTAGTGTTGGGGCAAACTTGCACAACACTAATAGCATGATTCACCACATTGCCAAAGCAGCTTTTGCTGCTTGTGGCGTTTCCTTTTCTATTTATTATATGACACACTTTGCACGTAAGAGGTTTCCCTTCTGCTTAGGTTACGGTGTAAACTAACTTGGCATTTGTAGGTCTTCCTGCTCTTTCTTAGTGGCTGAGTTTCTGATTTTGAAAGAGAAAGAGCATTAGGATACCACTGCTTTGGTAAAGCTCCTGTCAAGGCTTTTAGCTAAAAAGGGGGTGTCTGTAGCCACAGGAGCAGCATTTGCAGGGGAACCTGCAGGGCTTCCGTTCCCTCCACAAGAGAGTCTGTGGCAGCAGAGTCTGTCAATTCCTCAGTTTCTGGGACAAGCAAGACAGCTTTGAAAATGTAGACTGGCAGACCTTCTTGGAATGCCTTTTAAAATCTCTGCAGTTGTTCCCAGAATTCAGGGAAAGCTTCTTTCTTCCTCAATTTTGTCAGGAAAGGATTTGACTGTCTAACTTGAGCCTTTACCAAGTGCTTAACTAGTGATTCTCTTTGCAAGGAAGTGCAATCTATAAAGCAGTGAGTGTCTGTCACAGCTCAGGGGGATTTTGGGGAAGCATTTCTGGGCAAGCATTTCCAGCAAATTAAAGAGAATTAGTGCATGCAACTGATTAAAAAAACAAAACAAAACAAAACAAAACCGGAAGGAGTGGATTAAAAAGCTGTTTTATGTCTTTGGTAGAACAGGAGCATTGAGTGTTAAAGAACAATTTGGATTTTCTTGGTCATGTTTGTATTCATTTACTGGCTAAACAGGCTGAAGTGTAGGCAAAAGCAAGAATATTGCCCATATTGTCCATATCCCTTGCTGGCTGTGTGAATGAAATGTTTCTGCTGGAGGGATGTTGTGACACGGGAAATCATCTCTGTTTGGGCTGACTTGTTCTGTGGGATTCAGCAGCCCAGGCAGTTTTCTGACAGCATCTGCTTCATTTTCCCTTCCCGCTAAAGGTCACATGAAGCGTGTCTTCAGTGGTGCTGATCCTGAGCTGAGTGAGAAAGGGACATTTCATGTTCCTGGTGTTTAGGAATTGTAGAGCAAGGTGTCAGCTTGGCCAGTAGCAGTAGAGGGCCGGCTAGGGAGACCAAAAGAAAATCCATTTTCATGCCTTCAACAAAGGTAACAAAGGCATAAGTGGATAGTTCCTAGTTTCCATCTCAGAGCCCTGAAGAACTACAAACTCAGTTTTGCAGAGAAAATGTCGCTTGCTGACAGCAGCCAGAGGGGAACACTGAACTAAGAGAAACTTCCTAGAGAGCAGAATTAGCCCAGTTCCATTTAGTCAGAGGGACTGAGAATTCTATTCTGTAAATTCAATGCCATCTCCTTAGAAGATGCAATTGTGGAACAAGAAGGCCATCTTGAAATGCTGTATTTGAAGTCAAACAGGCAACTTTGTGCCCGGAGAGCTGCATGGGCCAAAAGGACGCAGGGCTGGCGGCCTTGAGCAGCTGAAGATGAGGCAGTGTGTGGCCAGATGGCCAAGAAGGCCAAGGGCATGGTGGCCTGAGTCAGCAGCAGTGGGGCAGCAGGAGCAGGGCAGTGAGCGTGGCCCTGTGCTGGGGAGCGCTGCGGCCACACCTGAGGGCACTCTTGAGGCTCCTCTTGGATCCCGTGAACAACAGGCTTTGGCCCACAAGGGGAATTTGTGCTGCTTTGAGACGCAGGAGAACTTCCGATGCTATTATCTGTTTGCTCTAGGGATGGTTGGTTATTGCTTTGCATAAATTCACAGACCAACACAGAGCATTTGCTTTGTCTTGTCTGGGTATGGTTGCCACGTCATTGTAGTGACATCAGAAGGTTGCCTTAGTGCACGGAAGGTCTGAGTGTCAGAGCAGCCCTAGGCCTTGCTCAGTGCAGGAGCATCCTCAGGCTTGAGGCATTTTTCGGTGGGCACTTGCACACTTACAAAAGCCTTGTTTTTTCTGGTGTTGCAGCACAGCCTGCAAACTTGCAGAGCAGTGCTATAATGATTCACCATCTTGCTCCTGCGCTTTTTGCTGTATATGGTGTTTCCTTCTCAATCTACTATTTGACTCTTTTTGCGCATAGGTAGAGATTGGAGTAACATAGAATGCCATTGTTAACAATGTTGATGAACTCTCCTTAGAAGATGTGGCTATAGATGCGAGGAGAAATGGGGTTATAAGCACTAGGTAACAGCCTGTCCCCCTGTGATTCTCTCTTGCCACAGGTGATGAGAGCACGAGCCGTCTTTCCCCTGGCTCTCTCTACTATTGCAGAAGAAGCCAGAGAAGAGGAAAATGAGAAAGACGACCACCGCCTTTGTCCAGCTGTGGTCACATCACAGGCTGCTCATCATCCCAAGAGAGTAAGTGTCCCTTGTGGGGGGTGCTGTCTTTAGTGCAAGGCAGAGGTACAAGTTTCTGAGCACCCAGCGCTTGATGTTTCTGGCCGAGGATGCTGAGTGCTGGAGTCCTGCAGGACGTAGCTATTTCCTGCAGGCAGTGACAGCTAGAAATTGGCCTTTGACCTGTCTTGTTGGGGCAGTGCCGAGCTGGGGGCTCCGGCTGAGCTTCTGGCTGCTTGGCTCAGGGAAGCTCCATCTCTGGGCTTCTGCAGTGTGACGGCCAAGGGCGCATGTGGTAGTTCTGGAGGGTCAAAAAAGTTTGCTGGTTTCTTTTCCCTTTTTGGAAAGGTGTCTTTGGCTTGTGGAAGTGTTCTGCAGTTTTCTTGAGTCGTTCTTCACTTGTAGAGTCACTGTTGACCCAACTGCCTTTTGGCTTTTGAGATGCTGCAAACAGCAGAAGGGGCAAGTTTCTGCTGATCCATTTTGCTCTGAAGTCTGCAGCTTTGGCAAGTGCATTGGAGCACAGAGTGGGGGTGAAGCTGCAAGTCCTTGACTGCTGTCTTCTGTTGCTCAGAAGAGGAAGGCCATCTTGCAATGCTGCCTGCAGTATCTGAAGTGACATGGGCACCTTTGTGGCTGGGGAGCTGCGTGGGCCAAAAGGACGCAGGGCTGGCGGCCATGAGCAGCTGAAGATGAGGCAGCGTGGGGTCAGGGGGCCAAGAAGGCCAAGGGCACGGTGGCTGTGCCAGCAGCAGTGGGGCAGCAGGAGCAGGGCAGTGAGCGTGGCCTGTGCTGGGCAGCGCTGCGGCCACAGCTGGAGTGCTGTGTGCAGCTGTGGGCCCTGGGAAGCAGAAAGTCATGGAGGGGCTGCAGCGTGTGCACAGAAGGACAGGGGAGCTGGGCAAGGGGGGGCAGCACAAGACCAGTGAAGAAGTGCTGAGGGAGCTTTAGCCTGGACAATGGGAGCCTCGTGAGGGACCTTCAGAATCTCCTCAGTGCGTCCAAATATTTGAGCCACTTTTGGAAGTGACTTTACCCCCTTTTTTTCCTTGAGTTTTTTTTGTTTGCTTGGAGGAAGAGGCTTATTCATTTTCTTTTTCTCCCAATTAAGGCTCTTTTCATCATTATTTTCTGCCCTTTTATAGCACTAGGACTAGGTCTGCTAGAATTTTAATTTCCAAGGTGTCACTTCTGGAGAATACAGTATTTTTGCATGAGAATACATCATTCTGTGCAGGGACCTTGGTGCAGAAGGAGCTGTTGTGGTCCCAGGCCAGCCAGTAGGGCCTTAGAGGTCACTTTGAGCTTAGTAGTGCTTGTGCCTTTTTGCAGCCCAGGGCATCAGGGTGTGTTGTGTTTGGGAATTGAGCAGGAAATCAATGCCCTTGCATTCCAGCTGGTGCTCAGAGATCACAGGAGCTGGGAGGGGCTGGGCTGCATTTCTGATTCCAGCCTCTTCAGCACCATCAGTGCGGTCGAGTCCAAGAGAACTTGCCCGAGCACAGATGCACAAAGAGTCCAGTTCCCAGCAATGCTCTGGGTCTGATTGCATTCCATAAGGACCTACATGCTCCAGATGCTCCAAGAGTGTGGTTTTTTGAGGCAACAGGAGAGCAATCTCAGGATTGTAGTTGAGCAGGGCACTGGCTACCAAGTTCTGATGTGTGTAGCAGCAGACAGGACAGTAAAGAGAGATTTCAGTAATGAGATCTGTCTATCTATCTATCTATCTATCTATCTATCTATCTAACATTTACATAATTGCATCTTCCTGGTTCTGGTCCAAGGCAGCTGGAGGTGCAAAGCTCATCGAAAGCATCCCTTTCAGGAGAGGATTAGAGACATGTTCCCTTGACCAATTCTGAGCAGGCAGAGATATTTTCCCCTCCAGATATGCTGGTTTGTTTCCCCCTCAGAGTTGTTTTCCTCCTCTGGCCTCTTCTGCCCTCAAGTCCCCAGTTAATTCTTTCAATTTCTGCCTGTCCCAGAGCTGCAACAATTCCATGTTTAGGTGGTGTTTGGTGACTCTGGTCACACATGCTTTATGTGACACCTGGTTTCCTTCACTGGCATCCCCAGGGCTGCGTAAGTGCATTCGTTCATGGGGCCTTAGGAGAGTCTTCTCTTTCCCTCAGCAGCAGCAGCAGCAGGGAGCGGTGGCAGGGTCAGGACGAGGAGGAGGTGGCTGCCCTGGCCCTTTGCTCCCGGGCCCCAGGCCAGGAGGGCTCTGGCTGCAGCAGGGCGCTCTTCGGGCAGCCCCTGGCAGCCTCTGCACGGAGCACAGCACGCTGCCCCGTCCTGCTTGTGCCACTTTTCTTCAGCAATACCCTAGCTCCTCTTCACAAGGAAAAAACTCCAGCAATCTAAAAAGAAATCATTCAAGTACAGTTCTACCTGCCTTTGCATTGTAGTTCAGGGCATGTATTTTTTGGTCTATAATTTCATGATTTTTATGAAAACATGCATTCATATTTTCACATTTTTGTGGTTTTAATTATTCATATACCTAAACACTCCATTTTAAACTCTTGATTTATTGCAGTTGGTAATTTCGAGGTAGTATATTTTAAAATGCCACAAAACAACACTTTTTGGGTAGTTTTTCTCACTCTTAAAAAACCCCCATAAGCCATTTTAGTCTCAGTCTCTCCAAATTGGTTCATATTGGCCTATTTTAAATCAGGGCTACAATACTTTTATAGGATTGAGAGAGCTCCAATGAAATGCACACCGGTGATTCCTCTTGTGCAATGTCATGGCCCCACTGTAAAGCCTCTATTTACTTTTTTTTTCTCTCATTAGCTCAGCTGCAAACACGTTTAGTTGCAAACTTACACAAGATGAGCAAAATCAAAATGATGTGATGGGGCCTTTGGGAGCTCCTTGCTGATCTTTCTGCTTCTTCAGCTGAGCAAAGCTCTGATCCAGGCAAAGAGATTACACTTGGTGCTACACAACCATTTGGCTGGAACTCTGCTGATTTCTAGGAACAGCTGGAGGCCTCTCTCTCCCCAGGATGTTTTGGCTGAGCCAAGCTTTGCTGGGTTTTGGCTGCAAATACCATTGCCCTTGCTTTCTTCTATCCACAAATACCATGGCTGGGCAAAAACTGCCACGTGGGCCATCTTCCAAAGTCACTTTGGTCTGGAGTTTGTGAATGAACGAGAGCCTCATCCACTTCCAAACCACATGAAAAAAATCATGAAAGAAAACTTCCCATCCTTAACAAACAACTGACAATTCACAAGTGGATCTAGAGCTTTTTTATGCAACGAAAAGGAAGGCAATCTTCCAATGGAGTTGTGCTTTCGGGAGTTTTTCTTCTGACTCCAACTCCCAGCTGGCACTGGAAAAAGTCACGTCTCTGCAAGGTTCAGTGTGTTCTGTCTGCCATGAGTTGTTTTGCTGCAACAATCAGAACAGGCATCAGGCTGAAGAGAGGCTCAGCTGACGCTAGGAACAGGAGCTGCCCCAAGGAGAAAAAAGACATGAACTTTTACCTCCCAAACCCATCTCCCCAGAGGCTCTAGCAGGATTCCTCTGGTTCCCAGAAATACAAAGAAATAGGGCTGAGAAGACCCTTTGCAGCTATGTGTTCATGCCCAAGACTTTGCTGATGCCATTTGGGTTTTGCCTTTTTTCTTTTCTGTCTTTTCTGTATTCCTTGCACATCAATTTAGAGCTCTGTAGGCTACTCATTTAGTGACTACTTTCCCCAGTCCTTTTCCATGGCCTTTGCCTAAGCAGAAAGACAAACTTCCAGAGCTCTAAGCGCCGGGGGGTAGAAGGCCCCAGTGTTATCTTGGTTCTTCCTGGGACAGACCCCTGCAGGGAGCTGGTGGACTCACCATCCCTGCAAGCCTTTGAAAGAAGACTGGATGTGGCACTCGGTGCCGTGCTTTAGTTGAGGTATTAGGCCACAGATTGAACTCGATCATCTTGAAAGTGTCTGTCTTCCAAGCCAGGGACTCTGTGATTCTGTGACTGAGGCAGCTTTTCCTGCAGCCCTGCAAAGGGCTGCGGGGGCCCTTGGCCAAGGATGGGGATCAAGGCTCATGGAAAAGAAGCAAAGGGCTCAAGGCGAAGGCTGACAGGGCACAGCCGCCCCAGCGCGGCCCAGAGCGAGCCTCATGTCCTCCTCCTCACCCTGCGCCCTCTGCGCTGCCCTTTGCGGCTCCGGCGGCTCCTCTGGCTGCGGGGATCCAGGGCGTGCTGGGGGCCGGGCCCCTCATCTTTGGGAAGTGCCGGAGCCTTGGAGGCGAGCGGCTGCTGCTGTGGCCGGCAGGGGAGAGCTGCGGCTGCGGCCCCGGGCACGGCGAGCTGCCGCTATGGCCGGCTCCTGCCGCGGCTCCTGCCGCGGCTCCTGCCGCGGCTCCTGCCGCGGCTCCTGCCGCGGCTCCTGCCGCGGCTCCTGCCGCGGCTCCTGCCGCGGCTCCTGCCGCGGCTCCTGCCGCGGCTCCTGCCGCGGCTCCTGCCGCGGCTCCTGCCGCGGCTCCTGCCGCGGCTCCTGCCGCGGCTCCTGCCGCGGCTCCTGCCTCTGCTGCGGGCTCGGCTCCTGCCTCTGCTGCGGGCTCGGCTCCTGCCCTGTGCGCACAGACACGGCCGAGGGCTGCCCGGCAGCTCCGTGCCGCTCCGCAGCGGGCCCGGCCGGGCTGCTGCTCTCTGCGGCCTCTGCCCGCCGCTGCCGGCCCCGCCGCGCTCCCGCCTGCCTCTGCCGCGGCCGGGCCCACACGGGAGGCAGCACATTGCGGCCGGCTCGGAAAAGCCCTGCCCGCAAACCGCCCGCCACGGCCTCGGCCTCAGGGCACAGGCTGCCGGCGTCCTCGCAGCTGCGAGCCGGCCCGGGCCGCCTGCCGGCCTCGGCCGCAGCTCCCGCCTGTGTCTCCATGGCCGCGGCTGCTCGGCACAGCGGGCTGAGCACAGCCAGCGCCAGCAGCAGCTCTTCACGGGCCCAGGCTCTCGGCCCCCCGAGCCCGCCCAATCCCGAATCCCAGCCATGAGGGGCTTGGCGTCCCAATGCATCCCCTGGGGACAGCAGAGTCGGCCGCTGAGCTCAGCCCATGGTGACATCACCAAGTGACCAATGGAAAATTCACCAAATCCTCATCAGAGACAAGAGAAAACTCCCATGGTGCCTGACAGCCTGAAGGAACTGCCAATTCCAGATCATTCCATCCATGTATGAAAAGAGGCTTTTGCATTAAAGCAGAAAAGAGTTATCAAAAAGGAGGGCAGGAACAAACAACAAAGTTATTTGGACTCATGCTTCTTGTGTCTGTTAGAAAGGCCAAGAAAATGCACTCCTTGCTCTTCTGACACAGCTCTCTCTGTTCATGATGTGAGACAGTGAGTGCTGATGTGCAGGAGCTGATGCAAGGGACAGGGACAAGGATGCAGCAGGCACAGTGCCAAGCTGACAGAGGGATGATCTCTGGCAGTGGCACTGAAGGAGAAGAGTTTGCAGGCAGGACAGAAAATGGCTCTTTGTTTCACTTCTTCTTTCAGTGCTGCTAAGAATGTAGCCTGGAGCAAGCTGGGAACTCCAGAGCCTGGAGCCCTTTCCAGGCAGGGCTGCATCAGACACAAACCAGCAGGGGACTGAGGAGCCCCTGGGGTGGCAGTGAGCAACCTCGGGCTCTGCTCACTGCTGCTGGCATTTTCTATTGAACCATCTCCAAGGACTTCTGTTGTGCTCTGTATTTCTAAGGGTTTTCCCCGTTGGTTTGTTTTTTGTTGTCTCCTGCACCTTTTTTTATCCATATTTTCCTATCCTGTCAGCAGCAGCCCTTGTCCAGAACTGGCTCTAAAATATCAGCAAAGTAGCTAGGAACAACAATGGGTGGAATCCTGCGGCTCAGGAATTCATATGCCAGAGCCCTGCCTGTGCCTCATGCTTTGTCAGGACCTCCTTCTCTGTGCAAAACTAGGGATTAAGGGAGTTTTTTTTGCCAAAGAGCTCCTGAGAAGCAAATGTTGTGCTAGGTTTCTCAGGTTTGTATCCGTTAAGCTCATTGCTGGCAAACAGAAAGTAAGGCCAGGGTAGCAGAGCAGCTGGGAGCTGGTCACTCCCTGCAAAGGGCTGGTGTAGGATGTGGGAACACCACGTTCCAGGAGGAGCGAGCAGGGTCAATGTGCTCAAGGTGCTGCCAATGAGGTTTGGGTTCACTTAGAGAGTAGTCAGGGCTGGTGAGCACTGCAAGATCCAGCTGCAGTCCCCATCCATGTCCCTTTCAGTGCTGGCTTTAGGGGGTCTGCAGTCTGGATCCAGAGCGCCCTGGGGGCTTCTGAGGCTGCCTTTGCACTCAGGGTGAGGATGCGCAGGAGCCCCTGAGGCCGGCAGTGGGGACCAGGGCTGGGCTTGTGGCCTGGCAGGTGTGGCTCTGGGGGCTGTGACATGCCAGGGCATGGGTCACTGTCACTGCCCTCCGCAGCCCTGGCTAGCTCTGTGATGCTCCAGGGACAACAGCAAGAGTGGGGATCTGGCTAGGTTAGGGTTTTGCCTGAGCCAGAACCTCTAGGCCAAATGCTGAGACGTAGAGACCCCTGGAGGAACGAGTGAAGGAAGCACAGGAGGCTCTTCTGCGGTGTAAAGTGCAGGAAATTCATCAGGAGAGGCAGGACTAAGGTTCTGCAGGCAAAAATTCCCAAAGGGAACAGATGTTCAAAGAACCCCCAGCACTCCTGTGCACTGGTTTTTAAAATCTTTCAAAACAGGGGGTGGACACCATATAGCAACCAATAAACGACTCTTGGGGTGTAATTTTGAGGGCTACAACAAATCAGAACAAGGGGAAGAGAGAGCGTTGGGATAGGGATTGGATCTTAGGGTGAGGGACAGGGAACTTTCTGGAACAAAGGGTAGGGTTTGGGCTGATGGGTGGGGCAAAGGGGCCGGGTTGACTTGACAGACAGGGAAAAATCTGGTGAGGAGGGAGGGAATTCCTTGAGAGACACTTGGGTAGGAAGGCATAACAGAGGGGAGAGACTAACTCTAATAACTCGGGGAACACTTGAACATACCACTATATAACAGAACATTTGGCTCAATAAACTAACACACTGCAACACAGAAATTCAGGCTTTCGGCAGCTGAGAGGTGGCACTATTAGAACCCGCAGCAGCTGGTGAAAGCCATCTCTCTCCTTCAGGTTCTTGCTGTGTGGGAAGGTGCTGCGAGTTGTGGTGGCTGCACTCTCCCTTTGCTGGGAGGATGATCTGTACCAGGGCAGAGCAGAAAGCTGCCATGGTGAGCAGAACATGCTCAGAGCATTACAGTTCAGAGAATGGCACTGCCCCTGAAGGGCAAAAAGCTTGAAAGCATAAAATTCTGTGCGGAACCGTTGCACAAATTTTCTCTTCTAGAACATGCCCATTTTTGTATGCTGTAGATGAATACTCTGGGTTTTATAGAATACATGGGTTTTTTTCTTAAGGGTTTTTGGGAGAACTCTCAGGTTTATTTCTGTTTGTATTTTACATCCCGCATGCATACAGTTTTTTTACTTATTATTATTTTTCTTTAGTAAATACTTAGGGAAGAATACCTATGCATTTTTTAATCTTTTGGGATGTTGTGATTAATATTCTTAGAAAGAAAACCTTGTTGACCACATGTGAAAACATAGAGAGAGGGAAAACAGTATAAAGGCTTTTAGAAAAGGGTGTGTAATAAGGACTGCAGAACTGAGTAATTCCTCCAAGGGCAGAATTAGCAAGATATAACACCAAGAGTAACTGCCAAGATACTTCCTTAAATCAAGGGAAATGTCACCTACAGCCATACGAAGCACAGCCAAAGCAAATGAAAACCTTTGGAAAAGAGGGAATTTTGCCAGTGTCCGGATAACTGAGGGATGCCCATCAATATTGCATACATTCCTCAATATTTGCAATGTCTTTTCTCCCAGTTTCTGTGAAATGAATAAGCTGCAGTTGTTTACCATTAGCTTAAGCTCTTAGGGGAATTACCAAGCACCATGTATGTTTTTCTGTAGCTGAGCAGGACTTGAGTTTCCCAAATCTTCTACAAAGCAGAAGGGAAATCACACAGTTACTTGTGCTAATGTTAATGAAGGGTTTCATGAAAGCAGGTGAATGAGAGCATTGCATTGTAAAACTTCCACATGCAAGAAAACAGGATTCCACTTAGAATAAAACATAGAAGGCTAGCATAACATCAGAACAGGATAAAACGAAATTGCTAGACAAGAAATGATGCATCAGAAATTAGGTGTATAATTTCTGATATATCTGCATGCATTTGCAAGGTAAAACAGAAAAGGAAGGGCAGAGATAATAAGGAAAGAAGATTTTAAAATTGCACTGTACAGAAGAGACACACGAACCACCAGTGTGAACACAGCTGGGAGATTCAGCTTGGAGATGGATTAGAGTGGAATCCATGCACTGAAGGTCTCTGGTGCACATGAGTGCAAAGACTGAGGAAAAAAGGAAAAAAGTTTAATTTCTGAAAGCTATTTAGATTCCTGGAAGCATTGTCTAGAGATCTAAAAATCTAAAGCCTCAGAGAATCTGAACCTAAACCATCCCCAAATGGATTGATCAGGTATGATGTGCACATCTCTGCTGTTTTCAGAGTCAATGAAATTGACAATGAGTGGCTGGAAATTAGGAATGCCCACCCAGATTTTATCTCCCTTACTTTAAGAACACCTTAATAAGGCACTTCAGGAACTGAACACTGACATTCTCTCCCTGCTCTATTTACTTTACATTTGAATACAGGCTGGTAGAAGGAGAAATCAGGCTTTAATTTCTCCCCAAATTACCTGTTGCACTTTCAGGTTAGGAGTAGATGTAAAATTCAGCTAATCACTCTCTCTATCCATGGATATTCCACTAGTGAACTGACCTACAGAACATCCTTTTTCTCTTTTGTACCTTCCTAAATGGTGCCCAATGAACAGGAGACTCACATAAATCTCACAGAAAATCACCAAAATTGCTGAAATTAACTCTCAATTCCATGATAAAAGCTTCTGAGAAAAGGCTTGACGGGATCACTGAACAAACTGTAACTTGGAAGAGAAACACGCATTTCAGCACTGATCAAGGGGAAAGAAAAAGAAATGCTGTGAAAGTTCCAAGTGGAAGGTAAAGAGAAACACAGGTAGCAGAGAAAGAACAAGGCCCTGTCAGATGACCTATGCAAGGTAACTTTGTGCCCCAGCACTGTTGGAGGACATTCCCTGTCATTGGTGCAAGCAGCTGGAGACATAAATGCTGATTGACTTGGGGGCCACAGTCTTGATAAGTGCAGAGGTGGTTCAATAACATGACATGAGGGAGTTCCCTCAGAGCAACTGGGATGCCAGAAAGAAGTGAACAGCTCACCACAGCCCGGCCTGCTCAGCTGCTTTTCCTTCTGACCCTCCTGGGGAGGCTCTGACATTTCCTCTTCCCTGATAGAAGCGCAGCTGCTGCCAAGGGAAACGTCCCCACACTCACTCAGTGTTCCCTTTGCTTGCCAGATGTCCCATCTGCTGTCCCTGTCCAGGAGAGCTGCTCTGCTCGGGAGGAGGAGCCGAGCGAGGGCCTGGGAACATCGGCGGCTGCAATCCCTCCTGATCTAACGATGTTTATGGATGTGTAGTTAGATTTGGATAGTTACAAATATAGGGATATTTACATACACTGACTGATATTTGTATAGGGATATTATGTGTGTATATTGTTATAATAATGCATGTATATTCATCTGTTTACATACTTGTATAGCTCTGTAGCTGTGCATTTCTATTGCTGGGGTTGTATGGATTTTTTTATTGGTCCATTGATATTTGTGTATTTATAGACAGGTTTGTTATTTTTATATTATATTGTCATGTTATATGTAATGAAATATGTAATGTATGTTTACATCTCTATATTGTTATGCCTATATATGTATTTACTTCTATTTATTATGTATGGAGTTGTATAGTTCTAAAATTCTATTTATTTAGTTCTGGATCTGAGTTCCTTTACAGAGGGATATTGCTGTTTCTGTATTTGTATATGGGTTATATATTTTTAGTAATAAGTAATGAATTTAATTGTTAAACTTCAATTCAGTAACTTCAATATTTATGTACAGTGAGTTGTTGCAGAGGGTTGCAATAATTTTTTTTCACTGAAGTTGATATCTGTATATATTTACATTGCACAATTCTCAGAATAAATTAAATTTTATTCATAAATTGATATTTCTGTGTTTCTATATTGGTAGCACAGGTGTTGCAATTGAAAATAAATTTCATTTTTAAACATAAGTTAATGTTTGTGTATTTGTACAGTATTTGTATTTGTATTTGATCAGTAGTGCGGGTGTAACTACCTGCAATAAATGCAATGTTTCAACTGAAGTAAGTGTAGATTTGTGCTATCCAAAGCCATGAGCAGGTGTAAATGCTGGAGGATTTTGGCCATGCAAATCTCCGGCCATGCCCAGCACATGCCCCACCTGCACTCAGGCTGGGCAGGGGAAGCGCAGATTTGGGCTGGCAGCAGAGCCCCACTTTGGTTCAGAACTCGCTGCAGAGGCTGCTGAGAAAACTCCGGGGCTCCATGAGCACAGAATCCAAGCAGGAGCCACCTGGGAGGACAAATCCCTCATCCCACGGGCAGCTCTTTAGGAAAGTGCTCCAAGTGTGCCCCTGAAGCTCATCCCAGAGAGCAGAAGCCAGCAGGGATCCTGAGCCAGCTCTGCTGCCTTTGGCAGCACTTTGGCAAATGAGCTGCAGCAAGGGGGAGGCAGCAGTGACTGTGACTGCTGCAGGCTGGGGATGAAGGAAGGGCCATGGACACAAGTGCTGAAATGCCCCAAAATCCAGAAGGAGGCTGGAGAGCTGGGAATCAAGTTGGCATTTCAGTGCCAAGCTCTCACAGGCACTGAAATGATGGAATCCCTTTGTGTGAAGTTACCTGGAAGAACTGACAGGGAGTTGCTGCTAGGATCAGCAGTAGCAGAAAGCAAAAATGTACAAACACTAGGAGATCATCTAATATCCCCCACAAGCAATGGCTTCAAAAATGATCTCATATATTCAATATATTATAATATTTATAACATGTTATTATATAAAATTATTATATATTATTAATTATGTTATGTTATGTTATGTTATGTTATGTTATGTTATGTTATGTTAGTCAAAATATATACTATATAATATGCATGAAATTTAATGCACATGTATTTTTGGACAATTTTTTTTTAATATATATTTTCATTTAAGATATATATTTGAAATAGTCTTTCAGCTTGGGCCAGTGAAGATTTACAACAGTGCAAAACCATCTGCCCACAGAGCAGTCAGCCCCCGGGTGCGTGCATGCACACCCACCCACTGTGCCTGCTCTTCTCAGCATCTCGGGGCTGCTGTTTGCACAGAATTGGGATGAATTTAACTCAACAGAGCCACGAGTGGGGTGTCCAGCTTGTCATGAACACTCATGTGGCAACGAACAACACGGAGCTCTCAAACCACATTATCGCAGGTCATTTCATTCCTGCTGGGCACTGCGGAACTCTAAAAAAGACACAGAAAAGGAGTGGAAAACATTGGCATCATGCTACTGCTGGTATCCTCCTGGAGGAAAATCTGTTGGGTTTCTTAAGGTGGTAGCTTTCCAAAACCTAGGAAAACTGCTCAGCAGTGATAGCCCAATTGTGAATGGTTTTCTTGACTTGGCAAAGGCTGGGGTGTTAACAATGGACTCTGTCCTTGGTCCAAATCACCTGCCCTCACCTGCAGACAAAAGCACCACCACCAGCAGCAGCTACATCAGTCAATTTTCTCAAAAAGCTGTGTTAAACTTGGGAGAAGAAAGGAAAACACATCAGACACTGTGGTTTAATGACAAGACTCTGAGGAACAGTTCCAAAGCAAAGGGCAGCAGCTTCTCTCTGGGGCACTCCTTGTGCCCCAAGGCAGCCGGGCTGCCCTGGCTGCCCAGGACCCTGCGCCCCGCGGGCTCTGCAGAGCTGCACAGTGGGGAGGCAGCTTCGGGCACCTCAGCCCCTGGGCAGGAGGGGCTGCTTGCTCTGCAGGGCTGCCTGGGGGCAAAAGCAGGGTGCTGGCCTCCTGCTCTTGGCCCTAGCCTGGCCTTGCAGGGCTAATCCTGTTCCCTGTCTCAAATGTGCTAATGATAGACCTGGTTGTTTGCAGCTCTGCACAGGTGTGATTTGCACCACAAAATACTGAAGGACTAAGGCCTGAACAACAGACCCTGACTGAAGCCTCAACAACAGGACCTGAGCCAAAGCTGCCCTCTAGATGACCTTCCCAGCCCAATGTTCTATGTACCTGCTCCTTAACCAAGTGTTATTATCAAAAGGATTGTTGCATCCATTCACTGGTGAAACACGTCTTCACCTTTCTGCATGAGGAAAATGAACAAGGCCACACCTGGCCTTGGTTCCTCCTTGAGCCCTGGGCAGGCCCGGGGAGAAAACCAAGAGGAGAATGACACCAGCTGTGCCCCAGCAGAAGCTCTGGCACATTGCTCGCCCAGCACGATCAGAGCCGGGCTACTCTCACAGCGCTCTCGGGAGCCTCGTGGCCACCAAAGGTGGAGGCACCGCAGGATTTCCCGGTTCCCGGCCGTGGCTCTGCAGGGCTGGGCTGGGACAGCTTCCCCCAGCTGATGTGCAGCTCTGGATGAAGGGGAAACCATTGGGCTACCTGGTGATGGATCTTCCTTAATCACCAGAGGCACCCTTTTGTAATAATGCTGAGCTGCATTGCTCAGCTTATCCTTTCCTGACTCTTTTTTACACTTTGGCATTACAGCAAATCACACTGTTCATTCAGCTGGTGTGTCTGCATCTCTGACCCTCTCCACCATCAAAACAAACACACAGCCTGTTTAGCATGAGACCTGCCTCTCTGCCAGCCCATCTCTTGGCAAACAACCCTGGTGGCCATCTCCACAAATGAAATTCCTACTTTGCAACTTCCTTTGCTGCAGGCAGGAGAGAAAAGGAGCCACTCCCAGTTCTGGACACCTCCAGAAACCAGCTGCTTTCAGCAGTCACAACCCTGAAATATCAGCCTCTTTCCTTAACCTGCCACAGGGAGCTCCCACCAAGAGGCCTTTTGTCCAAGGATACCCACAGACGTGCTCGAGGAGGGAGCAGTTTGAAACACAACTGCTTCAGAGTTTAAACCTGCCTTTATCAAATGAGCACACACCAATCTGTCCCAAAGGGAAAGCAGGCAGGAAAGAGAAGCTCCTCTCCCACAACTGCAAACTCCGTGCTTCCTTCTGTTCCAGCTGGAGAGTGGAGGCCATGGGCTGCACCTCACTTTGGGAAGGAGCCCTGGGAATTGGCCTGGTCTGGGAGGGCAGCAAAAGGAATTCCCCAAAAAGTAGGAAAAGATTCTTTTGAAGGAATAGATGATGACAATATTTCTGCAGAAAAGCAAAAAAAGAATAATTGAAGCATTTCAAGAAGTGCCCAGACTGAAATTTGTTTGCCAATACGACAACCCCAAAGTCTCTGTGGTGTGTCAGCAAGCTCAGGAATGAACCTGCAAGGCTTGGATAAACATCATTGGTGTCCGCCCCCCAGAGCACAAGCAGCTCCCCAACAACACTTCAAGACCAAGGGACAAAGCTTCCCCCTTCAGCTCTCCACAGCAGCTCTACGGAGTCTCTCTCCACTGCAAGATCTCCTTTGTCAGTCTACAGTGACAAGAGTTGGCTGCAGGAGACATTTGCATGGGAACTCTCCCCAGATTGGGGGGAAGAAAAAGAAGAGGTGATTCCTGAGGAAAGAAAAAGGCAACACTGCTTGGGAAGACACCAGTGTGAGTTTGCTACAACTCTAGGCCCGAAATCCCCTGCAGGAAGCAACATCCATCCATGGGGCAGCACTTTGGCTTTGAAATCAATGCTGACAAAATTGCTTCCCATTCCTGCTGCCGTAGCTGACTCCAATTCATGAGCAATGTGCCAACTCTGCCAAAGACAGGCAGACATGGTGAGATAAAACCAGCTAGTCTGCTGAAAAGGAGTCCAAATTAATGTTTTCTAATCACCCCTTTTCATCCTTTCCGCAGCCAAGACAGAGCAATGTCCTTCCTCTCTGTCCCCGATGGTTACCCAGGCATGGGATGCAGCGTGGGGACAGAGCCTGTCACTGCTCCCAGTGCCCTGCCCTGCCCTTCCCTGCCTCCCTTGCCCTTCCCTGTCCTGCGGGATCCTGCTGTGCTGTGCCGTGCCGAGCTTAGCCCGGCCAGTGGTCACGCATTTCGGGAATGACCCTCCCCTGTGCTGGCTGCCGGCGTAATGAACACACCACTTTGTAACTTTGACTAGTTAGAGAGTCTTTGTCCCTGATTTTCAGTTTTAACAATTCAGGGAGCTTTTGTTTTCCCTGACAGTACAGTTGCTGCCAAGGGAAACACACCCAAAGACCAATAGTGACCCAGCCTTCCCTTTGCTTCCCTTTTCCTTCCCTCACTGCTACACAGCGCTCTCATACCAGGACCTCAGTGCTGCCTCACCTGATGATTTAGAGCTGCCTCCAGGCCCTTCCAGGCTAAGTGCAGGTGCTCAGGACTCTGAGGTTTTCCTAGCTTCTTGGGAGAAGGTGTTTGCTTCATCTGGACTTCTTGGGGTTTCATCAGAGGAGCCAGGCACAGGCAAATTTCATCTCCACTGTGAGCTCTTTATTCTGCTTGTTCCCATGAAGCTTAAATGCCAACCTGAGCTCATCGTTCCTCTGGTTCCCGTAGACCATCACAGCCCTTCCATGGCCTCTCCAGAGAGGAGCAGCTGCACATCTTCAGAGCAGCAGTTGCCAGCCCGCATCCTATCAGGGAGGGAAAGAGTTTCTACCCTTGCTTTCCAAGCAGGTCCTGGTTAATGACCCTTTAAAGTGTTTTCCTGCAGTGCTCTATCATGGGTAGATGTCAAGTGAGAATCAGGTAGAAAGGGTCAAGTCACCTAGGAAGGGGGACCTTGAAAACAGAAGGATTCTCTGCCTGATTTTCCTGTACTTGCTGCAGATTTGGATGGTGTTCTGGGCATTTTGCAGACAGCCTCTCTGTAGGGGTACAAGGGCAAGGTGGAAGATATTGCCTAACAAGTGGTCAGTGTTAGGTGCACTCTCCTCTTTCTTTGAATGAAGCCAAACTAGGACTCTGATAGGATATTGCAGATGTTTAAGACTGTCTGCCCTGCAAATCAAGCCATGCCATTTGACGCTGGCAGGGGGCTATGTAGAAATCACGAATGGGCCGGGGCTGCTGAGGAACGCGCCTCGAGCTGTTTGTTTTCCAGCATCAGTCTCATTACATGGTTATGACAATGGGAAGATGCCAGCAGCTCACATCCCAGGCAGCAGACAAAGAACTTAATGTTACAACTTACTGTATAAGTTTTTTGACCAATCACGCAAAGCAAAAGCTTATTGACAGTAGTTCTATCCAATCACTATAAGCACATGTTCCATTGGTTAAAACAATGCTTGCTTATTTCGAATACAATACCTACGTGTAAGCCTTAAAACACAACGCACTGAGCTCCATTATTAAGCTTCAACCTTCCTAATATCTTGCTAGATAAACTTTTCTGTAGCTTAGAGAGTTATTCTAGACCAGCGTTAATGCACAGACCATTGTTCTATTTGTCTTTGCTTTTCTGCAGTTTAAATAATTTTTCTGCTGACCTATCTCATGGCTGCTGCTTGGCTCTAATCACAGTTCTACTGTATCTGAGACCTGCCTTTTGCAGCTTTCCCAAAACCCTCTAATTTTGTGGATTCCCTCGGAGGACTCAGTGTCAGAGCCTCTGGAGTAGCATGGAGGGCAGGGCTCAGGCAGGTTGTGCCAGTGCAGCATTTGAACTAAAGGCACCAGGAAGCACCAAGCCTGCAGAGAGGAACTCAACCCTTCTCATCTCCCTCACTGCCAGAGGCAGGCTCAGAGCAGCCATCTCACAGCTCTCTAAAACAGTGGGGGCTCTGTCCTTACCAGGCTCCTCAGGCTCCTGGGAATTGTTCCCACAGCTCTCGGTGCCAGGCAAAGCTCCCTCTGCTGCAGCTCAGTCCACAGGCTCCCCTCCTGAGGACTCAGGGGCAACATTAATATTCCCCTTGAAAGAGAAACAGAAAGGAAGAAACCCTTCTCACCACTTACACAAAACACCTGGTCCAACAACTCCATAGCTCACACACTTAATCCCTTGTTCCTAACAAGAACTCTGGGCCCCAAAGCCCTTCAACAGTCAGAAAAATTTGACTTCTCAAACACAGTCCAAAAGCTGTCAAAGCTGACAGTGACAGTGTTGAACATGGGGGTGACACTGAACACATGGAATGGCTGCTAAGGAAATCAATTGCTGCTCTGTTCTGTAAGGTTGCATGTCTGACAGCACTAACATCAGTCATCATGTCACTAATTGCAATGGAAGTAGCACTGTCTTCTTTCTTCTGCCAACAACCCAATCGGTATATTGGTTTCAATGCCTCGCCCAAGGCAAGTTGATGTAGAAATAAATTCGATGTACCTCATTTAGCAGGGCCCTAGGGTCTGAAATTGCTATTACAGTTTTCTTTATAATGATGGGCAAATCTTTTTTCTCTGTGTTTTCTCTTGATGGCTTTTTTAACGATAGGTGCTCTCACAGTGAGTTGCATGATGCTACATGGGCCACCTTTAATTTTTGAGGGAATGTCCTGCCAGGCTCTATCTCCACAAATGAGCCAATATTTTGTTGCTAATTGTCATGGGGACTCATCTAGGTCATCTACTCGTCAGCAGTTTCACCCTTAGGGGGCACTGGGATAGTACAATTGCACTGCAAACTTGATTATCTGTCCTCAGGATGATGGGGAGTAACATTTAACTGTGGATCTCCCTGGTACTGAAACTCAGCACAAAATTCCATCACCAATGAACCAAGAATTCCAATTCTTGAGGTTCAGAAGGTGCTTTAAGAAGATCAGGGGCCCAGTGATGTCAGCTGGTTATGGAATTGGTCTCCTTGGCAGCCTCACACCAATATTTGTCACGATTGGGTATTGGCTACTCCTTGGCTGGCAGAGACACACCGACCAAACGGGTTGCAAAGGATTTATCTGGGCTCAAATTGGTCAAACACATGGTGTCTGAGCCTGCTGACTTGGCTAAAGCAAGGCAAACATTCATTTTTGGTTGATCTACAGGCATGTATGCATGCAAAAGCAAGCAAGCAAAACCAACAAGCACCTGTATATCATTTGATCAAGCTCCATGTTCCTGCTCAGCTGTTTTTTGGCAAAAGCTTCCCCATCTATTTCAGTTCTCAAGCAAATTTTTTAGCACTTGTTCAGGGACTGGTCAACTATAGGGCACTAAAGTGTCCCTCTAACCTTCAATTTTTACAAATTTGGATATCTTAGAATTCTTTTGAACACAATGGACACCACGCTTTTGCTGAGGAGCTCTATGATACAAACCATTTTCACAGTCCAAAAAGCAACATCAAACTCAAGATTTGTAGCTTTCACAGGTTGAACAGGATCATCTGGCATGAACTGTCGCTTCTCCATGCGGCTCACGTCTGCGTGCTCATTTCCCTGCTGGTGGAATTGTCGCTGCGCTCTTGTGTATGAGACGGTTTCACGCCCTTCGCGGGGACCCACATAGGTCCGGCACCTTTGCAAATACAAGCATACCCTTTGCCCCAAGTGATTAGTGAAAATGGTCCTTCAATTTGTCCTTACTCAAGGTTTCTGATCAAAATCGAAGGATTTTCTTTCAATTTTTCCTGTGTGCTGTTTGAAAAGTGCCTAAAAATTGGAGGATTAGGTCCTGCAAATGAGCTATTCAAAACATAAAAACATATAAAGCTTTGCTCAACCTCATCTGGGTTGTTGCTTGAGCCACTCCCTCTTTTGTTGATCTAGAATATGTTTAGAGTGCGGTGCGTCCTTTCAACAATTGCCTGACCTGTGTGGGAATAGGGAATTCCAAAATGTGGCGAACACCCCAGTCCATCAAAAATGTGGCCAATATTTGAGCTGTGTATATGGGGCCATTTGTCAGTTTTCATCTCGTGGGGGATCAGTTTGGCGAGCTCTGGACCCAGTGACACTGACAAGGACAAAAGCAAAAGACGAGAGGTGCTCTCTCTTCCTGGGACCAAAGTCCCACAGCTTTAATGGAGAACAACTCCAGGAGAGAAAGGGAGTGTCTAGGAGAGGAAAGAAGATGTCCAGAGGAGGATAGAGAGTGTCCACCTCATGGCAGGGGATTTTAAACCCTGGGGGAGGAGGGTGGGTAGAAAGGAACTACCATAGTTCAACATAATAAATCACCACACTGAAGTTTTCTGCATAAATTGCTGCACTTGTTGCAAACAAAATCCTAAAATCTCCCCAAACACAACCGTGCAGTCCCAAATGACCACAATGTGGGAGAAAAACCACTCAACCCCCCTGTATACCCAAGCACCAGGTGTCACAGGGAGCACTAACCCCTGCAACTAGGAAGTCCACACACACAGGCTCACTGGGAAAGGAGTATATCTTTATGAGGGGACAGAGTGCTCACTTTTCTCAACACAACACACACCATCCACCACACCAGCATCCACCCACATCATCTTCCTCAAACATTCACACACTGAAAACACAACCACAATTACAACCCACAGGAAAAATAGCAGCAATGAAACAGGATTTGCTCAATTCACCCCCAGAATTGCTAGCAGGTCCTTATTGACACAGCAAATCCTTTCTGCCAGCAGCCAGACCCAAACCCAAACTGTACAGGCGTACGTTGTGCACAGGACATCTCTGTGTGACTTGTGAACAGCCCTTCCCCTGCATACACCTTACGTGTTACTTTATACAGAGTTAAACGTTCCCTTTCTCCAGAGTCCCAGCAGTCTTGTCTGTCCCCCACGAGGAACAGCCGAGAGCGGAGGTGCCTCCAGGAAAGGAATGTCCTGGCAGCGCCCAGAGACATCCAGAGCTCGGTTGTTCTCGCTGGAGCAGAGAAGTGTTCCTGCCGCCGTCACCAAATGAGGTGTGGAATAGAACTCACCACAGTTAAAGGTAGAAGGTGGTGTGTTTATTACAGCACCAGGCACAGGAGGAGTTGTCTCTTAAAGACATTTGTGAAGAATCACTGCCGCTCTACTTATCTAAAAAAGTCCTACATATTCATATAATTCCCAAAACGACTAATACATATTCATTAGGTAACACTGCCTACCCCCCTTTCTATTAAAATATATTGTAAATGAGTCAAAAGTTCCTTCACATTTCTGCAGTCTTTCACTTCAAATGGCTTGGTGGGTTTTAAAGTGGGGAATGGCCTCCTTCAGATTAAGGCCAAGACGTCTTCCTCAATTTGACCTCTTTCCTTATGACCTGTTGGCAGGCTTTCGCACCCCTTGGCTAAAGCTGAAATTTCGGGGCCCAGGTGCAGGCTACAGTCCTCTTCTTTGTCACAAAGAAATCCACATCTCATCCTGCTTCTTTAAACATAGTAAAGACAGGCAAGTGATGTATTACCCTAGCCTTAACTACCTTATCTGCTAGAAATTAACTATCCCTTATTATTTCTACTCTTCTTGCTATACTCTTTCTGCCTAACTAAATTTTGCTAAAATTTTAACTCTTTCAGTTCTTTTAAATCCTGGATTCATTGGCCTCATCTCACACACCAGCCATGTGTGAGCTGATGCTGTAACTGGGAAATTCCACTCCTGAGCAGGAGATACAAGGCCTGGTTCTGAGCTGGAAGGGTGAGAAGGATGAGATGCACAGCGTTTTGATCCAGGGGATGTCCTGAAAGTGCACTGCCTACCTTCCCCTGCTGCCGAGCACCACGCTCCACCTCCTTCTCCTGCTCAGCAGATTTTTAGGAATCCAGGGCTTGGTATGTATGATTTGCTACTGCAACAAATAGAATGAATTTGCTTTGCAATCCCAGTTTTGTCCTGGGTTATTTTGTGCATGGGTCTCCTCCTGAACCTGTGTCAAAGACAGGCAGGGACTAAAGGACACTCCTATTCTCATGTCAGTAAATTCGGAGAAGTGATTTAAGTATCAGTAAGTCAAAAGGTATCAATCAGTAAATCAAATAATTTGGGGGAATATTTAGCCTGTGAGTTTCAGCAAAGTATGGAATATGTCTTAGATCCATGGATACAAACTAGTAACTGAGATTGCTGGGTGTGCACATGTTAGGGAAGTGATTCCCCACACACCCAATGCTGAGATCAAGGATTGCCTCTTTTCTAACCCTGAGCTGGCAGCAGGGATCAGGCCCTGCTTGGTAACGTTCACTTTGAAGACTTCTGTTGAGCAGGTAAGAATGGTTGAAATGAAATCTATTCCAGCTGTTTCCCTTTGGTTTACCTGTTTGAGGGTTAAAATTCTGTGCTGCAGGTGTGCTGGGTGTGTGCAGAGCAGTGCAGCCCCAGAAACGCCTTGGCTTGCCCACAAGTTGCCATGCCTTGTTGCCAGGTGTGCCCAGCTGTGGCAGGAGAAGGAGCCTGCAGCGCAGTGGGCACCGTGCCCTGCCCAGCCGGGGCTCTCTGGCACAGAGCAGCAGCAGCGCCAGCACCGTTCAACCCGCTCCTGCCTTGGCTTCCCCTGGCACACAGAAGCCTCTGGAAATCAGCACCGCCAGTGGCGTTCCCAGCTTGGAGCAGCTGCTGCTGGCGGGCAGATGCTGCCAGTTCGACTGCTGCCACAGGGGAAGAAAGGCAGAGATGTACACGCACCGGAGCCCTGGGCATGTCCAATAAAGGTGCAAATGTGGGGAGATTTGTTGGGAAGCATTTCAGCTGTGATGCCAACAGTGGCTTCTCTCCTGGTTCTGTGTATTCTAGACGAGTAATGCAATGGTTGGCTCTGACAATTATAAAGTAGATGTTATGTGGATGTTCAAATATGTAGTGATGGTATTGTAATATATCCTCCCATAATCCTCTTTCCCATCCCTCTTGTAATAGCCTTGGTAGTCAGGGCGTTTGGGGAGGGCTGGCTTGCGACCAGCAGGCAGGGTGTAACAACACGTGACCTCCAGTCAGGATGCAAGAAAGTAATCTCCACCAATGGACAGCAGAGAAAGAGTTGACTGACAAAACTTTTGGAGGGGCTAAGGGTATAAAAGGCAGAGCATCCTTTTTGTAGATGAGCACATGGCTGCTAGTCACAGAGACTCCCAATGCTGCAATTTTTCCCTTTTCAGTCCTTTGTTAAGGTTTAATAAACCTTTAAAATGTTAAAAGTGAGAGTCATTTCTCACACGTGCAATGCTGTGTGCCATTTTCTTGGTCTGGTTTCCTTTGCTTGTGTCCCATCTGAGTGCTCAGCTGGGGTACAGGCTGTAGGTGCTTGGGGCACTGTTGGAGTTCCTCTTGGATCCCCTGAACAACAGGGTTTGGCCCATGAGGGGATTTTGTGCTGCTTTGTGACAGAGAAGAACTTCCCAGGCTCTTTTGTGTTTGCTGTAGGGAAGGTTGGTTATTGCTGTGCATAAATTCACAGTCCAACGTGGAGCGTTTGCTTTGTGATGTCAGGGCATGGTTGCCACATTGTCGTGGTGACATCAGAAGGTTGCCTTGGTGCATGGAAGGCCTGAGTGTCAGAGCAGCCCTAGCGCTTGCTCATATCAGGAGAACCCTCCTGGTTGGGGAATTTGTCAGTGGGTAGCTGCCCACTGACAAGAGCCTTGTTTTTTCTATATTTACCTAACTTTCAAAAAGGACAATGCTTCACCATCTGGCCAAGGCAGCTTTTGCTGTGTATGGCATTTCTTTCTCCATGTATTACGTGACACACTTCACCCCTAAGTAGAGATTTCCCTTCTACTTTGGTTTGGGTGTAACCTAACCTGACTCTTGCATGTCTTCCTGCTCTTTCTTGGTGGCTGACTTTCTGATTTTGAAAGAGAAAGATCATTAGGATGCCACTGGTTTGGTAAAGCTCCTGTCAAGAGGTTCAGCTAAAAGGGGGTGTCTGTAGCCACAGGGGCAGCATTTGCAGGGGAACCTGCAGGGCTTCCATTCCCTCCATGGGAGAGTCTGTGGCAGCAGAGTCTGTCATTTCCTCAGGCTGCTGGGACAGGCAGGACAACTTCCAAAATGCAGACTGGGAGGCCTTCTCAGAAGGCCTTCTAAAGACTTTGTAGGTCTCCCCAGAACTCAGGGAAAGCTTCTTTTATTCTCAATTTTGTAATGAAAGGATTTGACTGTCCGTTTTGACCCTTGCCTGAGTGCTAAAAGAGTGATTCCCTTTGCAGTGAAGTGCAACCGCCAAAGCAGTGAGTGCCTGCTCCTGAGCCTGGAGCTGCTGCTGTGCTGTTTCACAATAGAACTGCCACAGCTCAGGGGGATTTGGGGCAAGCTTTTCTGGGTGACTGTTTTCAGCAACTTAATGGGAATTAGTGCATGCAACTTCTTTTTTGAAAAAAGTTCCTGAAAGACAAGAGAACAAAAGCTGCTTTATCTGTTGGACAGAACAGAAGCATTGAGTGTTGAAGAACAATTTGCATTTTCTTGATCATGTTTGTATTCATTTACTGAGTAGACAGGCCAAAGTGTAGGCACAACCAAGATTATTGTCCTGATCTCTTGCTGGCTGTGTGAAAGAACTATGTCATGTGGATGGATGTTGATAAAAAAAAATACTCTCTGTTTGGGTTGACTTCTCATCTGTTGGATTCAGCAGCCCAGGCAGTTTTCTCACAGCACTTGTTCATTTTCCCTTGCCCACTCCAGGTCACCTGAAGCGTGTATTCAGAGGTGCTGATCCTGAGGTGAGTGAGAAAGGAACATTTCATGTTCCTGGTGCTTAGGAATTGTAGAACAACCTGTGAGCTTGGTCTGTGGCAGTAGAGTGTAGAGGGCCAGCTGGGTAGGCTGAAAGAAAATCCATTTCCATGTCTGCAGCAGCAATAACAAAGGCATCGCTGGCTATTTCCTAATTTTCCATTTCAGAACTTTCAAGGAATGAAAAGCTCATTTTGCAGAGAGAATGTTGCTTCTTGATGGTAGCAAGGGTGTAATGTCTAATTCAGAACTATTAGCAATTCTGTTGAATTAGCCCATTTAAATTTAGTTGCAGTGACTTAGAATCCCATTGTTATCAAAGTTTCTGATTTGTCCTTAGCAGAGCTGGTTGTAGAAATAGAGCTGAATAGAATAAAGTGCTGAATAGAAAAAAGGTTATAAATTACAGGTAACTTTCTGTCCCTCACACTGCTGTCTGTCCACAGATCCCAGAACCAACAGCAGTCTCTCCTCTGGCTCCCTCTGCTCATGGAGAGGAGACCGAAGAGGAGGCAAATGAGGTGGATGAGCGCCAGCCTCCAGCTGTGCTCACACCACAGCCTGAATATTCTGAGCCAGTAAGTGCCAGCTGTGTGTGCTGCTGTCTTTAGTGCAGGGCAGAGCTGCAAGTTTCTGACCAGCCAGCACTTGCTGTTGCTGGCTGAGGATGCTGAGTGCTGGAGTCCTGCCAGGGCCTAGTGATTGCCCCCAGCCTGTGACAGCTGGACAATGGGCTTTGGTCTGTCACATTTAGGCACCAGGTTCCTGGCATTTTGATAGGGGCCAGCCTGAAGCACGAAGGCTCCCTGTTCCCAGAGCAGGGAGCATGTCACAGACACTGTGCTCAGCCTTGTTGGATACACAGGGGACACTGTGGTGTGGAGAGACCTGTCCCCCTGCACAGACTGGCCAAGTTGCTGCAGGCACTAAAAAATGTTGATCTGACCACAAAAGCTCTTGGTGGTGCTTTGTCCCCACAAACTTCTTGGGTGTGCTTACTTGGGCGTATTTCAGAGACACACTGGGGATGCAGAGTTGCTGCTTGAAGTCAGGGATTTTGGTGCCTTTGTTGCCAGGATGCTCTTTTGACCCTTCAGGCAGAGCAGCCGGTAGCAGAGCAGATAGGTGCTCTGAGTCTGCCTGTTTCTTGGTCTTTGATAAGCTGCAAGGAGATGACTGTGTTGTCCATGAAGCTGTGGGGGACCATTCTTCTGTAGTGTGGCAAAAGAAACAAAGGGAGTAGTTCTGAACCCTTCTTCGGAGGCAAAAACCAGACACTGCATGTGTCTGTTGATACCTTCTATTGTGTAGTTTGCTTTAAAAACTGCATTGGAGCCTAGAGTGGGAGCAAAGCTGCAAGTCCTTGACTGCTGTCTTGTAATGCTAAACCCAGGGTGTACACCTTGCAATGGTGCCTGCAGTATCTGAAGTGACATGGGCACCTTTGTGGCTGGGGAGCTGCGTGGGCCAAAAGGACGCAGGGCTGGCGGCCTTGGGCAGCTGAAGATGAGGCAGCGTGGGGCCAGGGGGCCAAGAAGGCCAAGGGCACGGTGGCTGTGCCAGCAGCAGTGGGGCAGCAGGAGCAGGGCAGTGAGCGTGGCCTGTGCTGGGCAGCGCTGCGGCCACAGCTGGAGTGCTGTGTGCAGCTGTGGGCCCTGGGAAGCAGAAAGTCATGGAGGGGCTGCAGCGAGTGCACAGAAGGACAGGGGAGCTGGGCAAGGGGGGGCAGCACAAGGCCAGTGAGGAGGTGCTGAGGGAGCTTTAGCCTGGACAATGGGGGCTCATGAGTGACCTTCAGGCAGACTTCCATAGATCCCTGCCTTAGATCCATAGAGCCAATGCTCAGCACAAGGGCTGTTTCCCTGCCAAACATCCCTTCACTGCATCCAAGTGCTTTAGACGCTGGAGTGGGTAACACTTTCATATTTTGTTGGTTAATTGTTTGTTTTCTAGAAGGAGAAGCCTTGTGTAATTTCTCCTTCTCCAGGGAGCAAGGGAGTTTTTCCTCAATCTTTCCTGCCCTTTTCCAGCACTGGCAGAAACACATCACTTTCAGGTTAACGGCGCCTGTGTCTTTTGGCATTCCAGGGAATCAGTGTGTGTTGTGTTTGGGAATTGAGCAGGAAATCAATGCCCTTGCATTCCAGCTGGTGCTCAGAGACTAGAGGAGCTGGAGGGGCTGGGCTGCATTTCTGACTCCAGCCACTTTAGCCCCATCAGTGTGGTCGAGTCCAAGAGAAGAACTTGCCTGAGCACAGATGCACAAAGAGAGCAGTTCCCAGTGCAATGCTCTGGGTCTGGTTGCATTCCATAAGGACCCACACGCTCCAGATTCCCCAAGAGTGTGGGTTACTGAAGCAACAGGACAGCAAGTTCAGGACGGCTGCTGATCGGGGCACTGCTACCGAGTGCTGATGTGTGTAGCGACAGAAAGGACAGTATTGATTCAGGGTGACCCCCACGTGGGGAATAATGTGCTTTGACTCTATGATTTAGAAGGTTAAAGAAATGCTTTCTTAAGCTGTGGTATATTACACTAGTACTATATTAAAACTATACTATAGAGGTACTATACTTAAAAGCTACTAAAGAAAAACTTGTGACAGTCTCCAGACAGTCACGACACAGCTTTTATCTAATTAGCTAATCAAGCTAAACAACTATCACTAAAATCCAATTAACAAATCACTTTCAGTAAACAATCACTAGAACACATTGTACATGTACTAAACAACAAGACCAGCAAGTAGAGATAACAATTGTTTTCTCTTCTTCTCTAAGTTTCTCACTACCTTCCCTTAAAAAAAACCTAGGAGAGAGAATTATATCTCTCTCTGTTCAAAGAATGTAAATACCACAGCACAGTAAAGAGAGATTATAAAAGTGAGATCTGTCTATCTATCTGTCTATTTGAATCTTCCTGGCTCTGCTCCAAAGCAGTGGAAGATGCAAAGCTCACCTAAAGGCACCCTTCAGAAGAGGAGTAGAGACAAGTTCCACTGACTGATCGTGAGCAGGCAGAGATGTTTCCCCGTCCAGAGATGGTTGTTTTTTCCCCTCATGTTTTCCTGCTCCAGCCTTTTCTGACCTGAAGCCTTCATTTGTCCTTTAAATTCTTGCATGTCCTAAGGGAGTGGAAGTATCCCATGCTGTAGCTGGGGTCTGGTGACTTTGCTCATACATGCATTACATGACACATGGTTTCCTTCACTGGCATCCCCAGGGCTGTGTGAGTGCATTCATTAATGGGGCCTTATGAGAAACTCTGTTACTGCTGGTCAGAATTCTCAGTTGACAAAAGAGGGAGAAGAAACACCTTGGTCCTCCTCCATATACTGAGATGGCCGTAGAGGTTCTCTGACTTCCATCAGAGATCTTTGCCTGCATCCTCATCTCCTGAATGACCCGGTTTTCTAGCAAGAGTGTAGATGTCAGGAAGGAGGAATGCTGGTGCAGGCCTGAAGAGAAGGTGAACCCCAGAAGTGTCTCTCACAAGGAGTGAGCTCACCCAGGAAGCCCCTGCAGAGCCAGGATGGAGCTGTGGGACAGGGTGGGGTGTCAGTCACTACTGAAAGACAAACAGGACATGGCAGAAGCAGAGGGAGGCCCTCACCAGACCCTTGAGAAATGCCACCCCTTCCCTGTCAGCTGCCTGAGAGGCTGCTGGGGCTTCAGTCCCAGTGGCCCCTGATTGTAGGGCCAGGGTCACTTTGGAATCTGTGCCTCCCCACCCAGGAGAGCAGCAGCACAGTGCTTTGGGAACGTGTGAGCCCAGCAGTCTGTGAGTCTTGGCCCACAAAGGGCGTATGGGAAGTTGAAACCCATCTTGTCTTGCTTTCTGTGCAGGTGCTTCTAGAGAAAGAGCAGGAGCACACTGCCTCATCTGAGATGCCATGCCAGACTCAGGGAGAGCTGTTCCCTGCCTGAGGGCAGGAAGAGCAGCTCAGGCAGCAGGTGGAAGAGCCACAGGAGAATGGCCAGGTAAGCCTGACTGGCCAGGAGACAGATGGAAGGGCAGGAAGAGGGGCATAAACCAGAGCTCCTGGGACTGAGGAGGACAGGAGTCCCACAGGCACTGGAAGCACAGAGCCTTGGAATCTGCAGAGATCAGCACCAGGACAGGATGGTTACAGTGGAAGCAGAGCTGGGTAGGGAAGCAGAAAGAAGGGGCTGAATAAATGTGATTTTGAGGCTAAAAGAGGGAAAAGCTGAGCTTGATGGCAGCTCTCAGTCACTGGCTCTGCTTTTGTGTGTACAGAACATCAAGGCAGAGCCACAAGCAGAGCTGCCTGAAGCTCAGAGTGCCATCATGGCAGCGAAGAGGAGGAATGAAGACATCCAAGAGGAGAAGAATCTCCCTATGCAGAGGGGCAATCAACAAAAACAGGTGAATGAAGGAATGGCAGCCACTCTACTCATGAAAGTGAGTCCTTTCCGTTGTTCTTTACAGAGAATTGATGAACAGATGCAAACAGAGCTGCAGGAAACTGAGGCTAGGACCAAGGCAAGGAAGAAGAGGCTAGACGAAAAAATTAAAATGATCAAAGAGAAAATTAATCACCTCCTTCAGGAGCAAAAGGCTCTAGAAAAGCAAGTGAGTGAAATAGCAATAGGCAGTGCAGTCACCCAAGGGGTGGTTTCTGCCCTCCTTGCCTTTCCAGTGCAGAGCAGCAGCGGGTGGGTGATGCCTCTGAGTGCCATCCTGATGAGGCCTCTGTCAGAGCTGCTCTCAAGGACACTGCCTGCTCTGCTGGATCTCAGCTGATGCTCTAGACAGTGGCATTACTCCTTTGGCCATTTAGCCAGCAGTCATCTGAATGAACTCCTGCTGGCTTCTTCCAGGTGACCTTGTTTCTTGAGGTGTTTTTGCAGGTGAACATGGTCACTCACATAGATTGGGAATATGAGCTACAAGCTGTCTGTATCTCTTGTGAATGCTCTTGTCCTTTTCTTTACTTTCTTCCCAGTCGATGACTCCTGGCTGACGGGGACAAGCTGTAGTCTCTGACTGCTTTGTTCTGTTTGACTTGAGGTGGAAGTGTCGCCATCCTACCTGGCAGCCTGCAGAGAGTGCCAGCAAATGACGGGCAACCAAGAGCCCCGAGGCTGGCATGAGGCCCAGGAACTGACCCATCCAGAGATGCTGCAGGATAAGCACATCCCGAGGAAGGTGCAGAAAAAGAGAATTTCATGGCAGGAGGTAGAGCATTAGAATGAGGAGCTGCAAATGTATCTGCAGACCTAGGAGGGGGAAAGGAGTCTTTGAGAGAAGTGGAGCGATCGTTGCTGCAGTCGTCCTTTAGAACAAGAAACTGGCTATGAACTAATGTAAAACCAGCCTTTGCTTTTGACCATTTGGTTTCACAAGTGGACATCCAAAGCAATCCAGTTGAAGAGCTCTGCATGTGGCTGACAGCAGCTTCCTAAGGGCTTGCATTTCAAATGGCAATCTCTCTTGCATTTCAGGGCAATCTCTGCCACACCTTCCTGACATCAACTCATTTCTTGTCTCAGACCTACACCGACTCTGACACTGAAGCTGCTGCAGAAGCAGCAGCGCTGTCCCAAGGAGCCTTTGCTCTCCAGCTGAAGAAGTGGAGCCTGAGCACTTGGTTCACCTCCCGGGCTGACCCAGCTGCTGCTCAGCAACAGGAGATGGCGGGTGACTCCCTGGAGCAACAGAGTACATCTGGTATCTTTCTTATCTGAGGGACAGTGTGTTGTGTGCACGTGTCAGCATAGCTGTACCAAAGGGTTCTGATCAGTTTAGTGTCACAGAAGTGCTGGCATTGCTCCGAGACAGCAAGAGAGAGCTCTGGGTGTTCCTGCTGCTTCTGAGGGCAGCTTAGACAGGCTGGAGTTTGCCTGGGCTTCCCTCTCTGCCAAAGGCAGAAGCAGGGATTGTTCCTGGATCAGCAGAAGGCTGTGACTGCTTGAGTCTCAGCCACTGGCAGAAACCCTGCTGAGATCAGTCTCTAGGAGAACACATCAAGCCCTTTGTGATTCTGCAGCACAACCCAATGAATCTGCTTCTTGCCCTTAACAGCTGCCAGTGCTGTGCTCTCAGATAAGATCTGGTAGGGTTGAGAAGAGAGCCCAGTGGATTCTGTGTCTACCATCACCTGTTGGGACAAAAAGGGCACTGATCTGCGCCTCGGTGTGGCTGATCTCAAAGCCCATCCTGTTGTGTCCTGAATGGGGGCAACAGCTTGTCCGGGGCTCAGGCTCACTCTGGCTTCTTCCCATCAGTGCCTGTCAGTGCTCATGCTTGGGCTTTGCCAGCCTTGTTGTGGTCACTGCCCTGCCCCTGAGGGCTGGTGGGAATGCAGAGGCTGGAGCCTCCCTTAGCTGGGAGGGTCCCGCTGCTGCCCGGCTGCTGCAGCACGGAGCTGCCTGAGGCAGCAGCCCCTTCTCTGGGCCGGCTTCTGCCTCGCACGGCCTGGACTCACAGGAGGGTCAGCATCTCCGCTGGGCAGCTCTCTGTGTCACAGGGATGCCTGAGGAGCACTGCTGTCCTCTGTGCCCGTGCCCGCCGTGCCGAGTTGGGAAGATGGGGACGTGTGCGGTGCCGAGAGGGCGAGTGCAATGGGAGCAACTGATCCGCACGGTCAGGGTGAAGAGAAGCGGCGCGGTTCTTCCCGCGGGGCACGGGCAAGGGCGTCTTTGGGCTCAGCCTGCTCATAAAGGGTGAGGGTCCTGATGCTGAAAGCCCCATGGGGATTGGTTCTAGCATGAGCTGCTCTGGTTTACAAACACAGTGGCATTCTTCTGGCAAACTGCTGCAAGGTGGAAAAGATGGGAACACTTGGCAATATTCCTCCTGTTCTGAACTTCACATCTGTTCAGAGGAATTGATTCTAGATGTCCAGGTGCATTTAATCTTAGCAAGTAGGAAACCTTTTATAAAACGCACAGTGTTTATTCCCAAGAAAACAAAGGCACTGTTAGTTCCAGCTCTCCTTAATGTTTCTAGATGACAAACTTACTTGCCTAGGTAGGTATTCTCTTCTGATCTCAGTCTCCTCTGAATGTATCTCCCTGTGCTTCCCTGTGTGCCTGCTGTCTAGAGGTCTCTCACTTCAAAGGATGCTGGAAATCAGTCTCTGTGCCAGCCACTTGTGCTGTGGGCCTGCTATTCTTTTCTTGTTGTTCCAGTTGCTGTTCCTGTTGTTGTTAGCCAGCTGTCCACCAAGAAAGGGCTCAGAGCTCCAGACACTGGGGCTGCCTTTTGTATCTCCTAGAAGGTGGGATCTCTGCTTTAAAGTGAACATCTTGCATTTTGTTTCCCTCAGGGACAATGGTGAAGATGGAAAATCCTATTGTAAAATACATTGAACTGGAAAATCTTGGCAGTGGGTGAGTCCAAGCAATGTTAATTGTACAAAATTATGCATCAGGTGTTTTGCTGGCGGAATAGGTATCAAATGTAAAGTCAGACAAGCTGCAAATGTGTTCAGGCACTGGGCTTAGATTGTCAATGCTGATCAGAATTTCTAAGTGTGCTCAGAAGGCATTGTCAAAGACATCTCCATGCTTCCAGTGTCCTGCAGGTCTGCGGCATTTACAGCACAGATCTCCTGTGTGGGCTGACTTTCACTGAAAGATCTAAATGGCTTCTCCTTTCTCTGCTTCTGTTTTGTTTCTAGGACTTTGGGAGATGTTTGTAAAGCACTCGACACTGCCACAGGAGGAGAGGTAAATGTCAACAGCCTCTGCAGACTCTGCTGCACTCGAGGGCTTTCCCCTCTGGTGTGAGCTGTGGCTGGAGCTTTGGGCAGAGCTGTGCTGAAAAGGCACAAGAAGCACAGACTGGTGCCAGCCCACAGAACACATCTGGGACTTTGTCCTCCTCAGCTGCCGGAAGGAAGGCACAGAGGGAAGCGGTTCCTTTCAGAGAAGGACGCACTCACTCGCTCTCCATTGCTAAAACAAAGGTGGTGCCTTTGAGCACCTCACTGCTCTTTGGGGCTACAGCTTCAGAGTCCTGAATTCTCATTTCTGGCTGCCGGCAAATCCATCTGAAAGTTACTGGTAGTTCCTTAGCCACCTGCAGTGCTGCACTTGGAAACTGCACATAGGGAGAAATCTGCAAGGCGTCCCTGAAAGCCCAAAGCCCTGCTCATATCACAAGATATGTCCACAGAGCATTAAGGCATGGATTACTTCTTCTGAATCCCAAACAAAGCAGCAGAGAGTGCGGTCAGAGGTTTGTGGGTGATAATTGAGACACTGCGGTTACCAAGTGGTCAAGGCAAAATGTCAGTGGCCCCACGTGTCCTGTAACTGGCTCCCAAGGGAGCAGAGAAATGGGCTGTTGGAATGTCAGTTCCTAATTACTGCAGTGCCTAATCACAAGGCAGTTTGGCACAGCTCAGCTGTGTCATTGCAAAATCACTTGCTCCACGTGCCTTGTGGTCTCGTGCCACCAACCTCTCAAGTTACTGATTTTCAATGTCATTTTAGGTGGCCATCAAGAAAATACAGCTTCAAGGACTGAGGAAGAATGAACTAAAAGTCAGTGAACTCATGGTCATGAAGGTGAACAGGAATGCCAACCTGGTCAACTGTTTAGACAGGTGAGTTGTGCTTTTGTCCCATGAATGTTTGTTCACATATTGCAAACATGCAAGGTAAAATCCCACTTTGGTCACTGGCAGAAAATAGAGCTGTAATTATTGTCTAATTATTATTGCTCTTTTCATCTCAGTGGATGGGAAGAGATTGCATTTTGTCTGCATGAGTCTTCGCTGGCACATGGTATTTGAAAATTGTTCAAAAACCCGGATGAGCCTTGTGTCTTACAAAATCAATGATCTCTATATTCACAGCCACCACTTTGTTTTGGAGCTTGATTTTTTTCTAGTGTCTTCCTATGTCCAGGTAAACTAACAAGGATTTCCCTTGGATTGTTGCCACTGTTTTCCATTGCTATGCATGCCAGGAAGACTAGGTGCTTATTTCCAGAAACACCATGCGTGACAGGTTTTTTATCTGGGCTGTTACTAAACTGCACATTTTGCTTGCTGCCCATCTCAGACATCTCCTTTTTTGCAGCTGTGCCTTTCTTTCTCCTTGAGACTGCACAGATGGCAAACAATGCACAGCCAAGAGGGAATGTATATTCTTTTATTTTGTCTTTGTCTCAAAGGGACCTGAAAAGAAGAACCAACCTGTCTTTTCCAAACAGCAACCTAGCCATGTACATTCATCTCCACACCCTTGTTTCCTCCTTTCAGCTACCTTGTGGGTGAGGAACTGTCCCTGGTTATGGAGTACATGGATGGAGGCACTCTGAGCAATGTCATCAGCCAGACTTACTTGTCAGAAGATGAGATGGCAGCCATCAGTCGGGAGGTCAGCAATCCCATCTGTGCTTCCAAGGGCTTGGGCAGCATTGTCTGGGAAACAGGGGCTCAGAGCTGGAGTGATTTCCTGTGCTGAACTTTCTTTCTGTGTTGCTGGTATGCTATGGGCAAGTAAAAGCATCTCAAGTGAAAGGCCGTCCAGTGCCCCTGCACTCCCTGTACTCAGTGCCAGTAATCTTAGCTCCTGCTGTTGTATTCTCGCTCTGTCTCTTGTATTTGTATTGGCTGTTCTCCACCTTGCCTCTCTAAATGTTTGCCTGGAGTCTGTCTTCACTGCATTCCTTGCCTGTAAAAGCAAAGGTGCTGGTGGCAGGATTTGAAATGATCAGCAAAGAAAAAAGACTCATTTCTCACAGTCCTCAGCTGAAAAGGATAGTAGTGCAGCCAAAATGCTCTTTGCTTCCGGAAAGTGACTGGTGTGATACTTCCAAGCCTGTGCTGAGGCCAGCAAGAAAATCTTTGTCATGCAGCCTCCCACCCAAAAGTGATCCACTTCACAATAAAGGGAGGGATTGCTCCTTTCCAAGCCCCTCCTTTGTCCTCTGCATGGCAAATGCATGTCCACTGCAGCAGGAGTCATCCTGGCTGGATGGCAGGGGACAGCCTACAACAGCAGGTGCTGTTGCTCTTTCAAAAGCTGACGCGCCTTTCCTCAGAAAGGTCCTGCTCTGCAGGTGTTGGAGCAGCAAGATCTTCCTCTCAGTGGCCATTAGTGCTCTGCCATTACTCCCCATTCCCCTGGAGACGGAATCTTTTCGATTCTTTGCTTCCTTTCTTGTGTGATGAAATCACATCACTCATTTTTGCCCTCCTGTTTCTGTTTTCTCACTCAGTGCCTGCAAGGACTGGATTTTCTTCATTCAAACCATGTTATCCACCAAGATGTGAAGAGCAGAAACATCCTTCTCAGAACCGACGGCTCTGTCAAACTGGGTCAGTATATTCTTGGTCAGGTGCAGCGTTCCAGGGATGTGGGTGTGGGGCTGCTTGGAGTGACTGCCAGCTCCCCAAAAATGGTGCTGGTGGCAGTGCAGGGACCCCTGCTGCGAGCTGAGGACACAGTTGCAACGTGCACAGAGGTATAAGGAACCACAAGCAGTCAAGAGTGGCCTTGCTCTGTGTGTGTCCCTTCCAGACAGAGGGAGCTACAATCTAAAGCTTCAGGGGAATGAAGTCCACTGCTGTGAGCAGCGTTAAGAAACCTGGGATTTTTTGGAAGTGGCCAATTCCATACTCCCTTGGCTGAAGCCCCAAGGAAATCGAGCGTGGACAGTTCTCCAGGAGATTCAACAGCACATTCTGAGCCTGAGACTGGGGAATTCTTTTGCTTGGTTTCCTAATTGGAGCTGGCTTTCATGGTTTGTTGTTTTCTCCACAGCTGACCTTGGCCTCTTTGCTCAGCTCAGCCCTGAGCAGGGCAGACGGAGCTCCGTGGCCGGCGCTGCTGGGTGGCTGGCGCCTGAAGTGGTGACAGGTCAACCATGTGGCCCCAAAGTGGACATATGGTCTTTGGGAATCGTGGGCATCGAAATGGTGGAACGAGAAGTTCCTTCCTGGAATGCAACTCCTGTCTTGGTAAGGTTACAAATACTCATTGATCCCATTGTCTTTCTCACCTGTCCCATGTTCTGTGTGCCATTGGACAAAATCCCATTGCCATCTGCTGGCACCACTTCCACCAAGGTCTCCTTCTAAAAATGCCCCTGCAACACATCAGCATCTGCTGTAGCTTTGGTTGTATCAGAAAGGGAAGTGGCAGTTCAGAAACCTAACCAGTTCAGAAACCTACCATTTTGGCCTTCAGCCATGCCTGACAATTCTCACTTGTTTTTTGAACAATGTTAGAATTCTGTTTCTGAAGGACAATAATTTTTCAGTGGAGAGGGTAGACATGTGATAAACATCCTGAGAAATAGAGGTTAGACCTTCCCAGTTTCAATTTTATAGAAAACGTGAGAAAAAAAGGAAAAAGAAAAGTAAACAAAAAAGAAAAAGAGAAAAAACCCTACTATCAAAGCAATGTGCAAGCAGTTCTGCTTGCTTTTTCATTTTTTAAACACAGCTCTTCTCTTCCATTCTGTAGCATCTTTTCCAAATCCTGTGGGTCTTCAAAACTTTCAGGCTTTCAAGTCATCTGTACATTGTTCAGTCACCTGGGTGGGTGGCCTGGATAAGTTTAGGATGTGTTTTTCTCCTACTAAAGTTAGAATTGTTTGCCAAACCCTTGCCTGTTTCTGGGTACATTAACAAGTTGATGAGCTTGCAGGCAGGTGCCCGGGCTGGGATCCAGCGTGGGCAGTTGACACCGGTGCTGTGTTTCTTTACCACAGGAGCAGGGCCATCCCTGGCCTGCACAGTTCTAATGACAGGGAGGGCTCCAGCTCCCCACCATGGCCAGTGGCTGAGCTCAGCTGAGACTCAGGATAAAACCCTCTTTGTCACCTCTGGTGATGTGGGGATGTCCTGGGGTGACGTTATGATGCTTGTATCCCCATTCATCCATTCTGTGCCTTTAAGACTGGCTCTGAAAAGTGGAAGTTTTGTTTGGGTTTCCCTTATCAGGACACAGAGACAAGGCAGTACATAGGGCTGTTTTCACTTCTAGCTCGCATCTTGCTGCTTTTACTTGCTTGCTTTTCTGCTCTTGCTTCTGCTCTCGCTTTTGCTTCTGCTTATTAGCTAGTTAAGCTAAACAGTCCAAATTCCTTCCCGGACTGTTTCTCCTCTCCCGTTCCTGTGACCATCTCGAACCTGCTCCGGACTGGGACCCGGGAACAATGAAGGTTTGGCTGCAGCAGCTGGCCCAGCACCGGAGGGACTGAGAGCAGAGCAACCACCCCGAAAGAGACTTTCTGATTTTGTCATCTTTCTCAGAGTGGTGTCAGCTGGTATTGTTCATTTTGTGTGCGGGGAGTGCTGTGACAGTCAAATAAACAGGTTCTTTCCACTTCTCTCCGAGGAATTTTTTCCCGAACCGGTTGGGGGGAGGGGCCGTGTGGGTTTTGCTTTCTGGAGGGGCCCCTTTGCAGATTCTTTAACAAATTTGCCCTAAACCAGGACAAAATATTGGTGCCCAAACGTGGAGCTCGAGAGAGAGTGGAAAAACCCTGTTTTGACTGCATTTTGGTTGCTATTACTCTGTGTTCGTTTAAATCAGCTAATAGCCATGGTTTTTGAATTGATAATGTCCATTGGGGTGAAGTTTTGCATGCATTTCTGGTCCCTAGGGTTTTTTGAGATTTTAATATCTCTCTGGTCCCTAGGTTTATTTTCTTATCCAGAAATAGCTTTAGTATTGCCCCTAATACGTAGTTTTTACATCAGAGGGGCAGTGACCAGAGTAGCTATCCTGCTGGGCTTGGTGGCAATAATGTGCAAGAAGTTTATAAACATGCTAGTGTCTGCTCCAGGTATGAATGGTTCATGGCTATGGTTATGCATCCAGTTTGTTGCAGGAGGAGCATGAGGGAATGAGGTTTTTCAGCCTCTGCTTTCCTCGTTCTCCTATGAATCAGTTGCATCACTAGTGAAGGATGTTCAGTTTCCCCTCAATGTTAAAGAGACCATCTTCCTGGTATCCAATCTGATAACCTTCCTCTATACAGCCTGCTGCTTCTCTAGAATGAGGGCTGAGATTTCTAGGCGGGCTGATGAGACCCCTGACTCAGGAGTAGACCCTGGTGTGGAAAATCCTAAGTGGTGTGGGAAATGGGAGGATATGGGCCAAATCCTGAAGGAATTCTCTGACCCTATAGTCTGGGATTTTCCCCATGAACAAATTCAGAATCCAGCTGAGGTGGGGAAATATCTGAAAGAGAAGTACCAGGATGAGCCTAAGGAGAGGAAGGTCATTGCAGTGAGCTGGGCCCTGGCATATGCTTATCGCACACTGCTAGATACTGTCGGGCAGCAGACAGAGGCAGGGGGGCAGGGAGATAAATCAGCAACTGTCCCGGTGACTCAGGCTGCAGCTAACACTCCAGGCTCGAAGCCAGCAGCTAAACCCATGGCTGTTGCTACCAGCACTAGAAGTGGGAAATGCACGGACAAGACCAATCGACCAGGGGATGATGATGATGATGATGATGAAGGAGAAGGAACCTCAATGCCTCCTGACATAAAATCGGGAGTCAAAGCAGCAGGTGCAAGATCAGATGAGTCCTTTTCCCTGAAGGACCTTCGTGGCCTACGGAAGGATTACACTCGAAGGTCTGATGAATCCATAATTAGTTGGCTTGTCCGTCTCTGGGATGCTGCAGGCGAGGCTACAATTCTGGATGGCACTGAAGCCAGGCATTTGGGATCCCTGTCACAGGATCCTGTCATAGACCAAGGAATGATGAGGGGGGCTAACCCTCACAGCCTCTGGGAACAGGTCCTAAGAAGCGTAGCAGAAAGATACCTGTGTGCAGAAGATCTCTATATGCAGCAAACTCAGTGGAAGACAATAGAGCAAGGGATCCAACGCCTGAGAGAAATGGCAGTGGCAGAAATTATCTTCTCAGATGATGTAACAACCAGGAACCCAGACTTAGTACCATGCACGTCTGTGATGTGGCGAAAACTCGTACGACTTGGGCCACACGAATATGCTTCTGCCTTAGCCATCATGAAGAGGGATGAGAGGGATGAGACGGTGCTTGACATGGCAAGGAAGCTCCGAGCATATGCAGATGCTGTACATGGCCCGACACATGCCAGAATCGCAGCGGTAGAAACACGTCTGCAGAACTTAGAGGATAAGATAGAGGAGAACCATAAGAAGCTTAGAGAGGAGATTAAAGAAGACCTTCTCCAAATTTCAGCAGTACAGATCCGAGGTTCTGGTCTCCAAGGCAGACGTTTCCCAGATGGTGAGAGAAGGTACACCCCACGAGCTGAGCTGTGGTTCTACCTGCCTGATTGTGGGGAGAACATGAGAAGGTGGGATAGGAAACCTACTGCTGTTCTGGCACGACGGGTGCGTGAACTGAAGGAAGCCACCAGGAGGAAAGCAGCTCCAGTTGCCCGTAGCCGACCGGCCAGGTATGATGATGATGACATGTCTGATCCTCTCGAAGGAACATCCAAAACATACGCCCAGGGAAAGAAGGATAACCAGGCTTAGAGGGGCCCTGCCTGTAGCCAGATAGAGGCCAGGGAAAATCGTGTTTTCTGGTCTGTGTGGATTCGTTGGCCTGGCACATCGGAACCACAAGAGTACAAAGCTTTGGTCGATACTGGTGCGCAATGCACATTAATCCCATCAAGACATGTGGGGACAGAGTCTGTTTCTATTGCTGGTGTGACAGGAGGATCCCAGGATTTCACTTTGGTGGAAGCTGATGTGAGCCTAACGGGAAATGAGTGGAAGAAGCATCCTATTGTGACTGGCCCAGAGGCCCCATGTATTTTGGGCATAGACTACCTTCGGAGTGGGTACTTCAAAGACCCAAAAGGACTCAGATGGGCGTTTGGAATAGCTGCTGTAGAGACAGAGGGCATCCAGCAATTGAACACCTTGCCTGGGTTGTCTGAGAATCCATCTGCAGTAGGATGCCTGACGGGAGAAGAGCAACGAGTGCCAATTGCCACTTCCATAGTGCATTGACGGCAGTATAGGACCACTCGAGATGCCGTGATCCCCATCCATAAGATGATCCGAGAGCTGGAGAGCCAAGGGGTGGTCAGCAAGACCCACTCACCCTTCAACAGCCCCATTTGGCCTGTGCGAAAATCTGAAGGAGAATGGAGATTGACTGTGGACTACCGTGCATTGAATGAAGTGACTCCACCACTGAGTGCTGCCGTGCCAGACATATTAGAGCTCCAGTATGAGCTAGAGTCCAAGGCAGCAAAGTGGTATGCCACTATAGACATTGCCAATGCATTTTTCTCCATTCCTCTGGCAGCAGAATGCAGGCCTCAGTTTGCCTTCACATGGAGGGGAGTGCAGTACACCTGGAACTGACTGCCACAGGGGTGGAAGCACAGCCCCACCATCTGCCATGGACTGATCCAGTCTGCACTAGAAAGGGGAGAGGCTCTGGAACATCTGCAGTATATTGATGACATCATTGTGTGGGGGAACACAGCTGCGGAAGTGTTCGAGAAAGGGAAGGAAATCATCCAGATCCTCCTGGGAGCTGGTTTCGCCATTAAAAAGAGTAAAGTAAAGGGACCAGCTCGTGAGATTCAATTCCTGGGAGTGAAGTGGCAAGATGGACGGCGTCAGATTCCTACAGATGTCATCAACAAGATCACAGCAATGTCTCCACCCACCAATAAGAAAGAGACACAAGCTTTCTTGGGTGCAATAGGTTTTTGGAGGATGCATATTCCTGAGTACAGTCAGATCGTGAGCCCTCTTTACCTGGTCACCCGCAAGAAGAACAAGTTCCAGTGGGGCCCTGAGCAGCAACAAGCCTTTGTCCAGATCAAGCAGGAGATTGCCCATGCAGTAGCCCTTGGCCCAGTCAGGACAGGACCAGAGGTAAAGAACATGCTCTACTCTGCAGCCGGGAACCATGGCTTGTCCTGGAGCCTTTGGCAGAAGGTGCCTGAGGAGACTCGGGGTCGACCACTGGGATTTTGGAGTCGAAGCTACAGAGGGTCTGAAGCCAACTATACTCCAACAGAGAAAGAAATCCTGGCTGTCTATGAAGGAGCCCAGGCTGCCTCGGAGGTAATAGGCACTGAAGCACAACTCCTCCTGGCACCCCGACTACCGGTGCTGGGGTGGATGTTCAAAGGCAAAGTTCCTTCCACTCACCATGCCACCAGTGCTACATGGAGCAAGTGGATTGCTCTCATCACTCAGCGCGCCCGTATAGGTAAACTGAATCGCCCTGGGACTTTGGAGGTCATTACAAATTGGCCCGAAGGTGAGAATTTTGGTGTCACAGATGAAGAGGAACAAGAACCAGTGACACGTGCTGAAGAGGCCCCTCCCTATAACCAACTGCCACCAGAGGAAACACGCTATGCTCTTTTCACTGACGGTTCCTGTCGCATCGTAGGGATGAACCGGAAGTGGAAAGCAGCCATATGGGGCCCCACACGACAGGTTGCACAAGCTACCGAAGGAGAAGGTGGATCAAGCCAACTTGCAGAACTCAAAGCTGTTCAACTGGCCCTAGACATTGCTGAGAGAGAGAAGTGGCCAAAGCTCTACCTCTACACTGATTCATGGATGGTAGCCAATGCTCTGTGGGGATGGCTGGAGAGGTGGAAAAAGGCTAACTGGCGACGTAGAGGGAAACCAATTTGGACTGCTGATGAGTGGAAAGACATTGCTACCAGGGTAGGGAGGCTACCTGTGAAAGTCCGCCATGTAGATGCCCATGTACCCAAGAGTAGGGCCAATGAGGAGCACCAAAACAATGAGCAGGTAGACCAAGCTGCAAAGATAGGGGTGTCCAAAATAGACCTAGATTTGGAACATAAGGGAGAGTTATTCCTAGCTAGATGGGCCCATGATGCCTCAGGCCACCAGGACAGAGATGCCACCTATAAATGGGCACGAGACCGAGGGGTGGATCTAACCATGGACAGTATTTCTCAGGTTATCCATGACTGTGAGACGTGCTGCCATCAAGCAGGCCAAGCGAGTGAAGCCCCTGTGGTACGGTGGGCGGTGGTCCAAGTACAAGTATGGGGAGGCCTGGCAGATTGACTACATCACACTGCCCCAGACACGCCAGGGCAAGCGCTATGTGCTGACCATGGTGGAAGCCACCACTGGATGGTTGGAAACCTACCCTGTGTCTCATGCCACAGCCCGGAACACCATCCTGGGCCTTGAAAAGCAAGTCCTGTGGAGACATGGCACCCCTGAGAGGATCGAGTCAGACAACGGGACTCATTTCAAGAACAGCCTTATCAACACCTGGGCTAGGGAACATGGCATTGAGTGGGTGTACCATATCCCCTACCATGCACCAGCTGCACGGAAAGTGGAGAGGTACAATGGACTACTAAAAACCCAGTTGAAAGCTTTGGGTGGGGGATCTTTCAAGAATTGGGAGCAGCATTTAGCAAAGGCCACCTGGTTGGTTAACACCCGAGGTTCCACCAACCGAGCAGGTCCTGCCCAGTCTGAGTCCCTGAATGTAATAGAAGGAGACAAAGTCCCAGTGGTGCATATCAGAGGTTTGTTAGGGAAGACTGTGTGGATCAATTCTGCCTCGAGTAGAGACAAACCCATTCGTGGGGTTGTCTTTGCTCAGGGACCAGGTTGCATGTGGTGGATAATGCAAAGAGATGGAACAACACGATGTGTACCTCAGGGAGATCTGATTGTGGGATAGAATGATATGCAATATCACTGTTCATTGGATGTTACTGCCATTGTCTGTACATTAAACCATACAGACATGAGATAGAAGGAAATGTGTAAGAGTTGAAGGTCTGGGCAAGTGGAAGATGGAGAAGGAAATGTGAAAGTGTCGAAGGTCTGAGAAAGTGATAGATGGAGCTTTAAGTGACTAAAGAGAAAAGGGGGGATCCTGCAGCTCTGTAATATAGGGCCTGGATTCAGTGGTCCAGTGTGGGGATATGATGAAGGCATGATGGGTATTGCTTGTAATTTTGGGGAAACAGATGGAAACTTTGTGTGAATAATGCATGATGTGTTGTAATATGTTGATGATATGGGGATAAGGGGTGGAATGTCCTGGGGTGACGTTATGATGCTTGTATCCCCATTCATCCATTCTGTGCCTTTAAGACTGGCTCTGAAAAGTGGAAGTTTTGTTTGGGTTTCCCTTATCAGGACACAGAGACAAGGCAGTACATAGGGCTGTTTTCACTTCTAGCTCGCATCTTGCTGCTTTTGCTTGCTTGCTTTTCTGCTCTTGCTTCTGCTCTCGCTTTTGCTTCTGCTTATTAGCTAGTTTAGCTAAACAGTCCAAATTCCTTCCCGGACTGTTTCTCCTCTCCCGTTCCTGTGACCATCTCGAACCTGCTCCGGACTGGGACCCGGGAACACCGAAGGTTTGGCTGCAGCAGCTGGCCCAGCACTGGAGGGACTGAGAGCAGAGCAACCATCCCGAAAGAGACTTTCTGATTTTGTCATCTTTCTCAGAGTGGTGTTGTTCATTTTGTGTGCGGGGAGTGCTGTGCCAGTCAAATAAATAGGTTCTTTCCACTTCTCTCTGAGGAATTTTTTCCCGAACCGGTTGAGGGGAGGGGCCATGTGGGTTTTGCTTTCTGGAGGGGCCCTCCTTTGCAGATTCTTTAACAAATTTGCCCTAAACCAGGACAGGGGAAAGGACAGAAAGCCGCATAAATTATTTGTACACAAGGGGAGTGCATTGCCATTTCCGGCTTTGAAATTCTCCTTTGGCTTAAAGAGGATAATAGCAAAGTCTCTTTGGTCACCATCTACTTCAGTGCCACGAGCACAGAGTTATCATGACAGTGGTGGGCATTTTTATGGAGACTCCAAGGCCTCTTGCCATTGTTCTTTTTGTCTATTTGAGATGGATTCTGCAAGTTGAGGTTTGAATAGTTCCAAGTCAGTGTCTTATGTTTCTAAATACCATCTTGCAAAAACAGAATGAGCTTTCTCCCTCTGACTTGTCAGCGTGTTAGAGCTTGGTTCCACATGAACCACACTGGATAATGATCAGCCGATGTCTTGCCAATCTACACTGTAATTCCTTGGCCTGAGGAGTATCAGAAAGACCTGCTGAGCTCCGTGGACACTGTCAGCTGCATGGAAGTGAGCATCCTTGGCCTTGCTGAAGAAACTGGAGCCCAGCTTAGGTTAGATGTTCTTGAGCAGGAGAAAGTCTGGAATCATCAGGTGTTTCCAGAGGCCTGCATGCCCAGAGGGACTGAGTTTTGGGGAGCAGCTGGATGTTTCTGCACATCATGGAAAGGGATTGCCATACAGCTCAAGCCTCACCACAGGCAAACACTCCCCAGCTCTTCCCAGGCAACATTTGCTTCGGGTTTCAAATTGTTCCCACTTGTCTGTCTGTGAAGATGCCCCTCAAACCACAAGGCAAGCCTCTCAGAACTGGTCTTACATTTGCAGAAATGAAGAAAAGAAGGCCAAACACAAGAAAGTTGCTAAGGCACTGGTTTTTAGAGAGGAACTTCACCCCTGTGCAGTTTCTTCTCACTGGGAAACATGCCTGAAACCTGGGCATGAGGGTGTAAAGGCCACATGAGTCTCTTCTGCATCTTGTACAGTGCTGCTGGAACACTCAGTGACCGTGATTCTCTCCTGGCCCAAGCCACATTCTGCACATCACCAAGCAAGAGCCTGGTGATGTGGAGAGCCTGCCAAAACCTCCCATTTGTTTCCTGGCACTTTCTGGGACGGGCCTACCATTCATGCATTGACTTGTGTAGCCAAGTGAGTAGAGGGTGACTGTAGGGATGGAACCTCTCCTTCTGATTTGACCATGACAAGTTTTTCTTTTCCATGTAAGGAAAGCAGAAATTTTCAGACTGCTGAGAGACAGAGCTGCAGGTGGCTCCTGTGTGTCCAAGCAGGCATTTTCATCCCAGTACGTTTGTGCAGGCATCTTAATGTGTCTGTGTTGAAGATCAGATTCCGAATGTTTGTTTTCTTACCTAAAGAATACCTGGCGGATTTCCTTTCTTTCCTTGCAATTCCCATTGTTTTCAAGAACAAAGCAAAAAGCTTGATTAGTTTTGTTTTATGGCAGCAGTTCTTAAGGGACAAGAACCACTGCAGAAATACTTTCCATGTACTAACCCTTGGATACAGTAGAGTTAGTATAGCAAAGTCCTTCTTCCAAAAAGCCTCTCAAGCTGATATGAATCGTCAGGGAAGGAAATGTGCTTGTGCTCATGTAGTTCCCACTAACTAGGTCAGTCAGTGAAATCAGCTGCCAAGGCAAGATCTGTGGGATGTTGGAGAGGCTGTGGCTGCATCGGGGTTTGGGTTTTTGGTTGATAAAGGAAAGTCATCTCTGGGTCTCTGCCAGGGCAGAAACTGCCACTGCAGAGTGGAGCTTAATCAATGGGATCTGGGAGAGCAGTGACAGATGGGAAAGAAGCAGGTGGAGCCTGGTGTCTCCTTTTTTCCCAGCCTCAACTCCTGATAGCCACAGGAGGAAGACAAAAGCTGCAGCAGCCAAACCTATTTTCATCTTGCCTGCGTGACTTCCTGAGCTGCTGCCTGCTGAGAGACGAGGAGCAGCGCTGGTCTGCCAAGGAGCTCCTGCAGGTAAAATGTGAAGGGGCTGCAGGTGAAACAGGCTCTGAGGGATGGGCTCCTCCTCCACTCAAGTCCAAGGCAGCAGATGAGCCCCCTTCCTCCTCACCTCCACTCTTGGTGCTCTTCAAATGAAAAGACTGAGGAATGCTAGAATGGGCTGGGCTGGCAGGGCCCTGTAAAGGTCCTGTGGTGCAAGTGTCCTGCAATGAGCAGGGACATCTTTAAAGAGATCAGGTTGATCAGAGCCCTTTCCCACTGGAGCCGAAATGGTTGCAGGGATGGGGCACCTACAAGCTCTTGGGGCAAGCTGTTCCAGGGTCACACCATGCTCCGAGTAAACAAGTTCTGATTAGATCCTATTTGTGTTAAAAAATATTTACCCACATCCTATTGTAACTGGCCCTGTTAAAAAAGATGTCCTCCACTTTCTTCAAAGCCACTGTGAAGTCTTGGAAAGTGGCAATAAAGTCTCTCTGGGGCCTGTCCTTTACAAAACTGAATAATTCCAGCTCCCTCTGCATTTCCTGAGAGGAGAGGTACTCTGTCCTCTGACTGTTTCTGTTGCCCTCTTTTGTGATTTGTTGGAGTGTTCAGTTTTATCTAAAGGCAAAAGAATTGAAGTAGAGCAATGCGGGGTACAGAGACATGAAATTATGGTGGAGGAACCCAAGGAAGCCAGTCCCAGCCTAGGGGTCAGAGATTTGGCTGTGGGCAGGAGGGGCTGTGGGGGGCTCACTGTGAGCCTCTGAGGGGCCCTGGTTTGTGCCCCCCAGCCCACCCTCAGAGGTTTCTGCCATGCAAACAGGGACAGCTGGGAGGGACTCCTCCCAGCCCCATCTGCTGCCTGGCAGGCTCAAGCAGACGGGAACTGTGCCAGGGTTACTGCCAGTTTGTGTGGCAGAGAGGGAACTGCAGGGCCCAGTGCCACTGGGCTGGCCCTGCTGGGAAGGAAGGTGCTATCCAGCACACAAGGGGCAGGGCATGGAAAGGTAGACACTGCTTTCTGTCCCTGTGGGAATCAGCACAGTGCCTGTCTTTCAAAGAGAGGGACCAATGAGAGGCTTTGGAGTTTCCTGAAAGGAAGAAAACCCAGGGACAGAAAGCACCATTTCTAGAGCACTGGCAGGGCAAAAATCCCAACAAGATAAAGAAACCTGAATAAATGGATGAGTGGGATTCTGGGTCAGGTTCGCCTGTAATGGCTGGGTCCTGCACATGACTGCTGGGTAGCAGATGGTCCCATTGCTTCTCTTTCTGGGTCTTTTTAGGACCCAGAGCAATCCCAATTGAGCCTGTGAAGCACTGAGGTTGGAAAGTAATGGTTCACTGTTCTTTGTCTTTTTATTTTTTGGGGGTTTTTTTGTTTATTTGTTTTGTTTGGTTTTGTACTGTTTTTGGGTTTTTGGGTTTTGTTTGTTTTCTTTTTTTTGTTGTTGTTTTTGTATTTTTTTTGTTTGTTTTTTAGGTTTTTTTGTGAACAGCATCCATTTGTAACATCAGCCGAGGCTGCATCCACCCTGGCACCACTCATCATCTCAGTGAAGAGGAAGATGGAGAAGCAAACAGTGCTATAATCATATCAGGACCATTTTCTCCATAGCCATCCTAGTGTAGGATTGTAGAGAGGGATTGTAGAGTGGGATTTAGAGTAGGAGTATGTGGAGAAAAGACAAAAGACTCTGCACAATCCCATGTGAATCAAGGAGAAGCCATTTATTGTGCTTCTAAACACAGTTTATAATTACTTCCTATCCTACAGGTTTCTATAGTCATGCGTTGTTTGGTTGGTTGCTGCACTTTGTCCATGCATCTCTTGACTGGTAGCTCTATTTTGTCCTGAGGCAAGCACACATCTTTTTCTTAATCTAATTGGTAGATGCTCTAAGGGTCATTTTATTTGGGTTGCTACCCCTTTGTCTGTCAGCAACTCTTCTGCTTCTTCTTTCTGCTCGCAACATCACCTTTTTATCCACAAAGTTGAATGCAGCTTTATTAAAAACCTGACCTAGTTCTAGAAGTTTAGTTAGTTTAGTTAGCTCCAGAAGGTTAGGCTGGTTAATTTAGTGCCTGTCCATTTTTCTGTAAATGCCACCCTACAGGATTATAGAGTAGGATTGTAAATAAAAAAAGTTTCTGAAACTTTAACTCATCTGTAAGAATCCTTTCTTTCTCACCCTGTGAAGAAGCTGAGCATTTCCTTCTGACTTGTCAGCTGTCTCTTAAAGGTGGAAATGGCTTCTTTAGTGTTGTGAAATGTACATATTAGAGGATAGACTCTTCACAGATATTAAAATGAATATATATATATAGATATATATATATAAATCAAAAATTAATAAACTAATATACTATATGTGTTATGTTGTCTTAGTTAGTAGTACTGTATTTTTTTAAGTAGTGTGCTGTGTTGCGGTGTGATGTCATGGTTTGCCTCAGATACCCCAGGTTCCTCCCCAATAATTCCCTGCCAGGTGTGTCAATCATCCCTCCTTTCCACACCCTGACCCCTGCTGAGCGCTGTCTGTCAATCCTGGCATTCCAGAAGGGCGTCAAGTGATTGGCAGAAATCAAAAGATGCCCTCTCCTCCTGGAAGGACATTGGGCCATCCAGGTGTCCTCTGTCCCTTGAGACTTCCCCGCCCTGTACCTGGTTGGTGGTCCCCGTGTTCCTTCCCTCCCCCTCTGCCCCAGGTAAAAGGGCGAGCAAACCATGCGGTTGGGAGTTCTCCTGGAGCTTGTTCTGGATCCAGAGGCCTGTGGGCCAGGAATAAAGCTCTGGATCGAAACCCTCCATCAGAACCGACTCCTTTCCTTCACCTCACCGTAAAGCTTCTCCACCAAAGGTAAACCTGAGCTCCTGCATGCCTGGACTTGCCTCCAAGCGCCCAGCTGCAGCATCCAGCTAGCCAAAAGTGTCTCTGGGGTAAAATTCCACAGTTGCCGCTATTTGGTCAAGCAGCAAAGGCCAGACAAGCTCACGTACGTCCCGTCCGGCTATATTGGTAATTATTTCAGTGGTAAATATAGTTTTAGGTTATTACGTTATGTAAAATAGAAACTATGCGATGTAGGATGCTTTTTTAACTAGCTCAAGAAAGGGATGGGATAATCAAGAAATTCTTTGCCCAGAGATAACAGCAACAGGACATCTAAAGCCACAAGAGAAGAATTCTTGTGTCTTTATTGGAAAAGACCAACTTTCTTCCACCTCCTTCCCGACTCTGAGGAGCCAACAGGATTAACAAGTAGAACTTGACAATAACCCGAGAACACCCTTTGTTTGAAAAGAGTTTATGCATCATGTATGAGATATATGAATATGCAAAAGACTATTGCCTTTAAGGGCTAATCCTTTGTTAGCCTGTGTGCTTTTGGGGCATAATTGCCCAGGAGGCACCAGGACTGTCCGTATGTCTTTGTTTATATTGTCCTTTACTGTTTTAACTCTGATTGTCCAAATTCTTATTGCTCTAACTTTTATTACTATCTTAATAACAATTTTATTGCTATTAAACTGTTAAAATTTAAAAGGAAGGGATTATTGTTTTTCGCAGTGTGCTTTGAAAGTCGGGAAGACCCTTCGTTCATCATCTCCAGAGCACACTGTCTGTGGCCAGGACATTGGCCCATTTTGGTACATCTGTGACACTTCTAGTTGAGGCAGAAAGGGCAATGGCATTTGAAGGCAAAAACAAAGGAAGAATGAGGCAGCCCAAACATCTTGTGCAGATGCAGGCCTTCAGCTGTGACTGGAGAGGATTTGGGTTCCTGCCGCTTGGATTTGTATCCCTAAATGCAATAATCTCTTTGGCTGGAGGAAAGCCTTGCTCAAGTGAGAAAGCAGAAAGATCAGAGAGGGTGCTCGGGAAGGTCTCCTGTGGTGCGGAGCTGTCAGCGCCTGTGAGGTGAGAGCGGGCCTGGCCTTGCCCAGGCTGGAGCCCCAGCAGAGCCCCGGCAGAGGCCGGAGCAGCCTGAGCCCCGGCAGAGGCAGGCTGGAAGGAGGCCCTTGGAGCTGCAAGAGGCAGCAGCCAGGCCCTGGGTGCCTCTTTCTTGGAGCGGGTGAATCCTCCGCTCTCAGAGCCCAGGTGGCAGCTGGCTGCTGCTGAGGGGAAGCGCAGCTGTACTGGGCACAGCCCAGCCTGGAGGCATTGGCCGTCTGGAGTGTGCCCAGGAGCAGATAAAAGGCCAAGGGCAGCCGCGGGCCGCTGGGCTGGCTGAGGATTCCTCCTCTTCTGCCGGCTGCCCTGCAACTCCTGGCAAAGGCCAGCAGTGTGTGCAGCACTCTGGGCACCATGGGAGGGAGCTGGGCTGCTCGGCAGGCTGGAGCACAGGGCAGCTCCTTCAGGCCCGGCACTTGTGCCAGGGGAAGCGAGGCCAGTGTGAGGCAGGGACAGCTTGGCAGGGCCCATCTGCAGGAGCCAGCACCTCACACAGCTCTGGGAGGAAGCACCTGCAATCCTGCAGTTCTGCACTGAGCCTGAGCAAAGGTGTGAGATGCAGAATGTTTGGCAGAAATATTCAGGCCCACCAGGCCAGCCTGCTTTGTCCTCTCTGGTGCACAGCAAATGCTGTGCAATGCAGCTCTGAGCTGCTGGGAGAGAGGCAGTCGAGGATGTGCCTGAGGTGAGTCAAGGGGTTAGCTGAAAATGTAATTAGGATAATTGAAAAGTGCAGATGAGTGGAGGGGCCAGCTGGGAATAGAATTGGGATAGTAGAAGATTGCATGTTTTAGTTAAGATTTCAAAATGAGGTAAGAAGTTAAGTTAGTAATACAGAAATCATGTACCTTAGTTAAAGAGTACCAAATATATTAGGAACATAAAGCTAGGAGTGACAGGGATAGAGGAAGCAATTGTGAAGAAGCAGAAACCATAGAAATACCTTGCCCTAAGAATAATTGAACAGTTAGGAGATGCTTGGACCGTGAGCAGCAGGTCAAAAGGTCTTGCCAACAGGCCATAGCTCTTCTCGCTCACCATGAGGAAGACGGCTTTCTTCCTCCCATACAACCACTCCCTTATTTCAAAATCCCACCGAACCAGTTAAGGGAGTACAATTGCACAGCTGTAATAGATATTCAGCTGATAAAAATGAGAAGCAGGCAGGTAATAATTATGTATTATGGGTCCTTAGAAACCTAATGTAAAACCTTTTCTGTAGAAATAGAGAGCAGGAGTCTGCAACTCCTTGCACGCATCTTTGGAAACTAGTTCACATGTGACCAGGGCTGCAATAAATACCCTTCTTTTCTACTGTAATTAGTTGAAGAGTCATCTGTCCGTGCTTCAAGGGTTATGTTGGAGTAGTGAACTGATTTGCAAGGGAGCAGAAGAGTTTCAGCAGGCAATTTTTGGAAGAGATGGAAGCCTCTTGTGACTGAAGGGAAAGCCATTTGGAATGGAGAAATGATCCCAAAGTCCATACAATTGTATCTTTGTGTCTGAATTTAAATCAGAATTATTATAGATAGCTTCATGCAATTTGTCTACAAATTTATCAGTCTCCATTCTTTCTTTGATGAATTTCTGTAAAAGACTTAGTGTGTAACCCATCTGGAAGTGCAAGAAGAGCATCATGTGCTAGTTGTTGGCTCATCTGTAAGACTTGATCAATGCTCTTAGCCTGGGCAGTGACAGTAGCCCAGGGCCCCTTGCCAAGTTACTGTTGTGCTGTTAAACCAAACAGAGGATCACCCTGCACTCTAGGTCTTGCTGCTTCTTGAGCACACTTTTCCTCCCAGCTTTTATGAAACATCGCCTGCTGATGGGGTGGCACTCTAAGTCTTATTAGGGTATGCACATCAGCTGGAATGAATGTGTTAGATGGAAAAATATACTGCAGAAGTGACTGTGCAAGTTGGGATTTTCAACTAAATTGTGAAATTGCCGCTCTCAACTTTTTGAAAATCTTCCAATCGAAAGGTTTTCAAACTCTACTTGCAGCATTAGTTACTACAGGAAAAGTTTCTACATCATTGGAGAGAAAAGTCCCTTCTAAAATAACTTCTGCAATAACTTTTTCCTACTTTCGTTTCCCTTTTGTGGAGATAAAGCTTGGCCTGCAATTCATCAAAAAGCATTGGGAGGACTGTGCTATTTTGGGAAATTGACACTGTTTGCCCCTGGCATTCAACAGATGCTTGACATCAGGCACAAATTCCAACGTCCAAAATGTAGGTGCATTTTTAGGCTCAGACTGCAAGGATAATGTAGAATTGTGGAATTGGCCTTCAGTTAAATTGGCATCACTTTTTACACCAGTTTTAGCTTCATCAAAGGTCCTTACATAATTCAAACGATTGGCTTGTTGGACAGGAAAACAAATTAACATTACATCTGCAATACTGAATGAGCTCACCACTGATGTAGGCAGCATACGCCACGCTGTGTTACAGGATAGGGCTGCCATAGATTTATTGTTGCTAGCACAAGGAGATGGGTGTGAAGATTTTGAAGGGATGTGTTGCTTGAATCTCTCTGACCACTCTGAATCTATTCACAAGAAACTGTCAATCCTTAAGGAAAATATGAAAAAGCTGACAGTTGTTTAGAATTCTTTTGATGAGTGGCTAAAATTCTGGTGAATAACAGACTGGCTCAAGGACTTAGTGTGCTTTGGTATTAGGAATTCTTGGCCATGTAATTGAAAAATAATTCTACGTATTCTTGGCTATGTCTTCTTTTTTCAATTCTGCTTATAGTGCCTTGCTTGCTATGCTGTGTGCAGAAAGTAATTGACCATGCTTTTAAAACAGTCTGGCTTGTGCAAAAACAAAACCAGGGACTGTTGAGAGATTTTTGCAGATTGAGGAGGTTTTGTTAGACAATAGACATATTCATCTGATGTCCAATCCAGCCTGCTTGTACTAATGGACAATGGTCACGTACACAAGGAATGAATTATGGACATATTCAGAAATGGGGTCGGTATATCCTTGAAAGAGATACAAGAAGAAGAATCATCAGGACTCAGCAAGTTTGTCAGCAAGCTTGGGAAAGTCATGGGTGGGCCAGACGACCCCAGCAAAATGCGTGAAAAATCAGGTGATCCAATCAGCATTCTGATTAAGACGTGTGAACAGCCAGGATTAACCAACCATGTCTTAGCTAGAGGCACGTAGACAGTAAAGATTTATTATAAACAGAATCTTTTTAGGGACAATAGATTTGGCTTCACTGGATCATGTTGGTCATGGTGTGTTGTCCCTGAACCTCCGTGCCCTGCAAAAGCTTTGCTCTTCAGAGCCAGTTTTGAATGAACAGAACATAATATCCAGCATAAACCAAACAACGACTGAGGATACAAGCATCATAATGTCACCCTAGGACACACGTAAACTCCTGGGTCTCGTGGCATTTTTCCTGAGCAGAACAGGCCAGGGCTTGGCCAGAGCCCAATCCTCAGCTTGGAGGGTTTCCCCTAAAACATCCTACAAGCCTCTATTCATGTCAGTTGGGAAAATTTATTTAAATGATACCTTTCTTGCAGGTAACTACACAAGATTATGTGAAAGTCTCCAAAGCAGCTGGTTTGGTGTTAAACTGCTGGCAGAAGCATCTGGGTCATCTATTTTTAGCCAACGAAAACTGATGGTGTCAGTCACATAATGCCCAGGGTTTGTCCTGTAAGCCAGCTCTGGCTGAGGGCTGCTACTCAGGCCTGAGCACATCAGCAGCTGAAGTGACCACGACTGGGAATGGCAAAAACAGCCACTGGGACTGGCCCAGAGGCCCTGGGACTCCCTGGCATGGATCACCTCAGGAGACAGGATTTCAGGGAGCCCAAAGGACTTTTGGGAGAGCTGCTGCGGAGACAGAGGGAATGGCACAGCTGAATCCCTTGCCTGGGCACCCTTCTGCTGTGGGGCTGCTGAGGGAGGAGGAACAGCAGGTACCCATGGCCACCCCAAACCAGGGCCCCGTGGGCAACACGGCCCTGACCGGGGCTGCGGGACCCCATCCCTGGGATGAATCAGGAGCTGCAGAGCTGGGAGTGCTCAGCTAGAGCCGCTGAGCCTTCAGCAGCCCCACACGGCCAGAGCGTGAGCCCAGTGGGGAGTGGGCACTGACAGGGACTGTGGGGCCTGAACCAAGGCCCAGCCCCACTGAGAGCAGCTGTGCTGGACATGCTGCAGCTCCAAGAACAGCTGGAGTCCCAGGCAGCCAATGGGTGCCACCACGGACGTTCCTTTCTTTATCCTCAGAAAGGCCACTGGGAAGCTGGGGAAGTGTCAATGGAAGGAGTAGGGATGGTGGGAGCTGTGGAACAGCACTGACAGGAGAAACCCAAACTCTCCTGAGAAGGGAGGGCAGAAATCCCTGGTATCCAGCATCCTGCCAGAGAAACCCATTCCCAGAATTACCAACACAAAACCATCCTCCAATTCTCTGGATTGTGCTGCTCCTCACCCACTGACACCTCCCCACCAGAGTGAAGCTCTGAAGTGGGATTGATGGAGGAAAGCTGAGCCCTGAGCCGTGCCAGGGTCAGTGCCAGGAGCATCCCCTGGCGCTGTTTGTCAGCGCCTCTGCAAGAACCGGGGATGCAAACAGGACAAACCTGAGCCTCTCCCACCATCAGATACCTCAGAGCTTACACAGCAACACGGCCGTGGCTCTCCCAAACTGGATTTAGGAATGGCACACCTACTGCAGCCATTGGATCCAGATGTGCCCAGATTCATTTGGGACTCCTGATTTTGGTGTCTCTGCCTCCTCTCCCTGCCCCAAGGAGGCTCCTCTCTCCCCTCTCTCTGCCCTGACAAGACAGTCACACAAATAAAGATGTGGGATTGCTGGGTGCTGAGGGCTTGTAGAAGGAGCCTTCTCCAGGTCTGGCCTGTTTCCAAAACCCACACAGTGTCCTGCAGCAAGGAAACTCCTTGTTCACCCTCTCCAATGGTGTCAAACTCAGCAAGAGATTCCTGACACCCTGTCCAGCTGGGAGAGCTCCTATGTCTCCATATCAGGAGGCAAAACCGAACACAGGAACCATGGGGGGACTGAGCTTGTGGCATGGGGACATCTGCATTTATTTCCCAGTGACAAACAAAAATGTGGAATGGTGCCAGAGCTTGTTCTGATCTACATCAACCTTTGATAAACGTCCCTCGTCCTGACAGCGACTCCTCTGCAGCTGCTCTGGGAGATCTGGGTTGAGTGCAAAAAGAGGAGATTGCAGTGGTGCTGAGGTGCTTGAGGGGGCCCATTTCAATGCTCTGCTGAAGTCCAAGGACATTGTATTTCCCCAGGGAGCAATGTTCCTTTCTGGCACTCACTGCCCATGAGGGACATTGTTCAGTTGCTGCCCTTGGGTGGGTTCCAGCAACAGGGAGAGGAAGGAGGAGATGATCCCACCCATGGCTGCTGCTGGGTCCAGACAATTGGTGAGATAAAGCTGAGCCAGAACCTCAGCATCTCTCCCAAAATCACAGAATCACAGAATGGCTTGGCTTGAAAGAGACCTTAAAGTTCATCTCATTCCACCCCCTTCCATGGGCAGGGACACCTTCCATTATCCCAAGCTGCTCCAAGCTCTGTCCAGCCTGGCCTTGGACACTGCCAGGGATCCAGGGGCAGCCACAGCTTCTCTGGGCAGCTTCTCTGATCTCTGCCCAGGTGAGCAGGGACAGGACCCAAGGGAACGGCTGGAGCTGGGCCAGGGCAGGGCTTGGCTGGGGATCAGCAAAAGCTTCTTTCCCCAGAGGGGGCTCGGGAACTGTCCAGGCTCCCCAGGGAATGGGCACAGCCCCGAGGCTGCCGGAGCTCCAGAGGCCTTTGGACACCGCTCCCAGGGTGCTCAGGCTGCGATTGTTGGGGGGTCTGTGCAGGGCCGGGGGCTGGACTGGCTGATCCCAATGGGCCCCTGCCTGCCCAGCCCCTTGTGCAATTCTCACCCTTTGGCTCAGCTATTGTGCCTCCTCGAGGCGCTGGCAGAGCTGTTGGGGACAGAGCAGGAGCGGGGCAGCCCCAGCGTTGCCCTGTGTGTGACACCCCAGCAGTGACAGCCCCAGCATTGCCCTGTGTGTGACACCTCAGTGGTGACAGCCCCAGTGTTGCCCTGTGTGTAACACCCCAGCGGTGACAGCCCCAGCGTTCCTGTGTGTGACACCCCAGCGGTGACAGCCCCAGTGTTCCCTCCCTGCAGTCGCTCCAAGGGAAGCATCCAGAGCCACGTCCAGTCCATGGAACTGAGCGGCCACTGCCCACCCTGGCCTGGGCTGATGTGGATTCCTCTGCACACACCTCGGGGAAGGTCCCCATGGCCACTGCACAGTGCCACAGACAAGTGTCAGACACAGTCACAGAACTCTGCTCAAAGCTGACAGGGGGAGTTCATTAAAAAAGAAACCAAAAAAACAAAGAAAACTAATAAAAAACCAAACTAAACTATAAAAAAAAAACCCCAAAACCATCACCTAAAAAAGAAAAAAATACCAAGAACAAAAAAGCAACCGAGAAAAAACCCCAAAATCCAAAAAGCAAACAAACAAATCAAAGCAAAGAACAAAAAACCAATCCAAACAAACAAAAAAACCCCAAAAAAAACAAGAACAAGAGAACCCCCTAGCAGAGCTGTTCCATCCTTCACTTGTCACACCTGTACACACACAAGACCACAGGCTGCAAAAAATGGGGGTTCATTGGGCACATTTGCAGGAGAAGCAGGTTTAGGACAGGCTCTGAGCAGAACTGTTCTCAGCTGAGCCAAAAAGGCCCCTTTGGCATCTGCAGGGCCGTTGGAAATGCAGAGCCCCAGCCCACAGGGCAGAAAAGGGCTCTGAGTTCCCCTCCCCTGACACTAAACCCTGTTCCCAGGCTGCTTCCAATTCAGGATTCTGCTGGAGGGCTGCGCAGAGCTGAGAGTGGGCTCTGGCTTCTCCGTGTTGCGTGTCCTAAAGCTGTCTGGGAGAAGGAATGTTGGGTCAGCTCCGCTGGCACAATCCCTCCTGGCGCAGGGCACAACCCCAGGAAGGGCTTTGCGTGCCGAGGCTTTGCTGCAGGCAAGGAAAGGTCCTGGCTCAGGGTCACCTTTGCTGCTCAGCCAGAGCCCCGAGTGCCCCAGCAGAGAATGGCAGCAGTGCCACGGGCAACCATCACCATTGCATGGACACCATCACCAGGGCCCTGTTGCTATGGTCAGTTTCCAGGGCAACCATCCCCACCTCCCTGTTGCTATGGTCAGCTTCAATGGTAACAATCCCCAGCCCCCTGTTGCTATGGTCAGTTTCTATGGCAGCTCCATGGAGACCAGGGAGGTTGCCATTGACACCAGCTCAGGCCTGCAGCCAGAGCCCGTTGCCATGGCAACCATTGGCAGCCCCATCCCCAGGCTCATGGGATCCCAGAACCACAGAATTGGCTGAGCTGGGAGGGACCCATCAGGATCCTCCAGTCCAACTGCTGGCCCTGCACAGGACACCCCAACAATGCCAGCCTGGGCCTGGCAGCGCTGTCCAAACGCTGCTGCAGCTCCGAGAGCCCTGGAGCTGGCACCCTTCCCTGGGGAGCCTGGGCAGGGCCTCAGCAGCCTCTGGGCAAAAGCCTTTTCCTGACATCCAACCTGAGCCTGCCCCGACTCAGCTGCAGCCATTCCCTCCACTCCTGTCCCTGGGCACCAGAGGGAAGAGGTTTCCACAGACCCAGTCAGGGACCCGCTCCCAAGGCTGTTGCCATGGCCACCAGGGCTGGGACCAGCTGGGATGCTCGGTTTCCACGGGCTGGGGTTCAGGAACGGGATTCCCCAATTTCCTGCTCCTGCTAAAACCACGCTGCCCTCGCTGCCCTCCCACCTCCCCTGGAAAGCACAAAAGGCAAAGATCCCAGGCTGGGATGAGAACAATTTATTTGGAACAGAAACGAGGTAAGGAACAAACAGAACAGAAGCAATATTGATAACAGAAGGGATAAATGAAACTGTTTACAGGGAAAACTAAAACACAACTCGCTGGGTCTGCCTGGCCACAATTTCCGCTGTCTGGAAAGGACACCCTTCTTCTCACGGAGAGAGAGAGTCCCTTTTCTGCACCTGGAAATGTTCTGAGGTGGGAGTGAATGTAATGACACAGTCATGGCCAGACCCTCATGTTTTTCAATGCCACATCATATCACTGGCAGGGGCAGGAAAAGGGACAGGTGTCTTCCCAGCATGGATCATGGGGAACATGGATAACCAGGGTTTCTCCCAGTGTGGGTTCTCCCATGGGGGATGAAGCTGGAGTGGTGCATGAAGCTCTTCCTGCACTTGGGGCATTGGCTGGCCGTCCTTTACTGGTGGCTCCGTTGGTGTCTTGTCAAGTGAGAGCTGCTGGTGAAGCTCTTCCCACATTGGGGACACTCGTAGGGCCTCTCCCCAGTGTGGATGCGCAGGTGGATGATGAGGGTGGAGTTGTGCTTGAAGCCCTTCCCGCAGTCGGGGCAGGGGAAGGGCCTCTCATCCGTGTGAATCCGCTTGTGCAGGAGGAGATTGGAGCTGCTCTGAAACCTCTTCCCACAGGTTGGGCACTCATAGGGCCTCTCCCCAGTGTGAATGCGCCGGTGGGTGACGAGGTGGGAGTTTTGCTTGAAGCCCTTCCCACACTCAGGGCAGAGGAAAGGCCTCTCCTTGGTGTGAATCTGCTGGTGCTGGAGGAGATGTGAGCTGGTCCGAAACCTCTTCCCACACTCGTGACACTCGTAGGGCCTCTCCCCAGTGTGGATGCGCAAATGGATGATGAGGGCAGAGCTGCAGCTGAACCCTTTCCCACATTCTCCTCACTCGTAGGGCCATTCCCCGGTGTGGCTCATCTGGTGGCTGATCAGGGTGCTGCTCTGCCTGAAGCTCTTCCCACAGTCCAAGCACTTGTGGGGCTTCTCCCCATCATGAAGCTGCCCATGGATCACCAGTTCTGAGCTCTGGCTGAAGCTCTGTCCACCTTCCTGGCACAGGGTGGGTCTTTCCTCCTCAGAGCACCCTGGGCTGGGTTTGGAGCCCGTCCTCCTGTGGAATCTCCGTGGATTTTCCTCCCCACTGTAATTCTGCACTGTGGAGTCACTCAAAACTGCCTCTTCCACAAGGTTCTTCCAAGGAGATTTTTCCTCTGTGGTCTCCATCCTCAGCTTCTTGTCTGGGGGAGGAAGGACAAGGAGAGGATGGGATTTGCCTCCATGCCAGAGGGAAGGGGAAGGAGATCCCCCCAGTGCATCACTATCAAGACGGCGTTGGCAGCAGGGTTGTCCTGCAGCCGGGGGCTGTGCTGGGCTGGAAGATGGAGCAGGAGAGAGGGGGAAAGGGGTCACTGACTTCCTCCTCACCTGCCTGGGTGTCCCAGGGCTCCTTCCTCTTCCTTGCAGCCTCCTCCTCCATCCAATCAAGATTTGGGAATGGGAAATCCTGTTCTGGGAAGAAAACAAAGGGTGCGCACATTGTCTTTTGTTGTGGTTTGAAGGCAAACCTGGGGGAGAGTCTAAGTCAGAATTACAATTTAATAAGAAAGTGAAGACCAGGGCAATGATACAGAAACCCTGCCTTAAACTGACAGAGTCAGGATATAACCTGACACCCTGGTGGTGAGGGTGGTGGCAGCAGTGCCATTAAATGGTGGCTGCAGTCCTGTTGGAGTGATGAACGTGATTCTGTCAAAGCAGTGATCCTGCAGAAGGGTCTGGTCTTCCTCTGAAGGTCCAGTGGTGGTTATGGAGCTCTTGTCCTCTGGCAATCCAGTAGCCAAGGTGCTCCTGGTGTTGCAAGGCTCAGCTTATATCCAGGTAGGAATGCTTGGATCCTCCCCCTGGGCGGAGCATCCCACAATGGGATGATGGAATTTTATCAGCCCTGCAGTGACACTCAATGGCCCATTAGCAGAAGATATCTCCCCTGGAGGGCATTATCAGGGCTGAGTCATGGAAGAGATGAAGAACACTGCCCCCCCTGTTTATAGCAGTTGATGAAGGTGGGGATTGAAAACATGCATTTTGTTACATCTAGCATGGCAACCTGAAACAGTGGGGTAATCCCTGCTCAGGGGGTGAACTCCACCCCCCTTATCCAAACTGGCTCAGCTGTAAAACCCCCACCCCGGGAAGGCCACGTACACAGGGGACAATTTCACACTTGCCCTGCTCCAGGGGAGGTCTCTGTCCCTGTCACTCCGTTGCTCTCCCCCCTTTTCTATTTCTTTCCCTCTTTCTCTCTACCTCACATTCAATGTTTAATAAAATCCATTTTGGATTTGGTCTCGTTAGCACCTTAATTGGGGCAGAGGAATCTCTATAACAATTTGAATAACCAGACTGTGACATTATTTTAGCACAGTGGGTTCAGGGCGCTGTTCTCTGAATCCAAGTGCCTTTGACAACAGCATGGTTCCCTCCTCTGAGGAGGTTGTGGTTCTTTCTGGAAGAACTCTTGAAAACTTGGACATTGTCCCTCCTTCCTCCTGGGTAACTTAGGGGAGAAATGATGAAGAAAATGGCTGTTGTGAGTGACCAGTGAAAAAGAAAATATTTTGTTGTCCTTCCTTGAAAAGTTTGTAAAAATCACTGGAGGAAAGGGACTAAATGTTACCAGTGAGACTGAAAAGGTTCATTCACTCCAAGGTGAAGAACACAAGGGGCTGCTGAAAGTCCCAGAAGAAGCTCAGCTCAAGTAGCTAAATTCCCAAATAACTCCAACCAGGGGTCTCCAGGAGGAGTTTTTGGAGTGTATTTGGAGCCATCAGATCCTGGACTCGAGCCCCAGATATCTCCGGGCTCCCTAAGAGGAGCTTTTCTGGGGGGAGAGGAGACACAATCGCCCCTTGGGAGGGTCCCGGATGAGAAGGACGCGGACCTCCCTGGGGAATGGCCTGTGGTGACAGAGACAGGGACAGTCCATGGGGAATAGCCTGGGGTGCCAGAGACAAGGACAACTCCCCAAAACCCCTCCCAAGCATCCCCCAGGGTGAGAGGCACAGAGACCCCTTGAGCATCTCCTCGGCACTGGTCAAAATAAACTTGGCAGAAATCAAACTTTATCCTACAAAAAATACCTTGATGAATATTTGATTTCCCACAAGTCACATGTGATGAAAACACAAATCCCAAACATGAATAAACTGACAATAGAAGCAATTCTGTGGCAATTCCAAGTTACATTGGTTCCTGCAGAGCTACAGATCAGCTGCTGGCATGGTCCAATAAAAACAAAGTGCAAATTTGGCCCAATACAAATATTATTAAAAGGAAGGGGAAACTCAGTGTAGCTGTCAAAAAGGTGACAGGAATGAAGAGAATAATGATTCTCACATTTGACAAAGCCCACAAGCCTGTGAATTCTGGAGTTATTTGGGAATTTAGCTACTTGAGCTGAGCTTCTTCAGGTTGCCATGCAAGATGTAACCAAATGCATGTTTTCAATCCCCACCTTCATCAACTGCTATATACAGGGGGGCCAGTGTTCTTTATCTCTTCCATGACTCAGCCCTGATAATGCCCTCCAGGGGAGATATCTTCTGCTAATGGGCCATTGAGTGTCACTGCAGGGCTGATAAAATTCCATCATCCCATTGTGGGATGCTCCGCCCAGGGGGAGGATCCAAGCATTCCTACCTGGATATAAGCTGAGCCTTGCAACACCAGGAGCACCTTGGCTACTGGATTGCCAGAGGACAAGAGCTCCATAACCACCACTGGACCTTCAGAGGAAGACCAGACCCTTCTGCAGGATCACTGCTCTGACAGAATCACGTTCATCACTCCAACAGGACTGCAGCCACCATTTAATGGCACTGCTGCCACCACCCTCACCACCAGGGTGTCAGGTTATATCCTGACTCTGTCAGTTTAAGGCAGGGTTTCTGTATCATTGCCTTGGTCTTCACTTTCTTATTAAATTGTAATTCTGACTTAGACTCTCCCCCAGGTTTGCCTTCAAACCACAACAAAAGACAATGTGCGCACCCTTTGTTTTCTTCCCAGAACAGGATTTCCCATTCCCAAACCTTGATTGGATGGAGGAGGAGGCTGAGAGGAAAAGGAAGGAGCCTTGGGACACCCAGGCAGGTGAGGAGGAAATCAGTGCCCCTTTCCCCCTCTCTCCTGCTCCATCTTCCAGCCCAGCGCAGCCCCCGGCTGCAGGACAACCTTGGTGCCAAGACTGTCCTGCCAGGGATGCACTGGGGGAATCTCCTTCCCCTTCCTTCTGGAATGGAGGCAAATCCCATGTTCTCCTCTCCCTTCATGCCCCAAACAAAAAGCTGATGATGGAGACCAGGGAGGAAAAATCTCCTTGGAAGAACCTCATGGAAGAGGCTGTTTTGATTGACTCCACAGTGCAGAATTCTAATGGGGAGGAAAATCCCCAGAGATTCTGCAGGAAGAGGGGCTCCAAACCCAGCCCAGGGTGCTCTGAGGAGGAAAGACTTACCCAGAGCCAGAAAGGTGGACAAAGCTTCAGCCAGTTCTTGGAGCTGATGGCCCATGGGCAGCTTCATGATGGGGAGAAGCCCCACAAGTGCTTGGACTGTGGGAAGAGCTTCAGGCAGAGCAGCACCCTGATCAGCCACCAGATGAGCCACACCGGGGAATGGCCCTACGAGTGAGGAGAATGTGGGAAGGGCTTCAGCTACAGATCCAACCTTGTGATCCACCAACACATCCACACTGCGGAGAGGCTCTACGAGTGTCCTGAGTGTGGGAAGAGGTTTCAGACCAGCTCCAATCTCCTCCTGCACCAGCAGATTCACACGGATGAGAGGCCCTTCTGCTGCCCTGACTGTGGGAAGGGCTTCAAGCGCAGCTCCCACCTCATCAGACAGCGGCGCATCCACACTGGGGAGAGGCCCTACAAGTGTCCCCAGTGTGGGAAGAGCTTCGCCCGGAACTCTAACTTGACCAGTCACCAAAGGAGGCACCGGTAAAGTAAGCCCTGCCAATGCCCCAAGTGCAGGAGGAGCTTCGTGCACTGCTCCAAGTTCAACCCCCATGGAGGACCCATGTTAAGCAGAGCCCTGGTGATCCATGTTCCCCATGATCCAGGCTGGGAAAACACCTGTACCTTTTCCTGCCCTTGCCAATGGACATGATGTGGCTCTGAAAAAACACATGAGGTTCTGGGCATGACCATGTCATTACATTCTCTCCCACCTCAGGACATTGCCAGGGGCAGGAAAGGGATTCTCTCTCTCTCTCTCTCTCTCTATCTCTCTCTCCTGAGAAGAAGGGTGTCCTTTCCAGGCAGTGGGAAATTGTGGCCGGGAAGAGACAGTCAGTTGTGTTGTCGTTTTCCCTTTAATTTACCCCTTCTGTTACCAGTATTATTTCCGTTCTTGTTTCTTCCTTATCTCGTTTCTGTTCCCAATAAATTGTTCTTTTTCCAGCCCGGGATCTTTGCCTTTTTTTCTTTCTACAAGAGGTGGGAGGGCAGCAAGGGCAGCGTGGTTTTAGCAAGAGCAGGAAGTTCAGGAATCCCATTCCTGAACCCCGGCCTGTGGAAACCGAGCATCCCAGCTGGTCCCAGCCCTGGTGGCCATGGCAACAGCCTTGGGAGCGGGTCCCTGCCTGGGGCTGTGGGAACCTCTTCCCTCTGGTGCCCAGGGACAGGAGTGGAGGGAACGGCTGCAGCTGAGTCGGGGCAGGCTCAGGTTTGATGTCAGGAAAAGGTTTTTGCCCAGAGGCTGCTGGGGCCCCGCCCAGGCTCCCCAGGGAAGGGTGCCAGCTCCAGGGCTCTCGGAGCTGCAGCAGCGTTTGGACAGCGCTGCCAGGCCCAGGCTGGCATTGTTGGGGTGTCCTGTGCAGGGCCAGCAGTTGGACTGGAGGATCCTGATGAGTCCCTCCCAGCTCAGCCAATTCTGTGGTTCTGGGATCCCATGAGCCTGGGGATGGGGCTGGCAATGGTTGCAATGGCAACAGCTCTGGCTGCAGGCCTGAGCTGGTGTCCATGGCAACCACCCCTGGCATGGAGTCTCTATGGAGCTGCCAAGGGACTTACCATAGCAACAGGGGGCTGGGGATGGTTGCCATAGATACTGACCATAGCAACAGGGGGCTGGTGATGGTTGCCTGCTAAGGATCAGATTTGTCACAGGCCCTCAGAGGGGTTCCATGGGGACTTTCCAGGAGTCTCCAGGCTGTTTCAGAGCTGGAATGTCACAGGCACAGACAGGGGCTCCATGGAGACGTTCCAGGGCTTTCTGGGGATGATAAAGAGCCCTGTGGTCAGAGGCAGTCACAGCCATGGTGACATCCCAGGGTACCTTGTGCTGCAAAGGCACCGATCTGTCACAGGCACTCACGGGGACTCCACGGTGACATCCCAGGAGTCCCCAGGCTGCCAAAGAGCCGGGATGTCCCAGACACTCACAGGGGTTCCTGTCATGGGCACAGTGAGAGCTTCAGGCAAAAGCTTTATTTCTTTATTGGAGAAACTCCTCCTGATACATGAGGTGCAGATATTACACAAAACAGCCACCATGGATCCTCAAACTTGTGCAGGGCCCCTAGACTTTTAAAATTCCTTCTAAGAGAGGAGACTGGGAATGGCTGTATCCAATCCAAGCCCCAGTTTTTGTCAAAGGTGTAAAAGACTGGACATTGGAATTGAACTTAAACGCTATTTGTCCCACAGGATTAATCATAGAATGCCCGATAAATTTCTATAAATACAGCTCTGATTTTTTCTGATCATGATTAGACAGAATGGTTCATTTACACCACAGAGTAAATGAAAAAAAATGACTTATTGCTGCAGTCTTAGGTGGTCTGGATACAATCTTCCCCGAGAGTGTCTTGTGCTAATGGGTAGGAACCATGAGAGCACCAGCACACAGACACAAACATAGACACACACACAGACATACAAACACACAGATACACACACACACACACACACACACACACACACAGAAACGCTGAAAGTGTCCAGAGGCCAAAGAGAAAGGATTGTCCAGGGTATAAATGGAGGGAAAGAGGGTGCAATGGAGAGCACCAGGGATCCAGTGGTCTGAGGGCTCAGGGGTGGTACACAGGGAAGGGACCAGTAGGGAATGCCAGGGTAGATGGACAGGGTTACACACCAATGGGAAGGGAGAACTCACCAGAACATGAACATAGAAGTGTAAAAGGGGTAGAGAAGGCCAATAGAGAGGACAGAACTGGGACAAATAAACACAGTGCTGCAGAACACCATGGGGAAGCCTTTTTTCTCACCCTGAGCTGTGAGGAGTGCCCAGAGCCTGTGGTGTGTCTTTCCAGGGCATTGCTACTGCCTTTTCCCCGGTAGGCTCACAGGTTTCCACAGTTGTGCAGTGTCGCAATGATCTCCTTCGTTCTGCAGCCCTGCTGTGGCTGCTGCGTAACAATGGACCTGTGATACCATGAGGCTCCATAGTGTCACCATGGTCCCTTTGGTTCCACAAGGCCCTGCTGGGACATGATGGACCCTTGGTTCCATGAGGTGCCTGGCTTCCCACAGCCCCTCACAGGGCTTTAAGGCCTCTCCGAGTTCCCCATGGCCCATCATGGCCTCTCAAGGCCCTTCATGGTGCCTCATGACTGATGGCCCCTCATATCACCTCACGGCCCTTCACAGCCCCTCTCAGCCTCAGGCCCGGGGCTCCACCCAAGGCAGGAGAACAGTTTGGGCCCTACTTGTTCTCCTTTCATTTCAGTCCCTTCATTACAGCGACAAGTAAAGAAAGGCTGAAATGAAGCCTTTCCCCAGCGTTTCCCTCGGGGTTAACTGCGGGCTGAAGCTCTGTGCTGGTGCTGGCCCGAGCACCACCATCCCTGCAGCCGCCAGGCCTTTGCTGTCCCCCCGTGTCCGTTCACTGTCCCCGAGTCCCGCCCGGCTCTGGCAGCAGCAGCAGCCGCAGCGCAGGGGGCGCCGGTCCGGCCCAGCCGGGGCTCCCGGCCAGGAGCAGCAGCAGCGCCGGCCCCTTCCCGCCTGCTCCTGCCTCTGCTCCCAAGGGCTTTTTCCAGCTCAATTCTGGAGCAGAGCAGCCAGCACCCACACACAGCCCTGACTGCTCAGGGCCCGCCTGTGCTGCCCCGAGCCAGCCCACAGAGGAAGAAAGGATTGGGTTCCAGTGCTGTTTTTAGTGCTCTTTTACTCACCCTGAGGTGACAGGAGGAGGCTGCTGGTGACTTTGCCTTGGGAATTGCAGATCATGGCTGCTCTTGGCCCTCTTCTGCTTGCCACCTGAATTTTATCCATAAAAATGCAAGTGCCTCTTTCAGTTGGTGCTACCCACAGTGCTTTCATGACAGTGAAGTCAGTATTTTTGTCACAGGCATAAAGATCAGCAGATACTGGAATGCTCACCAGCCCCTGAACACTAAGATGAGGGGAATTAAAGCCACACAGGCCACATTTGCAGCGCTCAAACACAGCCCTGTTGCTGGCGTTGTTGAAATAGAATAAGCTGACAGAGGCTGTCACAGAATTTGCCAAACCTCCTGCTCCTGCCACCCAGCGCCAGCCTTCTCCCCCTCCTCCTCCTCTCCCAGCACGGTACAAATTCCAGCTTGGAGGAGGCTGCCCCAGAGAGGGCTTCAGCTCCTGTACCAGCCTGTGTCCCTGCAGAGGAACAGGGCATCTTTCAGCCACTTCCACAAGCTCACGCTTCTCACTTCATAGGGAATCTGGGATGCAAATGGCCTTGCTAAGAAAGCCAAAAGATGAGGGAATGGATTAGTAATTATTAGAAAAATTTACCCTTCTTCCAGGCAAGGTTCACCCGGTCATTCCCTGCATTTCTCCTTTTCAGATTGTTTCAGTCAGCTACTCTGAGAGGTCCATCTTGTTCTGGTGCTTACCATGAACTGATTGTGCTCTTGATTTATGCACCAAGGCACCAGATGTGGAATCATCCACACTGAATTCAGAAACAAACTCCCTCTGTCAGAGCATTTTCACATTCCAGATCATTTTCAAGATGTCCAGTGACAGGTTGGAATGATCATCACACAACTCTCCACTTGTGGCTGCAGGCTCTGGAGATTCTTTCTCTGCATTCAGCCAGGCTTGTATTCCCTAACAATTCTTTGTACCACCTCCTGTTTTCTTAGCCTGGACCAGTAGCAATGAAAACCTTACCCATAGCACAACTCCCCAGTCCACCAGGAAAAGAAAGGACAAGTTGTCAAGTCCTCAAAACTTTTGTCCTGCTTTGCTGCAAGAGTCCTGCTGCACGCAGTGTGGAAAGCCAAGAGAAGCTGCAGTTGGTGGCACATCTTGTGACAGGAGCTCGACCTCATTCTCCAGGAAAGGTTTTTGAAAAGAGCAGACAGGATCACAGAGAAGATTCCTGGAAAACTGAACCAGCATTCCAGAAGTGAAATGAAAATGGAAAGAAATCATCTGAAATGTTTTCCTCAGTTTATTTCTATGCTCCTCTTTTCCATCTTGCACTTCTTCTCCATGCCATGAGTTCTAAATGCATCTCACCTCTAAGATCAATGACTTAGCGAGTTTTAGACACACTAAAATACCATGACCTGCACAGTTTGGCTTCCCCTGTTTTTGTTGGAAAGCAACTCTGGAGACACAAGTGCAGCGCTTGGGTCAGGCACGAATCCTGCAGGCAGGGAATGTGCCCCGGCAGTGTGTGACCCTCAGCAGGGACAATGCTCAGCAATGCTGCAGGCAGGGAATGTGCCCCGGCAGTGTGTGACCCTAAGCAGGGACAATGCTCAGCAATCCTGCAGGCAGGGAATGTGCCCCGGCAGTGTGTGACCCTCAGCAGGGACAATGCTCAGCAGCGTTGCTGTGCTCGATCTCCATGGAACCATGCCAGGAGCAGCTGCTGAGCTCAGAAGCCATCGCAGCCCCTGCCCTGCTCCAGAGCCCCTTGGCAGGGTGGGCTCCTGCCCTGGCTCTGTGTGCCAGGAGCCGGCAGCGCTGGGTGCAGGGAGCCCAGGGAGGGCACAGAAACGCTGGGTGAGAAATGCTGGGGCACAGCGAGATGGGCGAGTGCAGCCAGCCAGGGCAGAGGAGCAGCATGCACAGGGAGCACAGCCTGCAGGACAGATGGCCAAGGGGAGAAAACAACAAACTTCTCAGGAGGGTGGAGAACAAACTTTTAGTTGCAAACTTCAGAGAATGAGGTACTTGGGAAATCTTAAACAGCATTGAATTACAGTAAATCACTTGACAAAGCACTGACTTCGCAAACTCTAACCTGTCCAACTTCAAGTTATCCAGATTTCGATAAAAGGAAGTCAGGAGAAGAGAGAGAGGGAGACAGAGATCCACAGTCAGTCTTGGATCTCAGCTGCTGTGAGCTCCGGGGCCATGGGATGTGTCAGTGTCACACCTGTGTCACAGTCTGACCTGCTCTGGTCCCTCTCTCAGGTGGGGTTTTTGGGGTGCCAGGGGTTTGGCAGCCACTTTGGGGCTGCACCAGAGGCTGCAGTGGCTGGGGTGGGACAGTGACCACCCCACCTATGCAGAACTCTCCCTGCCCCCAAACACACACTGGAGATGTCTGGGGCTGTTCATCATTTCTCTGCTCTCCAGCACTGAGGCAACAGACTCTGGCTACAGCTCTGAGCTGGTGCCCAAGGCAACCACCTCTGGCAATGGGGCTCCATGGAGCTGCTCTCAGGAAACCCCCAAGAGCTGGGGAGTGCCCAAAAACCACCTCAGAAATGTGAGATAGCTCAAAATCTCTTCAAGAATGTGGATTATTAAAAAAACTCACTCAGTAATGGGGTCCCCCTCCCTTCATCATCCCCAAACTTTGGCTGTCTCATTCCAGACCCCAGCCCACCTCCCCAGTCCCAACATCAACCCATCCCACCCCTCGTGGACATCATGATCCCCTTCCCAAGCCATATTTCCCCCATTTCCCACCTCCCAAACCCCATCCCACCCATCCTGCCCCACCTAATGCCCATGTCAAGCCTCCTGATTTGAAGCCCACTTTGCTCAATCCCCTTCCAACCCCATTCCACACCAAAGAGCTGTGGAATACAGGAATTTTGGAGTGCGATTGAGTAGTTTTCAGTGGCATTGAGATGACAGATTAAATCCTCTTGTGTCTTTCAGTGCCAAGAAAGGGAAACAAGTACACCAAATACCCCCAAAACCCCCAAATTCTCCCAGTTATCTCCCTGAATCCCAGATTCCCCTGAAACACAAGTAAAAAGTGAGGCTTTAGATGCCCTTGATGAATTCATTGAGTTTTACCCCAATTTTGTCTGTTCTAAAGGGATGAAGATGAATAAAAAAAAAGTTAGGGCCAAAACAAAAGAATAACCAGCCCAGTGTCTTCCCAGCATGGATCACAGGGAATGTGGATCGCCAGGGCTCTGACCAACGTGGGTCCTGCCATGGGGGATGAAGCTGGAGCAGTGCATGAAGCTCCCCCTGCAACTGGGGCACTCACAGGGCTGCCCTTACTGGTGACTCTTTTGGTGTCAGGTAAAGAACGAGCGCTGTGAGAAGCTCTTCCCACACTGGGGACACTCGCAGGACCTCTCCCCAGTGTGGATGTGCCGGTGCCTGATGACAGTAAAGTTGTACTTGAAGCCCTTCCCGCAGTCAGGACAGCAGAAGGGCCTCTCCTCTGTGTGAATGCGCTGGTACAGGAGGAGATTGGAGCTGGTCTGAAACCTCTTCTGACACTGTGGACACTCGTAGGGCCTCTCCCCAGTGTGGATGCGTTGGTGGGTGACGAGGGCGGAGCTGCAGCTGAAGCCCTTCCCACATTCCCCACACTTTTAGGGCCATTCCCCGGTGTGGATCATCTAGTGGCTGATCAGGTTGGAGCTCCGTCTGAAGCTCTTCCCACGCTCCAAGCTGTTGCAGAATGGCTCTCAAGTTCAAACTTCCTTTAGGTCCCTGTTCGGGCAGCCATTTGTTGCAGAATGAAGCCTTTGTCGGGGATGAGCCATTTGTCGGTGAGGGGAGACTCGGGCACTCAATATGAGTGATAAGCAAGTTCCATTTATTGAAGAGAGCATCAGACACTTATACAGCAAATAATAAGCTTATGAATATTCTGTAAGCCAAGCAATCTATTGGTTAAACTATACCGTCAACTCTTCCTCATTCCTTTGGACCTACATTCTCTATTTCCCATGTCTCTCTGTCCACTTGTTATCATACCCAGCTTGCCCATCTTGCAGGTGCAAAACTCAAACTAGCTGTGTTCGGTACTTTCTCAGCTCCTGGTCGGCTAACAAGCGAATGTCTGCGTGACCTCTGTCATGTAGCCATTTCTCCACACTAACCAGTGAGCATTTTCAGTTCTGCCACCCATGTTTAGAGCAAGTTTTCTGTGACTCACTGCACCAGGTCAGTTCAAAGAAGAGCATTAGGAAGTGTCCAGCTGTATTTTCTCTTCTTCCTTCTGTGTACATGCTGCTTTTTTGAGCACTCTGGCTTTCTGAGCTCCCTCACATGTCTTGATCCTTTTCTGGATAACCAGAAGGATATCAGGATTAAATCCTGTCTCAGCTCTGAGGTCTGGCTTTTGAAGAGCCCCAGTCATCCTCTCCTACTCATCTCATCCTGGTCTTGGTGGAAATATTATGCCTTCATGGGATTGTTATTCAGCTTTGGGGCATTCTGGCACTGCTGTTCAGTGAAAGATTTTGAGACTTTGAAAGGTTTCCTGATGTGGCAATGACAATCCTCAATCCTAATGCTTGATGGGGGTTGCAGTTGCCTCAGCTGTGAAACCTCCTGAAAAACATTGTTCTTTTCTCCTTGACTTTTCCTTGACTGTTTTCATCAACAGATTAGGAGGTTTGGGGATATCTTTTCAAAGGGAACTTCAATTAATCTGCTGTCTGGCATTTCAAAGGGGAACAGTGGTTTGTTTTTTTTTAACCAGCACCTGCTTACCATCCAATTAGCTAACTGCCTTTAATTAACCATAATACATTCCAGGAGAGCAAAATAACAAGGGAACAAAATCAAGTGGTGACAACTCTGTGACTGAACCTGGACTTCCCCTTTCCCAGGTGCAGGATTGTGAGTAACCCTTTGCTGGCCACTTTGAGCTCTGCCATGCAGTGCCTTGGGTTTCTGGGGAGGGAAAAGCACCCAGTCCCTCACCTCCAGGTTCACATCTGCAAATCCAGAGGCCAGTGGATATTTCTGTCCATGGGATTTGCACACTGGATGCTCCATAGGATTCTGGTTGTAAGCTTTCCTCAAAAACATGGTGAGATGAGGTGTGCAGGACTCATTTCTTCAGAAGGGCAGGAGAAACCTCTGAAGGCCTCCCCTAAAGGGCCTCCTTACCCAGCAGTCTGACACAGATTTGCTTCTGAAGAGCTTTGTAATTTGTCCTTATTATGTTCTATGTGTGATTTAATGAAAGCCTTTTTCTCTACTGTAATTGAGCTCTTAATCTCATCTGAAAAGCAGAGCACAATCCCTTCAGAGATGGTGTTTGAGTAACAGCCTGTTTGTGTTTCCTCTGCTGTGGTGCTGCTCATGGAGCTGCTCACTGCTGATTTAAGAATAGAAAACAAACAGATTTCTCTGAGTCAAAAATACATCAGTGATGGCACATAGAGTAGATTTGAATAAAAAACTCTTTTTTTCTATTGGGCAAGAGATCTTCCAAGCAAGATCTTCCCTGGTTCTGCAAAGAATATGAAGGAGTGAGTTTTCCTTAGTGAGCCCCTGAGGCTTCATGCAGGTCATGCTCAGAAAATGGCACATGGGCATGGCAGCTGCCAGCAAAACAATTGGCTCTGGGCAGGTAAAAGTTGGCAGGAGATAAGAGTGTAAAGTCAAAACAACAGGATGCTGAAAAACTTGTAAGAGGAATAACGACTTCAGTGAAAATCCCTCATCTTAAAGCTTCAAAACACATTTTTAAAAAAAATCCACAAAGGTGTTCTGATTTTGATCAGTCTGATCTTCCTAAATAGCATTTTACAATCAGAATTAGGAGTTGAGAGACACTAAAGGAGGTTCAGCAGAGGATTTTTCATTGTGACCTTAGTATATCTTTTTTACTGTGCTGTAGTTTGGAAGGAGGCCCCAAGCTCCAGCTGCAGCCTGGGGAGATCCCGTTGACCTAAACACTCCCCAAAGCTGCTGTGGGGCTGACCCAGTACCAGAATCTGTATGGAACTAGGTAAAATGCTTCCCACTAGAAAACACTTGCAGCTTGATGGTGATCCACAGTTCCCAGTTCAGACCACAGGCAGTGCCAGTAGTCACCAGTTTGCTGCCTGCTCTGTGCAGAGCTGGTGGCTGTGAGTGGCAGAGCTGTGGGGTGAACAGGCTGGTGGCTTTTTGGGGCACACAGAGCCTTCCATATCTACTGCTTTGTCCCCACTAAAGGGTGGATTTTCCTAGAGAAATACCTGGAGAGTGGGAAGGATGAAGAGCAAATCATTCCCTGCCAGTGGATGCTGTGCTTGTTGCAAACACGAGTTACATCTGGTAGGAGTCCTTGCTGTCAACCCTCAGGGATTCCAGGCTGAGATCAGCTCAGCTCTGTCATTTGCCAGGGGAGTGAGGATCAGACTCCACCACACCTCCAGAGATGGGGACGAGTGGGTTGAATCACATCCAGAGCCAGGATGAGGAATGGGCTGTGTTTTGTCTTGCCATGCACAGCAGATATCCTAATTTAAAGCTGTGCTGTCTTCCCAGATTCTGCTTCTTCCTCTGAGAAGACCCATCCATTTTGATCCTGTTCCTTTCCACCCATCCCTCTAAAGATCTCCATTACTGGAGTAATTGGCACTATTGGATCAACTTTTGATGTGATGAGCAGTGGATTTTTGTAGTCAACATGCCAATTTAAAGTGCCACAAATAAAAGATCAATTACTTCTTTCCTGGAGAAGAAATTAAGGTAAAATCTTTCAATGTAATGGGCTGAGTGTACAAAGCTAAAGAGGTAGAAGATTTAAATGAGACTGTCTCCTGAGAGGATGTGTTTTTAATGCAAAAGTAACAAAAACAACCCAAACAGTGAGAGAGCATCACTTGAGCTGCACCTCTGTCAGTAAGGGGTGGATCCCTCCTGCTCTTTCTCCTGCCTGGGGCACCTGTGTGGGGCTGGTTGTCCCTGTCATTTACCGTTTGATTGCACAACCATTTCTTAGAAAACAGTTGGCTCTTCAGACTCCTCTGGGCATTCAAGGGAGTCCAGGAGATGTGGGGGTGAGCTGACAAGTGGGTTTGGATGGTCCTGGCTGTTAGGTGTTGCTATGTTTCCTGATGCTGGTCTCTAAAGCAATCCCTGGCATGCTGCTTTTGTGGAAGGCAGAACAGCTCATGAGAAAAATGCACTTGAAATTACCTGTTCTGGGGAAATGCAATGAATTTTCTGCTAGGAACTGCATGTAAGCAGAGATGGAGCCTGAATTAGGGATCTGCCCTTGTGGGGATCCCTTACACTGACACAAAGCTCTCTGTGCCTCTCCAGAGGGCTGTCACCATACAGAAACATGTCACTTCAGGGCAGGGAGGGGGATTTGACACCACAAAACATCGAGGAAAAAACATCGAGGCAAATTCTCCTTTTCTGGTCAGGAAAACCAGGGTGTGCCTGCTGTGTTCCACGAGCAGCAAATCAATTGCTGAGGGATTTCTGCTGGGAGATTTGTGCTTTATGAAATTCCTGCCAGTGGCAGAGGGCTGGGGAGCTGGAAACGATAGCGCTGTCTTCCTCCCCTCTGCTGCTTTAATTGTCTGTAATGATTTAATAAGCAGCACTATTCTTCCCTGCAGCAAACACAGGTGGCATTTTATTACCTTTATTAGGGCCCCTGTTTGGAATTTCTTTGCTGTATTTCCTTCTTTGCAGGCTTGGTCCAAAACTTGGAGAGGTCAGTGTAAGAACTGGACTTTGTGCTGTCAATATTCTGAGTGTTGAGCCAGCACCAAATCCATGCAATTTTATGGGAAAGAAATAATAAGGACAAATGACATGATTTAAACAAGGAAATGCTCTTGGCTTTGGCATTTTATGTGCACACCAGGAGAGAAAGAGCAAAGCAGGTACAAGCTCCCATTACTTGCAGAAGAATAAATGGAAATAACTTCCCGTTTAGGCTGAGAATCAGGAGAAAATTTATACTCATCAGAAGGGTGTTAAGAGGAGCACCTGCCTAATGACAGCAGACAGGTGGAGAAGTGAAATCCCAAATTAAAGGCTTTTAATATGGTGTTTTTTGGATGTTGGGGTCTTTAGAAGCAGATTTTGTGAGTCCCATGGGCAATGGAGGTGACTTCCTAGGGGAGCATCCCTGTCCCATGCCTGGGATCTGCTGCCCTGGTCCCACAGAGTGATTTGGGTTGTACCTGATGGCTCAGCAGAGCTTGGGGAAATGCCTCAATGTTGGTTGGATTTGAATGGCATTTGGGTCAAATCGAGTTTCTCCTCTGAGGGATGGAGTCTTGACCTCTCACAGGTTTCGCTTGAGTATTTCTTTAATCTGTCCCCCACCCCAAAACCCCCCAGCAGATCCCCTGCTCCTGCCACTCTGTGTTTCCCACAGCTGTGATCCTCAGAGCTTTTCCCTTACACTAAAAGAACTGGAAATCGGCTGGGTTTTGTTGCCTCTTGGCAACAAAATTGTCTCCTATTGTGCAGCTCAGGGGGAAAGAAACCTCTTCCTCCCTTCAGTCTGCTGCAACAAAGTGTTTTGTTACTCTTTGTGAAGAACCAGGAAGAAACACTTCTTTTTAAGATGAGGGAGCCCAATTCAATTCCCTTATCATTCTGAGCAAAATAACCCAGTTATTTATGTCGAAAGTCACTCCAAAATTTTGAAGAGGTCTTTTTAGAAAATGTTTCTCTTGGTGACTGATTATGAGTGGGTATGGGAAGAAACTCTTTGCATTGAACCACTCAAAGCAGTAATTTCTTCCCAAAGACTAGATGTAATTCCATTTTTTGGGTGAAAAAAAATAAGTAGTAGTGGACCAAAGGAGCTTCAAGCTGATCTCTATTTGCTGCCAATGACTGAATTAAATGCACAGGGTTCCTATCAGCTCTTCCAGACAAAACGTTGTATTTGGGTTATTGGGGTTTTGTCAGAAATCTTTGTAGCATGAATAGTTCATGGACTTATCTCTGCTGGCTTCAGCCATTCCTGCTGTCCATCATATCTTGCTATTATAAGGCAACTCTTTTCATTATGTTGTCTTTTAATTCAGATATCTGAGCCTTTTTCTACTTCTAGTCCCCCTTTTCAGTAGGACAAACATTTTCACATTATCGGTGAGTGTATTCAGTGGTGGCCACACAAGTGAAGGCAAGGAGCTGGCAGGTGATAATTTATGAAATTTTCTATAATGGGAAAAAACTCAGCATTCAATTTCCATCTCCTTAGAAATCTCTATTTCTTTTCTTGTCTCTTGTGCTCTTTGTGGCTGGTCTGAGTTTAGTGCTTGGAAATGCAATTGTATGGATTCCAATTCTTTTGAGAGAGAATAATCTTGTACACAAAGCCAAATAAATTTAACTTTTCAATATTAGAGCAGTTTGAAATCCAGGTTGGAGACCTGGATGTGGTTTAGTGCCTGGCCAGCCTCAGAACACGGAGTTTGATTTAGGTGAAATTTCATTCATTGGAGACAAAGTAAAATTGCCTCTTATTTGCTCAGCACTAAAAATCCATCTGAAGCTGATTGCCAAGTGATGGGATTAACTCCTGCAATGGCACCATGAAATGAGAGACGGAGAGAGGAATATTAAAAAAAGGCATTTCCAACCATGTGCAGGCCCTCATGTCCTGCTGTTGGCTTGGTGCTGTCAAAGGGGCTGATTTTGATGGTTTTAGAGGCACTAACCTGGGCAGTGAAATGCACCTCAGGCAGCAATTGCTTCTCTGGTGTCTGCAAGTGCCTTTATCTTCCTTCATGCTCCTCAGAACTGAAATCCTGCACAGACCGAGTGAATCTGAGGCTTTGGGAAGGCCCAGTGGTGACAGATTTTGGTGAGATTTGAGTCAGGAGATGGAAGCAGCAGCTGAAGGGGCTGTAATCTTCATCCTTGGGCTCTCCTGCAGGCTGATGCGGTGTGAAGGAGGCAGGGATTCCATAAAGCAGCTTCTGTAGCTCCTGGGGGAAAAAAACCCAAGTGGTAAGTTCTTTAATTTGTTAGAGTTTCAGGCTGTGCTGCACCTCAGGGCCAGGCTCTGCCCCTCTCTGCTCCAGCTGGTGCTTCCCAGCTGTCCTCTGTGGTTTTTATTTGCAAACCACCTCCCTGACCAGCTTCCACTTTGCTTTAAAAAATTCAGCACCACGTTTGTGGCTGAACAGGTCCCAGAGCTGGGGAGAATGGTTTGAGATGCAATTTGCATCACAGAGTTGTTACAGCAGGGAAATTTCCCTCCTGTGCCTGGAGCTGCTAATCTTGTTCTGAACATTGAAAAACTCTTCAGCTTCTCTCATTATACCTAAATTTGATTACTGCTTTGATTTCACACCTCTTTCACGCAGGCTTTTCCTCTCTCCTTGGCTGGAATTCTCTGAAAAGATAAATTTTATCAAGCCTTGGGACAGTTTCTGTCATCTATCTCTGCTCCTAATGCTGCTTTTAATTATCTTGGGAACCTGAGCATGAGGGAAACTGGGAGGAGTTTAGTGAGAAGAAAAGGAAGGCACAGAGGCCAAAGTGTAAATGCAGAGTCTGGGTCACCAGAGTCTGCAGTGTTGTGGGGATCTGGGCCGTGCAAACTGATGTTTTTCTCTGTGAATGACTGATTCCTTCTGTATCTCCTCCTGAAATTCCTGTGCACCAGGGCTGGTGCTGGAACTGCAGCCACACAAACTCCCCATGGAGCTGTGTGGGACACAGTGGGAATCATTTATTTGCTGCTTTTGATGAAAAGTTGTGACATGAGCCTCAGTGTCAGGGAGGTGACATGTTAATGCTGCTGCTGTCAGACAGTGCCCACACACTGTGTCTGGAGACAGCTCAGGAGAAGATGAAGAAAAACCAGGATTAAATCCTATGTGCCACTGAACTCTATCAGAGATAAACTGCTTGGAGGGAAGTCTGTGAAGTGACTGGGGAGAGCTGGATGAAAGGGACAGCTCTGAGAAGTGTGTGGTACGTCAGTGATGTCCTAACACTCATGGTTGCACAGAGATGAAAAAGTATCAGTTTGCATGGCCTGAATGTCTGGGTGTGGAAACTGTGTGTTGCACAAGCTGTGCTGAGCTCATCTGGCTCTGAAATATCATCTCTGCACCTTAGCCAGGAACAGCAGCAGAGTTCTGAACAGATTAATAACAATCAGTCATAACTCAGAAGCAAACCTTGGCAATACACATCTGTGGCAGGTGAGGAGACCAAAAGCTTTCATTATTGTTCAATAAAAAAATCCTCTGTCTTGGCATTAAAATGCTTTAGTTTCAGCTCTGCCCCAGACTATCAATGTCAAGTGTTTGGCTGTTGGGGGTAGGTTCTCCCCCATAGCTCTCTGCAGGTTGGTGCTAACTAAAGATGTTCTGTCAGGTTCAGATGTTTTGGTGCCTGACCAGGGAGTGCAGAACTGGGATTACAAGTGCTGACATTTACTGTACTAGAAAGTTCAAGGGAAAAATTTGTGCAAATTAACACCTTTAACTAGGAGGATCAATTCCTGTTGTGCTTGTACCAGAGTCTGGGCACAGATGGGGTTTCCAAGGGAAATCTTGGTCCATGTAGGGCTGGGGCTCCCTCCAGGCTGGTCCAGCCCCTCAGGGTGCTCAGGAACAGGGGTTCCCCACAGTCCAGGGCACCCTCCTTAGCCCTGGGGCTCCCAAGGGCAGAGCCATGGCTGAGGCTCTGCAGGAGCAGGCAGGCTCAGTCCTGCTCCAACATGGGATCCCATGGGACAGGGCATGCTGGGATTTGCCCCTGCAGCTACCAGGTGTGTCCAGAGAAACTGCAGGGAGGGGGTGACCTCTGTCAGTGGGACCCCTCTGTGCACAGGTGCCCCCACTCCTGGGGTGGCTGTGCCAGCTCCCCCGGGGACCTCCAGCCCTGAGAACCTGGAGCAAGTGGAAACCACAACTTTGCAAATGCTGCCTGGGCCCAGTGCAAATGGTAAGAGAACGGGGGTGTGAAAAAAAAATTCTTTATTACAGAATTGTTTATCAACAACAATACAGAACACTTTACCAATGTAAGAACATTTGTAACAATAACAACAATCCATAGAACATATATACATAAGAACCTATCTAACTAAACTATATTAAATCTATTTGTAGAAGACAAAAAATTCTTCAAGTCTTAAGTCCTAAATCCTATTCTAAATACAAAAAAATTGTAGAACAATGTAGAACTGTAGAACTATGTACAAAAGGGTGCCATCGCTGTCTGGAATGTTCATCAGGGGTAGAAGAAAAGCAGGTGTCATGGTTACTGCAGTCAGACACAGACGGCTCTTCCATGTGTCCCCAGGTTGGCACATGTGGGCAAAGCAGGACTCTGCTACCAGAGCTGAGCTTGGCTGGGTCTGGAACGGAGCTTGAGTGGCCCAAAGAGAGGACAGGGCAGGCAGTGTGTGGCCACCAGACTCCAGTTCACGAGGTGCCATGTCCCTGAGCAGGGACCAGCCTAGCTCCAGTCTGGCAGCAGGGGACCCACTCTGCCTGTGAGGATCACGTGCCTATCCTGCTGCTGGCATTGTTCTTCACCCCAAAATCATGTCCTCTTCCTCATCTTTTACATCAATGTCCATGTCCTCAATGTGTTTTTCCACTTCCACTTCCATGTCCTCCTCTTCCTCATAAACATCCACCTCCATCTCTTCATCCACATCCACCTCCATCTCTTCATCCATATCCGTATCCACCTCCATCTCTTCTCCAGTCTCTTCCTCCATTTCCATATCCTCTACTGTAGGACTCAGGACATCCACCTCCATCTCCTCCATTCTGTCCATGACAGCCTGCAGAGGTGGCAAAACCTCAGAGTGGGGTCCCTGTCCCACACCATCCCCACAGAGCTACAGCCCACTCGGGCAGCTGGAGGTGTCCACCTCCATGGAATGGCACCATACCTCCCTCAGCTGACAAATTAGACAAAGGATAAACGTGAGCATCTTGAAGTGAGGGGTGACAAAATGCAGGCACTAGGGAACTCTCAGGACTGATGGGAGTAGCAGAGGGCAGGTGGCAAGAAGGGCGGCAAGAACAGTCACGAGGGTGAGCAGGCGCAAACTGAACGGTGGGCTGACACAAGGGCCAGTGGTTGAGTTGTGCTCTTTGCTGGGGGGTGGCAGTTCCAGTTGGAACGTGGGAAGTGAGATCACACAGATTCCAAGATTCCAGGGTCAACAGAAGTGGTCACTGGGGATCCCTGAGTGGTTGGGCTTGAAACGGACCCTGAAGATCATCTTGTTCCAAGCTGAGCAATCTTCCCCCAGACCTTGGGGGAGCCCTGTTCCCAAGGATGGGGCATGCACAGCCTCTGTGCCCAACCTGGGCAGTGCCTCACCACCCTCAGTGTAAAACAGCAGCTTCCTTAGATCCACCTTCAATCAGCCTCCTGCAGTTGAAAGCCATCCCCCTTGCCCTGTCACCACAGGCCCTGTTGAACTCTCTGTCCCCTTCTTTCCTGTGGGACCCTCCCAGTCCTGCGCAGCCACAGTGGGGCCTCCCAGTGTCTCCTCTTTTCAGGCTGATCATCCCCAGTCCCACTTGGACAGCAGTCAGTCAGATCAGGGGATGTCAAGGCTGAAGGGTAGCAAATAGCATCAGGAACTGAGAGATGGAAGTTTTAGACCCAGATTTGCCTCTAAATGTTCAAAATTAATAACAGTGGAGGGAAAGATGATGGGACACTTGTTCTAACTGGTGAATTTTATTTTTTTCTTTTCTGTCATGCTGACGGTTTTTCTGTTTGAAAGGAAGCTTGGCACAATGTCCACTGTCTTCTCCATTTGTGAAGCACCAAGCAGAGTCTGGGCAGGCTGATGATGCAGAGCAAAACCTGAAAATATACTGGTGATCCTGAGTCTAGGGATGCAGCTAAACCGAGCCAAAAGTAATTTCTGGAAAGTCAAGCCTGGTTTACATTTTCTTCAGTTTGGCTATGCCAACTTAACCAGTCATTTATAAAAAAGAAAATAAAAAGCTCAAACCAAAACAGACAAAAACCCAAATAAACAAACCCACACAAACCAATCAAACAAATAAAAAACCCCAAATAAAACCAAAGGGAATGAGGAGTTAGTGTTAGTTTTGAGGATATCACAGCAGGCAAATGGCTGCTTCCCACAGGATCACCATAAAAAGCCACATAAAACAGCTGCTCCAAAATATACCCAACAGGAGAAAAATAAAAAGTGATACATGGCAACTTTGGGGGCAGCTCCACATTAAGGTGAAGGATGAGCAGTGGTTCAGACCCAGCATTCCGCACCCTCCAGGCTGCTGTTTGCTCCTGATAAAAGACCCTTGCAGGACTGTGACCCCTCTCAGTGCAGTGTAAATCATCCCCACAGCTCTCAGCTGAGCCACTGGCATTTCCAGAGCAAGATCCAGGCACAATCCTGAGCATCTGTGGAAGATCCTGAGCATCTTCATGCCTAGAACCACAAAACAGCTCAGGCTCTCCCTGGACTGGGTTTTCAGGGGAGGTTTCCATATCCCTGTGAGATCTGTTCATCCCTCAACACATCTGACTTTATGTACAATGATGCATTTTAGTTCCTTCCTTGTTACTGTGTGCCAGTGAGGAAGCATCCATGTGAATGGAGGATGTTTTGCACAGGAACATTTATTCCTGGATTGCCATTTTGCTTCACTGTCACTCAGCTGAACATGGTCCTTTTCTAAGAGGGACTTAGAAGAAATGTGTAGGAATTTTGGCTCTGAGAGGAGCAGAAAGCACATTTTCTACACCCCAGTCCCAGCAGATGCAGTTTCCTTGGCAGAACAGTGATTGCCATTCATCTTCCTGGGAAGATTGTTGAAGACATTCAGAGATCACAGGTTCAGCTGGCCTTTGGCTTTGTGTCCCTCATTTCACATGGCCAGTTTCAAGGGCCATTGAAAGAGGCTCATGTTTGCCTTGCTACCCAGAAGTGCTGTAATTATTTCCAGGAGAAAACAAAAAATTGATTGTCCTCTGGTGTGGTAGAAATCCCACCACAATTGTGACTCTGTGAGCAAAGACAGCCTGTGCTTTTTGGGGCTGTAACAGCTGAGAGTGTGGCAGAGCAGTTTTTATATTATTTTTAGAGTGCTGAAAACATAGTTCCCAAAACAATCTTTCTCTCCTGTCTTCTATCATAAACTGTGGAACAGAGAAAATGGAAAGGAGCAGAGGTTTGTTTAAATTGGCTGGGGTTTTTAAAGTCTTAAAATAGTGTCAGCTTGATGCATGATACTTTAGATATTGGATTAGTAGCACCTATTTCATCCCACCAGAGCGGTGGGATTGAAGACTTCCAACAACAGAAACACTGGATGTGCAAGAGCTCAGTTTTCCACCCCTCACACAAGTGTCTTGCTGTACTATTTTAAGCAGCTCAGCCAGATATATTAAAATATTGCTCCAAACAACAACAGAATGAAAATGTTCCACCAAATGGGGAAAAATAAGAAAAGTGGGCGGCAGCCCGTTCTGAAGAGCTTGTGTTGATTTTGCAAAGTTGGATGCAAACAAGTTTTGCCATATTTCTTTCCTAGAAAAATGTAGATATTTAATAGAAATCTGTGTCTGAGGCTGCTAAATTTAGTATGATTTTAGATCTGGGTGGAGCAGAACAGGTTCCAGAGAAGCTGTGCTTGTGTCCCCCTTGGAAGTGTTCAAGGCCAGGTTGGATGGGGCTTGGAGCAACCTGGTCTAGGAGAAGTGTCCTGAGTATGGTGAGTCCATGGAAATAAACTTTTGGTTTTCCTGAGATGCTGCCCTTGCAAGGGGAGCTCACAAATACCCCATAGTTTGAAATGCTCCGAGCAGAACCCAGCTGTGCTTTCTCACAGGTGATGAGGGATTCTCACTTGTATTTTATGGGGGATTTTCAGAGGGCAGTGCAAGACTATCTGAGTGTATTTGACAGGCAGAGAGGGCCAGTGTGGCAGCAGCTTAATGCAATGGAGCTTTTCCTTCTGTGATCCTGTATAACCTGAGGCACTCTTGGGCTCTTGGACCCGGCAGCTGGACAAGTTAATCATTGTAACAAGTGATAAATTAACCTGCTCCACTCTCCTTAGCATGGCTGTGATGAGCATTAAGTAAACCAGCGAGCCCTTGCCAAGGTGGGAGCTTGTTCTTAGCCAGGGAGGAGGGAGAAAATATTGCTTGGAGTAAATAAAGCAACTCTGCTTCCCCAGGAAGAGGAAAAGAAGTAATTAAATATGTGAGTGCTGCATGGAATAATTTGCACAAGGATACATCTTGTCTGCTATGCAGGAATGTTCCCAATCAACCATGCTTCTCCTGACCTTTATTTTTCTGTATTTCTACCACATCATATAAGAGACTCTTGATTTAAAAAAACCAAAGCACCTTGTGTGGAGGCATTTTTTCCTTTCTTCAGAGTGCCTCTTTCTTTTGGTCCCTCCAGAGCTCTCACTTCATTTCTCCTGTTCCTTGGAGCACAGGCTTACCTCTTTCCTGATTCCCTGGGCTTGTTTTGCCTCTGGGTGTCATGAACACTATTAATTGTGGGGTTTTTCTCTCCATCTTAAATCTGTCTCTTCCAGTGGTTTACCTTCATTTACCTGTTCGAGTGATGGATTTTTCTCACCTTTTATTACTTAGTGCTTTTTCTTCATTCTCTAAAACCAACTTCTCCCTTGCCCTGTGGCTGTTAGATGTCATTATAGGAGCATTCATTCTTTCTCTGCTGCTTGTCTGAGCTTTCACAGGGAGCTGAGAGCTCTTTGGGGTTAAACTTGACTCACTTCAGTGCCTTCCTTGATGCTGCCTGTGTACTTGGACACTTGAGGGGATAAAGTCTCAGTGTGGACACTACAGCTGTGAAATAATGGCTCTTTTGAAGAAGACAAGAATGCTGTTGACAATCTTTTCAAGGATAAACTGAGCACCTTCTTTTTGGGGAGAACCAGGCTCTGCTCAGCACAGAGGTGGCTGATGCAGGTACCCAGGTTTGGAGGGAAGGGTGCAGCTCCTGGGGGTGTGTTTGTGGGAGTCTGTAAGGTTTGTGTGGGGTCCCTGGAGCAGTGGGAACACCCCACTGGGAGATGCACAGCAGGAAATGGGTGCACAAAGGGCCTGAAGCGTGACCAGCTTTGGTGAAGCTTTCCATAGGAAAAAAATATTTTTACTGGGATTTTGGACAATTTGAAGCTCGTTTTCATATCCTTTGCCTGATGAACATTCCCCCTCTGCAAGAGCATGGGGAATCCTGAGCTCACACAATGAAAAGCCCTGATAATTATATTTTTTTTCTATTTTTTCAATGTTGTCATCCCAGCAGGAGTCAGAGAAAGAGAATATGAGTGACCTGCCTGTCTTTGACTTCCTGACAGGAACAATGCCGTGGGGAAGCTGGTCAGAGGAGCATCACTGCTCTGTCCTTAATTTCTCTGCAAAACTGAGGATGATTTAAGAACCAAGGCACAGCCAAGACCTTTCCTCCTCCTGTGCTCATCAAGCAATCAGTGCCTCATCACACCTCAGCTTCAAACACCTCGTTTGCATCTGGCTGACCTTGACTGCCCTCCCTGGATGGGAAGATGAAGAGGTGGAAGTATGAAAGATTGGGATTTTATGGGTGAGTTGTGAAATAGTGTCTGGTGCAGGCTGGTTCTGTGGAAACATCGTGTGCTGTGTCATAGAGGATGAGAGTAAATGGATTAAACAGGAGATAAAAAGGGCAAGGCACCTGGTTAGCTGCTGTTGAAGAAAATGTTGGGAAAAAAAATACATGTAAGAAATATGTCAGAGATGGTCATTAACTGCCCTGAGGGTCAGAGCTCCTTTAGTAATTGGCCATGTAGGGAATACTAGAAATTATTTTAAAAGTTCCTAAGTGACTGAGGGCTTTTAGTGAATGGTTGGGGGAAACAAAGGAATACTGTTTCTGGCAGAACTTTTATTATAATTTAAGCATCATCCTCTTTCTGAGATAACAGCTGCTTTGAATAAACTGAAATATCTTCTCCATTAGCTCTGGCAGGAGCTGGATAAAGCTCTCATTGAGGTAAACTTTAACAAATGTCTGTAGAATAATAAATTTAATAAGAGTCATAAAACATATTGTATGAGTAAGGATTGTGCTTAGGGCAAGAAGAAAGAGTAATTAGGAGTGGACAAAACATGTATTATAGTGGGGAAATTATAATTTATGGTGGTTTAGGGGGAATATTTAACTAAGCTGAGATAAAAGTCTACCTTTGTTGCAGGCTAAGCTTTATAACAGAATTCTACTAGAGCAAATCTGGGCTCCAGACAGACCTTTGGATACAAGTTTACCTCTGGTTTGAGAAAGCTCAGGGCTTGAGCAGCATTTTTATGGCTTTGCTCTTGACCCTTGGGCTATAAATGCTCCTGTAAAATTAATGCCAAAGTTATAGCTTTGACAAATTTCTAAGAGTTCCAATGGAGAAAGGTCCACCTGGACTTTGGAGACAGTTTCTCAGAGCAGAACATTTCAGGTGCCATTAAACTCCATTCAAACGCCCTTTTATTGGGGCATAAATTTCACAGCCTGGTCTATCAGCCTGACACATTCTTTGAGAAGAGACAAACTTTACAAGCCACTTTAAAAATAATTTCACTGCCAGGTTTGCAGCTCTGAGAACATTAATAAACTGAAATGGCTTTTCACCCTGCAGTAGCCACTAAGTAATTATGATTGTCTGTAGGCAGACTAATGAAACCAGCTGTTAACAACATAATGAGAATTTTTACCAGCCCTCTGCTCCACAGACACATCCCTTTTCTGTCCCTGATTTTCCTGCACCCAGTGCTTCCCAGAGAAGTTTAGTGTTGCTTGATAGTCAGGTAAAAACTGCTTTATTTTGTAGGAGTGGTGATGCTTCAACTGGGCTGCTGCCATGCTGGGGTCACATCACAAAGTCCAGTTTCTGCAGGAGCTGGGGAGCATGGAGAGCTCTGATAGCACAGCATAGCAAAGCTAGAGTGGAGGATTCTGGTTTAGTGTGCCCCTGGTTTAGTGGCAGACAGCATTAGTGATTGACAAATCTTTAGTTCAAAGATAAGGTGTTGCTGTTTTGGCTCTAATCTTAGGTTGCTTTCAACACAGTTTTCCCTGGCACTTAAGATACTTTTCTCTTGCTTTCAGTACTCTGTCATTCCAGATGACATTTAAAGGTCCCTTCCAACCCAAACCATTCCATAATTCTTTGGATACATGATGAATAGCAACATATATTTTACCCTTATTATGGATGATATTACATCATGTCTGGCCTTTTGTGGCTCTTTCCTCTCCAGGTCCTTGTGACTACACTCACTCTTATATGCTCTTAATTTTTTCTGTTGCTTACCTGTTGCAGAATGAGGCCTTTGTCGGGGATGAGCCATTTGTCGGTGAGGGGAGACTCGGGCACTCAATATGAGTGATAAGCAAGTTCCGTTTATTGAAGAGAGCATCAGACACTTATACAGCAAGTAATAAGCTTATGAATATTCTGTAAGCCAAGCGATCTATTGGTTAAACTATACCGTCAACTCTTCCTCATTCCTTTGGGCCTACATTCCCTATTTCCCACATCTCTCTGTCTACTTGTTATCATACCCAGCTAGGCCCAAGGACACGCTATCTTGCAGGTGCAAAACTCAAACTAGCTGTGTTCGGTACTTTCTCAGGTCCTGGTCAGCTCACAAGCGAATGTCTGTGTGACCTCTGTCATGTAGCCATTTCTCCACAGGAGCCTGCCTTTATGCAGGCACAGGGAGAGTGAGTGTTGAACCAAATCAACTTCCAACACAATGGGCCAATCCCCCAAAGAGTCCAGTTTGTTCTGCTGCTTCCTTCACAAACACTCATTGCCTGCCAGTTTGCATTATTCCCATTTATGCTCAAGACTAAGGAATTTGGGATTTTAGACTGCTGTCAGTCTGGTAGCACCCATAACCTGCCTTGGGCTATTGAAAACAAAGAGTTGGCATCACTGAATCTCTGGTCTGTTTCCATCTCTAAGTTAGGAAATGTTTCCCTAAGCCTTGGTATCAGTGATCCTGCTTCTAACTTGTGTTTTCAACAGGGAATTTCCTGGTTTATACTCTAAACACTGATGGGGTTTCTCTGTGTCTTTGTAGGGGATGAAAAACCAGAAGGCTGAAGGCCCATCTGTCAAGGAGCCGGTGAAGGAGAGGAATGATGGCTCAGAGGAGCCCCAGGCCACATTGTCTGCTAGCAAACGGTACTGAGCACTTTTGTCAGATGTGACAAAGCACATGGCAAGCTTTACATGCCTATTCCTCAGGAAAAACTGTCTGGCAGAGATGACCAATGCCATAGATTGTTTCCTTTCCTTACAAATGCTCTAGGATAAAAAATGTCTACTTGTGCATTGTGCTGAACACAACTTCTCTGGAGGGATTACCACAAAAATGGAGAGACAAACAGACACCCATTGGTTGCAGCTCAGACGATCCAGTGCAGTGGCAACGGCAGTGTTGTGGAGCCTGGGAGAGGGCCAAGTTTCTGCTGCCTGACTTGGCACAAGTAAATTCAAACAGGGCTTTTTTTCATCTGAGTGGAGTCTTTTTCAGATGAGCGTTTTGATGAGAAATCTCAGTCTGGAAGCAAGATGCCATTCCACAAAGATGCAGTTCTTATCTGTGAGGTTTGGCCTGGCTGAGTCATGGTTTTCTTTCCCTCAAACAGCACCAAGTTTGATTAGTAAGTAGCAAGGCAATTCCTGAACAGCTTCAGTCAACAGGTGTCTCAATGTGGACTTTTTGTCTTGATATTCCTGTCCTTCATGTAATTTGCTTGATGGACAGCATGTTTGGTTTATTTCCCCCTGTGCTGCAATCAGCATTTAAGACAGGAATTTGCTCTTTGCTGTCTCTTCATGGCAGTTGCAAAACTACTTGTACCTGTTCTCCTCTGATAGCAGAGGGGATTTATTTAGCTCTGTCCTGCTCAGCAGTGGCAGGAAAGTGACCACATGCCTCAGAAGCACAGCTAGCATCTTCCTGTGCTCATGGAAGAGACAGGTTGATCCAGGAGAATTGTTCCCAGTGGGGTTGTTAAGCTGTGCATTTGATCTCTAGGGAAGCAAATGAAATGTGAGCGTAGTTCTGGGATTTCTGGTTTCTGTTTTTATCTCTCTTACTGATTTTATGAATCCTTTAAATATGGCCCTGTTCATTTGTTCAGATGCATCTGAGCTACTTTTCCAGATTGTCATGCCTGGTTGTAGAGACATTTCTCCAGAGTGATGAGTTCCCTTATTGTAAGACACACACATCCCACATGAGGAGGCATTTAAACTTGGCAGTAGTGTCTCTCTTTGTCCACAAAGCAATGTGACCTGTGTGCCGTGGCAGCCATCTGAAAATAGATCAGATGCATCTCATCCTTGGTTTTCCTGAGTGAGCAGTGGTGAGAATGTCACTTGCAGATTGTCTCCTGTAATGACTGTCATGAGGTCCACATTGTTCTTCAGAGCCTCATGACTTTCCAGCTTGAAATCACATAATTAGGAAAGCTGCTCAAGATGTTTTGCTCACAATTAACTGAAGGTATTGTCTGTGGCTGCAGCTCTCTCCACAGAGAAAAGCAGGCACAACTTTCCCAGGCAATGTCCTGGGGAAGGCTGTGAGAAGATCAGAGAAAAGAGTGAGAAATAATTCTTATCTTCACTTGCTGCACCTGTTGTTGTGAACATGTGGGATGTGTTATGGACATTTGTTTACCAAAGGGTAATTTCTTAATTGGCCACTGGTGATGGTGTTTTGGATTCAATTGACCAATCTGGTCTGTCTGTATCAGACTGTCTGTAAGGGCAATGAGTTTCTGTATAGTATAGTATAGTATAGTATAGTATAGTATAGTATAGTATAGTATAATAAAGTGATTGATCAGCCTTCTGGAATCATGGAGTCAATGCTAATTATTTCCACCATGGGGATGCCATGCTACGATAATTATCACCACCAGGTCCTCATTTGGTTTTATTTTCCAGGGTGAAATCTCCCTCTGATGGACACCTCCTACCCAGTGCAAAAGCCCAGGTCACATCACCTCCAGCTGTGGAAGAAACGGAGCTGCTCCAGAAGCTTTACCATCTCCTGGAAGCCAAAGGGGTTTCAGACAAGGATGGAAGGAGTGGAACTCCTCCGAGACCTCTGCAAAAACAGCCCCCAGCTCATCTCCACTAACATTGCCCAAGTATGTAGGGTATCTTCACTGCTCCTTTCCTTTAGCTCCTTTCCTGAGCCTGTAGCAGCAAAGTTAATTCAGTGTGTCTTGGCACTCTGTCCTGGCTGTTTGGGACACGCTGGTCTGTCTTACCCAGACAAATGTAATTCAGGTCCTGGCTTCAGGACAAGTTATTTCAGTCCAGCTGTATTTGTCTGGCAGGTGCCTATTGATGCTGTTCATCAGATGATGGCAGAATTTTCTGCTGGTGTAACTGCTGCTCTCTCCTACTCCCAGCTGGGTGAAGTGAAGGGAATCCAGGCCCTGGAAGCATGGCAATTGTTGTCTAGACCAAAAATGGGTTTGCATAGGGAAGAGAAGTATCAGGCTGGGTTGGTTTAAACCCAGTTGTTTTATTTAAAGAATACTTCTATATACTCCATCTTGTCTTACACAGGCACAGCTCTGGCTACTCATTTCCATCCTTGTTCCTATTCCTCTTGGTAAAGACAGTGCTCACCCTTCTTGGGGGTCTTTTTTTTCTCTTTGGAAAAGGAGGAAAACAGCTAAGGACTCATCTCTGCCTTCTCCTCCCAGTAGCTGCTTTTTCCCTTTTTTCCAGGAAAAGGTGCCTGATAATGCGGCTGTCAAGGGACTGAACCTGCTCTAATGAGAGCTGTACAGCACATTACATTTCAGAAGTCCACCTGTTACTTAGAGAAATGGTCTGGATCCTGGAAGAGTTTATCCGAGCCCTGCAGTTCTCCAGACACTGGCTCTGAGACAAACAAAACAAAACTTAGATCTCCTCCAGCCATAGTTTTGGCAAAATCATAACTGCCCTCAGTACTTGAGGCAACTGTATAGAAAACCAGGCATTGTAAACATCTGCTTCCATTCAAAGCAAAGGTACTCTTTAGCATTAATAAATGGAATTGATTTAATGATTTATAGATGGAGAGAAATACCATAGGAACTATTCTGTCCCTGGCCAAACCTCCTAAAACTGAAGAAAATCTTTCAACCAGCATGAGGCTGTGCCACCATTCCAGTGAGTGGCCCACAGGAAAACAGTGAAATTGTGCAAGCGAGTGCTGACCTGACAGAAAGGATCACTTTCATCTTTGACATTGCTGACTGCTACAGCCACTCTTCAAACAAGGACATTTGAATCCAACTTTCACGTTGCTTGTTCTCTTCACAGCTTTTTGATTATTTTGTCCTGAGAATATCTGACAGCCACAGGAAAGTGAAGCAGAGGGCGCTGGACGTGCTGGCTGAAATCACAGGAGCCCTGAAAGATGCCTTGAACCCGGTGATCATTGGTTTGGTGCAAGGAATAACAAAGAGCCTGAACTCAAAGGATCCCAGGGTTCGTGGGGCAGCTGTGAAAGCACTGGAAGAATCCTTTGCTCATTTGGGTAAGGCTGAGCCCGGGCAGGGACTCTCCTCAGCTTCGTCTCTGTCTCTCCTGCACAAGAGAGCGCTGAGTGCCTTGACAGCTGCTCTTGTCTGTGGAACACTGCAGCTGACACCCACCAGAGGCTGTGCAGGTGCAGTCCTTATGCACCATCCCCAACAGGCTGGAATGGGATCAGCATTTCCCAACAGTCCCAGGAGCCCTTGGCTCTGTGCTGCTTGTCTGAAGAGCAAGTCCTGGGCTACAGCTCTGCTACAGTTCAGAGGCAAAGGGGGTTTGGAGTTTGCTTGGGCCCCGTCTGACTTCCCAAATGAACAGCTTTGCTGTTGGCATGAAGGGACACTGACCCATCAGAGCTTCTGCAGAGCAGCCACCTGGGAGTCTCTACATTAGATGCATTAGCTGCCTGTTTTCCACTTTTCTTCTTTGTCTTCTGTTTTCAAAGGGGAACTGATGATTCACCAAGTTCATTTCTTTAGAACAAACAGGTATAACCCAGCTGTCAGTGATGCCTTGTTCCACATGTTGTTTTGCATGGGGCAAGATGGCCACAGCAATTAACTACATAGGCAAGGGCTGCTGTAAATTCCTTTGCCAAACACATTTATGTCAGATCTGAAAATTCCGTACTGGGGGAATATGCCTGAAAAAAGGAGTGTTGAAGAGGCAGGTCTTCAAGGGAAATTTCCACTTTCTCCTCCCCAGCTGCTTTGTGATCTCAGGAACTGCCTGACTCAGTGCCTTTCTGTGTCCCAAGTATGGGGCTCTTCGTTTTGCTCTGGGATGCAAAACCTTTTCACTGCTTCCATGTGACTGAACTCCTGAGGTCCCTGATGTGAAATGTTTTAACACAGCGCCTGCTACAGCAGACAAGTTTGGATTTACAACTGTGAAAGGAGAGCTTTTCTTTTGCAATTTAAAGCCCTGCCAAGTAGGCTGGAAGGAAAGAAGAAAAGGATTCAAATATCTGCAGAAATGTACTTCATTTTATAAAATGGGGTTGGCCCTGCTCTTTCCCTCCCCACTGTCCTTTCTCCTATGACCTGAGAAAAGTGAGCAGAAACGTGTGTTTCCCTTGTAGATAAAGTGTCACTGCTGAAAGAGCTCAGCCACCAATGGAATCACCTGAGTGGCCAAGCCCTGCTGGATGTCACCGAGCGTATCACAGGTATGGCCTCCCCTTCTGAGCCAAGAGCTCTTCCCAGGGAGCATTTACAGGGAATGCCTGTGAGCAGACAGCAGAGCAGCTCCTCCAAACCAGGAGGTGCTGAGTGTGCCCCTGCTGCCCCATAGCCAAGGCAGGTGGGTTTGGCAGGTTTTCCCTGGCTGCTGCAGAGCTGGGCAGCATCTGAGATGGGGGCAGCGCTCGGCCTGGGGCTGAGCTCTCACTGGGGCATCTCAGAACCACCTCCAGCAAAGGGAGGGGTAAAAATGCCCCAGCTGGCTCCTCTCTGGGGAGCTCAGGGACATCTGTAATCTTTGAGGGAAATCGTGGCAAATGGTGTGTCAGGGCATCAGTTTGTTTTGTCCTCACAGAATTCTTGTTTTTCTCTTGGAAAGTTTTGAGGCTGAACTGTGCAGAGCCTGGGGGTCACAGCTTAGGCCAGAACTCAACAGAGATATCAGAGGCACGGATTTAGTGCAAGGCAGCCTCTGGGTGATAGTGGAACCCTGGAAAAAGTTAAAGCTTTGTGCTTTGTGCTTTCCCAGATCAACTGCACCTGCGTAAGCAGTATGATAAATTATATAATTGTTAGATGTGATGATTGTTTAGGAATTAAATGTAATTATTATATAACCATAAGAAGAATAGTGAGAAACTATGTTGGAAATTCAGAGATTTCAGAGAGGGGCTAAATTTATGTATACAATAGAACAATACAAGTTTAATAATTAACATGAAAGTTATGTAACGATAGAGTATAAAACATGATCATTTCAGATGTATGGTCGGAATCAGATTTGGGTTAAATATACCCCGATTCCCAGAGCTCTTAATAAAAGCATCGCATATAGTCCCCGTGATTATGTGTTTTTGAACGCTAACATTTTGGCGACCCGCAGATGGGACCCTTGTGAGTGCTGCTGAGCAAGTTCGAGAGTCAATCATGCTCCAGCTGGCACCGAGGGATTCTCGGGGAGCCCATAGGCCAAGACCACTTCCGCCGCTCACAACGTCCCCGGGAGAAAGGTAAAGTGCTTTTTTTACTTTGGTTTGGTTTTGGATGCCTGCCAAATAAGACGCAGCAAAAGCTACACTTGGTTGGGCTAAAGGAATTCCTGTTGGTACAAGCCTAGGCGCCGTTCCATAAGACAATCACAAAAGCATTGCGGGTTCGGCATTTGTGGTGTATTTGAAATGGAGAAATTTAAAGGGATTTTGGGCAGTAATACCCCTATCCCGCAAACTTCTCCTTTGGGGTACTTATTAGCACATTGGAAACAGGGTAACTTTGGGGAAGAATTACGTAAAACTAAGTTGATTGATTACTGTAATTCATGGTGGCCAGAATATGCCTTGGAGAATGGCAAAAAATGGCTAAAATACGGTACTCTGCAATATAACTCTATTTCACGGGTAATGTCGTTTTGTAAACAAGAAAGAAAATGGGATGAAGTCCCATATGTTGATCTGGTTTTCTATTTACAGGGAAAGCCAGAATGGCAGGATGAATGTGGATTATTAGTGGTTAAAATATCTGCAAAGTGTGGGGTTTGTGAGGAACGTTGTTTAGAACGCTTGGCATTAAGAGAAAGCTTGAGTAGAGAAAATTATACAGATGTTGAATTACAAGTAGCTCCAATAGGAGCTAAGAAAGCTACAAGAGAACCTAACCCTATCCCACCTGTTTCACCTGTTTCACCTCTCCCTATCCCACTACCTGCTCCTCACCCACCTAGTCCTGAGCCCGTCTCGTCTAGTACACCTTTCCCTCTTTATCTTCCTCTCCCATCATCACCCGGTCCCTCTTCCTCGGAAGATGAGCAAAAGCTAACTGTGATAGAAAGGAGAAAGAGGTATGCGAGGGAAAAAGATAGCAATGGTAATGAATCAGTGACCCCAGTTGCCCACAGAACCCGGAGTCGGTCAAAGCTTGCCCCAGTTGTGCATAGAAAAGGCATAAGCAAATAAAAACGGACTGTGATTGCCCCCTTAAAACAAAGTGTCGGAATGGAAGGGCCAGTATTTGTAAAAGTGCCTTTTTCCCCTGCAGACTTAGTTATTTGGAAACAGTCAGCTGGAACTTATAGAGAAAATCCTGATAAAATGGCACGCGTAGTAAAAATGGTAATGAAAACTCAAAATGCTGACTGGGAGGACATACAAGTAATATTAGGTACTCTGATGGATTCTACTGAAAAAGAAATGGTACTTAAGGCAGCCAAAGAGAGGGCAAGAGAAGATATTAGAAATGGGCTGGTAACAGGGAATTTAGATGTGAATTTCCCAATTGAGTATCCAAATTGGGACCCTAATTTATTGTGCGATATGAGGAAATTACGTAAATATCAGGAGTGGATCCAAATAGGAGTTCAGAACGCTGTGCCCAAAACTATAAATTGGTCCAAACTATATGAGGTTCGACAGGAAAAGAAGGAATCTCCCATTGCGTTTCTGGAAAGGCTTAAGGAGGTAGCAAGGAAATATACAGACCTCCAAATGGATACAGAGCAAGCAAAGGTTCAGCTCACTCTCATATTCTTGGGCCAATCACAGGACGACATTCGTAGAAAATTGGAAAAATTAGAGGGGGAAGAATTAAGGAATTTGGGTAAGTTACTTGAGGTTGCTTGGATGGCATATAGCAATCGGGAAAAAGAAGCTAGTAACAGACAGCAGCAGAATCTATTGGCAGTAATACAAGGAGAAGGTGACCCAAATTTCAGGGGACGTAACAGGAACATCCACGGTAAGAGACCAGTCACACAAAGGTTAAGCCTGAATCAATGTGCGTATTGTAAGCGGGAGGGGCATTGGAAGCGAAATTGTCCAAGCTTGAATAACCAGTTTGACCAGGGCAATCAGTTCCAGCAGGGAAATGCTGCCAAAGCCATGGTGTTAGGAGAATATAACTAGCTGAACCTGTGGAACAGGTTCAAGAACTCACCACAAATATAGAATAGAATTTATTCCACCAATATTTCCAGTAAAGAAAACAAATATCTGAATATAGGTTAGCGCAGGATTTGAGAGCAATAAATAAAAAGGACATTTATCCAGTGGTAACAAATTCTCACAAATTGTTAACATCCGTAAAGGGGATTTATAAGTGGTTTATTGTAATTGATTTAAAAGATGCCTTTCTCTTTCTTTGAGAAAGAAAGTAGGAAACTGTTTTTGAGTGGGAAAACCCAGGGAACGGAAGAAAGACCCAGCTCACCTGGACACGACTCCCACAAGGCTACAAGAACTCGCCCACCCTATTCGGAAACCAACTGGCAAAGGAACTGGAGATTTGGACTGAAAATGGGCAAGTACCAAGAGACCAATACTTATTGTTGCAGTATGTTGATGATATACTAATAGCTACAGAAGAAAGAGCAACCTGTATAAAGGTAACCATTGAGATTTTACATTCACTGGGAATGGGAGGCTATAAAGTATCCAGAGGAAAGGCACAAATTGCACAACAGACTGTGATTTTCCTGGGATGTGAAATTTCACAAGGGCAACAAAAACTAGGTACTAACTGTATCCAAGCTATTTGCGCTATTCCAGAGCCTCAGAATTTACATGAGTTGCGAGTCTTCCTCGGGATGGAAGGGTGGTGTCGCTTGTGGATCATGGACTATGGACTGATTGCAAAACCCCTGTATGAAGCTAAGAAGACACAGCCATTCACCTGGGGTAAACCACAGAAAGAAGCCTTCCTAAAATCAAAGGAAGCACTGACAACTACTCCAGCATTAGGGTTACCTGATCTGTCTCAAGATTTTCAGCTGTTTGTACATGAAAGGCTGCGCCTAGCACTAGGAGTCCTGACCCAACGTCTGGGAAGCTGGAAAAGGCTGGTGGGCTACTTTTCCGAACAACTCGACAACATAAGTGCCGGGTGGCCCCCATGTCTGCGGGCAGTTGCAGCTACTGTGATCCTGATACAAGAAGCCAGGAAACTTACTATGGGAAGGCACATAGATGTCTATGTACCGCACATGGTAACCACTGTCTTAGAACAAAAGGGGGGCCATTGGCTATCTCCCAGCAGGATGACGAAATTCAAGGTAGTCCTGACTGAGCAGGATGATGTCACATTAAAAACAACTAACCTTTTGAATCCAGCTTTGTTCCTAGGTACCACAACTGAAGAAGGCCCATTAGAACACAACTGTGTAGAAGTAATAGAGTACACCTATTCAGCAAGAGAAGACCTGAAAGACATCCCACTAGAGCAGCTGGAGTGGGAGCTGTTTACAGATGGGAGCAGCTTCGTGGAAAACGGAACCAGATACGCTGGATATGCGGTAACAACAGTCAATACAGTAGTGGAGGCAAAGGCATTACCACCAAATACATCTGCCCAGAAGGCAGAACTGGTTGCTTTAACCAGGGCACTAGAATTAAGTGAAGGGAAAAAGGTAAATATCTGGACTGACTCAAAATATGCTTTTGGAGTGGTGCATGTACATGGAGCGCTGTGGAAAGAAAGAGGACTGTTATCTTCTCGGGGTACACACATTAAACATCAGGATGCAGTCCTGCAATTGATAAAGGTAGTACAAAAACCTGAACAAGTGGCAATCTTATGCTGCAAAGCACACCAATCAGGAAACTCCAAAATCTTTGAGGGAAATCGAAAGGCAGACTGGGCAGCCCGAGAGGTTGCTCGAGAGGTACAAACAACAATGGCATTGATACCTTTGAAGCTTAATGTATCCCAATTCAATTTGCCTCCAAAACCAAAATATTCAGTAGAAGATGAGACACTGGCACGTTTGCTAAATGCACAAAGGAATTCAGAGGAATGGTATGTGACTGCACAAGGACAAATAGTAGTACCCCCCTTGATAATGAGAGAAGTTCTATAAATTAAACATAATGAATGTCACTGGGGAGCAGAGGCATTGGTAAAATTGCTAAAGCAGAGTTTAATTTCAGTATGGATGTTAACAATGGCAAAATCAGTAATGTCAAAATGTGATATCTGCTTGAAAAACAACCCGGTGGCCAGGCGACAGGCACAGCTAGGAAGAATTTGGATAGGAATAGAGCCAGGAGACTATTGGCAGGTAGATTTTGTAGAGCTACCAAGGACTCAAGGATACAAATACCTGTTAGTGGGGGTTGACACATTCTCTGGGTGGCCAGAAGCCCTTCCCTGTCGCACGAACCAAGCAAAGGAAAGAGTTAAGTGGTTACTACAGGAGATTATTCCCAGATTCGGGGTACTCCTAGGGGTATCATCAGATAGGGGACCCCATTTCATAGCTACAGTAGTAAGAGAGGTAAGTAGATTGCTGGGGATAAATTGGGACCTCCACACACCGTGGAGACCCCAGTCAAGTGGGCAGGTAGGGAGGATGAATCAGACACTAAAAAGGCAAATCAGTAAAATATGCCAAGAAGCCAAATTGCAGTGGCCCCAGGCTTTGCCAATAGCACTGTGGAGGATTCGGATAAAGCCTAGGAGTGGGATGTCAGTCAGTCCTTATGAGATATTGTATGGGAAACCATATGAATCTCCTGAACCCTAATGTACACATCACAGGAAAGCAGGAAGTGTATAATTATGTTCTGTCCCTTGGGAAAACTTTAGCTCGGCTCCGGAGTATCCTCGTGTGGAATAGACCACTGACTCTCGAGAACCCAGTTCATAACATACATCCAGAAGACGAGGTGTACATCAAGAACTGGAACGAGGAACCGCTGAAAGAAAAGTGGAGTGGACCCCATCAGGTACTACTGACCACCTTTACAGCAGTCAAAGTAGCCGGTGTGGACCCCTGGATTCACTATACCCGAGTGAAGAAAGTCCATCCTGGATCACAGACTGTATAAACTCTGGAATGAACAAAGGCTGCAGATAAGATGTGTTTAATTGCTTTCAGAATGCTATCAGTAATTGTGCTAACATTATGGTTATTAATATCTTTGGGATGTGGAGTGCAAAATGATCAACCATCCACTCTTCATTCTAGAATGAAGAGAGAGCTACAAACAGAAACACAGGTGATAAAGGTTTCTAATGCAGTTTGGGTTGAGAATGTAATGATTGGATTAGTCAAAGATTTTGCCAAAATGCAAAACACCAATCGAATAACTGCCTGTCTGCCAATGCCAAAGGCAGCAGGAGACCCAGTAAATTGGAGAATCATAACATCAAAGCTACCTGAAATACAAAAGAACAAAACAATTACATGTAAACAGGTACCCGAATCGAGGCAAGTTACAGAAACCACTCTGGTATGGAAATGTGGGGCCAAGGATAGGAAAGATCAGATAGAACCTTGGGACAGTGTGTGGTCTGTGAATATTCTTCAAAGATTCCAATATACGGCAAACACCCCTTGGTGTATTAGGTGGGAAGGCCCTGAGAATGAAACAGATCCAGCAATAACGAACACTGACACTAGTAGCAGAACGAGGGCAGACAAAGTAAGTTGGTGGACTTAAACTTGTAATAAAATGTACGTTGGTGGACTTAAAAATGTAATAAAGCTTACAACTGCACTTCAGATGATGTAGAGATAAAGCAGATGCCACCCCTGGCAATAGCCCTACAAATTGGTTGTGCTTGCAGAGGGATCAAACATAAACAAGGCAGAGTGAATTATAGAGTAATTATAGGGTGTACCAGGCTTACAGTCTGAGGTCCAGGACAATCTGTATGGGCAGCAAGTGATGGTACCTGGACAACATATCTGCCTGTAGATGGGAAAGTAAAGGAGATTACTTTAGGCCTCCCAACCTTATGTCCAATTTGGAAAAAGTCCCCATTTAATGGAAAACATGAACTTCTGCAGATAAGAGCAAGGCGAGAAGTTCTAGACGATGAAAATCCAGATGACACTTGGCAAGAACCCTCTAGTGGAGTGAAATTTGGATGGGCCCTAGAGTCATTGCTTGGTCCTATAGCAAACTATAAGAGCAGAGAGATGCTGTACAAACTTACAGGTCAGGTAGGTAGACTGGCAAGAGTCACCCAGGAAGGATTTAAAGAATTAAATATACAATTACAAGCCACCACAAAAATTACTTTACAAAATCGATTGGCCCTAGATATGTTACTCCTGAAAGAGCATGGAGTATGTGGATTCTTAAAGGGACAAATTGATCATTGCTGCATTCATATCCCAAATGTAACTGCAGATGTTGAATATGATATCAATCAGTTGAAACAAATAGAGCATGAAGAACAAGAAGAGCAAAAGGATTTGGCTACAAGCTGGTTAGGAAAAATCTTTAATAGATTAGGGTGGAATGTGAGTTCATGGATTAAAATCTATCATTGAGAGTGTGACAATCTTACTAATTGTATTCTTAGCAATTTCGTTCGTTTACAGCATCCTAAAGGGAGACATACAGAAGAAAATGTCCTGGAACCAGAGGATAATAAAGGCACTAACACGAGATCCACACACACCATCTTCTGGTTCTCCAGTTCGTAACAGCATCCACGACAATATTTACATCAACCCTGGATTTGAAGAACCAAGTACAAACTGAGGAATAAAGGACTGTATCAAGTGAAAACATTTACACCTATAGTGAAGTGAAAATGCTTTCAAAGGGGGGAGAATGATAGTGGAGCCCTGGAAAAAGTTAAAGATAGAATCTAAAATGTTAGGCTTTGTGCTTTCCCAGATCAACTGCACCTGCGTAAGCAGTATGATATACTATATAATTGTTAGATGTGATGATTGTTTAGTAATTAAATGTAATTCTTATATAACCAAAAGAAGAATATTGAGAAACTATGCTGGAAATTCAGAGAGGGGCTAAATATATGTATACAACAGAACAATATAAGTTTAATAATTAACACGGAAGTTATATAACGATAAAGTATAAAACATGATCCTTTTGGATGTATGGTCAGAATCAGATTTGGGTTGAATATACCCCGATTCCCAGAGCTCTTGAATAAAAAGCACCGCATATAATCCCTATGTGATTATGTGTTTTGAATGCTAACATTGCCAGTAGTTGCTCCAGGTGCTCCTGCCATCAGCCCCTGCAGGAAGGAGCACAGCCCCTAATGCACGTGGGCTTTGGCTCCCTGTGGCACAGAAGCCCCCCGGGGGCACAGGTCTCTGGGACAGGAGACGGGCACTAGCGCTGCCAGGGCTCGAGGGGTGGCAGCTCTGCTTGGGCAGGGACTCTGCCCCAGCTGCTGATGGCAGCGCTGCTTGGGCCCCGGGGCTCAGAGCAGCATTCATGCCCAGGCCCACACGTTCCTTGTGCGGTGTCACACCCGTGGGTTTAGGATGGCCACGGGCTGGGACATGTCCCAAGGAGGCTGTGCCAGCTTCCCTGGAAGGGCCTGTGCCCTTCCCAGCGCGGCTGCGTGGGCAGCCCTGGGGGCTCCTTCTGCTGCCCTGAGCCCGCAGAGCAGGGCAGCGTTTGCTGATGCTCTGAGCCCTTCCTAAAGATCCTGTCAGGCTGCCTTAGACACCTGGGGCCAGGCATTCCTTCCAGCCTGGGCCACTTTGGCTGGGCTGGGGGCGGCCCCAGGGCAGGCGGCAGTGTATGCAAGGGCCCTTGGTGACACACTGCAGCACGGTCACTGTGACATGGAATGGAACCCGGTGTCCAAGGTCCCTTTGTGACACGTGAGAAATAGAAGCGTGCCCGGGTGCTGGGAGAACGCAATGGGACAGGACGGGACAGAGCAGTGCCGTGAGGAGCCCCCACACAGCGCACTCGTTTGTGTCCCACTTGGAAGTTTTCTGAGGCGTTGTTCTTTCAGCTGAGCTCGAGGCCAGACCACAGGACTTGCTGACCCGTGGTCTCCCCGAGGCTTCTCTTTCGCAGCTGCCCTTGAGGGCAGCGTGTGGGGCTTGGTGCCCTTGGAGCATTTCCAAGGTATCTCTTCTGCAAGAAGCTAGTGTCACTGACATGAAGCACAGAACCCCAGGAGTGCCCAATCTGGCCTGGGGGGAAGAGGAGGAAGAAGGCCCTGGAGCTGCTTCACCACTGGTGACTAAACAGTTGGAGCCATTCCAGCCACCACAGGAGGGTGAGTGACAGAGCTAGGCCACAGGACTGGTGCCTGCAGCCAACTTGACCCTATGCCATGCCATGCCATGCCATGCCATGCCATGCCATGCCATGCCATGCCATCCCCTGGGGACATGCCCAAGGACAGGACGAAAGAGGGGCCGGGCAGACACCCCGCAGTGGCCGTGCTCCATTGCCTGGGCCATCCCGGGGCTCTCCCTGCCTGGGCAGAGCAGGGCTGGACTGTGTTCTCCGGCCTCTCCCGCAGCCCCTCAGCTCTGGCTGTGCTCGCTCTTTGCCAGGTGCAGCCCTGGAGCACACACAAGAGCAGGAGTCCAGCCGTGGCCACTTCCGCAGCACAGCGCAGGTACCTGCAGCCACCCCCACCTGGGCTGGGCCTGCTGTCCCAGCTCAGCCCAGCACTGTGTGTGCAGCACTCCATGCAACATCCCTGGCTTCCTGCCCTTCTCTTACAGTTGGTCTGCAGATTCATGAAAAGAATTCGGCAGGAAGAGGGCATCGCCATGGGCACTGGGCTCAGAGCACATTCAGAGCTCCTCGAACATGAGACAAGCGCGGCCCTCCTGTGTATGCTTGTAGAGGAAGTTTTTTACAATCCAAAGCAAGTAAGGAGCCTGTGGCCAGGGTTTGATCCTCCCAGGAATTGCTTGGCCTCCCAAGCCACGCGTGCTGGTTGCTGTGAGCCTTTGGGTCCACATGGCAGTGCGCTGGGAAGGGAAGGACTTCTCTGGGGAAGCTGGGAACATTGCTCCCTCTGGCAGCTTTCCAAGTCTCCCTGTGCCTTCTCCAGGCGCCCACCATGGTGAAGTTCATCCACCAGATGATCATGGCCAACAATTGTGATGAGCACAGGCTGGACAAGGCCCTGCTGGATCTCACCGAAGCACAGCCAAATGACGCAGTCATGACGCTCCTGCGTGTGGCCCCGTCCTGTGACAGGTATGGGGCCCACCTGCCCACAGGGCTCAGGCCTCCCCAGCCCATCACCCTGTACAGCCTGGCCCAGGTGTCTGACCAACAGAGACTTCCAGGGCCCTCTGGCTGCTGCCTTTCCCAGCCCTGGCACATCAGCCCCTGAGTCTGCTGCCATGCTCCCTCCCTGCCCCTCAGGGCTCTGTCCCCACAGGGTGTGGCTGTCTGGCTGCTGCTGGCCAGGGCCAGTGGGCAGAGGCAGAAATGGCAGCCAGCTCAGCTCCCCTTGTTGCTGTGTCTGAGACCCCCCTGAGACATTGCTCTGACCCCACAGAGCTGCCATGGCCATGTGGAAGACCATCATGGGCTCAGCCAGGACTGCAGAGCTAGCACAGCTGATACTCCTGGATGTGCTGGAGAGCTGGCCAGAGTACAGCACGTGCACCTCCGATGGGGACGAAACGGGTGTCTTTGCCCTGGCTGTGAGTTTCTGACACTGGCCTTTGCTGGCCCCAAGGCCGCCTCTCCAGCAGCTCTCCATTCTCCTTCCCCTACTGCATCTCCCTGCCTCAGGCGCTGGCCTGAAACCTGGCCCAGTGACAGCTTCAGGCCCACCAGGCCCCGTGCTCCCCCTGCCTCTCTCCGGGCCTCTCCCTGCCACGCTCGGGCCCTGCCACACGGACACCTCGGCACTGAGTGCTGTCTTGGGGGCTTTGCCCTTTGCAGGCAACCGTGGTGATGTGGAAGATCCTCCAGGAGCCCCATGTTCCATGTATATTGAAAGTGTATTTCCCCCGCCTGTTTGTGCATCTGCTCTTCCAAGTGTTTCTCAGCACAGAAGAGATGCCAGAGGAGGTCGATACATTCTGGAAAGGATGCCAGGAAGAGCACGGCCTTGCCACCAGCCCCAACAGGTGCTCCATCCCACTCCTCCTGTCTCTGCCACATGGCCTGGGAAGGAGCCAGTGCTGCCAGTGTGACCTGGGCTTTGCTGTGCACACAGGTTTGCAGTGCAGACCCTGAAGTCCCTGCTTTGCCGAAAGCAGTACAACGTTGTGGTGGTGGCATTGGAACGCAGGTGTGGCTGGGACACACTGCTCTCTGTTGACACCCGCCGCTATGCTGTGGGTCTGCTGGCCAGGTGAGACCCCCTTCTCCCCACTGCCTCTGACAATTGTGCCCTGTGCCCAGAGTGACCCACACAGTCCCCGTGGTCATGGGCCAGAGGGCCTTGTCACTGAGGGATGGCCAAGCAAACTGGAAAGGCTGGGGGAGGAGGGTGGCCAAAAGAGCTGCCTCTGAAGTAGCCCAAGGGCCCCTTGCAGGATGCTGGAAAAAGACCTGACCTGTGTGAGTCACTCCTGTGAGAGGTTTTATTCTCCTGGCTCACAGTCTTGCTGACTTTTTCTCCTGCCAGGGAGATGTCCTGTGTCTCCATACCCTCCTGTTCCCAGATCCTTCACTACCTCCTCCGGCTGCTCAGAACACGGGAGCCACGCTGGGATCTGCCCGCCCTGGCGTTCCTTGTGGAGGTGAGCCTCAAGGCCAGCGCTGCCTGGCTGAGCTGCCTCCCAGCTCTCTGCCCTCTCACAGCCACAGCTCCCAGGACAGTGCTTGTGCCCTGTGCTGCTGCCTGGGCCCAGCCCTGTGCAGCTCCTGGCTCCTGCTGGCCGGGTCCCTGTCACTGCCCTGTGCCTTTCAGGTCCTTGAGTGCCTGGACTTGAGGGAACATGATGCTGAGAGAGTCCTGCGAATCTTCTCAAGGTACCTGCAAAGCGAGTGCAGCGAGAGGCGTCGCCTGGCATTCAAGGCCCTTCTCAAACTCACTGACGATCCCTCCATGGTGAGAAGGGGGCAGTGGCTGAAGCTGTGCAGGCAGCGTGGGGCTGGGCAACGCAGTCACTTGGCCTTGCCTGGGCTTTGGGCGCTGGGGCAGCTGCTCCCAGCTCTCCTGCCTCCCACTTCAGCTGCCCCAGTGCTTCGGGACAGGCCTTTGGCCTCTGGGCCCTGCAGCAGCAGGGTGGTGTTTCACAAAATTGCGTTCCACACAGACCAAAAAAATGTGGAGCCTGACTAAAAGACTTGTGGGGCTCCTGCGGGATGAAGATGGAGAGATAGTTAAGATAACAGTCATGGTGCTCAGCTTTATAATCTTGGAGAAGGACACACCAATACCCAGCCCCATCGCCCTGCAGCTGGCTGAGGGGCTCCTGCCACTCTTTGACCATGTAAGGCTCTGTGCCCACAGCCACGGCCACAGGCTGCTGCCCTGACACTTGGTGCCCTGTGCAAATGCAGGCCTGCACCCAGGTGAGCCCCTCACAGCCCATGCTAAGATCATCTTTTCTTCTCTTCCTACAGGATAATAGCCAGGTGAAGCAGCTCTCCATATTGCTCTTCCAAACATTGCTGAGTCTTCCACTGGAAAAGAAAACAAATGACCTGAAGACACAAGTGCGCCACAGCCTGCTCCCACTTTTCTTCCACTGCCATGATGGGAATCGGCGTGTGGCACAGGTGAGGACTTGTGGGCTGCTGGTGTGCCCCTGGGAGGGGACTCAGCTGCCTCCTTCTCTGGTCACCTCCCAGGCTGCATCCTCCCGCAGGCTGTGGCACTGGGACATGGGTCCTGCACCCCGGGCTGTGTGGCCATATCTGGGACTCTGCTGCTCTCCAGGTTTCTCGGGAAACGCTACATCGTGTGGTCAAGTTCCTGAAGAGGAAAGATCTAGAAAAACTGGTGAAGAAGGAGCAACTCTGGATTTTCGCCAATTGCCTAGTAAGGACAGCCTGCAAGCCCCAGCCTCAGCCTGGAAAAGGCCCCTGAGGGCGGTGCTCAGTGTGCAGGGCTGGCAGCTGTGCCCCTGCCCACTGCTGCAGCCAGAGGCCACACGGGCTCTTCTCCAGGCTCCCGTGGGCCCGAGCCAGGTGCCCATGGAGCCCCGGCCCGGCGGGGCTGCGGGGCGGCACCGCGGCTCCCCGGGCAGCAGCCGGCCCTCTGCCAACTCCCCTCGGGGGCCCTTGGCCAGCGGCTCCTGGCCGCGCCTCAGGGCTGTGCGGGCAGGGGAGGCCGGGGCTGGGCGCAGGCAGCGCCCTGTCCAGGGGCTGAGCCCGCGCCAACCCTTCCCTCCTGCCGCTCTCTGCAGCTGGCAGAGGACAAGCGCCGAGCGGCCGAGTACCTGCACCAGGCCCTGCCCTACCTCGAGAGCCCACAGGAGCCCCTGCGAGAGGCAGCCATCAGGTTCATGGGTGAGCCACCAGCCCGGGCTCCCTCCCCGGCCTGGCCCGCCACAGCTCGGCCCCAGCCCCGCCGGCTGCCCCCGCAGCGCCAGCCGGGCCCGACGCCGTGGAGCCACGCCTGGCCTGGGCATTGCTGCTGCCGCCCTCTGGCAGCCGTGCCCTGGGGCGGCAGCCTGCAGCAAGGGCCGGGCTGAGCCCTGCCGGGCCAGCAGCCCGTGTGGCCACAGCGCCGGCAGCGCTGCTGGAAGGGAGCTGTGCTGCTGGGGCCGTGACAGGCTCTGTGTTCACAGGCATGGCCGGGCGGCACCTGAGGGGGAAGCAGCGAGAGTTCCAGCTGATCTGCACTGGTGAGTGAGGGCAGCGGGCTGCCAGCGTGGGCTGCCGGGGGAGCTGCAAGCCCTGCCCCGGCTGCTTACACACAGAGAGACTTCAGGGCCACGTGGGGGATTCGTGGCTGCTCTTAGGGCTGATCCCCTTGCTCCCTGCTTCCTCCTGGCCATGGCAAGAGCCAGCTGTTATGGCCCTGGCAGGGGGCTCTCCTCAGCTCCCCACAGATCCGGGATCTGACCATAGCTCTGTTCCTCTCTCTTGCAGCCCTGGAAGACATGGCAAATGACATCAGTCTCTCTGTGAGAAGCCTGACAATTCAAACTTTGCATATTCTCAGGGCACTACACAGAACTCAATATTTCACTTTTATGAATCTGCCCGACCTACTTTACAGGGTGTGGAAGACAGGGCCACAACTGCTGGGGCTCAGCTGGCTGTGCTGCTGGAGCTCTGCAGAGAGATGATCCCTGCTGGTGCCACCAGAGCCAGCATGAATTTTTTCAGTTTGTTCAAGAGTGTTCTTTTCTTCTTTTTTTTTTTTCTTTTGTATGTAAATACAGAATGTGTTATTATAGAGAGAATCGCAGGATCTTTCTTTTGCTGCCCAGGGTCCGTAGGGCATAGAAGAAGAAGGGAAAAAGGTGCTTGTGCTCAGCCAGCTGCCCAGGTGTGCAGTGTTGCAGGGAAAATGGCCAAAAGCCCCTTGGCCTTTGGTGGTTTTGCTGAAGCCTATGTGCTGCCCACAGAGCAGCTGGGCAGGGGCCAGAGCTGTGGGGATCCCTGCCAGAGCGGTGCCTGGAGATGGCCTCAAGCCCTGTGCCGGGCAGGAAGCACCATCCGTGTCCTCCTGCCCGTGTGCTGCTGGCTGCATTGCTGAGGGCTCCCAGGTGCCTCTGGATGGGGCTGCTCTGGAGCTGCTGTGGGACTGCGGCGCTGCTGCCGGGCAGCTTGGCCAGGCTGGGGCAGCCCCTGAGGGGCTGCGGCGCTGGCAAGCCCTGAGCAATTGGGCTGTCAGAGGCCACAAGCAGCCCCCTGGCAGCTGCCTTGATCCTGACAGCCGCCTGCTCTGGCGCTTCCTCAGTGGGCGGTTGGAGGGACCCCCTGGAATCAGGCGTGGAACCCTGGTCCTGGCCTTTCAGGGCTGTGAGGCCCGGAGTTGTGGGACTGGGCGTGCGCCCTCCCTGTGCTCCAGACTGGAGCCCCTGGCCCCTCAGCCTTAGGCATTGAGCACCACTGCCTGCCTGCCGAGTCTTGTTCCTGTTGCCGTGAGGGAGGCCAAGCTTTGTGGTTTTAGGCCCCATTGAGCCAGAAGAGCAGCAGCTTTGAGCTCAGAGGGGCCACAGAAAGGCCCTCTGCACAAAGGGCATTCCTGGCTTTCCCAGGGCAGGGACACATGAGATTGTGGCAGGTACCTTCAGGGTGCCACGCTACCTTTTGCACTGGGCCACCTCCCTGTGTGCAGGGCTGGCTCTTTGCTTTGCTGTCCTCGGCCTGTTGCCGTCATGCTCCTTTGGCTGCCTGCAGAGAGGGGCAGCCCTATAAGGAGGGTGAAAGGCCCTGTCTCCAACATCTCAAGGGAGAAATGGAGCTCTCCTGGTCCTCAGCCCATGCTGTAAGCAGAGCAGAGCCTTTTCCCCAGCTCTCATGGATTTCTGCCTGCTGCTGGCCCCTGGCCCCCATGACACACTGCACTCGCTCTGAGTCACCTACAGGATGGCTGGTGCCTCTTCATTTGCTGATGGGACGTGAGGGGCACTGAGAGAAAGGTGGGTGTCCCAATGCTGAGGGCACACTGAGCAGACTTGAGGCTTCCCCAGCAGGTTGCAGGTGCCTTCTGCGTCACTGAAGGGAGAGCAGAAGCCCTGCATGCCACTGAGGCCAGCGAGAGTCCCTGAGGGGAGGTGGGTGTCTGTCGTGTCCTTCAGGGTACGGCGGTTTCACTGAGGGAACGGGAGCGTCACTTGAGGGGGACATGGGCACGCCGCGTGTGGCTGAGCGCACATGCCACTGGCTGAAGGGACGCCACGGCCGCTGAGGGGCCGTGGGCTCGCCCTGAGGGACACGGCAGGGCCGGGCTGGCCCCCGCTGCGCCGCCGCCGCCCACTCCCCTCAGCCGCAGGGAGCGTTTCCCGCCCAGGCACGGGCGGCCCCGCCCCGCCGCTCCCCTCAGCCGCGGGCGGCAACTCAAACCCGCTGGGGCCCCGGGCGGCCTTCCAGAAGCCCTGGGGGAGCTGCCCCGGGGCTGCCCTGCACTCAGACACACCGAGGAGCATGGGGCAGCCTTGGCTCAGTGCCAGGGAGTATTTCACTTTGCCAGGGGTGAAGCTGCAGCTTAGAGGGACAGAACTTCCTAGCACAGGACTGCTGGAATTTCCTGGTGTCACCTGTAGGGCACAGAATGAACGTTTGGGCTTTCAAGTTGAGGTAATCATTGGACTGTGAGAATAATGAAATCGGAGGTGATATGTCGAGTACATGTAGTGGATATTTGAGCAGGAAGATCTGAGGTGATCTCCAGGGGAATAAATTTCTTTTCAGGCAAAGTCTGAGTAATTTCTAGAGGGCACATATAGATCATTTTGTGACAAAACCTGAGGTAAAAGTTACAGCAAAGCCAGAACATTTGGGGATAAAATCTCAGGTTCTCTGCCTTCCCACTCCCTCATGCCATGCCCCACCAGGGCAGCTTTGCCCTCCCTGTGCCCAGCCAGCCCAGCCTGGGCACCTCAGGGGTGCCCCCACCCTCCTGCTGAGGCCCGGCCTCGAGGGCTTCTGCCGCAGGCCTGGGAGATGCTCTGGGCAAGCGCCAGAGCAGCCGGGTGCCAGGGACAAGGCGGCTGCCTGGGGGCTGCTTGTGCCCTCTGACACCCAATTCCTCAGGGCTTCCCAGCACCCCGGCTCCTCAGGGACTTCCTGGTGTTCTGCCAATTGACTGAGGTGATAAAAAGGACACATCACTGGAAATAATGTTCTTCTTTTACTGTGAATATGAAGGAACCACAATGTAAGATGATACATTCAATAAAAAATGTGCTTTTGGTTTAAGTGACAAGCAGTAACAAGCAAGGTAATGCACCTAATACAGTAGTATAAGAGAGAAATGAGAGCGATTCAGAAAGATGCATCACCAGTTGCCTAAATTGTTTATCATCTTGCAGATCTGCACTTGCTGGTGAGTCCCATTTTACACCAAGGACCTGGGGAACCATTCCCCGTAATTGGGAAAATCCTAGGTCATCTGTTCACACAGAGATGAGATCTCCAAATTTTCCCCAAAAGTGGGTCCAGCTTTTATAGACCAAAGAGAGCAAGTCAACATGACTCAATTATATTTTTAGCCCAGAAACACCTGCAGCTGATGGCACACTTCACAATCAGCAGGACACACAGCCAGGCCAAAGCCCAGAACTCTGCTGGGAGGGTTTCCCCTCAAATACCCTTCAAACGAACCTCTCTTCAAGTCAGTTGGGAATGTTTCTTCAAATGATCTATTTCTGGCACCTAGCCCCACAGTGTTATGTGAAAGTTTCTAAAGCAGCTGCTTTGGAGTCAAAGAGCCACCATTAAGAGTCCTTGTCATCTATTTCCGGCTAAATCACACTTAGGAGCATTTGAAGGGTTGGGACCGAGCGAGAAACCAGACCTCTGAGCTTTTTAGATGATGCCATTTCTTTTTCTTATCTTCTACATTGATAGGAAGGATGAGTTTGGCTCACATCTCCACTACAAGGCTCAGAAGGTCACAAGACTTCTAGTTCAAAGGCCTTTCAAGGATTTATTGGCCAATAAAACATTGCCAACAAGGATATGTATGTTTCTGACCCAATCCTTCAATATTTCATTCTATGGACTCATGCTCCAGTGTAAGCTTTCTTAGGAAATCATGTTCTGACACACAAACCTACAGCACTGCAGTTTAAACTTCGTGTTTACTGATTCAACTACTTTTATTTTTTCTACATCTTAAACTCTAAAATGCTAAACTTTCCTCCACTTAGCTTAAGGTTTCTGTGCCTTATACTAGAAATCTACATTCTCGCTTCTAGCACCTGAATTTGGAAGCCCTTTGCAAGGCCTCAGCTCAAATCCTGTGTTTAACTGTAGGCCTTGGCTAACAGGCCCAAAGATCTGAGAACTCCCTGCATTTCTGTTTCCAACAACACTGATGCTGTCAGTTCCAAAGTGCCCAGGAACCACCTTGCAAGTCACTCTGGCAGGATCAAGGCAGCTGCCAGGGGGCTGCTTGTGGCCTCTGACAGCCCATTGCTCAGGGCTTGCCAGCGCCCCAGCCCCTCAGGCTCTTCCCCAGCCTGGCCAAGCTGCCCGGCAGCAGCGCCGCAGTCCCACAGCAGCTCCAGAGCAGCCCCATCCAGAGGCACCTGGGAGCCCTCAGCAATGCAGCCAGCAGCACCTGGGCAGAAGGACACGGATGGCGTTTCATGCCTGGCACAGGGCTTGTGGCTATCTTCAGGCACCGCTCTGGCAGGGATCCCTGCAGCTCTGGCCCCTGCCCAGCCGCTCTGTGGGCAGCACAAAGGCTTCAGCAAAACCACCAAAGGCCAAGGGGCTTCTGGCCATTTTCCCTGCAGCACTGCACGCCTGGGCAGCTGGCTGAGTACAAGCATCCTTTTCATCCTCCTCCCCTAAGCCCTGTCGATCCTTGCAAGGCAAAGATCCTGGGAGTCTGTCTACTATACATATTTTTATTTACATACAAAAGAAAAATAAAAATATGAAAACAAAAATCTTGAATAAAAAGAAAATCCCTGCTGGCTCAAGTGGCCCCAGCAGACAAGAGTCTTTCAGATCAACTTTACACAGAGTTCCAGCAGAACAGCAAGGCTCTGTGGCACAGACGAGGCCGTTTCCTCCATGCGCTGTGGAACTCATCTCGCAGCTTACGCCACGTGGAGTAGGGAGCCCTCTGTAGAGCCCGGAGAACGAACCCAGCTTCAGCTGACAGATTTCTGATGGCAGGACTGCTGTCATATGCCATTTCTTCCAGGGCTTCAAGAGAGAGGAACAGAGGCAAGGTCAAGTGCCATATCTGCAAGGAGCTGAGGAGAGGCCCCTGCAAGGGTCATCCCAGCCGGCTCTTGCCATGGCCAGGAGGGAGCAGGGAGCAAGGGGATCAGCCCGAAGTTGCAACCAACAAATCCCCCATGTTGCCCTGATATCTCTGTGTGCTCTGCCCACGGGAGCAGAGCCCTCCACAGCCGGGGCAGGGCTTGCAGCTCCCCCTGGCAGCCCCCGCTGTCAGCACGCTGCCCTCATTCACCAGTGCAGATCAGCTGCAGCTCTTGCTGCTGCCCCCTCCGGTGCCGCCCCGCGATGCCTGTGGACACAGAGCCTGTCACGGCCCCAGCGGCACAGCCCCCTGCCAGCGGCGCTGCCGGCGCTGTGGCCACACGGGCTGCTGGCCGGGCAGGGCTCAGCCTGGCCCTTGCCGCACGCTGCCGCCCCAGGGCATGGCTGCCAGAGGGCGGCAGCAGCAATGCCCAGGCCAGGCGTGGCTCCACGGCGTCGGGCCCGGCTGGCGCAGCCGGGGCAGCCGGCGGGGCTGGGGCCAAGCTGCGGCTGGCCAGGCCGGGGAGGGAGCCCGGGCTCGGGACTCACCCATGAACCTGACGGCCGCCTCTCGCAGGGGCTCCTGTGGGCTCCGCAGGTAGTGCAGGGCCCGGCGCAGGTGCTCGGCCGCTCTGCTCCTGTCCTCTGCCAGCTGGAGAGAGCGGCAGGAGGGAAGGGTTGGCGCGGGCTCAGCTCCTGGACAGGGCGCTGCCTGCGCCCAGCCCCGGCCTCCCCTGCCCGAACAGCCCTGAGGCACGGCCAGCAGCCACTGGCCAAGGGCTCCCGAGGGCAGGGGGCAGAGGGCCGGCTGCTGCCCGGGGAGCCGCGGTGCCGGCCTGCAGCCCCGCCGGGCCGGGGCTCCATGGGCACCCGGCTCGGGCCCACGGGAGCCTGGAGCAGAGCCCACGAAGTCTTTGGCTGCAGCAGCGGGCGGGAGCACAGCTGCCCCCCCCCGTACACTGAGCACCGCCCTCAGGGGCCTTCTCCATGCTGAGGCTGGGGATTTGCGGCAGCTCTTACCAGGCCCTCGCCGAACCTCCTTGTCTGATCCACCTGGAGCATTTGTTCAATATCCCTCCTTTTCAGGAATCTGGCTGCAGAATGCAGCGTTTCCCGAGAGGCCTGGAGAGCACCAGAGAGGCACAGTTGGCCCCACAGGCCAGGGTGCAGGAGCATCCCAGTGCCACAGCCTGCAGGAGGCTGCAGCCCACAAGGTGCCAGGGCAGGAGGCAGCCCAGCCCCCTCCCAGGGGGACCACAGCCGGCCACAGGTCCTCACCTCAGCAACAATCTGATTCTCATCATGGCAGTGGAAGGACAGTGGGACCAGGCTCTGGCGCACATGGAACTTCAAGGCCTTTCTTCCATCTTCTGTTAATAACTCCAGCATCTCTTGAAAGACACACATGCAGCTCAGCTGCACCTGAATTTCATCCTGGATGAAAGGAAAGGTCAAAGACCTCAGCATCAGCTGCTTCAGGCCCCCCAGGGCACAGGCCCGCATCTCCACAGGGCATGAAATGTCAGGGCAGCAGCCAGTGGCCGTGGCTGTGGGCACGGAGCCTTACGCTGTCAAAGAGTGGCAGGAGCGCCTCAGCCAGCTGCAGGGCGATGGGGGTGGGTATTGGGGCACCATTATCCAGAAGCAAATATCTCAGTAGAAGGATGGTCATCCTGATCACATTGCTTTCATTTTCCTGCAGCAGCTCCACAAGACTTTCAGTCAGGCTCCACATTTTTTCAGCCTGTGTGGAACACAAGTTTGTGAAAAGCCACCCTGCTGCTGCAGGGCCCAGAGGCCAAAGGCCTGTCCCAAAGCACTGGGGCAGCTGAAGCGGGAGGCAGGAGAGCTGGGAGCAGCTGCCCCAGCGCCTGTAGCCCAGGCAAGGCCAAGCGACTGCATTGCCCAGCCCCCTGCTGCCTGCACAGCTTCAGCCACTGCCCTCTTCTCACCATGGAGGGATTCTTGCCCAGCACTACGAAGCCTCTGAGTGCCAAGTGACGCCTCTTCCTGTGCTCACTCTGCAAGTTCTCTGACATGATGTCCAGAACACTGTCACTGCATTCGCTCAAGTCCAGGCACTCAAAGACCTGAAAGGCACAGGGCAGTTACAGGGAGCCGGCCAGCAGGAGCCAGGAGCCGCACAGGGCTGGGCCCAGGCAGCAGCACAGGGCACGGGCACCGGTCTGGCAGCTGTGGCTGTGAGAGGGCAGAGAGCTGGGAGACAGCTCAGGGAGGTAGTGCACCTGAAGAAGGCATGAGGAGACTTGGAAAGCTGCCAGATGGAGCAAAGTTTCCAGCTTCCGCAGAGAAATGCTTCCCTTTCCACTGCACTGCCATGGCCTCAAAGCACCCAGTGACCAGCAGGCGTGGCTCAGGAAGCCATGTGATTCATGGGGGAATTGAAGCCTGGCCACAGGCTGCTTACTTGTTCTGGCCTGAAGACACCCTTCTCCACAAGCAAATGCATCAGGGTGACGCTGGTCTTAAGTTTGAGGAGCTCAGAGTGTGCTCTGAGCCAAGTGTCCATAGTGCAGGTGTCTTCCTGCTGAATGCTCTTGGTGAATTTGCAAACGAGCTGTAGGAGAAGGGCAGGAAGCCGGGGATGTTGCATGGAGTGCTGCACACACGGTGCTGGGCTGAACTGGGACAGCAGGCCCAGCCCAGGTGGGGGTGGCTGCAGGTACCTGCGCTGTTCTGTGGAAGCGGCCACGGCTGGACTCCTGCTCTTGTGTGTGCTCCAGGGCTGCACCTGGCAAAGAGCGAGCACAGCCAGAGCTGAGGGGCTGTGGGAGAGGCCGGAGAACACAGTCCAGCCCTGCTCTGCCCAGGCAGGGAGAGCCCCGGGATGGCCCAGGCGATGGAGCACGGCCACTGCGGGGTGTCTGCCCGGCCCCTCTTTCGTCCTGTCCTTGGGCATGTCCCCAGGGGATGGCATGGCATGGCATGGCATGGCATGGCATGGCATGGCATGGCATGGCATGGGGTCAAGCCGGCTTCAGGCACCATTCCTGTGGCCCAGCTCTGCCACTCACCCTCCTGTGGGGGCTGGAATGGCACCACCTCCTCGGTCTCCAGTGCTGGAGCAGCTCCAGGGCCTTCTTCCTCCTCCTCCTCCTCCTCCACCCAGGCCAAGTTTGGCACTCTCAGGAATCTCTGCTCCATATCTCTGATTGGATTTGTGGCAACTTGCAGGAGAGATGCCTTGGAAAAGCTCTAAGTCACCAAGTCCTGCAGTTGTGCCTGGGAGCCACCTTCAAGAGAGAAGCCTCAGGAAGGCTGCAGGACAGCAAGTCCTGCACTTGGTCTAAAGGGCTCCTGCCACAAGGACAGGAGACTCCTGTCAAGGATTGTGGTCTGTTCTTGAGGGCGCCAGCGGCAGGGATGGGAGATGCTTCAGAGAAGTTCTGAGTCACCAAGTCCCACAGTCTGGCCTCATAGGCTCCTGCAAAAGAGAACCTCGGGAAGGCCACAGATCAGCAAGGCCTGCAGTCTTTCCACGAGGTCACCTGTGGAAGTAACACCTCGGAAAAGCTCCGGGTAGGACATGAACGAGCGCGCTGTTCAGGGGCTCCTCACGGCACTGCTCTGTCCCGTCCTGTCCCGTCGTGTGCTCCGGGCACTGTGGCCTGCTCCTGTCACCGCCAGCTCCTTTGTCACCACGTGTCACAAAGGGACCTTGGACACCGGGTTCCATGTCACAGTGACTGTGCTGCGCTGTGTCACCAAGGGCCCTTGCACACACTGCCGCCTGCCCTGGGGCCGCCCCCCGCCCAGCCAAAGTGGCCCAAGCTGGAAGAAATGCCTGGCCCCAGGTGTCTAAGGCAGCCTGACAGGATCTTTAGGAAGGGCTCAGAGCATCAGCAAACGCTGCCCTGCTCTGCGGGCTCAGGGCAGCAGAAGGAGCCCCCAGGGCTGCCCACGCAGCCGCGCTGGGAAGGGCACGGGGCCTTGCAGGGAAGCTGGCACGGCCTCCTTGGGACACGTCGCGGCCCGTGGCCATCCTAAACCCGCGGGTGTGACTCGCACAAGGAACGTGTGGGCCCGGGCACCAATGCTGCTCTGAGCCCTGGGGCCCAGGGAGCGCTGCCATCAGCAGGTGTGGCAGAGGCCCTGCCCAAGCAGAGCTGCCGCCCCCGAGCCCTGGCAGCGCTGGTGCCCATCTCCAGCCCCAGAGACCTGTGCCCCCGGGGGGCTTCTGTGCCAAAGGGAGCCAAAGCCCATGTGCATTGGTGGCTGTGCTCCTTCCTGCAGGGGCTGATGGCAGAAGCACCTAGAGAAACTGCTGTCTACACTTGCTGTCTGTCAGAAGGCAGAAGATGTTAAGTCAGTCCTGAAAGGTTTTTCTCATGGAAGGGATTGGCAATAGCAGCACAACACCATCAGCTTCTGAGCTTCTGAGCTTCCCAGGACAATCAGATTTCAGTGGAACGCTGTGCTTTCCTCACTCTCTTCTCCGCATTCTGGAAAAAATAGAATCTGCGCAGCCTCTGATATTCTTGGCTTCAGTTGCTGTCTATCTGGTGGAAGCAGCTCATGTCCAAACAAAACTGTGTCCCTGCTGAGCACAGCAATGGACAGCCACAAATAGAGAGGTTTCACAGTGAGTATGAAGGCAGACACATGGAAGTGCAGAGGACAAGGATAACTCTGAGAGGAAAAGCTGTTCTGTGTCTCTGATTATGGTGCCCACACCCTGAAGCAGCAGCCAAGAGAAGTGCTGTAAGCAGACAGGTGCAGTTTTTGGCACCACAATATACAAATATATTAAGCCATTAGCCAGAATGCAAAGGAGGACTGCAAGGATGAAGCGTGGTCTGGAGGGGAAGCCCTAGATGGAGCTGAGGCCACTCTAGTCTGTTCATCCTGGAGGAGAGTAAAGGGCATCGTTGTGGTCTTCTACATCCTCCTGAGGGCAATCAGAGGGGCTGCTGCAGCTCCCGTCACTGTTGGGACCAGTGACAGGACTCGAGAAAAGGGCAGGGAGCTGGGACAGGGCAAGTTTCATTTCCGTATCAGGAAAAGGTTTTTCACCCAGAGCACGGTCAGGCACTGGGACGGGTTCCCCATTGACGCAGCCCAGCGGAGCCCGGGCTGGCTCTTGGGAAAACTCCCCGCACTGTGCCAGGAGTGGGGAACGGCCAAGGCATGGGTTCTGCCCGTGGCTGACCCTGCCGAGCCACTGCTCAGTGGTTCAGGATCTACTAACTGCAGCACGGAGCAGGCAAAAGAGAAGGAGGAGGCTCCTCGAATGTGAGGTTCCAGAGGCAAATGTTTATTCTAAGGGAAGGATTCAGAAGCAAAGAGCCACAAGCACTTCTGTGCATGGGATTTTATAGGGGTACAGCTCAGGGGGTACAATACAAACGATTGAGCAATAAGGAATCTGCAGGGGAGGAGCGAGGGGATTCCATCAGTTGCTTGGGACTAATTAGGACAGATGGGAGGAGAGGGTAGGTCCCATGGGCCAGTGGGGTTTCCTGCAATAGGGGAATTCCAAAGGCGTGGTGCAGCCAGGGATTGGTCCAAGACAAAACTGACAGGGAAGGTTCAGGAATAAAGAGCTGGGTCATCTTGACAGGCAGGGAAGGAGCTGCAACAAAGAGTGGGGCATGGCATGAGGGACAGCTTTGAGGGAGGGAAAAACCTAGGCATAAACCAACTTGGGGGAAACACGAGGCACATTAAAAAAAACTATTATACCATCACTGATAAATAAACATGAACTGCAACACCCCAGGGAAACGGGCACAGCACCAAGCCCATCTGAGGTTGAGAAGTGTTTGAACAACATCGAGCAGTCACCCAAGCTTTTAGACACTACATAAAAAGTCAAGGGTTGTGAACTCTAGGTTTACATGAGATCTATTCCTGAATATTATTTTAGAAACTTGTTTTATCTCCGATCATACCCCAGTTCCTTGTAGATTGTGTGGAACGTGTAATCCTTTTGTGTCCATTGCTTGTTAGGACTATAAAAAAGAATTTTGGTGCTGGGTGATTCGGAGACACCCAGTGTGTGTTAGGTGCAGTATACAGGGCATAAGGAGAAGGAAAAGAGAAATACTAACACATACTGATATGTTTCGAGATTTAAATAGCATTAAGAATGAGTAACACAAGAAGTAAAAATGTTATTGAGAAGAGTCCACTAGAATGTATTTTAGCACATGAGAAAGATTTGGCAGGAATCCCAGAGGGTAATTTTTCAAAGAAAGCTAATCTGATTAAATACTCTACCTAATGGTAGCCTTTGTATCAGTTAGAAAGGGGTGAAAAGTGACCCCCTAATGGAACTTTAAATTATCATACATTCTGACAGTTGATGTTATTTTTAAGAAAAGAAGAAAAACGAGATCAAGTGATATATGCAGACATGTTTTTTTTCCCTGAAGAATTAACCTGAGTGGCAGAAAGAATGTGACTTTTATTTGGCCCCACAGGACCCTTTAGTCCTAAATTTGGAAAGAGATAACAGGCAGGAAATGAAGCGATGTTGTTCTGCATGTAGCATAGGGCAGAGATGTTAAATTGACTAAAAAGCACGAGGAAATTGATTTCTAGGTGTCCAAGACTTACAGTCGAGTTACCCCAGGCCAGCTTGGGTACATTCCCCCTCACAAAACCACTCCGCCCCCTGAATTAAACCCAAATGGCAGTGAGGATGAGATGAATAATCCTGGTGAGGGGACAATTTCAGAGACCCCAGGGAAAACCAACACAAGGAATCAAACCAACAAAGCTGTGCCTTTAGTCTCCCCTTTAAGGCAATTAGTGGGTGTCGTGGTTTGACCGGAAATGGGACATCTGGGATATGTTGTTTTTGCTGTGGTTACCAATGGGTGGTTGGATTTTAAGATGAGCACATGGTTTGACCAGTGGGGCATTTGGATCCGCCTCTTGAGACTACAAACCCAAGGAGTTAAAAGCAGGGCTCTTGTCCTTCAGAGCCCTCTTGGGATTTCCGGTGGGAAGGTAGTGTGGCCTCTCCCCCAGCCCAGTTGCTGGCTGGGCTGGGGGAGGGGAAAGCCACGTGGCCCATCTACGGTAGGCCTGGATTCGGTGGAAGGGTGGGGGGAGCATCGAGCGACCTGTTTTCCTCCCCCCCCCACCTCCTTTTTGGAGACGGAGAGAATGCAGCCGTGCTGGAACTGTTACCTTGAAACTTGATATCATGTGCCGGCAGCACGGCTGAGAGGAGAAGGGGGGGGCGGCGAGCAGCCCGGCCGCCTGGGAGAGCTTTTAACCCCTGTGGATGGGAGAACTTCACAGAACATTACCTTTCCTGGGAAGGGATAAGAGTGCAAGATGAAGGAAGAAACAGGCTAGTAAGGGGGGTCTGGCAAAGGGAAAGAGAGATGTTGAAGGAATGGAGGAAGATGGAGTGGCAATCTTTGCTGGACTCTTTTTTGTTGTATATCCATGGACTGTTTCCTGGTGATACAGAGACTGCATTGCAGGGGGAAGTGGAGGCTCGGAGTCAAGAGAGTTTGGTTTTGAGACCCCTCGGCCCCAGGGGCTATTGAAGAAACGGGGGGGACAAAGGTCCCAGAGATGAGACTGTGCTCTGCTTGGAACGAGACGAGGGATCCTTAAAAGGCCCTGACGGCAGGCCCCTGCCTCATCCCATGCCTGGTGGTGAGAGCACCTTGGCATGGAGAGGAGATGTCACGAGATAGCAGGAGTCCGGGCGGTGCTAATTGTGACAAGAAGTCCGTGGGACAAGAAAGGACTCCGTCTACTCTTCATGAGCTGAAGATTTGATTTTTTTTCTAAAGGGTGGTGCCAGACCGAGTGTGGATAATTTTGGGAAGTGTAAATGTATTGGGGATCTGGAATGGAGGAGGAGGGGGAAGTGGTTCTGTGTAGTTTTCATTTTTCCTTGTGTTTTTTTTTCCTTTTTCTTTTGTAGTTTTCTTTTGTAGTTTAGTTAATAAAGATTTTTTTCCTTTTTACTTAAGCAGGAGCCTGCCTTGCTTATTCCCGGGTACCATCTCACAGCAGATGCCAGGGAGGGGGGAATTTTCATGGGGGGCACTGGCATTGTGCCAGTGTCAAACTATAACAGTGGGTCCCCCAGGTGAAGCCATGTGGGTGAACTTCTGCTTTTCTACTAGTGACCTGAATCATTGGCAGGAAAAAGTTAAAATGGATATTGAAAACCCCAGCAAAGTAGCAAAATTATTTGAGTTCATAGTCGAAAATCAAGACCCAGACTGAGGTGATAGTGATTTCATGCTGAAGAGCTAAGAAAACCAGCAAAAGAGTTGGTGATAAAGACAGCCTGAGCCCATGTGCAGGGACAAATTGCTAGTGGAGCCTGACAAGGTACAGTGCACCAGTTGTTTCCTATTGTAAATCCTTTGTGGGACACGAATGATACAGGCAGCTGTGCAATGTAAACCAGATACCAAGAACTAGTCAAATTTGAATTAAAAAATGCCATTCCAAAAGCAATAAATTGGTTAGTAATATACAATGTTACACAGGGACAGCACGAGTCACCCACTGACTTTCTGGACAGGCTCTGAGCAGCTGCATGTAAACACAGAGCCCTGGATCCCTGGTTGGATATGGGAAAGCAGCAGTTCATTTCCCTGATGTTTGGGCAATCTAGCCCAGATATCAGGCAGAAACTTCATAAGCAGAAAGAGCCAGTAAAGAGCGAGTTAAAGGCATTAATGAAAAAAGCAGAGAAGGTGTATGATAAAAAAGACAGAGAAAAAGGAAAAGAACTCCCTGCAGCCATGGTGGCAGCTCTGGATCAGCCCCAGGGAGAGGACGTGGGCGTGGATGAAGCAGAGGCAGGGGCCAAAATAGCAGAGGCAGAGGAGGTTCAAAGCAGCCACAGACCAAGCTGGAGCCAAATCAAGGAGGAGAGGGGACTCCAGCTGTGGGCAAAGTCCAGCTTTATTAGAGAGCTCCAAGGACATCTGCAATCCCAGGGATCCAGCCAACTGCAGACAGAGAACTGGGCTGTGCAAGGTGTTATAAGGGGGCGAGTGAAGAGGGGAGGGGATCGCCCATCTGCCAGTGGAATTACAGGAGGGCGTGGGCAGCAGGAAAACAGACATGTAGGGGAACCAATTTGGGTAAACCAGGGGAGGGGCCCCAGTGGCTGAACCTATCACTCGACGCCCTTGGAAGAAGGTTCTGGAGGGAAGGGATGGGCTGTGGAGTGACAGACAGGACACAGGGGAGGGGTTGAGGGGATGACAAGGCAGTTTTCAGGGAACCAGGGAAGGAGGCAGTGAGATTGACATTAAAAAGGAGGGAGGAGGCAACAGGGGCAGAACCACTGTAACAGGGAGGAACTGCAGCAAACCAAAGTACAGCTTAATACAACTACAACAGATCAGAACACAATACAACAAGCAACAAGTGGATATGGGGTGTCAGGAGGATAACGGTCTTTGGGAACTGCCTGGAAGGAAGCAATTTGAAGACACCTCAACCACAAACTTTAAGATAACTCCCTGCTTTCCTTGGAATGACAGCTGGGTGCCAACTGCGCATATACAGCTACAGATTGATCATGAAACCTTTATACAAATTGGTGAAAATCTCTAAAAATACCGTGATATGGACGCCTGAATTGAACAGGGCCTTTGAAGAACTGAAGCGTGAACTCATGAGGGCCCCTGCTGTGGGGCTGCCTGACGAGAGCAAGCCGTTTTGGTTATTCCCAGTGAGAGAGAGAATAACTTTAGGGGTTCTGGCACAACACCTGGGTCCTTACAAATGGGCAGTGGCCTGATTTCTAAACGACTCGATACTGTGAGAAAGGGCTGGCCTGTCTGCCTCAGGGCAGTAGCAGCAGTGGTCATGAACATTGAAGAAGCGTAAAAGTTTATATAGGACAAAAGATGAGTGTCTCAGTGTCACACACAGTGTTGGCTGTTTTAGATCAGAAAGGGAACCATTGGCTGTCTTCCTCGAGGTTCCTGAACTACCAAGCAGTCCTGGCCAAATCTGATGATACTGGAATCAAGTGACCAATATTGTTAACCCCGCCTCTTTTCTGCAATGCGAGTCCAAAGCTGAACCTGTAGTACTTGACTGCCTAGAGGCTATGGAAGCTATGCACTCCAGCCGCCAAAATCCAGAGGAACAGCCGCTCCCAGATGCCATGAACTGGTTCAGCCATGAACTGCTGCTGTGATGGCAGCAGTTTTGGGAGACAGGGAGTGTGAATGGCGGGCTACACTGTGAGCACAGTCTTAGAGTAATCGAGTCAAAGCCATTTCCAGCAGGAACCACAGCACAGGAGGCTGAGCTGATAGCCCTCCCTCTGGCATTAGAAGTGGCAAAAGGAAGGGAAGGTAATGTTTGGACTGATTCCAAACATTCCTATGGAATTGTTCATGCCCACGGAGCCATATGGAGAGAAAGAGAACTCCTGACTGCACAAGAGAAGATGGTCAAATATGCAGCTGAAATCCTCAGGCTCCCCGAGGTGGTGGAGCTCCCATTGCAAGTGGCAACTGTGCATTGCTGAGGGCACTCTAAAGGTAACACCCTCCTGGAAGCAGGTGACAGATTTGCAGATTATGAAGCTCAAATCGCTGCTGAAAGAAATGAACCACTTGTGGCAGCTCTAATACCTCCTGCAGTATCAATTAAGCAGCCATAAGATACCAACCTTCTAATTATAAATGGATTAACGAAAGTAAAGGAAAACATTCAGAAATGGTTGGGGACAATTAGAAACAGGTCAACTCATGATACCAGGAAAGTAAATGAGACAGTATGTGAAATCTGAACATGATAAGACTGGCTGGGGAGCAGAAACCAATACCTGCAGGTAAGAACTGCAGGCCCAGACATGCAGAACGCTGTTAAAGAAGGATCATCACAATGTGTGACTTGTTTGAAGACTAATGCAAATCCAACAGTCAGGCTAGAACAAGGGGTTTTGAGCAGAGGAGCTTTCCCTGGAGACTTGTGGCAGATAGACTTTGCTGGACTCCCAAGAAAGTGAGGTTTCCAATATTTGCTGGTACTTCCTGATACTTTCTCTGGGTGGGCAGAAGCGTTCCCTTATAGGACAAAGACAGCTAGTGAATTGATACGAAAAGTATTGCTGAATGAGGTCATACCTAGGTTTGGTGCACCTAGAGAAATATCCTCTGACAGAGGATCTCATTCCTGTGTCATCTCAAATGGTGCAAGCTGTCAGCAATGCATTAGAAATCTAATGGCAGCTTCACATGCCCTACAGAACCCAAGCTAGTGGTCAAGTAAAAAGGCTGAATCATATGATCAAAGAACAGATAGCTAAAATTTGGCAGTCTTCTATTGTATTTTTTATGAGATTTTAATTATCCTTTTAAATTTTTGGAAGTGAGCATAATTTCTCAAAAATGGGGACTCGTCTGGGAAATACACCTGATGGCTTTAGGAGTTTTCAAAAGCGGCACCCTTGTCACAGATTGGGCAGAGTCTGTTGGACTTTCCCAGTTCCACCAATGGTTGCGGGTTGGAAGCCCAAAGACACCAGGAGACTGGATAAAGAAAAGAGAGGAAGGGGGGTGAGCATCATCCACATAACTATTTTTGGCCAGATTGTGACTCCATAATTCCAGTGTATGAATGTGAGCTTCACCCTAGTAATATACTGGATCCATCCTGGTCCCTTAAGTGTCAGGATATTGGATGGTGGAAAGAAAAAAGGAACAGTGGGATGCATGGGAGGGAGGAAAGCGGGGATCCCATAGACAAGGACCCCATGGCCAGTGGGACATGTAGGATTGAAGGGTTTGTGGGGACTTGGGAGCAGGGTTCACCCATCAGGGACCCACAGCAGGATTCCTATCCAGCACGCACCAAGGGAGCCGGTGAGCTCCACATGGCTCTGTGGCTCGCGCGGTGCTCAGAGTGGGGGCAGCCTCTGGGGTGCAGCCAGTGCTGTAATTTCCAGGGCCAGCCAAAGCCGGGCTGGAAGTGGGGTGACCGCTGAGGGGTTTGCTGCAGGGGGTCACCCAGGAGCTTGTGCAGCAGTTTGTGTGCTGCTGAGCCAAGGGGGTCAGGGCAGTCTGGCCAAGCCAAGTCACGTTAGGGCAGAGCTGCCGAACCAAGGGGGTCAGGCTGGGCCGGCTGCTGAGCTGAACCAAATCAGGGCAGGCGGAGCCGCTGAGGCTGAGGCGAGTCAGGCCAGGGGCAGGACTGCAGCTGCTGAGCCAAACTGGGGCGGGCAGAGCCTCCAAGTTGAATTGGAGTGAGCGGAGCTACCGAAGTCAAACCAAGTTTGGTTTGAAGTGGGATGGAAGCCACTGCGTCGAATCAATAATCGATACTTATACATGGCGGAGTTGTCGAGCCAGGTTGAGCCAGGAGTGGGACTGCAGCTGCCAAGGTGAATTGGGCCAGGGGCAGGCCACAGCCGAACTGAGCCAGGTGGGACAGGGAGCAGAGTGTGACCGTGGGACCAGAGCATTGAACCAAGGAGGAGAGGAAGGGCAGGGACCAATCTGGTGATACGGAAGCCCCTGGATTGTAAGAATTTTTTTTATTTTTACTTGTCAAAAGAGAAGTCCAGTTTTTTGGGTTTTTTCTCTCTCTTCCCTTTCCTTCTCTTTCCTCCTTTCTTTGTTTCTTTTTTTCCCTGCCCCCCTTTCCTTTTCCCTTCTGAGAGAGGCAGGCTCTGTCTGGAGGGCCTATGGTTGGAAAGGTGGGCTCTGTCAGAGGAGGGCCTGTGATCAGCCAGTCAGGATGGGACTGTGGGCAAATAGGGAATCCCCAAGGGGAGGAGTAGAAATTGAGGCAGTACCAATAGGTATACTCCCAGATGGCCCACTGGGAAGGAAACTAGACCGGTGGAAATATGACCCAAATACCAGAGATAAGGATGAGCTCAAAATGATTCCGTGTTGCATGGTAGAATGGACCAGAAGGGAAATTAGGAGCAATCATGTACACTGGCTGAGATATGGGTCATATGGGTCAAAGGATGGATGTGTCAGGCATTAAACATCCATGTAAGAGCTAAGAAACCATTCAATCAGGAAGAGAGTGACTATGCTGCCTGCTGTGGGAGGGAGAGTTCACCCTCAAAGGTGAGCATGTTTAAGCTATCAGAAAATAAAGAATGGGACCCATTAGAACACTTACCCCCTCCCCCTCCAATAGCCCCAGATGCACCTCCCCTACCCCCTGATGGGCCTAGTCAAAACACCAGAAAGAGGGTGGCACAATGAGAGGAAAGCAGATCAGGGGATGGGAACCAAGCAGTGGGATTGTATCCCCTGAGGAAAGTACCCTTGTGTAGGGTGCTGGAAGGAATTAAATTTGTAACCGTGCCTCTTAGTTCTTCCTATGTGAGAATGTTCAAGAAATAACTGAAAGGATTACTAGAGGACCTCACTGGATTAGTGAAACAGTTAGATCAGTTTCTGGGGCCCAATATTTATACATGGGAAGAGATGCAATCAATAATGACCATGCTATTCACACCAGAAGAAAGACAGATGATCCAAGTGGCTGAGATATGGATATGGGAAAGGGAGCATGTGCAAGGACCTCCTGGGAATCTGAAAATGCCCATAGTGCACCCCACCAGGAATCACAACAGCATTAGGGAGAGGCAAGACATGGAGGAATACAGAACATTGATTATAAGAGGTATCAAAGAGGCACCTCCATGTAATTAAAACACTTGTAAAGCTTTCAATGAGCAGCAAACTAAGGAAGAAACCATGACAGAGTGGCTAGAAAGATTGAGAAGGAATATGAGGCAGTATTCAGGGGTTGACCATGATACAGTGGCTGGACAGGTCTTACTAAAGATAAATTTTGTCAGTCATGCCTGGCCAGATATATGGACAAAGTTAGAAAAGTTAGATGGTTGGCAAGAAAGGAGATTAAAAAATCTTTTAAGAGAGGCACAGAAGGAGTATATAAAGAGGGACTAAGAGAAGACTAATACAAAAACCAAGGTAATGGTAAATGCCATTAGGGAAGGAAACGAACATGTAAAGAGCAAAGCATGAAAGGCAGAGGGATTCCGAGTGGGAGAAGGTAGAGGGAGGGGGGATGCAGCACCTTGGGACTGGACACAGCAAGGAGAGTTTGGGAAACACAGGAACCTAGGACCAGTTTGCTTTTACTGTAAAGAGAGTGGGCATATCAGAAAGAATTTCCCCCAGAAGGGAGAGGAGCTGAGAGTCTATGAGACTAAGCAAAAAAGAGAAGTGGAAGACTAGGGGTGTCAGGGGCTCTCCTGGGGGACAGAATACCATCAGGAGCCCTTGATAGCTTTATAAATAGGTCCCCAGGAGGAAGAATTTGAGTTCTTAGTAGACATGGGGGCTGAAAGAACTTGTGTTTGTAGAATCGCAAAGGAGTGTAAAAAGGATCAAGATACCATGCAAGCAGGAGATGCTAAAGGGGAAGGGTTCAAAGCCCCAGTTATAAAACAAATGAAGTTTGAAGGAACAAATAAAATAGGAATTGGGGATGTTCTATTAGTTCCAGATGCAGGGTGAAATTTATTAGGATGGGATTTACAGGTGCAGTTTGACATTGTAGTGCTTCCAGTGGAAGGGAAAATGGTAGTTTAGCTTCTCCAATTAAGGGAAGAAGATGAAGACAAAATTAATGAGATGAATTCTGGGCAAAACCAAAAAAACGAGGTAAATTGAACATGAAACCTATAGTAATAGAATAGTTAATGAGAACCATCCAGTTCAAGTACGACAATATTCACTCTCCCTGGAAGGGAGACGAGGACTGCAGCCAATGATCCAGGACCTACTTGAGGACAGGACCTTAGAACCATGTATGTCCCCCCATAATACACCCATATTACCAGTAAAGAAGTCAGATGGGACTTACAGGCTTGTCCAAGATTAGAGAGAAGTGAACAAAAAAACAGTGAATTGATACCCAGTAGTGCCTAACCCCTATACACTACTGAGTAATATCCCCCCAGAACACCAGTGGTTTAGCATGATAGACCTAAAAGATACTTTTTGGGTGTGCCCACTGGCAGAGGAAAGTGGAATATATTTACCTTTGAATGGGAGGACCTCGATTCTGGGAGGAAGCAACAGCTTTGGTGGACTAGGGTAGCCCAAGGGTTTTCTGAATCCCCAAACCTATTTGGTCAAGCCATAGGAGAAGTATTACAACCCTTCTCCATCAAACTTTAGATAAAGCTCATCCTATATGTAAATTATTTGCTCCTCTCAGGACAGGAAGAAAAAGAAGCTCGGGAATCTACCATAGTGTTGTTAAATTTTCTGGGGGACCAAGGACTTTGGGTATCAAAAGGGAAACTTGAATTTGTAGAAAGGGAAGTAAAATACCTAGGACATGTGATTTGTCAAGGGAGCTGGCGGCTGAACCCTGAGAAAATTGCAGGGATAATCTCACTCCCATGGCCAAAAACTAAGAGGAAAGTCAGAATGTTTTTAGGCCTGTTGGGATATTGTAGGCTATGGATAAAAGGATACAGGCAAGCCATCAAGCTCTTGTATGAAAAGTTGGTTGAAGAAGAGATTAGGCGGAAAAAAGACGATGAACAAAAGTTTGAAGCTTTAAAGCAAAAATTAGTCAGTGCACCAGAACTGAGTCTTCCTGCCTTAGACAAACCCTTCTATCTGTTTGTAGATGTAGGAAAACAGGCAGCTCACGGAGTACTAGCCCAGGACTGGGGAGGATCCAGGAAACCAGTGGCCTATTTATTAAAATTACTACACCCTGTCAGCCAGGGGTGGCCAGCCTGCATTCAGTCAGGGGTAGCGACTGCTGTACTCATAGAGGAAAGCAAAAACTTGGGAGAAAATTGAAAATATGTACCCCACACTCAGATAGAATTATCCTGAGCCAAAAGGCTGAGAAATGGCTCACTGATTCCCAAGTGCTAAATTATGAAGCCATCTTAATACATAATGGTTTAGAGCAACCAACTCAACCCTACCCAGTTTTTGTATGGAGAACCAGATGAGGAACTAATACATAATTGCCTAGAGGTTATAAACTATCAAACTAAAGTAAGACAGAACCTAAACAGATCGAACTCTCCAAGGTGGAAGACGATTGTACATCAATGGATCTTCACAGGTAATAAAGGGACACAGGGTATCAGGAGACGCTATAGTGCATGAAGGTTTAGTGGCCATAGAAAAGAGAAAGTTACCTTCCAACTGGTCAGCCCAAGCATGTGAGTTGTATGCCCTAAAATGAGCTCTGGAAATATTAGCACAGAAAATGGGAACAATAGATACAGACTGAAAATATGCTTTTGGAGCAGTGCATATCTTTAGAAAAATTGGGAAGAGAGGGGGCAATTAAATTCAAAGGCAAAGGGACTGATTCATAAAAAATTTATTTTAGAAGAGATAGAAACCTTACAATTACCAGAGGAAGTAGTGGTGGGATATGTTGAAGGAAATCAAAAAGGGGCGCAAGGGAACAATTTAGCTGATTTGCATAAAAATGCAACTGAATCAGAGACAGAAAAACTAATAATAGTATTAACACCCATGAGAGAAATGCAAAAAGTCCCTGCAGTCAGTGGGACAGAAGAGGAAGAACTCCTCAAAATAGGAGCCAAGAAAAATAGTGAAGGGAAGAGGAGATTAACAGATGGGAGATAAATGTTGAATCAATCCCCAGCCAAGAAAACATTAGAAGGCATACATGGAACAACACATTGGGGTACACAAGTGCTAAGTGATCAATTTCTGAGGGATTGGGGATGCATAGGAATTTTCAGAATAGCTAAGCAAGTAACTGAATGGTGTGTGATATGTCAACAAGTAAATAAGAAAATCACGAGGAAAACAATCAGAGGAGGACGAGAACTAGTCTTAAAGCCCTTTCAAAACATCCAAGTAGACTTTACTGAGCTTCCCCAGATACAACGGTGGAAGTTTTTGCCAGTGATATTAGATCACGTGGCTCATTGGGTAGAGGTGGTACCCACTGTGAAAGCCAATGCAAATGTTCTGAAAAAAACAATTCTAGAATCAATCATTCCCCAATATGGGATGGTAGGAATCAGGATTGATTCAGACCAGGGAACTCATATCACATCGAAGATATTGCAGAAAGTTGTTCAGGCCCTGGGAGTAAAATGGGAATTACACACTCCATGGCATCCACAGAGTTCTTGTTGGGTTGAGAGAATGAATCAAACTCTTAAAAGAGCTCTAGTTAAGCTAATGATTGAAACCTTAATGTCATGGATAAAATGTCTCCCTTTCACCTTATTAAGAATTAGAACACAACCTCAGTCAGATCTGGGGCTGTCGCCCTATGAAATGATGCTTGGGTTACCCTTCCTGACCTTACCCCAGAACATTGCCACCTATGAGGAAGAGGAAACCAATGCCAAGAAATAAGTGAGGTCTATAGCACAAACATTAGAAGGGCTAAGACATAAAGGGGCAATTCTCAAACTACCACCCTGGATTTCAGAATCCATAATATTAATCCCACGAATTGGGTGATGATCAAGCCATGGAGAGATCAGCCTCTAACTCCTCAGTGGGAAGGTCCCTTTCAGGTACTGCTCACCACCAAATCGGCCATGCGAACTGCTGAGCGGGTATGGAGTCATGCCAACAAAGGCCCAGCAGGAGAACTTAAAGAGTGGACTATAACATCCAAGTCAGGTGAAACAAGATTGACTCTCAAGCAGAGACTGAGAGACAACCAGAAATAACACCAAGACACCCAAAAAATAGAGTCAAGCTTCCACCAACCAGCTTGAGAACTCTTCCTGTTTTCATGAGTGAGAATTACCAGCATCTGTTGAGGAGAAGTGTCGGATTTTGGTGCTGTCTAGATGGTCTGGGAAAAGCCCAAAGATGGCCTTGGGCCCCCGGGGTTCGAAAGGACGAGAGGAAGCTTCAGTATTGTTCTCGGTCTCGGTGTTTATTAATTGCTTATCTAAAAGATTTTCTCTTGGCCTGACAGAGTTCTGCTCAGCAGTCAGCCATGGGCACACACTGAGAGCCCCTGGGGCGGTCGTCTATCTTTATACTTGGAGTTACGTATACAATATTTATCATTTTTCTCCAATACCCTCTACCCTTATTAACCAGTGCACTTTTAGTAAAGACCAATCCCAAAGTGCCAACATCACCACAGAAAATGGAGGCCTAGAGGAAGAAGAAGAAGGAGAAGGGCACGCCCCAATTCCTCCATCTTACCTCTCTAAACCCCCCTGTACAGGGATCTTAAACCCTGTATCTCACACTCCAATTAACTTGTCCCTTCACCATTCACCCCAGTGAAATCCTCCCGTCCTCATACTGATGTCATCTCCCATGTGGGATCAAAGTCCAGCCACCAGACATTTCTGACAACATTCCAGGACTCCCGAGCCCCCCAGGGGTAGTCTGGTTCACCCTGCGCCCCAGTTCTGAGAGACTGAGATCCCACAGAGAAGTACACAAGGGACAGTAAAAGGTAATGGAACAGCTTCTTCAGGAACATACGACAAAGGAAGAAGTGCAAGACCGGGTTGGCCCCTTTGTTTGCTACCAAGAAGGCTCCATAGCCCTGCTGCGAGCAGCAACCCCATAGGCATGGTAAGGTAGGGACAAAAGGCCATTCCAGACCTCTATAATTTCTCAGTTATCTTTTAATTCAACAGGGACTGGAGGACAGGACCAAGTTGGCCTCTGTACTCACCCCTAAGATACACTGACTATGGGTGGCAGCCACAAAGTCACGGTAGATGGGAGTCAAAGCCATACTGGGCCTCTGTGATGCCTTTTTGTCCATTCCAGATAAGTGTGTCTAGGGAAAACTCGAGATTTTTTTCTCCTGTTCCCACTGTCCTTGACCACATCAACAGATGCTGGTATGACTCATTCAAATGAGAGAGAAATTTTTTTCTTAATTGTTCAAGCAAAACGACTGAGAGAAAAAGAAAAGGGAATAGTGTTATAGATGAGTAATCGTATGGTGGACTCTTACAATTAAGGGGTCAATATTAAAAATATGTCAAAAGAAGTTTTGTAGATGTATAGTTATCCTTCCCCTCCCCCTTGCATTGTTATCACAGGATGGCCTCAGTAGTTGGGGCATGTGGGAGGGTTGGCTTGTTACTATGGCAGCACCTGACCTCCAATCAAGGTGTTAGACAGTGATGTCCACCACTGGACAGAGAAGAAGGAGTCAATTGACAAGACTTTGGGAGGGGCTAGAGGTATAAAAGACAGAACATCCATTTTGTAGATGAGCACATGGTGACTGAATTCTTTGGTCCCGGCACTGTATTCTTTTCTTTATTCAGTCTTTGGTTGTATTTTAACAGATATGAAAATCAAGATCCTTCTGTTGTATTTTGATAAGGTCTTAATAAATCATTTATATTTTTGAAAGTGAAAATCGTTTCTCACACAGGATTGGGGAATGTGGGGCAAGGTTGTCCACACTGGGTCAGCTCCAAGGTACAACTTTTCTGACCTGGCCAGACTTCCTTAGGAGAGACAGTGGATCGACATCAATCACCGAATGCTGCAATCACCTCTTGTGTAATAAGAACAGCAATAAAAGACACCCTTTATGATAGGAATACAGATTTCTTAGAAGCTGTTTCAAATATTTCTCCACAACTGTAAAAGGAAATCCACCTAATGAATTGCTCCAGAGCCGAGAGAAATCAAGGCAGAGCCATGGTTTGTCAGGTATTGCTTGATGCTAATGAGCCCCGTGGTGCATTTGGAGATGAGCCCTGGAAACTCAGAGCCTTAGATTGCACAAACCTTTCCAAGAGTCAAAGTCAGAGAAAAAACTCAAAGTGTCTCAAAGCATGAATGGGTCCCACTGAGGTCCATCCCAAACACAGGCTCTTCATGGACTCTTTGGAGGAGAGAATTGGAGGCCAGAATTGGAAAAAACACTTCTCAGATATTCAGAGTGGAAAGGAACATCCAAAGTACCTCAAAAACCTTGAGTATCTCAAAGCATTAATGAGCCCCACTGAGTGTATATACGAAGCTCTCAAGGGACTCGTTAAAGCAGATAATTGAGGCCATGATTGCAAAAACCTCTCATAGAGTTGATATCAAAAGGGCAACACCAAGTACCTTAAAATAACTGAAGTACCCTGAAGTAATAATGAGCCCCAGTGAGTGTTGTTACTGACAAAGCCTCTCCAGGGACTAATTAAAGCAGAGAATTGGAGGACAAGATTGAACAGACCTCTCAGAGACTCCAAGGCAAAAGCCAAACCCAAAGTCCTTTGAAAAGCCTGCAGTCCCTGAGAGCAATCAGGAGCCCTCAGGGCCATTCCTGAGCAAGGCTCCCAGGGGACTCCTTCCAGCAGATCCTTGAGGCCACTGGGATGTGGGCTAGAGGGGGATGCTGAGGGCAGGACAAGGGGCTGACAGTGCCCAGCCTGGCTGGGGCTGTGCCAGGAGGCCCCAGGGCCTCAGGACAAGATGTCTCCTCACAGCCCTTGGTGGCACAGACCCTGCTGTGGCCCAGGGCACCAAGACTTGGCTTCTCTTTCTCCTCAGCTGCCATCAGTGCCTCCAGTTCTCTGCTCTGCCTGGGGCCTGGGGACACTTTCTCAGTCATGTTCCTCAATGGGACCCATTAAAAGTCCATTAAGAAACTTTGGAGTTGGATTCTGACTTGGAGTTCTGGAGAGGTTTCTTCAGCTCCCTCTAAGGGACTGATGTTCAAGGCCTGAGCACAAAGCCCCAGGGGCTCATTACAGTCCTGGTCCTGTGTCTGTGCTGCTGAGCTGGGCTGGGCTCCTGGTACAGAGGCAGCTCCTGGTAACCAAGAAGAGCTTCAAAAGCACATTTCTCTTGATGAGCAACTCTTCTGCCAGCCCAGCAGGGCTGAGGCACTGCCTGCAGCCACCCCAGGCACATCACAAAGGCACAGAGAGCTTTAATCAGTCAGGGCAGGGAAGGGGCTGAGAAGTGCCTGGGGCAGAATCACTGCCAGCCCTTGGCACAGGAACCTCTGGCTGCAGGACAATACAGCTGCAGCTCCTGGAGCCATCTCCTAAAGATGGAGCATCCCAATGCCTACAGACCCTGTGAGTACATTCTCTGATTGTCTCTTGTGCAGAGCAGCCAGGGGTGCCCAGGGCTGTCCTGCAGAGTAGGGTCCTGCAGGCCAGGGTGCTGTGCTGGGGCAGGGACTCTGCTGTCTGCCAGGGGCAGCTCTCAGCCAGCCCTGGCAGCTGCTCCCAGCACTGGGGGACAAGATCTGGGTGGGAGGAGACAGCTGGTAAGGCTTGGACGTGTTCTCCTTGTGTGGGGAGGATGCTGCATTGTTCAGGACTGCTCACAGCATGGCATTTAAGTGCAAAACATTTCCAAGTAGATTATACACGGAGCACAGCAAGGCAGGGGTTTCATAAATGGGGAAATCCTGCTTTTTTATTCTACTGCTCTGTTTTGCCTGAATGGGAAATTGCATATAGATATTCTTCTCTCAGTTCAGGTGGAGAATAAATGCAAAAAAAATCTTACAGACCTGAATAAACTAGGCAGTGACAGAGATCAGCGCAGGGCCCCTCACAGGCAGCATCTTTGTTGCTTTTATAGCCTCCTCAGGGTTGTCATGACGTTGCCATTAGAGCCTGTAGAGCCAGAACTGCCCCTGGGCAGTGCCTGAGCTGGGAGGGGTCTGCAGGGCAGAGCTGAGCCCCCAGGGCTGGGCTGGGCTCTGGCAGCACTGGCAGGGCCCAGCCGTGGGCACAGGGAAGCAGCTACACACAGGGACAGCTCCAGGCAACAGAGCCCTGGGCAGGCACTGGGGGGAAAGTGCCCCCAACCTGTGCTGGGATATTCAAAGTCCTCTCCAAAACCAAATATTCCATGATTACTTTTTTTTACAGATCCCCGTGCACAGACAGCACGAATGTCCAACAGCAGCTCCATCAGGCACTTCCTCCTGCTGGCATTGGCAGACACGCGGCAGCTGCAGCTCCTGCACTTCTGCCTCTTGCTGGGCATCTCCCTGGCTGCCCTCCTGGGCAACGGCCTCATCATCAGCGCCATAGCCTGCAGCCACCAACTGCACACGCCCATGTTCTTCTTCCTGCTCAACCTGGCCCTCAGCGACCTGGGCTCCATCTGCACCACTGTCCCCAAAGCCATGCACAATTCCCTCTGGGACACCAGGGACATCTCCTACACAGGGTGTGCTGCACAGGTTTTTTTCTTACTGTTCTTCATCTCAGCAGAGTATTACCTCCTGACCATCATGTGCTACGACCGCTACGTGTCCATCTGCAAACCCCTGCACTATGGGACCCTCCTGGGCAGTAGAGCTTGTGCCCACATGGCAGCAGCTGCCTGGGCCAGTGCCTTTGTCTTTTCACTGATTCACACGGCCAATACATTTTCACTGCCCCTGGTCCATGGCAATGCTCTGGACCAATTCTTCTGTGAAATCCCACTAATCCTCAAGCTCTCCTATTTAAATTCCTACCTCAGGGAACTTGGTACTCTTTTGGGTAGTGCTTTTCTGTTCTTTGGTTGTTTTGTGTTCATTGTTTTCTCCTATGTGCAGATCTTCAGGGCTGTGCTGAGGATCCCATCTGAGCAGGGAAGGTGCAAAGTCTTTTCCACCTGCCTCCCTCACCTGGCCGTTGTCTCCCTGTTTGTCAGCACCTCATTTTTTACCTACCTGAAACCACTTTCCATGTCATCCCTATCCCTGGATGTGGCCCTTTCAGTTCTGTATTCGGTGGTGCCTCCAGCCCTGAATCCCCTCATCTACAGCCTGAGGAACCATGAGCTCAAGGCTGCAGTGTGGAGACTGATGACTGGATGCTTTCAGGAACATTAAACTGCTGGCCAACATCTCTAAATCACTTGTAATAAAAGTCATCTTTGATACTTCTTCTTGATTTCAGTTTGGGGGTTGTTTTTCTTTGTTTTACTTTTTTCATATTGCCTGCAAATAAATTACATTGTTTGTGCCATTTCTCATTTTTTTTCTCCCCACCTTCCCTGTGGCCACAGGCTGTGTCAATGAGGGGCTGCAATCTCGATGCCATTAAAGGAATTAAAGCATCTCCCAGCAAAGCTTTCTGCAGAGAAGCCCTTTTGTTGCCTTCTCTGGAGCTGCAGCAGCAATGTCTGTGTGCAGACCTGGGGGCAGATCAGTGCTGGCCCAGCAGCTGTGCCGAGCAGCAGCAGCTCTTGGTGTTGCCAGTGCTGCTGCTGTGGCCCTGCCCCGCTGCCCTGGTGGCCCTGGTGTTGCTGCAGGGCCTGAGGGCTCTCAGGGCCAGGCACAGCCCTGGGGGTGGCAGTGCCGGGGTTGCAGCAGGGACAGGCCATGGGCACTGCTGGGGCAGCACTGACGCCTCAGGCCAGGCCCTGGGGGCTCCAGGCTCCTTGCCCAGGCTCTCTCAAGAACACGCCCAGGCCAATGCTCAGCACAGAAAACCCCCGTGAGCAGCCCCAGACTGGCCATGGGCAGGCTGCGGGCAAACAGCATGGCTGGGGCTCTGCAAGGGCCCTGGGAGAGACGGGAAGGAACAGCAGAGCAGGGGCTGATCCATCCCCAGTGCGCTGGACAGCCCAGGGCAGCGTCCCAGAGTGTCCTCATGGAGCTGCAAACAACATCCCCCCTCTGCAGCCCTGGCCTCTCCCCCAGCTCACACAGATGCCCCATCCTTGCAGGCACAGACAAGGCAGCACTGGCTCAGCAGCCCCTGTTTGCATTGCACAGAGCAGGCGGGAGCACCCCCATGCTGATGCTGTGGGGACGTGAACCTGAGGGAGCACAAATGCCATCAGCCCCTGGGACCAGCACGGGCTTGGGGACACCAGGGAAACCATTCAGCTTTGTCCTGGCCTCTGCAGTCAGCCAGAAAGTTTGTTCCCATGAGCTGGGAGTTTCCTGTGCCACTGCAGACGCTGTTGCTCAGAGCCAGGGCTGCCTGGCAGCCACCCCCAAACTGCCCTGAGCATTTTCTTTGCTTCGCCTTTGGTTACTTTACTATTCCCTGGTACAAATTTCTTCCTCTTGCCCAGCCCTGTTCCCTGCCCTGCAAACAGCCCATCCCTGTTTGCCCTTTCCTCTCTGGCTCCACTCCCCATTGCAGTTCCTGGCTTGGCACTGTGGGAATGTCCCTTGGCCTTCTGGGCCACCTGGGCACACTGCTGCCTCATGTCCAGCCTGCTGTCCATCAGTCCCTGCAGGTCCCTTTCTGCCTGGCTGCTGTCCAGCCACTCTGTCCCCAGCCTGTATTGCTGCAGGGGTTGTTGTGGCCAAAGTTCAGGACCTGGCACTGGGACTTGTTAAACCTCACCTTGTTGGATTTGGGCCCTGGATCCAGCCTGTCCAGGGCCCTCCTACCCTCCAGCAGATCCACACTCACACCCATCTTGGTGTCATCTGCAAATTTGCTGATGCTGGACTCAATCCCCTCATCCAGGCCATCAATGCAGATATTGAAATCCACACTGGCTGGCTCTGTTGCCTCGGCCATCCTGTGGGTACCTGTGACGGCACTCATGGTGATCTGTTCCATAACCTTGCCAGGCACCCAGGTCAGGCTGACAGGCCTGGAGTTCCCCAGCTCCTCTTTCCAGCCCTTCTTGGGGATGGGCTCACATTGGCACCTCCAGTCCTCGGGCACCTCCCTGCTGAGCCAGCACTGATGGTAAATGATGGAGAGCAGCTTGGGGAGGTCACCCACCAGCTCCCTCATCCCCCTGGGATGGATCCCATCTAAACCCATACACCTGTGAGCATCTGAGTGGCTCAGCAGGTCAGCAACTGCTTCCTCCTGGATTACAGGGGCTGTTCTGCTCCTTGTGCCCATCTACCAGCTCAGGAGAACACTTGTCCTGACGACAACCTGTCCTAATATTGCAAATTGAGACAAAAAATGCTTAGTAGCTTAGTCTTAAGGAAAAGACTTGAGTTACTCTATTCCCCACTGCATCCAATAAAGAGTAGGGGGTTCTCATTCTCCCTCCTTTTGCTATAAATTTTTTTTTACAGAAGCCACCAAGTTAAGCTCTAGTTGAGCTTTCACCTCTCAACTTTTCTTTCTGCATAACTTAACAACATCCTTAAGCATTTCCTGAGTTGCTGGTCCTTTATTCCCCTGAGTTCCCACAAAAGCTCCACAGGCAGCCAGGCCAGTCATTTTCCTCACCCGCTCATGTTTTGCCACACTGGGACAGGCTGCTCCTTCCCCCTTAAGATTACTTTCTTGAAATGTGTCCATCCTTCCTAGACCCCTTTGTTTTTGAGGGATGTTTTCCTTAAAAAAAATCAGTGCCTGATTCATTACTCTCCAAATCTGCATCCTAAATAGGCCAAAGTCTGCCCTTCCTAATTCCATTGTAGAAGTTTTCTTGCTGCCTCTCCTTCTTTCACAGAATATTGAACATTTGATTATTTCATGGTCACTGTGCCCCATGCAGCCTCCGAGCCCCACATCTGCCACCAGCCCTTCTCTGTTTGTGAACAGCAGCAGACAGAGCTTTCCTTGGCAGTGGGAGTGTTACCAAAAATTCAGTAAAATAGAAAACTCCTTAACACCAATGCAGCATTAAGAAGCAGCATTCTTTATTCAGCTGGATGCATGGGGGAGAGCTCCTCCCAAAGCTATGCAGACTGAGTACAGGACAGTTTCTGTTTATATTCTGTATTTTGCACACATATTCATTGATTGTCCTGGACTAAACATATGATAAAATTTCCCTGAAATCATTAACATATTTCCCCTCCCCTTTTGCATGCATTCTTCTGTCCTGGGGGTCTCTCTGGTGGTCCCTGGTGGTCATGGACCCCAATGTTCCCTGGGCCTGGCAGACCTGGCAGGACACTGAGGCTGCTGAACTTCCAGTTCCCCTTCTCATACAATGGGCATTGTGTGGCTTCCATAGGCCTAGAATTTTGGAGAACAAGCTCCAGGTGTCAGCTCAGCTGGTGGAGACAATTTATCATCTGGTAGCATGAGGTCACAGAGTGGGCTATGACATCACAGAGTGCAGTATGTAAGGTTATTGAGCAGGTATGACATCATAGACATCATCACAGAGCAGACTGTGACACCACAGGGCAGAGATCTGACATCACAGAGCAGAATATGACATCACAGAGTTGGCTGTGACATCAGAGACCAGTTGTGTGACATTAGAGACTGGGCTGTGACATCACAGAGCAGTCTGTGACATCCCAGAGGGGCTGTGTGACATCCCAGCAGAGCTCTGTCAGGTCACTGGGTTGGTCACTCTGCCCCAGCTCCCCCTCACAGTTTCTCCCAACAACTCCAATGCTGTTCATGCCCAGCAGGGTCCCTGTCCCCTGGGATCCCCCCGGCCCATCTGGAGCCACAGCCTCCACCAAAGGATGTTCCACAGGATCCACCCCACAGCCTGACAGGGGACAAGGGGCTAGGGCTGTGTGACCAGGACATGAAGGATGGGGATTATCCAGGTCACTGTGGCCTGGTTTGGGTTGCCCAGGGCAGGAAAGATGTCTGGCAGCTGGAGAAGGGTCTGGGAAGGGCCTCCAAGGTGGGGCTGGAGCCCCTGGGCTGTGAGCAGAGGCTGAGGGAGCTGGGCTGGTCCAGCCTGGAGCAGGGAAGGCTGAGGGGCTCCTCATCCCAGCCTGGCAGTGCCAGCCAGGAGGGGATGGAGAACACAGAGCCAGGCTCTTCACTGGGGGGCCTGGTGGGAGACAAAAGCCAATGGGTAGAAGGGGAAAGAGGGGAGATCAGCCAGGACAGGAGGAGATGAAATGAGTCAGGCTGGTTTTAGCATTTCCTCAACACAAAAAGCAGCCTGACCTCCCTTCTCCATCCACCACTGGCAGCTTTGCAAATCAGGAATTGTTTGAGCTATTTTGCCCCCACTCCAGGTTAAGCATCCTGATACAAGAACTTAATTATGTTTATATCTATCACAGAACCACGTTGTGAACCCAGGGCAGGACCTGGCCCTTGGCCTTGGTGAACCTCATCCAGCTGTCCTGGGCCCATGGCTCCAGCCTGGCCAGATCCCTCTGCAGAGCTTCCTGCCTTCCAGCCACACTCCCACCCAGCTTGGGCTCACCTGGGAACTGACTGAGGGTACCCTCGATGGCCTCATCCAGATCAGCAATAAAGAGATTTCACTGACCTGGCCCCAATCCTGAGCCCTGGGGACACCCCTGGATGTGACTCCATTCCTCAGCTGCTCTGAGTGCCAGGGGTTGGGTGAGGAAAATGGTGGGGAGGGGGTAGTGACAAAGTGTGATTGACTGTCAGCCACCAAGGGTCTTGATTTTCATATCTGTTCAAACTGCATTAGGAGGTGCTGGGGATCAATATCCACTGGGGATTGCTGATATCAATCTATAAAGAAGAAAATAAACCAGGACAAAACAGTTCTCTCTGCATTGTTTTCAATATGGTATATTCACTTTGAATAGACTTATGAAATCTGTCTAAATAACCACAGAAGAATTGAAAACTTAGATTATTCCCATGGACTTTTCTTGTTTTGGGTCTTTTGAACAAATATTTATGATCTTTTCTCAATTCCTGAAGTGAAAAGCTCAAGGAAGAAGAGGCCCTGGAGTAGGAAAATTCATCAGCAGCCTCCAAGCGGCTGAGGATTCATCAGAGCAGCAATGAACAGAAATGGGCACAGCTTTGTGGCTGCCCCAGCTTTGGCATGGGCCCTGGGCCTGGAGCAGGAGCAGCTCTTGAGGGCCCCAAGGTCAGGGCTCTTGTGCTGCCCTGGGTAGATGGGATGGCAGCAGGGGCTGCAGAGCTCTCAGCAGCTCAGCCTGAGGGCAGCAGGGCAGCCAGGGAGCCTCCTTTGGCCTTGGCCAAGCACCTTCCCCCATGGCTGGGGCTGAGTCCTGTGGCAGCTGCAGCTGCTGCTGTGCCCTTGCCAGGGGCTGAGGCCGTGGGGCAGTGCCCAGAGCAGCCTGGCCTGAGCAGAGCTGTGGGGCCAGAGCCGGCTGGGCTGGGCTGGGGAGAGGCCCTTGGTGCTGCCCAGAGCTCAGGGCAGCTGGCAGAGCTTGCAGGGAGCTGGGCTGGGCTCAGAGAGCCTGACCCAGAAACCATCAGTGTCCATCTCAGCCTGGATGAGCGTGCAGGGGCAGGACTCAGGCCAGGCCTTGTGGGGCAGGGCCAGCACCTGTGCAAGGCATTGCAAACAGGCAAGTGGCCCAGAGAGGAGGCTGCTCTGTGCCCTTGGTGGCATGGACAGAGCAGGGAGGGGGCCCAGGACATTTGTCAGTGCCAGCCTCTGTCCCCATGTGTTGGCAGCCCTGGCTGCTGAGGCCAGCTTTGGCCTGGGCTGAGTTTGGCTGTGGCCCAGCTCCATCCTCCTGCAGGGCTCAGGGCCTTTTCCTGGCCATGGCCAGCCCTGGCTGCCTCTCTGCTGGCCCAGAGGCCGGCAGAGCCCAGGGCAGGGCTGTCTGTGTAGCCCCACAGGTGCCACAGGCTGTGCAGGAGCTGGCAGAGGCTGCCCAGCAGGGAGGCCATGGGGCACAGAGCCCCAAGGCTGCTGTGGGCACCGCGGCACAGGGGCCGTTCCCAGCCGCAATGCTCCTGGCCTGGGCTGGGCCTGCACAGGGGCTGGGCCACCATGGCTGGGCCAGCACAGGGCCACAAAGGGGCCACGCAGCCGCTGCCGGGGCTGACAGCAAGGCCAGGCACGCACAAGACATTGCTGAGCATGGCCTGTGCTGGCCAGGCCTGAATGTGCCAAAGGCAGAGCTCAGCTGCCCTTGGGGCTGCAGGAACACTCCAGAGCCCAAAGAGCCTCATGGCTGTGCTGGAGACCAAGGCTGCAGGAGGGAAATGCAGGGCTGCTGCGGGATGGGGAGGGCATTGAATTCCAGCACACACCTCAGCTCTCTGATAATCCCGGCACCATGCTGGGCCCTGTTTCAGGCTGGAGCAGAGCAGATGTTGATGGGACAGGAGCCCTGCAGGGCTGTCAGGGACCTGCAGCTTGCAAGGTGCTCTGCTCTCCCTCAGGTGCTCTCTGAGAGTTCCAATCCCAGCTGGGCACATCAGGGCACAAGTGGCACTGCCTGTTCATGGGCACACAACTGATGCCTGCCTGAAAAGGGGCACAGGTGTTAATCCCTATTTATTTTATAATATGGAAGCACATTTTTATTATCTGCGTCATTAAGTACTTTTAAGACATGACAAAGTTTTCCCACCAGGAACAGCAACTTCCTCGAAGTTTACTGATGGCAGGAAAAGAAATGCTGATCTTCCCTTCTACTTGCATCACCAATATTCTGTTTATCATCTCCCTTTGCCTTCAGATGTTTTCAGCTCTCCTGTTTAAATGGCCATATCTGAGTATATATCTTTTCTAGACCAGCTGGATCTTTCTCCTTCCCACTGCTCCCAGGTTTCTTCCTCCAGGTGCTCTCTGGTCATTCAAGTGCCTTTCAACTGAGAGGACCTTGGCTCTGCACAGGAGAGCTCTTCATCCCCTTTCTCTCTTTTCCTCCATCTGGGAATGTAGAGGGCCCATGGCTTCAGCGTGTGACTCGTGTGTGCAAAGAGTAAATCTGGGCAGAATCGGGCCAGGGAGGGTTTGGGGGGACCTTTGGATCTGTGCTGGGCACAGAAGGTGTTTTCCATTGCTCTGAGACTGTCTGCTGTGGAAAGTGGATTTAATATCCAGCAGAGGAATGACTTTTGCATTTGACGGAGCTGTGCCTCCCCTTGGGTTTGCTGGCTGACAAGAAATGAACATCCCTCTGTGTCTCGGGCAGCTCCTTCTCCAAGGAAAGCAGGTGGGAGTTGGAGCCAAGGAGCTGAAAGCTGCAGGTGCATCCTGGGCTGAAGGGAGCTCAGATTTGCACGAGGCTGCTCTAAGTGCCAGGGCTTGGATGGGGAAAATGGTGGGGTGGGGGTAGGGAACGAGTCTGATTGATCGTCAGCCATGAAGGGTCTTGATTTTCATATCTATTCAAACTGCATGAGGAGGTACCTGGATTCAGTGTCAACTGGAAATTGCACATATTAATTTATGAACAGGGAAAAAATGAAACAAGACCTAAAATACCTTTTCTCACTGTCTTTTTAAATAGAATCTAATCAGTTTGACTACACTTTTGAAATCTGCCTGATTAACCACAAATTATTTGAACACCTAAATTATTTCCAGAGGCTTGGCTTGTTAAGGCGTTCTGAATGTTAATGAGCCCTGGGAGACTGAATTCCTGCACTGAAGAGCTGAAGGCTGAACAAGGCTCTGGAGCAGGACAATTCAGCAGCAGCCTCCCAGTTGCTGAGGATATCAGCAGCCCCCACTGAGGCCATCCCTGCCCAGAGACCGTGGGGGAATGGGCAGACAAGGAGAGCGTCTCTGGGGCTGGGGCAGCACAACTCAGAGGCAGCAGTGGCTCCAGCTGGGAAATGGAGTGTGGAATGTGGCTGGGAAAGCCCTGCCTGGGCTGTGCCAAGCAGGACAGACCAGCCCTGACTCCCATTCCCCAAAAAACTCTCTCAAGGAGACATTTAAAAGGAATTACAATTATTTGTGTACTCTGAGTTGGATGTACTGGAGAAATACCACCAAGAGATTCTCAGGAGCTCAAAACAATCAAACAATCATTTTTGGCATCTTTAGAAAGTCAGAGAAACTTTGGCAAAATGTTTAATATGACATTGTAGGGGTTTTGGTTTTTTAATTTAGGATTTTTCTAATTTTGACATTTTTTAATTAATATATTTTTGAGGGTGGATTTTAGTGTCAGTTAATAATTTATGAATTTATTTTGTTGAGAGATAGATTTAGGAGAACAGTAAAGTAGGTCCAAAATTTTAAAAGGGTATAAAGAAAATTTTATTAAAAGTAACTAAAAGAAAAAAAGTGGTAAGTATTAAAATAAACATTGTAGAGTCCTTTTTTTCCTTTACAACTTTTTCTTTTTCCTGACAATGTAAAGAAACAAAACTTAAAATTTCTAGTTAGTTTGCTATTTCCAGAATAGTCTTTTTTCAGCTTGTTAAGGTTATGGAGATTTTTTTACAAGAGGAAAAAAAGATTTTTTTGTTGTTCTTATTTTTGTCATGGATAACAGTTGTCTGGGTAACTTTGTTATTGTGTAGTTGTTTTTATTGCTACAAGCTTTTTTACAGCTTGTTGATGGGCCATGTAAACTTATGGGGTATTGTTTTAAAGATGAGTTCTTCAAAGGTAAAAGTTTTTATTATTTCCTTATTAAATTATTTTTATCTCTGGGAATAGCGATCTTCTCTTGGGGGTACTGGATTACTTTTTTTTTCAGCCCGAACTTTTAATGAAAACACAGTTATTTTATCATTTGTTCATTTTAATATGGAGGTTTGTTTTATGTGTTACAAAGAAAAGGAGTTTTTTTGATTATAGTTTATAAGAGGATTTTAGTTTTAAGATTAAGGTATTTTTTCTTCTTTTTTATTGGGTATTTAATTTGTTCTTTGCTGACTTTGATGGTGTAATGGTTTCTTTTAAATGTTTGTATTTTGTTTTTTTCTTTTACTTGAGAGAGGATTGAAGTTTTGAAAGGGTTTACACCTGATCTGCTGGTAACTTGCAGTGGAAGTTGTGGTTGGATTGTATTAGGACTGGTTTTCTGGCTGCTTTTTGTGGGTTTTGTGTTTAAGTTTTTAGTTGTAGGGTTATTTTGTATGGGTTGTAGGTTGTAGTGGTTTTAGTGTTAGTTGTGTTGGGGGGAGGGGACTTGATGGTATGATTTTAATGTTGTGTGACTGGCTTTGTTCTGGTTGGGGTTTTGTAGCCTCTTTTGTTTTCCTGTTTGGTAGTTGCTGGGGTTTGGTTTGGTCAGAATGGGGCCAATGGAGGGGTGCAGCCTGGGGAGGGGGGAAGGGGCTCAGCCCACAGCAGGGTTGCTTGGTTTGGTTTGGTTTGGTTTGGTTGAGATGGGGGCCAGGGCCAGGGCTTGCTGCTTCTTTGTTGACTGGAAAAGAAAGAGGAGGTTCCTGGGATATTTTGTCTTTTACATTTGTGTTTAACAGAGGCGTGTTCAGTATCTTAGTGGTTTAACAGATTGTCAGTTACACAAAAAGTTTTGTATTACTTTTTAAAATTCTTCTCCTGTCAAACTACGACAGATAATCAGTCAACAAAAAACACTTCTGAAAGCATTGACTTGGCCCATTCAACTTCACAAACTCTAAGCCTGTTCAATTTAAAGTTACTCAACATTTGCAGGAGCACAGAAACAGAAGAAGACACAGAAAGAGAGAAAGGCAAAAAAGATCCAGAGAAGCACATACACAGGTACCAGCTCCTGGATTCCAGTACTGGTAAGATGGAAATTCCAAGAGGAGGTAGGGTCAAGATGTTGCTTGACTTGTGGTCGGCCTTAAATTCCCCTTGATCTTCCTGGGCCCTTCCCCCTGGTGGGACTTGGGCTCATTTGGTCCCTCAGGAGCTGGGCTGGGGCTGCAGAGGTGGCTGTGGAGCATTGCCTGTGCTGTGCCAGGGACTGGCAGACACTGCTGGGCTGGGATAGAGGCTCTGGGGGTACTGGGGTCACAGGGCAGGGCAAGGCTGGACCTGCCCCTTCCTCCCCTACACATGAAATGTTTCAAGCCAACAATCTCCTCCAGTCTATCAGAATAGGGAATGTTGGAGGTGAAATCCCAATTCTGGCCATGGGTACCTAGAGGTGCAGGACAGCTCTTTTCCATAGGAAGGAAAGCACAGAGCCTAATGTTTGAAAAGCAGGTGAGAGACTGACTAGGCCAAGGCCAGCCAGACTTGTCAGGAAAGGCAGATTTTGTCTGGGAGCAGTCTTTGGATTATGGGAATTTTGGAGGTGGAAGCCCAGTCTTGGCCATAGGCACCTGGAGAAGCAGGACAGTTCTTTTCCATGGGAAGGAAAGCATGGAGCCTTCCCCAGTGGTTTGAGGAGAGATGGGAAGTGACCCTTGTGAAACCACTGCAAGACTTCTGGCAATATTCCTATTGGAACAATCACTGGATATAAGGAAATTCGGAGGTGAAATCCCAATTCTGGTCATGGGTGCTTGGAGGACGAGAGATCATTTCCATAGGAAGGAAAACATGGAGCCCCAGTGTTTCAGCAGCAGAAGAGAAGAGACCCTCAACATACCAAGGTCAGCTGGACCAGTCAGATGGTCCCTGGGAGGCCAAACCAGCCAGAGCTGTTCTGTGTTCCCTTGCTTTTATGGGGCCCCACAGTGCCATAATGGTGACTTGTTTCCAAGGGGTCCAGCAGTGTAACAATGGTCCCTAGGTTTCATAAGGCCCTGCAGTATCACAATGGTCTCCATGATTCCATGAGTCCCCTCAGTGTCACAATGGCTCCCTGGTTCCATGAGGCTGTGAAAGTGTCTTAATGGTCTCCCCATGGTTTCATGAGGCCCTGCAATGTCATAATGGACCTTTGGCTCCATGGAGTCTCGCAGTGTCACAATGGCCCCTTGGTCCCATGACACCCCAAAGTGTCACAATGGTCTCCATGGTGCCATGAGGCCCGGCAGTGTCACAATGGACCCTTGGTTTGATGGGGCCACACAGTGTCACAATGATCTCTACACTCCATGGAGCCACACAGTGTCAGGACAGTCCCCTTGGTTCCATGAGGCCCAGCAATGTCACAGTGCTCCCCATGATTCCATGAGGCCCTACAGTGTCACAGTGGTCCCTTGGTCTCACAGGGCCCCAGTGTGACAATGCTCCCTTGATTCCATGGCCCTGTGCTGCTGCATTCCCCCCTCCCCTTCTCAGGCTGCCCTGCCAGCTGAGAAATGCTCCTTGGGCCTCGGCCTTGGCCAACAGCCCCTGGGCTCAGCTCCTCTGCAGCTCAGTACAAACACTGTCTGCTCCAGGCACTGCTGCTGCCCAACCAGCTCCTGGTTCCTTTAGCAGCAGCCCTGGGAACTGTTTTTGTTCCCTCAGTGGCACAACATCCCTGTTCTCGCACTGCCAAAGAAAGCTGTTGGTGCCAAGTGCGGCCAGGATGAGCCATTGCTGGGACTGAAGCCCCTCTCTTGGAGCCCTACAAACAGCGCTCCAAAAGGAGCCCTTGGAGCTCTCCTGGGCCAGCAACTCCCTCTGAGTGGGGCCTCTCCCAGCCGGGAACTCTCCCGTTTGCTGCACTTGGGGATCCCCAACAACGACGGAGCCTGGGCCGATCCCCCCACTCCTCCAGGCTCAACCCTTCACCCGCTGGGGAGATGCCAAAGGATCCACAGGGAGCATTTCCTGCCCTCAGGGGAATTGCTCACAAGTGCCTTGCACTGACTCCTTGTGTCTGTGTGCACACAGGAGTGCCTGTGCTGGGGAAATGTGGCAGAAATGCTGCTCTCTGAGGAGTTTGAGTGCCTTGGATACCTGAGTCAGTCAGATATCCAGATATCAGTAAGTAAGGTTAAGTCACAAGGTCTAAGCTAAATTAAATGCTGCTAAGAGTTGTTCTTTTGCTAAATTGTCACATTTTATTTAAGTTATTGGTTAAGTTAAATATTGTTAAGTGTTATTCCTCTGTTAAATTGCGAAGTCATAGTTATAAGTAAGGTTAAAAAGTGTTAAGTACTGTTGTTTTGCTAAACTTTGTTGTTTAAGGTATTGGTCACATTTAAGGTGTAATTTAAGTCCTGTTAAGTGTGAGGCCTGTCAAGCCTTCAGGCCGTATTCCTTTTATCCTTACCCTCACTTGTGTCACACACATACACAGGGACATTTCTCAGTTAATTTCTGGTTTGATTCCTGGATTCTGTTTGGTTTTGTTGTTGCTTTGTTTACCTGGTGTGCCTGAAGTGTCCAGTCAGGAGCAGAGTGGCTCTTGCCAAGGAACTTTGTGCTGCTGTCCCTTAATATTAAATCTGGTTTTTGTTGATCCCTTGCCGGGGATTCTTTCAGCGCTCTCAAGCCCTTGTTGGTAGCACGGTGAAGGAGCCCTGGCCCAGGCTCTGGCCCTGGGGGACACGGGGACGCTGCCGGGGGGTCCCTGTCCCCCTGTGCCACCCCCAGGGCCCCGGCCCCCCATCCCCGTGTCAGGCTCTGGGGTCGATCTCGTGGAACATCCTCTGGGGGAGGCTGCGGGGCCGGGGGCGGGGGGACCTGGGGGGACAGGGGACCCCGCTGTGCACGAGCAGGGTTGGACCGCTCTGGGGAGAGCTGTGAGGGGGGCCGGGGTAGAGTGACCTCCCCAGTGACCTCACACAGCCCCTGTGATGTCACACAGCTGCCTCTGTGATGTCACACTGCCCTTGGGATGTCACACTGCCCTTTGATGTCACACAGCCATCTCTGTGATGTCACACTTCCCCTGTGATGTCACACTGACCCTGTGATGTCACACTGACCCTGTGATGTCACAGGGCCAACTCTATGTCACCCTGTGATTTCATACAGCAATGCTGTGACATCACAGAAGACTGATGTCACAAAGTCACCCTGTGATGTCACAATCTGTTCTGCGATGTCATAGCCTCCTCTATGATGTTACACAGCCACCAGGTGATGTCACAACCCACTCTCTGATGCCTCAGAGCCACCCTCTATGATGGCACACTCTGCTCTATGGCCTCACACTCTGGTCTGTGATGTCACAGCCAGCTCTGTGATGTCACCACCAGCTCTGTGATGTCACAGAACCCTCAAGAACCCTCAAGAACTCAATTCCATTGAAACACTGAAGTTTCTTGTACTTTGAAGACATCCCTGTCAGGGACACGACTGAGAAAGTGTCCCCAGAGCCCAGGCACAGCAGAGAACTGGAGGAAGTGACAACAGGTGGGGAAAAAGAGAAGCCAAGTCTTGCTGCCCTGGGCCACAGCAGCAGGGTCTGTGCCACCAAGGGCTGTGAGTAGACACCTTGTCCTGAGGCCCTGGGGCCTCCTGGCACAGCCCCAGCCAGGCTGGGCACTGTCAGCCCCTTGTCCTGCCCTCAGCATCCTCCCCTAGCCCACATCCCAGGGGCCTCAATTAATGCTTTGAGACACTTCAATGTGTTGAAGGTACTTTGGATTTTCCTTCCCACACTGAGTGTCTGAGAGGTTTCTGTGTCCTCCTGGCCACCAATTCTCTCCTCCAAGGAGTCCATGAGGAGCCTGTGTTGGAGAGGGACCTCATGGGAGCCATGAATGCCTGGAGACACTTGGGGTGTTTCCTCTGCCTTTGACTCCTGGCAAGGTTTGTGCAATCTCCTCCCAGGTCCTGATGTTCAAGGGCTCAGCTCCAAATGCACAGTGAGGCTCATGAGGATCAAGCAAGTCCTGACAAACTCTGGCTCTGCCTTGATTTCTCTCTGCTCCAGTGTAGTTCATTAGGAGGTTTTCCTTTGACAGTTATGGAGAAATAGTTCCAAGACCTTCCAGGAAATATGTAGTCCTATTTTAAAGGGTGTCTTTTATTGCTGTTCCTGTTACACAAGAGATGATTGCAGCATTCAGTGACTGATATTGATGCAGGGACTCTCCTAAGGAGGTCTGGCCTGCTCAGAGAAGCTGTGTCTTGAGCTCTGAGCCAGTGTTAACAAACTTGCTCCACATTCCTCAAGCCCATCATGTCTTTCCTCACTCACCTGGGACCTGCTTTGCTTGAAGAACTGGCTGCACACAGCCAAAGAGGGATTTTTCTTCATTTCTTTTTGAAGCAATCTAAAACTCCTGAGTTTCCCCACTGCAAACAGACATCCTCCTCAAGTGTGTGCCAAGCCCAAGGTGCCACCCAGAGCACTCCAGACCTGTCCCGGGCCAGCTGTGAGGGTGCATCATCATCCCAACATGCAGTGGTGCCATTGCAAGGGACTGTTCCATGGACACTTCAGGGACCCCAATGCCGTGTCTGGGTGCCATGGCAACCCCCATCAGTTCAGGTATCCTTGGAAACCAGCCCAAGGAGCCATTTCTGCAGCCAGGTTCCATGGCCACTTGCCTGCAGAGCTGTTGCTGCCCTCGGTTGCCATGGCAACCCTGGGACAAAGCGGTGCCAGGGCTGTTCCAGGTACAATTGCAGTGACGCTCATTGGTGCCACCAGGTGCCATGGCAATGGCCATGAGGAACCATTCCTTGGTTTGGTGCCATGGCAACCAATGCCTGGCCCCCTTGTGATAGTTGGTGGCCATGAAAAGCTGCCCTGGCCCCTTGCTCAGGGCTGGTGTCAGTGCCCAGAGCCAGAGGGGATCCCTTGCTGGGGGCTGTGCCTTGGCCACCTGCCTGTGCCGCGCTGGCCGCTCAGGCACCAGGAACCAGCAGCCACCAGCACTGCCAGGGCCAAAGGCCAGGTCAGCCAGACAGAAAGGGGCAGGGCTGGGCACTGTTTCCATGGCAACCGGCACTGGGGGGGACACCTGGGTCACCTGGCCTGGCAGTTGCCATGGAAACCCCTGGCAGGGACTGAGGGCACAGCCCCTGGCACTGAGACACTGCTGGGCCGGGTGCTGAGCACAGGGCTGAGCACGCAGAGATGGTTTTGTTCTTGCTGAGCTGCAGCACAGCCAAGGCCTGTCCTGCCCCTCATCCAGCCACGCAGGGGAGGGGCTGGGGCTGCGGGGGAGCTGGGCAGGGGACACAGCCAGGACAGGGGACCCCAACTGACCTGGGCATAGCCCAGACCAGAGCACATCATGCACAGGGTATGAAGGGGGGGAACAGGGAGAAAGGGGGGAATTTTGGAGGGAGGGCTTTTGCCTTCCCAGGGAACACTTAGGCAAGAGGGGGCCCTGTTTCACCAGGGGGCAGGGTCACTACCAAAGACACAGACCAGCTTAAGGAATTGTGTCATTTATATCATGCACAGCTGCAAAGATTTACAAAAGGATAAGGTCAGCAAAGCACATCATCATTAGCAAAGAATTACAAAGGAAGCTCAGCAATCCATCATAAGCCATCATTACATTTTGATGACTAACCCCTGGGTGAAACACTAGAGGTGTTTGTGGCAGACAAAGATTCTGGTTGACTATCAATGTATACCTTACAGACTTCAGTAGTACTTTAGTGACACTGTTCTTCATTCTTTTTTCTCAATCTCATTCCAATTAGGAACAAGAATTCTGTTGTGCCTGGAGCTGGCACCTTTTTAATTCCAGAATAATGCCCCCAGGCCCTTTGCTGTTCAGCTTTACCATGCTGTCTGTGGCTAACAAGGCTTGGGGGGCCCTTTCCCCTCTGGCTGGAAGGGGCCGGGTCCCAGTCCCTGAGGGGCACCCAGGCTCCTGGATGGAATTCCTGTGCAAGTCCCTTGTGTCACAGCAGCCTTCACAGGGAGCCCCGTGGATCAGAGCATTTCCCAAAGGGGCCCTTGGGGCAAACAGGGAGATCTGGTTTGGCAGGATGTGTAAAACAATATCCTGTCAGATCTACTTTTTCTGACACAGAATCCTTGGCTGCAGGGACACATTCCCATTGTTCCTGCCCAGGTTTCAGGACTCAGAGTTGTCTTTCCTAGGAGCTGCTCCTTCAGCTGCCTCGGGAGGGCCATTTGGCCTCTGGACCCAAACTCTGGCTCCATTATTAGGGCTGCTGGATCCAAACCCTTTATCTCCACAAACGGTGGTGACTGGAGCTGGATCTCCTTTTTTCACAATCATTCTTAAAATTGCAAGATCAATAATTGTGCTACCCTGTCATGGGGTTGAATAATCCAATCTTGTTCATTATTGTTTACAGAATTACTGTAATTTCTTCTGGATATTCTTCATCAATTCCTCCTGCCATGACGGGAACACTTTGCAAGGCCAAGCTCCAAGGGAGCAGTTACCAAAGCCAAGTGTCCTGGAGGAATCTGAATTCCTGTTTCAGTATTGATAGCTCTTATTTGCTTTGAATTTATCCTAATGAATTCCAATGCATGAAGGCCTAGCCCTGCAGCCTCTGGGCTGGCCCTGCCAGGGGCCATCACAGCCAGAACAATTTCCCAGGCAGCCCAAGTCTCACTGCCCATGGCTGGATTTGCAAATTGGGGGCAGCCGTGCACAGCCAGGGGGTTTCCATTTCCCCCGTGGGCCATTGTGAAGGGCATGGAGCACATCTGGGAGATGGGTTCTCCATGGGCAAAGGTTCCCATTTCCTCATCTTTCCAACTGCTCTTTTAACAACCCCTTCACCCATGCAACCAATCCTGCAGCTTGTGCATAGTCTGGTACATGAAAAACCCTGCAGGAAAAATCACTGTATTTTTCACAGGAACAGACAAAACACTCTGCATCACAGTATCAGCACACCCTGTAAAAATCGCCAATTTCCTCCCTTCCTCCTTTTTCCATTGTATACAATCTCACAAAGTTGACCACTGACATTAGGGTCCTGGCCAATTCTGTTCTGTAGGGCATTTAGTGTTACATCCCTGAGCAGCCAAAGATACCAAATTAGTATTGTCAGCATTATTTCACATTATTATCATATGTACATATTTATATATAAATACAGATATAGACATATAGATATAGACATATATACATAAAAATCTATAAATATAAACATGAAGGTCTTATTATACTATAAATATGTATATAGTTATTTGTTATATTGATATTTCACTTGCACAAGGGCATCTGAGCTCAAGGTGAAAACCTTCTTCTGTTGCTCCATGTGGGAGCATTCCAACAATCATTGTTCCTTCTGAAGGTGCTGTTTCCTATGTAATCACAACAAATTCATCTTTGTCTGCCCAAATCCACAAGGTCTTTTCCTTTTCCATTTGCAATTTTTGGATGCATTTGAAGCCATCCAGGGGTGCAGCTTCTTATACCCAACGGTCTCACTGCTCACACGGGGCTCCAACCTCAGCCCACTCCAGAGCCAGGGAACTCCAGGGAAGGGCTTCCCATCTGGGAATTTCTGATGGGACTGATTCCTCACATTTACAGTGAACAAGTGACATTTTGTTGGGATCTGGCCAGACTGTGCCAGTTTTGTTTTACCAGTGGGCAGGGTCAGCACCAAAGACACAGACTCCAACTGAAGGAATCAGTGTCATTTCCTGCAGTTCAGAGCAGCAAAGAATCACAAAAGGAGCAGCTCAGCAATGCACCCAACCATCCCCACCAAAGACTACCTGCAGTGATTAACAAAGATCCAGCAGCATTTACCCTCAGCCTTTACCATCCCCCAGACCCACACAGTAGCTGGGGAAGCTGTCACAGCCAAGGGCTGCAGAGCCACTCCTGGGCACTGGGAATTCCTGCAGGTGCCTCCAGCCCCAGGTGAGGCTCCAACCCCGCTGGGAGAGGGCCCAGCTCTGACAGTGCTGAATGAACAAACTGACAGCACTGCTAGTGTGGCAGCATCTGCTTTCATCCTCCTCTTGAGTTGCTCCCAATGCCTGGCCAGGACTCAAGGAGGAACCAAGGGAGGTGACTTTGACCCCACAGCCCCAAACAAGGCCAGATGTCAGATTTCATGGCCTTGTCTGGCTTCTAAATACACAAAGGTCAAGACATGTCTCACTAAGGAGTGACTACATCTATTACAGGGCTAATGACCATGCATATTTCATTAGGGAGCAGATACAAAGATAAACTTTGCTTGGAAGGTTCATCCAGAGGCCACCTTTGGCTCAGGGCCTGCTGTCCAGGCCTCACTCAGGGCTGGTGTCCAGGCCTTGGCACTGCAGGGACGTGGTTTAGTGCTGGGCTTGACACTTCTGGGTTCCCGGCTGCACTGGGTGAGTTCAGAGGGCTTTTCCAACAGCAAGGATTCTGTGATTCCATGATTCTATCCACTGCATTCAGCTGGGGCTATTTTAGCAGCATTACTTGGCTCCAAAAGTTCCCTCTTGCCCAGCTCCTGTGGCCTGAGGCTTCAGCTCCTTCAGCTCCTGGTGCTGAGCTGCTCATGCTCAATGTGATGACTCGGAGAGAAGAACACAGTCCATGCAATTCCTTCTGGGACACGGAGAGAGGAGGCTGTGCAAACAGGAGCATTGTTTGCTGTGGCCTCCTCCTCTGCCCTTCACGCCTTTCAGCGCTTTGAACCAGCCAAGAGCTTTCTCCAAGAGTGCAATGGAGCAGCTGTTCCTGCTCTCAAGCCTGGCTCTCTCCAGTCTCTGCCCTTGCCTGGTTCTGTCCCTCTTGCTGTGCCCTCTGTTCCCCCAGGGCTCGCTGGCTGCTGCCCAGGACTGTGGCACTGGCACAGATCCAGTGCTCCAGAGCCTCCTTTCTGTGCCCTTGGAGCTGCCTGGGCACAGCAGCCTTTTCCATCTGGAAGCTCCCCATGGACAGGGAGTGCCCAGCTCTGTTCCCTGCACAGCCTCCAGGAGCCCAGGGCTGCCATCTCCAGTCCCTGCTGGCACTGGGGGCTCCCAGGTGCCTCAGGCTGCTGTGACACCGCTGCACACGGGAGGGAAGAGGGGCAGGGGCTGTGCTCAAAGTCAGCTCCATCTGCTGCTGCTGCTGCTGCTGCTGCTGCTGCTGCTGCTGCTGCTGCTGTGGGGTCATTTGTGCAGCCCTGGCCCAGAGTCAGGGATCAGATCCTGCCAGTCTCTTCCAGCCCTGGCTGCTCAGAGTTTGGGCCTTGGAGCCTCAGGTGGCCAAAGGCAGCTGCTGCTGGTCCCTCTGTGTGCCCGTGTTCAGCAGTGCTGCTCCATCAGTCTGTGCCCAGCAACGGGGAAAAGCCTCAGCCCTGCAGGGTCAGGAGCTGCCAGGCTCTGCCTGAGCAGCTCAGTCAGCAGGAAGGGAGCTGCTCCACACGGGAATCAGGAGCAACGGACATTCCTTTGATAGGACATGTTTTCTATTGAAAGGAAAAAAAAAAGGAAAAAGGAAAAAAATTGATAAATTGTAAAAGATAAGAATAAAATCCAAGTGTTAGTGAAAAAACATAACATACAGTTAATGAGAAAAAAAACCCAAAACATAAATGCAAAGTTACATTCTTTGCATTAAGAGGTAAATGATCTTTTTAAAAAAACAACTCAGTTATTTACATTTTAAATGTGCTGATGGCATGGATCCATCTTTGTCACCGCAGTAGCCTCTTAAAAGATTTTGGGCTTTGTTTCCAACACTGGTATTTGAAATTGTGGTTGAAGCAAGAGGAAATTGCTTTGTGCCCTTCCAGCTCCAAGCAGGACTGGGAGTGGAAACTCTGTCAAAGCCCAAATCCTTTAGAAAATGACCTTCATTCTCAGCCTGGAAATGAGCTGCACATTCCCTTTGAAACTGTCAGGGATTTAATAGAGACACAAAGTCCCACTTACAGCTTTTTGCTCTGGTTTGGCAGTGCAGAAGGGCAATTCTCCATCCACCAGCTCCAGACTGCACTGCCTCAGGAGCACGGCCCACTTGCCAGCTTTGGCCCACTCGTGGCACTTGTAGAGGAGGAAGAAAGTGCAATTGCACAATTCCAGCCAATCAAGAAGGAAGAATGGGACAGAGAAAACACCCTGTGCAGATCCAGGCGTTCAGCTGGGACTGTGGAGAGTTTGGGTCCTTGCCAGTTGGATGTGTGTCCCCAGCTGCAATCTCTGGGCCTGCAGCAGAGTCTCACTCACCTACCAAAGCAGAAAGCTCAGGCACTGTGCTCGCAAAGGGCTCGTCTGATGCAGAGCTGTCAGAGCAATGTGAGGGCAGAGCCAGCCCAGCTGGGCCCAGGGCTGAGCCCAGCAGAGCCCTGGCAGAGCCCAGAGCAGCCTCAGCACCCGCAGAGCCCGGCTGCAAGGAGAGAAAGCAAAAACCGCCCGTCAGCTGAGGGCTCCTATGCCCTTGTGCCAAGGGCTGCGGTGCCCAGGCCATGCTGGCTGTGCCCAGAGCTGTGCCCAGAGCTGCCCATCCCTGCTGCCTTTGGCAGCAGAGCAGGAGGGCAGCACATTTTCCCAGCCTGCAGCCAGCCAGGGCACATCCAGCCCTCAGCAGCTGCCCAGAGTAGGATGCTCCTGTGCTCGCTGCCAGCTCCCAAAAGCTCTGATCCCACCCTGCCAAGCACACAGGGACCCACCTCACACCAGCCACGTCTGCAAGAAAAGCTGCTCCCAAACCATGGCCTCAGCCTTCTCCAAGGGCACGGCCCATCCACGCCACAGCTGCTCCAAAGCACTTCCCTATTCACACTGGACCACCTCCAACGCTTTCTCTGGAAAAACAAACAACACATTCTTGAAAAGAGATTAGAGACAAAAAAAGGGAAAACAACAATAACGGTAAAAACTCCCATCTCTGTCAGGGTCTTGAGGAAGGCCCAACTGCTACATGGTAGGGAAAAACCCAGCCATGGGTGAGGGAAGCCCACATTTTCTCTCTTCCACCCTGCACTGCCCCCCAAAAATCACTGTGACCCCAAAGCAAACAAGGGCAGTGGAGCAGCCCAAGCCCTTCCTTGCCTGCACAGCAAAGCAGCTGTGCTCAGGTTTGGGAGTCCCACCTCTGCTCCCACCATGGGGGTTTGTTTGTGTCGGGCGGGCTGCCCCAGCCCCAGCCCAGGGCACGGTGGGTGCTGGGGGCTGTTGGCAGGGCTAGGAGCCCACTCCCATTTCGTACCCACCCCAGCCCATCCTCCAGCCCTGCCAAAAGCAGCTGGGCAGCCACTGAAGAATGAGTTGCATCTGCCCCAGCAAAGGGGGAACCTTTGGTTCCCTGCCACGCTGGGTCATGCCCAAATCTGGCAGAATTTCCCCAGGTAAAAATTCCCTGTAGTGTTTGGCTTTGAAGAAGGTGCCAGAATCAAAGTCCATCACCTTCAGCCTCCCGTGGCCAGGCTGAGGAAGAGCTTGTCATCCTTGATGTCACCCTCGCTGTCTCCAGCAGCAGCAGCAGCAACAGCAGCAGCAGCAGCAGCATCCCCACCTGGTACAGCTTCTCCAGGGGCTCCTTCTCCTTCCCTGGGGGCAGACCAGGCTCTCAGGGCTCTGCCCAGGGCCCCAGCTGTCAGGGAACCAGGACAAGCAAAACCAGCTTGGATGGCGGCCACCAGTGCTGGGCAGAGCAGCTCAGCTCCAGCACAAGGGCTGCGTGTTCCCATCCCATGAGCCCGGTGCAGTGACATAGGCAACACAAAAAGGGCTGGGTTCCTTTGCTTCTGATTGCCAAGGCATGTGTGCAGCTGGAACTTACCAGGGCCATGGATATTCCAGGGACCTGGAGAACCATTCCCAGCAACTGGGAAAATCCTACGTGCTCCATCCACCCATAGATGAGGTCTCCAAATGTGCCCGAAATTGGGTCCAACTTTTAGAGGCCAAAAAAAGCAAGTCCAAGTGACTTGATAGTTGTAGCCCAGAAAGCCCTGCAGCTGATGGCACACTTCACAATCAGCAGGGGACACAGCTAGGCCAAAGCCCAGACCTCTGCTGGGAGCCTTTCTCCTCAAATACCCTTCAGACAAACCTCCATGCAAGTCAGTTGGGGAAGTTTCTTCAAATGATACATTTCTGGCACATGACTACACAGGCTTATGTGAAAGATTCTAAAGCAGCTGCTCTGGAGTCAAAGAGGCAGCACTAAGAGTCCCTGTCATCTCTTTGTAGCTAAATCACACTTTGGGGGAGTTGAAGGAGTTTGGAACGAGCTAGAGAGCGGACCTCTGAGTTTTTTAGATGATGCCATTGCTTTTTCTTCTCTTCTACATAGACAGGAAGGGTGAGTTTGGCCCACATCTCCACCGCATGGGTCACAAGGCCACAAGACTTGTAGTTACAAGAGCTTTGAAGGATTTCTTGGCCAAGAAGGCACTGCCAACAAGGATATTTGTGTTTTGGAGCCAACCCTTCAATATTTCATCTTATGGACTCATGCTAGAGTGTAAACTTCCTTAGCCAATCATGTTATGACACACAAACCTACAGCACTGCATCCTAAGCTTCTTGTTTTCCATTGTAACTACTTTTATTTTTTCTAGATCTTGGACTCTAAAACTCTAAACTTTCCTCCACTTCAACATTCCTCCCCATGTCTCTGCTATAAACTAGAAATCTGCATTCTCGCTTCTAGCACCTAAGTTTGGAAGCCCTTTCCAAGGTCTCAGACCAAATCCTGTGTTTAATTCTAAGCTTTGCTGACAAGACCAAAGGTCTGAGATTTTCCTGCATTTGGGTTTCCAACAACACCGATGCTGTTGGTTGCAGAGTGCCCAGGATCCTTCTTGCAAGTCAACTCTGGCAGGAACAAGGCGGGCAGCTGCCGGGGGGCTGCTTGTGGCCTCTGACAGCCCATTGCTCAGGGCTTGCCAGTGCCCCAGCCCCTCAGGGGCTGCCCCAGCCCGGCCAAGCTGCCCGGCAGCAGCGCCACAGCCCCACAGCAGCTGCAGAGCAGCCCCATCCAGAGGCACCTGGGAGCCCTCAGCAAGGCAGCCAGCAGCACACGGGCAGGAGGACACGGATGGCGCTTCCTGCCTGGCACAGGGCTTGTGGCCATCTCCAGGCACCGCTCTGGCAGGGATCCCCGCAGGCCCGGCCCCTGGCCAGCTGCTCTGTGGGCAGCACAAAGGCTTCAGCAGAGCCACCAAAGGCCAAGGGGCTTCTGGCCATTTCCCCTTGCCCGCTGCACACCTGGGCAGCTGGCTGAGCACAAGCACCCTTCTCCCCCTTCAGGGCCTCATCACCACTCAGCCTGCTGTGCTGCTGAGCACAAGCACCCTTTCCACCCTTTCCTGCCTCTTGCCCTGCAGACCCTGGGCAGCAAAGAAAAGCTCCTGGCAGTCTGTGTATCATAACACATTCTAGAATTATTTACAGCAATCTATAATCTATAATAATATATATAATTCTATATACTCTATAATTTATTTATTTACAATAAAGATAAAAAAATGGAAAAGAAGAAAAGAAAAATATTAAAGAAAAGGAAAATTACCCCTGGCTCAGGTTGCACCAACAAAGACAGCCTCCCAGATCAGCTCTCCTCCTCAGTCATCCGGCAGCGCAGGCAGCCGAGCCCCGACAGGTGAGGCCGAGTCCTCCATGCCCTGCGCAGCTGATCGTGCAGCCTCTGGATGGTGAAATGTCGGAGGAAGGAGACCCAGACACCAGTTGGTTCATCCAAGTCCAATTTATTGATTGAATACGGCGGGTTAAATATAGTTCTTAATAAGCTTCATACATATTGCAAAAGTTGAGCTCAGGATTGGTTAGTTACATATCAGCAACTACACCTACTTCTACATTCTTGTGCTTATTCTTCTGTTACATTCTGCAGATATTCAGGATTAATCTCACCTCCCTTTCCTCATGTTGCAGCAAGGCCATCCGGCATTCTTGCCTGTCAGCAGTCACTGAATCAGAGACTGCTGACCTCCCTTTCAAGCCTAACTAGCGGCATTAAGTCAGTATGGCCTTTCTCAGCTAACCAACTCTTAATAAAATCCTCCACATTTCCCCCGCTTTCTTCTTGAGCAAGGAGATTAGTTTGCCAGGTTTTTGCTATCATACGGCTAACCATGTTTTGAATACAAGTAAAAATACAAGGCAAAATAAGCAAAAACATTAAGATCACACCCAGTAAGCCGATAGCATATGTCACAATGTTCCTTAGCCATGGTCCAAGCCCTAAGCCTTTAAGCCATTTGTCAATTCCTAAACCTTCTTCTTCTTTGAGATTGTGAAGTCCCTGTTGCAGTTCTTTTATCTTAGTGTGAATGGACACCGAATGATCAGACAAATTCATGCAACACATTCCCTCAAATTCTTCACATCCATGCCCTTGTGCTAAGAGCAAAAAGTCTACAGCAGCTCTATTTTGTAAAACATCATGGTTAACACTTTGCACATCTGCAGTCATCATGTCCAGAATTTGGGATGTCTGGTTCAGCTCATTTCTTGTCCAGCACCCTAATTGTTTTGCTAAATTCATAGCCTTATTGGCAGATCCTCCTGGTAAGATAGTTGAAACTACTACTTGTCTGAATGTACCCCAAAACTTTGGATCTCCAATCTGGCTGCAGTCCAAGTCATGTATACTACGCTTTTTCCTGTTTGATGTTTGACTGAGCTGCATTAGCAAGGATACATTAGGGTGAAACAAGGACAATTTTCCCAAATAACAGGGTCCACCCTGTGGCTTAGCTGGTACACCATTCCACACCCTGTCTCCACAAATTAAAAATATTCCTGTAGGCAACTTCATTGGTGCCGTGATGTTTGTGCCGTTACATTGACTGTAATGCTGTGGAGAAAATTCACTCAAATTCAGGGATGAATCTAAGGTGGCCCACGTGTCTTTAGGTTGATTTAAATTCCGGGCATCTAAGGGTTTGAAACTAAACCATCCGCCAGCTGTAGTGTTAGGCATACTGGCATTTGCACTTCCAAAAAGATCTAATTCTTCAGGAGGAGAATGCAAGGAAGTGTTAAGTGATTGGATTAGTAAACATTGGCGATAGCCATCACTCTGACCTGCAGTATATCCTTGCTGTGCTGGCAATGTGATGTTTGACATGTTACGCATGCATAAGGTTCGATTACTTATTAAACTGCAAAATTCTCCAGGAGACCACACTGGAAGTCCTACCAAGCATGTTCGAAATGGATTAGTAACCCCTCCAAGACTAAGACAAAGTGATGATCGGTTAATTTGATTAGCAAGTGTTACCCATAGATTTTCTCTTGGCTGACTGAAATGTGTTATTCCTACTGCTTTAATCGCTACAGCGTTAAGCAGTATAATAAAAACAAACTTCATTTTTCTTTCCTTTTTGCCTGTTTTTTCTTCCTCCGCTGTCTTTTACCTGATTTGTTAGGCTGATTAAAATGGACCTGAGTCAGTCTTTGAATACACTGATCTAACTCCAAATCAGCATCCTTGCTCACAGGTATAGCATATGGCAAGTTTAAAGGCAAATCAGCTTTACAGCGAGCTGCTATAATGCGTGAGGCACTAGTAATTTCAAGCTCTCTAAGTGCTTGCTGCAACTTCCATCTAATATATGCTATAACCACTTGTTCTGCACTCTCAAAAAGCTCCAATCCTGCCCTTCCTGGCAGGCCAGTACTTTGTTCAAGAGCTCTAACCCAGACAAAATCTTGAATCCACTTCCCGAAACAAGGTCCACACCATAAATTTGCTATTGTCTTTTGTGAGTACCAATAAATCTTATTACAACCTGCACAAAGCAAAGCTATCCATGCATAGCACTTATCAGCATCCCTTTTGCAAACATAACAAGGAAGTGTATATAGGAAAGGATCAGTATTAAAATTTGTCTGTGTTATCCAATCCAACCAGTTCAATGGTGGTGATTGCAAAGCCTCTTCACCTTTCTTACTATATAAGGCTAATAGTTCAAGCTCTTTCTTTAGCGCAAGGTGTATTTTATTTCGTAATCATTGTTCCTGCTCGTTATCTTCTTCAATAACTATATCCTCCCGAGGGTCCCACAACTGTAAAATTGTCCTAATCATAGAAAACTAATTAGCCTTATTTAGAAGAGGTTGTTCCCTATCTTACCTTCTTTTTCTTATCTGTTTTCAGTTTTGCTGCTCCTAATTTCACTGGTCCTGTTACTTGCAAACTTAATTTTTTGCAACTTTTCAATGCAGCAGTCTAGTGCTCTTTCAGGATTCCCTCTGAAGGGTCCTACAATAGAACGTTGCGTTAGAGGTACTAATTTTCTACACCTTACAGAGACTATATGTGATTTACCTTGAACCTTAATTCTATTCACAACACATTGTACTTCCCATCGATAATAAGCAAGAATTTTCTGTTCAGGAGACTCATAAAGATTTAAAGCTATATATGCATTTTGCCCTGTTTGTCTCCTTAATTCATCTTGCCAGTTTTTACCCCACGTGTGCTCGTGCTCACAAGTATGACACCATAAATCCCGTAATAATGATTGTTCTATCCAAAAAGTATTATCACAACCTCCACAACGTAGAGCTATCCAGGCAGCACAATGTGGATCATAACAGTCAAGGCAATGTTCCTTTGCTGGATTTGTTAAACGAAAAGTTGATAATAAGTCAATAAAACCAATCAACTCCTGGGCCGTCCGATAGTGACATGTCAGTGCTCTGTCCAACACTTTCGAGTGTCCCTTCAGCTGTAGCAGCAGCGGTTGTAGGACTAGAGGCAGTTTCTCCCTCAGTCGCTCCCTGTCCTCCTCTGTGAGGCGATCCACCAGAGGCTGCATCAAAAACAGGTTTAGTCCACTTAGCAGGCACCCACAAAGGTCCTGTAGGTGAGGAAACACAAAGATACCCCCGACCCCAATATAATACTTTCGCAGGTTTTTCCCATAATCCTGTACTCGGGTTCTTATACCTAACCCAGACCTCTGTCTCCTCAGTATTTTTCTGACCTGACCTTGGATGATGTTTAATTGCAGGAGGGGTATCATCTTCTCCAAAAATACATAAATGATTGATCACATACAGAACCTTAGCCAAACATGATTGTGGGTCTGTTAAATCGTGATGCTTCTCAATATACCGTTTAAGGGTACCGTTTGCTCTTTCCACTATTGCCTGTCCAGTAGAAGAGTGTGGAATACCTGTCACATGCTTAATGGACCACCGATTTAAGAATTTCTGGACCCTAGCACACACATAAGCTTGACCATTATCCGTTTTGATACTTCTTGGAACTCCCATAACAGCAAAGCAACTTAACAGGTGCCTGATAACATGTGTAGCTTTCTCTCCTGCCTGAGCCGTAGCCCATATGTAGTGACTATATGTATCTACAGTGACATGCACACACTTAACTTTACCAAATTTAGCTATATGTGTAACATCCATTTGCCATTTCTCATTTATTGCTAAACCTCGAGGATTAACTCCCATGCCTAAACCTATTCCACCATTATGATAACTACATGTTGGACATGCTCTAACAATGGCCTTAGCTTCTGGCAAACAGCTCAAAATGTTTTGCAAGCCCTCTTGCATTTTGATGATATCTGCTATGTGCTTCTCTGGCCAATGTATGCTTATCAATAGGACAAGAGTTATCAATGGGTAAAGTAACCAATTTATCTGCATGTTCATTCCCTTCTCCTAAACCTTCAGACCATTTATGACTCCCAATATGAATCACAGAATACACTGCATTTCTCTCTCGTAAAGCTTTCCTTAATTGTATCAATAACTCATACAATCGTTTATTATTCACTTCCTTAATTGCTGCTTCCTCTATTCGTCTGACTACTCCTGCGACATACATAGAGTCTGTGACAACATTTAAAGGCTCCTGTAAATTAGACACTGCCCATACTACTGCCAACAATTCCAAAGTTTGTAAACTATCTGCAGGATCTGCTGTAAGAAGTTGATGCTTCCATTGTCCTTTTTCTTGCCAGGTGACAGCAGCACGCCTTGATTTCTTTCCCGCATCTGTAAAAGCTGTAATAGCTCCTGTATCCAATAATCCATAAAGGGTTATGCTTTGATGTCCATGGGTAATTTCCACCTTTTGTTTTGGTCTATTTTGTAAATCCACAGTTAAAAGTGTAACACCAGTAGAGCCAAAACCCTTTTCATCCCGCGTTTGTCCAGTAAATGATGGTATACCAGATGTCATTTGTGATAGTGGTATTAATTGTGCGATGCGTTGTCCTTTTGTTATTTTAATAGGAGGATAAAGGATGTAAACCATAATTTGTATTTCCCCTGTATAATCCGCATCGATAACACCAGGCAATACAAATAATCCCAGCATAGTTATTGAAGAACGTCCTAATAACAGTGCTCCACATTTTTGTTCATTCAAAATGAGAGGACCCTTTACTCCAGTTGGTATCCTCTCAGGCCGATTCGTCATTAGTGTGACGTCTACTGCTGCTGATAAATCCAAACCAAGGCTCCCTGCTGTTGCGGTTGCAGACAGGAGGTGACAGCGATGTTGCGTCGGCAGCTGGTGTCTCCGATGTCACGGCGGTTCTTGTGTCTGGGCGCGTATGTCCCTCATTGCCGCATCAGTAACACTTGATGAATGGTCTCGAGCTCTGCGTGTCCGCCAGTGAGCCGCTTCGGAGAGGAGCAAGAGCAGCTAACACCTGATTCTGAGCAGCTAACACCTGATTTTGAGTAGACTCTGCTTGCTTTTGTAACCCTAATCCTAATTCCTTTAAAGTTTCTGCTATAAATGCCTGTGAAGCTGTTGGCATTAATACCATTCGCTCTAAAGCTTCCTCAATAGTCCAATTTGCCCCTAAAGTAGCTAACACTCTTGCATTTGCCTAACAGGTTCACTTTTTACTCCAAACTAACCGTAGAACGTAATTGAGCTAACATCTTCCAATCTAAGGGATTATATTCCGCTATATTATGTGTAAGGTTCCCCTGTGCATCATACTGTGGTGTGTATGTGACCGGACATGCAAGATTAGAAGCTACTTCCACCGCCTCGCCATCCCCCATCTGCATTACTTCTTTTGCCAAAGCAGCCCAAGCTTCCCTCCTCTGTTTAGCCATCTCCCCCCATAGGTCACTGTGTGCCCCCGGGATGGGATCTGACTCTTTAAGGGTGCTATGCTGCTGGCACTTCGGTACCGAGACCGAGTTCTCGCACGGGGAAGGCGGTGGAGCAGGAGCTGACTCGCGCGGGGGAAGCAGCCCCCCCGCTGAGGCCGGCTCGCGCGGGGAAAGTGGCCCCCCCCGCTGAGGCCGGCTCGCGCGGGGGAAGCGGCCCCCCCACTGCTGGAGCTGACAGTGAAACCGGAGACGACTCGCGCGGGGGAAGTGGCCCCCCGGGAGCTGGCCCGCTTGAGGGAAGCGGCGGAGGCAAAGGTGGCGGCGGAGGCGCAGCTGGCTTGCTCCCACCCCCACCATCCGACCTGCCTGAAGCTGGCGGCGGAGGCAAAGCTGGCTTGCTCTTACCTCCACCATCCAACTCGCCTGAAGCTGGCGGCAGAGGCAAAGCTGGCTTGCTCTTACCTCCACCATCCAACTCGACCTCCCCCTCTGACAGGAAGGGTGCAGATGGTTCCACTGTATCTAAGGGAAAATTTTCCACACCATTTTGCTGGGGACCCTTAAGCATAAGTATCTGAGTTAGAGAAGGTGCTAAGGGATCATCCTCACGACCATACCCTATATTCCTCTTATGAGCTTCTGTCGCCCTTTCTGCTGCCTTTCTTTCAGAGACCTGCTGAAGTAACGTATTATACACCACCCGCCATAACTTGCCAAATTTCTTTGCTGACTTATCATCATCTAACACTGTATCCCACAGGATATCCCCAAACTTTTTCCACTCTACTATCTCATGAACTGTATATGAATTAGCAAAAATTGCTTTAGAATAACCATAAGCTAATAACCCTGGTAATTCCTTTTTTAAATCTATCCCTTTTACTCCTCGTCTTTCTAAATATGAGGAGAAGGGATCGTATGTCGCTTGCCTATCCATACCTATATATCAGCGCGCGCTGTTGCAGCCCTTCCAGGCTCCGGCGACACGTAGAGACTTGAGATACCTTTTGTAATCCTCAAGGGTGCTTTTAAAATCCGGCACCGTCCCGGCTGCAAGGACTCTCACCCAACTTCCCCGACCATGGCGAATTTATAATCCAAGAGAGCGAACGTTCAGAGTGCCGTTGCCCGCATTCTCCACCATTTGTCGGAGGAAGGAGACCCAGACACCAGTTGGTTCATCCAAGTCCAATTTATTGATCGAATACGGCGGGTTAAATATAGTTCTTAATAAGCTTCATACATATTGCAAAAGTTGAGCTCAGGATTGGTTAGTTACATATCAGCAACTACACCTACTTCTACATTCTTGTGCTTATTCTTCTGTTACATTCTGCAGATATTCAGGACTAATCTCACCTCCCTTTCCTCATGTTGCAGCAAGGCCATCCGGCATTCTTGCCTGTCAGCAGTCACTGAATCAGAGACTGCTGACCTCCCTTTCAAGCTTAACCAGCGGCATTATGTCAGTATGGCCTTTCTCAGCTAACCAACTCTTAATAAAATCCTCCACAGTGGAATATCGCCCACGCTGTATTGCCAGGAGGACATGCAGTGTTTCAAGTGCCAGCTGCGACACGGCACTGCTCCTGTCCTCCGTCAGGCATTCCAGGGCTGCAAGAGAGAGGAACAGAGGCACGGCCAGAGCCGGATCTGCAGGGAACCCAGGAGAGCCCCCTGCCAGGGCCATCCCAGCCGGCTCTTGCCATGGCCAGAAGGGAGCAGGGAGCAAGGGGATCAGCCCGAAGCTGCTGGCCATGAATGGCCCACGTGGCCCTGAAAGCTCCGTGTGCTCTGCCCACGGGAGCAGAGCCCTCCGCAGCTGGGGCAGGGCTTGCAGCTGCCCCCTCCAGCCCCCGCTGCCAGCCCGCTGCCCTCACTCACCAGTGCAGATCAGCTGCAGCTCTTGCTGCTGCCCCCTCAGGTGCCGCCCGGCCATGCCTGTGAACACAGAGCCTGTCACGGCCCCAGCGGCACAGCTCCCTGCCAGCGGCGCTGCCGGCGCTGTGGCCACACGGGCCGCTGGCCTGGCAGGGCTCAGCCCGGCCCTTGCCGCACGCTGCCGCCCCAGGGCACGGCTGCCAGAGGGCAGCAGCAGCAACGCCCAGGCCAGGTGGGGCTCCACGGCGCCGGGTCGGGCTGGCGCTGCCGGGGCAGCAGGCGGGGCCGGGGCCGAGCTGCGGCGGGCAGGAAGAGGAAGGGCAACTCGGGCTCGGGACTCACCCATGAACCTGACGGCCGCCTCTCGCAGGGGCTCCTGTGGGCTCTGCAGGTAGCGCAGGGCCCGGCGCAGGTGCTCGGCCGCTCGGCTCCTGTCCTCTGCCAGCTGCAGAGAGCGGCAGGAGGGAAGGGTTGGTGCGGGCTCAGCCCCTGGGCCGGGCGCTGCCTGCGCCCAGCCCTGGCCTCCCCTGCCCACACAGCCCTGAGGCGCGGCCAGCAGCCGCTGGCCAAGGGCTCCCGAGGGCAGAGGACAGAGGGCCGGCTGCTGCCCGGGGAGCCGCGGTGCCGGCCCGCCCCGCAGCCCCGCCGGGCCGGGGCTCCATGGGCACCCGGCTCGGGCCCACGGGAGCCTGGAGAAGAGCCCGCGCGGCCCAGGGAAGACAGCGGCGTGTGGGGCACAGGCTGGCGGCCCTGGCTGCAGCAGCGGGCAGGGGCACAGCTGCCCGAACCGCACACTGAGCACCGCCCTCAGGGGCCTTCTCCAGGCTGAGGCTGGGGCTTGCAGGCCCTCCTTACCAGGAACTCAGCGAACTTCCACAGCTTCTTGCTCTTCAGCAGTCTTTCAAGATCCCTCCTCTTCAGGAACTCAGCCACACAAAGCAGCGTTTCCTGAGAAGCCTGGGGAGCAGCAGAGACGTGGAGATGTCCCCAGAGCCCAGGGCACAGGACCCACGTCCCTGTGCCAAGACCAGGAGGAGGCTGCAGTCTGGCAGGCGCCAGGGTCGGAGACAGCTGAGCCCCCTGCCAGGGGGACAGCAGCAGCCCACGAGTCCCCACCTGTGCCACACGCTGATTCTCATCATGGCAGTGGAAGAAGAGGGGCAGCAGGCTCTGGCGCAGGGGTGTCTTCAGGTCCTTTTTTGCCTTTTCCTCTGGATGAGTCACCAATGTTTGGAAGAGCAATATGGAGATCAGCTGCACCTGGCTATTGTCCTGTATGAAAGGAAGAAAAAAAGACCTCAGCATTGGCTGCAAGGAGCTCAGCTTGGCACAAGCCTGCAAGGGCATAAAGTGTCTGGGCAGCACCCAGTGGCTGTGGCTGGGAGCAGTGAGCCTTACGTGGTCAAAGAGTGGCAGGAGCGCCTCAAGCAGCTGCAGTGTGATGGGGCTGCGCAGCAGCCTGTCACTGTCCAAGATGATAGAGTTGAGTAGCCTGACTGTCATGATAACTATCTCTCCATCCCACAGGAAGTCCACAAGACTTTCAGTCAGGCTCTGCATGTTTTTGGTCTGTGCAGAACACAAGTTTATGAAATGCCATCCTGCTGCTGCAGGGCCCAGAGGCCAAAGGCCTGTCCCGAAGCACTCAGGCAGCTGAACTGGGAGGCAGGAGAGCTGGGAGCAGCTGCTCCAGCACCCAAAGCCCAGCCAAGCCCAAGTGACTGCATTCCCCCGCTCAGCTTCAGCTGTTGCCCTCTTCTCACCATGCAGGGATCATCAGTGAACTTGAGAAGGGCCCTGAGTGCCAGGCGACGCCTCTCCCTGCATTCACTCTGCAGCTGCCTTGACAAAATTTGCAGGACCCTGTTAGCACCACGTTCACTCAAGTCCAGCCACTCGAGGACCTGAAAGGCACAGGGCAGTGACAGGGACCCGGCCGGCAGGAGCCCGGGGCCGCACAGGGCCGGGCCCAGGCAGCAGCACAGGGCACGGGCCCCGTCCCAGGCAGCTGCGGCGACGAGAGGGCAGAGAGCTGGGAGGCAGCTCAGCCAGGCAGCGCTGGCCGTCAGGCTCACCTCCACAAGGAATGCTAGGGCGGGAAGCTCCCAGCGTGGCTCCTGTGTGCTGAGCAGCCAGAGCAGGTAGTGAGCGATCTGGGAACACAAGGGGATGGCGACACAGCACATCCTCCTGGCAGGAGAAAAAGAAACCAAGACTGTGGGCCAGGGGGACAAACCTCTGCCAGTACTGACACACAGAGGTCTGGTCTTTCCCCAGCATCCTGCAAGGGGCCCTGGACTATTTGGGAGGTGGCTCCCTGTGGGCACCCTCCTCTCCCAGCCTTTTCCAGTCTGCTTGGAGATCCCTCGGTGACAAGGCCCTCTGGCCCATGACCTCGGGGACTGTGTGGAGCTCCCATGGCACAGAGCACAAATGTCAGAGGCAGTGGGGAGAAGGGGGTCTCACCTGGCCAGCAGACCCACAGCATAGTGGTGGGTGTCAGCACACAGCAGCGTGTCCCAGCCACACCTGCGTTCCATTGCCACCACCACATCCTCGTGCTGCATTCGGCAGAGCAGGGACTTCAGAGTCTGCACTATAAACCTGTGTGCACAGCAAAGCCCAGGTCATGCTGGGAGCACTGGCTCCTGCCCAGGGACGTGGCAGGGCCATGAGGAGTGGGATGGAGCACCTGTTGGGGCTGGTGGCAAGGCCGTGCTCTTCCTGGCATTCCTTCCAGAATGCATCAACCTCCTCTGGCATATCCAGAGTGCTGAAGAACACTTGGAAGAGCAGATGCACAAAGAGGTCGGGGAAATACGGCTCCACTACACGTGGGACAGGGGACACCTGGAGGATCTTCCACATCACCACAGTTGCCTGCAAAGGACAAAGCCCCCCGAGACAGCACTCAGTGCCGAGGTGTGCATGTGGCAGGGCCTGAGTGTGGCAGAGAGAGGCCAGGAGAGACCTTGGCAGGGGGAGCACGGGGCCTGGTGGGCCTGAAGCTGCCCCTGGGCCAGGTTTCAGGCCAGTGCCTGAGGAAGGGAGATGCAGTGGGGGAAGGAGGATGGAGAGCTGCTGGAGAGGCAGCCTTGGGGCCAGCAAAGGCCAGTGTCAGAAACTCACGGCCAGGACAAAGACACCCGTTTTGTCCCCATTGGAGGTGCACGTGCTGTGCTCTGGCCAGCTCTCCAGCACATCCAGGAGTATCAGCTGCACTGGCTCCGCAGTCCTGGCTGAGCCCATGATGGTCTTCCACATGGAGATGGCAGCTCTGCGGGGTCAGAGCTCTGTCTCAGGGGCGTCTCAGACATGGCACCGTGGCCTGGGCATCCCTAGGGGCCCAGCTGACCGCGGGCTCTGCCTCTGTCCACTGGCCCTGGCCAGCAGCAGCCAGGCAGCCCAGCCCTGTGGAGACAGGGCCCTTAGGGGCAGCAAGGCAGCATGGCAGCAGGCTCGGGGGCTGACGTGCCAGGGCTGGGAAAGGCAGCAGCCAGAGGGCCCTGGAACTCTCTGTTGCTCAGACACCTGGGACAGGCTGTACAGGGTGATGGGCTGGGGAGGCCTGAGCCGTGTGGGCAGGTGGGCCCCATACCTGTCACAGGATGGGGCCACACGCAGGAGCGTCACAACTGCGTCACCCAGGTGTGCAATGGTGAGATTCAGCAGGGCCTTGTCCAGCCTGTGCTCAGCAGAATCATTGGCCATGAGCCAGCGGTGAATGTACCTCAGCATGGCGGGCACCTGGAGAAGGCACGGGGTGACTTGGAAAGCTGCCAGAGGGAACAATGTCCCCAGGGTCCCCAGAGAAGTCCTTCCCTTCCCAGCGCACTGCCATGGCCTCAAAGGCTCCCAGGGACCACCAGGCGTGGCTGGGGAAGGCACGGGACTCATGGGGGAATTGAAGCCTGGCCCCAGGCTGCTTACTTGTTCTGGCCTGGCAACACCCTTCTCCAGGAGCAAATCCAGCAGGGCGGCACTGGTCTCATGATTGAGGAGCTCAGAGTGTGCTCTGAGCCCAGTGCCCATGGTGCTGCTCTCTTCCTTCTGAATGCTCCTGATGAAGTCGCAAACAAGCTGTAGCAGAAGGGCAAGAAGCCGGGGATGTTGCACGGAATGCTGCACACAGGGGGCAGGGCTGAGAAGGGACAGCAGGCCCAGCCCAGGTGGGGGTGGCTGCAGGTACCTGCGCTGTGCTGCGGAAGCGGCCACGTCTGCGCTCCTGCTGCTGTGTGCGCTCCAGGGCTGCATCTGGCAAAGAGCGAGCGCAGCCAGAGATGAGGGGCTGCGGGAGAGGCCGGAGAACACAGCCCAACCCTGCGCTCCCCAGGCAGGGAGAGCCCCGGGATGCCACTGCGGGGTGTCTGCCCGGCCCCTCTTCCATCCTGTCCTTGGGCATTTCCCCAGGGGATGGGATGGGATGGGATGGGATGGGATGGGATGGCATGGGGCTAAGCTGGTTGCAGGCTCCAGCCCTGCAGCCCAGCTCTGCCACTCACCCTCCTGCGGTGGTTGGAACGGCACCACCTCTTCAGTCTCCTGTGCTGGGGGAGCTCCAGGGCCTTCTTCCTCCTCCTCCTCCACCCAGGCCAGCTTGGGCACTCTCGGGGGTCTCTGCTCCATGTCTGTGCCTGGAGCGCGCCCCAGCAGCGAGCCCAGTCGGTGCCGCTCCTGCAGGGCCCCCGAGCGCCCCTCACCCGCCCCGGGCCGGCCATGCCCAGGCGTTCGCTCCGGGGAACGGGACACGGAAAGCTCGGGGCCGGCGGCCGCGGTGCCGAGCGGCGGAGCTCGGGCCGGGGAAGCCGTAGCGGAGGCGGTGAGAGCGGCCGCGCCGCGTTTGTCCTCCGCGGGCCCCGGGAGGAGCCGTGGAAGGGGCCGGGGTCGGGCTTGGGCCAGGCGGAGCCGAAGGGCGGCGATGCCCCCCCCGCACCAGGCACTGATGCCCGCCCAGCAGCGCCACCGCCAGTACGGCCAGAGCCGGGCGGAGGCGAGATCGCGGCGGGACGGCCGGGGCCGGGCACGGGGCAGCCCCGCCCAGGGCCGGGGGCGGGCCGGGGGCATGGCCCAACCCGGCAGGGGAGAGGGAGGCGGGGAGAGGAGAGGGACGCCGGGCAAGGGACCCCGAGAGAAGGGTGCCCGACAGCGGGAAAGGGAGAGAAAGAGAAATAATAAGAGAAAGGAAAAGAGAAATAGAAAGAGTGTTTAAAACTCTCTGTTCGCTGCTGCCGCCGCCGCCGCTGCTGCTGCCGCTGCTGCTGCCGCTGCTGCTGCCGCCGCCGCTGCCGCTGCTGCAACTGAAGCACCGGGGCCGTTCGTCCCCGTGTCCGTTCCCCGCTCGCCCCACGAGCCCCACGTTCGAGCCCCGCGCGCCCCGGGGACAGCCCCTCCGTCTGCCCAAACACGGGAACTTTGCAGCCTTGAGCCCGGATGCAGAGCCCTGACTCCTGCGCACTGGCACAGCGATCCCCTCGCCTGCTGCTGTGCATTGTCCTTGCTGAGGGTCAAACACTGTCGGGGCACCTTCCCTTGGGGTAGGATTCCTACCTGACCCAAGCACTGCACTTACATCTCCAGTGTTGCTTTCCAGTAAAAACAGGGGAAGGAAAACTCTGTGTGGCTCATGGGATTTTAGAGTGTCCCAAGTCACCGATCTTAGAGATGCAGTGCATCTGGAATTACTGGGATGGTGAAGAAGTGTAACATGGAAAAGGGGAGCATAGAAATAAATAGAGGAAAACATCTTGGATTGTTTCTTTCATTTTCATTTCACTTCTGGAAAGCGGTTTCAGTTTTCCAGGAATCTTCTCTTGTCTGCTCTTCCCAAGAATCTCTCCTGGAGAATAAGGTCAAGCTTCTGTCACAAGATTTTCCACCAGGAAATTATGCCACTGGTGAAATTTTCATTGTGACTGTTTGTGCTGGCTTAGGGCAAATTTTGGGAGGAAATCTCCAAAAGGGGTCCATCTAGAAAGCAAGTTCAAGCAGCCCCTCCCCCTACTAGTTCAGGAAAAGACTTCCCTGGAGAATAGTGAAAAAAACCCAGTTTATTTAACAAGTAAAGTATTCACAAGCATGAAAAATGAATAATATTAAATAAAACCTCTGACAGTGCTGAAGAGATGGCAAATTCAGAAAGTCCTTTTTGTGGATTGTAGTTGGCTCACTCGGTCTCTTAAGTACCTCTGGTTCTGGAATGCAGTGTCCCAGAGGTCAGGGGGCCACAGGTGTGAGCTGCCAGTGTTTGTCTGGGTTTTCAGTCCAGAGCAGGTTTAAACAGTTCCAAGAAAAAGGAAAGTCACAGTCCAAGGAAGTTCTCTGCCCCAGCTAGCTAAAAAACAATTTCTAGACCTGGGCTGTGAAGGCATCAGGAAGTTTCCAAGTCTGGGCACTGGCAGTCCCAGCAAACACCAGAGCTGGATGGTGCTGGAGCCAGAACCTGCAGATTTCCAAATTTTGGCTTTCTGTGCCAGCAAATCACTGGACTTGGGCTGTGCCAGCACCAGGAAGTTTTCAGATCTGGGCACTGGCGCTGCCAGCAAACACCAGATCTAGGTGGTGTCATTGCTAGCGACAGAAATCTGCTGGATTTGGGCTCTGCTGACACAGGGAAATTTCCAAATCTGGGTTCTGGTTACATGAAAAACAAGATATGGGTGGAGCCAGACCCAGTAGCAGGAAGCTGCCACAGGTTTTGGATTTCTGTGCCAGCAAATTGCTGCACTTGGGCTGTGCCAGAATAGGGAAATATCAAGATCTGGGAACTGGCAGTGCCAGCAAACACCACATTTCAGGAAGGACTGGATCTGGACCCATTCCCTCCCTGCCTCCCACCCTCAGCAAGGTGCCAGAGGGGCTGGACAGCAGCCAGGCAGAAAGGGACCTGCAGGGACTGATGGACAGCAGGCTGGACATGAGCCAGCAGTGTGCCCAGGTGGCCAAGAAGGCCACTGGCTCCTGGCCTGGCTCAGGAATGGTGTGGCCAGCAGGAGCAGGGCAGGGATTCTTCCGCTGTGCTCAGCACTGCTTGGGCAGCACCTTGAGTGCTGTGTCCATTTCTGGGCCCCCCAATTTAGGAAAGACAAGGAGGGGCTGGAGCATGTCCAGAGAAGGGCAATAAGGTTGCTGAGGGACCTGGAACAGAAGAGCTTGGAGGAGCAGCTGAGGGAGCTGGGGTTGTTTATCCTGGAGAAGAGGAGGCTCAGGGGAGACAAGGTGGTGTCAGGGCACAGGGTAGACTTGATGATCTCCAAGGTCTTTTCCAACCTTGCTGATTCTGGAATTCTCTGAAGCCACCCTTGGAGCAGTTGCAGGATGAGCCCTGGGCCTCCTCTTCAGGAGCTCCAGCAGCCCAGGTCCCTCAGTTTCTCCTGCCAGCCCCAAAGCCCATCCTGTCAGTCCTGCAGAGCCTCTGCAGCTCCTCCTCACTGCCCAGAACAGGGAGCCCCAGAGCCAGACACAGCAGCCCAGATGTGCCCCCCTGGCCTGGGGTGCCTCTGGCAAGGGAGCAGCACCAGGCACTGCAGGAGTCTGCAGACAATTGATCTGAAGGCCAAACCTCCTTAGCTCCTTCTGAAAGAGCAGGAACAGTTCCTCATTCCAATGTGGTGGAATGCTGGGCACCACAGCTCCAGATGAGGACTGGACACAAGTTTGCTCCCACTGAGTGCTGTGATGGATTCTGCAGGAGCTCTGGGCTCCTGTGCTTGCCAGGCACAATGAGGAGAGAAGGAGCCAAGTGCACTGATGTGGGAAATGGATTTGTAGAAAGCTTTTAGGGCCTAGTAGAAGGCCCACAGAGTATGAATCTGTATATAAACATTGAGACAAGAAATGCTAAATTAAAAATTCCATGGAATAGGACAGATATTGTTGAGAGAGAAATGGAGCTGGAAAAAAGTTTCAAAAGATGGCCTTGCAAATAAGATTTTGGAAAAACAGAGCTATGAAAGATGCATTGTAGTGGGACCCACGAGGGGCAGTTTTAATAATTGGCTTTAAGGCATTCACAACGTGCCGTGGCAAAAGGCTGATAGACCAAAAAACCTAATTATAATGTATTATAATTAGGAAATAGTTGGCTTCTGATTGTGATGGCGTGAATTATAACATCTGTATTGCCTCACCCTTCTCATAAGACTGAAAATTGAATACAAGTTTTTAAAACACCTCTCAGTGTCCCCATCTCTAGGTCAAGAAAAGAGTATTATCCAACACACTGACACACCTTTGCCTCAAGCATAACCCAGCCTGGACCAAAGACACTGAAAGGTTTCCCCTGTGGCCCATGTCTCGAAACATCAGGTCTGCTGTTTGACAGCTCAGGTTGGTTTGGTGTCAAGGAGTTCTCTCAGAAATACTGGGTTTGTCTTCCTCTGTGCCTTCCCCTCAGCAGCCTTGGGGATGCTCCTGTGTGAAGCCATCTGTCTCCCACAGTTTCAGACAACTTCAAACAGGATATTGTGCAATAAGTCGTCTCCTCTAAAGTGTTCCAACAATCCCTTTCCAGCAATAGGAAATTATTACTAATAGATGAAAGTGGAAAACCCCCAACAGTTTATTAACAAACAGAATCCCTCCATGACACGCGTTACAAGAAGGCGCCGGGGTCTCTCTTGGGAAGAACAGGAGCTGTCACGGAGCAGTTCCAGCAGCTGATGGAAGCTCAGGGGCTCATCCGGCGTCGGCTTTCTCCCATGGCAGAGCTGCATGGAGCGGGCAGGGCAGTGAAGCAGCTGGGCTGGAGCCCCTCGCTGCCTTTTCTCCCCGGCGTGGCTCAGCTCACAGACTCTCGGGCTGGGAGCGGGGCCGCTCCGCTCCTGCCGGCACCGTGTCCCTGGGCTTGGACAAACAGTTTCCTGCCTGGAGAGCCCTGCACACTGCTCCACAGATCTTTTATAAAGGCCCAAACCAACTCCAAACACTCTGTCTGCAGCAGCTTTTCACAAAGGGCTGCAGAAATCCAGGACAGCTGCACGTGAGTGTCGGAAGGCTCTTGTCTTGTTCCTGACAGCAGAATTCTTGATGATCTTGTGCAATTTTATTCAGATGTCACATGAGAGCTGATGTTTTTTTTGTTAAAATATTTCATGATGAGTAACAAGCCTTGGGAGCATGAGGTACAGGACTGACATGCGAAAGCATGAGCATATCCTCCAAAGCGGCCAGTTTAATTGTCCATTTTATTACTCTTGTATTTACTCGACACTAATAAGGAAAACCAAGCTTTGCTTGGAGGCAAAACAGGCATGGGATACACTACAGTCCCCCGCAGGCTCACCAGGGCTGGCAGTGACACAGCAGGCAGTCTGCTTCATTCTGAACCACTACAGAGCTACATCCCAATCTGGTTTAAGTAGTGTGGTATTAGTAGGAGCTCCTTTTCTGCATGAGACACAAAAAGGAGATCCCAAATGATCTTCATGCAAGCATGCAGTAAAGAACTGCTCCTGCTATCCTAACAAAGCGTTTGCTTTGGCAATTACACTCTTCCCGTACATCTTTTGATGCAGACACTTCAGGTTTTCCCCCACACCCCTGCAAGGCTGGCAGTCGCTTTTTCCCATTTCCTGTTCTTCCCTCGAGATGGTGCAGTGGCTGCTTTGAAACAAAAAAGCCCTGGGATCTGGACAGCTTGAAGGAGCATGAAATGCTAATTAGGTGCTCATATTGGTAATACCCAGGTCTGCACTGCCCAGTCCTCTGCAGCAGCAGCAGCAGGACCATGCATAATTCCTGTTGGTGGATGTTCATGTTTCAGGTGTACAAAAGCAATGACTTTAAGAAGGGACAAAAATGCCCCTCTTCAAACAGTGGCTGTGCAAGGAGATGTGAAGTTTCACAGCCTTTTCTAGGATATTTCAGAAAGATCTAAGAGAATACTGTGGCATGGAGTAGGTCCCTAATTTTGTTTCCAGAGAAATGCCCAAAGGGCACATTGACTCTGCTGCTGATGGCAACCCCATAAGCTCATGGACCAGTTTTCCCTGCAATGTGCCACCCTGCCTGGGCTTTACTAGGCCGGGACTAGACTCAGAGCCAAGCAAACACCTGCAGCCAGGTGACATTGTATAACATCAGAAGCCGGCAACCATGAGGACTTTGCTGTCAAAAGGTTACAGTTTGCACTGGGCCCAGAAGTGTTTTTCCCTAAGGCAAAGCAAATTGAAATGTGAAGTTTCAAAGCTTCAAATGAGTATGAAAGGAAACTGCAGAATAATTTCTGGAAGGGCAGCATTGTCAATGATCATGCAGCCCACCAAGAGCTGGAGCTGAATCCAGAATTGCTTCTTCCAGCTGTGCAGGAATTCATTCCACTGGCAAGCACTGGTCCATGGGAACAAATCATCCCCTAGCTCTGGGCTGAACGGCACCCAGGCTGCAGTGCAGATTGGAGGAACCCTTGTCACTTGTTAGTGGCCTCCCAGTGCACTCATCCTTCTGCAAACAAGGTGCAAACAACACAGCTGCACTGCTGTCCCGGGTAAATATACATACAGGTGACGTTGCCAAAGCAGTGCATCATTTCCCAGTGAAATACATGACCTCTTCATACCTATGGAATTGTGACTGAAGACACCTGTGAGCCAGATCTGTGGGAGATTGTAAAGGAGCAAAGCTTTGGGATTTGGGCACACTTCTCTTGGTTTCTTTGCTCAGGCCTTTGGTGAGCAGAGAACACACCTAGGTAGAAAACCTTTGACTAGACAGGATCTTTTGGATCCATTGTTCCCCCAACAGGTCAACAGGTGACTCTGTTGTAATGCTAAGTAACGAAGAACAGCACAAATGACACAAAGAAAACATGGCCAAAGAGGAAGAGGAGGGGCCCAATGAGGAAAGGATGTGGTGAGACACTGGCACACTGAGTGAGCTGCACTCCCATAATCTTTAGGCAAGCAAGTCCTGGTCTCACATTCTCTTCTTGGTTTATTTAACTGTTATTAATTTTTTACTTTCAAAATAAAATATATCCAATTAAAAATATGTCATCAAAAGTTAAAGACAGAATCAAAAGACATTAATTCAAAACTACATTTAAAGATCAGAACATATGTACATCTGTAACTATCAAGCCTAACACATAAATCCTATTCTTCAAACACTCTTCATACAGGCAGCAGCTTCTTCCTGAGCTTGGAGGAAAGAGAGCTCTTCTGGACGGGAGGCGAGGACTTTGTGGGTGAGGGAACATCGGAAGTGTCCGGAGAAAACTTCTCGGTAAGACTGTAACCAGTCAGATCTGCAAAACTGACACCCAAAGTTTAACAGAGGCCACAATGCAAACCTAAAGCAGCCGAAGCTTCATATTTCCTGGGACACATTTCCTGGAAATGTCTATACAGTTGCACAGGGAAACATGCTCCTGCTGGCAGACACTTGAGGCAGGCCAGGGCAAAACCCTGAGCCACTTGCCCAGAGCTGGCACAGGCACAGCCTGGCCTCTGGGCTGCCCTGGGACAGCAGGGAGCCCAGAGCCCTGTGCTCTCCAGGAATGGCTCAGCTGCACACGCACCCTCCTGCTCCTCTGCCTGCCCCACAGCTCAGCAGCCCTACAGCTCCAGGGGCACTGGCAGCAGCACAGCTCAGTGCAGGGGCACATGCAGGCACAGCTGTTCCCTGGCACTGTGCACAGCCTCTCTGGGCTGCCACAAGACCCTTCCTCCCAGCAGGGATTGGCCCAGCTCCCCCCTCACCTCTGTGTGAGGCTGAGCCATGATTGCCTTCACCTTGTCCTCCATCTGGAGCTGCTTCAGGCCCCCCATGCCATGACTAGGAATGGCAATGGAGAGAGTGGGGACAGATGCACACCCTTCCTTAGGATTTCGTCATTTTTGGCACAGCTCAAAAGGAAAATCCAGAGGTGTCCAACTCAGTGCTTCCTCACCCTTCTGGAGAACATCTCGCCTTCACCAGCCCAGCATTCTGGAGAGGTTTTCCTGCACATGTGGAGGCTTGCTGGCAGCACATTTCTTCAGCTGGGTGCCCATCACCTTGCAGAGGGCAGAGGCCAGCTTGGTGGCCACGGTGCGGACGTTGGCGCTCCGCACAGGCAGCGCCTTGTTCCCCAGGCAGGACCAGAGCACGGGCAGGGCGTCGCGCTGGACGACTTCAGGGCACCTGGCATGAACCCCCTGCAAAAGCACTGCCGGGACAGAGACACAGCTCCTTACCCACCAGCCTCACTGCAAACAAGGATCCACCTCTGCTTCTGCTTCTTGCCAGCCTCTCTGGCCAAGAGCAGCAAAATAGCACCCAGAGCCCCTTGGTCCAGAACGGGCAAAGCAGCTGAGCATCCTGGAAACAGAACCAACCCCTCAGCACTAATTGCTCCAACCAGAGCCTTGGCCCTGTGGCAGACTTCCTACCTTTACTAAATTATTTCACAATCTCTTTCTGCATGAACAATGAATGAAATGTCCAATTGCCTTTTATTTCCATTAAGAAGTTGTCTAAACCCACACTGAAGATTTGGAAATGCACCATAGAGAGGAAATGGAGAGATTTCTAATAAAAGGATGATTCCATTGTTGTAACTTTGATGTCAAGTACCAAATGTCTAATCTGGCTCTTCCCTTGGCACACAGCAAAGGGCAGGATTAGAACACACCTCAAAACTCCAGCCCACCAGAGATGGCTGCTGCCTGACAGCTGGATGAGAAACATCAGTGACCAGCTGGGGTCTTTGGCAGAATGCTTTTGGGGCTTCCAACAAAGAGCTGTTTCAAACCTCAGGGTGTCTTAGAGAATTATCCAGAACCCATTGCCCTGGCATTTGAGCATCTCCGCATTTAAATGCCACTTCCCCTCCCAATGTTAATGGCATTTTTTTCTTTTAATGTCCACTCAAATAGGGGCATAGAGAAAGAAAAATGCTACACAGGGGACTGAAATGTAACCAAAACACGAGTGTTTTCTCATATTGTCTCTGAAATCTCTCTGCCCATTTTCTGAACTGAACTGTATCAAACACAGACAAAAACTGACTACCAACAGGCTTCTTGCATGGCAGATTTGGCTGAGAGAAAAAAACCTGAAACGCTCTGGAGACCATTCTTATTTTCTGATCAGACAAAATGTTATCTAGCAGCCATTTAATATTCTGTGGTGGAAGAGACTTCATTTTCTCTATGCTGTTAATCCACCAGCAGCCATCAACATTGAAAGAGCTCTTGCAAGTACTCAAAACCAATTCTGCTAAGCAGGAGGTTTATGATTATGGTACCCATTTTAAAGGGTACCATAAAATGGTACCATGGAGGGTTATGGTACCCATTTTAAAATGGGAATTCATTTGAGTTTAAATGTAATTAAAGACATTGGTGACTACTGAACGTGAGGAACAGCTGTGTGTTCCTACTAAATCTCAGAGAGAACATCTGCTCTTTCTAAAGAAGTCCTAATTTATGCTTAATTCCTTTATTTGAAAAAGAGATCAAAAAAACTGCTAAACTAAATTCCCTATTGCTGGAGATCTGCTTTATTCAAATGCTCTTTAAAGGGCCTTTGATATTCCCAATTGCTGAACATGCCCTTTTGAGATTCCTAATGAAGACACAAAGTGTATTAAACCTTCCATTCAAAGATGTTGGCATAATTAGCAATGGATTTAGCCCCAGTTGAAGCATGGCTATCAATCATCTTCTCTACTATATATTGAGATTATCCTTTTTCCATTCCTTGACTATTGCTGACACAGCAAGCTCCTCTGAGGAATCAATTATCAGCTGCATTTGTAGCATTTTGGGCAGCGCTGACACAGGCAGACACTGTTTGCACACCCTGAAAGGCTCAGCCCAAGACCACTCTGACAGCACAGGCAGGGAGCCTCAGCACTCTGCTTCTGTCCCTGTGCCCCAGAGGCTGCCTTGCACTAAACCCGTGCCTCTGATACCTCTGTTGAGTTCTGGCCTAAGCTGAGACCCCCAGGCTCTGCACGGTTCAGCCTCAAAACTTTCCAAGAGAAAAACAAGAAATCTGTGAGGACAAAACAAACTGATGCCCTGAGAAAGCATTTGCCACCATTTCCTCTCAAAGATCACAGATGTCCCTGAGCTTCCCAGAGAGGAGCCAGCTGGGGCATTTTTAGCCCTCCCTTTGCTGGAGGTGGTTCTGAAATGCCCCAGTGAGAGCTCAGCCCCAGGCCGAGCGCTGCCCCCATCTCAGATGCTGCCCAGATCTGCAGCAGCCAGGGAAAACCTGCCAAACCCACCGGCCTTGGCTATGGGGCAGCAGGGACAAGCTCAGCACCTCCTGGTTTGGAGGAGCTGCTCTGCTGTCTGCTCACAGGCATTCCCTGTAAATGCTCCCTGGGAAGAGCTCTTGGCTCAGAAGGGGAGGCCATACCTGTGATACGCTTGGTGACAACCAGCAGGGCTTGGCCACTCAGGTGATTCCATTGGTGGCTGAACTCTTTCAGCAGTGACACTTTATCTACAAGGGAAACACACGTTTCTGCTCACTTTTCTCAGGTCATAGGAGAAAGGACAGTGGGGAGGGAAAGGGCAGGGCCAACCCCATTTTATAAAATAAAGTACATTTCTGCTGGTTTTTGAATCTTTTTCTTCTTTCCTTCCAGCCTTCTTGGCAGGGTTTTAAATTGCAAAAGAAAAGCTCTCCCTTCACATTTGTAAATCCAAACTTTTCTGCTGTAGCAGGAGCTGTGTTAAAACATTTCACATCAGGGACCTCAAGAGTTCAGTCACATGGAAGCAGTGAAAAGGTTTTGCATCCCAGAGCAAAAAGGAAGAGCCCCACACTTGGGTCACAGAAAGGCACTGAGTCAGGCAGTTCCTGAGTTCACAGGGCAGCTGGGGAGGAGAAAGTGGAAACTCCTCTTGAAGACCTGCCTCTTCAACACTCCTTTTTTCAGGCATATTTCCCCAGTGCAGCATTCTCAGAGCTGACATAAATCTGTGTGGCACAGGAATTTAGAGCAGCCCTTGCCTATGTAGTTAATTGCTGTGGCCATTTTGGCCCATGCAAAACAACATGTGGAACAAGGCATCATTGACAACTGAGTTTATACCTGTTTGTTCTAAAGAAATGAACTTGGTGAATCATCAGTTCCCCTTTGAACAGAGAAGACAAAGAAGAAAAGTGGAAAATAGGCAGCTAATGCCTCTAATGTAGAGCCTCCCAGGTGGCTACCCTGCAGAAGCTCTGATGGGTCAGTGTCCCTTCATGCCTACAGCAAAGCTGTTCATTTGGGAAGTCAGATGGGGCCCAAGCAAACTCCAAACCCCCTTTGCCTCTCAACTGTAGCAGAGCTGCAGCCCAGGACTTGCTCTTCAGACAAGCAGCACAGAGCCAAGGGCTCCTGGGACTGTTGGGGAATGCTGATCCCATTCCAGCCTGTTGGGGATGGTGCATAAGGGCTGCACCTGCACAGCCTCTGGTGGGTGTCAGCTGCAGTGTTCCACAGACAAGAGCAGCTGTCAAGGCACTCAGCGCTCTCTTGTGCAGGAGAGACAGAGACGAAGGTGAGGAGAGTCCCTGCCAGGGCTCAGCCTTACCCAAATGAGCAATGGATTCTCCCAGTGCTTTCACAGCTGCCCCACGAACCCTGGGATCCTTTGAGTTCAGGCTCTTTGTTATTCCTTCCACCAAACCAATGATCACCGGGTTCAAGGCATCTTTCAGGGCTCCTGTGATTTCAGCCAGCACGTCCAGCGCCCTCTGCTTCACTCCCTTGTGGCTGTCAGATATTCTCAGGACAAAATAATCAAAAATCTGTGAAGAGAACAAGCATCATGAAAGCTGGATTCAAATGTCCTTGTTTGAAGAGTGGCTGTAGCAGTCAGCAATGTCACAGATGAAAGTGATCCTTTCTGTCAGGTCAGCACTCGCTTGCACAATTTCACTGTTTTCCTGTGGGCCACTCACTGGAATGGTGGCACAACCTCATGCTGGTTGAAAGATTTTCTTCTGTTTTTAAGAGGTTTGGCTGGGGACTGAATAGTTCCTATGGTATTTCTTTCCATCTATAAATCATTAAATCAATTCCATTTATTAATTGAATTGATTTAATGATTTGCTTTGAATGGAAGCAGATGTTTACAATGCCTGGTTTTCTATACAGCTGTCTCAAGTACTGAGGGCAATTATGATTTTGCCATGGCTGGAATAGATCTAAATTTTCTTTTGTTTGTCTCAGAGGGAGTGTCTGGAGAACTGCAGGGCTTGGATCAACTCTTCCAGGATCTGGACCATTTCTCTAAGTAACAAGTGGACTTCTGAAATGTAATGTGCTGTACAGCTCTCATTACAGCAGGTTCAGTCCCTTGACAGCCACATTATCAGGCACCTTTTCCTGGAAAAAGGGAAAAAGCAGCTGCTGGGAGGAGAAGGCAGAGATGAGTCCTTAGCTGTTTTCCTCCTTTTCCAAAGAGGAAAACAGACCCTCAAGAAGGGTGGGCACTGTCTTTACCAAGAGGAATAGGAACAAGGATGGAAATGAGTAGCCAGAGCTGTGCCTGTGTAAGACAAGATGGAGTATATAGAAGTATTCTTTAAATAAAACAACTGGGTTTAAACCAACCCAGCCTTATACTTCTCTTCCCTATGCAAACCCATTTTTGGTCTAGAGAACAATTGCCATGCTTTCAAGGGCTGGATTCCCTTCACTTCACCCAGCTGGGAGTAGGAGAGAGCAGCAGTTACACCAGCAGAAAATTCTGCCATCATCTGATGAACAGCATCAATAGGCACCTGCCAGACAAATACAGCTGGACTGAAATAACTTGTCCTGAAGCCTGGACCTGAATTACATTTGTCTGGGTAAGACAGACCAGCGTGTCCCAAACAGCCAGGACAGAGTGCCAAGACACACTGAATTAACTTTGCTGCTACAGGCTCAGGAAAGGAGCTAAAGGAAAGGAGCAGTGGAGATATCCTACATACTTGGGCAATGTTAGTGGAGATGAGCTGGGGGCTGGTTTTGCACAGGGCTTGGAGGAGTTCCACTCCTTCCATCCTTGTCTGAAACCCCTTGGCTTCCAGGAGATGGTAAAGCTTCAGGAGCAGCTCCGTTTCTTCCACAGCTGGAGGTGACGTGACCTGGGCTTGTGCACGGGGTAGGAGGTGTCCATCAGAGGGAGATTTCACCCTGGAAAATAAAACCAAATGAGGACCTGGTGGTGATAATTATATTGTAGCATGGCATCCCTATAGTGGAAATAATTAGCATTGACTCCATGATTCCAGAAGGCTGATCAATCACTTTATTATACTATACTATATTATACTATACTATACTATACTATACCATACTATACTGAAACTCATTGCCCTTACAGACAGTCTGATACAGACAGACCAGATTGGTCAATCAAATCCAAAACACCATCACCAGTGGCCAATTAAGAAATTACCCTTTGGTAAACAAATCTCCGTAACACATTCCACATGTTCACAACAACGGGTGCAGCAAGTGAAGATAAGAATTGTTTCTCACTCTTTTCTCTGATCTTCTCCCAGACTTCCCCAGGACAATGCCTGGCAAAGTTGTGCCTGCTGCTCTTTATGGAGAGAGCTGCAGCCACAGACAATACCTTCAGTAAATTGTGAGCAAAACATCTTGAACAGCTTTCCTAATTATGTGATTTCAAGCTGGAAAGTCATGAGGGTCTGAAAAACAAGATGGACATCATGACAATCATTATGGGAGACAATCTGCCAATGACATTCTCACCACTGCTCACTCAGGAAAACCAAGGATGAGATGCATCTGATCTATCTTCAGATGGCTGCCAGGGCAGCCAGGTCACATTGCTTTGTGGAGAAAGAGAGACACTTCCGAGTTTAAATGCCTCCTCATATGGGACGTGTGTGTCTTTGAATAAGGGAACTCATCACTCTGGAGAAGTGTCTCTAAAATCAGACATGACAATCTGGAAAAGTAGCTCAGATGCATCTGAACAGATGAGCAGGGCCATATTTGAAAGATTCTGAAAATCAGTAAGAGAGATAAAAACAGAAGCCAGACATCCCAGAACTACACTCACATTTCATTTGCTTCCCTAGAGACCAGATGTACAGCTTAACAACCCCACTGGGAACAATTCTCCTGATCAACCTGTCTCTTCCATGAGCACGGGAAGATGCTAGCTGTGCTACTGAGGCATGTGGTCACTTTCCTGCCACTGCTGAGCAGGACAGAGCTAAATAAATCCCCTCTGCTATCAGAGGAGAACAGGTACAAGCAGCTCTGCAGCTGCCATGAAGGGACAGCAAGGAACAAATTCCTGTCTTAAATGCTGATTGCAGCACAGGGGGAAATAAACCAAACATGCTGTCCATCAAGCAAATCACATGAAGGACAGGAATATCAAGACAAAAAGTACACATTCAGACACCTGTTGACTGAAGTTCAGGAATTGCCTTGCTACTTACTACTCAAACTTGGTACTGTTTGAGGGAAAGAAAACCATGATTCAGCCAGGCCAAACCTCACAGATGAGAACTCCAGCTTTGTAGAATGACATCTTGCTTCCAGACTGAGATTTCTCATCAAAACACCCATCTGAAAATTATTGGAATGGGAATCCCAATATTACCAGTTAGATTGTGCCTGGGCCAGTCTGACCCCTGCTGCTAGGCCAAAGGCAGCAACTGTGGTGTTTCACCCCAGAGATAGCTTGCTGGAGATTGCAGCAGGGCACTAAACAAGTCCAGGCTTGTTAGGAACTCAGTTTACCTCAGGAAGAAGGCTTCCGGCGATGGTGAGGAGGAAAAGGAGATGGATTCTGCTGGAGGGTTATATCCAGAGGTTTATTCCATGGTTACAGAGGTCTGAATCTTGGGAACAGCTCCAACAGAATGGCGACCGCATGGTCTGATTACCTTTTTAAGCTCCCAGGGCAGGGGGAGGGGAGGGGACAGGTGAGCCACCAACCAGGTGGGAGGGGCAGGGTCTCAGGGGAGGATGACACCTAGACAGGCCAATGACCTCTGGGCCTGAGGGGCATCCTTTGAAAGTGAGAACCACACGATGCCTTGCTGGAATGTTAAAACTGATTGACAGCCCAGCAGGGGGCGAGGGGGGAAGGGAAAGAGGGGTATTGGCACACCTGGAGAAGGGACCTGGAAGTTTAAAACAGGCTATTACAACACACTGCAACAGAAAATTACTCCACTCAGATGAAAAAAAAGCCCTGTTTCACAGGGGCCTGAGTAAATATATGTATTGCAGTAAAAGATCTCTTTATTGTATAAGTGACCCTGCCCTGATTCTAGTTATTGTAAATGGGCTGCAGCTGTGATGTCCTTTAATGGGCAGCAGCTGTAGCCCGTGGAGGTAGCTGGGATAAAAGGGGGTGAGGCATTCAGGGAGAGTTGGTGAGGAGCCCTGACTGAGAAGTAACAACAATGCTGCTGTGAGAAAAACCACCCAGAAGGTATGAGACCCTAGAAATACGATATACAACAATATGACTACAGCATCTGGTGACCTCGATGTGATGAAGTTCTGCAGCCATAAGAAAACACCGAAAGTATGGGACCCTCCAACATGATAGAAAATAGGACAGCTGAGAGCTGTGGCAGCCTGAGAGCTGGGACAGATATGTAGAAGAAAGAAGCAGGAACTTTGAATCAAGGAGCTGTGACAGCAGAGAGTTGTGAGTAGCATGGCCTTTGAGGAAAGGAGCCTGAGAACATCTAGGGATATGTATGTATTCAATGTAATCAAGACAGCCGAGAGCTGTGGCAGCCTGAGAGCTGGGACAGATATGTGTATTGTAACTATTGTAATTGTTAAAAGAAAAGGGGGAAGTATAGGGGCCTGAGTAAATAAATCTATGGCAGTAAAAGATCTCTGTATTGTATAAGTGACCCTGCCCTGATTCTAGTTATTGTAAATGGGCTGCAGCTGTGATGTCCTTGATTGGGCAGCAGCTGTAGCCCGTGGAGGTAGCTGGGATAAAAGGGGGTGAGGCATTCAGGGAGAGTTGGAGAGGAGCCCTGACTGAGAAGCAACAACAACGCTGCTGTGAGAAAACCACCCAGAAGGTATGAGACTCTAGAAATGTGATATACAACAATATAATTACAACACTGTTTGAATTTATTTGTCCCAAGTCAGGCAGCAGAAACTTGGCCCTCTCCCTGCCTCCACAACACTTCCCTTGCTACTGCACTGGATTGTCTGAGCTGCAACCAATGGGTGTCTGTTTGTCTCTCCATTTTTGTGGAAACCCCTCCAGAGAAGTTGTGTTCAGCACAATGCACAAGTTGACTTTTTTTTTCCTAGAGCATTTGTAGGGAAAGGAAACAATCTGTGGCATTGGTCATCTCTGCCAGACAGTTTTTCCTGAGGAAGAGGCATGTAAAGCTTGCCATGTGCTTTGTCACATCTGACAAAAGTGCTCAGTACCATTTGCTAGCAGACAATGTGGCCTGGGGCTCCTTTGAGCCATCGTTCCTCTCCTTCACCGGCTCCTTGACAGATGGGCCTTCAGCCTTCTGGTGTTCCATCCCCTACAAAGACACAGAGAAACCCCATCAATCATTAGAACATAAACCAGGAAATTCCCTGTTGAAAACGCAAGTTAGAATCAGGATCACTGCTACCAAGGCTTAGGGAAACATTTCCTAACTTACAAATGGAAACAGACCAGAGATTCAGCGATGCCAACTCTTTGTTTTCAATAGCTCAAGGCAGGTTATGGGTGCTGCCAGACTGAGCAGCAGTCTAAAATCCCAAATTCCTTAGTCTTGAGCAGAAACGGGAATAATGCAAACTGGCAGGCAATGAGTGTTTGTGAAGGAAGCAGCAGAACAAACTGGACTCTTTGGGGGTTGGCCCATTGTGTTGGAAGTCAATTTGGTTCAACACTCACTCTCCCTGTGCCTGCACAAAGGCAGGCTCCCTTCTGTAATGTTAATAAAAAATATAAAATCCCCCCCCATCAAACAAACAGGATGCTGCTGAATTCACCAAGCTTCTTCCAGCTCCACAGGGCTGGACAGCAGGGTAGTATTCCCAAAAGACAGACAGTCAGTCATTGTAGTAACTAGGATTGACCTGGACATCTTTTGGAAATTTGGGAATTTTCTTGGCACTACTACTTCCAGTGTCCTTTGCAAAGACTCTTGTATCTTCAGAAGCACAATTCTCACTTAATTGCTTTACAGGGAGCAGAGTAGGGAGAGCATGGTGGGGGCTTACGCTTAAATGTAAACCCATTTTCTCCCCTTTCCCTTTCCTCTTTGTGACCAATATTGAAAATATGCAAAACCCCACTTTTCCCCTAATAATATCAGTTCCTTTGTGGTCTACAGATGAATAGGCTGAGGATTAACAGCTCATTCCCAGGAGCAAAATGATTCAGCAGAAGAGGAATGAGCTAAAGACAGATTGGGTATGTTTGCTCTCATATTAGCAGTGGCAATACTTGCACAAAGGAGACATTTCTCCTGCCAAGCACTTACTTTCTTCTTAATTCTTGTCAGAATATCTTCATGGTCACAAGGGGAAAGAGATTGTTCCAAAAGCATTTTAAATTGTTGATGGTTGAGCAACATCTTCACCATCTCCTGTCCATAATGCCTAAGGAAGGAAGGCAGGAAGGAAACAAAAGAAAAGTGAACAAACAAAGGAAGAGTGTTAACAGAAGAGGCTGATAACTTAAACTCATCAGGTGCAATCCTTGCATGAGAAGGCATTACCTACTCAGCAACAAGCAAAACACATCTGCTTTGTCGTCAGAGCCTATTAGCAGTGTCTTGCTGCCATTGCACAACAATTTGCCTTTCTTTAAGTGTCAGGGAAGCCAGGACAAAACACCTCATGCTCCTCTTGATTATTCTATACTATGTGTATGCACAGGGGCAGCTAGTTGCTCAGGTGTTCTTGGCAGCTATTAATGGGAATTTCATCATCAAAGGAAGGGGATTTTGGTGGTTTGGATTGATTTTGCCACTAGGAAACCACAGTTTTCTTCAAGAAGAAATGTGGAGCTCACTGAGCCACAGATAACAGCATTCTAGAAATCTGGAGAACAGGTTTAGAAAGACTGAATATGTTGGCTAAAGACCCCTGAAATATTTCTAGGATAGTCTGAAGCTAATGAGAAATGGATGTTTGGGATCCTTCAGTGATGAACATTAACCAGCACTTTGGCTTTGTGTTGTGCACCTAAGGCCAAACAAAAGTGTTGGGACTGGCTGATCTGAGCTCTTTTGATCTCAGCAAAGAATTCTTCAAGCCACAGGAAAAAGTTGGCAACACTCCTTTTTGCTGGCCAACCTCAGGTTTCCCAGTACAGCCATTTGCCCAGGCAGCCCAGAGCAGTGGTCACAGCACCAAGGCTGACAGAGCTCAAGAAGAGTTTGGACAATGCTCTCAAGCACATAGAGTGACTCTTGGGGTCACTGCACATGGCCAGGGGACAGACTCGATGACCCTCATGGGCCCTTCCAACTCAGCATATTCCATGATTCTATGACCCTTATTCACACCGTGAGGTAACTTCATATTCCCTTTAGTTTCCACTCTTGTATGGTTTCACCTTTATAGCCAGACACAAAGCGGTTTTCCTGTTTTGGGAGGTGAAATGAAGATCATTACCTTGTGTCCTTGTGACAGTCCTGAGCAAGCTTCCCTGCCACGTGTGGCAGCCTCTCAGCCCTGGGTGTGCCTGCGAGCTGGGTGACTCCAATTCTCTCCATCAGGGACAGGAGGAGTTGGGCCGCACACTCGCGCACCGGGGCGGGGTGGCTGCTGGGGAGGAGAGAGCAAACCCTGGGCACAGGGACAAGGAGCAGCAGCAGCGCCGGCCTTGGCCAGAGCTGCTCCCTGCCCCTGCTGGGGGAAGGAGCCTGGGCTGTCCCTGCACCTTCAGGCACCTACAGAAGGTTCTGTCCTCAGCTAAACACAAAGGTAGCATTGCACACAAGACCTGCCTGCACGGAAGAGGGAGAATTCAGTCTCCCTGCTCTGATACTCAGTTTCTTTCACAGTATTTACTCTGAGAAAGATTAAAGAAATAGATGACAAATGAATAATTTAGAAATTAAGGACAATTGATGCTGACCCATCAGAGGGCACTCACTTTAAAGAGCTGCAGCAGGACTGAGGCTCTTTCCAGCCATTTATCCCCAAATCTGCAGAACTTTGGAAAACAACAAATGCAGGGAAAACACGTTGTGGGCCATGAAGTTGCAGAATATCCAGCAATGCAGCCTGTTTCTTCTGTGAGGCTTGGCAATGGATCCATCTGAATGTTTTACCCTATTCCAAAGCTGAGGAAAGGGTGGCAGGCAGTTTAGCTGGGCTGTCCTGCTCTAGAGAGTGTCTCTTGGGAACTAGCAGGCCCAGCACCAACATTTAAGGCAGCATTTGCTCCAACTGTCCCATGGCAGTCAGCCTCTGAAGGTGCCTGTAAAGTGATTCATCATCTCAAGGCTAACATGAAACATCAGTTGGAATAGAAAGTAGAGCTCTAAGGCCAGGACAGTCATACAAGACTCCTTTGGCAGGAGCTGCACCTGCTGTGCAGGTTGTGCCACACCCAGCAGATTGTCCCCCATGTGCTCCATGCCCCAGCAAGGACCCTCCTCATTTCTCAAGTTAATGGCATCATGAGGAGACATGGTTTTCTCAGGGCCTCTCTGGTTAGCACTGTGAAATACCAAACACTGGTCACAGTTGCAATTGCAATTGTCCCTCTGCCCACAAAAGCACAAGGCTCTATCCTTGGCCTTTGCAGGCACTTTCCCTTCCCCACTGATCACCACATCTAGGAAAATCTGACAGACTGGGAGAACTCCAGGAAGCAGCAGGAAGCTGAGTCAGAGGAGCTTTAGTTTGGACATCAGGAAAAAGGAGTTTTCACCCAGAGGGTGGCTGGGCACTGGAACAGGCTCCCCAGAGCAGTGGTCACAGCACCAAGCCTGACAGAATTGAAGAAGCATTTGGACAACAATCTCAGGCACTTGGTGTGACCCTTGGGCTGTTCTGGGCAAGGCCAGGAGCTGGACTTGATGGTCCTGATGGGCCCATCCAACTCCCCATATTCTCCAGTTCTGTGATTCTGAGAACTAATAGGCTGCAGGAGGGCAGAAATAGGTGACAAGAGGAAAGAAGTGAGGTTGGTTGGAGAATCAAGTCACTGAGTTCACAGGAGATGCAGGATACAGGACCCTTCCCTCCCACCATTCCCATTCTCTGTCTCATCCCTTCTCCTTCACACACACACAAAGGTGAAGAATATCACTAAAAGAAAAGGAACCTACTTGACTCCCATGTCCATGGGAGCAGTCACTGCTCGTGCAGGAGTCACATTCTCCACCATGATCCCCAGGCTCTGACTGGCTGCTTTCTGAACAAATTCTGGGGAGCTGGACACCATCTGGAGAAGGAGCCGAGCAACCTCATCCACCTCAGAGTCCATGTCCTTCTTCAAGGTCACAGAGAGCTCTCCCAGAGTGACAATGGCAGAGCAGAACACCTTGGAACGGAGGTTGGTCACCTGGGGAAGCCATGAGGGGAAACACAGGAATCACCTTGAAAAGAAAACCAGTTGCCTTCAACAGAAGTCCCAGAAAATGACAACATGTCCTACTGTGTCCAGAGGGCCAGAGGGACATAAAATTACAGGAAGAGCAGGAGAGCACAAGCACAGAGAGGCACTTACTCTGGTACCAATTTCTGGCCTCAGACCTGCTCACTGCAGGCCTAAAATAAAAATTTTAATTCAGTGTTCTACTTAACGCTTCTAAAATATCCACAGCTTTGATTTTAGGCCCTTTTACTAAAAAATAAATCAAGGGCTGCTTTCAAATCATAAATGCACAAGTGATAAAGATAAAAGAGTCAGGTGCTCCTGTTCAAAAAACCCACACCAGCAGCTGAAGCACTCAGCCAGGAAACAGAAAACACAGGCTCAGGTCTACAGAATAATTTGCAGTGTTGAATTACAGCTTGGGCAGAGACTGGGACTCTGGCAAATAATGTCATTAGTGTCTCATTTTCTGCATTTGCACATTGCATTATAAAGGCACCACACTCAAAGATGAGAGTCAGATACCCGACCTGCCAGTAAATACAGCTGCATGTGCCCACAGATCCTACAGATAGCTGACAGACATTAGAAATATCAGGTCTAAAACCAGAAATGAAGGCAGACCCTGAGCACACATGGAGATGAACAAGCACATACCTACTCTACACACTGTGTATGAAGTATGGGGGACAATTCCGAACAATGTTCTCTCCTCGCTGGTAACTGCCAAGCAAACCTCACCAAGTCTACAAAGCAGGACCTCTGAATGGGACCCAGCCAGGTGTTGGATGGTAAAGAGTCCCTTCTCCTTCAGCTCCCTGAAAGGCAGAAGATTGATTTTTCTCTCCACCAAGGCAGCACCCTCTGAAATGACCAGGCTGGCAGCTCAATTGAACAATGGTAGGTGCTTTTCAAGGAGTGCTTAATGAAATCGTGGAACGCGTTGCCCCAGGATGCTGTGGCTGTCAAAAGCATTCACAAACCCAAGAGGCAAAGAGAGGGGTTTTAGAGTGGCCATTTGAGAAGACAGCCTTTCTGAAATCTCTGGCACATGAGGCCTCTCTGTCACTGCTTCCTAGGAGCTGTGAGACCGGGCCATGCTGCTGTTTGTTGACACCTCCCTGTACCTGTCCCTGAGACACAGTGCCACCGGGCTGTTATTGGGGCCTTTTCCTTCTTTGCCAGCCCCAGCAGGCATTCAGCAGGGAGAGTCTGCACTGGCTCTCTGGAGCTGAGTTTCCACTCTGTGATCTCGGCCTCTCTGTCACCCACTCCACTCCCCCTCACACATTCCCCAAAAAAGCAGCAGGATGTCTGCTGGGACCCCCTCAGCCTGCAGGAAGGCCAAGTGGGTCCTGGCCTCTCCTGACCCACAGCACAGCTTTCTTTCATCCCAGCATGGAAATATAAAAACTGTATTATCACATCACACAGAGGGCCAGGAGCTTTTTATTTTGGCTGCAAGTGTCCACAGGGCATTGGGGAAGAAGAGAAAAAGAGTGTTTTGCAGCAAGCAACCCGGCTGCTCAGGCAGGATGGTAGGGAAAGTGTCTGGAAGCTGCTTTTTAGGACTTTGGTTGTTCTGCTGCAGCTTCTGACAGAGCTGATGGGCAGATCCCAGAGCTGTGGAGAGTTCCTGGGAAATTTGTCCTTGGATCTGTCTAGGAATGCTCTCCCAGCCATGAACTGCCATCTGTGTCCTGTCCATATGTTACTGCCTTGACTGTTGAGTGTCTGAGGTGCCTCTTGAGGCTGCTATGGACCTCCTTCACCAAGGAATGGATTGTGATACAACATCCCTTTCTGCTTCTATTTGGGCACTGACAGAGCCTGGACCACTGTGGCTCGAGCTTGGGCTCTGGCCAAGCAAGATTGCTGATGAGAGCAGCTCATGGTCCTCAGCTCTTCCCTGCTGCTGGGACAGACAGACATGGCCATGGGGACAGAATGGAGCTGCCCCATCTGCCAGGGCACTAAGAAGGATGTGAGTTTTTCTATGCCCTGTCACCACTAGTTCTGCCTGGGCTGCATCCTGCAGTGGGCAAAGAGAAATCCAGCATGCCCACTCTGCAGAAGAATGATAGAAGCTGTCAGGTTTTCTGAGTAGGATGAACAGGACTACATACAATATGCCATCAGCTCCCCTAAAAAATTGCTAGAGTCCAGCAGGGAGAGAGCCTGGCCACCTTGCTGAAAGCAGCCCCCCAGACCCTGTGATGGCTGCTCCATCTTCCCCACAGGGAACACTGTCCCCAGCTGAGCAGGGGCTGCAGGACCAGAGCCTGTGCATGGCCTCCTGCCCAAGGTGTGGGCCGAATTTTTCAAATAACAATGTCATCTGCTGGACCAAAGGTGGCCCTGGCTGCACCAGAAGCTGGAGGGAATATGCCAGCACCAGAGATGGCTGGTTAAGGAATTCATAGAGCAGCATCCTGCACGCCCTCTGTGCCTATGGTCAAGTTGCCAAAACCTTGGTGCCAGTACTGCAGCTTCTCCTCTGGAGCAGTCTGAATTGCTGCTAGCATAGTCCAGGGTAAAGAAGCAAAAAGGACCTTTGCATAATCTCCACAGATGTTTTATTCAGCTCTGCAGGGAGATGTTCAGGTCCCAGCACCCACACACAGAGGGTCTCACTTTGTCTCCACAGGGGCCTGGGGGCTGACCCTGATCTCGGGGCAGTACAAAGATAAGGGGGCAAATCAGGGAATAGGGAAGGTGTGGCTCAGGAACACAGGAACAGACACAGGAACAGGGGAAGGAGCCAATGGGGTCTAACAGCTTTTTGAGGGAAGCTTCTTGTGTCTCCTTAGACCAGGGAATTCCCCCCAGGGTCTCCACAATTCCCGGTGTTTTATATTATTAGGAAAGCTTCTCTGAAGGATCAACTGAATCAACAAAAAATGACAAAAACAATCAAAAGCACTCATAAGACAATTGTTAAAAATGCAAACAATTCTGAGTTCCCAATGTGCCAACAGATTTCTTGGAGTGTCTTAGATCTGGCAGGAGGGATGCAGGGTTTTCTCAGCACAGTTTATCAGGAAACTGAGTCACACATACTGAACCTCTGGTCCATGGCCTCCTCACTGCCATCGTGCAGCAAGGAGGCCCAGAGGCTGCTGTGCTCTGGTCCTGTCAGGGATGAACACAGCGGCTCTGTGGCCAGTGCCAGCTCCAGCTCCAGCAGCTCACAAGAGGAGACTCCTTCCAGAAGCTCTGCTGGCTCCAGTGTGGCAGACCAGCAGAGCCCACTGGAAGTCACCCTCCATTGCAGCCACCCCCAGCTGCGCCCATCATCACTGCAGAGCAGGAGCTGCCCCAGAGGAGCCGCGGCAGGAGCTCATGGCAGTGGCAGGTCCCTGTGCCCAGGGCAGAGCCACAGAACCTCTGCTCCTGCCTGGGACAGGGGCTGCTCACCCTGGTGTCCCACCAAGAGGAGGGATCCTGGGCCCCAAACTCTGCCCAGCCCTGCAAAAGGCCACCCCGCCAGCAGTGCCAGCAAGGTTCCTGCAGCCATTCAGCCAAATCAGAGGAAACAAATGTCTCTTCAGCTGACACAGTCTCTGCACACAGCTTCCTCCCCCTTCTCCTGGTGCCTTTCCCTGACTCCAGGAAGGGCTGCAGGAAATGCTGTGTGAGCCATGATGATGGAAGAGCTACTGATAAAAACACTGGGGTGATGCTTTCAGAGGAGTCATGAATGGAAGACTGACCAACCTTCTAGCCAATGGTATGCCAAAAGTTTCCATTCTTTAAATAATTGACTGCAATAAATTAGTAAAAAGAAAGATATGGAAACAAATTAAATCTCCCACAGCTGCTGGCTTTCCTCAGGCTCCATGGTCTATGTATTGCTAGACTTACTTCATTTAGGCAGAATATTAACTGCCCTGACTTGCTGGAGACTGACCACAAGGTCTCATCTGTGGTGAGCAGTCACTAAAATTAGCTCAGCAGAGGCATCTTCAGCTGTTGAAGTGTAGCAGAAATACATATTCTCTGCTTCATGGCTGTGTGGCAGCCGCTGCTGGTGTGGATTTGTCAGCGTTGCTTCATGGATTACTCCTGGGAAGGAATTGTGTGCACAGGCACAGTGTGATGGCTTCGATCTCCTCTAATTACTCCAATCGGATGATGGCCAGAACTTTTAGGCAAAAAGCATCATGACAGAATAATTTACAATATTCTCCAAACTACTCCTGTGGTTTTGATTTTCTTACTGGTTAGGTTGAGTGTCTGGCCTCAAGAAATCAGTCCAGAAAGAACAGGCAAACCTCAGCTTGCAAGTTAGAGTGCAAGTCTTTAATCTGCCATTTTTGCAGCATTTATAAACTGCTTTTCAACATATTTGCAAAAAAATCTCTTAGTTCTTGCTATACCTGTCCAGAACCTGACTCTCTCCTTGTTTTATTTTGATTTGAGATCTCAGCATGATTTTTGTCTGGACAGGGAAGTAAGAACCAGCTGCAAATACAGACTACAAGTGTGAATCTGTACTGCAGGAACTGAGCTGTAGCTTGGAATTAAAGGCAAGAAGGGATGCCATGGTAAATGTGAACGTTTAGTGCTGGCATAGGAGCCTTCTGCAATGCCCCACCAACCCATGCTTCACATTGCTACAAACTCTCTTTCTGATGTTACAAAGAGTGTTGAAGAGCTGACTGTAAGTAAACAAAATAGCCAGAGTGTCAATTTTTGTTAATATGGCAAACAATGACTATCTAATAATTCAGAGCTCATAGAAGTGAGTATTCAGATTTCCACTTAGTATGTGCTGGCAGTTTTAATTTGAAATCAACAGGTTTATCCAAATCAAGTTATCCATAGGAATTAATTTGCTCTATGATCTGACTTAAAATGCCTCATTGTCTGCTAAGTTTAGTAGAAATTTGCAAAGTCAACAGTCCACAGATTTTCATTTCTTGTTTAGTGGCTATTCTGCAGGAAAGCTTTTACAGACGAATCAGTTTGGATGCAATTAAAATGCCAGTACATTTCATCTAGCCATTTTGGTATTAGAACAAAACCATATGACTGCACGGCCTTTAAAAAAATATTTTAAAATCAATTTTCAAATCAAGAGTCTGAGTAGGACTCAGAATAAAAACTCTACCAAGCTTCAACTCCATTGGAAGATTCCCTTGTCACACTGTGAATCAACTCTACATTCAGAAGATTAAAAGTCCCCATTATGGTGGTTTTAGTATGGTTAGGAATTGGGGAAGGGTCTTCTTCCTTCTCAATCCATGCTGCAGCGCCTTTGGGATGTGGCCTGCTGGCCGTTGTTTGTGCAGTCCTGGTATTTCTCCATGAGGCAGAAAGTGCAATTGCATTTCCAGCCCAGAGCCCGTGAGGACTGGGGGGTGCAGAGCTGTGCCAGACCCAGGCCAGCAGCTGTGCTGCCAGAGGGTTTTGGTTCCTGCCCAGTGCAGCTGGTGCATCTCTGCCGTGAGTGCCTCCCCTTCCAGGTGCCCATGGACAGCAGGCGCAGGGTTCTGCAAGGGGCATGGAACAGGGTGGGGATGTCTGCTGGCAACAGAGTGCAGCGGAGAGCAAACAGTCCAGGATGGTCCTGGAGTGTGTGACAGAGAACTCCTGACACAGCTGGTGACTGAGCCAGTGAGGGAAGTCACTGCTGGGCCTGCTGTTTGTGAGGAGAGAAGGGCTGCTGGGTGACAGGAGGGCTGGAGGCGGCCTTGGGCTCAGTGATCACAAAATGCTTGTGTTTGCTTCCCAGAGAAGGAATGAGAGACGTTGGGGAAGTGTTGACCTGCAACAAATTGTGAATTTGTTAAGCTTTACCAGGCAGTGCTTAGTCGTACCTTCCCTCACAGCAGTGGGTAATGTGTGCAAGTGGATTTCTTAGCCTTGAGAATAAAGACAGTGGGCCTACTGAGGAGGTAGCTGCGATGAATTCAAGGAGAAGAAGGCTCCTAACCATGGGAGGAGAATTTGAGGAATGGGATGTTCACCACATGACCAGCAGAGACCCACAAGAGACCCCTACTCTAAATGTCAGTAATGTTGGGGAAGTGATTTAAACATGTCAAATACTTTGTGAGAATGTTTAGCCTGCGAGTTTGAGCAAAGTAATGAATAAAAGTAATGAAAGTAATGTCTTAGTTCTATGGATACTAACACATGGGTGTGCATGTTTCAGGGCAGGGATTCCTCACACACCCAGCACTGAAATAAAGTAATGCCTCTTTTCTCACACTGAGCTGGCAGTGTGGATCGGCCCTGCTCGGCAACTTTCATTTTGGCCATTTCTATTGAAGCATAAAGAATGGTTGAAATGAAATCTTTTGCAGCTGTTTCCCTTTGGTTTACCTGTTTGAGGGTTAAGATTCTGTGCTGCAGGTGTGCTGGGTGTGTGCAGAGCAGTGCAGCCCCAGAAACCCCTTGGCTTGCCCACAAGTTGTCATGCCTTGTTGCCAGGTGTGCCCAGCTGTGGCAGGAGAAGGAGCCCGCAGCACAGTGGGCACCGTGCCCTGCCCAGCCGGGGCTCTGTGGCACAGAGCAGCAGCAGCGCCAGCACCGTTCAACCCGCTCCTGCCTTGGCTTCCCCTGGCACACAGAAGCCTCTGGAAATCAGCAGCGCCAGTGGCGTTCCCAGCTTGGAGCAGCTGCTGCTGGCGGGCAGATGCTGCCAGTTCGACTGCTGCCAAAGGGGAAGAAAGGCAGAACAGAGGAAGAGATGTACATACACAGCAGCCGTGGAAACATCCTATAAACATGCAGATATATGGGGTGATTTGTTAGGAATTACTTCACCTGCTATGCCAATAGTGCTTTCTCTCCTGGTTCTGTACAATGCTTTGGGCCATTTTCTTCGTCTGGTTTCCTTTGCTTGTGTCCCATCTGAGGGCTCAGCTGGGGTACAGGCTGTAGGTGCTTGGGGCACTCTTGGTGTTCCTCTTGGATCCCTGAACAACAGGGTTTGGCCCATGGAGGGAGTTTGTGCTGCTTTGTGTCAGAGGAGAACTTCCAAGGCCATTTTGTGTTTGCTGTAGGAAAGGCTGGTTATTGCTTTGCATAAATTCACAGACTAATATGCTTTGTGATGCTTTGCTTTGTCATACTTTGCTTTGTGATATCAGGGCATGGTTGCCACATCGTCGTGGTGACATCAGAAGGTTGCCTTGGTGCACGGAAGGCTTTAATGCCAGAGCAGTCCTAGGGGTTGCTCAGATCAGGAGCATCCTCCTGATTGTGGCATTTGTCCGTGTGTAGCTGCACACTGACAGGAGTCTTGGTTGGAGTAAACTTGAAGCACAGTGCTACAATGATTGAGCAACTTGCTGCTGCAGTTTGCACCATGTATGGCACTGTTTATTCCGCCTATTTCATTACCAACCTGGCAAGTAAGTAGAGGTTTCAACTCTATTTAGGCTAGGGTATAACCTAACCTAACCTGGCTTTTGCATGTCTTCTCGCTCTTTCTTAGTGACTGAGTTGATTTTGAAAGAGAAAGAGCATTAGGATGCCTCTGGTTTGGTAAAGCTCCTGTCAAGAGGTTCAGCTAAAAGGGGGTGTCTGTAGCCACAGGGGCAGCATTTGCAGGGGAACCTGCAGGGCTTCCGTTCCCTCCACGGGAGAGTCTGTGGTGGGAGAGTCTGTCATTTCCTCAGGTTGCTGGGACAAGCAGGACAACTTCCAAAATGCAGACTAGGAGGCCTTCTCACAAGGCCTTCTAAAGACTTTGTAGTTCTCCCCAGAACTCAGGGAAAGCTTCTTTTATTCTAAATTTTGTAATGAAAGGTTTTGACTGTCTATTTTGACCCTTGCCTGAGTGCTAAAAGAGTGATTCCCTTTGCAGTGAAGTGCAACCACCAAAGCAGTGAGTGCCTGCTCCTGAGCCTGGAGCTGCTGCTGTGCTGTCTCACAATAGAACTGCCACAGCTCAGGGGGATTTGGGGCAAGCTTTTCTGGGTGACTGTTTTCAGCAACTTAATGGGAATTAGTGCATGCAACTTCTTTTTTGAAAAAAGTTCCTGAAAGACAAGAGAACAAAAGCTGCTTTATCTGTTGGACAGAACAGAAGCATTGAGTGTTGAAGAAGAATTTGCATTTTCTTGATCATGTTTGTATTCATTTACTGACTAGACAGGCCAAAGTGTAGGCACAGCCAAGATTATTGTCCTGATCTCTTGCTGGCTGTGTGAAAGAACTATGTTATGTGGAGGGATGTTGATAAAGAAAAATACTCTCTGTTTGGTTTGACCTCTTCTGTTGGATTCAGCAGCCCAGGCAGTTTTCTCACAGCACTTGTTCATTTTCCCTTGCCCACTCCAGGTCACCTGAAGCGTGTATTCAGAGGTGCTGATCCTGAGGTGAGTGAGAAAGGAACATTTCATGTTCCTGGTGCTTAGGAATTGTAGAGCAAGCTGTGAGCTTGGTCTGTGGCAGTAGAGTGTAGAGGGCCAGCTGGGTAGGCTGAAAGAAAATCCATTATTTCCATGTCTGCAGCAGCAATAACAAAGGCATTGCTGGCTATTTTCTAATTTTCCATTTCAGAACTTTCAAGGAATGAAAAGCTCATTTTGCAGGGAGAATCTTGCTTCTTGATAGTAGCCAGGGCATAATGTCTAAATCAGAACTATTAGCAATTCTGTTGAATTAGCCCATTTAAATTTAGTTGCAGTGACTTAGAATCCCATTGTTATCAAAGTTTCTGATTTGTCCTTAGCAGAGCTGGTTGTAGAAATAGAGCTGAATAGAATAAAGTGCGGAATAGAAATAAGGTTATCAATGATAGGTAACTTTCTGTCCCTCACACTGCTGTCTGTCCACAGATCCCAGAACCAACAGCAGTCTCTCCTCTGGCTCCCTCTGCTCATGGAGAGGAGGCCGAAGAGGAGGCAAATGAGGTGGATGAGCGCCAGCCTCCAGCTGTGCTCACACCACAGCGTGAACATTCTGAGCCAGTAAGTGCCAGCTGTGTGTGCTGCTGTCTTTAGTGCAGGGCAGAGCTGCAAGTTTCTGACCAGCCAGCACTTGCTGTTGCTGGCTGAGGATGCTGAGTGCTGGAGTCCTGCCAGGGCCTGGTGATTGCCCCCAGCCTGTGACAGCTGGACAATGGGCTTTGGTCTGTCACGTTTAGGCACCAGGTTCCTGGCATTTTGATAGGGGCCAGCCTGAAGCACGAAGGCTCCCTGTTCCCAGAGCAGGGAGCATGTCACAGACACTGTGCTCAGCCTTTTTGGATACACAGGGGACACTGTGGCATGGAGAGACCTGTCCCCCTGCACAGACTGGCCAAGTTGCTGCAGGCACTAAAAAATGTTGATCTGACCACAAAAGCTCTTGGTGGTGCTTTGTCCCCACAAACTTCTTGGGTGTGCTTACTTGGGAGTATTTCAGAGACACACTGGGGATGTAGAGTTGCTGCTTGAAGTCAGGGATTTTGGTGCCTTTGTTGCCAGGTTGCTCTTTTGCCCCTTCAGGCAGAGCAGCCAGTAGCAGAGCAGATAGGTGCTCTGAGTCTGCCTGTTTCTTGGTCTTTGATAAGCTGCAAGGAGATGACTGTGTTGTCCATGAGGCTGTGGGGATCCATTCTTTTCTAGTGTGGCAAAAGAAACAAAGGGAATAGTTCTGAACCCTTCTTCTGAGGCAAAAACCAGACACTGCATGTGTCTGTTGATACCTTCTATTGTGTAGTTTGCTTTGAAAATTGCATTGGAGCCTAGAATGGGAGCAAAGCTGCAAGTCCTTGACTGCGGTCTTGTAATGCTAAAACCAGGGTATACACCTAGCAATGGTGCCTGCTGTATCTGAAGTGAAATGGGCACCTTTGTGGCTGGGGAGCTGCGTGGGCCAAAAGGACGCAGGGCTGGTGGCCGTGAGCAGCTGAAGATGAGGCAGCGTGGGGCCAGGGGGCCAAGAAGGCCAAGGGCACGGTGGCTGTGCCAGCAGCAGTGGGGCAGCAGGAGCAGGGCAGTGAGCGTGGCCTGTGCTGGGCAGTGCTGCGGCCACAGCTGGAGTGCTGTGTGCAGCTGTGGGCCCTGGGAAGCAGAAAGTCATGGAGGGGCTGCAGCGAGTGCACAGAAGGACAGGGGAGCTGGGCAAGGGGGGGCAGCACAAGGCCAGGGAGGAGGGGCTGAGGGAGCTTTAGCCTGGACAACGGGGGCTCATGATGGGCCTTCAGGCAGACTTCCATAGATCCCTGCCTTAGATCCATAGAGCCAATGCTCAGCACAAGGGCTGTTTCCCTGCCAAACATCCCTTCACTGCACCCAAGTGCTTTAGACACTGGAGTAGGTAACACTTTCATTTTTTGTTTGTTTATTTGTTTGTTTGTTTTCTAGAAGGAGAAGCCTTGTGTAATTTCTCCTTCTCCAGGGAGCAAGGGAGCTTTTTCTCAATCTTTCCTGCCCTTTTCCAGCACTGGCAGAAACACATCACTTTCAGGTTAACAGCTCCTGTGTCTTTTGGCAGTCCAGGGAATCAGTGTGTGTTGTGTTTGGGAACTGAGCAGGAAATCAATGCCCTTGCATTCCAGCTGGTGCTCAGAGATTAGAGGAGCTGGAGGGGCTGGGCTGCATTTCTGACTTCAGCCACTTCAGCACCATCAGTGTGGTCGAGTCCAAGAGAAGAACTTGCCCGAGCACAGATGCACAAAGAGAGCAGTTCCCAGGGCAATGCTCTGGGTCTGGTTGCATTCCATAGGGACCCACACGCTCCAGATTCCCCAAGAGTGTGGCTTACTGAAGCAACAGGAGAGCAAGTTCAGGACGGCTGCTGATCGGGGCACTGCTACCGAGTGCTGATGTGTGTAGCGACAGAAAGGACAGTATTGATTCAGGGTGACCCCGCCGTGGGGAATAATGTGCTTTGGCTCTATGATTTAGAAGGTTAAACAAATGCTTTCTTAAGCTGTGGTATATTACACTAGCAGTATATTAAACTATACTAAAGAGATACTATACTAAAAAGCTACTAAAGAAAAACTCGTGACAGTCGCCGGACAGTCACAACACAGCTTCTATCTAATTAGCTAATCAAGCTAAACAACTATCACTAACATCCAATTAACAAATCACTTTCAGTAACAATCACTATAACACATTCTACATGTATTAAACAACAAGACCAGCAAGTAGAGATAACAATTGTTTTCTCTTCTTCTCTGAGTTTCTCACTACCCTCCCTTAAAAAAAACCTAGGAGAGTGAATTATATCTCTCTCTGTTCAAAGAATGTAAATACCACAGCACAGTAAAGAGAGATTATAAAAGTGAGATCTGTCTATCTATCTGTCTATTTGAATCTTCCTGGCTCTGCTCCAAAGCAGTGGAAGATGCCAAGCTCACCTAAAGGCTTTCCTTCAGGAGAGGAGTAGAGACAAGTTCCACTGACTGATCGCGAGCAGGCAGAGATGTTTCCCCCTCCAGAGATGGTTGTTTTTTTCCCCTCATGTTTTCCTGCTCCAGCCTTTTCTGACCTGAAGCCTTCATTTGTCCTTTAAATTCTTGCATGTCCTAAGGGAGTGGAACTATCCCATGCTGTAGCTGGGGTCCGGTGACTTTGCTCATACATGCATTACATGACACATGGTTTCCTTCACTGGCATCCCCAGGGCTGTGTAAGTGCATTCGTTAATGGGGTCTTATGAGAAACTCTGTTACTGCTGGTCAGAATCCTCAGTTGACAAAAGAGGGAGAAGAAACACCTTGGTCCTCCTCCATATACTGAGATGGCCATAGAGGTTCTCTGACTTCCATCAGAGATCTTTGCATGCATCCTCCTCTCCTGAATGACCCGGTTTTCTAACAAGAGTGTGGATGTCAGGAAGGAGGAATGCTGGTGCAGGCCTGAAGAGAAGGTGAACCCCAGAAGTGTGTCTCACAAGGAGTGAGCTCACCCAGGAAGCCCCTGCAGAGCCAGGATGGAGCTGTGGGACAGGGCAGGGTGTCAGTCACTACTGAAAGACAAACAGGACATGGCAGAAGCAGAGGGAGGCCCTCACCAGACCCTTGAGAAATGCCACCCCTTCCCTGTCAGCTGGCTGAGAGGTTGTTGGAGCTTCAGTCCCAGTGGCCCCTGATTGTAGGGCCAGGGTCACTTTGGAATCTGTGCCTCCCCTCGGGCAGAGAACGACCCAGGAGAGCAGCAGCACAGTGCTTTGGGAACGTGTGAGCCCAGCAGCCTCTGAGTCTTGGCCCACAAAGGGCGTATGGGAAGTTGAAACCCATCTTGTCTTGCTTTCTGTGCAGGTGCTTCTAGAGAAAGAGCAGGAGCACACTGCCTTATCTGAGATGCCATGCCAGACTCAGGGAGAGCTGTTCCCTGCCCGAGAGCAGGAAGAGCAGCTCAGGCAGCAGGTGGAAGAGCCACAGGAGAATGGCCAGGTGAGCCTGACTGGCCAGGGGACAGAGGGAAGGGAGAGGGGAATAAACCAGAGCTCCTGGGACTGAGGAGGCCAGGAGTCCCACAGGCACTGGAAGCACAGAGCCTTGGAATCTGCAGAGATCAGCACCAGGACAGGATGGTTACAGTGGAAACAGAGCTGGGTAGGGAAGCAGAAAGAAGGGGCTGAATAATGTGATTTTGAGGCTAAAAGAGGGAAAAGCTGAGCCTGATGGCAGCTCTCAGTCAGTGGCTCTGCTTTTGTGTGTACATCAAGGCAGAGCCACAAGCAGAGCTGCCTGAAGCTCAGAGTGCCATCATGGCAGCGAAGAGGAGGAATGAAGACATCCAAGAGAAGAATCTCCCTATGCAGAGGGGCAATCAACAAAAACAGGTGAATGAAGGAATGGCAGCCACTCATGAAAGAGAGTCCTTTCCGTTGTTGTTTACAGAAAATTGACAAACAGCTGCAGGCACAGCTGCAAGAAACTGAGGCTAGGATCAAGGTAAGGAAGAAGAGGCTAGACGAAAAGATTAAAATTATCAAAGAGAAAATGAATTGCCTCCTTCAGGAGCAAAAGGCTCTAGAAAAGCATGTAAGTGAAATAGCAATAGGCACTGCAGTCACCCAAGGGGTGGTTTCTGCCCTCCTTGCCTTTCCAGTGCAGAGCAGCAGGGGGTGGGTGATGCCTCTGAGTGCCATCCTGATGAGGCCTCTGTCAGAGCTGCTCTCAAGGACACTGCCTGCTCTGCTGGATCTCAGCTGATGCTCTAGACAGTGGCATTACTCCTTTGGCCATTTAGCCAGCAGTCATCTGAATGAACTCCTGCTGGCTTCTTCCAGGTGGCCTTGTTTCTTGAGGTGTTTTTGCAGTTCACTCACATAGATTTGGAATACGAGCTACAAGCTGTCTGTATCCCTTGTGAATGCTCCTGTCCTTTTCTTTACTTTCTTCCCAGTCGATGAGTCCTGGCTGACGGGGACAAGCTGTAGGCTCTGACTGCTTTGTTCTGTTTGACTTGAGGTGGAAGTGTCGCCATCCTACCTGGCAGCCTGCAGAGAGTTCCAGCAAATGACGGGCAACCAAGAGCCCCAAGGCTGGCATGAGGCCCAGGCACTGACCCATCCAGAGATGCTGCAGGATAAGCTTGTCCCGAGGAAGGTGCAGAAAAAGAGAATTTCATGGCAGGAGGTAGAACATTAGAATGAAGAGCTGCAAATGTATCTGCAGACCTAGGAGGGGGAAAGGAGTCTTTGGGAGGAAGTGGAGCGGTCTTTGCTGCAGTCATCCTTCAGAACAAGAAACTGGCTATGAACTCGAGTAAAAGCAGCCTTTGGTTTTGACCATTTGGTTTCACAAGTGGACATCCAAAGCAACCCAGTTGAGCTGCATGTGGCTGACAGCAGCTTCCTAAGGGCTTGCATTTCAAATGGCAATCTCTCTTGCATTTCAGGGCAATCTCTGCCACACCTTCCTGACATCAACTCATTTCTTGTCTCAGACCTACACCGACTCTGACACTGAAGCTGCTGCAGAAGCAGCAGTGCCGTTCCAAGGAGCCTTTGCTCTCCAGCTGAAGAAGTGGAGCCTGAGCCCTTGGTTCACCTCCCGTGCTGACCCAGCTGCTGCTCAGCAACAGGAGATGGCGGGTGACTCCCTGGAGCAGCAGAGTACGTCTGGTATCTTTCTTATCTGAGGGACAGTGTATTTTGTGCACGTGTCAGCATAGCTGTACCAAAGGATTCTGATCAGTTTAGTGTCACAGAAGTGCTGGCAGTGCTCCGAGGCAGCAAGAGAGAGCTCTGGGTGTTCCTGCTGCCTCTGAGGGCAGCTTAGACAGGCTGGAGTTTGCCTGGGCTTCCCTCTCTGCCAAAGGCAGAAGCAGGGATTGTTCCTGTATCAGCAGAAGGCTGTGACTGCTTGAGTCCTAGCCACTGGCAGAAGCCCTGCTGAGATCAGTCTCTAGGAGAACACATCAAGCCCTTTGTGATTCTGCAGCACAACCCAATGAATCTGCTTCTTGCCCGTAACAGCTGCCAGTGCTGTGCTCTCAGATAAGATCTGGTAGGGTTGAGAAGAGAGCCCAGTGGATTCTGTGTCTACCATCACCTGTTGGGACAAAAAGGGCACTGATCTGCGCATTGGCGTGGCTGATCTCAAAGCCCATCCTGTTGTGTCCTGAATGGGGGCAACAGCTTGTCCGGGGCCCAGGCTCACTCTGGCTTCTTCCCATCAGTGCCTTTCAGTGCTCATGCTTGGGCTTTGCCAGCCTTGTTGTGGTCTCTGCCCTGCCCCTGAGGGCTGGTGAGAATGCAGAGGCTGGAGCCTTCCTTAGCTGGGAGGGTCCCGCTGCTGCCCGGCTGCTGCAGCACGGAGCTGCCTGAGGCAGCAGCCCCTTCTCTGGGCCGGTTTCTGCCTTGCATGGCCTGGACTCACAAGAGGGTCAGCATCTGCTCTGGGCAGCTCTCTGTGTCACAGGGGCGCCTGAGGAGCACTGCTGTCCTCTGTGCCCATGCCCGCCGTGCCGAGTTGGGAAGATGGGGACGTGTGCGGTGCCGAGAGGGCGAGTGCAATGGGAGCGACTGATCCGCGCTGTCAGGGTGAAGAGAAGCAGCGCGGTTCTTCCCGCGGGGCACGGGCAAGGGCGTCTTTGGGCTCAGCCTGCTCATAAAGGGTGAGGGTCCTGATGCTGAAAGCCCCGTGGGGATTGGTTCTAGCATGAGCTGCTCTGGTTTACAAATGCAGAGGCATTCTTCTGGCAAACTGCTGCAAGGTGGAAAAGATGGGAACACTTGGCAATATTCCTCCTGTTCTGAACTTGGCATCTGTTCAGAGGAATTGATTCTAGATGTCCAGGTGAATTTAATCTTAGCAAGTAGGAAACCTTTTCTAAATCTCACAGTGTTTATTCCCAAGAAAACAAAGGCACTGTTAGTTCCAGCTCTCCATAATATTTCTAGATGACAAACTTACTTGCCTTGGTAGGTATTCTCTTCTGCTCTCAGTCTCCTCTGAATGTATCTCCCTGTGCTTCCCTGTGTGCCTGCTGTCAAGCGGTCTCTCACTTCAAAGGATGCTGGAAATCAGTCTCTGTGCCAGCCACTTGTGCTGTGGGCTTGCTGTTCTTTTCTTGTTGTTCCAGTTGCTGCTCCTGTTGTTGTTAGCCAGCTGTCCACCAAGAAAGGGCTCAGAGCCCCAGACAGTGGGGCTGCCTTTTGTATCTCCTAGAAGGTGGGATCTCTGCTTTAAAGTGAACATCTTGCATTTTGTTTCTCTCAGGGAGAATGGTGAAGATGGAAAATCCTATTCTAAAATACATTGAACTGGAAAATCTTGGCAGTGGGTGAGTCCAAGCAATGTTAATTGTACAAAACTATGCATCAGGTGTTTTGCTGGTGGAATAGGTATCAAGTGTGAAGTCAGACAAGCTGCAAATGTGTTCAGGCACTGGGCTTAGATTGTCAGTGCTGATCAGAATTTCTAAGTGTGCTCAGAAGGCATTGTCAGACATCTCCATGCTTCCAGTGTCCTGCAGGTCTTAGGCATTGACAGCACAGATCTCCTGTGTGGGCTGGCTTTCACTGCAAGATCTAAATGGCTTCTCCTTTCTCTGCTTCTGTTTTGTTTCTAGGACTTTTGGAGATGTTTTTAAAGCACTCAACACTGCCACAGGAGGAGAGGTAAATGTCAACAGCCTCTGCAGACTCTGCTGCACTCGAGGGCTTTCCCCTCTGGTGTGAGCTGTGGCTGGAGCTTTGGGCAGAGCTGTGCTGAAAAGGCACAAGAAGCACAGACTGGTGCCAGCCCACAAAACACATTTGGGACTTTGTCCTCCTCAGCTGCCGGAAGGAAGGCACGGAGGGCAGCGGTTCCTTTCAGAGAAGGACGCGCTCACTCGCTCTCCATTGCTAAAACAAAGGTGGTGCCTGCGAGCACCTCACTGCTCTTTGGTGCTACAGCTTCAGAGTCCTGAGTTCTCATTTCTGGCTGCCAGCAAATCCATCTCAAAGTTACTGGTAGTTCCTTAGCCACCTGCAGTTCTGCACTTGGGAACTGCCCATAGGGAGAGATCAGCAAGGCACCCATGAAAGCCCTAAGCCCTGCCCATAGCCCAGGATGTATCCACAGAGTATTAAGGCAAGGATTACTTCTTCTGAATCCCAAACGATGCAGCAGAGAGTGTGGTCAGAGGTTTGTGGGTGATAACTGAGACACTGCTGTTACCAAGTGGTCAAGGAAAAATGTCAGTGGCCCCACATGTCCTGTAACTGGCTCCCAAGGGAGCAGAGAAATGGGCTGTTGGAATGTCAGTTCCTAATTACTGCAGTGCCTAATCACAAGGCAGTTTGGCACAGCTCAGCTGTGTCATTGCAAAATCACTCGCTCCACATGCCTTGTGGTTTCGTGCCACCAACCTCTCAAGTTACTGATTTTCAATGTCATTTTAGGTGGCCATCAAGAAAATACGTCTTCAAGGACTGAGGAAGGAGGAACTAAAAGTCAATGAACTCATGGTCATGAAGGTGAACAGGAATCCCAACCTGGTCAACTGTTTAGACAGGTGAGTTGTGCTTTTGTCCTATGAATGTTTGTTCACATATTGCAAACATGCAAGGTAAAATCCCACTTTGGTCACTGGCAGAAAATAGAGCTGTAATTATTGGCTAATTATTATTGCTCTTTTCATCTCCAGTGGATGGGAAGCGATTGCATTTTGTCTGCATGAGTCTTTGCTGGCATATAGCATTTGAAAATTGTTCAAAAACCCGGATGAGTTGTGTCTTACTAAATCAATTATCTCTATATTCACAGCCACCACTTTGGTTTGGAGCTTGATTTTATTCATGTGTCTTCTTACGTCCAGGTAAACTAACAAGGATTTCCCTTGGATTGTTGCCACTGTTTTCCATTGCTATGCATGCCAGAAAGACTAGGTGCTTTTTTCCAGAAACACCATGCGTGACAGGTTTTTTATCTGGGCTGTTACTAAACTGCACATTTTGCTTGCTGCCCATCTAAGACCTCTCCTTTGTCACAGCTGTACCTTTCTCCTTGAGACTGCACAGATGGCAAACAATGCACAGCCAGGAGGGAATGTCTATTCCTTTATTTTGTCTTTGTCTCAAAGGCATCTGAAAAGAAGAGTCAACCCATCTTTTCCAAACAGCAACCTAGCCATGTACATTCATCTCCAGGCCTTTGTTTCCTTCTTTCAGCTACCTTGTGGATGAGGAACTGTCCCTGGTTATGGAGTACATGGATGGAGGCACTCTGAGCGATGTCATCAGGCAGACCTACCTGTCGGAGGATGAGATGGCAGCCATCAGTCGGGAGGTCAGCAATCCCATCTGTGTTTCCAAGGGCTTGGGCAGCATTGTCTGGGAAACAGGGGCTCAGAGCTGGAGTGATTTCCTGTGCCAAGCTTTGTTTCTGTGTTGCTGCTGTTCTATGGGCAAGTAAAAGCATCTCAAGTCAAAGGCCTGCCAGTGCCCCTGCACTCCCTGTACTCAGTGCCAGTACTCTTATCTCCTGCTGTTGTATTCTCACTCTGTCTCTTGTATTTGTATTTGCTGTTCTCCAGCTTGCCTCTCTAAATGTTTGCCTGGAGTCTGTCTTCACTGAATTCCTTGCCTGTGAAAGCAAAGGTGCTGGTGGCAGGATTAGAAATGATCAGCAAAGAAAAAAGACACATTTCTCACAGTCCTCAGCTGAAAAGGATAGTAGTGCAGCCAAAATGCTCTTTGCTTCTGGAAAGTGACTGGTGTGATACATCCAAGCCTGTGCTGAGGCCAGCAAGAAAATCTTTGTCATGCAGCCTCCCACCCAAAAGTGATCATCTAAAAACCAAAGAGAGGGACTTTTCCTTTCCAAACCCCTCCTTTGTCCTCTGCAAGGAAAAAGCACATCCACTGCAGCAGGAGTCATCCTGGCTGGTTGGCAGGGGACAGCCTACAACAGCAGGTGCTGTTGCTCTTTCAAAAGCTGACATGTCTTTCCTCAGAAAGGTCCTGCTCTGCAGGTGTTGGAGCAGCAAGCTCTTCCTCTCAGTGGCCATTACTGTTCTGCCATTACTCCTCATTCCCCTGGAGAGGGAATCTTTTAGGTTCTTTGTTTCCTTTCTTGTGTGATGAAATCATATCACTCATTTTTGACCTCTTGTTTCTGTTTTCTCTCTCAGTGCCTGCAAGGACTGCAATTTCTTCATTCAAACCACATCATCCACCAAGATGTGAAGAGCAGAAACATCCTTCTCAGAACTGATGGTTCTGTCAAGCTGGGTCAGTATATTCTTGGTCAGGTGCAGCGTTCCAGGGATGTGGGTGTGGGGCTGCTTGGAGTGACAGCCAGCTCCCCAAAAATGGTGCTGGTGGCAGTGCAGGGACCCCTGCTGCGAGCTGAGGGCACAGTTGCAACGTGCAATGAGGTATAAGGAACCACAAGCAGTCAAGAGTGGCCTTGCTCTGTGTGTGTCCCTTCCAGACAGAGGGAGCTACAATCTAAAGCTTCAGGGGAATAAAGTCCACTGCTTTGAGCAGTGTTAAGAAACCTGGGTTTTTTTGGAAGTGGCACATTCCATACTCCCTTGGCTAAAGCTCCAAGGATATCACGCATGGACAGTTCTCCAGGAGATCCAACAGCACATTCTTAGTCCGAGAGTGGGGAATTCTTTTGCTTGGTTTCCTAACTGGAGCTGGCTTTCATGGTTTGTTGTTTTCTCCACAGCTGACCTTGGCCTCTTTGCTCAGCTCAGCCCTGAGCAGGGCAGACGGAGCTCCGTGGCCAGCGCTGCTGGGTGGCTGGCGCCTGAAGTGGTGACAGGTCAACCATGTGGCCCCAAAGTGGACATATGGTCTCTGGGAATCGTGGGCATCGAAATGGTGGAACGAGAAGTTCCTTCCTGGAATGCAACTCCTGTCTTGGTAAGGTGCAAATACTCACTGATCCCACTGTCTTTCTCACCTGTCCCATGCTCTGTGTGCCATTGGACAAAATCCCATTGCCATCTGCTGGCACCACTTCCACCAAGGTCTCCTTCTAAAAATGCCCCTGCAACACATCAGCATCTGCTGTAGCTTTGGTTGTATCAGAAAGGGAAGTGGCAGTTCAGAAACCTAACCAGTTCAGAAACCTGCCATTTTGGCCTCCAGCCATGCCTGACATTTCTCACTTGTTTTTTGAACAATGTTGGAACTCTGTTTCTGAGGGACAAGAATTTTTCAGTGGAGAGGGTAGACATGTGATAAACATCCTGAGCAATGGAGGTTAGACCTTCCCAGTTTCAATTTTATAGAAAACATAAGAAAAAAATGAAAAAGAAAAGTAAACAAAAAAGAAAAAGAGAAAAAACCTACTATGAAACCAATGCCCAAGCAGTTCTTTTTGCTTTTTCATTTTTTAAACACAGCTCTTCTCTTCAATTCTGTAGCATTTTTTCCAAATCCGGTGGATCTTCGAAACTTTCAGGCTTTCAAGTCATCTGTACATTGTTCAGTCACGTATGTCGGTGGCCTGGATAAGTTTAGGATGTGTTTTTATCTGACTGCAGTTAGAATTGTTTGCCAAACCCTTGGCTGTTTCTTGCTACTTTAACAAGTTGATGAGCTTGCAGGCAGGTGCCTGGGCTGGGATCCAGCATGGGCAGTTGACACCGGTGCTGTGTTTCTTTACCACAGGAGCAGGGCCATCCCTGGCCTGCACAGTTCTAATGACAGGGAGGACTCCAGCTCCCCACCATGGCCAGTGGCTGAGCTGAGCTGAGAGTCAGGATAAAACCCTCTTTATCACCTCTGGTGATGTGGGGAAAGGACAGAAAGCCGCATAAATTATTTGTACACAAGGGGAGTGCATTGCCATTTCCGGCTTTGAAATTCTCCTTTGGCTTAAAGAGGATAATAGCAAAGTCTCTTTGGTCACCATCTACTTCAGTGCCACGAGCACAGAGTTATCATGACAGTGGTGGGCATCTTTATAGAGACTCCAAGGCCTCTTGCCATTGTTCTTTTTGTCTATTTGAGATGGATTCTGCAAGTTGAGGTTTGAATAGTTCCAAGTCGGTGTCTTATGTTTCTAAATACCATCTTGCAAAAGCAGAATGAGCTCTCTCCCTCTGACTTGTCAGCGTGTTAGAGCTTGGTTCCACATGAACCACGCTGGATAATGATAAGCCAATGTCTTGCCAATCTACACTGTAATTCCTTGGCCTGAGGAGTATCAGAAAGACCTGCTGAGCTCCACGGACACTGTCAGCTGCATGGAAGTGAGCATCCTTGGCCTTGCTGAAGAAACTGGAGCTCAGCTTAGGTTAGATGCTCTTGAGCAGGAGAAAGGCTGGAATCCCCAGGGGTTTCCAGAGGCCTGCGTGCCCAGAGGGACTGAGTTCTGGGGAGCAGCTGGATGTTTCTGCACATCATGGAAAGGGATTGCCATACAGCTCAAGCCTCACCACAGGCAAACACTCCCGAGCTCTTCTCAGGCAACATTTGCTTTGGGTTTCAAGATGTTCCCACTTGTGTGTCTGTGAAGATGTGCCTAAAACCACAAGGCAAGCCTCTCAGAACTGGTCTTACATTTCCAGAAATGAAGAAAGGAAACCCAAACTCAAGAAAGTTGCTAAGGCACTGATTTTTAGAGAGGAACTTAACCCCCTGTGCAGTTTCTTCTCACTGGGAAACATGCCTGAAACCTGGGCATGAGGGTCTAAATGCCACAGAGTCTCTTCTGCTTCTTGTGCAGTGCTGCTGAAACACTCAGTGACCGTGTTTCTCTCCTAGCCCAAAGCAACATTCTGCCCGTCACCAAGCCAGAGCCTGGTGATGTGGAGAGCCTGCCAAAACTTCCCATTTGTTTCCTGGCACTTTCTGGGATGGGCCTACCATTCATGCATTGACTTGTGTAGCCAAATGAATAGAGGGTGACCGTAGGGATGGAACCTCTCCTTCTGATTTGACCATGAAAAGTTTTTCTTTTCCATGTAAAGAAAGCAGAAATTTTCAGACTGCTGAGAGACAGAGCTGCAGGTGGCTCCTGTGTGTCCTAGCAGGCGTTTTCATCCCAGTACCTTTGTGCATGCATCTTAATGTGTCTGTGTTGAAGATGAGTTTCCAAATGTTTGTTTCCTTACCTGAGGAATACCTGGTAGATTTCCTTTCTTTCCTTCCAATTCCCATTGTTTTCAAGAACAAAGCAAAAAGCTTGATTGGTTTTTTTTTATGGCAGCTGTTCTTAAGAGACAAGAAGCACTGCAGAGATATTTTTCATATCCTAACCCTTGGATACAGTAGAGTTAGTATAGCAAAGTCCTTCTTCCAAAACACCTCTCAAGCTGGTATGAATCCTCAGGGAAGGAAATGTGCTTGTGCTGATGTAGTTCCCACTAACTAGGTCAGGCAATGAAATCAGCTGCCAAGGCAAGATCTGCAGGACAGTGGGAAAGCTGTGGCTGCATCGGAGTTTGGGTTTTTGGTTGGTAAAGGAAAGTCATCTCTGGGTCTGTGCCAGGGCAGAAACTGCCACTGCAGAGTGGAGCTTAATCAATGGGATCTGGGAGAGCAGTGACAGATGGGAAAGAAGCAGGTGGAGCCTGGTGTCTCCTTTTTCCCCAGCCTCAACTCCTGATAGCCACAGGAGGAAGACAAAAGCTGCAGCAGCCCAACCTATTTTCATCTTGCCTGCGTGACTTCCTGAGCTGCTGCCTGCAGAGAGACGAGGCACGGCGCTGGTCTGCCAAGGAGCTCCTGCAGGTAAAATGTGAAGGGGCTGCAGGTGAAACAGGCTCTGAGCGATGGGCTCCTCCTCCACTCAAGTCCAAGGCAGCAGATGAGCCCCCTTCCTCCTCACCTCCATTCTTGGTGCTCTTAAAATGAAAACAGTGAGGAATCCTGGACTGGGCTAGGTGGCAGGGCCCTGTAAAGGTCCTGTGGTGCAAGTGTCCTGCAATGAGCAGGGACATCCTTAAAGAGATCAGGTTGCTCAGAGCCCTTTGCCACCGGAGCCAGAATGGTTGGAAGGATGGGGCACCTACAAGCTCTTGGGGCAAGCTGTGCCAGGGTTCCAGCATGCTCCAAGAAAACAAGTTCTTCCTTAGACCTACTCTGATTAGATGCCTTTGTGTTTAAAAATATTTGTCCATATCCTATTGTAACTGACCCTGTTAAAAAAGATGTCCCCCACTTTCTTCAAAGCCACTCTGAAATCTTGGAAAGTGGCAATAAAGTCTCCCTGGGGCCTGTTCTTCACAAAACTGAATAACTCCAGCTCCCTCTGCATTTCCTGAGAGGAGAGGCGCTCTGTCCTCTGACTGTTTCTGTCACCCTCTTTTGTAATTTGGTGGAGTGCTCAGTTTTATCTAATGGCAAAAGAATTGAAGTAGAGCAATGCAGGGTACAGAGACATGAAATGGTGGTGGAGGAACCCAAGGAAGCCAGTCCCAGCTGAGCAGTCAGAGATTTGGCTGTGGGCAGGAGGGGCTGTGAGGGGCTCACTCTGAGGGGCCATGGTTTGTGTCCCCAGCCCACCCTCAGAGGTTTCTGCCATGCAAACAGGGACAGCTGGGAGGGACTTGTCCCAGCCCCATCTGCTGCCTGGCACGCTCAAGCAGATGGGAACTGTGCCAGGGTTACTGCCAGGCTGTGTGGCAGAGAGGGAACTGCAGGGCCCAGTGCCACTGGGCTGGCCCTGCTGGGAAGGAAGGTGCCATCCAGCACACGAGGGGCAGGGCATGGAACGGTAGACACTGCTTTCTGTCCCTGTGGGAATCAGCACAGTGCCTGTCTTTCAAAGGCAGGGACCCATGTGAGCCATTGGAGTTTCCTGAAAGGAAGAAAACCCAGGGACAGAAAGCACCATTTCTAGAGCAGTGGCAGGGCAAAAATCCCAACAAGATAAAGAAACCTGAATAAATGGATGAGTGGGATTCTGGGCCAGGTTTGCCTTTGATGGCAGGGTCCTGCACATGACTGCTGGGTAGCAGATGGTCCCACTGCTCCTCTTTCTGGGTCTTTTTAGGACCCAGAGCAATCCCAACTGAGCCTGTGAAGCACTGAGCTTGGAAAGTAATGGTTCACTATTCACTGTTCTTTGTCTTTTTGTTGTTTGGTTTGTTGTTTGTTTTTGGTTTATTTGTTTTGGTTTGTTTTGGGGTTTTTGTTTGTGTTTTGTTTTCTTTTTTGTTTTTGTTTCTGTATTCATTTTTTGGTTTTTTGTGGTTTTTTTTTGTTACCAGCATCCATTTGTAACATCAGCCGAGGCTGCATCCACCCTGGCACCACTCATCATCTCAGTGAAGAGGAGGATGGAGAAGCAAACAGCGCTATAATCATATCAGGACCATTTTCTCCATAGCCATCTTAGAGTAGGATTGTAGAGTAGGACTGTAGAGTAGGATTTAGAGTAGGATTTAGAGTAGGACTATGTGGAGAAAAGAAAAAAGACTCTGCACAATTTAATGTGAATCAAGGAGAAGCCATTTATTGTGCTTCTAAACATAGTTTATAATTAGTTCCTATCCTATAGCTTTCTGTAGTCATGCATTGTTTGGTTGCATCTTTTTCTTAATCTAATTGGTAGATGCTGTAAGGGTCATTTTATTTGGGTTGCTACCCCTTTGTCTGTCAGCAACTCTTCTGCTTCTTCTTGCTGCTCGCAACATCACCTTTTTATCCACAAAGTTGAATGCAGCTTTATTAAAAACCGGACCTAGTCCTAGAAGGTTAGTTAGTTTAGTTAGCTCCAGAAGGTTAGGCTGGTTCATTTAGTGCCTGTCCATTTTTCTGTAAATACCACCCTACAGGATTATAGAGTAGGATTGTAAATAAATAAAGTTTCTGAAACTTTAACTCATCTGGAAGAATCCTTTCTTTCTCACCCCGTGAACAAGCTGAGCATTTCCTTCTGAGTTGTCAGCTGTCTCTTAAAGGTGCAATGGCTTCTTTGATGTTGTGAAAAGCACATATTACAGGATAGGCTCTTCACAGATATTAAAATGAATATATATATATATACACATATATATATATATACACACACACATATATATATATACACACACACACACACACACACACACATATATATATATATATATATATATATATATAAATTAATAGACTATATGTGTTATGTTGTCTTAGTTAGTTTTATTGTATTTTTTTTTTAAGTAGTGTGGTATTTTGCAGTGTGATGTCATGGTTTGCCTCAGATACTCCAGGTTCCTCCCTGATAATTCCCTGCCAGGTGTGTCAATCATCCCTCCTTTCCAAACCCTGACCCCTGCTGAGCGCTGTCTGTCAATCCTGGCATTCCAGAAGGGCGTCGAGTGATTGGCAGAATTCAAAAGATGCCCTCCCCTCCTGGAAGGACATTGGGCCATCCAGGTGTCCTCTGTCCCTTGACACTTCCCCGCCCCGTACCTGGTTGCTGGTCCCCGTGTTCCTTCCCTGCCCCTCTGCCCCGGGTAAAAGGGTGAGCAAACCATGTGGTTGGGAGTTCTCCTGGAGCCATTGCTGGATTCAGAGGCCTGTGGACCAGGAACAAAGCTCTCCATAGGAACCCTCCATCAGAACCGACTCCTTTCCTTCACCTCACCGTAAAGCTTCTCCTCCAAAGGTAAACCTGAGCTCCTGCATGCCTGGACTTGCCTCCAAGCGCCCAGCTGCAGCATCCAGCTAGCCAAAAGTGTCTCTGGGGTAAAATTCCACAGTTGCCGCTATTTGGTCAAGCAGCAAAGGTCAGACAAGCTCATGTACGTCCCGTCCAGCTATATAGGTAATTATTTCAGTGGTAAATATAGTTTTAGGTTATAACATTATGTAAAACAGGAGCTATGTGATGTAAGATACTTTTTTAACTAGCTCAAGAAAGGGATGGGGTAATCAAGAAATTCTTTGCCCAGAGATGACAGCAACAGGACACCAAAAGCCCCAAGGGAAGAATTCTTGCGTCCTTATTGGAAAAGACCAGCTTTCTTCCACCTCCTTCCCGACTTTGAGGAGCCAACAGGATTAAGGGGGAGAACTTAACAATAAGCAGAGAACACCCTTTGTTTGAAAAGAATTTATGCATCATATATGAGATATATGAATATGCAACAGGCTATTGCTTTTAAGGGCTAATCCTTTGTTAGCGTGTGTGCTTTCAGGGCATAATTGCCCAGGAGGCACCGGGACTATCCGTATGTCTTTGTTTTTATTGTCCTTTACTATTCTAACTCTGATTGTCCAAATTCTTATTATTCTAACTTTTATTACTATCTTAATAACCATTTTATTGCTACTAAACGGTTCAAATTTAAAAAGAAGGGATTGTTGTTTTTTGCAATGTGCTTTGAAAGCTGGGAAGACTCTTCATTCATCATCTCCAGAGCACACTGCCTTTGGCCAGCACACTGGCCTGTTTTGGTACATCTGTGACACTTCTAGTTGAGGCAGAAAGGGCAATGGCATTTGAAGACAAAACCAAAGGAAGAATGGAGCAGCCCAAACATCTTGCGCAGATGCAGGCCTTCAGCTGTGACTGGAGAGCATTGGGGTTCCTGCCACTTGGATTTGTATCCCTAGGTGCAATGTCTTTGGCTGGAGGAGAGCCTTGCTCAAGTGAGAAAGCAGAAAGATCAGAGAGGGTGCTCGGGAAGGTCTCCTGTGGTGCAGAGCTGTCAGTGCCTGTGAGGTGAGAGCGGGCCCGGCCTTGCCCAGGCTGGAGCCCCAGCAGAGCCCTGGCAGAGGCCGGAGCAGCCTGAGCCCCGGCAGAGGCAGGCTGGAAGGAGGCCCTTGGAGCTGCAAGAGGCAGCAGCCAGGCCCTGGGTGCCTCTTGCTGGGAGCGGGCGAATCCTCCGCTCTCAGAGCCCAGGTGGCAGCTGGCTGCTGCCAAGGGGAAGCGCAGCCGTGCTGGGCACAGCCCAGCCTGGAGGCATTGGCCACCTGGAGTGTGCCCAGGAGCAAGGATCGGCCAAGGGCAGCCGCGGGCCGCTGGGCTGGCTGAGGATTCCTCCTCTTCTGCCAGCTGCCCTGCAACCCCTGGCAAAGGCCAGCAGTGTGTGCAGCACTCTGGGCACCGGGGCAGGGAGCCAGGCTGCTCGGCAGGCTGGAGCACAGGGCAGCTCCTTCAGGCCGGCACTTGTGCCAGGGGAAGCGAGGCCAGCGTGAGGCAGGGACAGCTTGACAGGGCACATCTGCAGCAGCCAGCGCCTCACGCAGCTCTGGGAGGAAGCGCCTGCAATCCTGCAGTTCTGCACTGAGCCAGAGCAAAGGTGTGAGATGCAGAATGTTTGGCAGAAATATTCTGGCCCACCAGGCCAGCCTGCTTTGTGGTCTGTGGCGCAAAGCATGCGCTGTGCAATGCAGCTCTGAGCTGCTGGGAGAGAGGCAGTCGGGGATGTGCCTGAGGTGAGTCAAGGGGTTAGCTGAAAATGTAATTAGGATAATTGAAAAGTGCAGATGAAAAGCTTTCCTTGTGTATTTGATTTACGTCTGCAAATCTTGATACATAACTTTAGGTACCTGAATTTAGCCCATTTCTCCTCTCGCTTTAATTTCAGAAAATATCAGAATTACAGATGTATGCACCAAAGTATCCAAAATTTCTGTGCATCAGAAAGATGAGTAAACAGTAGTACAGCCCAATCTACATTACCTTTAGCAGTTACCAAAGCCAGTAGGGATTTAGAAAAGTGTGCCTTCTTTTGGCAATATTACAAATAGATTGGTATATACAAATTATAATATTATAATACTGGCTTTACAGAAATATTAAAATGGATTCTATATGTGTGATGTTAAAGTTGTGATCTTTATAACTTTGTTATAAAGATATAGTTTTTATTTCTGTTGTTAATTAAGCTTAGAGGGCTCCCAAGGCTTTGAACATACTTGAGAGTGATTTTACAATAAACTATCTTTTAAAAGTGTTTGGAAAGCAGAAGGTAGGAACATCAGTCATCTGCTGTGTTTGATTTTATTGTTATTTGAGATTGTAATAAATACTGAGCATGAGCTGGGATGCAGATTGTAATTGCTCATCTTTCCAAAGATAGATATGGATACTAGTAACATGTGCCCTGTTTATTTCTCCCCCTTCTGTTTGCACCAAAAAGATCTCTTTCGCTTTTATGTGAAAACCCCCCAAAGTCCTTTGTTTCTTTTTATTTCTCTTCCGGGTCGTTTTTCACAGTCTGAGTCTCGACTTCTGTCTGAGTACTCGTCTCTTTGTTTCTCGGATCAGCGTTCTCGTGTTCTCGCGTTCGGAATGGCTTCACGTGCCACGCCGACACCCACTTCAGACCTCGATCTGTGGAAATACAAGCAAAACCCTTGCCCCAAGTGATTAGTTTGAAAGGACCCTCTATTTGTCCTGTCTCTGGGTTTCTGATCAAAACTAAAGGATTTTCCCTTAGCTTTGCCTGTGTGTTGTTTAGAAAATGTCTCACGATCGGTGGATCAGGTTCCGAGGATGAGCTATTTAGGAAATTCAGCACATACAGTGCCTTATTTAATTTCATGTGAGGTGTTGCCTCTGGCTCACCCCTTCTCTGTCTGTCCAGAAGGGATTTTAGGGTGTGATGTGTTCTCTCAATGATCGCCTGACCTGTGGGTGAATGCGGAATACCAAACGTGTGTCTGACACCCCATCTTTTCAGGAATCTGTCAAGCACCCTGCCTGTGTATGTTGGACCATTATCTGTTTTTATCTCCTGAGGCACACCTAATGCTGCAAATGCCTGCAGAATGTGTCGGCAAGCATGGTCTGCTGTTTCCCCAGCATGTGCTGAAGCAAAGACTGCACCTGAGAATGTATCTACAGAAACATGAACATTTTTGAGCCTCCCAAAAGATGGGTATTTTGTGACATCAGCTTGCCACAACTGAAGACTTTGCAGCCCCCGCGGATTGATGGCCCCGGTAGAAGAAGGTGGCTGCACAAGCTGACAGTCTGGACAAGCACTAATGATCTCCCTCGCCTGACTCTTTGTGAGACGAAAGGACTCCATTAGCGCTTGCGCATTCTGATGAAAGAATGCATGACTCAACCTTGCCTGCTCAAAAATATCCGGCAGTGTTTGCAAAATGGGCATTGTCAACCTGTCCGCCCGAGCATTCCCTTCCGCTAAAAACCCCGGAAGTGTCGTGTGCGCTCTAATGTGTGTGATAAAATACTCTCTTTCCCTGCTCTCTAGCAGTGTTTTCAAGCTTGTCAGGTATGAGTATAAAACCTCATTACTGACTTCTTTCAAGAGCGAACCCTCCAATCTCTTGACCACACCCGCAACATATGTGGAATCTGTCACCAGATTGAGAGGCTGTTTGAACAACTGAAATGCTCGGGCAACGGCTGCCAACTCCACAATTTGTGGAGAGCCCTGAACCATCCTCACGTCTGATTCCCAATCCCCTGTCGTTGAGTCTCTCCACGTGATCACTGACTTGTGTGTCTTCCCTGAGCCATCCGTGAACACGGTGATCCCGTCCAAAGGTTCTTCACTTATTCGCGGTTTTGCTCTATAGCATATTTGCGATTGCAGTATTCTGTGTTGGGGAAAGTGGATTGTGCAAGTTCCTGGGAACGCTAACAATGCGATCAACAGGTCTTTCGATTGTTGCATTGCCCAATCGAAGTAGTCTCGTTTCAGAGGTAACCTGATGACTGAGAATTCTCTTCCTGCCATTGTCAGCAGCCTTGTTCTCGCCTTTATGATGATTTGTGCTGCCATCTCCAAATCTGTGAGAATCATTTTCGCGGGCCTGTGCGGTAGGAAAATCTACTCTATGATTATCAAAGAGTCCTTTTGTGATTCATCCCATTGGAAGATCAAACCATGGAACTGCGTTTTCTTCCCCAGCACTGCCAACTGAAAAGGCAACGATGGAACAAATCGATGTGCCTGCCTTTTCTGTATCGCGTTCGAGATTTTCTCCAACTCTTTTCTTGCTTCTGGCTTGAGTGTCCTGGGAGAACGAATGTCGGTGTCTCCTCTCAAGAGATCAAGCAGCACTGGAATGTCGCTGTTTGTGATTCCCAAAACTGGTCTCATCCAGTTGATTTCTCCCAAAAGCTGTTGCAGATCATGCAAATTGTTGACCTTTGTGCTGATCTCCACTTTTTGAGGCTTTATTGTTTTCTCTGAAATTTTCCACCCTAGATATTTCCAAGGTGCAACCTCTTGAATCTTTGAAATGCTGATTTCCAGACCTCCTTTTGCACCTCTGCGATCACGCAGTCACGAGCTTCTTGCAGCTCCCGTCGTGTTGATGCTGCAATGAGCAAATCATCCATGTAATGAATGATCTTCGCCTTCAGAAATTTCTTCCGTGCTGGTGCCAAAGCTCGCGCCACGTACCATTGACAGATCGTCGGAGAATTTTTTAGGCCTTGTGGAAGACAGACCCAATGGTACCGCTGCAGAGGCGTTTCCCTGTTGATACTCGGAACTGAAAAGGCAAATCTCGGAGCATCATCTGGATGGAGTGGGATACTGAAAAAGCAATCCTTGAGGTCAATGACCACAAGCTGCCAATCTCTGGGAATCATCGAGACAGATGGAAGTCCCAACTGAAGTGGCCCCATGTCTTCTATGACTTCGTTGATCTTCCTGAGGTCGTGTAACAACCTCCATTTGCCCGACAGCTTTTTCTTGATGACAAACACCGGAGAATTCCAAGGGCTGTCTGTTGGCTTGATGTGTCCCTTCTGTAATTGTTCTTGGACCAGGTCTTTCAAAGCACTCAATTTTTTCCGCTCAAGGGGCCACTGATCCACCCAAACTGGATCATCTGTTTTCCATGTCAGCTTCAGTGTGGCGAGTGCTGCAGTGACCCCTATTAAAAATCCATTTCGATCTTCGCGCCCCATTGTGCCAAAAAGCCACGACCCCAGACTGCGATTGGCTTTTGAACGACAAAAGGACGAATGATCGCCTTCTTATCTCCTGGTCCCGTGACAACGACGGAATTCTCACTTTGCAGACACAGAGATGCTCCCCCGATGCCTGAGAGAGAGCCCAATGGCGCGACCAAGCTCCAATTGCGTGGCCAAAAGATGTACGATATTACCGTTACATCTGCCCCTGTGTCGAGCATACCTCTGATCGATATTGTCCTGTCCCCACATGTCAATTGGCACGTGAGCGTGGGTCGGTCTCGACCTATGTGCTTCACCCATGTTGTATGTACTTCAACATGCTCTTTCATAGGGAGACTTTCTTCGTCGAAGATTGACATGACCTCTCCAACTGCGTGTGGCGGCAATGCGAAGGCTCTCGCAACCACAGTATTTTCCAGCACAGTCAATGGTGGACGAAGCGCTCTTGCCAAAACTGTTAACTCTGTATTTTTATCTGCTGAGACAACTGTTGGATAAACAATGAGCCCAAGAATACTGCACTTATCTTGTCCAATTATCAAGAAATCTTGTTTCTTGTATGAGTCCCCATGGATACCTGTTGGTATCTCCGCATGACTTTCATCTAGAAAGCATACTAGTTTTGAAGCTGCCAATGCACACTGTGCCCCTGGTGGGAGGAGGTCTGGGTCGCTGTGGAATCGACTGAGGGTTTTGCTGAGGGTATCTGCTTGTCGCTCACTGATGACTGCCCTGTCTGTTCTTGTGACACTGCCAGTACTTGTGTCTGAGCGTGCTGGGGATTTCTCGCGCTCAATTTCCCGTTTCCCGGATGCGGTAACGGATTTCCTTCCACATCTGTCCGGGAATAACATTCTTTCACAGGGTGTCTTCCTCTTCCGCACCGTGCGCAAATTGGTCTTTCCGCTTTCTGGGCTGGCGTTGGTATATGTGTCCGTGGGCAATTCCTTTTCATGTGCCCAGACTCCCCGCATCTGTAGCACTGTCCTCCTTGGGGTTTGTTCTTTTTCTGCATTGCCGCAAGAACTTTTTTGACATTTTCGTCCTGTTGATGGAGTAATTTCTCGAACATCTTCTCCAATGTCTTGTCCTCTGATTGCCCTTCTGAGCGTCCCTTTAGCTGTTTCTCCCATTCCTCTTTTAATTCATTCTTTACAATCGCTGCGACGTGCTGAGGCGTCCCCACCTTGCTGCATGCCTCCACCATCTCTGCCAAGGATGGCTGTCCTGGCATGGTGCTAATCACCCATTGACAATCCGGGTTGGCATTGCCGAAAGCTAAATTCTCCAAGAGAGGCCTCTTCACTTCTTCTGTTGTCACCTGTCGATCCACGGCTTGCGTGAGTCGGTCGATGAATGACATGAATGGCTCTGTGGGACCTTGCCTGATGCAAGAGAACGGAACATCCGGAGCTCCTGTCGGCGTAATTTGTATGATTGCCAATCGCGCTGCTTCTTTTATGTCATTTAACACTCTTCGTGGAAGCCGCGCTGCTTGTTCCCTTGGATTGTCATCTGGAGGATCCCCTGCTAATTGCCCTTCTGTAAGGTTCGCATTTGGCCCACCTTGGTATCTGTTCCGCAACTCAGCAAGATATTTTCTCCACCTTTTTTCCCAGATAAGACTCTGTGTGTCAGTGAGGATCATTGCCACAATACTTCGAATTTCATATGGTGTGAGATCATACATAGAGAATGTCCCTCTTAATAGCTGTTTGAAGTATTGTGAGTTCAGCCCAAAAGTTTGAGCTGCCTTCCCTAAGTCTTTGAGTGTCTCATGACCCATCCTTTCCCACCTTGGATTCTGTCCCTGGGCATCATATGTCACTGGCATTGTCAAATCCCCTGATCCCGCGAATAAATGCTTTTCCTTTTCCAATGCTTTTCTGATTTTCCTCCAATCCATCGTCTTCACCGGCTCTTGAAATGCCTCTTCGTCAGACTCCATTGGGATTTGCATGAATAATGGTTTTGTGGACGTCATCGGTGATTCATGGTGTCTCATTTTTTGCCTTGAGGTTTTTGGCCTTGCTCCTAAATCCGAAAAGGAAACTCGAGGATCCTGTTGATATTTCTTCTTTACTGTATCGAATGAATGCAAGAAGCTTTTTGCTGCTTCTGCTGCTGATAGCATCCATGTTGGGACACCTTCCGATGCTGTGATCCTTATGACATCTTCCCCTTGTAGCTGTTCTTCATCTGAGCTTTCATCATCTTCATGAAATTCCGAAGTGGATGGATAATCCCTTTGTCGTGTTAACATTGTCTTCTTTGAAGTGCTTTTCTTTTTATATACTGTTGGAAAAAATTGCTGCATTGTTGCAGTCTCGCCACGAGATGGCGCTGTGGCTCCGCCGAGCCGACCCGGCATGTGGTGCACTTCTGCCCTCCTGCCACTAGGTGGCGCTGTCACCGGCCTCCCTGGCTCGGATGACGGAGCAAGCTCGACTGCCCCACTTCCTCTTCTGGCTCGGCGTCTCCCGTGAAGGGAAGGGACTGGGACTCCGAGGGTTTGAACCAAAGGCACCGGGTCTGGAGACGGTGTGGAGCCCCGGGACGTAGAATCCCTAACACGGCCCCTCCTCACCCGAGACGTCACAGGGGACCGGGCTCGGCGCCGCCCGCGCCCTACTTTCTTCGCATGCGTGCTCTCCGAGCCGCTCCCTGTGTCTCCCAAGCTGACGTCATCCTCTCCCCCCTGTCCCACCTCCGAGGTATTCCGCCCTCGGTCTGTCCCTGAGTCCACCTCCTCCTCCTCTGACGTTGTGTTCACCTCTCCCTCCGGCACCCCAGCTTGCGCCGCTATCCGAGCCGATTTCCGCACCGGGTCTGACGTCACAACCGCGCGCCTCCTGCGTCTCACCACGGTGGCCCTCTGGGGCTGTACGTTTTCCCCTAGTCCGCCGCCCGCGTTCGCCGCCCCCGCGCTGGTATGTGGGTCTGCACCCCGGTTTTTGCGAATTTCGCCCTCCGCGCACGTCTCCTCATCTTCACCCGCGCTGCCCGCGCTTGCCGCCGCCGCCGTGTCGCCGCTTTGCCCGCCGCGAACAAGCGCCCCCCCCGATCCCTTATCTTCCTGCTCCCCACCCTCCGCTCCTGACTCCTCTACACTCTCTGGAGTTTCAGGACGCTCTTGGGGTTTGTTGTATTTTTTGATCGGGGGGTTTAATATTTTTTCCTGCTCTCTTTTTTCGAGAGCCCTTTCCCCCTGGCTTTTTAAAGCCAGAGCTAATTTTTTCCCGGAGCTCCGCCCCGCCCCCACCTCTGAGGGTACCGCAGCTTCTCGCTGCTTTTCCAGTCTTTTAGACTGCACTGAGATACCTTGTAACATGATTCTTGCTGGTGAGAGTAGCTTTAACGCTGTCTCATCTTTTTTCGTTGCTAAAACATACAGGTGCCTATTAATTTCTTGCCAAAACCCCACTTCGAACAACAGACATGTCTCTGCTAGTGGGTAATTGAGCCTTGCCCATAGTAATAGCTGCTTTAATTCTTTCTTTGGGATCCCTTCTGTATATAATTCAGCCACACTTTGTAAGGTGGATAAGATTTCCCGTTGTTCCTGGGAGAGTGTGGCCCCCATAATCTTATTTTGGCCTTCTTACCGAATCTGTCGTCAGAGTGGTCTGAAGGCTCCCGTTCTCCGTCCAGCAGATCACGAGAGATGGATCCAGAGGCGCCTTTCTGGTCCCAGTCCAGGCCGCTCTGCTACGAACTGTCTTCGGCAGAAGCTGAGAGATGGAATTCTCAGTGACTGCTGATTTTTGCAGCTCCTCCTGGCCGGTTTTTTCTTTTTCTTCTTTCTTTCTTCAGGCTTCTCTCCTCAGGAGTTGTCAGTGCTGTCCTCTTGGCTCTTCAGCTCTTCAGGGCTTTTCCCCCCCCCGAAAGGTTTGGTGGGAGATAGCCCACGCAGCGGACGCCAGTTGTCGGATTTTGGGGCTGTTTAGATGGTCTGGAAAAAGCCCAAAGATGGCCTTGGGCCGCCCGGGTTCGAAAGGACGAGAAGAAACTTCAGATCTGTTCTCAGTCTCGGTGTTTATTAATTGCTTATCTAAAAGATTTTCTCTTGGCCTGACAGAGTTCTGCTCAGCAGTCAGCCATGGGCACACACTGAGAGCCCCTGGGGCGGCCACCTATCTTTATACCCAGAGTTACGTATACAATATTTATCATTTTTCTCCAATACCCTCTACCCTTATTAACCAGTGTTCCCCTAGTAAAGACCAATCCCGGAGTGCCAACATCACCACAGAAAATGGAGGCCTAGAGGAAGAAGAAGAAGGAGAAGGGCACGCCCCAATTCCTCCATCTTACTTCTCTAGACCCCCCTGTACAGAAATCTTAAACCCTTTGTCTCACACTCCAATTAACTTATCCCTTCACCGTTCACCCCGGTGAAATCCTCCTATCCTCATACTGATGTCATCTCCCATGTGGGATCAAAGTCCAGCCACCAGACATCTCTGGCAACATTCCAGGACTCCCGAGCCCCCCAGGGGTGGTCTTGTTCACCCTGCACCCCAATTCTGAGAGGCTGAGATCCCACATTTATTGTTCCTAACTGACTAATTTACTGCAGTAGTTTTATAGTGCATTTTTATTGTTGTAATGTCTAAATGTAGTGGGAGAATATATATTTGACTTGGGGTAGTTTGGCTTTTGTTTTTCGAATAATAAAACCACTCTCTTCAGCCTGGTGAAGAAGAAATCTGCTTCTGTCCTTGTGTACAGCTTTGGGTTTGTTTACATATGTTATGTTTGCCCAATTATCCCATCAAAAAAAACCAAACAATGTTTAAGGTAGCAGCAATTTTAATTAAATATTTTAGAAAATATATAAATAAGGGATAATTTGGTTCAAATAATAGTGCATAAGGAAGAGATAACGCGGGGTACGGAGGGCAGGGTTCAATGACCCTTGCCACTTCACGTACAAGCTTGCCAAGTGAAGATCACCCCTTATATGCCAAGTGTCAATACCATCTCCTCCCATTTTCGGTTCGTCATATCTCTATCTCCGCCCTCATTACCACCCCAGTCACTCATGCGCCACCACTCGGTTTGGTGGTCACACAAGTCTTTGGGGGTCGTCACTGATTAAGGCCCTGTAGTCTTCTTCGTTGTCCTTTAATTTACCTTTGGGTTACACATGCGCACCAAGCCAGTACAATGTAAGCCAAGACTAACTGTGGTGGTTTGACCAGGAAGAAGTGGGAATTCTGGGATGCTGTGGTCAAACCAATGGGTGCTCGGATTTTTATATTGGCACCTGGTGTGGCCAGTTGGGTTTGGACACACCTCCGAGAACACACAGGGGTTAAAACCAGAGCTTCGGCCCTGGGAGGCTCTCTTGGGACTTCGAGGCAAAGAGGACAGATCGCCCTCCCTCGTTCAGCCACTGCTGCTGGGCAGGGGAGGGGCAGCCATGTGGTAGGCCTGGGCCTGGACAGAGATGGGGGGTTAAGAGGCCCTTGAGGATGGAAGGGTGGAGGAGCCCCAAGAGACAGCCATCGGGCAGCCATCTGCCCCCCCAGGAGAGAGAGAGAGGAGAGCCGGCGTCTGAATTTGATAGCGGCCGGCCCAGGAGGAAATGGGGGGGAGAAAGCGGCGAGGAGGTGCTGGCCGGAGCAGCAGCAAGTGTGGGAGTGCCAGAGCTCTGGGACAGGCAGAGACTGAATTTTAAACCCCTTTCTTTCATGACTGGGACCTTGCAAAAATGCTGATCCTCCTCAGAGCTGAATAAGAATAGAAATAAGAGATGAGATAACCAAGGATCTGGCCCGAAGGATGTTGAGAAGGCTTGCTGAGTGGAGAGAGAGATGATTGGAGTGGCCTTTTGGCTGGACTTTTCTTGTGTAGCCATAGACTGAACCAGTTTTATTCCTGTGACACAGAGACTGTATTTAGGGGGAGGCAGTGCCTCAGAACCAGGAGGGGTCATTGTGGGGACCCCTCGGCCCCAGGGGTTTGGAAAAAAATGGGGGGGACAGATGTCCCAAAGCAGAGACTGTGCCTTTTTGGAGTGAGACAAGGCATCCTTAAAAGACAACCCTAAAAGCAGCTCTGGTCCATGCACAGTGGTGAGAGCACTGGGCATGGAAGGAAGATGTCACAAGCGGCAAAAGGACTTTCTGGGTGGTGCCGAGTGACATGGAAGCACACGAGGTTTCAGCGTGTTTCCAGGGGAAGCCTATGGTGCAAGAAAGACTCTTCTCCTCTTCATGGACTGAAGTTTGAATATCCTAAAGGGTGGTGCCAGACTGGGCAGTTGGTGATTTGGGGGAATGTATTGGATTGGGAAATTTTTTGGGTGGTGGGGAGGAGGAAAGTGCTTTTTTGTAAGGTTTTCAAATTTTTTTTCCTTATAGGTTTTTTTTTTTTTTTCCCTTCTTTTCTTGTAGTTCAGGTAATAAAGTTTTCTTTATGTTTAAGCTAGAGCCTGCTTTGCTTATTCCTGGTCACATCTCACAGCAGACACCAGGGAGAAGGTATTCTCATGGGGGCACTGGCTCTGTGCCAGGCCCAAACCATGACACTAACATATCACTGCATCTACATATCAAGGTAATAAATCCCTTATAATTAGCATTTTCTGGGACCGAAGCAGGTTCTTGGACATTTTTAGCAACTATATCTTCAGCTCCTTTCCTGTGGTCCTTGAAAAAAACATCTTCTGGGAGAGTGGGAAAGGGGGGGGATGTCCTGGTTTAGGGCAAATTTGTTAAAGAATCTGCAAAGGGGCCCCTCCAGAAAGCAAACCCACACAGCCCCTCCCCCCAACCAGTTCGGGAAGAATTCCTCAAAAAGAAGTGGAAATAACCTGTTTATTTGACTGGCAGAGAACCCCCCAGCACACAAAATGAACAGTACCAGATGACACTGCTCTGAGAAAGATGACAAAATCAGAAAGTCTCTTTCGGGGGTGGTTGCTCTGTTCTCAGTCCCTCCGGCGCTGAGGCAGCTGCTGCAGGCCAAAACGGTGCAAACCCTCAGTGTTCCCAGGTCCCAGTCTGGAGCAGGTTCAAGATGGTCACAGAAACAGGAGAGGAGAAACAGTCCAGGAAAGAATTTGGACTGTTTAGTTAGAACTAGCTAATAAGCAGAGGCCAAAGCAGAGCAGAAGTGAGAACAGAAAAGAGAGCAAGCAAAGCAGCAAGCCGAAAGCAAGAAGCAAAAACAGCCCTATGTACTGCCTGTCTCTGTGTCCCTGATAAGAGAAACCCAAACAAAACTTCCACTCTTCAGAGCCGGTCTTAAAGGCACAGAACAGATGAATGGGGATAGAAGCATCATAACGTCACCCCAGGACATTCCACCCCTTATCCCCATATCATCAACATACTACAACACATCATGCATTATTCATACAAAATTTCCATCTGTTTGCCCCAAAATTTACAAGCAATACCCATCATGCCTTCATCACATCCCCACACTGGACCACTGAATCCAGACCCTATATTACAGAGCTGTAGGATTCCCCCTTTTCACTTTAGTCACTTAAAGCTCCATCTATCACTTGCCCAGACCTTCAACACTTACACATTTCCTTCTATCTCATGTCTGTATGGTTTAATGTACAGACAATGGCAGTAACATGGCAGTAACATCCAATGAACAGTGATATTGCATATCATTCTTACCCCACAATCAGATCTCCCTGAGGTACACATCGTGTTGTTCCATCTCTTTGCATTATCCACCACGTGCAACCTGGTCCCTCAGCAAAGACAACCCCAAAAATGGGTTTGTACTCGAGGCAGAATTGATCCACACAGTCTTCCCTAACAAACCTCTGATATGTACCACTGGGACTTTGTCTCCTTCTATTACATTCAGGGACTCAGACTGGGCAGCACCTGCTCAGTCGGTGGAACCTCGGGTGTTAACTAAGCAGGTGGCCTTTGCTAAATGTTGCTCCCAATTCTTGAAAGATCCCCCACCCAAAGCTTTCAACTGGGTTTTTAGTAGTCCATTGTACCTCTCCACTTTTCCTGCAGCTGGTGCATGGTAGGGGATATGGTACACCCACTCAATGCCATGTTCCCTAGCCCAGGTGTTGATAAGGCTGTTCTTGAAATGAGTCCCGTTGTCTGACTCGATCCTCTCAGGGGTACCATGTCTCCACAGAACTTGCTTTTCCAGACCCAGGATGGTGTTCTGTGCTGTAGCATGAGACACAGGGTAGGTTTCCAGCCATCCAGTGGTGCTTCCACCATGGTCAGCACGTAGTGCTTGCCCTGGCGTGTCTGGGGCAGTGTGATGGAGTCAATCTGCCAGGCCTCCCCATACTTGTACTTGGACCATCGCCCACCCTACCAGAGGGGCTTCACTCGCTTGGCCTGCTTGATGGCAGCACACGTCTCACAGTCATGGATAACCTGAGAAATACTGTCCATGGTTAGATCCACCCCTCGGTCTCATGCCCATTTATAGGTGGCATCTCTGCCCTGGTGGCCTGAGGCATCATGGGCCCATCGAGCTAGGAATAACTCTCCCTTATGTTCCAAATCTAGGTCTATTTTGGACACCCCTATCTTTGCAGCTTGGTCTACATGCTCATTGTTTTGGTGCTCCTCATTGGCCCTGTTCTTGGGTACATGGGCATCTACATGGGGGACTTTCACAGGTAGCCTCCCTACCCTGGTAGCAATGTCTTTCCACTAATCAGCAGCCCAAATTGGTTTCCCTCTACGTTGCCAGTTAGCCTTTTTCCACCTCTCCAGCCATCCCCACAGAGCATTGGCTACTATCCATGAATCAGTGTAGAGGTAGAGCTTTGGCCACTTCTCTCTCTCAGCAATGTCTAGGGCCAGTTGAACAGCTTTGAGTTCAGCAAGTTGGCTTGATCCAACTTTTCCTTCAGTAGCTTGTGCAACCTGTCATGTGGGGCTCCATACAGCTGCTTTCCACTTCCGGTTCATCCCAAGGATGCGACAGGAACCGTCAGTGAAAAGAGCGTAGCGTGTTTCCTCTGGGGGCAGTTGGTTATAGGGAGGAGCCTCTTCAGCACGTGTCACTGGTTCTTGTTCCTCTTCATCTGTAACACCAAAATTCTCACCTTCGGGCCAATTTGTAGTTATCTCCAAAATCTCAGGGCGATTCAGTTTACCTATACGGGTGCGCTGAGTGACAAGAGCAATCCACTTGCTCCATGTAGCACTGGTGGCATGGTGAGTGGAAGGAACCTTGCCTTTGAACATCCACCCCAGCACCAGTAGTCGGGGTGCCAGGAGGAGTTGTGCTTCAGTGCCTATTACCTCCGAGGCAGCCTGGACTCCTTCATAGGCAGCCAAGATTTCTTTCTCTGTTGGAGTGTAGTTGGCTTCAGACCCTCTGTAGCTTCAACTCCAAAATCCCAGTGGTCGACCCCGAGTCTCCGCAGGCACCTTCTGCCAAAGGCTCCAGGACAAGCCATGGTTCCCGGCTGCAGAGTAGAGCATGTTCTTTACCTCTGGTCCGGTCCTCACTGGGCCAAGGGCTACTGCATGAGCAATCTCCTGCTTGATCTGGACAAAGGCTTGTTGCTGCTCAGGGCCCCACTGGAAATTGTTCTTCTTGCGGGTGACCAGGTAAAGAGGGCTCACAATCTGACTGTACTCAGGAATATGCATCCTCCAAAAACCTATTGCACCCAGGAAAGTTTGTGTCTCTTCCTTATTGGTGAGTGGAGACATTGCTGTGATCTTGTTGATGACATCTGTGGGAATCTGACGCCGTCCATCTTGCCACTTTACTCCCAGGAACTGAATCTCATGAGTTGGTCCTTTTACTTTGCTCTTTTTAATGGCGAAACCAGCTCCCAGGAGGATCTGGATGATTTCCTTCCCTTTCTCAAACACTTCCGCAGCTGTGTTCCCCCACACAATGATGTCATCAATATACTGCAGATGTTCTGGAGCCTCTCCCCTTTCTAGTGCAGTCTGAATCAGTCCATGGCAGATGGTGGGGCTGTGCTTCCACCCCTGGGGCAGTCGGTTCCAGGTGTACTGCACTCCCCTCCATGTGAAGGCAAACTGAGGCCTGCATTCTGCTGCCAGAGGAATGGAGAAAAATGCATTGGCAATGTCTATAGTGGCATACCACTTTGCTGCCTTGGACTCAAGCTCATACTGGAGCTCTAATATATCTGGCACGGCAGCACTCAGTGGTGGAGTCACTTCATTCAGTGCACGGTAGTCCACAGTCAATCTCCATTCTCCTTCAGATTTTCGCACAGGCCAAATGGGGCTGTTGAAGGGTGGGTGGGTCTTGCTGACCACCCCTTGGCTCTCCAGCTCTCGGATCATCTTATGGATGGGGATCACGGCATCTCGAGTGGTCCTATACTGTCGTCGATGCACTATGGAAGTGGCAATTGGCACTCGTTGCTCTTCTCCCATCAGGCATCCTACTGCAGATGGATTCTCAGACAACCCAGGCAAGGTGTTCAATTGCTGGATGCCCTCTGTCTCTACAGCAGCTATTCCAAATGCCCATCTGAGTCCTTCTGGGTCTTTCAAGTACCCACTTTGAAGGTAGTCGATGCCCAAAATACATGGGGCCTCTGGGCCAGTCACAATAGGATGCTTCTTCCACTCATTTCCCGTTAGGCTCACATCAGCTTCCACCAAAGTGAAATCCTGGGATCCCCCTGTCACACCAGCAATAGGAACAGACTCTGTCCCCACATGTCTTGATGGGATTAATGTGCATTGCGCACCAGTATCGACCAAAGCTTTGTACTCTTGTGGTTCCGATGTGCCAGGCCAACGAATCCACACAGACCAGAAAACACGATTTTCCCTGGCCTCTACCTGGCTAGAGGCAGGACCCCTCTAAGCCTGGTTATCCTTCTTTCCCTGGGCATATGTTTTGGATGTTCCTTCGAGGGGATCAGACGTCATCATCATCATACCTGGCCATTCGGCTACGGGCAACTGGAGCTACTTTCCTTCTGGTGGCTTCCTTCAGTTCACGCACCTGTCATGCCAGAACAGCAGTAGGTTTCCTATCCCACCTTCTCATGTTTTCCCCACAATCACGCAGGTAAAACCACAGCTCAGCATGTGGGGTGTACCTTCTCTCACCATATGGGAAACGTCTGCCTTGGATACCGGAACCTCGGATCTGTGCTGCTGAAATTTCGAGAAGGTCTTCTTTAATCTCCTCTCTAAGCTTCTTATTGTTCTCCTCTATCTTATCCTCTAAGTTCTGCAGACGTGTTTCTACCGCTGTGATTCTGGCATGTGTCAGGCCATGTACAGCATCTGCATATGCTCGGAGCTTCCTTGCCATGTCAAGCACAGTCTCACCCCTCTCATCCTGCTTCATTATGGCTAAGGCAGAAGCATATTCATGTGGCCCAAGTCGTACGAGTTTTCGCCACATCACAGACGTGCATGGTACTAAGTCTGGGTTCCTAGTTGTTACATCATCTGAGAAGATAATCTCTGCCACTTTCTCTCAGGCGTTGGATCCCCTGCTCTATTGTCTTCCATTGAGTTTGCTGCATATAGAGATCGTCTGCACACAGGTATCTTTCTGCTACACTTCTTAGGACCCGTTCCCAGAGGCTGTGAGAGTTAGCCCCCCTCATCATTCCTTGGTCGATGACAGGATCCTGTGACAGGGATCCCAAATGCCTGGCTTCAGTGCCATCCAAAATTGTAGCCTCGCCTGTAGCATCCCAGAGACGAACCAGCCAACTAATTACGGATTCATCAGACCTTTGAGTGTAGTCCTTCTGTAGGCCACGAAGGTCCTTCAGGGAAAAGGACTCAATACTCGTATCTGATCTTGCACCTGCTGCTTTGACTCCTGATTTTATGTCAGGAGGCATTGAGGTTCCTTCTCCTTCATCATCATCATCATCATCATCGTCCACTGGTTGATTGGTCTTGTCCGTACATTTCCCACTCCTAGTGCTGGTAGCAACAGCCATGGGTTTAGATGCTGGCTTTGAGCCTGGAGTGTTAGCTGCAGCCTGAGTCACTGGGACAGTTGCTGATTGATCTCCCTGCCCCCCTGCCTCTGTCTGCTGCCCGACAGTATCTAGTAGCGTGCGATAAGCATACTCCAGGGCCCAGCTCACTGCAATGACCTTCCTCTCCTTAGGCTCATCCTGGTACTTCTCTTTCAGATATTTCCCCACCTCAGCTGGGTTCTGAATTTGTTCATGGGGAAAATCCCAGTCTATAGGCTCAGAGAATTCCTTCAGGATTTGGCCCATATCCTCCCATTTCCCACACCACTGAGGATTTTCCACACCAGGGTTTACTCCTGAGTCAGGGGTCTCATCAGCCCGTCTAGAAATCTCAGCCCTCATTCTAGACAAGCAGCAGGCTGTATAGAGGAAGGTTACCAGATTGAATACCAGGAAGACAATTTCTTTAACATTGAGGGGAAACTGAACATCCTTCACTAGTGATGCAACTGATTCATAGGAGAAGGAGGAAAGCAGAGGCTGAAAAACCTCATTCCCTCCTGCTCCTCCTGCAACAAACTGGATGCATAACCATAGCCATGAACCATTCATACCTGGAGTAGACCCTGGCATGTTTATAAACTTCTTGCACATTATTGCCACGAAGCCCAGCAGGATACCTACTCTGGTCACTGCCCCTCTGATGTAAAAACTACATATTAGGGGCAATACTAAAGCTATTTCTGGATAAGTAAATAAATCTAGGGACCAGAGAGGTATTAAAACCTCAAAAAACCCTAGGGACCAGAAATGCATGCAAACCTTCACCCCAATAGACATTATCAATTCAAAAACCATGGCTATTAGCTGATTTAAATGAACACAGAGTAATAGCAACCAAAATGCAGTCAAAACAGGGTTTTTCCACTCTCTCTCTCGCCCCATGTTTGGGTGCCAATATTTTGTACTGGTTTAGGGCAAATTTGTTAAAGAATCTGCAAAGGAGGGCCCCTCCAGAAAGCAAAACCCACACGGCCCCTCCCCCAAACTGGTTCGGGAAAAAATTCCTTGGAGAGAGGCGGAAAAAACCGGTTTATTTCAGGCACAGCACCCCCCAGCACAAAAATGAACAATACCCGATGACACCACTCTGAGAAAGATGACAAAATCAGAAAGTCTCTTTCGGGGGTGGTTGCTCTGTTCTCAGTCCCTCCGGCGCTGGGGCAGCTGCTGCAGCCGAACGGTGTTCCCAGGTCCCAGTTCGGAGCAGGTTCGAGACGGTCACAGAAACAGGAGAGGAGAAACAGTCCAGGAAGGAATGTGGACTGTTTAGCTAGAACTAGCTAATAAGCAGAGGCCAAAGCAGCGCAGAAGCAAGAGCAGAAAAGAGGGCAAGCAAAGCAGCAAGCTGAAAGCAAGATGTGAAAAACAGCCCTATGTTCTGCTCGTCTCTGTGTCCCTGAATAAGAGAAATGTTGCCTTCTGATGCAAGGCAAGGCGACCTGGTTCTGAGGAAACGGCACGGCGACACAAACTCTCCAGGGTCGCTCGGGCCAAGAACACACGCAGACACCAACGTGGTGGACGGTCCAAAGTCCTTTATTGTCCCGTCTCGTCGGGATTTATACTCGGGGAGGTTTTTTCTCTACGTCAGGGTGTCTTACCTTACAGTAATTGGTTAATAAGGAGTAGAAAGTTACTAGTGTTAGGGGGGTCTACATTCCTGGGTGATCCCCTATCACTAGGCGTTAGGGGGAGAGGAATCCTGCTGCTTTCCGTGACATCGCGAGATTTTCCGAACGCTTGTCCCTATCTAACACAAGAAACCAAAACAAAACTGCCAATCTTCAGAGCAGGTCCCAAAGGCACAGAACAGATGAATGGGGATACAAGCATCATAACGTCACCCCAGGACACATGGAACGAGTGTCCAAGGGCCCTTTGTGACACGGGGTGACATAGGGGCTGGAGGTGACAAGAGCACGCCACAGTGCTCAGAGCACGCCACGGGACAGGACGGGACAGAGCGGTACCATGAGGAGCCCCCGCACAGCGCGCTCGTTCGCGTCCCGCCCGGAGCTTTTCTGAAGCCTGGTTCCTGCAGCTGAGCTCGAGGCCAGACCACACGACATGCTGACCCGTGGTCTCCCTGAGGCTTCTCTTCTGCAGGTGCCCTTGAGGCCATATCATAGTCCTTGTCAGGAGTCCCCTGTCCTTGTGGCAGGAGCCCTTGAGACCGAGTGCAGGACTTGCTGTCCTGTAGCCTTCCTGAGGCTTCTTACTTGAAGGTGCCTTCCAGGCACCACTGCAGGACTTGGTGACTTGGAGCTTTTCCAAGGCAACTCTCCTGCAAATAGCCACAAATCCAGGCAGAGACATGGAGCAGAGACACCCGGCAGTGCCTGAGCTGGCCTGCGTGGAGGAGGAGGAAGGTGGCCCTGGAGCTGCCCCGGCACAGCAGACTGAGGAGGTGGTGCCGTTCCAGCCACCGCAGGAGGGTGAGTGGCAGAGCTGGGCCACAGGACTGGTGCCTGCTGCCAGCTTGGACCCCATGCCGTGCCGTGCCATGCTATCCTGTGGGGACATGCCCACGGACAGGACGGAAGAGGGGCCGGGCAGACACCCGCAGTGGCCGTGCTCCATCCCCCTGTGGCATCCCGGGGCTCTCTCTGCCTGGGGATCGCAGGGCTGGGCCGTGTTGTCCGGCCTCTCCCGCAGCCCCTCATCTCTGGCTGCGCTCGCTCTTTGCCAGATGCAGCCGCGGAGCGCACACAAGAGCAGGAGTCCAGCCCTGGCCGCTTCCGCAGAACAGCGCAGGTACCTGCAGCCACCCCCACCTGGGCTGGGCCTGCTGTCCCTGCTCAGCCCAGCACCGTGTGTGCAGCACTCCATGCAACATCCTCGGCTTCTTGCCCTTCTCCTACAGTTTGTTTGCAACTTCCTCAAGAGAATTAAAGAGGAAGAGACCATCGCCATGGGCATAGGCCTCAGACCATACTCGCCCATCTTCCTCAGCAAGACCGGTGCTGCCCTGCTGCATATGCTTGTAGAGGAAGATTTTTACACTCCAAAGCAAGTAAGCAGCCTGGGCCAGGCTTTGATCCTCCCTGAGCCTTTCAGGCCACATGGCAGTGGGGTGGGAAGGGAAGCACTCCTCTGGGGAAGCTGGGAACATTGCCCCCTCTGGCAGCTTTCCAAGTCTCCCCGTGCCTTCTCCAGGTGCCTGCCATGGTGAGCTACATCCACCAGTGGCTCATGGCCAATGATTCTGCTGAGCACAGGCTGGACAACACCCTGCTGGATCTCACCGAAGCACAGCCAAATGACGCAGTGGTGACGCTCCTGCGTGTGGCCCCGTCCTGTGACAGGTATGGGGCCCACCTGCCCACAGGGCTCAGGCCTCCCCAGCCCATCACCCTGCACAGCCAGCCCCAGGTGTCGGAGCAACAGAGACTTCCAAGGCCCTCTGGATGCTCCCTTCCCCAGCCCTGCCAGGCCAGCCCCTGAGTCTGCTGCCGTGCTCCCTTGCCGCCTCTCAGGGCTCTGTCCCCACAGGGCTGGGCTGTCTGCCTCCTGCTGGCAGGGGGGCAGTGGGCAGAGGCAGAAATGGCAGCCGGCTCAGCTGCCCCTGGTGCTTCCTCTGAGACCCTCCTGAGACACAGCTCTAACCCCACAGAGCTGCCATGGCCATGTGGAAGACCATCATGGGCTCAGCCAGGACTGCAGAGCTGGCGCAGCTGATCCTCCTGGATGTGCTGGGCAGCTGGCCAGAGTACAGCACCTGCACCTCCAATGGGGACGAAACGGCTGTCTTTGCCCTGACGGTGAGTTTCTGCAACTGGCCTTTGCAGGCCCCAAGGCTGTCTCTCCAGCAGCTCTCCATCCTCCTTCTCCCACTGCATCTCCCTGCCTCAGGCGCTGGCCTGAAACCTGGCCAAGGGGCAGCTTCAGGCCCACCAGGCCCCGTGCTCCCCCTGCCATGGTCTCTCCTGGCCTCTCCCTGCCACGCTCGGGCCCTGCCACACACACACCTCGGCACTGAGCGCTGTCTCGGGGGGCTTTGTCCTTTGCAGGCAACTGTGGTGACGTGGAAGATCCTCCAGGTGCCCTGTCTGCCACGGATATTGAAGGTGTATTTCCCCCGCCTATTTGTGCATCTGCTATTCCAAGTGTTCTTCAGCACTCTGGATATGCCAGAGGAGGTCGACACCTTCTGGAAGGGATGCCAGGAAGAGCACGGCCTTGCCACCAGCCCCAACAGGTGCTCCATGCCACTCCTCCTGTCCCTGCCACGTGGCCTGCCAAGGAGCCAGTGCTGCCAGTGTGACCTGGGCTTTGCTGTGCACACAGGTTTGCTGTGCGCACCCTGAAGTCCCTGCTCTGCCTTCTCCGCTGCGAGGATGTGGTGGTGGCAATGGAGCGCAGGTGTGCCTGGGACACGCTGCTCTCTCTTGACACCCACCACTTTGCCGTGGCTCTGCTTGCCAGGTGAGACCCCCTTCTCCCCACTGCCTCTGACATTGCTGCTCTGTGCCCAGGTGCCCCACAAAGTGTCCGTGGTGGCCATGGGTCAGAGGGCCTTGTCACTGAGGGACGGCCAAGCAGACTGGAATAGGCTGGCAGAGGAGGGTACCCATGAGCAACCAACTCCCAAACGGCCCACGTCCCCTTGCTGGAAGGGTGCTGGGGAAAGATGAGAACTGGGTGAGTCACGCCTGGGAGAGGTTTGCTCCACTGCATCAGGCTCTTGTTTCCTTTTTCCCCTCTTCAGAGAAATTCGCCGCTTAGCCATCCACTTTTGTTCCGCGGTGGCATTCTACCTGCTCGCCCTGCTCGGCAAAGAGATGCCATACTGGGATTTCCCTGCCCTGGCATTCCTTGTGCAGGTGAGCCTCAAGGCCAGCGCTGCCTGGCTGAGCGGCCTCCCAGCCCTCTGGCCTCTCACAGCCACAGCTGCCAGGACAGTGCCCGTGCCCTGTGCTGCTGCCTGGGCCCGGCCCTGTGCGCTTCTGGTCTCCTGCCGGCCGGCTCCCCTGTCACTGCCCTGTGCCTTTCAGGTCCTCGAGTGCCTGGACTTGAGGGAATGCAGTGATAGTGTCCTGGAGATCCTGGCACAGAACCTGCAGAGCGAGCACATGGCCAGGCGTTACTTGGCACTCCGAGGCCTCGTAGTGCTGGGCAAGAATCCCTTGATGGTGAGAAGGGGGCAGTGGCCGAAGCCGTGCAGGCAGCGTGGGGCTGGGCAACGCAGTCGCTTGGCCTTGCCTGGGCTTCGGCCGCTGGGGCAGCTGTTCCCATCTCTCCTGCTTCCCGCTTCAGCTGCCCCAGTGCTTCGGGACAGGCCTTTGGCCTCTGGGCCCTGCGGCAGCAGGGCGGCCTTTCACAAAGTCGTCTTCCGCACAGGCTGAAAAAATGCAGAGCCTGACTGAAAGTCTTGTGGAGCTCCTGGAGGAAAATGACAGCGACATGGTCAGGATGAGCATTCTTCTACTCCGATATTTGCTCCTGGATAATGGTGCTCCAATAGCCACCCCCATCGCCCTGCAGCTGGCTGAGGCGCTCCTGCCACTCTTTGACAGCGTAAGGCTCTGTGCCCACAGCCACAGCCACTGGCTGCTGCCCGGACCCTTGGTGCCCTGTGCAGATGCACGCCTGTGCCCTGGGGGGCCTGAAGCAGCTGATGCTCAGGTCTTTTGCCCTTTCCTTTCATCCAGGATGACATCCAGGTGCAGCTGAGCTCCATGGCTCTCTTTCAAGAGATGCTGGACTTATTAACAGAAGAGGGAAGAAAGGCCCTCAAGTCCCACGTGCGCCAGAGCCTGCTCCCTCTCTACTTCCACTGCCATGATGAGAATCAGATGGTTGCTGAGGTGAGCACTTGTGGCCAGCTGCTGTCCCCCTGGCAGGGGCTTGGGCTGCCTCCTGCCCGGGCACCTTGTGGGCTGCAGCCTCCTCAGGCCTGTGCCACTGGGATGCTCCTGTGCCCTGGACTGTAGGGCCATCTGTGCATCTCTGTCCCTCTCCAGGCCTCCCGGGAAACGCTGCATTCCTCAGCCAGATTCCTGAAGAGGAGGGATATAGAACAAATGCTACACCTGGATCAGAGCTTTGCCGAGTGCCTGGTAAGAACAGCAGAGACCCCCCAGCCTCAGCATGGCCAAGGTCCCTGAGGGCGGTGCTCAGTGTGCGGGGCTAACAGCTGTGCCCGCTGCTGCAGCCAGAGGCCGCGCGGGCTCTGCTCCAGGCTCCCGTGGGCCTGAGTCGGGTGCCCATGGAGCCCCGGCCCGGCGGGGCTGCGGGGCGGCACCGCGGCTCCCCGGGCAGCAGCCAGCCCTCTGCCCCTCGCCTCGGGAGCCCTTGGCCAGCGGCTGCTGGCCGCGCCTCAGGGCTGTGCGGGCAGGCGAGGCCGGCGATGGGCGCAGGCAGCGTCCGGCCCAGGAGCTGAGCCCGCGCCAACCCTTCCCTCCTGCCGCTCTCTGCAGCTGGCAGAGGACAGGAGCCGAGTGGCCGAGCACGTGCGCAGGGCACTGCACTACCTGCAGAGCCCACAGGAGTCCCTGCGAGAGGCGGCCGTCAGGTTCCTGGGTGAGTCCCGAGCCCGGGCTCCTCCCCGGCCCGCCGCAGCTCGGCCCCGGCCCCGCCTGCTGCCCCGGCAGCGCCGGCCCGGCCCGGCGCCGTGGAGCCCCGCCTGGCCTGGGCGTTGCTGCCGCCCTCTGGCAGCCGTGCCCTGGGGCGGCAGCGTGCGGCAAGGGCCCGGGCTGAGCTCTGCCTGGCCAGCAGCCCGTGTGGCCACAGCGCCGGCAGCGCCGCTGGCAGGGAGCTGTGCCGCTGGCGCCGTGACAGGCTCTGTGTTCACAGGCATGGCCGGGCGGCGCCTGAGGGGGCAGCAGCAAGAGCTGCAGCTGATCTGCACTGGTGAGTGCGTGAGGGCAGCGTGCTGACCGAGGGGGCTGGAGGGGGCAGCTGCAAGCCCTGCCCCGGCTGTGGAGGGATCTGCACCCATGGGCAGAGCACACAGAGATATCAGGGCTACGTGTGGCATTCGTGGCTAGCAACTTCGGGCTGATCCCCTTGCTCCCCGCTCCCTGCGGGCCATGGCAAGAGACGACCGGGATGGCCCTGGCATGGGGCTCACCTTGGCTCCCTGCGTATGCGGGATCTGACCTTGCCTCTGTTCCTCTCTCTTGCAGCCCTTGAAGAAATGGCATATGACAGCAGTCCTGCAATCAGAGATGCTGCAGTAGAATTTTGTTTAGTTCTCCGGGCTCTTGAGAGAGCTCCCTACTCCCCATGGCAGAAGCTGCGGGATCGATTCCGCAGTGCATGGAGGAAACGGCCTCGTCTTTGCTGCACTGCCTTACTCTTCTGCTGCAGCTCGGCAGAGAGATGATCTGGGGCCATTTAAGCCAGCAGGAATTTTCTTTTTCTTCTTTAAGATTTTTGTGTTTGCATTTTCATTGTTGAGTATGTAAATATAAAATATCTTACAATACAACGAGTCCCAGCATCTCTCTTTTCCTGCGCAAGGTCTGTAGGGCATAAGAGAAGAGGGGGAAAAGGTTGCTTGTACTCAGCCAGCTGCCCAGGCGTGCAGTGTTGCAGGGAAAATGGCCAGAAGCCTTTTGGCCTTTGGTGGTTCTGCTGAAGCCTTTGTGCTGCCCACAGAGCGGCTGGGCAGGGGCCGGAGCTGCGGGGATCCCTGCCAGAGCGGTGCCTGGAGATTGCCACGAGCCCTGTGCCGGACAGGAAGGGCCATCCATGTCCTCCTGCCCGTCTGCTGCTGGCTGCAGTGCTGAGGGCTCCCAGGTTCCTCTGGATGGGCCTCCTCTGGAGCTGCTTTGGGGCTGCGGCGCTGCTGCCGGCACCCTTGGCCAGGCTGGGGGAGACCCTGAGGGGCTGAGGCACTGCTAAGCCCTGAGCAATTGGCTGGCAGAGGCCATAAGCAGCCCCCTGGCAGCCGCCTTGATCCCGACAGCCGGCTGCTCTGGCGCTTCCAGGTCGGTGGCCGGTTGGAGGGACGCCCTGGAATCAGGCGTGGAACCCTGGTCCTGGCCTTTCAGGGCTGTGAGGCCAGCTGTTGTGGGGCTGGGGGGGTGCCCTCCCTGTGCTCCAGACTGGAGCCCCCCGCCCCTCAGCCTTAGGCATTGAGCTCCACTGCCTGATATCCAAGTCTTGTTCCTCTTGCTGTGGGGGAGGCAGTGACTACTGCCCTAACTCTTGTCTGTAGCTCAATTTTCATAGGGTCTCCTGGTTTTGATTTTCCTGGGCTATCAGTATCCCATACTCTTGGGTACACCTGATTCAATACTTGCTCTAACTAGTTCTTCTTGTTTGTTGGTCTGGTGTCAATTGTCAGTCCTACTGCTAAAAGCGCTCATTTGTCTTCAGGTACCTTCCATTGAAGTTTTCTTTTTCTAAAGGGAACTGTTGCTTCTAAATTTTCAAGCAAATCCCTGCATAGGACAGATTTGGGTGAGTTTGGGAAATACAGAAACTGATGTATTCCCATTTTCTTCTTGATTTTACATCAAAGTGGTTTCAGGAAGAATGCATTTTCTGGCTGCCCTGTAGTTGCTCCTATTGCTTGAAGATAGTTTTCACTTTTGGGTAGCAGTGCTTGATTCAAGAGTGAAAATGTGTCTCCACTATTTCTTAAAATTTCAACTTCTTCATCATTCTTTAGCTGTATTTTAAACAGTGGCCTGCTAGGGTAAGAACTGCCAGTCTCGGTCATTTCTTATCATCTAGAGTGGCTGCAAGAGTTTTGTGTACTTTGTCTGCTAACTCTGGGCACTGGCCCTATTTCCAGTGTCCTGATTTCTTACAAGATGCACATTGATTTGGGCCCAGCTTGGTCTGTGGCTGCTTTGAACCTCCTCTGCCTCTGCTATTTTCGCCCCTGCCTCTGCTTTAACCACGCCTACATCAGTCCTCTCCCTGGTGCTGATCCAGAGCTGCCACCATGGCTGCAGGGAGCTCTTTTTCTTTTTCCCTCTCTTGACTATCGTACACTTTCTACTTTTGATGGAGTGTCTAAAAGCTTGCGTGACTGCTCAATGTTCTTCGAACACTTCTCAAACTCAGAGGGGCTTGGTGCTGTGACCATTTCCCTGGGGTGTTCCAGTTGGTGTTTATTTATCAGTTATCGTAGAATGGTTTGTTTTCATGTACCCCGTATTTTCCCCAAGTTGGTTTACGCCTAGGTTTTGCCCTCCCTCAAAGCTGTCCCTCATGCCATTCCCCGCTCTTTGTTCCAGCTCCTTCCCTGCCTCTCAAGATAATCCAGCTCTTTATTCCTGAACCTTCCCTGTCACTTTTGCCTTGGACCAATCCCTGACTGCACCACCCCTTTGGAATTCCTCTATTGCTGGAAGCCCCACTGACCCATGTGACCTACCCTCTCCTCCCATCTGTCCTAATTAGTCCCAAGCAACTGATGGAATCCCCTCGCTCCTCCCCTGCAGATTCCTTATTGCTCAGTCGTTTGTATCCACCCCCTGAGTCGTACCCCGATAAAATCCCGTGCACAGAAGTGCTGGCGGCTCTTTGCTGCTGAATCCTTCCCTTGCAATAAACCTTGGCCTGTGGAACCTCACCATCGAGGAGCCTCCTCCTTCTCTTTGACCGGCTCTGCAGGCCAAACTTGTGCTGCAGTTAGGAGATCCTGAACCACTGAGCAGTAGCTCACCAGGGTCAGCCGCGGGCAGGACCCACGCCTCGGCCGTTCCCCACTCCTGGCGCAGCGCCGCAGTTTTCCCAAGAGCCAGCCCGGGCTCCGCTGGGCTGCATCAATGGGGAACTCGTCCCAGTGCCTGACTGTGCTCTGGGTGAAAAACCTTTTCCTGATACGGAAATGAAACTTGCCCTGTCCCAGCTCCCTGCCCTTTTCTCCAGTCCTGTCACTGGTCCCAACAGTGACGAGAGCTGCAGCAGCCCCTCTGATTCCTCTCAGGAGCATGTTGAAGACCACAATGATGCCCTTTACTCTCCTCCAGGCTGAACAAAGTGGCTGCAGCTGCATCTAGGGCTTCCCCCCCAGGCCACACTCCATCCTTGCAGTCCTCCTTTGCATTCTGCCTAATGGTTTCATATCTTTTGATATTGTACTGCCCAAAACTGCGCCCGTCTGCTTCCAGCGCTTCTCTTGGCTGCTGCTTCAGGCTGTGGGCACCATCATCAGAGACACAGAAGAGCTTCTCCTCCCAGAGTTGTCCTTATCCTCTGCACTTCCACGTCTCGGCCTTGATGTTCACTGGGGAACCTGCCACTTTGTGGCAGCTCATTGCTGTGCTCAGCAGAGACACAGTTCTGTTTGGACATGAGCTGCCAGAGCAAGACATGCAGCAACTGAAGCTGAGAATAGCAGAGGCTGGGCAGATGCCGTTTGTTCTAAAATGTGGGAAAGAGAGTGAGAAAAGCACAAGGAAATTTCAGACTGTTAACTTTGCCATCTAATTGCCCTGGGAAACTCAGCAATGGATGGTGCTCTGGTGCTACTGCCAATGCCTTCCATGAGAAAAATGCATTTCAGGAAGGAGCAACATCATCTGACAGAGACCAAGTGTGCCAGCAGTTGCTCCAGGTGCTCCTGCCATCAGCCCCTGCAGGAAAGAGGCACAGCCCCCTAGGCACGTGGCCTTTGGCTCCTTCTGGCACAGAAGCCCCCCGGGGCCACAGGTCTCTGGGGCAGGAGACGGGCACCAGCGCTGCCAGGGCTCGGGGGGTGGCAGGTCTGCTTGGCCGGGGACTCTGCCACACCTGCTGATGTCAGCGCTCCCCGGGCCCCAGGCCTCAGAGCAGCATTCGTGCCCGGGCCCACACGTTCCTTGTGCGTGTCACACCGGCAGCTTTAGGACGGCCACCAGCCGGGACGTGTCCCAAGGAGGCCGTGCCAGCTTCCCTGCAAGGCCCCGTGCCCTTCCCAGAACGGCTACGTCTGCAGCCCTCAGGGCTCCTTCTGCTGCCCTGAGCCCACAGAGCATGGCAGCGTTTGCTGATGCTCTGAGCCCTTCTTAAAGATCCTCTCGGCCTGGCTTAGACTCCTGGGGCCAGCCATTCCCTCCAAACTGGGCCACTTTGGGTGGGCTGGGCGTGGCCCCAGGGCAGGCGGCAGTGTCTGCAAGGGCCCTTGGTGACAGCTGCTGCACAGTCACTGTGACATGGAACGGGTGTACAAGGGCCCTTTGTGACACGGGGTGACATAGGGGCTGGAGGTGACAAGAGCACGCCACAGTGCTCAGAGCACGCCACGGGACAGGACGGGACAGAGCGGTGCCGTGAGGAGCCCCCGCACAGCGCGCTCGTTCGCGTCCCACCCGGAGCTTTTCTGAAGCCTGGTTCCTGCAGCTGAGCTCGAGGCCAGACCACAGGGCTTGCTGACCCGTGGTCTCCCTGAGGCTTCTCTTCTGCAGGTGCCCTTGAGGCCATATCATAGTCCTTGTCAGGAGTCCCCTGTCCTTGTGGCAGGAGCCCTTGAGACCGAGTGCAGGACTTGCTGTCCTGTAGCCTTCCTGAGGCTTCTTACTTGAAGGTGCCTTCCAGGCACCACTGCAGGAATTGGTGACTTGGAGCTTTTCCAAGGCAACTCTCCTGCAAATAGCCACAAATCCAGGCAGAGACATGGAGCAGAGACACCCGGCAGTGCCTGAGCTGGCCTGCGTGGAGGAGGAGGAAGGTGGCCCTGGAGCTGCCCCGGCACAGCAGACTGAGGAGGTGGTGCCGTTCCAGCCACCGCAGGAGGGTGAGTGGCAGAGCTGGGCCACAGGACTGGTGCCTGCTGCCAGCTTGGACCCCATGCCGTGCCGTGCCTTGCTATCCTGTGGGGACATGCCCACGGACAGGACGGAAGAGGGGCCGGGCAGACACCCGCAGTGGCCGTGCTCCATCCCCTGGGGCATCCCGGGGCTCTCTCTGCCTGGGGATCGCAGGGCTGGGCCGTGTTGTCCGGCCTCTCCCGCAGCGCCTCATCTCTGGCTGCGCTTGCTCTTTGCCAGATGCAGCCGCGGAGCGCACACAAGAGCAGGAGTCCAGCCCTGGCCGCTTCCGCAGAACAGCGCAGGTACCTGCAGCCACCCCCACCTGGGCTGGGCCTGCTGTCCCTGCTCAGCCCAGCACCGTGTGTGCACACTCCATGCAACATCCTCGGCTTCTTGCCCTTCTCCTACAGTTTGTTTGCAACTTCCTCAAGAGAATTAAAGAGGAAGAGACCATCGCCACGGGCATAGGCCTCAGACCATACTCGCCCATCTTCCTCAGCAAGACCGGTGCTGCCCTGCTGCATATGCTTGTAGAGGAAGATTTTTACACTCCAAAGCAAGTAAGCAGCCTGGGCCAGGCTTTGATCCTCCCAGCAATTGCTTGGCCTCCCAATCCACGCATGCTGGTTGCTGTGAGCCTTTCAGGCCACATGGCAGTGGGGTGGGAAGGGAAGCACTCCTCTGGGGAAGCTGGGAACATTGCCCCCTCTGGCAGCTTTCCAAGTCTCCCCGTGCCTTCTCCAGGTGCCTGCCATAGTGCGCTACATCCACCAGTGGCTCATGGCCAATGATTCTGCTGAGCACAGGCTGGACAAGACCCTGCTGGATCTCACCGAAGCACAGCCAAATGACGCAGTGGTGACGCTCCTACGTGTGGCCCCGTCCTGTGACAGGTATGGGGCCCACCTGCCCACAGGGCTCAGGCCTCCCCAGCCCATCACCCTGCACAGCCTGCCCCAGGTGTCGGAGCAACAGAGACTTCCAGGGCCCTCTGGATGCTCCCTTCCCCAGCCCTGCCAGGCCAGCCCCTGAGCCTGCTGCCGTGCTCCCTTGCCGCCTCTCAGGGCTCTGTCCCCACAGGGCTGGGCTGTCTGCCTCCTGCTGGCAGGGGGGCAGTGGGCAGAGGCAGAAATGGCAGCCGGCTCAGCTGCCCCTGGTGCTTCCTCTGAGACCCTCCTGAGACACAGCTCTAACCCCACAGAGCTGCCATGGCCATGTGGAAGACCATCATGGGCTCAGCCAGGACTGCGGAGCTGGCGCAGCTGATCCTCCTGGATGTGCTGGGCAGCTGGCCAGAGTACAGCACCTGCACCTCCAATGGGGACGAAACGGCTGTCTTTGCCCTGACGGTGAGTTTCTGCAACTGGCCTTTGCAGGCCCCAAGGCTGTCTCTCCAGCAGCTCTCCATCCTCCTTCCCCCACTGCATCTCCCTGCCTCAGGCGCTGGCCTGAAACCTGGCCAAGGGGCAGCTTCAGGCCCACCAGGCCCCGTGCTCCCCCTGCCATGGTCTCTCCTGGCCTCTCCCTGCCACGCTCGGGCCCTGCCACACACATACCTCGGCACTGAGCGCTGTCTCGGGGGGCTTTGTCCTTTGCAGGCAACTGTGGTGACGTGGAAGATCCTCCAGGTGCCCTGTCTGCCACGGATATTGAAGGTGTATTTCCCCCGCCTATTTGTGCATCTGCTATTCCAAGTGTTCTTCAGCACTCTGGATATGCCAGAGGAGGTCGACACCTTCTGGAAGGGATGCCAGGAAGAGCACGGCCTTGCCACCAGCCCCAACAGGTGCTCCATGCCACTCCTCCTGTCCCTGCCACGTGGCCTGCCAAGGAGCCAGTGCTGCCAGTGTGACCTGGGCTTTGCTGTGCACACAGGTTTGCTGTGCGCACCCTGAAGTCCCTGCTCTGCCTTCTCCGCTGCGAGGATGTGGTGGTGGCAATGGAGCGCAGGTGTGCCTGGGACACGCTGCTCTCTCTTGACACCCACCACTTTGCCGTGGCTCTGCTTGCCAGGTGAGACCCCCTTCTCCCCACTGCCTCTGACATTGCTGCTCTGTGCCCAGGTGCCCCACAAAGTGTCCGTGGTGGCCATGGGTCAGAGGGCCTTGTCACTGAGGGACGGCCAAGCAGACTGGAATAGGCTGGCAGAGGAGGGTACCCATGAGCAACCAACTCCCAAACGGCCCACGTCCCCTTGCTGGAAGGGTGCTGGGGAAAGATGAGAACTGGGTGAGTCACGCCTGGGAGAGGTTTGCCCCACTGCATCAGGCTCTTGTTTCCTTTTTCCCCTCTTCAGAGAAATTCGCCGCTTAGCCATCCACTTTTGTTCCGCGGTGGCATTCTACCTGCTCGCCCTGCTCGGCAAAGAGATGCCATACTGGGATTTCCCTGCCCTGGCATTCCTTGTGCAGGTGAGCCTCAAGGCCAGCGCTGCCTGGCTGAGCGGCCTCCCAGCCCTCTGGCCTCTCACAGCCACAGCTGCCAGGACAGTGCCCGTGCCCTGTGCTGCTGCCTGGGCCCGGCCCTGTGCGCTTCTGGGCTCCTGCCGGCCGGCTCCCCTGTCACTGCCCTGTGCCTTTCAGGTCCTCGAGTGCCTGGACTTGAGGGAATGCAGTGACAGTGTCCTGGAGATCCTGGCACAGAACCTGCAGAGCGAGCACATGGCCAGGCGTTACTTGGCACTCCGAGGCCTCGTAGTGCTGGGCAAGAATCCCTTGATGGTGAGAAGGGGGCAGTGGCCGAAGCCGTGCAGGCAGCGTGGGGCTGGGCAATGCAGTCGCTTGGCCTTGCCTGGGCTTCGGCCGCTGGGGCAGCTGTTCCCATCTCTCCTGCTTCCCGCTTCAGCTGCCCCAGTGCTTCGGGACAGGCCTTTGGCCTCTGGGCCCTGCGGCAGCAGGGCGGCCTTTCACAAAGTCGTCTTCCGCACAGGCTGAAAAAATGCAGAGCCTGACTGAAAGTCTTGTGGAGCTCCTGGAGGAAAATGACAGCGACATGGTCAGGATGAGCATTCTTCTACTCCGATATTTGCTCCTGGATAATGGTGCTCCAATAGCCACCCCCATCGCCCTGCAGCTGGCTGAGGCGCTCCTGCCACTCTTTCACAGCGTAAGGCTCTGTGCCCACAGCCACAGCCACTGGCTGCTGCCCGGACCCTTGGTGCCCTGTGCAGATGCACGCCTGTGCCCTGAGGGGCCTGAAGCAGCTGATGCTCAGGTCTTTTGCCCTTTCCTTTCATCCAGGATGATATCCAGGTGCAGCTGAGCTCCATGGCTCTCTTTCAAGAGATGCTGGACTTATTAACAGAAGAGGGAAGAAAGGCCCTCAAGTCCCACGTGCGCCAGAGCCTGCTCCCTCTCTACTTCCACTGCCATGATGAGAATCAGATGGTTGCTGAGGTGAGCACTTGTGGCCAGCTGCTGTCCCACTGGCAGGGGCTTGGGCTGCCTCCTGCCCGGGCACCTTGTGGGCTGCAGCCTCCTCAGGCCTGTGCCACTGGGATGCTCCTGTGCCCTGGACTGTAGGGCCATCTGAGGGAAGAAAGGCCCTCAAGTCCCACGTGCGCCAGAGCCTGCTCCCTCTCTACTTCCAGTGCCATGATGAGAATCAGATGGTTGCTGAGGTGAGCACTTGTGGCCAGCTGCTGTCCCCCTGGCAGGGGCTTGGGCTGCCTCCTGCCCGGGCACCTTGTGGGCTGCAGCCTCCTCAGGCCTGTGCCACTGGGATGCTCCTGTGCCCTGGACTGTAGGGCCATCTGTGCATCTCTGTCCCTCTCCAGGCCTCCCGGGAAACGCTGCATTCCTAAGCCAGATTCCTGAAGAGGAGGGATATAGAACAAATGCTACACCTGGATCAGAGCTTTGCCGAGTGCCTGGTAAGAACAGCAGAGACCCCCCAGCCTCAGCATGGCCAAGGTCCCTGAGGGCGGTGCTCAGTGTGCGGGGCTAACAGCTGTGCCCGCTGCTGCAGCCAGAGGCCGCGCAGGCTCTGCTCCTGGCTCCCGTGGGCCTGAGTCGGGAGCCCATGGAGCCCCGGCCCGGCGGGGCTGCGGGGCGGCACCGCGGCTCCCCGGGCAGCAGCCAGCCCTCTGCCCCTCGCCTCGGGAGCCCTTGGCCAGCGGCTGCTGGCCGCGCCTCAGGGCTGTGCGGGCAGGCGAGGCCGGCGATGGGCGCAGGCAGCGTCCGGCCCAGGAGCTGAGCCCGCGCCAACCCTTCCCTCCTGCCGCTCTCTGCAGCTGGCAGAGGACAGGAGCCGAGTGGCCGAGCACGTGCGCAGGGCACTGCACTACCTGCAGGGCCCACAGGAGTCCCTGCGAGAGGCGGCCGTCAGGTTCCTGGGTGAGTCCCGAGCCCGGGCTGCTCCCCGGCCCGCCGCAGCTCGGCCCCCGCCCCGCCTGGCCTGGGCGTTGCTGCCGCCCTCTGGCAGCCGTGCCCTGGGGCGGCAGCGTGCGGCAAGGGCCCGGGCTGAGCTCTGCCTGGCCAGCAGCCCGTGTGGCCACAGCGCCGGCAGCGCCGCTGGCAGGGAGCTGTGCCGCTGGCGCCGTGACAGGCTCTGTGTTCACAGGCATGGCCGGGCGGCGCCTGAGGGGGCAGCAGCAAGAGCTGCAGCTGATCTGCACTGGTGAGTGCGTGAGGGCAGCGTGCTGACCGAGGGGGCTGGAGGGGGCAGCTGCAAGCCCTGCCCCGGCTGTGGAGGGATCTGCACCCATGGGCAGAGCACACAGAGATATCAGGGCTACGTGTGGCATTCGTGGCTAGCAACTTCGGGCTGATCCCCTTGCTCCCCGCTCCCTGCGGGCCATGGCAAGAGAGGACCGGGATGGCCCTGGCATGGGGCTCACCTTGGCTCCCTGCGTATGCGGGATCTGACCTTGCCTCTGTTCCTCTCTCTTGCAGCCCTTGAAGAAATGGCATATGACAGCAGTCCTGCAATCAGAGATGCTGCAGTAGAATTTTGTTTAGTTCTCCGGGCTCTTGAGAGAGCTCCCTACTCCCCATGGCAGAAGCTGCGGGATCGATTCCGCAGTGCATGGAGGAAACGGCCTCGTCTTTGCTGCACTGCCTTACTCTTCTGCTGCAGCTCGGCAGAGAGATGATCTGGGGCCATTTAAGCCAGCAGGAATTTTCTTTTTCTTCTTTAAGATTTTTGTGTTTGCATTTTCATTGTTGAGTATGTAAATATAAAATATCTTACAATACAACGAGTCCCAGCATCTCTCTTTTCCTGCGCAAGGTCTGTAGGGCATAAGAGAAGAGGGGGAAAAGGTTGCTTGTACTCAGCCAGCTGCCCAGGCGTGCAGTGTTGCAGGGAAAATGGCCAGAAGCCTTTTGGCCTTTGGTGGTTCTGCTGAAGCCTTTGTGCTGCCCACAGAGCGGCTGGGCAGGGGCCGGAGCTGCGGGGATCCCTGCCAGAGCGGTGCCTGGAGATTGCCACGAGCCCTGTGCCGGACAGGAAGGGCCATCCATGTCCTCCTGCCCGTCTGCTGCTGGCTGCAGTGCTGAGGGCTCCCAGGTTCCTCTGGATGGGCCTCCTCTGGAGCTGCTTTGGGGCTGCGGCGCTGCTGCCGGCACCCTTGGCCAGGCTGGGGGAGACCCTGAGGGGCTGAGGCACTGCTAAGCCCTGAGCAATTGGCTGGCAGAGGCCATAAGCAGCCCCCTGGCAGCCGCCTTGATCCCGACAGCCGGCTGCTCTGGCGCTTCCAGGTCGGTGGCCGGTTGGAGGGACGCCCTGGAATCAGGCGTGGAACCCTGGTCCTGGCCTTTCAGGGCTGTGAGGCCAGCTGTTGTGGGGCTGGGGGGGTGCCCTCCCTGTGCTCCAGACTGGAGCCCCCCGCCCCTCAGCCTTAGGCATTGAGCTCCACTGCCTGATATCCAAGTCTTGTTCCTCTTGCTGTGGGGGAGGCAGTGACTACTGCCCTAACTCTTGTCTGTAGCTCAATTTTCATAGGGTCTCCTGGTTTTGATTTTCCTGGGCTATCAGTATCCCATACTCTTGGGTACACCTGATTCAATACTTGCTCTAACTAGTTCTTCTTGTTTGTTGGTCTGGTGTCAATTGTCAGTCCTACTGCTAAAAGCGCTCATTTGTCTTCAGGTACCTTCCATTGAAGTTTTCTTTTTCTAAAGGGAACTGTTGCTTCTAAATTTTCAAGCAAATCCCTGCATAGGACAGATTTGGGTGAGTTTGGGAAATACAGAAACTGATGTATTCCCATTTTCTTCTTGATTTTACATCAAAGTGGTTTCAGGAAGAATGCATTTTCTGGCTGCCCTGTAGTTGCTCCTATTGCTTGAAGATAGTTTTCACTTTTGGGTAGCAGTGCTTGATTCAAGAGTGAAAATGTGTCTCCACTATTTCTTAAAATTTCAACTTCTTCATCATTCTTTAGCTGTATTTTAAACAGTGGCCTGCTAGGGTAAGAACTGCCAGTCTCGGTCATTTCTTATCATCTAGAGTGGCTGCAAGAGTTTTGTGTACTTTGTCTGCTAACTCTGGGCACTGGCCCTATTTCCAGTGTCCTGATTTCTTACAAGATGCACATTGATTTGGGCCCAGCTTGGTCTGTGGCTGCTTTGAACCTCCTCTGCCTCTGCTATTTTCGCCCCTGCCTCTGCTTTAACCACGCCTACATCAGTCCTCTCCCTGGTGCTGATCCAGAGCTGCCACCATGGCTGCAGGGAGCTCTTTTTCTTTTTCCCTCTCTTGACTATCGTACACTTTCTACTTTTGATGGAGTGTCTAAAAGCTTGCGTGACTGCTCAATGTTCTTCGAACACTTCTCAAACTCAGAGGGGCTTGGTGCTGTGACCATTTCCCTGGGGTGTTCCAGTTGGTGTTTATTTATCAGTTATCGTAGAATGGTTTGTTTTCATGTACCCCGTATTTTCCCCAAGTTGGTTTACGCCTAGGTTTTGCCCTCCCTCAAAGCTGTCCCTCATGCCATTCCCCGCTCTTTGTTCCAGCTCCTTCCCTGCCTCTCAAGATAATCCAGCTCTTTATTCCTGAACCTTCCCTGTCACTTTTGCCTTGGACCAATCCCTGACTGCACCACCCCTTTGGAATTCCTCTATTGCTGGAAGCCCCACTGACCCATGTGACCTACCCTCTCCTCCCATCTGTCCTAATTAGTCCCAAGCAACTGATGGAATCCCCTCGCTCCTCCCCTGCAGATTCCTTATTGCTCAGTCGTTTGTATCCACCCCCTGAGTCGTACCCCGATAAAATCCCGTGCACAGAAGTGCTGGCGGCTCTTTGCTGCTGAATCCTTCCCTTGCAATAAACCTTGGCCTGTGGAACCTCACCATCGAGGAGCCTCCTCCTTCTCTTTGGCCTGCTCCGTGCTGCAGTTAGGAGATCCTGAACCACTGAGCAGTGGCTCACCAGGGTCAGCCGCGGGCAGGACCCACGCCTCGGCCGTTCCCCACTCCTGGCGCAGCGCCGCAGTTTTCCCAAGAGCCAGCCCGGGCTCCGCTGGGCTGCATCAATGGGGAACTCGTCCCAGTGCCTGACTGTGCTCTGGGTGAAAAACCTTTTCCTGATACGGAAATGAAACTTGCCCTGTCCCAGCTCCCTGCCCTTTTCTCCAGTCCTGTCACTGGTCCCAACAGTGACGAGAGCTGCAGCAGCCCCTCTGATTCCTCTCAGGAGCATGTTGAAGACCACAATGACGCACTTTACTCTCCTCCAGGCTGAACAAAGTGGCTGCAGCTGCATCTAGGGCTTCCCCCCCAGGCCACACTCCATCCTTGCAGTCCTCCTTTGCATTCTGCCTAATGGTTTCATATCTTTTGATATTGTACTGCCCAAAACTGCGCCCGTCTGCTTCCAGCGCTTCTCTTGGCTGCTGCTTCAGGCTGTGGGCACCATCATCAGAGACACAGAAGAGCTTCTCCTCCCAGAGTTGTCCTTATCCTCTGCACTTCCACGTCTCGGCCTTGATGTTCACTGGGGAACCTGCCACTTTGTGGCAGCTCATTGCTGTGCTCAGCAGAGACACAGTTCTGTTTGGACATGAGCTGCCAGAGCAAGACATGCAGCAACTGAAGCTGAGAATAGCAGAGGCTGGGCAGATGCCGTTTGTTCCAGAATGTGGGAAAGAGAGTGAGAAAAGCACAAGGAAATTTCAGACTGTTAACTTTGCCATCTAATTGCCCTGGGAAACTCAGCAATGGATGGTGCTCTGGTGCTACTGCCAATGCCTTCCATGAGAAAAATGCATTTCAGGAAGGAGCAACATCATCTGACAGAGACCAAGTGTGCCAGCAGTTGCTCCAGGTGCTCCTGCCATCAGCCCCTGCAGGAAAGAGGCACAGCCCCCTAGGCACGTGGCCTTTGGCTCCTTCTGGCACAGAAGCCCCCCGGGGCCACAGGTCTCTGGGGCAGGAGACGGGCACCAGCGCTGCCAGGGCTCGGGGGGTGGCAGGTCTGCTTGGCCGGGGACTCTGCCACACCTGCTGATGTCAGCGCTCCCCGGGCCCCAGGCCTCAGAGCAGCATTCGTGCCCGGGCCCACACGTTCCTTGTGCGTGTCACACCGGCAGCTTTAGGACGGCCACCAGCCGGGACGTGTCCCAAGGAGGCCGTGCCAGCTTCCCTGCAAGGCCCCGTGCCCTTCCCAGAACGGCTGCGTCTGCAGCCCTCCGGGCTCCTTCTGCTGCCCTGAGCCCACAGAGCATGGCAGCGTTTGCTGATGCTCTGAGCCCTTCTTAAAGATCCTCTCGGCCTGGCTTAGACTCCTGGGGCCAGCCATTCCCTCCAAACTGGGCCACTTTGGGTGGGCTGGGCGTGGCCCCAGGGCAGGCGGCAGTGTCTGCAAGGGCCCTTGGTGACAGGTTCTGCACAGTGACTGTGACATGGAACGGGTGTCCAAGGGCCCTTTGTGACATGGGGTGACATAGGAGCTGGAGGTGACAAGAGCACGCCACAGTGCTCAGAGCACGCCACAGGACAGGACGGGACAGAGCGGTGCCGTGAGGAGCCCCCGCACAGCGCGCTCGTTCGTGTCCCACCCGGAGCTTTTCTGAAGCCTGGTTCCTGCAGCTGAGCTCGAGGCCAGACCACACGACATGCTGACCCGTGGTCTCCCTGAGGCTTCTCTTCTGCAGGTGCCCTTGAGGCCATATCATAGTCCTTGTCAGGAGTCCCCTGTCCTTGTGGCAGGAGCCCTTGAGACCGAGTGCAGGACTTGCTGTCCTGTAGCCTTCCTGAGGCTTCTTACTTGAAGGTGCCTTCCAGGCACCACTGCAGGACTTGGTGACTTGGAGCTTTTCCAAGGCAACTCTCCTGCAAATAGCCACAAATCCAGGCAGAGACATGGAGCAGAGACACCCGGCAGTGCCTGAGCTGGCCTGCGTGGAGGAGGAGGAAGGTGGCCCTGGAGCTGCCCCGGCACAGCAGACTGAGGAGGTGGTGCCGTTCCAGCCACCGCAGGAGGGTGAGTGGCAGAGCTGGGCCACAGGACTGGTGCCTGCTGCCAGCTTGGACCCCATGCCATGCCGTGCCATGCTATCCTGTGGGGACATGCCCACGGACAGGACGGAAGAGGGGCCGGGCAGACACCCGCAGTGGCCGTGCTCCATCCCCCTGCGGCATCCCGGGGCTCTCTCTGCCTGGGGATCGCAGGGCTGGGCCGTGTTGTCCGGCCTCTCCCGCAGCCCCTCATCTCTGGCTGCGCTCGCTCTTTGCCAGATGCAGCCGCGGAGCGCACACAAGAGCAGGAGTCCAGCCCTGGCCGCTTCCGCAGAACAGCGCAGGTACCTGCAGCCACCCCCACCTGGGCTGGGCCTGCTGTCCCTGCTCAGCCCAGCACCGTGTGTGCAGCACTCCATGCAACATCCTCGGCTTCTTGCCCTTCTCCTACAGTTTGTTTGCAACTTCCTCAAGAGAATTAAAGAGGAAGAGACCATCGCCACGGGCATAGGCCTCAGACCATACTCGCCCATCTTCCTCAGCAAGACCGGTGCTGCCCTGCTGCATATGCTTGTAGAGGAAGATTTTTACACTCCAAAGCAAGTAAGCAGCCTGGGCCAGGCTTTGATCCTCCCAGCAATTGCTTGGCCTCCCAATCCACGCATGCTGGTTGCTGTGAGCCTTTCAGGCCACATGGCAGTGGGGTGGGAAGGGAAGCACTCCTCTGGGGAAGCTGGGAACATTGCCCCCTCTGGCAGCTTTCCAAGTCTCCCCGTGCCTTCTCCAGGTGCCTGCCATGGTGAGCTACATCCACCAGTGGCTCATGGCCAATGATTCTGCTGAGCACAGGCTGGACAACACCCTGCTGGATCTCACCGAAGGACAGCCAAATGACGCAGTGGTGACGCTCCTGCGTGTGGCCCCGTCCTGTGACAGGTATGGGGCCCACCTGCCCACAGGGCTCAGGCCTCCCCAGCCCATCACCCTGCACAGCCTGCCCCAGGTGTCGGAGCAACAGAGACTTCCAGGGCCCTCTGGATGCTCCCTTCCCCAGCCCTGCCAGGCCAGCCCCTGAGCCTGCTGCCGTGCTCCCTTGCCGCCTCTCAGGGCTCTGTCCCCACAGGGCTGGGCTGTCTGCCTCCTGCTGGCAGGGGGGCAGTGGGCAGAGGCAGAAATGGCAGCCAGCTCAGCTGCCCCTGGTGCTTCCTCTGAGACCCTCCTGAGACACAGCTCTAACCCCACAGAGCTGCCATGGCCATGTGGAAGACCATCATGGGCTCAGCCAGGACTGCGGAGCTGGCGCAGCTGATCCTCCTGGATGTGCTGGGCAGCTGGCCAGAGTACAGCACCTGCACCTCCAATGGGGACGAAACGGCTGTCTTTGCCCTGACGGTGAGTTTCTGCAACTGGCCTTTACAGGCCCCAAGGCTGTCTCTCCAGCAGCTCTCCATCCTCCTTCTCCCACTGCATCTCCCTGCCTCAGGCGCTGGCCTGAAACCTGGCCAAGGGGCAGCTTCAGGCCCACCAGGCCCCGTGCTCCCCCTGCCATGGTCTCTCCTGGCCTCTCCCTGCCACGCTCGGGCCCTGCCACACACACACCTCGGCACTGAGCGCTGTCTCGGGGGGCTTTGTCCTTTGCAGGCAACTGTGGTGACGTGGAAGATCCTCCAGGTGCCCTGTCTGCCACGGATATTGAAGGTGTATTTCCCCCGCCTATTTGTGCATCTGCTATTCCAAGTGTTCTTCAGCACTCTGGATATGCCAGAGGAGGTCGACACCTTCTGGAAGGGATGCCAGGAAGAGCACGGCCTTGCCACCAGCCCCAACAGGTGCTCCATGCCACTCCTCCTGTCCCTGCCACGTGGCCTGCCAAGGAGCCAGTGCTGCCAGTGTGACCTGGGCTTTGCTGTGCACACAGGTTTGCTGTGCGCACCCTGAAGTCCCTGCTCTGCCTTCTCCGCTGCGAGGATGTGGTGGTGGCAATGGAGCGCAGGTGTGCCTGGGACACGCTGCTCTCTCTTGACACCCACCACTTTGCCGTGGCTCTGCTTGCCAGGTGAGACCCCCTTCTCCCCACTGCCTCTGACATTGCTGCTCTGTGCCCAGGTGCCCCACAAAGTGTCCGTGGTGGCCATGGGTCAGAGGGCCTTGTCACTGAGGGACGGCCAAGCAGACTGGAATAGGCTGGCAGAGGAGGGTACCCATGAGCAACCAACTCCCAAACGGCCCACGTCCCCTTGCTGGAAGGGTGCTGGGGAAAGATGAGAACTGGGTGAGTCACGCCTGGGAGAGGTTTGCCCCACTGCATCAGGCTCTTGTTTCCTTTTTCCCCTCTTCAGAGAAATTCGCCGCTTAGCCATCCACTTTTGTTCCGCGGTGGCATTCTACCTGCTCGCCCTGCTCGGCAAAGAGATGCCATACTGGGATTTCCCTGCCCTGGCATTCCTTGTGCAGGTGAGCCTCAAGGCCAGCGCTGCCTGGCTGAGCGGCCTCCCAGCCCTCTGGCCTCTCACAGCCACAGCTGCCAGGACAGTGCCCGTGCCCTGTGCTGCTGCCTGGGCCCGGCCCTGTGCGCTTCTGGGCTCCTGCCGGCCGGCTCCCCTGTCACTGCCCTGTGCCTTTCAGGTCCTCGAGTGCCTGGACTTGAGGGAATGCAGTGACAGTGTCCTGGAGATCCTGGCACAGAACCTGCAGAGCGAGCACATGGCCAGGCGTTACTTGGCACTCCGAGGCCTCGTAGTGCTGGGCAAGAATCCCTTGATGGTGAGAAGGGGGCAGTGGCCGAAGCCGTGCAGGCAGCGTGGGGCTGGGCAACGCAGTCGCTTGGCCTTGCCTGGGCTTCGGCCGCTGGGGCAGCTGTTCCCATCTCTCCTGCTTCCCGCTTCAGCTGCCCCAGTGCTTCGGGACAGGCCTTTGGCCTCTGGGCCCTGCGGCAGCAGGGCGGCCTTTCACAAAGTCGTCTTCCGCACAGGCTGAAAAAATGCAGAGCCTGACTGAAAGTCTTGTGGAGCTCCTGGAGGAAAATGACAGCGACATGGTCAGGATGAGCATTCTTCTACTCCGATATTTGCTCCTGGATAATGGTGCTCCAATAGCCACCCCCATCGCCCTGCAGCTGGCTGAGGCGCTCCTGCCACTCTTTCACAGCGTAAGGCTCTGTGCCCACAGCCACAGCCACTGGCTGCTGCCCGGACCCTTGGTGCCCTGTGCAGATGCACGCCTGTGCCCTGAGGGGCCTGAAGCAGCTGATGCTCAGGTCTTTTGCCCTTTCCTTTCATCCAGGATGATATCCAGGTGCAGCTGAGCTCCATGGCTCTCTTTCAAGAGATGCTGGACTTATTAACAGAAGAGGGAAGAAAGGCCCTCAAGTCCCACGTGCGCCAGAGCCTGCTCCCTCTCTACTTCCACTGCCATGATGAGAATCAGATGGTTGCTGAGGTGAGCACTTGTGGCCAGCTGCTGTCCCCCTGGCAGGGGCTTGGGCTGCCTCCTGCCCGGGCACCTTGTGGGCTGCAGCCTCCTCAGGCCTGTGCCACTGGGATGCTCCTGTGCCCTGGACTGTAGGGCCATCTGTGCATCTCTGTCCCTCTCCAGGCCTCCCAGGAAACGCTGCATTCCTCAGCCAGATTCCTGAAGAGGAGGGATATAGAACAAATGCTACACCTGGATCAGAGCTTTGCCGAGTGCCTGGTAAGAACAGCAGAGACCCCCCAGCCTCAGCATGGCCAAGGTCCCTGAGGGCGGTGCTCAGTGTGCGGGGCTAACAGCTGTGCCCGCTGCTGCAGCCAGAGGCCGCGCGGGCTCTGCTCCAGGCTCCCGTGGGCCTGAGTCGGGAGCCCATGGAGCCCCGGCCCGGCGGGGCTGCGGGGCGGCACCGCGGCTCCCCGGGCAGCAGCCAGCCCTCTGCCCCTCGCCTCGGGAGCCCTTGGCCAGCGGCTGCTGGCCGCGCCTCAGGGCTGTGCGGGCAGGCGAGGCCGGCGATGGGCGCAGGCAGCGTCCGGCCCAGGAGCTGAGCCCGCGCCAACCCTTCCCTCCTGCCGCTCTCTGCAGCTGGCAGAGGACAGGAGCCGAGTGGCCGAGCACGTGCGCAGGGCACTGCACTACCTGCAGAGCCCACAGGAGTCCCTGCGAGAGGCGGCCGTCAGGTTCCTGGGTGAGTCCCGAGCCCGGGCTCCTCCCCGGCCCGCCGCAGCTCGGCCCCGGCCCTGCCTGCTGCCCCGGCAGCGCCGGCCCGGCCCGGCGCCGTGGAGCCCCGCCTGGCCTGGGCGTTGCTGCCGCCCTCTGGCAGCCGTGCCCTGGGGCGGCAGCGTGCGGCAAGGGCCCGGGCTGAGCTCTGCCTGGCCAGCAGCCCGTGTGGCCACAGCGCCGGCAGCGCCGCTGGCAGGGAGCTGTGCCGCTGGGGCCGTGACAGGCTCTGTGTTCACAGGCATGGCCGGGCGGCGCCTGAGGGGGCAGCAGCAAGAGCTGCAGCTGATCTGCACTGGTGAGTGCGTGAGGGCAGCGTGCTGACCGAGGGGGCTGGAGGGGGCAGCTGCAAGCCCTGCCCCGGCTGTGGAGGGATCTGCACCCATGGGCAGAGCACACAGAGATATCAGGGCTACGTGTGGCATTCGTGGCTAGCAACTTCGGGCTGATCCCCTTGCTCCCCGCTCCCTGCGGGCCATGGCAAGAGACGACCGGGATGGCCCTGGCATGGGGCTCACCTTGGCTCCCTGCGTATGCGGGATCTGACCTTGCCTCTGTTCCTCTCTCTTGCAGCCCTTGAAGAAATGGCATATGACAGCAGTCCTGCAATCAGAGATGCTGCAGTAGAATTTTGTTTAGTTCTCCGGGCTCTTGAGAGAGCTCCCTACTCCCCATGGCAGAAGCTGCGGGATCGATTCCGCAGTGCATGGAGGAAACGGCCTCGTCTTTGCTGCACTGCCTTACTCTTCTGCTGCAGCTCGGCAGAGAGATGATCTGGGGCCATTTAAGCCAGCAGGAATTTTCTTTTTCTTCTTTAAGATTTTTGTGTTTGCATTTTCATTGTTGAGTATGTAAATATAAAATATCTTACAATACAACGAGTCCCAGCATCTCTCTTTTCCTGCGCAAGGTCTGTAGGGCATAAGAGAAGAGGGGGAAAAGGTTGCTTGTACTCAGCCAGCTGCCCAGGCGTGCAGTGTTGCAGGGAAAATGGCCAGAAGCCTTTTGGCCTTTGGTGGTTCTGCTGAAGCCTTTGTGCTGCCCACAGAGCGGCTGGGCAGGGGCCGGAGCTGCGGGGATCCCTGCCAGAGCGGTGCCTGGAGATTGCCACGAGCCCTGTGCCGGACAGGAAGGGCCATCCATGTCCTCCTGCCCGTCTGCTGCTGGCTGCAGTGCTGAGGGCTCCCAGGTTCCTCTGGATGGGCCTCCTCTGGAGCTGCTTTGGGGCTGCGGCGCTGCTGCCGGCACCCTTGGCCAGGCTGGGGGAGACCCTGAGGGGCTGAGGCACTGCTAAGCCCTGAGCAATTGGCTGGCAGAGGCCATAAGCAGCCCCCTGGCAGCCGCCTTGATCCCGACAGCCGGCTGCTCTGGCGCTTCCAGGTCGGTGGCCGGTTGGAGGGACGCCCTGGAATCAGGCGTGGAACCCTGGTCCTGGCCTTTCAGGGCTGTGAGGCCAGCTGTTGTGGGGCTGGGGGGGTGCCCTCCCTGTGCTCCAGACTGGAGCCCCCCGCCCCTCAGCCTTAGGCATTGAGCTCCACTGCCTGATATCCAAGTCTTGTTCCTCTTGCTGTGGGGGAGGCAGTGACTACTGCCCTAACTCTTGTCTGTAGCTCAATTTTCATAGGGTCTCCTGGTTTTGATTTTCCTGGGCTATCAGTATCCCATACTCTTGGGTACACCTGATTCAATACTTGCTCTAACTAGTTCTTCTTGTTTGTTGGTCTGGTGTCAATTGTCAGTCCTACTGCTAAAAGCGCTCATTTGTCTTCAGGTACCTTCCATTGAAGTTTTCTTTTTCTAAAGGGAACTGTTGCTTCTAAATTTTCAAGCAAATCCCTGCATAGGACAGATTTGGGTGAGTTTGGGAAATACAGAAACTGATGTATTCCCATTTTCTTCTTGATTTTACATCAAAGTGGTTTCAGGAAGAATGCATTTTCTGGCTGCCCTGTAGTTGCTCCTATTGCTTGAAGATAGTTTTCACTTTTGGGTAGCAGTGCTTGATTCAAGAGTGAAAATGTGTCTCCACTATTTCTTAAAATTTCAACTTCTTCATCATTCTTTAGCTGTATTTTAAACAGTGGCCTGCTAGGGTAAGAACTGCCAGTCTCGGTCATTTCTTATCATCTAGAGTGGCTGCAAGAGTTTTGTGTACTTTGTCTGCTAACTCTGGGCACTGGCCCTATTTCCAGTGTCCTGATTTCTTACAAGATGCACATTGATTTGGGCCCAGCTTGGTCTGTGGCTGCTTTGAACCTCCTCTGCCTCTGCTATTTTCGCCCCTGCCTCTGCTTTAACCACGCCTACATCAGTCCTCTCCCTGGTGCTGATCCAGAGCTGCCACCATGGCTGCAGGGAGCTCTTTTTCTTTTTCCCTCTCTTGACTATTGTACACTTTCTACTTTTGATGGAGTGTCTAAAAGCTTGCGTGACTGCTCAATGTTCTTCGAACACTTCTCAAACTCAGAGGGGCTTGGTGCTGTGACCATTTCCCTGGGGTGTTCCAGTTGGTGTTTATTTATCAGTTATCGTAGAATGGTTTGTTTTCATGTACCCCGTATTTTCCCCAAGTTGGTTTACCCCTAGGTTTTGCCCTCCCTCAAAGCTGTCCCTCATGCCATTCCCCGCTCTTTGTTCCAGCTCCTTCCCTGCCTCTCAAGATAATCCAGCTCTTTATTCCTGAACCTTCCCTGTCACTTTTGCCTTGGACCAATCCCTGACTGCACCACCCCTTTGGAATTCCTCTATTGCTGGAAGCCCCACTGGCCCATGTGACCTACCCTCTCCTCCCATCTGTCCTAATTAGTCCCAAGCAACTGATGGAATCCCCTCGCTCCTCCCCTGCAGATTCCTTATTGCTCAGTCGTTTGTATCCACCCCCTGAGTCGTACCCCGATAAAATCCCGTGCACAGAAGTGCTGGCGGCTCTTTGCTGCTGAATCCTTCCCTTGCAATAAACCTTGGCCTGTGGAACCTCACCATCGAGGAGCCTCCTCCTTCTCTTTGGCCTGCTCCGTGCTGCAGTTAGGAGATCCTGAACCACTGAGCAGTGGCTCACCAGGGTCAGCCGCGGGCAGGACCCACGCCTCGGCCGTTCCCCACTCCTGGCGCAGCGCCGCAGTTTTCCCAAGAGCCAGCCCGGGCTCCGCTGGGCTGCATCAATGGGGAACTCGTCCCAGTGCCTGACTGTGCTCTGGGTGAAAAACCTTTTCCTGATACGGAAATGAAACTTGCCCTGTCCCAGCTCCCTGCCCTTTTCTCCAGTCCTGTCACTGGTCCCAACAGTGACGAGAGCTGCAGCAGCCCCTCTGATTCCTCTCAGGAGCATGTTGAAGACCACAATGACGCACTTTACTCTCCTCCAGGCTGAACAAAGTGGCTGCAGCTGCATCTAGGGCTTCCCCCCCAGGCCACACTCCATCCTTGCAGTCCTCCTTTGCATTCTGCCTAATGGTTTCATATCTTTTGATATTGTACTGCCCAAAACTGCGCCCGTCTGCTTCCAGCGCTTCTCTTGGCTGCTGCTTCAGGGTGTGGGCACCATCATCAGAGACACAGAAGAGCTTCTCCTCCCAGAGTTGTCCTTATCCTCTGCACTTCCACGTCTCGGCCTTGATGTTCACTGGGGAACCTGCCACTTTGTGGCAGCTCATTGCTGTGCTCAGCAGAGACACAGTTCTGTTTGGACATGAGCTGCCAGAGCAAGACATGCAGCAACTGAAGCTGAGAATAGCAGAGGCTGGGCAGATGCCGTTTGTTCCAGAATGTGGGAAAGAGAGTGAGAAAAGCACAAGGAAATTTCAGACTGTTAACTTTGCCATCTAATTGCCCTGGGAAACTCAGCAATGGATGGTGCTCTGGTGCTACTGCCAATGCCTTCCATGAGAAAAATGCATTTCAGGAAGGAGCAACATCATCTGACAGAGACCAAGTGTGCCAGCAGTTGCTCCAGGTGCTCCTGCCATCAGCCCCTGCAGGAAAGAGGCACAGCCCCCTAGGCACGTGGCCTTTGGCTCCTTCTGGCACAGAAGCCCCCCGGGGCCACAGGTCTCTGGGGCAGGAGACGGGCACCAGCGCTGCCAGGGCTCGGGGGGTGGCAGGTCTGCTTGGCCGGGGACTCTGCCACACCTGCTGATGTCAGCGCTCCCCGGGCCCCAGGCCTCAGAGCAGCATTCGTGCCCGGGCCCACACGTTCCTTGTGCGTGTCACACCGGCAGCTTTAGGACGGCCACCAGCCGGGACGTGTCCCAAGGAGGCCGTGCCAGCTTCCCTGCAAGGCCCCGTGCCCTTCCCAGAACAGCTGCGTCTGCAGCCCTCCGGGCTCCTTCTGCTGCCCTGAGCCCACAGAGCATGGCAGCGTTTGCTGATGCTCTGAGCCCTTCTTAAAGATCCTCTCGGCCTGGCTTAGACTCCTGGGGCCAGCCATTCCCTCCAAACTGGGCCACTTTGGGTGGGCTGGGCGTGGCCCCAGGGCAGGCGGCAGTGTCTGCAAGGGCCCTTGGTGACAGGTTCTGCACAGTGACTGTGACATGGAACGGGTGTCCAAGGGCCCTTTGTGACATGGGGTGACATAGGAGCTGGAGGTGACAAGAGCACGCCACAGTGCTCAGAGCACGCCACAGGACAGGACGGGACAGAGCGGTGCCGTGAGGAGCCCCCGCACAGCGCGCTCGTTCGTGTCCCACCCGGAGCTTTTCTGAAGCCTGGTTCCTGCAGCTGAGCTCGAGGCCAGACCACAGGGCTTGCTGACCCGTGGTCTCCCTGAGGCTTCTCTTCTGCAGGTGCCCTTGAGGCCATATCATAGTCCTTGTCAGGAGTCCCCTGTCCTTGTGGCAGGAGCCCTTGAGACCGAGTGCAGGACTTGCTGTCCTGTAGCCTTCCTGAGGCTTCTTACTTGAAGGTGCCTTCCAGGCACCACTGCAGGACTTGGTGACTTGGAGCTTTTCCAAGGCAACTCTCCTGCAAATAGCCACAAATCCAGGCAGAGACATGGAGCAGAGACACCCGGCAGTGCCTGAGCTGGCCTGCGTGGAGGAGGAGGAAGGTGGCCCTGGAGCTGCCCCGGCACAGCAGACTGAGGAGGTGGTGCCGTTCCAGCCACCGCAGGAGGGTGAGTGGCAGAGCTGGGCCACAGGACTGGTGCCTGCTGCCAGCTTGGACCCCATGCCATGCCGTGCCATGCTATCCTGTGGGGACATGCCCACGGACAGGACGGAAGAGGGGCCGGGCAGACACCCGCAGTGGCCGTGCTCCATCCCCCTGCGGCATCCCGGGGCTCTCTCTGCCTGGGGATCGCAGGGCTGGGCCGTGTTGTCCGGCCTCTCCCGCAGCCCCTCATCTCTGGCTGCGCTCGCTCTTTGCCAGATGCAGCCGCGGAGCGCACACAAGAGCAGGAGTCCAGCCCTGGCCGCTTCCGCAGAACAGCGCAGGTACCTGCAGCCACCCCCACCTGGGCTGGGCCTGCTGTCCCTGCTCAGCCCAGCACCGTGTGTGCAGCACTCCATGCAACATCCTCGGCTTCTTGCCCTTCTCCTACAGTTTGTTTGCAACTTCCTCAAGAGAATTAAAGAGGAAGAGACCATCGCCACGGGCATAGGCCTCAGACCATACTCGCCCATCTTCCTCAGCAAGACCGGTGCTGCCCTGCTGCATATGCTTGTAGAGGAAGATTTTTACACTCCAAAGCAAGTAAGCAGCCTGGGCCAGGCTTTGATCCTCCCAGCAATTGCTTGGCCTCCCAATCCACGCATGCTGGTTGCTGTGAGCCTTTCAGGCCACATGGCAGTGGGGTGGGAAGGGAAGCACTCCTCTGGGGAAGCTGGGAACATTGCCCCCTCTGGCAGCTTTCCAAGTCTCCCCGTGCCTTCTCCAGGTGCCTGCCATGGTGAGCTACATCCACCAGTGGCTCATGGCCAATGATTCTGCTGAGCACAGGCTGGACAACACCCTGCTGGATCTCACCGAAGGACAGCCAAATGACGCAGTGGTGACGCTCCTGCGTGTGGCCCCGTCCTGTGACAGGTATGGGGCCCACCTGCCCACAGGGCTCAGGCCTCCCCAGCCCATCACCCTGCACAGCCTGCCCCAGGTGTCGGAGCAACAGAGACTTCCAGGGCCCTCTGGATGCTCCCTTCCCCAGCCCTGCCAGGCCAGCCCCTGAGCCTGCTGCCGTGCTCCCTTGCCGCCTCTCAGGGCTCTGTCCCCACAGGGCTGGGCTGTCTGCCTCCTGCTGGCAGGGGGGCAGTGGGCAGAGGCAGAAATGGCAGCCGACTCAGCTGCCCCTGGTGCTTCCTCTGAGACCCTCCTGAGACACAGCTCTAACCCCACAGAGCTGCCATGGCCATGTGGAAGACCATCATGGGCTCAGCCAGGACTGCAGAGCTGGCGCAGCTGATCCTCCTGGATGTGCTGGGCAGCTGGCCAGAGTACAGCACCTGCACCTCCAATGGGGACGAAACGGCTGTCTTTGCCCTGACGGTGAGTTTCTGCAACTGGCCTTTACAGGCCCCAAGGCTGTCTCTCCAGCAGCTCTCCATCCTCCTTCTCCCACTGCATCTCCCTGCCTCAGGCGCTGGCCTGAAACCTGGCCAAGGGGCAGCTTCAGGCCCACCAGGCCCCGTGCTCCCCCTGCCATGGTCTCTCCTGGCCTCTCCCTGCCACGCTCGGGCCCTGCCACACACATACCTCGGCACTGAGCCCTTTCTCGGGGGGCTTTGTCCTTTGCAGGCAACTGTGGTGACGTGGAAGATCCTCCAGGTGCCCTGTCTGCCACGGATATTGAAGGTGTATTACCCCCGCCTATTTGTGCATCTGCTATTCCAAGTGTTCTTCAGCACTCTGGATATGCCAGAGGAGGTCGACACCTTCTGGAAGGGATGCCAGGAAGAGCACGGCCTTGCCACCAGCCCCAACAGGTGCTCCATGCCACTCCTCCTGTCCCTGCCACGTGGCCTGCCAAGGAGCCAGTGCTGCCAGTGTGACCTGGGCTTTGCTGTGCACACAGGTTTGCTGTGCGCACCCTGAAGTCCCTGCTCTGCCTTCTCCGCTGCGAGGATGTGGTGGTGGCAATGGGGCGCAGGTGTGCCTGGGACACGCTGCTCTCTCTTGACACCCACCACTTTGCCGTGGCTCTGCTTGCCAGGTGAGACCCCCTTCTCCCCACTGCCTCTGACATTGCTGCTCTGTGCCCAGGTGCCCCACAAAGTGTCCGTGGTGGCCATGGGTCAGAGGGCCTTGTCACTGAGGGACGGCCAAGCAGACTGGAATAGGCTGGCAGAGGAGGGTACCCATGAGCAACCAACTCCCAAACGGCCCACGTCCCCTTGCTGGAAGGGTGCTGGGGAAAGATGAGAACTGGGTGAGTCACGCCTGGGAGGCTTTGCCCCACTGCATCAGGCTCTTGTTTCCTTTTTCCCCTCTTCAGAGAAATTCGCCGCTTAGCCATCCACTTTTGTTCCGCGGTGGCATTCTACCTGCTCGCCCTGCTCGGCAAAGAGATGCTATACTGGGATTTCCCTGCCCTGGCATTCCTCGTGGAGGTGAGCCTCAAGGCCAGCGCTGCCTGGCTGAGCGGCCTCCCAGCCCTCTGGCCTCTCACAGCCACAGCTGCCAGGACAGTGCCCGTGCCCTGTGCTGCTGCCTGGGCCCGGCCCTGTGCGCTTCTGGGCTCCTGCCGGCCGGCTCCCCTGTCACTGCCCTGTGCCTTTCAGGTCCTCGAGTGCCTGGACTTGAGGGAATGCAGTGACAGTGTCCTGGAGATCCTGGCACAGAACCTGCAGAGCGAGCACATGGCCAGGCGTTACTTGGCACTCCGAGGCCTCGTAGTGCTGGGCAAGAATCCCTTGATGGTGAGAAGGGGGCAGTGGCCGAAGCCGTGCAGGCAGCGTGGGGCTGGGCAACGCAGTCGCTTGGCCTTGCCTGGGCTTCGGCCGCTGGGGCAGCTGTTCCCATCTCTCCTGCTTCCCGCTTCAGCTGCCCCAGTGCTTCGGGACAGGCCTTTGGCCTCTGGGCCCTGCGGCAGCAGGGCGGCCTTTCACAAAGTCGTCTTCCGCACAGGCTGAAAAAATGCAGAGCCTGACTGAAAGTCTTGTGGAGCTCCTGGAGGAAAATGACAGCGACATGGTCAGGATGAGCATTCTTCTACTCCGATATTTGCTCCTGGATAATGGTGCTCCAATAGCCACCCCCATCGCCCTGCAGCTGGCTGAGGCGCTCCTGCCACTCTTTCACAGCGTAAGGCTCTGTGCCCACAGCCACAGCCACTGGCTGCTGCCCGGACCCTTGGTGCCCTGTGCAGATGCACGCCTGTGCCCTGGGGGGCCTGAAGCAGCTGATGCTCAGGTCTTTTGCCCTTTCCTTTCATCCAGGATGACATCCAGGTGCAGCTGAGCTCCATGGCTCTCTTTCAAGAGATGCTGGACTTATTAACAGAAGAGGGAAGAAAGGCCCTCAAGTCCCACGTGCGCCAGAGCCTGCTCCCTCTCTACTTCCACTGCCATGATGAGAATCAGATGGTTGCTGAGGTGAGCACTTGTGGCCAGCTGCTGTCCCCCTGGCAGGGGCTTGGGCTGCCTCCTGCCCGGGCACCTTGTGGGCTGCAGCCTCCTCAGGCCTGTGCCACTGGGATGCTCCTGTGCCCTGGACTGTAGGGCCATCTGTGCATCTCTGTCCCTCTCCAGGCCTCCCGGGAAACGCTGCATTCCTCAGCCAGATTCCTGAAGAGGAGGGATATAGAACAAATGCTACACCTGGATCAGAGCTTTGCCGAGTGCCTGGTAAGAACAGCAGAGACCCCCCAGCCTCAGCATGGCCAAGGTCCCTGAGGGCGGTGCTCAGTGTGCGGGGCTAACAGCTGTGCCCGCTGCTGCAGCCAGAGGCCGCGCGGGCTCTGCTCCAGGCTCCCGTGGGCCTGAGTCGGGAGCCCATGGAGCCCCGGCCCGGCGGGGCTGCGGGGCGGCACCGCGGCTCCCCGGGCAGCAGCCAGCCCTCTGCCCCTCGCCTCGGGAGCCCTTGGCCAGCGGCTGCTGGCCGCGCCTCAGGGCTGTGCGGGCAGGCGAGGCCGGCGATGGGCGCAGGCAGCGACCGGCCCAGGAGCTGAGCCCGCGCCAACCCTTCCCTCCTGCCGCTCTCTGCAGCTGGCAGAGGACAGGAGCCGAGTGGCCGAGCACGTGCGCAGGGCACTGCACTACCTGCAGAGCCCACAGGAGTCCCTGCGAGAGGCGGCCGTCAGGTTCCTGGGTGAGTCCCGAGCCCGGGCTCCTCCCCGGCCCGCCGCAGCTCGGCCCCGGCCCCGCCTGCTGCCCCGGCAGCGCCGGCCCGGCCCGGCGCCGTGGAGCCCCGCCTGGCCTGGGCGTTGCTGCCGCCCTCTGGCAGCCGTGCCCTGGGGCGGCAGCGTGCGGCAAGGGCCGGGCTGAGCTCTGCCTGGCCAGCAGCCCGTGTGGCCACAGCGCCGGCAGCGCCGCTGGCAGGGAGCTGTGCCGCTGGCGCCGTGACAGGCTCTGTGTTCACAGGCATGGCCGGGCGGCGCCTGAGGGGGCAGCAGCAAGAGCTGCAGCTGATCTGCACTGGTGAGTGCGTGAGGGCAGCGTGCTGACCGAGGGGGCTGGAGGGGGCAGCTGCAAGCCCTGCCCCGGCTGTGGAGGGATCTGCACCCATGGGCAGAGCACACAGAGATATCAGGGCTACGTGTGGCATTCGTGGCTAGCAACTTCGGGCTGATCCCCTTGCTCCCCGCTCCCTGCGGGCCATGGCAAGAGAGGACCGGGATGGCCCTGGCATGGGGCTCACCTTGGCTCCCTGCGTATGCGGGATCTGACCTTGCCTCTGTTCCTCTCTCTTGCAGCCCTTGAAGAAATGGCATATGACAGCAGTCCTGCAATCAGAGATGCTGCAGTAGAATTTTGTTTAGTTCTCCGGGCTCTTGAGAGAGCTCCCTACTCCCCATGGCAGAAGCTGCGGGATCGATTCCGCAGTGCATGGAGGAAACGGCCTCGTCTTTGCTGCACTGCCTTACTCTTCTGCTGCAGCTCGGCAGAGAGATGATCTGGGGCCATTTAAGCCAGCAGGAATTTTCTTTTTCTTCTTTAAGATTTTTGTGTTTGCATTTTCATTGTTGAGTATGTAAATATAAAATATCTTACAATACAACGAGTCCCAGCATCTCTCTTTTCCTGCGCAAGGTCTGTAGGGCATAAGAGAAGAGGGGGAAAAGGTTGCTTGTACTCAGCCAGCTGCCCAGGCGTGCAGTGTTGCAGGGAAAATGGCCAGAACCTTTGGTGGTTCTGCTGAAGCCTTTGTGCTGCCCACAGAGCGGCTGGGCAGGGGCCGGAGCTGCGGGGATCCCTGCCAGAGCGGTGCCTGGAGATTGCCACGAGCCCTGTGCCGGACAGGAAGGGCCATCCATGTCCTCCTGCCCGTCTGCTGCTGGCTGCAGTGCTGAGGGCTCCCAGGTTCCTCTGGATGGGCCTCCTCTGGAGCTGCTTTGGGGCTGCGGCGCTGCTGCCGGCACCCTTGGCCAGGCTGGGGGAGACCCTGAGGGGCTGAGGCACTGCTAAGCCCTGAGCAATTGGCTGGCAGAGGCCATAAGCAGCCCCCTGGCAGCCGCCTTGATCCCGACAGCCGGCTGCTCTGGCGCTTCCAGGTCGGTGGCCGGTTGGAGGGACGCCCTGGAATCAGGCGTGGAACCCTGGTCCTGGCCTTTCAGGGCTGTGAGGCCAGCTGTTGTGGGGCTGGGGGGTGCCCTCCCTGTGCTCCAGACTGGAGCCCCCCGCCCCTCAGCCTTAGGCATTGAGCTCCACTGCCTGATATCCAAGTCTTGTTCCTCTTGCTGTGGGGGAGGCAGTGACTACTGCCCTAACTCTTGTCTGTAGCTCAATTTTCATAGGGTCTCCTGGTTTTGATTTTCCTGGGCTATCAGTATCCCATACTCTTGGGTACACCTGATTCAATACTTGCTCTAACTAGTTCTTCTTGTTTGTTGGTCTGGTGTCAATTGTCAGTCCTACTGCTAAAAGCGCTCATTTGTCTTCAGGTACCTTCCATTGAAGTTTTCTTTTTCTAAAGGGAACTGTTGCTTCTAAATTTTCAAGCAAATCCCTGCATAGGACAGATTTGGGTGAGTTTGGGAAATACAGAAACTGATGTATTCCCATTTTCTTCTTGATTTTACATCAAAGTGGTTTCAGGAAGAATGCATTTTCTGGCTGCCCTGTAGTTGCTCCTATTGCTTGAAGATAGTTTTCACTTTTGGGTAGCAGTGCTTGATTCAAGAGTGAAAATGTGTCTCCACTATTTCTTAAAATTTCAACTTCTTCATCATTCTTTAGCTGTATTTTAAACAGTGGCCTGCTAGGGTAAGAACTGCCAGTCTCGGTCATTTCTTATCATCTAGAGTGGCTGCAAGAGTTTTGTGTACTTTGTCTGCTAACTCTGGGCACTGGCCCTATTTCCAGTGTCCTGATTTCTTACAAGATGCACATTGATTTGGGCCCAGCTTGGTCTGTGGCTGCTTTGAACCTCCTCTGCCTCTGCTATTTTCGCCCCTGCCTCTGCTTTAACCACGCCTACATCAGTCCTCTCCCTGGTGCTGATCCAGAGCTGCCACCATGGCTGCAGGGAGCTCTTTTTCTTTTTCCCTCTCTTGACTATCGTACACTTTCTACTTTTGATGGAGTGTCTAAAAGCTTGCGTGACTGCTCAATGTTCTTCGAACACTTCTCAAACTCAGAGGGGCTTGGTGCTGTGACCATTTCCCTGGGGTGTTCCAGTTGGTGTTTATTTATCAGTTATCGTAGAATGGTTTGTTTTCATGTACCCCGTATTTTCCCCAAGTTGGTTTACGCCTAGGTTTTGCCCTCCCTCAAAGCTGTCCCTCATGCCATTCCCCGCTCTTTGTTCCAGCTCCTTCCCTGCCTCTCAAGATAATCCAGCTCTTTATTCCTGAACCTTCCCTGTCACTTTTGCCTTGGACCAATCCCTGACTGCACCACCCCTTTGGAATTCCTCTATTTCTGGAAGCCCCACTGGCCCATGTGACCTACCCTCTCCTCCCATCTGTCCTAATTAGTCCCAAGCAACTGATGGAATCCCCTTGCTCCTCCCCTGCAGATTCCTTATTGCTCAGTCATTTGTATCCACCCCCTGAGTCGTACCCCGATAAAATCCCGTGCACAGAAGTGCTGGCGGCTCTTTGCTGCTGAATCCTTCCCTTGCAATAAACCTTGGCCTGTGGAACCTCACCATCGAGGAGCCTCCTCCTTCTCTTTGGCCTGCTCCGTGCTGCAGTTAGGAGATCCTGAACCACTGAGCAGTGGCTCACCAGGGTCAGCCGCGGGCAGGACCCACGCCTCGGCCGTTCCCCACTCCTGGCGCAGCGCCGCAGTTTTCCCAAGAGCCAGCCCGGGCTCCGCTGGGCTGCATCAATGGGGAACTCGTCCCAGTGCCTGACTGTGCTCTGGGTGAAAAACCTTTTCCTGATACGGAAATGAAACTTGCCCTGTCCCAGCTCCCTGCCCTTTTCTCCAGTCCTGTCACTGGTCCCAACAGTGACGAGAGCTGCAGCAGCCCCTCTGATTCCTCTCAGGAGCATGTTGAAGACCACAATGACGCCCTTTACTCTCCTCCAGGCTGAACAAAGTGGCTGCAGCTGCATCTAGGGCTTCCCCCCCAGGCCACACTCCATCCTTGCAGTCCTCCTTTGCATTCTGCCTAATGGTTTCATATCTTTTGATATTGTACTGCCCAAAACTGCGCCCGTCTGCTTCCAGCGCTTCTCTTGGCTGCTGCTTCAGGCTGTGGGCACCATCATCAGAGACACAGAAGAGCTTCTCCTCCCAGAGTTGTCCTTATCCTCTGCACTTCCACGTCTCTGCCTTGATGTTCACTGGGGAACCTGCCACTTTGTGGCAGCTCATTGCTGTGCTCAGCAGAGACACAGTTCTGTTTGGACATGAGCTGCCAGAGCAAGACATGCAGCAACTGAAGCTGAGAATAGCAGAGGCTGGGCAGATGCCGTTTGTTCCAGAATGTGGGAAAGAGAGTGAGAAAAGCACAAGGAAATTTCAGACTGTTAACTTTGCCATCTAATTGCCCTGGGAAACTCAGCAATGGATGGTGCTCTGGTGCTACTGCCAATGCCTTCCATGAGAAAAATGCATTTCAGGAAGGAGCAACATCATCTGACAGAGACCAAGTGTGCCAGCAGTTGCTCCAGGTGCTCCTGCCATCAGCCCCTGCAGGAAAGAGGCACAGCCCCCTAGGCACGTGGCCTTTGGCTCCTTCTGGCACAGAAGCCCCCCGGGGCCACAGGTCTCTGGGGCAGGAGACGGGCACCAGCGCTGCCAGGGCTCGGGGGGTGGCAGGTCTGCTTGGCCGGGGACTCTGCCACACCTGCTGATGTCAGCGCTCCCCGGGCCCCAGGCCTCAGAGCAGCATTCGTGCCCGGGCCCACACGTTCCTTGTGCGTGTCACACCGGCAGCTTTAGGACGGCCACCAGCCGGGACGTGTCCCAAGGAGGCCGTGCCAGCTTCCCTGCAAGGCCCCGTGCCCTTCCCAGAACGGCTGCGTCTGCAGCCCTCCGGGCTCCTTCTGCTGCCCTGAGCCCACAGAGCATGGCAGCGTTTGCTGATGCTCTGAGCCCTTCTTAAAGATCCTCTCGGCCTGGCTTAGACTCCTGGGGCCAGCCATTCCCTCCAAACTGGGCCACTTTGGGTGGGCTGGGCGTGGCCCCAGGGATGCGGCAGTGTCTGCAAGACCCCTTGGTGACAGGTGCTGCACAGTGACTGTGACATGGAACGGGTGTCCAAGGGCCCTTTGTGACACGGGGTGACATAGGGGCTGGAGGTGACAAGAGCACGCCACAGTGCTCAGAGCACGCCACGGGACAGGACGGGACAGAGTGGTGCCGTGAGGAGCCCCCGCACAGCGCGCTCGTTCGCGTCCCACCCGGAGCTTTTCTGAAGCCTGGTTCCTGCAGCTGAGCTCGAGGCCAGACCACAGGGCTTGCTGACCCGTGGTCTCCCTGAGGCTTCTCTTCTGCAGGTGCCCTTGAGGCCATATCATAGTCCTTGTCAGGAGTCCCCTGTCCTTGTGGCAGGAGCCCTTGAGACCGAGTGCAGGACTTGCTGTCCTGTAGCCTTCCTGAGGCTTCTTACTTGAAGGTGCCTTCCAGGCACCACTGCAGGACTTGGTGACTTGGAGCTTTTCCAAAACAACTTTCCTGCATATAGCCACAAATCCAGGCAGAGACATGGAGCAGAGACACCCGGCAGTGCCTGAGCTGGCCTGCGTGGAGGAGGAGGAAGGTGGCCCTGGAGCTGCCCCGGCACAGCAGACTGAGGAGGTGGTGCCGTTCCAGCCACCGCAGGAGGGTGAGTGGCAGAGCTGGGCCACAGGACTGGTGCCTGCTGCCAGCTTGGACCCCATGCCGTGCCGTGCCATGCTATCCTGTGGGGACATGCCCACGGACAGGACGGAAGAGGGGCCGGGCAGACACCCTCACTGGCCGTGCTCAATCCCCCTGCGGCATCCCGGGGCTCTCTCTGCCTGGGGATCGCAGGGCTGGGCCGTGTTGTCCGGCCTCTCCCGCAGCCCCTCATCTCTGGCTGCGCTCGCTCTTTGCCAGATGCAGCCGCGGAGCGCACACAAGAGCAGGAGTCCAGCCCTGGCCGCTTCCGCAGAACAGCACAGGTACCTGCAGCCACCCCCACCTGGGCTGGGCCTGCTGTCCCTGCTCAGCCCAGCACCGTGTGTGCAGCACTCCATGCAACATCCTCGGCTTCTTGCCCTTCTCCTACAGTTTGTTTGCAACTTCCTCAAGAGAATTAAAGAGGAAGAGACCATCGCCACGGTCATAGGCCTCAGACCATACTCGCCCATCTTCCTCAGCAAGACCGGTGCTGCCCTGCTGCATATGCTTGTAGAGGAAGATTTTTACACTCCAAAGCAAGTAAGCAGCCTGGGCCAGGCTTTGATCCTCCCAGCAATTGCTTGGCCTCCCAATCCACGCATGCTGGTTGCTGTGAGCCTTTCAGGCCACATGGCAGTGGGGTGGGAAGGGAAGCACTCCTCTGGGGAAGCTGGGAACATTGCCCCCTCTGGCAGCTTTCCAAGTCTCCCCGTGCCTTCTCCAGGTGCCTGCCATGGTGAGCTACATCCACCAGTGGCTCATGGCCAATGATTCTGCTGAGCACAGGCTGGACAACACCCTGCTGGATCTCACCGAAGCACAGCCAAATGACGCAGTGGTGACGCTCCTGCGTGTGGCCCCGTCCTGTGACAGGTATGGGGCCCACCTGCCCACAGGGCTCAGGCCTCCCCAGCCCATCACCCTGCACAGCCTGCCCCAGGTGTCGGAGCAACAGAGACTTCCAGGGCCCTCTGGATGCTCCCTTCCCCAGCCCTGCCAGGCCAGCCCCTGAGCCTGCTGCCGTGCTCCCTTGCCGCCTCTCAGGGCTCTGTCCCCACAGGGCTGGGCTGTCTGCCTCCTGCTGGCAGGGGGGCAGTGGGCAGAGGCAGAAATGGCAGCCGGCTCAGCTGCCCCTGGTGCTTCCTCTGAGACCCTCCTGAGACACAGCTCTAACCCCACAGAGCTGCCATGGCCATGTGGAAGACCATCATGGGCTCAGCCAGGACTGCGGAGCTGGCGCAGCTGATCCTCCTGGATGTGCTGGGCAGCTGGCCAGAGTACAGCACCTGCACCTCCAATGGGGACGAAACGGCTGTCTTTGCCCTGACGGTGAGTTTCTGCAACTGGCCTTTGCAGGCCCCAAGGCTGTCTCTCCAGCAGCTCTCCATCCTCCTTCTCCCACTGCATCTCCCTGCCTCAGGCGCTGGCCTGAAACCTGGCCAAGGGGCAGCTTCAGGCCCACCAGGCCCCGTGCTCCCCCTGCCATGGTCTCTCCTGGCCTCTCCCTGCCACGCTCGGGCCCTGCCACACACACACCTCGGCACTGAGCGCTGTCTCGGGGGGCTTTGTCCTTTGCAGGCAACTGTGGTGACGTGGAAGATCCTCCAGGTGCCCTGTCTGCCACGGATATTGAAGGTGTATTTCCCCCGCCTATTTGTGCATCTGCTATTCCAAGTGTTCTTCAGCACTCTGGATATGCCAGAGGAGGTCGACACCTTCTGGAAGGGATGCCAGGAAGAGCACGGCCTTGCCACCAGCCCCAACAGGTGCTCCATGCCACTCCTCCTGTCCCTGCCACGTGGCCTGCCAAGGAGCCAGTGCTGCCAGTGTGACCTGGGCTTTGCTGTGCACACAGGTTTGCTGTGTGCACCCTGAAGTCCCTGCTCTGCCTTCTCCGCTGCGAGGATGTGGTGGTGGCAATGGAGCGCAGGTGTGCCTGGGACACGCTGCTCTCTCTTGACACGCACCACTTTGCCGTGGCTCTGCTTGCCAGGTGAGACCCCCTTCTCCCCACTGCCTCTGACATTGCTGCTCTGTGCCCAGGTGCCCCACAAAGTGTCCGTGGTGGCCATGGGTCAGAGGGCCTTGTCACTGAGGGACGGCCAAGCAGACTGGAATAGGCTGGCAGAGGAGGGTACCCATGAGCAACCAACTCCCAAACGGCCCACGTCCCCTTGCTGGAAGGGTGCTGGGGAAAGATGAGAACTGGGTGAGTCACGCCTGGGAGGCTTTGCCCCACTGCATCAGGCTCTTGTTTCCTTTTTCCCCTCTTCAGAGAAATTCGCCGCTTAGCCATCCACTTTTGTTCCGCGGTGGCATTCTACCTGCTCGCCCTGCTCGGCAAAGAGATGCCATACTGGGATTTCCCTGCCCTGGCATTCCTCGTGGAGGTGAGCCTCAAGGCCAGCGCTGCCTGGCTGAGCGGCCTCCCAGCCCTCTGGCCTCTCACAGCCACAGCTGCCAGGACAGTGCCCGTGCCCTGTGCTGCTGCCTGGGCCCGGCCCTGTGCGCTTCCGGGCTCCTGCCGGCCGGCTCCCCTGTCACTGCCCTGTGCCTTTCAGGTCCTCGAGTGCCTGGACTTGAGGGAATGCAGTGACAGTGTCCTGGAGATCCTGGCACAGAACCTGCAGAGCGAGCACATGGCCAGGCGTTACTTGGCACTCCGAGGCCTCGTAGTGCTGGGCAAGAATCCCTTGATGGTGAGAAGGGGGCAGTGGCCGAAGCCGTGCAGGCAGCGTGGGGCTGGGCAACGCAGTCGCTTGGCCTTGCCTGGGCTTTGGCCGCTGGGGCAGCTGTTCCCATCTCTCCTGCTTCCCGCTTCAGCTGCCCCAGTGCTTCGGGACAGGCCTTTGGCCTCTGGGCCCTGCGGCAGCAGGGCGGCCTTTCACAAAGTCGTCTTCCGCACAGGCTGAAAAAATGCAGAGCCTGACTGAAAGTCTTGTGGAGCTCCTGGAGGAAAATGACAGCGACATGGTCAGGATGAGCATTCTTCTACTCCGATATTTGCTCCTGGATAATGGTGCTCCAATAGCCACCCCCATCGCCCTGCAGCTGGCTGAGGCGCTCCTGCCACTCTTTGACAGCGTAAGGCTCTGTGCCCACAGCCACAGCCACTGGCTGCTGCCCGGACCCTTGGTGCCCTGTGCAGATGCACGCCTGTGCCCTGGGGGGCCTGAAGCAGCTGATGCTCAGGTCTTTTGCCCTTTCCTTTCATCCAGGATGACATCCAGGTGCAGCTGAGCTCCATGGCTCTCTTTCAAGAGATGCTGGACTTATTAACAGAAGAGGGAAGAAAGGCCCTCAAGTCCCACGTGCGCCAGAGCCTGCTCCCTCTCTACTTCCACTGCCATGATGAGAATCAGATGGTTGCTGAGGTGAGCACTTGTGGCCAGCTGCTGTCCCCCTGGCAGGGGCTTGGGCTGCCTCCTGCCCGGGCACCTTGTGGGCTGCAGCCTCCTCAGGCCTGTGCCACTGGGATGCTCCTGTGCCCTGGACTGTAGGGCCATCTGTGCATCTCTGTCCCTCTCCAGGCCTCCCGGGAAACGCTGCATTCCTCAGCCAGATTCCTGAAGAGGAGGGATATAGAACAAATGCTACACCTGGATCAGAGCTTTGCCGAGTGCCTGGTAAGAACAGCAGAGACCCCCCAGCCTCAGCATGGCCAAGGTCCCTGAGGGCGGTGCTCAGTGTGCGGGGCTAACAGCTGTGCCCGCTGCTGCAGCCAGAGGCCGCGCGGGCTCTGCTCCAGGCTCCCGTGGGCCTGAGTCGGGTGCCCATGGAGCCCCGGCCCGGCGGGGCTGCGGGGCGGCACCGCGGCTCCCCGGGCAGCAGCCAGCCCTCTGCCCCTCGCCTCGGGAGCCCTTGGCCAGCGGCTGCTGGCCGCGCCTCAGGGCTGTGCGGGCAGGCGAGGCCGGCGATGGGCGCAGGCAGCGTCCGGCCCAGGAGCTGAGCCCGCGCCAACCCTTCCCTCCTGCCGCTCTCTGCAGCTGGCAGAGGACAGGAGCCGAGTGGCCGAGCACGTGCGCAGGGCACTGCACTACCTGCAGAGCCCACAGGAGTCCCTGCGAGAGGCGGCCGCCGTCAGGTTCCTGGGTGAGTCCCGAGCCCGGGCTCCTCCCCGGCCCGCCGCAGCTCGGCCCCGGCCCCGCCTGCTGCCCCGGCAGCGCCAGCCCGGCCTGGCGCCGTGGAGCCCCGCCTGTCCTCGGCATTGCTGCTGCCGCCCTCTGGCAGCCGTGCCCTGGGGCGGCAGCGTGCGACAAGGGCCGGGCTGAGCTCTGCCTGGCCAGCAGCCCGTGTGGCCACAGCGCCGGCAGCGCCGCTGGCAGGGAGCTGTGCCGCTGGGGCCGTGACAGGCTCTGTGTTCACAGGCATGGCCGGGCGGCACCTGAGGGGGCAGCAGCAAGAGCTGCAGCTGATCTGCACTGGTGAGTGCGTGAGGGCAGCGGGCTGACCGCTCCAGGGGGCTGGAGGGGGCAGCTGCAAGCCCTGCCCCGGCTGCAGAGGGCTCTGCTCCTTGTGCAGATATGGGGCGGCGTGGGCAGGGCACACAGAGATTTCAGGGCCACCTTGGGGATTCGTGGCCAGCTGCTTCGATCCAGTGCCCTTGGTCCCTGCTTCCTCCTGGCCATGACTAGAGCCGGCTGGGATGGCCCTGGTAGGGGGCTCTCCTCGGCTCCACGCAGATCCGGGATGTGACCATGGCTCTGTCCCTCTCTCTTGCAGCCCTTGAACCGCTGACAGAGGACATCAGTGGCGCCGTGTCGGACGTGGCACTAGAAACACTGTATGTCCTCTAGGCACTGCAGAGTGAGCGATATTCCCTCTTCCAGAGGCTGCAAGATCAGCTCCGCAGGGCATGGAGGACACGGCCTTGTCTGTCGGGGCTTGGCTGGCTGCGCTGCTGCAGCTCTGCAGAGACCTGATCCCAGAGGCTCTGTCTGCTGGGGCCACCTGAGCCAGCTGGAATTTTCCATTTCTTTAAGATTTTTCTTTTCTTCTTTTTGTTTTTTTTCTTTAGTATATGAATATAGAGTGTGTTATAATACACAGACTCCCAGGAGCTTTCTTTTGCTACCCACGGTCTGCAGGGCATAGGGGAAGAGGGGGAGAAGGGTACCCTGGCTCAGCCAGCTGCCCAGGCTTGCAGTGGGCAAGGGAAAATGGCCAGAAGCCCCTTTTCCTGTGGTGGCTCTGCTGAAGCCTTTGTGCTGGTGACAGAGTGGGTGGGCAGGGGCCAGGGCTGCAGGGATCCCTGCCAGAGTGGTGCCTGGAGATGGCCACAAGCCCTGTGCCAGGAAGGACCCACCCTCTGTATCCTCCTGCCTGTGTGCTGCTGGCTGGATTGCTGAGGGCTCCCAGGTACCTCTGGATGGGGCTGCTCTGCAGCTGCTGTGGGGCTGCAGCGCTGCTGCCGGGCAGCTTGGCCGGGCTGGGGCAGCCAATGAGGGGCTGGGGCACTGGCAAGCCCTGAGCAATTGGCTGGCAGAGGCCACAAGCAGCCCTTTGGCAGCTGCCCGCCTTGTTCCTGCCAGAGTTGACTTGCAAGAGGGACCCTGGGCACTCTGGAACTAACAGCATCAGTGTTGTTGGAAACCCAAATGCAGGGAAATCTCAGATCTTTGGTCTTGTCAGCAAAGCTTAGAATTAAACACAGGATTTGATCGGAGACCTTGGAAAGGGCTTCCAAACTTAGGTGCTAGAAGCGAGAATCTGGATTTCTAGTTTATTATAGCAGAGAGACGGGGAGGAAGGTTGAAGTGGAGGAAAGTTTAGAGTTTTAGGGCTGAAGATCTAGAAAAAATAAAAGTAGTTACAATGGTAAACAAGAAGCTTAGGATGCAGTGCTGCAGGTTTGCATGTCATAACATGATTTGCTAAGGAAGCTTATACTGTAGCAAGAGCCCCTAAGACGAAATATTGAAGGATTGACTGCAAAACATAAATATCCTTGTTGGCAGTGTCTTCTTGGCCAAGAAATCCTTCAAAGCTCTTGTAACTACAAGTGTTTTGGCCTTGTGAGCCATGCGGTGGAGATGTGAGCCAAACTCACCCTTCCTGTCTGTGTAGCAGAGAAGAAAAAGCAATGGCATCCTCTAAAACACTCAGAGGTCTGCTCTCTAGCTTGTTCCAAACTCCCTCAAATCCCCCAAAGTGGGATTTAGCTACAAAGAGATGACAAGGGCTCTTAGTGCTGGCTCTTTGACTCCAGAGCAGCTGTTTTAGAATCTTTCCCATAACCCTTTGTAGTCATGTTCCAGAAATGGATCATTTGAAGAAACTTTCCCCAGTAACTTGGATGGAGGTTTGTCTGAAGGGTATTTGAGGAGAAAGGCTCCCAGCAGAGGTCTGGGCTTTGGCCGAGCTGTGTACCCTGCTGATTGTGAAGTGTGCCATCAGCTGCAGGGCTTCCTGGGCCAAAAAATATCATCAAGTCACTTGGACTTGCTCTTTTAGGCCTCTAAGAGCCGGACCAAATTTCGGGGCACATTTGGAGACCTCATCAATGAGTGCGTGGACGACCTCGGATTTTCCCAATTGCTGGGAATGGTTCCCCAGGTCCTTGGTGTAAAATCAGGCTCCCCAGCAAGTGCAGATCTGCAAGATGATAAACAATTTAGGCAATTGGTGATGCATCTTTCTAAATCGCTCTCCTTTCTCTCCTTTTTTCAAATACAAAGCTGTACTTTGTGTCAGGTACATACAGGCAACGTGTGTATTTGTGATTTTGATATGTGTGGAAACCAACCATGGGACACTTATAAAGACGAATTCTAATATAACTGAGGAAAGCAAAGCATGGAAGAAGGCCTTTGAACCTATCCTTTGTTCCTAATTAGCTTTTATAAGTCTTAAGTTGATTTAGAAGCATTTGAATTAAAGCTTTGAGGATGTTGCTTTTTGACAGGAACTTTCTGCTTGTAGCTAAGCCTTAAAGAGTTTTGCAATAATAACCTTTTGAAGTATAATTTCAGAATATTGCTTGTAGTAAGGATCTCTGAAACTATAGCTTCAGAATATGTAAAAAGGAAATATGCCTATCTCACACCTTGACAAAACAGTGAAAAGCAGCTTGAGGAATGAATATGAATATCAACGCAAGGACTAACAATTTTGACCAAGGGAAGCTGGACATCACTGTTGTGAGATTTATAGTCCTTGCAATCAAAAGGTAAAGCCATGTCTGGAATCTGGACCCCACCAGCTGGGAGACTTCTTTCTTCGTTCAGAAGTTGGACCCCCCACCACCTGGGATATTCCTTTTCTGGGATACATCCTGAGAAAAAATAATCACAATACTGTATAGAATTGTGATGTAAAAAATGGGAAAAGAAACTACTGATGAGTAAAAATTTGGAATAGAAACTGCTGAGAAAGCTTAGGAGTGCCCCTATAAATACTGGTAAGTCTCAACTATCTGTGTGCAGTTGGAGGGAAAATTTCCCCCACTGTACTCAGCACTGTATTGCTCATACTTTACCAAAATAATTAATAAATTGATTGCTGCTTGAATAATGACCTAGTCAAGCTTCTCATTTCTAACATTATAGTACTGTTTACTGTATAGTACTCTGCCCAGGGGCAGAGCCCGCGCCGAGCCTTCCCTGCCGGCGCTCCCCGCAGCTGCTGCAGGATGAGAGCCGAGCGGCCGAGCATCTGCGCTGGGCCCTGCCGCACCTGCAGAGCCCACAGAGGCCCCTACGAGAGGCGGCCGTCAGGCTCATGGGTGAGCCGGCAGCCCCGCGCCCCTCCCTGCCCCCTGCCCGGCTGCTGCCCCGGCTACAGTGGGAGCCGCGCCCGGGCCGCTGCAGCCCCGCCCGCCCTGGGCATTGCTGCCGCCGCCCTCCCGCAGCCGTGCCCTGGGGCGGCAGCGTGCGGCAGCGCCCAGCAGCAGCCCTGCCCGCCAGGAGGGCGTGCGGCCGCAGGGCTGGCAGAGCCCGTGTCGGGCAGCTGTGCCACCTGGCGCCGCCACATGCTCTGTCTTGCCAGGGGTGGCCGGAGTGCTCGTGATGGGGCAGCAGGAGGAGCTCCAGGTCCTCACTGAGGGTGAGTCAGGGCAGCCGCGTGGCAGCGAGCACTGCCGGGGGTGTGGGGGCAGCTGCAAATCCCGGCTCCGCAGCTACAATCCGTGCCCGGGCTGCGGAGGGCTCTGCTGCCTGTGCGGACCAGGGGTGGTGGGGGCACAGCCCGGAGAGCTTTCAGGGACACATGGGGGATCCGTGGCCAGCACCTTCCGGCTGAAGCCCTTGTCTCCCGCTCCCTCCTGGCCATGGCAAGAGCTGGCTGGGATGGCCCTGGCAGGAGGCTTTCCTTGGATTCCCTCAATCTGGCCTCTGACCTTGGCTCTGTTCCACTCTTCCAGCTCTTCAAGCGCTGAAGGAAGATGAGAACCCATCATGCATGAGCAAACTGCTTTAGATGACCTTTGAAAGAAGATGTGCACGACTTTGTTCATCTGCTGGATGAGATGTACCAGCGTCCATCGGCGATTTCCAGTGCCCATTGAAGATGGGAGCACCTGCAGAGCAGAAGTGACCAGCTGGAGCTCCACGCACGGCTCTGGCTGCTCACAGCTCAGCCTGTGCGAAGCTCCAGCAGCTCCTGCCATCTCTCTCCCTGTTGGCAGCTCCCTCCCTGCGGCCCTCAGGCCCTGCCCATCCCCTTTTCTGCCTCCCAGCTCACCCCTTACCTTCGCTTTCCCTTAATAAACTGTTTGTGTTTTGCACTTGACCCGCGTCTCCGTGGAGCTGAAGCGGTGCAAAACCTGAGCCCAGGGACACGCAGGGCCCTGCTGCCCTTCTCCTCCGTGCTGTGTTCCGGGCACGGACAGAGAGGAACAATGGCAGCTCAGGCTGCAAAGGTGCCTGTCCTGCTGCTCCACGGGCCATTTCCAGCCAATCAGTGTTTGTCGCTGATGACTCATCAGTTGCCAGGAGTGGAATTCGGGGCGGGGGGAGGTGACCCCGGGGATGGGGATGGGGCGTGCGGGGGCAGCCGGGGCCGCACTGGTGGCACTGGGGGTGCTCGGAGCCCCCCCGGCTGCGGAGGGAGGGGAGGGCGCGGTGGGAAGGGGGCAGGGCCCCAAATTAACCCAAAGTGGGGTCGGGACCCCCAAAGGGAGCAGGAGGCGCCTGGAACCTGCAAAACCAAGCACGGGGGAGGGGATTGGGGCCTGGGGGAACGATGGGGAAGGGGCGGGAGAGCAGAGGGAAGAGGGGGATGGGACCCCCAAACAGGATATGGCCAACTTGATGTGGCTGCCTTCAGACGTGCATGGCAGCCAAAGGTAGCCTATGGTAGCCAAAGCTTTTTCCCAGTCCGTGTGATTCCAGTCTGTGCAATCCCAGTCTGTGCAATCCCAGTCCATATGGCCCAGTCCGTATAATCTCAACCCAGTTTATCCCAGTCTGTCTCATCCTGATCTCTATGGTCCCATGCCATATGGTCCCAGCCCATATTTGATCCCAGTCCAGTTTATCCCAAGCTGTGTGGTTCTGATCCCTATGGTCCCATTCTGTGCCGTCCTGACCCATAGGATCCCAGTCCATATTTGATCCCACATACACTGATTGCAGTGTATGTGGTCCGGCACACACTCCCAGGGTCTGGAATTCCAGTTCCCAGCCAGGAAAAAATGTTCCTGCCCTTGAACTTCCTTCATATTCTCTCAGCAAATTATAATAAATTAAAAATCAAGAAATTATAATTAAAATGAAATACATTAGAATAAAAATGAAATATAAAAATAAAATCTAATTTCAACTCTTCCTTACAATACTCCAATAATGACTCAAGCCAAAACAACAGGAAACTATTAATATAACATTACCAAAAAATATAAATAAACAAATTACATACAAAGAAATACCTTTTGTAAGTTTTAACTCAGTAACCAATATACTTTAGATAAAAAATATCTAAAAAACTAACATAGAATCTAACACACCTTAGTAAAAAAAATTCCTATTACAAATATACTAAACACAAAACCAAACACCACTGTAATTTCTCACACATTTGAACCAAACAATTAAACTTTATTAACATCCTTAAGTACTCTAAAAAATTAATTATTCTTTTCAAAATTCTAATTTCGGGTGAGTAGTTTTATTTGGATATAGGTTTTTGAATTGTTTGGGTTAGATGATTTAAAAAATGAGATTTTTATAGGAATTGAAACAGCTGAGAAGGCAGCACTCTGCACACAGAACTGACTGAAAATGAATGGGACAGAAATCAGTAACTCTGAAAGTTTTATTTGCTGTCAAATACACCCCACCCAGCCACCCCACACAATCCCCATCCCACTGCTCCAAATTGGGATCCCACTTCTACCAATCACCTCCCAACCCCAACTCACCCTGGTGGCTGTGGAATGGAGTGAGTCTGGCACAGGATTGAGTTTTTGTGAGGCGGGAACAAGCAATTTGAGGTGAGATTGAGCCCTGTTGGGTTAAAATGCAGTTGTTTTCATTGGGATTTGAGTGGTTTTGAGGTGACAGATTGATCCCTCTTGGCTTTTGGAGTGCAAAGACATGGAGAAGAGAAAAAAATTTAAGCCAAACCAAAAGGAGAAGCAGCCAGGTGTGTTCCCAACATGGATCACAGGGAATGTGAGTGACCAGGGCTGTGCCAAAAGTGCCTCCTCCAGTGGGGGATGGAGCTGGAGCAGCACACGAAGCTCTTCCCGCACTCAGGGCACTCACAGGGCTTCCCTTACCGGTGCCTCAGTTGGTGTTGGGTCAAGTTAGAGCTGCTGGAGAAGCTCTTCCCACACTGGGGACACTCGTAGGGCCTCTCCCCAGTGTGGATGCATGGGTGCTTGATGAGCGTGTAGTTGTGTAGTTGTGCTGGAATCCCTTCCCACAATCGGGGCATTGGAAAGGCCTCTCCTCTGTGTGGATCCAATTGTGCCGGAGGAGATCTGACTTGATCCGAAACCCCTTCCCGCACTCCCCACACTTGTAGGGCCTCTCCCCCGTGTGGATCTTTTGGTGGCGGATCAGTTGGGAGCTCTGTCTGAAGCTCTTCCCACATTCCTCACACTCGTGGGGCCTCTCCCCAGTGTGGGTTTGTCGGTGCACAACAGGACAGGAGCTGTACCTGAAACCCTGCCCGCAGTCGGGGCAGCGGAAGGGCCTCTCCTTTGTGTGCATGTGCTGGTGATCGAGGAGATTGGAGCTGGTCTTAAACCTCTTCCTACACTGATCACACTCATAGGGCCATTCCCCAGTGTGGGTCCTCTGGTGCCTGATCAGGTTGCAGTTCCTCCTGAAGGTCTTCCCACACTCCAAGCAGGTGTGGGGCTTCTCCCCATCATGGAGCTGCTCATGGAGCACCAGCTCTGAGGTCTGGCTCCATCTCCGGCCGCCTTCCCAGCCCAGGCTGGCTCTTTCCCCCTCAGATCCCCACCAGCTGCATTTGCAGCCCCTCCTCGTGCAGCATCTCCAGGGCTTTTCTCCCCGTTGGCTTCCTGCACCGTGGAGCCGCTCAAAACGGCCTCTTCCACCAGGTTCTGCCACGGGCATTTGTCCTCCCTGCTCTCCATGCTCAGCTCCTGCTCTGGGGGAGGAAGGACAAGGACAGGACAGGATTTGCCTCTGTGCCACAGGCAAGGGCAAGGAGATCCCCCCAGGGCTGAGCTGCAGCTGGGGCCGTGCTGGGCTGGGAGATGGAGCAGCACAGAGAGGAAAGAGGCACTGACTTCCTCCTCACCTGCCTCAGTGTCCTGGGGCATCTTCCCCTTTCTCGCAGCTGCCCAAGCACTGCGAATGGGAAATCCTGGTTTGAGGACAAAAAAGTATAGGCACATTGAGTTTGAAGTTCCCTCTGCCCAAGTCCACCTCTACAAGTCACTGGCCATCTGAGCTCCATAAAAACCTCCCAAACACCAAGATTCAGCCATGGAAAAGCCTCCCAGGACTTCCCCGTCCCTGCTCCCTCCCCTTTGGTGTTCGGGGGTTACCCCCTGTCCCAGCTACTGGGGTCACGCTTGGATTCGGGGTCCCCCTTCTCCTCGGTGCCCGCCCTGCCCAGGCTGCTGGCACTCCCAGAAACGCCAAAAGCTCCCCCTGATTCGCTCTCCCCATTCCGGGATGCCACGGCTGTTTGGGCTCCCGGGCTCCCTTCTCCCCTCATTCTCTGCTCTGGGCTGCAGCGGCTCCAAGGAGTCCCCCATGCCCCTCTCCAGGCTCTTGAGGCTCCCGCCCATGGCGGCACTGCCCCCTCTCTGGGCTCCCCACTTTGGGCTCCTGGGGGACACAGGGCTCTGCTCCTCCAGGCTGCCTCTGCCGGCAGCCGCCACCGGCACCCCCCGATGTCCCCCCAAGGGGCCTTTTTCGCTCAGCCTTGGACTGCTTCATTCTCCAAACATCCCCCCAAAAACTCAACTGGGAGCAACTGGGAGTGACTGGGAACATGCTGGAGGGAACTGGGATACGCTGGGAGATACTGGGAGTGACTGGAATGAAAGTGAAGGTGAAAGAGAGCAACTGGAACCATGTGTAGCACAAATGGTTCATAGTGGCAGGGACTGGGAGCACACTGGGCTCACCTTTGGATCATACTGGGAGGGCCTGGACTAATACTGGGAGTATCTGAGAGCGACTGGGAACGCACCCTGCACATCATCCCCCATACTGGACCTGACTGGGAGCAACTGGGAGCAAATGGCATCATACTGGGACTGACTGGGCTGATCTAGGAAGCAACTGGAACCGTGCTGGAGGCAGCTGGGACCATACTGGGAAAGATTGGAAGCAACTGGGATTATACTGGAACCACACTGGGAGGGCTGGCATGTGACTGGGATCAAACTGGAGCTTACTGGGATCCTATTGGGGTTGAAAGGGAAAGACTGGGATCACACTTTGGGCTACTGGGAGCAACTGAGGGAAACTGGGATCATGCTGCAAGCAAACTGGAGGAACTGGGAAGGACTGGATGCATGCTGGAGGCAACTGGGATATACTGGGCATGACTGGGGGATCATACTGGGAGAACTAACACCTTACTGGGGCCACTGGCAGTGCCTGGAAATGACTACAGACATGCTGGGGGCAACTGGGATATACTGGGAGTGTCTGGAACCATACTGGAATGACTGGAACCACACTGGGAACAACTGGGACCATGCTGGGGAGAACTGGGACCACACTGGGAGTAACTGGGAGTGAGTGGGACCATACTGGGGGGACTGGGATCATCTGGGGAGTGACTGGGACTAGAGCAGGGGCAACTGGGTCCAACTGGGACCATACTGGGAGTGTCTGTAACCATAGGGGAGTGATGGAAGCACACTGGGAAACGCTGGGCCCATGCTGGGAGCAACTGGGATCACACTGGGGGCACTGGCATCAGACTGGGAAGCTGGGAGACACTGGGATTAGACTGCAGGTGACTGGGATCATACTGGAGTGGCTACACTCATACTGGGACTATACTGGGTGTGAATGAAACCTGACTGGGGCTTACTGGGAGCTACTGGGCCATGTTGGGAGGAAAATGTGACACACTGGGAGCAACTGGGAACAGCTGGAAGGAACTGGAACCGTGCTGAGAGGACTGAGACTATAAGTGGGGCAACTGGGATCATACTGGGAGCAACTGGGGCCACCCTTTGAGTAACAGATGGAAACTGGGATTATGCTAGAGGAAACTGGGAGTAACTGGGCAAGACTGGGATCATTCTGAGGTAACTAAAACAAACTGGGAGTGTCTCTAACCATACTGGGGGCACTGGAACCGCACTGGGAACAGCTGGGATCATGCTCGGAGCAACTGGGATGATGCTGGGGGAAACTGAATCTACCCTGGAGGCAACTGGGCACAACTGGGACCCTGCTGGGAGGGACTGGGAGTATTCTTTGGGAAACTGGGATCATAATGGGAGGAACTGGGAACATCTGGAATTATGCTGGGAGCAACTGGGATCACAGTGAGAGCAGCTGAGTCCATACTGGGTTATACTGGGATCACATTAAGAGCAACTGGAATCATACTGGGATGGACTGGGAGCTGCTGGTTTAGTGGATTTTGGGGGGTTTAGATTTTGGGGGATTCTACTGGCAGTTTGAGGGGGAGTTTTTCTGCGGGTGTTTGGGGGTTTGTTGAATTTTTTGTGGCTTTTTTTGAATTTTGGGGGTTTTACTGAGATTTTGTTGGGATTTTTGGGATTCTCAGAAATTCTGGGGGTTTTATTGGGATTTTTAGGAGATTTTGTGGGGATTTTATTGGAATTGTGGTGGCATTTAGCGGGATTCCTTGGGGATTTGAGGGTTTTTAGATTTTTGGTGGGTTTTGTGGGATGATTTGGGTGTTGCCAGGATTTCTTTGGATTTGGGGGAGATTTTGTGGGACTTTTCATGGTTTTGAGATTTTTGGGGGATTTGTGGAGTTTAATTAGGATTTTTTGGGTTATTGGGATTTCAAAGGATTTTGTGGGCTGTTATTAGGATTCTAGGGTGTTTTAATGAGATTTTGAGAGACTTAATTGGGATTTTGTGGGTTTTATTGGGACTTTCAGGGGTTTCAAGGAGATTTTGGTGCCTCTCAGCCCTTCCCCACACCCAGGGAATGCCACAAAGCCCCCCTAAAATTCCACTAATACCTCACAAATTCCCCAAAAGTTACAAGAAAACCCTCAAAACCCCCAGAGAATCTCCGAAAATCCCAGTGGAACTCACCAAAATTATAAAAAACTCCCAAAAATTTCAATAAATCCCCTCCCCATCCAAAAAAACCCCACAACCCTGTTGCCTTCTGGAGCAAGGCAGGCGACCTGGTTCAGACGAACAGCACGGTGGCCCACTCACCAGGGCCACTCGGGCCAATGACACACGCAGACATCAATGTGATGGACAGTCAAAAGGCGTTTATTATCTCATCTCTTGGGTTTTTATAGTCTAAGGGGTCTCTACGTCAGCATGGGTCTGTCTTTACCATCTATGGTTAGTAAGGGATGGACTGTTACTGGGTAGGGGATGGAAAGTTACTGGAATTTGGTTAAGGGAGGCTACCTTCCTATGTTAGTTTCTTATCTACGGGAAGCAGATGGTCTTATCTGAGGGGATCAGAGGGTCCTGGCTTTCCGTGACATCGCGAGATCTTCCGCAGCGCCTTTCCCTGTCTACCACATCTCCCCCCCCCTTTTCACAAATGAATGAGGTAGTCATGCACATAGGTACTTAAATGAGGTATAAGGTTGTAGCTTGACAAGGGAAAAGGGTCTTGGGAGTCCTGAGTAAGCTTTTGTCAGACAAGTTCGGAGGATCTTGTGACTGACGGTGTTCCCTGGTTGAATTCTCTGGTTGAATTCTCCGGTTGAATTCACAGCAATTGTCGTCGGCCTAAGAACAGGATGTTGGTCCGTTCCAGGCGGGTCTGAACGAACGAGACCAGCTTGTTCAGCAGGCATGGTCCGAAGGTGACTGTTAGAAACAGCATGGCCAATGGACCTATCAGGACAGAAATCAGAGTGGTTAGCCAAGGTGATTGATTGAACCAGGACTCGTACCAGCCCTGTTGGGCCTCCCTGTCTTTCTGTCTCTGAGCCAGTCGGTTCCGGAGTTCTGCCATGGAGTCTCTCACGACTCCCGTGTGGTCTGCATAGAAACAGCACTCCTCCTTCAAGGCGGCACACAGGCCCCCTTGCTGCATGAACAGGAGGTCCAGGCCTCGCCTGTTCTGCAAGACCACTTCCGAGAGTGAGGAGACCGACTTCTCTAGAAAGGAGATGGATTTCTCGATCCTTTGCAGGTCCTCGTCAATCGTTGCTTGCAGCTGTGACAGTCCTTGGTGCTGGGTCGCTAGGGCTGAGACTCCTGTGGCCGTTCCGGCTGCTCCCAGACCCAGCAGCATTGCGATAGTTATACCTGTCAATATTTCTCTTTTGTGGATCCGGCTGGGTCCCTCAAGAAGATGGCACATTTCTTCGTCTGAGTGGTACAGGATCCTAGGAACAATCAGAACTTGGACACAGAAGTCGTTAGAGTCATTGAATTTGGGAAGGAACACACAAGGACTCACTCCGGATCGCTGGCAAACCCACATCCCAGATGCGGCTGGGACTGCCCATTTATTGTTTTTCCTGTTAGGCTTGACGATTTTGGTGCAGATGTTGCCTCCCCGCTTAGCTAGGGTTGCATTGCCAAAGCATCTGCCTCGGCCTGTGACTTGACTCAGGGTGATTCCCTTGCGAGGGGTGTCCCATCTGCACTGGTGAGGGGCGTTGGCTGAGGAATAACTGAAGGGAGTGTTTAAGGCGATTCCTTCGAAAAAGGGAGGTTTGACATCATAACAAAGCCAGCAGGATTCGGTTAGGTTAGGGTTGGATTCGTTCAGGGATACAAAGGTTGCTTCTAACATGCGAAGGATTGGGTCTGAGTCTGACTCGGTTAAGCGGCTCATCTGAAAGGTCTCCGCTTGACCGGTCGGGACTTTGCTGACCCCTGTGGGTAAGGTTTTGGGGTAGGTTACGTTTCTCCCTTTCGGCACGCTTTTAATCGCTTTGTTGGGTCCGACTGCTCGGGGTGCTGACGGTTGGAGCCTGATAATTTGCACGTTCGCCCTCTCTTTTGACCCTTGAAGGACCACTGTCCACGTTCTGCCTGTGGCCCAGCTAGGGTGATCTGGCTGCAAGACCGTCATGTTGTACTCAGTGCATGCCCGAAATCTCGGGACTTTATGTTGGTTTCGATGGAAGTTCTCATGAAAGAAGAGGGGTATTTTGCAACCGATGGGTGCCCAGGTGAATTGTAAGAATTTGTCTGGCTCTTGTGGATCCCACCCGGGCCCCGATGGCCTGGCATCTGTAACTATGGTTTCGCAGCCCCAGTGCCCACAGTATCCCCACCCTGGGTGATTGCAGTAGCTTTTCCCAGGGTTTGAAGCTGGGCACCAGTAGGATAGGTACGAGTGTGTGACGTGTGGGGAATAGGGGTGTACCTTTGGCTGTCCTGGAAACAGGTCGGTGATGCGGAGCACGAAGGATGGGGTGTTCGGTGTGGTGATTTGTCTGAGCGCTTTGCCACTACTAAGGTGTCGCATGACCCACCTGAAGGGCTGATGGGGGTAGTGGTCTGGGCTGGCTTGCCCCCTGGCAACAAGCCCCAACAGCAAAATCACACAGAAACACCCTTGGTGCTTGGGTCTCACCCGTGCGGGTCTCTCGGGTGCTGCTTGGCGGCTTGGTGGTCTGTCGCTTTCGTCCGGAACCGGGAAGTATGCATCACGAGGGCGTCCCACGAGCAGGTCCTGTAAACAAATACTCGCAATTCTCTTCAGTCTCATTCTGCTCGCCCTGAAGATCCGGTTTAATCGACTTAAGTGGACACCACCTGATTTTGCCATCCTTTTTGACCACTGCGTACCGTCGCCCTGTGAGCATCAGCCTCCAACCCCGTTCCCACTCACCTAGCTCGTTTCTGATTACTACCTGTGGGCCCTCTTCTAACGTTCGAGTGACCCAGTGTTTTTGGACGGGACTGTTTGTTTCATCTCCCCTCGGGAATTGATTCAGTGCCAGCAAGGCGGTTGCCAGCATGCATGCCTGATCTCCTGGGGGAATGGCATTGGCGAAGCCCTCTGCTTTTGCCAACACTTCTATCTTGGTTTTCAGGGTCTGGTTTGCTCTCTCTACTATGGCCTGTCCGGTACTGTTATGTGGGATGCCATGCACTAGCGTGATACCCCATTTCGAGGCGAATTCCTGTACTTGTTTGGATTTGAAGTTGGAGCCGTTGTCCGTTTTGATCTGCTTGGGGATACCTAGCCAAGCCATGGCTGTCAGCCAGTGCTGAATTGTGGCTTTGGAGTTGGTTTTGGGGTGCTGTGTAGCTACGATCATTCCGCTATAAGTGTCTACTGTCACTGCAAGCCATGCTCGGGGCCTCAGTATTTCGCACCAGGTGAAGTCCGACTGCCAGATTTCTGAGGGCTTGAGACCTCTCAGGTTGACTCCGTAGGACCAAAGGGGTGACTTCTGGCAATGAGGGCAGGTGGCTACCACATGTTTGGCGTCCGCCGTCGAGATTCCGCATCTCTTCGCCAGTGCTTTGACTCCGATGTGGAGCGACTCGTGCAGTTGACGGGCTCTTTGCAAGGTCCAAACGCCTTTCGCTGCAGCGTCCGCTTTGTCGTTGCCGATCTGGAAGTAACCTTTGACTGGGTCATGGCTGTTGATGTGGATGCCTGACACGGTGCCCTGTCGCGAGGAGAGTGCTTCTTCCAGCATTAGGGCTGCTGCTGATGTTGACACTCCTGGTCCTGCCATGGCTAGGCTGAGCCTTGCCACGAATATGGAGTCCGTTACGATGTTGAGGTGTTCGTCTTGGAAGAGTCCGCACGCCAAAACCACTGCTGCTGCTTCCAGTTGTTGCACTGACAGTGTGGGGTCCCTCGCTTTGACGCAGTGCCATTGCTCTCCTGCCTGCCACACTGCTGCTGCAGTTGAAGCCGTGGAGGAAGCGTCTGTGAAGACCGTTGGTCCCGGCTGCGGTCTGTCCTTGACCGTCGGTGGCATGTCCATGTCGACTATGGTCAGCAGCTTGGTCCAGGGTGGCTTGGAAGAGTAGGAGATTTCTCCTCCAAAGCCGGAGAGAGCAAGGGCCAGGTACTCCGATATTGCGGCTGACTCTGTGGTCGGCTGCTTGCGAAACAGAAGGTGGATGCTTGTCGGCTCTGTCCCTAGGTGTTTCAAGGCGAGTCTCCTGCCTTTCATGATGTGGTTGGTGATGCACTCGATTCCTGGGGAAAATGCACGAGCGGGTCTTCCGAGGACCACCCATTGGATCGGTCGGGCCTTTTCTGCAGGTCCTTGGGCCAGTGCTCTCACTCCCCCCTTCGGTGTAAAGTGGACGTACAGGTCCAGTGGCATGGCTGGGTTCCACCTGGCAAGCGTGCCAGTGGCCATTTGGTTTTTGATGAAGTCGAGGGAGCTGTTTGCTTGCGGTGTCAGCTCCTTGGGATCCCAGGGGTTCTTTCCTTTCAGGAGGTCGTACAGAGGGTCCATGACCTCGGGAGGAATCAGGACGATGTTGCGAAGCCACTGCAGCGATCCCACCAGGCGTTGCACGTCGTGGAGCGTCTCGATGTCTCGGTTGATCTTCATCTCGGGGGGTGTTACGTAGGTGCTCGTGATGCCTACTCCCAGGAAGGTCACGCAGCGTCCTCTCTTGATCTTTGCGCTCGTGATCTCGAAGCCGTTGGCTTGAAGGGTTTCCGTGACTGTGGTCACCAGGTGATCCACTTGGCTTGTCAATGGTGCTGCGACCAGGATGTCGTCCATGTACTGGATGATGGTTGCGGTGGGGTAGGAGTGTCGGACTGGCGTCAGTGCTTTGTCCACGGTGATTTGGCATATGGTGGGACTGTCGACCAGGCCTTGCGGAAGTACTCTCCATTGGAAGCGAAGGTTGGGCCGCTCGCCGTTCCGAAATGCCACGGAAAAGGCGAATCATTCTCTGTCCTCAGGGTGCAGGGGTATTGAAAAGAAGCAGTCCTTGATGTCCAGTACTGCACACGGCTGCCCTGTGGGGATGGCTGAGTTCGCGAGAAGCAGTGTCTGGACTGGACCCATGGGTCTGATCGTCTTGTTCACTTCTCTCAGGTCGTGGACGAGACGATAGCCTTGTCCGGACCTTTTGGGGACCACGAATACCGGCGTGTTCCAAGGGCTGGTGGAGGGTTCTATGTGACCCTTTTGCAGTTCTCGATCGACCAGTTCCAGCAAGGCTGCCATTCGAGGCTCTGTCAGGGGCCACTGCTCAACCCATACAGGGTCTGATGATTTCCAAGTCAATTTGATTGGCAGCGGAGGGTGTACGGCAGTGGCCCTCAGGATAAATTTGTGATCCGGAATCCTAGCAAGGAGAGAACATCCCTTCCTAACAGGGGTGGATAATTCTGCAAAATGTAGGGGTAGATTGCTACTGTCTGTTCTGGTCCCTTTTTCGTGTGAAGTGTTATAGCCACCAGCTGGGTGCTTTTCCATGCCCGGGACTGCCCCCCTACTCCATTCACTGGAGGGACTTCTTTGAATTGCCAATGTCCGGGCCAATGCGTTTGGGGAATAATCGTGCAGTCTGATCCCGTGTCCGCCCAAAACTGAAGCCCTATGACGTGAGGATCTTGGCTGCCGTAAAGGCGGCATGTCCCCCACACCATCAAGGGTTCCTTCCCTATTTTCATGACCAAGGCCACCCAGGGATCCCGCTCTGGGGCGTCCCCTGCTGGTCCTGTGACTCCGGCGCGGGTTGTGGTGATGGGGGGTGCGAAGGTATTGAGGGTGCTGCACAGCTCTGCTATTGTATTGCTGGGGGGGATGCAAAGGTGACTGCTCCCTGTGGGGGCATAGGGTATGAGAGTCCCCTGCCCCACTGGGGGTTGCTGTAGCTGGGCCGCTGCATATTCCAGGTGGGAGGGGGCTGAACACGGCCCAGCCACCCCCTCCCTCTCCCGTTTCCCTGGGGCCTGGATCTGCATTCCTTAGCTAAGTGCCCCTTCCTTCCACACCCCCAGCACGGTCCCCTGCCTCCCGCTTGGCGTGGTGGAGCAGCTGCTGATAGGCGCCTTGGCTGGGGGCAGTTTGCTGCCAAGTGGCCTTCCTGGCCGCACTTAAAGCATGCCATCACGCTGGTTATTGCAGTTTGAACTGCTGCTTGGATGGGAGCTAGGTGTTCCTCCTTTGCAACGTGTCTGATCATGGCAGCTATATTAGACCCCTGTGGCAGTGATCTTAAAATGTCCTTAGTGACTGAGTTGCATTGCTGGCATAAGCACTCTGCCAGCACGGGACCCTTCACCTCTGAAGGTAACGTGGAGGAATCTAATGCGGCCTGGAGCTTGTCCACGAATTGAGTGAAGCTCTCACTCTCACCCTGTTTTATGGAAGACCATGGAGAGGGTTTGGCTACCACTTTAGAAGCGTCACGGATGGCTTCTCGGGCAGCTCGGGTCGTTGTCATGACCTCATGGGCTCGCAGGCCCTCAGCCTGTTGCTGGGGGGTGATCATAGTGGGGTCTGTGCCCATAAGCCTCTGTATGCTGGAGCCGTGCAGTGGATGGTCTGCCCCTGTTACCAAGGCTAGCTGTTTCATGCAATTATCCTCCCATTCTTGTTTGGAAACGATCATCCCTGCACCATCGAATATCATTCTACATGTCTGCTTAATATCGAAGGGAAGCATATCGTCCCCACCAAAAAGGCCGTCAATAAGTGTGCAAACCATGGCAGAATTAATTCCCTTATCCGTAATCGCTTTAACAATTGCCTGCACATCTTTCGGATTGACTGGTGAATAAGTCCTTTGGTTTCCGCCTGCCCCCCCCACACGGACCAGGAACACTAAAGTGGCAGACGGAGCCCATTCCGCGCAAGCCATTTTTATTTTCCGCCAGTTTGTGAGTGGGGTCTGGTTTTTCTCTGGTAACCCCTTCACCCAAGCGGGAGCACTGTGGCTAGTGACCTTACATGCCGTTTCTCTCTCTCTGTTAAACCCGTAATCCAGATCGGAATCCTCCGATCCTATCTCGGGCTCGGAGCTCGAGCCCGAGTCTGAGCCGGAAGTTGAATAAGGAGACGCTTCCGGGCTGCTCTGCCTTTTCCCCGGACTCCGACCCCGACCCCTCCCCAGGGAGCGGGAACGGCGGGGGTCGTGCCGTTCCCTCTCCCTGGGGTCCCCCCGCCTCCTGCTGGGGGAGGTCCTTGCCCTATAAGGACCTAATGTGAACTGAGGGCTCTGGTTGATCTTACGCGCCTCCGCGGGGGCCGCCCCGTCCCCCCGCTCGCCCGTACATGCGTTGTTGAGCGGGCTGACCGCGCTTCTGCCCCCGCCTCCTCCTTTCTGCCCGGACCATGCGGTTCAGCGCCATTTTCAAATGCATAGGGTGGGGGGGCGTTTTTATCAGTCCCTACGGGGTCCGCTGATTCGGCCGCGTTCCACGCCTCATCCGCGAGCCCCCGCCAGAACGTCCGCGGGTGTTCCCCTCCTCCGATGGTGAATCCGCTCGCTGAGGGAGGTCTGGCGTTCGCGCCTCCGCGCGCCCGCCCGGATCAGGCCCCTCCGCGGTTTGTGTCGCCGCGCCCACCCCCAACTGCGGCATGGCTAATAAACAAGTTCGCGCGGCTATCCAGGTTTCTTGCTCTTGTCGAGCCTTTTGCAGAGCCTGGACAACCCTGCCCCACGATTTTTAGGGCTTTCCCTGAGCCCGAGGACATGGTGTCCTCCGCCAGGGCTTTTGTACAATTATCCCACACGTCCGAATGTAGGACGTCCACGGGGCTTTCAATAGCCCCAAGCTTAATCAGTCTCGGCAATGCGAGAGATAAATCCCTAAGTTTACATTCTATACCCCATTGTGCATGCATCTCTGTTACGACCTTTGCAATGGCTTCCATGGTCCATGCTGGTCCGGAGGCGTCCCTCCCGCTGTGGTCAGACCTGCTGCCACAGCCGCTGATCTCTGGCCAGGAGAGTTCCCGAACCCCGGGGGCTGCAGCAGTCCCGGGTTCAGCACCAGTTTGTTGCCTTCTGGAGCAAGGCAGGCGATCTGGTTCAGACGAACAGCACGGTGGCCCACTCACCAGGGCCACTCGGGCCAATGACACACGCAGACATCAATGTGATGGACGGTCAAAAGGCGTTTATTATCTCATCTCTTGGGTTTTTATAGTCTAAGGGGTCTCTACGTCAGCATGGGTCTGTCTTTACCATCTATGGTTAGTAAGGGATGGACTGTTACTGGGTAGGGGATGGAAAGTTACTGGAATTTGGTTAAGGGAGGCTACCTTCCTATGTTAGTTTCTTATCTACGGGAAGCAGATGGTCTTATCTGAGGGGATCAGAGGGTCCTGGCTTTCCGTGACATCGCGAGATCTTCCGCAGCGCCTTTCCCTGTCTACCACACAACCCCAACAAAACACCCAAAATCCAAAACCCCCCAAAATCCTCTAGCCATCCCAAAACCCAATAATTCTCCTCAAAAACCTAATAATTTCCCCCAAACTCCCCAAAAAATCCCACAAAGCCCAAAAAAGCAACTCTGAAATCCCCAAAAACCCACTCAAAACCTGAAAATCCCCCAGAAGCCCCCCAGGCTCAGTGGGGCCGTCCTGGATCAGGGGGCACCAGTCGGTGGAACAGGAGCCACTTCAGGGGGCCCTTGGAGCTTTTTGGGGAGGGGGCACCATGGGAGACCCCCCAAAAACTGGGGAGGGGGGGAACCCCTGCTGTGCCCCCTCCCCTCGAAACCCCCAGACCCCGGTTCAGGGTGGGCCTGGGACCCCCCGGGACCCCCAAATCTTCCCCCGGGACCCCTCCAGGAACCCCAGACCCCCCAGAGCTCCCCCAGTGTTGGCCCAGAACCACCCTGGACCCCAAAAACCTCCCCAGGACTCTCAGACCCCCCCATTTCCCCCTAAAATTCACCCCAGACCCATCTGAGAACCCCCCCAAATCCATCAGAATGCCCCACATCCACCTCAGACCACTCAATCCCCCCCAAACCCTATGAAATCCCCTGCAGACTCCCCAAAATTACCCCTAGAGCCACCTCAGACCCCCGCAGATGCCCTCACAACAGCCCAGTTCCTTTCACAATCCCCCAAAATCCCCTCAGACCTGCCCAATTCTCCTGAGATCCCCCTAAACCCACCTGAGAATGCTCCAGACCCTCTCAAGCTCCCCCCCAAGCTCCCTAAAGCTCCCTCTGACCAACCAAAGCCCCCTCAGACTCCCTCATTCACTCCAAACCCATCGCACACACCTATGTTTCCCGTCGATGCCCCCAAAAATTCCCAATTTCCCCTCAGACCCGCCCCAAACCACCCCAGTTTCCCCCCGTCCCCACCTCAGCCCCGCTCTCCCCTCACAATCTCCCGCCTCTGCCGTGCGCGCGGACTCTCAAGAACGGCGGCGCGCCCCGCCCCGAACCAACCAATCACCGTGCTGCACGTCCCTAAAACAAAATCACAGCACGGCTCCCCTCAGCAATGCCCGCCTCCCCCGTGCGGCCCCAGCCAATCAGAGGCGAGCCGGAAGCGGCGCCCCCTTCCCCGCCGCCGCCGGGACCCGCCGGGCTCGGGACAGGAACGGGAAGGGCCTGCGAGGGGATCGGCGCGGGGCGGGGGGAGGGGGGCGGGAGAGGGTCTGGAGGGGTCTGGGGAGGGGTCCGGGGGTTTGGGGGGGAGCTTTGGGGAGGGGTTCTGGGGGATTGTGGAGGGACCTGGGGGGTGCAGATGGCTCCTAAGAGAGGTCTCGCGGGGGGGCGGAGGGGTCGTGGGAGGGTCTGGGGGGGTTTTGGGGAGGGGTCGTAGAAGGGTCTTGGGAGGGTCTGAGGGTGTTGGGATGGTCCTGGGGGGAGTTTGGGGAGAGCTCTGGGGAGTGCTGAGGGTGTCCTGGGAGGGTTTTGGAGGTTTTGGGCAGGGACTCTGGAAGGGTTTGGGGAGAGGGTCTGGGGAGGGTCTCAGGGGACATCCAGGGCTGGGCCCGATTGGGGTCGGGGGGCAGGTTCCTTCCAGCCACAAGCATTCCAGCATTCTGTCAGGGACTCCCTGCCCTTCTTCCCTCTGCCCCCAGCTGCAGAATGTGCAGCAAAGCCGCCTTTGCTGTCTGCTCGGGGAGCCCAGCCAGCTGCTGCAGCCTGACCCTGCCCTGCACAGCTCCCCTGGCAGTCACGGCAGGAGCAGCGCCCTGGCAGCCTCAGCAATTGCCCTCTGACATCTCTGGCACACACTGCCATGGGCTGCAATTCCAGCTGCCAGCAAGGAAAAGACGGTCCTGCCCTTCAAGGCCAAATTCTGAAGGGGCCAAGACACAAGTGCAGCAAGATCTTACACAGACATTTCACTGCCAGCCTCCAGAACTTCATCCAGGGCTGTTTGAGCACCTGGATGGGGAAGAAAAAAAAAATACAATCAGGGGAGGGTCTTTGGCTGGAAGCTGCCACAGGTAAAGACAGACCCTGTGGAAGGGAAAAGGAGCAGACAAAGGAAGGCAGGAGAGAAAGCAGGACACAAACGGCAACCAGCTGAGAAGGTGGCACTCTGAAAAGCAAACCTGAACTTATGGAACAGGAATGGGACAGAAAGGAAGAATTCTGAAACTTTATTTACTCGGCTTCTCTGAGCAATCTGTGAAGCCAGGACTTCACCATCCTGACAGGGAAGAAGCATTTTCTAGATCAAACCTGAATTTCATCCCTTTTACTCTGAGCCCAGTAAATCCCAAGGAACTCATTTGTGGTCATTTTCATCAAGGGCCCAAGCTCTTTGTGCCAGCACATCCAGCAAGCACCAGGCAGGACAGCACGGCAACCAACTCACAGCTGAGGGACTCAGAACATCTAAACACCAGCAGGGCACATTGCTCATTTTTGCAACAATAGACAGCACTGAAAAGGATAGGTAATGACAGCCTCTTCATCACCCCAATCCCTTCTCCCTTTTAAACTTTCTCTGAAATAACCAAAACCAGCTCTTAAATTTCCTTTATCTTTGTCAATCCCAGATCTTTTGGGAGCAGACTCAGGAAGAGAGCACAACATTAAGCTGTTGTTATTCAGACATGGCTTGTTGTTCGTCTTTCCCTACTCAATGGCAGCAGTAGATCTTGAGAATAACCAGGTATCCTGAGGAATTTTTCCTGCAGCAAGTTATTTTCCTATCATGGTCCATCTGTAATTTTATTGCTTATTAAAAGACCACTATAAATACAGTACAGCACCTTGCAATTACTCCCCCTTCTATTTGTAAGCCTCAAAGTCTTCCAGGTCTGAACAACAGGAAAAACCCTGTGTCACCCTTTGGGGATATGAACATCTTTAGGGTTTGGACACATGCCAGGATAGCCACTGTAAGAGCTGGATGGACTGGAAAACCAGCTGATGTAACAGTATTTTATGGTGAGAGGCAAATCCTCCTGCTGCTGCTGCTGCCCCAGGAATTTCTTTTCATTTGAGAAGCATCAAGAAAGGCCAAGAGCGTTGAAACACACAGAGCCTGGGGGAGGCATCAGGGTATTTCTTGTAGCAGCTTCTCCCTGTCAAGAACCCCCTGCCGGGCTCAACTTGAGAGAAATTCTCCAATAATATCCAACCATCAGCTTCTTTTGGGTGGGATGAGGAACAGCCGTCAGCCCACTCCAGCACTGGAAGTGTTTCAATGCACCGGAGCAGCAGTGCCTGCAGGGGAGAGGCTCTTTGGCTCTGGGCTCTCTGGGCACTTTGTGCTGCAAGGCCATTCCCCTCTGGAGCCCAGCCCAGCAGCCACACACTGCCCACAGGGGCTGGGGGCACAGGCACAGCCTGGGGCTGCTCCCCTCTAGCCAGCCCTGCTGGAATGGGCATGGGCAGGGCCGAGAGCCAGCCAGGTGCTGCTTCTGGAGGTGCTGGGAGCAGCCAGGGAGGCAGCACCAAACGGACCCATCTGAAGGTCTCCTCTGGTCTCGCAATCCCCACCCTCAACCCATTTTAGCATCCAAATCCCCTTTTCCCACTGAAATCTCCTTTTTCCACCCCAAATCCTTCTTTGTACATCCCAAATCCTTCTTCTTTCACCCCAAACCCTCTTTTCCCACTCCAGATCCCTTTTCCCACCCCAAATCCTCCTTCTTTCACACCAAAAATCTCCTTTTTCCATCCTAGATCCTTCTTTTTCCACCCCAAATTTCCTCATTCCAAATCCTTCTTCTTTCACCCCAAATCCCCTTCTGCCACCCCAGATCCCCACTGCAAATCCCCTTTCCCAGCCCCCAGGGATTTTGGGGTTCCTGAGGGGTTTTTGGGGTTTTCCCCAACATTTTACCCAGGGTCTCTCTGCAGATATTGCAGCTGGAGCTGCTCCAAACAAACCCCACTGTGCCCCCCAGGGTTGCAATGGGTTTGGGGGAATATGGAGACTGGGGGGGTCATGACCCCAAATTTTGGGGGCTGGGGGGTTTGATCCTAAAATTTGGGAGTTAAAGGGGGTTTGACACCTTGGGGTTTAGGATTTGGAGGTTTTTGACCCCAGACTTGGGGTTTGGGGATGTTTGGCCCCAGAATTTGGGATGTGGGGGTTTTTGACCCTAGGATTTGTCAGTCAGGGGGTTTGACCTCCAAATTTTGGGATAAGGGCAGTTGGACACCCCAGATGTTTCAAACCCCAGGATATGGGGTCAGGGGGTTTTCGTGCCAAAGTTTGGTAATTGGGGGGATTCACCCCAGGATTTGGGGGGATTTAACCCCAAAGTTGGGGGATCAGGGGGATTTGACACCCCAGAGTTTGGGATTGAGGGCCTTTGACCCCAAAGTTTGGGGATTGGGGGGTTTGACTCCAGACTTTGGGAGTGAGGATGGTTGGACACCCTCGATATTTCAAACCCTAGGAATTGGGGATTGGGGGTTTTAACCCTAAACTTTGGGGGTTGGGGGCGTTTGACACTTCAGGATTTGGGATTTAGGGGATGTTTGACCCCAGACTTTGGGAATGGGGGGGTGTTGGACAGCCCAAATGTTTCAAACCCCAGGAGCTGGCTTTGGGGGGATTTAACCCCAACGTTTGGGAATTCGGGAGTGTTTGACACCCCAGGATCTGAGATTTGGGGGATTTGATCCTAAAATTTGGGGTTTGGGCTGGGGGGCGTGTGTTGAGATCCCAGAGTCTGGGTTTGGAGGTGTTTGATTCCCCCAGTGTTTCAACCTCCAGGATTTGGGGTCGCAGGGAGTTGACCCCAGGATTTGGGGTGCTTGATCCCAATGTTTGATTCCCTGGGTTTGGCGTCAGGGTTGAGATCAGAGCCATTCCCTGGAAACAGTGGCGGGATCGGGATTGGTAACGGGATCGGGAAGGAGATTGGGATCAGCATCAGGATTGGGATTGGTAACGGGATCGGGAAGGAGATTGGGATCAGCATCGGGATCGGTAACGGGATCGGGAATAAGACTGGGATTAGGATTGGGATCAGCATTGGGATTGGGATTGGGAACAGGATCGGGGGGAGACCCTGACCCAATCCCGGACCCCAATCCCAGGTAGAGGCCCCGTCCCAGTCCCGGAATGGACCCATCCCCACAATCCTGGACCCCTCTCCACTGCCAGCCCCTCCCCAGTCACTGAACGGACCCTCCCTCAATCCCAGCCCACCCCGATCCGGACCAGAGCCATCCCCAGAGCCTCCCCCATTCCCAGCCCAGACCCTTCAATCCCTTTTTGAGGCCGCTCCGACTGCTCCCCGCCCATTTCTGGGGGTTCCAAGGTGCCCTGCGGACCCTCCCCATTTTGGGGGTGTTGGGGTGGCCCCAGGGCCGCCCCGAGGGCCGAGGGGGGATTGAAAGCCCCAAACCTGAGGGGCTCCTGGGGGTGCCCAGTTCATCCCGTCCCCACCCCAAAACAGATCCTGGCCAATCAGAGCGTGGGGGCCCCAAATTAAACCCAAGGGTGTTGGGACCCCCAGAGGGAGCAGGAGAGGCCTGGAACCCCCAAAACCAAGCATGGGGGAGGGGATAGGGGGCTGGGGGAATGATGGGGAAGGGGTGGGAGAGCAGAGGGAAGAGGGGGATGGGACCCCCAAACAGGATCAAGCCAACTTGATGTGGCCACCTTCCGACATGGATGGCAGCCAAAGGCAGCCAAAGCTTTTTCCCAGTGCGTGTGACCCCAGTCTGTGCAATCCCAGTCCATAAAATCTCAACCCAGTTTATCCCAGTCCTGATCTGCATGGTCCCATTCCATATGGTCTCAGCCCATATTTGATCCCAGACCACTTGATCAGTTTGTGTGGTCCCAGTCCACTGGATCTCAGTCCATACGGTCCCAGTCCATACTTGATCCCACTCCAGCCTATCCCAGTCTGGAGGTTTCTGATCCACAAGATCCCAGTGCACGTGATCCTCGGCCATGTGATCCCAGTCCATTTGATCCCAGTCTGTGTGGTCCTGATCCATATGGTCCCACTCCGTGCAGTCCAAACCCATAGGATCCCAGTCCATATTTGATCCCAGCCCATACTTGATCCCAGTCTGTGGTCCTGCACATACTCCCAGGGTCTGGAATTCCAGTTCCAAGCCAGGAAAAAATGTTCCTGTCCTTGAACTTACTTCCTATCCTCTCAACAAATTATAATAAATTAAAAATCAATAAATTAAAATTAAAATGAAATACACTACAATAAAAATGAAATATAAAAATGAAATATAATTTCAACTCTTCCTTACAATACTCCAATAATGACTCAAGCCAAAACAACAGTAAACTATTAATATAACATTACCAAAGAAAAAAAATAAATTACATACAAAGAAATACCTTTTGTAAGTTTTAACCCAGTAACCAATATACTTTAGATAAAAAATATCTAAAAAACTAACATAGAATCTAACACACCTTAGTAAAAAAAATTCCTATTACAAATATACTAAACACAAAACCAAACACCACTGTAATTTCTCAGAAATTTTAACCAACAATTAAACTTTAATAATTCCCTTAAGTACTCTAAAACAAATAAAATTACTTTTAAAAAATTTAATTGTGGGTGAGTGGCTTTGTTTGGATATTGGTTTTTGGATTCTTTGGGTTAGATTTTAAAAAAGGATTTTAATAGTAATTAAATCAGCTGAGAAGGCGGCACTCTGCAAACAGAACTTACAGAAAATAGGACAGAATCAGTAACTCTGAAAGTTTTATTTGCAGTCAAATACATCCCACACACCCAGCCCCACACAATCCCCATCCCACTGCTCCAAATTGGGGCAAAACCAAAAGGAGAAGCAGCCAGGTGTGTTCCCAACATGGATCACAGGGAATGTGAGTGACCAGGGCTGTGCCCAAAGTGCCTCCTCCAGTGGGGGATGGAGCTGGAGCAGTGCACGAAGCTCTTCCCGCACTCGGGGCACTTGCAGGGCTTCCCTTACCGGTGCCTCCGTTGGTGTTTGGCCAAGGTAGAGCTGCTGGAGAAGCTCTTCCCACACTGGGGACACTCGTAGGGCCTCTCCCCTGTGTGGATGCGCCAGTGGGTGAAGAGGGTGGAGTTGTCCTTGAATCCCTTCCCACAGTCAGGGCATTGGAAGGGCCTCTCCTCTCTGTGACTCTGATAGTGCTGGAGGAGATGGGAGCTGGTGGGAAACCCCTTCCCACACTTGGAACACTCATAGGGCCTCTCTGCAGTGTGGGTCCTCTGGTGCCTGATCAGGCTGGAGCTCCAGCTGAAGCTCTTCCCACACTCCCCACACTCATAGGGCCATTCCCCAGTGTGGATCACCTGATGCTGGATTAGGTGGCAGCTCTGCCTGAAGCTCTTCCCACACTCCCCACACTCATAGGGCCATTCCCCAGTGTGGGTCCTCTGGTGCCTGATCAGGTTGCAGTTCCTCCTGAAGGTCTTCCCACACTCCACGCACGTGTGCAGCTTCACCCTATCATGGAGCTGCTCATGCAGCACCAGCTCCGAGCTCTGGCCCGATCTCCGGCCGCCTTCCCAGACCAGGCTGGGTCTTTCCCCCTCAGATCCCCACCAGCTACGCTTGCAGCCCCTCCTCATGCAGCATCTCTGGGGCTTTTCCTCCCTGTTGGCTTCCTGCACCGTGGAGCCGCTCAAAACGGCCTCTTCCACCAGATTCTGCTGCAGGCATTTGTCCTCCCTGCTCTCCATGCTCAGCTCCTGCTCTGGGGGAGGAAGGACAAGGACAGGATGGGATTTGCCTCCATGCCACAGGCAAGGGCAAGGAGATCCCCCCAGGACTGTGCCGGTGCCGGGGCCATGCTGGGCAGGGAGAGGGAGCAGCACAGAGGGGAAAGAGGCACTGACTTCCTCCTCACCTGCATCAGTGTCCTGGAGCATCTTCCTCTTCCTCGCAGCCTTCCTCACAATGGGAAATCCTGGTTTGGGGAAAATAAGGGATGAGCGCGTTTGTAGGAGCGTCGGGGGTAGGACGGTGGGGATGGACGGAGACAAGAGATCTCTGAAGCCAGGTCGTGGAACTTGCAGTTTATTTGAAAGAGCCTGGGTGCAGGGCCCTGCTTGGAGCTGCCAGCCACAGCTCAGAGGAGGCCAGAGAGAAGAGAGGGGCAGAGAGGATGAGAGGGTGAGAGAGTAAGAGGGTAAGAGCGTAAGAGAGTAAGTTTCCCCTTACAATACAATAAATCTTCTTCTGAGTTGAATATTCTATTTCTCACTAACCAATCTAGTACAAGATACAAATCCTATAGCATTTACATACAGCCTATAAAAATCATTACATGACCATACTGTGTTACATTTTAAACCCTGAATACTACTCTTTGGACCCCTTCTGCTGAGCTAGTAGGGTCTGCTCTGACCCTGGGACCTGTCTGCAAGCAGAGGGAATTGTTTCATCAAAAGGGGATTACATTCAGTCAGGCCACACCATTGCTTTCCAACTGTTCACTAAGGTATCTAAAAGCTTGCTTCCATTCCAGTCTTGCTTCTCCTTTCTATATTCTCACAATCATTTGCCAGACAATCATATTTATAAGGCTTCCTTGTTTCATCTTCCCCAACACACGTTGAGTTTGAAGGTCCCTCTGCCTGTGTCCATCACTACAAGTCACAGGACACCTGAGCTCCAGAAAAAACTCTCAAACACCAAGATTAAGCCCGGGAAAAGCCTCTCTGGAGTTCCCCATCCCTGCTCCCTCCCCTCGGGTGTTCGGGGGTTACCCCCTGTCCCAGCTGCTGGGGTCACGCTTGCATTGGGGGTCCCCCTTCTCCTTGGTGCCCGCCCTGCCCAGGCTGCTGGCACTCCCAGCAATGCCAAAATCTCCCCCTGATTCGCTCCCCCCATTCCGGGATGTCGCGGCTGTTTGGGCTCCCGGGCTCCCTTCTCCCCTCATTCTCTGCTCTGGGCTGCAGCGGCTCCAAGGAGTCCCCCCTTCCCCTCTCCAGGCTCTTGAGGCTCCCGCCCATGGCGGCGCTCCCCCCTCTCTGGGCTCCTGGGGGACACAGGGCTCTGCTCCTCCAGGCTGCCTCTGCCGGCAGCCGCCACCGGCACCCCCCGATGTCCCCCCGAGGGGCGTTTTCCGCTCAGCCTTGGACTGCTTCATTCTCCAAACATCCCCCCAAAAACCCAACCCAGGGACCCCCTGGGATATCTGGGCCGAACTCCCCCTGCCCCCGCTCATCTGCGCGATGGGGGGGGGGCGATGATCCCACAGGTGGGGGCTGCGAATTCAGGCCCGGCTCGGACTGACCGCGCGCTTCCCTCAGCTCAGCCTTGATCTGCCTTTGCTCCTCCTCTTCCATCCCCCCTCCCGCTCCTCTGTGTTATCTCCACCTCCTTCTCCTCTTCTGTCCTGCCCCTTCCAACCCCTTTCCCCGTCCTCCTCCCTTACCCCGCCTCCTCCTCCCCCTCCATCCCTGCCCTTCCCTCCCTCCTCCTCCTCCCCCAGCAGCAGCCACACCCTCGCTGCCCCGTTCCCGCAGCTCTCGCAGCCCGCGGCACGAGCGGGGATGGAGCCGGGACAGGTCGGGATGGGCAGCGCGGGGCTCTCGGCTGCTCCCAGCCGCTGCGGGCGGGGGGAGCCCGGCCCGGGCCAAAGGAGAGGAAAACTGGGCAAACTGGGGGCTGCACATCCCAACTGGGCCTGGCTGGGGACCCTGCCTGGCCACTGCCAGCCCTTGGGGCTCCTCTGGGCACATCCGCCTGGGGGGAACGCACACAGGGCTGGGGAATCCCAGCAGTGGCAGCACTGCCAGGGACTGGGCTGCACTGAGATCCTACTGGGAGTGACTGGGGCTGTACTGGCTTTGTACTGACATCATACTGGGATTGTACTGGGAGTGACTGGGATGGTACTGGGTTTGTATGGACATCATATTGGAATCATACTGCCATACCAGGGCAGATTGTGATCACACTGATGGAGACTGGGATCATGCTGGGGATCATACTGGGAGTGAGTAGGAGCCGGCGGTGAGCAATTGAGACCATGTTATGGGCAAATGGGATATATGGGAGTGACTGGGATTATGCTGAGGGTGACTGGGAGCAGCTGTGAGCAACTGGGAACACGCTAGGAGCAACTGGGAGGAACTGGGAGTGACTGGGTGCATGCTGGGGGGATTGGAAACTGCTGGGCTTATACTGGGATGAACTGGGATCATGCTGGAGGTGACTGGGATCATGCTGGAGGTGACTGGGATCATACTGGCAGTTAATGCCACTACACTGAGGGTGACTGGGAGTGCTTGGGAGCAAATGGGATCATACTGGAAGGAACTGGAAAGATGCTGGAGGGAACTGAGGTACACTGGGACATGCTGGGAGTGACTGGAATGAAAGTGAGGGGGAGAGGAACGTGAACCATGTAGAACAAAACTGGTTTATTCTGGCAGGGACTGGGAGAACACTGGGGCCATATTTGCATCATACTGGGAGAGATTGGACTAATACTAGGAGGATCTGAGAGCGACTGGGAACACACCCTGCACATCATCCCCCATACTGGGCATGACTGGGAGCAACTGGGAGCAAATGGCATCATACTGGGACTGACTGGGCTGATCTAGGAAGCAACTGGAACCATGCTGGAGGCAGCTGGGACCATACTGGGAAAGATTGGAAGCAACTGGGATTATACTGGAACCACACTGGGAGGGCTGGCATGTGACTGGGATCAAACTGGAGCTTACTGGGATCCTATTGGGGTTGAAAGGGAAAGACTGGGATCACACTTTGGGCTACTGGGAGCAACTGAGGGAAACTGGGATCATGCTGCAAGCAAACTGGAGGAACTGGGAAGGACTGGATGCATGCTGGAGGCAACTGGGATATACTGGGCATGACTGGGGGATCATACTGGGAGAACTAACACCTTACTGGGGCCACTGGCAGTGCCTGGAAATGACTACAGACATGCTGGGGGCAACTGGGATATACTGGGAGTGTCTGGAACCATACTGGGGGGACTAGAACCACACTGGGAACAACTGGGACCATGCTGGGGAGAACTGGGACCACACTGGGGGCAACTGGGAGTGAGTGAGACCATGCTGGGTGGGACTGGGATCATCTGGGGAGTGACTGGGACTATATGAGGGACAACTGGGTACTACTGGCATCACACTGGGAGGAACAGGGAGCAACTGGAACCATGATGGAGTCAATTGGGATCCTACTGGGATCACAGTGGAAGCAGCTGGGCCTACGCTGGGGGAGATTGGGATCATACTGGATCACATTTTCAGCAACTGGGACTGCACTGAGGGTGACTGCGAGTGGCTGTGAGCAACTGGGATCAGGCTGGAAGCCACTCCAGCTAACTGGGAGTGACTGGGAACATGCTGGGGCAGCTAGGTTTTACTGGGAAAGACTGAAACTATAGTGGGGGTAAATGGGAGCAACTGGAACCGTGCTGAGAGATAATGGGAGCAGCTGTGTCCATGCTGGGGTCATACTGGGATCATACAGGGTGTGACTGGAAGAGTACTGGGAGTATCTGAGAGTGACTGGGATCCTACTGGAACCAGACTGGGAGTGACTGGACAGGTGCTGGCCATGACTGAAACCATACTGGAGGTGAATGGGAGCAACTGGGCCCACACTGGGAGTGACAGGGAGTCGCTCTGGCCATGACTGGAATAACACTGGGAGGATCTGGGAGTGACTGGGGTCATACTGGGGGTGACTGGGAGCAACTGGGATCATAGTGAAAGTGACTGGGATTGTAGCAGGAGCTACTGGGATCATTCTTGGAGCCACTGGGATTGCAATGGGTGTGAATGGATCCTGACTGGGGGTTACTGGGAGCTACTGGGCCCATGTTGGGAGGAAAATGTGGAAACATTGGTGTCATGGTTTGACCGGAAATGGGACATCTGGGATATGTTGTTTTTGCTGTGGTTACCAATGGGTGGTCGGATTTTAAGATGAGCATCTGGTTTGACCAGTGGGGCATTTGGATCCGCCTCTTGAGACTACAAACCCAAGGAGTTAAAAGCAGGGCTCTTGTCCTTCAGAGCCCTCTTGGGATTTCCGGCGCGCGAAGGAGTCGGGCCTCTCTCCCCCGGCCCAGTTGCTGGCTGGGCTGGGGGAGGGGAAAGCCACGTGGCCCATCTACGGTAGGCCAGACCCGGTGGAAGGGTGGGGGGAGCATTGAGCGACCTGTTAATCCCCCCCCCCCCCCTCCTTGGAGACGGAGAGAATGCAGCCAGTGCTTGGACTGTTACTTTGAAACTTGATATCATGTGCCAGCAGGCAGCACGGCTGGGAGAAGAAGGTGGGGGGTACCGGCGAGCAGTCCGGCTGCCTGGGAGAGCTTTTAACCCTTGTGGATAGTGAGAACTTCACACGGAACATTACCTTTCCTAGGAAAGGGATAAGAGTGGAAGATGAAGGAAGAAACAGGCCAGCAAGGGGGTCTGGCAAAGAGAAAGAGAGATGTTTAAGGAATGGAGGAAGATGGAGTGGCAATCTTGCTGGACTCTTTTGTTGTATTTCCATGAACTGTTTCCTGGTGATACAGAGGCTGCATTGCAGGGGGAAGCGGAGGCTCGGAGTCAAGAGAGTTTGGTTTTGAGACCCCTCGGCCCCAGGGGGTATAGAAGAAATGGGGGGGACAAAGGTCCCAGAGATGAGACTGTGCTCTGCTTGGAACGAGACGAGGCATCCTTAAAAAGGTCCACCCGAAAAGCAGGCCTCTGCCTCATCCCATGCCTGGTGGTGAGAGCACCTTGGCATGGAGAGGAGATATCACGAGATAGCAGGACTCCGAGCAGTTGCTGATTGTGACAAGAAGTCCGTGGGACAAGGAAGGACTCCGTCTGCTCTTCATGAGCTGAAGATTTGATTTTCTAAAGGGTGGTGCCAGACCGAGTGTGGATAATTTTGGGAAGTGTAAATGTATTGGGGATCTGGAAAGGAGGAGGAGGGGGAAGTGGTTCTGTGTAGTTTTCATTTTCCTTGTGTTTTTTTTTCCTTTTTCTTTTCTTTTGTAGTTTAGTTTTTGTAGTTTAGTTAATAAAGTTTTTTCCCTTTTTTTTTCCTTAAGCAGGAGCCTGTTTTGCTTATTCCCAGGTACTACCTCACAGCAGATGCCAGGGAGGGGGGAATTTTCATGGGGGCACTGGCATTGTGCCAGTGTCAAACCAGAACAATTGGGAACAACTGGGATCACCTGGAAGGAACTGGAACCATGCAGAGGAGACTGAGACCACAACTGGGGGGGGAGCAACTGGGACTACACTTTGGGCAACTGACAGAAACTGGGATCATGCTGGAGGCAACTGGGAGTAATTGGGAAAGACTGGGATCATTCTCAGGTAACTAAAGCCTTACTGGGGCAAGTTGGATAAACTGGGAGTGTTTGTAACCACAGTGGGGGGACTGGAACCACACTGGGAACAGCCGAGACCATGCTGGGGACAACTGGGAGTGACTGCGACCATGCTGGGAGGGACTGGGACTATTCTAGGGACAACTGGGATCATGCTGGGATCATGCTGGGATCACAGTGAGAGCAGGTGGGTCCATGCTGGGTTAGACTGGGATCACACTGAGGGTGATTGGAATCATGCTGGGATTGACTGGGAGTGGCTGTGAGCAACTGGAATTGTGCTGAAAGCAACTGGGAGAAAGTGGGAGTGACTGGGAGCATGCAGAGGGGGGGTGACTGGGAGAGACAGGGAGTCACTGGGATCACACTGGAGGCTACTGGGATCAGGCTGGCATTTAAAGCAAGCAACTGGGATCACACTGGGGCACTGGTATCAGACTGGGAATGATGGGATCATACTGGGAGTGGCTACAATCTGGGAGCAGAGTGGGTGTGATTGGACCCTGACTGGGGGTTCCTGGGAGCTACCAGGCCCATGCTGGGAGCCAACTGGGGACATAATCAGAGGAACTGGAAGCAACTGGGATAAAACAGGGGGCAAGTGAACCACACTGAGGTAACGGGGAGTGCCTGGCAATGACTACGAGAATGTTCAGGGCAACTGGGATATACTGGGAGTGTCTGAGACCATACAGGTGGTGACTGGGACCAAATTGGGAGCGACAGGGAATGTGCTGGGGGAAACTGGGAACACGCTGTGGGTAAGTGGGAGTGACTGGGGCCCTGCTGGGAGAGACTGGGATCATACTGGGAGTGACTGGGGTAACTGCGAGAACTGGGAACATGCAGGACAAAAGTGGCAGGAACTGGGAGCAACTGGGACCTTGCTGGGAGCAAATTGCAGCCTGTCTCCTCCTCCTGCCCCGTTCCCGAAGGCCGAACCGTGAGGGAAAAGGGGGCGAGGAAAGGGCGGGAACCATGAGGGGAAAGGGGTGGAGCCAATGGGACGCGCAGTTCTGAAAGGGACCAGCTTGGTTTAAAATCACCTGAAGTCATCTACAATGCAGCTGAAATCCAGCAAGTTTGGCCTAAAATCAGCCCAATGGGATTAAAATTATCCAAAGGGGTCTAAAATCCAACCTAAGGGGCCTAAAATCGCCCAAACTGGTTTACACCTCCCTCAAAATGGCCTAAAATCCGCCTTAAATCTCCAAAATAGGCTTCAAATCCACCCTGAAAGTACCTGCTTTGGCTTAAAATCTCCCAAAGGAGCCTAAAATCCATCCGGTTTTTGCCAAAAATCACCTAAATTGACCTAAAATCACCCAAACGTGCCTGAAACCAACACAAGAGGACCTCAAATCATCCTAAATGACTTGGTTTGACCTAAAATTACAGAAAGGAGCAAAATCCTATTCAAATAAGCCCCAAATCACCAAAAAGTGCGACATAAAATCACTCACACAAAATTAAATTCACCCATATGGGCCTCAAATCATCCAAAGGGATCTAAAATCCCCCCTCCAACCCACCAGATTCAGCCTCAAATCAGCCAAAGGGGCCTAAAATCCCCCCGGCAAGGCTGGGAATGGCTGCCAGGGATCTGAGCCCACCCTAAACCTGCCCAGGGTGGTCCAAAATGCCCCCGAGGGGCCGAGGCTGAGGCCGAGCCCGGGATGGGCTCCGGGCTCGCTCCGGGCCCTCCGCGTTCGCTCCGGGGGGTTTTGGCCGCGGCCCCGGACGGGCCTGGGCAGGACTGGGAGGGACCAGGGAGAGCTGGGCAGGGCTGCGGCATTTGGGGCTTTGGGGCTGGGGGAGTTTGTTGGGAGTTCAGGGGCAATTATTGGGGTTTTGGAGAGAGTGATTGGGTTTGGGGCAGTTGGGGATTTTGGGGGATTTTGGGGGCTTTTATTGGCACTTTGGAGGGTGTTTTCCTGAGTGTGATTGGGGGTTCTTTGAAATTTTTTTGGTTTTTTTTTTTTTTAATTTGGGGGGGATTAATGGGGTTTTATGGGGATTTTTTGGGATCTCTTAAATTTTGGGGTTTTATTTGAACTTCTGGAAGATTTTGGGTGGTTTTATTGGAATTATGGAGGCCTTTAGTGGGATTCTTTAGAGGTCTGGATTTTTTGAGGAAATGTTTGGGGTTTTTTGGGGATTTGGGTGTTTTTCTGGGGGTTTTTGGGTGTTGCTAAGATTTCTTTGCATCTTGGAGGGATTTTGTGGGGTTTCTTGTGGTTTTGGGGACATGTTTGGGGAATTTGTGGGGCTTAACTGGGGTTATGGGGGTGTTGTTGGGATTTCAAGAGATTTGTGGGAATTTATTGAGATTCTAGGATGTTCTAATTTTGTGGGATTTAATTGGGATTTTCTGGATTTTACTGGGACTTTCAGGGGTTTTAATGAGATTTTGGTGCCTCTCAGCCCTTCCCCACACCTGGGGACAACTCAAAAGTCCCCTCAGACCACCCAAGGCCCCCCAAAATTCCACTAAAACTCCCAAAATCTCCTAAAAATTACAATAAGATCCTCCAAAACTCCAGAGAATTCCACAAAATTCCAGTGGAACCCACCAAAATTACCAAATACTCCCAAAATTTTCAATAAATCCCCGCCCCAAGAAACCAAATCACCTGTGTGAAAAATGCATGTATTTTATGATTGGCTTTTCACAACTATTAAAAAGAATATTATATGTGTTGTGTTAGCAAATAATGCTGTATCAATTCTCTTATGTAGTGTGTTAAATAGAGTTTTAGGTTATAAAAATCGTTAAAATACAAACTATGATATGTAGGATTCTTTTTTTAAAGAAAGGACTTGAAACGAGATAGCAGCCAGAGGACACCTAAATAGTTCAGAGAAAAAGAATTTATTGTCCTCTTATCAGAAGAAACTAACTTCTTCCCACCTCCAAGGCACTGTTAGGATTCAGAAGAAGAAGTTGACAATGACCAGACAGAATCCCGGTCACTTGTAGTGTAACTCCAGTCACTTCCAGTCACTCCCAGTATGATGCCAGTGGCCCCCAGTGTGATCCCGGTTGCTCCCTGTCAACGCCAGCATGACCCCAGGAGCCTCCAGTATGATCCTCATGGTTCCCAGTCCTCCCCAGGAGGCACCCAGTCACTCCCACTTCCCCCCAGTTGCTTTCAGCATGATTCCAGGTGCTGACAACGATTCCCAGTGAATCCCAGGATGATTCCAGTCACCCTCAGTGTGATCCCAGTCTCTCCCAGCATGGATCCAGCTGCTGTCACTGTCATCCCAGTATGATCCCAGTTGTCCCTAGAATAGTCCCAGTCCCTCTCAGCAAGGTCCCACTCACTCCCAGTTGCCTCCAGCATGATCCCAGTTTCTGGCAGTTGCCCAAAGTGTGATCCCAGCAGCTCCCAGGATTAGCCCAGCAGGATCCCAGTCACTCCCAGTATGGTTTCAGTCACTTCTAGGAGGATCCCAGTCACTCCCAGTACGATGCCAGGGGCCCCCGTGTGATCCCAGTTCCTCCCTGTCAATGCCAACATAACCCCAGGAGCCTCCAGTATGAGGCCTGAGGGTGCCCATCCCAACCTGTCCGGGCTCCATCCCCGCTCCTGCTGTGGGCTGCGAGGGCTGCGGGAAAGGGGCACCGAGGGTGTGGCTCCTGCTGGGGGAGGAGGAGGAGGGAGGGAAGGGCAGGGATGAAGGAGGAGAGCCGGAAGAGATGGAAGAGGAGAAGGAGGTAAGCTGAGGGAGGAGGAGGAAGAGGAGGAGAAGGAGGGATGGAAGAGGAGGAGTGGGAGGAAGAGGAGGGACAAAGGCAGGTTGAGGAAAGCAGAAGGAAGCCCCAGGCCTGAAAGCCCCCCTGAGCCTGGACTGAGCCCCCGTGTGGGCAGCAGAGGAGGGGGGGATTCTGCTCCTCTGCCCCACTCAGGTGAGTCCCCACCTGCAGAGCTGCCCCAGCCCTGGGACCCAGCACAGGAAGGACCTGGAGCTGCTGGAACCAGACCAGAGGAGGCACCAGAGATGCTCCAAGAGCTGGAGCCCCTCTGATCTGGAGCCAGGCTGGGAGAGCTGGGGGTGCTCACCTGGAGAAGAGAAGGATTCAGGGATAGCTGAGATGTCCTGCAGCTCCCTCTGTGCTCTCAGCCAGGCAGAAGCAGGCTCTGGATTCAGCCCTGGAGCAGGGCAGGTGTTGGGGATGTGACATGGAGCTACTCTCCTGTGGGATATCCCCTCCAGGCTGGAAGCACCTTGGTGGAGAAGTGAATCCAGGAATGTGGCTGTAGTAGTCCTTCCTTGTGGCTTTTCCCCAGCCCTGCTGTTCCCTTGGCCATTCCTGGGGGATACAGTGCAGCTTTAGGTGCCTCAGCACCACCCTGAATTCGCAGCAACCACCCGTGGGATCATGACTGGGGAGGGGGAGCTCAGCTCAGGTATCCCAGGGGGTCCCTGGGTTGGGTTTTTTGGGGGGATATTTGGAGAATGAAGAAGCTGAGCAGAAAAGGCCTCTTGTGGGGACAGCAGAGCCCTGTGTCCCCCAGGAGCCCAAAGTGGGGAGCCCAGAGAGGGCGGAGCGCCGCCATGGGCGGGAGCCTCAAGAGCCTGGAGAGGGGCAGGGGGGACTCCTTGGAGCTGCTGCAGCCCAGAGCAGAGAATGAGGGGAGAAGGGACCCCCAAAACCCCCAGCATGCCTAAAGGGGAGACAGAATAGAGAGGAGCTTTTGGGATTTCTAGGAGACCCAGCATCCTGGACAGGAAGGAACCCTAGAACCCCAAAACTGAGAGACCAGAGATGAGGAAATCCTGGGAGGCTTTTTTAGAGGGGATTTTTATGGACACATGATGTTGGCATCCATACACAGGCTTGGGCAGGGGGACCTCCAAACCCAATATGCTCATCCCTTGTTTTCCTTGCTAAGCAGGATTTCACATTCCCAACTCTTGGCCGGGTGGAGGAGGAGGCTGTGAGGAAGAGGAAGATGCCCTGGGACCCCCAGGCAGGTGAGGAGGAAGTCAGTGCCCTTTTCCCCCTCTGTGCTGCTCCATCTCCTAGCCCTGCACTGCCCCGGCTGCAGGACAATCCCGGTGGCAATGCCGTCTTACTGGGGACTCATTGGGAGGATCTCCTTCCCTCTGGGATGGAGACAAATCCCATCCTCTTGTTGTCCTTCCTCCCCCAGAGCAGGAGCTGAGCATGGAGAGCAGGGAGGACAAATGCCCACGGCAGCAGAACCTTGCAGAAGAGGCTATTTCAAGTGACTCCACAGCACAAGAATCTGATGGGGAGGAAAATCCCCAGAGATCCCCCAGGTGGAGGGGCTGCAAACCCAGCCCAGGGTGTTCTGAGGAGGAAAGAGCAAACCCGAGCCGGGAAGACGGACAGAGCTTCAGCCAGAGTTCATGAGCAGCTCGATGGTGGGGAGAAGCCCCACAAGTGCTTGGAGTGTGGGAAGAGCTTCAGCTGCAGGTCCTACCTGCTCCGCCACCGGATGATCCACACTGGGGAGAGGCCCTTTGAGTGTCCTGAGTGTGGGAAGGGCTTCAGAGACAGCCCCCAGCTCACCATCCACCATCGCATCCCCACCAGGGAGCGGCCCTACGTGTGTTGGGAGCGTGGCCAGAACTTCCTCCGGAGCTCCCACCTGACTTCCCACCAGAAGATCCACTCAGAGGAGAGGCCCTACGAGTGTTCCGAGTGTGGGAAATCGTTTCAGAGCAGCTCCCTTCTCCTCACCCACCAGCGGATTCACACAGAGGAGAGGCCCTTCCGCTGCCCCGACTGCAGGAAGGGCTTCAAGCACAACTCCCACCTCACCAGGCACCGGCGCATCCACAGCGGGGAGAGGCCCTACGAGTGCCCTGAGTGTGGGAAGAGGTTCAGGACCAGCTCAGTCTTGAATCAACACCAGTGGAGGCACCGCTAAGGGAAGCCCTGCAAGTGCCCCAGCTGCAGGAGGAGCTTCGTGCACTGCTCCAACTTCCCCCTCCATCAGAGAACCCTTGTTGCAGAGAGCCCTGGTGTCCCACATTCCCAATAATCCAAGTTGGAAAAGCCCTGCTGATCCACATTCCCAATAATCAAAATTGGGAAGACGCCTGGCTGGTGGTCTCCACATCATCCTGGTTCCCTGTGGCCACCTGACTCAGCGCTGGGGCAGGAACATCCATTGGGTCTCAGCTCCATATTGGAAACCCCTTGGGAAGAGCTGATTTTTTACCTTGTCTTGGTTTGAAAGACAGGTGTCTGTAAGGCAGGAGCCCTCCTTGGAATGGAAAATGTAAACCCCCTCCCTCTGAACTATTAGAATCATGAAATTAAGGGGCTCTCAGGCAAAGATAGGGGAATAGGAATAACAGTTCTTTACTGGTGTGTATAATAAAGCAAACAAACAACAGCAACAACTACACCACTGACAGAGGCTCTGCTGCACAAACCCACAGGGGTGGGTTGGATGATCCCGGTGCCCCAGCAGGGCTTGGGGAGCACCAGGCTGGGCTGGCAAGATGTATCAGCAGGCAGGGGGTGTGGGGTGTGAAAAACACCTTCAATCTCCTGTGAAAATAAAAAAAAATTAATAAAGGACAATAGGAAACAAGGACCATAGAGCAAAGGTAATTACAGCCAGGTGCATCTTGGCACTCATCTGGGGATACCCCTTAAATACTTTTTCCCTTACACCAAACCTTTGTATATTCATAGACCCTTATGCATAGTAAACATTTCCCCTAACCAGTTTACAGGTTCCAAGAACTCCTTAGCCTATCTTGTCCTCAGATCTGCCTTTTTAGAGCATGAGTATTCCTGGCTTTTGGTTTTAGTCTTTTTTTTATCATCATCTTCAGTTTTGGGTCCGGACCACACTGCCTTCAGACAGTGGTTGCTGACAGTTGGCAGATCTGTAGAGAGGTCCTCATCCTGTGTTCATTGTGTTAGGAAAATTAATCCACAAACATCAGAGATTTGTGTCCAGAAAGGAGAGAGAAGAGTCCTTTGACTTTATTAAAATAAAGGCAGAGGCCATGGGGCATCCCCCTGGGGTCTCTCAAAATTTTGGAGTATGCAGCCTCCTTTTTATCCCAATTTCCCTGCCACATTTCCCTTCTCTCTTTCCCCATTGGCTGAGGTACTTGAGAAGCACAGGGTTCCTGAAACACTTGATACCAAAGATTTCCCTCTAATGAATAACCGTCCCTTTTAATTTTAAATTCTTACGGAATTTAGGGGTTTCCCCCATTGTTTCTTTCATCTTTCAATGTCCAATTTCATTTATCAGCAAACCTAATTTTTTTGTTATTTGTAAAGGCAAATATTTTTTCCATTAATCAGTGGAATCCTTCCCATTGTTTCTTTTATCTCTCAGTGCTAGTTTTATCTAGCAGCAGACCCACAGCTGGTTTGTGAAGACAAATCTGCTGTTCCTCTCAACTGGATGTTATCCCAACCAAAGCAGGCATTTTAGCACAAGCATAATTATATCAGCTATTTCACTACTATGTCTAACTTTAACTGATAACAGAAATAGAAACTATATAGCAAAGTTATTTTAACACCACAGATATAAAATCCATTTTTACATTTGTGAAAAGCCAATGTTATAATATGTATCTATAACAGAGGCTGCAGGGCAGGGAGAGCTGAGCTCAGGGTCCCAGGCAGATGGGGATGGGTCCCTCTCTCAGTGGGATGGGTGTTAATAAGTGTGAAAAACACCAATCACTTGTTTTTAAAATTTTAAAAGTTTAATAGTAATAAAATGGTTATAAAATAGTAATATAATTAGAGTGATAACAATTTGGACCATTTGAATTAGGACAATATGAGACTAGAGACAAAGAGTTATGGATGTCTGGGTACCTTTTTCTGGGCAGCACTGAGCCCAAAAAAGGACACCCGTTAACAAAGGATTAACCATTAAAAGCAATGGCCTGTTGAATATTCATACACTTCATCCATGATGCATAAATTGCATTCAAACACAGGATTCTGCCTGGTCAGTGTCAGCTTCTTCCTCTGATTCCTAACAGCACCTTCCAGGCAGGAAGAAGTTTCTTCTGATAAGCAGGCAATAAATCAATAAATTCTTTTTCTCTGAAAGATTTAGATGTCCTTTGGCTGCTATCTCGTTTCAAGTCCTTTCTTTAAAAAGAGTATCCTACATAGCATCGTTTCTATTTTAACATTTTTTATAACCTAAAACTATATTTAACACAATACTTAAGAGAATTAATACAGCATTACTTTCTAACACAACACATATAAAATTCATTTTAATATTTGCGAAAAGCCAATCATAAAATACATGCATTTTTCACAATAAGGTCCCAGTGTTGTCTCACAAGCAGAGGCTCACCCTGATTTGCAGAAAAAACCCACAATTTGTAGAAGCTGTAAAGCCAGTATGACTGATTTCAGTACTGCCCTAAGGACATGGGCACCCCCGGAAATTCCCAAGTCTATTTTACCTCTTAACCTGTTGCATATGCATATGAGAGGAATGTGGGATTTGTCTTTACAAACCAGCTGTGGGTCTGCTGCTAGATAAAACCAGCACTGAGAGATAAAAGAAACAATGGGAAGGATTCCAATCATTGATGAATGGAAAAAGATATTTGCTTTTACAAATTAACTGTAGGTTTGCTGAAAAATGAAATTGGACATTGAAAGATGAAAAAAACAATCCGGGAAACCCCTAAATTCCGTAAGATTTAAAACTTTAAAGGGGGGGTTATACTTTAGAGGAAAATCTTTGGTATCAGGCATTTTGGGAAGTCTGTACCTCTCAAGTACCTCAGAAATGGGGAAAGAGAGAAGGGAAATTGGGATAGAACGGAGGTTGCATCCTCCAAAATTTTGAGACACCCCAGGGGAATGCCCCATGGTCTCTCCCTTTATTCAAATAAAGTCAAAGGACTCATTTGTCTCCTTTTTGGACATAAACCTCTGATGTTTGTGGAGTCATTTTCCTGGCACACATGTAATCAACTGTCTTATAAATTCTATGAGCCTGACAGATGTTCAGTCACATAGTTGTAACCCAGATCCAGTTTTTCCATCTGTTTCAGCCCCAGGGTGGATGCGGTGGCCCACTCTCCTTATCTCTCTACAGCTTGGATGTTTGTATTCCCCTCTAGGTAGCCTTGAATCTCCTTTGTTTTCTCTGCAGGCTTTTTTGGGAGCACACAAGTTAACAGACTACAGGAGATTAAACAGCAGACTTCAGCTAAATCTAAAATTGCTTTCTACCCCGAGTTAAATTTCTAACCCACAGCTGGAGAAGCAGCTCTGGGCTGGGCTCTGGAGAAACTCCCAGATAAGAGAAGTGCAGCCAGATGCCCTCCTCCCTGAGCTTGATCACATCTTTTGTTTTCTTAAGTATCCAGTTGTTAGTGTTTCCTAGCAATTCTCTAAGTAAAAAGGAACAAAAGGAACCCCCAACATACCTTTGCACCCTAAAATTTCTGCTCTATCCAATAATTTCTTCTGGTGGCATTGAGCAAATCTGGATGGTCCGTGGAGGTCTTTTCCAACTTAAATTATTTACACCTTTATCCCATCAAAACCCCCAGAATTGAGGTAAAAATAAAGAAACTAAACAAAGAGATCTAAAGCTGCACCACTTCACTGGGATTTGGAGGTGAATTTGGGGTTCAGAGGAATATCCAGGAGGATGTGTGTGTTGTAGGGCTGTGGGGCCACAATCTCGTAGCTGTGCTGGCAGAGTTTGTCCCCCTGAGCCCGTCTGTTCTCCAGGAATTCTGGTTCTGTCCCAGTCCCTGGCCTGGCTCTCCCCGTTTGGGGTGTCCCCCCAAAGTGCCCAAATCACTGCTGCAGTGCCTGGGCTGCTCCTGGCTGGGGATGTTCCTGCCCACCAACCTCTCCTGGTCAGTGCCAGGGGGGTGGGAGGGGGTTTGGGGGGTCCTGGGGGAATGGGGAGAGGCTTCTGTGGCCCTTGGGGGTTTTGTGGTGCTGGGAGGGGGTTTGGGAGCTTTTGTGGCAGACTGTGGGGGAGGTTTGAGGTCCTGGCCGGGCTGTGTGGCTTGGAGAGGATTTGGGTGGGTTTTGGGGGAGATGGGAAGGGGCTTTGGTGGCTCTTAGTGTTGGAAAAGAAATGAAATTTAGCAAAATATTTAATTATAGTTTAGTTATGAGTTGTGTGTGAATTGGTTTGTTAAAAACAGTTTTGTAGCCGTTGATAGTGTGTTGGGTTTGTGTGTAACCTAGCAGGTAGTCTTAGGAATTTAATAAATATTTAAACTAGCGCAGGAAAGTAAGAATGATAACCTGTCTGGAGGCAGCATACAATGCTCTTAGAATAAGATAAACAGAAGATTAATGATCTTGTTTGTGAACTAAGGAATGTATTACAAGGGGACTGTGACTAGGCAAGGGGAACTGTTTCTTGGAGACCCTGTTATGAATTGCATGTATAAAAGGGAAGCACCCATATGTGAAATTGGGGACTCGGACTTGGGACGTTAGTCTACCAGCTCCCCAGGCCCTTAATAAAGCACCCACAAAACTTGTCCGAGTTTTGTGTCATTTATCAATCGGGCAACAGTTTTCTGGCGACCGCGGCAGGACTCCGAGGATTGCCGGGGCGGTTCCGTGTCTCGATCCACTCCAAGCCAGCACCGAGCATTTCTCGGGGAGTCATCGGTTCGTAACCACCCCCGCGCCTGTCGGACAACTGCATTAAGGTAAGCCCGAAGGTGCTTTATATTGGAAAAAGGTGATAATTGGATTTGGATTTGGTGGTTGGTAGAAAAGCCTAGGCTCCGGCCATAAGACGTCTAAGGACGCAGGACCGGAACTCGCCTCCTGTTTCTTTTTGGGAAGGACGGCGAGAAGGTATATTGGTTTAAGGTATATTGGTTTATTGGGATTAAATGTGGAATTAAAGGCTGTAATATGATGTCTTTTAAAATTTTTAAAACCTTAGTGCAAGCCAATGGTAAAATACCTGGAAATACGCCATTAGGTTGTATATTAAAACGATGGAAAAGTGAGGGGTATTATCAAGAATTGGATAAAAGTAAAATGATAGATTGTTGTAATCATTGGTGGCCTGAATATGAGATTGGGGAAGCGGGATGGCCGGTGAATGGTACACTGGAATTGGGGATAATGGAATCTCTGATGCAATTTTTAAGGAAAAATGAGAAATGGGATGAAATACCATATTTAGATTTGTTTTTTGTTTTATACCGGAAAGAGGAATGGCAAAAGGAGTGCGGTATCTTGGTTTTAGAAGTGAATGATGAGAGGGAGTGTGTGGGATGTAAAGAAAGAAAGGAGGGTAATTGATGAGAGGGAGTGTGTGGGATGTAAAGAAAGAAAGGAGGGTAATTTGTATCCTTCAATTGAGGAAAATTTGTTTTATTGTATGGCACCCTCGAGGGTTCCGGTTGCTCCTAATGTGCCCCCTGCTCCCCCTGCCGATATAGCTATAAAAATGGGATCTAGTGAGAGTGATAGTGATGGTGATGATGGTGAAAAGAATGAGAGTGTTAAAAGAACTCCATTAGCAGGGCGGACTCACCAGGGGAGGAAGGGGCAGAAGGGACCACAGTTAATTGCGCCGTTAAGGGAAGCTGTGGGACCACAGTATAAAGGTGCCTTTCTCCCCCGGGGATTTGGTAATATGGAAGCAATCAGTGGGGAGTTATCGGGAGGATCCTGAAAGGGTGGCAAGGGTGGTTAAAATGGTAATAAAGACTCAGAATCCAGACTGGAATGATTTACAGGTATTATTAGATACTATAATGGATTCCACGGAAAAGGAAATGGTTATTAGAGCCACTAGAGAAAAGGCTCGTGAGGAGATTTGGTTGAGACAACTAAATGAAACAGTTGACAAATTGGTACCTAGTGAGGAATCCAGGTGGGACCCAAATTCTACGGGAGGAATAAGGGCTGTAAAACGATATCAGGAATTGTTGGTGGAAGGAATTAGGACAGGAATACCTAAAACTATGAATTGGTCTAAGTTGTATTCGGTCAAGCAGGACAAGAATGAGTCTCCGTCTGCTTTTTTTAGAACGATTAAAAGACATGGCTCGGAAGTTTACTAATTTAGATGTAGAGGATCAATCAGGAAAACTTCAATTGGCATTGTTGTTTATGGGGCAATCACAAGAGGATGTTAGGAAAAAGTTACAAAAGCTGTAAGGGGAGGACACTCGGACTTTGGATAAAATGTTGGAGGTAGCGTGGAAGGTATACAACAACAGGGAAAAAGAAACTGCAAAAAGACAACAAGCTAGTATTCTGGCTGTAATGCAACAGACAGGGACAGGAGGAAGACCCATTAGGGGTTGAGGTCGGGGAGGAGCTAATCGCGGACAGAGGGGGATGGCGAGAGGTTGGGGAGGATTTGGGTTTGCACCTAACATGGGGAGGTTGGATCCAAACCAGTGTGCGTTTTGCCGACAATTGGGACACTGGAAAAATGAATGCCCGGTTAGAGGAGGTATGGGCATGGGAAACATAAGATTAAGGACAAGTCCAATGGGGAATGCTCCTGTGGGAGGATTCACGGGAGGACCAGCAGAGGTCGCTCAAGCACTAGTTTTGGGAAACTATCAGAATCAAAGCTGACTAGACCAGGATTTGAGGGTAGTTTTAGAGATAGATGGAAAGGATCAAGAATTTATGGTAGATACTGGAGCCACATGTTCTGTACTCAATAGACGATTGGGACCTTTGAGTGACACAATGGTACAGGTGGTGGGGGCAACAGGGAAGCTAGAGGAACAATCATTTTTACAACCTTTAAATCTTAGGTTTGGGGGGAAGGAATTAGATCACCAATTTTTGTACATGCCAAACTGCCCCACACCCCTTCTTGGCAGAGACCTGTTGTCCCAACCTAATTTGAAAATAATATTTGAAGGGGGAAGGGTGAAATTGGAAATACCTGAGGAACAAATAGCAGGCATTTTTGTGATCAAGGAAGTGGATGCCTCTCCTATTCCAGAAGAAATTGAGCAGGCTGTAGTACCCTGGGTATGGGAGTCAGGGGTCCCCGGAAAATCTAAAGCTGCGCAGCCAGTAAAGGTGGAACTAAAGGAAGGGGCCCAACCAGTGAGGGTAAAGCAATACCCCTTGAAGCTTGAGGCAAGGAGGGGAGTAGCCCCGTTAATTAAACAATTTTTGGTTCAAGGAACATTACAGGAATGTGAATCAGAGTATAATACTCCAATTTTTCCAGTGAGGAAGCCTAATGGTAAGTACCGTTTGGTACAGGACTTGAGGGCTATTAATGAAATAGTGAAAGACATATATCCAGTTGTTGCTAATCCTTACACCTTGTTAACATCTGTATCGGAGGAGTTTAAATGGTTCTCAGTGATTGACCTTAAAGATGCCTTCTTCTGTATCCCACTGGCAGTAGAGAGTAGGAAATATTTTGCCTTCGAGTGGGAGAGTCCTGATTTTGGGAGAAAGAAGCAGCTTACGTGGACGAGACTCCCACAGGGATTTAAAACAGCCCTATTATTTTTGGAAACCAACTGGCCAAGGAGCTGGAGGAATGGAAGATAACCCAGGTAACAATATCCCCATCCTTGTATGTAGTCCTGCAGTACGTGGACGACATTTTTCTGGCTACTAAGGAAAGGGAAATGTGTGTGGAATTAACAATTAAATTACTCAACATGCTTGGCCAAGCAGGGTATCGGGCTTCTAACGAAAAAGCTCAATTGGTCAAAAATAGCGTTATTTATCTCGGTTGTGAGATCACACAAGGGCAGAGACGTTTGGGAGTAAACCGAATAGAGGCAATATGTGCTATTCCTTTGCCTCGTAACCATCAGGAATTGAGATCTTTTCTAGGAATGGTGGGATGGTGTCGACTGTGGATCATGAATTTCGGTCTCCTAGCCAAGCCACTGTATGAGGCCTTGAAGCAGCATCGGTTGGAGTGGACGACACAGCAAAAGAAGGCCTTCCAGGAATTGAAGCAGGCACTAAAGGAGGCCCCAGCCCTAGGACTCCCTGACCTGACCAAGGAATTCCAGTTGTACATGAATGAGAGGCAAAAACTGGCATTGGCGTTCCTCATCCAGAAGGTGGAATCCTGGAAGAGACCAGTGGGATACTTCTCTAAACAACTGGATTCGGTAAGTTTCGGGTGGCCCTCGTGTTTACGAGCCATGGCGGCAACAATAATTCTTATTCAAGAGGCCCAGAAATTGACTTTGGGGGCAAAAATGGAAGTGTTTGTTCCCCATATGGTCATGGCCATTTTGGAGCAAAAGGGGGGTCACTGGCTATCATCCAGTCGAATGTTGCAATACCAGGCTATCCTGAGAGAACAGGATGATATTGAAATAAAGACTACTAATCATGTTAATCCAGCAGAGTTTTTACGCAGTGACCAGGAGGCTGGGGGACTGGTGCACGATTGCGTAGAGGTAATTGAACAAGTATATGCCAGCAGACCCGACCTAAAGGATGAACCATTGGAAGACCCTGAATGGGAACTATACACGGATGGATCCAGTTTTGTCGAGAATGGGACTCGCTATGCTGGGTATGCAGTGGTAACATTGGATCAGGTAATAGAGGCAAAGGCTTTGTTACCTGGAACTTCGGCCCAGAAGGCAGAGGTGATTGGACTCATCAGAGCCCTGTATTTGAGCAAGGACAAAAGGGTTAATATCTGGACAGATTCTAAATATGCGTTTGGTGTGGTTCATGTACATGGGGCATTATGGAAGGAAAGGGGGCCTTTGAATTCACAGGGAACCAACATCAAGCACCGGGAAGAAGTGCTACAGCTACTGGATGCAGTACATAGTCCCAAAACAGTTGCAGTAATGCATGTTAGAGGACATCAGATTGCGGAAGGAGACATTTACAGAGGAAACCGATTTGCTGATGTTACAGCACGGCAAGTGGCACGGGAAATATGGACTCAAATTGCATTGGTACCGGTAAGAACGAATCCGGCTACCCCATACCTGAATCAGGAGCCCAAATAGTCAATAGAAGATGGAAAACTAATAAACTTGCTAGGGGCACAGAGGAATCAACTTGGGTGGTATGTTACACCAATGGGACAAATAGTGGTACCTACTCACATAATGAAATTTATTTTGGAATCAGAACATAATAAATGTCTTTGGGGGGCAGAAGTATTGGTAAAATTTTTGAAGAATGAGATAATCTCTAATCAGATGTTAACAATGGCAAAAAGAGTTAATGCAATGTGCCCGGTATGTTTGAAAAATATTCCAGTAGTTAGGAGACAAATACAAATGGGAAAGCTGCAAGTCGGGCCACAACTGGGAGATTACTGGCAGGTTGATTTTTCCGAATTGCCTAGGGCACAGGGATACAGATACTTGTTAGTGTACGTATGTACGTTCTCAGGGTGGCCAGAAGCTTTTCCATGTAGAACTAATCAGGCTAAGGAGGTGGTAAAAACCTTGTTAAAAGAAATAATACCAAGATTTGGAGTACCTTTAGGATTGTCATCAGATAGGGGTCCGCATTTTATAGCCGGGGTAGTACAGGAATTAGCACGACTGTTAGATATAACCTGGAATTTGCATACCCCCTGGAGACATCAGTCTAGTGGGCAGGTGGAAAGGATGAATCAAACCCTGAAAGGACAAATCAAAAAGATTTGCCAGGAAGCTAAACTGCACTGGCCTCAAGCTTTGCCTTTGGCCCTACTCAGGATTCGAATTAAACCAAGGGAAAAGGTAGGCGTAAGTCCATATGAGATACTATATGGCGAACCATATCATGCAACTGTATTAAAGGGGGAGGTACATGTGAGTGGGGACCAGGCGATTGCAGAGTATGTTATGTCACTTAATAAGATCTTGAATTCTTTAAGAAATACATTACAGTGGAATAGACCGCTCACGCTGGAGAATTCTGTCCACGACATTCAGCCTGGGGACCAGGTGTACGTCAAGAAGTGGATCACAGATCCGCTACGGGAATTATGGAGCGGACCCCACCAGGTGATGATGACGACCTACACGGCGGTGAAGGTCCAGGGGATGGATGCTTGGATCTATTACACCAGGGTAAAGAAGGCACCGTTCCAATGGGAAACCCAGATAGTGTCTCCAACCCGGATGATCTTCCGCGCAAAGCCGCCTTCTTAATTATATTACTGCTAGTGATCATGAGACTATTACCCGTTCAAGGGTCTACTCTAGTACAGGTTGAAGAAACAAAGGTTACAGTCATGGAAGGGATGGATGTTCAATTAACTTGTGTTATATTTGACATCCAGAAAGTTGAGGCCGGTGAAGTTATTGCAATATGGCAACAGGGGGCTGAAAGAAGCCAAGGCAAGATAGGAGTCGGTTGGGATCTAGATAAACAACAAGGAAACACGGTACTGAATCTTACTAAGGTAACCACAAACGATACAGGAGAATATACATGTTTGGTCAAGATACGGGATAGTTTTGATTACAAAAGAGTGAGTATGAGGGTTTTGCCAGGGACAGGGGATTGTGCTGAAAACATTAACATAAAGGTTAATCCAGTATCAATGGCAGTGGACATGTGGGATGGGCCACCCCTTAGAATAAATTGTTCCTTCCTAGTAAGATCAAGATATCGAAGGAACCTACGGGTCAAATGGTGGAAGCAAAATAGGGAACTGACCTGGGACAGAATAGAGGACGGGACCAGTTGGTGGGAGAAGGAAGGAAAAGGTTGTGGGTGGTCGAATGTCACTAATCCTAGAATAGGAAATGCATGGTGGAGGCATGACAGAATGATGTTATCCTTACAGAGACACGGTAGAAGGAGTAGACGGGAGGCTAATGATACAATAGAACGGAATACTGAGCAGGAAAACTTAGTGGTAGGATTAATTAGAGATTTTGGGATCATGCAGAACGTGACTAAAATAACAGCTTGCCTACCATTACCACAGGCTGCAGGTGAACCAATTCCCTGGGGAATAATACCGGTAACCAAAATGCCTGAAACATTCAAGAATGTTTCATGGTCCTGCCAGTCAGTTCCCAAACCAGTAGATGTATGGAGGGATTTGTGTATGACCATTCGGGCTATGACTAGAGAGGAATGTGAAAAGAAACCCAATCATTATGGTTGGATTCAAAATACCAGGAGGTGTTTAATTGCAACCCCAATAGATGAGCCATGCAATACAGTACGAATAAGAACGAAATCCCACCGAAATGAGATGAGTTGTCAGAATGTCACACAGAATTTTGACACCTGGAATAGTTGGAAGACATTATGGGGACCCAGTTTTTTGGAACACTATAATTACCTTGGGGAAGTACAATGATGCATTCAATGGTCAGGAGTAAAGAATCAGTCACATTATAGGGCCCTTATCCTGTCTACATCTTCCCGAGAGTTCAGACCGCAGAAAGAGGATTGGAATTGTACTGAGGTTTTTACATGTGATACACCAGAAGACCAAATTGGATTGGTACCGGTGAAAATGGCATTAAAGTGGGGATGCAAGTGTAGGGGGTATGATCACACGGTTAGCCGAGAGTCCATGGATGGACCTATAGATTGCAGATATACTACTGTGCATAGCCCTGGAAATCTAGTCTGGGTGTTGGGACATGGACAGTGGACCACACATTTACCTCTAGATGGATCAGTAACACAAATCACCCTAGGGGTTCCCACATTGTGTCCATACTGGAAAAAGAATAGATTGATCCAAAGGAAAGGACTCAGAAAGAGGGAAGAATCCCTAGAGGAGCAGTGGCATGAACCTGGCTCAGGAGTACAATTTGGATGGATATTAGAATCATTATTTCTTCTGGTAGTGACATATCGAAATAGGGAGATGCTCAACAACTTGTTAGGACAGACAGAAAGGTTGGCAGCAGCTACTAAGAAGGGATTTAAAGATCTAAATTTGCAATTGCAAGCTACATCAAGAATGACCCTACAAAACAGAATGGCATTGGATTTGCTACTGTTAAAAGTGCATGGAGTTTGTGGTTACCTGAGTAGGAGAATAGATCATTGCTGTGTACACATTCCAAATGTTACACTTGAAGTTGAGAAAGATATTTCTCAACTGGTAGAAGTGGAAACAAAAACCAAGGAAATTGAAAAGGAAGCACAGCATAACTGGATAGGAGCAGTATTTGATTCTTTGGGGCTTCACCTGTCTGGCTGGATTACATCTGCTATACAGTATGTACTAATGTTTTTAGTATTTTTAGTGACTATATGGATTGTATATAGATGCCTCTTAGGTGTGATCGAAAAGGAAAAGAAGCGATCTCTCCGGTTGCTGAAGGCGATGACCCGTGGGCGGCAGAATGAAGAACACTCCCCACCTCGTTATGAAGATGTTATTGTCAGTACTGTTTATTAAGCATCCTTGCAGCAGGACTGAAGGATGCTCAAAAGGGGGGAAATGTTGGAAAAGAAATGAAATTTAGCAGAATGTGTAATTATAGTTTAGTTATGAGTTGTGTGTGAATTGGTTTGTTAAAAGCAGTTTTGCAGTTTTGTAGCCGTTGATAGTGTGTATGTTGGGTTTCTGTGTAACCTAGCAGGTAGTCTTAGGAATTTAATAAATATTTAAACTAGCACAGGAAAGTAAGAATGATAACCTGTCTGGAGGCAGCATACAAGGCTCTTAGAATAAGATAAGCAGAAGATTTATGATCTTGCTTGTGAACTAAGTGTGGTAGACAGGGAAAGGCGCTGCGGAAGATCTCGCGATGTCACGGAAAGCCAGGACCCTCAGATCCCCTCAGATAAGACCTTCTGCTTCCCATAGATAAGAAACTAACATAGGAAGGTAGCCTCCCTTAACCAAATTCCAGTAATTTTCCATCCCCTACCCAGTAACAGTCCACCTCTTACTAATCATAGATGGTAAAGACAGACCCATGCTGACGTAGAGACCCCTTAGACTATAAAAACCCAAGAGACGAGATAATAAACGCCTTTTGACCGTCCATCACATTGATGTCTGCGTGTGTCATTGGCCCGAGTGGCCCTGGTGAGTGGGCCACCGTGCTGTTCGTCTGAACCAGATCGCCTGCCTTGCTCCAGAAGGCAACAAACTGGTGCCGAACCCGGGACTGCTGCAGCCCCCGGGGTTCGGGAACTCTCCTGGCCAGATATCAGCGGCTGCTGGCAGCAGGTCTGACCACAGCGGGAGGGACGCCTCCGGACCAGCGTGGACCACGGAAGCCATTGCAAAGGTCGTAACAGAGATGCATGCACAATGGGGTATAGAATGTAAACTTAGGGATTTATCTCTCGCATTGCCGAGACTGATTAAGCTTGGGGCTATTGAAAGCCCCGTGGACGTCCTACATTCGGACGTGTGGGATAATTGTACAAAAGCCCTGGCGGAGGACACCATGTCCTCGGGCTCAGGGAAAGCCCTAAAATCGTGGGGCAGGGTTGTCCAGGCTCTGCAAAAGGCTCGACAAGAGCAAGAAACCTGGATAGCCGGGCGAACTTGTTTATTAGCCGTGCCGCAGTTGGGGGTGGGCGTGGCGACACAAACCGCGGAGGGGCCTGATCCGGGCGGGCGCGCGGAGGCGCGAACGCCAAACCCCCCTCAGCGAGCGGATTCACCATCGGAGGGGGGGGAACACCCGCGGACGTTCTGGCGGGGGCTCGCGGAGGAGGCGCGGAACGCGGCCGAATCGGCGGACCCTGTAGGGACCGATAAAAACGTCCCCCCACCATATGCGTTTGAAAATGGCGCCGAACCGCGTGGTCCGGGCGGAAAGGAGGAAGCGGGGGGCGGAGGCGCGGTCAGCCCGCTCAACAACGCATGTGCGGGCGAGCGGGGAGACGGGGCGGCCCCTGCGGAGGCGCGGAAGACCAATCAGAGCCCTCAGTTCACATTAGGTCCTTATAGGGCAAGGACCTCCCCCAGCAGGAGGCGGGGGGACCCCAGGGAGAGGGAACGGCCCGACCCCCGCAGGAGGGGGCGGGGTCGGAGTCCGGGGAAAAGGCAGAGCAGCCCGGAAGCGTCTCCTTATTCAACTTCCGGCTCGGACTCGGGCTCGAGCTCCGAGCCCGAGATAGGATCGGAGGATTCCGATCGGGATTACGGCTTTAACAGAGAGAGAGAAGCGGCATGTAAGGTCACTAGCCACAGTGCTCCCGCTTGGGTGAAGGGGTTACCAGAGAAAAACCGAACCCCGCTCACAAACTGGCGGAAAATAAAAATGGCTTGCGCGGAATGGGCTCCGTCTGCCACTTTAGTGTTCCCGGTCCATGTGGGGGGGGGCAGGCAGAAACCAAAGGACTTATTCACCAGTCAATCCGAAAGATGTGCAGGCAATTGTTAAAGCGATTGCGGATAAGGGAATTAATTCTGCCATGGTTTGCACACTTATTGACGGCCTTTTTGGTGGGGACGATATGCTTCCCTTTGATATTAAGCAGACGTGTAGAATGATATTCGATGGTGCAGGGATGATCGTTTCCAAACAAGAATGGGAGGATAATTGCATGAAACAGCTAGCCTTGGTAACAGGGGCAGACCATCCACTGCACGGCTCCAGCATACAGAGGCTTATGGGCACAGACCCCACTATGATCACCCCCCAGCAACAGGCTGAGGGCCTGCGAGCCCATGAGGTCATGACAACGACCCGAGCTGCCCGAGAAGCCATCCGTGACGCTTCTAAAGTGGTAGCCAAACCCTCTCCATGGTCTTCCATAAAACAGGGTGAGAGTGAGAGCTTCACTCAATTCGTGGATAAGCTCCAGGCTGCTTTAGACTCCTCCACGTTACCTTCAGAGGCGAAGGGTCCCTTGCTGGCAGAGTGCTTATGCCAGCAATGCAACTCAGCCACTAAGGACATTTTAAGATCACTGCCACAGGGGTCTAATATAGCTGCCATGATCAGACACGTTGCAAAGGAGGAACACCTAGCTCCCATCCAAGCAGCAGTTCAAACTGCAATAACCAGCGTGATGGCATGCTTTAAGTGCGGCCAGGAAGGCCACTTGGCAGCAAACTGCCCCCAGCCAAGGCGCCTATCAGCAGCTGCTCCACCACGCCAAGCGGGAGGCAGGGGACCGTGCTGGGGGTGTGGAAGGAAGGGGCACTTAGCTAAGGAATGCAGATCCAGGCCCCAGGGAAACGGGAGAGGGAGGGGGTGGCTGGGCCGTGTTCAGCCCCCTCCCACCTGGAATATGCAGCGGCCCAGCTACAGCAACCCCCAGTGGGGCAGGGGACTCTCATACCCTATGCCCCCACAGGGAGCAGTCACCTTTGCATCCCCCCCAGCAATACAATAGCAGAGCTGTGCAGCACTCTCAATACCTTCGCACCCCCCACCACCACAACCCGCGCCGGAGTCACAGGACCAGCAGGGGACGCCCCAGAGCGGGATCCCTGGGTGGCCTCTGTCATGAAAATAGGGAAGGAACCCTTGATGGTGTGGGGGACATGCCGCCTTTACGGCAGCCAAGATCCTCACGTCATAGGGCTTCAGTTTTGGGCGGACACGGGATCAGACTGCACGATTATTCCTCAAACGCATTGGCCCGGACATTGGCAATTCAAAGAAGTCCCTCCAGTGAATGGAGTAGGGGGGCAGTCCCGGGCATGGAAAAGCACCCAGCTGGTGGCTATAACACTTCACACGAAAAAGGGACCAGAACAGACAGTAGCAATCTACCCCTACATTTTGCAGAATTATCCACCCCTGTTAGGAAGGGATGTTCTCTCCTTGCTAGGATTCCGGATCACAAATTTATCCTGAGGGCCACTGCCGTACACCCTCCGCTGCCAATCAAATTGACTTGGAAATCATCAGACCCTGTATGGGTTGAGCAGTGGCCCCTGACAGAGCCTCGAATGGCAGCCTTGCTGGAACTGGTCGATCGAGAACTGCAAAAGGGTCACATAGAACCCTCCACCAGCCCTTGGAACACGCCGGTATTCGTGGTCCCCAAAAGGTCCGGACAAGGCTATCGTCTCGTCCACGACCTGAGAGAAGTGAACAAGACGATCAGACCCATGGGTCCAGTCCAGACACTGCTTCCCACGAACTCAGCCATCCCCACAGGGCAGCCGTGTGCAGTACTGGACATCAAGGACTGCTTCTTTTCAATACCCTTGCACCCTGAGGACAGAGAATGATTCGCCTTTTCCATGGCATTTCGGAACGGCGAGCGGCCCAACCTTCGCTTCCAATGGAGAGTACTTCCGCAAGGCCTGGTCGACAGTCCCACCATATGCCAAATCACCGTGGACAAAGCACTGATGCCAGTCCGACACTCCTACCCCACCGCAACCATCATCCAGTACATGGACGACATCCTGGTCGCAGCACCATTGACAAGCCAAGTGGATCACCTGGTGACCACAGTCACGGAAACCCTTCAAGCCAACGGCTTCGAGATCACGAGCGCAAAGATCAAGAGAGGACGCTGCGTGACCTTCCTGGGAGTAGGCATCACGAGCACCTACGTAACACCCCCCGAGATGAAGATCAACCGAGACATCGAGACGCTCCACGACGTGCAACGCCTGGTGGGATCGCTGCAGTGGCTTCGCAACATCGTCCTGATTCCTCCCGAGGTCATGGACCCTCTGTACGACCTCCTGAAAGGAAAGCACCCCTGGGAACCCAAGAAGCTGACACAGCAAGCAAAGAGCTCCCTCGACTTCATCAAAAACCAAATGGCCACTGGCACGCTTGCCAGGTGGAACCCAGCCATGCCACTGGACCTGTACGTCCACTTTACACCGAAGGGGGGAGTGGGAGCACTGGCCCAAGGACCTGCAGAAAAGGCCCGACCGATCCAATGGGTGGTCCTCGGAAGACCCGCTCGTGCATTTTCCCCAGGAATCGAGTGCATTGCCAACCTCATCATGAAAGGCAGGAGACTCGCCTTGAAACACCTAGGGACAGAGCCGACAAGCATCCACCTTCCGTTTCGCAAGCAGCCAACCACAGAGTCAGCCGCAATATCGGAGTACCTGGCCCTTGCTCTCTCTGGCTTTGGAGGAGAAATCTCCTACTCTTCCAAGCCACCCTGGACCAAGCTGCTGACCATAGTCGACATGGACATGCCACCGAAGGTCAAGGACAGACCGCAGCCGGGACCAACGGTCTTCACAGACGCTTCCTCCACGACTTCAACTGCAGCAGCAGTGTGGCAGGCAGGAGAGCAATGGCACTGCATCAAAGCGAGGGACCCCACACTGTCAGTGCAACAACTGGAAGCAGCAGCAGTGGTTTTGGCGTGCGGACTCTTCCAAGACGAACACCTCAACATCGTAACGGACTCCATATTCGTGGCAAGGCTCAGCCTAGCCATGGCAGGACCAGGAGTGTCAACATCAGCAGCAGCCCTAATGCTGGAAGAAGCACTCTCCTCGCGACAGGGCACCGTGTCAGGCATCCACATCAACAGCCATGACCCAGTCAAAGGTTACTTCCAGATCGGCAACGACAAAGCGGACGCTGCAGCGAAAGGCGTTTGGACCTTGCAAAGAGCCCGTCAACTGCACGAGTCGCTCCACATCGGAGTCAAAGCACTGGCGAAGAGATGCGGAATCTCGACGGCGGACGCCAAACATGTGGTAGCCACCTGCCCTCATTGCCAGAAGTCACCCCTTTGGTCCTACGGAGTCAACCCGAGAGGTCTCAAGCCCTCAGAAATCCGGCAGTCGGACTTCACCTGGTGCGAAATACTGAGGCCCCGAGCATGGCTTGCAGTGACAGTAGACACTTATAGCGGAACGATCGTAGCTACACAGCACCCCAAAACCAACTCCAAAGCCACAATTCAGCACTGGCTGACAGCCATGGCTTGGCTAGGTATCCCCAAGCAGATCAAAACGGACAACGGCTCCAACTTCAAATCCAAACAAGTACAGGAATTCGCCTCGAAATGGGGTATCACGCTAGTGCATGGCATCCCACATAACAGTACCGGACAGGCCATAGTAGAGAGAGCAAACCAGACCCTGAAAACCAAGATAGAAGTGTTGGCAAAAGCAGAGGGCTTCGCCAATGCCATTCCCCCAGGAGATCAGGCACGCATGCTGGCAACCGCCTTGCTGGCACTGAATCAATTCCCGAGGGGAGATGAAACAAACAGTCCCGTTCAAAAACACTGGGTCACTCGAACGCTAGAAGAGGGCCCACAGGTAGTAATCAGAAACGAGCTAGGCGAGTGGGAACGGGGCTGGAGGCTGATGCTCACAGGGCGAGAGTACGCAGCGGTCAAAAAGGATGGCAAAATCAGGTGGTGTCCACTTAAGTCGATTAAACCGGACCTTCAGGGCGAGCAGAATGAGACTGACGAGAATTGCGGGTATTTGTTTACAGGACCTGCTCGTGGGACGCCCTCGTGACGCGTACTTCCCGGTTCCGGACGAAAGCGACAGACCACCAAGCCGCCAGGCAGCACCCGAGAGACCCGCACGGGTGAGACCCAAGCACCAAGGGTGTTTCTGTGTGATTTTGCTGTTGGGGCTTGTTGCCAGGGGGCAAGCCGGGGGGCTTGTTGCCAGGGGGCAAGCCAGCCCAGACCACTACCCCCATCAGCCATTTAGGTGGGTCGTGCGACACCTTAGTAGGGGCAAAGCGCTCAGACAAATCACCACACCGAACACCCCATCCTTCATGCTCCGCATCACCGACCTGTTTCCAGGACAGCCAAAGTTACACCCCTATTCCCCACACGTCAAACACTCGTACCTATCCTACTGGTGCCCAGCTTCAAACCCTGGGAAAAGCTACTGCAATCACCCAGTGTGGGGATATTGTGGGCACTGGGGCTGCGAAACCATAGTTACAGATGCCAGACCATCGGGGCCTGGGTGGGATCCACAAGAGCCAGACAAATTCTTACAATTCACCTGGGCACCCATCGGTTGCAAAATACCCCTCTTCTTTCACGGAAACTTCCATCGAAACCAACATAAAATCCCTAGATTTCAGGCATGCACTGAGTACAACATGACGGTCTTGCAGCCAGATCACCCTAGCTGGGCCACAGGCAGAACGTGGACAGTAGTCCTTCAAGGGTCAAAAGAGAGGGCGAACGTGCAAATTATCAGGCTCCAACCGTCAGCACCCCGAGCAGTCGGACCCAACAAAGCGATTAAAAGCGTGCCGAAAGGGAGAAACGTAACCTACCCCAAAACCTTACCCACAGGGGTCAGCAAAGTCCCGACCGGTCAAGAGGAGACCTTTCAGATGAGCCGCTTAACCGAGTCAGACTCAGACCCAATCCTTCGTATGTTAGAAGCTACCTTTGTATCCCTGAACGAATCCAACCCTAACCTAACCGAATCCTGCTGGCTTTGTTATGATGTCAAACCTCCCTTTTTCGAAGGAGTCGCCTTAAACACTCCCTTCAGTTATTCCTCAGCCAACGCCCCTCACCAGTGCAGATGGGACACCCCTCGCAAGGGAATCACCCTGAGTCAAGTCACAGGCCGAGGCAGATGCTTTGGCAATGCAACCCTAGCTAGGCGGAAAGGCAACGTCTGCACCAAAATCGTCAAGCCTAACAGGAAAAACAATAAATGGGCAGCCCCAGCCGCATCTGGGATGTGGGTTTGCCAGCGATCCGGAGTGAGTCCTTGTGTGTTCCTTCCCAAATTCAATGACTCTAACGACTTCTGTGTCCAAGTTCTGATTGTTCCTAGGATCCTGTACCACTCAGACGAAGAAATGTGCCATCTTCTTGAGGGACCCAGCCGGATCCACAAAAGAGAAATATTGACAGGTATAACTATCGCAATGCTGCTGGGTCTAGGAGCAACCGGAACGGCCACAGGAGTCTCAGCCCTAGCGACCCAGCACCAAGGACTGTCCCAGCTGCAGGCAACAATTGACGAGGACCTGCAAAGGATCGAGAAATCCATCTCCTTTCTAGAGAAGTCGGTCTCCTCACTCTCGGAAGTGGTCTTGCAGAACAGGCGAGGCCTGGACCTCCTGTTCTTGCAGCAAGGGGGCCTGTGTGCCGCCTTGAAGGAGGAGTGCTGTTTCTATGCAGACCACACGGGAGTCGTGAGAGACTCCATGGCAGAACTCCGGAACTGACTGGCTCAGAGACAGAAAGACAGGGAGGCCCAACAGGGCTGGTACGAGTCCTGGTTCAATCAATCACCTTGGCTAACCACTCTGATTTCTGTCCTGATAGGTCCATTGGCCATGCTGTTTCTAACAGTCACCTTCGGACCATGCCTGCTGAACAAGCTGGTCTCGTTCATTCAGAGCCACCTGGAACGGACCAACATCCTGTACCTAGGCCGACGACAATTGCTGTGAATTCAACCGGAGAAATCAACCAGAGAATTCAACCAGGGAACACCATCAGTCACAAGATCCTCCGAACTTGTCTGACAAAAGCTTACTCAGGACTCCCAAGACCCTTTTCCCTTGTCAAGCTACAACCTTATACCTCATTTAAGTACCTATGTGCATGACTACCTCATTCATTTGTGAAAGGGGGGGGGAGATGTGGTAGACAGGGAAAGGCGCTGCGGAAGATCTCGCGATGTCACGGAAAGCCAGGACCCTCAGATCCCCTCAGATAAGTCCTTCTGCTTCCCATAGATAAGAAACTAACATAGGAATGTAGCCTCCCTTAACCAAATTCCAGTAACTTTCCATCCCCTACCCAGTAACAGTCCACCTCTTACTAACCATAGATGGTAAAGACAGACCCACGCTGACGTAGAGACCCCTTAGACTATAAAAACCCAAGAGACGAGATAATAAACGCCTTTTGACCGTCCAACACATTGATGTCTGCGTGTGTCATTGGCCCGAGTGGCCCTGGTGAGTGGGCCACCGTGCTGTTCGTCTGAACCAGGTCGCCTGCCTTGCATCAGAAGGCAACAACTAAGGAATGTATCACAAGGGGTCTGTGACTAGGCAAGGGGAACTGTTTCTTGGAGACCTTGTTATGAATCGCATGTAAAAAAAGGGAAGCACCCATATGTGAAATTGGGGGCTCGGACTTGGGACGTTAGTCCGCCGGCACCCCCGGGCCCTTAATAAAGCACCCACAAAACTTATCCGAGTTTTGTGTCATTTATCAATCGGGCAACAGTGCCGGTTTGACTGCTGCGAAAGGGGAAGAGAGGCAGAGATGTACCCGCACTGGAGCCCTGGGCATGTCCAATAAAGGTGCAAGTATGTGGGGAGATTTGTTAGGAAACATTTCAGCTGTGATGCCAACAGTGGCTTCTCTCCTGGTTCTGTGGGTTCTGGACGAGTAATGCAATGGTTGGCTCTGACAATTATTAAGTAGATGTTATGTGGATGTTCAAATGTGTAGTGATGGTATTGTAATATATCCTCCCATAGTCCTCTTTCCCGTCCCCCTTGTAATAGCCTTGGTAGTCAGGGCATTTGGGGAGGGCTGGCTTGTGACCAGCAGGCAGGATGTAACAACACCTGACCTCCAGTAAGGATGCAAGAAAGTAATCTCCTCCAATGGACAGAAGAGAAAGAGTTGACTGACAAAACTTTTAGAGAGGCTAAAGGTATAAAAGGCAGAGCATCCTTTTTGTAGATGAGAACGTGGCTGCTAGTCACAGAGACTCCCAATGCTGTAATTTTTCCTTATTCAGTCCTTTGTTAAGGTTTACTAAACCTTTAAAATGTTAAAAGTGAGAGTCATTTCTCACATGTGCAATGCTGTGGGCGATTGTCTTGGTCTGGTTTCCTTTGCTTGGGTCCCATCTGAGTGCTCAGCTGAGGTACAGGCTGTAAGTGCTTGGGGCACCCTTGGAGTTCCTCTTGGATCCCTAAACAACAGGGTTTGGCCCATGAGGGGAATTTGTGCTGCTTTGTGACAGAGAAGAACTTCCCAGGCTCTTTTGTGTTTACTTTAGGGAAGGTTGGTTATTGCTTTGCATAAATTCAGAGACCAACATGCAGCATTTGCTTTGTGATGTCAGGGCATGGTTGCCACCTTTTCATAGTGACATCAGAAGGTTGCCTTGGTGCACGGAAGGCCTGAGTGTCAAAGCAGCCCTAGTGCTTGCTCAGATCAGGAGAACTTTCCTGGCTGGGGAATTTGTCAGTGGGTAGCTGCCCACTGACAAGAGCATTGTTTCTTCTATTATTTACCTAACTTTCAAAAATGATAATGTTTCACCATCTGGCCACAGCAGCTTTTGCTGCTTATGGCATTTCATTTTCCGTGTATTACGTGACACACTTCACCCGTAAGTAGAGGTTTCCCTTCTGCTTAAGTTAGGGTGTAACCTAACCTGGCTTTTGTATGTCTTCCTGCTCTTTCTTGGTGGCTGAGTTTCTGATTTTGAAAGAGAAAGAGCATTAGGATGCCACTGGTTTGATAAAGCTCCTGTCAAGAGGTTCAGCTAAAAAGGCGGGTGTCTGTAGCCACAGGGGCAGCATTTGCAGGGGAACCTGCAGGGCTTCCGTTCCCTCCACAGGAGAGTCTGTGGCATCAGAGTCTGTCATTTCCTCAGTTTGCTGGGTCAAGCAGGAGAACTTCCAAAATGCAGACTGGGAGGCTTTCTCAGAAGGCCTTCTAAAGAGTTTGTAGTTCTCCCCAGAACTCAGGGAAAGCTTCTTTTATTCCAAATTTTGTAATGAAAGAATTTGACTGTCTATTTTGACCCTTGACGGAAGTCAAAAAGAGAGATTCCCTTTGCAGTGAAGTGCAAACTCCAAAGCAGTGAGTGTCTGCTCCTGAGCCCTGGAGCTGCTGCTGTGCTGTTGCACAATAGAACTGTTACAGCTCAGGGGGATTTGGGGCAAGCTTTTCTGGGTGACTGTTTTCAGAAACTTAATGGAAATTAGTGCATGCAACTTCTTTTTTTAAAAAAAGTACCTGAAAGACAAGAGAACAAAAGCTGCTTTGTGTGCTGGACAGAACAGAACAGAAGCATTGAATGTTAAAGAACAATTTGAATTTTCTTGATCGTGTTTGTATTCATTTACTCCCTGAACATGCCGAAGTGTAGGCACAACCAAGATTATTGTCCTGATCTCTTGCTGGCTGTGTGAAAGAACTATGTCATGTGGAGGGATGTTGATAAAGAAAAATACTCTCTGTTTGGGTTGACTTCTTCTCTTCTGTGGGATTCAGCAGCCCAGGCAGTTTTCTCACACCACTTGTTCATTTTCCCTTGCCCACTCCAGGTCACCTGAAGCGTGTATTCAGAGGTGCTGATCCTGAGGTGAGTGAGAAAGGAACATTTCATGTTCCTGGTGCTTAGGAATTGTAGAGCAAGCTGAGAGCTTGGCCTGTGGCAGTAGAGTGTAGAGAGCCAGCTGGGTAGGCTGAAAGAAAACCCATTTCCATGTCTGCAGCAGCAATAACAAAGGCATCTCTGGCTATTTCCTAATTTTGCATTTCAGAACTTTCAAGGAATGAAAAGCTCATGTTGCAGAGAGAATGTTGCTTCTTGATAGTAGCCAGGGTGCAATGTCTAATTCAGAACTATTAGCAATTCTGTTGAATTAGTCCATTTAAATTTAGTCACAGTGACTTAGAATCTCATTGTTATCCAAGTTTCTGATTTGTCCTTAGTAGAGCTGGTTGTAGATATAGAGCTGAATAGAATAAAGTGCTGAATAGAAATAAGGTTATAAATCATAGATAACTTTCTGTCCCTCACACTGCTGTCTGTCCACAGATCACAGAACCAACAGCAGTCTCTCCTCTGGCTCCCTCTGCTCATGGAGAGGGGGCTGAAGAGGAGGCAAATGAGGTGGATGAGTGCCAGCCTCCATCAGTGCCCACACCACGGCCTGAACATTCTGAGCCAGTAAGTGCCAGCTGCGTGTGCTGCTGTCTTTAGTGCAGGGCAGAGCTGCAAGTTTCTGACCAGCCAGCACTTTACTGTTGCTGGCTGAGGATGCTGAGTGCTGGAGTCCTGCCAGGACCTAGTGATTGCCCCCAGCCTGTGACAGCTGGTCAATGGGCTTTGGTCTGTCACATTTAGGCACCAGCTTCTTGGCATTTTGATAGGGGCCAGCCTGAAGCACAAAGGCTCCCTGATGCCAGAGCAGGGAGCTTGTCAAAGACACTGTGCTCAGCCTTGTCGGATACACAGGGGACACTGTGGCATTGAAATAAACAGGGCAGGAGACTTTTTCTCCTTTTAATGCTTTTATTAAAAGTGATCAGCTCAGGATTGGGCAGCTCGGATGGGTCTGCAGCTTCCTGTCGTTTCTATCCAGGCGAGGAGGAGGAGGAGGAGGAGGAGGAGGAGGAGGAGGAGGAGGAGGAGGAGGAGGAGGCGGAGGATATGCGCAGCTTTGTTCACTAGGGGCAGAGCTGGGGGTCTGGTCCTCGTGGGAGCCTTTAGGGCGCGGTGACCCCTTCCGATGTTACTCCTGCCGCCTCTCTTGGCCCACTTCCAGTCGTTGGGACGACTCCCGTGCTCAGGGTGAGAGGGACTACAAAGGTGTTCCGCATCTCTGTAGGCTCAGCACTCCGTTCCTCACTTCCAGGCATCACTCCAATCTCTCAACTCTTAGTTGGCTCGTTGTTTTGGGGTCTTCTTTAGCAAGCTAGAAGCAGTAGCTTCTCATGGCATGCTGGTCCTGGAGTTATTTTGCATATCCCCCCCCCCCCAAGTCTCTTCCCCTCACTGTTTGGGGAGGTCCCCACCCTTCACTGTCTCAGAGAAGGGCCATTAACTCGCCCCAGCCAGGGCTTTTACTGATACAAAAACTATTAACAACAACGACCCGTAATTACTATAACTCAAGCAGCACCCCAGCAGCAATCATGGTAACCTTTTTCTCACAAAAAAATTGGCAGAATTTTTGTTCATAACAGTCCCCCCTCTTTTGCTTTGATCGAGCTTAAATTTTAAGCTCGCATCAACTTACAATTTTTAACTCATGAGCTTTATATTTAATTTTTTTGTATTGCCTATAAATTTCTTGAGCACTTTGGTAATCATGGTTACTTAACCTTGTTACTTTCTTTGGTTTCTTTAGGTTGGTCTGCACGGCAAACACTATTTTAATGAAACAGATAAATAAGCATAGTAAAAAGAGCAATCCTCCAAGTATACGCACAGTGAGAAAAATTACTTTTTCCCATACATGCTTTTTGAAAATCTCCAGGTTCTCCCACCAACAAGTGTAGGAGTCTGTTCTTGATTATTCACACATGCTTATTTTTTTTATTTCATTTGAAATGTTTCTAATAATTGCATTCTTTATTTTTAATGCTGCCTGGAGCTTGATGACTTTGTTTAACATAGATATTGGGGTCTGAACTTGGCTTTTACAATTTTGGATTTTCTCCATTTCTATTTCACTTCGCCTGTTTTGTTTAATTTCTCCACAAACATTATATATAGGAACTCCTAAACTTGATCCAGTTTCTTTGGGCAACAAGAAGAAAATTGGTTTTATCATTCTAGCGGTGCAGCTGCCAGACCAGTCTCCTGACAATTTGGTGTGTGCTGTGGTATCAGAGATCAAACCTAGGGTTTTAGAGCTCCCCTGAAATGTGTTCCAAAAGGGGTTTATCTCTTTTTCAGTACACTCATAACATTCATAAACTTCATGGTGATCACACTTGTCTCTTTCTTTTTTCTTTTTATTTCAACAGACTCTAATTTGTTTGGATCTCTTGGGATCCACTGGGTGGCTGAATGCTCCACTGCTAAATACTTGTTACAAACAATTTTTCTTACCATTTTCACCATTTCTTTTCTTTTTACTCGATCTATTGAGCTTGTTTCAGCAGCATCACAACCTGGCTTCCCCTATAGGGCACTCTCCTAGGAGTGGCTGCCTAAAAGTGGCAATATTGTATGCTATCCAATACACTCTCTTATTTTTCTGATAAAGGACCAATTGGGAGAGGTTAACACAGTTAGGGTTAGAATTGATGTGGACTCTAGACCAGGAGCTCACTTCTTCCTCCTCATAGAGGGGTTGGTAGCACTCACTGCACGGCTCTCCTGGGCTCCCCAGAGCACCACCAGCAATCAGAGCCATCATTACTACCCTTCCCAAGAGTCTGGTATGGGTCCTCTTGCACAGCCTGCCCACCCGGCCTTGCCTCTTGGCGAATTTTACTGAGAAGAAGCTTCCAAGCTCTTTAGAGTCCCTTCCACCCGCTTCTCTGGTTAAACCTCTCTTGGTCCGTCCTTACTGATTTTGGTTTCTCCTAGGGGAGTGCTCTGTAGAGGATTAGCCTGGAGTCTTTAGAACTAAATTGGGGAACTTAACCAGAATTACTTATTTACAGTCTTAAACTTTTTGCCAACATAGTTTACACAGAACAGTCTTAAAACATTTTAAGCAATGTTACAACTCTGATACCAATTTTCCCACACAGTTCAGTCTTTTTGACTCTTCCTTCTAAGAGTCAACTTTAAATCACAATATCCTTAGGTGAATTTGAATCCTTATCCAGTGCCCGGAGGTGAGAATGGTGTGGACTCTGGCCCAATGCCAGAGGGAAAAACTGGGACTCTGGCCAAATGCCAGAAGGAGAATGGGGTGGAGTCCGGTCCAATGCCAGAATGCCAGAGGGAAAAAAAACTGGTGTTGAATCCTGGTCCAATGCCGGGGGGTGAGAGTGATGTGGGTCCAACCTTTTTCTTTTGGTCTGCACAGTCGAATTAGTAATGAAGAATACCTGAAATGGGCTTTCAAACACAGGCATTAATGGTCTGCAATGTTATGATTCTATCAAAACTCTGTTTCTCTGTTTAAAGTTATTGGTTAATTTCTCTTTTTCCATAGCTTGTATGTTTCTCTCATCAATTTCTACATACTCTGTATTTTGCAAGGAGTTGTATTTCTGTTCTATTTTTCTGGGTATTTAATTCACTGGTTTTCTGTTCTATTTTCAAGATCTTATCTATTTATCTCTTGTTTCTCTTTCTTACTTTCACTTACAGCTTAAATCCTACTTTCAACTCCTTACACTTAAATTTTATTTTTTTTCTCTTACACCATTCTTCTACACATTACACTTCTCCCTAAGGAGATGTGGTAAAACTTGTAATGCACAATCTACATTACCTCTATTCTAATTCATCTATATTCACTCTCTTATTTCTCATTCACTTTCACACATTCCTTCACACCCTCAAGACACAAACTGGATCATTATTGCTAAAAAATCACTGTGGCTCCCCTCACCTTGGGGTTGGCCCACAGGTCTCAGTTACTCTGGGCCTCTTCGAAGGGCCCTGACTTAGGTTGCCTCTGGTGCACATTCACCTGTGAGGCTGTCTGCGTGTCACTCACACTCTTACAGCTACGGCTCCCTCACACATCTGGGGAGCACTAGTCTGGTTTGCAGGTCACTCACACACTTCGGCCACAGCCCTCACCCGCCCACGGGACACAAGCCTGGTTTGCAGGTCACACACACACTTCCACTGCCCCCTTCCCACCTGCCTGGGAAGTTGAGGCTGACTTTGCTTGTGGCTCACTCTCACACACAGAACAAGACAACAATAAGGTACCTTTTACTTTCACATCACTTATTACAAGTTTAGTATTACTGGCCAGTTTTGGTGCTATTGGATATCCTTTCTACTGAGCTGGTTTTGTCTAACTTCAGATGTTACCTTGTTGAGACAGGACTTATCTGCTCCTGTATCTAGTCAAAAAATTCTAATTCTTCATTTAGGGGTCCCACCGCAAAGTTTACCAAGGGTTGTTCTAGATGTTGCATTGGGTCCCCTAAAGTGTAAAGCCCCTGACCCTCTAATTGTCACCTCTAAGGATCTTCCCTAAATCATCTTGTTCCCTGGCTATTGCTGCATCGAGACTGAGCTTTCTACAAAACCTCCTGACGTGTCCTGGCTCTCCACAGTAATAGCAATGTCGTTCTCTCAAAGGGACTTGATGTCTCTCCATCCCTCTTGCACCTGACAATATTGGCCTGTCCTTGCCTCCTCCTGGTGGTGGACCCGCCCACCCTGCACTTTCTCTAGCTACAGCAACCATGATCTTAGCCTTGGCCCTTGTTTTTTCTTCCTCCCTCCTTAAATACACCTTCAATGCCTCTCTTAATAACTCATTTATGTCCTTCTCTTGCCAATCTTCCATCTTTTCCAATTTTCTCCTTATATCAGGCAAAGATTTGGTAACAAATTGAACTTTTAGTAGCATTTGACCTTCTAGGGTGTCTGGGTCTATTCTAGAGTACAACTGGAAGTTCCGCTTTAGGCGGTTAAGCCAGGCAGCAGGATCTTCATCCCTCTCTTGTGTACCCTCAAATGTCAATTGGGTGTTAGTTCCTTTGGGGACTGACTCTTTAATCCCCCGTATCATCAAAGATCTATATTCCTTCATGGCCTTCCTCCCCTCCCCCTGGTTAGGGTTCCAGCTGGGATCCGTTAGTGGCAATTTCTGTTCACCTGTTGGCACCTGGGGTCTTGGACTGTTATCTTTCTCCCATATTCTTATGCCAGCCGCCCTAATCATCTTGACCTCTTCTGGGGAAAATAATATACTCAGGATGGAATTCATCTCCCCCCAAGTGTAGATATTTGGACCTAGAAACTGATCCACTTGGTTGGCTATGCCCACTGGGTCCTCAACTAAATGCCCCAACTCTTTCTTGAATCCTCTCACTTCAGAAGCAGTTAGGGGAGCATTCACAAACCCAACACCTCCTGCTATTCTTCCCATAGGAACCTCTCTGAGGGGAAAGAGTCTCTCTGCCTTGGAGGTCTTGGATCTGGTACTACAGTACAGCCCATCTTCAGATGCCAAACTACAAGTTTGAGGGATATCTGGGTTACCCTGAACGTTCTGCCCATCAGCAGGTGTATTTGCTGATAGCTGTTTACTGGGCAAGGAGATATTTGTGTCCCAACTAGGAGGAGGTAAAGGGGCAGCAATAGGAGGGGGAGAAGAGCCCGAGTGAATATTAAGTGGAGCTGGAGAAGGGGTGGAGAATGCAGCAGGTGGAGTAGGCACTTGTGGTGATGCAGAAGGAACTGGAGGAGGTGAAGGTGGTGAGGGAGTCGTTACTGGAGGAGATACTGGGTTTATCATAGGGGAAGCTGAAGAGGTAGAAGGAGGAATTTGAGCAGGTGGTAATGAGATGGCAGCCGGGGGAAGAACCAGACCTGCCATTTGAGGTGCTTGAAGAAGAGGATTATAAGGTGGAGGGACAGAAGGAGGCAAATAATCCAGGGGGTCCCATCTTTTACTAGTCCTAATCATCCCCTCCTTCATTCCCCTCTTTCTTCCTCTGTACCTTACAAATTTGCACCCCTTCATCCTCAACAATGCTCTTTACCCAGCAAGATACATACAGTAATACTCAGGATCAGTATCGCCTCGAGCTGTCAGATAATTATTTAGTTGTTGGCACATCCACTTATCCTTTGTCCCACACCAAGGCCATCCTCCTTGCACCTCTAATTCTGGCCAGACTTCTACACAGTAGTGGATCATTTTCACTTTATCTAATCCCTCCGTGGCCTCTATAGAATCCCATTTTACTAACAGTTCTCCTAAGGGACTATTGGGATGTATATACCTCAGTCTCTTGCAGGTCTTTTTACTACTACACCCTCCCATTTTTCAGGTCTCAATAGTAACAAAAAATCCCAAAGGTGCCTCTACTGACAGGTAATTTCAAAAAAAAACTCCTTTGAGGAGCTACAGCCTCCTACACTGAACTTCAAATTTCTGCCTGATGCTCAGGACTTTATACTGGAACAACTGCCCGATCTCTTGATTGCGCAACTTTCCCAACGTCAGGTCTTACATCTATCAGGACTTGAACACACGAAATGTCGGCCTAAGAATCCGCGTCGTGCCTGACTCCCTCAGTCAGGAAAAACAACTGCCTGATTTTTAGTTTGCCTAACCTGCCAATTCTTAGGCTTCACCATATCAGGACTTAAAAGCAAACCGCAGCCTCCTTCGCTGGGGTTTGTGCCTGACCCCTTTGTCAGGACTTACTTTGCCTGCAAGGCTTGTGAGCTTACTCGAATCCTTCTCGGGACTTACAAATGCTACCCGAATCCTTCTCGGGACTTACAAATCTTACTCGAATCCTCCTCGAGATTTAAAAATCCTACCCGAATTCTTCTCGGGGCTTACAAATCTGCCTGACTTCCCTTTGGTGTGCCACTCATACAACTATTCCCTCCGCACGCCCGGAGTGGGGGGCCCCTTTTTTCCCCTTAGGAGATGACTCACTCACACTAATTCCACTCGCTTTCCCCTGTTCCCGGCCGGCTTTCTCTCGAAAGCTCAGAAACACGGTACTAAGGGGTCCACTCTCAGGTCGAGGGTCCGGCTGCGGGCCCTCATCTCACTCACACACACATGCGCACGTCTCCCACTCCCGCCCCTGGATTTCTCACCACTCCGGTGCTCTGGTGCTCCTCTGCATAGCTGCTTCTGAGCGGATCCCTCTGGTCCTGGTAGCCAGCTGTCCTGGAGGTCCAAGATGGCCAGTCCTGGTGTCCTCTTTTGGCGTGGCTATCCTGGATGAACGCCCCAGCTGAAATAAACAGGGCCAGGAGACTTCTTCTCCTTTTTAATGCCTTTATTAAAAGTGATCAACTCAGGATTGGGCAGCTCGGTGGGGCTGCAGTCTCCCGTCGTCTCTCCCAGGGCGACTCAGAGGAGGAGGATATGCGCTACTTTGTCCACTAGGGGCAGAGCTGGGGATCAGGTCCTCGTGGGAGCCTTTTAGGGCGTGATGATCCCTTTGTTGTTACTTTTCCCGGCCCCTTCCCACCGGCTCTCGGTGTCGGGACGACTCCCATGGTCAGGGCGAGAGGGACTCCGAAGGTGTTCCGCATCTCTGCAGGCTCAGCACTCGGCTCCTCACGTCCAGACATCACTCCAGTCTCTCAGCTCTTAGGTGGCTCGTTGTTTTGGGGGTTTTCTCTGTGCATTTGGAATAGGGGTCCCACACAGCCTGCTGGTCCTTGGAGTCACTTTCCATAGCCCCCCCCCCCCCCCCACCCTCTTAGGTCTCTTCACCATTCTGGGAAAAGTACAACTTAACCTCGGGCAAGGCTCTGCTAATACAAAAGGAGAAATTAGCCACAACGACCCATGATTGCAATAACAAAACACACAGAATTTCAGCAGAGACAGTGATCTGGCTGCCTTTTTGTAAATTTTTCTCACAAAAAAAATTAACAGAATTTTTGTTCATAACACCTCCCATCTGAGACTCAGCTTCCACTTCACTGACCTCGGTGTCTTCATGTTGCTCCTCTATGTGCCTGCACTTCGTCCTTTTCTCTCACTCGAGGGAGGATGGAAGCACTGAAAGAGTTCATATCTCACCCGGGGCCTGCAGATGGTTCTGTGACCCCGACCGGGCTCAGTGCTTGCGGCCAGAGCTGTTTTACGATGGAGATTTCTGCAGCGGCTGCGCTGGGGCTGTGTCAGGATGGGCCGCGCTGGGGCAGGGCCAGGATCTCAGCAGCCAGGCCAGAACACAGCAGCAGCACAGCCGGGGGCTGATGGCTTCTCCTCCCCCTGCCCGAGGCTTGTGGCTGAACCCCAACGGTGGCAGAATTTTGGCCGAGCCGGCCTGGCCCGGAGCTGCTCCTGGAGCCCGGCGGATCCTTGCTGGGCCCGGGCTGGTGGCGGAGCAGGGCTCAGCAGTGCCCGGATGGTCACAACTGCAGCCATGGCCCGGCCCGGCCTTGGCCCTGCAGCCTCCCCTGCCCTGCCCGGCAGCCGGTGGGGCCTGGCAGGGTCCCTGGGAAGGGGCCCAGCCCCATGGCAGGAGCCGCCCAGACCAGCCTGGCTGAGATGGGGGCTGGGTCGGCCTTGTTACCTCTTTGCCAGCCAGAAGGGAAGGAGACCCTCCCAGGCTTTCTTGTCTTTAACATGTGTCTTCACAGAGGTGTGTACAGTTTCCTTAGTGGTTTAACAGATTGTCAATTATCAAAGCTAATTACTGATTGCATTTTTTGTCAGAAATGGAGGAAACTGCTAGCAGCTTCTCTTAGAACATCACTTCCATGGTGCGTAACCACCACAACAGCACAGAGCACAGAGCTCCTTTGTCCAAATGTAGTGGTCATGTGCCTGAGGCCTCAAAACCCCACCTTTGGAGATCTCTGGGCCCTCTCCAAGGTATTTTCAATTGAAAACATTCAGCTTATATTCTAAGAAAATCACCAGAGGACGGTGCCAGCCTCACCTCTCTGTCCTGGTTACTTTTTTCTGGGAGCAATCCTTGGAAATATGGAATTTGGGAGGCCAAATTCTAATTTTGGACATGGTCCATGGACATGAATGCTGGTTCTTTTCCTTAGGAATGAAGGAACAGAGTCACAGTGTTTCGGGACAGATGACAGGTAACTAGCAGAGGCCAAGGCCAGCCAGAGTCTGCAGGTTTTGTTCTGAAAGATACCCTTGCATATAGGAAACTTTTACGGATTCTACCAATTTTGGCAATGGGCATCTGAAAAGACAGACGGTTCTTTTCCATAGCAAGAAAAGTATGGAGCCCCAGTGCTCCAGGAGCTGATGAGAGGCGGCCCTTGAAATCCCAAGGTCAGCCAGATCTCTCAGGTGGCCCCTGGGAGTCCAAGACATTCAGATCTGTTCCATGTTCCCTCGGCTCCATGGGTCCCCATAGTGTCCCAATGATACCTTGCTTTCATGAGGCCCTGAGGTGTCATAATACCCCCTTGGTGACACAAGGCCCTGAAGGGTCACAATGGTCTCCATGGTTCCATCAAGCCTCACAGAGTCATCATGGCCTCTGGGTTCCATGAAGCCCTGCTGTGTCACCATGGCCCCTTGGTTCCATGGGCTCCAGTGGTGCCACAATGATCCTCTTGGTTCCATGAGGTCCCCACAGTGTCCCAGTGATCTCCATGGGAAGGAAAGAACCCAGCCCCAGTGTTGCAGGGGCAGCCACCAGAGGCCAAGGCCAGGCAGACTTGACGGTACTGGCAGATTTTTTCCTGGAAGCAACCCTTATACATAGTGAATTTTAGAGATGGAATCCTAATTCAGACGTGGACACCCAGAGGAGAAGGACACGGTTCCTCTCCATAGGAAGGAAAGCATGGAACACTGGTGTTTGAAAGGCCGACAAAAGGCAGCCATCAGAGGCCTATGCCAGCCAGACTTTCTGTCCTGGTAAAATTGTCTGAAAGCAACCCTTGGATATAGGGAATTTTGGGAGGTGGAGCCCCAAATTTTGGCCATTTCTGTGTAGATAAGAAGGATGGTTCTTCTCCAAAGGAAGGAAAGCAGCAAGCCCAAGTGTTTCAAAGGCAGATGAGGAGAGAGGTGGCTCCTGGGAGGCCAAGCCAGCCAGATCCAATTGTCCTGGCAACTTTTGTCTTGGAGGAATTCTTGGATATATAGAATTTGGAAGGAAAAATCTCAATTTTGACCATGGACCCCTTGAGAAGAAGGAGAGTTATTTTCCATTGGAAGGAAAGCACCGAGCCCTAGTGTTTGGAAAGCAGATGAGATGCAGCCCCTAAGAGGCCAAGACCTCTCCAAGAAGACAGACCTGTCTGTCCTGGCAGCTTTCACTTGGGAGCAATCCTTGGATGTATGGACTTTCGGAGGTGGAATACCAATTTTGGCCAGGGGCACATGGTCAAGATGGATGGTTTTTTCCTTCAGGAAAGAAAAGCGTGAAGTCCAAGTCTTCTGGAAGAAGATGAGAGGTGGCTACCCTTAGGCCAAGCCAGCCAGACCTGTCTCTCCTGGCACCTTTCGTCTAGGGGCTATCCTTGCACATAGGGCGTTTTTGGAAGTGGAATCTCCATTTTGGCCATGGGTGCCTAGACAGGAAGAAGAGTTCTTTTCATTAGGAAGGAAAGCCCAGAGCCCCAGTGTTTCAGAGGCAGATGAGAAGCAGCCGTCGACATGCCAAGGTCAGCTGGACCTGACAGGTGGTCCCCAGGAGGCCCAGCCAGCCAGACCTGTTCCATGTTCCCTTGGTTTCATGGGACCCCACAGTGTCACAATGGTCTCCTTGGTTCCATGAGGCCCTGGAGTGTCACAATGTTCCCCTTGCTTCTGTAGTGTCACAATGGCCCCGTGCTTCCATGAGACCTTGCAATGTCACAATGGCTTCCTGGTTCCACAAAGCCCTGATGTGTCACCATGGCCCCTCAGCTCCATGTGCCCTCACTGTGTCACAGTGGCTCCTCTATGACACTACAGGCTCCACAAGGTCACCATGGACCCTTGGTTCCTTGGGGCCCCCAAGTTTCACAATGGTCTCCTTGATTCCATGAGGCACCACAGTGTCACCATGGCCCCTTGGTTCCATGAGGTTCTGTAGTGTCACCGTGGTGTCCTTCGACCCTCATTGTCACAACTGACCCATGGTTCCATGAGTTTCCATAGAATAAGAGCCAGAATGAGAGATGCGGGACTCCAGGTGGCTCTTCAAAATGCAATTTATTGTATCCAAGACATTACAGCAGTCCAGGGTCACGGGTGATAGAGCCTCTGCCAACAGCTGGCAGCTCCATCTTCAGACAAGCCTGAAGACCCTTTAGCTTTGATTACAATGTATTATATACTTTCCTTGCTGAGCATCCTAATACAGAAGAACAAATTTATACCATAACTTTTACCTATAGCCTATCATAACTTATGTAATTACCATATTCATGTTACTATTCTCCAATCCCTAAAAGTTAGTACATTACAGTTTAAGCTAGAAGTTGTTTTCCAGTTTTCTTGCAGTGGAAAATTCTGAGATCTTTTTTCTACTTGCAACATTTGCTGACTTGTTTGCCTGTGCTATCTTTCTGCTTGGTAAAAACATCTTCTTGTTTGAGGTGGGCTTATCCTTTGCATTAAGTCATAAAAACCCCTTCTAACTAACACACACTTTGCCTTCTTAGCTATCCAAAAAGATTGGCTCGTCAATTCTTTTCTTTTATATCAAAACTTGCTTTAATTTCTATTCCTTCTTCAGATTCTACATTCAAAGTTCTTTCTGCCAAGCGCACATATCTGTGAGACTTTCTTGTCAAACTTTCATCCTTCCCAACATCCCTATAGAGTGGTCAAGTGCTTGAGGCCAAGAGCGCCTGGACAGGAGGGACAGTTCTTTTCTATAGGAGGGAAACCACAGAGCCGCAGGGTTTGAAGGCAGATTAGAAGCAGCCACCAGAGGCCAAGGCAAGCCAGACCTGTCTGTCCTTGCAGCTTTTGTCTGAAAGCAACCCTTGGATATATGGGGAGTTTTGGGGGTGGAATTCCATTTCAGCCATGGGTTCCTGGACTTGAATGACAGTTCTCCATTAGAAGGAAAGTGTGCAGCCCCAGTGTTTCAAAGGCTGATTAGAGGCAGCCCCAGGCAGGGGGGAGGCCAAGGCAGCCAGACCTGTTGTCAGGGAAGAATCCTTGGACAGACAGAATTTGGGAGGCCAAACCCCACTTTTGTCTATGGGCATCAGGACAAGAAGGACAGTTCTTTTCTATAGGAAGGAAAGTACAGAGCCCCAGCATTTCAAAGGCAGATGAGAGCTGGCCCTCAGGAAATCAAGGGAACATAAACAGTCCTAGCAGCTTTTGTCTGGGAGCTGTCTTTGGATATAAGGAATTTTGGAGGTGCATTCCCAATTTTGGCCATGGAGGCCTGGACTTGAAAGATGTTTTTTTTTCCATGGGAAGAAAAGCACAGCCCCCAGTGTTTTGAAGGCAGATGAGAGGTGGCCCCCAAGAGGCCAAGGCCAGCCAGAGCTGTCTGTACTGGCAGGTAACATGCGGGAATAATCCTTGGATATAATCAGATTTGGAGGAGGAATCCCAATTTTGGCCATGAACTCCTGGAGGAGAAGGACAGTTCTTTCCCACAGGAAGGAAAGCACAGAACTCCAGGGTTTCAGGGGCTGATTAGAAGCAACCCTTAACATGCCAAGGTCAGCAGGACCAGTCAGGCAGCCCCCAGGAGGCCCAGCTAGCCAGACCTGTTCAATGTTCTTGGATCCTTGGGGCCCTGCAGCATCACAATGGCACGTTGGTTCCATGAGGCCCTGTAGGATCACAACAGATCTTTGTTTCCATGAGGCCCAGTGATGTCACAATGGTCTCCTTGGTTCCACAGTGGCACAATGGCTCCTTGCTTCCATGAGGCCTTGCAGTGTCAAAATGGTTCCCTTGTTTCCATGGGGCTGCGCAATGCCACAATGGCCCATTGGTTCCATGAGGTCACAGAGTCTCAAAATGGCCCCTTGGTTCTACTGGGTTCCTCAGGGTCACAATGGCTCCTTGGTTCCACCAGGTCTGGATGTGTTACACTGGTCCCTTGGTTCCATGTGTCCCTGCAGTGTCACAGTTTTTGCCTTGGTTCTATGAGGCCCTGTGATGTCACAATGGCCCCTTGGTTCCATGGGGACTCAGAGTGCCAGAATGGTCTCATTGGTTCCATGAAGCCTCCCAGTGTCACAACTGCCACTTGCTCCCATGAGACCTTGCAGTGTCAGAGTGGTTGCCTTGGTTATACAAGGCCCTGCAGTGTCACAATGACCCCTTGGTTCCAGTGGGTCCCCAAGTGTCATAATGGTCTCCATGGTTCTATGCGGCCCCACAAGTTCACAATGGACTTTTGGTTCCATGAGCTTTTGTACTGCCAACAGCAGTCTCCTTGGTTCGATGGTGCCACAAAATGTGACAACTGCCCCTTGGCCTTCCAAGACTCCATAGTGTCACAATGGTTCCTCGCTTCCATGAGGCCTTGTAGGGTCACAACGGCCCCTTGGTTCAGTGAGGTCTTTGGTGTCACATTGGTCTCCATGATTCCATAAGGCCTTGCAGTGTCACAACAGACCATTGGTTTCACTGAGCCCCATAGTGTCACTGTGGTCCCCTTGGCTCCACAAGGCTCTCAAGTGCCACAGTGGCCCTCTGGTTTCACAAGGCCTCAAAGTGTAAAAATGGCCTCCATGGTTCCATGAGGCCCTGCTGTGTCACAATGGACATTTGCTTCCATGATGCCCCAGAGTGTCACAATGGTATCCTTGGTTCCATGGACCCTTCATCTCATGGAGGCCCACAGTTTTCACTGCAGTCCCCTTGATTCCATGTGGCCACACTGTGTCACAATGGCTCATGGTTCCATGAGGCCACACAGTTTAACAACAGACCCTTGGTTCCACGAGGCCTTGCTGTGTCACAATGGATTTCTGGTTCCATGAATGTTCATACTGCCCACACCAGTCTCCTTGGTTCTGCAGTGTAACCATGGTCTCTTTGTTCCATGAGGTTCCGCCATTGAACACGGTCACCTTGGTTCCGTGAGGTTCCATAGTGTCAATCTGGACTCATGGTTCCACCAGGCCTTGCTGTGTCAGAATGGCCCCTTGGTTCCAAGAGGTTTCTCAGGGTCACAATAGTCTCCTTGGATCCACAGTATCACAATGGGCCATTGATTCAATGTGGTCCCAATGTGCCAAAATGGATTTTGGTTCCATGGGGTTCTGCTGTGTCACCATGGACCCTTTGTTCCATAAGTTTGCTCAGTGTCACAGCTGACTCCTTGGTTCTGTGAGGCCCCGCCATCACCAAATCTCCAAAATATCAGAATAAGACTCCTTAACACAAATTTACTATTTCAGTGGGTATCATTTATTCAGGTCTGAGGTCTAGAGAGGGATAACTCCCAACCTTATGTGGACATGTAATTCTATCAGTGTCATTAAATGTGTATTACAATTTATCCATTACCATAAAATCCACCCCAAGTTCCCAGTTTCAGTCCTTCTTTTTTCTATCACTGCATTCTTAAGCCAAAAGCCTTCTTCTTGCCTCCCAACAATCTGTGCTGGGAAGACAGCCCCTGCATGCCTTATTCCTGTGCCTAAAGTTCATAGGCACAGTAAAAATTGAATTGCTTTTCTGAATTAAGCTTTTGGTATTGAATTGAATTAAGTGTTTGGTATCAAGGCTAAGGGTTTGTGTGGGCAGGCAGAGGCAGACAGGAGGCAGAGCTGTCAGCAAAGAAGGGGCCAGCCAGGTGGGGCAGCCGGGGGATGCCGACAGCCTGCAGGGACAGAGGCAAAGGGCAGGGACACCATAGGAGAGCCTGGGCTGCACCTGGCACAGGTATGGGCAGCAGCAGCAAGACAGCCCTGCCAGAGCCAACTTGGGCAGCACTTTGGCCATGGCTGCTGGCCCTGGGCCTGAGGCAGGAGCAGGAGACAAGTGACCCTTGCAGGGCTGGGGCCTCATTGCCTCCTTGTCCCTGCTCAGCAGCCTGGCAGGGGCCGCCCCATGCTCCTGCCTTGCCATTGCACATCCCCACATGCCAGTGCCCATCCCGGCAAGAGCCCTGAGCAAGGAGGGAGGGACAGGATCTGCCTGGCCACGGGCTTGTTGAGGGATGGGTAGATATAAGTCCAATTGTGTCAGGAACCCACGTCTTAAAAAGGAACCCACTAGGCCGCGGCAAAATATCCAAATATGGATAACATTTTAAACAGACCAGTGAAGAGATTTTTGCTTTTATTTTCAGCACATCAGTCTCAGAATACAAAAAGGAGACATGACAGCTCACTGATCCACCCCAAAAATGTCTCCTCCAAAATGTCTCTCCCAGGAGGGCTCATAGAGCAATACATAAAATCATCTCAGTCTACATTTTTCAGCCAATCACACACAGAAAACACATATTGACAAGCATTCTATCCAATCTTATAAAACATACGTAATGGTAGCTAAAACAAAGACTAGTTCATAAGACACAAAGAACAGAGTTCTATTCATACTAATCTTCTGAAGATATACATTAAATAACCTTGTTGCCATCCTAAAGCCAATTCTACAGAGGCCTATTGTTATTTGTCACGTCTACTGCTTGGGAAACTTTTCTGCTTGCATGGGAAACTTTTCTGCAATGCTAACAAAACTCCAATCTAAGGCTTACATACCTTTTTTTTTACCATTTCTTAAAAATCCTCTGACCTTATGGATTCCAACATTTCCTCCTCTCTGTTTGACTCAGAAGCTTTCATTTTCTTGTCACTTGCTACTTGCGTTTCATAGCTCTATTGCAAAATTTCTGCTTATTATCTGTTGAAGACCTATTTTCGCTAAACTGAAGTATTGATATATTACGGCACAGCAACTTAATACTATGAAAACCTAATTCTTGAAAGAGATATGATTCACGTTCGGCAACAGTCACAAGTTATCGTTCGAAAAACTCTGGTCGATTCCAAGGCCTTAATTCAAAACCTTCATTCATGTCAATACCTTCATCTACTGCTTTCGTGAGATTTCGTACACTCTCCGTGCTTCTACTTCCTAATTCTCCTGCTTGAATGACAAAAACTTCTCAGACTGTTTTGTTCATCATTCGCCGAACACAACAGAGTATACAAGGTACCACTATCAATATCAGTATTAGAACACCTAATAAGTAAAGACCTATCTTGCAAAGTTGCCTTAGCCAAGGTGAAAAACTCCAATTTTGAAACAAATCATCCAACCAGGAACCTCCATCTTCTTTAATTTGGGCTGTCAGATCCTTTAATTTTTGAATGCTTTTATGAATGGATTCAGAATGATCAGACAAATTCATACAACACAATCCTTCAAATTCCTCACAACCATGTCCTTGTGCCAGTAAAAGAAAATCAATGGCTGCTCTGTTTTGAAGAGTAGCATGTTTAATACTATCAACATCGGTCAACATATCACTGATTGCGGAGGATGTGGCATTAGCTTGTTTGCTCAGCCAACATCCAACCCAATCTAATTGTCTCAATGCCACTGCTGAAGCCAATTGGGGTAAGAATATACCTGCTGAAACCCTTCTGGCGGCATTCCAAGGCATAAAATCACTCTGACAGTTCTCATCATAATGAGGAACAGCTCTCGTTCTCCTTTGTTTCTTTTTCATCACTGCTTTGGCAGTGGGAGCAATTATGGTGAGCATACCAATGCTACAAGGGCCACCTTCAAGGTGAGCTGGAATGCCTTGCCAAGCTCTGTCTCCGCAAATGAACCAATACCCTTTCAGCAATTGCCGTGGATATTGATCCGTTTCTGGAACCACATCCCAACTGTTTGAAACATTACACCAAAAACTCAAATTTTTATATGCAAAATAATGAGGAGTAACACTGAACTTTGGGGGATCACCTTTTCGCCAGGCACGAGTCATGAAAGTAAAACAAAAATCCATGGTCAAAGAACCAAGTATTTCCAATTCTTGAGATTCAGATGCTGCCCTAAGAAGTTTTTTGGACCAAATGTTCCAATTGAAGGAAGGACGGTTTCCATTGTCAATTCCACCTGGTTTACCATTAGATTGTTTTTTGACCAAAGGCAACTCTTTCACTGGCACACCAACCAAACAGGTTGAAAAAGGCTTTTCTGGTTCCGAATCAGACAAACATATAGTATCCGATCCGGCAGCCTTGGCTAAGGTCACCCAAACATTTGTTTTCGGTTGATCCCAGGTAAATCTGCACGACAAAAACCAATTAAAATCAAACAAAACAAGTATACCATTTGATTTTGCCCCATCTCTTTCAAGATTTAAGTTTTGGCAGAATTCTTTCTAAACAAAAACAATAACCTAAGTTTTCAGTCAAAAATTAGTTTTGTTTAACAAACATTCAGCATTCAGTTAGCATACTCATAAATAACATTGGCACAAAATCAGAGTTCATGGGTTCCACCGATGCACAAAGAACGTCAGGCACAAGAGGCGTCAGGCGAGACCCGGGATCCTTCGATTCGGTTCACGTCTGCGTACTTGCTTCCTCAGTTCTGGGCTCGACAACAGGTTCTGAAGTGCGATATGGTTTGACGTTTTTGGCAGGAACCCACTTGATTCCAGCACCTGTGGAGACAAAAGCATACCCTTTCCCCAAATTATTAATCAAAATGGACCTTCACTTGAAAAACGTACAGAGCCTTATTCAGTCTCATCTGTGGGGTGATCTCCGTTCCCCCTCTCTGTTGATCTAATATGCATTTTAGGGTTTGATGTGTTCTTTCAATGATTGCTTGGCTTGTGGGAGAGTGGGGAATACAAAAAATGTGTTGAACACCCCATTCATTTAAAAATGTGGCAAATTTTTGAGATATGTATGCGGGACCATTGTCAGTTTTTACTTCTTGGGGTACACCCAAGGAAGCAAAAACTTGCAGGAAATGATGACAGGCATGGCTGCCAGTTTCACCTGTGTGAAGGGAAGCAAAAACTGCACCAGAGAATGTGTCTATGGAAACATGAATATTTTTAAATTTACCAAAAGAAGGATATTTAGTAACATCTGTTTGCCACAACTGTAGGCTTTGTAAGCCTCCGGGGTTGATTGCTCCTGTAGAAACAGGAGGTTGTACCAATTGACAGTCAGGGCAAGTATGAATGATAGCTTTATCTTGACTTTTAGTGATTTGGAACATTCGCATGAGTGCTTGTGCATTTTGGTGGAAAAAGGCATGACTCAATTTTGCTTGTTCAAAAATGTTTGGTAATATGTTAGAAATGACCATTGTCAACTTGTCTGCTCTTGCATTTCCTTCCACTAAAAATCCAGGAAGTGAAGAATGCGCCCTAATGTGAGAAACAAAATATGGATTAGTTCCATATTTTAATATTGCAAAGTTCCATATTTTAATATTGCAAAGTTATAAAAAGACAGGAAAGCCAACGATGTAAAGCCTCATTACTAACATGCTTTAAAATTGAACATTAACATTAGCAACATAAGCAAAATCTGTGACCAAATTAAGAGGTTGATGGAAAAGCTGAAAACTCAAACCACAGTCAAAGTCCAGTGATGAGGTTGTCTTCTTTGAAGAGTTGATAGTCTTCTTTGAAGAGATGATGTCTCAGCCTTGGATCTTTGTTGCATCCTTGAGGTTTAGTTGTAGAAATGTCAAGTCCAGCCTTTTGGATTTCAGTCCCAACACCAGCACAGGTTTGCTGCATCTCTTTCTGTGTCGAAGCTGTGATGAGCAGATCATCCATGTAGTAGTATAATCTTGAATCCTGGAAATTTCTGTGAACTGAGGACAAAACTTGTACAACAAGACATTAGCAGATCATATACATCATGACAATCACATCCTATGATAGGTAGAAAGTCACTTTGATTGGAATCTTTACATATGACAATCTTTTCGTGACATGACCAGCCCAGTGAGAGTATTCACCCATTGCCAGTGGGTACCACAATTTGTGTCTGAGCGCGGTGGAACGCGCTGTTTCTGAAGTTTAACGACAGTGGGTTGCCATTGATGTCAAATAGTGAATGACAGAATTTAGCAAGATGCCTTCCTTTTCGGCATCGAGGGCAAATAGAAATTTGATTTGATGTCCCACGACAATCCTTTTTAAGGTGCCCTGGTTTACCACAACCAAAGCAGACAGGCTTTTTATTAGGATCTACTTGTACAGCATTAACAGAATTTTCCCAACGTTTTTCTTGTTTTTCTAAAAGCTTTTCAATTTTATCCATTCGTTGTGTCAAATTATGTTCCAGTGTTTTTTCCAAAGCATTGACCTGTGAATTTGCAGCATTTTGTGAACCCATAAGTCTACTGCAAGCTGTTAGCATCTGTGTAATTGTTGGAGGCTGATCAGACAAAGCTAAAATAATTTTTCTACATTCATTATTAGCATTTACAGAAGCAAGATTTTGAATGATATAAGAGCGGGCTTGTTCATCTGGACATTGTCTTTCAACTGCTTGAGTTAATCTATCCAAAAAAGAACCATAAGATTCAGTTTCACCTTGTCTGATCAGTGGATAAGAATTCAAATGTGAGCCAGGGGGCTCAAGTGAAAGCAAGGCCTTTCTAGCAGCATCCTTAATGTCTGTTAACACAGGCCTAGGCAGTTCAGCTGCTTGATTTTCAGGCCTATTGTAAGGTGAATCACCAGCTAATTGAGCAACATCTAGATTAGCATAATCAGTATTTGCATATCCTTCAACCAACTTGTTGAGTAGTTTTTTCCATTGTAATTCCCATAGTAGGTACTGTGAATTGGTTAAGATCAGAGAGGCCACATTCCTGCAATCAGCAGGAACTAAATCATAAGAGTTAAAAGTATTTTTCAACACACTGTTAAAATAGGGAGAAGAAAATTCACTCTCTTTCAAAGCCTGTCGCAACTCCTTTATATCATGATGATCAAGTCTTTCATATTTTGGATTTCTATCATTTCTTCCATATTTTACTGGTAAAGCAAGATATTGTTCCTTTAAATCCGAATCTTTTTCTAGTTTCCGATTAATGTATGACCAATCAGGTAAATTTAATGGAAAATCAAAATTGTCACTTCGATCAGTGACAGGTTGACCTTTACTTCTAACCAATATATTTTCTGATTCTGAAAAATCACTAAATCCAAACCTTCCAGGCCTTCTGCCCAAATCCAAATTCCTGACAGGGACATGTACTCTTGTCCAGGAGTTCTGCCAACTCCGGGAACTCGGCCAGTTCTGGGAACTCGGCCATAACAACACGCCTCCTCTGAAGCCCGACCCAAAGGGGCCGGGACAGAGGCGTGTCCCTTTCTTCTGGGAACAGTGCCATTTAACCTTGAGTTCGATACTTTACTACAAGTTTCACATTGTCTCCCTGCCAAGAAAAATTCAGCTGGGGAGTCCCCAAATCCAGGTTTTAAACTTACATGATTTTGTTTTAAAATACAAGAATTAGGATCCTGACATTTTAAAAACTCAACCCATGTTTTTTCAGGGTTTTGAGAGTTATCCATCCTTTCAAAGGATTCCACCCTTAAAGCCAATTTTTCTTTCTCTGTATCTATGGATTGACAAACACCAGAAAAACCATGTTTTTGCTTAACTGAAAAAGAGTTCCCCAGAACCACAATTTCCCGAGTGGAAGTGACAATCTCAGCTTCCATCTCAGGCATAGAAGACTTCAATGTCCCTGCACAAACAATTTTAGAAGGTACAGACACTTTTTCATTTGCATTTTCTACACATATTTTCCCATCCCCCTTACAAGAGTCACATATTTTTACATTAACAGAACAACACGAAGAAAAGTCCAAAAGAGTCTCATTTTTTCCCAGAGAGAGAGAAGGAGGATTTTTTTCAACAGAGTTCAAAGCAATAGTGTCACCATTTGAAACAACACTTGTTACATTCTCAGATACACACACAGTCTGCGGTTTACTGGAAATTAAAGAGACAGAGCCAGAAGCTTTGTTTTCTGAGGCAAAGTTGATCTTATTATTATCAGTTTGTTTAAAACACTCCAACAGAGCTTTACATATCGGCATAAGTTCTCTTAAGCTTTCATCTTTTTTGAGAGAGACTAGATTATAGATTCTCCAGTTTATCTGATCCCAAAAATGAAAAGTAAAAGCAGACTGTAAGTCTAAATCTTGCGTATTCGCCTTAACCCAGACAAGTAAATTTTTAAGCTCCGTTTTTGAAATTTCAGAGTGACCTTTCTCTTGTAACATTGTCTCTAATTGATGAAAAAAATCCCATTCAACTTTTGATAAATTCGTTCCCATTTTTGTGTTCTTTTAATAATTTTCTTTTTCTCTATATTTACTCCCAACGTCACCCAAGCGCTCTCCCGAGATAGTTACTTACAATTTCCTTGGCTTCAGCGGGAGAGATGATACAGTGTCCTCCTTGATAACACTTGGGTCCCCGCGGCTGGTACATCCACGATTTTTGTTTTTTCTTCTATTCTACATCATCAGACGGGGTATTCCTCACACGGCAGGCACCATTTGCTGAGGGATGGGTAGATATAAGTCCAATTGTGTCAGGAACCCACGTCGTTAAAAAGGAACCCACTAGGCCGCGGCAAAATATCCAAATATGGATAACATTGTAAACAGACCAGTGAAGAGATTTTTGCTTTTATTTTCAGCACATCAGTCTCAGAATACAAAATGGAGACATGACAGCTCGCTGATCCACCCCAAAATGTCTCCTCCACGAGGGCTCATACAGCAATACATAAAATCATCTCAGTCTACATTTTCAGCCAATCACACACAGAAAACACATATTGACAAGCATTCTATCCAATCTTATAAAGCATACGTAATGGTAGCAAAAACAAAGACCAGTTCATAAGAGACAAGGAACAGAGTTCTATTCACGCTAATCTTCTGAAGATATACACTAAAAATCCTTGTTGCCATCCTAAAGCCAATTCTAGAGAGGCCTATTGTTATTTGTCAGGTCTACTGCTTGGGAAACTTTTCTGCTTTCATGGGAAAATTTTCTGCAATGCTAAAAAAACTCCAATCTAAGGCCTAGATACCTGTTTTTAACCATTTCTAAAAAATCCTCTAACAATATGGATTCCAACACCAACGACTGGGAGTGGGCCAAGAGAGGCGACAGGAGTAACATCGGAAGGGGTCACAGTGCCCCAAAGGCTCCCACGAGGACCAGAGAGCCAGATCTGGCCCTAGTGAACAAAGATGCGCATATAATCATCCTCGTCCTCCTCCTCCTCCTCATCCTCGTCCACGTCCTCGTCCTCGTCCTCCTCCTCCTCCTCCTACTCCTCCTCCTCGTCCTCGTCCTAGTCCTCGTCCTCGTCCACGTCCTCTTCCTCCTCCTCCTCCTCCTCCTCCTCCTCCTCCTCCTCGTTCTCCTCGTCCTCCTCGTCCTCCTCCTCCTCGTTCTCCTCCTCCTAGTCCTCCTCCTCCTTCTCCTCCTCCTCGTCCTCCTCCTCCTCCTCCTCCTCCTCCTCCTCCTCCTACTCCTCCTCCTCGTCCTCGTCCTAGTCCTCGTCCTCGTCCACGTCCTCTTCCTCCTCCTCCTCCTCCTCCTCCTCCTCCTCGTTCTCCTCGTCCTCCTCGTCCTCCTCCTCCTCGTTCTCCTCCTCCTAGTCCTCCTCCTCCTTCTCCTCCTCCTCGTCCTCCTCGTCCTCCTCGTCCTCCTCGTCCTCGTCCTCCTCCTCCTCCTCGTTCTCCTCGTCCTCCTTGTCCTCCTCCTCCTCGTTCTCCTCCTCCTAGTCCTCCTCCTCCTCCTCGTCCTCCTCGTCCTCCTCGTCCTCGTCCTCGTTCGCCTGCTCCTCGTCCTCCTCCTCCTCGTTCTCCTCCTCCTCCTCCGCCTCGTCGGCTTCCTCCTCCTCATCGTCCTCCTCCTCCTCGTCCTCCTCCACCATTTCCTCATCCTCGTCCTCCTCGTCCTCCTCCTCCTCGTCCTCCGCGTCCTCCTCGTCCTCATCGACCTCCTCGTCATCCCTCTCCTCCTCATGGTAATTCTCGTCCTCCTCGTCCTCCTCGTGCTCCTCCGCCTACTCGTCCTACTCGTCCTCCTCTTCAACCCTCTCGTCCTCCTCATCCTTGTCCTCCTCCTCTTCCTCCTCCTCGTCCTCCTCCTCCTCCTCCTCGCCCTACCGCTCCTTCTCCTCCTGGTCCGCCTCGTCCTCTTTTTCCTCCTCCTCGTCCTCCTCGTCTTCCTCCTCCTCCTCGTCCTCCTCGTACTCCTCCTCCTCCTCGTCCTCCTCGTACTCCTCCTCCTTCTCATCCTCCTCGTCCTCCTCCACTTCCTTCTCGTACTCCTCGTCCTCCTCCTCCTCGTTCTCCTCCTCCTCGTCCTCCTCCGCCTTCTCTTCCTCCTCGTCCTCCTCGTCCTCCTGCTCCTCGTCCTGCTCGTCCTCCTCGTCCTCCTGCTCATCGTCCTCCGCGGCCTCGTCCTCCTCCTCCTCCTCTTCCTCCTTGTCCTCCTCGTCCCCCTCGTCCTCCTCCTCCTCCTCCTCCTCGTCCTCCTCGTATTTTTCCTCATCCTCCTCGTACTCCTCCTCCTCCTCCTCCTCCTCGTCTTCCTTGTCCTCCCCGTCCTCCTCGTCCTCTTCCTCCTGCTCGTCCTCGTCCTCCTCGTACTCATCTTCCTCGTCCTGCTCCTCCTCGTCCACTTCCTCGTCCTCCTCCTCCTTGTCCTCCTCCTCCTCGTCCTCCTCCTCCTCATCCTCTTCCTCCTCATATTCCTCCTCCTCCTCATTGTCCTCCTCCCCCTCCTCCTCCTCCTCCTCCTCGTCGTCTTCCTCGTCCTCCTCCTCATCTTCCACCTCCTCCTCCTCGTCCTCCTCTTCCTCGTCCTCCTCCTCGTCCTCCTACTCCTCATCCTCCTCGTATTCTTCCTCCTCGTCGTCCTTGTCCCCCTCCTCTTCCTCCTCCTCCTCCTCCTCGTCTTCCTCCACCTCCTCCTTGTCCTCCTCCTCTTCGTCCGCCTCCTCCTCCTCCTCTTCCTCCTCCTCCTCCTCGTCCTCCTCCTCCTGCTCCTCCTCGTGCTCCTCGTCCTGTTTTTCCTCCTCCTCGTCCTCCTCGTCCTCCTCGTCTTCCTCCTCCTCCTTGTACTCCTCGTCCTCCTCCTCCTCCTCGTCCCCCTCGTCCTCCTCCTCGTCCCTCTCGTCCTCCTCGTCCTCGTCCGCCTCGTCCTCGTCGTCGTCCTACCACACTTCGTCGTCCTCGTCCTCCTCGTCCTCCTCCTCCTCCTCCTCCTTCTCCTCCTCCTCCATCTCCTCTTCCTCGTCCTCCTCGTCCTCCTCCTCCTCCTCCTCCTCCTCCTCCTCCTCCTCCTCCTCCTCCTCCTACTCGTCCTCCTCATCCTCCTCCTCCTCCTCCTCGTCCTCCTCCTCCTCCCCCTCGTCCTCCTCCTCGTCCTCCTCGTCTTCCTCCTCCTCCTGGTCCTCCTCGTCCTCCTCCTCCTTCTCGTCCTCCTCGTCCTCCTCGTCCTCGTTCTCCTCCTCCTCGTCCTCCTACTCCTCATCCTCCTCGTATTCTTCCTCCTCATCCTCCTTGTCCTCCTCCTCGTCCTCCTCGTCCTCCCCCTCCTTCTCCTCCTCCTCGTGCACCTCCTCCTCGTCCTCCTCGTCCTCCTCGTCCTCCTCCTCCTCGTCCTCCTCCTCATCATCCTCCTCCTCCTCCTCCTCCTCCTCGTCCTCCTCCTCTTCGTCCGCCTCCTCCTCGTTCTCCTCGTCCTCCTTGTCCTCATCCTCCTCCTCCTCCTCCTCTTCCTCGTCCTCCTCCTCCTCCCCCTAGTCCTCCTCCTCCTCCTCCTCCTCGTCCTCCTCCTGCTCCTCCTCCTCGTGGTCCTCGTCCTAATTTTCCTCCTACTCTTCCCCCTCCTCGTCCTCCTCGTCTTCCTCCTCCTCCTCGTCCTCCTCGTCCTCCTCCTCCTCCTCCTCGTCCTCCTCCTCCTCCTCCTCGTCCTCCTCGTCCTCCTCCTCCTCGTCCTCCTCGTCCTCATCGTCTTCCTCCTCTTCCCTCCCCTCCTCCTGATCATCGTCGTCCTCCTCCTCCTCCTCGTCCTCCTCGTCCTCCTCGTCCTTCTCCTCATCCTCCTCCTTCTCCTTATCCTCCTCCTCGTCCTACTCGTCTTCCTCCTCCTCTTTGTCCCCCTCGTCCTCCTCCTCTTCCTCGTCCTACTCGTCCTCCTCCTCCTCGTCCTCCTCGTCCTCCTACTCATCCCTCTCCTCCTCCTGGTCAAACTCGTCCTCCTCCTCCTCCTCCTCGTCCTTCTCCTCTTCCTCCTCGTCCTCCTCCACCTCCTCCTCGTCCTCGTCCTCGTCATCCTCGTCCTCCTCCTCCTTCTCCTCCTCCTCTTCCTCCTCGTCCTCCTCCTCCTCATCCTCGTCCTCCTCGTCCCCGTCCTCCTCGAGCTCCTCCTCCTCCTCCTCATCCTCCTACTCCTCCTCCTCGTCATCGTTCTCCTCCTCCTCCTCCTCCTCCTCCTCCTCCTCCTCGTCCTCGTCCTCCTCGTCCTCCTCCTCCTCCACCACCTCCTCCTCCTCCTCCTCTTCCTCCTCGTCCTCCTCCTTCTCGTCCTCCTTCTCATCCTCCTCGTATTCCTTCTCCTCCTCCTCGTGCTCCTCCTCCTCCTCTTCGTCCTCCTCGTCCTCCGCCTCCTCGTCCTCCTCCGCATCGTCGTCCTCCTCGTCCTCGTCCTCCTCGTCCTCCTTGTCCTTCTCCTCCTCCTCCTCCTCCTCCTCCTGCTTGTCGTCCTCCTCCTCCTCCTCCTCCTCCTCCTCCTCGTCCGCCTCCTCCCCCTTGTATTCCTCCTCCTCCTCCTCCTGCTCCTCCTGCTTGCCCTCGTCCTCCTCGTACTACTCCTCCTCAACCTCCACCTACGCGTACTCCTCCTCGTACTCCTCCTCCTCGTCCTCCTACTCCTCCTCGTCTTCCTCGTCCTCCTCGCCTTTCTCCTCATCCTCCTCCTCCTCCTTATGCTCCTCCTCGTCCTCCTCGTCCTCCTCCTCATCCTCCTCCTCCTCCTCCTGCTTCTCGTCCTCCTCCTCCTCCTCCTCCTCCTCTTCCTCGTCGTCCTCCTCCTCCTCCTCGTATTCCTCATCCTCCTCCTCATGCTCCTCCTTCTCGTCCTCCTACTCCACCTCCTCCTCCTCGTCCTCCTTTTCCACATCCTCATCGTCCTCGTGATCTTCCTCCTCCTTGTCCTCCTCCTCGTCTATCTCGTCCTCCTCCTCCTCCTCTTCCTCCTTGTCCTCCTCGTCCCCCTCGTCCTCCTCCTCCTCCTCCTCCTCGTCCTCCTCGTATTTCTCCTCATCCTCCTCGTACTCCTCCTCCTCCTCCTCCTCCTCGTCTTCCTCGTCCTCCCCGTCCTCCTCGTCCTCTTCCTCCTGCTCGTCCTCGTCCTCCTCGTACACATCTTCCTCATCCTGCTCCTCGTCGTCCTCTTCCTCGTCCTCCTCCTCCTTGTCCTCCTCCTCCTCGTCATCCTCCTCCTCATCCTCTTCCTCCTCATATTCCTCCTCCTCCTCATCGTCCTCCTCCCCATCCTCCTCCTCCTCCTCGTCCTCGTCGTCTTCCTCGTCCTCCTCCTCATCTTCCACCTCCTCCTCCTCGTCCTCCTCTACCTAGTCCTCCTCCTCGTCCTCCTACTCCTCATCCTCCTCGTATTCTTCCTCCTCGTCCTCCTTGTCCTCCTCCTCTTCCTCCTCCTCCTCCTCGTCTTCCTCCACCTCCTCCTTGTCCTCCTCCTCTTCGTCCGCCTCCTCCTCCTCCTCCTCCTCCTCCTCCTCCTCGTCCTCCTCCTCCTCCTCCTCCTTGTGCTCCTCGTCCTGTTTTTCCTCCTCCTCGTCCTCCTTGTCTTCCTCCTCTTCCTTGTACTCCTCGTCCTCCTCCTCCTCCTCGTCCCCCTCGTCCTCCTCCTCGTCCCTCTCGTCCTCCTCGTCCTCGTCCGCCTCGTCCTCGTCGTCGCCCTACCACACTTCGTCCTCCTCGTCCTCCTCCTTCTCCTCCTCCTCCATCTCCTCTTCCTCGTCCTCCTCATCCTCCTCCTCCTCCTCCTCCTCCTCCTCCTCCTCCTCCCCCTCGTCCTCCTCCTCGTCCTCCTCGTCTTCCTCCTCCTCCTGGTCCTCCTCGTCCTCCTCCTCCTTCTCGTCCTCCTCGTCCTCCTCCTCCTCGTTCTCCTCCTCCTCGTCCTCCTCCTCCTCATACTCCTCGTATTCTTCCTCCTCGTCCTCCTTGTCCTCCTCCTCTTCGTCCGCCTCCTCCTCCTCCTCCTCCTCCTCGTCCTCCTCCTCCTCCTCCTCCTCGTGCTCCTCATCCTCCCTCTCCTCCTCCTCGTCCTCCTCCTCATCCTCCTCCTCATCATCCTCCTCCTCCTCCTCCTCCTCCTCCTAGTCCTCGTCATCCTCTTCCTCCTCCTCCTCCACATATTCCTCCTCCTCCTCGTCCTCCTCGTCCTCCTCGTCCTCCTCGTCCTCCCCGTCCTCCTCCTCCTCCTCGTCGTCCCCCTCCTCCGCCTTCACTTCCTCCTCCTCTTCCTCAACCTCCTCTTTCTCCTCCTACTCCTCCTCATCGTCCTCCTCCTCTTCCTCCTCGTTCTCCTCCTCCTCCTCCTGCTCCTTGTTCTCAACCTCCTCCTCCTCCTCCTCATATTCCTCCTTCTCCTCCTCGTCGTCCTCCTCCTCCTCCTCATCATCCTCCTCGTCCGCCTACTCCTCATCCTCCTCGTATTTTTCCTCCTCGTCCTACTTGTCCTCCGCCTCCTCCTTCCCATCCTCCTCGTCCTTCTCCTCCTCCACCTCGTCCTCCTCCTCTTCGTCCGCCTCCTCCTCGTTCTCCTCGTCCTCCTTGACCTCATCATCCTCCTCCTCCTCCTCGTCCTCTTCCTCCTCCTCCTCCTCGTGCTCCTCATCCTCCTTTTCCTCCCCCTCGTCCTCCTCGTCTTCCTCCTCCTCCTCGTCCTCCTCGTCCTCCCCCTCCTTCTCCTCCTCCTCGTCCTCCTCGTCCTCCTCCTCCTCCCTCTCCTCCTCCTAGTCATCCTCTTCCTCCTCCTCCTCATCATCCCCCTCCTCCTCCTCCTCCTACTCGTATTCCTCCTCATCCTCCTCGTGCTCCTCCTCCTCGTCCTCCTCGTCCTCCTCCTCCTCCTCCTCCTCGTCCTCCTCCTCATCATCCTCCTCCTCATCCTCCTCCTCGTCCTTCTACTCCTCATCCTCCTCATATTCATCCTCCTCGTCCTCCTTCTCCTCCTCCTCCTCCTCCTCCTCGTCCTCCTCCTCGTCCTCCTCCTCGTCCTCCTCCTCCTCCTCCTCGTGCTCCTCGTCCTCCTCTTCGTCCTCCTCGTCCTACTTGTCTTCCTCCTCCTCCTTGTTCCCCTCGTCCTCCTCCTCCTGCTCGTCCTCCTCGTCCTCCTCCTGCTCGTCCTCCTCGTCCTCCTCCTCATCCCTCTCCTCCTCCTGGTCATCCTCGTCCACCTCCTCCTCCTCCTGCTCCTCGTTCTCAACCTCCTCCTCCTACTCCTGATATTCCTCCTCGTCCTCCTCCTCCTCCTCCTCCTCCTCCTCCTCCTCCTCCTCCTCGTCCTCCTCCTTCTCGTCCTCCTCCTTCTCGTCCTCCTCCTCTTCGTCCGCCTCCTCCTCGTTCTCCTCGTCCTCCTTGTCCTCATCCTCCTCCTCCTCCTCCTCTTCCTCGTCCTCCTCCTCCTCCCCCTAGTCCTCCTCCTCCTCCTCCTCGTCCTCCTCCTGCTCCTCCTCCTCGTGGTCCTCGTCCTAATTTTCCTCCTCCTCTTCCCCCTCCTCGTCCTCCTCGTCTTCCTCCTACTCCTCGTCCTCCTCGTCCTCCTCCTCCTCCTCCTCATCCTCCTCGTCCTCCTCCTCCTCGTCCTCCTCGTCCTCATCGTCTTCCTCCTCTTCCCTCTCCTCCTCCTGATCATCGTCGTCCTCCTCCTCCTCCTCGTCCTCCTCGTCCCCCTCGTCCTTCTCCTCATCCTTCTCCTTGTCCTTATCCTCCTCCTCGTCCTACTCGTCTTCCTCCTCCTCTTTGTCCCCCTCGTCCTCCTCCTCTTCCTCGTCCTCCTCGTCCTCCTCCTCCTCGTCCTCCTCGTCCTCCTCCTCATCCCTCTCCTCCTCCTGGCCAACCTCGTCCTCCTCCTCCTCCTCCTCGTCCTCCATCTCTTCGTCCGCCTCCTCCTCGTTCTCCACCTCCTCCTCGTCGTCCTCCTCCTCCTCGTCCTCGTCCGCCTCGTCCTCGTTGTCCCCCTACTACACTTCGTCCTCCTCCTCCTCCTCGTCCTCCTCCTCCTCCTCCTCGTCCTCCTCCTCGTCATCCTCGTCCTCCTCCTCCTTCTCCTCCTCCTCTTCCTCCTCGTCCTCCTCCTCCTCGTCCTCGTCCTCCTCGTCCCCGTCCTCCTCGAGCTCCTCCTCCTCCTCCTCATCCTCCTACTCCTCGTCCTCGTCCTCCTCATCCTCGTCCACCTCGTCCTCCTAGTCCTCCTCCTCATCCTCCTCCTCCTGCCCCTCCTTCTCGTCCTCCTCCTCCTCCTCCTCCTCCTCGTCCTCCTCCTCCTCCTCCTCGTATTCCTCCTCCTCCCGCTCGTGCTCCTCCTTCTCCTCCTCGTGCTCCTCCTCCTCCTCGTCTGCCTCCTCCTCCTCGTATTCCTCCTCCTCCTCCTCGTCTTCCTGGTCCTCCTCGTCCTCCTCCTCCTCCGCCTCGTCCACCACATGCTTGTACTCGTCCTCCTCGTCCTCCTCCTCCTCCTCCTCCTCCTCCTCGTCATCCTCCTCCTCGTCCTCCTCCTCCTCCTCCACCTCCTCCTCCTCCACCTCCTCCTCCTCCTCCACCTCCTCCTCCTCCTCCTCCTCCTCCTCGTCCTCCTCCTCCTCCTCCTCGTATTCCTCCTCCTCCCGCTCGTGCTCCTCCTTCTCCTCCTCGTGCTCCTCCTCCTCCTCCTCCTCGTCTGCCTCCTCCTCCTCGTATTCCTCCTCCTCCTCCTCGTCTTCCTGGTCCTCCTCGTCCTCCTCCTCCTCCGCCTCGTCCACCACGTGCTCGTACTCGTCCTCCTCGTCCTCCTCCTCCTCCTCCTCCTCGTCATCCTCCTCCTCGTCCTCGTCCTCCTCCTCCTCCTCCTCCTCCTCCTCCTCCTCGTCCTCCTCGTCCTCATTCGACTCATCCTCGTCGTCCTCCTCCTTCACTTCTCCTTCCCCTCCTTCTCCTCCTCCTCCTTCTCCTCCTCCTCATCCTCCTCGTCCTCTTCCTCCTCGTCCTCCTCGTCCTCCTCGTCATCCTCCTCATCCCTCTCCTCCTCCTGGTCATCCTCGTCCTCGTCCTCCTCCTCGTCCTCCTTGTCCTCGTCCTTGTCCTCCTCCTCCTCGTCCTCCTCGACCTCGTCCTCCTCTTCCTCCTCGTCCTCCTCCTCCTCCTCGTCCTCCTCGTCCTCCTCTTCCTCCTCGTCCTCCTCCTCCTCCTTCTCCTCCTCGTGCTCCTCCTCCTCCTCTTCCTCGTCTGCCTCCTCCTCCTCATATTCCTCCTCCTACTCATGGTGCTCCTCCTCCTCGTCCTCCTCATCCTCCTCGTCCTCCTCGCCCTCCTCCTCCTCCACGTACTCGTCCTCCTCGTCGTCCTCCTCCTTCTCCTCCTCCTCGTCCTCCTCGTCCTCCTCCTCCTCGTCCTCCTCCTCCTTCTCGTCCTCCTCCTCCTCCTCCTCCTCCTCGTCCTCCTCCTCCTCCTCCTCGTATTCCTCGACCCCCTCCTCCTCCTCCTCCACCTCCTCCTTCTCCACCTACTCCTCCTCATCGTCCTCCTCCTCCTCCTCCTTGTCCTCTTCCTTCTCTTCCCTGTCCTCCTCGTCCTTCTCCTCCTCCTCCTCCACCTCCTCCTCCGCCTCGTCCTCCTCGTCCTCCTCCTCGTATTCCTCCTCCTCCTCCTCGTCCTCCTCGTCCTCCTCCTTCTCGTCCTCCTCGTCATCCCTCTCCTCCTCGTGGTCATCCCCGTCGTCCTCGTCCTCCTCATCTTCGTCCTCCTCCTCGTCCTCATCCTCCCCCTCCTCCTCCTCGTCCTCCTCCTCCTGTCCTCGTCCTCATCCTCCTCCTCCTCGTTCTCCTCGTCCTCCTCCTCCTCCTCCTCCTTGTCCTCCTCGTCCTCCTCCTCCTCGTCGTCATCCTTCTCCTCGTCCTCCTCATCCTCCGCTTCCTCCTCCTCGTCCTTCTCCTCCTCCTCCTCGTCCTCCTCCTGCTCGTCCTCGTCCTACTCCTCCTCCTCCTCCTCCACCTCCTCTTCCTCCTGCTCCTCCTCCTCCTCCTCCTCCAAATCGTCCTCCTCCTCCGCCTCCTCCTCGTACTCCTCCTCCTCCTCCTCGTCCTCCTCCTCCTCATCCTCCTTCTCGTCCTCGTCGTCCTCGTCCTCCTCGTCCTCCTCGTCGTTCTCATCCTCGTTGTCCTTGTCCTCCTCGTCCTCGTCCTCCTTCTCCTCCTCCTGGTCCTCCTCCTCCTCCTCCTCGTCCTCATCCTCGTCCTCATCCTCCTCCTCCTCGTCCTCCTCCTCGCCCTCCCCCTCGTCCTCCTCGTCTTCCTCCTCCTCCTCCTCGTCCTCCTCCTCCCCTTCGTCATCCCCGTCCTCGTACTAGTCCCCCTCCTCCTCCTCCTCCACCTCCTCCTTCTCGTCCTCCTCCTCCTCCTCCTGCTCGTCCTCCTCCTCCTCCCCCTCCTTGTCCTCCTCTTCCTCCTTCACCTCCTCGTCCTCCTCCTCCTCGTCCTCCTTGTCCTCCTCCTCGTCCTCTTCCTTGTCCTCCTGCTCCTCCTCCTCTTCCTCCTTCTCCTCTTCGTCCTCCCGCTCCTCCTCATCATCCTCGTCCTCCTCCTCCACCTCGTCCTCTTCCTCCTCCTCCTCCTTGTCCTCCTCCTCCTCTTCCTCCTCCTCCTCGTCCTCCTCCTCCTCGTCCTCCTCCTCCTCCTCCTCTTCGTCCTCCTCATCCTCCTCGTCCTCCTTGTCCTCCTCATCCTCGTCCTCGTCCTCCTCCTCCTTCTCCTCCTCGTTCTCCTCCTTGTCCTCTTCCTCCCCCCCCTTCCTTGTCCTCCTCCTCCTCCTCTTCCTCCTCCTCCTCCTTTACCTCCTCCTCCTTCTCTTCCTCATCGTCCTCCTCCTCCTCCTCATCCTCCCCGTCCTCGTCCTCCTCCCCCTCCTCGTCCTCCTCTTCCTTCTCCTCCTCCTCCTTCTCATCCTCCTCGTCCTCGTCCTCCTTCTCGTCCTTCTCGTCCTCCTCCTCCTCCTCCTCATCCTCCCCGTGCTCCTCCTCCTCCTCCTCCTACCCCTCCTCGTCCTCTTCTTCCTCCTCCTCCTCCTCCTCCTTGTCCTCCTCCTCCTCGTCCTCCTGGTCCTCCTCCTCCTCCTCCTTCTCTTCCTCCTCGTCCTCCTCCTCCTCCTCGTCCTCCTCCTCCTCCTTCTCCTCCTCCTCCTCCTCCTCATCTTCGTCCTCCCCCGTCCTCCTCGTCCTCCTCCTCCTCCTTCTCCTCCTCCTCGTCCTCCTCGTCTTCGTCGTCCTCCTCCTCCTCCTCCTCCTCCGCCTTTTCCTCCTCCTCCTCCTCGTCCTCCTTCTCCTCCTCGTCCTCCGCCTCCTCGTCTTCCTCCTCCTCCTCTTCCTCCTCCTCCTCCTCTTTCTCCTCCTTCTCCTCCGCCTCCTTCTCGTCCTCCTCGTTTTTCTCCTCCTCCTCCTCCTCCTCTTCCTCCCCCTCCTCCTCCTGCTCCTCCTCCTCCTCATCCTCTTCCTCCTCCTCGTCCTCCTCCTCCTCCTCCTCCTCCTCCTCCTCCTCGATCTCCTCCTCGTCCTCCTCCTCCCCCCCCTTCCTCGTCCTCCTCCTCCTCCTTATCCTCCTCCTCATTCTCTTCCTCCTCGTCCTCCTCCTCCTCCTCGTCCTCCCCGTCCTCGTCCTCCTCCCCCTCCTCCTCCTCCTCCTCCTTCTCCTCCTCCTCCTTCTCTTCCTCCTCGTCCTCGTCCTCCTTCTCGTCATCTTCGTCCTCCTCCTCCTCCTCCTCGTCCTCCCCGTGCTCGTCCTCCTACTCCTACTCCTCCTCCTCCTCCTTCTCCTCCTCCTCCTCCTCCTCCTCCTCCTCCTGCTCGTCCTCCTCCTCCTCCCCCTCCTCGTCCTCTTCTTCCTCCTCCTCCTCCTCGTCCTCCTCCTCCTCGTCCTCCTGTTCCTCCTCCTCCTCGTCCTCCTCCTCCTCGTCCTCCTGGTCCTCCTCCTCCTCCTCCTTCTCTTCCTCCTCGTCCTCCTCCTCCTCCTCGTCCTCCTCCTCCCCCCCCTTCCTTGTCCTCCTCCTCCTCCTCGTCCTCCTCCTCCTCGTCTTCCTCCTCCTCCTCTTCCTCCTCCTCCTCCTCTTTCTCCTCCTTCTCCTCCGCCTCCTTCTCGTCCTCCTCGTCTTTCTCCTCCTCCTCCTCCTCTTCCTCCCCCTCCTCCTCCTGCTCCTCCGCCTCCTCATCCTCATCCTCTTCCTCCTCCTCGTCCTCCTCCTCCTCCTCCTCCTCCTCGTTCTCCTCCTCGTCCCCCTCCTCCCCCCCCTTTCTCGTCCTCCTCCTCCTCATCTTCCTCCTCCTCCTCCTTATCCTCCTCCTCATTCTCTTCCTCCTCGTCCTCCACCTCCTCCTCATCCTCCCCGTCCTCGTCCTCCTCCCCCTCCTCCTCCTCCTCCTCCTTCTCCTCCTCCTCCTTCTCTTCCTCCTCGTCCTCGTCCTCCTTCTCGTCCTCCTCGTCCTCCTCCTCCTCCTCCTCGTCCTCCCCGTGCTTGTCCCCCTCTTCCTACTCGTCCTCCTCCTCCTTCTCCTCCTCCTCCTCCTCCTCCTCCTCCTGCTCGTCCTCCTCCTCCTCCCCCCCCTCGTCCTCTTCTTCCTCCTCCTCCTCCTCGTCCTCCTCCTCCTCGTCCTCCTGGTCCTCCTCCTCCTCCTCCTTCTCTTCCTCCTCGTCCTCCTCCTCCTCCTCGTCCTCCTCATCTTCCTCCTGCTCGTCCTCCTCCTCCTCCTTCTCCTCCTCCTCGTCCTCCTCGTCTTCGTCCTCCTCCTCCTCCTCCTCCTTTTCCTCCTCCTCCTCTACTTCCTCCGCCTCCTCTTCCTCCTCTTCCTCCTCTTTCTCCCCCTCCCCCTCTTGCTCCTCCTCCTCCTCATCCTCCTCCTCCTCCTCGTCCTCCTCCTCGTCTACTGGAGGGAAACAACAGGAAGCAACAGACCCGTCCGAGCTGCCCAATCCTGAGCTGATCACTTTGAATAAAAGCATTGAAAGGAGAAAAAGTCTCCTGCCCTTTTTATTTCAATGCCACAGTGTCCCCTGTGTATCCGACAAGGCTGAGCACAGTGTCTTTGACAAGCTCCCTGCTCTGGCATCAGGGAGCCTTTGTGCTTCAGGCTGGCCCCTATCAAAATGCCAAGAAGCTGGTGCCTAAATGTGACAGACCAAAGCCCATTGACCAGCTGTCACAGGCTGGGGGCAATCACTAGGTCCTGGCAGGACTCCAGCACTCAGCATCCTCAGCCAGCAACAGTAAAGTGCTGGCTGGTCAGAAACTTGCAGCTCTGCCCTGCACTAAAGACAGCAGCACACGCAGCTGGCACTTACTGGCTCAGAATGTTCAGGCCGTGGTGTGGGCACTGATGGAGGCTGGCGCTCATCCACCTCATTTGCCTCCTCTTCGGCCTCCTCTCCATGAGCCGAGGGAGCCAGAGGAGAGACTGCTGTTGGTTCTGTGATCTGTGGACAGACAGCAGTGTGAGGGACAGAAAGTTACCTATGATTTATAACCTTATTTCTATTCAGCACTTTATTCTATTCAGCTCTATATCTACAACCAGCTCTACTAAGGACAAATCAGAAACTTGGATAACAATGAGATTCTAAGTCACTGTGACTAAATTTAAATGGACTAATTCAACAGAATTGCTAATAGTTCTGAATTAGACATTACACCCTGGCTACTATCAAGAAGCAACATTCTCTCTGCAACATGAGCTTTTCATTCCTTGAAAGTTCTGAAATGCAAAATTAGGAAATAGCCAGAGATGCCTTTGTTATTGCTGCTGCAGACATGAAAATGGATTTTCTTTCAGCCTACCCAGCTGGCCCTCTACACTCTACTGCCACAGGCCAAGCTCTCAGCTTGCTCTACAATTCCTAAGCACCAGGAACATGAAATGTTCCTTTCTCACTCACCTCAGGATCAGCACCTCTGAATATACGCTTCAGGTGACCTGGAGTGGGCAAGGGAAAATGAACAAGTGGTGTGAGAAAACTGCCTGGGCTGCTGAATCCCACAGAAGAGAAGAAGTCAACCCAAACAGAGAGTATTTTTCTTTATCAACATCCCTCCACATGACATAGTTCTTTCACACAGCCAGCAAGAGATCAGGACAATAATCTTGGTTGTGCCTACACTTCGGCATGTTCAGGGAGTAAATGAATACAAACACGATCAAGAAAATTCAAATTGTTCTTTAACATTCAATGCTTCTGTTCTGTTCTGTCCAGCACACAAAGCAGCTTTTGTTCTCTTGTCTTTCAGGTACTTTTTTTAAAAAAAGAAGTTGCATGCACTAATTTCCATTAAGTTTCTGAAAACAGTCACCCAGAAAAGCTTGCCCCAAATCCCCCTGAGCTGTAACAGTTCTATTGTGCAACAGCACAGCAGCAGCTCCAGGGCTCAGGAGCAGACACTCACTGCTTTGGAGTTTGCACTTCACTGCAAAGGGAATCTCTCTTTTTGACTTCCGTCAAGGGTCAAAATAGACAGTCAAATTCTTTCATTACAAAATTTGGAATAAAAGAAGCTTTCCCTGAGTTCTGGGGAGAACTACAAACTCTTTAGAAGGCCTTCTGAGAAAGCCTCCCAGTCTGCATTTTGGAAGTTCTCCTGCTTGACCCAGCAAACTGAGGAAATGACAGACTCTGATGCCACAGACTCTCCTGTGGAGGGAACGGAAGCCCTGCAGGTTCCCCTGCAAATGCTGCCCCTGTGGCTACAGACACCCGCCTTTTTAGCTGAACCTCTTGACAGGAGCTTTATCAAACCAGTGGCATCCTAATGCTCTTTCTCTTTCAAAATCAGAAACTCAGCCACCAAGAAAGAGCAGGAAGACATACAAAAGCCAGGTTAGGTTACACCCTAACTTAAGCAGAAGGGAAACCTCTACTTACGGGTGAAGTGTGTCACGTAATACACGGAAAATGAAATGCCATAAGCAGCAAAAGCTGCTGTGGCCAGATGGTGAAACATTATCATTTTTGAAAGTTAGGTAAATAATAGAAGAAACAATGCTCTTGTCAATGGGCAGCTACCCACTGACAAATTCCCCAGCCAGGAAATCTGAGCAAGCACTAGGGCTGCTCTGACACTCAGGCCTTCCGTGCACCAAGGCAACCTTCTGATGTCACTATGAAAAGGTGGCAACCATGCCCTGACATCACAAAGCAAATGCTGCATGTTGGTCTCTGAATTTATGCAAAGCAATAACCAACCTTCCCTACAGCAAACACAAAAGAGCCTGGGAAGTTCTTCTCTGTCACAAAGCAGCACAAATTCCCCTCATGGGCCAAACCCTGTTGTTCAGGGATCCAAGAGGAACTCCAAGGGTGCCTCAAGCACCTACAGCCTGTACCCCAGCTGAGCACTCAGATGGGACACAAGCAAAGGAAACCAGACCAAGACAATGGCACACAGCATTGCACATGTGAGAAATGACTCTCACTTTTAACATTTTAAAGGTTTAGTAAACCTTAACAAAGGACTGAATAAGGAAAAATTACAGCATTGGGAGTCTCTGTGACTAGCAGCCACGTTCTCATCTACAAAAAGGATGCTCTGCCTTTTATACCCTTAGCCTCTCTAAAAGTTTTGTCAGTCAACTCTTTCTCTGCTGACCATTGGTGGAGATTACTTTTTTGCATCCTGATGGGAGGTCAGGTGTTGTTACACCCTGCCTGCTGGTCACAAGCCAGCCCTCCCCAAATGCCCTGACTACCAAGGCTATTACAAGGGGGATGGGAAAGAGGACTATGGGAGGATATATTACAATACCATCACTACACATTTGAACATCCACATAACATCTGCTTCGTAATTGTCAGAGCCAACCACTGCATCACTGTTGGATTTTCGGCTGTTTAGATGGTCTGGGAAGGCCCGAGGTGGCCTTGGGCCGCCCGCGCTCCAAAGGACAAGAAGGGACTTCAGATCTTTTCTTGGTCTCGGTGTTTATTAAATGCTTATCTAAAAGATTTTCTCTTGGCCTGACAGAGTTCTGCTCAGCAGTCAGCCATGGGCACACACTGAGAGCCCCTAGGGCGGTCATCTATCTTTATACTTGGAGTTACGTATACAATATTTATCATTTTTCTCCAATACCCTCTACTCTTATTAACCAGTGTTCTTTTAGTAATGCCCAATCCCAGAGTGCCAACATCACCACAGAAGATGGAGGCCTAGAGGAAGAAGAAGAAGGAGAAGGGCACGCCCCAATTCCTCCATCTTACTTCTCTAGACCCCCCTGTACAGAAATCTTAAACCCTTTATCTCACACTCCAATTAACTTATCCCTTCACCATTCACCCCGGTGAAATCCTCCTATCCTCATACTGATGTCATCTCCCATGTGGGATCAAAGTCCAGCCACCAGACATTTCTGGCAACATTCCAGGACTCCCGAGCCCCCCAGGGGTGGTCTCGGTCACTCTGCCCCTCAGCCCTGAGAGGCTGAGATCCCACACATCACTTGTCCAGAACACACAGAACCAGGAGAGAAGCCACTGTTGGCATCACAGCTGAAATGCTTCCTAACAAATCTCCCCACATATTTGCACCTTTATTGGACATGCCAAGGGCTCAGCTGCGTGTACATCTCTGCCTCTCTTCCCCTTTGGCAGCAGTCAAACTGGCAGCATCTGCCCACCAGCAGCAGCTGCTCCAAGCTGGGAACGCCACTGGCGGTGCTGATTTCCAGAGGCTTCTGTGTGCCAGGGGAAGCCAAGGTAGGAGCGGGTTGAACGGTGCTGGCGCTGCTGCTGCTCTGTGCCAGAGAGCCCCGGCTGGGCAGGGCACGGTGCCCACTGCGCTGCGGGCTCCTTCTCCTGCCACAGCTGGGCACTCCTGGGAACAAGGCATGACAGCTTGTGGGCAAGCCAAGGGGTTTCTGGGGCTGCACTGCTCTGCACACACCCAGCACACCTGCAGCACAGAATTTTAACCCTCAAACAGGTAAACCAAAGGGAAACAGCTGGAAAAGATTTCATTTCAACCATTCTTTATGCTTCAATAGAAATGACCAAAATGAATGTTACCGAGCAGGGCCGATGCACACTGCCAGCTCAGTGTGAGAAAAGAGGCATTACTTTATTTCAGTGCTGGGTGCGTGAGGAATCACTTCCCTGAAACATGCACACCCACGTGTTACTATACATGGAACTAAGACATTGCTTTCATTACTTTTATTCATTATTTTGCTGAAACTCACAGGCTAAACATTCTCACAAAGTATTTGACATGTTTAAATCACTTCCCCAAAATTACTGACATTTAGAGTAGGGGTCTCTTGAGGGTCTCTGGTGGTCATGTGGTGAACATCCCATTCCTCAAATTCTCCTTCCATGGTTAAGAGCCTTCTTCGCCTTGAATGCATTGCAGCTACCTCCTCAGTAGGCCCACTGTCTTTATTCTCAAGGCTAAGACATCCACTTGCACACATTAACCACTGCTGTGAGGGAAGGTACGACTAAGCACTGCCTGTTAAAGCTTAAAAAATTCACAATTTGTTGCAGGTCAACACTTCCCCAACGTCTCTCATTCCTTCTCTGGGAATCAAACACAAACATTTTGTGATCCCTGAGCCCAAGGCCACCTCCAACCCTCCTGTCACCCAGCAGCCCTTCTCTCCTCACAAACAGCAGGCCCAACAGTGCCTTCCCTCACTGGCTCAGTCACCAGCTGTGTCAGGAGTTCTGTCACACACTCCAGGAACATCCTGGACTGTTTGCTCTCCGCTGCACTCTGTTGCCAGCAGACATCCCCACCCTGTTCCATGCCCCTTGCAGAACCCTGCACCTGCTGTCCATGGGCACCTGGCAAGGGGAGGCACTCATGGCAGAGATGCACCAGCTGCACTGGGCAGGAACCAAAACCCTCTGGCAGCACAGCTGCTGGCCTGGGTCTGGCACAGCTCTGCACGCCCCACTCCTCACGGGCTTTGGGCTGGAAATGCAATTGCACTTTCTGCCTCATGGAGAAATACCAGGGCTGCACAAACAACGGCCAGCAGGCCACATCCCAAAGGCACTGCAGCATGGAGTTGAGAAGGAAGACCACCCTTCCCCAATTCCTAACCATACCAAAACCACCATAATTGGGACTGTTAATCTTCTGAATGTAAAGTTGATTCACAGGGTGACAAGGGAATCTTCCAATGGAGTTGAAGTTTGGTAGAGTTTTTATTCTGAGTCCTACTCAGACTGTTGATTTGAAAATTTATTTTAAAATATTTTTTTAAAGGCTGTGAAGTCATATGGTTTTGTTCTAATACCAAAATGGCTAGATGAAATGTACTGGCATTTTAATTACATCAAAACTGATTAGTCTGTAAAAGCTTTCCTGCAGAATAGCCACTAAACAAGAAATGAAAATTTGTGGACTGCTGACTTTGCAAATTTCTACTAAACTTATCAGACAATGAGGCATTTTTAGGTAGATCATAGAGCAAATTAATTCCTATGGATAACTTGATTTGGATAAACCTGTTGATTTCAAATTAAAACTGCCAGCACATACTAAGTGGAAATCTGAATACTCACTTCTATGAGCTCTGAATTATTAGATAGTCATTGTCTGCCATATTAACAAAAATTATCATTCCGGCTATTTTTTTTACTTACAGGCAGCTCTTCAACACTCTTTGTAACATCAGAGAGTTTGTAGAAAGGTGAACCATGGGTTGGTGGAGCATTGCAGAAGGCTCCTATGTCAGCACTAAACGTTCACATTTACCATGGTATCCCTTCTTGCCTTTAATTCCAAGCTACAGCTCAGTTCCTGCAGTATAGATTCACACTTGTAGTCTGTATTTGCAGCTGGTTCTTACTTCCCTGTCCAGGAAAAAATCATGCTTGGATATCAAATCAAAATAAAACGAGGAGAGAGTCAGGTTCTGGATAGGTATAGCAAGAACTAAGATTTTTTTTTGCAAATATGTTGAAAAGTTGTTTGTACATGCTGCAAAACCAGCAGATTAAAGACTGCACTCTAACTTGCAAGCTGAGCTTTGCCTGTTCTTTCTGGACTAATTTCTTGAGGCCAGACACTGAACCTAATCAGTAAGAAAATCCAAACCACAGGAGTAGTTTGGAGAATATTCTAAATTATTCTGTCATGATGCTTTTTGCCTAAAAGTTCTGGCCATCATCCAATTGGAGTAATTAGAGGAGATCGAAGCCATCATACTGTGCCTGTGCACACAATTCCTTTCCAGGAGTAATCCATGAAGCAACGCTGACACATCCACACCAGCAGCTGCTGCCACACAGTCATGAAGCAGAGAATATGTATTTCTGCTACACTTGGACAGCTGAAGATGCCTCTGCTGAGCTAATTTTAGTGACTGCCCACCACAGATGAGACCTTGTGGTCAGTCTCCAGCAAGTCAGGGCAGTTAATATTCTGCCTAAATGAAGTAAGTCTAGCAATACATAGACCATGGAGCCTGAGGAAAGCCAGCAGCTGTGGGAGATTTGTTTCCATATCTTTCTTTTTACTAATTTGGCTGCAGCCTATTATTTAAAGCATGGAAACTTTTTGCATACCATTGGCTAGAAGGTTGATCAGTCTTCCATTCATGACTCCTCTGAAAGCATCACCGCAGTGTTTTTATCAGTAGCTCTTCCATCATCATGGCTCACACAGCATTTCCTGCAGCTCTTCCTGGAGTCAGGGAAGGCACCAGGAGAAGGGGGAGAAAGCTGTGTGCAGAGACTGTGTCAGCTGAAGAGACATTTGTTTCCTCTGATTTGGCTGAATGGCTGCAGGAACCTTGCTGGCACTGATGGCGGGGTGGCCTTTTGCAGGGCTGGGCAGAGTTTGGGGCCCAGGATCCCTCCTCTCAGTGGGACACCAGGGTGAGCAGCCCCTGTCCCAGCCAGGAACAGAGGTTCTGTGGCTCTGCCCTGGGCACAGGGACCTGCCACTGCCATGAGCTCCTGCCGCGGCTCCTCTGGGGCAGCTCCTGCTCTGCAGTGATGATGGGCGCAGCTGGGGGGGGCTGCAATGGAGGGTGGCTTCCAGTGGGCTCTGTTGGTCTGCCACACTGGAGCCAGCAGAGCTTCTGGAAGGAGTCTCCTCTAGTGAGCTGCTGGAGCTGGAGCTGGCACTGGCCACAGAGCCGCTGTGTTCATCCCTGACAGGACCAGAGCACAGCAGCCTCTGGGCCTCCTTGCTGCACGATGGCAGTGAGGAGGCCATGCACCAGAGGTTCAGTATGTGTGACTCAGTTTCCTCATAAACTGTGCTAAGAAAACCCTGCATCACTCCTGCCAGATCTAAGACACACCAAGAAATCTGTTGGCACTTTGGGAACTCAGAATTATTTGAATTTTGAACAATTGTCCTATGAGCGCTTTTGATTGTTTTTGTCATTTTGTGTTGATTCAGTTGATCCTTCAGAGAAGCTGTCTTAATAATATAAAACACGGTGAACTGTGGAGACCCTGGGGGGAATTCCCTGGTCTAAGGAGACACAAGAAGCTTCCCTCAAAAAGCTGTTAGACCCCATTGGCTCCTTCCCCTGTTCCTGTGTCTGTTCCTGTGCTCCTGAGCCACACCTTCCCTATTCCCTGATTGGCCCCCTTATCTTTGTACTGCCCCGAGATCAGGGTCAGCCCCCAGGCCCCTGTGGAGACAAAGTGAGACCCTCTGTGTGTGGGTGCTGGGACCTGAACATCTCCCTGCAGAGCTGAATAAAACATCTGTGGAGATTATGCAAAGGCCCTTTTTGCTTCTTTACCCTGGACTATGCTAGCAGCAATTCAGACTGCTACAGAGGAGAAGCTGCAGTACTGGCACCAAGAGTTTGGCAACTTGACCATAGGCACAGAGGGCGTGCAGGATGCTGCTCTAGGAATTCCTTAACCAGCCATCTCTGGTGCTGGCATATTCCCTCCAGCTTCTGCTGCAGCCAGGGCCACTTTTGGTCCAGTAGATGACATTGTTATTTGAAAAATTCGGCCCACACCTTGGGCAGGAGGCCATGCACAGGCTCTGGTCCTGCAGCCCCTGCTCAGCTGGGGACAGTGTTCCCTGTGGGGAAGATGGAGCAGCCATCACAGGGTCTGGGGGGCTGCTTTCAGCAAGGGGGTGTCAGGGTCCGTCCTAGTGAACAGATGACCTGATGGTTCGTAGGAATGATCTTAGAGTGCAAAAACCAACATGGTACAAGGGGGTTTGCAGTGATAATCAAATAAAATGTGGTTTTATTGAAATAACTACAGCAAAAATGCAATAGAGGGATTAAGGGAGAGAAAAAGATAGAGAAAGAGAGAGAGAGAGAGAGAGAGGGAGAGGGGATATAGCTACCAACGCAGAGATGAAGTCCTTTGGTCCAGTCCAGCTGAAGATCCGCCTGCTACACTGGGGAGATCTCAAAGGCTCTAGCTAACTCAGAGGTTTTTATTACTGAAAATTGTGAGGGGGGGGGGGGGGGACAGATACAATAGGGAACAGATGTAACAGGTAGTCTATGTTCTCAGCAGTAAGCGAGAGCCATTGTTTTCTTGCTCCAGTGGTCACAGTCTGCAGGCATATATCTCGCTTTGGTCAGCTTGCCTCCCCACACACCTCCCCCGGGCTGGGGGTTTCAGTCCCAGTCCTTGGAAGGAGAAGAGGGGCCTTTTAGGAGTTTCGTGTCTCAGTCCTTGGTGGGGAAGCGTCTTACATCTCAGTCTGTCTGTCATGGTGCTTGTAAAACAGGTGAGGGTCTTCAGTGGGAGACCACCTGAAACTCAGGAGAAGTCCAGCCAGGCCAAGGGATGGGACAGCTTCCAGAGCTGCTATTGTTGGAAACGGGGCATGGTGCCCTCTTCTTAGCATACAGCAAACACACTTGTGAAAACAATAGCTTAACACTGAGTTTTCAGGTCTCAGGGCCCGTGGAGTGTGACTTTTCTCCTTCAGAGCCAGATTCTAGACAGGGGGGGGTCTTCTCTTCAGTGGTCTCCCAAGGACAATCGTGGGGCAGATGAGGGAAAATTCTGATAGACTCTCACAGGGGGGCGAGGCTCTCTCCCTGCTGGGCTCTAGCAATTGTTTGGGGGAGCTGATGGCAAATTGTATGTAGTCATGTTCATCCTACTCAGAAAACGTAACAGCTTCTATCATTCTTCTGCAGAGTGGGCAGGATTTCTCTTTGCCCACTGTAGGATGCAGCCCAGGCAGAACTGGTGGTGACAGGGCAGAGAAAAATTCACATCCTTCTTAGTGCCCTGGCAGATGGGGCAGCTCCATTCTGTCCCCATGGCCATGTCTGTCTGTCCCAGCAGCAGGGAAGAGCTGAGGACCATGAGCTGCTCTCATCAGCAATCTTGCTTGGCCAGAGCCCAAGCTCGAGCCAGAGTGGTCCAGGCTCTGTCAGTGCCCAAATAGAAGCAGAAAGGGATGTTTTATCGCAATCCATTCCTTGGTGAAGGAGGTCCATAGCAGCCTCAAGAGGCACCTCAGACACTCAACAGTCAAGGCAGTAACATATGGACAGGACACGGATGGCAGTTCATGGCTGGGAGAGCATTCCTAGACATATCCAAGGACAAATTTCCCAGGAACTCTCCACAACTCTGGGATCTGCCCATCAGCTCTGTCAGAAGCTTCAGCAGAACAATCAAAGTCCTAAAAAGCAGCTTCCAGACACTTTTCCTACCATCCTGCCTGAGTAGCCGGGTTGCTTGCTGCAAAACACTCTTTTTCTCCTCTTCCCCAATGCCCTGTGGACACTTGCGGCCAAAATAAAAAGCTCCTGGCCCTCTGTGTGATGTGATAATACAATTTTTATATTTCCATGCTGGGATGAAAGAAAGCTGTGCTGTGGGTCAGGAGAGGCCAGGACCCACTTGGCCTTCCTGCAGGCTGAGGGGGTCCCAGCAGACATCTTGCTGCTTTTTTGGGGAATGTGTGAGGGGGAGTGGAGGGGGTGACAGAGAGGCCGAGATCACAGAGTGGAAACTCAGCTCCAGTGTGGCAGTGCTGACTCTCCCTGCTGAATGCCTGCTGGGGCTGGCAAAGAAGGAAAATGCCCCAATAACAGCCAGTGGCACTGTGTCTCAGGGACAGGTACAGGGAGGTGACAACAAACAGCAGCATGGCTCGGTCTCACAGCTTCTAGGAAGCAGTGACAGAGAGGCCTCATGTGCCAGAGATTTCAGAAAGGCTGTCTTCTCAAATGGCCACTCTAAAACCCCTCTCTTTGCCTCTTGGGTTTGTGAATGCTTTTGACAGCCACAGCATCCTGGGGCAACGCGTTCCACGATTTCATTAAGCACTCCTTGAAAAGCACCTCCCATTGTTCAACTGAGCTGCCAGCCTGGTCATTTCAGAGGGTGCTGCCTTGGTGGAGAGAAAAATCAATCTTCTGCCTTTCAGGGAGCTGAAGGAGAAGGGACTCTTCCCCATCAGACACCTGGCTGGGTCCCATTCAGAGGTCCTGCTTTGTAGACTTGGTGAGGTTTGCTTGGCAGTTACCAGCGAGGTGAGAACATTGTTCTGAATTGTCCCCCATACTTCATACACGGTGTGTAGAGTAGGTATGTGCTTGTTCATCTCCATGTGTGCTCAGGGTCTGCCTTCATTTCTGGTTTTAGACCTGATATTTCCAATGTCTGTCAGCTGTCTAGGATCTGTGGGCACATGCAGCTGTATTTATTGGCAGGTCGGGTATCTGACACTCAATCTTTGAGTGTGGAGCCTTTATAATGCAATGTGCAAATGCAGAAACTGAGACACTAATGACATTATTTGCCAGAGTTCTAATCTCTGCCCAAGCTATAATTCAACGCTGCAAATTATTCTGTAGACCCGAGCCTGTGTTTTCTGTTTCCTGGCTGAGTGCTTCAACTGCTGGTGTTGCTTTTTTGAACAGGAGCACCTGACTCTTTCATCTTTATGACTTATTCCTTCATGATTTGAAAGCAGCGCTTGCTTTAATTTTCTAGTAAAAGGGCCTAAAATCAAAGCTCTGGACATTTTAGAAGGCTTAAGTAGAACACTTAAGTGAATATTTTTTTTAGGCCTGCAGTGAGCAGGTCTGAAGCCAGAAATTGGTGCCAGAGTAAGTGCCTTTCTGTGCTTGTGCTCTCCTGCTCTTCCTGTCCTTGTATGCTCCTCTGGACACAGTGGGATGTGTTGTCATTTTCTGGGACTTCTGTTGAAGGCAACTGGTTTTCTTTTCAAGGTGATTCTTATGTTTCCCCTCATGGCTTCCCCAGGTGACCAACCTCCGTTCCAAGGTGTCCTGCTCTGCCATTGTCACTCTGGGAGAGCTCTCTGTGACCTTGAAGAAGGACATGGTCTCTGAGGTGGATGAGGTTGCTCGGGTCCTTCTCCAGATGGTGTCCAGCTCCCCAGAATTTGTTCAGAAAGCAGCCAGTCAGACCCTGGGGATCATGGTGGAGAATGTGACTCCTGCACGAGCAATGACTGCTCTCATGGACATGGGAGCCAAGTAGGTTCTTCTTCTTTTAGTGATGTTCTTCACCTTTGTGTGTGTGGGAGGGAGAAGGGATGAGACAGAAAATGGGAATGGTGGGAGGGGAGGGTCCTGTATCTTGCATCTTCTGTGGACTCAGTGACTTGATTCTCCAACCAACCTCACCTCTTTCCTCTTGTCACCTATTTCTGCCCTCCTGCAGCCCATTAGTTCTCAGAATAACAGAAGTGTAGAATATGGGGAGTTGGATGGGGCCCATCAGGACCATCGAGTCCAGCTCCTGGCCTTGCCCAGAACAGCCCAAGGGTCACACCAAGTGCCTGAGATTGTTGTCCAAATGCTCCTTCAACCCTGTCAGGCTTGGTGCTGTGACCACTGCCCTGGGGAGCCTGTTCCAGTGCCCAGCCACCCTCTGGGTGAAAAACCCTTTTTCCTGATACCCAAACTAAAGCTCCTCTGACTCAGCTTCCTGCTGCTTCCTGGAGTTCTCCCAGTCTGTCAGATTTTCCTAGATGTGGTGACTGATGGGGAAGGGAAAGTGCCTGCAAAGGCCAAGGATAGAGCCTTGTGCTTTTGTGGGCAGAGGGACAATTGCAATTGCAGCTGTGAGCAGTGTTTGGTATTTCACAGTGCTAACCACAGAGGCCCTGGGAAAACCACGTCTCCTCATGATGCCATTAACTTGAGAAATGAGGAGGGTCCTTGTAGGGGCGCGGAGCACATGGGGGACAATCTGCTGGGTGTGGCACAGCCTGCACAGCAGGTGCAGCTCCTGCTAAAGGAGCCTTGTATCACTGTCCTGGCCTTAGAGCTCTACTTTCTATTCAACGTGATGTTTCATGTTAGCCTTGAGATGATGAATCACTTTACAGGCACCTCCACAGGCTGACTGCCATGGGACAGTTGGAGCAAATGCTGCCTTAAATGTTGGTGCTGGGCCTGCTAGTTCCCAAGAGACACTCTCTAGAACAGGACAGCCTGGCTAAACTGCCTGCCACCCTTTCCTCAGCTTTGCAATAGGGTAAAACATTCAGATGTCTCTATTGCCAAGCCCCATAGAAGAAACAGGCTGCATTGCTGGATATTCCGCAACTTCATGACCCACAACGTGTTTTCCCTGCATTTGTTGTTTTCCAAAGTTCTGCAGATTTGGGGATAAATGGGTGGAAAGAGCCTCAATCCTGCTGCAGCTCTGTGTACTGGGTGCCCTCTGATGTGTCAGCATCAATTGTCCTTAGTTTCTAAATTATTCATATGTCATCTATTTCTTTAATCTTTCTCAGAATAAATACTGTGAAAGTAACTGAGTATCAGAAAGTGCAGGGAGACTGAATTCCTCCCTCTTCCGTGCAGGCAGGCCTTGTGTGCAATGCTACCTTTGTGTTTAGCTGAGGACAGAACCTTCTGCAGGGGTCTGAAGGTGCAGGGACAGCCCAGGCTCCTTCCCCCAGCAAGGGCAGGGAGCAGCTCTGGCCAAGGCCGGCGCTGCTGCTGCTCCTTGTCCCTGTGCCCAGGGTTTGCTCTCTCCTCCCCAGCAGCCGCCACGCCCCAGTGCGCGAGTGTGCGGCCCAACTCCTCCTGTCCCTGATGGAGACAATTGGAGTCACCCAGCTCGCAGGCACACCCAGGGCTGAGAGGCTGCCACACGTGGCAGGGAAGCTTGCTCGGGACTGTCACAAGGACACAAGGTAATGATCTTCATTTCACCTCCCAAAACAGGAAAACCGTTTTGTGTCTGGCTAAAAGGTGAAACCACACAAGAGTGGAAACTAAAGGGAATATGAAGTTACCTCACGGTGTGAATAAGGGTCATAGAATCATGGAATATGCTGAGTTGGAAGGGGCCCATCAGGGTCATCAAGTCCATTCCCTGGCCATGTGCAGTGATCCCAAGAGTCACTCCATGTGCTTAAGAGCATTGTCCAAACTCTTCTTGAGCTCTGTCAGCCTTGGCACTGTGACCACTGCTCTGGGCTGCCTGGGCAAAGGGCTATACTGGGAAACCTGAGGCTGGCCAGCAAAAAGGAACATTGCCACCTTTTTCCTGTGGCTTGAAGGATTCTTTACTGAGATCAAAAGAGCTCAGATCAACCAGTCCAACACTTTTGTTTGGCCTTAGGTGCACAACACAAAGCCAAAGTGGTGGCTAATGTTCATCACTGAAGGATCCCAAACATCCATTTCTCATTAACTTCACACTATCCTAGAAATATTTCAGGGGTCTTTAGCCAATCTTTTCAGACTTTCTAAACTTGTTCTGAAGATTTCTAGAATGCTGTTATCTGTGGCTCAGTGAGCTCCACATTTCTTCTTGAAGAAAACTCTGGTTTCCTACTGGCAAAATCAACCCAAACCACCAAAATCCCCTTCCTTGATAATGAAATTGCCATTAATAGCTGCCAAGAACACCAGAGCAACTAGCTGCCCCTGTGCATACACATAGCATAGAATAATCAAGAGGATGCATGAGGTATTTTGTCCTGGCTTCCCTGCCAGTTAAAGAAAGGCAAATTATTGTGCAATGGCAGCAGGACACTGCTAACAGGCTCTGACAACAAAGCAACAAAGCAAATGTGTTTTGCTTGTTCCCTGGGATGCTTTGATGCCACAGAAGCACACCCCCAGTTTCAGAGTGAAATGGTATTTTTCTGTGGCCCCACATTCTCCTTTTGCCTCTTGTGTTCAGCTGACAGCACTGTGCAGTGTCAAGTGAGGTAAATCTCCCTCTTTGTGAGTAGGTAATGCCTTCTCTGCAAGGATTGCCCCTGATGAGCTTAAGGTATCAGTCTCTTCTGTTAACACTCTTCCTGTGTTTGTTCACTTTTGTTTTCCTTCCTTCCTTCCTTCCTTCCTTCCTTCCTTCCTTCCTTCCTTAGGCATTATGGACAGGAGATGGTGAAGATGTTGCTCAATCATCAACAATTTAAAATGCTTTTGGAACAATCTCTTTCCACCCATGACCTGGAAGATATCCTGACAAGAATTAAGAAGAAAGTAAGTGCTTGGCAGGAGAAATGTCTCCTTTGGGCAAGTATTGCCACTGCTAATATGAAATCAAACATACCCAATCTGTCTTTAGCTCATTCCTCTTCTGCTGAATCATTTTGCTCCTGGGAATGAGCTGTTAATCCTCAGCCTATTCATCTGTAGACCACAAAGGAACTGATGTTATTAGGGAAAAAGTGGGGTTTAGAATATTTTCGATATCGGTCACAAAGAGGAAAGGGTAAGAGGAGAAAATGGGTTTACATTTAAGCGTAAGCCACCACCATGCTCTCCCTACTCTGCCCCCTGTAAAGCAATTAAGTGAGAATTGTGCTTCTGAAGATAACAGAGTTTTTGCAAAGGACACTGGAAGTAGTAGTGCCAAGAAAATTTCCAAATTTGCAAAAGATGTCCAAGTCAATCCTAGTTACTACAATTACTGTCTGTCTTTTGGGAATACTGCCCTGCTGTCCAGCCATGTGGAGCTGGAAGAAGCTTGGTGAATTCAGCAGCATCCAGTGGAAAATCCTTTGTTTGTTTGGGGGATGATTTTATTTTTCCAATCGACATTACAGAAGGGAGCCTGCCTTTGTGCAGGCACAGGGAGAGTGAGTGTTGAACCAAATCAACTTCCAACACAATGGGCCAACCCCCAAAGAGTCCAGTTTGTTCTGCTGCTTCCTTCACAAACACTCGTTGCCTGCCAGTTTGCATTATTCACATTTATGCTCAAGACTAAGGAATTTGGGATTTTAGATTGCTGCTCATAACCTGTCTTGACTCAAGACCCATAACCTGTCTTGGGCTATTGAAAACAAAGAGTTGGCATCACTGAATCTCTGGTCTGTTTCCATATTTATAAATTAGGAAACGTTTCCCTAAGCCTTGGTATCAGTGATCCTGGTTCTAACTTGTGTTTTCAACAGGGAATTTCCTGTTTTATATTCTAAAGATTGATGGGGTTTCTCTGTGTCTTTGTAGGGGATGGAAAACCAGAAGGCTGAAGGCCCATCTTTCAAGGAGCCGGTGAAGGAGAGGAACGATGGCTCAAAGGAGCCCCAGGCCACATTGTCTGCTAGCAAACGGTGCTGAGCACTTTTGTCAGATGTGACAAAGCACATGACAAGCTTTACATGCCTCTTCCTCAGGAAAAACTTTCTGGCAGAGATGACCAATGCCACAGATTGTTTCCTTTCCCTACAAATGCTCTAGGATAAAAAATGTCTACTTCTGCATTGTGCTGAACACATCTTCTCTGGAGGGGTTTCCACAAAAAAGGAGAGACAAACAGACACCCATTGGTTGCAGCTCAGACGATCCAGTGCAGTGGCAAGGGCAGGGTTGTGGAGGCTGGGAGAGGGCCAAGTTTCTGCTGCCTGACTTGGGACAAGTAAATTCAAACAGGGTTTTTTTTCATTTGAGTGGAGTCATTTTCAGATGGGTGTTTTGATGAGAAATCTCAGTCTGGAAGCAAGATGCCATTCCACAAAGATGCAGTTCTCATCCGTGTGGTTTGGCCTGGCTGAATCATGGTTTTCTTACCCTCAAACACTACCAAGTTGGAGTAGTAAGTAGCAAGACAATTCCTGAACAACTTCAGTCAACAGGTGTCTGAATGTGGACTTTTTGTCTTGATATTCCTGTCCTTCATGTAATTTGCTCGATGGACAGCATGTTTGGTTTATTGCCCCCTGTGCTGCAATCAGCATTTAAGACAGGAATTGCTCCTTGCTGTCTCTTCATGGCAGTTGCAGAGCTGCTTGTACCTGTTCTCTGATAACAGAGGGGATTTATTTAACTCTGTCCTGCTCAGCAGTGGCAGGAAAGTGACCACATGCCTCAGTAGCACAGCTGGCATCTTCCCGTGCTCATGGAAGAGACAGGTTGATCCAGGAGAATTGTTCCCAGTGGGTTTGTTAAGCTGTGCATCTGGTCTCTAGGGAACCAAATGAAATGTGAGTGTAGTTCTGGGATGTCTGGCTTCTGTTTTTATCTCTCTTACTGATTTTCTGAATCCTTCAAATTTGGCCCTGTTCATCTGTTCAGATGCATCTGAGCTACTTTTCCAGATTTTCATGCCTGGTTGCAGAGACACTTCTCCAGAGTGATGAGTTCCCTTATTCTAAGACACACACATCCCATATGAGGAGGCATTTAAACTTGGAAGTTATGTCTCTCTTTCTCCACAAAGCAATGTGGCCTGTGTGCCCTGGCAGCCATCTGAAGATAGATCAGATGCATCTCATCCTTGGTTTTCCTGAGCGAGCAGTGGTGAGAATGTCACTTCCAGATTGTCTCCTGTAATGATTGTCATGAGGTCCACGTTGTTCTTCAGACCCTTATGACTTTCCAGCTTGAAATCACATCATTAGGAAAACTGCTCAAGATGTTTTGCTCACTATTAACTGCAGGTATTGTCTGTGGCTGCAGCTCTCTCCACAGAGAACAGTAGGCACAACTTTCCCAGGCATTGTCCTGGGGAAGGTTGTGAGAAGATCAAAGAATGAGAAACAATTCTTATCTTCCCTTGCTGCGCCTGTTGTTGTGAACATGTGGAATGGAGATTTATGGAGATTTGTTTACCAAAGGGTAATTTTTTAATTGGCCACTGGTGATGGTGTTTTGGATTCAATTGACCAATCTGGTCTGTCTGTATCATATAGTATAGTATAGTATAGTATAGTATAGTATAGTATAGTATAGTATAATAAAGTGATTGTTCAGCCTTCTGGAATCATGGAGTCAATGCTAATTATTTCCACGATGGGGATGCCATGCTACAATAATTATCACCACCGGGTCCTCATTTGGTTTTATTTTCCAGGGTGAAATCTACCTCTGATGGACACCTCCTACCCCGTGCACAAGCCCAGGTCACGTCACCTCCAGCTGTGGAAGAAACAGAGCTGCTCCTGAAGCTTTACCATCTCCTGGAAGCCAAGGGGTTTCAGACAAGGATGGAAGGAGTGGAACTCCTCCAAGACCTGTGCAAAACCAGCCCCCAGCTCATCTCCACTAACATTGCCCAAGTATGTAGAGTATCTTCGCTGCTCCTTTCCTTTAGCTCCTTTCCTAAGCCTGTAGCAGCAAAGTTAATTCAGTGTGTCTTGGCACTCCGTCCTGGCTGTTTGGGACACGCTGGTCCCTCTTAACCAGACAAATGTAATTCAGGTCCAGGCTTCAGCACAAGTTATTTCAGTCCAGCTGTATTTGTCTGGCAGGTGCCTATTGATGCTGTTCATCAGATGATGGCAGAATTTTCTGCTGGTGTAACTGCTGCTCTCTCCTACTCCCAGTTGGGTGAAGTGAAGGGAATCCAGCCCCTGAAAGCATGGCAATTGTTCTCTAGACCAAAAATGGGTTTGCATAGGGAAGAGAATTATCAGGCTGGGTTGGTTTAAACCCAGTTGTTTTTTTGAAAGAATACTTCTATATACTCCATTTTGTCTTACACAGGCACAGCTCTGGCTACTCATTCCCATCCTTGTTCCTATTCCTCTTGGTAAAGACAGTGCTCACCCTTCTTGGGGGTCTTTCTTTCTCTTTGGAAAAGGAGGAAAACAGCTAAGGACTCATCTCTGCCTTCTCTTCCCAGTAGCTGCTTTTTCCCTTTTTCCAGGGAAAGGTGCCTGATAATATGACTGTCAAGGGACTGAACCTGCTCTAATGAGAGCTGTACAGCACATTACATTTCAGAAGTCCACCTGTTACTTAGAGAAATGGTCTGGATCCTGGAAGAGTTGATCAGAGCCCTGCACTTCTCCAGACACTGCCTCTGAGACAAACAAAAGAAAACTTAGATCTCCTCCAGCCATAGTTTTGGCAAAATCATAATTGCCCTCAGTACTTGAGGCAACTGTATAGAAAACCAGGCATTGTAAACATCTGCTTCCACTCAAAGCAAAGGTACTCTTTAGCATTAATAAATGGAATTGATTCAATGATTTATAGATGGAGAGAAATACCATAGGAACTATTCTGTCCCCAGCCAAACCTCTTAAAGACAGAAGAAAATCTTTCAACCAGCATGAGGTTGTGCCACCATTCCAGTGAGTGGCCCCCAGGAAAACAGTGAAATTGTGCAAGCGAGTGCTGACCTGACAGAAAGGATCACTTTCATCTTTGACATTGCTGACTGCTACATCCACTCTTCAAACAAGGACATTTGAATCCAGCTTTCACGTTGCTTGTTCTCTTCACAGATTTTTGAATATTTTGTCCTGAGAATATCTGACAGCCACAAGAAAGTGAAGCAGAGGGCGCTGGACATGCTGGCTGAAACCCGGTGATCATTGGTTTGGTGGAAGGAATAACAACGAACCTGAACTCAAAGGATCCCAGGGTTTGTGGGGCAGCTGTGAAAGCACTGGAAGAATCCATTGCTCATTTGGGTAAGGCTGAGCCCTGGCAGGGACTCTCCTCACCTTCGTCTCTGTCTCTCCTGCACAAGAGAGCACTGAGTGCCTTGACAGCTGCTCTTGTCTGTGGAACACTCCAGCTGACACCCACCAGAGGCTGTGCGGGTGCAGTCCTTATGCACCATCCCCAACAGGCTGGAATGGGATCAGCATTTCCCAACAGTCCCAGGAGCCCTTGGCTCTGTGCTGCTTGTCTGAAGAGCAAGTCCTGGGCTACAGCTCTGCTACAGTTCAGAGGCAAACGGGGTTTGGAGTTTGCTTGGGCCCTGTCTGACTTCCCAAATGAACAGCTTTGCTGTTGGCATGAAGGGACACTGACCCATCAGAGCTTCTGCAGAGCAGCCACCTGCAAGGCTCTACATTACAGGCATTAGCTGCCTATTTTCCACTTTTCTTCTTTGTCTTCTGTTTTCAAAGGGGAACTTGTGATTCACCAAGTTCATTTCTTTAGAACAAACAGGTATAAACCCAGCTGTCAATGATGCCTTGTTCCACATGTTGTTTTGCATGGGGCAGGATGGCCACAGCAATTAACTACATAGGCAAGGGCTGCTGTAAATGCCTTTGCCACACAGATTTATGTCAGCTCTGAGAATGCTGCACTGGGGAAATATGCCTGAAAAAAGGAGTGTTGAAGAGGCAGGTCTTCAAGGGGAGTTTCCACTTTCTCCTCCCCAGCTGCTTTGTGAGCTCAGGAACTGCCTGACTCAGTGCCTTTCTGTGACCCAAGTGTGGGGCTCTTCCTTTTTGCTCTGGGATGCAAAACCTTTTCACTGCTTCCATGTGACTGAAATCTCTAGGTCCCTGATGTGAAGTTTGGATTTACAAATATGAAAGGAGAGTTTTTCTTTTGGAATTTAAAACCCTTCCAAGCAGGCTAGAAAGAAAGAAGAAAAGGATTCAAATATCCACAGAAATGTACTTCATTTTATAAAATGGGGTTGGCCCTGCCCTTTCCCTCCCCACTGTCCTTGCTCCTATGACCTGAGAAAAGTGAGCAGAAATGTGTGTTTCCCTTGTAGATAAAGTGTCACTGCTGAAAGAGCTCAGCTACCAATGGAATCACCTGAGTGGCCAAGCCCTGCTGGATGTCACTGAGCGTATCACAGGTATGGCCTCCCCTTCTGAGCCAAGAGCTCTTCCCAGGGAGCATTTACAGGGAATGCCTGTGAGCAGACAGCAGAGCAGCTCCTCCAAACCAGGAGGTGCTGAGCGTGTCCCTGCTGCCCCATAGCCAAGGCCGGTGGGTTTGGCAGGTTTTCCCTGGCTGCTGCAGATCTGGGCAGCATCTGAGATGGGGGCAGCGCTCGGCCTGGGGCTGAGCTCTCACTGGGGCATCTCAGAACCACCTCCAGCAAAGGGAGGGCTAAAAATGCCCCAGCTGGCTCCTCTCTGGGAAGCTCGGGAACATCTGTGATCTTTGAGGGGAAATGGTGGCCAATGCTGTTTCAGGGCATCAGTTTGTTTTGTCCTCACAGAATTCTTGTTTTTCTCTTGGAAAGTTTTGAGGCTGAACCGTGCAGGGCCTGGAGGTCACAGCTTAGGCCAGAACTCAACAGAGGTATCAGAGGCACAGGTTTAGTGCAAGGCAGCCTCTGGGGCACAGGGACAGAAGCAGAGTGCTGAGGCTCCCTGCCTGTGCTGTCAGAGTGGCCTTGGACTGAGCCTTTCCGGGTGTGCAAACAGTGTCTGCCTGTGTCAGCGCTGTCCAAAATGCTACAAATGCAGCTGATAATTGATTCCTCAGAGGAGCTTGCTATGTCAGCAAGAGCCAAGGAATGGAAAAAGGATAATCTCAATATATAGCAGAGAAGATGATTGATAGCCTTGCCTTAACTGGGGCTAAATCCACTGCTGATTATGCCAACATCTTTGAATGCAAGGTTTAATACACTTTGTGTCTTCATTAGGAATCTGAAAAGGGCATGTTCAGCAATTGGGAATGTCAAAGGTCCTTTAAAGAGCATTTGAATAAAGTAGATCTCCAGCAATAGGGCATTTAGTTTAGCAGTTCTTTTGATCTCTTTTTCAAATAAAGGAAGTAACCATAAATTAGGACTACTTTAGAAAAAGTAGATGTTCTCTCTGAGATTTAGTAGGAACACACAGCTGTTCCTCACGTTCAGTAGTCACTGATGTCTTTAATTGCATTTAAACTCAAATGAATTCCCATTTTAAAATGGGTACCATAACTCTTTTCCTGCTTAGCAGAATTGGTTTTGGGTACTTGCAGGAGCTCTTTCAATGTTGATGACTGCTGGTGGATTAAAAGCATAGAGAAAATGAAGTCTCTTCCACCACAGAATATTAAATGCCTACTAGATAACATTTTGTCTGATCAGAAAATAAGAATGGTCTCCAGAGCATTTCAGGTTTTCATCTCTTAGCCAAATCTGCCAAGCAAGAAGCCTTTTGGTAGTAAATATTTGTCTGTGTTTGATACAGTTCAGTTCAGAAAATGGGCGGAGATATTTCAGGGACAATGTGAGAAAACACTCGTATTTTGGTTACATTTCAGTCTCCTGTGTAGCATTTTTCTTTCTCTATGCCCTATTTCTGTGAACATTATAAGAAAAAATGCCATTACCATTGGGAGGGGAAGTGGCATTAAAATGTGGAGATGCCCAAATGCCAAGGCAATGGGGTCTGAGTAATTATCTAAGACACTCTGAGGTTTGAAACAGCTCTTTGTTGGAAGCCCCAAAAGCATTCTGCCAAAGACACCAGCTGGTCACTGATGTTTCTCATCCAGCTGTCAGGCAGCAGCCATCTCTGGTGGGCTGGAGTTTTGAGGTGTGTTCTAATCCTGCCCTTTGCTGTGTGCCACTGAGCACAGGGAAGAGCCAGATTAGACATTTGGCACTTGACATCAAAGTTACAAAAATGGAATCATCCCTTTTATTAGAAATCTCTCCATTTCCTCTCTATGTGCATTTCCAAATCTTCAGTGTGGGTTTAGACAACTTCTTAATGGAAATCAAAGGCAATTGGACATTTCATTCATTGTTCATGCAGAGATTGTGAAATAATTTAGTAAAGGTAGGAAGTCTGCCACAGGGACAAGGCTCTGGTTGGAGCAATTCGTGCTGAGGGGTTGGTGGTTCTGTTTCCAGGATGATCAGCTGCTTTGCCCGTTTCTGGACCAAGGGGCTCTGGGTGCTGTTTTGCTGATCTTGGCCAGAGAGGCTGGCAAGAAGCAGAAGCAGAGGCAGATCCTTGTTTGCAGTGAGGCTGGTGGGTAAGGAGCTGTGTCTCTGTCCCGGCAGTGCTTGTGCAGGGGGTTCATGCCAGGTGCCCTGAAGTCGTCCAGCGCGACGCCCTGCCCGTGCTCTGGTCCTGCCTGGAGAACAAGGCGCTGCCCGTGCAGAGCGCCAAGGTCCGCACCGTGGCCACCAAGCTGGCCTCTGCCCTCTGCAAGGTGATGGGCACCCAGCTGAAGAAATGTGCTGCCAGCAAGCCTCCACATGTGCGGGAAAACCTCTCCAGAATGCTGGGCTGGTGAAGGCAAGATGTTCTCCAGAAAGCTGAGGAAGTGCTGAATTGGACACCTCTGGATCTGCCTTTTGAGCTGTGCCAAAAATGACAAAATCCTAAGGAAGGGTGTTCATCTGCCCCTGCTCTCTCCATCACATTTCCTAGTCATGGCATGGGGGGCCTGAAGCAGCTCCAGATTGAGGACAAGGTGAAGGCAATCATGGCTCAGCCTCACACAGAGGTGAGGGGGGAGCTGGGCCAGTCTCTGCTGGCAGGAAGGGTCTTGTGGCAGCCCAGAGAGGCTGTGCACATTGCCAGGGAACAGCTGTGCCCTGCATGTGCCCCTGCAATGAGCTGTGCTGCTGCCAGTGCCCCTGGAGCTGTAGGGCTGCTGAGCTGTGGGGCAGGCAGAGGAGCAGGAGTGTGCATGTGCAGCTGAGCCATTCCTGGAGAGCACAGGGCTCTGGGCTCCCTGCTGTCCCAGGGCAGCCCAGAGGCCAGGCTGTGCCTGTGCCAGCTCTGGGCAAGTGGCTCAGGGTTTGCCCTGGCCTGCCTCAGTGTCTGCCAGCAGGAGCATGTTTCCCTGTGCAGCTGTTTGGACATTTCCAGGAAATGTGTCTCAGGAAATATGGAGCTTCAGCTGCTTTAGGTTTGCATGGTGGCCTCCGTTAAACTTTGTGTCTCCATTTTGCAGATCTGACTGGTTACAGTCTTACCAAGAAGTTTTCTCTGGACACTTCCGATGTTCCCTCACCCACAAAGTCCTCACCTCCCGTCCAGAAGAGCTCTCTTTCCTCCAAGCTCAGGAAGAAGCTGCTGCCTGTGTGAAGAGTGTTTGAATAATAGAATTGATGCGTTAGGCTGAATAGTTACAGCTGTACATATGTTCTGATCTTTAGATGTAGATTGAATTACTGTGTTTTGATTGTATCTTTAAAATTTGATGACATACTTTTAGTTGTATATATTTTATTTTGATGATGAAAAAAAAGTAAAAAATAAATAACATTTAAATAAACCAAGAGGAGAATGTGAGACCAGGACCTGCTAGCCTAGAGATTGTGGGAGTGCAGCTCACTCAATGTGCCAGTGTCTCACCACATCCTTTCCTCATTGGGCCTCTCCTCTTCCTCTTTGGCCATGGTTTCTTTGTGTCATTTGTGCTGCTGTTTTCAACTTGTCATTGGAACAGGGCCATACATTGACCTGTTTGAGGGACAATGGATCCAAAAGATCCTGTCTAATCAAAGGTTTTCTACCTAGGTGTGTTCTGTGCCCACCAAAGGCCTGAGCAAAGAAACAAAGAGAAGTGTGCCCAAATCCCAAAGCTTTGCTCCTTTGCAATCTCCCACAGATCTGGCTCACAGGTGTCTTCAATCACAATTTCATAGGTAAGAAGAGGTCATGTATTTCACTGGGAAAAGATGCACCGCTTTGGCAAAGTCACCTGTATGTATATTTACCCAGGACAGCACTCCAGCTGTGTTGTTTGCACCTTGTTTGCAGAAGGTTGAGTGCACTGGGAGGCCAATAACAAGTGACAAGGTCTCCTCAAATCTGCACTGCAGCCTGGGTGCCATTCAGCCCAGAGCTAGGGGATCATTTGTTCCCATGGACCAGTACTTCCCAGTGGAATGAATTCCTGCACAGCTGGAAGAAGCAATTCTGGATTCAGCTCCAGCTCTTGGTGGGCTGCATGATCATTGACAGTGCTGCACTTCCAGAAATTATTCTGCAGTTTCCTTTCATAGTCATTTGAAACTTTGAAACTTCACATTTCAATTTGCTTTGCCTTAGGAAAAACACTTCTGGGCCCAGTGCAAGCTGTAATCTTTTGACAGCAAAGTCCTCATGCTTGCCAGCTTCTGATGTTACACATTGTCACCTGGCTGCATGTGTTTGCTTGGCTCTGGGTCTAGTCCCAGCCTAGTAAAGCCCAGGCAGGGTGGCACATTGCAGGGAAAACTGGTCCATGAGCTTATGGGGTTGCCATCAGCAGCAGAGTGAATGTGCCCTTTGGGGATTCCTCTGGAGACAAATTTAGTGACCTACTCCATGCCACAATATTACCTTAGATCTTTCTGCAATATCCTAGAAAAGGCTGTGAAACTTCACATCTCCTTGCACAGCCACTGTTTGAAGAGGGGCATTTTTGTCCCTCCTCAAAGTCATTGCTCTTGCACACCAGAAACATGAACATCCACCAACAGGAATGATGCATGGTCCTGCTGCTGCTGCTTCAGAGCTCTGGGAAGGACAGACCTGGGTATTACCAACATGAGCACTTAATCAGCATTTCACGCTCCTTCAAGCTGTCCAGATCTCAGGGCTTTTTGTTTCAAAGCAGCCACTGCACCATCTCTAGGGAAGAACAGGAAATGGGAAACAGCGACTGCCAACCTTGCAGGGGTGTGGGGGAAAACCTGAAGTGTCTGCATCAAAAGATGAATGGGAAGAGTGTAATTGCCAAAGCAAATGCTCTGTTAGGATAGCAGGACCAGTTCTTTACTGCATGCTTGCATGAAGATCATTTGGGATCTCCTTTTTGTATCTCATGCAGAAAAGGAGCTCTTAATAATACCACGCTACTTAAACCAGATTGGGATGTAGCTCTGTAGTGGTTCACAATGAAGCAGACTGCCTGCTTGGCCACTGCCAGCCCTGCTGAGCCTGCGAGGGACTGTAGTGTATCCCATGCCTGTTTTGCCTCCAAGCAAAGCTTGGTTTTCCTTATTAGTGTGGAGTAAATACAAGAGTCATAAAATGGGCAATTAAACTGGCCAATCTGGAGGATATGCTCATGCTTTCACACATCAGTCTTGCACCTCACGCTCTCAAGGCTTCGTACTCATCATGAAATATTTTAACAAAAAAACCTCAGCTCTCAAGTTACATCTGAATAAAATTGCACAAGATCATCAAGAATTCTGCTGTCAGGAACAAGACAAGAGCCTTCCGACACTCACTTGCAGCTGTCCTGGATTTCTGCAGCCCTTTGTGAAAAGCTGCTGCAGACAGAGTGTTTGGAGTTGGTTTGGGCCTTTATGAAAGATCTGTGGAGCAGTGTGCAGGGCTCTCCTGGCAGGAAACTGTTTGTCCAAGCCCAGGGACACGGTGCTGGCAGGAGCGGAGCGGCCCCGCTCCCAGCCCGAGAGTCTGTGAGCTGAGCCACGCCGGGGAGAAAAGGCAGCGAGGGGCTCCAGCCCAGCTGCTTCACTGCCCTGCCCGCTCCATGCAGCTCTGCCATGGGAGAAAGCCTATGCCGGACGAGCCCCCAGGCTTCCATCAGCTGCTGGAGCTGCTCCGTGACAGCTCCTGTTCTTCCGAGAGAGACCCTGGCGCCTTCTTGTAACGCGTGCCATGGGGGGATTCTGTTTGTTAATAAACTGTTGGGGGTTTTCCACTTTCATCTATTAGTAATAATTTCCTATTGCTGGAAAGGGATTGTTGGAACACTTTAGAGGAGACGACTTATTGCACAATATCCTGTTTGAAGTTTTCTCAAACTGTGAGAGACAGATGGCTTCACACAGGAGCATCCCCAAGGCTGCTGACGGGAAGGCACAGAGGAAGACAAACCCAGTATTTCTGAGCGAACTCCTTGACACCAAACCAACCTGAGTTGTCAAACAGCAGACCTGATGTTTCGAGACATGGGCCACAGGGAAAACCTTTCAGTGTGTTTGGTCCAGGCTGGGTTATGCTCAGGGCAAAGGTGTGTCAGTGTGTTGGATAATACTCTTTTCTTGACCTAGAGATGGGGACACTGAGAGGTGTTTTAATAAGTTTTCTTCCATTTTCAGTTTCATGAGAAGGGTGAGACAATACAGATGTTATAATTCACGCCATCACAATCAGAAGCCAACTATTTCCTAATTATAATACATTATAAGCGTTTCTTGGTCTATCAGCCTTTTGCCATGCCACGTTGTAGATGCCTTAAAGCCAATTATTTAAAACTGCCCCTCATGGGTCCCACTACAATGCATCTTTCATAGTTCTGTTTTTCCAAAATCTTATTTGCAAGGCCGTCTTTTGAAACTTTTTTCCAGCTCCATTTTTCTCTCAACAATATCTGTCCTGTTCCATGGCATTTTTAAGTTAGCATTTCTTGTCTCAAGATTTATATACAGATTCCTACTTTGTGGGCCTTCTATTAGGCCCTAAAAGCTTTCTACAAATCCATTTCCCACATCAGTGCACTTGGCTCCTTCTCTCCTCATTGTGCCTGGCAAGCACAGGAGCCCAGAGCTCCTGCAGAACCCATCACAGCACTCAGTGGGAGCAAACTTGTGTCCAGTCCTTGCCTGGAGCTGTGGTGCCCAGCATTCCACCACACTCGAATGAGGAACTATTCCTGCTCTTTCAGAAGGAGCTAAGGAGCTTTGGCCTTCAGATCAATTGTCTGCAGGCTCCTGCAGTGCCTGGTGCTGCTCCCTTGCCAGAGGCACCCCAGGCCAGGGGGGCACATCTGGGCTGCTGTGTCTGGCTCTGGGGCTCCCTGTTCTGGGCAGTGAGGAGGAGCTGCAGAGGCTCTGCAGGACTGACAGGATGGGCCTTGGGGCTGTGAGGAGAAGCTGAGGGACCTGGGCTGCTGGAGCTGCTGAAGAGGAGGCCCAGGGCTCATCCTGCAACTGCTCCAAGGGTGCTTTCAGAGAATCCCAGAATCAGCAAGGGTGGAACAGGCCATGGAGATCATCAAGTCCAACCTGTGCCCTTACACTGCCTTTTCTCCCCTGAGCCTCTTCTTCTCCAGGATACACAATCTCAGCTTCCTCAGGAACTTATCACAGCACTTGTGTTCCAGATCCATCACCAGCCTTGTCCTTCTCTGGAAACGCTCCAGCCCCTCCATGTTCCTCCTAAACTGGGGGCTCCAGAACTGAACACACACTCGAGGTGCTGCCCAAGCAGTGCTGAGCACAGGGGAAGAATCCCTGCCCTGCTCCTGCTGGCCACACCATTCCTGATCCAGGCCAGGAGCCATTGGCCTTCTTGGCCACCCGGGCACACTGCTGGCTCATGTCCAGCCTGCTGTCCATCAGTCCCTGCAGGTCCCTTTCTGCCTGGCTGCTGTCCAGCCCCTCTGGCACCTTGCTGAGGGAGGGAGGCAGGGAGGGAACGGGTCCAGATCCAGTCCTTCCTGAAATGTGGTGTTTGCTGGCACTGCCAGTTCCCAGTTCTTGATATTTCCCTATTCTGGCACAGCCCAAGTGCAGCAATTTGCTGGCAAAGGAAGCCAAAACCAAGCAAAGACCTGGTACCTACAGCAACCCGATCTCGGGTTTGCTGACACCGCCAGTACCCAGACTGGGAATGTTTCAGATGCCTGCACAGCCTAATTCCAGCAGTTTGCTGGCACAGAAAAGTAGCATCTGGAAATTTCTCACTGCCAGCAAAACCTAAATGCAGCAATTTTCTGGCAAAGAAAGCCAGAACCCAGCAGCTTCCCAGTGCTGCCACCAGCACCACCCAGGTCTGGTGTTTGCTGCACAAGTGCCCAGATCCGGAAATTTCCCAGTGCTGGCACAGCCCAAGTCCAGCAATTTGCTGGCACAGAAAGCCAAAATCCGGCAATTTCCTGATGCCAGTACAGGTGCCCAGACCTGATGTTTGCTGCCACTGCCAGTGCTCAGATCTGGATATTTCCCTATTCTGGCAGAGCCAAGTCCAGCAATTTTCTGGTAAAGAAAGCCACAATCTGGCAATTCCCTGCTACTGTCATTGGCAATGCCAAGATCCGGTGTTTGCTGGCACCCCCAGTGCCCAGATGCAGGAATTTCCTGGTGCCAGCACAGCCCAAGTCTAGTAATTTTCTGGCAAAGAAAGCCAAAATCTTGCAAATACCTGGTACTTACAGCAACCCAATCTTGTGTTTGCTGACACCACAAGTGCCCAGATCCAGAATTTTTCAGGTTCCTGCACAGCATAATTCCAGCAATATGCTGGCACTGAAAGTTAACATCTGGCAATTTCCTGGTGCTGGCACATCCCCCACGCAGATCTGGTGTGCTCTGGCACTGCCAGTGCCCACATCTGGCAATTTCCCTCTTCTGGCACCACCCATGTCCAGCAATTTGCTGGCAAAGAAAGCTAAAACCTGGCAATTTCCCCTTGCTAGTACCGCCCAATCTGGAGTTTGCTGGCAGCAGGATCCCAGGAAAGAAGGAAGGATAGAAGGAAAGAAAAGAGGAAGGCATCCAGATCCAATCCTTCCTGGAGCCTGGAGCCTGAAATGGGCTGTTTGCTGGCACTGCCAGTGCCCAGATCTGGACATTTCCCTGTTTTGGCACAGCCCAAGTGCAGCAATTTGCTGGCACAGAAATCCAAAGCCCATGGCAGCTTCCTGCTACTGGGTCTGGCACCGCCCCCACATCTTGTGTTTCATGTAACCAGAACCAAGATTTGGAAATTTCTCAGTGCCAGCAGAGCCCAAATCTGGCAGATTTCTGTCACTGGCAATGACACCACCCAGATCTGATGTTTGCTGGCAGCGCCAGCGCCGAAATCTGAAAATTCCTGGTGCTGGCACAGCCCAAGTCCAATGATTTCCTGGCACAGAAACCCAAAATTTGGAAATTTCCAGGTTCTGGCTCCAGCATTATCCAGATCTGGTGTTTGCTGGCAATGCCAGTGCCCAGATTTGGAAATTTCCCAGTGCCTTCACAGCCCAGGTCTAACAATTATTTTTAGCTAGCTGGGGCAGAGAAGTTCCTTGGACTGTGACTTTCCTTTTTCTTGGAACTGTTTAAACCTGCTCTGGACTGAAAACCCAGGAAAACACCTGCAGCTCACACTTGTGGCCCCCCGAGCTCTGGGACGCTGCATTCCAGCACCAGAGGGACTCAGGAGAGACCGAGTGAGCCACCTACAACCCACAAAAAGGACTTTCTGAATTTGCCATCTCTTCAGCACTGTCCAAGGTTTTATTTAATATTATTCATTTTTCATGCTTGTGAATACTTTACTTGTTAAATAAACTGGGTTTTTTTCACTTTTCTCCAGGGAAGTCTTTTCCTGAACTAGTAGGGGTAGGGGCTGCTTGAACTTGCTTTGTAGATGGACCAATTTTGGAGGTTTCCTCCCCAAATTTGCCCTAAGCCAGCACTAACAGTCATCATGAAAACTTCACCAGTGGCATAATTTCCTGGTGGCAAATCTTGTGACAGAAGCTTGACCTTGTTCTCCATGAGAGATTTTTGGGAAGAGCAGACAGGAGAAGATTCCTGGAAAAGTGAAACAGCTTTACAGAAGTGAAATGAAAATGAAAGAAACAATCCAAGATGTTTTCCTCTATTTATTTCTATGCTACCCTTTTCTATGTTGCATCCCAGTAATTCCAGATGCACCTCACCTCTAAGATCAGTGACTTAGTGATTTTTAGACACCCTAAAATACCATGAGCCACACACAGTTTTCCTTCCCCTGTTTTTACTGGAAAGCAACACTGGAGATGTAAGTGCAGTGCTTGGGTCAGGTAGGAATCCTACCCCAAAGAAAGGTGGCCCGACAGTGTTTGATGCTCAGCAAGGACAATGCACAACAGCAGGCGAGGGGATCGCTGTGCCAGTGCGCAGGAGCCAGGGCTCTGCATCCGGGCTCAAGGCTGCAAAGTTCCCGTGTTTGGGCAGACGGAGGGGCTGTCCCCGGGGCGCGCGGGGCTCGAACGTGGGGCTCGTGGGGCGAGCGGGGAACGGACACGGGGACGAACGGCCCCGGTGCCTCAGTTGCAGCAGCGGCAGCGGCGGCGGCAGCAGCAGCGGCAGCAGCAGCAGCGGCGAGAGCAGCAAAGAGATAGTTTTGAATACTCTCTCTTTCTTTCTCTTTCTCTCTCTCCCTCTCCCTTTCCCGCTGTCGGGCATCCTCCTCTCGGTGTCCGTTTCCCAGCGTCCCTCTCCTCTCCCCGGCTCCCTCTCCCCTGCCGGGTTGGGCCATGCCCCCGGCCCGCCCCCGGCCCCGGCCGGGGCTGCCCCGTGCCCGGCCCCGACCGTCCCGCCGCGGTCTCGCCTCCGCCTGGCTCTGGCCGTACTGGCGGTGGCGCTGCTGGGCGGGCATCAGTGGCTGGTGCGGGGGCGGCATCGCCGCCCTTCGGCTCCGCCTGGCCCGAGCCCGGCCCCGGACCCGAGGAAGGGTCCAGTCCCGACTCCGGCCCCGGCCCCGGCCCCGGCCCCGGCCCCGGCCCCGGCCCCGGTCGCGGTCGCGGCCCCGGTCCCGGCTCCTCCCAGGGCCCGCGGAGGACACACGCGGCGCGGCCGCTCCCGCCGCCTCCGCTGCGGCTTCCCCGGCCCGAGCTCCGCCGCTCGGCAGCGCGGCCGCCAGCCCCGAGCCTCCCGTGCCGCGTTCCCGGGAGCGAACGCCTGGGCATGGCCGGCCCGGGGCGGGTGAGGGGCGCTCGGGGGCCATTGCTGGCCCCGGGCCGAGCGCTGACGGCCGCGTCCCGCCCGCAGGGACGGCGCAGGAGGCCCTGCAGGAGCGGTACCGGCTGGGATCGCTGCTGGGGCGCGGCGGCTTCGGCAGCGTCTTCGCGGCCACGCGGCTCTCGGACGGCGCTCCGGTGAGCGGCGGGGCCGGCGGCGGGCGCAGGAGGAGGGGATGGAGGAGGAGGAGCAGGAGCAGGGCGGGCGGCGAGCTCACCCCGCTGCTGCCCTTGGCTTGCAGGTGGCCATCAAAAGGGTGCCACGGAACCGCGTCCTGCACTGGGGCGAGCTGGTGAGTGAGCGGGGCCAGTGGCAGAAGCCGGGGCTGCCGGCCGGGGATGAGCCGAGGCCCGGCACGGTGGGAGCCGCCAGGACGCCCCGAGGGAGAGCGGGCGTGGGGCCAGCGCAGGGCGCAGAGCGTCCCGGCCTGGCTGAAGGCTTCCCCAGGCCTGGCACGGCATCGGCCCCACTGACAGCATCGTGCTCCTCCCGCAGCCCGACGGCACCAGCGCACCCCTGGAGATCGTGCTGCTGGCCAAGGTGTCCACTGGCTTCCCTGGTGTGGTCCAGCTGCTGGAGTGGCTTGAGCTCCCCAAGGACATCTTGATGGTGCTGGAGCGGCCAGAGCAGTGTCAGGACCTGCAGCGTTTCATTCGGGCACGGCAGTTCCTGCCCGAGGAGGAGGCGCGGGAGCTGTTCCGCCAGGTGCTGGAGGCCGTGCGGCACTACACCAGCTGCGGGGTCCTGCACCGCGACATCAAACCACAGAACATCCTGGTTGACCTGGACACCGGGCAGGCCAAACTGATTGACTTTGGCTGTGGCACCTACCTGCAAGACACAGTCTACACTCACTTTGCCGGTGAGCCCATGCAGGGCTGTGCTCCCGCTGCTGGCATCTCATGGCCCAACATATCACAGCCCAAGCTGGCTGTGGCAGCGGGGATTCTCCCTTTTGCTGCCAGTCAGGGCACTGAGTCTTCAGCTGAGTTGCTTTAGAGCAGGGCTGGGTGGGCAGCCATCTTCCAGCCCTGCTGGCAGCCTTTGCCAGCCACTCTGCCCAGGACTAGGGCTGGGCTGGGGCAGCCAGCCCGACCAAAACCCCCATGGGTGGGGTAGCAGAGAGGGGGGGCAGAACCTATGCCCCAGCCAGTTTGGTGTGCAGATGAGAGGAAGGGCTTGGACTGCTCCACTCACCCTGTTTGCCTGGCTTCATAATATTTTTGGGGCAATGCAGGCAGGGAGGATAAGGGCATGTTTTTTCCCCAGCACAGAGGGGGTTTTTCCTTTGCATGTCATGGTCGGGCCTAGCCAGGGCTGCCCTCTTCCAACACCAGAGGCTTCTTTTCCAGCCCTTAGTTTTTGCACAAGTCCAGGTGCTGGCGAGAGGGCAGTGGTCACCCTGTGTGCCCCTGATGCAGCCCCTGCAGGCCCAGGGATGCTGGGGCCAGGCTCTGGGAGCAGCAGCATCCCCCTGCTGAACTGCATCTGTATTCCATAGGAACACTGTCCTACAGCCCCCCGGAATGGAACGACTTTGGCTGGTACCATGGCGAGGCAGCAACGGTCTGGTCCCTGGGCATCCTGCTGCACCAGATGGTCTGCGGGGAGCACCCTTTCAGGAGGGGCCAGAACCTCAGCTGGGGCCAGCTCCCGCTGCCACAAAGGCTCTCTCAAGGTGGATCCTCTTCTCTGGGCGCGGGGGGAATCCCAGTGCTGGGAGCCGGCAGCGGGGTCGTGGGCATCCCGCTCTGGCAGCTGCTGAGGAGGTGGCACATGTCCTGCTCTCCTCCAAAACAGGGAATTGATGGGAAAGTTTAGGCCCAGCTCAGAGCGCATCCGGCATGGCCTGGGCATGGGAATAGTGGGGCAAAGCAGACAGGACCCTTCTCTGGCTGACCATCAGTTTCTGCTTTCTCTCCCCAGAGTGCAAAGATCTGATCAGGTGGTGTTTATCCGTGAACTCCTTGGACAGACCCTCATTAGAAGACCTGTTCTGTGATCCTTGGATGCAGGAAATTCCTCTGCCATAGAAGAAGGGAGAGAGCCACAGGCACACCTTTGATCCAGGGCCCTGGTAAGTTCCTGCTCCACACATGCCTTGGCAGTCAGAAACGAAGGAACCCAGCCCTTTTTGTGCTGCCAGTGTCACTGCACCGGGGTCATGGGATGGGAACATGCAGCCCTTGTGCTGGAGCTGAGCTGCTCTGCCCAGCACTGGTGGCTGCCATCCAAGCTGGTTTTGCTTGTCCTGGTTCCCTGACAGCTGGGGCCCTGGGCAGAGCCCTGAGAGCCTGGTCTGCCCCCAGGGAAGGAGAAGGAGCCCCTGGAGAAGCTGTACCGGGTGGGGATGCTGCTGCTGCTGCTGCTGCTGCTGCTGGAGACAGCGAGGGTGACATCAAGGATGACAAGCTCTTCCTCAGCCTGGCCACTGGAGGCTGAAGGTGATGGACTTTGATTCTGGCACCTTCTTCAAAGCCAAACTCCACAGGGAATTTGCAGGTGAGCCCCACCCAGGGAAATGCTGCCAGATTTGGGCATGGCCCAGCCTGGCTGGGAACCAAAGGCTCCCACTTTGCTGGGGCAGATGCAACTCATTCTTCAGTGGCTGCCCAGCTGCTTTTGGCAGGGCTGGGAGGATGGGCTGGGGTGGGTACGAAATGGGAGTGGGCTCATGGCCCTGCCAACAGCCCCCAGCACCCACCGTGCCCCGGGCTGGGGCTGGGGCTGGGGCAGCCAGCCCGACACAAACAAAGCCCCATGGTGGGAGCAGAGGTGGGACTCCAGAAACTGAGCACAGCTGCTTTGCTGTGCAGGCAAGGAAAGGCTTGAGCTGCTCCACTGCCCTTGTTTGCTTTTGGATCACCATGATTTTTGGCGGCAGTGCAGAGGGGAAGAGAGAAAGTGTGGGCTTCCCTCACCCATGGCTGGGTTTTTCCCTGGCATGTGGGGGTTTGGCCTTCCTCAAGGCCCTGACAGAGATGGGAGTTTTTACCGTTTTTCTTGTTTTCCCTTTTTGCATCTAATCTCTTTTCAAGAATGTGTTGTTTATTTTTCCAGAGGAAGCATTCCAGGTGGTCCAGTGTGGATGGGGAAGTGCTTGGGAGCAGCTGTGGCGTGGATGGGCCGTGCCCTTGGAGAAGGCTGAGGCCATGGTTTGGGAGCAGCTTTTCTTCCAGCCGTGGGTGGCGTGAGGTGGGTCCCTGTGTGCTTGGCAGGGTGGGATCAGAGCTTTTGGGAGCTGGCAGCGAGCACAGGAGCATCCTGCTCTGGGCAGCTGCTGAGGGCTGGATGTGCCGTGGCTGGCTGCAGGCTGGGCACATGTGCTGCCCTCCTGCACTGTGCCAAAGGCAGCAGGGATGGGCAGCTCTGGGCACAGCTCTGGGCACAGCCAGCATGGCCTGGGCACCGCAGGCCTTGGCACAAGGGCACAGGAGCCCTCAGCTGATGGGCGGTTTCTGCTTTCTCTCCTTGCAGCCGGGCTCTGCGGGTGCTGAGGCTGCTCTGGGCTCTGCCAGGGCTCTGCTGGGCTCAGCCCTGGGTCCAGCTGGGCTGGCTCTGCCCTCACATTGCTCTGACAGCTCTGCATCAGACGAGCCCATTGCGAGCACAGCGCCTGAGCTTTCTGCTTTGGCAGGTGAGTGAGACTCTGCTGCAGGCCCAGAGATTGCAGCTGGGGACACACATCCAACTGGCAAGGACCCAAACTCTCCACAGTCCCAGCTGAATGCCTGGATCTGTACAGGGTGTTTTGTCTGTCCCATTCTTCCTTCTTGATTGGCTGGAATTGTGCAATTGCACTTTCTTCCTCCTCCAGAAGTGCCACGAGTGGGCCAAGGCTGGCGAGTGGGCCGTGTTCCTGAGGTACTGCAGTCTGGAGCTGGTGGATGGAGAATTGCCCTTCTGCACTTCCAAACCCGAGCAAAAAGCCGTAAGTGAGACTTTATGTCTCTAAGAAATCCCTGACAGTTTCAAAAGGAATGTGCAGCTCATTTCCAAGCTGAGAAGGAAGGTCATCTTCTAAAGGATTTGGGCTTTGACAGAGTTTCCATTCCCAGTCCTGCTTGGAGCTGGAAAGGCACAAAGCAATTTCCTCTTGCTTTGACCACAGTTTCAAATACCAATATTGGAAACAAAGCCCAAACTCTTTTAAGAGGCTTTTGAGGTCACAAAGATGGATCCATGCCATCAGCACATTTACAATGTAAATAACTGAGTTGTCTTTTTAAAAAGATCATTTACCGCTTAATGCAAAGAATGTAATTTGGCATTTATGTTTAGTTTTTTTCATTAACTGTATGGTTTTTTTTCTCTAACACTTGGATTTTATTCTTATCTTTTACAATTTATCTTTTTTTTTCCTTTTTCCTTTTTTTTGCTTTAAATAGAAAGCATGTCCTATCAAAGGATGTCCTTTGCTCCTGGTTCCCGTGTGGAGCAGCTCCCTTCCTGCTGGCTGAGCTGCTCAGGCAGAGCCCAGCAGCTCCTGGCCCTGCAGGGCTGAGGCTTTTCCCCGTTGCTGGGCACAGACTGATGGAGCAGCACTGCTGAACACGGGCACACAGAGGGACCAGCAGCAGCTGCCTTTGGCCACCTGAGGCTCCAAGGCCCAAACTCTGAGCAGCCAGGGCTGGAAGAGACTGGCAGGATCTGATCCCTGACTCTGGGCAGACAGGGCTGCACAAATGACCCCACAGCAGCAGCAGCAGCAGCAGCAGCAGCAGCAGCAGCAGCAGCAGCAGCAGCAGCAGATGGAGCTGACTTTGAGCACAGCCCCTGCCCCTCTTCCCTCCCGTGTGCAGCGGTGTCACAGCAGCATGAGGCACCTGGGAGCCCCCAGTGCCAGCAGGGACTGGAGATGGCAGCCCTGGGCTCCTGGAGGCTGTGCAGGGAACGGAGCTGGGCACTCCCTGTCCATGGGGAGCTTCCAGATGGAAAAGGCTGCTGTGCCCAGGCAGCTGCAAGGGCACAGAAAGGAGGCTCTGGAGCACTGGATCTGTGCCAGTGCCACAGTCCTGGGCAGCAGCCAGCGAGCCCTGGGGGAACAGAGGGCACAGCACGAGGGACAGAACCAGGCAAGGGCAGAGACTGGAGAGAGCCAGGCCTGGGAGCAGGAACAGCTGCTCCATTGCACTCTTGGAGAAAGCTCTTGGCTGGTTCAAAGCGCTGAAAGGCGTGAAGGGCAGAGAGGAGGCCACAGCAAACAATGCTCCTGTTTGCACAGCCTTCCCTCTCCGTGTCCCAGAAGGAATTGCATGGACTGTGTTCTTCTCTCTGAGCTGTCTTGTTCAGAATGAGCAGCTCAGCACCAGGAGCTGAAGGAGCTGAAGCCTCAGGCCACAGGAGCTGGGAGGGAGGGAACTTTTGGAGCCAAGTAATGCTGCTAAAATAGCCCCAGCTGAATGCAGTGGATATAATCATGGAATCACAGAATCCTTTCTGTTGGAAAAGCCCTCTGAGCTCACCCAGTGCAGCTGGGCACCCAGCAGTGCCAAGCCCAGCACTAAACCACGTCCCTGAAGTGCCAAGGCCTGGACACCAGCCCTGAGTGAGGCCTGGACAGCAGGCCCTGAGCCAAAGGTGGCCTCTGGATGAACCTTCCAAGCAAAGGTTGTCTTTGTATCTGCTCCCTGATGAAATATGCATGGTCATTAGCACTGAGATAGATGTAGCCACTCCTTAGTGAAACATGTATTGACCTTTGTGTATTTAGAAGCCAGACCAGGCCATGAAATCTGACATCTGGCCTTGTTTGGGGCTGTATGGTCAAAGTCAGCTCCCTTGGTTCCTCCTTGATCCCTGGCCAGGCTTTGGGAGGGACCCAAGGGGAGGATGAAAGCAGATGTTGCCACACTAGCAGTGCTGTCAGTTTGTTCATTCAGCACTGTCAGAGCTGGGCCCTCTCCCAGCGGGGTTGGAGCCTCACCTGGGGCTGGAGGCACCTGCAGGAATTCCCAGTGCCCAGGAGTGGCTCTGCAGCCCTTGGCTGTGACAGCTTCCCCAGCTGCTGTGTGGGTCTGGGGGATGGTAAAGGCTGAGGGTAAATGCTGCTGGATCTTTGTTAATCACTGCAGGCAATCTTTGGTGGGAATGGTTGGGTGCATTGCTGAGCTGCTCCTTTTGTGATTCTTTGCTGCTCTGAACTGCAGGAAATGACACTGATTCCTTCAGTTGGAGTCTGTGGCTTTGGTGCTGACTTTGGCCACTGGTAAAACAAAACTGGCACAGTCTGGCCAGATCCCAACAAAATGTCACTTGTTCAGTGTAAATGTGAGGAATTAGTCCCATTAGAAATTCCCAGCTGGGAAGCCCTTCCCTTGAGTTTCCTAGGTCTGGAGTGAGCTGAGGTCAGAGCCCTGTGGTAGCAGTGGGGCACTTGGGTAAAAGAAGCTGCACCCCTGGATGGCTTCAAATGCATCCAAAAATTGCAAATGGAAAAGGAAAAGACCTTGTGGATTTGGGCAGACAAAGACGAATTTGTTGAGAGTACATAGGAAACAGCACCTTCAGAAGGAACAATCATTGTTGGAATGCTCCCACATGGAGCAACAGAAGAAGGTTTTCATCTTGAGCTCAGATGCCCTTGTGCAAGTGAAATATCAATATAACAAATAACTATATACATATTTATAGTATAATAAGACCTTCATGTTTATATTTATAGATTTTTATGTATATATGTCTATATCTACATGTCTATATCTGTATTTATATATAAATATGTACATATAATAATAATGTGAAATAGTTCTGACAATGCTAATTTGGTATTTTTGGCTGCTCAGGGATGTAACACTAAATACCCTACAGAACAGGATTGGCCAGGACCCTCATGTCAGTGGTCAACTTTGTGAGATTGTATACAATGGAAAAAGGAGGAAGGGAGGAAATTGGTGATTTTTACAGGGTTTGCTGATACTGTGATGCAGAGTGTTTTGTCTGTTCCTGTGAAAAATACAGCGATTTTGTCTGCAGGGTTTTTCATGTACCAGACTATGCACAAGCTGCAGGATTGGTTGAAAGGGTGAAGGGGTTGTTAAAAGAGCTGTTGGAAAGATGAGGAGATGGGAACCTTTGCCCATGGAGAACCCATCTCCCAGATGTGCTCCATGCCCTTCACAATGGCCCATGGGGGAAATGGAAACTCCCTGGCTGTGCCCGGCTGCTTCCAATTTGCAAATCCAACCATGGGCAGTGAGACTTGGGCTGCCTGGGAAATTGTTCTGGCTGTGATGGCCCCTGGCAGGGCCAGCCCAGAGGCTGCAGGGCTGGGCCTTCATGCATTGGAATTAATGAGGATAAATTCAAAGCAAATGAGAGCTATCAGTACTGAAACAGGAATTCAGATTCCTCCAGGACACTTTGCTTTGGTAACTGCTCCCTTGGAGCTTGGCCTTGCAAAGTGTTCCTGTCATGGCAGGAGGAATTGATGAAGAATGTCCAGGAGAAATTACAGTAATTCTGTTAAACAATAATGAACAAGATTGGATTATTCAACCCCATGACAGGGTAGCACAATTATTGATCTTGCAATTTTAAGAACGATTGTGAAAAAAGGAGATCCAGCTCCAATCACCACCGTTTGTGGAGATAAAGGGTTTGGATCCAGCAGCCCTAATAATGGAGCCAGAGTGTGGGTCCAGAGGCCAAAAGGCCCTCCTAAGGCAGCTGAAGGAACAGCTCCTAGGAAAGACAACTCTGAGTCCTGAAACCTGGGCAGGAACAATGGGAATGTGTCTCTGCAGCGAAGTATTGTGTGTGAGAACAAGTAGATCTGCCAGGATATTGTTTTACACATCCTGCCAGACCAGATCTCCCTGTTTGCCCCAAGGGCCCCTTTGGAAAATGCTCTGATCCACAGGGCTCAATATGAAGGCTGCTGTGACACTGAGGGACTTGCACAGGAATTCCATCCAGGAGCCTGGGTGCCCCTCAGGGACTGGGACCCGGCCCCTTCCAGCCAGAGGGGAAAGGGCCCCCCTAACCTTGTTAGCCACAGACAGCATGGTAAAGCTGAACAGCAAAGGGCCTGGGGGCATTATTCTGGAATTAAAAAGGTGCCAGCTCCATGGGCAACAGAATTCTTGTTCCTAATTGGAATGAGATTGAGAAAAAAGAATGAAGAACGGTGTCACTAAAGTATTACTGATGTCTTTAAGGTGTACCTTGATAGTCAGGCAGAATCTTTGTCTGCCACAAACACCTCTAGTGTTTCACCAATGGATTGGTCATCAAAATGTAATGATGGGTTATGATGGATTGCTGAGCTGCTTTTGTAATTCTTTGCTAATGATGATGTGCTTTGTTGAGCTTATCCTTTTGTAAATCTTGGCAGCTGTGCCCTATATAAATGACACAGTTCCTTAAGTTGGTGTCTGTATTTTTGGTAGTGACCCTGCCCACTGGTGAAACAGGGCCCCCTCTTGCCTAAGCGTTACCTGGGAAGGCAAAAACCCTCCCTCCAAAATTCCCCCCTTCCTCCCTGTTCCCCCCTTTACACCCTGAGCATGATGTGCTCTGGTCTGGGCTATGCCCGGGGTCAGTTGGGGTCCCCTGTCCTGGCTGTGTCCCCTGCCCAGCTCCCCCGCAGCCCCAGCCCCTCCCCAGCGTGGCTGGACGAGGGGCAGGACAGGCCTTGGCTGTGCTGCAGCTCAGCAAGAACAAAACCATCTCTGCGTGCTCAGCCCTGTGCTCGGCACCCGGCCCAGCAGTGTCTCAGTGCCAGGGGCTGTGCCCTCAGTCCCTGCCAGGGGTTTCCATGGCAACTGCCAGGCCAGGTGACCCAGGTGTCCCCCCAGTGCCGGTTGCCATGGAAACAGTGCCCAGCCCTGCCCCTTTCTGTCTGGCTGACCTGGCCTTTGGCCCTGGCAGTGCCGCTGGCTGCTGGTTCCTGGTGCCTGAGTGGCCAGCGCGGCACAGGGCAGGTGGCCAAGGCACAGCCCCCAGCAAGGGATCCCCTCTGGCTCTGGGCACTGACACCAGCCCTGAGCAAGGGGCCAGGGCAGCTTTCCATGGCCACCAACCATCACGACTGGGCCGGGCACTGGTTGCCATGGCACCAAACCAAAGAACGGGTCCCCGTGGCCATTGCCATGGCACCTGGTGGCACCAAGGAGTGTCACGGGAATTGTACCTGGAACAGCCCTGGCTGTTCCTGAGGGTTGCCATGGCAGCTGAGGACAGCAGCTGCTGGGGCTCTGCAAGGGCCCTGGGGAGGATGGAAAGGATCAGCAGAGCAGGGGCTGATCCATCCCCAGTGCACTGGACGGCCCAGGGCAGCGTCCCAGAGCATCCTCATGAAGCTGCCAACAACATCCCCTCTGCAGCCCTGGCCTCTCCCCCAGCTCACACAGGTGCCCCATCCTTGCAGGCACAGACACGGCAGCACTGGCTCAGCAGCCCCTGTTTGCATTGCACAGAGCAGGGGAGCACCCCCATGCTGTTGGTGTGGGGACATGAACCTGAGGGAGCACAAATGCCATCAGCCCCTGGGGCCAGCAAGGGCTGGGGGACACCAGGGAAACCACTCAGGTTTGTCCTGGCCTCTGCAGTCAGCCAGAAAGTTTGTTCCCATCAGCTGGGAGTTCCCTGTCCCACTGCAGACGCTGTTGCTCAGAGCCAGGGCTGCCTGGCAGCCACCCCCAAACTGCCCTGAGCATTTCCTTGGCTTCACCTTTGCTTTCTTTCCTCTTCCTGCTGCAATTTTCTTCCTATTGCCCACCCCTCTTCCCTCCACTGCAAACAGCCCATCCCTTTTGCCCTTTTCTCTCTGGCACCACTCCCCATTGCAGTTCCTGACTTGGCCCCATGGGAAGATCCCTTGGGCAGCAGGATCATCCTACAAGTGCTGCAGGAATTGTCTGCAGGCTCCTGCAGTGCCTGGTCCTGCTCCCTTGCAGAGGCACCCCAGGCCAGGGGGGCACATCTGGGCTGCTGTGTCTGGCTCTGGGGCTCCCTGTTCTGGGCAGTGAGGAGGAGCTGCAGAGGCTCTGCAGGACTGACAGGATGGGCTTTGGGGCTGGCAGGAGAAGCTGAGGGACCTGGGCTGCTGGAGCTTCTGAAGAGGAGGCCCAGGGCTCATCCTGCAACTGCTCCAAGGGTGGTTCCAGAGAATCACAGAATCAGCAAGGGTGGAACAGGCCATGGAGATCATCAAGTCCAGCCTGTGCCCTGACACTGTCTTGTCTCCCCTGAGCCTCTACTTCTCCAGGATAAACAACCCCATCTCCCTCAGCTGCTCCTCACAGGACTTGTGCTCCCTCCCCAGCCTTGCTACCCTTCTCTGGACACGCTCCAGCCCCCCAGCGTCCTTCCTAAATTGGGAGCCCCAGAACTGCAAACAGCACTTGAGGCGCTGCCCAAGCAGTGCTGAGCACAGGGGAAGAATCCCTGCTCTGCTCCTGCTGGCCACACCATTCCTGATCCAGGCCAGGAGCCATTGGCCTTCTTGGCCACCTGGGCACCACTGCTGGCTCATGCCCAGCCTGCTGTCCATCAGTCCCTGCAGGTCCCTTTCTGCCTGGCTGCTCTCCAGCCACTCTGTCCCCAGCTTGTAGTGCTGCAGGGGTTGTTGTGGCCAAAGTGCAGGACCCGGTACTTGGACTTGTGAAACGTCACCTTGTTGGATCTGGGCCCTGGATCCAGCCTGTCCAGGGCCCTGTGCAGAGCCCTCCTACCCTGCAGCAGATCAACATTCCCAGACAACTTGGTGTCATCAGAGTTCCATGAGGCCGCCGAGTGTCCCAATGCTCTCCATGATTCCATGAGGCCACCCAGTGTCACAATGTCCCTTTGGTTTCAAGGGACCCCTTGATGTCACAAAGTCACTTGGATCCTTGCACCCTGCCATGTCACAATGGATCCTTGGCCCCCAAGGCCTTCCGTGTCACAGTGTATCCTTGGTTCCATGAGGTCTGGCAGTGCAGCAATGCTCTCCTTGGCTCCACAGTGTCAGAATGGTCTCTTGGTCCCAAGGGCCACCACCTTGTCAAACATGTTTCCTTTATTCCAGGAGTCCCTGAGGTGTGGTGGTTTTCACAGGGGTCACAGAACAAACGAAGAGACAAGAAACTTGAATCCATGTTTCAGAAAGCTGATTTATAAATTTATGATATATATTATATTAAAATAAAATCATATACTAAAACTATCGTAAAAGAAGAAGGGATTTCATCAGAAGGCTAGCAAGCAATAGAAAAGAATGGAATGATAATAAAATCTTGTGACTGACCAGAGAGTCCGAGAAAGCCAAACTGTGATTGGACATTAAAAACCACCACATGAGACCAATCAAAGATCCACCTTTGCATTCCAAAGTAGCAGATAATTATTGCTTACATTTAGTTTCTGAGGCCTCTCTGCTTCTCAGGAGAAAAATACCTAGCAAAAGGATTTTTCATAAAATATGTCCACATAAAATATGTGACACTGAGGAGCAGCACTGACCCCTTGGTTCCATGGGGCCCTGCAGTGTCACAATGGCCCCATCATGACACCAGGTCCTGTTCTGTCACAATGCCCTGCATGGTTCCACAAGGCCCTGCAGGGTCACAGTGGCCTCTTGGTTCCCTGAGGCCTCAGAAGGCCGCCATGAATTCCTTGGTGCTGCAGTGTCACAATGGAGCCTGGTGACACAAGATCCTGCAGTGTCACCAGGGACCCTTGGTTCCATGGGGCACCACAGGGTCACAATTGTTCCCTCAGTTCCCAGAGTCCTTGCAATGGAGCAATGGCCCCTTGATTCCATTGTCCCCAGGCTCCCCCAAGGGTCTCCTTGGTTCTGCAGTGGCACAATGGCCCCTTGGTTCCACAAGGCCCTGCAGGGTCACAGTGACCTCTGTGGTTCCACCAGGACCCATACTGTCACAATGGACTCCTTGCTTCCCCTGACCCCCACAGTGTCACAATGGCCCCTTGGCTCTGTGCTGCCATGTTGTACACAATGTCACCATGGTCCTCTTAGTGCCACCAGGCCCCGCAGTGTCACTATGGCCCCTTGCTTCCCCAGGCACCTGCAGGGTCACAATCATGAGAGAATCAGCCAGGCTGGAAAAGACCTTGGAGAGCATCAGGTCCAACCTGGGACCCAACACCACCTTGTCACCCAGACCATGCACTGAGTGCCTCATCCAGTCTTTCCATAAACACTTCCAGGGGACAGTGACTCACCCACTGCCCTGGGCAGCCAGTTCCTGTGACCTAACAGTGTGCTGCCCAACCAGTACTGAGCACAGGGGAAGAATCACTGCCCTGCTCCTGCTGGGCACACAATTCCTGATCCATAGGAGTGCCAGGGTTTGGATAAGGGAAATGGTGGGGAGAAATTGTGATTGATTGATTGATTGTCAGCCATAAAGGGTCTTGATTTTCGTACGTATTCATGCTGCATTAGGAGGTGCTGGGGGTCAATATCAACTGGACACTGCATTGCTGATATCAATCTATAAACAGGGAAAAACTAGGACAAAACAGTTCTCTCTGCATTTTTTTCAGTACAGTATATTCACTTTGAATACATTTCTGAAATGTGTGTAATTAATCACAGAAGAACTGAAAACTTATATTATTCCCAAGGGCTTGTCTTGTTTGGGTGATTTGAAGAAATGTTTAACAGCCTTTTGCAGTGAATTCCTGAACTGAAGAGCTCAAGACAGAAGAGGCCTCTGGAGTAGTAAAATTCATCAGCAACCTCCAAGTGCCAGCAGATCCATCCCCATCAGAGCAACAATGAACAGAAGTGGGCACAGCTTTGTGGCTGCCCCAGCTCTGGAATGGGCCCTGGGCCTGGAGCAGGAGCAGCTCTTGAGGGCCCCAAGGCCGGGGCTCTTGTGCTGCCCTGGGCAGATGGGATGGCAGCAGGGGCTGCAGAGCTCTTAGCATCTCCTGCAGAGGAGAGCAGGGCACCCAGGGAGCCTCCTTTCCCTTGGCCAGGCACGTTCCCCCATGCTGGGGCTGAGTCCTGTGGCAGCTGCAGCTGCTGCTGTGCCCTTGCCAGGGGCTGAGGCCGTGGGGCATGGCCCAGAGCAGCCTGGCCTGAGCAGAGCTGTGGGGCCAGAGCTGGCTGGGCTGGGCTGGGGAGAGACCCTTGGTGCTGCCCAGAGCTCAGGGCAGCTGGCAGAGCTTGCAGAGAGCTGGGCTGGGCTCAGAGAGCCTGGCCCAGAAACCATCAGTGTCCATCTCAGCCTGGCTGAGTGTGCAGGGGCAGGACTCAGGCCAGGCCTTGTGGGGCAGGGCCAGCGCCTGTGCAAGGCATTGAAAACAGGCAAGTGGCCCAGAGAGGAGGCTGCTCTGTGCCCTTGGTGGCATGGACAGAGCAGGGAGGGGGTCCAGAACATTTGTCAGCACCAGCCTCTGTGCCCAGCCCTTGGCAGCCCTGGTTGCTGAGGCCAGCTTTGGCCTGGGCTGAGTTTGACTGTGGCCCAGCTCCATCCTCCTGTGGGGCTCAGGGCCTGTTCCCAGCCGTGGTGAGCCCTGGCTGCCTCTCTGCTGGCCCAGAGGGTGGCAGAGCCCAGGGCAGGGCTGTCTGTGCAGCCCCACAGGTACCATGGGCTCTGCAGGAGCTGGCAGAGGCTGCCCAGCAGGAAGGCCATGGGGCACAGAGCCCCAAGGCTGCCATGGGAACCACGGCACAGGGGCTGTTCCCATCCGCAATGCTCCTGGCCGGGGCTGGGCCTGCACAGGGGCTGGGCCACCATGGCTGGGCCGGCACAGGGCCACAAAGGGGCCACGCAGCCGCTGCCGGGGCTGACAGCAAGGCCAGGCACACACAAGCAATTGCTGAGCATGGCCTGCTCTGGCCAGACCTGACTGTGCCAAAGGCAGAGCTCAGCTGCCCTTGGGGCTGCAGCAACAGTCCAGAGCCCAAAGAGCCTCCATGGCTGTGCTGGAGACCAAGGCTGCAGGAGGGAAATGCAGGGCTGCTGTGGGATGGGGAGGGCATTGAATTCCAGCACACACCTCAGCTCCACGATGATCCCGGCACCATGCTGGGCCCTGTTTCAGACTGGAACAGAGCAGATGTTGATGGGACAGGAGCCCTGCGGTGCTGTCAGGGGTCTGCAGCTTGCAAGGTGGTCTGCTCTCCCTCAGGTGCTTTCGGAGAGATGCAATCCCAGCTGGGCACCTCAGGGCACAAGTGGCACTGCCTGTTCATGGGCACACAACTGATGTCTGCCTGGAAAAGGCCACTGGTTTTAATACCGTTTAGTTTCATAATATACCAGCAAATCTATATTATCTGTATCATTTGAGTACTTTTCAGAAATGGCAATGTTTTCCCACCAGGAACGGGGATTTCCTCAAAGTGTACTGATGGGAGGAGAAGAAATACTGATCTTCCCATCTACTTGTGCCACCAATATTCAGTCTATTATTTTCTCTCCCTTTTCCATCAGATGTTTCCAGCTCTCCTGTTTGAATGGCCATATCTAAGGACATTTCTTCACTTGACTAGCTGGATCTATGTCCTTTCCATTGCTCCCAGATTTCCTCCTCCAGATGCTCTCTGATCATTTCAGTTCCTCTCAAGTTACTGCTTTCATGCTTTGAGCTCCAGGAAGTTGCCCAATCTTTCTGATGTTAAAATAAATACCACATTAGTCAACATCTTTATTGTGTTTGTATTAATCACAGAATTGCGTTTTCTTATAACTTTGTCTAGAACTGTTCCGGTTTGGAAATCCCTTGCAGATGGGGGACATGACAGATTCTGCAGGGACATCACAGAGATCTGAGGGAAGAGCTGTGATGGCTATTCAAGTGTTCAAATGTTCTTCTTGCGTTTGTGGGCAAGAAACCTTTCTGTGCCTCTGAGTGTCACCAGTCCCCGAGCACAAAGGACACAAACCTGATGAGTTGTGGTTCCCACTGCAGGGGCTGCACTTGGGCCTTGGCTCTGCACAGGAGAGCTCTTCATCCCCTTTCTCTCTTTTCATCCCTCTGGCCATGGAGGGACTCCTGACTTCAGCATGTGACTCGTGTTCAAAGAGCAAATCTGGGCAGAACTGGGGCAGGGAGGGTTTAGGGGGACCTTGGGATCTGTGCTGGGCACAGAAGGTGTTTTCCATTGATCTGAGGCTGTCTTCTGTGGAAAGTGATTTAATATCCAGCAGAGGAATGACTTTTGCATTTGATGGAGCTGTGCCTCCCCTTGGCTTTGCTGGCTGACAAGAAATGAACATCTCTCTGTGTCTCGGGCAGCTCCTTCTCCAAGGAAAGGCAGGTGGGAGCTGGAGCCAAGGAGCTGAAAGCTGCAGGTGCAGCCTGGGCTGGAGGGAGCTCAGATTTGCACAAGGCTGCTCTGAGTGCCAGGGCTTGGACGGGGGAAATGGTGGGGTGGGAGTAGGGACAGAGTCTGATTGATTGTCATCCATGAAGTGTCTTGATTTTCATATCCATTCAAACTGCATGAGGAGGTACTTGGATTCAATGTCAGTTGGGGACTGCACATATTGATTTATGAACAGGAAAAAATCCAAAACAGGACCTAAAAAATGTTTTCTGGCTGTCTTTTTAAATATTATGCATTCACTTTGAACACCCTTCTGAAATCTGTCAAATTAATCTCATAAGTTTTGAACACTTAAATCAAAATATTCCCAGAGGCTTGGCTTGTTAAGGTGTTCTGAATGTTAATGAGCCCTGGGCCACTGAATTCCTGCACTGAAGAGCTGAAGGCTGAACAAGCCTCTGCAGCAGTGAAATTCAGCAGCAGCCTCCAAGTTGCTGAGGATGTCAGCAGCCCCCACTGAGGCCATCCCTGCCCAGAGACCGTGGGGGAATGGGCAGACAAGGAGAGCGTCCGTGGGGCTGGGGCAGCACAACTCAGAGGCACCAGGGGCTCCAGCTGGGAAATGGAGTGTGGAATGTGGCTGGGAAAGCCCTGCCTGGGCTGTGCCAAGCAGGACAGACAAGCCCTGATCCCCCATTCCCCAAACAACTCTCTCAATGAGACATTTAAAAGGAATTACAATTGTTTGTGTACTCTGACTTGGAGCACTGGAGAAATACTGACAAGAGATACTCAGGAGCTCAAAAGAACACAACAGTCTTTACTGGTAATTTTAGAAAATTAGGGAACCTTGGTAAATGGTTTAATATTATATTCAATTAAAAAAAAAAAACACTTATCAAAGATTTAAATTGGACCATTCAACTTCACAAACTCTAAGCCTGCTCAGTTTTAACATACTTAAAATTTGCAAGAGAACACAAATAAGAGAAATAAACAGAGAAAAAAAAATAAGATTTAAAGAAGCTTACACAAAGTTAGCAACTCCTGGATTCCAGCAATGTTCAGATGGGAGTTTCAAGAGGAGGTAGTGTCAAGATGTGTGCTTGCCTTCTGGTCAGCCTTCAATACCCCTTGGTCTTCCTGGGCCCTTCCCCCAGGTGGGCCTTGGGCTCATTTGGTCCCGCAGGAGCTGGGCTGGGGGCTCCAGAGGTGGCTGTGGAGCATTGCCTGTGCTGTGACAGGGACTGGCAGACACTGCTGGGCTGGGATAGAGGCTCTGGGGGCATTGGGGTTCCAGGGCAGGGCAGGGCTGGTTTTGCTGGGCAGGGCAAGGCTGGACCTGCCCCTTCCTCCCTCACACATGAAATGTCTTGAGCCAAGAAACTCCTCCGGTCTGTCACAATAGGGAATACTGGAGGTGAAATCTGTTATAAATAGACTCAAAAAGGAGCAATATTTCCAATTTGAATTTAATGATCCATTGCATACAGCATAAGCAAAAGATTCAGTGCTGGGCGACAGGGGAGTCCCCGCTCCACCAACTGCCGCACGCAGTGCTTCTCAAGTTCCCCTTTTATACTAATCCACTTCCGTAGATGTGTTCTTTTTCTTGGCGCATGCTCCAGTTGTTGCTAGGGGGTCGTCTTCTACCCTCTGGTGGTCGTTGGATGAAGGCTCGAAGTCTTCCTCGGGCCTGTACTCTTGACCCCATAGCTCTCATTCTCCTTATATGGGGAATATTTGGCTGATTCCTATTGCTTGGTTAGTTCTCCTTTTGCCTTTCGCATGGTTAGTACTTGCGCAATACATGATTGAATTATAGCAAACAATGGTAACTTGATATATATTATTTTTAGGTTATGTGGTTATCTATTTCTTAATCATATGGTGGACCATGCATCTCTGAATCACAATCATATGGTTAACCAACCATGTATTTCCCAATCAGATGGTGGGCTATTGCGTAACGAACAAGAGGTTCTATCCATCTCAATCCCCCCTTTTTCTTTTATCCTCTTGTTCGTCAAATCTTACTAGCTCGAATCAACTTAGTTCCAAGTATTCCCCTCCGTCAGCCCCCCGTAAGGCTTCATAATCTGAGCGCATCACCATTAGGTGAGCTGCTTCCAGTCTTCCTTTGACAATATTCGCTATTTTGTTAAAAATGCAAGGTCCAAACATAAGTCCCATCATTAAGAGCATTGCTGGTCCCGCAATAGTTGACAGCAGGGTGGTAAGCCAGGGGGAGTAATTGAACCAAGTTTCATACCAGCTCTGTTGAGCTTCTCTTTCCTTTTTCCTCTGTTCTAACCCCTCTCTAAGTTTTGCCATAGAGTCTCTGATAACCCCACTCTTGTTAACATAGGAACAACATTCCTCTCGCAAGGCTGTACATAGTCCTCCTTGTTGTAACAATAGAAGGTTTAGTCCTCGTCTGTTTTGTAAAGCCACTTCTGCCAAGGAATCTAATGATTCTGTGAGATCTCTTATGGATTCTTCAATTCTCCTTAAATCTTCATCTACAGATATTCTGAGTTCCTGGAATCCTTTATGATGTTGTACTAATGAGGCCACCCCTGTTCCTGTCCCTATTGCTCCCATGCTTAGTAACATAGCTACCGTGAAAGTAGTGAAAATCTTCCTTCTGACCAAATGATGTTCCGAGATCTGGTATTGATCATAAACGTACTCAGAAGAGTGGTAAAGTATCCTGGGCACAATTAATACTTGAACACAGAATTCACTTGTTCTGTTAAATTCTTCTATATTTATACAAGGGGTAACTCCCAAAGTATTGCAAACCCATTTTGTATTCATTGCTGGGAGTAGCCATTGTGCAGGTTTCATTTGATCTCTAAGTCTCCCATACTCAGCACACAGGTGGCTTTTTTCTGGGGGGACTTGTCCTATACATCTTCCCTTCCCTGTGACTCTCGCTAGAGTAATTCCCCTCTGAGTATCCTTTTCTTTTCTCCACAGGCATCTCGCGGGGTTGGTGCCATTTACTCTTTTGGCTTTTGCAGTAATTCCTATTGCCTCATAGAAAGGGGGTTTTAGGGTATAACATAGCCAACAGTCTGATGTTAAATTTGGATGGGTTTCATTCAAGATTTTAAACGTAGCTTGTAAGATATTCCATAAATTGTCATCCCCCGTTTCAGTCAAGCTAAGTGTAGAGGTTGGAAGTGTGGCATTTACACCCATACTAGAATCATTTTCCTGTTTCTCGACTGTCTCTTCTATCATTACCAGGTTAGGTCCTACAGGTTCTGGGTCATTTGGTAGAGGACTTTTCTTTATCAGAAAATGTCCTCCTCTGTCTGTTCCTGGTTCGAACAGTCTAGCTCCCCACATTTTTCCCAGTAACCACGCAGAGTCATCGGGGTTAGTTATGTTGATATAGATATGATCGCAGTTACCCCCATGAACTCCTCCAGCCTGTGTATGTGACTCTGGTTGTTTACACCCAAAAGGTCCCCATCCAGTGGTGATAAACTTGTCATTACTTCCCCATCCTGAAGAAACAGTTTCACATCCCCAGTAAGCACAATAATAATGCCCAGGGTAATTACAGTAACTCTTTCCAGGATTTGAACTTGGGCAGAAGTAATATTGATATTGATTCAGGCATGGTGCTACAGGGATTAGGTCACACAATGTACACAAAAAGCTAGGTTTCCCAGAAGTGACCTGTGTTCTCAAAATCTTTTGGTCCTCCCATCTAATTAAGGACCACATAAAAGGTTCATGTGTCTGAGCATAAGACATTCTAACCATTATACACATCAATATTACTAGTTTTATCCAAACCGGGTGGCTCACATGGTTGGAATAGGACTCATAAGTTAAATTTAGTTGCCTTCATTTTTCTCTCCCCTGCTCCCTTCCCTTTAGTGGTGGCTCACCAGTCCTGCGGTAGGGCTGCCAGCATTTCTTGGACTTTCCACAGAGGGGTCGAGACTTCCGATCGTCTCCACGGTCTATTATCCTTCTGCCTCGCTCGACGACTCGGTTGCAGCGAGTCTCGAGGGTGACCATCTTCTCGGCAGCAGGGGTATTCTTCAGGAGTCGGATTATTGTCTCGCTTCCACTTTCTCGTGTTAACAGCCCAATTATTGGCTTTTATTTGTGGAGTATCACACCGTAAGGTGTGAACTCTCCTTCTGCATGCCACTTCAAGAATGTCGAGAAGGAAAGGGGCCGGTTCGTTTGAGTGATAGCAGAACCGGTCGGGATTTATTCCCTTTGAGAAAATCTCCCACCACTGGTCTGATCCAAGTTTTATTTCCCCCGAATTTACTTTGTGGTTAAGGATTATAGAAGTTAATTTCCTTTCTTTATCATAACATGGGCCGCAAATGCCCCTAGGAACCCGTCCCTTCCGACAATGAGTCCACCACGGTTCGTTACACAGCCTACAAGAAAAACATACAAATGGGTAACAATCACAGTCCAACCAACTGCATTTTAGTCTTATATCTTGGCATAAAGCTTCCTCCCCTTCCCAGGTGTGTCCTTTATGTTCAAGGCGAGGAGACTTAAAGAAAGGCTTGCCCAATTCGTCCTCCAATGTCTTACAATATCCTGGTGTTTCCCTATCTCCTATTAACAGTTTTTGAAGATATTGAGTGTCCTCCACCCAGATTATCGTCCAAATCATGAAGTTCGTTTTAATTTAATCGTGGTTTCTCCAGGGACACTGCAAACCTTCCAGTTGTCCGGGGGTTTCACTGGTCCCTTGATGCAACTAGCGTGAGTCCACCCTTTCTCGGCAGTTCGGACTGCAGCATCTGTTGTAATAATTACTTGGTAAGGTCCTTCCCATTTTGGTATCAAGGGGTTTTCTTTCCAGTTTCGGATTAATACCCAATCCCCAGGTTGTACTTTATGTAGGGTAAAATCTAAAGGAGGTTTTTGTGCCAACATCCCCTTTTCCCATAGAGCCTTTTTGAACTTGATTAGTTCGGCTAAGTATTTGCTCATACATTGGTCACTAATAACTGGATGCTCCTGAGGTCCCTCAAGGTTGTATGGCATTCCATACAACATTTCAAAAGGGGATATTCCCATATCTGCCCTAGGTCTGGTCCGTATATTTAATAGGGCTAGAGGAACACACTTTACCCAGGACATTTTTGTTTCCGCTACCAATTTAGTTAATTGTTTTTTTATCTCTCCGTTCATTCTTTCTACTCGCCCTGAACTTTGAGGATGCCATGGGGTATGTTGTTCCCATTTGATTCCGAGAGCCATTGCTAAATTCTGAGTTATTTGGGAAGTGAAGTGTGGCCCTCGATCTGAGTCTATGATTTCAGGAACCCCATATCTAGGGATTATTTCCTCTAGTAATACTCTTGCAACTACCTTAGCAGTTTCCCTCGAGGTTGGGAATGCCTCTACAAAATGAGTGAGATGGTCTACTAAAACTAATAAATATCTTACCCTTCCTACCTTTGGGAGTTCAGTAAAGTCGACTTGAATATGCGAAAAAGGTCTCTTTGCCAGAGGTCGTCCTCCCTCTGGCAATTTCCTTAGGTTTTTCCTATTTGTTTGTAGGCACAGAAGGCAACCCCCAGTTATTTGCTTAGCCATGTCCCAAATGCCCATACTCATGTATTTAGTGGCAAAATAATCTACTAATCCTTGTAACCCCCAATGGGTCTTCTGATGGACCTTCGTCAATAACCTATAGGCCATAACTTTGGGTAGAATTTCTCTCCCATCCGGTAGGAACCACCTTCCTTCAGAATTTTCGGTTGCCCCAATTTCTAGCAGCTTCTTCTTTTCCTCCTCCCTAAATGTGATAATTGGGTTCTGGCCCTCTAAGTCAATATTGTTTCTGTCTTCCTTCAGGGTCAGGATTCGTAATGCTGCTCGTTTTGCTTCTCGATCTGCTGCGTTATTTCCTCTACTCTGCAAATCTAATCCTCGTTGGTGCCCCTTTAAATGAACTACCGCTAACCTTCGGGGTTTCCTTAATGCTTTTAATACTTCTGCGATAAGATTTTTGTGAATCAAATCCTTTCCTTGAGAATTCATCAATCCCTTCTCTTCCCATAATTTCCCGAATGTATGTATTACTCCATAACAATATTTAGAGTCTGTAAAGATAGTTCCCTCCTTTCCTTCTAGGAATTTTAAGGCTCGTAGTACTGAGTATAGTTCACACGCCTGGGCTGACCAAGATTTATCTAATGGTCCTGACACTAATATTTGCAACTCAGGTCCCCTAACAATTGCATATCCTGATTTCCTTGTCCCTTCTACAACCCTTGAGGAACCATCTACAAATAATTTTTTCCGGTATCTAATTCCTCCTCCTCCAGATCTGGTCTTATTTTTACCTGCTCTTCTATGGTGACTATGCAATCATGCTCCAACGGTTCCGCACCCCATTCCCCATATAGGAATTCAGCGGGGTTTTGCAGGGCTGTAGTTTCAATAGTTAGGTTTGGGGCTTCTATTAAAATTCCTTCGTATTTAAGAAGTCGAGCATCAGATATCCATTTGTCAGCTTTTTGCCGAAGCACCCCTCTAATGTTATGGGGTGACATTACCTTTAATATACTGTTGAAGGTAATCTTTCGAGCTTCCTCCACTAGCAAGGCACATCCCACTACTGCTTGTAAGCATGTGGGCCAACCCTTACTCACAGGATCTAGAAGTTTGGATAAATACCCGATAGGCTTCTTTTTCCCTGCCCAATCTTGGGTTAGTACCCCAAACGCAATTCCTCCGTTTACATTTATGAAAAGAAAAAAGGGTCTGTTTGTGTCTGGAAGACTAAGTACCGGTGGTGCACCAGACTTTCTTTTAGGATCTGTAATTTCTCAGTATCTTCCTGATTCCATTTTAGAATTCCCTCCTGGGTTAACTTTTGATATAAAAAGGCAGCCTTAGCGCTGTAATTATCAATCCATTGTCGACAATATCCCGTTAAACCCAAAATTTGCCGAATTTGCCTCTTATTTTTAGGGATTGGTAGTGCCAGGATTGCCTGAATTCTTTCCGGATCAATCCTTTTTTCCCCTTTCCTCAAATAATGTCCTAAGTACTTAACTTCCTCTTCTACAAATTGTAGTTTTGCCTTTGAAACCTTTAACCCTTTTAGTCCCAGAAAATTTAGCAATTTGATGCTTTCTCTTCTGACCTCCTCTTCTTGTTTTCCTGCCAAGAGTAAATCATCTACGTACTGCACTAATGTGATTCCTTCCTCTGTCTGGTAATCTTGTAAAATTTGCTCTAAAGATTGCCCAAACAAATTAGGGGATTCTGTGAATCCCTGTGGTAACACAGTCCACCTCAATTGTTGTCTTCGGCCTGTATCTGGATCTTCCCATTCAAAGGCAAAATAGTCCCTACTGTTTTCTGCTAGAGGACATGCCCAAAAGGCATCCTTCAGGTCTACTACACTATACCATAAATTGTCTGGTCCCACTTTACTCAAAAGAGTGTATGGGTTAGCCACTACTGGAAATCGGGCTACGGTGCGTTTGTTTATTTCTCTTAAATCATGTACCAGACGATAGGTACCATTTGGTTTCTTAACAGGAAGAATGGGCGTATTAAAGGGAGACATGCAGGGTTCTAGTAGTCCTTTGTCCAGTAATCTATCAATCTCAGGTTTCAACCCCTTTCGCCCTTCCGGTGACAAAGGATATTGCTTTACCCTAATTGGGATATCTGGATTTTTAATAGTCACCGTAAAAGGAGGAATTTGTAATTGCCCAACACTCTCAGGGGTGTACCATACTTCAGGGTTGATCTTTTCCTCGTCCTCCACTCGCAGAGGACAAAGTTTTATTCTAAGTTCTTTATCTTCTACATCGATGTTGATTCCTAGTTTAATGATCATGTCCCGTCCCAATAAATTATATTCTGATTCGGGAACTAACAAAAAATCCCCCATTACTATTTTTGAATCTGTCTCTATTACTACATCCTTAATAATTTTGACTTCAAATGGTTCCCCCTTTGCCCCAATAACAGTAGTAACTTCTTTAGATAAGTTACATTCTTTTGGTAAAAACTGAATGGTTGATCTCTCAGCCCCAGTGTATACCAGGAAAAGTATTTCCTGGTGTTGGGGACCCACCTTAAGTTTTATCAAGGGCTCATTATGTTGTTTCCGGGTCCCCATTAGATAGAGCCCCTGACCCCTCTAATCCATTTGGAATACTTCCTCATCCCTGATCCTAGTCCTACAGTCCTTCTTAAAATGTCCTTTCCTGCCACAATAGAAACAGGTCTTGACCCTTTGGCCCACTGTTCCCTTGGGTTCTTCCTTTCTGGGTTCCCCAACTCTCTCCCCTTCTCTCCGATATTCCCTATTCCTTCTGGTTGCTGTGTTTGCTACTACCCATCAGCCTAACTTGCTTCCGATGGCTCTCGTCCTCTCTCCTGACATATACTTTCTGTGCTTCCCTTAAAAGTTCGTCCAACCCTAGATCTTGCCAATCTTCAATCTTTTGTATTTTTCTTTTTATATCTTCCCATGATTTTGAAACAAAATGAACCTTTAGAAGATCTATTCCGGGTGGTCTATTAGGGTCCATACCCGCATATAGCTGAAAGTTCCGTCTTAACCTTTCTAACCAATCTGTGGGTGATTCATCCTTTTTTTGCCTGTCGTTAAATGCTTTATCTATATTCTGACCCCTCGGGACTGCTTCCCTGATACCTTGAATTATAATAGTTCTTAGATCTTGCATATGCGTTCGGTGAGCTGGATTTTGATGGTCCCACCGCGGATTTTGCAGGGGCCACTTAGTATCTGCGGCGGGTCCCTGGGCGTGTTGCTCATCCCAGATACGCATTCCCTCCCTCCTAATCATGTTTCTTTCTTCAGCCGAAAAAAGGATGGTTAAGATCGACTGAAGTTCCTCCCACGTATACATATTTGGGCCCAAAAATTGATCCACTCTTTCAGCTACCCCTAGAGGATCCTCCAGTAAATGTCCCATTTCCTTTTTAAACTCCCGGACATCAATTGAACTCAGGGGAACTGAAATAAACCCTATTCCTGCCTGTGGTCCCCCCATCGGCATTTCCCTTAAGGGAAATAGCCCCATTTGCTGTTTTCTGGTTCTACTTCTGGTGACCGGGCCCAGATAACCTGATTGATCAGAGTCACTGTCATTTTCTTGAGATGGGAGTGCCGGTGCATTGGGTGCTGGAGGGTGTGGGACATATGGAGGGGGTGCTATTATAATTTCATCTGTCTTATTTTCCTTCTTGTCCTTCTTCCTTTCTAGTTCCTTATTTTCCTCAGTTAACTTAAAAATGTATACTTCTGGTCTAAAAACCCAGATCTTTGCGTACTCGCTTTCTTCTGGCGAGACGGGTTCTTTAGAGTTTACCCAAACGTTTAATGCCTGCCGTACCCAATCTTCCGATGATCCGAAGATGGGCCAATATACATTCTTAGAAATTTCCTTCCCGCCCCAAACTTCTACACAATAGTGTATCATTTTAGCCCTGTCTTTACTTTCGGTTCCTGGGTAGTGTTTCCAATTACTAAGCACATATCCCAGGGGGCTATCTCTTGGAATGGGGGGAAGCCTAACTTGTGCAAGGGGCTTACTCTCCCCCTGTCCCATCCTTTTAGGAGTGCCTCTCACACACAGAACACCACTCGCTTCCCCTGGTTCGTGGCCCACGTCCTCGCGGACTAATGGGAACCGCACTACTGAGGGTCCACACTCACTTGGGGAATCCGACTGTCGGTTCCCCTCTCATGCACACCTCACTTACTCGCACTCAAGGATCTTTCGCCCTCCAAGGGCTCCTCTGGAGCATGCAGGGGGCTTCTCCCCCTGTTCCATCCCTTCGGAGTGCCCCTTTGCACTCTAGGATCCTTGCTCCAGGATCTCAACCCCAACCGGATAGATCTCGTCTCTTCCGGAGTGCCTTTGCACTCCGAGACCCTTTACGGCTTACGTGACTTACGTGTCCTGCGTCTTCGTCCGGACTCTGTGCACAGAAGATTAAGGGGTTCACCGGTATCTCCCTTTTGCTTATGAGTATAATTTTAGGTTCGTCGGTGGTCGTGAGGTAGGAAGGTCGGATGCTGGGCCACCCAGAGATGGGGTGGGGCGCCTCCCAAACACCGTTGCCTCCTCACCTATGACCATCCGAGTCACGGCACCAAATTGTTATAAATAGACTCAAAAAGGAGCAATATTTCCAATTTGAATTTATTAATCCATTGCATACAGCATAAGCAAAAGATTCAGTGCTGGGCAACAGGGGAGTCCCCGCTCCACCAACTGCCGCACGCAGTGCTTCTCAAGTTCCCCTTTTATACTAATCCACTTCCGTAGATGTGTTCTTTTTCTTGGCGCATGCTCCAGTTGTTGCTAGGGGGTCGTCTTCTACCCTCTGGTGGTCGTTGGATGAAGGCTCGAAGTCTTCCTCGGGCCTGTACTCTTGACCCCATAGCTCTCATTCTCCTTATATGGGGAATATTTGGCTGATTCCTATTGCTTGGTTAGTTCTCCTTTTGCCTTTCGCATGGTTAGTACTTGCGCAATACATGATTGAATTATAGCAAACAATGGTAACTTGATATATATTATTTTTAGGTTATGTGGTTATCTATTTCTTAATCATATGGTGGACCATGCATCTCTGAATCACAATCATATGGTTAACCAACCATGTATTTCCCAATCAGATGGTGGGCTATTGCGTAACGAACAAGAGGTTCTATCCATCTCAAAATCCAAATTCTGCCGATGGGCACCTAGATAAGAAGGACAGTTCTTTTCCTTAGGAATGAAAACCCCAGTTCTCAGTTTATATCTGGTTTGATTGTCTGGATTCTGTTTGGTTTTGTTGTTGCGTTATTTCCTTGTTGTACCTGAAGTGTCCAGGCAGGAGCAGATTGACTCTTGCCAAGGAACTTGGTGCTGCTGTCCCTTAATATTAAATCTGGTTTTTGCTGCTCCCGTGCTGGGGATTTTTTCAGCTCTCTCAAGTCCTCATTAATAACCGGGTGAAGGAGCCCTGGCCCAGGCTTTGGCCCTGGGGGACATGGGGACGCTGCCGGGGGGTCCTTGTCCCCCTGTGCCACCCCCAGGGCCCTGGCCCCCCATCCCCGTGTCAGGCTCTGGGGTCGATCTCATGGAACATCCTCTGGGGGAGGCTGCGGGACCGGGGGCGGGAGGACCCAGGGGGACAGGGGACCCTGCTGTGCACGAGCAGGGTTGGACTGCTCTGGGGGGAACTGTGAGGGGGGCTGGTGCAGAGTGACCTCCCCTGTGATGTCACACTGCCTCCTGTGATGTCACACAGCCTCCTGTGATGTCACACAACCAACAGTCCCCCAGTGACCTCACACAGTCCCCCAGTGACCTCACACAGCCCCTGTGATGTCACACAGTCCCCTATGATGCCACACAGTCCTTTTGCAGTGTTACACAGTCATCTGTGATGTCACAGCCCACTCTGGGACATCATGCAGCACCCTTGTTATATCACAGAGCCAGCTCTGGGATGTCACTCTGGAATGTCATGCACCTGCACTGTGACACCACAGAAGACTCTGTGGTGTCACAAAGTCACTATGTGATGCTACAGCCTGTCCTATGATGTTACACAGCCACCCAGTGATGTCACAACCCACTCACTGATGTCACAGAGCCACCCTCTATGATGGCAGCATCTGCTCTGTGGCCCCTCATCCTACCCTATGATGTCACAGAAAGCTGTGTGATGTCACAACCCCCTCAGTGATGTCTGAAAAACCTCTCTGTGATGTCATACTGCTACTGTGTAATGGCACAGCATACAGTTTGACCTCACAGACAGCTCTATGATGTCATACAGCCATGCCATGATGTCACAGCCTGCTCTGTGATGTCACAGAATCCCCTCTATGATTGTCCAGCTGCTTGATGACCTCACACAACAAACTCTGTGATGCCATAGCCCTACCTGTGACCTCACACAACCCACTCTGTGCTGGCCTTGGCCTCCTGGGGGCCATCCTCTCATCTGCTTTCAAAACACTGGGGTCCTGTGATTCTCTTCTCATGGAAAAAATCGTCTTTCAACTCCAGGCAACCATGGCCTAAACTGAGAATCAGCCTCTGAAATTTTCTATATCCAAGGATAGCTCCCATACAAAAGCTGCCTGGCCTGTCCAGGTTCCCTTGCCTTCCTGAGGCCCAGCTCTCCTCTCGCTTTGAAAAACTGGGGCTCTGTACTTTCCTTCCTATGGAAAAGAACTGTCCCTCTTGTCCACATGCCCATAGACAAAAGTGGGTTTGGCCTTCTAAATTCTGTCACTCCAAGGATTCTTCCCCTGACAACAGGTCTGGCTGGCCTTGGCCTCCTTGGGGCTGCCTCTAATAAGCCTTTGGAGCACTGGGGCTCTGCCCTGTCCTTCCTATGGAGAACTGCCATTCCAGTCCAGGAACCCATGAATGAAATGGAATTCCACCCCCAAAACTCCCCATATATATCCAAAGGCTGCTTTCAGACAAAAGCTGCAAGGACAGTAGGGTCTGACTGGCCTGGGCCTCTGGTGATTGCTTCTCATCTTATCACAGACATCTTTTCATAAAAATCCTTTCTTTAGGATTTTTCTCCCTTCTGAGAAGCTGTGGCCTCAGCAACAAAATGTAAAAAATGGTTATCTGCTGCTGTGGAATGTAACAGGTGGATCCGTGATTGGTCTCCGGTGAATGTTTGGATTTACTGACCAGTCACGGCAGAGCTGGGTCTCCTTCTCTGCTGAGACACAGATCTTTGTTATTCATTCCTTTTCTATTCTTAGCTTAGCCTTCTGAGAACTTTTCCTTCTATTCCTATTAGTATAGTGATAATGTAATATATCATAAAATAATAAATCAAGCCTTCTGAACATGGAATCAACATTCTCGCCTCTCTCTTCATCCTGCAACCCTTGTGACCACTGTGACATCATCTGCCTTCAAACTCGGGGGTTCTGTGGTTTCCTTCCTATAAAAATAAAAACTGTCCCTCTTGTCCAGCCATTCTTGGCCTCAAGCACTTGACCACTCTATAGGGACAAAGGAGCTCTGTGCACAGTGGGGTGGAGACTGAGGACAGCAGAGGAGAGCCCTGGAAGGGACTGGAGGGCGGATTTAGAGAGGTTGGATCCTTTTCACATAGTAGAGAACAGCCAGAGAAAGAAAGAAAGAAATAATTCCAAGAGCAGCTGGGAAGACCCAGACTGGACAGCAGGAGAAAAGGAATTTCCCTGCCAGGACAGGGCTGTGGTGCAGCACATCGCCCAGAAGGAGCCTGGAGCAGCCCAAGGCTTTGTGTGGGCAGGCAGGGGCAGGCAGGAGGCGGAGCTGTCAGCAAAGGAAGGGCCCAGCCAGGTGGGGCAGCCGGGGGATGATGACAGCCTGGAGGGACAGAGGCGCAGGTTTTCTCAGCATCAGAAACACCTTTCCCCTGCTTGCCCCAAATTGTCATCACTGCTACCAGTTCTCTCCTCTACCTGGACCTGGGGACCCTTTGTCAATCTTGTGCCTCACAGGGATCTACTGAAACTACAAGAAACTTCAGTGTTTCAATCTTACATTGTGTTCTTGAGAAAATTTTTGAGCCCTCTTTGAGGGACTGAGTCTGATGCAAAGAGCACCAAAGCCCCAGAGGGTCATTAAAGTCCCTGTGCTGTGTCTGTGCTGCTGAGCTGGGCCGGGCTCCTGGCCCAGAGGCAGCTCCTGGCAAGGGCAGCGCTGCAGAGAGACAGCTCTGGCCAGGAGCAGCTCCTGTGCACAGCCCAGCAGGGCTGGGGCACTGCCAGGGCCCCTCAGGGACACCAGCAGGGCACAGAGAGAGCTCACAGGGGCTTATCACTGGCAGGGGCTGTGGCATGTCCCAGAGGGGGCTGTGTCACAGCAGCACCTCTGTGGCTGTGTCATAAAGGCACAGAGCAATTGTGATGTCAGCAAGGGGCTGTGTGACAGCACAGAGTTGGCTGTGTGAGGTCATTGAGCAGGTACAGCAACATGGAGGGGATTGTGTGACATCACAGCAACTTGTGACATCATGGCATGGCTGTAGGGCATCATGGAGCAGGCTGTGATGTCAAAGTGTGTGCTGTGACATTACAGAGTGGCAGTATGACATCATATTGAGGGTTTTGTGACATCACTGAAGGGATTATTACATCACAGAGCTGGCTGTGATGTCATGGAGTAGGATGTGACGTCATAGTCCAGACTCTGGACATCATAGAGGGTGGCTCTGTGACACCAGAGACTGGGTTGTGACATCACTGGGTGACTAAGTAACATCACAGAACTGACTGTGACATCATAAAACAGACTATGATGTCATGGTGTGATTGTGTGATATCACAGAGCCTTCTGTGACATCACAGAGTGTCATGGACATATTTTATGAAGAATCCTTTGCCAGGATTTTTCTCCTGAGAAGTTGAGAGCCCCTAGAAACAAAAGGTAAAAAATAATTATCTGCTGCTGTGGAATGCAACAGGTATATCTTTGATTGGTCTCATGTGGTTGTTTCTAATTAGTGGCCAATCACAGGACTGTCTCAGACTCTCTGGTCAGTCACAAGATTTTATAATCATTCTATTCCTTTCTACTCCTTGCTAGCCTTCTGATGAAATACTTTCTTCTATTCTTTAAGTATAGTTTTATTATATCATTTTTTTAATGTAACATATATAATAAAATAATAAATCAGCCTTTTGAAATGTGGAGTCAAGATTCTCATCTCTTCCCTTGTCCTGGGAGCCCTGTAAACACCACCAAATCAGAGCAGCTGTATCACATCACAGGGTGACATCTCAGAGTTGGCTCAGGGACATCACTGGGGCTGTGTGGCAGGTCACAGGGGGACTGTGTGACATCATACTGTTGGTTGTGTGACATCACAGGAGGCTGTGTGACATCACAGGAGGCAGTGTGACATCACAGGGGAGGTCACTCTGCACCAGCCCCCCTCACAGTTCCCCCCAGAGCAGTCCAACCCTGCTCGCGCACAGTGGGGTCCCCTCTCCCCCTGGGTCCCCCCTCCCCCGGCCCCGCAGCCTCCCCCAGAGGATGTTCCACGAGATCGACCCCAGAGCCTGACATGGGGACAGGGGGCCGGGGCCCTGGGGGTGGCACAGGGGAACAGGGACCCCCCGGTAGCATCTCCGTGTCCCCCAGGGCCAGAGCCTGGGCCAGGGCTCCTTCACCTTGTTACCAACGAGGGCTTGAGAGCGCTGAAAAAATCCCCAGCAAGGGATCAGCAAAAACCAGATTTAATATTAAGGGACAGCAGCACCAAGTTCCTTGGCAAGAGTCACTCTGCTCCTGACTGGACACTTCAGGCACACCAAGGAAACAAAGCATCAACAAAACCAAACCAAATCCAGGCAATCAAACCAGAAATTAAGCAAGAACTGTCCCTGTGTGTGTGTGTGACACAAGGACAGTGAGGGCAAGGATAAAAGGAATATGGCCTAAAAGCTTAACAGAGCTCAAACTTAACAGGACTTAACATAACCTTGACTGATACTTTAAACTTGACAATTTAACAAAAGAACATCACTTAACACTATTTCACCTGACTTATAACCTATGAGTTTGCAATTTAACAGTGGAAAGACATTTAGCAGTATTTAACTTAGCTAATAACTTAACAACTTCGCTAAAGAACAACTCTTAGCAGCATTTAATTTCACTTAGACCTTGTGACTTAACCTTACCTACACGCCTGACTGACTCAGGTATCCAAGGCACACAGACCCCTCAGAGAGCAGCATTTCTGACACATTTCCCCAGCACAGGCACTCCTGTGTGCACACAGACACAAAGAGTCAGTGCAAGGCACCTGTGAGCAATTCCCCTGAGGGCAGGAAATGCTCACTGCGGATGCTTTGACATCTCCCCAGCAGGCAAAGGGCTGAACCTGGGGGAGTGGGGGGATCGGCCCAGGCTCCGTCTTGTTCAGGATCCCCGAGTGCAGCAAACGGGAGAGTTCCCGGCTGGGAGAGGCCCCACTCAGAGGGAGTTGCTGGCCCAGGACAGCTCCAAGGGCCCCTTTTGGAGCGCTGTTTGCAGGGCCCCAAGAGAGGGGCTTCAGTCCCAGCAATGGTTCATCCTGGCCGCACTTGGCACCAACAGCTTTCTTTGGCAGTGTGAGAACAGGGATGTTGTGCCACTGAGGGAACAAAAACAGTTCCCAGGGCTGCTGCTAAAGGAACCAGGAGCTGGTTGGGCAGCAGCAGTGCCTGGAGCAGACAGTGTTTGTGATGAGCTGCAGAGGAGCTGAGCCCAGGGGCTGTTGGCCAAGGCCGAGGCCCAAGGAGCATTTCTCAGCTGGCAGGGCAGCCTGAGAAGGGGAGGGGGGAATGCAGCAGCACAGAGCCCATGGAACCAAGGGACCATTGTGACACTGTGGAGCCTCATGGAATCATGGAGAGCACTGTGACATTGCTGGGCCTCATGTCATCAGTGGTCCATTGTGACACTGGGCAACCAAAGGAGACCATTGTGATGCTGCAGGGATGCATGGAATCTTAGGGCCATGGTGATATTGTGGAACCCCATTGAACCAAGGGTTCATTGTGACACTGCAGGGCTGTGTGAAACCAAAGCTCCAAGGTGACCCAGAGGGACCTCCTGTCATCAATGGTCCATTGTGACACTGTGGAGCCAAATGAGACCATTGTGACGCTGCAAACTCCAGGGTCCAAAGGTCCATTGTGACATTGCAGGGCTCATGGAATAGAGGAGTCATGACATTGTGGAAAGCCTTTGTGCTTTCCTTCCCATGGAAAAGAACTGTCCGGCTTCCCCAGGTGCCCATGGCTGAGATTGGAATTCCACCTCCAAATTTCCTTAAATCCAAAGACTGCTCTCAGACAGAATCTGCCATTCCTGACAAGTCTGGCTGGCCTTGCCCTAGTGAGGCTCTCACCTGCCTTCCAAATACTGGGGCTGTGTGCTTTCTTTCCTATAGAAAAGAGCTGCCCTTCTCAGCCAAGTGCACACGACCTGAATTGCTATTTCCCCCTCCAGCATTCCCTGTTGTGAGAGACTGGAGGAGATTGTTGGCTGGAAACATTTTGTGTGTGGGGGAGGAAGAAGCAGGTCCCTCCTTGCCCTGCCCTGTAAACCCAGCCGTGCCCTGGAACCCCAATCCCCCCAGAGCCTCCATCCCAGCCCAGCAGTGTCTGCCAGTCCCTGGCACAGCACAGGCAATGCTCCACAGCCACCTCTGCAGCCCCCAGCCCAGCTCCTGAGACCAAATGAGCCCAAGTCCCACCTGGGGGAAGGGCCCAGGGAGATCCAGGGGTATTGAGAGCTGACCAAAAGGCAAGCACACCTCTTGGCACTACCTCCTCTTGAAATTTCTATCTGAACACCACTGGAATCCAGGAGCTGGTAACTGTGTGTGCACTTCTCTAAATCTTATTTTTCTCTCTTTCTGTGTCTACTTGTTCTATATATGTCCTCTTGCAAATTTTGATTAACTTAAAATTGAACAGGTTTAGAGTTTGTGAAGTTGAATGGGCCAAGTCAATGCTTTGAGAAGCGTTTTTTATTGACTGAATGTCATATTAATCCTTTTGCCAAAGTTTCTCTGATTTTCTAAATTTGCCAGTCAAGGCTGTTAGGTTGTTTTGAGCTCCTGAGAATCTCTTGTTGGTATTTCTCTAGTACATAAAACCAAAGTATAGAACAATTGTAATTCCTTTAAAATGTCTCCTTGAGAGAGTTGTTTGGGGGATGGGAGTCAGGGCTTGTCTGTCCTGCTTGGCCCAGCCCAGGCAGGGCTTTCCCAACCACATTTAACATTTCCCAGCTGGAGACATTGGGGCCTCTGAGTTGTGCTGCCCCAGCCCCAGGGACGCTCTCCTTGTCTGCCCATTCCCCCACGGTCTCTGGGCAGGGATGGCCTCAGTGGGGGCTGCTGACATCTTCAGCAACTTGGAGGCTGCTGCTGAATTTTCCTGCTCCAGAGGCATGTTCAGCCTTGAGCTCTTCAGTGCCGCAATTCAGTGGCCCAGGGCTCATTAACATTCGGAACACCTTAACTAGCCAAGCCTCTGGGAATAATTGGATTTTAATTTTCAAATCTTTTGTGGTTAGGTAGATCTCAGTAGCGTATTCAAAGTAAATGCATGATATTTAAAACAACAGTGAGAAGATTTTTTAGGTCCTATTTAATTTTGTTTTCCTGGTTTTTTTTATTGCTATGTGCAATCTCCAATTGACACTGAATCCAAGTATCTCCTCATGAATTTGAGTAGATATGAAAATCAAGACCCTTCATGGCTGACAATCAATCAGACTCTGTCCCTACTCCCACCCCACCATTTCCCCCATCCAAGCCCTGGCACTGAGAGCAGCCTCGTGCAGATCTGAGCTCCCTCCAGCCCAGGCTGCACCTGCAGCTTTCAGCTCCTTGGTTCCAGCTCCCACCTGCTTTCCTTGGAGAAGGAGCTGCCTGAGACACAGAGGGATGTTCATTCATTGTCATCCAACAAACCCAAGGGGAGGCACAGCTCCGTCAAATGCAAAAGTCATTCTTCTCCCTGAGTCTGCCGTCCCCCTGATCCTCACAGCCTGTCTGGTTTCCTTCATCCCTGCATTGCGAGGGACTTTGTGGGACAAGGGAGCTCTGCTCTAGGGATGGAGGGAGGTCCAAGTGCAGCCCCCAGAGTGGAAACCACAACTCATCAGGTTTCTGTCCTTTGAGGGACCAGGAACTGGTGAGACTCAGAGACACAGAAAGGTTTATCTTCATGGCCAACATAAAAATTGTGACCGTGATAAAATTTAATAAACATCAAAACACTTCCCTCAGTTACTTGTGACATCTCAGCAATATCTGACGTGTCCATCATCCACAAGGGATAGCCATAAAGGAATGACTTTAGAGAAAGACATAATAAGAGGTGATAGAATAGATAAAACTACAACTAAGATGCTGACTAAGGAGTTATTTAAACCTCTGAAAGAGTAGACAACTCCCTTAAGGTCAAAGCATGAAGCCAGTCAAGGGAGACTCATTGGAATGGTCAGAAAGCAGCTGCAGGAAGAAAACTGGAACAGAAGGGAAGGACATAGATCAGCTGCTCTAAACGAAGACATGTCCTTAAACATGGCCATTTAAACAGGAGAGCTGGAAACACCTAAAGGAAGAGGGTCATGACATATTAGACTGAATGTTGGTGACAAGAGTAGAGGGGAAGATCAGTATTCCTTCTCCTGCCATCAGTAGAAGAATCCAGGAAATCCAGGAAATTCCTTCTCTTGGCAGGAATACTTTGCCAATTCTAAGAAGTACTCAAAAGACCCAGATAATTAAGATTTGCCTGTAGACAAAAAAAGAAACATGTATTAACACCTGTGCCCCTTTCCAGGCAGACATCAGTTGTGTGCCCATGAACAGGCAGTGCCACTTGTGCCCTGAGGTGCCCAGCTGGGATTGCATCTCTCCGAAAGCACCTGAGGGAGAGCAGACCACCTTGCAAGCTGCAGGTCCCTGACAGCCCCGCAGGGCTCCTGTCCCCTCAACATCTGCTCTGTTCCAGTCTGAAACAGGGCCCAGCATGGTGCCGGGATCATCAGAGAGCTGAGGTGTGTGCTGGAATTCAATGCCCTCCCCATTCCGCAGCAGCCCTGCATTTCCCTCCTGCAGCCTTGGTCTCCAGCACAGCCATGGAGGCTCTTTGGGCTCTGGACTGTTGCTGCAGCCCCCAAGGGCAGCTGAGCTCTGCCTTTGGCACAGTCAGGTCTGGCCAGCGCAGGCCATGTTCAGCAATTGCTTGTGTGTGCCTGGCCTTGCTGTCAGCCCCAGCAGCGGCTGGGCCTGTGCCGGCCCAGCCATGGTGGCCCAGCCCCTGTGCAGGCCCAGCCCAGGCCAGGAGCATTGCGGATGGGAACGGCCCCTGTGCCGTGGTTTCCACAGTAGCCTTGGGGCTCTGTGCCCCATGGCCTCCCTGCTGGGCAGCCTCTGCCAGCTCCTGCAGAGCCCGTGGCACCTGTGGGGCTGCACAGACAGCCCTGCCTGGGCTCTGCCACCCTCTGGGCCAGCAGAGAGGCAGCCAGGGCTGGCCATGGCTGAGAACAGGCCCTGACCCTGCAGGAGGATGGAGCTGGGCCACAGCCAAACTCAGCCCAGGCCAAAGCTGGCCTCAGCAGCCAGGGCTGCCAATGCATGGGGACAGAGGCTGGTGCTGACAAATGTTCTGGACCCCCTCCCTCCTCCATCCCTGCCACCAAGGGCACAGAGCAGCCTCCTCTCTGGGCCACTTGCCTGTTTTCAATGCCTTGCACAGGCGCTGGCCCTGCCCCACAAGGCCTGGCCTGAGTCCTGCCCCTGCACGCTCAGCCAGGCTGAGATGGACACTGATGGTTTCTGGGCCAGGCTCTCTGTGCCCAGCCCAGCTCTCTGCAAGCTCTGCCAGTTGCCCTGAGCTCTGGGCAGCACCAAGGGCCTCTCCCCAGCCCAGCCCAGCCAGCTCTGGCCCCACAGCTCTGCTCAGGCCAGGCTGCTCTGGGCAATGGCCCCACGGCCTCAGCCCCTGGCAAGGGCACAGCAGCAGCTGCAGCTGCCACAGGACTCGGCCCCAGCCATGGGGGAAGGTGCTTGGCCAAGGCCAAAGGAGGCTCCCTGGCTGCCCTGCTCCCCTTGGGCTGAGGTGCTGAGAGCTCTGCAGCCCCTGCTGCCATCCCATCTGCCCAGGGCAGCACAAGAGCCCCGGCCTTGGGGCCCTCAAGAGCTGCTCCTGCTCCAGGCCCAGGGCCCATGCCAAAGCTGTGGCAGCCACAAAGCTGTGCCCATTTCTGTTCATTGGTGCTCTGATGGAGATGGATCCTCAGCCACTTGGAGGGTGCTGATGAATTTTACTACTCCAGAGGCCTGTTCTTTCCTGAGCTCTTTAGTTCAGGAATTAAGTGAGAAAAGTTTATAAACATTTGTTGAAAAATTTGTTCTCTTGTTCATCCGAACAAGAAAAGGCCCTGGGAATAACTGAAATTTTCAATTCTTCTGTGGTTAATTAGAGAGATTTCAGAAGTCTATTCAAAGTGAATATACCATATTGAAAACAATGCAGAGAGAACTGTTTTGTCCTATTTTCTTTTCTTCTTTATTGATTGATGTCAGCAATCCCCAGTAGATATTGATCCCCAGCCCCTCCTCATGCAGTTCTGAACAGATATGAAAATCAAGACCCTTCATGGCTGACAATAAATCACACTTTGTCCCTACCCCCACCCCACCATTTCCCTCATCCAACCCCTGGCGTTCAGAGCAGATGAGGATTGGAGCCACATCCAGGGGTGTCCCCAGGGCTCAGGATTGGGGCCAGGTCAGTGAAATCTCTTTATTGCTGATCTGGACGAGGCCATCAAGGGCACCCTCAGTCATTCCCAGGTGAGCCCAAGCTGGGTGGGAGTGTGGCTGTGCTGGAGGGCAGGAAGCTCTGCAGAGGGATCTGGACAGGCTGGAGCCATGGGCCCAGGAAAATGGGATGAGGTTCACCAAGGCCAAGGGCTGGGTCCTGCCCTGGGCTCACAACCACCCCAAATCCCTGGCTGTGCCCTGCCCATGACCCCCACAGCCTGTCCTGTTTCCTTCATCCCTGCATTGCCAGGGACAAGGGAGCTCTGCTCTGGCTATGGAGGGAAGTGCAAGTGCAGCCACTGGAGTGGGAACCAGAACTCACCAGGTTTGTGTCCTTTGGGGGTCAGGAACTGGTGAGACTCAGAGGCACAGAAAGTTTCTCTTCATGGCCAGCAGACCACAGTTGAACAGGACGCAATTTAATAACAATTACGTTCTTCACTGAGCTATGTGTGACGTCCCAGCAGTGTGTGATGAGTGCATCCTCCACAAGACATTTCCATACTAAAATTCATTTTAGACAAATGTGGTAGTAGATATAAACACAATTAAGTTCTTGTATCAGCATGCTCCTCCTGGAGTGGGGGCAAAACAGCACAAACAATTCCTGATTTGCAAAGCTGCCAGTGGTGGATGGAGAAGGGAGGTCAGGCTGCTCTTGGTGATGAGGAAATGTTGAAACCAGCCTGACTCATTTAATCTTCTCATGCCCTGGCTGATCTCCCCTCTTTCCCCTTCCACCCATTGGCTTTTGTCTCCCCCCAGCCCCCTGGTGAAGAGCCTGGCTCTGTGTTCTCCATCCCCTCCTCACTGGCACTGCCAGGCTGGGATGAGGAGCCCCTCAGCCTTCCTTGCTCCGGGCTGGACCAGCCCAGCTCCCTCAGCCTCTGCTCACAGCCCAAGGGCTCCAGTCCCACCCTGGAGGCCCTTCCCAGACCCTGCTCCAGCTGCCAGACATCTTTCCTTCCCTGGGAAACCCAACCCAGGCCACAGTGATCTGGATAGTCCCCGTCCTTGATGTCCTGGTCACACAGCCCTGGCCCCTTGTCCCCATGTCAGTCTCTGGGGTGGATTCTGTGGAACATCCTTTGGTGGAGGCTGTGGCTCCAGGTGGGCTGGGGGGATCCTGGGGGACAGGGACCCTGCTGGGCATGAACAGCATTGGACTTGTTGTGAGAAACTGTGAGGGGGAGCTGGGGCAGAGTGACCAACCCAGTGACCTGACACAGCCCTGCTGGGATGTCACACAGACCCTCTGGGATGTCACAGCCTGCTCTGTGATGTCACAGCCCATTCTCTAATGTCACACAGCTGGTCTCTGATGTCACAGCCAACTCTGTGCTGTCATAGTCTGCACTGTGATGTCAGACCTCTGCTCTGTGATGTCACAGCTGGATCGCTGATGTCACAGAGGCAGTCTATGATGCCACGGCTGCTCAATGACCTCACATCATGCACTCTGTGATGTCACAGCCCACTCTGTGACCTCATGTTACCAGATGATGAATTGTCTCCACCAGCTGAGCTGACACCTAGAGCTTGTTCTCCACACCCCCAGGCCTATGGAAACCACACAATGCCCATTGTGTGAGAAGGGGAACTGGAAGTTCAGCAGCCTCAGTGTCCTGCCAGCTCAGCCAGGCCCACTGGAACATTGGAGTCCACGAGCACCATGGACCAGCAGAGAGACCTCCAGGACAGAAGAACACATGGGTAAAGGGGAGGGGAAATGTGTTAATGATTTTTGAGGAAATGATTATCAAATGTGTGTAAAAGAATAGAAAATCACCAAATTTGCAGATGACACCAAGCTGGGTGTGAGTGTGGATCTCCTGGAGGGTAGGAGGGCTCTGCACAGGTCCCTGGACAGGCTGGATCTAGGGCCCAAATCCAACAACGTGAGGTTTAACAAGTCCAAGTGCTGGGTCCTGCACTCTGGCCACAACAACCCCTGCAGCAATACAGGCTGGGGACAGAGTGGCTGGAGAGCAGCCAGGCAGAAAGGGACCTGCAGGGGCTGATGGACAGCAGGCTGGACATGAGCCAGCAGTGTGCCCAGGTGGGCAAGAAGGCCAATGGCTCCTGGCCTGGCTCAGGAATGGTGTGGCCAGCAGGAGCAGAGCAGGGATTCTTCCCCTGTGCTCAGCGCTGCTTGGGCAGCACCTCCAGTGCTGTTTGCAGTTCTGGGGCCCCCAATTTAGGAAGGACGCTGGGGGGCTGGAGCATGTCCAGAGATGGGCAACAAGACTGGGGTGGGAGCACAAGTGAGTTTGAGGAGTGGCTGAGGGAGCTGGGGTTGCTTATCCTGGAGGAGGCTCAGAGGAGACAAGGCAGTGTCAGGGCACAGGTTGGACTTGATGATCTCCATGGCCTGTTCCACCCTTGCTGATTCTGTGATTCTCTGGAACCACCCTTGGAGCAGTTGCAGGATGAGCCCTGGGCCTCCTCTTCAGGAGCTCCAGCAGCCCAGGTCCCTCAGCTTCTCCTGCCAGCCCCAAAGCCCATCCTGTCAGTCCTGCAGAGCCTCTGCAGCTCCTCCTCGCTGCCCAGAACAGGGAGCCCCAGAGCCAGACACAGCAGCCCAGATGTGGCCCCCTGGCCTGGGGTGCCTCTGGCAAGGGAGCAGCACCAGGCACTGCAGGAACCTGCAGACAATTCCTGCAGCACTTGTAGGATGATCCTGCTCCACAAGGGACGTTCCCATGGGGCCAAGTCAGGAACTGCAAGGGGGAGTGGTGCCAGAGAGGAAAGGGCAAACAGGAATCGGCTGTTTGCAGGGGAGGGAACAGGAGTGGGCAATGGGAAGAAATTTGTATCAGGAAGAGTAAAGAAAGCAAAGGTGAAGCCCAGAAAATGCTCAGGGCAGTTTGGGGGTGGCTGCCAGGCAGCCCTGGCTCTGAGCAACAGCGTCTGCAGTGGGACAGGGAACTCCCAGCTGATGGGAACAAACTTTCTGGCTGACTGCAGAGGCCAGGACAAACCTGAGTGGTTTCCCTGGTGTCCCCCAGCCCTTGCTGGCCCCAGGGGCTGATGGCATTTGTGCTCCCTCAGGTTCATGTCCCCACACCAACAGCATGGGGGTGCTCCCACCTGCTCTGTGCAATGCAAACAGGGGCTGCTGAGCCAGTGCTGCCGTGTCTGTGCCTGCAAGGATGGGGCACCTGTGTGAGCTGGGGGAGAGGCCGGGGCTGCAGAGGAGGGATGTTGTTGGCAGCTCCATCAGGACGCTCTGGGACGCTGCCCTGGGCTGTGCAGCGCACTGGGGATGGACCAGCCCCTGCTCTGCTGATCCTTCCTATCTCCCCCAGGGCCCTTGCAGAGCCCCAGCCATGCTGTTTGCCCCCAGCCTGCCCACGGCCAGCCTGGGGCAGCTCATGGGGCTTTTCTGTGCTGAGCATTGGCCAGGCCGTGTTCTTGAGAGAGCCTGGGCAAAGAGCCTGGAGCCCCCAGGGCCTGGCCTGAGGGGTCAGCACTGCCCCAGCAGTGCCCATGGCCTGTCCCTGCTGCAGCCCCAGCACTGCCACCCCCAGGGCTGTGCCCGGCCCCAAGAGCGCTCAGGCTCTACAGCAACACCAGGGCCAGCAGGTCAGCGGGGCAGGGCCATGGCAGCAGCACTGAAAACACCAAGTGCTGCTGCTGCTGGGCACAGCTGCTGGGCCAGCACTGATCTGCCCCCAGCTCTGCACACAGACATTGCTGCTGCAGCTCCAGAGAAGAGAACAGAAGGGGCATCTCTGGTGAAAACAATGCTGGGAGATCGTTTAGTTCCTTCAAAGCCATCAAGAAACCAGCTCCTCATTGACGCAGTCTGGGGCCACGGTTAAAGTGGAGGGAAACAAAAGGAGAAATGGCACAAGGAATGACAGTCCTTTGTGGACAATAGAAAAAAAAAAAAAAAACAAAGGAAAAAACACCCACAACCAAACCAACAACAAGTATCAAAGATGATTTTTATTATAAGTATTTTTATTTAAGAAATTGGAAATTGGCCAGCAGTTTAATGTTTCTGAAAAGCATCCAGTCATCAGTCTCCACACTGCAGCCCTGAGCTCCTGGTTCCTCAGGCTGTAGATGATGGGATTAAGGGCTGGAGACACCACCGAGTACAGAACTGACACTGACAGATCCAGGGATGGGGAAGAGATGGAGGGGGGCTTCAGGTGGGCAAATGCTGCAGTGCTGAGAAACAGGGAGACCACAACTAGGTGAGGGAGGCAGGTGGAAAAGGCTTTGTGCCGTCCCTGCTCAGAGGGGATCCTCAGCACGGCCCTGAAGATCTGCACATAGGAGAAAACAATGAACACAAAACAGCCAAAACCAAAACAGACACTAACTGCAATGAGCCCAAATTCCCTGAGATAGGATTTGTAGCAGGAGAGCTTGAGGATCTGGGGAATTTCACAGAAGAACTGGCCCAGGACATTGCCATGGCACAGGGGCAGGGAAAATGTATTGGCTGTGTGCAGCAGTGAATAGAGAAAGGCACTGGCCCAGGCAGCTGCTGCCATGTGGGCACAAGCTCTGCTGCCCAGGAGGGTCCCGTAGTGCAGGGGTTTGCAGATGGACACGTAGCAGTCGTAGCACATGACGGTCAGGAGGAAATACTCTGCTGAGAGGAAAAACAAAAAGAAAAACACCTGTGCAGCACATCCTGCATAGGAGATGTCCCTGGTGTCCCAGAGGGAATTGTGCATGGCTTTGGGGACAGTGGTGCAGATGGAGCCCAGTCAGTGAGGGCCAGGTTGAGCAGGAAGAAGAACATGGGCGTGTGCAGGTGGTGGCCGCAGGCTACGGCACTGATGATGAGGCCGTTGCCCAGGAGGGCAGCCAGGGAGATGCCCAGCAAGAGGCAGAAGTGCAGGAGCTGCAGCTGCCGCGTGTCTGCTAATGCCAGCAGGAGGAAGTGCCTGATGGAGCTGCTGTTGGACATTCCTTCACTCTGGGCATGGTGCACTGTTGAAAAAGACATTGACAAGCTTGGACAGATTTCCTTTTTTATTTCAGGCTTGTGCTCCTTCTGACTTACTGCTTTACTTTCAGCATTGCACTCAGCCTGAATACTGGGGAGGCCTGAGGGAAAACAGGGCTCCCTGTGCCACAGGGCAGTCAGACCTGCTAGAACCACACAGGTGCCCTTTGTTCATTTAACCTCTCTCTATTTCACCGTGATCACGCTTTAATATTTTTTGAAAAGTGAAGTAGACTTTTTGAATTCTCCAGTTGAATTTTTTTTTTTCCCAAACCCTTCTCTCTTTCCCTATGCACATGAACAGGAAAGGATACCAAGGGCTGGTCTGGCTCTCTGCTGCCTGGAGTTGTGCCTACTGGGAACTGTTTCTCTCTATCCAAGCCTTGTCCCTGCCTGTGCTGCCAGGGCCCAGCCCAGCCCTGGGGTCCCAGCTCTGTCCTGCAGACCCCTCCCAGCACAGGGCACTGCCCAGGTGCATCTCCCTGCCAGCAGGGCCTTAAGGGCAGGCCAGACAAACAGAGATGCTGCAAGCCAAGGTGCTGCTGCTGCTGGCTGTAGGGAGAGGAGGCTGAGGAGGCACTTTCTGAGGGAGATCTGAGACACATCTGCTGATGCCCAGGAGTCTCAGGAGTCTCAGTGACACAGCCAAAGCTGACAGCCCCTTTCCTTTCCCTTGAGGAGAAAGCTGAGAGCAGCCCTGGCCATGCAGCACCATCTCCACAGCAGGAGGAATCTGCCCTGATGGGGGTGGCTCCTTCCACCTCCAACTTCTCCCCTGCAGCATCCATGGGGAGATGCCAGGCAGGCTAAGAGTTGCCCCTGGCAGGTGGCACATGCTCTAGGCTGGCCAAGAGCCCTGAGGGCTGCAGGAGCTGCTCTGCAAGACAGCCCTGGGCAGCCCTGGCTGCAGCCCCAGCTTCACCCCCTGCAGCCGTCCCTGGCAGCAGGAGCCGTCCTGCCCTGTCCCTCTGACGGTGCCCAGGGCAGCCCAGCTCTGCAGCACATCCTCCTCCTCCTCCTGTGCCACAGAGAAACTCGGAGAGTCCTCCTGACACATCCCCCAGGCTATAGGGTGCACTGGCTTCAGGAGATCCCTCCAGGAGCACAAGGGACATTGCCCTGCACCCACAGACTCACCATGCACAGGGCTGTGAAGATCTTTCCCCAAGTGAAGTCTCAGCTCAATGTCTTCCCAATCCTGATTGCCTTCAGCCTGTCTCTGCCTGGCTCCTGTCCCCTCAGTGCCTGCAGGCAGAGCCCTCAGCCCTGCTGGGCTGGGAGAGGAGATGGCCCTGGGAAGAGCTGTTCCTTTGAAGCTCAGCAGCACAGACACAGCACAAGGACTTAAATGAGACTCTTGGGGATTTGGTGTTATTTACATCAGAGTCCCTGAGAGAGTGTTCAAAAAACTTCTCAAGAACTCAAAATTAAATTGAAACTCCAAAGTTTTCCAAGTTTTAATGGGCACCACTGAGAGACACAAATGAGAAATTTTCCCCTGGTTCCAGTTAGAGCAGAACACTGGAGGCAGTGATGACAGCTGGGGACAAGCAAGGCTAAGGTGTCTCTGGTGCTTAGCACACCTGGATGTGTTTGAGGAATGCCAAGGGCCAATGCCTGAGCCCCAGCCCCTGGCCAGGCAGATCCTGTCCCTCCCTCCTTGCTCAGGGCTCTTCCTGGGATGGGCACTGGCATGTGGGGATGTGCAATGCCAAGGGCAGGAGCATGGGGCGGCCCCTGCCAGGCTGCTGAGCAGGGACAAGGAGGCAATGAGGCCCCAGGCCTGCAAGGGTCACTTGTCCCCTCGTGGCCTCAGGCCCAGGCCCAGCAGCCATGGCCAAAGTGCTGCCCAAGTTGGCTCTGGCAGGGCTGTCTTGCAGCTGCTGCCCATCCCTGTGCCCTGTGCAGCCCAGGCTGTCCCACGGTGTCCCTGCCCTGCGCCTCTGTCCCTGCAGGCTGTCGGCATCCCCCAGCTGCCCCACCTGGCTGGGCCCTTCCTTTGCTGACAGCTCTGCCTCCTGCCTGCCTCTGCCTGCCCACACAGAGCCTGGGGCAGACCCCAGCCTGACCCAGACTCCTTCTGGGAGATGTGTTGTGCCACAGCCCTGCCCTGGGAGGGAAGTTAATCTCTCCTTTCCATTCTGGGTCTTCACAGCTGCACTTGGTGACATTATTTCTATCTCAGGTTCATTTCCACTATGAAGAAGAGGTCCAATATATTTGAATCCACCTTGGTCATCCTCACAGGCTGTTCTTGTTCTGCCCTCAGTCTCCACTGAACCCAGGACTTCCAGTTCCCATACAGTGATCATGTTCTTGGGGCCTCCAAATCCCATCCTGGGAGATCTCTGGGCCTTCTCAAAGGTGCTCAGCCCTGGAGATGTGATTTAAATCCAGGAATGGCTGAGTACATTTTTGCCCAAGATTGTATTGGGGAATATAATACAGAATAATACACTGTATCTTTTAAGTGACTGAGGGCAGATTTAGATTTTCTGTAAGGATGAAATATTTTTTGATGATGGTGGCAGGACACTGGCATAGGCTGCCCTCAGAATTGAAACCCCATCCCTGGATGTGTTTAAGGTCAGGGGCTTTGTACAACCTGAACGAGTGACAGTGTTCCTGGGTAATGGGAGTTTTACCAGAGACTCTTTTGCGTCTCTTCTAACTCAAACCATTTTACATTTCTTTGGTTCTTATATCCCAACTTCTTCTCCACAGGGCTGCAAATACCTATGCACACCCTGCCAGCATTTTAATGTGGTCTAATTCCCAACACTTTCATAAAAAGGAAAGAATTGCCATATTAGGGACACGAATTGCCATGTTTATGGAGGAATCATTAAAAGCCCCAAAAGTAAAGAAACTGAAAGGAAGGACCAAAATCTCAGTGTGAAAAATTCACAAAGTGGGATATTGGAAGAGACTCTGATGGTGACCTCCCAGCTGAGGATGGGGTTTCTGAGTATCAGGATGGAAGGTCGCTCCCAGGAGGAGTCCTTGTGCATTTTCCTCCCCCATGGCTCTGCCCTTCCTGATCCAGCAGCTGTGGGGCAGCAGAGCGGGGGCAGTGCAGGGACAGGCCTGGTTCTGACAGGGCTGTTGTGGTTTAGGAATGGTGCTCCCAATTTACTACACCTACTACCAAGACCACGTGTCGCCCCAGATTTATATTCCCACCATTGCCCCCCCACACCACAGGGGCTTTGCCTGGCCTGGCCCTGATTGATCTCAGCCCATGTTTCACAGTCAGGGATAACCTGGAGATGGTGTCCAGGGTTCACCCTTGTGTGGCCAGTCCAGACCCCCCTGAGGCACTTTAATCCTGGCCGCCCCATCCTCCTGTCTGTTGTTGTGATGCTCTTCAGTGCCCAACTCTTGGGCATGTGAGCATCCACAGGAGGGAGTTTCACAGCCAACTTCTCCCCCAGACAGAGATGTCTTGCCCCAGTCCAGCAGCCCAGCTGGGTTTCCCTCTGTGCTCCCAACTGTCCTTTTTCCATGGTTCCAGCCACCCCAGAGAGCATTTCCCACCATCCCTGAGTCACTGCAGAGGTGCAGCACTGGCCATTTCTCTCGCTCAGAGCTCCAGGGGTGGTCCCAGTGCTGCAGTGACTGCAGGAAAGGGGACCCCACAATGGGACATTTCTTGGTCAGACACAGACAGGAAGAGTGACAAACTGTCTGTGACTCGGGTTTTGGCCTCGCAGCCCCTGCCGTGGTTTGTAGGGAGCTGCAGTGTGGCTCAGCCCTGGCTGTGCCAGGCAGTGCTGGCCTGGGAGAAGGTGTTGGTGCCAGCCGGCCCAGGGAGCTGCAGCGTGTGGGGAATGAGTTCCTCCTGGCCTCCTGCCCCAGGGTGGCACTGCAGGGCCTCATGGAGCCAAGGGGCCATTGTAGCTCTTCAGGGCCCCATGGAATTAAGGGGACTCTTTGGACATTGTGGGGCCTTGTGGGACTGAGGCCATTGTGACACTTTAGAACCAAGGGGCCCCTGTGAAACTACAGGGCCTTGTGGAACTGACACTGAAATCACCCAAAAAGAAACTTTCTAACACAGTCTGAGTATCAAAAAGCATTCATTTTTATTGTAGCACTGATCACTTGGAGGATCCTCCCTCCATTCGAGTGCCCCAAACATCATGCGAACAGAGGTTTTATGACACACACAAGTTCCATATTTATGAGCTATAGAGGTTTTATGACACACACAAGTTCCATATTTATGAGCTATTCCTCTATGATGCTCTACATCTGGCCTGTAGGCCACACAGTATAAATAATTCCAACTTCATAAGTGATTTATTATATAATTACCTTGCTTATGTAATTCGACCAGTAAGAGCAGACCCAGGCCATTGGAGACTCAGGCTGCTATTGGCTGGTTAGCTGAGTAGTAACTGGCTCAGCCAATGAGGATTACCTTCATGGGCCTTCTTATCTATATAAGGAAGTTAGATCTCAATAAAGCTGCCTGTTGCTGCATGAACATGTACAGTCTAGTCACCTGTCTCCACGGGCAGGAGTTACTCCACTCTCAGACATGCAGAGTGCTGCCAAAACCTGGCACCACTGAGCACCAGGACAGCCTCGCTGGTGCCAGGAAAGCTCAGCAGCACCTTTCTCTCCCAGCAGCATAACACTGGCACAGGCACTGAGCAGCCACGGGCAGCTGACTACTGCTTGGAGACAAAAACCCCAAAACTGGGGGGTTTACAGGGCAGAAAAAACGTGGAGGCACTTTTCTGATGATGCCTACTCTCATCAAGGCTTCATCCAGCAAGAGGAATAGATAAGCTAAACTTATTTCTGGATAAACCATGTTATTTCCACCCTGAGGACCTGAGGCTAGCACAGGAACCAGCAGAGGCCTTTTAGACAGCAAAACATTTTTGCCCATTTTCCCAGGCTGGCTCACGGTCACACCTCACCCATGTGGCTCCAGAGCTCTTGCTGTGTCCCACGGGCAGGTTATCCCTTCACATCTGCTCTCGCAGGCTCCAGTGCCCTCCCGGAGCGCCTCCCCGGCTGTCCCAGCCCAGCTCAGCACAGCTCAGCTTGGGGTTCCACACGCGACGGGGCTGGGGCACCTCAGAGCTGCTCCTTCGGGCGGGTCACCGCCATCGGTCATCGGCTGAAGGCCTAAAGAGAAGACAGCAGAAACATCACAAATAAGCCATTAGTTCCATCTGTATTCACAAAGCTCAAAAGCAGCAGCCTGCCTTGTGGCAGAGGACAAAAGCCAGCACACCAAGCGAAAGGCTGAGGAATTAATGCTGAACCGCACAGCCGAGTAACATCCCCAGTCCCCCGGCCGAACAGCTAAATAGGAGACAGTGAGTATTTCAGGTGGCGCCTTCCTGCCTTGGAGCCCCGGTCTCCAGCCCCGCTGCCGCCCCCCTCCCCCACCTCATGGCAGCGGTGGTCCCTCATGGTGAGGGAGCTCGGCCCGCCAGAGCCGCTCCTTGCCCTCACGGTGGCGAGCTGAATGAGCCTGGCCCGCCAGAGCTGCTCTTTGCCCTCATGGCGGCGAGCTGAAGGACCCCAGCCCGCCAGAGCCACTCCCTGCCCTCATGGGGAGGGAGCCCGGCCCGCCAGAGCCACTCCTGGCCCTCATGGCGGTGAGCTGAAGAAGCCCAGCCCCCCAGAACCGCTTCATCTCCACACGGCGGCTGGGGCAGAAAAGCAGGGGGCCTGGCCACTCTGCCGAGGTGATTCCACAGACACCGCTCGCTTCGGCCGCTCCCCCCGGGGCGGGAAAAAACCCTCGGTAATCAGGCACCGGGAGGGACTTTGAGATCGTCTCGTCCCACTCCCTGCCATGGGCAGGTACACCTTCCACTGTCCCAGGTTGCTCCAGTCCCTGTCCGACCTGGCCTTGGACACTTCCAGCATCCCTGACAGAGCCGGAGCAGGAACACGATCTGTGGAGCTGGGAGAACTGAACTCAAGCACCGGCTCATGGGAAGCAGAGGGCTGGTGAGCTGCTTCTGCTTGCCCCTGATGTGTCCCACTTCGGGCACAGGAGGTAGAAGTGTCAGCTCAGAAACAGCTGCCAGCAACAAAATTCCAGCCCTGAAATAAGCAGAGAAAAAGCTGTGGTGCTGCCAAGTGCCTTGCTGGGAAAAGCACAATTCCACACCTTCCCTGACCTCCACTGGCTGCTGTAACATCAGCCCAGTGCTCTGTGTATCCATGTCTGGGCACAGCAGTGTAACTGTAACTCCCTCGCTGGGGATCCATTCAAGGGAAGTTTTTCTCTGGGCTTTGTGCTCCATTGCGACACTTGAAGGCCTTTCCAGAAAGCCTGGCATCCCTCCCCCATGCTCCTCGTGCTTATGCTCTCAGAGCTCAGCAGTGAACTCAGCTGGAGCTGCGCCTTGCTTCAGGCAATCATTCACTCCAGCTCTGTCTTCTTCAAATGTTTCATGGTCTATTTTCAGCCCAAGCAGGCAGCTATTCTTCCTGGATGTGGGGTGCTCCTCTCCAGCTCAGCCTGATCCTGCCTTGTCCTGGGAAGCTCTGGGCTCGTTGTGCCCAGGCCACTGCTGTGTGCAGGGACAGAGGCTGGTGCTGAGCAGAAGGAGCTCGGTGCTTCCCCTGTCACTGATGAACCTGGTGAGGAACAGGTTTCCCAGCTATGCCCAGTGCAGCACAGCAAAACCTGTCTGGGGGAGAGACAGGTAAGAGCAGACACAGAACACTTCATGCTCTTGTTCCTGGGGGTCTCGCTGCCCATGGCCAAGGGCACCTCATTTGTGAACTTTGGGTGAAGAGCATCAAACCAGATGAAACACAGCAGAGCAGCTCTGCTATGGGGGTGAAACCCTTTTCTGTCACAGGAATGTGCTCTCTGCATTAGCTGCAGCCAGTCCCTGTTGTTCATCTTGGCTTGCTGACCACTAAACAGAGCCTCCTTTTCTCCTGCAAGTGTCGTGGCAAGGCCTGAAAGGACTGAGATGCTTTGTTCCAAGCCAGATTAGAGATATGAGTTACTACAAAACAAAAGCCCAGCAAGCCTCCTGGAGAGTTCCTCTAGTCTAGACACAGCCTCCCCTGAGCTCCCTGCATCCCAGCACAGCCCTGCAGCTTGTGTTCAAAGCAACTCAACTGGCTCCAGAAGCCTGGGTAACCTCTGTCGAGTGAATGTTCAGTTGCAGCATAAAGGAGGAATCACATCTGAGTGATTTTGCTCCCATAAATTAGCAGGATGGGTTAAACCAGGACATGAGCACTGTCTGCTGGCACAGTGCATCCACTCAAGAGATCTGCACTGGCATGGAGCTGTAGTGCTTCAAAAGACGTGTGCTCCAAGCCTGGGGTGGGACATCCCCCATGTAGCTGATGTCTGCAGCTCCTGTGGCAGCAAGAGAGATCCTTTACTGTCACCTCAGCCCTGAACACACCCGTGCCCAGGGCTCACTGCCTGCCCCCCGTCACTGCTCAGCTCTGGCACTGCAGGGCTGGTACTGTGATCCTTCTGTACCAATCAGATTTTGGCTCAACACCATTTGGCCACACTGTCAGTCACTGGAGAAAAAGACAGAGTAGTAACGTGGGAAGAGGAAGAAAATTCAGTAAACCTATGGAAGAAAAGATCTGTGGATGTACATCATCATTTACCATGGTGATCACCTCCAGCCCCACAGCCAAGCATGTTCAGGCTTTGGTGAGAAGAACTTTTATCCCCCTGGTGTCTGTCATGGCTGGGGCCTGTGATGATGACACCTCATGGGTGTTGGTGCTTGCACTGCCCTGTGAGTGACACCAGCCTTGCTTGGCTCCCACACAGCAGAAGGCAGGGCAGCCATGGCCTCGATGGTGCCTTTTCCTCTTTGAGGTGCTGCACCCAGGTCAGGGATACCCCACACATGAGCACAGACTGGGAGAAGAGCTCATTGACCAGCAAAGAAGGACTTGGAGGATATAATGGATGAAAAGCTGGACATGAGCCAACAGTGGCAGCCCAGAAACTCCCCTGTGCTGGGCTGCACCCACAGAGGAGTGGACAGCAGGTGAGGGAGCGATGGTCCCCCTCTATTCTGCCCTTGTGAGATACCCCTGCAGAGCTGCTCCAGCATCAGAAGGACCTGGAGCTGTTGGAGCAAGTCCAGAGAGGCCATGGAGATGCTCCCAGGATTGGAGCCCCTCTGCCATGGAGCCAGGCTGGGAGAGCTGGGGGTGCTCACCTGGACAAAAGAAGGCTCCAGGGAGAGCTCAGAGCCCCTTCCAGGGCCTAAAGGGGCTCCAGGAGAGCTGGGGAGGGACTGGGGACAAGGGATGGAGGGACAGGACACAGGGAATGGCTCCCACTGCCAGAGGGCAGGGATGGATGGGATATTGGGAATCAGAAATTGTTCCCTGTGAGGGTGGACAGGCCCTGGCAGGGTGCCCAGAGCAGCTGTGGCTGCCCCTGGATCCCTGGCAGTGCCCATGGCCAGCCTGGACACTGGGGCTGGGAGCAGCCTGGGACAGTGGGAGGTGTCCCTGCCATGGCAGGGAGAGGAATAAAATTATTTTTATGGTCTCTTCTGACCCAACCCATTCTGTAATTCCATCATCTCCTCTGCCTCCACAGAGGGGCCATTTCCACTTCCCCACTGCCATCACAAGATGGCATTCCAGACCTAAAAGCTGAGCTGGCTCAGCTGATACTTGGAGATCTTTTCCAGGCCCTGGGGTGTCCAACCCCAGAAGAAGCTGTGGATTTAACCCTGCCTGCTGAGCTCTTCTGCCAGGTCTCAGCCCTGACACTGCCTTTTAATCACATCCTTTAACGCCAGGGCTGTGTTTTAATCAGCTGCACTGAAACACTGCTGCCGTTACTGTGTAACCTCTGATCCATCTAATTGCACTGATTTAAGCCAGTTACAGCTTTGACAGTGAATGTCATGCAGAGCACTTTAATCCTGACCTGCAATACCTTGGGCTCTTGTAGGGCCTCCTCTGCCTCCGAGGACACGCTGCTAATGAGACCGAGCCAGGATGTAGTTTAAGACATGGACAAAGGGAGCCAAGGGCAAATCATGAGCAAAATGAATCTGATTTTGTTACAAAGCAGTGTTGAAGGTAGAGCTGCTTTTCTTTGCCTGAGAACGATTTGGGAGAGTAGTGAGAATAATTTTTTTCAATAATTTATAACTTCAAAATAATAACAAAAAAAAAAGAGAGAGAAAAATCATTCTTAGATATGTTTTTTAAAAAGAAAGCTTATTTTGAGTTAGGTGCATAAAGCACTGGTGCAGTGTGTTATCCCCTGTGTCTGCTCCCACGTGTGAGTGGGTGCTCCAGGCTTCACCCACCAGTTGCTCCCTGCAGGAAGAACCCATGATCCAACCATCTCCTTCCCTGGCCAAGGGCCTGCAGCCTCTCACCGGGGCTTGGTGCCGTGTCCTAGGTGCCAGCTCTGCCAGCACAGCTCCCTGGGGGTGGTAGTGGGGCAGGATCTGCTGCTTAGCTGCCTCGGAGGCTGGGGCTGGCTGTGTCCCTCTGGGCAGCTCAGGAAAGGCTGCTCCGGCTGCTCCTTGCAGGGAGCTGGAGCAGCAACCTCACTTGATCGGGGGAAAGAGCAGTCAGGAAAGGTGACATAACCCCGATCAGGCTGCCAGAGGGGTGGTGCAGCAGCAGCAAGGGCAGTGCCCCTCTGGATGTGGCTGGGCAGGAGTGTGCCCTGCCTGTGGGACCCTGCCTGTGGGACCCTGCAGCCCCTCTGTCCATTCACTCTTGCCTGGGTCTCCTGGCCATGTCAGAGCTTGCTGGTTTTGTTGTTCAAAATGCCCTCAGGCAGCTCGAGGAGCCCGTGCAGTTCCCTCTGTTCTGGGCTGAAACTGCTGCACAGCAATTCCTTTTTCCATTTCATCTCTGGCAGAGCCCTTGAGCTTTGCTCCCTTGCTCTTCCACCCTGCTCTCGTCCTTCTGGGCTTCTCCTTGGCCCAGTCTCCTTCCCTGGTGTCCCCTTCTGCTCCCAGCTCCTATTTAACCCCCATCTTTTCTGTCCTCTCCTTCAGTGCTCCTAGCCAGAGGACAGATCACAAACCACAAGCTCTGCTATTCATCTACCAGATCCCAAGCCACTGTCTCAGTGTGATAAAGGTGATCTGCTAATCGTGTGGAGAGGATCCCCCAGGATGCAAACCCCTGCTGGGATCTGTGCCAATTCCATGGCATCAGCCACAGGGTCAAACGTACAAGGGGGGGGTTGCAGCTGCCTTGCTCGAGTGTGGGCACCACAATCAGCCTGCCTCAGGAACTGAGACCTGCACAAGGCCCACCAAACACACCTGTGTCCTTCCAGTGCCCCACCAGGTCTCCTGGCAGCAAGGAATTTGCTTTAGTTCTGTGAGTTTTATAAAGCCTGACTCAAATCCCAGGGATTTCAGGCAGTGCTGACACGCAGAGTGGGGTGGTGTGAGCACAGCCCTGGGGTCAAGTGCTGGGGCAGATGGGTGGGCACATCAACATCAACCCAATGTTTTAGAGCAGAGCTAACTAGGAACAGCTTATTCCATTAAGAAAAAAAGAAAACAAATAATCATTCTTAATTAGGACAGAAACCTCCAGATAGGCTTTTTTAAAGAAAATGCCTAAAAATACCATTTTTGCTTTGATTTGAAAACTATTTTTTGCTCTTCAGACTGTAAAACAATTTGAATTGATGATGCATTTCACAGCAAAAATACATCCCTTTTCATCTTGAAAATGCTGAAATGAGTTGTTACAAAATTTTCAACGTTTACCCCCTTTCTCAAAAAACAAAATTTTTAATTTAGATGAATTTTTTTTTTTTCCTAATGGAAACTCTTGATTACATTTTTACCCAACAGTTCTAATTAGAATTAACAATTACAGCTGATTCTTGGTGGGGTGATAAACAGCTGGACTGCACAGCCCTCTCCACTCTGGGACTTCCAAACAAGCCCCAGCCCTGGCAGTTTAGCCTTCTGCAACATTTTAGACTTGTCTAGTCACTGGAATTTATTTTTCTTTCTTTTTTTCCCACCCTTTCTCCTCTGAGGGTTAGATTTTACCAGTGCAGCATCTCTAACAGTCAGGGAACTTCACAGTGAGTTGAGATCGTATTGATTTCTCGAGGAAGAAGCCGCATACTAATTTTTCCTGTTTTCCTCCCTTGAGGAACACAGGTAACAGCTCCAGGAAGGCAGCTGGGTTTGTAGATAATATGTTTACCCACTGGCTGACAGGGAATTCTGAGGTCTGTGGGACCATCATGGGACACAAGGAGACTTTGGCTGGTCTGGTGCAAGGCTGGATTTGCTGAGAAAGAATGTGGGATTAAAGCAGAACAGGTTAAACCTGAGAGAAGCATCAGGTGAAGATCAGGGGATGGATCAGTCCATGCTATGCTGCCAGAGCTTCCCCCTGCCTCCAGGATGATCCTCACAATCCAGCTCTGTAGGGCGAGGAAAGGAACACTGGAGCAGCGAATGAAGAGGAAATGACTGTGGTGGAGGGGAAGGGAAGATGTCAGAGTCTGCTCTTAAACGCCCAAACCCTCTATTCCAGGCACCGAGGCAAGTTTGTCCAGCCTTTGCAGGCAACCTCCAGAGAGCCAAGAGGCACTGGGACATCCTCTTTCAGGGGACTGGTGTCCCCAGTGCCGCTGTCACTCCTGGACTGCCATGTCCAGTGCTTTTCATGGCTGCTCATCCCTGGGCTGGCTCCACGCTGTTAATGGCTGATCTCTCCCTGGAAACAAGCCCATGGCCTTTGCCTGTCCCACCTCGCCCCTCCCACTCCCCTGCCAAACAGTTATTACCTTCTTGGAAAAACCTGAGATAGTATTAAACGAGAGGGAGGTTTTCATACACAAATGCCCCTGTGATTAATTGATTAAGAGATTCTGTGCAAATTAAAGCCTTTCTTCATACTTTGCACATCCAGCTCTTCAGCTGTTGTTCTTTCCCTTCTAGTCCTTTACAGAAGTCCCTGTGGGCCTTGCTTGCCCCATTCCTTTTGCTGCAGTTTTCTCCCCACAGTGACTCAGGGATTTCCCCCAAATCCTTGTGCCCACTGAGTCCTGGGCAGACCCTGCTGCTCCTGAATCAGCACTGTGGAGAGGGGGATGCTGTGAGCACAGCTTGTTTATACACAGAATCAGCCCAAGAGAGGGGCTGTAAATGCCTCTTTATTTCCATATTTATCATTGCAGCTCAGATGGATGAGGAACCCAATGGAAAGTTTAGATGAAACAGAGAAGAAATGAAAAACTGTTGGCAAGTGGCAGCTCAGCTGAGACTGGCAGCCTCAAGGGCTTCCAGAAGGAAAAAGGCTTTCAATTCCTGCACTGCTGCTCCATAACAACCCCATTCCCCTGCCAGGCCAGGAAGAGTGGGCCAGCTGAGGAACCCTGCCCTCCTATGATCCCACCCCAGGGAGATAGACCTGAGATCCCAAAGCAGCACATTTGGTCTTGCTGATGTTTGGCAGGGCTGATTTCTTCCCAGAGCAGCAGCAGAGTGTGGGTGTGGAGGCTCCGTGAGGATCTCCAGGTGATGGGCACTGTGGTCACCCATGCCATGGTGGAAAGGAGCCACAAAGGCTTTGCTGGACACCTTTGGAACATCTAGTGCTGGGTGCTGGTGATGGATGATGATTTAAAGCCCATTTGTGCAGGGAATAATGGCTCATAACCATCCCCTCTCCTTTAGGGGTGTGACACTGCTGAGATGGGTGGTCTCATTTCCACCTTAGGGGAGGCGTTTTATTAATTGTCCCCGGCCTTGCTCCTGAGCCCGTGTGTGCTGTGATGTGGACGTGCTTCAAATGCAGTGACAAGGAGGTGGCAGCCAGGATGTGGCTCCTGGGGGAGGCAGCCAGAGAGGCAGGGATGGTGCTGCCCACAGCTGTCCAGTGATCTGAAACCTTCAGCCCTGGGAGGGAGTGACTGCTCCAGGCCAAGGGAGTCTGACTTTGCTGGGGGATAACCAGGACTGTGTGTCTGTGACCGGGCTCTGTTCCATGGGGAGGAGGCAGGGGATTGAACTGTCCCCTTGCTGCCTGCATGGCCCTCTGTGTTGGCCAATTTTTCACCTAAATCCTGGCTTGAGCACCCATAAAGGCCCCTGCCCAGATCATCTGGCATGATGGCTTCTAGAAAAGCGTCCCTAGGGTCGCTGTCCCTGCTTAGTCACAGCTGAGCTGGTGGCACTGAAAACTTGAGTTTCCATTCACATCCCTCCTGTACCTGCAGGTCCCTGTGCCCTCACTCCGGCCTTTATTCTCCTCCCTGCTTTCCCCTCATTTGTGCCCGGCTCCAGAGGAGAGCACTGGGAATTGATCACTGTGTTGGCTTCACTGATTTAATCCAAATTTAACCAGGCGGGAGCGAGCGAGGGCAGCCCGGGGGCCCGGCATGCTGTGAAGAACCCGTTGGTGCCGAGCGGTGCCGTTAATAATAGGGGTGAAAGGCGGCAGCCCCCCGGCATCGCCCCTCTCACCCTGGCACAGCTCCCACGGGGACAGAGCTGTCCTGGGGACACGGCACAGGCACTGTCAGGAGCTGTCACCCTGCGGGTGCTGAGCCCTCAGTGCCAGGACAGAGCTGTCCTGGGGACACGGCACAGGGACCATCAGGAGCTGTCACCCAGCAGGTGCTGAGCCCTCAGTGCCAGGACAGATCACTCCTGGGGACATGGCACAGGGACTGTCAGGGGCTGTCACCCGGCGGGCCTGACCCCGAACTGTGCCAGGGCTGCATGGGCAGCAGCTCACCCGCGAACCCTGAGCTGCATCCCCGCTGGCAGAGCCCTTCTAGAGCAGGGATGGCCCCGGGCTCATTTCATCCCACTTATGGCTCCAGAGCCCCCGAGGGACTGATGGCAAACGCCTTTGGATGAGTCTCTTTTTTTGGCAGTGAATGAAATAGGATTTGTGCTGCTGGTGATAAGAGACTGCAAGATGGACTCATCTGATCCTCACAGCAATTCAGAGAGGCTGATGCTGGCATGGCAGAACAGGTCCTACAATAGTCTTCACGTCCCAGCACACAAAATGAGTGAGAAAAAGCATTTTTAAAAGTGACTGGGGAAACTCTGCTGTTATGATGCTATCCTATCTCAAGCCCAGGGTTCCCCTCCAGCCTCTTTGGAGTCACAAGTACTTAAAAAATGCTCTGCTCTGAACTCAGGCTGGGTCATGACTCATGTCTTGGGCTGTAAAAATGCATTTCATTGTGTCAGCAGGAAAGTGGTTGTGGGCAGCGCTCTGGCAGCGGTGAGGCTGGCCAGGGCAGGCTGTTCAGCAATTACACCCACTGGAGCCCAAATTCCATCTCATATTTTGCTACAGCACACAAAAAAGGTTCAGGGGAAGGAAAGGCTGAAGGGGAAAAGTGTTTCACCCCAAAATCCTGGTAGGACTCTATGCAGTGGCTTGTCTGGCCACAAATCCATCTGTTTTGGTGCAAGTGCAAAGCCTGGACCTGCCACCTGGAAATGTGACCTCAAGAGTCTCCTGTAGCCTGTGGAGTTTGCTTTGTACCCAGAAGAGACACCTCTCATGCTCATCCTGGCATCCTTCCAGAGAGAAAAGGGCAACTGAACCCTCTGGATGTCTGTGCCTTGCTGTGGGCCTTGTCTCTGGGTCTTCCCCCAACCAAAACTACTTGCAGGTACTTTTAGTATGAGCCCATCACCAAAAACTAAGTTACCTGTCAAGGGCAGCACTGTGAGGCTTCACAGCATTGGCACCCTGGGACTTAATTTTGCTTGTGGACTTAAATGTCCAGTTATGTATCTGGGAGTGTTTAGCTGTTGTGACCAAATTTGGGACACATTGCCACAACTGAGTCACTGGAGAAGCCAAACAGCGTTGAGAGGAGAGGAGCCTGGTGGCTCCAGACGAGCATATGGCAGTCCTGGGAGCAAACTCACACACCTTTGCCAGAGGAACATCTGGATTCCTTAAAGGAAGGGGTTTAGCCAGGAAGCACCAACTCCATGAAGAAAATCTGGATTCCTTAAAGGAAGGGGTTTAACCAGGAGGGATCAATTCCACAAAGAAAACTTGGATTGCTTAAAGGAAGGGGTTTAACCAGGAAGGATCAACTCCATGAAGAAAATCTGGATTGCTCAAAGGAAGGGGTTTAACAAGGAGGGATCAATTCCACAAAGAAAACTTGGATTGCTTAAAGGAAGGGGTTTAACCAGGAGGGATCAATTCCAGGAAGAAGATCTGGATTCCTTAAAGGAGGGGGTTTTCCCAGGAGGGATCAATTCCATGAAAAGCAGCTGCCCTGTTCCACTGCTGTCCAGGACAGAGCAATGCTGTGGGATTGGGACAGGGGCTCAGTGCCTGTTAAAGCCCTGGGCATTAAGGAAGCCCAGGAGCAGCTGCAGGCAGAGGCAGCTGAGGGATTCCTGCTGCCTCCCACCAACGTTGCCCGCTCAGTCCTTTTCTCCATCCTTTTGCAATCTAAATAGCACATTTTATAGTTGCTGCTAAGTGATGTGATCAACATCAATTACCTATTAAAAGAGAATCAAGTCTTGATTTAAAATTAAGTGCTGCATTTTCCCATGTTCTTTATATGTAGCCAACAGAATAATTGCAGTGACATAAAAACTAATTACACAACTCCACAATTAGGCCTCCCTCCTAGTGCTGTGATTGTCTTTAAGTATACTGATGAAAAATTACTCCCAGTCCCAAATTACTCTCTCACACCCATCTTCTCTAATACCTTTTGAAAAAGCCCTTCATCCCATCAGACCAGAGAGAGGAACTCCAGATGCAGAAGGTAATACATGCAGAGTGTATTTTCTTATCTCTTAGATGTGGGAGCAGTTTCAGATGTGGGATTTGGTTGGGATTGCCCAGGGATGCAGCAGTGCTCCTCTCTGGATGGACTGAGCATCTCAGTGAGGCTTCCCAAAGTGCCTGGTGTGCAGCAGCCTGAGACAAGCAGGGGGAAAATCCACTTCTCAGTGCCCCAGCTGACATTTGGCTCCTGGGCTGCAAGCAGAGAGACCAGTCCTGCCTGGCTGCCAGCCTTGGCTTGGTGTGTGGAGCCCAAAAGGAGGAGGAAGAGGATGAAGTACAGCAGTACTTCCCCCATCCAAAAGCCAGGAGTTACACCCAGGCAGCAATCACGTAGCTGCCTGAGAAACTATAAATCTCAACAAAAATCATAAACATCTATAAAGCTCTGGTGCACTCCTGACAGGCTTTGAGGGATTTGATTCCAGATTATGTTTTTGAGATGTTTACAACCAACCTGGAAAGATTGAAAATATTCAATTACTGGCAAGGAGAGCTGAGATTTGCTTACAGTCAATCTCCTGCCTCCAGGATCTCTGTGGGTGCCAGCAGTGAAACACAGCATGGGTGAGCAGAGCCGTGGGGACAGTGGCCCAGGGACAGGTCCCCTGATGTCACTGAGCATCTTTCACTAGATGATTAAGCATTGCAGGTTTAATTTTGGGGCTGGCACGTTGGTTTTGGCTGCTGTGCAGTGGACCCCATGGCCTGTTCCTCAGCCACAGCCCAGCCCTCACCAGGGAGGGCTGCACAGCTCGTGGCTGATTTTCCATCATCTCTGCAATGCCATCACTCAGTTGCAGTTGGGAGAGGGGTGGGAAATGCTTTGGCATGATTTTAATCAGCAGAGTGCTTTGAGTGAATGAGGTGAGGGGACCAGTGAGCTCCCTGTGCCTTCTCTGACTTTGTCACCTCATTTCAGCATCAACCAGGGGTGCCAAGACTGAGAATTTACACCCTTGTGTTTACCTGAAACCTCACTACCTTCCTCAAAACCTGTGAAAAATAAAGGGGGTGCTGAAGCAGCCTGTGGCAGGGATGATGTGATGTGTAAAGCCAATATCTCCAGATCATTGCAAATATTCCCTCCTGATCCCAGGCATCCATCCCAGATATTCCCACCTTGTCACCAGCCCAGAGCACTGGGTGCCACCTCCAGCCCTTCCTTGGACATGTGCATGGGGGAGACTCCAACACCTCCCTGGGCAGCCCCTGCCAAGGCCGGACCACCCTTTCCACGGAGAAATTCCTCCATTAGTCCAACCTAACACGATGCACAGAGGCGCGCCAAAGCAGGCATTCACTCCTGAGGGACAGATCCTCCAGGATGGCGTTGCTGCCCGGGACACGCCGTTCCCACAGCCAGGGAGGCTCCCGCAGCCCAGGGCAGCGGACACGGCTCAGCCCAGCTAACCCAGCCCGGGACACGGCTCAGATCGGCCCGGGACACGGCTCAGGCTCAGACTCAGCCCGGGACATGGCTCAGATCGGCCCGGGACACGGCTCAGAATGGCCCGAGACACGGCTCAGGCTCAGCCCGGGACACGGCTCAGGCTCAGCCCAGGACGTGGCTCAGATCGGCCCGGGACACGGCTCAGGCTCAGCCCGGGACATGGCTCAGATCGGCCCGGGACACGGCTCAGGCTCAGGCTCAGACTCAGGCTCGGGCTCAGGCTCAGGCTCAGGCCAGCGAATCTAGTCCGGGACACGGCGGGGCCAAGACAGCGCCGCCACCGCCGCCTCACAGGGCACAGGCGGGGCCAGGATCAGGGGGAGGGGCCAGGACCAGGGGGCGGGAACAAGGGCGGTGCTGACAGACAGGCACGGGTCAGGGGGTGTGGCCAAGAGTGGGGCCGTGCTGAGTGAGTAGGGCAGGGCCAGGGGCGGGGCCAATGGCAGGAGCTCGTGCAAGGACGGCGTTAATTGGCTAGAGCGGGGCCGGGGCGGGGCGGCTGGGGCCGGGCGGCGCGTGCGCAGTGCGGAGCGGTGAGTCGGGGTGGGGGGGTAGCAGGGGGCGGTGGTGCTGGCGGCCCGTGAGGGCCGGGGTGTAGCTCCGGGTTGGGGATCTGCGATTCGGGATGGAGCCCTGGTCCCGGCCTGGGGGTACCCACTGCTGCCTCCCTGCTTTGCCCTCGCGCGAGCGCACCCGGCGGTAAGGCCTTGCCGGGTGGAGGCTGCCCGCCAGCCCGGTTCCCCTCATTGGCTGTGGCCGGGCCGTTGGGGACGCTGTGCGTGCGGCCCCGGAGGCTCGGCAGGCCCGGCAGGACGGGCAGCCTGTGCGACTGGAGTGCTGTAGCAAACGTGTGCCCTGTGAGGGGCACTTAGGCACACAGTCGGAGCAGGGCAGGGGACCCATACACTCAGGGCTTTTAAACAAAAATCTTACACATGAGTTTCCCCCAACGGGCACAGTTTGGATCCTGCCTGGAGCACGAGGCTGCGTGGAATAAAAACGTGCTGGAAAAATTGAAGTAGCTCTGGGATATTAAAATGGATGTTTCTTCAGGGTGTGCGCTCTGTAACACGAGGTCTGAATTTTAAAACTGGTTTAATTGTTTTGGTACAAGCCCGCATATGGTTTTCTGGCAGGAGAACTGGTGAAACGATGCATTCCACAAGGCCAGGAAGGAGAACGCTGAGCAAATGGGATTTTGTATATCAACACTGTTTGGAATGTTGCCGTAAAATGTTTAAGTTCAGTGGTTGACTAACACTTGCATTAGCAGTGACCTTTGACAGAGCTCTGATGCTGCCCACCTTCAGGAGGGTCTGGGTTTACACCAAGCTCTATAGACACAATTTCTTAAGTTATTTATTCTGCAGTGTTTCTTTGCTAGAACTAACCCTGTCTGAGTGCAGCGCAGAGGCAGAGCTGCCTGCGCTGGTGCTGCTCAGTGTGCCTGCCAAAGGAGGGTGATCAGCAGAGGCATTTCTGTGGTGGAGCTGTCTGTGGAAGAGGCTGGTCCGTGCACAGCCTGGCAGGAGCCTTTTAAGTGCAGATAAGTGTCCAGAGGATGTTAGAAGATGGTGACATGCCCTGTCATTTACCCAACGTGCTGCCGCAGTGCTCCTGCTCCCTGTGATCATTTGAATTCCTTTGTTCTCTGGGAGTAGCACTGTTAAGGGATGCACTTCTAAGTTTCTGTCTTTTCTTTCCCTTAATCCTGCCTTAAAATGACCCAGCCTGATCCACTTAGTTTTTCAGCAGCCTCTAGGGTATTTCTGTGGTGGAAGTATCCAAAATGCTGTCCCAGAAAGTTCAGTGTAGGAGTCCAGCTACCAGAGGTGGGAGATCAGTGTTGCAAGTTCCTGGAGGCTGCTGTCTGTGTGACCATGTATTTACTAAATTTGAAAGGATACAAATATGATTCTTGGTAAGAAATCAGCTGGAAACAATTCCTGGTGAACTGTCAGAACAGCCTTTGAACCCACAGTGTTGTCCCTGTGTCCTGAAGCAGCACAAGAGCAGGGCTGGTGCTACTGCCACCACCTTCTTCATTTTTACAGTGGAGAATTCCTTTAGCCTGAGCAATAAAACACCTGGCAAACTCCAGCACCCCCACACCTGTCTCTGCTTCTGCTTGGGTTGAGCAGATGGGGTTGAATGCACAGCAGCCATACCTTGAGAATTTGTGAGGCAGTGGATTATTTGGATAAATTTAGGGATAATAGTCAGCCTTTCCATGTGCTAATCCTCTGTGCTACTGACTCCCTCCGTGGCTTTTGTAACCCACCTCAGCTCTTACACCCAGTGTTCTCCTCTGAGAAATAATGCTCCACTCGGGCTCATGGGGGAGGGGAATCAGCTTTAATTAAGATTTGTGGAGCACTTTGTTGATAAGTTCTCAATAGCTGGTTGCTATTTTTTATGAGCACGCAGATATTCTTAGTACCTGCAGTGGGAAGTGACACAAGGCTCGGGATCTCTGGGAAGCAGCCCTGCCAAGGGAGACGGCGCCTGCTCACCGTGAGATCCATTCTGGCTGTGGTTCACGAGGCAGCTCAGCAAAACCCCAAATCCCTCTGAGTCTTTGGGAAATGTGAAACGTTCCTGAGAGCTAAGCCCTGCTTTTGCATGAGATTTGTAGCTTTTGCCCCCTCGCTGGGTTTCTCCCAAGCTGCTGGTTGGGTTTGGTGCAGCTGTGTTCTGGTGTCACCTGCTTTGTAACACCTTGTGGCAATGGCTTTTAACAACTGTCCCCTCAAATTAAGGTGTCTGGGGTGGGCAGGGCTGGGTGATGGCCCCTGTGGGCTTCAGGCATTGCAGAGGTCAGTGGGGTGGAAGGGGAGGAGGGAAGCTAGGAAACCATGCCCTCCCCCAGGGCAGCATCCCATTCCCTGCTGGCTTCTCTGCTGCAGCAGCAGGTGGCAAATGAAGCTTGATGAGCTCTGTTAGTGAGGGATAAGGAAGGCGTGAATGGAAACGGTCACAGCAGTGCTGGCTCTGTGTTGTGTGGGTGCCCCTCAGCAGGATGAGGAGTTCTGTTGTATTTTGGAGAAGAGAAGGCTGTTCATTTGGCTTTGTCACTGCTGCAGGAGTAGCCAGATGGAGGATGCGAAAAGGAAATACAGGGCTGGAACAACCTCCTTGTCCGTGCCCCTGTCCTGAGCCAGGTGAGAGATGCTTGGCTCCAGGCTGGGCAGTGGTGGATGGTAGTGCAGATCTGGACAGGGCCCAGTTCCCTCTGGGCCTTGATGGAATCCCACTCTCAGAGCCTGACAGCCCATCTAACTTGTCCTTGCAGCAAACTGAGCAGCCAGTTTGTGTCTTGCCCTCACAGAGTGGGGAGTCCTGTGGCTGGTTTTCCTTGTGAGTAAACCCTGTTAAAATCTGAGAGCTGGGACTGGCCCTGGAGGGAGCAGGGATGGAGAGACCCCTCCACAGCTGGTATAGGGCAGCATGTTTTATACTGCTGACTGCTCTGCTGGCTGCCCAGACCCTCTGGTCTGTGTGTACCTCAGAGCTGATACCAGCACAGAGCCCAGAACTGGGTATTTTATGTTTCTGGATCACAGAGGGGAGTTCAGCTCTTTGGAGCTGTGGTGTCACAGTGCTGGCACATTTAGTCTGGTCCCCAGTTTTCCCCAGGTTCCCTCTGTCTGGAGAACTTTCCCCTGGACTCTGTTTGTGTGCTTGATCTCTGTTTGTGCTGTTTTCAAATACGCTTCTTTGCATTGTTTTCCTTGCTTTTCTTTCTATTGATTTGTTGGTGTTTTGGGAACTTTTCTTCAGTTTATCAATTCCGATCATGACCTCCAGAGTGCCTCCAGCTCTTAACTCCTGGGCATCCTTTCAGGTTTTATAAAAGTGCTTTCTCTTCTTTGTTCAAACTATTAATGGAAAGGTTGAACAGAAGAAGACCTGGGCTGAGCTCCCGGGGCTCATACACAAGGATTTCTCTTGTGGTGACAGGGAATTGCTGATGGCTACCCCTCAAGTGTGTGGGGTTGAGTTGCTTTGGTTGGTCTTTTTTTTTCTTATTAATGAGCACTGGGCCTCATGAAGGTGAGCTTTTCCAGACCCAGCTCCTCTGGCTATTGAAAGCATCAGATGGATAGAGTGAAAAACCTGCTTTGTGCTGGTCAGAGGTGTGATGGGCAGGTCTCTGTAGGGGAGGATTGTGTTGTGCTCTCCTTCTGAAGGCTGAGGTGATTTTTAAGAGCTTTCAGGAACTTTGTTCACCTGGGGCTTCTTGCTGATGCTTGCTGGGGCTGTCACAGCTCTGAGACAATCCTCAGCCCTGCTTCCCGTTCAGAGCTGCCTCAGCAGTGGGCTGTGCATGGGGGAAGTTGTGTCCAGCATCTCCTGCTCCCCTTTTCTCTCTATAAGTCTCTCCTCAGTGAGAGTTGGGCTTGTCTGTATGTGGCTAAGATAGCAAAAATGCATTTTTCTCCTCAAGCAATTCCAAGTTCCTTGTGTGGTTGCTCTTCTCTGGAAAAGATAAAACTACCTGCTCTGGAGAAATTAATGACGCTCATTTTTATTCCTAAATAGTCTGTCATGGTGGATGTGGTTGCAGGACACCTCACTGCACCAGGCCTCTGCTGTCACCTCAGTGCCAACTGCTTAAGGAAGAGCTGAAATAGATTTCACTGGAGCAAACATCTCTGCCTAGCTCTACCCTCCCTGAGTTCTGTGAGTACTGAGCTGCTGGGCTCAGATGCCTGAGGTTCAAGAATTGGTCCTTTTCTGAAGTGCTATTCCATCTTTCTTTGCACATGGGTGTAACTGTGGGGCGAAATTTGGGCCCCACTGAATTTAAGGACAACACAGGGTGTTCATGTCTTCCTCCTCTCCAGGCTGGTAACTTGTGGTACCCAGCTGTTCAATCCAGCTGTGCTTCAGGGACACCATCAACAGGATGGAGATGCTGTGCCCTCTTTCTATTGGTCTGTGGCTGATGGTAGAGTCATGGAATCATGGAATATTCTGAGTTGGAAGGCACCTACAAGCATCATTGTGTCCAACCTGGTGGATGCCCTGACCTAATTTCAGTTCCAGGGCAGAAAATTCAGTCTCCCTAAAACCTTCCTATGGCTTCTGTTGGATTCTTCCTCACTTTTCTCCAGGGGGCTGTGTGCTGTAGTTAAATATGGATGGAAAGGTTGTGTTCCACTCTGGATTACAGCTGAATCTCAGTGGTGGATAAATTGCATCCCAAGTCTAGTTTGCAAAGCCCTTTGGGCTTCATGGGCTGCAGGAAGCTGTATTTTATTCTGGATGTCTGTTTGCTGACAATTCTATAGGATTTGCAGACAGGAGGTTGTAAGAGCCCTGATTATACTGGTTTCCTGTGCAGTCAGACTCTGCCCAAATAATTCAAGTGCCTGCTGCAGAGAGAGGGAAAGGAAGATGGAAGGATGATTTAGAAATCTCCGGAGTAGATGGGAAAAAGATGCATATGTTGATCTGAAGGAGATACCAAGCCACATATATTTCTTCCAGCATCTAAATAAAAGTCAGGATTTTTTAAATGGTTGCCTACTTAAAGCCCAAATAATTCCTTTAACGGCAGGTTTTAAAGGTTTAACCTAATTTTAGAATTTTTATTTCAAGTGTCCTTCCATAAAATTAACTTTTTGAATGCAGAATGCTTTAATGTCTTCCATGTTGGTGCTCATTTTCAAGAAATCTCTGCACAGTTATTTCTTATGTACCAGTTATATCTATCAGTCAACAGATATCAAGTGTAGCAAAAATGCTATAATGATATTATGGTCTAATAATAGTTATAATGATTCTAATTACCTGGTGCAGCTTTAAAGAGAGGCAGATTCAGAGATGAGTGCAAAGGAGGTGTTTAACCTTGAAGTGCAGAGGCAGGGCTCTTCCAGAGGTGCCTGTGCTGCGCCCTCTCCTCCCCATCAGACATCCCCCTCCCTCTATTTCCTCCAGCAGACTGGGAGGAGCACTCTGGTGTGTTTTTAATGTTCAGACCTCATTCTGGCTGTGCTCAAAGAGTGCTGGTGAGCTGAGGATGAGCAGGTTTCCTGCAGTACCTGGGAGTGTGAAGCCTGCTCGTTTTCAGCCTCTGTGTGCCCTGCTCCTGGCGTGCTCCCACAGCCTGATGATTGTGGCACTCAAGGATTGCTCCCACCCTCGGAAGCTGCAGAGCCTCAGCAATCTCCATCCTCTCTGCAAGCTGTTTGTGCTGCTCTTAACCATTAGGGGTGGCTTTGCCACAGCCTGGGAAGCACAAAGCCAGAGTCTCCTGATGGAGAGCATTGGGGGTGTGCAGGTGAGTGGCTGAGAGTTGTTGATCCCTACAGAGGCTTTGCTGTGGGGGTAGGAGAGCACTGGGCTGGTGCTTGAGTGCTGTGCTTGCCTTGCCTTCGACAGGCTGGCCCCACAGAGCCTTGTCAGAGTCTCTTTCCCCAGCTGCTCCATGTGCCAGCCCTGTTACATCACTCCCAATGCCCTTTCACCACTATTTTTCCTTTAGGAAGGATGCTGGGCTGCATTTGCTGTGTTCCTGTGGTTTTTGCCCGATGTTGCTGAGTGCTGTTAGTGCCTTGGGGTGCCAGTGCTCATTGTGGCTGTAGTGTAATGGATCCCCTCGTGTCACAGCTGCTCATTTAATCCTGTGACATGAGGGGTGAGGAGTCCCTGGCTCACAGACCAGCAGCCTTTCCACAGAGGAAGCTCTGTGTGGGCTGGAAGTTGACAGCTTTCAATGATTATATGCTGAACCTTCTTCCTATAAATAATTGATTCACAGGCTGATGAGAACTACAGGAACTTGTCGCTCAGTTGCTGCTCCCTGGCATGGGCAGCAGCTGGAAATGTGCTGTTTTCCTATAAAATGGATCCAGAGGTGCCCTTGCTAGGTTTTCTTTATTTCCAGCCTGTTGATAGGCTGACCTGCTCTGCTTCTCAGGGAAGCCCTGCCTGCCAACACCTGCAGCACACCTTGTGCCAGGCCTGGTGCTGCTGAGAGCTCTGCCACCTGCAGCCTTTCCCTGGGGGCTGTTCAGCCTCTCCCTTGGGCACGTTCAGCCTTTCCTTTGGGGAGGTTCAGCCTTTCCCTTGGGCACGTTCAGCCTTTCCCTTGGGCACGTTCAGCCTTTTCTTTGGGCACTTTCAGCCTTTCCCTTGGGCAGGTTCAGCCTTTCCTTTGGACAGGTTCAGCCTCTCCCTTGGGCAGGTTCAGCCTTTGCTTTGGGCAGGTTCAGCCTTTCCTTTGGGCAGGTTCAGCCTTTGCTTTGGGCACGTTCAGCCTCTCCTTTGGGCACGTTCAGCCTCTCCCTTGGGCAGGTTCAGCCTCTCCCTTGGGCATGTTCAGCCTTTCCTTTGGGCAGGTTCAGCCTCTCCCTTGGGCAGGTTCAGCCTTTCTTTTTGGGAGGTTCAGCCTTTCCTTTGGGGAGGTTTGCCTTCTTGCTGGAGTCAGTGTGTGTGTGTGTGTTGGTGCATCACCATGGAGATGAGGCCACAGGAGCTGCAGGGCGCAGCCTTTTCCAGGCTCACGTGAAGAAGGATGCGGTAACGGGCTCCTCTTATTTAGAGAAAATGATTTCTTGGAGTAAATAAATCGTCAAAGAACACTTGGCATCAGCTCAGGTGCTATTAAGGAGAAGATCTCTTGAAGCCAGAGCTGTAAGGCTCATACAATACTCACCTGCTTTGCTGTGTTCCACATCAGGCATTGCTGCTGTGCCCAATGCTGACTCACTGACCCACTTGTGCTTTTACGTACCCCGAGATAACAAAGCTCCTGTTGCTTTTCTCCTCCCTGTGTAGGTATTTGTCATCCTGCCACAACAGCACCTTCCTGGATCCCTTTCCTTGCCCACTGAGTGTCCAGGCTTTCAATGCTTTGAGTGGTTACAAGGCTTCACCTCCCATGGCTGCTGCTGCTTTGGCCGGGTTTGGGGAGGATGTGGAGGGTGTGTGGCTGCAGTGAGTTCTCCCCCATGCAGAAACACCTCTCTGGGTTGAGCACACCCCAAAACCCTGTTCTGGTCATGCAGACATTCTTGGGGGGTTGGGGACACTGCCCTTTCTGTGTGCCTGCCCCTGGCACACTCTTTCCTTTCTAGTTTCTGGTACACAGAACCCTCCCAACAAGGTCTGGAAGGGCTCTGTGGCAACTCTGCCTCATTGCCTCCACGTCTTATTCCAGACTTCATCTGTAAACATCTCTTTGCCCTTGCTAAAAACACTGTCTCTTAATTTCTCTCTGCAGGAGTATTATTTAATTTGTAACAGTTTTAGGACGTTATTTGAAAAATCCGATATGAAGCTGTATTTCATTTACTGTAATGATCCACTAATGCAGGCATATTTCAAAGGCAGGCAATGCAGTACTGTGGGGTTTAATTAAATTTTGTTTTTCAACTGAGCATCAATAGACAGACAATAACAAATGGTGGACAGTATGCATACAGAACGAAGTCTCTTCATTTTCCTTTTCAAGACTGTGGAAGTGAAAATGTATAGCCCTTAAAATGGACTTGGCCTGCTCACAACTGGTGCTTTAGTGTATTTAACTCACTTTAGGAGGAGTTTTTTCTTCTTACTCTGCCTTAATTAATTTTCTTGCTCTCTTCCTGCCCACAAAATAAACTCTTACACTGTGGAAAATTTCCAGCAGGAGCCGTGAGTGATCTAAGTGCTTCTGCAAGTTCTGCATGTAGTTTTGAATACTGTGTTGGTACCTAGTGTGTGATGGCTTCTCCAGATGGGCCCTCCTGAGGATGACAGAACAGAAGGGCTGGGTGTGAGGTTCCTGTCTCTAGGAACTGGACATGGCATGTGCCAGCCTTGGAGAGGGAGGGAAAAATGGTGTTGCTGCCATGGTTGCACTCAAATCAGGAATCAGTAGGTGGCTCTGGAGTGCATTTTGTTCCTCTTCTCCCAGCAAGCGTGGGGTAATCAAGTACAGAGTGTATGTGAGGAAGCTCGGGCAGAGTGTTCCACATCAGCAGGAGGTTTCTGGGAACCATCTGAGTGCTCACAGCGTGGCACTTGGACACGTGTTCTTGGGTAAAGAAATTTGTCACGGGTGCTGTTAATGGGCTCCTTTGTTCAGATTTGAGGAGCAGGGTGGGATGGGCTGGCTGAGGCAGATTTGGTTTCTCCAGGTGTCTGGAGAAATTACCATTGTTCAGGAACAGAACCAGAGTTTGCTGAGGAACCCGATGTGAGTGTGACTCCCACTGCACTCCAGCCTTTGATTCTCTCAGAAATCTCTCAAAGGCAGAGAGCTGAACAAAGCATTAATTTTTCAGAGGCAGAGTCTCCATTCAGAGATGTGAGTTCAAGCCATGTCCTGGGTTGATGCCTAAGGCTTTGCCTGCTTAACCTGTCTTCAAAGGCTGGGGGCAAGGGCTGTGCCTGGAGCTGGCACTGCTTTCCACCGCTGAGCTGGGCTGGGTCACAGTCCAGAGAGCTGCTGGCTGGAAACTGGACCGTGCAAAGGCTGGGAATCTGTGGGAACCTGACTCCTGATGTCTGTGCAGCTGTACCTGCCTGAAAAGCATGGCTGGAAATGACAGACTGGAGGCTGTAACCTCCTCCTCCTCCCTGGGATCTCAGTGTAACGATTGCCGTGTTCCAGGCACAGCCTGTGTTGTTTGCTCCTTGCTGGAAGAAGCACTGTGAGTCCTTTGCAGCTCTCCTGGTGCCTGGGCCGGCTGAGGGTTGTGTTCTGAGCTGGGTGAGAGGCTCCTGGAGCAATGGATGGGGTCCTGTGCTCCTGCCAGTCCCTGTGGCTGGAGAGGAGTCCTGGTACAGATAGAAGGGGTATAAATAGAACTCGTCATCAGGCACCGGATGCTGTTTCAATAAACTGGAAAAACCCCTTACAGCTGAGGTTTGTACTGGCCCTGCTAATGCTGGGGGAATGCCCCATGCCTGAATCCTTGTTCTTCCCTTGTTCCTTGCTTTAGGCTGCCAGATTTCCCATTTGCTCACTTCATTTTGTTGATAGGCAGTGTCAAGGTCCTGTTGCTGGGGTTTGGGGCAGGATGTTGGTTTCTGGTGACTTGAGGCAACACGTCCAGCTTCTCCTGTCCTTCCTTGGCATCTCCTGCCTTTCTGCCTGTGGCTGCTCTCACTGTGCCATAAACTAATCTCCTTCCAACTAGGAACTTCAGGCCTCTTGCAGACTCACTTTTATGGAGCCATTATCCATCATCTATAGAAGGAGAGGCTTTCCTGGCTGTGGCAGGGCTCAGGTGGCTGCTCCCAGATGGAGCACACTGGATCATCTGGAGCCAGTGGCTGAGCCCTGGGCTGAGGGATGTGCCCTCTGTGCAGACCAGGGAGTGCTTGAGCCTGGTCTTTGCACGAGCAGGTGAGTGATTTGAGATCCTCACAGTACTGCTGGCATGATTTATTCTTGCAGAAGTGCCCACAGCAACTTCAGGGGTTTGTTCTGCCCAGCAGGATCACAGACAAGGACATGCCTGGGCCCTGTGCTTTAGTGGCTCTTGCAGGACTATGCAGCAAACAGGACCTGCAAGGGGCCTCAGCACAAGGGCACAAGCCCAATGCATGGGGAACCGCAATGGTGCTTGGGAGTGAACAAAAATAAGTCTATTTAAAATGAAAAGGTAGTAATCTGTAATGCAGTTTTGAGGGAATTATTGTAGCAGGAGAGCATGTGCTGGCTGGGAGGGGAGAAGCACTTGCTCAGACAAGTGATAATCCATTGCAGCCCATTCCAGACACCTGGCAGATACCAGCCTTCCTCAGGCCTCCCTGGGATGAGCGATGTGCTGTGCCACTGGATGAGGAATGTGGAGTTTCCAGACTATGTGGAGTGCTAATTTAAACACCAAACCCTTGTTCCTGATGGGAGCTGCTGGTGTCTGCCTGGTGTGGGGTGCTGCACGGGATCTGCAGTCTCACAACAGGGAGTGTGCTGGGCTTCTCAAGCACTCGGGGCTGACACGGCCGGCTCTCTTGCTTGGATTTCTCCTCTGGAGTTTGGTAGCCATCTGCTTCAGGGAGCACAGTGGCCTCATAAGAGTTTCTTTGATCTCACACATGACAAATTGTTTCTGCTGGCGGCTACTTGAGGCACAGTCTGTTCGCTGGCAGCCGCGGCTCTGCGGGCGCTGGGAAGTGGAGGAAGGCAGGCCTGCCTCCTCCTCTTAGGAAACATCAGTGCAGAGAGCATTGCTGTGACCCCCCTGCCATCCCAGCCTCCTTTCTGCTGCTTGGTAACGGTGCTGCTGGCATGGATAATTAATGGTGTTTGTGTGCTGGGTGTGTCTGCAGGTGCTGGTTGTGGCTCCCATGGCGGGGCAGAGGAGAGCCTGTGTTTTGGAATCAGACCCAGTTGCCACTAAAAACGCTTTGTTAAGTTCCTTTTTTTAGGACACCCTTTTAGCTCTGCAATGAGCAGCAGAATATTACATTCCTCAGCAGAATAAAAAGTACATGTCCCCTGTGAGATAGTGTAAATACATTTTATCTGTTCTATTACCTGCAGTTTTCAGAATATGTCCCCTAAGCATTTTAATCTTGTTTTCCAGAGTTGTCTCAGAGTGAGGAATTGCTCCTATTTGCAACTTTGGGAATGATTATTTGTTCATTAATTTCTTCCCTTTCCTGCTGTCCATCTATTATTGCTTCCAAGAGAAAAAAACCCTCTCTGTAAATCTCCTCCAAAACAGGGCTGAGTGCCTGATTAGACAGAGAGTTACGTGTGCTGGGAATGTGTTCCCAGGAGATCATCCTGGAGCTGTGCATGGAGCCCTGGGTGCTGCTGTTCTATGCCCTTGGGCAAACAGAACCCACCAGGTGATGCCTTTTCCTTGGTCTTAAAATGAGGAGCCAGACACAGTTAGGGGATAAAGGGTTTTTCTCTTGGTATTTGATAAAGATCTTTATGGTGCACCACTTCACCAAGGTGGAATGTGCTGAAATGCACACACATGGTATACAATTTATAGACCTTGCAAATTAGCATATTTAACAAAGATGCCTCAATGAGAGGCTTCAAGGAATAGCCTGATATCTTCGTATTTCAAAGTATTTCTCACTAGATGGGCTTAATTTTAGTTTACAGGATGTATTTTAGAGGGGATCTTAGTTTCTCAAGATAGCTTAGGGCTTTTTGGCCTCCAGCTGAGAGGCCTTTTGGATATTTGGTTTTCTGACCTAACAGAATGCCAGGCTTATTGTAAGTGATCAGACATAAGGAATTACAAGTGTGCATGTTAGGGGCACTGAGAATACATAAAAGGTACATAAAAGAATGGCAAAAAATCCTCATGGCATCATGGGTGCCCGGACTGGCTCCCTGCTCCTTGCCCTGGGATGAACAAGCCCAGCAGGCAGCACGTGCCAGGGCAGCCAGGCACACCTGGAGCACACCTGGAGCACTCCTGGGAAACACCTGGAGCACACCTGGAGCACAGTGGCAAGGCAGGAGCTGGAGTCAGGGCAGCTCCAGCACCCAAGCAGGGCTTTGCTGCTGCTGTGCTTTGCCTGCAGTGCCGGGGCTGTTACGAAACAGGAACGAGATGGGACAATGCAGAACAGTTCCTGCTGCCACGCTTTTGTCCAGCAGCTAAAAGCCTGTTCAGAGGGTTTTGTGGAAGCCTTGTTTGCTTTGGTCTTTTTTTGCTCTTTCTTTAAGTACAGACTTTAAAGAGCTGGAGACTGGAGGCCACTGTAGTTATTGTTTCTTCCTGAATAGCACAATAAATGTGCCATTTGTCAGGGTCCTTGCCTCAGAAAACATGTGGCCTATTCCCACTGCTGTTCCCTTTGACATATGAGGAACTGCCCCTGCCTTCCTCTGGGTGCGTGGAGATTTCTCAGTCCCTCATTGGGGTCAGTGCTAAAACTTGTCTTGACGTGTGATGTGTGTGGTCACTGGAAGTCACTGTGGAGGCTGTCACTGAAACAGCCTGGATTCACAGAGCAGCTTTATTTAGATGGCAGCTGATGGAGGAGCTCTGCAGAACGGCTGGGTAGAAAACCTGTGTGCAGGAGGGGACAGCTGAGAGCTGCAGTTATCATGGGAGAAGCTGAGACATGTACAGACGTGGTGTGGCAAACCTGTGGTGGATGTGCCATGTCCCACCTGCTATGACACCACCAGGATGCACAGGCAGCTGCTCAGGATGTTCTGATGTCTCACAGCAGAGAGGAAGGTGCTGCAGGTGCCTCTTGGATCAGAGCTGAGGGTGTGTGAGGGAACAGCCTGCTGCTCGCTCTGACAGCAGATTTCGAGCTCTTGGCTTTGCCAATCACCTCGCAGAAAACACCAAGACATGGGGAGTGAAAGTCCCTGTGTCCTTTGGCTGCTGCTTGGGTGTTTGCAGAGCCAGCAGGTACAGTGACAGCCAGGACTGTCAAAGGAAGAAGCCTCCTGTGGAGCAGTGCTGCTCAATACTGAGATATGCCAGTCCATGAAATGGCTCTTTATAGGGTGTTTCACCAAAAGGATTTTCCTTTTGAGTGTCTGGATCTCCTGCTGTTGGTCTGAGCTCCAGATGAGAAACAGTGCTTTCACTGGAAGGTACTGAGGTTACAAACAGAGTAATTGTCCCTTAGAAGAGAAAATTGTGGAGGAAACCCACTCAGAACATGTCTCTGTTCTTCCTCAGAGCAGGTTTAGGAGTGCTGTGGCTGAGGGGCAATGGGGATGGAGCTGAAGTTCTGCTGAGTGAACCCCACGGCTCTGAGGAGCAGGGAGCCTGGTCATGGAGCCCAGGAGGGACCTGGGAGCTTTACTGGCTCTTTAGTTCTCTCTCTACAACCCGTGAATGCAGATCTCCTGGGGCAGCAGAGTGTTCCCTGTGAGGGGAGCCCATGGTGTTGCGGTTCCAGTTGCACGTGCAGGGTCCCATGGCAGTGCAGGCAGTCACAGGAAAGCTGTTTCATAACCTCTGCTGGGATTCATGAGATGTTCAGAGACAGGTTCTCCACTTAGTCAACGTTTTATAAGGATTTAAGGCTGAGGAGCTCTTTGAAGCACCGATGCAGCTTGTTCTGCCATGACAAGGTGGAGATGAACGCTGGCATGACTTCCATTCCCAAGGAAAATGCTCTTTTGCACGGATCACAAGCTGTGGCTCTGCTGCTGTTTGAAGAGACCTGAGGAATCCCAGATCCAGGCACTCTGTACCACATCAAAGCCTTCCCATCTGAAGGTGAGGTGATGGGGAGCTCTAGCTGCATGTCCTTCGTGTTTGGGCAGCAGAAGGAAAGAAGGTCCCTGAACCAGGAGTTGCTTGGAGGATCAAAGCTCTGCTTAGCAGAGGCTGACAGGGCAAAAAGCCAGGATGGCAGCAGGAAGGACAAAGCCTGCAGAAGATCTGGGCCATCTGATAGCAGACCTCCAGAGGGGTCTGGGAGACCTTCTGCAGTGCTGGAGGAGTGGGGCCAGCATCTCCCCCCGAGGAGGCAGACCTGCAGTGTCCTGGGCTTGACTGGAGCCATTCCGTGGTGCCTGAGGGATTGTTTAATTAAAAAGAATGCTGCACCATCACATTTCAACTCTTTTCTCCACACATTGCTGCAAGTAACATCTAAAATAGCTCTAAAAGGCAACAAACCATTCCCCAAAGCAGGGGTGGCAGATGAACAACATGAGAGGGAAGGAACTATGTTCTCTTTCTGCTTTCTGTGTCTGTGCATTTGCTTCTGCATTTGCAGGCCTTGGGGCTTGTTTTAATTTAAATTTCCTTAGGAAAAACCCTGTTGAAGGAATGCTGCCTGCAGTGGCTGGCTGTTCTGCTTTAGCTTTGTCCTGGGGAAGCTTTGATGGTTGGGGAGCAAGAGTTGCTTTTCAGTCTTGGTGGGAAATGCCTAGATAGAGAAATGGCAATGACCACAAGAGTCACTTCTGGATGGTGGGACTGGCAATCTCTCAGCTCTCCCTTCATGCTCATTCCTGTCCCAGGGCTTATTTAATTGCTTAACAAAGGCATTCTCTGCAACCACTGAGAAAGGACCAGTGCAGGGACAGAAAAAAAGCAAACTTGCATCAAGCCTTTGATCCAAGCACAGGGAGCTACTGCTGCTGACCTCAGTGTCTGTAACCATGGTGTCAGTGTTGGAATGGAGCAGCTGAGCCCCAGCATGGGCACTGATGTGTCCAGATTGATGCAGGGACTGGGGACAAAGCCAGGACTGGTTCTGAGGGAGCCTGTGTGGCAGCAGGTTGTGTTCATCCCCAGAGAGCTCCTTCCTCCCCTTCAGGGGTGGGTTTGAGATTGGCTTGTCAGGGCTTTATCCCAGGTTTTGCTGCCAGTCTGGAAGCTCCTGACTGGGTTTGACCCACGAGGTGGATCCCAGTGGCCTCTGCCTTTTAATCTGGGAGCTTGCCACAAAACTGGAAGCATGTGGGAGCCAAGCCAGGGCTGGACATCCAGCCAGGCATTCCATGAGCTCAATCCACAAGCTGCTATGCCATGTTATTCCTGTGCACATGCCAGGGCATGCAGCAGGTGAGCCCCACGTTTGCTGCCCGTGTGCCATCCTGCTCCCTGCTGCTCCCGGTCCCCTGGCTTGTCACAGGGAGTCAGAGCTGTCACCACCGACTGACGCTCTGTGGAGAGGTGAGAAAATGCATTTCTCATGAAGCTCACAGCTCGTGGCTCCTGGCAGATCAATAGGGCAGCTGGAGGAGTCCTTTGCGTGCCCACTGTTGGGGCAGCTCTGTGCCAGTGCTCTGCAGGGACTGGCAGGGGTTCCTTGGCTTGGCAATCCCCGTGGGAAGGAAACCTGCCGGCTGAGCTGGGGCTCCTGACTGAGATTCAGCCAGGGGCAGGGATAGTTGTGCTGGGCAGGCAGTGTGGTGTGGCTGCTGCTGTGGGAGTTGTGTGCTGGATCCACCACCACTATATTTCTGTAACACTGAGCAGGAATTTTTTTTTCATGGTTTCTTAACCTCTTAATTGAGTTTCTTTATAGGGAAGCTGGCATCTGACAGGGGAAGGAGGTTGTTATTCCCTATGAGAACCATGGGTGAACAGCAGGAACTTGGAAAATACAAAAAGCTGTTTCCAGAGAGGCTAGGAACAAGCCAGTTAAATCTTTGGCAATTCGTGGGCCCAGCTGCAGTGGGAAATCAGGATTCTCTGGGACCTTGTTAGTGCAGCATGTGCTTTCTTTCCTGTTAGATTCTCCAAGCTTGGGAAAGCAGAGGGGATAAAAACACACGGAATGCTGGGAGACTCCTGGGATAGTGTGAGGCAACGTGTCACCTTGCAAATAGGAACTGGTGGAGAGGATAGATCTGAGGGGGGGGAGAAAACATCACTTATTGTCTGTGCTTTGCATGGGAAATTGCAGCAAGGAGTGGGAGAAGGGAATAGGTATGGGTGGGATGAGAGGTGTTTTGGCTGGGATTCAGGGTGGTGGGGAGGCGAAGAGGAAGGGAAAAGCTGTTTCATGTGGTGGAGGTCAGGCAGTGTGACAGCTTTTAGAAAGATGTTTGTCCTGAAGGTCCCTGTGCACTCTCATCTCCAGGCAAGTCCTGAAGTCCTAAATTGGAGCAAATCAGCACCAGTGCTCTGGTGTGGGCCCAGAGGTCCCTGCCAACCCCAGAGCTCTGAGGAGTCAGTGTCATGTGGTGTGCAGGCAGAGCAAAGTCCTGTGAGAACAGCTGCCAGAAATTCAGAGAGATGCGCTGCTTATAAATAATAAATGATAAATTCAGCCTCTGATCTCCGAGGCATGCTCTGCTTCTGCACACTCCATGCTGGCAGAGAAGATTCCCCATGCTGGACTCAGCAGTCTGTCTCTGGCGTGGAGGGTCTGGGGGAGGCAGCTCATGGAATTGGGGTCGTGCTGAGCTCCGGTGGAGCGTGGCCCCTTCTGCCAGCAGCACTAATGAGCGTGGGCCCTGTGCCACGGCCGCTAACGAGGGTGAGGGCAGCCTTGCTCAGCCTTCACACCACCCCAGCTCAAAGCTGTGCTCCTGCCCTCTGGAGAGCAGCGTTTTGTGTGAATGCAGCTTGCTGAATGAATTGATTAAGTCAATTTAAATGATAGACTAAACGATGCTTAGTGTTAAACTGTGCGAGCTGTATAAACAGCAGGGTCAGGGTTGCTGTGGCCGCGTAGAAGGGGCGGTTCTGGCTTTATCCAACACACAACAACCCCTCCCTTGCCATTGGGGGAGCTGTGGCAGTGCTGGTGAAGCTGCTGGTGCCAGGAGCTGCCCCCACCGTGCCCAGGCACTGCTGGGCTGTCTCCTGCTGCTGGACACATCCCTGTCCTGCTCCTGGCACCTGGCAGGGCTGTCGGAGCTGTGTTGGGTGGTGTCGTGGCCAAGCTGCTGCTCGAGGGGCTGATGTGAGCTGATGGCTGCACAGGTAGCCTGGAGGGGTTATTAATATTTATTGTTATTATTTGTTAGCAGCGGTTACAAAGGTTGCATGAGTGCTCAGTAGATGCCAAGCTCTGTAAACATGTGTTTGTGCCATGGTTATCCTGCCCCTGCCACCCTGTGCCCGTGTTACAATTCCCTCCTGTGGGCTGGTTCAAGTTTGGAGCAGGACCTGCTGCCCCTGCTCAGGCTGGGCCCAGCCAGCCCAGTTTATTCCTACCAGCCTCAAAGTGTGGCTTCCTTGCTGTGTGGGTTCTCTGTAGGCAGCAAGAAGGTGTTCCCACAACTTTTCCCTTTGTGTAGGAGTGTTTTTAATATGCCAGAGCAGAGTCCTAGTAGGAGTAAATGATGAGGAGCAGGCAAGAAGAATAAATGTTTTTTTTAAGCCATTTCATAAGCGACATGAATGGAATGGTCTGTGTGGCAGCTACACCCTCTCCACTGGGATCCTGGAGGTGTGAGGGGGCTGGAAAACAACTGGTGCTCCCTGGGCTGCCCTGCCTGGCTGGGGCTTTGTGCCCAGGTGGGACCCTCTGGCAGGGCTTGGGGCTCTCACTGGAGTGGGGCTGGGACACCCACTGGAGGCACAGGGGTGCTTTCCTGAGGACAGGATGCCTGGAGGAGCAGAGCTGCTGGGATCATCCTGGGCATTGACCTCGGGTGATGGTGTGTGCAGGTTGTCCTGTGTGAAAGCACAGGGTTGTGCACACCCAGCTAGTGACTGGGGAAGGGCATTAGAGTGTGGCCTCCCAGTAATCCTCTGTGGCCTCCCAATAATCCTCTCTTTGCCGTCCAGCTGTTTCCTGTCCTAGGCATAGGCTGAATTTCAGCTCCAAGCCTCCTCTTTCTCCTGCTGGTGTAGCTGTGCAGTTGGCAAGCAGGAGGGACAGCTGGCTGCAGGGTGCTCCCAAGGTGTCTGTAGCACACCAGCAAACATGAGTGCTGCTCACAGACCTGGGGACCCTCTTGCTCAGAGGAGGGAAATTGCAGGTCAGGTCAGCTGCATTTCCTTCTCTTTGTCTGTGGCACTGCTCATCACTCAGCCTGTCACAGGGGCTCGGCCCTGGATGCCACCATTGGAAGGACATTGTGTGTGAAGGGGATCTCAGCTCGCTGTGAGTGCACTCTGTGTCCTGAGAGCCTCTCCAGTACCACAGCCCCCGTGCACGGCTGGCTGGAGCTCATTCCCTGAGCTGCTGTTGCCCAGGAAACTTCTCCTCCAGCCTCAGAGGCTGTGAGTGCCGCCAGGGCTTTGTGCCCTGCTTCAACTGGAGGTGCTGGGGGTTCCCATCCCTGCCCTGCTCTCACTGAGGGAGCTCTGTTGGTGCTTTGTGCTGGATGGCACAGTGTGCTGCTGGTGCTCCCCTTGCCATCTCAGTGAGGCTGGCTGGACAGAAACTTGCCCTGAGTTAACCTGCAGACAGTTTGTAAGGCTGTAATACCAGTCCTGCTCCCTCAGGTCATCCCTAGGTGAAAACAAGGATTAGCTTATTGGTATTGCTTATTCTTGGAGATAATTGGTGTTTTTGTATCAGCACTGGGGTGGCAGCAGGAGCAGGACAGTGCCTGTCCCCTGTGCTGGCACTGCTGAGGGACCTCCAGTCTTGTGTCCAGTTCTGAGCTCTCATGGCAAGAAAAACATGGAGGGGCTGGAGCATGTCCAGGGAAGGGAACAGAGCTGGGAAGGGGCTGGAGAGTCCCAGCAGTGTATGGAACTGTGAGGAGCAGCTGGGAAAGGGGCTCAGCCTGGAGAAAAGGAGGCTCAGGGGAACCTTCTCCAGGAGGGAGGAGCCAGGTTGGAGTCAGGCTCTGCTCCCAGGGAATGAGGGACAAGACAAGAGGAAATTGCCTACAGGCTCAGGGTGGGCACAGCAGGAATTTCCCCATGGAAAGGGGGCTCAGGAATTGGGAGGGGCTGCCCAGGGGGGTTTGGAGTTCCCATCCCTGGAGGTGCCCAGGAAGGGCTGGAGGTGGCACTGAGCGCTCTGGGCAGGGGACGAGGTGGGGATCAGGCACAACTTGGACTCAAGGGTCCTGGCAGTCTCTTCCAAGCTCAGTGATTCTGGAACTCTGCTTCCAGCTGGCTGCAAAGCCAGAGGCTGATGTTGGGGCTGAGGGGCTCTGGGATGTCTGTGTGCTCTCCTGGAGCAGCAGGTCAGGGCTCAGATGAGGCTCCTGGAGGATTTGCTGGAGTGGCACAGGACGGGCAGTGTGGGCTCTGTGCTGGGCTGTGAGGGCAGTGCTGCCAGCAGCAGGAGGCATCAGTGACATGTGCTCCTCTCACTGGCTGCCTTGGGGCTGTCACCTGTGGCTGTGGGAGCTGCATTCCCGGGGCTGTGCAGCCCCCTGTGCACAGCTCTGCCCTCACTGGAATGTCCCTGCTAATGGGAGCACAGCTCTGGGCTGTTTCTGCTGCTGTTGGTGCAGACCAGGATTTCTGGAGCTGTGGAGCAGAACCTCCCAGCCAGCAACATCCCCATCTCTGACAGGAGGGTTACTGCCAGCAGAGGAGACTTCTCAGAGTCTGACCCTTTGCTCTTTCCCTAGTGCCTGATTTTGTTTGACAAAAAGGATTATTGAGAAAAAAACAGCCCCTCCACTCTGCACAAGGGGAATTTGTGACCTTCCTAGTCCAGTTTTGCTGCTGCCTGGCTGCTGTACGTGTGTAGGGGAGGAACTTCTTTAAAACCTGGATAGGAGTAGGAGCATACTTGATGGAGGGATGAGTAATGAAGGAGTGTTTGAATGGAACTAATCAGTCCTATCTTCTTTCAAAAGACCTCATTTAGTTTAATTTAGCAGCGTGTAAATTTAGAGCTAATCAAAGGAAATACTTGTGCAGCCTGTGTGCTGGCAGGCTGCTGCACTCCCTAGCCCAGCAGAGCGCTGAAGGCTGTAGGTGGATCCCGAGCCTCGTGTCAGGCACTGGGGGCACACGTGTGTGTGCTCACACGCAGAGTTGGCACAACTGCTCTGTGCCCAGGCACTGGCACCCACAGCAGCAGCAGCAGCCTTCATTTCCCCGTGATGTGCTCTGTGCCCCATCAGGGTGGTTCTGTACCCATCAGGGTGGCTCTGTGCTCCATTAGGGTGGGTCTGTGCCATGGCTCTGTACCCATCAGGATGGCTCTATACCCATCAGGGTGGCTCTGTACCCATCAGGGTGCCTCTGTACCCCATTAGGGTGGCTCTGTACCCATCAGGGTGACTCTATACCCATCAGGGTGGCTCTGTGCCCCATCTGGGTGACTCTATACCCATTAGGGTGGCTCTGTGCCCCATCAGGGTGGCTGTGTACCCCATCAGGGTGGCTCTGTGCCCCATCAGGGTGGCTCTGTCCTCCATCAGGGTAGCTCTGTGCTCCATCAGGGTGGCTCTGTGCCCCATCAGAGTGGGTCTGTGCCATGGCTCTGCTCCCTGGAACACCTGAGCATGGTCAGAGCCAGCTCCTGGCCCCATGGCTGGGCTGAGCCTCTGCTCTGAGCAGCAGGGAAAGCCTTGTGCTGTAGGAACCACTGAGTAAACCTTGCTGACCTCTGCAAAATGTTGTTTTCCTCAAGAAAAACCTACATATGGATTAGATGAACCCCTGCTCCTTGGACGGCTGGTCGTTTTGTTTAATTTGAATTAATGCAGCTACTTCAGTGCTTAAAATGAGGCACAGGTATAAAAAGCCTTCACGGGATTGCACGGCTTTTTATTTTTCCCTCCAGTTGTCATCCGTGGCACTGACACAGAGATTTTAAACAAGTCTTGCAGGTCTCCTCATATTTTCCAGGAGAGATATCATCCCCTGTGGGGTCAGTATGAGTTCTTGGCATTACCTGTCACAAACCCCATTGGCAGTGATCCCCACGAGTCGCTGTGCTCACACCTCGAGGTGTTGTGCCTCCTGCCATGTCACACCCCTGATCCCACTCTGTGTTGCAAAGTGTTGTGTAAAGAGTCCTGAAACCTGCAAAAATGGAAAAAAAAATACTGTTGGGTTTGTTTTGCTTTGCATTTCAGGCTGGTGGCAATGTCTCCTTGGGCCAGGCTCCTCTCCAGCACCTCCAGGGTCAGCCTGCTGCTGCTGCTGGGCTCTGTGCTCCTCTCCTGCTCCAGCCTGGGACAGAGAGTGCCTGTAAGTTTTGGCTGCTCCACTTGACTTCAGACTGATAAAACACGGATGCTTTTTGCCTTTAAGGAAATGCCCATGATTCTTTAGGAAATGTCTTTCTCCTGCTCGAATTATGAAAACAAACCAGAAAGGATTCTGCTGATTTCTGTGTAAATGAAGAATCGCTTTTGTGGTGCTGCCCGTTTTTGCTAGAAATGCTAATGAAAATGGGGTATTGCAAAGCAACTGTGGCCAGGCAGTGACAGCAGCACTTAAATGAACCAAGTCATATCCTTTTATCCTTACTGAGCGTTTAAACCCCACACTTTTCCTGAGCAGAGCTGGTAAACATCAGCTGTCTCCATTATGTGTTTGAACAGATCCAGCACTGGGAGGCCTGGTGGTAAATTTACAATAGCCTGTATCACTAACTCCCTCTTGGATAATCACAGAGCTGTGGAAATCAGCTAAGGAATAACTGCTCCACTCACTCTTTATTAGTCCTGTTGAGTCTTGGCTCAGAAAATGTTAACATTGATTTTCATCTGCAGAACCTGGGCTTTTCTGGCTGTGATTGTTCCTGAGCTTTAACCGTTTGTTATAATTTAAACAATTCCAAGCCCCTGATGCGCTCAGCAAAAGCAGGAGTTAAGATCTGGTTCCTCGTGCATTTCTGAAATCGCAGTCGCTTTCCACAGCTGAAATAAAAACATTCTATAGGTTTGTCAGCCTTCCTTGTGTGTTACCACAATCATGGAATTGTGCAATTGTGTAGGTTGGGAGAGACCTTTGTGATCATTGAGTACAACCTTTAACCCAGTGCTGCCAAGGCCACCACCAGCCCACGTCCCCAAGTGCCACATCCACACTGTTGTTGCTACTCTGCGTGTTTTGCTCAGGTTGACATTTCTGTTGCTCAGAAAGACTCTTCTGGGCTGGAAACGGATATTTATATGCAGAGCATCCAAATTCTGACAGAAAATGTGCATGCATTTTTTTCCCAAAGAGTGGAAGAACTGAAGGCAGAATGTGTCCCAGAATTTCCCAGTTAACCTCTGAATTTACTTACATTTTTCCCTGTGAAAACATCCTAAGGATTAAGAACCAAACACTTCATGAAGTGAGCTGTAACTCCATCTTAATTGCCAACAATTAGGACTAATCATTCCCTGTAGGGTGGTTAACTAAAATTCCTCAGTGGTGACTGAATTGGTGATCTCAGAAGCTGAAAATATTCCCTTCAGCAGGCACTGAGCTGTGGGGATGATGAGCCTGGACCAGTTCATCTGTTCCTGCTGGAACCAGAACAGCCCAGACCCAGAGTCAGTGCCTGGTGTGAGAGTACAGGTCATTTCTGTGCACTCTCCAGAGTTTTTTGTGACTCCCACCAGCTCCCTAGGGAGGCTTTCCATTGAACACCAAGGTTTCCCTCACAGCAAGGATTTTTTTCCCTGCTGTTCTTCCCTCGGTGTAACATCGAGCCGCTCGTGCTGGCTGCTCTCCCACACCTCTGCCAGCCTCGTGCTGCACTTGCCATGGAGGTGGTGATTAAATCCCTGCCTCATTGTTTTAAAAGCCTCGGAGAACACTGGAAGAGGGTGGAGAAGAGGATCCTCACATTTGTATAATGTGGGCAGCTCAGTGTGTTTTTTCCCATGTCCTGTTTTGGAAACAGCTGAACTATTTTAGCTGAAATCTTCTCCAAGCCTGAAATAGGTGCATTTAAGAAAAAGAAAAAAAAAACAACCCAACAAAACCCAAAAAAACTCACCAAACCCCAAACCAACCAACAAGCCTTGAGGCATTCCACTCGTGTGGAAAATTTCAGCCGAAAAAGTTAAAAGTTTGACATATTTTTAGGCAAGGGAAAATGGGGTCTTACAATGTTATACAACCCTAATAATAGCCAGGGCTCCTGCCTCTGACTGAAATACAGGTAAGGCTCTGTGAGAGCTGGTTTGAAACCTGCAACCTGCTCTGGAATAGGAAATAAGTTGTGTTGCTTTGTTCAGCACAAATGTCATGCTAGTTATGCATGTTTAACCTTTAATATACTTTAAATCTAAATTTAACCATGTGGAAAGAATCTCAGATGTCAAAAAAAAAAAATCTGCTGGCAAGGGAAAAAATTTTGTATTCTCAGCCAGCACTAAATTACCCAGATGCAATTGCTAATGAGCTGAATCTCTTCTCTCCAAAAGGAGTTTGCCCTTACAAAAATACAAGAGAGCGACATAAAAGATGACAGTGGGAAGGAGCTGGGGACAGAGGATGATGCTGATCCTGAAGACCTGGAAGTGTTTTACCCCATGGATCAGTGGCAAACCCTGCGTCCAGGTAACTGCTAATTATAGCATGCCTCTGGAACCCACCTGCCAGCACTGACAGGAGCCTTGCAGACGCTCCAAGAGCTGTTTGTTCCCATGACAATGTGTGCTTTTGCTGGTGCTCACACAGAGAGGAGGACTCGGTGACCCAGTGCAGGGACTGGAGGTGGTGAGCAAAGCGTCCAAGGAGGGGAGAGGTTGCTCCAGGGCTTTCAGGTCACTAGAGCAGGAGGAGTGGGCTGCCAGCCCCCTGTGGGTGGGGGGCTGTCTCTGTCACTGGCTCCACAGCCCTTTCTCTCTTCATTTGCCAAGGGCCAGGTTTTATAACGTTTGTTGGCACGTGGATTCCCAGGTCTGCTGTGCTCCGGTGTGGCGCTGCTCAGTGGCAAGCTGATTAGGAGCTGTCACTGGAGCACTGCACAGCTTTTTAACAATGGCTTTTCTGTTCCTCACCTGTTTGAAAGCTAGCTTTTATTTCCATCTCTGCAAACCACAAGAAATATCTTCCCTTTCTTTGGGTTGGTGTCTTTCATTAGACATGCCTGGGACTCTGTGGTGAGAGGAGCCCAGCAGAGCAGCTTGGCCTCTGTGTGCTGAGAAGGCTCTGGAGGGGCCAAACCCATTCAAACACACACAGATGCACATGTGCATACATATTTCAACAATTAGCCTGTCTCTGGGATCCTGAACGAGCTGTTTAATCCCCTTGTGCTTTGGTGTCCTCATGTATATGCAGGTATAATACCTTCCCACCTCACAAGGGTGAACTAAGTAGTAATTAATTTTTATAAAGTGCTCTGAATTTAAGAGCTTTATCCTGTGCTCAGTATTATCATTGAAAGAATAAGTATGGGTTCCATTTGTCTTGAAATTTCTGCCAGATATAGCAGAATGACTTTTCCAAATGTAAATCTTTGTATAACATAAATGGCTACAAAAGCCCCTGCGTTCCACAGAGCTGCAGTATATACTTATATTCCATTTCTGTACCATTATGTATGGAAGGCATGTGGTGTCCCTGCTCATTAGTCAGCCTGGCAGATCCCCACCAGCTTTGCTGGAGCAGAACATGTACATACTTGCAATCATTAGAAACCTCATTGCAGGGTTTGTTCACAAGCACCTTCTCCACTGCTCAGGTGCCTTATTCCACTTCATTTTTGTAGTTATTCCATGTTGGGCACATGCAGTGAAGGGCTTGTGGAAGTGGGGAGCTTGTCAGTATTCACAGAGGAGAGTAATTTTGGTTACTCTTGTAAAGACTTAAATGGTGCCCTGCCTCATGTTCTGACTGCTACAGACCCCAGCACTGGGGACGTGGCACAAAGAGGAGCCGGCCTTGGTCTCCTGCTGCCAGCCTGGGTTTCTGTCTCCTGGGGTTCTTCTGCAGTGAAATCCCTGTGAGGACTGGCACTGACACCTTCAGCACGTGTTAGCCAAGGCTGGGGCCCTGCTGCCAGCATGAGCCCATCCCTGTAGCCTCTGGCCACACTTTCCCAGTGTGAGCTCAGCTCTGACTGGCAGGGAGCTGACCTGGCACAGCTGCTGCTGTGGCTGCACAGGGATTCACCTTGTGGTGCTGCAGCAGAGCCACGCAACTTGGCAGCGTGTCCATCCCACTGGTTCTGCATCTTGCCATGTTTTACATGTGGCTGCACTCACTGGCAGCTGAGCAGAGCCTGGCTGGGCTCAGGGTTTGCCTTCTGCTGCCCATGTCTCCAGGACACCCCCACTCCCTCTCCCGTTGTATCCCTGCGGCAAACTAGGCCAGTCTCTCTGGGGGAAGCAAATTCAAGTGTTTGAATTTAGAATTTGGATCTACCGTTCTGAGCACTGGGAGGGAGCTTGGAGCTGTGTTTCCCCCATCTCACTCCTGTTTCAACTTGTTCCTGTTCTGAGCTCACGCAGGATTTTGTGCTTCTCTACAATGGTGCAGCAGCTCATCTTTTATAGATGTGTTCCCAGTTTTCCTCTGCTGAGTTTCCAGTTCCCTGTTGCTAATTGCATCAATCCACATTTCCACTGGGACTGCAGCAGTGTCATCAACCTGTAACCTGTCAAATCCCTCCCCAAATTCGATTGTTGTTGTGTCTGTAATGCTTTGGGCGCTTGTTCCTCGCTGTCTTCAGTGTGAGCTGGATTTTGATCAAGTGCTTCCTTGCACTTTGAGCACACTTCAAGGAGGTGTCTGGATGCAAACACAGAGAGACAGTTGCCCTAAGAGCTGTGCTGCCTGTAGTCTGGAAGCAAGATCAGTTGTCTCTTCTGCCAGGCAGCCGGAGCTGACGGCTCTGGAAAGGTTGGTGAAACTTCCCAAAGCCCTTTAACACTTGGTTAGGCATTGCTTCTTTCTCACTTGGCACTAAATAATGCACCAGGTGCAGGCTCAGACTGAAGGGAGATGTGTGCCCCAGAGAGGCTTCCAGCACCTCTGCTCTTAGACTTTTGGGCATCATCTGTGGGGCTTTTCCTTCTGTCCATGGTTGGAGTCCACAGGAACCTGGAGGTTTTTTGGGGTTAAGTGAGTGGGATTGCTGTTTCCTCTGAATGAAGGTTCACACCCCTGCTCTGACTCCTCATGGTCAGATAACAGAGTTTGTTTGAAGTTGTGCTTCCTCTGCAGTCTTTTTTCTTTCAGAATACACTTTCTCCATGTGACAGTACCCTTGGGAGCTGGGACATATTTTACTTTTGTTATTTGGGCACCAAATCTCCCAATATTTTGTTCAGCATTCCTGATGATGATTGGAAGTTGGATTTCTCTGGCCATCTAGTTGTATCACTGAGCAGCAGTTTTTCCACCCAGCAGTGGTGGGAAATTTCCCACCCAGCAGTGGCTCCTCTGGGAAGAGTTTGCTGTGAAGATTCAGAGCAAGGATATTAGAAGCAGGGGTTTAATTGGGAAAGGAAAAGGGCATTAATCGCCCCCCAGCAGTGATGAGTGGAGAGCTGGGGCTGCACAGGGCTCTGCTCTGCCCATCCCCGTGGCAGCAGTCCTTTGCTGCTCCCTAATGTGGCAGAAACCCTCTGGCAGCTTTTCCAGCTGACAGTTGGGAGTTAATGAGTCCAGTTTCCAATCCAGATGGACAAGTGAGAACCTCCACTGCCCAAATATCAAAATATTTACAGATTGCTCTGCAGAGAGGCAGCAGTGGGGCACAGAGGCTGCCTTTGCTGCAGAGCAGCTCCCTGCAGACTGGAGGGATGGAGCAGAGCCTGGCACTGTGACTGGCACGGTGCAGCTTTGATCTCTCTGGGCTTTGGATGGATGTCTCAGGGCAGAGCAGGGAGCTCAGCTGGCCTGCACCTTCAGCTGTGGTTAAAGCTCTGCCTTGCAGAGCTGAACCTGCAGTGACTCCCCGCTGTTTGTGCTGCCCAGAGTAATTTTCTGCAGTGCCCAATGATTTCCCAGTTAAAAATCAAGGAGCCACAGCTGCTGCTGCTGGTCAGTCTGCCAGAGTGAAGCTGATGTGAGCATGCTGTTGGTGCTGCTTCTGCAAAGATGAAACCATCTCATGTTCAGCAGGGAGCCAGTGATACATTGCTTGGCATTTAAATATCCATGGCTGCAGCTCCCAAGGATCCTCAGGCTACCTTTGCTGCTCCTGCTTGTCACAGGTCTTCTCCCGTCTCATTTGCTGCTCAAACAAGGTTTTACACCTGTGGGAGCCCAGTTCTGCAGGCAGCCACGGCAGGGAGGTGTTTTCAGGGCTGCTTTGAAGGGCTTGTTGTGCAAGGACAGGGCTGAGGATGGGCAGTACCTCAGCCCAGTTTCACTGCCAGTCTGTCCTCCAGGGGATTCCAGTGGCCAAATGAGGCAGCACTGATTTGGCTGACAGGAGGTTCCTGAGGCAGGGGAGGCAGGAGGCAGCAGGATCTGTGCCAGGCCTGTGCCACAGCCCGTGAGGGTGACCTGGCTGCTGCTGAGGGTCCCCTCACACCTTGTCTGCTCCTGCTGCTCGCTGGGATGTCCTGAGCTACAACAACTCTTGCTAATTGCTCTGCTGAATTCATCACTGTCCAAACCATTGGCTTCTCACTGACCCAGACCTAACTGAGACAGTGGTGGGCAGGTCTCTGAAATATTTATGGCAGCACAGTCAAGAGAGGGCTGTGAAATACAGAGTGAAACCACCAGGGTATGCTCGTTTTTGCAAAGTTTGACATGTCTAATCCAGGAAATAGGAGCCTCATCAGATCAGCACGGTTTTGCATACAGAGGGAAGGCAAATGGAATTTCAAAAACCTCATCTATACTAGATGAAATGCTTCTTCTCCACGCTTCTTTATAAAATGACTTGTTAATGCTGTGCAGATGGGAGGAATCTCCACTCTGGAGTTGGTATAATCTTGTCTGGCCAGCAACAGGAGAGCTAGAGGATGATTCCAGCAGGTAGGAAAGGCCAGGCTGACTTGAGAGCAAATGTTCAGTGCTTGGAAGCTGAGTTATAGTCCCTGGTAGTTCTCCCTCTACTTGTTTTCAATCTGACTTCGAGCATAGGAGGCTTTCCATCTCCTTAATTTATCTCCTGCCTGTCCTTTTTATTGCCAGCTGCCTTCATGAGCGCCTCTCTCAGCTTCCTACCCTTGTGAGCTTTCCTTTGCCCCTCATCCTCACATCACAGGCAGCACAGTGTCCCTAACACTTATGCCTAATTCCAAGTCCTTGGCAGAAGTGCCAGGGCTGAAGCTCCAGGTGCTGCTCCTGCCTGGCGTGTGGGGCAGTGCCAGGCAGATGGGGCTCACCAAGCACACCCTCCATGCCCTGGTCCTGGTCTGGGTAAGAGGGACAGTGGTGTTTCCCTCCAGCTGTTGGTGAGAGGACAGGACTGGGGCTCAGGAGATGCTGGGACAGTGAGCAGACAGGTGTTCCCAGCCCCCTGCTCCAGCAGGAGGATGTGTTTGAAGGATGCCAGCTCTGGGCAGGGAATCACAGCACAAATGTCCTGCCCTGCAGCTTGGTTTCAGCATTTCTGTACAGAATTGGGACCCCCAATTCCATGAATTGGGAGCCAGCTTTTGCCCCCCAAATGCAGGTAAAACTTCTCTTCTGTCATTTGCAGAAGTGGCAGTGTCCTGGCAGCACTGGTGTGGTGAGGAAAAGCCCTACAATGCTTGCTCAGGTTAAGTAGCAGAGTGGGCTTGGGGTGGGTTTTTGGTGTGTCAGGTCAGTCCTGTCCCTTGCTGGCCATGATGTTCTGGTTTCAAACTGGTTACAGAAGACTTTTGCAGGGATGCTCCTTCTGCCAAAAACTAACTGTGCTTCTGAGCAGCCAGAATAAAATCTGAACTTCTGTAACACGGAGCCATGGGTTAGGCTGTGGGCACTGCCAAAACAAGGGTGCAGGGCTGTGTTTCCATGAGCCAAGCCATGACTCCTGCTAGTGGTTTGTGGAGTTCTGAACCCTGCAGGGTATTCTAGGTGGTCAGGAGTGGCCATAAACCAGGGGATGAGGTGCTGAGAGTCAAGCAGTGGTTTTAGTGCAACAGGAGGAGGTTAAGCTGCAGCTTTCAGAATAATTTCAAACTTCACTTTGATGATGCTCAGGCTGCTGGTGGTGTAATAGCAGCAGACATCAGCAGTGGAACCATTCCCGTGGTTAAATGTACATTGTTTGGTGGGAGAAAAGTGCTTTGAAGGAAGAGAGACTGTTTCCCAGGGAAGACATCTCTCATTCCTTGCTTTTATCTCCTCCCTGCCAAGCTGGGAATGCTGTGAGCCTGTGAGCTGCTGAGAGGTGCTTACATGTGTGCTGGGTGATGAGGAATACCTTGCTCTGGTTTTTATGTGCAAGTAGGCTGGATTTTCTGCAATAGTTCCAATAACCTTTGCGTGGCTGTTTAGAAGGATGAACCTCATTAAAGAAGAGGTATTTAATAACAGGCCTATTTTTATCTCTGTCTTTATCTAACAGTCTGCACATTTATTTCAAGCTTGTAACAGTGCTTTGGGAAAAAAATGTTTTCCCTCCTCTGAAATGTTTTGGCAGTGCCTCCAGCCTTGGTTATCTTGAATTTCCAGTCTGGCTAGCATCTCTCCTCTTTCCAAAGCCAGCAAGCCACAGCAGGCCCAAAGCTCCAACATTTTCCTTGGGAAATGGGAAATTCCTGGGGGAATATGCTTTCAAAACATGGGACTTGGGTCCCAGGGTTACTGAAACAGTTATGAAGGTTTGATCACAAACATAATCACAGCGACTCCCTCAGGCTTCAAATGTGTGATCTTGTGTGGGACAGGCACTGCAGGCACTGCAGGCACTGCAGTGTTTGGTGTTTGCTGCAGGATGTGACTGACCACACACTCTGGGAGAGGCTGGCAGCTCTGGGGTCAGGCATTCCTGCAGAGATTTTTTTTTTCCTAAATTTGTCAACTTTATTCTGTAATGTCATAAATTCGGCCCTGACCTATAGATATCTTGCAGACATTGTGTTTTCAGCCCACTCTCCTGTGTTTGCTGTCATTTGCTGGTGGTGAAGGAGGCAGCCCCAGCCCTGAGGGGGTGCACCATCTTTCCACCTCCTTCCACATCTGTCCCTTTGGCATTGCTGTCTCTGTACCCGGACCCTGCCCTGACTGAAGGTTTGCTGGAGCACAGGTGTCTGAGCCTGTGGCCAGGATGACCATTTCTGAGCCCTTTTCCCAGGATACATGTGGCCATATGCTCCAGGAGCTGCTGGATTTGGGCCTTGGGATGTGTGTGGCAGTTGTTAAAAAAGAACTTGGCTCTAGGGGCTAATCCCTGGTCCTTGCTGTTCAGTCTGCATCATATACATCCCTTACCCACAGTTTTGCAGCATTATCTTTTTCCATAATTAGGGAGCATTTTGCATGGTCTTGCTCAGGCCCTTCCTCCCTTCAGTTTTCCCCGTGGGTTAAGGCCTGACTTACTAAAACTTCCACAGAGCTGATTCTGGGCAGGCAGGGACAAGGCCAGAGGGTTTTCAGCAGTCAGCACAGTCAGATGGCTCCTGTGAGGAATATTTCACTTGCTCCTTCACAGCTCTTGCCTGCAAATTGTCCTCTTGCTCAGATGGGGCTCCAGTTTCTTTTTTTTTCTCCTTTTTCTTTCCTAAGTTATTCAGTTTTCCATACATTTATTTATAGGGTCACACAAGAAACAGGTCTGCTTTTTCCACAGATCCTTCCAGAGCCACGTGCTGTGCCTGCTCCATTCTGGTGCAAAAGCACCTTCTCCTCTGAGGAAAACTCAGAATATCCATCCAGCTGTCTTGACTGAGCGAGGCATTTTCTCTGAACCCTGCCCTCTGTTCATTTCAGAATCTGCAGGGAATTTGGGACATAAATTAAAAAGCTATTTGATGCTCCTTGAGGTCTAGAAGCTGGTTTTGCATTTGTTCTTACTTGAACGCACACTGAGACAAATGGCTCTGCTTTACTGAAGCTGCTTCCTTTGGCATCCTGAGGAAGCTTCCCAGTTAAAAAATAAATATGGCTCTGTTTTTCCAGCCCTGCTTTACTAGCAAAAGCTGGGGAAGGAAATGTAACCTCCTTGGGTCTGTCCTGATGTTTTGTACAGCTAATTCCCATTTATTGAAAGAACTCTTCCACGCCAGATTAACGTTTAATTTTTTATTATGTGTTTACATTTTGGAAGGAGTAAGGGTGGTGGTGTTGGAAATTCTAATGAGGGACAACATTTCTGATTTAAAAGACTCAGGCTCCTCTCTTCTGATTTTTCTGCCTGATCCTTCAGACTGCAGGAAGTTTTGCTTGGGTCATTCACTTGCAACAGGATGTTATGTGAATACAGAATTAATGTATGCAGCCTGTCACTTGGAATTGCTGCTGTTTCTGCTGCTGGAGAGCTCCCAGGGTTGCAGAGTCCTTGCAAGCAGCAATAACAGGAATGTGCCTGTGATCCTGCAAAGCCAGAGGAGGAGCAGGGAGCTGCAAGTCTCCCCCATCACTGCGGGGTGTGAATAAATAGATCTAATCAACAATTTACATGTTAGCCCCGGACCAGGGTTTATTTTTAGGATGTGTCATTCAGCCCAAGCGAAACCTCTGCATCTCAGGCTGGTGGTGTTTCTAAAAGCACCTCTAAGTGATCACTGAGGCTGGATTTTGAGCTGCATTTACATTTTGATAGAATCTGCTGCTTTCCTTATCTGAAACAAAGCCTACCTGATCTTCATTAATAACACTATCATTTCACCTAACCAGGGTGCTACTAATTACTGTTATCTGTCTGTTCTTCACCAGATAATACACAAAAAAATTGTTATCCCTGGCTGCATCTGGATTAGCTGGAGCTGTAAGGGGGGTGCACATGGTGATGGGTTTTACAGGTGGAGTGCAGGTATTTATAGACTGTCTGAGGAAATGCTGGAGGAGTGGCTGCTGCCCCACTGACTGTGCTGCCATCCCAGCAGCAAAACATACAGAAAACACTGCTTAAACACAGAAAAATGGTTACTGCAGGGTGGCTGGAGCAGGCCAGCTCCACAAGAGAGGTGATGGAGTCCTGGGACATCCCAGACCCTCCTGAGCACAACCCTAGGGCTGGAGGGGACACTGCTGGAACAGGGGTTGATCCCAGAGGTGTTTCCAGGCTCAGCTATCAGGGACTGTCTGGCAGTGCTGTTTCAAGACAGAAAATCTCACAGTGGCTTCACAGAGGGCTGCAAGCCCTGGTGGTGGTGCTGACTGCTGCCCCACTAACATCAGCTGCAGTCTGAGTGGGGCAAGCACAGAAAGGGCTCCTCTGAAAAGAGGCAGCAGGAAATGTCTGAGCTGCTGGGGAGCTGTGGGTCCAGAGGGCTGGAACCAGGAGTCAGAGGCTGCAGGGAAGGGGGTCCATGAGGGCAGAGCCTTTGCTGGAAGAGAAGCCAAGGGGCTTTCACTTGACTCCTGTTTCATCATCCTTCCACACACTGATCTCTTCAGATGCTCTCCAAACCTTTGGTTTGCTTTCTGAAGGGGAAAGGACTTGTCCTGGAGGAGGAGCAGAGCCAGGCTGCTGAGGAGAGCTGGTCGCTGTCAGCTGGCAAGAGAGGAGGGACACGGAGGCCAGAGGGGGGACACAGGGTGAGGAGATGTTCACACTCAGCTCCATCCACTGTGAGTGCCAAACACACCTGCACTCCTGTTTGTACGGCTTGCTGTACTTGATAAACTGATAGATGTGAGTTTGGGCATTTTTGTTACCTTTTTGTATTCTGAAGAGAACTAAAGATGGTTCACATGATTTTTTTTTTGTGCCTTCTGCAGTGCAGGCAATGCAGGCAGGGATGGAACACCAGCATCTTTATACTTGTCAAGTCTCCATCCACACCCAAGGCTCTGCCTGAAGCTCAAGGTGATTTTCTTGCAGGCTTAGAACACTGCACCAGCAGGGAGAACAAGAAACTCAGTGGAGATTATGCTCCAGAAAAACTGTATGCATGGCCCAAAAGCTAAATATGGAACCATGGAAGTGCACACTGCAGTGGTAGTGGAGCTGGGAATGCTGAATGGGGAGGTTTCCTGTCCTTCTGGCACCAGGAACCAGGGGTCCTCTGGTTCTCCATGGTTCTCCTTGAGGATCTCTGGTTCTCCATGGTTCTCCTTGAGGATCTGTGGTTCTCCATGGTCCTCCTTGAGGATCTTTGGTTCTCCATGGTCTTCCATGAGGATCTCTGGCTCTCCATGGTCTTCCATGAGGATCTCTGGTTCTCCATAAGGATCCCTGGTTCCCTATGGTTCCCCCCAGGGCTGTGCTGGTGCCATGCCCGGAGCTTGCTGTGTCAGCAGGCAGTAGTTTCAGGTGGGGCTGCTCTGCTGGCAGGGCCTTGGTGTTCCCAGCAGGACAGGGCAGGGATGCTCCTGTCCCAGCAGGACACTGGGCATGCAGGTACCACCCCACAGCAGCTGCTCCTCCTCTGCATCACTTCCAGGGGCAAAACTCCTGTCCTGCTGCGTGGCAGGGAGCCCTGCAGAGCCAGCACGGAGGGGACAGGCTGGGCAGCAGCTGGGCAGCACTGGTTTAATCCTTTTTGCCTGTTCCTGCCATGGAAGCTGTGTACTGGGTGAGATGTGTGTGTTTGGGGAGGGCTGGCCCGACCATTAGCCTGTCAGGGTTTGCAACACTGGCAGCTGGGGAGAAAACTGTTATTAAGTGTAACGTGGCACCTTGGAGACGGAAGCATGGGGAGACAATAAATACAGCCTTCCATAATGCCATTTTATGGTGTCACTCTTCAGAATTTATTAAGACTTAGTTGCAGCCATGCCTGCAGCCTCCTGTGCTGGAATCCATAAATTGTGTTCATTATCTCCAGCACTTGCTCTGACCTGCTGTGTTTTACAAGGGGGGAGACACTGGAGGCGTGGGGACACCCGAGCTGCTTTCTGCAGCCATTCCCCTGGTGCCAATCCAGCTTTTCTGGGGTTGCTGGGATACTCCAGGCAGTGCTTGGCTGTGTGGATGGACCCCAGGTGTGATGTGGTGGTTGAAGAGAGCACTGAGGGACCAAGGAGCTGCCAAAATCACCACAGCTCCACAGGGAGCAGAGAAGGAGCTGGGTGAAGGGGGTGCCATGGGCACCTTGGAGCACACTGGCACATTTGTCACTCCACTGTGGGACCACTCCAGCAGTCTTGGATGTGCTGAGGATGCTGGAGGTGGAAAAGGGTTCACAGGAGCTCCCTGAACTGCACACAGGGAGATGCTACACCCCTGCTTGGTGTCCTCTTGCACCAGTGTTCTCAAATGAAAACACAAATGAAATTGTGCTCCTTTCGCCCACTTTTTGTCATGACATATCCCTGCAGCAGCACGTTTGTGTACCTTCATCCTTTCCTCAGCATTTAGGTCCAGGATGGAGGAAAACAAGTTCAAGCCCAACCTCCTGTTAATTTATTATGTTCCTTGTGCCTAAGGGCAAAATTTAAGTTGCCAAAAGTAGATGTTTGCATGCTCTTTTTTTAGCTCTCAAAGTACTTTCTGTGTTCTTGATTGATGGACGTCCCTGTTACATTAATAGCTAGGCTTTGCAGAAAGCTGTTATTACCAGGAGAATCTGGTGTGGGTTTCAGTTTTTCTTCTTGCATTGAAAATCCATTATTAATGTCTTTCTGAGGGAAAAGAAAAAAAAGGTTTCAATTCAGGAATTTTGCTTTGCTTTCTCAGGCTTCTTCTGAACTGTCTTTACAGTGGTGCTTTTAAAATCAATATTATAATTGTTCTTTATATTTTACTGAGTGGTTGAGGATTTCTGCATCTTGCTATTGATTTCTGATTGTATTGCAGGACATGTAGGTGCACACAGGTTGCTCTGTGATGGATAACTTTATATGTCTTCCTAATCATCACTGAGTTGCCTTCTGCATGTTCCCTCTTGCTGGATGCTGCTGCTGAGTGTGGAAGGCACCAGGAGAGCTCTGAGTGCAATCCTGAAACACCAAACTTGTGACTTCTCATTTAATTCAGTTTGGTTTTCAGACACAGAGGTCACATGAGGCTTGTGGGGTCTCCTCTTTTGTGTAGTCTTTGCAGAGTTCTTCTGCCCTGGCTTTTCAGGCAGCTTCGTGTTGTGTGTTGTAGGAGCAAAACAAGTCATTGTCCTGGCTTTGTGTGGGGTGATCATGATGCACCTTTAGCTTCCAGCACTGACCTTGGCCCTTGGGGCAGCTCTGCAGGCAGATCTCAGCATTTCAGAGGTGCAGAGTCATTGGATCCCAGAATGGTTTGGGTTGGAAGGGAACCTTGAAGCTCATCCAATTCCAATCCCCTGCCATGGCAGGGACACCTCCCACTGTCCCAGGCTGCTCCAGCCCCAGTGTCCAGCCTGGCCTTGGGCACTGCCAGGGATCCAGGGGCAGACCCAGCTGCTCTGGGCACCTGTGCCAGGGCCTGCCCACCCTCCCAGGGAACAATTCCTGATTCCCAATATCCCATCCATCCCTGCCCTCTGGCAGTGGAAGCCATTCCCTGTGTCCTGGCACTCCAGGCCCCTGTAAAGGTTCAAGTCTCAATGAAGCAATGCAGAAGCCCAGTGTACATTGGTAACTGCTGTAAAGCTGGATTTGCAGACTGAGGCTCTTGGAGCACATCAGCACTGATGGCACAATCTGTGTGAGAGCTTGTTGGCACCAGAGGAACCTGTGAGGAGTGACAGGACTGTGGCCAGCACGGGTGCTCCAAAATGCTTCCGTGGCTACAGGTGGGTGTACAGGGGAAGAGCTCTGTGTGTGTGTGGGCACAGTCCTTCCCAGCTCTGCATGCCCTGGCACAGGCTCCACATCTGCCAGGGGCTGTGGCTGTGCCAACAGGCACTCTGGAGAGGGCTGGCTGTGCACAAACCTCTGCTGGCTGGACTGAGCTGTTTGCTCCTCAGGCTTATCCTGGACAGGCTCCTGCACCTTCACACATGGAGGCTACACCTGGCTTCTGAGGAATTGGTTGTTGCAGTTTGTCTGTCCGTGCTGGGTACCAGGACAAGCACTGGCACAGGAGCTGGTCCTGTGTCCCCGGGGTGGCAGGGCTCGGTGGTGGCAGCACTGGCAGGCGACACGGCAGAGCTTGGGAGGGAACGGGGCTGGCATGCATAACAATGGGCAGGCTCTGACCTTGCCGCTGGAACTCACTTAGCAATTCTGTTGATGTTCTGGAAACGAAAATATAATTCAGGCCACCTTCTCCTCCAAGCTGACCCTGAGAATCTGGGAGAAGAGCTACTGAATAATTAGGGGCTTTTTTTTTCTCCCCCATTTTTGCTGGAGTTACTGCTCAGTGTTAAACTGTCCTCTATAGTGTCATCAGTTCCCTTGAACTTACTGCTCCGAGTGTACTTAGCATTAATATAATTATGTAAATTGCAGTCTCATTAATCACCGGGAGCTGCGGCACATCCTTGTTGTGCTGTTTCGTGGGTGGCTTGGCTGGTGGGAACCCCTGACCAGGGATGGGGGCTGTGGCTGGAGCCCTCCCCCTCTGCTCCTGAGCCTGGTTTAGCTGAGCTTTGTGTGTCTCACCCTGCAGGATCTGGAGTGTTTGCCAGCACTGCCATGATTGCAGCCTTGCTGCTGCAGAGGAGAAAAGGGAAAGGTGGGTTTGTCCCAAGGGAGTTTGGCTGGACCACATCCCTGCTGCTGTCCCTGTGATTTGGGTCTGTGGGGTCCCAAAATGCAGAGCCCAGCCTCGTGGCTTGGCAGTGAACACCCAGAGCCCGAGCTCTGTGCAGAGTCTGCTGCAGGGCTGTTTGATGATGCTGTGCTTCTGTCTCTGTGGCAGAGCTCTCAGCCTTTCTGGCAATGTAAACTCTTCTGGCTGCTAAAATTACACTGAGTTATTGATTTATCTTTGAGAGGATTTCCTTCCCGAGGGACATTTCTGGCTGTTGTAGTGATTTAGTTCTCCTGCAAGGGCAGAATCCGTGGCAGAGCAGAGCCACCCTCCTGCCCTCGAGGCTGCAGCTCAGGGTCGCGCTCCCTCAGGCTTCCTCTGCAAGCTGATTTCTTTTCCAAGGCTGGGACAAGGTTACATGGCTGTTATTTCTGTGTAACAACTGCAAATAAAAGGGCATTTTCAACTTTCCACTGCAGAAGCTGCAAGTCTGGGACAAGGCTTTGTGCCGTGGCACCAGCATTATCTTGGGCATGTCTCAAACCCAGCTTCAAGGCTGGCACGTGGGACGCGTGGAGCCATGCCAGCCTTAATACACTCGGACTCCTGGGAATGTTTTAGTTCCTCAGAGTGGAGTATGATGGGAGCAGGAGCTTGCAACACTTTTCTCCTAAAGCTTCAGGGTACAGCCTCTCTTTTCTTTGCTTTCTATTGACTCACAATGGAGCATCTCTAAAAACCAGGCCAGGTGAGTTCCTGCTGCTGGTCCTGAGGAAGCCAAGACAGTTCTTTTCTTCTATCCCCAGTTTTCTCCCCTTGGCCCTGAAAGCCCCCCCACCAACTATGGCTCAGCTGGTGAGCCCCATCAGTAGAAGGACCTGACCCTTCAGGACATTGCCCAATATTTCAGATACTCTGTGGCTGGAAAGTGCCCAGCTCTGTGTCCTTGGGTGCCCATTTGAAGCATGTCCCTGTGGGTTCCTGTATCTAACCCCACTTTCTAGTGGATTTGGCACCAATCTCAGCTGCACACTGATAAAATGGGAGACTGCTCGTGCATGTGGGGTTATAAAACAGCATCCACCAATTAGGCCCAGGGAGAATGTCAATTTATTTTCCTGTGAACCAAGTGTGGCACAGCTCCTTCCTTTCCCAGTGATCTATCTGTGAGATAAAACACATCTTTAGTGTCTATCTTAAATACTGCAGTGTTGGCAAGTTCTCTTGACAGAAATTAGGCTAATGTCCCTTACGGCTGCGTTAGCTGTAGAAACAAGGCTTTAAATTGAAGCTTCGCAAAGTGCTATTCCAGCGCACTCTCCAAGGCGTCTCCTTATTCCAGCTTTTATTATCCAAATTTGTTCTCACTCTGCCTTGGCAGCAGGGCTGGCAGGCAGCTCTGCCCATCCATCCTGCTGGTCTGGCAGCCAGGGGGTGGGAGCAGCACCTCCAGGCTGGACCGGGCAGTGCTGGCCAAGCCCTGCGGAGCCCTCGGCCCCGGGATGCTCCAGCTTGGGGGGCACCACTGCTGGGACGGGGCTGGGGCCTGGGTGAGGGCAGGCAGCTGACACCCATCGAGCACAGAGGGGATCCAAGGCAGTCAGCTGCACGCCCTTACAGCGGCACAGCGTGTCCTGAAACGCTCCCACTGCGAGCTGGAGCTGGGAGAAGGGAGTTTGTTTTGTGCGTGTCTCATCCTTGCAATTTCAGCGCTGAGTTACAGACTCAGAAGCTGAGGACAGGAACAGAGAGTGCTGAGGCCTGGTCACGAATCCCCTTCTTGAGCTTCCCAACCCTCCCCTGGAAAATAGTTTCCTTTTTAGCTCCTTTACCCTCCTCAAGTTGAGCCCTTTTAGCCTTTAACTCCTTGTTTCCAACAACAGATTAACCAGGGCTGTTTTAAACCTCCTGATTCTCACACTGGTGTTGGTCCTGATGGATTATCCCTCCCTATTGTGTCCTTTCTGTGCCTCCACATTGCCAGGTTCTTTGGTGGCCCTCTCCTGAGTCGCTGAGAGAGGAGGAGAGGCTGAGAGTGACACGTGTGGGAGACATGATGGTTGATGATGTTCTGGAGGTGCTAACCTCCATCATAGTAAAGAAGCCTCTCTCAAAAGGTATTAAATGCCTAAAATCCCACAAAATTAACATCATCCTCAGTTCCTTTTGTCAGGTTCTCAATTCTCCTGGTCAGCTGCCTTGTTCTTCTCTGCCTACATCCTGTATTGATCTTCTCTGAACGTAGCCAAGCCTTCAGCATCCCAGATGGGCTTTCTGGAGTACCAAATAGACCTGAGGAATGACAATTATTGAATGGATTGTAGCATTGGCTTGGGGATAAATATTGTAGGGAGTTGGAAAGGGATTAAAACTGGCATTTGTAAGTAAGCTTCTCATGGATGTTGACTTGGGGACATGGTGAGACAAAGGTCACTGCAGTGTCTCTGCAGCCTGGTGTGCCATTTGAGAGATGAAATATCAGTGTGGCTGGATACGTTTGGTCTCTCTGTTTCTTCTGCTCGGACCTTTGTGGGATTAAACTCTCTAAACTGCTGCAGTTCACAGACTCCAAGCCCAGTATCAGAAGAAAAAATAAATCAAGTGCCTTGTATTAAATCCTGAGCACATGGCTCCTGCTGCACCCAGGGCTGTGGTAACTCACTGCAGTGCCTGCCTTGAAGCTGGGGAGAAGGCTTTGCTGGCAAAGTGAAAACAGGTTGTGCCCACTCTACAAAAGGACACGCCTTCTTCTTCCTGCCTGTGGTTATTTTTTCCTGGTGTGTTTGCTGCTGTTGCACTGAAGGCAGAGCAGCCCTCCCAGCAGGGAGGTGGAGAATGGAGCACTTGTTGTATGAGCTCTTTGCCACAGGAAGCATTTCCCTCTTGCAGCAGCAGCAGCAGCAGCAGCAGGTACATCAGCAGATGCTGCAGCAGTGCCCCCATCAGAGGCCCTGTATTTCCCTCTGGAGCCCTCCTGTCACCCCTCCTTCCCTGAGATCCTTCCTCCCCAGGCTCCTCGCTGGCCTCCACCTTCAATTCCATCACTTCCAGACTTCCCAGGGGGCCCAGGCACCTCATGGGAGGGCCACGCTGTGCCTTGTGTGTGACAGACACCCCTCCTGTCCTTGTGGCTTCCCTGCACGGGAGGGATGAGGTTTGGTGTGTGTTCAGCAGGCTCAGCTCTGGGCATGAGGCTGGGCCCCCTGGTGGGCCACCACTATCATCATCATCATCACCTTGGCTGCCATGGAGGGTGGGTGGAAGTCACAGGGACCTGCTCTGGCACTGCCAACCATGGCCTGCTTGTCCCAGGGGCTCATGTGCCCCTCCTTCCCCCTTGCTGCAGGAGCTGCAGGAGAAGCCAAGTGGATTTGGCAGGTGGTGTGAGGAGAGAGCCCAGCCCAGCCTCCCCCACAGGGTGCCTCTGTTTGAATAGCAGCATTCAGAGCACTCAGCACCCACTGATCAGCTGGGAGAACATAAATCCCAGTGCCACAGGAGAGCCCTGGCTCAGGGAAAAGGGCCAGTTGTGAGCGCCGTCCAGCCCAGTGTCCAAATGGAATGGTGCTTTCACATCTCTAATCAAGGGTTACTTAGTGGAGAGCCCCTTCCTTGTGAGGCTTTGTTCTCTGCTAGCTGTTGATTGAATCACAGGAGGAGGGATTGGATTCTGGCATCATTTTAAAAATGTTTTCATTCTATTTGCTGAGGGGAACAAATTACAGAGAAGACCTTTCAGCACTGTGACAAAAGAGTGGCTCTAAAACCCTTTTCAGCCAAACAAGTGTTTTAGCTGAAGGCCTGATGGACGGTGCTTAAAGATGTGGTTACTGCAGCAAGGTTGGCATTAAAAATCACTGGGTGCAAGAAAGTTCTCCCAAGGTTACTGTGGGGATGTGTCTCCCTGTAATCCTGGTGTGAGGAGCCCTTAACACCCTGAGTCCACCAGTGAGCTCTGTGGCATCAGCCATGGGAGAGCAGCAGCACAGCAAGCACCAGTGGGTCACTTGTCTCTTGCTAAATGAGAAACTGCAACAGGATCAGCCCTTTTGGGGTGGCATCACTGTGGCAGGAGGGCTGGAACTGGATGATCTTTAAGGTCCCTTCCAACCAAACCGTTCCACAATTCTTTCCCTGTCCCTGTCCAAGTGGGGTTCAAGCAGAAAGCAGAGATGCTGCTTTGGGACCTGTGAGGAGCCTGGGCAGGAGCACACCTGCTGTTGGGATGTACCAGAACAGAGTGGCTTTGGGGCTTTCCCAGGAATGCCTTTGCTGCCAGCAGCTGTGCTGAATGTTGGACAGGGGACAGATTCACCCTTGGCAAGCTCAAAAGCATTTCAGATGGCTTCTGTCCCTGCTCCAGTGCAGCACAGAACAAAATCAGATGTTGGAGAAGAAGTCATACTTAGACATCACCATTCTGACAGGTCAATTTCCAAGATGTTTATTAGCATAGCTTGGAATGTCACAGAAAGGTTTGTCAGATAAACTAGCCAACTGAAGTTCTTACATGAGACTTCCTTGGTTTTGTTGAGGTGCTCTGAACTCTTCATTCAATCTCTCAACAATTCATTCCCTTCAGGCCTCTCTGGAAGAGCCTCTGCAAGGTCTGTGGCTGGGGGATCAGGCCCTGCCTGCTCCCTGTGTGTCTGGGTGTGGAATCCTTTGAATCTCTCAGAGCAATCCCCAGGGCTGTGCCCTGGAAGAATATGCTATAGAGTCTCCACCTAGGCTGAAAGAGAAAATTTCCCCATGGAGCCTCGCACAACACTATGAACCACTCCAGTTCCTTTCCCCATATGTCCCAAACTCTGGTAGTTTCTCCTTTCCCTGTTCCCTCATTGGTTGTGGTATCCCTGGTGGCTGGCTCTGTGTTGCTCTGCGTCTCCCCTGTAGGGCAGTGCCCTTTGCCCTGCCCTTTGTGCCACCCCAGTGTCTTTGGACCATTGGCCACTGACCCCTAATTAACCCTGTGCACACCACATGGCCAGCTCTTTTGTCTCTGATTCCCCTTTGGTGTGCTGGAATAAGCCTTTGCAGGAATTTATCATACAAAAGGTCCTTCTGCCTCTCGTGGCTGAACTGGCCATGGTGAGTGTGGTGTGTGGACTTGGCTGCTCTCCCTGAATGTTCACCCAAGCAGCTTTTCCAAGGAGATGCTTATTGGGAAATAGGCAGTAGCACCCACCATCTAAACCCCTGTGTTGCTCCATTGGGGTGCCCTGGGAGGCAGAAGGAAGCGGCAGTGCCAATTGTTTGCTCATGCTGTAAGGACAGAACTCCTCTCTTATAGTTTCCTCTGCAACCCCAGCAAGAGAAGGACATCTCTGTCCTTGTCAGCCCTCTGGGCAATGATCAGACAGAACAGTGATGAAACCAGGCTGGCAGCACCAGGGCTGGTCACTCGCAGGCAGAGGCAGCCCAGCTCTTCCAGCCTGAGCTGGGCAGTGCCTGGGAGAGGTGGCACCATGGCACTGGGCATGGTGCATCACCCCAGGGGTTCCTGCTGCATCCCATCCCCTGCAGAGCCCCTGCTGTCCCTGGTTACCTGAGCAATGGAGAGGCAGTGCCCAGGCTGGTGCTGCTCTGAGGAGATGCTGCACTCAGCAGGCAGCTCTGGCTCCCCAGCAGTACCATGGGAGGAGGAGCTGCCCAGGGAGTGCATTTGTAAAGCATTTCTTCCCCAGGAAGAGGAGTTTGTCACAGGAGTTTGTACTTGGGTTGTGAACACAGGTGTCTGAGCTTCCTCCCTGCCTGAGGTGGGGAATGCTGGGGGGGCTGGGGCAGCTGCTGGGGGAGTTTCCAGGCCTGGTGCTGTGAAACCTCTCCACCAGCTATCAGGAGGAGGTGACATAGAGCATATTAATGACATTTTCCAGTGGCACTTAATTGGGAGGAGCAGTGAGTGTCAGACAGGGAACTAATGCAAAAGCCTATAGCTGAGTGAAGAAGGGAAAGTAAAAGAAAGGAAAGAAAGAAAAGATAGGAAAAAAAGGGAAGAAAGGAAGAAAGGAAGAAAGAGAAAGAAGGAGAGAGAGAGAGAAAGAGAGAAGGAAAAGAAAGAAAGAAAAGAAAGAAAAGAAAGAAAAGAAAGAAAGAAAGAAAAGAAAGAAAGAAAGAAAGAAAGAAAGAAAGAAAGAAAGAAAGAAAGAAAGAAAGAAAGAAAAAGAAAGAAAGAAAGAAAGAAAGAAAGAAAGAAAGAAAGAAAGAAAGAAAGAAAGAAAGAAAGAAAGAAAGAAAGAAAGAAAGAAAGAAAGAAAGAAAGAAAAATATATAAATGAGATTCAGGCTCTGGGCCTCTTCTTCCCATCAGTAATCCATCTCATCCTTACCTGTGTCTGTTACACGTCTTCCTTTTGTGTGAAAAATGTTCTGTTTTGAAGTAACAAACAATCTGGAGAGTGGTAGATTTGCCTTTGTAGGAAAGAAAGGAAAGAAAAACGGCGGCAGGCTTTGCTGCTTCCTTGCTCAGCAGCTCTAACGAGAGTCTGGAGTCAGGGTGTGAGCTGAGCCCCCAGACTGGGTCTGGCTCCTCTGTTTTCCTCTGAGCACGCTGGTGTGGGACATCCCATCCACCCAGGCACAGCTGGAGTCAGGCACAGTGTCCCCATGTGCCACCAGCACGGGACGCCCCAGCCTCAGCCAGGTCCCAGCCCTGGCACTGGTGGCTCCTGGAGCTGGGGACGCAGCTGTGGGGAGCTCCGCTGCTCGCTGGGATTTGTCTCCTGGTGGTTTTTAATTATTATTTTATTAAGGGACAAGGTGTGGTGCCATCAGATAACTTATTATGGATGCTCTGGCAGTGTGATTATTTCAGTCCTGCAGCACTGCCGGTGTGGTTTGCTGGAACATTCACATATTGATTCCAGATTCCTTTGTTGCCTGTACTAGAAAGAAAGTCCCTTTTCCCTCACTCCATGCATGGTGAGAAACAAAGAGTAAAGGAAGGTAGATGTTATCTGAGGCTTGCTCACACACCAAGGTAATTCTTTAAGAGCTGCAGAGCCACTTACTGACTCATAACTGGGGCTTGTTTTCAAACCCTTGATAGATTTTGAATTCTCTTACAACGGCAAACAAGGATGCTCACTTGGGGACGAGCCAGGGATCTGCCTTAGTGAGCTGGATCACCTTTGTTCTGCTTGCTCCAGCCTTCCCAGGGGACATTCCTGTGCCAAGGGGGACAGGGTGATGCTGCAGGGGGAGAGACTCCTGTCCCTCTTGGGCTCCTCTTGATGGGCAGTCAGTGGCTGGCAGCTTTGTCCAAGGGGTGGGGATGGGATGGGATGGGATGGGGTGGGGTGGGATGGGATGGGATGGGATGGGATGGGATGGCGAAGCCACTGCCAGGAGTGCAGTGAGTTACTGCACAACCTTGGTGGGAGGTTTGCAGGTCGGTGTGTGATGTACAACTTGCCAGCCTGTAGCTGTGCAGTGAGTTGGGGCTCAGCCCTGTCCCCATGCTGGAACACAAACCCACCTGTGGAATGTGGAATGATGTGCTGGAAAGGAGCCCAGGATGAGACCTTTCTCCTTTAGTGAGGAAACACAGCTGATCATTTGGTTGCTCTAGAAGAAGAGAGATGGGGTTCTTTGGTTATCACTGCGTGCTGCATATTCCACCAGCAGCCCTCTGCTTTTACTAATGCGGTGCACAACGTGCCTGATCCTCCCTCAGTTGTGAGCCTGGTGGAAGCATGTCCTGTTTTCCATTTGTTTATTAATTTATCATCTTGTTTTTAGCCTCTGCAAAGCTTTATATTGGTATAGAGCCTGGGAAACATGCACAGAGCAGAGTAACAGATAGCTGTGATTTGGTTACAAGGCAATAATTCAAGTGGACAGGTTTAGCTGATAACATAAAGCACACGAGAGAAATCACTTTGGTTTATAAATGTCAGCAGAGCCCCTGTGAGGGAGCTGCTGCCTGGTGCTGCTGCTCCAGCCAATATATTATAAGGAGATATAAACAGATGTCTGAAAAATCTGGCTGACCAAGATTAAAAGAATGGGGCTATAAATTAAAGTCTTCCTCGGCGTCTCTTTAAGTGTCTTTATGGACAGAGTGCGTCCAAATGAAAGAGTGCCAGTGCTCAGAGGTACCTCCAGGTGCTTTGGGCTGCAGAGGCAGCACCCAGGGGTGGGGACAGCTTGTGGGGACAGCAGTGTCCGTCAGAGCTGGCATGGGAGACCAAAGCCTGTCCTGGTGCTTCTGCAGCTGATAAAGGGATTAAATCAGGAGCAAGAATAACACCATCCCTGCAGTGTTGCCACAGGATCAGTGTCTCCTGCCTGGAAAATAAATGTTGTCGCTCTGCTTTGACATTTATTCCCAATAAAGACCTTGTCATTTGTGTAGTGGCAAGGGTTTTATCCTCTGGGAGTACTTTTCCTGTTGGACACTGTCTTTTTGGCTGTGAGGCAGCTGAGTGACTGAGGGGCAGGTGGGTGGCACGTCCCCAGCAGCGGCACTGGGAGCTCTGCTCACACCCTGGGGCTTTCTCCTGATCCATCATCCCAAGGCAATGCAATAACACCTATTCCAACTGAGAGCAGGTTCAGATTGGATATTAGGGAGGAATTGTTCCCTGTGAGGGTGGGCAGGCCCTGGCACAGGGTGCCCAGAGCAGCTGTGGCTGCCCCTGGATCCCTGGCAGTGCCCAAGGCCAGGCTGGACATTGGGACAGTGGGAGGCGTCCCTGCCGTGGCAGGGGGTGGCACTGGATGAGTTTTAAGGTTCCTTTCCACCCAAGCCATTCTGTGAGTCTGTGATCTTATTTTTAATTGATTTTAATTTATTTTAATTGTGGTTAAAAAAATCCCAAGAGCGGGATATTTTTTAATTGGTAAGGGTTCCAAACCAATTGTGGGAGCAGGAATTTGCTGCTTCCCCCTCCACAGCTGGAACCCTTCTGGCAGGTTTGTGGAGGGAATTTCACAGCTATTTCTACTCACTGGGTAGTTGATTTAGAGCTGGGAAATTAACTAGAATGGAAACTCTTCTTTCCCTTTATGAGGAGCGAGGGATGAGGTCTGGCAGCTGTAGGATTTGCAGCTCTCAGGGAAGAGGGACGATTTAGTAACACATCTATGCAGTGCCTACCTGTGAATACACATATTTTATTTGTCTGAGGTGTCAAGGAGAAAAAATGTTACGAAATGGCTTAAATGAAAGCGTGGTTTTGTATTTTTTAAATTGAGTTTCATTTCCCAAATGCAACTTAATGCAAACAATAAGCAAAAAATTAATTTCTCTCGGGAAAAAGTTATTAACAGAATGGTTCTGTTTTAGCAGCATGTGAAGCTGTGTAATTGCTTACACATGCATTGCTCCAGTGTGTGCTCCCAGTTGTTGAATAGTATCAAATTATAGGAATCAAAGAGAATCAACTATTTTTAAGGGAAATGTCTAGAAGCTACATACTGAAACATGATTAAAATTCAGTATTTCCAGCTTACTTGACTAAATCAGCAATTTTAATCACATTATTCAAGCCAACACACCCTCAAACACACTTTTGACTTCAAAATACCCCAAACTAAATAAGACAGAAGACCTTCCTTGAGCAGCTGTAACATTTTTATGTGTCAGTGTCAATCTTTTTGTTGAAAACAGAGATGTTTCTCATGGTTTATTTATTAAAGCAGCGCATTTGTCCTGCTGTGCCATGAACCTGGGCTGCTGTGCTGGGTGGGGAGAGGAAATCTCTGGAGCACCAGGAGCTGCTTAAACACATCAGGGCTGTGAGTTTTGCTCTGGGATTCGGATGCTCCTGGTTAAATCCCATTTAGTGTGCGAAGGAGGAGCAGGAAGGGTTTGTGCCTTGGCTGATGCAGCCTCGGGGATTTGGCTGTGCTGGGGGTGCAGCTCATGAGCACCAGGCCTGGGTTTGGTTTTGTTTTCTGCTTGCTGATTAGACAGATGAGTAATGCCATGGTTGACTCTCACAATTAAAAGGAAAATGTTCAGAGAAGTTTTATAGTTATGTTTTACCCCCTTGTGTTGTTATCAGGGATGCCCTGGGTTTGGGACATTTGGGAGGGTCACTCGTTCCTGTGGCAGCACCTGAACCCCACTCAGGGTGTCAGGAAGGGATCTCTACCCCTGGGCAGGGAAGGAGGAGTCGATGGACAGAACTTTGGGGGGGCTAAAGGGTTAGAAGATGAAACCTCCATGGTGTGGGTGAGCACATGGTGGGGAAATCCTCTGCTCCCAGCGCTGTAATCTTTTCTCTATTCCGTCTGCTGTTGTATTTCTGATAAGGTTTTAATAAACCTTTTAAATTTTTTGGAAGTGAGTAGCATTTCTCACACTGAGAACAGAAACAGGAGGGCTGGGCCCCCCAGCCCCCCACCCTTCTGGAGCCTGCTCCTGTGCTTTCCCTTTGGGTGATTCCCTCGATGGGATTCCATCTACCTCCTTCCCCTCCCTGGCAGGCTGCTGTGGCTGGATGCAGCTGGAGCTGTGCTGTGCTCCCTGTCGGGGGCCATTCCTGGCTGTGTGACAGCCCAGAGCTGCCACAGCCACTGCTGGGGCTGTGACCTGGCCTGCCCAGCGCTGGTGGCACAGTCAGGAATGCTTTGGGCTTTGGGGGGAGGCAGCCAGCCGGGCCCTGGCTGTGTCTGCAGAGGAGGGGATCGTCCTCTCGCCTCCCGTTCAGCACGCAATGGCATTTCATCCTTCAGAGCCTGGCCTGGAAGGGACCTCACAGCTGACCTTGTTCCACCTCCCTGCCGTGGGCAGGGACGTCTCCCACTAGAGCAGGTTAGCATTGGCTGTGTTTTCCTTGCTGGCAGACCCCTGTCCTGGTGTTACCCAAGCCAGGGACAGGAGATGTGATGTTGCCCTTTTCATGGAGATCCTACAAACTCCTTTCTGACCAGCACTCCACCGCCAGCAAGGGGCACACATTGGTGAGGGCACCAAATTCCTGCAGAGCCCAACTTTTCAGCGTGGGAGGATGCTCCCATAGATAGACAGAGATTAAAGGTCCTGTGTATCACAAATTTAAGGAGCAGGAGAAGGTTGGGATCTGTCCATGGAAAGCATTCCAAGTGTGGAGGAGGAACATGTTACCTATCCTCCCCTAAAATGGGGAGATAATCACACCTGTCCTCTCAATATGCAACCAATGCAGCATTCAGTGGACAGGACTGATGGAGAGAAAGAGAGTCTACCAGAAATACAAACCTTGTTTTAATAGGAAATCCTCCAAGATGGATTTTCCTGCATTTTCTAAAAGTATTTATACCTATTGGATGACTACAGGCTTTGAAATGTTTCTGTCTGAATTGTGACAAACATCCCAGTCTTACACAGGAAGGACCAGGTCCTTTGATCAGGGAAATGTCTCTTTGGTCTTGAACAGGGAGGGATCGATCAATTTGTTCCCAAGACCAGAGTTTTCATCTGTGAGTACATGCATTTATTCTACAAAATAATTACCCTTGCCTTCACTTCCCTTTGGTAGGAGATGCTCCCTGTCTCCTGCAAGCTGTTACTCTATCCCAGGTATCTTTTAGGTAAAAGGAAGAGAGAAAGGAAAGGTTGAATAAGAAATCCTCCTCAGAAGGGGGAAGATGAGCAGCTTTGGTCTGTCTGTCCATCTGTGAGCAGCTCTGTGGCTGTTCACCTGCATCCTTGCTGTCCTGGGCAGGCAGAGTTCCTGCATTAGGAGAAGAAGAAATGCCATCAAGAGGTAGCAACAAAATATTGCCTCCCCTTGACCCCAGTGCTGGGCTGGCCATTGAGATGTGTTTGTGGTGAAAATCACTCTGAATTTCCTATCTTTTCTGCATTTAAAACTGAAGCTTAATGTATTCTGTGTATTTTTGTTGGCAGATAGTAGTGATCATAAATTCCTTTTAATACAGTATTTCTACACCAGCACAGCCTTGATGTGCAGCGTACCTGGCTGTACTCTGCGGGATGCTTTGATTTCCCTTTGGCAGCTGCATTTTATTCTGTCTGCCCCAAGCAGACACAATTCCCCTTTCTCCATGTAGCCTCCAAATCCACTCCTGGTGTGGAGTTTTAGTGCTTTGCTAGGACCTGGGCTAGAAGGGAAGGAATCAGTGTCTGCTGGGCTCAGGGTTCCACCTCCACTGTGGATCAGAGCCAGCCTGGCAGCGGAGGGACACCTTGGGTGGCTCAGGGTGGCAATTCTGGGAGGGGAAAGCAGCACTTCAGGGGTGCTGCTGGATGGGAGGAGGTCAGTGGTAGATATCCCACTCCTCACTGTATGGGATGGGGAGGAGCTGCTCCCAAGGAGGAGCACATGTCTTCAGTTCCCAGTTCCTCCCCAAGCTGGAGCAGTGCAGTGCTCTGAAATAACGTGACCTTTGCTTGCAGGTCAGGCTGTTCCTGCAGGGTCACACGTGCAGCTGAACCTGCAGACAGGAGAGAGAGAAGCCAAACTCCCAGACAGAGAATATGGGGAAGGTGACACGAGAGAAGACAGAAGAAAAAGGTACAGATATACAAGGCTTTGGGTTGGGTTGGGTGGGCTGTGGGATTCATGCCTTTTATTAGAGGCCAGGTTCCCTGGTACACTCAATTCCTGCATCTTCCAGAGACTTCATTGCTGGGTGAGGAGCTCAGCAGTGCTGAAAGCAGAGGCCTGTCCTTTGTGTTCCATTTGGGATGACAGTGGAAGTGCCCTGAGTACATTTCAGAGCACTTCATGGCTTGTCATGCCACGACATCAAAACAGCTTCCACACAGCCTGTGGAGTTCTGGCAAAGTCGTTGGGTTGTCCTTGATTTGCTGTGTTTGCAGTGTGATGGTTCTCTCTGCACTTTTTAGGCCGAGAGACTTTCAAGGGGCTGTCCTTTGAACTTTATCTGCTGCAATCTTAAAACCTTTCTCCTGTACCACAGTGATGATATCTTGTACTGCAACATCCAAAATGATTTGAGCTTCTGCTCAAAATAATGTTGCCTTAGCTAGGCTGGCATCATGGTGTAAGGATATCCTAATGGTTGATGCTTCGGCCATTTGTGCAATGGTAGGTTTTGGGGAAAGTGACATGAGGGATGAGAGAAAGAGGAAAAAGAGACATGCAGGTCATTGGGTTAAATAGCCTGTGGAATTTATGCCAGTTATTGGAGTCCAGAATCTCTGGAGCACATAATTCCTGCCTCTTCCTAAAATTTCATTGCTGGGTGAGGAGCTCAGCAGTGCTAAAAGCTGAGGCCTGTCCTTTGTGATCCATTTGGGATGGCAGTGGAAGTGCCCTGAGTGCACAATCAGAGGCACCTTCATGGTTTCTCATGCCATGACACCAAAACTAAATGTGCAAGGTGGCTTCTTTGAATGACATGTAGTCCTTTGAAATATCTGCAGGCAGTGGTCTGAAACTGCTTTCTGAGCCTGCTCCTTGGGATCAGCTGTGAAGGGCTGAGGGCTGGCCTGATCCCGGTGCTGTGTCCCACTGGGAGCAGCCGCACAGGCTCACGTGCAGAGCAGACCCTGCCAGAGGCCCTGGAGATCTCACCTGCCCTGCAGCCACCTTTGTCAAGGTGCTGTAAACCTCAGCTGGTGCTGACTTTCCCCTTGGACCCCTTGGTTTAGTCACTATGGGGAATTTCTTTCCTGAAACATGTGGGATTTGCCCCTGGCAGTTGTGATGGGGATGCTCGGGGAGTGTGGGGCTTTGGGGGCAGCTGTCCGGGCAGGGGCTGAGCTCGGGGCCCTGTTGGGACCTGGCCCCCAGCAGCAGCAGCAACAGCAGCAGCAGCGGAAGCAGCAGCAGCCCCAGGGCCCAAAGCCCCGTGCCCCCTGCCCAGCACAGGCTGCCCTGTCCCTGCAGCTGTAACCCAAGCGGGGCCCAGGGGCCAGTGGCCGCTAGCAGCAGCAGGAATGCGGGCAGGGTGAGGATGCCCGGGCTTGGCTTTTGTCTCTGGAACAATGTGGGCTCAGGGCAGTGCAGAGCAGACAAGGAAGCAGAGCCCAGGGCCTTTGGAGGCTGCAAGGCTTAAAGATCAGCCCCTGCAGCAGCCCAGATGCAGGTGGCCCAGTTGCCAAGGCTGTGGTGGCCTTGAGAGCGTGCAGGTGGATTTTGCATGGCTGTGGCCTGCTGGCGGCTCTGGGCCCAGGAGTGCCTGTGGCTGCAGCAGGAAGGGTGGCTGAAGGCTTGCTGCCTGCTTTGGTGGCATGGCTGCAGGGGCCAGTGCTGTGAGAGCCCCCTGTGTAAGAGCTGGTGATAGCTGAGCTCTTGGGGACAGCGCTGTGCCCCAGGCCAGGAAGAGCAGCAGTGCCCAGTGGCAGGAGTGGTGTCAGTGGGAGCCCCTGTGCACAGGGACCCCAAGCCCCAGGGTGGCCGTGACAGCACCCCCAGGGACCTCCAGCCCTGGGAACGCGGAAGAAGTGGAATCCACAAGTGTGCAAAGGATGCCTGTGCCCAAAGGAATGGCCAAGAGAAGTCAGGTTTTAAAAAGAAACGGTATTTATTTGCCGAAGATCGGCAAATCTGGGTTTTGCGCAACTTGTTTCATTATAACAATCGTTATAACAACAACAACAACAACATACAGAACATATTTACATGGGATCCGATGGGCTAACAATCTTCAAAACATATTTACAGAAAACTTTAAACGAAGGGAACGTATTTACAGGAAACTTGAAAACTTTCAAACATATTTACAACGGCATGGCATCTGTGCCATCCTGTGCATGAGTCCTGGAAGAAAGGAAGCAACAGAACTGGACTCAGCTGGCAGCACTGGGCCCAGAAGGGCTGGGAGCTGGGCCCCAGGGGCTGGGCCGGGGCTGGCAGGGCTGGTGTGGCCCCAGGCAAGTGCAGGGCAGGCCGGGGCTGGTGCTTGTGGCAGCACAATCCAGGCCCCCTGCGGGCACCGTGTCCCTGAGCAGGGCCATCCAGCCCAGCCCCAGCCCAGCGTCAGACGACCCAGTGTGTGTGTGGGCAGGGTGTGGGAAGCATCTGCCTGTCTTACCTGTGGGGCTCCATCTTCATCCAAGGACCATGGGCTCCTCCTCATCCTTCTCGTCCACTTCCATATCTTCCATGTTGTCCTCCTCATCTACTTCCATGTCCTCAACAGGGGAGTACATGGAAGTAGAGGAGGAGTCCACCTCCATCATTTCTTCCACATCCAGGCCCAGGTCCACTTCCATGTCCTCCACAATATCTCTGGCAGTCTGCAAGGGGCAGCACAATCTCCCAGTGGGCTTCCTGTCCCCCACCATCCATTCCCACATGGCTGCACCCTGCCCAAGCCGGGTGCCCCCTGCCTGGCATGGCACTGTACCTCCATTGGCACAGCAGAGCACATTGTGCTGGGATTGGCGCTCCAGAGCAGGTGGCAGGAAAAGCCCAGGCAGCAGCAGCACCTCAGCGCTGAGGGTCAGAGTGCAGGGTGAGCAGCAACTGACCCTTGGCAGCCGGTGAAGTGTCTGCTGTGCTCGTTTCCAGGTCCTGGACGTTCCACCTGGAACCCTCTGGGCGCTGTGATGTCACTGAAGTTTCAGGGGCACTGTGCAGTGGGAGATGGGGATGGCAGAATGATCAAATCCTTGAATGGTTTGGCTTGGAAGGGACCCTAAAGATGATCTGGTTCCAAGTTGAGCAAGCTCCCAGCACACCAGGTGGATGTGGCCCCTGTCCCACCTGGCCTTGGATGTTGCTGGGGATGGGGCATCCACAGCCTCTCTGCACTGGTCCCTGTGTCAGGGACAAGCACCCTGAGAGTAAAGAACTTCTTCCCATTATCACATCTCTTCCACCTCTTGCAGTTTGATCCCATTCCTCCGTGTCCTGTCACTACAGTTCCTGAGAAAGTGTGCTCTCCCACTTCCCTGTGTTTCAGGCTGTTCCTACAGGGTTACACGTGTGACTTAACCTGCAGACAGGAGAGAGACAAGCCAAGTTCCCAGTCAGAAAAATTGTGGAATGTGACTTGAGAACTGAGAGAATAAGGAAAAAGAAAAGACATGGAAGTCTTTGGCTTGTGTGGGCTGTGGGATTCATGCCTTTTATTAGAGGCCCGGTCTCTGGTGCACTCAGTTCTTGTGTTGCAGCCTGCCCACAGCAACCTCTGTGAGGGACCTGCACTCACAGAGGTGGGAGCCGGCTTGCTTGGATGGCTGATGGATGAGGCAAGAGAGGGATCGTTGTGTGGAAATCCACATAGTGTGGATTGCGCTGAAGAGGGTCCAGGAATGGAGACAAAATGGGGCTGGGCACACAATATGGGGGTGAACAGCACAGGATCATTACAGTAAGCCAGGACCAAATTGATACAAGAGAGTTGGAACATTCCGAGGGAGTACATATAAGGAAAATGCAGCAGTTGAACTGGGTGATGCCAGCAAAACATGCTGCATCACCATGAGCCTGCAAATGCCCATGGGCGACACCATTGCATTCAGAGCGGTGTCTCTCTTTTACCTTGGTCACTTTGCCCTGAGGTATTACAGTTCCAGTGGTAGGCCCCGGGGCCCTCACATCTCCCCCTTTTTGTTATCTATAAAGAAGGCTTCTGCCATAGACTTTTGGAGGTATTTAGCAAAAAAGGATAAAATAACCAACACAATGAACACAAAAAACAAAGCCCACACAACAGTCTTAACTAAAGATGAAAGCCAGCCTCGCAAACCCCTGTGTTTGCAAAGTCCAGTGAACCAGTCGTTGTTGCCTTCCACCTGGATCTTGTTTCCTTGATCTTTTAGCAGCTGGATGCCCATGTGTACTGACTCCGTATGTGGCAGCAGGTAGAAAAAACACATGCCTTCAAATGCCTGACAGGCATGGCCATGGACAAGAATTTGTGGCTTGTCTGTGGAAGCACCCAGCTGAAGGCATGCTGTTCAGTGAGGAGCATCCAGATTCCTGCTGCAGCGGCTACAAACGGCAGCATCCTCTGACTTTAGCTGATTTATTATCTGGAGGCTTGGGTGTCCTAAAAGTAAACAGATGAAGAGATTAGAAGATGAAACTTAAGTTGTGTTCCCACTAAACTTTCTCTTCTGTAAGCCAAGGGTGTGAACACAGCTTATTAGAAGAATCATGTATCAATGCTAAAATATAATTTTTACAAATGTTAAGACATAGATCCTGGTTAGTGGTGTCTGAGCTATCTTGGTCTTGGTGTGTGTGTTCAACGCAGCTTAGGAGATCTTCTTCTGTCTTTCTCCTTCTTCTTTTCCAGGCTGCTGATGTCTCTCTTAGGCATCTCTATTCTTCTGATGGTAGCTCTGGTGTTTGCCTCACCGTTCCCAGAAAGAATTTTTATGTATTTTGCTGGAATCCATCTTAGGAGTGTTACTGTAGAGACAAGGGCATCTCTTCTTCCCCAAGTAACCAATGGAAAAGGGCCCATAATTTGTTTAGATTCGGGGTCTTTGGTCAACACAGGTGGCTGTTCTTTTAATTGGGCTGCAGTTGAATTAGTAAAATTCCTGATGACTGAGGGAGTTGGCTCCATAAATTGGTTTTTCAAAAAGCTGAATACATAAAAGACCTTGGCCAGTCTGTCAGTGGAAGATAATATTAGGACTCCCCAGCTCAGTCGATCAAGGATCCTTTTGATGGATCAGTTGGCCCTCTCGGCTACGGACTGTCCTGTGGTGGAGTGTGGTATGCCTGTGGCATGTTTTATGCCGCAAAGGTGAGACAGAGACTTGTTGGAATCAGTGCAAGGTATAAGCAAGAGCATTATCAAATTTAATTTCCTGTAGAACTGCTAGGGTGGAAAAAACGAAAAAGTAATGCTTTATAGCTTCTTCTGATTTTTCAACAGCATGGGCAGAGGCAAAAACTGCACTGGAAAAGGTGTCGATTGAGACGTGGATGTACTTTAGTCTGCCGAAAGCGGCTTGGTGTGGGATGTCTGATTGCCAGATGTGGAGACTCTCTAGTCCTCTTGGACTGACTTCAGCCATGACAGAAGCAAGGGGATGCTCCTGACAATTTGGGCACGGGGCTACAATGGATCTTGCCGAGTCTTGGGTAATTTTTAACATCCTGAGCAGCGCAGGAATGTTTTGATGGTAGAATTGATGGCTGATCCTAATCTGTGTTAAAATTATCTAATGCATATTGCAGTGGTTCAGATGTTTGAAGTAGGCAATTGAGGTGCTCTTGAGTGAGAATTAAGTAAATATTCACAAGGTCTATTCCTGCAAGAGAGCACAGACGCTCTCTAGGTTTCCTGCAATAGTTCTGCAATAACTTTCTGTTGGGTTTTTATCGTTTTAGTAGGTTGGTGTGCTCTGAAACGCATTCAATTTCTATGTGGAGATCTGAGAAAGCTGAATCCCACTGAAAATATAATGCATGGAATTTTGGACTTACACCAAGGATTGCCAGGGAGAAAGGAAAATTTGGGTCGTATCTGTGTGCCTGTTTAGTTTGAATCACCCAGGAGACCTTTTGTACAGCTGCTTCGGCCTCCGGTGTCAGTGATTGCAGGGAATCAAGTCCTTCACTGCCTTTAAGGAGGAGCAGGAACAGTGGCGTGAGATCTTCTGTGGTGATTCCCAGCAGTGAATGTACCCAACCTGGTGGAGTTCTGGCAGAGTCTTTGGGTTGTCCTTGATGTACAGTGTTTAGGGTGTGATGATTCTCTCTGTGCTTTCACTCCAAGATCCTTCCAGTGGACTGTCTTTAGGTCTTTATCTGCTGCAATCTTAAAATCTTTCTCCTGTGCCGCAGTGATGACATCTTGTATGGCAACATCCAAAATTATTTGAGCTTCTGCACAAACGACTATATCGTCCATGTAATGAAAAATTATAGCATTAGGCTGTCTTTTCCAGCTAGGCAAGAGAATTTGGCTCCTAGGCATTGACCAGTATTTTGCTTCTTCTTCATTCTTTGAGGCAATACGGTCCACTGGTACCTCTGTAAAAGGTGCTTGTCAATTTACGGATGGAAAAGGCAAACAAGGGGCTTTCATTGGGGTGCAAGGGGGTGTCAAAAAAGCAGTCATTTAGATGTATAACAACCATCTGCCAAACTCGAGGTAACATGGAGGCTGAGGGCAGGCCGGGCAGAAGGGCACCTGTGTCCTCAATGACCTTGTTGATTTTCCTGAGGTCCTGCAGTAGCTTCCTCTTGTCTTTGTCAGGCTTTTGTATGTCAAGGACAGGCGCATTGCAGGGGCTAGTAGATGGTACAATGTGGCCCACAGTCAGCTGCTCCTGCACGAGGGACTTCAGGGCCTTTAACTTTCTGCCTGGGAGGGGCCACTGATCCACCCCTATTGGGTCGTTGGTCTTCCAGGTTGACTGAAGTGTGGCGTGCTACTCAGTGGCCCCGTCTAGAAATCCTGAGGTGTTGATAGGATCTCTAGCCTTGTCCCTCATTGGGACAAGAGGTCTCTTCCCCAAAGTGTTATTGGTGCCCGGTTGACGAATGATCTTCCTGTAGCAACTGTGCCCTCAGGACCTTCCATGCAGATGGTACCTTGACTCCAGAAGCTGGTAGTGGCTCCCCTGCTAGCTAATACTTACCCCAGCAGCTGGGTCCAGGGGCCATTATTTTAGCCAGTCAGAGCAGGAAATTATGGTGATGTCAGCTCCTGTATCTAATAGTCCTGAAAGACTTCTTTTCTCCCTTTACATGACAAAGCACATTTTAGAACAGGTCTATTTCTGCATGTTGTCTGTGCCCACATCACCATTGGATCAGCTGGTGTGGTGATCATGTAAACTAGGAGGTTGGCTCTGGCTATAACTGTTCCTTTTGGAATAAAAAGGGGAGAGTCTAAGTAGAGAGCCTGGACAGTTATCTCCTGCAAAGATATCAAGGTGACTACCTCAGATAGTAGAGTGAGTGTCTCCATCCCTTCCATGGTGTTGGTTAAAATCAAAATGTCTTTGGGCCGTCCTTCAGGCCTGTATTTGCTGGGAATATGGTGAACATAAATATCGTGGATTGGAATTGAAAAGGTACCTACTAGCTGCCTTTAGGTTCCAGGGCAGAGCTGTCTTTTGTCAAGTTTTCTGCAGCGATCGAGCTGTCCTGCTGGATCTCAGAAGGTCGCTGTGCTGGTTCTCCACGATGTTGGGGAGAGTGGGGCGGAACGGCCTCACATTTGGTGTCATCGTGTGGGGCCTTTCTGTGTCTGTGCGGGGTTTCCCGCAGGCCAGCAGTTTTGCTGGTGTTGGAAAGCATGTGGACGAGGGGGGGCAGTGAGGACAGTGACTGTGACAGCTAGAAGGTCCCCAGTAATAGGCTTTAGTTTTACAATTCTATTGAAAATGCCCCATCTGCCTACACTTAAAGCCAGGTCCCTTTTCATGTCTATGTCAGGGAATAACTTGGGAGACTACTAGCACCTCTACTACACCCTTACTGGTAGCCTTAGCTTGGCTGGCGTGACAGTGTAAGGATGCCCTAAGTGTGCATGCCTCAACCATTTGTGCAATGGTAGGCTTTGGGTTGACTGGTAGAGAAGGTAAAATGTCTTTACAGGTGTTATTAGCATTAGTTTCAGCAAGTTTAGTAAGGAGTACCTTCCTGGCTTTTTGATGTTCAACTTGCTTCTCTATTGCTTGTGGAAGGTGGTCAATAAATTTTAGAAAGCATTCCACAAGTCCCTGGAGAATATCTGTGAAATCTAGAGTAGGTGTTTCTCCAATGGGTGTCTGCATGAGGGCTGTCTTTGCAGCACTTTTATCTCTTCTAACAGAGCTCAGGGAAGGTCTATTGAATGAGATTTAGTGAAATCTTCCTCCCTAGATGGACTAGTGTTAGGTGTGCCAGCCTGTCTTCTCTAGCATAGACTGTTAATAGCTGTGGTATTAGGTTTTCCCCCATTCCTTCCCACTGAATAATTTCAGTGGGAGAAAGTAGGATGTGCATAAATTGGAGCAGATCGTGAGGCACCTTAACATGTGAAGTGAAGATGGCATTTAACAAATTATTAAAGTACAGTGAGCCCCTCCCATGGTCTTTTGCTGATTTACACAGATCTTTCATCTCCCCGTGTGTGACAGCTTCCCATCCGGGGTTAGCCTCCCTCTGGTACTGCACCGGTGCTTCTTGTATTTTAGCTACCAATTCCCAGTCCCCCTCATCAGTTGCCAGCTTCCGCATCCTCTGCCAAGAATTCTGAGGCTCATTCTCAAGAACAGGGAACTTGGTCTTTGGCAGAGGAGCGGGACCTTGGGGTGAGTGGCCAGGCCCGGTGTTGTGGGCCTTTGGTAGCCAAGATGGCGGCCTTCCGGTTACCACCCCTCACACTTCCAGCTCTGACAGTGTGGGATCCGCAAGGGGCTGAGTTGGAGGGGGTAGGGCAGCGGGAGTAGGCAAGGAAGCGCTGGATCCCAATGCAGGGGTGGTTCCTGACGCAGAGCTGGGACCCAACACAGGGGCAGGACCCGATGAGAGAGCTGGGGCTGGGAGGGAGTTTGACATTGACAACCCCCTCCAGAGGAGGGACTCCATTTTGTGAGCTATCTGAGCAGGATCCAGGGAGGAGAGGTACTGGAGAATGGGTTAGGGTAGAATCCAGGCCGGTGTGATCAGTACAGATGTGGGCAGGGGGTAGAGAAGGAGGGGAGATGGCAGACAGCAGGTGGCTTGTCTGTGCTTTACAGCAGTTCCTGTGTCTCACCCTTATTTTGGTATCAGTGGGTTCAGGAATGCCGGGGGCAGAACTCAAAATATGATTTGAGTATTAGAACATTGAACCCTTGAGAAAACTCCATAAATCATATGAAAAATTGGGTAAAATGTTGCGACGCTTACCACTCCCTGAGTTTTCTAAAAATAGATACATTTCCTAACTCAGTCCCCGAATGCTATAAAACGAACAGAAAACACAGAAATGTCTGGGAACTCCTTAAAAAGCCAATGAACAAGTGACTTTCAACTTCCCTTAGTAAAAGTCTTCCACTCTGAAAGGAGAGACTACCTAACTGGAAGATATATATCCCTCTAAGGATGGGATAATTTGTTACCCAGAGCTGCCCCTGATGTAAAGGGTAGCCCACCCACAGGGCGAAAATATCACCCAAGGATCCTGCACTGCAGGCGGCTGTCCCCACATTCACTGCTCTGGTGGCGCTGGATGCAGATGTTTCAAAATGTCCCCAGGGCTTCGCCAGGTGAGCCAGCCCTCTTGCTGCTGCAGGGTGCCAATGCTGCATTCAGTAAGCCCTGATAAAACTGACAAAACATTGCATTGAAAGGGCTGCCGCACTTTAATTTGTCATTTTTGTCGTGAGGTATTATAATTCCAGTAAGAGGCTCCTGGGCGTCCAAAACCGTGAGTTCTCCTGAGATATCATTGTAGTGAGGAGCTCAGCAGTGCTGAAAGCTGAGGCCTGTCCTTTGTGTTCCATTTGGGATGGCAGTGGAAGTGCCCTGAGTGCACATTCAGAGGCACCTTCATGGCTTCTCATGCTACGACACCAACACTAAATGTGCAAGGTGGCTTCTTTGAATTACATTCAGTCTTTTGAAATATCTACAGGAAGTGGTCTGGAACTGCTTTCTGAGCCTGCTCCTTGGGATCAGCTGTGAAGGGCTGAGGGCTGGCCTGAGCCTAGTGCTGTGTCCCACTGGGAGCAGCCGCACAGGCTCACGTGCAGAGCAGGCCCTGCCAGAGGCCCTGGAGATCTCACCTGCCCTGCAGCCACCTTTGTCAAGGTGCTGTAAACATCAGCTGGTGCTGACTTTCCCCTTGGACCCCTTGGTTTAGTCACTATGAGGAATTTCTTTCCTGAAGCCTTTGGTATTTCCCCCTGGCAGTTGTGATGGGGATGCTCGGGGAGTGTGGGGCTTTGGGGGCAGCTGTCCGGGCAGGGGCTGAGCTCGGGGCCCTGTTGGGACCTGGCCCCCAGCAGCAGCAGCAGCAGCAGCAGCAGCAGCGGAAGCAGCAGCAGCCCCAGGGCCCAAAGCCCCGTGCCCCCTGCCCAGCACAGGCTGCCCTGTCCCTGCAGCTGTCACCCGAGCGGGACCCAGGGGCCAGTGGCCGCTAGCAGCAGCAGGAATGCGGGCAGGGTGAGGATGCCCGGGCTTGGCTTTTGTCTCTGGAACAAAGCAGGCTCAGGGCAGTGCAGAGCAGGCTGGGAAGCAGAGCCCAGGGCCTTTGGAGGCTGCAAGGCTTAAAGATCAGCCCCTGCAGTAGCCCAGATGCAGGTGGCCCAGTTGTCAAGGCTGTGGTGGCCTTGAGAGCGTGCAGGTGGATTTTGCATGGCTGTGGCCTGCTGGCGGCTCTGGGCCCAGGAGTGCCTGTGGCTGCAGCAGGAAGGGTGGCTGAAGGCTTGCTGCCTGCTTTGGTGGCATGGCTGCAGGGGCCAGTGCTGTGAGAGCCCCTGTGTAAGAGCTGGTGAGAGCTGAGCTCTTGGGGACAGCGCTGTGCCCCAGGCCAGGAAGAGCAGCAGTGCCCAGTGGCAGGAGTGGTGTCAGTGGGAGCCCCTGTGCACAGGGACCCCCAGACCCAGGGTGGCCGTGCCAGAACCACCAGGGACCTCCAGCCCTGGGAACGCGGAAGAAGTGGAACCCACAAGTGTGCAAAGGATGCCTTTGCCCAAAGGAATGGCCAAGAGAAGTCAGGTTTTAAAAAGAAACAGTATTTATTTGCCGAAGATCGGCAAATCTGGGATTTGCACAACTTGTTTCATTATAACAATCGTTATAACAACAACAACAACAACATACAGAACATATTTACATGGGATCCAATGGGCTAACAATCTTCAAATCATATTTACAGAAAACTTCAAACGAAGGGAACGTATTTACAGGAAACTTGAAAACTTTCAAACGTATTTACAACGGCGTGGCATCTGTGCCATCATGTGTATCAGTCCTGGAAGAAAGGAAGCAGCAGAGCTGGACTCAGCTGGCAGCACTGGGCCCAGAAGGGCTGGGAGCTGGGCCCCAGGAGCTGGGCCGGGGCTGGCAGGGCTGGCGTGGCCCCAGGCAAGTGCAGGGCAGGCCAGGGCTGGTGCCTATGGCAGCACAATCCAGGCCCCCTGCGGGCACCGTGTCCCTGAGCGGAGCCATCCAGCCCAGCCCCAGCCCAGCGTCAGACGACCCAGTGTGTGTGTGGGCAGGGTGTGGGAAGCATCTGCCTGTCTTACTTGTGGGGCTGCACCTTCATCCAAGGACCATGGGCTCCTCCTCATCTTTCTCATCAACTTCCATATCCTCGATGTTGTCCTCCTCATCCACCTCCATCTCTTCGATAGTGTTCTCCTCCTCTGCTTCCATGTCCTCAACCGGGTTGGACATGGAAGTAGAGGAGGAGTCCACCTCCATCATTTCTTCCTCATCCAGGCCCAGGTCCACTTCCATGTCCTCCACAGTGTCTCTGTCAGCCTGCAAGGGGCAGCACAATCTCCCAGTGGGCTTCCTGTCCCCCACCATCCATTCCCACATGGCTGCACCCTGCCCAAGCCGGGTGCCCCCTGCCTGGCATGGCACTGTACCTCCATTGGCACAGCAGAGCACATTGTGCTGGGATTGGCGCTCCAGAGCAGGTGGCAGGAAAAGCCCAGGCAGCAGCAGCACCTCAGCGCTGAGGGTCAGAGTGCAGGGTGAGCAGCAACTGACCCTTGGCAGCCGGTGAAGTGTCTGCTGTGCTCGTTTCCAGGTCCTGGACGTTCCACCTGGAATCCTCTGGGCGCTGTGATGTCACTGATGTTTCGGGGCTGTTATTCAGTGGGAGATGGGGATGGCAGAATGATCAAATCCTTGAATTGTTTAGTTTGGAAGGGACCCTGAAGATCTTCTGATTCCAAGCTGAGCAAGCTCCCAGCACGCCAGGTTGCTGCGGCCACAGCCAGGTTGCTGTGGCCACTTGTCCCTCCTGTCCTTGCATGTTGATGGGGATGAGGCATCCACAGCCTCTCTGCACTGGTCCCTGTGTCAGGGACAAGCACCCTGAGAGTAAAGAACTTCTTCCCATCATCAAATCTTCTCTACCTCTTGCAGTTTGATCCCATTCCTCCTTGTCCTGTCAATAATGTTCCTGACAAAGTGTGCTCTGCCACTTCCCTGTGTGTCAGGCTGTTCCTGCAGGGTCATAGGTGTGGCTGGGCCTGCAGACAGGAGAGAGAGAAGCCATGTTCCCAGTCAGAAATTACCGGGAAAGTGGCATGAGGTCTGAGAAGATAAGGAAAAAGTAGAGACATGCAAGTCTTTTCTTTGGTGGGTTGCCAGATTCGTGCCTTTTATTAGAGGCCAGGTTCTCTGTTGCACTCAGTTCCTGCATTGCAGTCTGCCCACAGCAACTGCACACGCAGAGCTGGGAGCATGCTTGCTTAAACTGCTGGTGAACGAGGCGAGAGAGGGATCTTTGTGTGGAGCTGCAAACACATCAGTGGATTGCACTGGAGAGCATCCAGGAACGGAGACAAAATGGGGCTTGGCACTCAGAGGGAAAATTGGGGGGAAAAGCAGGGGAGCAATGGAAAAAGCCAGGACTAAAACTTTACAGGAGAGGCAAGGACATTCTAGGAGGAATACATATAGGGAAAATACAGCAGTTGAACCGGGTGATACCAATAAAACGCCATGAGCCTGAAAATGCCCAAGGGCGAGACCATTGCATTCACAGTGGTGTCTCTCTTTTTCCTTGGTCACTTTCCCCTGAGGTATTAGAGTTCCAGTGGTAGTCCCCTGGGCCCTCACTACTCCCCCCTTTTTGTTGTCTATAAAGAAGTCTTCTGCCATAGAGTTTTGCAGGCCTTTAGCAAAAAAGGATAAAATAACCAACACAATGAATACGATAAACAACACCCACACAACAGTCTTAAGCAAAGATGAAAGCCAGCCTTTCATCCCCCAGTGGCTGGAAAGTCCACTGAACCAGTCGTAGTTGCCTTCCATCTGGATCTTGTTTCCTTGATCTTTTAGCAGCTGGATGCCCTGGTACTCTGACTCCCTATGTGACAACAGGTAGAAAAAACACATGCCATCAAATGCCTGACAGGCATTGCCATGGACAAGAATTTGTGGCTTGTCTGTGGAAGCACCCAGCTGAAGGCATGCGGCTCAGTAAGGAGCATCCAGATTGCTGTTCAGCAGCAACCAATGGCGGCATCCTCTGACTTTGGTAATTTAATATCTGGAGGCTTGGGTGTACTAAAAGTAAACAGATGAAGAGATTAGAAGGTGGAACTTAAGTTGTGGTCCCACTAAACTTTCTTTTCTATAAGGCAAGGGTGTGAACACAGCTTATTAGAAGAACCATATATCAATGCTAAAATATAATTTTTACAAATGTTAAGTCATATATCCTGGTTAATGATGTCTGAGCTATCTTGGTCTTGGTGTGTGTGGTCAACGCTGCTTAGGAGATCTTCTTCTGTCCTTCTCCTTCTTCTTTTCCAGGCTGCTGATGTCTCTCTTAGGTTTCCATTCTGTTCTTCTGATGGTGACTCTGGTGTTTGCCTCGCGGTACCTAGAAACTGTTTTAATGTATTTTGCTGGGATTCATCTTAGGAGTGTTGCTGTAGAGACAAGGGCATCTTCTCTTTTCCAAGTAATTAATGGAAAAGGGCCCATAATTTGTTTAGATTCAGGTTCTTTGGTCAACACAGGTGGCTGTTCTTTTAATTGAGCTGCAGCTGAATTAGTAAAATTCCTGATGACTGGGGGAGTTTCCTCCACAAATGAGTTGTTCAAAAAGTTGAATACGTAAAAGGTCTTGCCCCGTGTCTCAATGGGAGATAATATCTGGACTGCCCCTCTCAGTTGATGAAGGATCCTTTTGATGGATCAGTGGGCCCTCTCGGCTTTGGACTGTCCTATGGTGGAGTGTGGTATGCCTGTGACATGTTTTATACCCCAGTGGACAGAAACTTGTTGGAATCAGTGCAAGGTATAAGCAAGAGCATTATCAGTTTTAATTTCCTGTAGATATGCTAAGGTGGAAAAAAATAATAATTAATGTTTTATAGCGTCTTTGATTTTTCACCAGCATAGGCAGAGGCAAAAGCTGCACTGGAAAAGGTGTCGATTGGGACGTGGATGTACTTTAGTCTGCTGAAAGCGGCTTAGTGTGTGATGTCTGATTGCCAGATGTGGAGACTCTCTAGTCTTCTTGGACTGACTCCAGCTCTGGAAGAAGCAAGGCCATGTTCCTGACAATTTGGGCAGGTGCCTACAATGGATCTTGCTGGGTCTCAGGTAATTTTGAACATCCTGAGCAGCGCAGGAATGTTTTGATGGTAGAATTGGTTGCTGATCCCAGCCTGTTCAAAAACTATCTAAGCCATATTGCAGTGGTTCAGATGTTTGAAGTAGGCAATTGAGGGGCTCTTGAGTGAGAAGTAAGTATATATTCACAAGGTCTGTTCCTGATAGAGAGCACAGACACTTTCTATCTTTCCTGATTAGTTGTGCAATAACTTTCTGTTGGGTTGTTATCATTTTAGTAGGTTGGTGTGCTCTGAAAACCCAATCAATTATTATCAGGTCATCTGAGATATTTGAGTCCCACTGAAACAATAATATATGGAATTTTGGACTTACACCAAGGATTGCCAGGGAGAAAGGAAAATTTGGGTCGTATCTGTGTGCCTGTTTAGTTTAAATCACCCAGGATACCTTTTGTACAGTTGCTTCGGCCTCCAGTGTCAGTGATCATGGGAATTGAGTCCTTCACTGCCTTTAAGGAGCAGGAACAGTGGCACGCGATCTTCTGTGGTGATTCCCAGCAGTGAATGTACCCAACTGATGCTTCCACAGAGCTGGTGAAGTTCTGGCAGAGTCTTTGGGTTGCCCTTGATTTGCAGTGTTTGTGGTGTGATGGTTCTCTCTGTGCTTTTTCGGCCGAGGAACTTCCAGGGGTCTGTCTTTTGGACTTTATCTGCTGCAATCTCAAAACCTTTCTCCTGTACCACAGTGATAACATCTTGTACAGCAACATCCAAAATGATTTGAGCTTCTGCACAAACTAATTTATCACCCATGTAATAAAAATAATAACATTAGTATGTTTTTTCCGCAAGGGCGAGGGAATTTGAACTCCAAGCCATTGACAAATAGTTGGCCTCTGCTTCATTCTTTGAGGCATTACAATCCACTGGTACTTCTGTAAAGGTGCTGTCAATTTGGGGACGGAAAAGGCAAACAAGGGGCTTTCATTGGGTGCAAGGAGAAGTCAAAAAAGCAGTCATTTAGATCTGTAACAACCATCTGCCAAACTCGAGGTAACATGGAGGCTGAGGGCAGGCTGGACTGGAGGGCACCCATGTCCTCAATGACCTCATTGATTTTCCTGAGGTCCTGCAGTAGCCGCCTCTTTTCTTTCCCAGGCTTTTGTATGTCAAGGACAGGCGCATTGCAGGGGCTAGTAGATGGTACGATGTGGCCCACAGACAGCTGCTCCTGCACGAGGGACTGCAGGGCCTTTAACTTTCTGCCTGGGAGGGGCCACTGATCCACCCATATGGGGTCATTGATCTTCCAGGTTGACCAAAGTGTGGCGTGCTGCTCAGTTGCGCCATCTAGAAATCCTGCGGTGAGAATAGGATCTTTCCGTGGTTTGAGAGGAAGTAAGTTTTCTGGGATGCTGTCGTCACACCAATAGGTTTTCAGATTTTAATATTGGCACCTGGTTTGGCCACTGGGGACATTGCCACGCTTCTGAGAACACAGGGGTTCAAAATCAGAGCACGCCCCGGGGGATGCTCTTTTGGGTTTCTGGTGGGAAAGAGTTCGGATCTCTCCCCTGTCCCAGCTGCTGGCTGGGCGGGGGGAGGGTAAAAGCCATGCGGCCAGGAGAGGTAGGCCTGGCCCCGAGTGTGGAGGGGTTAAATAGAGAGAAGCACCAGGAGGCATCGGGCAGACCCCCCCCAGGAGACAGAGAGAGAGAGAGCCTGGACTGCCTTGAAATTTAATATCATGTCCTGGCAGAACAGCCCAGCTTGCGGACAAAGGGGGGGTGCAGCGAGAAGGTGTCTGGCCGCTTGTGAGAGTCTCCGGGCAGGCAGAGCCTGAGTTTTTAACCCCTTTTTGTACAATAAAAACTTTACAGAACATTAACCTTCCCTAGAAGAGGGATAGAGTGGAAGATTAAGAAGGAAATGGGCAAGTGTGATGAAGGTCTGGGCAAGTGAAAGACGTTGGGAGAGAAGAATCCTAGGTGGGAAAAGATGATGAAGTGGCCTTAGCTGGACTCTTCTTGTTATAGCCATGGAGAGAACCATGTTTCCTGTGACACAGGGACTGCATCCAGGGGGAGACAATGGCTAAGAGCCAAGAGGGTTCAGTGTTGGTACCCCTCGGCCCCAGGAGGTGAAATTTGGGGGAGACAGGTGTCCCAAAAGTGAGACTGTGTTCTTTTTGGAACGGGACAAAGCATCCTTAAAAGATGACCCTAGAAGCAGCTCTGGTCCATGTGCAGTGGTGAGAGCACTGGAGATGGAAGGAAGAGGTCACGATGGCAGATGTTCTCTGGGCGGTGCCACGAGTGACATGGGAACACACGAGGTTTCAATGGTGTTTGCTGGGGAAGCCTATGACACAAGAAGGACTCCACTCCTCTTGATGAACTGAGTATTGATTATCTCAAGGGGGGTGCTGGACCAAGAGTTGGTGATTTGGGGATAGATGTACTGGAGATTTGGTGGGGGGAGGAGGAAAAGTTTTTGGCAGGTCTTAATTTTCCCTGTGTGTTTCTTTTTACTTATAGTTGTAGTTTAGTTAATAAAGTTTTCTTTATTTCTAAGTGGGACCCTCCTTTACTTATTACTGGTCACATGTAACAGCAGAAACAAGGGAGAGTGTATTTTCATGGGGGCACTGGCATTGTGCCAGCATCAAACCATGGCAGATCTCTAGCCTTCTCCTCCACTGGGACAAGAGGTCCCTTCCCCAAAGTGTTATTGGTGCCCAGGAGACGAATGATCTTCCTGTAGCAACTGTGCCCTCAGGACCTTCCATGCAGATGGTACCTTGACTCCAGAAGCTGGTAGTGGATCTCCCGATGGCTAAAATTACCCCAGCAGCTGGAACCAGGGGCCATTCTTTAGCCAATCAGAGCGAGAAATTATGATGATGTCTGCTCCTCTATCTAATAGTCCCAAGAGACATCTATTTCTCCCCTTACATAAGAAAGCACACTTTAGAATGGGTCTTTTTGGGCCTCTAATCTGTGCCCACAACACCATTGGATCAGTTGGTGTGGGGATCATGTCCCATAGGAGGTAGGCTCTGGCTGTAACTGTTCCTTTTGACATGAAAAGGGAAGGGAATAAGCATAGAGCCTGGACAGTTATCTCCTGCAAAGACGTCAAGGCGAGTACCTCAGGTAGTATAGTAAGTGTCTCCATCCCTTCCATGGTGTTGGTTAAAACCAAAATGTCTCTGGGATGTTCCTCAGGCCTGTATTTGCCTTTTGGAATATGGTGAACGTAAATATCGTGGATTGGAATTGAAAAGGCCCCTACTAGCTGCCTTTAGGTTCCAGGGCAGAGCTGTCTTTTGTCAAGTTTTCTGCAGCGATCGAGCTGTCCCGCTGGATCTGAGAAGGTCGCTGTGCTGGTTCTCCACGGTGTTGGGGAGAGTGGTGCGGAACGGCCTCACATTTGGTTTCATCGTGCGGGGCCTTTCTGTGTCTGTGTGGGGTTTCCCGCAGGCCAGCAGTTTTGCTGGTGTTGGAAAGCATGTGGACGATGGGGCAGTGAGGACAGTGCCTGTGAGAGTTCAAAGATCCCTGGTGATAGCCTTTATTTTTACAAATCTATTGAAAATGCCCCATCTCCACGTATAATGCACGGTTCTTTTTCATGTTTGTTGTTGAAAAACTTGGGAGACTACTAGCACCTCTACTACACCCTGACTGTTAGCCTTATATAGGCTGGCATCACGGTGTAAGGACGCCCTAATGGTGCATGCCTCGACCATTTATCCAATGGTAGGTTTTGGGGAAAGTGACGGCAAGGATGAGAGAAGGACAAAAAATGTACAGACATGCAAGACATTGCTTTGAGTGGCCTGAAGGATTTAGGCATTTCATTAAGGGCCAGGTCCCCTGGTGCACTCAGTTCCTGCATTTACCTCAGACTTCCTTGCTGGGTCAGGAGCTAGCAGTGCTGAAAGCTGAGGCCTGTCATTTGTGTTCCCTATGGGATGGCAGTGGAAGCGCCCTGAGTGCACATTCAGAGACACCTTCATGGCTTCTCATGCCACGACACCAAAACTAAATGTGCAAGGTGGCTTCCTTGAATGACATTTAGTCCTTTGAAATATCTGCAGGCAGTGGTCTGAAACTGCTTTCTGAGCCTGCTGGTGGGGATCAGCTGTGAGGGGCTGAGGGCTGGCCTGAGCCCGATGCTGTGTCCCACTGGGAGCAGCCGCACAGGCTCACGTGCAGAGCAGGCACTGCCAGAGGCCCTGGAGATCTCACCTGCTCTGCAACCATCTTTGTCAAGGTGCTGTAAACATCAGCTGGTGCTGACTTTCCCCTTGGACCCCTTGGTTTAGTCACTATGGGGAATTTCTTTCCCCATAGTGAGAAACACGTGGGATTTCCCCCTGGCAGGTGTGATGGGGATGCTCGGGGAGTGTGGGGCTTTGGGGCAGCTGCCCGGGCAGGGGCTGAGCTCGGGGCCCTGTTGGGACCTGGCCCCCAGCAGCAGCAGCAGCAGCAGCAGCAGCAGCGGAAGCAGCAGCAGCCCCAGGGCCCAAAGCCCCGTGCCCCCTGCCCAGCACAGGCTGCCCTGTCCCTGCAGCTGTCACCCGAGCGGGACCCAGGGGCCAGTGGCCGCTAGCAGCAGCAGGAATGCGGGCAGGGTGAGGATGCCCTGGCTTGGCTTTTGTCTCTGGAACAAAGCGGGCTCAGGGCAGTGCAGAGCAGGCTGGGAAGCAGAGCCCAGGGCCTTTGGAGGCTGCAAGGCTTAAAGATCAGCCCCTGCAGTAGCCCAGATGCAGGTGGCCCAGTTGTCAAGGCTGTGGTGGCCTTGAGAGCGTGCAGGTGGATTTTGCATGGCTGTGGCCTGCTGGCGGCTCTGGGCCCAGGAGTGCCTGTGGCTGCAGCAGGAAGGGTGGCTGAAGGCTTGCTGCCTGCTTTGTGGCATGGCTGCAAGGGCCAGTGCTGTGAGAGCCCCCTGTGTGAGAGCTGGGGACAGCTGAGCTCTTGGGGACAGCGCTGTGCCCCAGGCCAGGAAGAGCAGCAGTGCCCAGTGGCAGGAGTGGTGTCAGTGGGAGCCCCTGTGCACAGGGACCCCCAGCCCCAGGGTGGCCGTGCCAGCACCCCCAGGGACCTCCAGCCCTGGGAACGCGGAAGAAGTGGAACCCACAAGTGTGCAAAGGCTGCCTGTGCCCAAAGGAATGACCAAGAGAAGTCAGGTTTTAAAAAGAAACAGTATTTATTTGCCAAAGATCGGCAAATCTAGGATTTACAGAACATGTGTCATTCTAACAATTGTTATAACAACAACAACAACAATGTACAGAACATATTTACATGGGATCCGATGGGCTAACAATCTTCAAATCATATTTACAAAAAACATCCCACGTAGTAAACGTATTTACAAGGAACTTCTAAACTTCGAACGTATTTACAAAGGCATCAGATCTGTGCCATGATGTGCATGCATCTTGAAAGAAAGGAAGCAGCAGAGCTGGACTCAGCTGGCAGCACTGGGCCCAGCAGGGCTGGGGGCTGGGCCTCAAGGGCTGGGCTGGGTCTGGCAGGGCTGGCATGGCCCCAGGCAAGCACAGGGCAGGCCAGGGCTGGTGCCTATGGCAGCACAATCCAGGCCCCCTGCGGGCACCGTGTCCCTGAGCGGAGCCATCCAGCCCAGCCCCAGCCCAGCGTCAGGCGACCCAGTGTGTGTGTGGGCAGGGTGTGGGAAGCATCTGCCTGTCTTACCTGTGGGGCTCCATCTTCATCCAAGGACCATGGGCTCCTCCTCATCCTTCTCATCCACTTCCATGTCCTCGGTGTCATCCTCCTCATCCACCTCCATCTCTTTGATGGTCTCCTCCTCCTCTACTTCCATGTCCTCAACAGGGGAGGTCATGGAAGTAGAGGAGGAGTCCACCTCCATCATTTCTTCCTCATCCAGGCCCAGGTCCACTTCCATCTCCTCCACAATATCTCTGGCAGTCTGCAAGGGGCAGCACAATCTCCCAGTGGGCTTCCTGTCCCCCACCATCCATTCCCACATGGCTGCACCCTGCCCAGGCCAGGTGCCCCCTGCCTGGCATGGCACTGTACCTCCATTGGCACAGCAGAGCACATTGTGCTGGGATTGGCGCTCCACAGCAAGCAGCAGGAAAAGCCCAGGCAGCAGCAGCAGCTCTGTGCTGAGGGTCAGAGCGCAGAGCGAGTGGCAGCTGACCCTTGGCAGCCGTTGAAGTGTCTGCTGTGCTCGTTTCCAGGTCCTGGACGTTCCACCTGGAACCCTCTGGGCACTGTGATGTCACTGAAGTTTCAGGGGCGCTGTGCAGTGGGAGATGGGGATGGCAGAATGATCAAATCCTTGAATGGTTTGGCTTGGAAGGGACCCTAAAGATGATCTGGTTCCAAGCTGAGCAAGCTCCCAGCACGCTAGGTTGCTGTGGCCTCTGTCCCACCTGGCCTTGGATGTTGCTGGGGATGGGGCATCCACAGCCTCTCTGCACTGGTCCCTGTGTCAGGGACAAGCACCCTGAGAGTAAAGAACTTCTTCCCATCATCAAATCTCTTCCATCTCTTGCAGTTTGATCCCATTCATCCTTGTCCCGTCACTAAAGTTCCTGACCAAGAGTCCTCTCCCACTTCTCTGTAGTCCTTTCCCTCACTGGAAAGGTGCTGAGGTCTCCTGTGACTCTGTACAATGTTCATAAGCTGAAATCTGCAAGTTTAAGACCTTAGGCCCTCTGCAGTTATATAGTGGCGCTGGGGTGGTTCCTCAATTGCAACACGAAATTCTGAGGTATCAATTCACCAGCTGTTTTTATTGTGGTGGGATCTGAGAATTTGGGTCAGCAGAGCCCTATATTGTCATGGGGAGGTGTCTGTGCGCCTGACACAGAATCGAGCACTGAGACTAATCTTTTCTGGAGTATGGTAGGTTTTTTCATTCCTTTCCTCCTGCCCTTAGCCATTGCTAGAATGTCACAGTGAAAATAGAATTGAGGCCGTTTTTCACTCATCACATGTTCTTGTTTGTTTTGTTTCTTCTGCAAGGCTGGGCAAGGTTGATCTCGATGCAAATTCATTCACATCTGAGGGGCTTAAAAAGGCCTTGGCTAAAATGAAGGAACGTGAGAAGGCAGAAAGGAAGGTGAGTTTCCCATTTCTAAAGCAATGCACATTGCAGGGATCTGAAAACACCCTGTTACACTCTACTGAAACACAATGGTTAAAATGATTGCTTGGAAAACACTGTGCAAACTAATTTTGTGGTGAATATGGACCTGAAATACCTTTATTAACCTGTTAGTGATATTGTTCCCTGACTTTTCTGTACGACTCGAAGATTCTGTGAGTGGTTTGGGTTGGATACGACCTTAAAGCTGATCCAGTCCCACCCCTGCCATGGGCAGGGACAACTTCCACTATCTCAGGTTGCTCCAAGCCCCATTCAAGCTGGCCTTCGACATTTCCAGGGATCCAGGGGCAGCCACAGCTGCTCTGAACAATGTAATTTATCTGTTTCACTGCAGCTCAATTCACAAAAATGTCTGCAGACCCCAAAGGGAACTGGATTGCAGCTGACAGTAGTTACAGAGGGTATTTCCCTTTACTCTCCTTGCTTTGGGTTTCCAACCTTGTGCTCTGGATAGCAAAACCCAAGTGGCCATGGTGAAGCAGGGGCTGATGTTTCCTTACACAAGCTCCAAGTTGTCCATTTAGTTACAAAACAACCCAAGACCCAAAGTAAATAGGTGGGAAGATGTGTGACTCATCAGGTACATCAGAGCCTCTTTCCCTTCTCCCCCTCAGCAGTATTTCTTTAACCCTCGCTCCTCCTGCTGCCTTGGTCTTGGCTCACTCAAACAAAAACTGAAAGAGGAGTCAAGGCTCTAAAGTTCTGGTGTCACAGAAAGGTTTTTTCTTCCCTTATGTGGCAGCACGGTATGATTTCATTTGCTGGAGATTATTTCCATAGCAGCATTGCTGATTGATTGCAGGGCTGCTGAAAAGGGCTGCTGGAAATGAGGATCATTGAAATGCAAAAATTAGTGATACTCTATTAGGTGAAAATAAGCCATATTTTAAAACCCCCTGTTAGAATAGCTTTTGTCCCAGCAACTGGGCTAAAAGCAGCTACATCTAATGCACCTAAAGTATTCCATTTGCAGTCACTCCTGCAGAGAGCAAATCCATCCCTGAAGGCTCAGTGTCAGAGGTAATGGAGTTACACCGAGCCTCTCTGTGCTCCGGCAGAGGCAGCTCGGGGAGGGATGGGTTGGGTGTGGTGCCTCTGGTAATTTATCATTCCATTGACACAGCTTTCACCTCCATTGCTCACTTGGTTTTCCTCCAGCCCTCTCTGATCCCTGATGAGGAACAGGACAGTGCAAACCCTCCAGCTGAGGCTCACTCCGCATACAAACACATCTTGGCATTTGTGACAAATGCCTTCCAAAAGGGGCTTTCTGCCTTTCTCCTGTCCTTGGGGCAGCCCAGCTCCAGCATGGCCTCTCTGCTGCTTCTGTCCCCTGCAGCAGCAGGCTCTGTCCCCAGTGCCACCAGTGCTGATGTTCCTGCACCTCTGGGGCTCTCTGAGATCTCTGACAGAGCCTTTCCTCCTCACCACATGTTTTGTGTCAGCTCTCTGTTCAGGGCAGCCCTTGGGGTGCTGTTACTGCGAGGGAGATGAGCTCAGGACAGGCTGTGTGCTGGCCAAGCCCCATGGCACAGCACGTCAGCTGCCCCCAGCTTATCACTGCTCCTTCTGCCTCCCTTTCTGACAGCTTCTGTCCTCACACCTCTCCCTAGGAGATAGACCCTTCCAGGAATTTGCTCAGCGCTTGGAAAGGCAAAAGCATCTTTGTCTGTGTCTGAGAACTTGTTGGAGTCACTGGGCACTTTGGGCTGGATGGGACCTCTGGAGCTCTCCAGCCTCATGTCCAGTTCCAGAGAGGTTCAGCTGTAAGATCAGGGAGGTGCCTCAGGGCTTTTTGCAGCCAGGTTTTGAGAAGATCCACTTGCAGGCAAGCAGAGAACAGCAGTACTGCTGCCTGTGGGCTTGATGTTGAATTGGATGGAAATGGGATGTAGAAATAGTGCACAAATGCTGTAGAGATGTAGAAGTGGTGCACAGAGCTCTACTGTTCACTCATATTGTGGGTATATCACAGCTAACTGGGTTCCTGGGCTTCTCAGAAGGACCCTGCCCCTGCACCTCTGATGTAGAGCAATAAATCCATTGGCATAGACAGCCAGGTTCCCTTTGTGAATTTTGGGGCTGGCATTCCTTTCTGTGTCTGTCTTGTCTCTCTTCATCTCCTATCTTGTTATCTCACATCTGGTTTTTCTTCCTTTTGTTTCCAAGGCCCGAGAGGAAGAGGTGAGGAAGAAGTTCCGGCCCACAGAGCAGCTGAAGGAGGAGTTTGAAAAGCTGAACGTGAAGATAGAAACAGATTATGAAATTATGGTTAAATTAATCAGCAAATTCAACAGCTCTGCCTCCACGCTGTATGATAAAGTCGTGGCGCTTTATGATCTCGAATATTATGTTCACCAGGTAACAAGAATGCCTCAGTAACTACCGTGTAAAATCCAGGGGATACGGTGTCATAAACGGGGCTTTATTTTTCTTATCAGTATCAGGTAATACAAATTGCTTGATTACCATAATCCTGGGACAATAACAGACAGCAGAGGACTAGTGCAGGCTTATTTTATATCCAGGTTGAAATTAATCATTGCTTGTGCCAGGAGCCAGCAGTATTCTGGTGGTTGCCTGATTTGTTGTCTGTTCTCAGGCTGGTTTTCTTATCCTTTCTTTTTCCTTTTTTATCTCCTTAATGTTACAAAATGGGGTTTTAGCTGCCATTTTTGGGTAAGTAGAGTGGTGGTTGCTCAGGAAATAATTATTTTCTCTCTGCTTCCGTGGAAAGCTGCCGTGGTTGATGGTAGATGCCTTTATATCAGTTCACAGAGAACGTCTTTGTACCAGGAAAGGTGACAGCCACCCAAAACCCCCTATTTTGTCTTGATATGAGTAAGCAGTGGCAAGCAGAGCCTCGCTGTGCTAATTAGCTCTGTGTGAGGGTGAACATATTTCCTGGCATCTCACTTCCTCGGGTTTGTGCTCACACTTTTCCCCCCTCTCTCTGATCTCTCTTGCTCTGCTTTCAGCTCACACATTCCTACCTCCCCTTGGATGCAGCTGCAGGCACAGGGCTCTGCTCCCCTGGGCTTGGTGCCTGCCTTGGTGCCACCCCTGGGAGGGTGTCTCGGCATCCAGCCTCTGCTCTGCCGTGTGGGGAGGGACTAGGCTTCTCCCTCCCCAGTGACTGGGGAGAGTCTGGAGTGCACTGGGAGAGTTTCCAATGGCACTTTGTCATTTCAGAGGGTGAATGGGACAACTCCTGGGAGGTGCCAGTGCAAGCCCTTTCACTGGAACAGCACTTGTTGAACCAAATGTGGTATTTGGAGGCAGGTAGATGAAGTGTTTCTGCTGTGAGAGAGAGAGTCCATGTGCCAGCTGATACAAGTGTTATTTCCAGGGCTCTTTGTCTTGAATTTCCACTCTGAATTGTCATTGTGGGCATGCAGAGGCTTCCTTGCTGTTTGTTCTCCCTGCTTTTGTGTCACTGACTGCATCTGTGTGACTCAGAGAATAACTGTGAACAATGGGCACCCAAAGAGCTTCATATTTGTACTCAGGGCTAATCTTGCCTGATTAAGGGTGCCAGAGCATCAGGCCATTGTGCTAAAAAGCAACCCCCAAATGCCCTGGCATGCCTTGAATTCCAGCATAGCGATCTGGACTATTCCAGCAGAAAATCCCTGCAGCACAGGATGGGGCAAACAGTTTCAGAATGGCAGAGGAGCAGGGACTGGAGCATCAAAGGGAAGCACATGCAGCATCAAAGGGGTCAGAGAGGGGGAATGGCAAGAGGCTGGCAGGAGCACAGGGGCTCCTTTGTGCGCCGATCACAGCGCTGCTCTCTGCCCGCGCTGTCGGGGCAGATGGCTGGGCAGCACCTTCTCGTCAGGCAGGAAGCTGATAAGAAATATGACTTGTCTCTAAGCCAGCATGGCTTTTCCTCCTCTTTCTTCTTCCAGTCAGTTGAATGTGTCCAGAGCATTATCTCTGCTTGGGACTGACTTTAGCAGCAGTGGCTTAATGTAATTACTGAACAGCAGCCAAAGGACGCTGGTGCCGCATAACTCTGGAAGGGCTGAACTGCCAGGACTCCTCTCCAGCGAGTCACAGCCCTGCTGTGGAAGCAGGGGATCCTTGCAGATGTGGGTGGCCAAGGACTTGTGTAGGGCCACTTTGCAAGTCCCACCTTCCCCAGCCTCCATCAGAGCAGTACCATGCCATGCCATGGCTTTTCAGAACTGTTCAGCTCCCGGCCATCCTGCTGCTGTCTCCAGGACACGGGATGCCCTGAGGAGTGGAAAATGCCATGCCCTGGAGGGCGTGCAAGCAAAGGCTGCTCCCTGCTCTGTGCCATGGTCACCCTGGAGCAGTGGGTGCGGGGCAGCTCGTGCCTCGGAGCGTGCTGTGGGAGCCATGGCTGGTGCCCAGCCCGGGGAGATGCTCTCTCCTGCCTTTGAAGAGTCAGCCCAAGGGCTCTGCCTTTGCTCAGCTTTTGGTTGCCAGCTCTGGTTTGCTTCTCCTCAGCCACGATTCAGCTTGGCATGTTTGGGAGCCCGTCTTGGAGAAGGAGTAGGAAGGTTTGCCTTGCTGGGTTATCTGTAATGCATAAAACCCAAATGCAAATGTGAAGAGGGAAGAGCATAACTCATAAACAACATTCACGGTGCTTGCACAGCAGTGTGTGGAGCCAAGACCTGTTCTCAGGCATTGCAGGCTCTTTCTCTCAATCATTTACTCTGCTTATCTTCCCTTCTCCTTGGCTCTGACATGCTACACTGTCGCAGTCGAGGCGGTCACGACACAAAGCAGAGACCACAAGCAGTCTCAGTTGGTAACACTTGGCAACAGTTTATTAATGAAAATGGCTGATCTTTTATACACTTTCCAGTTGTTTACCCTTCCTCTACCTTAGCTATTGGCCACAATAATTCAATACCATGCCATTGGTGAAAAGTTACTCTGACTCCACCTAACTTTCTAAAAATGCTTCATCCAGCTGCAGAATGCTCTTATCTTCCTTCTCTCGATCTCCTTGGTTACGGCCTTGGAGAAAGCTCCTTATCAGCTTCTTCTTCTTCTTACTTCTCGCTCCTTTAGCTAACAGGCCCGCTGCTAGCCCCTTCCACAATTCCCCCTTTTTTGTTTTTGACCTGTAAATACAGCTGCTATGGATTTTTGCAGGGCCCTTTGCAAAAACCCAAGCAGAGAGGGGACACACAAAATCACAATCACAGCCATCAACAAAATTCCCATTCTTCCTTCATCCATCTTTAAGCACTGATATATGGTCTTAGCCAGTGTCATCCGCACGTTCTGCTTCAGCTGCGGAGCCATCGATCCTGTCCTTTCCCGCACGTTCTAGGTAAGGTTTAACACAGCGAGCAGGAACCCATCGAGGACCATTATCTGTCAAAACACAACCATAACCCCTTCCTCAGGTTATCAGTTCCACTGGACCAGACCATATACCAGTAATCAAGTCCTTGACCCATACCTTGACATTTCTATGGAAATTTGGTTGCTTAGAATTCAAAGAAGAAAAATGGCAAAAGATTGGAGATAACTGTGAGTCAGGTAGGAGACGCAATAAGTTTAACACATAAACAGCTTTATCTAATCTCACTTGAGGTGACGCCTGTTGCATTCCCCCTTTTTTGTTTTTGAACCTGACGTTTAAGAAGTCCGTGAGCTCTTTCAATAATTGCTTGGCCCGTGGGGACATGTGGAATACCTGTTGAATGCTCAATGCCCCAAGCACGAAAGAATGCGCAACTGCATATTTGTTAAAGCTGTGCGCTCAGCCACTCGTCTCCAAGTTTCTTGAAATACACCATATTGTACTGGCTGAAATAGAATTGTAGCAAAATGAGCGATGTCATAAGGTGCAAGCAAATCTGCATTAATCACACGTATTAATTGCATTACCTCTGAAGAATTAATACCATATTGAGCTACTTTCGATTGGAGGTCTTGCACAACCCTCCAGGCGAAGACATGATGACTGTCGTTCTGTCCTGTTCCAGGAGCTGCTTTGAAAACTGGAAAAGCCATAGGGTTATCACAAGCAACATTTGCAATGGCACTGTTCTCCTGAGGTACTCTTGGAGCACCTAACCTTTCTATGATGTCCCAGTTCTTTTCTTCAACTGCTTTCCTCCTAACAAATTCCCAAAACTCCTGAGGGCGTCGAGGAAGCACAGTGACTTGGCACGGAGGCAAAGTCCATGGGGCAGTAAGACTAGAGCTCTTAGGAGATGAAGAGACCAGAGCTCCCTGCCCCAACTCAGGTGTTACTGCAGGCGACTCATCACTTGACTCACTGTTGCTGTCACTGTCAGGTAAAGGAGGATACGGCCTTGCAGGTTGTTCAAGCCACTCAGAGGGGAGCGGGGGGGCAGACGGCTGGACCAGAGAGGAGGGAAGCGAGGGGGCAGATGGCTGGACCTTTCTCTCTGCTAAAGACATTTCAGCTAACTGGCGTAGCGGTGTGGTATATACAGGCACCATCGCGAGCTGCTGCGCAGGTGTGAGATAAGGAGGCTTAGGAGTCCGATAAGAAGAGGCTAGGGCAGGTTGCCCAGAAGTTTTGGCAGCTTTCCCAGAAGCCTTGGCAGCTTTCCCAGAAGCTCTGGCAGTGTGCCAGGTAACTCCCATGGCATCCGAACTTTCTTCACCAAGTTCCCCATCAGAGCCCCCTTCTACCTCAGAGGCCCCCTCTGCCTCAGCCCCCCCGTCAGGTATCAGCCCCGACTCTTCATCCGCATCTTGCTCCGTTTCTCTCTCTATTCTCCATTCCTTTAAAGCCTCAAAGAGCGAGTTCCAGGTTACTGCTAAATCAACAGCTGTTTTATCTCCCGCTCGAATAACTTGCCAAAGTCTGTCCCCGACTTTCTTCCATGCCTTAACACTAAATGCTGTGTTGGGATCAGTGCCAAAATTCTGTGATTTAGCCCACAGCAATATATTACGAAGCTCATAATCTGACGTATTAATTCCCTTATTTCTTAACAAAACTTTCCATGTAGACAGAACACTTTCTTCCTCTTTAGATAAATTTTGTCCCATTATTACTAGTTGGTGGCTCACCTACTTCCAGGTGTCTTGATTGGAGGGAATCAGGTCCGGACCTCCTTGTGGCTTCCACCTGCCACTCTCAGCTGCACCAACGCCGCCTCCCCCACTACGTCCCAGTGGGTCACGGTTGCCAATTGCTAGGACCCCGTATGGGCCCCCACCGACTATGTTCTTATCACGTCGGCGTCTCCAAAATGTCGCAGTCGAGGCGGTCACGACACAAAGCAGAGACCACAAGTAGTCTCAGTTGGTAACACTTGGCAACAGTTTATTAATGAAAATGGCTGATCTTTTATACACTTTCCAGTTGTTTACCCTTCCTCTACCTTAGCTATTGGCCACAATAGATCAATACCATGCCATTGGTGAAAAGTTACTCTGACTCCACCTAACTTTCTAAAAATGCTTCATCCAGCTGCAGAATGCTCTTATCTTCCTTCTCTCGATCTCCTTGGTTACGGCCTTGGAGAAAGCTCCTTATCAGCTTCTTCTTCTTCTTACTTCTCGCTCCTTTAGCTAACAGGCCCGCTGCTAGCCCCTTCCACACTACACCATCTCTCTCTGCTAATTTCCTCTCCATCGTGTGCAGTTGACGTGCTGCTTTCCCTCGCTCTTGTTTTCTAACATTTTCTCTCTCACCTTCCCTCCCTATTTTCTTTCTCCTCCAATTCAAACCTGCTCCCTGAATAACTGCTGTCATATTTGCTCTTCTCCCATCCCTCCCCTCGCCTGCTTTGCCCGTGTACTTTACTCTAGAGCTCTTTTGATCTTTGGTTTTTCTTCTGTGCTGATTTCAGTGGACTGAAGTGAGGTAGAATCTGCTGCCTTGCAGCATATACTGTTCCCCAGAGAGGTTAATACCTTCAAGTTGTTAAGTTTGGGGATTTTGTTAGTTTTAGAACTGGAGCTCTCACAACAGACTCTGGTTAAAAAAGATAAACACATCTTCAACATAAGCTTTACAGCACAACAGCACAATTTACATTCTGCTGTTGTGGTGTCTCACTGACGCTGGGGCAGCCCAAAGGACTCTGGTGCTGCTGAGGTTACAGCAGGGAATGGTTTTACCACTTCAGCTGCTGGATGCAAATTCCTGCCTGTCCATATATTCCCTCTCATGCAGAAGTCAATGTCTGATTCCAGAACTAAACAAGTTTTTACAGAGGCTGAGTAATAAATGGACCCACTGGAAGCTGAAATTGGGTTGCTGCATAGATTTCTTTGTAGATAAAGATGGGTCTGCAGAAAAGTGAGAGCTCTGGCAGGCCTGGTTTATAGGAACAGTTAAAAGAACAGCATCTGAAAGGATACAAAAGCTGCTGCAAATCCTGAATCAGCCCCAGCAGACCTGCAGAGAGCAGCTTTGCAGAGGGACAGGTGGGGATTGTCCCACTGGGGAGCAGAGATGAGCTGGAGCTCCCCAGGTCCTGCTTTGGTTGGTAACGACAGACCTGTAGGACACAAAGCTTCTTCTTCTCCTGGGTACCTGAAATATCTGACTTAGGGCCAATTTTGATGAAGGTACATGGTTGAGATACATATAACACTGAGCATGAAGTCATTGACTAGAAGAGGGTCCCACATGCCCTGCATGGCTTGTGGTCATGTTCCACTTCATCAGGGGGTCGGCTTGCCCTGCTGATAACTCACTTTTATATTCTGTTTCCATCAGCCAACGATTGCTGTTGTGTCCCTGTCTTTCAGAGAGATATGTTGAATTTCTAAACCTGATTTTTCTGTGCAGGCAGTTCTGAGCATTCATCAGATCCTCTTTTAAACTGAAAAAAAAAATCATTGAATACCAAAATGCATTGATTTGACTTTGGACTGAATTTTGTACTTGAAGTAGTTTGTGCTGTTTCTCTAAATTTTGTCTGTGAGCACTCAGAGCCTTTTCTGATCTCCTCTCCAAGAGCAGATGCCCGCTGGGACTGTGCCTGGCTAGCCCCTGATCCACTTAGAGCCAGAGGCTGATCAATTCCCACTAATGTGCAAAGTTTTCCCTACTGGCAGTTAATCCATTATTGTTTGCTTAGAAAAGTCATTGTGGGGCTGCTCCCTGGGGAAGCTCCTGGATGACCCCTCCAAGCTGGGACTGGCTTTTTCCTTCCTTGTCCATGGGAAGTTGTTGATGGAACTCATGGAGAACTCCCAGAACTGCCCATGCTACTCGCTCCCATGCCCCCTTTGCACCCTGCTGGTGCTGACAGGCTCCTAAACATCCCTGACTCCTGGTGCTACAATTACAGCATCAATTAATTAACTTCATTTGCAAAACATGCAATTCCCTGGATCCCTAGTAAAGGCTTGCTCAGGGGAGAGCAAAGAGCTGGAGGTTTTTGACATCAGCAGATATATCGAGTTTTTTACACCACCTGAATTGCCAAAATACATGTCAAGAGCAGCTTTGATAGCTATAATCAAAGTATTTGAGTTTCCAGTGATGCCTTCTGAGTGTGACAATGTCCTCACACAAGGACACTGTGCCTGGGCAGCTGTGACATCTCTGCTCATGGGCAGGGCTGTGCTAAGCTCAGCCACAGCCATTCCCTCGGAATTTTTAATTCCTTGTAAAACTCCCTGCTGGTCAAAGCAGGAGGGAAGGGATGCTGTGGGTGTGAAGGGAGGTGTTCTCCAGGGGCTGGGGCTTTGTGCTGATGGAAGCTGCTCTCTCCCAGGTGGACAATGCCAAGGATTTCCTGTCCATGGGTGGGCTCCGGCTGGTGATCGAAGGGCTGAACAGCAGCGAGGCCTCGCTGAAGGAACACGCTGCCTTTGTCCTGGGAGCTGCCCTGTCCAGGTGAGACCTGCCCTCACCTGGGCTCTGTGCCTCTCTCCACCTCCCTTGGTTTATTTCTGATAGCAGAGACCAAAAGCTGTGTTGTGACACACCACAAAACTGTCTTGTCCCCTTCCTTGCCCTTGCAACATCTTTCCCCTTCTCCTCAGTGTGTCCTTATCTTGCTCATTGGACACATCCAGAAGTAATGTGGTGTCAAATCTATGATTGTTTCTTGGTTTCCCTGGGCTCCCTGTTTCTACAAAGTCCAAGGAAGGAATAATTCTCCTTCTGTCCCACTGACAGCTCTCTCTGGGGGAAGATGTAACAGAGGGTACAGTTACAAGCACCCCAGTGAGCACCTTTGTCCTTCCTCATCCTTGCTCCTGGGCTGCCTCAGGATGGCAAGGTGCTGATTTGAGCAGCTCCCGTGGTCTTTAGAGAGAGATTTGGGCCCCATGAACACGTGCCTCTGACATCAAAGGCGTGTTGATTAGATGTGGGGTCAGGAATAAGGGTCAGCAGCCAGAATCGAGAGGAGACTGACCTGCAGAATGTTTGAGGTTCAGGGGAAGGAGCCTGCTCTTCCTTATGCTGGGGCATCCTGTGTAGTGCTGGCTGCAGGAGGTATCCTGTGGGCTCCATGGGTTTTCCTGGTGTCCCTTTTTTGATTTATGGGTTTTGGGGCTTTGCAGGGGATGTGTTGCTCATTCAGAGGTGCAGAGGCTTTAGAAATGCATTGGATGGACTCAAATTCAGGATCAGAAGTGCAGAGTGAAAATTGAAGGTCAGGACTGTTTTATCTGCATATTTCTACACCTAAAAATACAGTCACCTTCTCCAGCATCATAAATTATTTATGGCCTAGTCTAACACATGGTGCATGCACAGACCTGCATTTACTTGGCAATCTCATATGCAATGCAGTTGGCCCTCAGCGTGTGTGGAGTGATGGGCCTCGTGGACAGGAGCAGGTACCCAGGTTTATACCAGGGAAGGATCCAGCTTCTAGTCTGAAACAGAGCCTGATTTAGGGATGACAAGAAGATACATGAGAAACAAAACCTGCTCTTCATATTCTGGTGTATCTTTGTCTCTGAAACAATGCCATAGTGGTTTGCTCAGGTTCTTTATGTAGACTCTTTCTGCATACAGAGAAGATCATGCAGAGGATCTGGAAACATTTGCAGGTAACTTATGAAATGACAGGGGCTGCTAAAGAGCTTCTTTCCAGATGTACCTGCCATGACATGGCCAGGACTCCCAAAATTCATTGTCTCATGGTACCTGACAGTGTAGCAGTGGCCACGAGAGTCACACTTTTGTGTAGTGTTTCTTACTCAAGTGCAAAAATCTTCTTTGGAGAGAGCCTCTCATCTGATATGACAACATTAAACTGCTGCTTTGCAAACTTGTGGACCTGTTTTCTTTGAAGGACATTCTGGCAGATGGTAATTTGGAGTGGGTTGGATGATACATGGTCTGAGAGCTCTGCTCCAAAATGTGAGGGATATTATGCCTTGGTTTGAGTTTGCTTTTTCTCCCCTTGCTGTGCTTAAGCTTTCTCAGTAGACACCTACATGCCAACTTGTCTGCTGTGTGCTCACTTGTTTAATTTGTTTGTTCATACATTTTCTCAGCTTACTCCATGCTCTGGTTAAACTGTTGGGGGCATTTCAGGCACTTCACACAGCATTTTGTGTTTTTCTGAGGGCTTGTTTTTTATTTCCTTCCCTCATGGTTGTTCCTGAGAGCCTTAGAGAGGTGGTAGGGCTTTCCAGTAAATTCCCAGAGGTGTCACAGCTCGCTGGGCTGCAGGGACATGATCTGCTCTGTGCGTGTGTGCCTGGGGCTGGTGTCAGATCCTCTGCTGGATGCTGAGCCTGGGAAGAGGCAATGGTCTGCTGCTCACCAAATGGGTCTGTGGCCACCTCCCAGGTCTCTTCAGCCAGGCTGGCTCAGGCCAGTGGTTTCAAGCCAGGCAAACATTCCCAGAGGGAAATCTGGGCATGATGAGAGCAGCTCCAGAGCCTGGCACAGGAGGTCAGTAACTCCTGGCACAGCTCAGTCTGGAAGAGGGAGTTTGGCCTTGTCTGTAGACAAGTGTTTAACACAGGAGGAAACCACTGGACACAGAGTGATTCCAGACATGCCTGGGACACATCCAGAACTTTTCAGCTCTCAGAAATACCCAGATCTTCTCCAGATTTGCACTGTCCTTAACTCTGCTCAGGTAGTCAAGCAGGTAAGGGATGGAACAAACAGCTGCAGCCCCCAGGTCCTGCCTGCACATGGCCCTGCCAGGACCTGGCTCAGAGCTCTGGCTGTGCTGGAAGCCCATTGGAACAAAAAGGTTTTCCAGGGGATCAGCATCTTGAGCCAACAGGCCAGGGGGCTGGCCAAGACTTGGATCAGCAAAGGCAGCAGGAGGAGAAGGCACAACAGGGCCAGCTCAGAATTTCCCCTTCCTGATATTAACGCTCTTATTTATTTGGCTTAAAGCAGACTTGAAAAGCAGCCATAGCACAGCATGACTGAGACATGAACATGCACTGCATGTGCAGCCAGGGTTGTCCTGCAGAGCAGCTCCTGCAGCCCTCAGGGCTCTTGGCCAGCCCAGGGCATGTGCCACCTGCCAGGGGCAGCTCTCAGCCTGCCTGGCATCTCCCCATGGACGCTGCAGGGGAGAAGTCGGAGGTGGAAGGAGCCATCCCCATCAGGGCAGATTCCTCCTGCTGTGGAGATGGTGCTGCATGGCCAGGGCTGCTCTCAGCTTTCTCCTCAAGGGAAGGGAAAGGGGCTGTCAGCTTTGGCTGTGTCACTGAGACTCCTGCACTGTCACCCTGGGCATCAGCAGATGGGCCTCAGATCTCCCTCAGAAAGTGCCTCCTCAGCCTCCTCTCCCTACAGCCAGCAGCAGCAGCACCTTGGCTTGCAGCATCTCTGTTTGTCTGGCCTGCCCTTAAGGCCCTGCTGGCAGGGAGATGCCCCTGGGCAGTGCCCTGTGCTGGGAGGGGTCTGCAGGGCAGAGCTGAGTCCCCAGGGCTGGGCTGGGCCCTGGCAGCACAGGCAGGGACAAGGCTTGGATAGAGAGGAACAGTTCCGATTAGGCACAACTCCAGTCAGCAGAGAGCCAGGCCAGCCCTTGGTATCTCATCCTGTCCAGCTGCACAGGGAAAGAGAGAAGGATTTGGAGAAAATGAATTTTTAACTGGAGAATTCAAAAAAGTTCACTTTATTTTTCAAGAAAATTTTAAGTGTGATCACGCTGAAATCAAAAGTGGTGAAATGAACAAAGGGCACCAGTGTGGTTCCAGCAGGTCTGACTGCACTGGGGCACAGGGAGCCCTGTTTTCCCTTTGGGCTCCGCAGTGTTCAGGCTGAGAGCAGTGCTGAATATGAGGCAGAAACTCTGTGAAGCAGAAACTCAGCAGCACAAACCTGAACTCAAATAAAGTTTAGCAAAATTCCGTTACGGGAAGAGAAGTAATTTTAAGGGGATTCCAAATAAAATACATAGGATTAACATAAAGACTTTGTCCAGCTATTCAAGTCTTCTTTCAACAGTCCATGATTCCCAGAGTGAAGAAATGCCTAATCTGGCACTGCCATTTCCTTTCCAGACAGGTGATAGTCCTCTATAAATACCCATAACCCAAGGCTGCAAACGTCCAACAGTAGCTCAATCAGGCACTTCCTCCTGCTGGCATTGGCAGACATGCGGCAGCATCAGCTCCTGCATTTCTGTCTCTTGCTGGGCATCTCTCTGGCTGCCCTCCTGGGCAACGGTCTCATCATCAGCGCCGTAGCCTGCAGCCACCACCTGCACACACCCATGTTCTTCTTCCTGCTCAACCTGGCCCTCACTGACCTGGGCATGATCTGCACCACTGTCCCCAAAGCCATGCACAATTCCCTCTGGGACACCAGGGATATCTCCTACTCAGGATGTGCTACACAGGTTTTCTTCTTTGCCTTTTTCATGTCAGCAGAATTTGCACTTCTCACTGTCATGTGCTACGACCGCTACGTGTCCATCTGCAAACCCCTGCACTACAGGACCCTCCTGGGCAGCAGAGCTTGTGCCCACATGGCATCAGCTGCCTGGGCCAGTGCCTTTCTCAATGCACTGCTGCAAACGGCCAATACATTTTCCCTGCCCCTGTGCCATGGCAATGCCCTGGGCCAGTTCTTCTGTGAAATCCACAGATCCTCAAGCTCTCCTGCTCACACTCCAAACTCAGGGAAAGTTTGGGTCATTCTGCTAAGTGCTGATCTATATTTTGGTTGTTTTGCATTCATTGTTTTCTCCTATGTGCAGATCTTCAGGGCTGTGCTGAGGATCCCCTCTGAGCAGGGACGGCACAAAGCCTTTTCCACCTGCCTTCCTCACCTGGCCATGGTCTCCCCGTTTGTCAGCACTGGCTTTTTAGTCTACTTGAAGCCCCCCTCCATCTCGTCCCAATCCCTGGATCTGGCCCTGTCAGTTCTGTACTCGGTGGTGCCTCCAGCCCTGAACCTCTTCATCTACAGCCTGAGGAACCAGAAGCTCAAGGATGCCCTGGGAAAACTGGTGACTGCAACTTCAGAAGCAAGAAATTCTCTTTTCTGCTACAGAACCTTCAGAATATAACTCTTTACAGTCTCAGCCTTTTCCCCCTATTTGTCTATTTTTTACTATGGCAACTTTTTCTATTGTTGTAATGTTTCTCACAAAATACTATAGTATTACTCTTAGCATTTCTACATGAACATCCATCTTTCTTTTGAAATAAAAAGACTTACAAGAGGCTTGTTCTCTTGGCATTTAAATAAAAACAAGTTCTTGCTCTAACCTGTCTATCCCGGATTCTTCCTGAGCCCTTCTCTGTCTCTGCCTTTGAGCAGAGGTGAAGGGTAGAGGCTCCCAGCACAGCAGCACAGCCAGGAACAATGGCCCTGGCTCTTCCCACATCTGCTCTGCCCAACTCCACCCTGTCCCTCCCAGCCCTGCTGTGGCTGTAAGGCCGGAGTGCTCTGGCAGCTTGGGACACAGCAAGCTGTGTGCTGTGAGCCAGGAGAGCTCTGCAGCCCAGGGACACAGCAGGCACAGGGAAAGGAGTCTGGGCACTGACTCCTCTGACCACGGGGAACTCCCCCAGGATGATCCAGGGCAGCCCCAAGCGCCTCTGGCAGCCCTGGAACAAGGCAGGCACCTCTGAGCCCCCTCCATAGCCACACAGAGCCTGTGTGGGAGGGGGTCAGTGCAGGGAGCACCATCAGCTGCCTCTGTGTCCCAGGCTGAGCAGCAGAGCCCAGCAGAGGCAGCCCAGGGCCCCGGGCAGCACAGCCCCCGTGCTCTGCAGAGCAGCAGCCCCAGCTCAGGCTCTGGGGAGAGGGCAGGGGCTGTAGCAATGGCTGCTCAGGCCAGCACAGAAGTGTTCCCCTGGGAAAGGCTCTGGGGGCAGCTGGCATGGGCCAGGAGAAAAGCAGGAGCCTGTGGGTGTGCAGAGGAGATCTGGCAAGAGGATGCCCTGTCCCTGGGCCAGCAGGAGCTGCCTGAGGAGCCCCGGGGCCAACTCTGCGCTGTGCTGGGCAGCAGGGCTGGCCCTGGGACAGCAGGAGCTGCCTGAGCTGATCATCTGCTGAGCACTCCAGACACAGAGTGGCTGTCCCTGACCTCCAGGGCCTCCAGTTCCTGCTGCAGGGCCAGACAGGGCTGGGCTGCTCTGCAGGGCTGGGGTAGGGCCAGGGAGAGCTGAACAGGTCAGTGCCAAGGAGAAGAAATCACTGGATATTTGGACATACAAGTCCCTGGAACTTTGGAATGCCCTGTGGAATTATTCCACGAGGCTCCACTATGTCAGAATTGCCCCTTGGTTCCATGTGGCCCCCATGGTGTCACAATGAACACTTGGTTGCATAGGGTCCCACAGTCTCACTCTGGTCCACTTGGTTTCATGAAGCTCTGCAGTACCACAATGGCCCCTTAGTTCCATGATGCTCACAGTGTCCAAATAATCTTCTCCATGAGATCCCAGTGTCACTAACATCCCGGTGGTTCCATGTGGCCCTGCAGTGTCACTAAGGTCCCAGTGGTTCCATGTGGCCCACAGTGTCACTCTGGTCCCCTTGGTCACACCAGGCCCCACAGTGTCACAAGGTACGTTTGGTTCTGTGGGCCCTCAGTCTTTGTTTTGCTGGTGGGCAGGGTCAGCACCAAAGACACAGACTCCAAGTTCAGGATTTGTGTGATTTATTATACTGCAAAACTGCAAAGAATCACAGAAGGAGCAGCTCAGCAATGCTCCCAATCATCACCACCAAAGATTGCCTGCAGTGATTAAGATCCAGCCCCAGTTACCCTCAGCCTTTACCATCCCCCAGACCCACACAGCAGCTGGGGAAGCTGTCACAGCCAAGGGCTGCAGAGCCACTCCTGGACACTGGGAATTCCTGCAGGTGCCTCCAGCCCTAGGTGAGGCTCCAACCCCCCTGGGAGAGGGCCCAGCTCTGACAGTGCTGAATGAACAAACTGACAGCATTTCTAGTGCAGGAACATCTGGTTTCATTCTCCTCCTGGTTCTACCCAAAGCCTGGCCAGGGCTCAAGGAGGAACCAAGGGAGCTCACTTTGACCATACAGCCCCAAACAAGGCCCGATGTCAGATTTCATGGCCTTGTCTGGCTTCTAAACACAGAAAGGTCAATACATGTTTCACTAATGGGTGTATACGTCTATCACACCTCCAACGACCATCATATTTTATTAATGAGCAGTTACAAAGATAACCTTTGCTTGGAAGGTACATCCAGAGGTCACCTTTGGCTCAGGGCCTGCTGTCCAGGCCTCACTCGCTGGTTTCCAGGCCTTGGCACTGCAGGGACGTGGTTTAGTGCTGGGCTTGACACTGCTGGGTGACCAGCTGGACTGGTTTAGCTTAGAGGTCTTTTCCAGCAGAAAGGATTCTATAATTCCATTATTCCATCTGCTGAATTCAGTCAGGTCCATGTTGGCAGCATTACTTTGCTCCAAAAGTTCCCTCTTGCCCAGCTCCTATGGCCTGAGGCTTCAGCTCCTTCAGCTCCTGGTGCTGAGCCGCTCATGCTGAATGAGATAACTCAGAGAGAAGAACACAGTCCATGCAATTCTTTCTGGGACATGGAGAGGGGAGGCTGTGCAAACAGGAGCATTGTTTGCTGTGGCCTCCTCTCTACTCTTCATGCCTTTCAGTGCTTTGAACCAGCCAAGAGCTTTCTCTAAGAGTGCAATGGAGCAGCTGCTCCTGCTCCCAGGTCTGGCTCATCCCAGTCTCTGACCTTGCCTGGTTCTGTCCCTCTTGCTGTGCCCTCTGTTCCCCCAGGGCTCGCTGGCTGCTGCCCAGGACTGTGGCACTGGCACAAATCCAGTGGTCGAGACCCTCCTTTCTGTGCCCTTGGAGCTGCCTGGGCACAGCAGCCTTTTCCATCTGGAAGCTCCCCATGGACAGGGAGTCCCCAGATCTGTTCCTTGCACAACCTCGAGGAGCCCAGGGCTGCCATCTCCAGTCCCCGCTGGCACTGGGGGCTCCCAGGTGCCGCAGGCTGCTGTGACACCGCTGCACACGGGAGGGAAGAGGGGCAGGGGCTGTGCTCAAAGTCAACTCCATCTGCTGCTGCTGCTGCTGCTGCTGCTGCTGCTGCTGTGGGGTCATTTGTGCAGCCCTGGCCCAGAGTCAAGAATCAGATCAAGGCCCTGCTGCTGCTCCCTCGGGATCAGCCTCAGTTTGGGTGTTCTGTCAGGGCCAGCAGAAGCAGTGACTGGAGCAGCAGGTGCTGATAGTGCCCCAAGCTCCAGGGCTGGAGGGGTCCCAGGGCTGGGACTGGGAGGGAGCTGCCCCTTGTTCTCCCTCTGCCTCACACAGAGCTGGGCCAGGCACAATTGGGGCAGCACAGCCAACAGGAAGCCTGCCAGTCTCTTCCAGCCCTGGCTGCCCAGAGTTTGGGCCTTGGAGCCTCAGGTGGCCAAAGGCAGCTGCTGCTGGTCCCTGTGTGTGCCCCTCATGTTCAGCCATGCTGCTCCATCAGTCTGTGCCCAGCCACGGGGAAAAGCCTCAGCCCTGCAGGAGCAAAGGACACTCCTTTTTTCAGAGGTGTTTTCTGTTTAAAAAAAAAAAAGATAAAAAGAAATATAAAAACTGGCACCAAATGTGTAGTTAAAAATCATCTTTAACTTTGGATTAAGAAAGAGGCAACTGATCTTTTCAAAAAGAGAGCTCAGTTACTCTGTAAATGTGCTGGTGGCAAAGATCCATCAGCTGCCTTCTTTCACAGATTATAGGGTTGTTTTCCAATATTTAATTATTTTAAATTGTGGTTGAAGCAATAGGAAATTGAAAGATGGGTTGTGCATGACTGCGTCTTGAGGGTAAAAAAATTGCAGTTTGAAACTTTGACGTCAAGTATTGAAAATGAAAGTCATAAATGCGAGTGGATTGTGTGACAGCAGCTTTTCCTACAGGATCTGCAGCATCACAAAGACTTCAGTTGGGTTGGAGGTGCTTGGAGCTTTGTACTGTCCCACTCTGGGATGTCAAGAAACAGAACTTCACCTGCCACCAGCCCAGGTAACCCTCTGCAGCCACAGCTCCTTGGACCTTGAGTCCCCAAGACATGAAGAGTTTCTGCTTCTCCCCCTTTGCACAAACCCACAGAGAGATGGGATTTTTCCAAGTCTCGTGTCTCCATTGGGCCATATTCCTAAAGAACCAGCAGCCAATCCTGATGGATACAGCGAGTTATGTGGATGATTGTCAGCTCCACTTCCTGCCTAGAAACCCTGAAACTGCTTCTGAATGCTGCTCCTTCAGCTCTTCGACACCTTCTCACACAGAGCTGGGAAAAAAAATCCCTTGGCCACTGGCTTACAAGGCAAAAATTAGAGCTCTATGGGAAACCTCTATCCATGCCTGTCCTTTTAATATATCCATACGTGAGGCTGTGCATGGATGTGTCTTGCATACAAAGGAAGGAGTGTGCAAGCAACGTGACTGACACTTAGACTGTCTGTGTTCCTCCCCATACCCATGGATACAGAGACATTATGGAAACCCTGCCACAGACAGAGCCTTCTGTCCATGGATACAGAGACATCCCAGAGACCCTGGCACACACAGACCCTTCTGTCCCTGAGGATGGAGCACAGCAGGTGGGGGTGATTGGTGGGCAGCGAGTCCGGGGCAGCGGCTAGACCTGGCTCCAGCCCTTCCAGGCCCTGCCAAGGCTCAGCGCCGGCTCCTCTGGAATGAGAAAGCCCATCAGACTTGGCCTTGCCCAGAGGGGCAGTGCTGGCAGCTGGCAGCTCTGAATGACACTAAAATCCCACTGGACCTCTGAGACATTGCTGCTCCTCAGCCAGTGACAGGATGAGTCCCTAAGCCTGGGGCTCAGCCTTTCTTTGGGTGAGGGGCACCAAGGAAGGCAACAGTGTGATGGAGACTGCAATGGGCTGGGAACTCACTGAGGGAAAAGAGGGAGCAGTGTGGAAGTAAAAGGCAGATGGGACGGGAGAGAACTGTCCAAAGAAGGGCTGAGCTACCGCTTGAGCAAGCTGAAAAATGTCATTTGGGGTCATCCCAGATTGATTTCTGTTGGGACCGGCAGGAGAAATGTGGCACGCAATATGAGTGATCAGCAAATCTCAAACTTTATTGATAGGTACACATCTTTATATCAGTGTTAATGAATCTCATACATATTGCAAAGGTGAGCTCACTATTGGTTAGTTACTTATCAGGCAACTACGCCTACTTCTGCATTCTTGTGGATATTTTATTGAAACTTTTCTTCATATTTCTGCCAAAGATGCTCTCCCTTATCCTGCTGTTGCACCAAGGGCACAATGTCCTTGCCTGTTATTGGACACTGACTACTGGCTTCTATGCTTGTCCCCTTCAAGCTTAACCAGCAGCATTATGTCGACGTGACCTTTCTCAGCTAACCAACTGTCCACAAAGCTCTCCACACTTCCCCCGTTTTTCTGTTGGACAAGCATAGTCTGATTAAATGTAGTGGATATCAGTCTTTGCACCATGTTCTGTAAGCACATGCAAAAATACGGCAAAATTAACACTACTAACAGAGCTATAATGCCCACTATAATGCTAACTTTAACAACAGAATGTAACCATGATCCCAGGCCTAATGATGAGAGCCATCCATCAATACCGAAACCTCATTCTACCTGTAACTTTCCAGTCAACCTTTGCAATTCAGCGAGCTGGGCATGAATGGACTGCGAATGGTCAGAAAGATTCATGTAACACATGCCCTCAAATTTTTCACAGCCATGGCCTTGTGCAAGTAAAAAAAGGTCAATCGCAGCTCTATTTTGAAGCGTTGCATGATGAATAGAATCAACATCAAGCAAAAGGTTAGAAAGTGCCAAGGAGGTGGCATTGGTTTGCTTTGCAAGCCAGCATTCCAAATTATTTAGGGCACCATGGGCACCTGCAGCTGCCACCACTGGAGTCAGAAAGGATGCTGCAATTATGGCCCCTGGGGACCAAAATTTTACATCGTCTTTGCAATCAGCAGTAAATGCATGGATCATTGTCTTATGTTGACGACGGCGGCGGCTCATGTTTAATATCATGGATGTATTGGGTGTAAACAGAGACAGCCGTCCAATTGTACATGGCCTCCCGCACAGCATTGATGGGACACCAGGCCAAGCACGGTCCCCACAGATTAAGAAGTAACCTGCTGGCAGTTGAATAGGATCATTTGATGAGATTGATACTTTCCCTGTGGTATAATTGCACCAAGCTGTTGCATTACGATACACAGCCATGCTGGAAGTTACAATAGTGGAATGGTTTTTTGCTGAAAGCTGGCTTCTATGGTTAAAATTAATACATGCATCTGCCATCACTGAACGTAATAGCTCCAATTCTTGGGGTTCCTGTGGTGCTACGGGGAAGTGAGAAACCCATTGGTCCCAATTATCTACACTTGTCTTAGGATTGTCAGTTTTGCAGGTGGGTACACCTGAGGGACATGGCCAGGGATCTGCTGGTAGCCCTACCAAGCAAGTCGTAAATAGATTACCAGGAGAAGATAATGACAGGCAAATAGCCTCCTGGTTATTTAAGTTTGCCAGAGTGACCCAAATGTTAGTCTTAGGCTGAGGTGGGGAGCATGCATGATGAGTTTTCATTTCTCCGGCAGCACCTGCCCTGTCTGCTAAGAGGGTAAGGATTAGCAATGTAAAGCATAAATGTGCCACATCACCCTGGTCTCCCCGGGCGCTGCTTTGAACCACCCAGACATTTGGGAGATAAACATGTTTCCCACAAGTTGTTAAGAATGTCTCTTCTTTCTTTTCCCCTTCTTTCTCCTTGATCTGCCCAGATTTAACCTCTTTAGGTCTCTCAGACAATTGTCCCACGCTTGGTTGGGATCTTGGTCTGCAGAAATTGGACCTATTATACTTGTCTGTGAAAGAGGAATACCCCTACCACACTTAGTCTTTAAAATATGTGACTTGGACTGTCCCAAAGCACGTTTAACTAAATGCTGGGTTTCCCACCTAAACCATGCAATAATTTTCTGTTGTGGTGATTCATACAACTGTAACCCTTGGAAGCCAGGTAATCCTGTAAAGGCCTGAAGTTCTGCTTGCCAGGAGCCCAACTGCCAATAAAATCCACAGTTCCTGCACCACAAGTCAGGTAATTGAGTCTGATGTACCCACTTACTTTGCTGACAGCCCCCGCAAAAAAACAATACCCATGCAGCACACTGTCTATTGAAAGCACTTGAAGCAGGCTAAGTATATAATCTAAGGATTTATACCGATCAATCGCTCGGTCGATAGCCAAACTACACTGTCCTTTCAGCTTAAGAAGTATTGGTCGAAGGATGATCAACAGCTTCATCTCCACTCTCTGATGGTCTTCTGTGCTCAGTTGATGGAGTTCTGGTGGTGCCATCTAACACAGCTGCTCGGGTCCAGTTAGCAGGTACCCATAAGGATCCTGTAGGGGTAGAAACACAAAGATATCCGTGGCCCCAGTATAACACCTTAGCAGGACCTTGCCATTGTCCTGTTTTGGGATCTCTGTATTTTACCCTTACATCTTGCTTTACACTTTCTTTCTCCTGTACATAGTGGCGAATTACAGCAGGAACCTTGCTTTCCCCAAAAACACAGAAGTGTGTTAAAATAAATAAACACCTTAACAGTCTTTCTTGCGGTTCTCTAATATCCTTGTATTTACCTAGATATCTTTTCAGGGTACCATTAGCTCTTTCTACCATTGCTTGCCCTGTCGGGGAATTAGGAATGCCTGTCACATGTTCTATCCCCCACATTTGCATAAACTGCTTTATTCCTTTGCTGCAGTAGGCAGGCCTGTTATCTGTCCTAATACACTGTGGCACTCCCATTACAGCAAAGCAGCTGCTGAGATGCCTCTCCACTTGTCCAGCTTTCTCACCAGTCTGTGCTGTGGCCCATATAAAATGACTATAGGTGTCTATAGTAACATGCACATACTTCATCCTACCAAACTCAGCAACATGTGTGACATCCATTTGCCAGGTCTCATTTGTACTCAACCCTCTTGGGTTAACTCCCAGACCTAACCCGCAGCCCCCATTATGATGACTACATATGGGACAGGCTTTGACCAATGCCCGTGCCTCGTCCATAGATATCTGAAATTCTCTATGGAGGCCCTTTGCATTTTGGTGAAACATGGAATGTGCCTCTCTGGCCATAGTCTGCCTGGGAATTGGAGTCATTTGTGTAATTGAGACTAGCTTATCTGCTCGTGCATTACCCTCTCCCAGACCAATATCCCATTTGTGACTTCTGATATGGATAACAGAAAAGGGACGTTTTCTCAGCTTAATCGCCCTCTGTAACTGAATAAACAGCTCATGTAACCTGCTGTTTTGAACCTCTTTTATAGAAGCATCCCCTATTCGCTCACACACTCCTGCAACATACAAAGAATCTGTCACTATGTTGAGGGGCCCCGAAAAATGCATCATGGCCCATACAACAGCCAATAGCTCCATCGTTTGTAAAGTATCCGACTCGGAAGCCTGGAGAATTTGATGGTGCCATTGTCCCTTTTCCTGCCAGGTCACTGCAGCAGTTCTTGATTTTCTTCCTGCATCTGTGTAGGCTGTTATAGCATCTGACAGGGGCTTCTGTGATCCTTTTGGGCATTGAATCCAACCCCAGTGCCCTACCCAGTTCAATGGTATATTGGGAATATCATCAGTGGCAATCACGCTTCCAGCTCCCAGCAGGGCCTCTTGTAATTCCATACTGGTTATCAAGTACCAGGTCAACGTATCTTTCTTCATTGGTATCCGTATCTGATCAGGCTCCTTTCCCGTAATCTGTAATGCCTGTTTACGACCCTTCTTAAGCAGGTCAGCCAAAATTTCGATTTTTTGAAGAAGGGTTTTATGCTGTTGAAGTGGAGGAGATATCCATTCTAAGGCCCACACCTCCCCCGTTTTTCTGTTTTGCTGAATAAGTGCACCTAGTAAAAATTTAGTTCCACACCAAACTGTCAGTTGTATGGGGAGGTTAAGATCTCGTCTCTGGACACTGCCCTGTGTCACACAGTCCAATATCTGCTGAAATGTCTTAACCTGCTCAGAGGTTATATGGACAGGTTGTGCTGGGTCAGTCCCTTTTAGTAAAGGTCGAAGTTCATCTAACAACTCATTTGAGATGCCCACAATAGGGCGCAGCCATTGCAGATCACCAAGTTATTTTTGAGCATCATGCAATGCATGTATTTTAATATTCAATTGCAATTTCTGGGGCGTAACAACCTGATCAGTAAGTGTCCATCCCAAATATTTCCAGGGTGCAGATAATTGAATTTTTTCAGGAGCTACAACTAAGCCATGTAGCTCCAGGACCTTATGTATTTCTTGAATTTGTTGACCTGTAAAAGGTTGCAGCTGCACAAATAAAATATCATCCATGTAATGATAAGTGATTGTTTTGGCCCAGGCCTGTTGCAAAGGTTGTAAAGCATTGTCAACATACAGCTGACACAAGGGGGCGCTGTTGCGCATCCCCTGTGGGAGAGTAAGCCTTTCAAATCTCTTGTCTGGTTCTTCCCTATTTAAAGCCGTTAAGGTAAATGCAAACCTCTAAGTGTCTCGAGGGTGAAGAGCATTAGTAAAAAAGCAGTCCTTAAGATCCACAATTAACAGTGGCCAGTCTTTTGGCAACATGGCTGGCTTAGGCAAACCTCATTGTAAGGCTCCCTTAGGCTCCATTTGTTCATTTACAGCCCGTAAATCCTGAAGCAAACGATACTTTTCGTGACTTCTTTTTAATAACAAGAATTATTAAGGGGTATTCCATGGGCTTACTGACAACTTTAAATGACCCTGCTCATATTGTTCTTGTACTAGTACATGTGCTTGTTCCAGACTTTCCCTTTCTAACGGCCATTGCTTAACCCACACTGGTGTGTCCATGTTCCAAATGAGTGGGATTGGGAAAGTCCACACAATGGCCATTAGCCCAAAGGGTACTCATTTGTCAGCACTACCCCCATTTGAGCCAAAATGTCCCGACCAATGAGGCACTGCACAGTAGGGGGCAAAGGCACAACAGAGAAAACACTCCGTAAAATTTTTCCGTCGATAGTTACTGATAACATGGGTGATTTTCTTGCAAGCATTAAGCCTCCAACCCCGGCAACTGCTACTGTGGTTGGCTGTAACGGCCAGTTGTGGGGCCAGCAATCCGGGCTGATAATACTGGAGTCTGCGCCAGTATCTAATAAACCTTCCAAGGTTTGCCTGTCACCCTGATACTCTATCAATACAGCACATTTTGGCTGATCGTTTAAGTTCATTGTTAACAGAGTAAGTCCTCCAGTGGAGCCAAAGACCCGTTCCCCCCTGGACTTTGATTGATGAGGGGGTAATGTTTTAGTCATTTGTTCCAATGGAACTAATTGAGCTATCCTCTGTCCTTTCTCGATTCAAATTGGTGGAAAAGGAGTATGTACCATAACACAAATTTCCCCAGTAAAATCAGCGTCTATTACCCCAGTTAAAACAAATAATCCCATCATGGTAGCTGAAGATCGCCTCAAAAGCAAAGCTCCCATAGGTTGTCCATCAATGATGAGTGGTCCATTTATTCCAGTTGGGACCTTTTCCGGTTGGGTGGCCATCAATGTTACCGCTACTGAGGCTGCCACGTCCAGCCCGAGGCTCTCGATAGTGACTGGTTGAAGGGGGGCTGGGCTGAGGTGTTGACAGCTGCTACTTGTGTCTGGGCGCGGCGGCTGTTGGGCGCGCTGGGCCTCCCGTTTCCGGAGCGGTGTCGGCAGGCTCCGGTATTGTGGGTATCTGGGCGACAGCTGTGACACCAGATGCTAGCTGCTTGGCAGGCTCGCCGGGTATGTCCCATGCCTCCGCACCGGTAACATTTAAATAGGCCAATAGATGGAGATCGCGGACTATTTGTTGCCGCTGCCTGTAAGGGCGCAAGGGCGGAAAGGACTTGGCTCTGCGATGCTGCTGCCTGGTCCTTCAGTCCTGCCCCTAGCTCTTTAATAGCTTCTACTAACATCGCCTGACTCCCTACGGGCACATTTGCCATGCGTTCTAAAGCTTCTTCTATAGTCCAATTAGCTCCTAGGGTATTTAACACATTTTTCGTAGCCTAGTTGGTATTTTGAATATCACACTGTTTAAGAAGGGCCCCTTTCATAAAATCTGCCACACCAGCTCCCTTGATAGCAGCGGCCACCTTATCTATAAAAGATCCAAACGATTCATCCCTTCCTTGCTTTATACCCATGTATGAGGGAACCCCGCCTGGTTCTTTTATCCTGTCTATAGCCAGCCTCACCAGTCGCATAGCCTCTCGAAATTCATCAGGACTGATTAACGCTTGTGCTTCTGTTCGAGCAAAAGCCCCTATACCTAATAATTCATCTAAGGTTACCCCATGTAAATGGTCCCTTGTTGCTGTACCACTGCTACACACTCCTGGCAGAGTGCTTGCCAATGTGCATTAAACAGAAGCTGCTGCTGTTGAGTAAAAATAAGCTTCCCAATTCCTCTACAATTGGCTGGCAATAACACCTGGGTCCCCCAAATATAGTCAAGCATTTGCTTTGTGGGCTCACCGGTCACCCCAAACTGACTAACTGTGGACCATAACTGTGACAACAGTTTCCAATCTAGGGCAGTAATTGCTCCCTGAAATCCACCCCCATCCAGAGGAGTATACACCACAGGGCAAGCCACTTCCATAGCTGCTGCTGTAGCCTCACTATCCCCCGAATCCATGATCTCTTTTGCTACCACTGCCCATGCCTTCCTCCGCTCTTGTGCAATGGCCCCTGCTAGGTCACTCTCTGCCCCAGGGATCAGCTCATTGCTAGGAGGGGGAGATGGAGGGTCTGGCCAGGGCACAGGCAGTGCGGATGGTGCTGTTATGGGGGGTGAGTTGCTGCTTGAAGCAGGAGCCGACGTTGGTGGCAAGATGACTGTCGATGTGGCAGGGGGTAACAGGCAATCCGACCAATCCCCTTAACTTTTATTCTTACCATGACCCACAGTAGCTTGCTGTGCAGCCTTCTTTTCTACCTGATATTGTACTAACTCATTATGCACCACTCGCCATAACTTCCCTAACTTCTTTGCAGTTTTATCATCATCTAAAACAGCCTCCCACAGCTTATCTCCAAACTTTCGCCACTCAATTCATGAACTGTATGAGGATTTTGAAAAAATCCCTGTGCACGTATGTCGCAGTCGAGGCGGTCACGACACAAAGCAGAGACCACAAGCAGTCTCAGTTGGTAACACTTGGCAACAGTTTATTAATGAAAATGGCTGATCTTTTATACACTTTCCAGTTGTTTACCCTTCCTCTACCTTAGCTATTGGCCACAATAATTCAATACCATGCCATTGGTGAAAAGTTACTCTGACTCCACCTAACTTTCTAAAAATGCTTCATCCAGCTGCAGAATGCTCTTATCTTCCTTCTCTCGATCTCCTTGGTTACGGCCTTGGAGAAAGCTCCTTATCAGCTTCTTCTTCTTCTTACTTCTCGCTCCTTTAGCTAACAGGCCCGCTGCTAGCCCCTTCCACAATTCCCCCTTTTTTGTTTTTGACCTGTAAATACAGCTGCTATGGATTTTTGCAGGGCCCTTTGCAAAAACCCAAGCAGAGAGGGGACACACAAAATCACAATCACAGCCATCAACAAAATTCCCATTCTTCCTTCATCCATCTTTAAGCACTGATATATGGTCTTAGCCAGTGTCATCCGCACGTTCTGCTTCAGCTGCGGAGCCATCGATCCTGTCCTTTCCCGCACGTTCTAGGTAAGGTTTAACACAGCGAGCAGGAACCCATCGAGGACCATTATCTGTCAAAACACAACCATAACCCCTTCCCCAGGTTATCAGTTCCACTGGACCAGACCATATACCAGTAATCAAGTCCTTGACCCATACCTTGACATTTCTATGGAAATTTGGTTGCTTAGAATTCAAAGAAGAAAAATGGCAAAAGATTGGAGATAACTGTGAGTCAGGTAGGAGACGCAATAAGTTTAACACATAAACAGCTTTATCTAATCTCACTTGAGGTGACGCCTGTTGCATTCCCCCTTTTTTGTTTTTGAACCTGACGTTTAAGAAGTCCGTGAGCTCTTTCAATAATTGCTTGGCCCGTGGGGACATGTGGAATACCTGTTGAATGCTCAATGCCCCAAGCACGAAAGAATGCTTGCATTTTCTGCGAAGCATATGCTGGGCCGTTATCTGTTTTTACATGACACGGAACACCTAGAATAGAAAAGGCATGATAAAAATGACGAATAGCATCTCGAGTTTTCTCTCCTGTGAATGCTGAAGCAACCATTGCGTGAGAAAAAGTATCAACTGTAACATGAACATACTTAAAGCGACCAAATTCTGGCATTTCTGTAACATCAGTTTGCCATTCTTCTAACGCAGAAAGACCTCTAGGGTTGGTACCATAATACTGAGTGACATGAGTCATATGACAGTCGGGACAAGAGGAAAGAATAGATTTTGCTTCGGCAGTAGACAATTTGAATTGCTGCTGTAAAGCTTGAGCATTCTGATGAAAAAATTGATGGGATAAAATTGCCTGCTGCAACACATTGGGTACAGTTTTGATTGCAGCAGCAGTTACTAAAGAGTCTACATAGGCATTGCCTTCAGCAAAAAATCCTGGTAATGATGTATGGCTGCGAATGTGCATAATAAAGTAAGAATGTTTTCGAGCACCAATAACTGTCCACAACTTCACTAATATAGTAAACAATGGTTTCTCTTGAATATTATACAATACTGCTTGATCTAAATGCTTAACCAAATTGGCAACATAAACTGAATCAGTAACTATGTTTACAGAACCAGGAAACAAAATAAAAGCCAAAAGAACAGCAGAAAGTTCAACCAGTTGAGGAGATCCCTGCTGAATCACTGTCTAATATTCCCAGTGATCATCCTTTCTCCAAGCCACAGCTGCTTTTCCGGTTTTCCCGGACCCATCTGTAAAAACTGTTATGCCTTCCACTGGAACGGGAGAACAAATTTGCTTGCCTTCAAAAGGAATCTGTTTAGTCAGTGTTAGAACAGGATGAGAAGGCAAGTGATACGAGATTTGACCTGTAAAACAAGATAAGGCAGATTGCAATTCATGATTATTTTGAAAGCACCATTCAAAATACCACTGTTGCACAGGTATCACAATGGTCACAGGGTCCTGTCCCAAAATCTCATGACAACGCCTGCGACCCTTGATGATAATATCTGCAAAGAGCTCATAAAGTCCTGGAGCTGTTTTCCGAGATCTGAAAGATAAAAATATCCATTCCAGAATATGCAATTTATCTTCCCAATTATCATTCCATTGGCACAGTATTCCACATGGTATTTCATGGTCTTTCAAAATAAACAATTGAACACCAACAGAGGGATCTATCCTGTTAACAAATTTGTGTGCTAGGGCTAATTCAACTTCTTCTAGGGTCTTTTCTGCCGCTGAGGTCAATTGCCTCTCATTAGTGGAGGAAGTGATGCCTGAAAGCAGATCAAACAATGGTTGCATCTGATGATTAGTTATGCCTAAATATGATCGAATCCAACCTATCAAACCAACCAATTTCTGTACATCAGTAGCAGTTTTAACATCAATGTCTAACTTTACAGGTTGAGGCATAACTTGAGTGTTGGTCACCAACATACCTAGGTATTTCCAAGGCATGTGTTTCTGCACTTTCTCTGGAGCAATGATCAAACCAAAGTCTTTCAAATTTGTCACAGCACATTGTTTAAGAGCTGACAACTGTTGTTTGTTGTCAGATGCCAACAAGATATCATCCATGTAATGATAGCAGTAGCAGTTTTTAAATTGCTCCCGCACTTTTGACAAGGCCTGTGCCACAAACCATTGACAAATAGTTGGCGAATTTTTCATGCCTTGTGGGAGTACCTTCCATTGATATCTTTTATCAGGTTCAGCATGATTTATAGAAGGCACCGTAAAAGCGAATTTTTCTTTGTCCTGCTCAGCCAATGGAATAGTGAAGAAACAATCTTTTAGATCAATGACAACTATTTGCCATTCTTGTGGAATCATCGTGGGTGTAGGAAGGCCTGGTTGCAAAGCTCCCATTGTTGCCATTACAGCATTTATCTGCCGTAAATCATGTAAAAGTCTCCATTTTCCCGATTTCTTTTTTATTACAAAAACGGGGGTGTTCCAGGGACTGAATGATTCCTCAATGTGTCCTGCTAGCAATTGTTCTGTAACTAATTCTTGCAGGGCAGTAAGCTTTTCAGTAGTCAGGGGCCACTGGCAAACCCAGACAGGCTTATCTGTCAACCATGTCAGGGGTACAACTGGACGTTCAATGCCCTGCAACACAGTGGCCCCCATTAAAAATCCGTAGTAATTTTGACACCCCATTGAGATAAACAATCTCGTCCCCACAAACTTTGAGGAGCATCAGCAACATAGGGTCTGATGTTAGCTTGTTGGCCATCAGGATGTTTCACATTAATTACAATGGCTGACAGGCCACCTGTTGTAGCACCACCCAACCCCAGGAGTCCAAAACTTGCATGAGTGAGAGGCCATGATTGAGGCCAGCAAAGTCGTGAGAGTATTGTGACATCTGCTCCAGTGTCAATCAAACCTGTTACTGATACAGTTCCTGGATGACATCCACTGGCGGTGAGAGTGCATGTCTTTTCTGGACGGCTCTCTGTTACTTGCTCAGTCCAAAACACTTGAGGTACTCCTGTCGATCCAAAGCTTCCTGTGCCGCGACTTCGGTCCACTGCATTTGGAACAGAACTCACAAAAGGTACAAGTTGAGAAATGCAAGTTCCTTTCTGAATAGTGACAGGAGGGTCATCAATAGATACCATAGCATGAATCTGCCCTAAATAATCAGTATCAATAAGCCCTAGATGCACATGAATACCTCTAAGTGTAGTACTTGATCTCCCTATCAAAAATGCACTCAATCCCCGTCCTATCGGACCATAGGCATCAAGAGGCACTTTACATATTTCTTTTGTTAAAATAGTTACTGTGTCAGCGGTGGGTATACCAATCCCTGCGGACCTGCTTGTTGCCCCTGAGAATTGTTCGCAAATGGGTAGCTTTGCAGGGCTGGGAAGGCCCGCATTTTCTGTTATGGTTGTTGGGGTATTTGTTTCCCCAGGCGCCCCTTCGCGCTCCTCTTTGGGTTTCCCGGCAATAGCTGACCATTTGCATGATATTTACTTCTGCATTGCTTAGCATAGTGCCCAGATTTAGCACAACGATTGCATACGACATCGCTGCTTGCCCTTGGCCTAAATGTTGTTTTCTGGACAGTACATTGTGACTTTACGTGCCCTTGTTGTCCACAATTATAACACTTCGCTGAAGGTCCTAACACTGCAGCAAGAGCTGCCATTTTATGCTCGACTGAACCAACTTTCGAGCAAGCAGTAACCATTTCAGACAAGGTGGGTTCCCCAGGCAAAGTATCAATAATCTTTCTGCAATCTGGGTTTGCATTTTCTTTAGCCAATTGTACACACAATTTGTCTCGCAAAGTTTCATCATCTACTTGTTTCTCAATAGCGGCAGCAAGTTTTTCTGCAAACTGCAAAAATGGTTCTCTCATTCCTTGTTGTATAGTAACATATTTATGTTTTGGAGCTGCCATTTCCATTGTTTTAGTTAAGGCACTCATGCCAATTTGCTGAGCTTGTGCCAAAATCGAAGGATCCCACCTTGCCTGTAAATCTGGATTAGCAAAAGGCCCAGAGCCCATTAGGGCATCAACACCCACAGCATGACGAGGGTCGTGTTGAGGCAACTGCATATTTGTTAAAGCTGTGCGCTCAGCCACTCGCCTCCAAGTTTCTTGAAATACACCATATTGTACTGGCTGAAATAGAATTGTAGCAAAATGAGCGATGTCATAAGGTGCAAGCAAATCTGCATTAATCACACGTATTAATTGCATTACCTCTGAAGAATTAATACCATATTGAGCTACTTTCGATTGGAGGTCTTGCACAACCCTCCAGGCGAAGACATGATGACTGTCGTTCTGTCCTGTTCCAGGAGCTGCTTTGAAAACTGGAAAAGCCATAGGGTTATCACAAGCAACATTTGCAATGGCACTGTTCTCCTGAGGTACTCTTGGAGCACCTAACCTTTCTATGATGTCCCAGTTCTTTTCTTCAACTGCTTTCCTCCTAACAAATTCCCAAAACTCCTGAGGGCGTCGAGGAAGCACAGTGACTTGGCACGGAGGCAAAGTCCATGGGGCAGTAAGACTAGAGCTCTTAGGAGATGAAGAGACCAGAGCTCCCTGCCCCAACTCAGGTGTTACTGCAGGCGACTCATCACTTGACTCACTGTTGCAGTCACTGTCAGGTAAAGGAGGATACGGCCTTGCAGGTTGTTCAAGCCACTCAGAGGGGAGCGGGGGGGCAGACGGCTGGACCAGAGAGGAGGGAAGCGAGGGGGCAGATGGCTGGACCTTTCTCTCTGCTAAAGACATTTCAGCTAACTGGCGTAGCGGTGTGGTATATACAGGCACCATCGCGAGCTGCTGCGCAGGTGTGAGATAAGGAGGCTTAGGAGTCCGATAAGAAGAGGCTAGGGCAGGTTGCCCAGAAGTTTTGGCAGCTTTCCCAGAAGCCTTGGCAGCTTTCCCAGAAGCCTTGGCAGCTTTCCCAGAAGCTCTGGCAGTGTGCCAGGTAACTCCCATGGCATCCGAACTTTCTTCACCAAGTTCCCCATCAGAGCCCCCTTCTACCTCAGAGGCCCCCTCTGCCTCAGCCCCCCCGTCAGGTATCAGCCCCGACTCTTCGTCCGCATCTTGCTCCGTTTCTCTCTCTATTCTCCATTCCTTTAAAGCCTCAAAGAGCGAGTTCCAGGTTACTGCTAAATCAACAGCTGTTTTATCTCCCGCTCGAATAACTTGCCAAAGTCTGTCCCCGACTTTCTTCCATGCCTTAACACTAAATGCTGTGTTGGGATCAGTGCCAAAATTCTGTGATTTAGCCCACAGCAATATATTACGAAGCTCATAATCTGACGTATTAATTCCCTTATTTCTTAACAAAACTTTCCATGTAGACAGAACACTTTCTTCCTCTTTAGATAAATTTTGTCCCATTATTACTAGTTGGTGGCTCACCTACTTCCAGGTGTCTTGATTGGAGGGAATCAGGTCCGGACCTCCTTGTGGCTTCCACCTGCCACTCTCAGCTGCACCAACGCCGCCTCCCCCACTACGTCCCAGTGGGTCACGGTTGCCAATTGCTAGGACCCCGTATGGGCCCCCACCGACTATGTTCTTATCACGTCGGCGTCTCCAAAATGTCGCAGTCGAGGCGGTCACGACACAAAGCAGAGACCACAAGTAGTCTCAGTTGGTAACACTTGGCAACAGTTTATTAATGAAAATGGCTGATCTTTTATACACTTTCCAGTTGTTTACCCTTCCTCTACCTTAGCTATTGGCCACAATAATTCAATACCATGCCATTGGTGAAAAGTTACTCTGACTCCACCTAACTTTCTAAAAATGCTTCATCCAGCTGCAGAATGCTCTTATCTTCCTTCTCTCGATCTCCTTGGTTACGGCCTTGGAGAAAGCTCCTTATCAGCTTCTTCTTCTTCTTACTTCTCGCTCCTTTAGCTAACAGGCCCGCTGCTAGCCCCTTCCACACACGTAAGCTAATAACCCATGAAGCTCTTTCTGCAAATCTATGCCCTTAATCTGTCGCTTTTTTAAAAAGCTAGTAAATAAATCATATGCTGCTTGCCTTTCAATTTTAAAAACGTCAGTGCTGTTACAGCCCCAAAGGTCGCGGCAGCACGTATCGCCCAGGCCTTCCTTTGAGTCACCCAGGTCGCAGCACCTCCCCTGTTTTGAGCGGTGCTTTTTCGCCTTCCTTGCTGCGACAGGACCCGAACTCCTTCACCGATCCCCCGTGGTCGCCGTTACCAATATCACGTCGTTGGGGTCACCATGTTGTTGGGATTGGCGGGAGAAATGCGGCACACAATATGAGTGAACAGCAAATCTCAAACTTCATTTATAGGCACACATCTTTATATTGGTGTTAATGAATCTCATACATATTGCAAAGGTGAGCTCACTATTGGCCAGTTACATATCACCCAACTACGCCTATTCTTCATTCTTGGGGATATTTTATTGAAACTATTCTTTGTGTTTCTGCTAAAGATGTTCTGCCCTATCCTGTTGTTGCACCAACAGCACAATGTCCTTGCCTGTTATTGGACACTGACTACTGACTCCTATACTTCTCCCCTTCAAGCTAAACCAGCGGAATTATGTCGACGTGATCTTTCTCAGCTGACCAACTGTCCACAAAGCTCTCCACACTTTCCAACTGCCGTGTCCGGTCAGGGCCTCCTAGCCACTGGTTCCTTCATGCCCAGGTCCCCTCAGTCTCTGCCCCAGCCCAGCCAAGCTGCCCAGCAGCAGCGCCGCAGGCCCACAGCAGCTCCAGAGCAGCCCCATCCAGAGGCACCTGGGAGCCCTCAGCAAGGCAGCCAGCAGCACACGGGCAGGAGGACACAGATGGCGCTTCCTGCCTGGCACAGGGCTTGTGGCCATCTCTGGGCACAGCCCTGGCAGGGATCCCGGCAGCTCCAGCCCCTGCCCACCCGCTCTGTCACCAGCACAAAGGCTTCAGCAGAACCACCAAAGGCCAAGGGGTTTATGGCTATTTTCCCTGCAAAACTGCACACCTGGGCAGCCTGATGAGCCGTGGAACACTTGTCCCCCTCTTCCCTTATGCCCTGCAGACCCTGGGCAGCAAAAGAAAGCTCCTGGGAGTCTGTGTATTATAACACACTCTATATATATATACAAAAGAAAAAACAAAAAAAGAAAAGAACAATCTCAAAGAAATGGAAAATTCCCGCTGACACGCGTGGCCTCAGCAGAGAGAGGCATTAGCACTCAGCAGAGCTCCAGCAGCGCAGCCAGCCGAGCCCCGATAGACGAGGCCGTGTCCTCCATGCCCTGCGGAGCTGATCTTGCAGCCTCTGGAAGACGGAATATTGCTCACTCTGCAGTGCCTGGAGGACATACAATGTTTCAAGTGCCAGATCTGACACGGCACTGCTGATGTCCTCTGTCAGGTGTTCAAGGGCTGAAAGAGAAGGGAACAGAGCCATGGTCAGATCCCGGATCTGCGGGGAGCTGAGGAGAGCCCCCTGCCAGGGCCATCCCAGCCGGCTCTAGCCATGGCCAGGAGGGAGCAGGGACCAACGGGACCAGCCCAAAGCTGCTGGCCGGGAATCACTCAGGTGGCCCTGAAATCTCTGTGTGCTCTCCCCACACCGCCCCTCGTCCGCACAGGGAGCAGAGCCCTCTGCAGCCGGGGCAGGGCTTGCAGCTCCCCCGGCAGCCCCCGCTGCCAGCCCGCTGCCCTCACTCACTGTTGCAGATGAGCCAGAGCTCTTCCTTCTTCCCCCTCAGGTGCCGCGCGGCCATGCCTGTGAACACAGAGCCTGTCACGGCCCCAGCGACACAGCTCCCTTCCAGCAGCGCTGCCGGTGCTGTGGCCACACGGGCTGCTGGCCCGGCAGGGCTCAGCCCGGCCCTTGCCGCACGCTGCCGCTCCAGGGCACGGCTGCCAGAGGGCGGCAGCAACAATGCCCGGGCCAGGCGGGGCTTCACGGCGCCGGGCCCCGCTGGCGCTGCCGGGGCAGCAGGTGGGGCCGGGGAGGGAGCCCAGGCTCGTGGCTCACCTGTGAACCTGACGGCCGCCGCTCGCAGGGGCTCCTCTGGGCTCTGCAGGTAGGGCAGGACCCGGCGCAGGTGCTCGGCCGCTCGGCTCCTGTCCTCTGCCAGCTGGAGAGAGCGGCAGGAGGGAAGGGTTGGCGCGGGCTCAGCCCCTGGGCCAGGCGCTGCCTGCGCTCAGCCCTGGCCTCCCCTGCCCGCACAGCCCTGAGGCGCAGCCAGCAGCCGCTGGTGCCGGGCTCCCGAGGGGAGAGGCAGAGGGCCGGCTGCTGCCCGGGGAACCACGGTGCTGGCCCGCAGCCCCGCAGCCCCACCGGGCCGGGGCTCCATCGGCCCCCGGTTCGGGCCCAAGGGAGCCTGGAGCAGAGCCTTCACAGCTTCTGGGTGCAGCACCGGGCAGGGGCACAGCTGCCAGCCCCACACACTGAGCACTGCGCTCAGGGGGCTTCTCCGGGCTGAGGCTTGCAGGCCCTCCTTACCAGGCACTCGCTGAACTTCCACAGATTCTGCCTCTTCACCACTCTCTCAAGATTCCTCCTCTTCAGGAACTCGGCCACACAAAGCAGAGTTTCCTGAGAAGCCTGGAGAAGAGCAGAAACGCAGAGATGGAGAGATGGCCCCACAGCCCAGGGTGCAAGGCCTGCGTCCCCTGTGCCAGGGCCTGGAGGAGACTGCAGCCCGGCAGGTACCAGGGCAGGAGGCAGACGAGCCCCCTGCCTGGGGGACAGCAGCAGCCCACGAGTCCTCACCTGTGCCACAAGCCGCTTCTCATCGTGGCAGTGAAAGAAGAGGGGCAGCAGGCTCTGGTGCAGGGGTGTCTTCAGGGCCTTTTTTTCCTTTTCCCCTTCTGGAAGAGTCACCAGTGTTCGGAAGAGCAGTATGGAGAGCAGCTGCACCTGCCAATTGTTCTGTATGGAAGGAAGAAAAAAAGACCTCAGCATTGCGGCTGCATGGGGCTCAGCTTGGCGCAGGCCTGCAAATCCACAGGGCACAAAGTGTCCGGGTGGCACCCAGTGGCCGTGGCTGGGAGCAGTGAGCCTTACGTGGTCAAAGAGTGGCAGGAGCGCCTCAAGCAGCTCCAGTGTGATGGGGCCGGGCATCAGCATGTCTTTGTCCAAGATGATAAAGCTGAGTAGCATGACTGTCATGAAAACTATCTCTCCATCTGCATCCCACAGGAAGTCCAGAAAACTTTCAGTCAGGCTCCACATTTTTTTGGTCTGTGCGGAACACAAGTTTGAGAAATGCCATTCTGCTGCCGCAGGGCCCAGAGGCCAAAGGCCTGTCCTGAAGCACTGGGGCAGCTGAACTGGGAGGCAGGAGAGGTGGGAGCAGCTGCCCCAGCACCCAAAGCCCAGCCAAGCCCAAGCGACCGCATTCCCCAGCTCAGCCTCAGCCACTGCCCCCTTCTCACCATGGAGGGCTCCTCAATGAGCTCAAGAAGGGCCCTGAGCGCCAGGCGACGCCTCTCCCTGCATTCACTCTGCAGCTGCCTTGACAAAATTTGCAGGACTCTGTTAGCACCACGTTCACTCAAGTCCAGGAACTCGAGGACCTGCAAGGCACAGGGCAGTGACAGGGACCCGGCCGGCAGGAGCCTGGAGACGCACGGGGCCGGGCCCAGGCACCAGCACAGGGTGCGGGCACCGTGCCAGGCAGCTGCGGCTCCAAGAGGGCAGAGAGCTGGGAGGCAGCTCAGCCAGGCAGTGCTGGCCGTCAGGTTCACCTCTGCAAGGAATGCCATGGCGGGCAGCTCCCAGCGTGGCTCCTGTGTGCTGAGCAGCCAGAGCAGGTAGCAAGTGATCCGGGAACACAAGGGGATGGAGACACAGCACATCTCCCTGGCAGGAGGAAAAGGAACCAAGACTGTGGGCCAGGGGGACAAACCTCTGCCAGGACTGACACACAGAGGTCTGGTCTTTCCCCAGCATCTTGCAAGGGGCCCTGGGCTATTTGGGAGGCAGCTCCTGGTGGGCGCCCTCCTCTCCCAGCCTTTCCCAGTCTGCTTGGCCATCCCTCGGTGACAAGGCCTTCTGGGCCACGACCTCGGGGACTGTGTGGAGCTCCCTGGGCACAGAGCACAAATGTCAGAGGCAGTGGGGAGAAAGGGGTCTCACCTGGCCAGCAGAGCCACGGCATAGTGGTGGGTGTCAGCACACAGCAGCGTGTCCCAGCCACAATTGCGTTCCATTGCCACCACCACATCCTCGTGCTGCATTCGGCAGAGCAGGGACTTCAAGGTCTGCACTGCAAACCTGCATGCACAGCAAAGCCCAGGTCATGCTGGCAACACTGGCTCCTGCCCAGGGACGTAGCAGGGAAAGGAGGATTGGGATGGAGCACCTGTTGGGGCTGGTGGCAAGGCCGTATTCCTCCTGGCATCCCTTCCAGAATGCATCGACCTCCTCTGGTGTATCCAGAGTGCTGAAAAACACTTGGGAGAGCAGATGCAGAAAGAGGTGGGGAAAATACACCGTCACCATATGTGGGACACAGGGCATCTGGAGGATCTTCCACATAACCACAGTTGCCTGCAAAAGACAAAGCCCCCTGAGACAGGGCTCAGTGCCGAGGTGTCCGTGTGGCAGGGCCCGAACAGGGGAGGGAGAGGCTCAGACAGGCGCAGGGGGAGCACGGGGTCTGGTGGGCCTGAAGCTGCCCCTGGGCCGCGTTTCCACCTGGTGCCTAAGGCAGGGAGATGCAGTGGGGGAAGGAGGACGGAGAGCTGCTGGAGAGGCAGCCTTGGGGCCAGCAAAGGCCAGTTACAGAAACTCACAGCCAGGACAAAGACACCCATTTTGTCCCCATCTGAGGTGCACATGCTGTGCTCTGGCCAGCTCCCCAGCACATCCAGGAGTATCAGCAGTGCTGGCTCTGCAGTCCTGGGCGAGCACATGATGCTCTTCCACATGGTCAAAGCAGCTCTGTGGGGTTAGAGCTCTGTCTCATACACAGCACCGTGGCCTGGGCAGCAGTGGGGACCTGAGCTGGCTGCCAGCTCTGCCTGTGCCCATTGCCACTCACCAGCAGCACCCAGGCAGCCCAGGCCACTGGGGACAGGCTCCTGAGGGGCAGCAAGGCAGCATGGCAGAAGGCTCGGGGGCTGACCTGCCGGGGCTAGCCAAGGGAGCAGCCAGAAGGCCCTGGAACTCTCTGTTGGTCACACACCTGGGCCAGGCTGTACAGGGTGATGGGCTGGCGAGCCCTGAGCCCTCTGGGCATTTTGGCCCCATACCTGTCACAGGATGGGGCCACACGCAGGAGCGTCATGACTACGTCAGCAGGCTGTGCTTCGGTGAGATCCAGCAGGGTCCTGTTCAGCCTGTGCTCAGCAAACTGCTTGGCCAGGAGCCACTGGTGGATGTACCTGACCAGGGCAGGAACCTGGAGAAGGCACGGGGAGACTTGGAAAGCTGCCAGAGGGAGCAATGTCACCAGCTTCCCCACAGAAGTGCCTCCCTTCCCACCACACTGCCATGGCCTCAAAGAGTTACAGTGACCAGCAGGCGTGGCTTGGGAGACCAAGCAATTCCCTGGGAGGATGAAACCCTGGCCACAGGCTGCTTACTTGCTTTGGACTGGAGAAGCCCTCCTCTACGAGCATATCCAGCAGGGCAGCACTGGTCTTGGTTTTGAAGATGTGCGAATATGCTCTGAGCCCAGTACCCATGGTGCTGGTCTCTTCCGCCCGAATTTTCTTGATGAATTTGCAAACCAGCTGTAGGAGAAGAGCAAGAAGCCAGGGATGTTGCAGGGAATGCTCCAAGCGCGGTGCCAGCAGGCCCAGCCCAGGTGGGGATGGCTGCAGGTACCTGGGCTGTGCTGCGGAAGAGGCCACGGGCGGGGTCCTGCTCCTGTGTGCGCTGCAGGGCTGCACCTGGCAAAGAGCGAGCGCAGTCAGAGATGAGGGGCTGCGGGAGAGGCCGGAGAACACAGCCCAACCCTGCGCTGCCCAGGCAGGGACAGCCCCGGGATGCCCCAGGGGATGGAGCAGGGCCCCTGCGGGGTGTCTGGCCGGCCCCTCTTCCGTCCTGTCCGTGGGTATGGGATGGGATGGGATGGGATAGGATAAAATGGGATGAGATGGAATGGCACAAGGTTGGCTGCAGGCACCAACCCTGTGGCCCAGCTCTGCCACTCACCCTCCTGCGGCAGCTCAGACGGCACCACCACTTTGGTTTCATGTGCTGGGGCAGCTCCATGGCTTTCTTCCCCCTCTTCCCCCCAGGCCACCTTGGGCGCTTTCAGGGGTCTCTGCTCCATGATAATGACTGGATTTGTGAGGGTACCTGCAGAAGAGAAGCCTTAGGAAGGCCACAGGTCACCAAGTCCTGTGGTCTGGCCTCGAGGTCAGCTGCAGGAATAACGCCTTGGAAAGGCTCTGGGTCATACAGGAACGAGTGCGCTGTGCGGGGGCTCATCACAGCACTGCTCTGTCCCGTTCTGCCCCGTTGTGTGGTCCCAGCGCCTGGGCAAGCTTCTATTTCCCACGTGTCACAAAGGGCCCCTGGTCACTGGGTTCCGTTCCATGGCACCGAGACTGTGCTGCAGCGTGCCACCCAGGGCCCTTGCACACACTGCCTTCTGCCCTGGGGCCGCCCCCAGGCCAGCCAAAGTGGCCCAGGCTGGAAGGAATGCCTGGCCCCAGGTGTCTAAGACAGCCCGCACAGGATCTTTGGGAAGGGCTCAGACCATCAGCAAACGCTGCCCGGCTCTACGGGCACAGTCCTATCCCCATATCTTTCCCTGAGAGCATTTGAATTTCTAAATGAGAATCATTTGAAGGGAGGAGATTTACATTTTCCATTTCAGAGAAGCCTTCTGTCTTCCTTAGCAGGCACCTCTCTCTTCAAACCAAGACAATTGTTTATCATCTTGCAGATGCGCAGTTGCTGGGGAGCCCCGTTTTACACCAGGGACCCGGAGAACCATTCCCAGCAATTGGGAAAATCCTAGGTGGTCCATCCACCCACAGATGAGGTCTCCAAATGTGCCCGAAATTGAGTCCAGCTCCTAGAGGCCTAAAAGAGCAAGTCCAAGTGACTTGATGATATTTTTATCCCAGAAAGCCCTGCAGCTGATGGCACACTTCACAATCAGCAGGGGACACAGCTAGGCCAAAGCCCAGACCTCTGCTGGGAGCCTTTCTCCTCAAATACCCTTCAAACAAACCTCCATGCAAGTCACTTGGAAAGTTTCTTCAAATGATCCATTTCTGGCACATGACTACACAACGTTAAGTGAAAGGTTCTAAAGCAGCCGCTCTGGAGTCAAAGAGCCAGCACTAAGAGTCCTTGTCATCTCTTTGTAGCTAAATGCCACTTTGGGGGATTTGAGGGAGTTTGGAATGAGTTAGAGAGCAGACCTCCGAGTTTTTCAGATAATGCCATTGCTTTTTCTTCTCTTCTACATAGACAGGAAGGGTGAGTTTGGCTCACATCTGCACTGCATGGCTCACAAGGCCCGCAAGACTTGTAGTTACAAGAGCTTTGAAGGATTTCTTGGCCAAGAAGACACTGCCAACAATAATATTTATGTTTTGCCACCAATCCTTCAATATTTCATCTTAGGGACTCATGCTACAATGTAAGCTTCCTTAGCCAATTATGACACACAAACTCAAAGCACTGCATCCTAAGCTTCTTGTTTACCATTGCAACTACTTTGATTTTTTCTAGATCTTCAGCAGTAAAACTCTAAACTTTCCTCTACTTCAACGTTCCTCCCCGTGTCTCTGCTATAATAAACTAGAAATCCACATTCTCACTTCTAGCACCTAGCTTTGGAAGCCCTTTCCAAGGTCTCCCATCAAATCCTGTGTTTAATTCTAAGCTTTGCTGACAAGACCAAAGGACTGAGATTTCCCTGCATTTGGATTTCCAACAACACTGATGCTGTTAGTTCCAGAGTGCCCAAGGCCCCTCTTGCTAGTCAACTCTGGCAGGAACAAGGTGGCTGCCAGGGGGCTGCTTGTGGCCTCTGACAGCCCATTGCCCAGGGCTTGCCAGCACCCCAGCCCCTCAGGGGCTGCCCCAGCCCCGCCAAGCTTGTCGGCAGCAGCGCCGCAGCCCCACAGCAGCTCCAGAGCAGCCCCATCCAGAGGCATCTGGGAGCCCTCAGCAATGCAGCCAGCAGCACACGGGCAGAAGGACACGGATGCGCTTTCTGCCTGGCACAGGGCTTGTGGCCATCTCCAGGCACTGCTCTCACAGGGATCCCCGCAGCCCCGGCCCCTGCCCAGCTGCTCTGTGGGCAGCACAAAGGCTTCAGCAGAACCACCAAAGGCCAAGGGGCTTCTGGCCATTTCCCCTGCAACACTGCACGCCTGGGCAGCTGGCTGAGCGCAATCATCCTTTTCCCCCTCCTCCCCTAGGCCCTGCGGACCCTGGGCAGCAAAAGAAAGATCCTTGCAGTCTGTGTATTATAACATAGTCTCTATTTTTATTGTAAAGGAAAAGAAAAAAATGAAAAGAGCAATCTTGAAGAAAAAGAAAATTCCTCCTGACTCAGGAGGCCCCAGCAAATAGAGCTTCTGGGATCAGCTCTCCACAGAGCTCCGGCCTGGCAGGCAGGCAGCCGAGCCATGACAGACGAGTCCTTGTCTTCCATGCCCTGCGCAGGTGATTTTGGAGCCACTGGAACCTCGAGATGGGAGCCCGCTCTCCTGACTTGAAGATGCACAGTGTTTGAATTGCCAGGCTTCCGACGGCGAGGCTGATGTCTTTTGTTTTGTCTTCAAGGGCTGCGAGAGAGAGGAACAGAGGCACGGTCAGAAGCTGGAGCTGCGGGGAGCCGAGGAGAGCCCCCTGCAAGGGCCATCCCAGCCGGCTCTTGCCGTGGCCAGGAGGGAGCAGGGAGCAAAAGGATCAGCCCGAAGCTGCTGGCCACCAATGGCCCACGGGGCCCTGAAAGCTCCGTGTGCTCTGCCCACGGGAGCAGAGCCCTCCGCAGCCGGGGCAGGGCTTGCAGCTCCCCCGGCAGCCCCCGCTGCCAGCCCGCTGCCCTCACTCACCAGTGCAGATCAGCTGGAGCTCTTGCTGCTGCCCCCTCAGGTGCCGCCCGGCCATGCCTGTGAACACAGAGCCTGTCACGGCCCCAGCGGCACAGCTCCCTGCCAGTGGCGCTGCCGGCGCTGTGGCCACACGGGCTGCTGGCCCGGCAGAGCTCAGCCCGGGCCCTTGCCGCACGCTGCCGCCCCAGGGCACGGCTGCTAGAGGGCGGCAGCAGCAATGCCCAGGCCAGGCGGGGCTCCACGGCGCCGGGCCCCGCTGGTGCTGCCGGGGCAGCAGACGGGGCTGGGGCCCAGCTGAGGCGGGCCGCAAAGGGGAAGGGCAGCCTGGGCTCATGGCTCACCCATGAACCTGATGGCTGTTTTGCGCAGAAAAGAAGAGAACCCCACATTTTTGCAGAAGTTGTAAAGCTGGTATTGTTATTACAGTGCTGGACGCATGTGGTGATTGTTCTCCTAAAAAAAAGGCATGCGTACCTCTGAGAACTTCAGGTCTCTTTTTATCTCTCTCTCAAATACATACGCATACAGTTTCACAATAGGTTCATACATGATCATTTTTATGGGTTTCGCGTGACATTTACTGCTAGTCCCTTTTTATCAGAAAAAATTCCGAGGTCAGGTTGACTTGCCCTTACAGCAGTTCCTGTCTCTCTCTATCATCTTCTGTCTCCCCCCTTTATCTCTGTCCTTCACCGAAGTAACTTCACTGAGCTTAGGCCTTGCAATCTGGCTAAATAACTATGGTTTCTAACCACAGACTCAACTCAAAAATGTACATTTCACCTAAATTAAAATGGATTTCTGTCCTGGAAAATTTTCACTTTGTCTCAGCGTCCTGATGGGATTAGAGTACACTGTGCACCAGTGTTGACAAAAGCCTTGTATATCTATGGCTCTGGTGTGTCAGGGATCCACACAGCCCAAGAGACACAATTTTCCCTGGCCTCCACCTGGCTAGAGGCAGGGCCTCTCTAGTCCTGGCTACTGTTCCCTCCCTGGGCATATATTCTGAATGTTCCTTCAAGGAGATCTGACATATCATCCTCCCTTCTGCTATACCTGGCAGCTCGGTCACGGAGAGCTGGGGTTTCATTCATTTGGGTGGAAATCTCTCTCTTAGTAGGTTCCTCTTTTAGCTCTCATACCCATGCTGCTAGGACAGAGATGAGTTTTCCATTCCACCCTCTCATGTCTTGCCCATGTTCATACAGGAAGAACCACAGGTCCACTCGTGGGATGTACTCCCTCTCCCTGGCTGGGGGGTGTTGGGCTCTGACACTGGGGCCTCTGGTTTGCACTGGTGCCACATAGGAACTGTCCTTGCTCATCTCCTTCCTCATCTTCTCTCTGAATTTTTCCTGTTCATCCTTGAGACAACCACAGCAGAGACATGAGTGTGCATCAGGCCATGGATGATGGTCTCATCATTCCTGAGTTTGCTTGCTACAGAACTCACTGTCTCTTGTTTATCCACAAAATGCATTGTTCCCATGAAGCTGGAGTATTCAGATGGCCCCTGTTGTGAACGGCTCCACCACATTTGCACTGTGCACCTGACCTTGTCAGGCTCAATGTGTTGTCCATTCCCTGCAAAACGTTATCTCCAATACTGCCATTTGTTTTAGTGTTGGAGGTCAGAATTTTTCCTTTATTTTTCTTGGGCAGTACCCAGCCCTCTGCCCCCTCCAGAGCCCGGCCCCAGTGGCTGCTGCCTGCATCACAGGGCTGTGTGGGCAGGGGAGGCCAGTGCTGGCCACAGGGAGAGCCCGGTCAAGGGGCTGAGTCTGCACCAGCTGCACCCTCCTGGCACTCTCCAGCTGGCAGAGGACAGGAGCAGAGCAGTCGAGCACCTGCGCCGGGCCCTGCGGTGCCAGGACAGCCCACAGGAGCCCCTGCGAGAGGTGGCCGTCAGGATCACGGGTGAGCCACGAGCCCAGGCTCCCTACCTGCCCCACCCTCCTTAGCACCACCCAGCCCCACCCTTCCCCACCTTGCCCAACCTCTGTCTGCCCAGCCCTGCCCAACCCCACAGTGCTCTGCCCTGCACTGCTCCACACAATCCAGCCCCTCCCTACCCCACCCTGCCCCACCCTGCTCACCCCTGCGCCATCCTGCCCCACCCTACTCTGCCCCACCCTACCACACCTTGCACCAGCCTGCCACACCGTGCCCCTCCCCTCCCCACCCTGCTGCAGCCCGGCCGTACCTCACCATGCTCCACCCTATACTGTGCCATCCAGCCCAGCCCCGCCTTGCCCCGCCCTGCCCCACCCTGCCCCACCCTGCCCCGCCCTGCCCCATCCTGCCCCACCCTGCCACAGCTCGGCCCTATCATTGCCTGGGGGTCTTTGCACAAATCACCAACGGGACAGGACTGCTGGGGAACGCGTCTTGAGCTGTTTATCTTCCAGCATCAGTCTCATTACATGGTTATGACAATGAGAAAATGCCAGCAGCTCACATCTGTCGCAGACATCTTTTGTGAAAAATTCTTTCTTAGGATTTTTCTCCTTTCTGAGAAGCTGCAGTTTCAGCAACAAGATGTAAACAATGATTATCTGCTGATGTAGAATGCAACAGGTCCACCTGTGATTAGCCCCTCTTAGATGTTTATAATTAATGGCCAATCAAGATGGAGCTGTCTTGGACAGAGTCTGAGAGACCTGCCTGTGTTATCATTCTTTTCTATTCTATTCTTAGCTGAGCTAGCTTCTGAGGAAACCTTTTCCTTTCTTTTCTTTTAGTATAGGTTTAATGTAAAATATATATATATAATAAAATAGTAAATCAAGCCTTCTGAACATAAAGTCAATATTCTCGTCTCTCCTTTCACCTGAAAACCCCTGTGACCACAGTCACACACATCCCCAGAAGCAGACAAAGAACTTCATGTTAGAATTTACTTTAAAAGTTTTTGTCCAATCACACAAAGCAGAAGCATATTGACAGGAGTTCTATCCAAGCACTGTAAGCACATGTACCTTCAGCCAAACAATGCTTGCTTATTTTGAATATAATACCTGCTTGTAAGCATTAACATACAATCCACAGGGCTCCATTATTAAGCTTAAAACTTCCTAATATCTTGGTAGATAAACTTTTCTGTAGCTTAGGGAGGTATTCTAGCCAAGCATTAATACTCAGACCATTGTCCTATTTGTCCTTAGTTTTCTACTTCTTATAAAAACTTTCTGCTGACAAATCTTATGGCTACTGCCTAACTCTAATCGCACTTCTGTTGTCTCTGAGGCCTGCCTTTTGTAGCAATCCTAAAACGCTCTGATTTTCAGGATTCCCACCGGCCCCAGCCCCGCCTGCTGTCCCGGCAGCGCCAGCTGGGCCCGGTGCCGTGGAGACCCGCCTGGCCCGGGCATTGCTGCTGCCGCCCTCTGGCAGCCGTGCCCTGGGGCGGCAGCGTGCGGCAAGGGTCGGGCTGAGCCCTGCCAGGCCAGCAGCCCGTGTGGCCACAGTGCCGGCAGCGCCGCTGGCAGGGAGCTGTGCCGCTGGGGCCAAGATGAATTCTTTGTTCTCAGAGATGGCCAGGTTTCCCATGATGAATGAGCAGCAGGAAGAACTCCAGGATCTCTGTCAGGGTGAGTGAGGGCAGCGGCATGGCCAGGCGAGCTGCAAAGCCTGAGCAGGGAGCTTCAATCCCTGACCCACATGCAGTGGGAAAAACTCCACTGCAGAGGAGGAGATGTCAGGCCTGATTCCGGGCTGGAGGGATGAAAAGGACAAAATGCCCATCCTTTTGATGCAGGGGATGCCCTGAATGTGGGAGGCCTGCCTGCCCTTCCCACTGGAGCACCATGCTGAGATACCCTGAGAGCAGCTCAGTGCTCCTCGCTCCTCTCTGCTGACCCGCGAGTGTTTCTCAGCTTTCAGGATGGCCCTGGCTGTGTCAGGGCTGCTATGTGGACACGAGACAGCCGGTCCTGTCCCGCTGGGTCCCAGCAGTTCCTTGCAGCGGCCCTGCACCCACGCCAGGATGCTGGCCAAGAGAGGCCCTGGAAGCTGAGGCAGCTGATTTGAAGCTTTTGCAGATCCACACAGGGGATGGCCGCACACAGGGGATGGCCAACAGCAGTCTTGAGGAGTCTCCCTAATTCAAAGAAATTGGCAGACAAATGCATTGTCTGCCAAAAGCCCTTCTATTGAGCTGGCAGGAGGGCAGGGTCTGCACCCCACTAAAATGCTTCTCTGCCACATGTACATTTCAGTGGGACGATGTCAGAAATTGATCTCAAAATTACCATCCATCTTGACTCTTCTGAGGTGATTCGATAGGCAGGGCGTTAGAAATACATTCTGTCAGGTTCCTGTACTTGAAGCTGATGTCCAGGCGCTGGCCAGGAGCGGCCTCCATGCCCTAAAGCAGCACTTCTTCCTCATGGCTTCCCTGCACAGGGCTCATTTTACACTTGCCCTTAGTTCTTCTGGTAGAATGTGGCTAAAGCTTTTTGTCAAGTCCCTCTCCTGTCAAGTTAGGCCAGCCAGGTTTTTCTTATGCTAACTGGTGCTAAGTGCTTGTGTAGGTCTGTGCTAAGTACTTGTTTACTTATGTGAATTGCTTGTGCTTATGTCAAACAAAGGCCTTTTTTCATTCAGCTCTTCTCTTTATCCTGATGCAAATTCTTTTGCAGGATCCTCTGGACAGTCCACAGTACAGATGTACTGTTCTGCTGCTGTTTTAATTTTCTTACAAATCCATAGGTTTGTGATGCTTCAGAGGAGGGTTAATTTTTTTAAAATTAGAACTGGTTTGCTGAGGAAGCTAAAAATCTGAGGAGCTGTTGGTGGTTCCAGATTTGTCCATCACAAGACGACATCTGACTCATGATCTCATTCTTTCTCTCTTTTGGTGATGATTTCGATAACAACTTTGATACCAGATTTGAGTGTCCATCAGGCTCTGTGAGATGCACTTTTGACTTCTGCCACCAGCCATTCTATATTAGGCTGGTACGGCATTTGCTTTAGAATGTCAGCGTCCCGTGCAGTTTGGAATTTGGGCACTTGGTGATACCCATCATGTGCATTCTGAAGAATCTCAAGAGAAGTTCTTGTGTGGTGCAGCTGAAGTCACATCCACTTTTGGTTGTGAAATTACAAATAGAGAAGTTAGTACCATTAGGAGTTTCATTCAAAGACTCTACTGTAATAGTTGTGCAAGCAGATCTCACACAGGCACAGCCCCTTCCCGCATAACACACCTGTGATTGAGCACGGGTAAGTGGGCTCATTTCAAAAATACAAAATACAAGTGCTGCCCTCAGCATGCAGACACCGATCCTCTCTTTCAAGCACTGCATTTTTGCACAGAAAATTCAGTGCGTCCCTTGGTACACATGCTTTGATACTAAGAGTTTGTCAGCTTCTAGTTTTCTTGTTGAAAATGGCCCAGACATTATGCTGAATGTGTCTGACAGTTATGTGAGTTCTTATAACTCCAAGGGCCAAAATTGGAATGACACAGTATTTTGTGGCATTCTTATTGGTTAATACAAAAGACTGCAGGATTCTGTTCATTCTATGTGAAATTGACCAATTGCAACTAAGTGTGGAAGTCTTTTTCCAAGTTGCTTTGTGGTTTCATTTTTAGCCATGATTTAGTTAATTCTTGTGGCAATTTCCCCAGCTCTCCTTTTTCTAAGTTCTCCTGGGATTACAGACTGTAGCCGCACACAGTTGAGCTTGTATACATTGAAATACTTAAGAAATGTTACTCTGTAGTTTTCCCATAAAGCCAACAACTGCTTGAAAATCCTGCAGTGTATTGTTGGCCGGGGTGGTTAATAGGTTAGCTGCCAGGCTTTGGGTATGGGCAAGTGACAGCAGGGTTGATCTGAGAGGAGTTTGTATCTGTCCAATATAAAAACTCACAGTGCTTACTTTCTTGAGTAAGACTTCTTGATCAATAGAATTTAATACTCCCACTTCAGACCCAAACCATCCCCTTAAGTCTTTTTCATACCTATGATTTGGTGTCTGGGAATGTATCCACAACTCCCATTCTTTTAGGCTTTGCTGTATGAGTGGGCAGAATTGCTGTTTAATTATGGAAATATTAGCTTGTACTCTTCACCTCCAGCTTTTTCAGAGAGTACTGTGGATTTAGAGGCAACAATTCTTCATTTGTTTGTCTTACCCCAGAGTGAAAGACTCTATTATTTCCATTCTACAGAGTTGTTTGCTGATGTAAAGTTGTTTGTTTTGGTTTTAATTTTAAATGTCTGTGGTGTTACCCATTCTGTTTTGCTCCTTGTCGAGTACCCAAGCACGGTAACTGGTTCCTTCAGATACATTGCCTGCCTTTAGGCAGGCATTTTGGAAACCTCCAGAAACCTTACACTGGCCCCTGGTAGTATTACAAAGGATACTTTACCAAGTTCCCAGTACAAATAGTTGAGTATTCTGAGTACCTCAACCCATCAGAGGATGCAGTTGTGCTATTGGATTCCGTGCACATCTGGGTTGCCATCACATGGTCATGGAATTGGGCATGGTATACCCTAACAGGCTGATTGTGCTCCTGGCTACCCCTCCAGCTTGATTGGTTACTATTTCTGATGGCCTGAAATATCCCAAGAATGAAATTCAATTCTCAAAAGCAGATCCTGTATGAGACCTGTTCCATGTACTAAGGGTACAAGCAGGCCAATCTTCTGCACTTGCCCAGGTTCCTGCCAGGTTCACCAGGGAAAATGGCTGCTCGTGCCAGTCCATTCTCTTGCCCAGAAGGCTCCCACTTGTGTTTGGACACCAGCTGCTGGCCACAGCCAGACGGGCAGCACCCACAGCATTGGCCATCAGATGCTGGGCTGATGTTTCTATCCAGAGAGCATGAAAAACAGCCAGAAGCACACAAGGAAACTTGACAGTATCTCTGTAAGAATGGCATTGTCCTGTGAAAGTCAATAGTGGATGGTGGTTTTGTGCTGCAGATAATCACTTCTGAGCAAAAATCATTCCAGGAAGGCACAACAGCTGCTGCCTACTGATGGGTACTGAGTATGGCCACCAGTTCCTCCAGGTGCTCCTGCCAACAGCCACCTGTTGGCAGGAAAGATTGCATAGACACCAAGGCATGATGGCTTTGGCTGTCCTCTGGCAGAGATGTTCCTCCTGTGGCAGGATACAGGTACCAGCATTGGCAGGCCTTGGGTATGGCAAATCTCCTTTGGCAGGGATTCTTCCACAGCTGCTGCTGTAAGCGCTCCCCAGGGGACAGAGCAGCATTGCTCTGGGCCACAGCTCCCGTACCTGTGTCATGCCCCTGCGAGAGTGCCAGCCACCCAGCACTGGGACTGGTCCCAAAGAGGCCATGGCAGGGCCTGTGGAAGGCCCCGGTGCCCTTCCTGCTCTGCTGCGTGTGCAGCCTTGGGGGCTCATTCTGCTGCCCTGAGCAGGCAGGGCAGAGGAGCAGCTGCTTCTTGTTTGGGCCCTTGCTAAAGTTCATGCTGGGTTATGTCCTCAACAGTTGGGGCAAGGTCTTGCCTGCAGGCTGGGGCAGTTTGGGTGGGCTGGGGGTGTCCCCAGGGCACGTGGAGATGTGTCCTGGAGCTCTCTGTGACACAGTGCACCGTGGTCACTGTGGGATGGAAAGCGACAGAGTGTGCAAGGGTGACCCTTTGTGATACGCTGTGACGTAGGTGCTGGCAGCGCCACGGCCACACCACAGTGCTCAGTGCACGCAACGGGACTGGACGGGACAGAGCAGTGCTGTGAGGAGCCCTCCCACAGCCAACTCGTTCCTTGCTGACCCGGAGGTTTTCCGAGGCGTTCCCTGTGCAGGTGACCTTGAGGCCAGGCTGCAGGACTTGGTGACGTGGAGCATTTCCGAAGCGTCTGCCATCCCTGCGGCCGGTGCCCTCATGGACAGACTGCGGGACTTCCTGGCTTGTAGTCTTCCTGAGGCTCCTCTGTTGCAGGTGCCTTCAAGGCACAACTGCAGCACTTGCTCATCTTCAGCTCTTCCAAGGCCTCTCTGCTTCAGCAAGCACTCCTAACTGCAAAGAGTGACATGGAGCAGAGAGCCTCCAGCGTGCCCAAGCTGGCCTGGTTGGAGGAGGAAGAGGCTGGAGCTACCTCAGCACAGCAGCCTGAAGAACTGCAGCAGTTCCAGCTGCTGCAGGAGCATGAGTTACTGAGCTGGGCCACAGGGCTGGTGCTTGTAGCCAGCTTGGCCCCATCCCATCCCATCCCATCCCATCCCATCCCGTCCCTGTGGACACATCCATGGATAGGACAGAAGCTGGGCTGGAGGCCCTGGCAGCCACGCTCCATCCCCTGGGGCATCCTGAGGCTCTCCCTGCCTGGGGAGCGCAGGGCTGGGGGCCGTGCTCTCCGGCCTCTCCCGCAGCCCCTCAGCTCTGGCTGCGCTCGCTCTTTGCCAGATGCAGCCAAGGACCGGACAGAGGAAGAAGAGGCCACCCGTTGGCCGCTTCGGCAGAACAGTGCAGGTACCTGCAGCCATCCCCACCTGGGCTGGGCCTGCGGGCACTGCTCAGCCAAGCACCAGGCTTGGAGCACTCCATGGATTCTCCCTCCCTTGCTGCCCTTCTCCTGCACACCCTCTGTGAATTCATCACGTATCTTTGGCAGGAAGAGACCGCCGGTGCCAGCACGGACGTCTTGGCCAACCTTCTTTTCCTCGATGCCGAGACCGGTGCTGCCATGCTGGACTTGCTTGTGGAGAAGGGTGTCTCCAATGCAACGTAATTAAGCAGCCTGGGGCAAGGGCTCGATGGCCCCAGCAGTGGTGTGGCGCCTCGAGCCGGCTCTGCCGGGCTTCCTCGGCCTTTGAGGCCCCGCCCAATGCTGCGCTTGGAAGGGAAGCACTTCTCAGGGGAAGGTGCTGCTCTGGCAGCTCTGCAAGTCTGCCCGTGCCTTCTGCAGGTGCCCGCCATGGTGAGGTACATCCACCAGTGGCTCATGGCCAATGAGTCTGCTGGGCACAGGCTGGACAAGGCCCTTCTGGAGCTGACCGAGGAGTACCCCTGTGATGTGCTTATCACCCTCTTGCGCTGGGCCCCATCGTGTGACAGGTAGGGCAGCCCCACGTGCCTGGAGGGCTTGGAGTTCACCAGCCTGTCACCCTGTAGAGCCTGTCCCTGCTGACTGCCAGATAGGCAGGGAGTTCCAGGATCCTCTGGTTCCTCTGTTTTCCAGTGCTGCCATGTCAGCTCCTGAGCCTGGTGCCATGCTCCCTCCCTGCCCCTCGCGGCCCCTGTACCCACGTGAGCTGGCTGGCCACTGCCGGCCAGGGGCAGTGGGCAGAGGCAGGGATGAGGGCCAGCGCGGGCCCCTGCAGCTGCCCAGGCCACGGTGCTGTGGCCGAGACAGCCCTGACACAGAGCTCTGACCCCACAGAGCTGCCGCCACCATGTGGGCATCCATCATGTCCTCGAGCAGGACTGCGGAGCCTGCGCTGCAGCTCCTCCTCGATGTGCTGAGCGCCTGGCCAGTGCACAGCGTGTACACTTCCGATGGGGATGACGCAGGAGTCTCTGCCCTGGCTGTGAGTTTCTGGAGCTGGCCTTTGCCAGCCCCTAGGCCACCTCTCCAGCAGCCAGCTCTCTGTGGTCCCCCCCAGCTGCATCCTTCTGCCTCAGACACTGCGCTGAATCCTGCCTTAGGGGCAGGCTTCAGGGCCACCAGGCTGGCTGCTCCCCCCGTGTCTTCCCCAGTCTCTCCCTTGCATGCTCGGCCCTGCCACGTGCATGTCTTGGCCACTGAGCCTTGTCTCTGGCTGTTTTATTTCTTGCAGGCAACCATGGCGCTCTGGAGAATCTTCAATCTGGCCTGGCGCTCGTGTGTCGTCCTGGAGTATTTCCCCAATCCCTTTCTACGTCTGCTCTACCAAACTTACATCAGCATGCAGGAGATACCAGAAGAGGTTGAGATCTTCTGGAAGGGATGCCAGGAGCAACACGGTCTCTCCACCAACCCCAACAGGTGCTCCATGCCTGTCCTCCCAGTCTCCCCATCCCTCCCATGCCCCCAGGGCAGGAGCCAGGGCTCCCAGCGTGACCTGGCCTTTGCTCTGCACACAGCTTTGCGCTGCAGACCCTGAAGGCCCTGCTCTGCCAAATGCACTATGAGCACGTGGTGCTGTCCATGGAATGCAAGCGTGCCTTGGACACACTGCTCTGTGCCAACACCCACCACTGTGCAGTGTGTCTGCTGGCCAGGTGAGACCTCGTTATCCCCACCGCCCCTCTCCTTCGTGCCCGCAACGCCCCACACAGTCCCCGTGGTCATGGGTGGCAGGGCCTTGTCACCAAGGGAGGGATGAGAAGACTGGAAAAGGCCGGCAGAGGAGGGTGCTCGGGAACAGCCGCCTCCCAAAGCGCCCCTGGGCTGCTCGGGAGCAGACCAGAGCTCTGCCAGTCAGCCCTGGGAGAGGTTTGCCCGCCCGGCCCAGGAGCAATGGTGCCTTTTTCTCCCTGCCAAGGAGATGCGCTGTGTCTCCATCATCTGGTGCTGTGACATGGCATCCTGCCTCTTGGACCTGCTCAGCAAAGGCATTTCAGACTGGGAACTGCCCGCCCTGGCCTTCCTGGTGGAGGTGAGCCCCATGGCCAGCGTTGCCTGGCTGAGCTGCCTCCCAGCCCTCTGCCCTCTCGTAGCCGCAGCTGCCTGGGATGGTGCCTGCGCCCTGTGCTGCTGCCTGGGCCCGGCCCTGTGCACTTCTGAGCTCCTGCCAGCTGGGCACCTCTGTGCCTGCTCTGTGCCTTTCAGCTCTTGGATTGCCTGGACTTGAGCGAATGCGGTGAAAAAGTCCTGGAGATCTTGACGAGGCACCTGCAGAGCGAGTCCAGGCAGATGCGTCATGTGGCGCTCCAAGGCCTAGTGGTGCTCACCTCGATGGTGAGAAGGAAGCAGCAGCTGAAGCCGTGCTGACAGCATGGGGCTGGGGCAAGCATCCCCTTGGGCTTAGCTGGGCTTGGCAGCTGTGGCAGCTGCTCCCAGCTCTCCAGGGTTGCTGTTCAGCTGCCTGAGTGCTTTGGGACAGGCCTTCGGCTTCTGAGCCCTGCAGCAGCAGCAGCATGGGTTTGGCCAGCCTTGTTTTGCACACAGGATCCGAGCATGTACAGCCTGACTGAAAGCCTTGGGAAGCTACTGTGGGACAGGGATGAGGACATCGTTGAGATGACCTTCATTGTGCTATGCCTCCTGCTGCAGCAGAAAGACCTGGCAATAGCCAGCCCCATCGCCTTGCAGCTGGCTGAGGCGCTCTGGCACCTCTTTGACAATGTGAGGCTCTGTGCCCCCAGCGACGGGCATTTGGGTGGCGCCTTGGGCCTGGCCACAGGGGGGCTGCAGCAGCTGATGTGGAGGCCTTTTGTTTCCTTTCCAACAGGACAACAGCCTTGTGCAGCTGCTCTCCATTCGCCTCTTCCAAGACGTGATCACACGGGTAGTGGCAAAGGGAGAAAAGCCCCTGAAGAAGCATGTGAGCTGCTCCCACTCTTCTTCCACTGCCACCATGAGGACCGGCCTATGGCATAGGTGAGGCCTCCTGTGTGTCCCCATGGGACGGGGCTCAGCTGTCTCCCTAGCCCCTGGCACCTTACAGGCTCCAGCCTCCTCCTGGCCTTGGCAGAAAGATGCGGCTCCTGTGCCCTGGGCTGCGCTGCCATCTCGGGCTCTCTGCTGCTCTGCAGGCCTCTCGGGAAATGCTGCTTTCTGCAGTATGGTTCCTGAAGAGGAAGGATCTCAAGCAGCTGCTGAAGACCAATCAGATGTGGAGATTTGCCGAGCGCTTGGTAAGGACAGGCTTGAATCCCCAACCCGATGCCTGGAGAAGCCGCCTGCCCACGGCGCCCAGTCTGTGGGGCTGGCGGCTGTGGCCCCTGCCCAGTGCCGCAGGCAGGGGCACCAGCCTGCACCCCACACGCCGCTCCCTTCCCTGGGCCGTGCGGGCTCTTCTCCAGGCTCCTCCTGCCCCAAGCGCGGTGCCGACGGAGCCCCGAGACAGCTGGGCTCTGCTGCGGGGCGGCACCGCGGCTCACCGGGCCCTCCACCCCGTCCCGAGCCTGGCGCCTGCGGCTGCTGGCCGGGCCCCAGGGCTCTGTGGGTAGGGCGAGCAGCACCAGCCCTAGGGAGCGCCCGGCCCAGGGGCAGCGCCCGCATCAACCCTTTCCCTCCGTGCCCTGCCTCTCACTGCGGCTGGCAGAGGACAGGAGCCGAGCGGCTGAGCACCTGTGCCTGGTCCTGCCGTACCTGCGGAGCCCACAGGAGCCCCTGCGAGAGGCGGCCGTCAGGTTCATGGGTGAGCCACGAGCCCGGGCTCCCTCCCCGACCCGCCGCAACTCGGCCCTGGCCCCGCCTGCTGCCCAGGCAGCGCCAGCCGGGCCCGGCGCCATGGAACCAGGCTCCTCTGGCAGCCGTGCCCTCGGGCGGCTGTGTGCGCCAGGGGCCCGGGCTGAGCCTTGCTGGGCCAGCAGGGCGTGTGGCCTCGGGGCTGGCAGCAGCCGTGTGCGGCAGCTGTGGCTCTGAAGGCAGGACACGCTTTGTGTTCCCCAGGGATGGCCAGGCGCTACCTGAAGGGGTAACAGCCGGAGTTCCGCATCATCTGCAGCGGTGAGTGAGGCCCACGAGCTCTCGGCGGGGGCTGCCGCTGGCAGCTGCCTTCCCTGGCCCGCCCGCTGACGGCTCTGCTCCCTGCACACCCCAAGGGCAGCGTGGCCACAGCACAGACACCTTGCAGGGGCCTGCGGCACATTCCTGGCCAGCAGCTGCCAGCTCGTCCTTCTTGGCTCCTGCTTCCTTCAGGCTGTGGCAGGAGCTGCGTGGCACGGACGAGGCTGGAGGCTCTGCCCAGCTCCCCGCAGATCCAGCCTCTGACTGTGCCTCTGTTTCTCTCTCTGCAGCCCTTCAAGTCATGACGGATGACAGCAGCCCAGCCATCTCATGCCTGGTGCTTCAAGCTCTGTACATCCTTTTAGCTGTACGGAGCGTTCCCTCCTCCCCACTGCAGAAGATGCGAGACCAACTGCGCCACCTCTGGAAGTCGCGGCCTTTCCTGTGTGGCCATGGCTGAGTGTCCTGCCACGGTGCTGCAGAGAACGGATCCGGGAGGCTGCGTCTGCTGAGGCCACCTGAGCCTGCGGGGAACAGCTCTCCTCTGCCAGCAGTTTCCTTTCCCTTCACCCACTAGAGGAACATTAAATTGCTGCTGTTGCATAGTCGGGTGTCCAGGAGCTTTCTCTTGGTGCAGAGTGTCTTCAGGCCAATGGGGAAGAGGGGAAAAAGGCTGCTTGCTCTGAGCCAGTTGCCCAAGCGTGCGGTGTGGAAGGGAAAGTGGCCAAACAGCCCTTGGCCTTTGGTGTTAAGGCTGAATGACTCCAGGTCCTTTCAGGACAGGCACTCCAGCTCTAGCTCCTATTCCCCCAAGTGAGTTTCCAGGTGCAGGTTCAGACGTGCAGCCCCAGGCCCTCCACAAACACAAGCTGCCCACTGCCTCTTCACCTGCCTTAACTCCTGGCTGTGCTCACAGCACCAAAACCAGGCTGTTCCCAGCCAGGGACCAGAGCCCTGTTCCTGCAGGACGCTCTTGCCAGCACCTTCCAGGTCTCTCTGCTGTGCACACAGCGCTTTTCATGCCTGCTCCCAACAGGCTTTGGAATGCAGAGCCCAACCTGGCTGGCTCTGCCACCAGCACAGCCCAAACACAGGCAGAGGAAGAAGCAGCAGGGGCTGTTTTGCAGCCATGCCCAAGAGAAACTGGAAGGGTGCCCTCCCTCTGGTCTCCCTTGCTTGCCTTTCTGACTGGGTCTGAGCCTGGGGCTGCCATTCCTCACTTGTGGGGACCAGAAGCGCAGCTGGGATCCCAGCACTGCCTGACAGCGCTCTGGGCACCGGCACAGTCGCGTGTCCAAGTCTTGGGCACTGTGCTACTGCTTCATTTGCTCTTAGGCACACCCAGAGCTCCCTGCTAAGCCTGGATGGTCTCTGGTTCTGCCCTCTTCCTCATCCTGTGCAGGGAAGGAGCACTGCTGTGCTTTCAGGAAGATATTCTTGAAAACTTCCAGCATTCCAAGCTCAGTTGCCCTCCATGGATGCTTGCCATGGAATCCCTCACAGCTGGGTTCAGAGCATATTCAGGTTGTCTCTTCCAAAATCCAGGAACTCTGAGGTGCTCAGCAAGATCTGGAACTGCATGGTGCTGTGGAACTGCACCTTCAGCATAGGCACCTTTCCAGCCTGACCTGCCCTCGTTCCTCTGGGTCTGGGCACAAAACAGGGCCTGGAAGAGAACAGCAGCAGGGGCCTATGTGTCCCAGGGCCCCGGGTTTGCTTCAGCTCCACAGGGATGCAGGCAAAGTGAAGAAGCCAAACTGTTTATTAATGAAAGGCAAAGCAAAGGGATGAGCTGGAAGGGAAAAAATGGGATGGGCATTGTCTGAGGGCTGGAGGGAGGGAGCTGTGGAGGGAGAAAATGGTGATGGACAGGCTGAGGGCAGAGCTATCAAAAGGGAGGGAGAGTGGAGAGAAAAAAAGGTGATTGGGCAGTGTATGAGGGCTGGAGGGAGGGAGTTGTCTACAGGACAGGCAGGGAGAGGGCTGAAGCCACAAGAACCGTGCCCAGCATCAGCTGTGCAAGGACTTCCAGCAGCGCTGAGCGGTGATGTCATCTTTAGTGTCTCCATGTGCTGTTCTTGGGATACTGGTTCACTGGATCCAGAAGATGTCCCTAATTCTTGAGCTCTTTGGGGAAACTCGGCTTAATTTTCCAGGTCAGAGCAGGATGGGCTGGCACGTTGCCTCCGGGCTTGAAGGACTGAAAGAGAGAAGAACAGAGCCATGGCAACAGCCCAGATCTGTGGGAATCCTACAAGACCTTCTGAACAGGGCCATCCAAGCCAGAAGCAAGTAGGAGACACTGGAATCAGCTTGGAGGTCTTGCTGAAATAAATGAAAAGGGCAGGAGATTTTTCTCCTTTTTAATGCCTTTATGAAGGTCACCTTGGGTGGGGGCTCGAGGGGTCATGCGCACGCCACCGCCACTGCTGCCAGGAGTGGCAGGGAGGAGGAGGAGGTGTGCAGCTCTGTCCGCTGGTGCGCTGGCAGAGACGGGGCTTCCGTCCTCGCCAGAGCACCAGGAGATTCCCATTTTAGATTTAACATTTGAGGTCTACTTTCTAGCTGACACCTCCAGGTTAGGGTGAGAAGTTCAAAGGTCTTAGCAGACCCTGGATTCAATTGCTTACCCTTAGACGTCACTTAGATTGTTTAATTCTGTGGTGGCTCATTGTTTTAGGGGTTTTCTTTGCTGGACTTGGCCAAGTGTTTCTACATTCACATCCAAGCTCTGACGTCACTCCCTCCTCACAGTCCCGGGTGCCATTTTCCAGGAAGCAGCAGGGTGGTACCCAACAAAGGGGGATTTCTAACAATTAAACTATTAACAACAGGTAATTAAAGAATAAAACTATTAACAACAGGTAATTACAACATTAAACTATTAACAATAAGTAATTAAAGCTCTAACTTAGTAGCAATTAGTTTAACTTGTTGACTCTCTAACTTTTAAAAATTGACAACTTTTTACTCCTTACACTCAGGACAAAGAAATGGCTGGGGTGGGCAGAAACCTATCCCTAAACTCTGGACCACTCCATGTGCCTATTGGAAGAAAGAAAGGCATTGGAAGAGAGACTGCCTGCAACTCAGAGCCAAGGTGGTTGAAGAACTGAATCAATGCAAGGGTTGGCTGGAGTGCATCGCCCCAGAAAACACTCTGGTCCAAAGAGAACTGGGTGAAAAGATGAGGAAAATGAAATGTCTGGTGAATGCGGGTGCAACACATTCTGTGTTAGATATAAAATTGGAAGAAATTGATCCTGGTAAAGTTGTGAATGTTATTGGAACCACAAGTCAACAGCAGAAGGTATCCTTTTTAAAACCACCATCTTATGAACTGGGAAACACAGTAGGAATACATCAGATCCTAGATATGCCTACGCCTCCCAAAACGCCTCATTGGAAGGATTTGTTGGAGACATGAGAATGTTGTAACAGGTTCCAACAGGCTGAAATGTAGTTTACCCCTGGAGGAGTTCAGATCAAAGTCAATGACAAACAAATATCATGTTCTAAGTCTAGCTCTCCTTTCAGATTTTCCGAATCAGAAGAGACACAGAAGAAGTTCTTGGTCAGGTTTGTCTTAAAGTCTGGGTGGATGGGACCCCTGGTAAGGCCAAAGCAGCACAACATGTAATCATTAAACTTAAACCTGGAACATGACCAATAAGAATTAAACAATATCCACTTAAGGTGGAAAAAATAAAAAGTGTTAAGCCTATCATAGAAAGTTTTCTAGAATTTGGGTTGTTACTGGAATGTGAATCTGAATAGAATACACCCATTTTACCCATACCAAAGCCTGATGGTTTGAACTACAGTCTGGTTCAATACCTACAGGCTATATTAACAAAATAGCTGGAGATCTCCACCCAGTGGTTGCAAATCCATATGCATTGCTAAGCAAACTAAAAGATGAATATGGATGGTTTACCATTTCAGATCGCAAGGATGCTTTCTTCTGTATACCCTTGGACCCTGGCAGCCAAAACCACTTTGCCTTTGAATGGGGAAACGCAGAGACTGGAAGGACAAGTCAAATTACCTGGACTGGAGGACCACAAGGATTCAACAATAGTCCAACCATGTTTTGAAAACAGTTTGCTGAGGACCTTGAAAGTTGGGTAAGCCCGTCCACAAATGGAATTGTGTTACAATAGGTAGATGATCTACTTTTAGCCACTGAAACTTAAAAAGACTGGAATGGACAGTAAGCCTCTGAAATGACCTGGGACTAAGTGGATACAAGGCATCCAGAAATCAAGCTCAAATAATCAAACAGGAAGTCATTTACTGAGGATACAAAATATCCCAAGCGCAGCAGGGACTAAGACAGGACGGCAAAGGGACCATAACCGAGCCCCACTCCCTGCTAATGCCAAAGAACTGAGAACCTTTCTGGGAATGACTGGATGCTGCATTAACCATGGTAGGGACTTTGGGCTGCTGGTTAAGCCGCTGTAGCAGCTGTTAGAAGACAATCCCAGAGACCTGAAATGGACACCCAAAAGTAAGAAAGCCTTCAAAAGCTAAAGGAGGACTTGAGAAGAGCACCTGCTCTGGGCTTGCCAGATGTCTTGGAACCCTTTCAGCTTTTCTCTTATGAGAGGCAAGGGATGGCATTAGGTGCACTAGCTCAAACAGCTGGACCATAGAAGAGAGCAATAGCATCATTTTCAAAACAACTGGATTAAGTAAGTAGGGGACAGCCTGACTGTAAGCAGTTGCTGCTCTTATTTCAGACATCCAAGGAGCCTGGAAATTCACTCTAGGTCAACAAATAATTGTGTTTATCTCACATCCAGTAGCAGCAATTCTTGACCAACAGGATGGGCATTGGCTTTCCCTCTCCAGATTCCTTAAATATCAGGCAATTTTGGTGGAACAATGCAGCGTTACAAAACAAATCTCTTCTCTAGTTAACCCAGCACCATTCCCAGCTACTCACTAGACAGACAAGGAGCCTTTGTAGCATGACTGGATGAAAACCATTCAGCCCACTTTATTCCAGCTGCCCAGATCTTAAAGAAACCCCAATTCCAAGAGCAGAATCTCAGTACACAGATGGGAGTGGCTTTGTAAGAGCAGATCAGTGAAAATCAGGATATACAATTAGCACGGAGCAATAGGGGATAGAAGCCCTACACAAGTCAGCTCAGAAGACAGAGATAATCACTTTAACCCGTACCCTCTGACCAGCCTGAGGAAAAAGGATTAATACATGAACAGATTCCAAGAATGCCTTCAGCGTAATAGATGCCCATGAAGCAGTTTAGAAAGGTAAAGGACTATTGGCAGCTCAAGGAAAGCAGTTGAAGCATTCAGAAGAAATCTTAAAATTGCTGCAGGCAGTACTACTACCTCAAGAGGTTGCAATTCTGCACTGAAAGGGACAACGGAAAGGAGAAACCGACCCCAAAAGAGGGAACAGGTTGCAAAAAGAGTAGCAGAACAAAGCCATGTTGAGATTCAGGCACTAATTCCCAAAGGTAAGGAACAATATGACAATGATGTATGCTGTATAATCAGAAAGATCTAGAATTAACAAAGAATTTGCAAGCAGAATGAAAACACTGTGTTTTTTTCAACTCCTCAGGGACAGAGAGTTATGCCAGGAAGAGCATCATGAAAACTAATTAAAGATGAACATAATTGTATACACTGGGAAGGGGATGTCTTACATAATTATTGGATAAGGACAACAGTAAGATGCAACCCGTACTCTAGTGTAAAGCAGGTAACCCAAGGGTGTGAAATAACGTCTTAGAGCCAATCCACAAACCAGGACTAGACTTGAGCTTGGCCCAGTAGACAAGGGACAATATCCTGGACAGCACTGGCAAGCTGACTTTTCTGAATTGCCAAGAAAAGGGGGGTATAAATACCTTCTGCCTTTAACTGATACCTTCTCAGCATGACCTGAGGCATTCCCAACCCAAACAAATAAAGCCAAAGTTTTCAACATTTTGTTAAACAATATCATGCCCTGGTTCAGAGTGCCTTTAGACATCTCCTCTGACTGAGGACCATGTTTCCTAGCAAATATTGCACAGCAACTTTGCAATAATCTCCAAATCAACTGGCACCTACACACACTGTATTGGCCCCAGGCCAGTAGCCAGGTGGAAAAGATGAATTATCCAGTCAAACAACAGATAGTCAAAACTGTACCAGAGGCCAACATACCTTGGCCCCAGGCCCAGCCTTTGGCTTTAAAATGGATTTGATAAGACCAAGAGCAAAAGAAAATCTGAATCCCTTTGAAATACTGTACAGAAGACCATGGAAGCAAAACTAGCAAGGGGTGGATACTGTACAAGGTGGAGAGGGGTATCTCCAGAACCATGTTGTCCAACTAACACTACAGCTGCAGAAAATAAACCAACACATTTTGAGCAAGAGGATGCTCCTCTCCACAATCCAGCCTGGGGACCAGGTAGACCAGGTAGAAAGCCTCTTATCCCAAAATGGAAAGGAGTCTATTTAGTAATTTTAATCACTTACACAGCCTTTAAAGCTTAAAGCATTAATCTCTTGGATACATTACTCCAGAAATAAAATACTTCTGCGAAAGGCAAGTGGAGTCCAAAAGTGGACCTCAGAAAGAAGAGGATAAACCAAGATACATTTCACATGATCATTGTCTTCCCGATACTACTAATGAGAATCCAAGCCACAGCAGATGACTGTCACTACCATAATGATCTCCTTGGCCTGCAAGATCCTGGTAGAAGGAACACTCAAAAATATTCAGGACCTAACTGGCTAAAAGGGATTAAAAAGGTTAAAACACTTTATGCCATTTTAAGGATTAATGACTGAGCAGTTAAAGATTGAGGAAACCCTGACTCCATGCTTGCCTTTCTTGTCCCACATGAAAGCAGGATCTCTATGGCTTGTAAATTGGAAACTGAGAAACCTCTTTCAGAGAAGATTGCCCGAGTGATCATGCGCATCTGCGACCTTTCTAACAAGCAGTGTGTGAATTCATTTTCATGTGAATCCTATCAGGATTTTTGCCCTATGCAAATTAAAACGGGAGACTATAACCTAGCCAAGATAGTTCCCTTCTTCTGTGGTGCACAGGTGGGGTGGGAGGACCATCATCACACAGAGATACAGGAATTGGACCCGCCAGCAATCTGACCCAACAAATATTGTTTCCATCAGGCAACTCTTGTGGGACTAGAAATATAAATTGTCCTGCTTGTACCCTTAGTACATGGAACAGGTCTCATACAGGATCTGCTTTTGAGAATTGAATTTCATTCTTGGGATATTTCAGGCCATCAGAAATAGTAACCAATCAAGCTGGAGGGGTAGCCAGGAGCACAATCAGCCTGTTAGGGTATATCATGCCCAATTCCATGACCATGTGATGGCAACCCAGATGTGCATGGAATCCAATAGCACAACGGCATCCTCTGATGGGTTGAGGTACTCAGAATACTCAACTATTTGTACTGGGAACTTGGTAAAGTATCCTTTGTAATACTACCAGGGGCCAGTGTAAGGTTTCTGGAGGTTTCCAAAATGCCTGCCTAAAGGCAGGCAATGTATCTGAAGGAACCAGTTACCGTGCTTGGGTACTCGACAAGGAGCAAAACGGAATGGGTCACACCACAGACATTTAAAATTAAAACCAAAACAAACAACTTTACATCAGCAAACAACTCTGTAGAATGGAAATAATAGAGTCTTTCACTCTGGGGTAAGACAAACAAATGAAGAATTGTTGCCTCTAAATCCACAGTACTCTCTGAAAAAGCTGGAGGTGAAGAGTACAAGCTAATATTTCCATAATTAAACAGCAATTCTGCCCACTCATACAGCAAAGCCTAAAAGAATGGGAGTTGTGGATACATTCCCAGACACCAAATCATAGGTATGAAAAAGACTTAAGGGGATGGTTTGGGTCTGAAGTGGGAGTATTAAATTCTATTGATCAAGAAGTCTTACTCAAGAAAGTAAGCACTGTGAGTTTTTATATTGGACAGATACAAACTCCTCTCAGATCAACCCTGCTGTCACTTGCCCATACCCAAAGCCTGGCAGCTAACCTATTAACCACCCCGGCCAACAATACACTGCAGGATTTTCAAGCAGTTGTTGGCTTTATGGGAAAACTACAGAGTAACATTTCTTAAGTATTTCAATGTATACAAGCTCAACTGTGTGCGGCTACAGTCTGTAATCCCAGGAGAACTTAGAAAAAGGAGAGCTGGGGAAATTGCCACAAGAATTAACTAAATCATGGCTAAAAATGAAACCACAAAGCAACTTGGAAAAAGACTTCCACACTTAGTTGCAATTGGTCAATTTCACATAGAATGAACAGAATCCTGCAGTCTTTTGTATTAACCAATAAGAATGCCACAAAATACTGTGTCATTCCAATTTTGGCCCTTGGAGTTATAAGAACTCACATAACTGTCAGACACATTCAGCATAATGTCTGGGCCATTTTCAACAAGAAAACTAGAAGCTGACAAACTCTTAGTATCAAAGCATGTGTACCAAGGGACGCACTGAATTTTCTGTGCAAAAATGCAGTGCTTGAAAGAGAGGATCGGTGTCTGCATGCTGAGGGCAGCACTTGTATTTTGTATTTTTGAAATGAGCCCACTTACCCGTGCTCAATCACAGGTGTGTTATGCGGGAAGGGGCTGTGCCTGTGTGAGATCTGCTTGCACAACTATTACAGTAGAGTCTTTGAATGAAACTCCTAATGGTACTAACTTCTCTATTTGTAATTTCACAACCAAAAGTGGATGTGACTTCAGCTGCACCACACAAGAACTTCTCTTGAGATTCTTCAGAATGCACATGATGGGTATCACCAAGTGCCCAAATTCCAAACTGCACGGGACGCTGACATTCTAAAGCAAATGCCGTACCAGCCTAATATAGAATGGCTGGTGGCAGAAGTCAAAAGTGCATCTCACAGAGCCTGATGGACACTCAAATCTGGTATCAAAGTTGTTATCGAAATCATCACCAAAAGAGAGAAAGAATGAGATCATGAGTCAGATGTCGTCTTGTGATGGACAAATCTGGAACCACCAACAGCTCCTCAGATTTTTAGCTTCCTCAGCAAACCAGTTCTAATTTTAAAAAAATTAACCCTCCTCTGAAGCATCACAAACCTATGGATTTGGTAGAAAATTAAAACAGCAGCAGAACAGTACATCTGTACTGTGGACTGTCCAGAGGATCCTGCAAAAGAATTTGCATCAGGATAAAGAGAAGAGCTGAATGAAAAAAGGCCTTTGTTTGACATAAGCACAAGCAATTCACATAAGTAAACAAGTACTTAGCACAGACCTACACAAGCACTTAGCACCAGTTAGCATAAGAAAAACCTGGCTGGCCTAACTTGACAGGAGAGGGACTTGACAAAAAGCTTTAGCCACATTCTACCAGAAGAACTAAGGGCAAGTGTAAAATGAGCCCTGTGCAGGGAAGCCATGAGGAAGAAGTGCTGCTTTAGGGCATGGAGGCCGCTCCTGGCCAGCGCCTGGACATCAGCTTCAAGTACAGGAACCTGACAGAATGTATTTCTAACGCCCTGCCTATCGAATCACCTCAGAAGAGTCAAGATGGATGGTAATTTTGAGATCAATTTCTGACATCGTCCCACTGAAATGTACATGTGGCAGAGAAGCATTTTAGTGGGGTGCAGACCCTGCCCTCCTGCCAGCTCAATAGAAGGGCTTTTGGCAGACAATGCATTTGTCTGCCAATTTCTTTGAATTAGGGAGACTCCTCAAGACTGCTGTTGGCCATCCCCTGTGTGCGGCCATCCCCTGTGTGGATCTGCAAAAGCTTCAAATCAGCTGCCTCAGCTTCCAGGGCCTCTCTTGGCCAGCATCCTGGCGTGGGTGCAGGGCCGCTGCAAGGAACTGCTGGGACCCAGCGGGACAGGACCGGCTGTCTCGTGTCCACATAGCAGCCCTGACACAGCCAGGGCCATCCTGAAAGCTGAGAAACACTCGCGGGTCAGCAGAGAGGAGCGAGGAGCACTGGGCTGCTCTCAGGGTATCTCAGCATGGTGCTCCAGTGGGAAGGGCAGGCAGGCCTCCCACATTCAGGGCATCCCCTGCATCAAAAGGATGGGCATTTTGTCCTTTTCATCCCTCCAGCCCAGAACCAGGCCTGACACCTCCTCCTCTGCCGTGGAATTTTTCCAGTTACAACGTCATCTCACGCTTGGCCAGTGCAAGAGATGAGGCTGCAGTGACCTTTGATACCACCTCCATGCCCACCACAGCTCCATTGTGCATCTTCCTCTTTCACAGGTTCACTTCCCATCGATTGACATGTCCATTGTTTCCCTTAAGGGTCAAATTCCCACCAGTTAAACCATAAGGTTTCCTTTATTCCCCGCTCTTCATTCTCTTGTTGACGTGCACAGCAGGGGACCAAACATGGCAGGGCCTTAGACACAACTTCAGTCCCTGACACACACAGGCTCCTTGTCCCACTGCTGGCCTTCAGTGTGCTCAGCAATATCTGTGACTGCACAGTGTTGTGGAACTGCACCTTCAGCACAGGCACCTTTCCAGCCTGACCTGCCCTCGTTCCTCTGGGTCTGTGCACAAAACAGGGCCTGGAAGAGAACGGCAGCCAGGGCCTGTGTGTCCCAGGGCCTCGGTTTTGCTTCAGCTCCAGAGAGATGCAGGCAAAGTGAAGAAGCCAAACTGTTTATTAATGAAAGGCAAAAAAAGTGGGATATGGGAGGGAAAAAGAGAATGGGCAGGGTCTGAGGGCTTGAGACCTGGAGTTATCAAAAGGAAGAGTGGAAGGAAAACATAGGAATAGGCATGGTCTGAGGGCTGGTGAGATGGAGCTGTCAAAAGGGAGGGAGGGTGGAGGGGCAAAAGTGGATGGACAGTGTCTGAGGGCTGGAGGGAGGGAGCTATCTACAGGCAGGGAGAGGGCTGATGCCACTCAAGCTTCTCACAGGCTCAGCTGTACCAATCATCAACTATGTCTAGAGCTCCAGTGGCAATGGGAGATGGTGTCCTCTTCAGTGTCTCCTGGTGCTGTACTTGGGACACTGGTTCACTGGATCCAAAAAAGAATATACTCCCAGGGAGGGAATGGTAGCCAGGACTAGAGAGGCCCTGCCTCTAGCCAGGTAGAGGCCAGGGAAAATGATGTCTTTTGGGCTGTATGGATCCCTGGCACACCACAGCCATAGATATACAAGGCTTTTGTCCATACTGGTGCACAGTGTACTCTAATCCCATCAGGACATGTGGGGGCAGAATCCGTTTCCATTGCTGGGGTGCAGCAGGTGATCCTGTTGGAAGCCAAGGTGAGCCTGACTGGGAAGGAGGGGCAGAAATTCCTATTGTGACCAGCCCAGAGGCCCTGTGTATTCTGGGCATAGACTCGCTCTGGAAGGGCTATTAGAAAGACCCAAAGGGACTCAGGTGGGCTTTTGGAATACCTGCTGTAGAGACAGAGAACATTAAGCAGTTGAACACCTTGTCTGGACTATCAGAAAACGCATATGCAGTTGGACTCCTGAAGGTGGCAGAGCAACGAGTGCCGATTGCCACCTCGACAGTGCATCGCCGGCAGCATCGAACAAATCGAGATGCTGTGATCCCCATGCACAAAATGATCTGTGAGCTGAAGAGCCAAGGGCTGGTCAACAAAACCCACTCACCCTTCAACAGCTCCATCTGGGCTGTGCACAATTCTAACAAAGAATGGAGATTGACAGTGGACTATTGTGGCTTGAATGAAGCGACTCCACCACTGAGTGCTGCTGGGCCGGACATGCTGGAACTCCAGTACGAGCTGGAGTCCAAGGCAGCAAAGTGGTATGCCACTGTTGGCATTGCTAACGCATCTTTCTCCATTCCTCTGGCAGCAGAATGCAGGCCTCAGTTTGCTTTCACCTGGAGGGGCATGCAGTACACCTGGAACTGACTGCCCCAAGGGTGGAAGCACACCCCACCATCTGCCATGGACTGATCCAGGCTGCACTGGAAAAGGGTGAGGCTCCAGAACATCTGCAGTGCATTGAGGACATCATTGTGTGGGGGAACACGGCAATGGAAGTATTTGAGAAAGGAGAGAGGATCATCATACAGATTCTTCTGGAAGCCAGCTTTGCCATCAAGAAGAGCAAAGTAAAGGGACCAACTCGTGAGATTCAGTTCCTGGGAGTGAAGTGGCAAGATGGACAGTGTCAGATTCCCACTGAGTTCATCAACAAAACCACCGCGATGTCTCCACCAACCAGCAAGAAGGAAACACAAGCTTTCCTAGGTGCCATAGGTTTTAGGAGGATTGTCCTGGGATGACGTTATGATGCTTGTATCCCCATTCATCTGTTCTGTGCCTTTAAGACCGGCTCTGAAGAGTGGAAGTTTTGTTTGGGTTTCTATTATCAGGGACACAGAGACGGGCAGTACATAGGGCTGTTTTAGCTTCTTGCTTTCAGCTTGCTGCTTTGCTTGCTCTCTTTTCTGCTCTCGCTTCTGCTCTCGCTTTTGCTTCTGCTTATTAGCTAGTTTAGCTAAACAGTCCAAATTCCTTCCTGGAATGTTTCTCCTCTCCTGTTTCTGTGACCATCTCGAACCTGCTCTGGACTGGGACCTGGGAACACTGAGAGTTTGCACCGTGTGGCTGCAGCATCTGCCCAGTGCTGGAGGGACTGAGAACAGAGCAACCACCCCCGAAAGAGACTTTCTGATTTTGTCATCTTTCTCCGAGTGGTGTCATCTGGTATTGTTCATTTTGTGTGCTGGGGGGGTGCTGTGTCTGTCAAATAAACAGGTTCTTTCCACCTCTCTCCGAGGAATTCTTACCGAACCAGTTGGGGGGACGGGCCGTGTGGGTTTGCTTTCTGGAGGGGCCCTCCTTTGCAGATTCTTTAACAAATTTGCCCTAAACCAGGAAAAATATTGGTGCCCAAACATGGGGACTGAGAGAGAGTGGAAAAACCCTGTTTTGACTGCATTTTGGTTGCTATTACTCTGTGTTCATTTAAATCAGCTAATAGCCATGTTTTTTGAATTCATAATGTCTATTGGGGTGAAGGTTTGCATGCATTTCTGGTCTCCAGGGTTTTTTGAGATTTTAATACCTCTCTGGTTCCTAGGTTTGTTTTCTTATCCAGAAATAGCTTTAGCATTGTCCCTAATGCGTAGTTTTTACATCAGAGGAGCAGTGACCAGAGTAGCTATCCTGCTGGGCTTGGTGGCAATGATGTGAAAGAAGTTTATAAACATGCTAGGGTCTGCTCCAGGTATGAATGGTTCATAGCTATGGTTATGCATCCAGTTTGTTGCAGGAGGAACAGGAGGGAATGAGGTTTTTCAGCCTCTGCTTTCCTTCTCCTATGAATCAGTTGCATCACTAGTGAAGGATGTTCAGTTTCCCCTCAATGTTAAAGAAACGATCTTTCTGGTTTTCAATCTGGTAACCTTCCTCTATACAGCCTGCTGCTTCTCTAGAATGAGGGCTGAGATTTCTAGATGGGCTGATGAGACCCCTGACTCAGGAGTAGACCCCGGTGTGGAAAATCCTAAGTGGTGTGGGAAATGGGAGGATATGGGCCAAATCCTGAAGGAATTCTCTGACCCTATAGTCTGGGATTTTCCCCATGAACAAATTCAGAACCCAGCTGAGGTGGGGAAATATCTGAAAGAGAAGTACCAGGATGAGCCTAAGGAGAGGAAGGTCATTGCAGTGAGCTGGGCCCTGGCATATGCTTATCGCACACTGCTAGATACTGTCGGGCAGCAGACAGAGACAGGGGGGCAGGGAGATAAATCAGCAACTGTCCCGGTGACTCAGGCTGCAGCTAACACTCCAGGCTCAAAGCCAGCATCTAAACCCATGGCTGTTGCTACCAGCACTAGAAGTGGGAAATGCACGGACAAGACCAATCGACCAATGGATGATGATGATGATGAAGAAGGAGAAGGAACCTCAATGCCTCCTGACGTAAAATCAGGAGTCAAAGCAGCAGATGCAAGATCAGATGCAAATATTGAGTCCTTTTCCCTGAAGGACCTTCATGGCCTACGGAAAGATTACACACGACGACCTGATGAATCCATAATTAGTTGGCTGGTCCATCTCTGGGATGCTGCAGGCGAGGCTACAATTCTGGATGGCACTGAAGCCAGGCATTTGGGATCCCTGTCACAGGATCCTGTCATAGACCAAGGAATGATGAGGGGGGCTAACTCTCACAGCCTCTGGGAACGGGTCCTAAGAAGTGTAGCAGAAAGATACCTGTGTGCAGACGATCTCTATATGCAGCAAATTCAGTGGAAGACAATAGAGCGAGGAATCCAACGCCTGAGAGAAATGGCAGTGGCAGAGATTATCTTCTCAGATGATGCAACAACTAGGAACCCAGACTTAGTACCATGCACATCTGTGATGTGGCGAAAACTCGTACGACTTGGGCCACATGAATATGCTTCTGCCTTAGCCATCATGAAGAGGGATGAGAGGGGCGAGACTGTGCTTGACATGGCAAGGAAGCTCCGAGCATATGCAGATGCTGTACATGGCCCCACATGCCAGAATCGCAGCAGTAGAAACACGTCTGCAGAATTTAGAGGATAAGATAGAGGAGAATCATAAGAAGCTTAGAGAGGAGATTAAAGAAGACCTTCTCCAAATTTCAGCAGTACAGATCCGAGGTTCTGGTCTCCAAGGCAGACGTTTCCCAGATGGTGAGAGAAGGTACGCCCCACAAGCTGAGCTGTGGTTTTACCTGTGTGATTGTGGGGAAAACATGAGAAGGTGGGATAGGAAACCTACTGCTGTTCTGGCATGACGGGTGTGTGAACTGAAGGAAGCCACCAGAAGGAAATCAGCTCCAGTTGCCCGTAGCCGAACGGCCAGGTATGATGATGATGACATGTCTGATCCCCTCGAAGGAACATCCAAAACATACACCCAGGGAAAGAAGGATAACCAGGCTTAGAGGGGCCCTGCCTCTAGCCAGGTAGAGGCCAGGGAAAATCATGTTTTCTGGTCTGTGTGGATTCATTGGCCTGGCACATCGGAACCACAAGAGTACAAAGCTTTGGTCGATACTGGTGCGCAATGCACATTAATCCCATCAAGACATGTGGGGACAGAGTCTGTTTCTATTGCTGGTGTGACAGGGGGATCCCAGGATTTCACTTTGGTGGAGGCTGATGTGAGCCTAACGGGAAATGAGTGGAAGAAGCATCCTATTGTGACTGGCCCAGAGGCCCCATGTATTTTGGGCATCGACTACCTTCGGAGTGGGTACTTCAAAGACCCAAAAGGACTCAGATGGGCATTTGGAATAGCTGCTGTAGAGACAGAGGGCATCCAGCAATTGAACCCCTTGCCTGGGTTGTCTGAGAATCCATCTGCAGTAGGATGCCTGACAGGAGAAGAGCAACGAGTGCCAATTGCCACTTCCAAAGTGCATCGACGGCAGTATAGGACCACTCAAGATGCTGTGATCCCCATCCATAAGATGATTCGAGAGCTGGAGAGCCAAGGGGTGGTCAGTAAGACCCGCTCACCCTTCAACAGCCCCATTTGGCCCGTGCGAAAATCTGAAGGAGAATGGAGATTGACAGTGGACTACCGTGCTCTGAATGAAGTGACTCCACCACTGAGTGCTGCCGTGCCAGACATATTAGAGGTCCCGTATGAGCTTGAGTCCAAGGCAGCAAGGTGGTACGCCAATATAGACATTGCCAATGCATTTTTCTCCATTCCTCTGGCAGCAGAATGCAGGCCTCAGTTTGCCTTCACATGGAGGGGAGTGCAGTATACCTGGAACTGACTGCCCCAGGGGTGGAAGCACAGCCCCACCATCTGCCATGGACTGATCCAGACTGCACTAGAAAGGGGTGAGGCTCCAGAACATCTGCAGTATATTGATGACATCATTGTGTGGGGGAACACAGCTGCAGAAGAGAAAGGGAAGGAAAGGGAAGGAAATCATCCAGATCCTCCTGGGAGCTGGTTTCGCCATTAAAAAGAGCAAAGTAAAGGGACCAGCTCGTGAGATTCAATTCCTGAGAGTGAAGTGGCAAGATGGACTGTGTCAGATTCCTAGAGATGTCATCAACAAGATCACAGCAATGTCTCCACCCACCAATAAGAAAGAGACACAAGCTTTCTTGGGTGCAATAGGTTTTTGGAGGATGCATATTCCTGAGTACAGTCAGATCGTGAGCCCTCTCTACCTGGTCACCCGCAAGAAGAACAATTTCCAGTGGGGCCCTGAGCAGCAACAAGCCTTTGTCCAGATCAAGCAGGAGATTGCTCATGCAGTAGCCCTTGGCCCAGTCAGGACAAGACCAGAGGTAAAGAACATGCTCTACTCTGCAGCCGGGAACCATGGCTTGTCGTGGAGCCTTTGGCAGAAGGTGCCTGAGGAGACTTGGGGTCGACCACTGGGATTTTGGAGTCGAAGCTACAGAGGGTCTGAAGCCAACTATACTCCAACAGAGAAAGAAATCCTGGCTGCCTATGAAGGAGTCCAGGCTGCCTTGTAGGTAATAGGCACTGAAGCACAACTCCTCCTGGCACCCCGACTACCGGTGCTGGGGTGGATGTTCAAAGGCAAGGTTCCTTCCACTCACCATGCCACCAGTGCTACATGGAGCAAGTGGATTGCTCTCATCAGTCAGCGCGCCCGTATAGGTAAACTGAATCACCCTGGGATTTTGGAGGTCATTACAAATTGGCCCAAAGGTGAGAATTTTGGTGTCACAGATGAAGAGGAACAAGAACCAGTGACACGTGCTGAAGAGGCTCCTCCCTATAACCAACTGCCACCAGAGAAAACACGCTATGCTCTTTTCACTGACGGTTCCTGTCGCATCGTAGGGATGAACCGGAAGTGGAAAGCAGCCGTATGGAGCCCCACACGACAGGTTGCACAAGCTACCGAAGGAGAAGGTGGATCGAGCCAACTCGCTGAACTCAAAGCTGTTCAACTGGCCCTGGACATTGCTGAGAGAGAGAAGTGGCCAAAGCTCTACCTCTACACTGATTCATGGATGGTAGCCAATGCTCTGTGGGGATGGCTGGAGAGGTGGAAAAAGGCTAACTGGCAACATAGAGGGAAACCAATTTGGGCTGCTGATTAGTGGAAAGACATTGCTACCAGGGTAGGGAGGCTACCTGTGAAAGTCCGCCATGTAGATGCCCATGTATCCAAGAGTAGGGCCAATGAGGAGCACCAGAACAATGAGCAAGTAGACCAAGCTGCAAAGATAGGGGTGTCCAAAATAGACCTAGACTGGGAAAATAAGGGAGAGTTATTCCTAGCTCGATCGGCCCATGATGCCTCAGGCCATCAGGCCAGAGATGCCACCTATAAGTGGGCACGAGACCGAGGGGTGGGTCTAACCATGGACAGTATTTCTCAGGTTATCCATGACTGTGAGATGTGTGCTGCCATCAAGCAGGCCAAGCAAGTGAAGCCCCTATGGTATGGTGGGTGGTGGTCCAAGTACAAGTATGGGGAGGCCTGGCAGATTGACTACATCACACTGCCCCAGACACGCCAGGGCAAGCACTACGTGCTGACCATGGTGGAAGCCACCACTGGATGGTTGGAAACCTACCCTGTGTCTCATGCTACAGCCTGGAACACCATCCTGGGCCTTGAAAAGCAAGTTCTGTGGAGACATGGTACCCCTGAGAGAATTGAGTCAGACAATGGCACTCATTTCAAGAACAGCCTTATCAACACCTGGGCTAGGGAACATGGCATTGAGTGGGTGTTTCATATCCCCTATCATGTACCACCTGCAGGAAAAGTGGAGAGGTGCAATGGACTGCTAAAAGCTTTGGGTGGAGGATCTTTCAAAAATTGGGAGCAGCATTTAGCAAAGGCCACCTGGTTATTTAACACCCGAGGTTCCACCAACCGAGCAGGTCCTGCCCAGTCTGAGTCCCTGAATGTAATAGAAGGAGACAAAGTCCCAGTGGTACATATCAGAGGTTTGTTAGGGAAGACTGTGTGGATCAATTCTGCCTCGAATACAGACAAACCCATACGTGGGGTTGTCTTTGCTCAGGGACCAGGTTGCACATGGTGGATAATGCAAAGAGATGGAACAACCCGATGTGTACCTCAGGGAGATCTGATTGTGGGGTAAGAATGATATGGGGATAAGGGGTGGAATGTCCTGGGGTGACGTTATGATGCTTGTATCCCCATTCATCTGTTCTGTGCCTTTAAGACCGGCTCTGAAGAGTGGAAGTTTTGTTTGGGTTTCTATTATCAGGGACACAGAGATGAGCAGTACATAGGGCTGTTTTCTCTTCTTGCTTTCAGCTTGCTGCTTTGCTTGCTCTCTTTTCTGCTCTCGCTTCTGCTCTGCTTTGGCCTCTGCTTATTAGCTAGTTTAGCTAAACAGTTCAAATTCCTTCCTGGACTGTTTCTCCTCTCCTGTTTCTGGGACCATCTCGAACCTGCTCCGGACTGGGACCTAGGAACACCGAAGGTTTGGCTGCAGCAGCTGCCCCAGCGCCGGAGGGACTGAGAACAGAGCAACCACTCCCGAAAGAGACTTTCTGATTTTGTCATCTTTCTCAGAGCGGTGTCATTGGGTATTGTTCATTTAGTGTGCTGGGGGGTGATGTGCCTGAAATAAACAGGTTCTTTCCACCTCTCTCCAAGGAATTTTTTCCCGAAACAGTTGGGGGGAGGGGCCGTGTGGGTTTTGCTTTGTGGAGGGGCCCTCCTTTGCAGATTCTTTAACAAATTTGCCCTAAACCAGGACAGGTGGCCCCCAAGTGTCCCAGCCAACCAGGCCTTGATGCCTTGAGAGGCTGCCTAGAACAGAGGCTGGACAGTGTTACAGGAATAAAGTAGGGATTTATTAAAAGGCCTTCCAAAGATACACCTGGGGCAGTACAAGAGCCCGGCTGAGGGTACACCCAAGATGGAAAATGGGTCACACATTTTCACACTTTTATAAGTTTTGGTCCACTTCCATATTGGGGTTAATTGTCCAATTCCAGCTTCAGGTTATGAAGTCCCATGCTCCCAGTCTGCTGTCCTCAATTCACTGTTTCCACTTTTTGGGCCTGAAGCTGCCACAGTGTCCTTGGATCTCCTAGGTTTCTAGGTTTCCTACTCCAGTTATGGAGAAATATTTCAAAGAGCTTCTAAAAAATATACACTCCTATTTTAAAGGATGTGTTTTATTAGTGCTGTCTTTGGAGCAGAGACAATTGCAGCATTCTGTGATTGATATTGACCCAGGGTCTCTCCTCAGCAGCTCTGGCCTGCTCACAGAAGCTTTGCCTGGAGCTCTGACCCAATGTGGACAACCTTGCTCCACATTGCCCAGCCCCATCCCCTCTGTCCTCACTCACCTGGGACCTGCTGTGCTTGCAGAGCTGGCTGCACCCACCTTAAGAGGGGTTTTCCCTTTTTGTATTTTTTGAAGCAATCTGAAACTGCTGAGTTTCCCCACTGCAAGCAGACACATTCCTTAGACCAAGATGCCACCAATAACGTTCCCCTTACTCAAGGCAGAACTGTGCAGAAAATGTTTTAGACCTTTGGCCTCCATGGTTCCATGAGGCCTTGCGCTGTTGCAATGGACTTTTGGTTCCATGAGGTTCTGTACTCAACAGTGGTATCCTTAGTTCCAAGTGTCACCATGGCCCCTTGGTTCCACGGGGCCCTGCTGTGTCACAATGGGCTTCATGATTCCATGATTAATGCAAAAGCTCCATGATTCCATGATTCCATGATTAATGCAAAAGCTTTGCATAAACAACGAGCAACGCCACGGTCTTCTTGGATCTCCATTGTCACAATGAACAATGGGTTCCATGATCCCAAACTGTCACAATGGATATTTGGCCCCATGTTGCCCCTCTGTGTCACAGTGGTTTCCTTGGTTCTGTTATAAATGATCAATCAAAAGTCAAATCATCAAAAATGTGCAAAGATTTATCTTTTTCTGCGATCAAAATACCGTTCTCAAAACCACCACAGCCAAAGAGACAGCATTGAGCCTGAGTTTGGCTCTGGATGAACCTGGATCCGACCTCTACTGTATCGAACCCTCCCCCTTTCACGAGAGTGGCTTCTAGCAGGGATGTTTTGTGCAGTTTATTATGCTCGAGGCTAAGGAGTCCAAGTTTCTTTTGTAACTCTGCATATTCATAGTTGGTTCTTTTACTGTGCACAGCTGGACAATCGCCATTTCCTGGTTGATAGCCAGCGTTGATCGAATCCCGGGAAGTCGTGTATTCACATGTATCTTTCTGGTGACTTCGGCTCTTGTGATCGATGTTATCTGCAGGGCGATGATCGCTCTTAGGCGTCTTCCAATGGCTCAGGATGGCGGTGGTCATTGTGCTGGTTGCGTCTATTCATAAGCTAAATGCTGATCGTTATACTCCTGCCTTCAGGAATTTCAGAATTCGATAAACGTCCACCTCTCAGGCTGCTTGGGGTCAGAGACTCGTTTGGATTTCACAATCTTTACAAAATACATTCTTTTATAGCATGAATTATTTCAAATATATGTTACAATCCCTCCCCTTCAATATAAACATATTAATTCATGATCCCTCCACAACCCAAATTACTATTATCTATTTAATTTCTACATCTACCCTCCACCTTTAAGGGTCTCCTACAAAGAGTAGGCTTTATTAAATTCTCATCACACCCTGCTCTCCTTGTGGGATCCCTGGATAACCATTATAATTGTTCTCATTGTGTTTGACCTGTTTCTCAAATTTTGCCAGGACTTCAGCAGCACTTCTTGCACATTTTCCTTCTCCCAGGCTTATGATTTTGGACACGCTGTTTCCAGAAGCCAGCTCCGGGTCCAGGGGCACTACTGCTATCTGCGTACCCTGTACCACAGACTGTGCCAGTCTAATAAAACAAGGTATTAGACACAAGAGGAATATGACCCCAGCTACTGAACACAGCACAAAAAACATTATTTTGTTCCACCAGGCCCCGTCAAATAATCTGTCCCACCAAGATGACCGCAAGATTGAGTTCAACTTCTGAACTGGGACATGGGCCTCTTTCTTTATTTCGGCTGCCAAACCTCTTATGGTTTCCCCATAATCATCAATTTCAGTGCAGCACTCCGATTCATTGAATATCCCCAACACTCCCCGTTCCTTGGCATGCCAGCAAATAGTCTAAAGCTATTCGATTTTGCTACACAAAAGCCCCTACCTGAGTGTGCTGCTGACTTAATAAGTCCAGGGCCTCCAAAGTGTGATTTGACACAATTTCCACCATTGCCTGCAGCCTGATCGACCAGTTCAGCAGATAGACTGGAGTCCTATATCCATAGTTTCTGTCCTGATCCCACATGGCTGGCCCATAATAATCAATTATTCCTTGCTGCCGGCCGTTCTTCCTCCCCCCAAGTTTGCCTGCCGCTTATGACAGGTATAATTTTCTTCATGCTTCTTCTCTCCCTCCTTAGGATCCCCTAAAATGGGGCCCCTAGCATTTTACTTTTTATTCGAGGCAGAATGAAGAATACTGGTTGGATCATGCCCAAAGTGCATGATCCCTTCCACCTTGGAGGTAATTCATTGTATGCTTTCTTTCCACAAATCCAATAAATTCCATCTGGGGCTTTACATCTGATATTAGTTTTCTCTGGGTCTCCCCAGTATTCTCTCAGTCCTCCCAATGATCGGTGAGGATTAGCTCTGGGACTCTTGACCCAGCAAAGTCCTATCTGACCATTCCAATCACAACTTGTCTTGTTTCTCTGACTCCAGTGCCCTGTAGGAGGTTCTGATTGCCAGACTTTGCTCTTGCTGTTCGAATTTACTGACAAAGTAGTTATACATGGAGTGTATCCCACCATTTTGTTATATCCTTCCCCTCTCAACTGATGCAGATCGTTCCAATCACCCTTTGATCCAACACCCATCCCTCAGGTCTCTGTGCCAATTTTGAGACCCTTGGGTTGTCCTATTTCAAAAGCTGTTCCAGAGCCAAGCCTTTACGCTTCCAAGGCCATTTCTCTGCCAATTTCAGCCCCCCGCAAATGCAACAATTTGACAATCCCAATTTCATGGCAATTTCCTGCATTAAATCATTGAATAAGCTCCAGTCTGGGGAAGGTAGTTTCCCATCAGCATATTGTTTCTCCAGCAGTTTGTACTGCTCTCCCAGAGTTTTCAATCTTTCTTGCTCCACTATTTTCTTTCTAAGTTCTTACTCCCTCCTTTTCAGTTCCTGAGTAATTTCCCTCATCTTTCCCTCAGGATCCGTTCGCTCTTTGTTTTTCCCAAAACAGACAATCCTATCATATTGCACGCAGACTCTATCATCATTCCCCAGTGCTAAATCCAATATGATTGGTTCCCTGCTTAGGGTGAATTTGTTGTCGAATTTCATATTTCTTCCCACCCAGTACATCTTTCCGTTCATCACACACATCCCCAGTCTTGCATTGTCATAACACAATGGATTCACCTGGTGATGTGCCACAAAAATTGACTCTGTCTTTCCCCCAACCCACATTGTCCAATTACATTGATTGCAAACGGGGATTGACATTATTTGCACATTCCTTTTCCGTATCTGATGTCAGTGCTTGTCTGACTGTCTGTTCCATGTCCCCGCCACCGGATCTATACATAATGATTTACATAATCTGACCCGAGTGCCGTTTATCAAACAGTACCTGCCAGGCTCCCTGATGCACTCCTCCGGGGCTGGGTATGCTGAGGTTCCCCCATCCCTTTGTTCGATTTGGACTGTCTGAATGCAGTTATTGCACTAGTCCACGGAACTCTGATTTCCGCCATGGATCGGAGTCTCAATGTGCAGACTCTGCGTCCTGCACATGGCTAGGCTTAGGCCAATCAGGATTCCCACCAGGCGTACTTCTCTGCCTTTGCCTCTGCCCCCTGGGGTGCCACCAGTGGCGAGGAAGACCATCTTCACGGCAGCAGGAGTATTCTTCAGGGAATACATTCTCTGACCAAGCCACTTACCTCCTTTTAAAGGCGCCCCACTTGAAATTCTGATGGCATCTGAGCTGCACGATACCTTGATTGACTTTCGGCACTCCACATCCAATATTTCTGCCTTAGCTTTGAGTTTTCCACCCACCCCATTCTGGAAAATGTGGAATCACTCTTGTGAATCTAATTCAATAATTCCTAAATCTGTGGCTAGGGTTAGAATGCAGTCAGTCAGCTCAAGCTCCTCTTCCAGACACTGGGTGCACAATCCCTTTGGCCTCTGCCCCCTTCTGCTGCGTACAATAAAAGCTCCCTGACAATATTCACACTTAAAATGTACAAATGGATAGCATACAGAGTCAGTATACAATCTATCCGTTCACCGTCAGTCATTTACAAGGACATTGGAGTTTGAGTTTCAAGTCACGTGGGGAAGAAGTGACTCTCCACTCGGGCGCTTCCTCCCGATGTTCGACGTTCTTCACCCTAGACTTGTGTGTCCAGCTTTCCTCTGCCATCTGAATAGCCGTGTCTGTTGTCAGGAGCACAAGAAAGGGATCTTCTTAGTGAGGAGAGAGGGGTACATCTTTCCACACTTTCACAAGCACTCTGTAACCCGGTTGGATTTTGTGGATAGCGAATCCCAGAGGAGCACTCTGAGATACTATCCCTTGTTTCCTGAGTTCTTGCTAATTTTTGTTGATTGCCACCAAATACGGTTGAATCTGACAGTCCTCAAGCCTGGGGTGTCCCACGGGCATCCCATGTCTACATTGCGTCCCATATAGCATTTCAAATGGTGAGAGCCCCGTCTCTGAATGAGGCATTGTCCTGATATTAAGCAATGCTAGAGGTAGGCATTTTGGCCAGGACATCCGAGTTTCTAAAATTAATTTAGACAACTGCGCTTTCAAGGTCTGATTCATCCTTTTCACTTGTCCTGAGCTCTGGGCATGCCACAGAGTGTGGTATTCCCACCAAATGCCTAGCACATCTGCCATCTGCTTAATAATCCTTGATGGAAAACGTGTTCCTTGGTCCGAATCAATGTAATTCACCACCCCATGTTGGGGCACAATTTCCTCCAGTAATTTTCTGGACACCGTCTGAGCCATTGCCTGTGGACTGGGGAAAGCCTCCACCCAATGGGTCAATTTGTCCATGATCACAAGCACAAACTTGAATCTCCCCACTTTGGGCAATTCTGTGAAATCAACTTGAATCCTTTCAAATGGTCGGCACGCAATGGGGCGACTCCCCAGGATTGCCTGTCTTGCCCTAGTTCTGTTAACTTTCTGACAAATCATGCATCCTTGCACCTCCTGTTTGGCCAATTTGTAAATTCCCCTGCACCCGAAAAATTTCAGAAATTGTTCTGCTAGGGCCTGTGCCCCTCAATGTGTTCGCTGGTGCAGTTTCCTCAAAATCTTCCTGGTAAAACCTTTAGAGACTAGTTCTCTCCCATCCGGCAATTTCCACTTACCTTCCTCCAATTTTCCCCCAATCTTCTCATAGCTTTGAATCTCCTTTTGGGAGGGTTGAAGAGGGTTGTCTGGGACCTCAATCCCTTCGATCTCCAGGGTATTTACCATCATCAGTGCTGCAGTCTTGTCTTCCTGGTCTGTCAAATTGTTTCCTCGGGTTCGGAACTGCATCCCTGACTGGTGTCCCTTCACTTGGACAACTGAAATTTCCTCCTGCCCCCTTAGTGCTTCCAAAATTTGCCGGATCAGTTCTCCATGAATCAGTCCCTTGCCCTATGTGTTGATCAACCCCCTTTCTTTCCAGACTTTCCCAAAGGTATGAACCACTCCCAAGGCACCATAGAATCTGTAAAAACTGTTCCCTTCTTCCCCTTCAGTCCATTCAAGGCTCTCAGAACTGCGTACAGTTTGCAAGCCTGTGCTGACCAACCCGGCTCAGGGGACTCGCTTCAATCACTTTTCCTGTTTGTCCATCCACGACTGCGTATCCTCATCTCCTTTTCCCATCAACCACCCTGCTTGATCCATCCACAAACCATTTTTCTCCTTCATCTAGCTCTTCCTCTTCTAAATCTTCTCTGATCTTTCTTTGTAATTCAACCACCTCCAATATTGAACGAGTTCCTCTGAAGATTCCCCAAACAAAAACTCTGCAGGGTTCTGCGCGATCATTGTCCGCAATTCCAAATCCTGTGAGTGAATCAAAATGGCCTCATACTTCAACAACCTTGCATCAGTGAACCATTTATCTGCCTTCTGCTGTTGTATGCCCTGCACATTATGTGATGCAAATAGTACCAAAGGTGCCCTGAAGGTTACCTTCTTAGCTTCTTCTACCAGCAATGCTATGGCAACAATCGCCTGCAAGCAGGTGGGCCAGCCTCTGCTGACCGGGTCCAAAAGCCTCGACAAGTAACTTACTGGTTTCCTGACCCCTGACCAGTCCTGTGTCAGCACCCCATGTGCTGTGTGACTGCTCACGTCCACGAACAACTGAAAGGGTCCTCTGGTCTCTCAGTTTCAACGTGGATTGGCTCTATGTCCAACCTCCCAGCTTCCCCTTGGACATACCAAACCTTCGGGTCTATTTTCTCCTCGTTCCTGGACGGTGAGTTTATACATCCTCATCCTGAGCCATGAATTTTCCACTGCCAAGCTGATTTCTAGGGCTACCATCATGTCTCACCCCAGCAAATTAAAATTCGCATCCCATATCAATAATATGTTTCCTGTATGTTTTTTGTTTTCCGTTTCTATTTCTACATCTTTTATGATTGGGACCTCAAAGAGCTCCCCTTTTGCCCCGATTACCATCATGGAATCGTCGCTCAGAGAGCACCTGTGCGGCAGCTGCTGCACCGCTGTCCGTTCCGCCCCCGAGTCTACCATAAACCACATCTCCTGCCTGTGGGGTCCTACTTTTAATTTTATCAAGGGCTCCCTCGGTGTTCTGGACCCCAAACTGAAAAGCCCCTGACACCCCTCATCTTCTTGAAACATTGCCTGGTCCTTGGCTTTGTTGGGACAATTCTTTCAGATGTGTCCCTTTTGCTTGCAGTAATAGCATTTGAAATCTCTCTTCTGATCATTCGATCCTTTCCCTTGGGAAGAGTTCTGCTTCTTCGCCGGCACCTTCTTCGCTGTATCTCTGCCCTGTTCCTGTTTTTGTGCTTCCCTTACCACAGCTACCAATACCTTAGCTTGGATCTTCTGTTTCTCTTCATCTCGTCTCATGTAGACTTTCTCGGCTTCCCGAAGCAGTTCCTGCAACCGTTTTTCCTACCACCCATCTATCTTTTCTAGCTTTTTCCAAATCTCTTCCAAGGATTTTGCCACAAACTGAGTTTTTAGCAAAACTGCCCCGATGGGAGAATCGGGACCCGTCCCCAAATACATTCTCAAACCCTTGCGGAGCCTCCCCAACCATTCCGTGGGAGTTTCATCTTTCCCCTGGCACTCCCTGAGTACCTTGCTCATGTTCTGTCCCTTGGGTACTGCTTCCCTGATAGCCTGAATTATCGTATTTCTCAAATTTATCATTTTCTGCCTCCCCTCCTCCATCTGGGCATTTCAGGATGGTTTCTGGTTTGGCCATCTCTCGTCCCCGCTTTCCCAATTGGGGTTTCTCTTTTCCCGATCTTTGATCGCAGCTTGTCTGATCATGTCCCTTTCTTCATTGTTAAACAGCGATCTCAGGATCACTTGGAGATCCCCGTAGGTGTAGGTGCTGGTCTCTAGAAATTCATCTAGTCTTTCTGCCACCCCCAAAGGATCATCCATTAATTTTCCCATCTCTTCTTTGAATGCCCTCACATCATTGGTGTCAATCGGCACATGAATGAAGCCGATCACTCCCGGGGCCATCGGCACCTCCCATAAAGGGAAGAAGCTGGGCTTCTCTTTCTCATCCCCGCTGTCTCCCGTGGTTGCCCTCCTTGTTCGCCACCTCATTTGATGGGCCAGGGGAGAGCTGTTTTTGGGGATGGTTACCTGGTTTTCTTCAGTTTTGGGAAGGGTCGGCAGCAGTGGCTGCTCACATGGGAGCGAAGGTGCCGTCACTGCTTGTTCACGTGGAGGAAAGGCGCCACAGCCAGCTCCGGCGGGAGCAGCGGTGCTGAGACCTGACCCAGTGGGATTGCCGCCTCGAGAGGCAGCGCGGGCACCGGTGGTGCCTGAGCCAGTCCGGGCTGCTGTGGAGGAACAAGGTAAGGAGGTGGAAGATTGTCCAAGGGTTCCCATTCCTTTTCCCTGTTCACCATGCGTCGGAAGGCTCATACTGGGTATAAACTCGTACAAGTGTATCTCCACATCTCAGCATACTCAATTTCCTCAAAATCCTGTGGGCAGCAATCAAATACGTGATCGTACAAGGACTCGCAAGTTCATGCCTCAAACGTGCCGAACATCGGCCAAACCACGTATTTTCCAATCTCCTTTCCTCTCCATTTTTCCATACAAAAATGGGTCATTTTCTCCTTGGATCTGCCCGCTGTCCTTGGGCTTTCGTCCCAATGTTCTCGCATCCACCCCAAGGAACTATCTCTTCGGATTACTGGCAGAACTTTCCTGGGACCCTGGGGAGATTTTTCCTGGGGTTTTCTTTGGAACCTGCTGTTTCTCAACCCCATTTTTCCAAAAATCCCTCCTGCGATTTTCTTCACCTTGTCTCCTCCAGCTGGGACTCTCTTCGCAAGTCCTGGTACTTTGTCCGATGTCAATTTCTTGAGTTTGCGAAACGCCGCCAGTTTTACTCAGTCACACTGAGAACCATTCCGCTGACTTTTTGAGGACCGTCTTTTCTCCTTTCTGAACCAACTGTGATGGATTTCCCCCCTCGAACTCCCTACAAGTCCCGGGTCCAAGTGTATTAGGAAAAAGCGTCCGCTTCCCCCTTGACTGACCATGTCCCTCGCGGGATGGTGGAACTGTGATTGTGGTGTCCACACATGCTGCGTGACAGAATCATGTCTCACACACACGTTTGGTCACACCCCACTCAAACACACGATACTCACAGTTCCTTTTCCCACGTGGATTCTTCATGCACATCGATTTCCAAGTGGAAAAAAAAGCACCTCAGGCTCGGAGATCCCCTGGATCTTGCCGAGTTTTCAGAGAATTGGACCCATTTTTATTCCTCTTTTGCTGTGGCTCCAGTTTCAGTTTGGTGATTTTTGATTAGCCTCGCGGACTCCAATCCCGCTCAGACTGCTGAAATCAGCGGGGCACCCTCCGGGCAGGAAGGGCTCCCGAACCCCAAATTCAAATCATGTCGGAGTCACCAGATGCGAAGAGCTTTGTGGACAGTTGGTTAGCTGAGAAAGGTCACGTCAACATAATACTGCTGGTCAAGCTAGAAGAGGACAAGTATAGAAGTCAGCAGTTAGTGTCCAATAACAGGCAAAGACATTGTGCCCTTGATGCAACAACAGGATAGAGAAGAAGATCTTTAGCAGAAATATGAAGAATAGTTTCAATAAAATAAATACAAGAATGCAGAAGTAGGCGTAGTTAGCTAAAAAGTAACTAACCAATAGTGAGCTCGCCTTTGCAGTATGTATAAGCTTCATTAACACCAATGAACTATCAATAAAGATTGAGACTTCCCGATCACTCATATTGCATGCCACATTTCTCCCGCCGATCCCAACAACCAGATTACTATAAATGATCAAATTGTGAGCCAAAATTATCAAAACTTTAGCAAAGATTTATTAATTTGTCTGTGAGAGTGAAGTTCAGTCTTTGAAACCACCACAGCCAAAGAGACAGCATCGAGCCTGGGATCGGCACCGGGTGAACACGGATCTGAGCTCCCAAGTGTCAGAGTCCCCCCAGTTCACGCTCATGGCTTCGAGCAGTGAGTTCTTATACAGTTTATTCTGCCCGAGGCAAAGATGACCAAATTTCCTTTGTCTCTTCACATGCATCGCTGTTGCTTTCCATGTGCAGAGGTGGACAAAAGCCTCGTCCAGGTGTGCAATTGGTGTTGATTGGCTTCAGAGGAGCCGTATATTCAGATGTATCAGGGTGGCGTCGCTGACTATCTTGATAGATGCAATAAGCAGGGCGATAATCACTTTTGGGTGGCTCCCGACAACTCGGGAAACCAACGATCATCGTCCAGGAAGCTTCTATTTTTACGTTAAGGTGTCGATCATTATCCTAACTTGCGTCTGGGAACTAGTTGAATCTGAATAAGACAGCTGCTCCTGGCCGGGGTAGTCAAAAGACATGGTTTGGATTTCACAATATTTTATACCATACATCAATAGCATGAATTATCCCTACCATATATTACACTCCTGTGAATGCTCACGTGCCCAAGAGTTGGGCACTGAAGATCATTGCAACAATGGACAGGAGGATAAGGCTGCCAGGATTAAAATGTCTTAGGAGGGTTTGGACTGGCCACACAAGGGTGAGTTATTTCTGGACACTTCAGGTCATCAGTGAAAAGATGCAACCTCCAGATGGGCTCGTGAGGGATGGATTTAACCATGGACACCATCTCCAGGTTATCCCTGACTATGTAACGTGGGCTGAGATCAAGCAGGGCCCGGCCAGGCAGGCAAAGCCCCTGCGGTATGGAGATGATGGTGGGAATATCAGTCTAGGTTTGCAGTGGGAGTAGCAAATTGGAGAGCACCATTCTTCAACCACAACAGTCCTGCGAGAACCAGCCCGGTCCCTGCAGTGCCCCAGCTCTGCTTCCCCCCAGCTGATGGATAAGGAAGGGCAGAGCCATGGGGGAGGGAAATGCACAGGGACTCCTCCATGCCAGGCCAAAGCACAGTCAGTGGAGAAGGGACAGAGGGATGGGCTGTTTGTGTGCTCTGCCATGGCAGGAGGAGAGGCAGAGCTGCAGAGACACGCAGACCATGTGGATCCCTGCAGGAGCTGATCTCACACAGCAGCTCCCTGGCCTCTGCTGCTCACTGGTTGCTCTGGTTTGATGTTCCCCGATGGTTACACCCAGCCCCACACACACCAGTGGTGGGTGCACACACACACCAGTCTCACCAGTGCCTGGGTCCCCAGAGGACACAGGACCTGATGATTTGTGGTCCCCACTCCAGTATGCGACACTTGGACATCCCTTGGTACCCAGAGCAGAGAAAGCTCCCTTGTCCCAGACAGTTCCTGGCAATGGAGTGTTTAGGAAATGCCACAGGCTGTGGGGATCAGCTGTAGGGCATGGCCAGGGATGGGCACTGACCATCATGTTCACACATGACCAGCTCTTTCTCTGTTGATTCATGTTTGTTCCACCACAAACCACCATGGTGCCACCCTTTCCCTTCCTGTAGTCCTTTCTTAGGCATTCCATGGGAAATCTTGCACATTCCCCAAATGTCCTTTGTGGATTTCTATCATGAACCTCAGACCTGATGCAGAACCCCCAATGTTCAGCTGGTGAAGTCATACTGGAAAGCTCTGTCATTGACCCCCTTGGTGAGTCTTTCATGAGGAGGTGTCAGAATGTTCCTTACATTATTTATCTTCTGTTTTTTAAATTGGGATAGCCCTGAAATATGATCTACTGCAGCCTTCTTGCTGTGGGAAAGCATAACTACCACTGGAACAGATGACCAAAACTCCTGACCTTGAACACTTTTTGGGATGGGGCATTCATTTCTATAGACAACCTGTTTACAAGCTGTCAACCTCACCACAAAATATTTCTTTCTTATATCAAATCTGAATTTCTCCTTGAGCGTTTTAAAGGCAATGTCCCTTCCACTACCACTAGAGGCCTATAAAAATATTTCAATTTTTCTTTTCATATTTTAATCTGAAAAGAGCGTGAAAGGACAAAAAAACTGCCCAAGATGGGATTTGGAGGCTTAAAGCACATGACCCAGAGAGACTGATGGCCCTGGCCTCAGTGCTGTGCAAACTAAGAACACAGCAGGAATAGCCTGGGAGGGCTTGGAGGGTGGTTTCAGAGATGGTAGAGTTCTTCTTCATTGTATGAAACAGCCTGAGGAAAAAATGATGCCCCACAGATCACCTGCGGAGGTCCACACTGGGCGCATGGAGAAAGGAATTTCTATCCCAGGGCAGGGCTGTGGTGCAGCACATCCCCCAGAAGGAGTCTGGGTCAGCCTAAGGCTTTGTGTGGGCAGGCAGAGGCAGGCAGGAGGCAGAGCTGTCAGCCCAGCCAGGAAGGGGCAGCCGGGGGGATGCCGACAGCCTGCAGGGACAGAGGAGCAGGGCAGGGACACCGTGGCACAGCCTGGGCTGCACAGGGCACAGGCGTGTGCAGCAGCTGAAAGACAGCCCTGAAAGAGCCAACTTGGGCAGCACTTTGGCCATGGCTGCTGGTCCTGGGCCCGAGGCAGGAGCAGGAGACAAGTGGCACTTGCAGGCCAGGAGCCTCATTGCCTCCTTGTCCCACCTATCCCGCAGGCTGCCCAGCATCGCAATAAAAGTACTCTTTCTAAATTTAAAGTGTTAGAGAGTCTTTGTCTGTCACAGTTGGACGTTGGTATTAGATCAATATCCATAGGTTTTTAATAAACACATTGCTGCCTCCAGTGTTTAGCTCTAACTGGAACCTGGGGACACTTTCTCAGTTGTGTCCCTCAATGGGATCCATTAAAACTTCATAAACTTTGGAGTTTAAATTTAACTTTGAGTTCCTGAGAAGTTTTTTGAACACTCTCTCAGGGACTGAGTCTGATGTAAACAACACCAAATCCCCAAGAGGCTCATTAAAGTTCTTATGCTGTGTCTGTGCTACTGAGCTTTAAAGGAACAGCTCTTCCCAAGGCCAGCTCCTCTCCCAGCCCAGCAGGGCTGAGGGCTCTGCCTGCAGGCACTGAGGGGACAGGAGCCAGGCAGAGACAGGCTGAAGGCAATCAGGATTGGGAAGACATGGAGCTGAGACTTCACTTGGGGAAAGATCTTCACAGCCCTGTGCATGGTGAGTGTGTGGGGGCAGGGCAATGTCCCCTGTGCTCCTGGAGGGATCTCCTGAAGCCAGCACACTCCACAGCCTGGCGGATGTGTCAGGAGGACTCTCCCAGTTTCTCTGTGGCACAGGAGCAGGAGGAAGAGGAGAAGGACGAGGAGGAGGAGGATGGAGGAGGGGGGAGAATGTGCTGCAGAGCGGGGCTGCCCTGGGCACCGTCAGAGGGACAGGGCAGGACGGCTCCTGCTGCCAGGGACGGCTGAAGGGGGTGAAGCTGGGGCTGCAGCCAGGGCTGCCCAGGACTGTCCTGCAGAGCAGCTCCTGCAGCCCTCAGGGCTCTTGGCCAGCCCAGGGCATGTGCCACCTGCCAGGGGCAGCTCTCAGCCTGCCTGGCAGCTCCCCATGGACGCTGCAGGGGAGAAGTTGGAGGGGGAAGGAGCCACCTCCATCAGGGCAGATTCCTCCTGCTGTGGAGATGGTGCTGCATGGCCAGGGCCGCTCTCAGCTTTCTCCTAAAGGGAAGGGAAAGGGGCTGTCATCTTTGGCTGTGTCGCTGAGACTCCTGCACTGTCACCCAGGTCATCAGCAGATGGGCCTCAGATCTCCCTCAGAAAGTGCCTCCTCAGCCTCCTCTCCCTACAGACAGCAACAGCTCCTTGGCTTGCAGCATCCCTGTTTGTCTGGCCTGCCCTTAAGGCCCTGCTGGCAGGGAGATGCCCCTGGGCAGTGCCCAGTGCTGGGAGGGGTCTGCAGGGCAGAACTGAGCCCCCAGGGCCGGGGTGGGCTCTGGCAGCACTGGCAGGGACAAGGCTTGGATAGAGAGAAACAGCTCCCAATAGGCACAACTTGAGGCAGCAGAGATCCAGGCCAACCCTTGGCATCCCTCCCTGTCCAGCTGCGTAGGGAAAGAGAGAAGGGCTTAGAGAAATTGACTCTTAAACTGGAGTCTTTAAAAACTCGACTTAATTTTTCAAGCTCAGTTTATGTTGGATCCCCCTGAACTAGAGGGAGGTGGAATGGACAAAGTGCACCTGTGTGGGGACCAGCAGGTCTGACTGCAATGGGGCAGAGGGAGCCCTGTTTTCCCTGTGGGCTTCCCCACGGTTCAGGCTGAGAGCAGTGCTTAAGATGAATGAGTAACTCAGAAGCATAAACCCAAGCTCAAGAATAAACATATTGAGTAAAGTTTCCCCACAGGTAGAGAAGTAGTTTTGAGGGAATTCCTAAAATAACCCTATAGGGTTGATTCCAAGAGCTTGGTCTCAGCTTTTCAATGTCTTGTTTCTACAGTCCACAATGCCCAGAGTTAAGGAATTTCCAACAGCAGCTCCATCAGGCACTTCCTCCTGCTGGCATTGGCAGACACACGTCAGCTGCAGCTCCTGCACTTCTGCCTCTTGCTGGGCATCTCCCTGGCTGCCCTCCTGGGCAACGGCCTCATCATCAGCACCGTAGCCTGCAGCCACCACCTGCACACGCCCATGTTCTTCTTCCTGCTCAACCTGGCCCTCACTGACCTGGGCATGATCTGCACCACTGTCCCCAAAGCCATGCACAATTCCCTTTGGGACACCAGAGACATCTCCTAGACAGGATGTGCTGCACAGCTCTTTCTGCTTCTCTTCTTCATTGGAACAGAGCTTTCTCTCCTGACCGTGATGTGCTACGACCGCTACGTGTCCATCTGCAAACCCCTGCACTATGGGACCCTCCTGGGCAGCAGAGCTTGTGCCCACATGGCAGCAGCTGCCTGGGCCAGTGCCTTTCTCAATGCACTGCTGCAAACGGCCAATACATTTTCCCTGCCCCTGTGCCATGGCAATGCCCTGGGCCAGTTCTTCTGTGAAATCCACAGATCCTAAAGCTCTCATGTTCACACTCCACCTTCACAAAAATTTGGATTTCATTGCTTGCTGGCTGTTTAGCGTTCGGCTGTTTTGTGTTCATTGTTTTTTCCTATGTGCAGATCTTCAGGGCTGTGCTGAGGATCTCCTCTGCGCAGGGACGGCACAAAGCCTTTTCCACCTGCCTCCCCCACCTCACTGTGATCTCCCTGTTCCTCAGCACCTCATTTTTTGCCTACCTGAAGCCCCCCTCCATGTCCTCCCCATCCCTGGATCTGGCCCTGTCAGTTCTGTACTCAGTGGTGCCTCCAGCCCTGAACCCCCTCATCTACAGCCTGAGGAACCAGGAATTTAAGGCTGCAGTGTGGACACTGATGACTGGACGATTTCAGAAACAGTAAACTGCTGGAAAATTTATGCAAATCAATTGTAATAAAAGTCATCTTTGATACATTAAGTTGGTTTTGGTTTAGAGGTTCTTTCACTTTGTATTACATTTTTAATATTGCCCATAAAGAAATACAATGGTTTGTACCGTTTCTCATTTTGTTTCTCTCAAAATTTGCAGTGGCCCCTGACTGTGTCAATGAGGAGCTGTGCTCTTGATGGCTTAAGAAAAGTAAAGCATCTCTCAGCAAAGTTTTCACTGGAGATGCCCCCTTTTGTTGCCTTCTCTGGAGCTGCAGCAGCAATGTCTGTGTGCAGAGCTGGGGCAGATCAGTGCTGGCCCAGCAGCTGTGCCCAGCAGCAGCAGCAGCACTTGGTGTTGCCAGTGCTGCTGCCGTGGCCCTGCCCTGCTGCCCTGGTGGCCCTGGTGTTGCTGCAGGGCCTGAGTGCTCTCGGGGCCGGGCACAGCCCTGGGGGTGGCAGTGCCGGGGCCGCAGCAGGGACAGGCCATGGGCACTGCTGGGGCAGCGCTGACTCCTCAGGCCAGGGCCTGGGGGCTCCAGGCTCCTTGCCCAGGCTCTCTCAAGGACACACCCAGGCCAATGCTCAGCACAGAAAACCCCCGTGAGCAGCCCCAGGCTGGCCGTGGGCAGGCTGGGGGCAAACAGCATGGCTGGGGCTCTGCAAGGGCCCTGGGGCAGAGGGGAAGGAGCAGCAGAGCAGGGGCTGATCCATCCCCAGTGCACTGCACAGCCCAGGGCAGCGTCCCAGAGCGTCCTGATGGAGCTGCCAACAACATCCCCCCTCTGCAGCCCTGGCCTCTCCCCCAGCTCACACAGGTGCCCCATCCTTGCAGGCACAGACACAGCAGCACTGGTTCAGGAGCCCCTGTTTGCATTGCACACAGCAGGGGGAGCACCCCCATGCTGTTGCTGTGGGGACATGAACCTGAGGGGGCACAAATGCCATCAGCCCCTGGGGCCAGCAAGGGCTGGGGGACACCAGGGAAACCACTCAGCTTTGTCCTGGCCTCTGCAGTCAGTCAGAAAGTTCTTTCCCATCAGCTGGGAGTTCCCTGTCCCACTGCAGATGCTGTTGCTCAGAGCCAGGGCTGCCTGGAAGCCACCCCCAAACTGCCCTGAGCATTTCCCTGGCTTCACCTTTGATTTCTTTCCTCGTCCCTGATCCAGATTCCTTCCCACTGCGCATCCCTGTTCCCTGCCCTGCAAACAGCCCATCCCCGTTTGCCCTTTCCTCTCTGGCCCCACTCCCCATTGCAGTTCCTGACTTGGCACCATGGGAACGTCCCTTGGGCAGCAGGATCATCCTACAAGTGCTGCAGGAATTGTCTGCAGGCTCCTGCAGTGCCTTGTGCTGCTCCCTTGCCAGAGGCACCCCAGGCCAGGGGGGCACATCTGGGCTGCTGTGTCTGGCTCTGGGACTCCCTGTTCTGGGCAGTGAGGAGGAGCTGCAGAGGCTCTGCGGGACTGACAGGATGGGCTTTGGGGCTGGCAGGAGAAGCTGAGGGACCTGGGCTGCTGGAGCTCCTGAAGAGGAGGTCCAGGGCTCCTCCTGCAACTGCTCCAAGGGTGGTTCCAGAAAATCACAGAATCAGCAAGGGTGGAAAAGACCTTGGAGATCATCAAGTACAACCTGTGCCCTGTCACCACCTTGTGTCCCTGAGCCTCCTCTTCTCCCTGATAAACAACCCCAGCTCCCTCAGCTGCTCCTCACAGGACTTGTGTTCCAGACCCCTCCCCAGCCTTGTTGCCCTTCTCTGGACATGCTCCAGCCCCTCCATGGCCGTCCTAAACTGGGGGCCCAGAACTGGACACTGCGTTCGAGGTGTGGCCTCACCAGTGCTGAGTGCAGGGGAAGAATCCCTGCCCTGCTCCTGCTGGCCATGCAATTCCTGATCCAGGCCAGGAACCATTGGCCTTCTTGCCCACCTGGGCACACTGCTGGCTCATGTCCACCCTGCTGTCCATCAGTCCCTGCAGGTCCCTTTCTGCCTGGCTGCTCTCCAGCCACTCTCTCCCCAGCCTGTATTGCTGCAGGTGTTGTTGTGGCTAAAGTGCAGGACCTGACAGTTGGACTTGTTAAACCTGACCTTGTTGGATTTGGGGCCTGGATCCAGCCTGTCCAGGTCCCTCTGCGGAGCCCTCCTACCCTCCAGCAGATCCACACTCACACCCACCTTGGTGTCATCTGCAAATTTGCTGATGCTGGACTCAGTCCCTTCAGGCAGATCATCAGTGCAGATATTGAAACCCAGGCTGGCTGGCTCTGACCCCTCGGCCATCCTGTGGGTGCCCTGTGATGGCACTCAAGGTGATCTGTTCCTTAACCTTGCTGGGCACCCAGCTCAGGCTGACAGGTCTGGAGGTCCCCAGATCCTCCTTCCAGCCCTGCTTGAGGATAGGCTCACATTGACAACTCCAGTCCTCTGGGACCTCCCTGCTGAGCCAGCACTGATGCTGAATGATGGAGAGCAGCTTGGGGAGCTCATCCACAGCTCCCACATGCCCCTGGGATGGATCCCATCTCCTCCCATAGACACCTGTGAGCATCTGAGGGGCTCAGCAGGTCCCCAGCTGCTTCCTTCTGGATTCCAGGGGGCTGTTCTGCTCCCTGTGCCCATCCACCAGCTCAGGAGAACAGTTTTCTTGAGGACAACTTGACTTATTCTTGAAAACTGAGGCAAAGAAGGGGTTAAGTACCTCAGCCTTTCCCTCATATTTGGTAACCACATCTCCCCTAATAATGAAGAGAGATTGTCCTTGTACCTCGTTTTGCCATTAATGTACTTATAGAAACATTTTTATTATCCTTCACAGACATGGCCTGGTTAAGTCTTAAGCTTTCAGCTCTCTAATTTTCGTTCTGCATGAGCTAACAACATCCTAAAACACATCCTGAGATGCAGACACCTACATCTCTGCTAGAAGGTGATGCACGTTCTTTTTTGCCCTAAGTTTCTGCAAAAGGCCCATCACATACAGAACGTCACCTGTTGGCTAAAGTAAACCTCACAGGAGGAAAATACAAGAGTCCATAAATGAAAAGAGGGAAAGCAAGCTAGGAAAGTAAAAGAAGAGGCTGAGAAGGCTGACAAAAACTGGGACCTCCTTGACCACTTACTTCCTCCTACCCTTGCAGTACCTCAAATCCTTCCTCCAATTCCTCTTGCTGTGGACCCAATTCCTCCTCCTCTCTCAGCTGTCATTCCTTTACCACCTTGTAACCCCGTTATACCTCCACCACTTTCCCATCAACCCTCTCCTTACTCTCTTTACCCTTCACTACCGTCCCCTTACCTCAACCATCTCATACACCCCTTATTCACCAGCAAGTTCCTGCTCTGCCTCCCCCAGCACAAATGAGAAGCCAAACAACATCTCAGAATCTCATGCCCAAGAGTGAAGTTAACCAGTCAGCCTCCACAGCTGATGTTTTACCACTCAGACCAAAGTGGCTGAAGTGGAAAAATTGTTCCCCCTCAGAGAAGTTCCCATGGGTGGGGTGGCCAGTGAGATTGGATTTGTACACCCTCCCTTGACTGCGTCCGAAGTTGGAAACTTTAAGAAAGAATTGGGAAATTTAGTGGAAGACCCAGTAGGAATAGCAAATCAAATTGATCGATTTTTAGGCCCTAATATTTAGACATGAAGAGAATTTTATATCTTAAACATCCTATTTTCCCGCAGAAGAGATTCGAAAAATAAGAACTACAGGAATGAAAATTTGTGAGCGAGAAAACCAACCCGGGCCCCCAGGTGACCAAAAAATGCCTTTATTGGAGCCTGACTGGGACCCTAATCAAGAAGAGGGGAGAAGGAATATGAGAGATCACAGGTCCCTGATGGCCAGAGGGATAAAAGAATCAGTCCTTAGAGGGAGTAATACCAGGTTAGCGTTTGACAGCACCTAGGAATAAGACAAGACCCCAGCAACATGGCTTAATAGGCTAAAGCAAAACTTCCAGATTTACTCTAATGTTGACCTAGATAGCCCTGAAGGCCAAGTCCTTCTCAACATATAATTTGTAATTAAATCCTGGCCAGATATCAGATGAAAGTTAGAAAGAATAGATGACTGGCAGGAAAAAAGTATAATGAACTTCTGAGAGAAGCCATAAGAGTATATCTGAGAAGAAAAGAAAAAAAGACAAAAACAAAACCTAAAATTATGGTAGCCATAGGCAGAGAAAGTGTAGGCGCCAACAAGGATGGGCCAGTAGAACCACTTAGAAGAGACAAAGGTTTTATTGGACCAAAAGGGGCTAGGGCTCTACTCAATGACAAATATTGTTATTACTGTGGAGAGAAAGGACACCTAAAGAGAAATTGTAAGAAACACCAATTAGATGAAGCCATGGCCTGGGAGCAAGAAACTCTAGAGAACATCTTAAGAAGAGACAAGAAATATGCGGAATAGGGGTGTTAAGGGTTCTGTGCTCTGGGGAATTTAATGAATCATCTGGAAGGGCCCTTGGTAAATTTTGAGATTGGTCCCCAGAATGATGAATTTGAATTTTTAGTTGATAGCAGAGCAGACAAGTCATGTGTGACTAAAATACCAACAGGAATCACAGCTGGTAAAAAGGTCTGCAAAGTATGAGGGGCCAAAGGAGAACCATTGGAGGCCCACATTATAGAAGATGTAGAAATTAGAGGAAATTCAAGAGAGTGTTGAGCTAATTTCATTTACATCCCCAAATTAGGTTGTGATTTATTAGGATATGATTTACAAATCAAATTGGGAATTGGAGTAATGCCAAAAGAATGAAAAATGGTAGTACAAATAATGGTCTTAACTAAGGGAGACATAGATGAAATCAACCCAAATGTGTGGGCAGAGGAGGAAAAAATTGGTTGTTTGAATAGTTCACCAGTAGAAGTAGAGATGCAGAAAGACATCTCCGCCATTCGGGTAAGGCAGTATCCAATTTCCCCAGAGGGAAAGAGAGGACCAGCCCCAGTAATTGCCCAGCTATTAAAGGAAGGATTTTAGAACCATGCATGTCTCCACATAATACTCGCATACTAGCGGTGAGGAAAGCTGATGGAAGGTATCGATTAGCAGAAGATTCAAGAGAAGTTAATAAAAGAATGGTTGCGAGGCACCCGGTAGTACAAAACCCATAAACCTTTTTAAGCCAAGTACCTGAGGAGCATGCATGGTTCTCTGTCATGGATTTAAAGGATGCCTTCTGGGCATGTCCCCTGGCTGAAGAGTGCCAGAACTGGTTTGCCTTTGAATGGGAGGACATTGAAAAGAAAAGAAAACAGCAACTAAGGTGGACAGGTCTTCCCCAGGGGTTTAGAGAATCCCCAACTCTCTTTGGCAAGTTCTAGAAGAACTCCTAGAACAGTTTAAACCTGTGAATGGGGTACATATTTTACAATATGTTAATGATTTACTTGCATCAGAGGGAGAACAAGACAAAGTTAGAAGTTCTAGCATACAGTTCCTAAATTTCTTAGGGGAAAAAGACCTAAAAGTATAACAAAAGAAACTGCAATTTGTGAAACAAGAAGTAACATATCTAGGACATATAATTGGCCAAGGGTATAAAAGGTGAAGCCCCAAGAGAATGTTGGGAATTCTGTCCATCCCTGCCCCGAAGACCAAAAGAGACGTTAGAAAATTACTAGGTTTGTTTGGGTATTGCAAGATCTTACTGATCTTACTGGTTAACATCATGCTGGGAAGTCAGAAGAGCCCATGTGCTAAATGTTACTACCCCCTTTACAGAGGGGAAGAAACTGGATCTTTAATACGAGTACATACAAATTTAAACTTAAACTGTGCCAACCTCTCTCTGTTAGCAACCTGTCTAGGGGAAGGGAAGACTTACTGGATTTCACAAAATATAGCCACTTATCAGCAAGGACTGCCTGGGGAGTGTCCTATAGGAGATGCTTGGCTTTGCTTTGAACATAAGTCCAATCAAAAAGGCACAGCAAACTTAATAAAAGAGAAAGAAGTAACAACATCAATAAATGAGAAAGAAGACCTAGAAACATCTTGTGGGAAAAACTTGTTCATAGATTTAGTGGAAAAGATCAGTAAAGAGTTAAATGTTACTAATTGCTGGATCTGTGGAAATACACAAATGGCCAAAGTCTGGCCTTGGGAAGGAATCAGCTTAAGACCAATAGATATGTTAAAATGGACAAAAACAAGACAAAAAGTACCAACTATTGGACAAAGAGGAACAGAATGGTGGGAATTAAAGCCTGAAATAATTGGAGAAGAGTAGTGTATATCCAGGAAAGGGAAAATGTATAAAACCCCAGTAGGAGATATGTCCTGTAAAAGATATCTAAAAGTAAAACATCTAGTAGCTAGACAGATCCCTAGAAAGCCCAATAAATACTGGCCCATTGGGAAGAAAGAAACAGGGTGTATCTACCGAGAAGGAGATAAATTACATTAGTGTACTGGAAAAGGAGTAAACCCATTCTGGGGAGTAAGAGATGTATCCAAGTATTGGGAATTTCCAATGATATCAGTTATGCTTCTTAGAAAGCTCCCGAAAACCTGTTTTGGATATGTGGGAATGTGGCTTACACTGAATTACCCGAGGAGTGGAGCAGCACTTGCACTATCGGAATTATTAAACCGTCATTTTCCTTACTCCCAAAAGAGTCTGGATTGAACCTAGGGGTCCCAGTATGTGATTATTTGAACAAATCTAGCTGACCAAAAAGAAACTTAATTGAAATTGGCGGAACCTAGACACGGAAAAACAGAGTATGGAGCCCCCAGGAAATAATTTGCACTTATGGACCGGCGACCCGGGCTCAAGATGGGTCCTGGGGACACTGGACCCCAATTTATACGGGGTTAAATCGGATTCTGAGATTACAAGCAGTACTCGAGATGGTATTGAACCGAACCTCTCTAGCTTTAGACCACATAAATGACCAACTATCCCAGACTAGAACTGTGGTGTATCAAATCAGACTAGCAGTAGATTATTTACCAGACCATGAAGGAAGCACATGTGGAAAATTTAACTCCTCGAGTGCTGCTTAGAAATGGATTACCGCAGTGAATTCATTAGAAATACCTCAAAGGAAATCTGGAAGTTAGCTTATGTTGGAACACAAGAGTGGACCCCTACAATCGATACCAGCCGCTGGGACAATTTCTGGTCATTAAAAGGAAACTGGTGGGAAAAAACCCCTTTTTCTTCCTATGTGAAATTGCTAGTTTGATCCTCCTACCTTGCATGCTCCCCTGTATAATCCGAGTTGTAACATCTACTGTACAAGCAAGTGTAATGATACCAAAAGAGCTTAATAAAAAAGAAGTAAAAGAAATCATGACAATGAATGATCAAGAATGTGAAGATGCCAAGTTAATTTACAACCAATATTAAAAATTGTACTTTCAAGAAGAAGTATTTGCTAATTGATACATACTTGAGCCCAATTGAACAATTAGAGGGGGAAATTGTAGAGAATACATTGGTAAGGGAGTTGATATAAAGTTCATTGTTAAAGGAGTTAATATAAAGTTCCAATGTTAGTTATAGATTGTTTGTTGAATGTTTAATAGTTATGTCAAGTTCCAATGCCAGTTAAAGGATTTATAATTATGTAAATCCCCTCACTGTCAGGTGTTCCCCCCACTGCTCCTGTCAGCGTTCAGAAGCACATAATCACGAGAATGATTCTATGCAGGTGCTTTTACTGAAGAGCTCTGGGTGTCAGGGGAACGAACCCAAATCTGTCTCCGACATGCATTCGGGATGAACATGTTTTTATAGTCAATCCTTATAGAACTTTCACGTAATTATTAAACTTATATTGTTCTATTGTATACATAGATTTCAGCCAAGCATGGGCTCCTCGTGACCCCCCCACCAAACATCTAACATAGTTTCTCCTGATTCTTCTTATGATTATATAATAATTATATTTAATTACTAAACAATCCTCACATTGAACAATTATATCATTTATCATATATTGCTTAAGTAAATGCAATTTCACATGATCTGACAAACACAAAGCCTAACATTTTCAGAGTCTATTTTTAACATTTTTCTAGGGCCCCACTAAGTCTAACTTCTTTCTACTTCCCCGAATTTAATGATTTTAAAACTTTTACTATCACTCCCACTCTCATCTAAGATGTTGAACCACCCGGCACCATAAAGAAGAGGACTGTGTCGCATAATAACCAAATATGAAAATCCCATAAGACCAGGAAGAAAAGAATGACCTAACAAAAACCCCTAGAACAATGAGGACCCATGCAAATGAAGAATTAAAATAACACCTCTAACCAGAAAAAACATAAGACAACACCAGAACCATGGTCAGAGGTTTTTGCCTTTGTCACCCTAACCAGAACAGGCCAAGAGCAGTACGGGGACCATGGACCTGAAACAAACAGTGTCTACCCAGAGACTCTTGAAAGGAGAGAAAACCCAGCTCTGCCAGGCCTTGCTCAGCATTGCAGTTCCCTGCTCAGAGCCTTGGGCTCCCTGCAATCCTGCCCTCAAGGATCTGCTCTCACCAGGCCCTGGGCAGCCTTTGGCACTCCCTGCCCTCACTGGGGCCCAGCCATGCTCCAAGGCACTTGGAGCTTTGCTGCTGACTCCTTGAGCAGCTTCTCCATCCTTCTCTGCATGCCTGAGGCTCCTGGAGCCAGCCCCAAATCCAGCGTGGGGCTGATTAAAATACAGAAAGCCCTCAGGAGCTCTTTGTCTCCCTTCCATTGTCTTTGGGTCTCCAGGGCTTGTGCAGGGATTGGAGTCAGTTTGGAGTTCTCTTCAGGAGGGAGATTCCAAAGTGCACGTCTGCATTTTTGGTTTTAGTCAAGGAAATATTTTTTTATTTTTATTTCAGAGAAGAGGGGACAGCAGCATTCCTCAGGTGATCTTGATGCTGAATGTCTCCTTAGGAGGTCTGGGCAGGGAGAAGAATGAGCCCCTTGCAGGCTGAGCCTGTTTAGACAAGCTGTTCCTCACCCAAACCTCACCATATCTCACATCATAAAACATGAAAAAAATTTAAGCATTTTTCCTTCTAAATAAAATTTAATTAAGTAACAAAATTATATTTATATTATTCTAATTATGATAGTATTATTTAATATTTTACTACCTAATTTTTATCTTTATATTTAAAAATCAATACAATTTTAGCAACCAAAAAAATTATTTCTCATTAGTTCAAAGTAAACACAATACTGTTCATTAATTAATTAAGCTTTATTGGCTATTTATTTCTTCCACTTTATGGTAAGTAATAATATTTGTAGTCCTTTTGGCACCATTTTTATAAACTTTTTCTCTAAGAGGGTCAAGGGGCGGCACTTTGGGGTCCCTGGACACATTTCTGAGGCACATTTGGGGCAGTTTTGGGTCTGGGGAGGGAATTCAGAGAGAACTTGAGGGTCTGGAGGACACTTGGGAAGCCGGGTGGGCACTTGGAGGGGCACTCAGGGATTCTGAGGGACAGTTCAGGGTCCGGGGCAGCACTTGGGGATCCAGGGGGGCCCTTGGAGGTCAGGGAGGGGAATTTGGGGCCCTTCGGGGTCCAGGCGGGCCCTTGGGGGACTCTGACGGGGCTCTCTGGGGCACGGGGGGTGATGGGAGTTGTATGCGCAGGTATCATATCATTTAAAGGGGCCGCGGAGCATCACGGGAGTTCTAAGCGCAGCTGCAATGGCTCTCGGTGGGGCGTGGGACATGATGGGAGATAAAGTCCCGGCTGGAATAGCACCAGAGTTGCGCCGCGGAGCATGATGGCAGCTGTAGTCCCGGAAGTGGCTCGATCAAGATGTTTGGGGGTCCGGGACGGCTGTTAGGGTACACTTTTGCGTCCGAGCCGCGACTTGAAACCCTCACGGGAACTTAAAAAATTCGGGAGTCCTTGCGGGGAGCTCGGGGAGCTCTAACTGTGCTCCTTAGGGCGCGGGTCACGGCAGGAGTTTTAGGCGCGGGACTGTTCTGAGGGGCTCTGTGGCCGCAGGGGATGAGAGGAGATGAATTTTCACAAGTGGCTGTACCGAGCATCTGAGGGGTTGGGAGCACTCAGGGGGTCCGGGGCGCTTTCGGGGACTCCCGAATGGGCGGTGAGGGGGCACTGAGGGATCGTGGAGGGTCTGGGAAACACTGATGGGACAGATGGGGGCGGATCCTGGGGGGGGGGTACTGTTGGGCGCGGGGGATGACGGGCGTTGTAGTCCCGGCTCCAATGGGCCATAATAGGGCCGCGGGGTGTGATGGGAGTTGTATGCAAAGAGAAAATATGGCGCCTTTTTAGGCACCGCCCCTAGGCCCGGATTCCTAGTGATGATTGGCTACGAACGGTGATGGGTGGGAGCCTCGGCAAATGGGATGCGGTGAAGGCGGGAACCGCCAAATCACCCTCCTACAGTCCTTCCAGGGACAGTCCAGTCCATTCCCAGTACACACCAGTATAACCCCACTAAAGCCCATTTCATTCCAAGTAGAACCCAGTTCAACCCCAGTGTCCCTCCAATCCCTCCCAGTGCAGCCCTGTCCGTCCCAATACACCTGAGTTCATTCCCAATCGTTCCCAGTTCCTCCCAATGTGATCCACATGATGCCCCAGTGTCCCCAGTTTTCTCCGCAATGCCCCCAGCGTTCCCAGTATGTCCCAGTCCTCCCCAGTGTCACTCCCAGTATGTCCCAGTGTCTCCCACAGCCTTCCCAGTGTTCTCCAGTATGTCCCAGTCCTCCCCAGTGTTTCCAAGGACAGTTTCATTTCTCACGGTGACCGTGGCAACCAAACCCAGCAGTGGGGTCAGTGCAGTGCCCATGGCCACAGCCCCTTGCAGGGGCCCAGTGCAGCTTGGGCTGATGATCCACCCTCACAGCTGGCCCGGGCAGCTCTGCAGTGGCTTTGGTGGCACCTGGGGCTGGCACACACCTGAGCAGTGTGTGTGCCAGCACCTTTGCACTGGGGAAACTCAGCAGTTTGAGATTGCTGCAAAAAGTACCAAAAGGGCAAACCCCTCTTAGGCTGAGTGCAGCCAGCTCTGCAAGAACAGCAGGGCCCAGGGCAGTGAGGACAGACAGGATGGGGCTGGGCAATGTGGAGCACGGTTGTCCACACTGGGTCAGAGCTCAAGGCACAGCTTCTGTGAGCAGGCCAGAGCTGCTGAGGAGAGACCCTGGGTCAATATCAATCACAGAATGCTGCAATCACCTCTGCTCTAAAGAGAAATTTAATAAAAGACACCCTTTAAATTAGGAATGTATATTTTATTACTGCTCTTTGAAATCTTTCTCCATAACTGGACTAGAAAAACTTAAATGACCCTCTCAGGGCTTTGCTGTTGTTTACATCAGACTCAGTCTTTTAGAGTGTCTTGAAAAAAACTTCTTAAGAACTCAAAGTTAATTTTAAACTCCAAATTTTCTTGAAGGTTTAATGGGTCCCACAGAGGAACATGACTGAGAAAGTGTCCCAAGGTTCCAGTCAGAGCAGAACACTGGAGGCAGTGATGGCAGCTGGGGACAAACAAGGCAAAGGTGTCTCTGGTGCTGAGCAAAGCTGGATGTGTTTCAGGAATGCAAAGGGCCAAGGCCTGAGCCCCAGCCCCTGGCCAGGCAGATCCTGTCCCTCCCTCCTTGCTCAGGGCTCTTGCCGAGATGGGCACTGGCATGTGGGGATGTGCAATGCCAGGGGCAGGAGCATGGGGCAGCCCCTGCCAGGCTGCTGAGCAGGGACAAGGAGGCAATGAGGCCCCAGCCCTGCAAGGGTCACTTGTCCCCTCGTGGCCTCAGGCCCAAGCCCAGCAGCCATGGCCAAAGTGCTGCCCAAGTTGGCTCTGGCAGGGCTGTCTTGCAGCTGCTGCCCATCCCTGTTCCCTGTGCAGCCCAGGCTGTCCCACGGTGTCCCTGCCCTGCGCCTCTGTCCCTGCAGGCTGTCGGCATCCCCCGGCTGCCCCACCTGGCTGGGTCCTTCCTTTGCTGACAGCTCTGCCTCCTGCCTGCCTCTGCCTGCCCACACAAAGCCTTGGACTTGATACCAAAAAGGTTATTTCAATTTTTACTATGCCTGTGAACTTTCATCACAGGAACAAGACATGCTGGGGCTGCTTTCCCAGCAGGAATGGTTGGAAGAGAAGATGAAGACATCTGGCTCAAGGGTGCAGGGATAGAGAAAACAATGACTTAATCTGGGAACTTGGGGTGGGTATTATGGAAATGGGTACATTTTAATATACACATAGTGATTGTATATAAGTGATACACTGGTAGAATCATGTGTCCACCCACTGGAGGGGAGGTATCACCCACTGGACCTTAGGCTTGAATAAATGATGCTCTCTTAGACACCAAATGAGTGTTAAGGAGTCTTATTCTGGTATTTTGGCCATTTGGTGACAGCGGAGGCTGACAGAAGTGTGATAAATAGGTATGATTTGTGCTGATAAAAATTGAAACAATAACCAATATTGGTGCAGTAATTAATATTTTAGAATAATAAAATAGTTAATAGTTAAAAGTTGTAAAGCCAAAGAAGAGAGGGAAAGGAGGGGCTCCACCCACCTCCCCCTTCTCAGCATATGTTCTCAAGGACCACAGGAAAGAAGCTGAAGATACAGTTGCTAAAAATGACCAAAGAACCTGGTTGGGTCCAAGAAAATGCTAATTATAAGGGACTTATTGCCTTGATACGTAGATGCAGTGATATGTTAGTCTTGGCTTACATTGTACTGGCTTGGTGCGCATGTGTAACCCAAAGGTGAATTAAAGGACAAGGAAGAAGACTACAGGGCCTTCATCAGTGACGACCCCCAAAGACTTGTGCAACCACCAAACCGAGTGGTGGCGCATGCGTGATAAGGGTGGTAATGAGGGCGGAGACAGAAAAGTGACGAACCGAAAATAGGAGGAGATGGCATTGACACATGGCATATAAGGGGTGACTTTCACTTGGCAAGCTTGTACGTGAAGTGGCAAGGGTCATTGAATCCTGCCCTCCGTACCCCGCGGTTGTTTTGCTTATGTGCTATTATTTGAGCCAAATTATCCCTTATTTATATATTTTCTAAACTATTCAATTAAAATTGTTGCTACCTTAAATATTGTTTGGTTTTTTTTGATGGGATAATTGGGCAAACATAACACCCGCTTTTCTAAAAAGCATTTAAAAGGATTAGATACCGCTTGTCTCTGTATTACCTTTTAACCTGTCATTCATTCAGTGCACTGCAGCCTTTCCAGGACGTCGACGGCATTCAGTCAGCTGGACTCTCCTGTGAGGTCACCAGGGCACCGCAGCCCACCCTTTCACCTTTTTCCAGGACTCCCATATGGGGTCGCCTGAAGGCAGGGCCCGCTTTTTGTGCCTCCCGGGCTGCATCGGGACTGACACCCAAATACTGCACCGACCATGGCTCGCAGGCCCAAATCTTCTGTAAAGTCTGTAGGGTCTGTAGAGTCTGTAGGGTCTGTAGAGTCCATAGGGTCGCTGTTCGGGCATCATCTGTTGCAGAATGGCTCTCAAGTTCAAACTTCCTTTAGGTCCCTGTTTGGGCAGCCATTTGTTGCAGAATGAGGCCTTTGTCGGGGATGAGCCATTTGTTGGTGAGTGTCAATATGAGTCATCAGCAAGTTCCATTTATTGAAGAGAGCATCAGACACTTATACAGCAAGTAATAAGCTTATGAATATTCTGTAAGCCAAGCGATCTATTGGTTAAATGTGGAGGATTTTATTAAGAGTTGGTTAATTGAGAAAGGCCATACTGATTTAATGCCGCTGGTTAAGCTTGAAAGGGAGGTCAGCAGTCTCTGATTCAGTGACTGCTGACAGGCAAGAATGCCGGATGGCCTTGCTGCAACATGAGGAAAGGGAGGTGAGATTAGTCCTGAATATCTGCAGAATGTAACAGAAGAATAAGCACAAGAATGTAGAAGTAGGTGTAGTTGCTGATATGTAACTAACCAATCCTGAGCTCAACTTTTGCAATATGTATGAAGCTTATTAAGAACCATATTTAACCCGCCGTATTCGATCAATAAATTGGACTTGGATGAACCAATTGGTGTCTGGGTCTCCTTCCTCCGACAAATGGTGGAGAATGCGGGCAAAGGCAGCATTCTGAACGTTCGCTCTTTTGGATTATAAATTCGCCACGGTCGAGGAAGTTGGGTGAGAGTCCTTGCAGCCGGGACGGTGCCGGATTTTAATAGCACCCTTGAGGATTACAAAGGTATCTCAAGTCTCTACGTGTCGCAGGAAGCCTGGAAGGGCTGCAACAGCGCGCGCTGATATATAGGTATGGATAGGCAAGCGACATACGATTCCTTCTCCTCATATTTAGAAAGGCGAGGAGTAAAAGGGATAGATTTAAAAAAGGAGTTACCAGGGTTATTAGCTTATGGTCATTCTAAAGGGATTTTTGCTAACCCACATACAGTTCATGAGATAGCAGAGTGGAAAAAGTTTGGGGATATCCTGTGGGATGCAGTGTTAGATGATGATAAGTCAGCAAAGAAATTTGGCAAGTTATGGCGGGTGGTGTATAATACGTTGCTTCAGCAGGTTTCTGAGAGAAAGGCAGCAGAAAGGGCAACAGAAGCTTATAAGAAGAATATAGGGTATGGTCGTGAGGATGATCCCCTGGCACCTTCTGTAACTCAGATACTTATGCCTAAGAGTCCCCAGCAGAGTGGTGTGCAGGATTTTCCTATAAATAGTGTGGAACCGTCTGCACCTTTACTGTTGGGGGAGGAGGGCAGGCTGGATGGTGGAGGTAAGAGCTCGCCTCCGCCGCCAGCTTCAGGCAGGTTGGATGGTGGGGGTGGGAGCAAGCCAGCTTCGCCTCCGCCGCCACCTTTGCCTCCGCCGCTTCCCCCGAGCGGGCCGGCTCCCGGGGGGCCACTTCCCCCGCGCGAGTCGTCTCCGGTTTCACTGTCAGCTCCAGCAGCGGGGGGGCCGCTTCCCCCGCGCGAGCCGGCCTCAGCGGGGGGGCCGCCTTCCCCGCGCGAGCCGGCTCCTGCTCCACCGCCTTCCCCTTGCGAGAGCTCGGTCTCGGTACCGAAGTGCCAGCAGCATAGCACCCTTAAAGGGCCAGATCCTATCCCGGGGGCACACCGTGGTCTATGGGGGGAGATGGCTAAACAGAGAAGGGAAGCTTGGGCTGCTGTGGCAAAAGAAGTAATGCAAATGGGGGATGGCGAGGCGGTGGAAGTAGCTTCTAATCTCGCATGTCCGGTTACATACACACCACAGTATGATGCACAGGGGAACCTTACACATAATATAGCGGAATATACTCCCTTAGATTGGAAGATGTTAGCTCAATTACGTTCTATGGTTAGTTTGGAGTAAAAAGTGAACCTGTTAAGGAAATGCAAGAGTGTTAGCTACTTTAGGGGCAAATTGGACCATTGAGGAAGCATTAGAGCGAATGGCATTAATGCCAACAGCTTCACAGGCATTTATAGTAGATGCAATAAAGGAGCTAGGGTTAGGATTACAAAAGCAAGCAGAGTCTACTCAAAGTCAGGTGTTAGCTGCTCTTGCTCCTCTCCGAAATGGCTCACTGGCGGTCACGCAGAGCTCGAGACCATTCCTCAAGTGCTACAGATGCGGCAGTGAGGGACACACGCGACGAACATGTCGAGCAACCGGGATATGGTGTCACAACTGCCGATCCAGTTCCCACAACTCTACAGCTTGTAGGCGCCGGTCGGGAAACTATCCCAGGAGCGCGCAGCAGGCGAGCCGCGCCCAGACACAAGTAGCCGCCGTGACATCGGAGACACCAGCTGCCGACGCAACATCGCTGCCACCCCCTGTCTGCAACCAGCCACAGAAGGCAGCCTCGGCTTGGACTTATCAGCAGCAGTAGACGTCACATTAATGACGAATCGGCCTGAGAGGATACCAACTGGAGTAAAGGGTCCTCTCATTTTGAATGAACAAAAATGTGGAGCATTGTTATTAGGACGTTCTTCAATAACTATGCTGGGATTATTTGTATTGCCTGGTGTTATCGATGCGGATTATACAGGGGAAATACAAATTATGGTTTACACCCTTTATCCTCCTATTAAAATAACAAAAGGACAACGCATTGCACAATTAATACCACTATCACAAATGACATCTGGTATACCATCATTTACTGGACAAACGCGGGATGAAAAGGGTTTTGGCTCTACTGGTGTTACACTTTTAACTGTGGATTTACAAATTAGACCAAAACAAAAAGTGGAAATTACCCATGGACATCAAAGCATAACCCTTTATGGATTATTGGATACAGGAGCAGATACCAGCATTATCTCTCCAGAAGCATGGCCACAACATTGGCCTCTGTTCCCATCATCAAATATGCTCACCGGAGTAGGAGGATTTACATTAGCAAGTAGATCACCACTTTTGTTAGTGTGTATTGATGATCAACAAGTATCTGCTGTGTTTTCAGTTGTTCAATTACCACCTACAGTTTCTTGTTTAATTGGAAGGGATATTTTAACACAATTGGGAGTGGTGTTAACTAATCATCACCCTTTGGGGTAATTGCCATTGCTTGGACTTTCCCCATTCCACTCACCTGGAAAACAGATACACCGGTGATGGTTAAGCAATGGCCATTAAAAGGGGAGAGTCTTATGCATGCCCATGAATTGGTAAAGGAACAATATTCACAGGGACACTTACGACTTTCTACGAGCCCTTGGAATACACCTATTTTTGTTATCAAGAAGAAATCAGGGAAATATCGTTTGATACATGATTTACGGGCTGTAAATGAACAGATGGAACCAATGGGGGCCTTACAGCCTGGTCTTCCAAATCCAGCTATGATCCCAGAACACTGGCCACTTTTAATTATTGATCTAAAGGATTGTTTTTTCACTATTGGGCTGCATCCTGATGATATGAAGAGATTTGCTTTTACTTTACCGGCAATAAATCGTGGAGAGCCAGATAAAAGATTTGAATGGACGACTCTTCCGCAAGGCATGCGTAATTCCCCGATGTTGTGTCAGCTTTATGTTGATGCTGCATTACAGCCACTACGTCGTAAGTGGCCAGCAACTATAATATATCATTACATGGACGACATTTTGTTTGCACAGCAACAACCATTCTCCTCTCTGCAGATTGACAGTATTAGAGATACTCTTTCAGCATATTCGCTTGTTATTGCTGCTGAGAAAATTCAGACCACCACACCATGGAAATATCTGGGATGGACTTTAACGGATCAAAAAGTAATACCTCAAAAATTGGAATTACAATTGGACATTAAAACTTTGCATGATGCACAGAAGTTGCTGGGAGATTTACAGTGGTTAAAACCTATTGTGGGAATACCAAATCATTTATTAGAAACCCTGCGGCCTTTGTTAAAGGGTATTGATCCTACTACTCCTGTACACCTGACAAAGGAGCACTATCTTGCCTTGCAACAAATTAGTAATTGTGTACAACAGGGATATGTGTCTCGTCGACAACTCGACTGCCCTATTGACCTTACTATTTGGAATAGTCCTTGCCATTTGCTTGGTGCTCTCTCTCAACAACAGGAGAAAACGGGGGAGATACGAGTTCTGGAATGGTTGTCACCATCACTACAACATAAGAGAACAATATTCTCAAAAATTGAACAATTGGCTGTGTTAGTCAAAAAAGGGCGTCTCAGAATTATTGAAGTGGATGGTCGAGAACCTGCTACCATTAGATTGCCTATGGAGAAAGAGACTTTAGACTGGTACTTGATTAATTCAAAGAACTTGCAGGAAGCATTATTAGCATCACCTGCTAAAGTAGAAACCAGCAAATTAGTGCCTAAAGTTTTGCAATGGATGACAGAATGGAACTGGATTACTCGGCCATTGAGGGAAGAACGCCCTATAGAAGGAGCTATTACAGCTTTTACAGATGCGGGAAAGAAATCAAGGCGTGCTGCTGTCACCTGGCAAGAAAAAGGACAATGGAAGCATCAACTTCTTACAGCAGATCCTGCAGATAGTTTACAAACTTTGGAATTGTTGGCAGTAGTATGGGCAGTGTCTAATTTACAGGAGCCTTTAAATGTGGTCACAGACTCTATGTATGTTGCCGGAGTAGCCAGACGAATAGAGGAAGCAGCAATTAAGGAAGTAAATAATAAACGATTGTATGAACTATTGATACAATTAAGGAAAGCTTTACGAGAAAGAAGTGCAGCGTATTCTGTGATTCATATTAGGAGCCATAAATGGTCTGAAGGTTTAGGAGAAGGGAATGAACGTGCAGACAAATTGGTTACTTTACCCATTGATAACTCTTGTCCTATTGACAAGCATACATTGGCCAGAGAAGCACATAGCAGATATCATCAAAATGCAAGAGGGCTTGCAAAACATTTTGAACTGAGTTTATCAGAAGCTAAAGCCATTGTTAGAGCATGTCCAATATGTAGTTATCATAATGAAGGAATAGGTTTAGGCGTGGGAGTTAATCCTCGAGGTTTGGAAATAAATGAAAAATGGCAAATGGATGTTACACAGGTACCTAGATTTGGTAAAGTTAAGTACGTGCATGTCACTGTAGATACATATAGTCACTACATATGGGCTACGGCTCAGGCAGGACAAAAAGCTACACATGTTATTAGACACCTGTTAAGTTGCTTTGCTGTTATGGGAGTTCCAAGAAGCATCAAAACAGATAATGGTCGAGCTTATGTGTGTGCTAGGGTCCAGAAATTCTTAAATTGGTGGTCCATTAAGCATGTGACAGGTATTCCACACTCTTCTACTGGACAGGCAATAGTGGAAAGAGCAAACGGTACCCTTAAACGGTATATTGAGAAGCATCAAGACTTAACAGACCCACAATCATGTTTGGCTAAGGTTCTGTATGTGATCAATCATTTATGTATTTTTGGAGAAGATGATACCCCTCCTGCGATTAAACATCATCCAAGGTCAGGTCAGAAAAATACTGAGGAGACAGAGGTCTGGGTTAGGTATAAGAACCCGAGTACAGGATTATGGGAAAAACCTGCGAAAGTATTATATTGGGGTCGGGGGTATCTTTGTGTTTCTTCACCTACAGGACCTTTGTGGGTGCCTGCTAAGTGGACTAAACCTGTTTTTGATGCAGCCTCTAGTGGATCGCCTCACAGAGGAGGACAGGGAGCGACTGAGGGAGAAACTGCCTCTAGTCCTACAACCGCTGCTGCTACAGCTGAAGGGACACTCGAAAGTGTTGGACAGAGCACTGACATGTCACTATCGGACGGCCCAGGAGTTGATTGGTTTTATTGACTCATTATCAACTTTTCGTTTAACAAATCCAGCAAAGGAACATTGCCTTGACTGTTATGATCCACATTGTGCTGCCTGGATAGCTCTACGTTGTGGGGGCTGTGATAATACTTTTTGGATAGAACAATCATTATTACGGGACTTATGGTGTCATACTTGCGAGCACGAGCACACGTGGGGTAAAAACTGGCAAGATGAATTAAGGAGACAAACGGGACTAAATGCGTATGTCGCTTTAAATCTTTATGAGTCTCCTGAACAAAAAATTCTTGCTTATTGTCGTTGGGAAGTACAATGTGTTGTAAGTAGAATTAAGGTTCAAAGTAAATCACGTATAATCTCTGTAAGGTGTAGAAAATTAGTACCTTTAACACAACGTTCTATTGTAGGGCCCTTCAGGGGGAATCCTGAAAGAGCATTAGATCATTGCATTGAAAAATTACAAAAATTAAGTTTGAAAGTGACGGGACCAGTGAAATTAGGAGCAGCAAAACTGAAAACTGATAAGAAAAAGAAGGCTAGAAAGGGAACAACCTCTTCTAAATAAGGCTAATTAGTTTTCTATGATTAGGACAATTTTACAGTTGTTGGACCCTCAGGAGGATACAGTTATTGAAGAAGATAACGAGCAGGAACAACGATTACGAAATAAAATACGCCTTGCGCTAAAGAAAGAGCTTGAACTATTAGCCTTATATAGTAAGAAAGGTGAAGAGGCTTTGCAATCACCACCATTAAATTGGTTGCATTGGGTCGAAGAGACAGATTTTTACACTGGTCCCTACTTACATTCACTTCCTTGTTATGTTTGCAAAAGGGATGCTGATAAGTGCTATGCATGGATAGCTTTGCTTTGTGCAGGTTGTAATAAGATTTATTGGTACTCACAAAAGACAATAGCAAATTTATGGTGTGGACCTTGTTTCGGGAAGTGGATTCAAGATTTTGTCTGGGTTAGAGCTCTTGAACAAAATACTGGCCTGCCAGGAAGGGCAGGATTGGAGCTTTTTGAGAGTGCAGAACAAGTGGTTATAGCATATATTAGATGGAAGTTGCAGCAAGCACTTAGAGAGCTTGAAGTTACTAGTGCCTCACGCATTATAGCAGCTCGCTGTAAAGCTGATTTGCCTTTAAACTTGCCATATGCTATACCTGTGAGCAAGGATGCTGATTTGGAGTTAGATCAGTGTATTCAAAGACTGACTCAGGTCCATTTTAATCAGCCTAACAAGTCAGGTAAAAGACAGCGGAGGAAGAAAAAACAGGCAAAAAGGAAAGAAAAATGAAGTTTGTTTTTATTATACTGCTTAACGCTGTAACAGTTAAAGCAGTAGGAATAACACATTTCAGTCAGCCAAGAGAAAATCTATGGGTAACACTTGCTAATCAAACTAATCAATCATCACTTTGTCTTAGTCTTGGAGGGGTTACTAATCCATTTCGAACATGCTTGGTAGGACTTCCAGTGTGGTCTCCTGGAGAATTTTGCAGTTTAATAAATAATCGAACTTTATGCATGCGTAACATGTCTAACATCACATTGCCAGCACAGCAAGGATATACTGCAGGTCAGAGTGATGGCTATCGCCAATGTTTACTTATCCAATCACTTAACACTTCCTTGCGTTCTCCTCCTGAAGAATTAGATCTTTTTGGAAGTGCAAATGCCAGTATGTCTAACACCACAGCTGGCGGATGGTTTAGTTTCAAACCCTTGGATGTCCAGAATTTAAATCAACCTAAAGACACATGGGCCACCTTGGATTCGTCCCTGAATTTGAGTGAATTCTCTCCACAGCATTACAGTCAATGTAACGGCACAAACATTACGGCACCAATGAAATTACCTACAGGAATATTTCTAATTTGTGGAGACAGGGCGTGGAATGGTGTACCAGCTAAGCCACAGGGTGGACCCTGTTATTTGGGAAAATTGTCCTTGTTTCACCCTAATGTATCCTTGCTAATGCAGCTCAGTCAAACATCAAACAGGAAAAGGCGTAGTATACATGACTTGGACTGCAGCCAGATTGGAGATCCAAAGTTTTGGGGTACATTCAGACAAGTAGTAGTTTCAACTATCTTACCAGGAGGATCTGCCAATAAGGCTATGAATTTAGCAAAACAATTAGGGTGCTGGACAAGAAATGAGCTGAACCAGACATCCCAAATTCTGGACATGATGACTGCAGATGTGCAAAGTGTTAACCATGCTGTTTTACAAAATAGAGCTGCTGTAGATTTTTTGCTCTTAGCACAAGGGCATGGATGTGAAGAATTTGAGGAAATGTGTTGTATGAATTTGTCTGATCATTCGGTGTCCATTCATACTAAGATAAAAGAACTACAACAGGGACTTCACAATCTCAAAGAAGAAGAAGGTTTAGGAATTGACGAATGGCTTAAAGGCTTAGGGCTTGGACCACGGCTAAGGAACATTGTGACATATGCTATCGGCTTACTGGGTGTAATCTTAATGGTTTTGCTTATTTTGCCTTGTATTTTTACTTGTATTCAAAACATGGTTAGCCGTATGATAGCAAAAACCTGGCAAACTAATCTCCTTGCTCAAGAAGAAAGCGGGGGAAATGTGGAGGATTTTATTAAGAGTTGGTTAATTGAGAAAGGCCATACTGATTTAATGCCGCTGGTTAAGCTTGAAAGGGAGGTCAGCAGTCTCTGATTCAGTGACTGCTGACAGGCAAGAATGCCGGATGGCCTTGCTGCAACATGAGGAAAGGGAGGTGAGATTAGTCCTGAATATCTGCAGAATGTAACAGAAGAATAAGCACAAGAATGTAGAAGTAGGTGTAGTTGCTGATATGTAACTAACCAATCCTGAGCTCAACTTTTGCAATATGTATGAAGCTTATTAAGAACCATATTTAACCCGCCGTATTCGATCAATAAATTGGACTTGGATGAACCAATTGGTGTCTGGGTCTCCTTCCTCCGACAGTTAAACTATACCATCAACTCTTCCTCATTCTTTTGGGCCTACATTCCCTATTTCCCATGTCTCTCTGTCTACTTGTCATCATACCCAGCTAGGCCCAAGGACACACTATCTTGCAGGTGCAGGACTTGGAATTAGCCACGGCCTTGTACTTTTCCAATCTCTAGTCAGCTAAAATCCCAACACACACGGGCATCTTACCAGAGAAGGTTTGGAAAGGAACCAGAGAGCTTGTTCACAGATACAGCCTCCTCATGAAGAACATTGAAGCATCAGACTCTATTCAACAAGAAGAGAATCTAGCAAGAGCATCCTGCTGCTGCAGTTGTGCTCTAAGGAGAAACCTCATCTGGCGGAATGCAAGTGTCTTTCATTTCCTTCTTTCTTTGAACAAGAAAGGCAAAAGTTGTGGAAAGGGTACATAAAATAGCTAAATTGGAACATTTGTCATGCTCTGGTCAGACATCCTGGAGAGCTGACAAAGAAATTCTGACAAATTAACTCACACAGGTATGAAGGTATGGTGGAAATAACTAACTTAGAAAACAGAAAAAAAAGTCTCCCAGCATCAATATTGTGCCCAGAAATGTGAATATTCATTATTTTCCTGTAACAAATAGTCTCAAAACAATGGAATGACACTCTGTAAATAACTGAAGGATATGGCTTGTGATATTTCCAAAACCTTTTGTACAGGGAAATGTTTACAGGGGACTACTTCAATGGAAAAAACTGAAGGATAAACTCAACAGATTTGCATGTGAAAATTCCCAGTGCCACCTATTGTCAGAGACAACAGAGTCAGGAGGGGAGTCAGTGTGGTGCTCCATGTCCTCAATTACACTTTCCCTTTGAAAAATGGGGAGAATAAATATTTGTATTTCACATTTAAAGCTCTTTTTCAGATTAGAATTAAACTCTGGAGAGGCACACACATAAATGTTTGTTCCTGATTGATGCCTTTATTTCCCAAGTCCTGCTGCTATCTGTGACCCCGAGGCAGTGATAGATAATAGTGCTCACAGCCTCCTTAAAATGAGCTGCCCAATGCCCTGTGAGGGCTTCTGAGGCTTTTGTCTCATTTTATAGCATACATAGCATCCTTTGCTTTTTCCTGAAAATTCATAAATGGAAGGCTTTAATGAAGCCTTGAACAGTGCATAGTCCTTGCCAGAAACTAATCTGCACTGAACCTTTTAAAGAACTCTGTTGATTGTTTGCCTTTTTATGGCAATGTATTTAAGTAATCATAATGCCTGAGTGAAAGTCTATTACTATCTGTTTACCTCAGTACTTTGACATTTCAATAGGAATTATCCTTTTTCATTTTTTATGCATCAGAACACAACAAAAATCAACAAAAAGCCCATCTAAACAAAAGAAAAAAACCCAAACTAAACCACTAAAAAAAAAAAAAAAAAGGATAGAGTGGTACCTTGTTAGTAGTGTTTCTCTACTTATGAAAAGATTTTAGAAAAATTAATTATGGAAAGTAAAAGCTCTTAAGTTATTTCTTGTCTAAGTCCTAAGTTCTAAGTCCTACCTTGACTTCTGCTGATAGGTAACGGGGAGGCCACAGAGCTAGAGGTGGCAAATTGCCCTTCTGAAGATGTTAGGAGTCCTTGCCATGGCAAAGGAGAGTGTAGAAGCAAATGGTCACAGTGTACTTGGGTTGCAGAGCCTGGTGAGAGTTGTTCACACCACCTGCAACAAATACACTGCACTCAAAATAATTCAGCAGCAGCTCAGCACCTGCAAACATGAGGACTGAATGTTTTTGTGGGTGTGTATTCCAGAAAAGCAAGGAATGACACCAAAATGTGAGTTTGATCTCCATAGGGGCCATTCACTTAAGAGTTGGGCTCGATGATCCCTGTGGGTCTCTTCCAGCCCAGAATACTCTGTTGAAATTTCACAGAACTGGGGCAGCATGGAGAGAGGTGGATTAGCAGAAAGGGTCTGGCAAAGCACGGGGACTTGCTAAAGCAGCTGTGCCCCAGATTGGCTGTCAGGGAGCGTGTGTATCCTAGATCCTGGGGTAAATGGAGACACTCACAGACAAAAGTTTGCTTTGAAAATAGTGACAGTATTTTCATAAAATCACTTTTTAAATGTCTATCTTACTAATTTCCAGTTGAGGTTTTACTAAACTTGATAACATTTTTTCATGGAAAATGAAATATACACCATGACTGTGATGGTAAAGTCAGAAAGCTTTTGCAGATATCTCAATCAGCAAATTCTATTTTTCAGGTAAACCAGGAGTAAATATAGTCAATTCTAGGTATTATACAATTTAGCTGCATTTCAGGACTTGTGTCTAACAGTTAATAAACTAAAGAACTCAATTAACTGTGGGGAAATGTGTTGAAATTGAATATCAAAGACAAGTACCAGACGGCTTATTTTAAGATATATGAGAACAAAATCTTACACTGTTGTTAGGAAACCAACCTTTTTTGTGACAGTGAAAGGAATGTTAGTTCTAGAAAAGCTTCAGAAAATAATAGATAACTCCAATGGTCATAAGAATACAAAAGCTTTTCAATAGCATCAATGAGTTCAATACAGACTCCTAAAGCCTTAACGCTGGCAGAAGCATTGGAGTAACATAAAATATGTATTAATAAATATTTTCATGATGATTCATTCTATTTGTAAAATATAATAGCTAGGAAAGCATATATCTTTAAAACAGATTTCTCAAAATGAAGCCTTTACTATCAAACTCATTAGTGTGTGCTTCCTCTGCATTTAACTTTTTTTGACAGCTGAAAAGCATTTCAATACAGCCCTAAGGTTAATGTGAATACAACTTTTTTTCCAAATTGGATTTTAATAAGTATCAAATTAGAAATATATTTAGTATTTTTCTAGGTTTTCATTAGTTTCCATATCCAACTTAAAGGAAACATAATGAGAAAGTCCAGACTTTTGGAGCCTGAAGAACAAAGATGAAAGATTAATTATAAAGATATGGTCTATTTAACCTATGGCACAAATATTCAAATAGTGAACACACACAAAGGAAATCCACCTCCACTGAAAATCTGTGTGCTGTTTCTTTCTTAAATAAATTTATTGTGAATGCAATGTGAAGTAGCTATGACTGTACATTTTTGAGATGCACAGGTATTGAGTAACCACACAGCAGCCTCATGAGCCATACAGATACAGCAGTCTCAAGGTATTAACAAAGGATTAATGTCTCTGTGTGCGTGCTATCCCTTGTTTTTATCAGCATCCTCAGAGATGATGACATTTCCAAGGCTCTGGTGCTGATACTTGTTATCTGTTGATGCTAAAATGAAAAAATAATTATTCATTTATTTCTCATCACTTAATATAACTGTAATGTAATTATAAACAGTGATTAAAAGTCTGGTTGCAATCTTTGCTGCTCATCTTACTTCAATACCATCAAAGCAGAAAGATGAAGAAATCTATCTATTGCTATATGAAAACTGTAACTTGCAGGGATAACAGTAAGTATTGCTATATTTGTCCTGACAACTGCTTAAACATCCTTGCAATCATGACAATTATTTTGTTGTCTTGAAGTCTGCTTTCCCAGGAACACAGGAGCTACTCCTACTGTTACAATCCACCATATTATAAAATATTTTTCACCATCTGCTGGAGAAACACCCTGGACACCTGTCCCCCCGGGTCCCCCCGGCCCCGCAGCCTCCCCCAGAGGATGTTCCACGTGGTCGACCCCAGAGCCTGACATGGGGACGGGGGGCTGGGGCCCTGGGGGTGGCACAGGGGGACAGGGACCCCCCGGCAGCATCCCCGTGTCCCCCAGGGCCAGGGCCTGGGCCAGGGCTCCTTCACCCTGGTATGAACGAGGCCTTGAGAGCGCTGAAAAAATCCCAAGCAAGGGAGCAGCAAAAACCAGATTTAATATTAACCAACAGCAGCACAAAGTTCCTTGGCAAGAGTCACTCTGCTCCTGACTGGGCACTTCAGGCACACCAAGGAAACAAAGCAACAACAAAACCAAACAAAATCCAGGCAATCAAACCAGATATGAACTGAGAACTGTCCCTGTGTGTGTGTGAGACACAAGGACAGTGAGGGCAAGGATACAATGAATACGGCCTAAAGTTGAACTGAGCTCAAATGTACAGGACTGAACTTATATCTTAACCTTAACTTTGCTGGAATTCATAAAGTTAGAGGGTTTTAATGAAATGGTTAAAAAAGAGTAGGCCTCAGACAGAAGTTTTGTTAGCATTGCAAATACAGCAAAAAGTTTTCTAAGCAGTAGAGCATACGTGACCAATAACAATAGACTTCTGTAGAACTGGCTTATGTATTGCAACAAGGTTATTTAATGTATATCTTTAGAAGGTTAGCATGAATGGAGCTCTGTTCTTTGTCTCAGATGAACAAGTCTTTGTTTTACCTACCATTACATGTGTTTCATATGATTGGATAGAATTCTTGTCAATATGTGTTTCTCTATGCGTGATTGGCTGAAATCTAGGCTGAGATGGTTTTATGCTATGCCGTAATGCCACACCTCCTTGGCATTCCCTGTGGATCAGCGAACTGTTAACATCCTGTCCCCATTGTCTAACAATGTGCTGAGACTGATGTGCTGAAATAAAAAGCTCATGTCACTGGTCCAGGTGTCCCATACCTGTTCGTGATTGTATATAGGTGCTGCGGCAAGTGGGTTCCTCATTGTGCATGGCAACTTCTCTCTTAAACATCTCTGTTTAGCAAAACATCAGCACTTAACAGTATTTGACCTAAATTATAACCTATGACTTAGCAATTTTAAAGAGGAATACCATTTAACAATACTTAACACAGCTTATAATTTATATTAAACTTACAACTTAGCAAAAGAACAACTCTTAGCAGCATTTAACTTCACTTAGACCTTGTGATTTAACCCCACTTACAGGCCTGACTGACTCAGCTATCCAAGGCACTCCTACCCCTCAGAGAGCAGCATTTCTGACACATTTCCCCAGCACAGGCACTCCTGTATGCACACAGACACAAAGAGTCAGTGCAAGGCACCCGTGAGCAATTCCCCTGAGGACAGGAAATGCTCACTGTGGATCCTTTGCCATCTCCCCAGCAAAGGGTGAAGGGCTGAGCCGTGAGGAGTGGGGGGATCGGCACAGGCTCTTTCGTTGTTCAGGATCCCCGAGTGCAGCAAACGGGAGAGTTCCCGGCTGGGAGAGGCCCCACTCAGAGGGAGTCGCTGGCCCAGGAGAGCTCCAAGGGCTCCTTTTGGAGCGCTGTGTGCAGGGCCCCAAGAGAGGGGCTACAGTCCCAGCAATGGCTCATCCTGGCCGCACTTGGCACCAACAGCTTTCTTTGGCAGTGTGAGAACAGGGTTGTTGCGCCATGGAGGGAACAAAAGCAGTTCCCAGGGCTGCTCCTACAGAAACCAGGAGCTGGTTGGGCAGCAGCAGTGCCTGGAGCAGACAGTGTTTGTGATGAGCTGCAGAGGAGCTGAGCCCAGGGGCTGTTGGCCAAGGCCGAGGCCCAAGGCACATTTCTCAGCTGGCAGGGCAGCCTGAGAAGGGGAGGGGGGAATGCACCAGCACGGGGCCCATGAAACCAAGGGACCACTGTGACACGGTGGGGCCCTGTGAGCCCAAGGGACCATTGTGACACTGTGGGGCCCTGTGAGCCCAAGGGACCATTGTAACACTCTGGGGGTTTCATGGAATCATGGAGACCACTGTGACATTTCTGAGCCTTATGGAATCGTGGAGACCATTGTGACACTTTGGGATTTCATGGAACCAAGGAGCCATTGTGACACTGTGGAGCACCATGGAACCAAGGAGACCATTGTGACACTGAGGGGACTCATGGAATCAGTGAGACCATTGTGACACTGTGAGGCCCCATGGAATAAGCAAAACATTGTGACAGTGTGAAGCCTCATTGAACCAGGGAAACCATTGTGACTCTGGGGGTCCCACAGAACCAAGAGGACCATTGTGATACTGTGGGGCCTCGTATAACTAAGAGGCCTTTGTGACACTGCAGTGCTGCACGGAACCAAAGGCCCATTGTGACATTGCAGGCCCTCATGTCATCAATGGTCCATTGTGACACTGTGGAGCCAAAGCAGACCATTGTGACACTGCAAACGCCCAGGGTCCAAAGGTCAAATGTGACATTGCATTGCAGGGCTCATGGAACAGATGAGTCACGTGACACTGTGGGACCTGGGGAACCACGGAGACCATTGTGACACTGCAAGGCCTCATGGAATTGTTGGGACCATTGTGACACAGCAGAGCTGTATGGAACCATGGGCCACTGTGACACTGTGGGACCCCATCAAACCAAGGGGCCAGTGTGACACTGCAGGTCTTCTTGTAATCAAGGGGCCATTATGACACTGTGGGCCCCTGCAAAACCAAGGGAACACAGAACAGATCTGGCTGGTTTGGCCTCCCAGGGGTCACCTGATTGGTCCAACTGACCTTGGCATGATAAGCGTCTCTTCTCATCTGCTACTGAAACACTGGGACTTCATGCTTTTCTTGCCATGAAAAAGAACTCTCCTTCTCCTCCAGGCAGTCATGGTCAGAATTGGGATTTCACCTCCAAATTTCCTTATATCCAGGGTTTGTTCCCATAGGAATATTGCCAGGACAAGTCTGGCTGGCAATGGTTCCACAAGGGTCAGCTCTCATCTGTCCCTAAAACCCTAAGGAAGGCTCTGTGCTTTCCTTCCTATGAGAAAGAATTGTCCTGCTTCTCCAGGTGCCGATGGCGAGATTGGGATTCCACCTCCAAAATTCCCTGTATACAAAGACTGCTCCCAGACAAAATCTGCCATTCCTCAGCAGTCTGGCTGGCCTTGGCCTAGTGAGGCTCTCACCTGCCTTCTAAACACAGGGGCTCTGAACTTTCCTTCCTATGGAAAAGAATTTTCCGTCTCATCCAGATGCCCATGGCCTGACTTGGGATTTCACCTCCAACATTGCCTTACTCTGAGAGACTGGAGGAGATTCTTGGCCTGAAACATTTCATGTTGGGGGGAGGAAGGGGAAGGTCCAGCCTTGCCCTGCCCTGGAACCCCAATCCCCCCAGAGCCTCTATCCCAGCCCAGCAGTGGCTGCCAGTCCCTGGCACAGCACAGGCAATGCTCCACAGCCACCTCTGCAGCCCCCAGTCCAGCTCCTGAGGGACCAAATGAGCCCAAGTCCCACCTGGGGGAAGGGCCCAGGAAGACCAGGGATATTTAAGCGGACCACAAGGCAAGCACACATCTTGACCCTTCCTCCTCTTGGAATTTCTATCTGAACACTGCTGGCATCCAGGAGTTGGTATCTGTGTTTGTGCTTCTCTGGATCTTTTTTTCTTTCTCTCCTTCTGTGTCTTCTTCTTCTGTTTCTGTACACCTGCAAATTTTGATTAACAATAATTTGGACGGGCTTAGAGTTTGTAAAGCTGAATGGCCCGAGTCAATGCTTTGAGAAGTGCTTTTTGTTCATTGAATATCTGTTGTAATTTGACATGAGAAGAATTTTAAAAAGTAATATAAAACTTCTTGTGTAACTGACAATCTGTTAAACCACTAAGATACTGAACATTCCTCTGTGAAACACATATGTTAAAGGTGAAAAAACTCAGGAACCTCCTCTTTCTTTTCCAATCAATAAAGAAGTAACGGGCCCTAGCCCAGGCCCCCATCTCAACCAAACCAAACCAAAACAAACCAAGCAACCCTGCTGTGGCCTGAGCCCCTTCCCCCCTCCCCAGGCTGCCCCCTCCCCCCGCCATTGGCGCCATTCTAACCAAACCAAACCCCAACAGCTACCAAAAAGGAAAACAAAAGTGGCTACAAAACCCTAACCAGAACAAAGCTAGCCACAGCTATTAAAATCTTACCATCAAGTTCCCTCCCCACAAGACAATTAAAATCAAAAACCCCCAGAACCTACAACCCACACAAAATAACCCTACAAGTAAAATTAAACACAAAACCCCACCAAAACCAACCATAACCATAAAACAAACCCTATCACAACCCAACCACAACTTCAACCACAAGCTACTGACAGGTCAGGTGTTAATCCTTTTACTACTTCAATCCCACCTTGAGTAAAAGAAAAAAAAAATACAAGCATATAAAAAACAATTAAAAACCATCAAAGTCAGTAAAGAGGAAATTAAATCCAAAACAAAAAGAAAAGAAAAATTACTTTATCCTTAAAACAAAAATCCTCTTATAAACTAAAAGGAAAAAACTCTTTTCATTAAAAAAAATAAAACAATAAAAAATTCAAATTCATATCAAAGAAAAACCTCCATGCTAAAATAAAACAACTGTTTAAATAACTGTACTTTCATAAAAATTTAGACAGGGGGGAAAATGTAATCCAGTACCCCCAAGAGAAGATCGCGATTCCCAGAGAAAAAAATATTTTTTAAAAGGAAATAATAAAATCATTTACTTTTAAACAACTCATATTTAAAACTATACCTCCTAAGTCAACATGGCCCATCAACAAGTTGTAAAACAGCTTGTAGCAAAAAAACAACTTCACAATAGCGAAGTTCCCCAGACAACTGTTATCCATGACAAAATTAAGGACCACAAAAAAAAAATTTCATCGTGTAAAAAAACTCCATTAACTTAACAAGAAAACCATCTCTCCCTAAAACTAAAAAAAGACAAATCTAAAAATAGTAAACTACTAGAAATTTTCAGTTTAGTTTCTTTACATTGTCAGGTTAAAAAAAAAAAAAAGAGAAATTGTAAAGAAAAAACTGTGTTCTAAAGAATTTATTTTAATTCTTACTTACCTTTTTTCTTTTATCTGCTTTTAATAAAATTTTCTTTATACCCTTTTAAATTTTCGGCATACTTTACCTTTCTCTTAATCCAATCTCACAACAAAATAAATAAATAAATAAATAAATAATTACCCGATACTAAAACCCACCACATTCATCAATACAATAATTAATAAATTTCAAGATTAGAAAAATCTTAAATTATCAAACCAAAATCACTACGATGTCATAGTAAACCTTTTGCCAAAGTTTCTCTGATTTTCTAAAATACCCAGTAAAGGCTGTTTGGTTCTTTTGAGCTCCTGAGAATCTCTTGTTGTTATTTCTCCAGGGAGTCCAACTCAGAGGACAAACAAATGCAATTCTTTGAAATGTCACCTTGAAAAAATTGTCTGGGGGATGAGGGTCAGGGCTTGTCTGTCCTCCTTGGCACAGCCCAGGCAGGGCTTTCCCAGCCACATTCCACACTCCATTTCCCAGCTGGAGCCGCTGCTGCCTCTGAGTTGTGCTGCCCCAGCCCCAGGGACGCTCTCCTTGTCTGCCCATTCCCCCACGGTCTCTGGGCAGGGATGGCCTCAGTGGGGGCTGCTGACGTCCTCAGTAACTTAGAGGCTGCTGCTGAATTTTCCTGCTCCAGAGGCTTGTTCATCCTTCAGCTCTTCAGTGCAGGAATTCAGTGGCCCAGGGCTCATTAACATTCAGAACACCTTAACAAGCCAAGCGCCTGGGAATAATTTGATTTCAGTTTCCAAATCTTGTATGGTTAAAAAGAGAGATTTCAGAAGTGCATTCAACTGAATATGTTCTATTTAAAAATACTGTGAGAAAACATTTTTTAGGACCTGTTTAGTTTTTTTCTTTTTTTTTTCCCTGTTAATAGCAATCTCCACCTGACATTGAAACCAAGTACCTCCTCATGCAGTTTGAAGATATAAAAATCAACACCATTCATGGCTGACAATCAATCAGACTCTGTCCCTACACCCACCCCACAATTTCCCCCATCCCAGCCCTGGCAGTCAGAGCAGCCTTGTGCAAATCTGAGCTCCCTCCAGCCCAGGCTGCACCTGCAGCTTTCAGCTCCTTGGCTCCAACTCCCACCTGCTTTCCTTGGAGAAGGAGCTGCCCGAGACACAGAGGGATGTTCATTTATTGTCAGCCAACAAAGCCAGGGGAAGGCACAGCTCCATCAAATGCAAAAGTCATTCCTCTGCTGGATATTAAATCCACTTTCCACAGCAGACAGTCTCAGAGCAGTGGAAAACACCTTCTGTGCCCAGCACAGGTCTCAAGGTCCCCCCATACCCTCCCTGCTCCGATTCTGCCCAGATTTGCTCTTTGCACACACAAGTCACAGGCTGAAGTCAGGAGCTCCCTCCATGCCCAGAGGGAGGAAAAAAATGAAAGGGGATGAAGATTTCTCCTGTGCAGAGCCCCTGCAGTGGGAACCATAACTTATCAGGTTTGTGTCCTTTGGGCTCAGGGCCTGGTGATATTCAGAGGCACAGAAGGGTTTCTTGCCTAAAAACACAATTTGAACAGGATACAGTTTAACATTGCAGCAAACAGAGTTCTCCATGATGTCCCAGCAGCATCTGACATGTCCACCATCCCCAAGGGATTTCTGTACAGGAACAGTTTTAGACAAAGACATAAGAAAAGGCAGTTCTGTGATAGATATAAACACAAAAACGATGTTGATTATTGATATATTTATTTGCACTTCGGAATGATTGGGCAACTTCCTGCAGCTCAAAGCATGAAGCCAGTCAGTTGAGAGGCACTTGAATGACCAGAGATCATCTGGAGGAGGAAATCTGGGAGCAATGGGAAGCATAAATATCCAGCTCGTCTAGTGAAGAGATGTCCTTAGACATGGCCATTTCAATAGGAGAGCTTGAAACCCCAAATGGAAAAGAGAGATTTATATAATAGAATGTATACTGGTGACACCAGTAGAAGGCAAGATCACTATTTCTTCTCCTGCCATCTGTACACCTCCAGGAAAACCCTGTTCCTGCTGGGAAAACTTTGCCATTTCTTAACAGTACTCAAATGACCCAGGTGATAAAGTTTTGCCTGTATATGATTAAACTAACAGGTATTAAAACCTGTGCCCCTTTCCAGGCAGACATCAGCTGTGTGCCCATGAAAAGGCAGGGCCACTTGTGCCCTGAGGTGCCCAGCTGGGATTGCATCTCTCCAAGAGCACCTGAAGGAGAGCAGAGCACCTTGCAAGCTGCAGGTCCCTGACAGCCCCACAGGGCTCCTGTCCCATCAACATCTGCTCTGTTCCAGTCTGAAACAGGGCTCAGCATGGTGCCGGGATCATCAGAGAGCTGAGGTGTGTGCTGGAATTCAATGCCCTCCCCATCTCACAGCTGCCCTGCATTTCCCTCCTGCAGCCTTGGTCTCCAGCACAGCCATGAAGACTCTTTGGGCTCTGGAATGTTGCTGCAGCCCCCAAGGGCAGCTGAGCTCTGCCTTTGGCACAGTCAGGCCTGGCCAGCACAGGCCATGCTCAGCAATTGCTTGTATGTGCCTGGCCTTGCTGTCAGCCCCGGCCGCGGCTGCGTGGCCCCTTTGTGGCCCTGTGCTGGCCCAGCCATGGTGGCCCAGCCCCTGTGCAGGCCCAGCCCAGGCCAGGAGCATTGCAGCTGGGAACAGCCCCTGTGCCGTGGTGCCCACAGCAGCCTTGGGGCTCTATGCCGCATGGCCTCCCTGCTGGGCAGCCTCTGCCAGCTCCTGCAGAGCCCCTGGCACCTGTGGGGCTGCACAGACAGCCCTGCCCCGGGCTCTGCCACCCTCTGGGCCAGCAGAGAGGCAGCCAGGGCTGGCCATGGCCAGGAACAGGCCCTGAGCCACGCAGGAGGATGGAGCTGGGCCACAGCCAAACTCAGCCCAGGCCAAAGCTGGCCTCAGCAACCAGGGCTGCCAAGGGCTGGGCACAGAGGCTGGTGCTGGTAAATGTCCTGGGTCCCCTTCCTGCTCTGTCCATGCCACCAAGGGCACAGAGCAGCCTCCTCTCTGGGCCACTTGCCTGTTTGCAATGCCTTGCACAGGTGCTGGCCCTGCCCCACAAGGCCTGGCCTGAGTCCTGCCCCTGCACGCTCAGCCAGGCTGAGATGGACACTGATGGTTTCTGGGCCAGGCTCTCTGAGCCCAGCCCAGCTCCCTGCAAGCTCTGCCAGCTGCCCTGAGCTCTGGGCAGCACCAAGGGCCTCTCCCCAGCCCAGCCCAGCCGGCTCTGGCCCCACAGCTCTGCTCAGGCCAGGCTGCTCTGGGCACTGCCCCACAGCCTCAGCCCCTGGCAAGGGCACAGCAGCAGCTGCAGCTGCCACAGGACTGAGCCCCACCATGGGGGAAGGTGCTTGGCCAAGGCCAAAGGAGGCTCCCTGGCTGCCCTGCTCCCCTCCGGCTGAGGTGCTGAGAGCTCTGCAGCCCCTGCTGCCATCCCATCTGCCCAGGGCAGCACAAGAGCCCCGGCCTTGGAGCCCTCAAGAGCTGCTCCTGCTCCACGCCCAGGGCCCATCCCAGAGCTGGGGCAGCCACGAAACTGTGCCCATTTCTGTTCATTGGTGCTCTGATGGGGATGGATCCTCAGCCACTTGGAGGTTGCTCATGAATTTTATTCCTCCAGCAGCCTCATCTTTCTTGAACTCTTCAGTTCAGGAATTCAGTGAGAAAAGCTCATAAATATTTGTTCAAAACACCCGAACAAAAAAAGCTTCTGGGAACATTTAGATTCTCAGTTCTTCTGTGATTAATTTGATTTCGGAAGTATATTCAAAGTTAATATCCTATATTGAAAACAATGCAGATAGAATTGGTCTCTCCTCTTAAGTTTTCATTTCTTGTTTATACTTTGGTATCAGCAATGTCCATATCAGCAATGTCCTCCAGCACCTTCTAATGCAGTCTGCATAGATATGAAAATCAAGACCCTTCATGGCTGACAATCAGGAACACTTTGCCTTCATCCCCTCCCCACCATTTCCCTCATCATACACCTGGCACTCCTATGGATCAGGAATGGTGTGGCCAGCAGGACCAGGGCAGTGATTCTTCCCCTGTCCTCAGTGCTGGTTTGGTAGCACCTCGAGTGCTCTGTCCAGTTCTGGGTCTCCAAGTTAAGGAAAGACATGGAGGGGCTGGAGCGTGTCCAGAGAAGGGTAACAAGGCTGGGGAGGGGTCTGGAGCACAAGTCCTGTGAGAAGCGGCTGAGGGAGATGGGGTTGTTTATCCTGGAGAAGAGGAGGCTCAGGGGAGACCTCATCACTCTCTACAACTCCCTGACAGGAGGGTGCAGCCAGGTCGGGGTTGGGCTTTTTCCCCAGAGAACAGCGACAAGACAAGAGGACACAGCCTTCAGCTGCCCCAGGGGACTTTTAGACTGGACATTAGGAAATATTCTTCACACAAAGGGTGATTGGGCATTGGAATGGGCTGCCCAGGGAGATGAGTGAGTCACTGTCCCTAGAAGTGTATAAGGAAAGACTGGATGTGACATTCAGTGCCATGGTCTGGGTGACAAGGTGGTGTTGGGTCCCAGGTTGGACTTGAAGCTCTCCAAGGCCTTTTTCAGCCTGATTGATTCTCTGATGATTGTGGCACTGCAGGGCCCTGGGGAAGCAAGGGGCCATTGTGACACTGTGGGGCCTGGTGGCACTAAAATGACCATGGTGACACTGTGTATGACATGGCAGCACAGAGCCAAGGGGCCATTGTGACACTGTGGGGCTGAATGGAAGCAAGGAGTCCATTGTTACAGTCTGGGTCCTGGTGCAACCACAGAGGCCACTGTGACCCTCCCGGGCCTTGTGGAACCTAAGGGCCATTGTGACACTGAGGAACCAAGGAGACCCTTGGGAGAGCCTGGAAACAATGGATTCGAGGGGACATTGCTCCATTGCAAGGACTCTGGGAACTGAGGGAACAATTGTGACACTGTGATGCCCCATGGAACCAAGGGTCTCTGGTGACACTGCAGGATCTTGAGTCACCAGGGCTCCATTGCGACACTGCAGCACCAAGGAATTCATTGTGGCACACTGAGGCCTCATGGAACCAAGAGGCCAGTGTGATCCTGAAGGACCTTGTGGAACCATGCAGAGCATTGTGACAGAGCAGGACATGGTGTCATGATGGGGCCATTGTGACACTGCAGGGCCCCATGGAACCAAGGGGTCAGTGCTTCTCCTCAGGGACTCCTGGAATGAAGGAAACACGTTTGACACCGTGGTGGCCCTTCGACCAAGAGGCCATTGTGACACTGTGGAACCAAGGAGAGCATTGCTGCACTGCCAGACCTCGTGGAACCAAGGATCCATTGTGACACTACAGGGCCTTGGGGGACACGGTGAGATTGTGACACCAAGGGATGCCAGGGAACCAAAAGGAACATTGAGACACTGGGAGGCCTCATGGAATCATGGAGACCATTGGGACACTCCTGGGCCTCATGGAACCGTGGTGACACCAAGTTGTCTGGGAGTGTTGATGTGCTGGAGGGTAGGAGGGCTCTGCACAGGGCCCTGGACAGGCTGGATCCAGGGCCCAAATCCAACAACGTGAGGTTTAACAAGTCCAAGTGCCGGGTCCTGCACTTTGGCCACAACAACACCTGCAGCACTACAGGCTGGGGACGGAGTGGCTGGAGAGCAGCCAGGCAGAAAGGGACCTGCAGGGACTGATGGACAGCAGGGTGGACATGAGCCAGCAGAGTGCCCAGGTGGGCAAGAAGGCCAATGGCTCCTGGCCTGGCTCAGGAATGGTGTGGCCAGCAGCAGCAGGGCAGTGATTCTTCCCCTGTGCTGGGCACTGGTTGGGCAGCACCTTGAGTGCTGTGTCTAGTTCTGGGTCCCCTGGGGTGGGGAATTAGAAGAAATTTGTATCAGGAAGAGTAAAGAAAGCCAAGGTGAAGCAAAGGAAATGCTCAGGGCAGTTTGGGGGTGACTTCCAGGCAGCCCTGGCTCTGAGCAACAGCATCTGCAGTGGCACAGGGAACTCCCAGCTGATGGGAACAAACTTTCTGACTGACTGCAGAGGCCAGGACAAAGCTGAGTGGTTTCCCTGCTGTCCCCCAGCCCTTGCTAGCCCCAGGGGCTGATGGCATTTGTGCCCCCTCAGGTTCATGTCCCCACAGCAACAGCATGGGGGTGCTCCCCCTGCTGTGTGCAATGCAAACAGGGGCTGCTGAGCCAGTGCTGCCGTGTCTGTGCCTGCAAGGATGGGGCACCTGTGTGAGCTGGGGGAGAGGCCAGGGCTGCAGAGGGGGGATGTTGTTGGCAGCTGCATGAGGATGCTCTGGGACGCTGCCCTGGGCTGTGCAGTGCACTGGGGATGGATCAGCCCCTGCTCTGCTGCTCCTTCCCGTCTGCCCCAGGGCCCTTGCAGAGCACCAGCTGTGTCTGTCCTCAGCTGCCATGGCAACCCTCAGGACAAAGTGGTGCCAGGGCTGCTCCAGGTACAATTGCAGGGATACTCGTTGGTGCCACCAGGTGCCATGGCAACGGCCACGGGGACCCGTTCTCTGGTTTGGTGCCATGGCAACCAATGCCCGGAGCCGTTGTGGTGGTTGGTGGCCATGGCAAGCTGCCCATGGCCCTTGCTCACGGCTGGTGTCAGTGCCCAGAGCCAGAGGGGATCCCTTGCTGGGGGCTGTGCCATGGCCACCTGCCCTGTGCCGCGCTGGCCGCTCAGGCACCAGGAACCAGCAGCCACTGGCACTGCCAGGGCCAAAGGCCAGGTCAGCCAGACAGAAAGGGGCAGGGCTGGGCACTGTTGCCAATAGCAACCGGCACTGGGGGGACATCTGGGTCACCTGGCCTGGCAGTTGCCATGGAAACCCCTGGCAGGCACTGAGGGCACAGCCCCTGGCACTGAGACACTGCTGGGCCGGGTGCTGAGCACAGGGCTGAGCACGCAGAGATGGTTTTGTTCTTGCTGAGCTGCAGCACAGCCAAGGCCTGTCCTGCCCCTCGTCCAGCCACGCTGGGGAGGGGCTGGGGCTGCGGGGGAGCTTGGCAGGGGACACAGCCAGGACAGGGGACCCCAACTGACCCCGGGCATACCCCAGACCAGAGCACATCATGCTCAGGGTATGAAGGGGGGGAACAGGGAGGAAGGGGGGAATTTTGGAGGGAGGGCTTTTGCCTTCCCAGGTAACGCTTAGGCAAGAGGGGGCCCTGTTTCACCAGTGGGCAGGGTCACTACCAAAGACACAGACACCAGCTTAAGGAATTGTGTCATTTATATCATGCACAGCTGCAAAGATTCACAAAAGGATAAGCTCAGCAAAGCATATCATCATTAGCAAAGAATTACAAAAGAAGCTCAGCAATCCATCATAACCCATCATTACATTTTGATGACCAATCCCTTGGTGAAACACTAGAGGTGTTTGTGGCAGACAAAGATTCTGGCTGACTATCAAGGTACACCTTACAGACATCAGCAGTACTTTAGTGACACTGTTCTTCATTCTTTTTTTTCAATCTCATTCGAGTTAGGAACAAGAATTCTGTTGTCCAGGGAGCTGGCACCTTTTTAATTCCAGAATAATGCCCCCAGGCCCTTTGCTGTTCAGCTTTACCATGCTGTCTGTGGCTAACAAGGCTTGGGGGGGCCCTTTCCCCTCTGGCTGGAAGGGGCCGGGTCCCAGTCCCTGAGGGGCACCCAGGCTCCTGGATGGAATTCCTGTGCAAGTCCCTCAGTGTCACAGCAGCCTTCACATGGAGCCCCGTGGATCAGAGCATTTTCTAGAGGGGCCCCTGGGGCAAACAGGGAGATCTGGATTGGCAGGATGTGTAAAACAATATCCTGGCAGATCTACTTGTTCTCACACAGAATCCTTGGCTGCAGGGACACATTCCCATTGTTCCTGCCCAGGGTTCAGGACTCAGAGTTGTCTTTCCTAGGAGCTGGTCCTTCAGCTGCCTCGGGAGGGCCATTTGTCCTCGGGACCCACACTGTGACTCCATTATTAGGGCTGCTGCACCCAAACCCTTTATTTGCACAAACAGTGGTGATTGGAGGTGGATCTCCTTTTTTCACAATCATTCCTAAAAATGCAGTATCAATAATTGTACTACCCTGTCACAGGGTTAAATAATCCAATCCTGGTCACTATTGTTTAACAGAATTATTGTAATTTCTCCTTGATATTCTGCATCATTTCCTCCTGCCATGACAGGAACACTTGGCAAGGCCAAGGTCCAAGGGAGCAGTTACCAAAGCAAAGTGTCCTGGAGCAATCTGAACTCCTGTTTCAGAATTGACAGCTCTCATTTGCTTTGAATTTTTCCTAATGAATTCCAATGCATGAAGGCCCAGCCCTGCAGCCTCTGGGCTGGCCCTGTCAGGGGCCATCACAGCCAGAACAATTTCCCAGGCAGCCCAAGTCTCACTGCCCATGGCTGGATTTGCAAATTGGGGGCAGCCGTGCACAGCCAGGGGGTTTCATTTTCCCAGTGGGCCATTGTGAAGGGCATGGAGCACATCTGGGAGATGGGTTCTCCGTGGACAAAGGTTCCCATCTCCTCATTTTTCCAACTGCTCTTTTAACAACCCCTTCACCCTTTTAACCAATCCTGCAGCTTGTGCATAATCTGGTATATGAAAAACCCTGCAGGCAAAATCACTGTATTTTTCACAGGAACAGACAAAGCACTCTGCATCACAGTATCAGCAAACTCTGCAAAAATAGCCAATTTCATCCCTTTCTCCCTTTTTCATTGTATACAATCTCACAAAGTTGACCACTGACATGAGGGTCCTGGCCAATCCTGTTCTGTAGGGTATTTAGTGTTACATCCCTGAGCAGCCAAAGCTACCAAATTAGTATTGTCAGCACTATTTCACATTATTGTTATTTTATATATGGATATACATATCGATATACATATAGACAGATAGATACAAACATATACATATAAATATATATAAAAAGACATATATTAATGCCTTATTATTCTATAAATACATATATTGTTATTTATTATATTGATATTTCACATGTACAAATGCATCTGAGCTCAAGATTAAAACCTTCTTCTCTTGCTCCATGTGGGAGCATTCCAACAATAATTGCTCCTTCTGAAGGTGCTGTTTCCAATGTACTCACAACAAATTCATCTTTGCCCAAACCCACAAGGTCTTTTCCTTTTCCATGTGCAATTTTTGGATGCATTTGAAGCCATCAATGGGTGCAGCTTCTTCTACTCAAGTGCCCCACTGCCCACACAGGGATCCAACCTCAGCCCACTCCAGAGCCAGGGAACTCCAGGGAAGGGCTTCCCAGCTGGGAATTTCTGATACGACTGACTCCTCACACTGACACTGAACAAGTGACATTTTGTTGGGATCTGGCCAGACTGTGCCAGTTTTGTTTTACCAGTGGCCAAAGTCAGCACCAAAGCCACAGACTCCAACTGAAGGAATCAGTGTCATTTCCTGCAGTTCAGAGCAGCAAAGAATCACAAAAGGAGCAGCTCAGCAATGCACCCAACCATCCCAACCAAAGATTGCCTGCAGTGATTAAGAAAGATCCAGCACCAGTTACCCTCAGCCTTTACCATCCTCCAGACCCACACAGCAGCTGGGGAAGCTGTCACAGCCAAAGGCTGCAGAGCCACTCCTGGGCACTGGGAATTCCTGCAGGTGCCTCCAGCCCCAGGTGAGGCTCCAACCCCGCTAGGAGAGGGCCCAGCTCTGACAGTGCTGAATGAACAAACTGACAGCACTGCTAGTGTGGCAACATCTGCTTTCATCCTCCCCTTGGGTCCCTCCCAAAGCCTGGCCAGGGCTCAAGGAGGAACCAAGGGAGCTGACTTTGACCATACAGCCCCAAACAAGGCCAGATGTCAGACTTCATGGCCTTGTCTGGCTTCTAAATACACAAGAGTCAATACATGTTTCACTAATGAGTGGCTACATCTAAAACACTGCTAATGACCATGCATCTTTCATCAGGGAGCAGATACAAAGACAACCTTTGCTTGGAAGGTTCATTCAGAGGCCACCTTTGGCTCAGGGCCTGCTGTCCAGGCCTCACTCAGGGCTGATGTCCAGGCCTTGGCACTTCAGAGACGTGGTTTACTTCTGGGCTTGGCACTGCTGGGTGCCCGGCTGCACTGGGTGAGCTCAGAGGGCTTTTCCAACAGAAAGGATTCTGTGATTCCATGATTATATCCGCTGCATTCAGCTGGGGCTATTTTAGCAGCAATCCTTTGCTCCAAAAGTTCCCTCTTGCCCAGCTCCTGTGGCCTGAGGCTTCAGCTCCTTCAGCTCCTGGTGCTGAGCTGTTCATGCTGAACAAGACGACTCAGAGACAAGAACACATTCCATGCAATTCCTTCTGGGACACAGAGAGGGGAGGCTGTGCAAACAGGAGCATTGTTTGCTGTGGCCTCCTCTCTGCCCTTCACGCCTTTCACTGCTTTGAACCAGCCAAGAGCTTTCTCCAAGAGTGCAATGGAGCAGCAGTTCCTGCTCCCGGGCCTGGCTCTTCCCAGTCTCTGCCCTTGCCTGGTTCTGTCCCTCGTGCTGTGCCTCTGTTCCCCCAGGGCTCGCTGGCTGCTGCCCAGGACTGTGGCACTGGCACAGATCCAGTGCTCCAGAGCCTCCTTTCTGTGCCCTTGCAGCTGCCTGGGCACAGCAGCCTTTTCCATCTGGAAGCTCCCCATGGACAGGGAGTGCCCAGCTCCATTCCCTGCACAGCCTCCAGGAGCCCAGGGCTGCCATCTCCAGTCCCTGCTGGCACTGGGGGCTCCCAGGTGCCTCAGGCTGCTGTGACACCACTGCACACGGGAGGAAAGAGGGGCAGGGGCTGTCCTCAAAGTCAGCTCCATCTGCTGCTGCTTCTGCTGCTGCTGCTGCTGCTGTGGGGTCATTTGTGCAGCCCTGGCCCAGAGTCAGGGATCAGATCCTGCCAGTCTCTTCCAGCCCTGGCTGCTCAGAGTTTGGGCCTTGGAGCCTCAGGTGGCCAAAGGCAGCTGCTGGTCCCTCTTTGTGCCCGTGTTCAGCAGTGCTGCTCCATCAGTCTGTGCCCAGCAACGGGGAAAACCTTAGCCCTGCAGGGCCAGGAGCTGCCGGGCTCTGCCTGAGCAGCTCAGCCAGCAGGAAGGGAGCTGCTCCACATGGAAACCAGGAGCAAAGGACATTCCTTTTGTAGGACATGTTTTCTACTGAAAAGGAAAAAAAAAGAAGAAAAAAAAAAAAACTAGGTAAATTGTAAAAGATAAGAATAAAATCCAAGTGTTAGTGAAAAAACATAACATGTCAGTGAAAAAACCAAAACATAAATGCAAAGTTACATTATTTGCATTAAGAGGTAAATGATCTTTTTAAAAAGAGAACTCAGTCATTTACATTGTAAATGTGCTGATGGCATGGATCCATCTTACTGATCTCAGCCGCCTTTTAAAAGATTTTGGGCTTTGTTTCCAACATTGGTATTTGAAATTGTGCTCGAAGCAAGAGGAAATTGCTTTGTGCCCTTCCAGCTCCAAGCAGGACTGGGAATGGAAACTCTGTCAAAGCCCAAATCCTTTAGAAGATGACGTTCCTTCTCAGCCTGGGAATGAGCTGCATATTCCCTTTGAAACTGTCAGGGATTTCTTAGAGATACCAAGTCCCACTGACAACTTTTTGCTCTGGTTTGGCAGTGCAGAAGGGCAATTCTCCATCCACCAGCTCCAGACTGCACTGCCTCAGGAACATGGCCCAGTTGCCAGCTTTGGCCCACTCATGGCACTGCTAGAGGAGGAACAAAGTGCAATTGCACAATTCCAGCCAATCAAGAAGGAAGAATGGGACAGACAAAACACCCTGTGCAGATCCAGGTGTTCAGCCGGGACTGTGGAGAGTTTGGGTCCTTGCCAGTTGGATGTGTGTCCCCAGCTGCAATCTCTGGGCCTGCAGCAGAGTCTCACTCACCTGCCAAAGCAGAAAGCTCAGGCGCTGTGCTCGCAATGGGCTCGTCTGATGCAGAGCTGTCAGAGCAATGTGAGGGCAGAGCCAGCCCAGCTGGGCCCAGGGCTGAGCCCAGCAGAGCCCTGGCAGAGCCCAGAGCAGCCTCAGCACCCGCAGAGCCCGGCTGCAAGGAGAGAAAGCAGAAACCGCCCATCAGCCGAGGGCTCCTGTGCCCTTGTGCCAAGGCCTGTGGTGCCCAGGCCATGCTGGCTGTGCCCAGAGCTGTGCCCAGAGCTGCCCATCCCTGCTGCCTTTGGCAGCAGAGCAGGAGGGCAGCACATGTGCCCAGCCTGCAGCCAGCCATGGCACATCCAGCGCTCAGCAGCTGCCCAGAGCAGGAGGCTCCTGTGCTCGCTGCCAGCTCCCAAAAGCTCTGATCCCACCCTGCCAAGCATACAGGGACCCACCTCACTCCAGCCACGGCTGGAAGAAAAGCTGCTCCCAAACCATGGCCTCAGCCTTCTCCAAGGGCACGGCCCATCCACGCCACAGCTGCTCCCAAGCACTTCCCCATCCACACTGGACCACCTGGAACGCTTCCTCTGGAATAACAAACAACACATTATTGAAAAAAGATTAGATGCAAAAAGGGAAAACCATAAAAACACTAAAAACTCTTATCTCTGTCAGGGCCTTGAGGAAGGCCCAACCCCTGCATGCCAAGGAAAAACCCACCCACTGGTGAGGGAAGCCCACACTTTCTTTCTTCCCCCCTGCACTGCCCCCCAAAATCACAGTGACCCCAAAGCAAACAAGGGCAGTGGAGCAGCCCACCCCTTCCTTGCCTGCACAGCAAAGCAGCTGTGCAGAGGTTCTGGAGCCCCACCTCTGCTCCCACCATGGGGGTTGGTTTGTGTCGGGCTGGCTGCCCCAGCCCCAGCCCCAGCCCGGGGCACGGTGGGTGCTGGGGGCTGTTGGCAGGGCCAGGAGCCCACTCCCATTTCATACCCACCCCAGCCCATCCTCCCAGCCCTGCCAAAAGCAACTGGGTAGTGACTGAAGAATGAGCTGCATCTGCCCCAGCAAAGGGGGAGCCTTTGGTTCCCTGCCATGCTGGGCAATGCCCAAATCTGGCAGAATTTCCCCAGATGGGGACTCATCTGCAGATTCCCTGTGGAGTTTGGCTTTGAAGAAGGTGCCAGAATCAAAGTGCATCACCTTCAGCCTCCAATGGCCAGGTTGAGGAAGAGCTTGTCATCCCTGATGTCACCCTCGCTGTCTCCAGCAGCAGCAGCAGCAGCAGGATCCCTACCCAGTACAGCTTCTCCTGGGGCTCCTTCTCCTTCCCTGGGGGCAGACCAGGCTCTCAGGGCTCTGCCCAGGGCCCCAGCTGTCAGGGAACCAGGACAAGCAAAACCAGCTGGGATGGTGGCCACCAGTGCTGGGCAGAGCAGCTCAGCTTCAGCACAAGGGCTGTGTGTTCCCATCCCATGACCCCGGTGCAGTGACACTGGCAGCACAAAAAGCTCTGGGTTCCTTTGCTTCTCATTGCCAAGGCATATGTGGAGCAGGAACTTACCAGGGCTCTGGATCAAAGTGTGCCTGTGGCTCTCTCCCTTCTCCTATGGCAGAGGAATATCCCACATCCAAGGATGACAGAACAGGTCTTCCAGTGCGGGTCTGTCCAAGGAGTTCACGGATAAACACCACCTGATAAGATCTTTGCACTCTGGGGAGAGAAAGCAGAAACTGACGTTCAGCCAGAGAAGGCTCCTGTCTGCTTTGTCCCACTATTCCCGTCCCCAGGCCATGCTGGATGTGCTCAGAGCTGGGCCTAAACTTTCCCATCAATTCCCTGTTTTGGAGGAGAGCAGGACATGTGCCACCTCCTCAGCAGCTGCCAGAGTGGGATGCCCACGAGCCCGCTGCTGGCTCCCAGCACTGGGATTCCCCCCATGCCCAGAGAAGAGGATCCACCTTGAGAGAGCCTTTGTGGCAGCGGGAGCTGGCCCCAGCTGAGGTTCTGGCCCCTCCTGAAAGGGTGCTCCCCGCAGACCATCTGGTGCAGCAGGATGCCCAGGGACCAGACCGTTGCTGCCTCGCCATGGTACCAGCCAAAGTCGTTCCATTCCGGGGGGCTGTAGGACAGTTTTCCTATGGAATACAGATGGAGTTCAGCAGGGGGATGCTGCTGTCCCAGAGCCTGGTCCCAGCATCCCTGCGCCTGCGGGGGCTGCATCAGGGGCACACAGGGTGACCACTGCCCTCTCGCCAGCATCTGGGACTTGTGCACAAAGTTAGGGTTGGAAAAGAAGCCTCTGGTGCTGGAAGAGGGCAGCCCTGGCTAGGCCCGACCATGACATGCAAAGGAAAAGCCACTCCATGCTGGGGAAAAATCCTGCCCTTATCCTCCCTGCCTGCATTGCCCCAAAAATATTATGAAGCCAAGGCAAACAGGGCGAGTGGAGCAGTCCCTTCCTCTCGTCTGCACACCAAAGTGGCTGGGGCACAGGTTCCGCCCTCCCTCTCTGCTACCCCACCCACGGGGCTTTTGGTCGGGCTGGCTGCCCCAGCCCAGCCCTAGTCCTGGGCAGAGTGGCTGGCAAAGGCTGCCAGCAGGGCTGGAAGATGGCTGCCCACCCAGCCCCACTCTAAAGCAACTCAGCTGAAGATTCAGTGCCCTGACTGGCAGCAAAAGGGAGAATCCCCGCTGCCACAGCCAGCTTGGGCTGGGAGATGCTGGGCCATGAGATGTCAGCAGCAGGAGCACAGCCCTGGGTAGGCTCACCTGCAAAGTGAGTGTAGACTGTGTCCTGCAGGTAGGTGCCACAGCCAAAGTCAATCAATTTGGCCTGCCCGGTGTCCAGGTCAACCAGGATGTTCTCTGGCTTGATGTCCCTGTGCAGGACCCCGCAGCTGGTGCAGTGCCGCACGGCCTCCAGCACCTGTCGGAACAGCTCCCGCGCCTCCTCCTCGGGCAGGAACTGCCGTGCCCGAATGAAACGCTGCAGGTCCTGACACTGCTCTGGCCGCTCCAGCACCATCACGATGCAGCTGGGGAGCTCGAGCCACTCCAGTAGCTGGACCACACTGGGGAAGCCAGTGGACACCTTGGCCAGCAGCACGATCTCCAGGGGTGCGCTGGTGCCGTCGGGCTGCGGGAGGAGCACGATGCCGTCAGTGGGGCCGATGCCGTGCCAGGCCTGGGGAAGCCCTCAGCCAGGCCGGGGTGCTCTGCGCCCTGCGCTGGCCCCACGCCCGCTCTCCCTCGGGGCGTCCTGGCGGCTCCCACCGTGCCGGTCCCCGGCTCATCACCGGCCGGCAGCCCCGGCTGCTGGCCCCGCTCACTCACCAGCTCGCCCCAGTGCCGGACGCGGTTCCGTGGCACCCTTTTGATGGCCACCTGCAAGCCAAGGACAGCAGCGGGGTGAGCTCGCCGCCCGCACTGCGAGCCCCATCCTCCGCCCTCCGCCCTCCTCCTCCTCCATCCCCTCCTCCTGCGCCCGCCGCCGGCCCCACCGCTCACCGGGGCGCCGTCCGAGAGCCTTGTGGCGGCGAAGACTCTGCCGAAGCCGCCGCGCCCCAGCAGCGATCCCAGCCGGTACCGCTCCTGCAGGGCCTCCTGCGCCGTCCCTGCGGGCGGGACGCGGCCGTCAGCGCTCGGCCCGGGGCCAGCAATGGCCCCCGAGCGCCCCTCACCCGCCCCGGGCCGGCCATTGTTATGAACAAAATTCGGGTAATATTTTTTTTGTGAGAAAAAGTTACAAAAAGCAGCCAGACCACGGGTAGCTGCTGAAGTTCTTCGTGTTTTGTTATTGTAATCACGAGTTGTTGTGGCTAATCACTCCTTTTGTATCAGCAGAGCCTCGCCCGAGGCTAAATTGTACCTTTCCCAGAAGGGTGAGAACCTTCCCGAACAGTAGAAGGTGGGGGGGGCTATGCAAAGTGACTCCAAGACCACAATGCAGCATGGGTCCCCCAGTGTACAGAGAAGACCCCAAAACGACGAGCCACCTAAGAGTTGAGAGACTAGAGTGATGTCTAGACGTGAAGAGCCGAATGCTGAACCTGCAGAGATGCAAAACACCTTCAGAGCCTCTCGCCCTGACCAAAAGAGACGACCCCGGCGGTGAGACCAGGCTGACTGAGCCGGCAAAGGTACCATCTGATGGGATCAGCAGGCCCTAAAGGCTCCCACGAGGACGTGATCCCCAGCTCTGCCCCTAGTGGACAGAGCTGTGCATATCCTCCTCCTCTGAGCCGCCCGGGAAGACGACGGAGACTGCAGACCCGTCGCGCCACCCAATCCTGAGCTGATCACTTTTAATAAAGGCATTAAAAAGGAGAAGAAGTCTCCTGGCCCTTCTTGTTTATTTCAGCTGGGGGCTCTCGTCCGGGATAGCCACGCCGCAAGAAGACTCAGGACTGGCCATCTTGGATCTTCAGAGGACAGCTGGTACTAGGACCAGAGATCGGCTCAGGACAGCGACGCAGAGGAGCACCGGAGCACCGGCGCACCGGACTGGTGAGAAACTCGGTGGCGGGAGTGGGAGACGTGCGCAAGTGTGTGAGTGAGACGAGGGCCGGCAGCCGGACCTTCGAAGCGAGTGGGACCCCTCAGTACTGCGTCTCCGGATTTTCGCGAGAAAACCAGCCAGGAGCAGGGGGAAGCGAGTGGACTTAGTGTGAGTGAAGCCGTCTCCCAAGGGGGAATAAAGGGCCCCCCCACTCCGGGCGTGCGGAGTGAATTACTGTGTATGAGTGGCACGCACCCCAAAGTCCTGACAAAGGGAGGTCAGGCACTTTTGTAAGTCTCGAGAAGGATTCGCGTAAGATTTGTCAGTCCCGAGAAGGATTCGGGTGTTTTCGCAAGCCCTGCAGGCAAAGTAAGTCCTGACAAAGGGAGTCAGGCACAAACCCCAGCGAAGGAGGCTGTGGTTTGCTTTTAAGTCCTGATACGGTGAAGCCTAAAAATTGGCGAGTTAGGCAAACTAAAAATCAGGCAGTTGTTTTTCCTGACTGAGGGAGTCAGGCACGACCCGGATTCTTGGCCGAGGCATCGTGTGTTCAAGTCCCGATAGATATAAGACCTGACGAAAGTTGGGCAATCAAGAGATTGGGCAGTTGTTTCAGTATAAAGTCCTGAGCATCAGGCAAAAATTTGAAGTTCAGTGGAGGAGGCTGAAGCTCCTCAAACAAGGTTTTTTGAAACTACCGGTCAGTTGAGGCACCTTTGAGACTTTTTTATTGAGACCTGAAAAATGGGATGTTGTAGTAGTAAAAAGACCGGCAAGAGACTGAGAGACATACCTCCCGGTAGTCCCTTAGGAGAACTGTTAGTGAAATGGGATTCTATAGAGGCCACGGAGGGATTAGATAAAGTGAAAATGATCCATTATTGTATGGAAGTCTGGCCAGAATTAGAGGTGCAAGGAGGATGGCCTTGGTGTGGGACAAAGGATAAGTGGATGTGCCAACAATTAAATAATTATCTGACAGCTCGAGGAGATACTGATCCTGAGCAATTACTGTATATATCTTGCTGGGTAAAGAGCGCTATTGGGGATGAAGGGGTGCGAATTTGTAAGGTACAGAGGAAGAAAGAAGGGAATGAAGGAGGGGATGATAGAACTAGTAAAAGATGGGACCCCCTGGATTATTTGCCTCCTTCTGCCCCTCCACCTTATAATCCTCTTCTGCAAGCGCCTCAAATGGCAGGTCCGGTTCCTCCCCCGGCTGCCATCCCACTACCACCTGCTCAAATTCCTCCTTCTACCTCTTCAGCTTCTGCTATGATAAACCCAGTATCTCTTCCAACCACTCCCTCACCACCCCCTTCAGCTCCTCCAGTTCCTTCTGCATCACCACAAGCGCCTACTCCACCTGCTGTATTCTCTACCCCTTCTCCACCTCCGCTGAATATTCACTCAGGCTCTTCTCCCCCTCCTATTGCTGTCCCTTTACCTCCTCCTAGTTGGGACACAAATGCCTCCTCGCCCGATAAACAGCCATCAGCAAATACACCTGCTGATGGGCAGGAAGTTCAGGGTAACCCAGATATTCCTCAAAGTAGTTTGGCATTTGAAGATGGGCCGTACTGTAGCACCAGATCCAAGACCTCCAAGGCAGAGAGACTCTTTCCCCTCAGAGAGGTTCCTATGGGAGGAATAGCGGGAGGTGTTGGCTTTGTGAATGCTCCCCTAACTGCTTCTGAGGTGAGAGGATTCAAGAAAGAGTTGGGGCATTTAGTGGAGGACCCAGTGGGCATAGCCAACCAAGTGGAACAATTTCTAGGTCCAAATATCTACACTTGGGGGGAGATGAATTCCATCCTGAGTATATTATTTTCCCCAGAAGAGGTCCGGATGATAATGGCGGCTGGCATAAGAATATGGGAGAAAGATAACAGTCCAGGACCCCAGGTGCCAACAGGTGAACAGAAATTGCCACTAATGGAGCCCAGCTGGAACCCTAACCAGGAGGAGGGGAGGAAGGCCATGAGGGAATATAGGTCTTTGATAATACGGGGGATCAAAGAGTCAGTTCCCAAAGGAACTAATACTCAATTAGCATTTGAGGGTGCACAAGAGAAGGATGAAGCTCCTGCTGCTTGGCTTAATCGCCTAAGGCGGAACTTCCAGTTGTACTCTAGAATAGACACAGACACCCCAGAAGGTCTAATGCTGCTAAAAGTCCAATTTGTTACCAAATCTTGGCCTGATATAAGGAGAAAACTGGAGAAGATGGAAGATTGGCAAGAGAAGGACATTAATGAATTGTTAAAAGAGGCATTGAAGGTGTATTTAAGGAGGGAGGAAGAAAGAGCAAAGGCCAAGGCTAAGGTCATGGTTGCTGTAGCTAGAGAAAGTGCAGGGTGGGCGGGTCCACCACCAGGAGGAGGCAAGGATAGGCCAGTACTGTCAGGTGCAAGAGGGATGGAGACACCTCAAGGCCCTTTGAGAGAGCGACATTGCTATTACTGTGGAGAGCCAGGACACGTCAGGAGGTTTTGTAGAAAGCTCAGTCTCGATGCGGCAGTAGCCAGGGAACAAGATAATTTAGGGAAGATCCTTAGAGGTGACGATTAGAGGGTCAGGGGCTTTACACTATAGGGGACCCGATGCAACATCTAGAAGAGCCCCTTGGTAAACTTTGAAGTGGGCCCCCTAAATGAAGAATTTGAATTTTTGAGTAGATACAGGAGCAGGTAAGTCCTGTCTCAACAAAGTACTAAGAAGTATAGTATAGAATAGTGAAAAACATCTGAATTTAGACAAAAAAACAGCTAGGTAGAAAGGATATCCAATAGCACCAAAACTGGCCAGTAATACTTAACGTGTAATAAATTATGTGAAAGTAAAAGGTACCTTATTGTAGTCTTGTGTGTGTGAGAGTGAGTCACGAAGTCAGCCTCAACTTCCCGGGCAGGTGGGAAGGGGGCAGTGCAAGTGTGTGTATGTGTGACCTGCAAACCAGGCTTGTGTCCCCCGGGCGGGTGGGGGCTGTGGCCAAAGAGCGTGTGTGACCTGCAAACCAGACTAGTGCTCCCCAGATGTGTGAGAGAGCCATAGCTGTAGTTGGAGCGTGAGTGACACACAGACAGCCTCACAGGTGAATGTGCACCAGAGGCAACCAGAGTCAGGGCCCTTCCAAGAGGCCCAGGGATACTGAGACCTGTGGGCCAACCCCAGGGTGAGGGGGGGCTACAGGGACCTGTTATTTTCTAGCAATAATGATCCAGTTTGTGTCTTGAGTGTGAAGGAATGTGTGAGAGTGAATATAGACAAATTAGAATAGAAGTAATGTAGATTGTGCATTATAAGTTTTACCACATTTCCTTAGAGAGAAGTGTATTGTGTAGAAGAATGGTGTAAGAAAAAAACCCCAAAAATTTAAGTGTAAGGGGTTGAAAGAAATATTTAAGCTCTAAGTGAAAGTAAGAAACAGAAGCAAGAGATAAATAAGATCTTGAAAAATACAACAGAAAACCAGTGAATTAAATACACAGAGATATAAGAGAATAAAAATACTTTGGGAGTTAAGTTAGCTGAGAAATACAACTCCTTGCAAAATACAGAGTATGTAGAAGTTGATGAGAGAACCAATAACATTAAACAGAGAAACTGAGTTTTGATAAAATCATTAAATAGCAGACCATTAATGCCTGTGTTTGAAAGCATGTTTCAGGTATTCTTCATTACTAATTCGACTGTGCAGACCAAAAGGAAAAAGGTTGGACTCACATCACTCTCACCCCTGGCATTGGACCAGGATTCAACATCAGTTTTTTTTCCTCTGGCACTCTGGCATTGGACCGGACTGCACCCCATTCTCACTCTGGCATTGGACCGGACTCCACCCCTTTCTCCTTCTGGCATTGGGCCAGACTCCCAGTTTTTCCCTCTGGCATTGGGCCAGAGTCCACACCACTCACCTCCGGGCACTGGATAAGGATTCATCTGCTTCACAAGCTAAATCACCTGAGTATACTGTGGTAAAAGGACCAAAGGATTTAAAGTTGACTCTCAGAAGGAAGAGTCAAAAAGACTGAACTGTGTGGGAAAAATTGGTATCAGAGTTCTAATATTGCTTAAAATATTTCAAAACTGTTTTGTGTAAACTATGTTGGTAAAAAGTTTAAGACTGTAGATAAGAAATTCTAGTTAAGTTCCCCAATTTATTTAAAAAAAAAACTCCAGGTTACTCCTCCACAGAACACTCCCCTGGGAGGGGAAACCAAAATTGGTAGGGAACAGACCAAGAGGGGTTTAACCAGAGAAGCGGGTAGAAGGGACTCTAAAGAGCTTGGAAGCTTTTCCTCAGTAAAATTCCCCAAGAGGCAAGGCCGGGTGGGCAGGCTCTGCAAGATGACCCATACCGGACTCTTGGGAAGGGTAGTACTGATGGCTCTGATTGCTGGTGGTGCTCTGGGAAGCCCAGCTGAGCGGTGCAGTGAATGCTACCAACTTCTCTGTGCGGAGGAAGTGAGCTCCTTGTCGAGAGTCCACATCAGTTCTGACCCTGATCGTGTTAACCCCTCCCAATTGGTCCTTTATCAGAAAAATAAGAGAGTGTATTGGATAGCATACAATACTGCCACTTTTGGGCAGCCACTCCTAGGAGAGTGTACTGTAGGGGAAGCCTGGTTGTGCTTTGAATGTGATGCTGCTGAAACAAGCTCAGCAGATCTAGTAAAAAGTAAAGAAATGGTGAAAATGGTAAGAAAAATTGTTTGTTACAAGTATTTATATAAGTGTACTGGAAAGGAGATCAACCCCTTTTGGAACACATTTCAGGGGAGCCCAAAATCCCTAAGTTTGATCTCATCTGGCAACTGCATTGCTAGAGTGATAAAACCAATTCTCTTATTACCCAAAGAAACTGGATCAAGTTTGGGAGTCCCTATATATAATGATTTGGGAGAAAATAAACAGAACCGGGAAAGTGAAATAGAAATTGAGAAAATCCAAAATTGTAAAAGCCAAATTCGGACCCCAATACCTATGTTAAACAAAGTCATCAGGCTCCAGGCAGTATTAAAAATAAAGAATTCAATTATTAGGAACATTTCAAATGAAATAAAAAGATTAGCATGTGTAAATAATCAAGATCAAACTCCTACACTTGATCCCAGTGGGTGGGAGAACCTGGAGATTTTCAAAAAAGATGTATGGGAAAAGGTAGCTTTTCTCACTGTGTGTGTACTTGGAGGATTGGTTTTTTTACTATGCTTATTTATCTGTTTTAGTAGAATAGTACTTGCCGGGCAGACCAACCTGAAGAAACCAAGGAAAGTAACAAGGTTAAGTAACCAGGATTACCAAAGTGCACAAGAGATTTATAGTAGCTTCAAAACAAAAAAAAATTGTGAGTTGATGCGAGCTTAGAATTTAAGCTCGATCAAAGAAAAAGAGGGGGGACTGTTATGAACAAAATTCGGGTAATATTTTTTTTGTGAGAAAAAGTTACAAAAAGCAGCCAGACCACGGGTAGCTGCTGAAGTTCTTCGTGTTTTGTTATTGTAATCACAAGTCGTTGTGGCTAATCTCTCCTTTTGTATCAGCAGAGCCTCGCCCGAGGCTAAATTGTACCTTTCCCAGAAGGGTGAGAACCTTCCCGAACAGTAGAAGGTGGGGGGGGCTATGCAAAGTGACTCCAAGACCACACACAATGCAGCATGGGTCCCCCAGTGTACAGAGAAGACCCCAAAACGACGAGCCACCTAAGAGTTGAGAGACTAGAGTGATGTCTAGACGTGAAGAGCCGAATGCTGAACCTGCAGAGATGCAAAACACCTTCAGAGCCTCTCGCCCTGACCAAAAGAGACGACCCCGGCGGTGAGACCAGGCTGACTGAGCCGGCAAAGGTACCATCTGATGGGATCAGCAGGCCCTAAAGGCTCCCACGAGGACGTGATCCCCAGCTCTGCCCCTAGTGGACAGAGCTGTGCATATCCTCCTCCTCTGAGCCGCCCGGGAAGACGACGGAGACTGCAGACCCGTCGCGCCACCCAATCCTGAGCTGATCACTTTTAATAAAGGCATTAAAAAGGAGAAGAAGTCTCCTGGCCCTTTTTGTTTATTTCAGCCATGCCCAGGCGTTCGCTCCCGGGAACGCGGCACGGGAGGCTCGTGGCCGGCGGCCGCGCTGCCGAGCGGCGGAGCTCGGGCCGGGGAAGCCGCAGCGGAGGCGGCGGAAGCGGCCGCACCGCCTGTGTCCTCCGCGGGCCCCGGGAGGAGCCGGGGCCGGGGCCGGGGCCGGGGCTGGGGCTGGGGCCGGGGCCGGGGCCGGGACTGGACCCTGCGTCGGGTCTGGGGCCGGGCTCGGGCCAGGCGGAGGCAAAGGGCGGCGATGCCGCCCCCGCCCCAGGCTCTGATGCCTGCCCAGCAGCGCCACCGCCAGTAAAGCCAGAGCCGGGTGCAGGCGAGACCGCGGAGGGACGGCCGGGGCGGGGACGGGGCAGCCCCGCCCGGGGCCGGGGGCGGGCCGGGGGCATGGCCCAGCCCTGCAGGGGAGAGGGAGGCGGGGAGAGGAGAGGGATGCCGGGCAAGGGACCCCGAGAGAAGGGTGCCCGACAGCGGGAAAGGGAGAGAGAGAGAAAGAGCAAGAGAAAGAGAAAGAGAGTATTCAGAATATCTCTTTGCTGCCGCCGCTTCTGCTGCCGCCGCTACTGCTGCCGCCGCCGCTGCTGCTGCCGCCGCTGCAACTGAAGCACCGGGGCCGTTCGTCCCCATATCCGTTCCCCGCTCGCCCCACGAGCCCCACGTTCGAGCCCCGCGCGCTCCGGGGACAGCTCCTCCGTCTGTGCAAAAACGGGAACTTTGCAGTGCTGAGCCCAGATGCAGAGCCCTGACTCCTGCACACTGGCACAGCGATCCACTGCCTGCTGCTGTGCATTGTCTTTGCTGAGCATCAAACACTGTCCGGCCACCTTCCCTTGGGGTAGGATTCCTACCTGACCCGAGCACTGCACCTACATCTCCAGTGTTGCTTTCCTGTAAAAACAGGGGAAGGAAAACTGTGTGTGGCTGATGGTATTTTAGTGTCTAAAAATCACTAAGTCACCAATCTTAGAGGTGAGGTGCATCTGGAATTACTGGGATGCAACATAGAAAAGGGGAGCATAGAAATAAATGGAGGAAAAGATCTTGGATTGTTTCTTTCATTTTCATTTCACTTCTGGAAAGCTGTTTCAGTTTTCCAGGAATCTTCTCCTGTCTGCTCTTTCCAAGAATCTCTCATGGAGAACAAGGTCAAGCTTCTGTCACAAGATTTGCCACCGGGAAATTACGCCACTGGTGAAATTTTCATGATGACTGTTTCTACTGGCTTAGGGCAAATTTTGGGAGGAAATCTCCAAAAGGGGTCCGTCTAGAAAGCAAGTTCAAATGGCCCCTCCCCCTACTAGTTCAGGAAAAGACTTCCCTTGAAAAAAGGGAAAAAAACCCCAGTTTATTGAACAAGTAGAGTATTCACAAGCATGAAGAATGAATAATATTAAATAAAGTCTCGGACAGTGCTGAAGAGATGACAAATTCAGAAAGTCCTTTTTGTGGCTTGGAGTTGGCTCACTCGGTCTCTCCGGAGTCCCTCTGGCGCTGGAACGCGGCGTCCCAGAGCTCGGTGGGCCAGGGGTGTGAGCTGCTGCCGGCGTTCGTCTGGGTTTTCAGTCCAGAGCAGGTGTAAACAGTTCCAAGAAAAAGGAATGCCACAGTCCAAGGAACTTCTCTTCCTGAGCTACCTAAAACCAAATTGCTAGACCTGGGCTGTGAAGGCATTGGAAAATTTCCAAATCTGGGCACTGGCGGTCCCAGCAAACACCAGAGCTGGATGATGCTGGTGCCAGAACCTGCAAATTTCCAAACTTTGGCTGTCTGTGCCAGCAAATCACTGGACTTGGGCTGTGCCAGCACCAGGAAGATTTCAGATCTGGGCGCTGGCACTACCAGCCAGCACCAGATCTGGGTGGTGTCATTGCCAACGACAGAAATCTGCCAGATTTGGGCTCTGCTGGCACTGAGAAATTTCCAAATCTGGGTTCTGGTTACATGAAACACAAGATGTGGGGGCGGTGCCAGACCCAGTAGAAGGAAGCTGCCACAGGTTTTGGATTTCTGTGCCAGCAAATTGCTGCACTTGGGCTGTGTTAGAATGAGGACATTTCCAGATCTGAGCACTGGCAGTGGCAGCAAACACCAGGTCTGGGCACCTGTATTGGCATCAGGAAATTGCCAGATTTTGGCTTTCTGTGCCAGCAAATTGCTGGACTTGGGCTGTGCCAGCACTGGGAAATTTCCAGATCTGGGCACTTGCCCAGCAAACACGAGACCTGGGCGGTGCTGGTGGCAGTGCCGGGAAGCTGCTGGGTTCTGGCTTTCTTTCCAGACAATTGCTGCATTTTTTGCAGCTAGGTTTTGCTGGCACTGAGAAATTGCCAGATGCTAATTTTCTGTGCCAGCAAACTGCTGGAATTAGGCTGTGCTGGCATCTGAAACATTCCCGATCTGGGTACTGGCGGTGTCAGCAAACCTGAGATCGGGTTGCTGTAGGTACCAGGTCTTTGCTTGGTTTTGACTTTCTTTGCCAGCAAGTTGCTGCACTTGGGCTGTGCCAGTATAGGGAAATATCAAAATCTGGGAACTGGCAGTGCCAGCAAACATCACATTTCAGGAAGGACTGGATCTGGACCCGTTCTCTCCCTGCCCGCCTCCCTCAACAAGGTGCCAGAGTGGCTGGAGAGCAGCCAGGCAGAAAGGGACCTGCAGGGACTGATGGACAGCAGGCTGGACATGAGCCAGCAGTGTGCCCAGGTGGCCAAGAAGGCCAATGGCTCCTGGCCTGGCTCAGGAATGGTGTGGCCAGCAGGAGCAGGGCAGGGATTGTTCCCCTGTGCTGGGCACTGCTTGGGCAGCACCTCAAGTGCTGTTTGTAGTTCTGGTGCCCCCAATTTAGGAAGGACATGGAGGGGCCGGAGCGTGTCCAGAGAAGGGCAACAAGGCTGGGGAGGGGTCTGGAGCACAAGAGCTGTGGGGAGTGGCTGAGAGAGCTTGGGTTGTTTATCCTGGAGGAGAGGAGGCTCAGGGGAGACAAGGTGGTGTCAGGGCACAGGTTGGACTTGATGATCTCCATGGCCTCTTCCACCCTTGCTGATTCTGGGATTCTCTGAAACCACCCTTGGAGCAGTTGCAGGAGGAGCCCTGGGCCTCCTCTTCAGGAGCTCCAGCAGCCCAGGTCCCTCAGCTTCTCCTGCCAGCCCCAAAGCCCATCCTGTCAGTCCTGCAGAGCCTCTGCAGCTCCTCCTCACTGCCCAGAACAGGGAGCCCCAGAGCCAGACACAGCAGCCCAGATGTGCCCCCCTGGCCTGGGGTGCCTCTGGCAAGGGAGCAGCGCCAGGCACTGCGGGAGCCTGCAGACAATTGATCTGAAGGCCAAAGCTCCTTAGCTCCTTCTGAAAGAGCAGGAACAGTTCCTCATTCCAGCGTGATGGAATGCTGGGTACCACAGCTCCAGGCGAGGACTGGACACAAGTTTGCTCCCACTGAGTGCTGGGATGGGTTCTGCAGGAGCTCTGGGCTCCTGTGCTTGCCAGGCACAATGAGAAGAGAAGGAGCCAAGTGCACTGATGTGGGAAATGGTTTTGTAGAAAGTTTTTAGAGCCTAATAGAAGGCCCACACAGTATGAATATGTATAAAATCTTGAGACAAGAAATGGTAACTTAAAAATTTCCATGGAATAGGACAGATATTGTTGAGAGAGAAATGGAGCTAGATAAAAGTTTCAAAAGATGGCCTTGCAAATAAGACTTTGGAAAAACAGAGCTATGAAAGATGCATTGTAGTGGGACCCACGAGGAGTAGTTTCAAATAATTGGCTTTAAGGCATCTACAACATGGCATGGCAAAAAAAGGCTGATAGACCAAGAAACGCTTCTAATGTATTATAATTAGGAAGCAGTTGGCTTCTGCTTGTGATGGCGTGAATGATAACATCTGTATTGTCTCACCCTTCTCATGAGACTGAAAATGGAATAAAAGTTTTTAAAACACCTCTCAGTGTCCCCATCTCTAGGTCAAGAAAAGAGTATTATCCAACACACTGACACACCCTTGCATCGAGCATAACCCAGCCTGGACCAAACACACTGAAAGGTTTCCCCTTTGGGAATATTTCTTTATGAGTAACAAGCCTTGGGAGCATGAGGTACAGGACTGACATGCAAAAGCATGAGCATGTCCTCCAAAGTTGCCAGTTTAATTGTCCATTTTATTACACTTGTATTTACTCCACACTAATGAGGAAAACCAAGCTCTGCTTGGAGGTGAAAGAGGCATGGGATACACTATGGTCCCTCACAGTCTCACCAGGCTGGCAGTGACAAAGCAGGCAGTCTGCTTCATTGTGAACCACTACAGAGCTGCATCCCAATCTGATTTAAGTGGCGTGGTATTATTAAGAGCTTGTTTTCTGCATGAGATACAAAAAGGAGATTCCAAATGATCTTCATGCAAGCATGCAGTAAAGAACTGCTCCTGCTGTCTTAACAGAGCATTTGCTTTGGCAATTACACTCTACCCATTCATCTTTTGATGCAGACACCTCAGATTTTCCCCTACACCCTTGCAAGGCTGGCAGTCACTGTTTCCCATTTCCTGTTCTTCCCTAGAGATGGTGCAGTGGCTGCTTTGAAACAAAAAGCCCTGGGATCTGGACAGCCTGAAGGAGCATGAAATGCTAATCAAGTGCTCATATTGGTAATACCCAGGTCTGAGCTTCCCAGAGCTCTGAAGCAGCAGCAGCAGGACCATGCATCATTCCTGTTGATGGATGTTCATGTTTCTCATGTGCAAGAGCAATGACTTTGAGGAGTAACAAAAACACCCCTCTTCAAACAGTGGGTGTGCAAGGAGATGTGAAGTTTCATGGCCTTTTCTAGGATATTTTAGAAAGATCTAAGAGAATATTGTGGCATGGAGTAGGTCCCTAATTTTGTGTCCAGAGGAATCCCCAAAGGGCACATTCACTCTGCTGCTGATGGCAACCCCATAAGCTCACAAACCAATTTTCCCTGCAATGTGCCACCCTGCCTGGGCTTTACTAGGCTGGGACTAGACCCAGAGCCAAGCAAACACAGGCAGCCAGGTGACATTGTGTAACATCAGAAGCTGGCAACCATGAGGACTTTGCTGTCAAAAGGTTACAGTTTGCACTGGGCCCAGAAGTGTTTTTCCCTAAGGCAAAGCAAATTGAAATGTGAAGTTTAAAAGCTTCAAATGACTATGAAAGGAAACTGCAGAATAATTTCTGGAAGGGCAGCATTGTCAACGATCATGCCGCCCACCAACAGCTGGAGCTGAATCCAGAATTGCTTCTTCCAGCTGTGCAGGAATTCATTCCACTGGGAAGTACTGGTCCATGGGAACAAATGATCCCCTAGTTCTGGGCTGCATGGCACCCAGGAAGCAGTGCAGATTTGAGGAACCCTTGTCACCTGGTATTGGCCTCCCAGTGCACTCATCCTTCTGCAAACAAGGGGCAAACAACACAGCTGGAGTGCTGTCCCCAGTAAATATACATACAGGTGACTTTTCCAAAGCAGTGCATCTTTTCCCAGTGAAATACATTACCTCTTCTTACCTATGGAATTGTGATTGAAGACACCTGTGAGCCAGATCTGTGGGAGATTGCAAAGGAGCAAAGCTTTGGGATTTGGGCAAACTTCTCTTGGTTTCTTTGCTCAGGCCTTTGGTGAGCACAGAACACACCTAGGTAGAAAACCTTTGACTAGACAGGATCTTTTGGATCCATTGTCCCTCAAACAGGTCAACAGATGACTCTGTTGTAATGCTAAGAAACAAAGAGCAGCACAAATGACACAAAAAAAAGATGGCCAAAGAGGAAGAGGAGAGGCCCAATGAGGAAAGGATGTGGTGAGACACTGGCACATTGAGTGAGCTGCACTCCCATAATCTCTACGCTGGCAGGTCCTGGTCTCACATTCTCCTCTTGGTTTTTTCAATTTTGTTTATTTATTTACTTTTTTTCATCATCAAAATGAAATACATAAAATTAAAAACATGTCATCAAAACTTAAAGACAGAATCAAAACACATTAATTCAAAACTACATCTAAAGATCAGAACATATGTACATCTGTAACTATCAAGCCTAACGCATCAATCCTATTCTTCAAACACTCTCCATACAGGCGGCAGCTTCTTCCTGAGCTTGGAGGACAGAGAGCTCTTCTGGACGGGAGGCGAGGACTTTGTGGGTGAGAGAACATCGGAAGTGTCCCGAGAAAACTTCTCGGTAAGATGGTAACCAGTCAGATATGCAAAGCGGAGACACAAAGTTTAACAGAGGCCACAATGCAAACCTAAAGCAGCTGAAGCTCCATATTTCATGGGACACATTTCCTGGAAATGTCTAAACAGCTGCACAGAGAAACATGCTCCTGCTGGTAGACACTGAGGACGCCAGGGCAAACCCTGAGGTACTTGCCCAGAGCTGGCACAGGCACAGCCCTGCCTCTGGGCTGCCCTGGGACAGCAGGAAGCCCAGAGCCCTGTGCTCCCCAGGAATGGCTCAGCTGCACACGCACCCTCCTGCTCCTCTGCCTGCCCCACAGCTCAGCAGCCCTACAGCTCCAGGGGCACTGGCAGCAGCACAGCTCATTGCAGGGGCACATGCAGGGCACAGCTGTTCCCTGGCAATGTGCACAGCCTCTCTGGGCTGCCACAAGACCCTTCCTGCCAGCAGAGATTGGCCCAGCTCCCCCCTCACCTCTGTGTGAGGCTGAGCCATGATTGCCTTCACCTTGTCCTCAATCTGGAGCAGCTTCAGGCCCCCCATGCCATGAGTAGGAAATGTGATGGAGAGAGCAGGGGCAGATGAACACCCTTCCTTAGGATTTTGTCATTTTTGGCACAGCTCAAAAGGCAAATCCAGAGATGTCCAACTCAGCACTTCCTCAGCTTTCTGGAGAACATCTTGCCTTCACCAGCCCAGCATTCTGGAGAGGTTTTCCCGCACATGTGGAGGCTTGCTGGCAGCACATTTCTTCAGCCAGGTGCCCATCACCTTGCAGAGGGCAGAGGCGAGCTTGGTGGCCACGGTGCGGACGTTGGCGCTCCGCACAGGCAGCGCCTTGTTCCCCAGGAAGGACCAGAGCATGGGCAGGGCGTCGCGCTGGACGACTTCAGGGCTCCTGGCATGAACCCCCTGCACAAGCACTGCCGGGACAGACACACAGCTCCTTACCCACCAGCCTCACTGCAAACAAGGATCTGCCTCTGCTTCTGCTTCTTGCCAGCCTCTCTGGCCAAGAGCAGCAAAATAGCACCCAAAGCCCCTTGGTCCAGAAACGGGCAAAGCAGCTGAGCATCCTGGAAACAGAACCACCAACCCCTCAGCACTAATTGCTCCAACCAGAGCCCTGTCCCTGTGGCAGACTTCCTACCTTTACTAAATTATTTCACAATCTCTGCATGAACAATGAATGAAATGTCCAATTGCCTTTGATTTCCATTAAGAAGTTGTCTAAACCCACACTGAAGATTTGGAAATGCACCATAGAGAGGAAATGAAGAGATTTCTAATAAAAGGGATGATTCCATTTTTGTAACTTTGATGCCAAGTGCCAAATGTCTAATATGGCTCTTCCCTGTGCTCAGTGGCACACAGCAAAGGACAGAATTAGAACACACTTCAAAACTCCAGCCCACCAGAGATGGCTGCTGCCTGACAGCTGGATGAGAAACATCAGTGACCAGCTGGTGTCTTTGGCAGAATGCTTTTGTGGCTTCCAGCAAAGAGCTGTTTCAAACCTCAGGGTGTCTTAGATAATTACCCAGACCCCATTGCCCTGGCATTTGGGCATCTTCACATTTTAATGCCACTTCCCCTCCCAATGGTAATGGCATTTTTTCTTATAATGTCCACTGAAATAGGGGCATAGAGAAAGAAAAATGCTACACAGGGGACTGAAATGTAACCAAAATACGACTATTTTCTCACATTGTCCCTGAAATCTCTCTGCCCATTTTCTGAACTGAACTGTATCAAACACAGACAAATATTTACTACCAACAGGCTTCTTGCTTGGCAGATTTGGCTGAGAGAAAAAACCTGAAATGCTCTGGAGACCATTCTTATTTTCTGATCAGACAAAATGTTATCTAGTAGGCATTTAATATTCTGTGGTGGAAGAGACTTCATTTTCTCTATGCTGTTAATCCACCAGCAGTCATCAACATTGAAACATTGAAAGAGCTCCTGCAAATACCCAAAACCAATTCTGCTAAGCAGGAAAGGGTTATGGTACCCATTTTAAAATGGGAATTCATTTGAGTTTAAATGCAATTAAAGACATCGGTAACTACTGAACATGAGGAACAGCTGTCTGTTCCTACTAAATCTCAAAGAGAACATCTGCTTTTTCTAAAGTAGTCCTAATTTATGGTTACTTCCTTTATTTGAAAAAGAGATCAAAAGAACTGCTAAACTAAATGCCCTATTGCTGGAAGTCTACTTTATTCAAATGCTCTTTAAAGGACCTTTGACATTCCCAATCTCTGAACATGCCCTTTTCAGATTCCTAATGAAGACACAAAGTGTATTAAACCTTGCATTCAAAGATGTTGGCATAATTAGCATTTAGCCCCAGTTAAAGCAAGGCTATCAATCATCTTCTCTGCTATATACTGAGATTATCCTTTTTCCATTCCTTGGCTATTGCTGACATAGCAAGCTCCTCTGAGGAATCAATTATCAGCTGCATTTGTAGCATTTTGGGCAGCGCTGACACAGGCAGACACTGTTTGCACACCCTGAAAGGCTCAGTCCAAGGCCGCTGTGACAGCACAGGCAGGGAGCCTCAGCACTCTGCTTCTGTCCCTGTGCCCCAGAGGCTGCCTTGCACTAAACCTGTGCCTCTGATACCTCTGTTGAGTTCTGACCTACGCTGTGACCCCCAGGCCCTGCACGGTTCAGCCTCAAAACTTTCCAAGAGAAAAACAAGAATTCTGTGAGGACAAAACAAACTGATGCCCTGAAACAGCATTTGCCACCATTTCCCCTCAAAGATCACAGATGTCCCTGAGCTCCCCAGAGAGGAGCCAGCTGGGGCATTTTTAGCCCTCCCTTTGCTGGAGGTGGTTCTGAGGTGCCCCAGTGAGAGCTCAGCCCCAGGCCGAGCGCTGCCCCCATCTCAGATGCTGCCCAGATCTGCAGCAGCCAGGGAAAACCTGCCAAACCCACCGGCCTTGGCTATGGGGCAGCAGGGACAAGCTCAGCACCTCCTGGTTTGGAGGAGCTGCTCTGCTGTCTGCTCACAGGCATTCCCTGTAAATGCTCCCTGGGAAGAGCTCTTGGCTCAGAAGGGGAGGCCATACCTGTGATACGCTCGGTGACATCCAGCAGGGCTTGGCCACTCAGGTGATTCCATTGGTAGCTGATCTCTTTCAGCAGTGACACTTTATCTACAAGGGAAACACACGTTTCTGCTCACTTTTCTCAGGTCATAGGAGAAAGGACAGTGGGGAGGGAAAGAGCAGGGCCAACCCCATTTTATAAAATGAAGTACATTTCTGTGGATATTTGAATCCTTTTCTTCTTTCTTTCTAGCCTGCTTGGAAGGGTTTTAAATTCCAAAAGAAAAGCTCTCCTCTCACATTTGTAAATCCAAACTTGTCTGCTGTAGCAGGAGCTGTGTTAAAACATTTCACATCAGGGACCTCAAGATTTCAGTCACATGGAAGCAGTGAAAAGGTTTTGCATCCCAGAGCAAAAGGGAAGAGCCCCATACTTGGGACACAGAAAGGCACTGAGTCAGGCAGTTCCTGAGTTCACAAAGCAGCTGGGGAGGAGAAAGTGGAAACTCCCCTTGAAGACCTGCCTCTTCAACACTCAATTTTTCAGGCATATTTCCCCAGTGCAGCATTCTCAGAGCTGACATAAATCTGTGTGGCAAAGGAATTTAGAACAGCCCTTGCCTATGTAGTTAATTGCTGTGGCCATTTTGCTCCATGCAAAACCACATGTGGAACAAGGCATCATTGATAGCTGGGTTTATACCTGTTTGTTCTAAAGAAATGAACTTGATGAATCATCAGTTCCCCTTTGAACATAGAAGACAAAGAAGAAAAGTGGGAAATAGGCAGCTAATGCCTCTCATGTGGAGCCTTGCAGGTGGCTGCCCTGCAGAAGCTCTGATGGGTCAGTGTCCCTTCATGCCAACAGCAAATCTGTTCATTTGGGAAGTCAGATGGGGCCTAAGCAAACTCCAAACCCCCTTTGCCTCTGAACTGTAGCAGAGCTGCAGCCCAGGACTTGCTCTTCAGACAAGCAGCACAGAGCCAAGGGCTCCTGGGACTGTTGGGAAATGCTGATCCCATTCCAGCCTGTTGGGGATGGTGCATAAGTACTGCACCTGCAAAGCCTCTGCTGGGTGTCAGCTGGAGTGTTCCACAGACAAGAGCAGCTGTCAAGGCACTCAGCGCTCTCTTGTGCAGGAGAGACAGAGACGAAGGTGAGGAGAGTCCCTGCCAGGGCTCAGCCTTACCCAAATGAGCAATGGATTCTTCCAGTGCTTTCACAGCTGCCCCACAAACTCTGGGATCCTTTGAGTTCAGGTTCTTTGTTATTCCTTCCACCAAACCAGTGATCACAGGGTTCTGGGCATCTTTCAGGGCTCCTGTGATTTCAGCCAGCACATCCAGTGCCCTCTGCTTCACTTTCTTGTGGCTGTCAGATATTCTCATGACAAAATAATCAAAAATCTGTGAAGAGAACAAGTACCGTGAAAGCTGGATTCAAATGTCCTTGTTTTAAGAGTGGATGTAGCAGTCAGCAATGTCACAGATGAAAGTGATCCTTTCTGTCAGGTCAGCACTCGCTTGCACAATTTCACTGTTTTCCTGGGGGCCACTCACTGGAATGGTGGCACAACCTCATGCTGGTTGAAAGATTTTCTTCAGTTTTAGGAGGTTTGGCCAGGGACAGAATAGTTCCTATGGTATTTCTCTCCATCTATAAATCATTGAATCAATTGCATTTATTATTGCTAAAGGCTATCTTTGCTTTGAATGGAAGCAGATGTTTACAATGCCTGGTTTTCTATACAGTTGCCTCAAGTACTGAGGGCAATTATGATTTTGCCAAAATTATGGCTGGAGGAGATCTAAGTTTTCTTTTGTTTGTCTCAGAGCCAGTGTCTGGAGCAGTGCAGGGCTCTGATCAACTCTTCCAGGATCCAGACCATTTCTCTAAGTAACAGGTGGACTTCTGAAATGTAATGTGCTGTACAGCTCTCATTAGAGCAGGTTCAGTCCCTTGACAGCCACATTATCAGGCACCTTTCCCTGGAAAAAGGGAAAAAGCAGCTACTGGGAGGAGAAGGCAGAGATGAGTCCTTAGCCGTTTTCCTCCTTTTCCAAAGAGAAAAAAAGACCCCCCAAGAAGGGTGAGCGCTGTCTTTACCAAGAGGAATAGGAACAAGGATGGAAATGAGTAGCCAGAGCTGTGCCTGTGTAAGACAAGATGGAGTATATAGAAGTATTCTTTGAAAAAAACAACTGGGTTTAAACCAACCGAGCCTGATACTTCTCTTCCCTATGCAAACCCATTTTTGGTCTAGAGAACAATTGCCACGCTTTCAGGGGCTGGATTCCCTTCACTTAACCCAACTGGGAGTAGGAGAGAGCAGCAGTTACACCAGCAGAAAATTCTGCCATCATCTGATGAACAGCATCAATAGGCACCTGCCAGACAAATACAGCTGAACTGAAATAACTTGTTCTGAAGCCCGGACCTGAATTACATTTGTCTGGGTGAGAAGGACCAGCGTGTCCCAAACAGCCAGGACAGAGTGCCAAGAAACACTGAATTAACTTTACTGCTACAGGCTTAAGAAAGGAACTAAAGGAAAGGAGCAGTGAAGATACCCTACATACTTGGGCAATCTTAGTGGAGATGAGCTGGGGGCTGGTTTTGCACAGGTCTTGGAGGAGTTCCACTCCTTCCATCCTTGTCTGAAACCCCTTGGCTTCCAGGAGATGGTAAAGCTTCTGGAGCAGCTCTGTTTCTTCCACAGCTGGAGGTGATGTGACCTGGGCTTGTGCACGGGGTAGGAGGTGTCCATCAGAGGGAGATTTCACCCTGGAAAATAAAAACAAATGAGGACCTGGTGGTGATAATTATTGTAGCATGGCATCCCCGTTGAGGAAATAATTAACATTGACTCCATGATTCCAGAAGGCTGATCAATCACTATGCTATGCTATGCTATGCTATGCTATGCTATGCTATTCTATGCTATGCTATACTATACTGAAACTCATCACCCTTACAGACAGTCTGATACAGACAGACCAGATTGGTCAATTGAATCCAAAACACCATCACCAGTGGCCAATTAAAAAATCACCCTTTGGTCAACAAATCTCCATAACACATTCCACATGTTCACAACAACAGGCGCAGCAAGTGAAGATAAGAATTGTTTCTCATTCTTTTCTCTGATCCTCTCACAGCCTTCCCCAGGACAATGCCTGGGAAAGTTGTGCCTGCTGCTCTCTATGGAGAGAGCTGCAGCCACAGACAATACCTTCAAATAATTGTGAGCAAAACATCTTGAGCAGCTTTCCTAATTATGTGATTTCAAGCTGGAAAATCATGAAGGTCCGAAGAACAATGTGGACCTCCTGACAATCATTACAGGAGACAATCTGCAGGTAACAATATTGCCAGTGCTCACTCAGGAAAACCAAGGATGAGATGCATCTGATCTATCTTCAGATGGCTGCCAGGGCACACAGGTCACATTGCTTTGTGGAGAAAGAGAGACACTACTGCCAAGTTTAAATGCCTCCTCATATGGGATGTGTGTGTCTTAGAATAAGGGAACTCATCACTCTGGAGAAGTGTCTCTGCAACCAGGCATGACAATCTGGAAAAGTAGCTCAGATGCATCTGAACAGATGAACAGGGCCAAATTTGAAGGATTCAGAAAATCAGTAAGAGAGATAAAAACAGAAGCCAGACATCCCAGAACTACACTCACATTTCATTTGATTCCCTAGAGATCAGATGCACAGCTTAACGAACCCACTGGGAACAATTCTCCTGGATCAACCTGTCTCTTCCATGAGCACAGGAAGATGCCAGCTGTGCTACTGAGGCATGTGGTCACTTTCCTGCCACTGCTGAGCAGGACAGAGTTAAATAATTCCCCTCTGCTATCAGAGGAGAACAGGTACAAGCAACTCTGCAGCTGCCATGAAGAGACAGCAAGGAGCAATTCCTGTCTTAAATGCTGATTGCAGCCCAGGGGGCAATAAACCAAACATGCTGTCCATCGAGCAAATTACATGAAGGACAGGAATATCAAGACAAAAAGTCCACATTCAGACACCCGTTGACTGAAGTTGTTCAGGAATTGTCTTGCTACTTACTACTCAAACTTGGTACTGTTTGAGGGTAAGAAAACCATGATTCAACCAGGCCAAACCACATGGATGAGAACTGCATCTTTGTGGAATGGCATCTTGCTTCCAGACTGAGATTTTTCATCAAAACACCCATCTGAAAATGACTCCACTCAAATGAAAAAAAGCCCTGTTTGAATTTACTTGTCCCAAGTCAGGCAGCAGAAACATGGCCCTCTCCCAGCCTCCACAACCCTGCCCTTGCCACTGCACTGGATCGTCTGAGCTGCAACCAATGGGTGTCTGTTTGTCTCTCCTTTTTTGTGGAAACCCCTCCAGAGAAGATGTGTTCAGCACAATGCAGAAGTAGACATTTTTTATCCTAGAGCATTTGTAGGGAAAGGAAACAATCTGTGGCATTGGTCATCTCTGCCAGAAAGTTTTCCTTTTTTTCCTGAGGAAGAGGCATGTAAAGCTTGTCATGTGCTTTGTCACATCTGACAAAAGTGCTCAGCACCGTTTGCTAGCAGATAATGTGGCCTGGGGCTCCTTTGAGCCATTGTTCCTCTCCTTCACCGGCTCCTTGACAGATGGGCCTTCAGCCTTCTGGTTTTCCATCCCCTACAAAGACACAGAGAAACCCCATCAATCTTTAGAGTATAAAACAGGAAATTCCCTGTTTTAAACACAAGTTAGAACCAGGATCACTGCTACCAAGGCTTAGGGAAACGTTTCCTAATTTATAAATATGGAAACAGACCAGAGATTCAGTGATGCCAACTCTTTGTTTTCAATAGCCCAAGACAGGTTATGGGTCTTGAGTCAAGACAGGTTATGAGCAGCAATCTAAAATCCCAAATTCCTTAGTCTTGAGCATAAATGTGAATAATGCAAATTGGCAGGCAACGAGTGTTTGTGAAGGAAGCAGCAGAACAAACTGGACTCTTTGGGGGTTGGCCCATTGTGTTGGAAGTTGATTTGGTTCAACACTCACTCTCCCTGTGCCTGCACAAAGGCAGGCTCCCTTCTGTAATGTCGATTAGAAAAATAAAATCATCCCCCAAACAAACAAAGGATTTTCCACTGGATGTTGCTGAATTCACCAAGCTTCTTCCAGCCCCACAGGGCTTGACAGCAGGGCAGTATTCCCAAAAGACAGACAGTAATTGTAGTAACTAGGATTGACTTGGACATCTTTTGCAAATTTGGGAATTTTCTTGGCACTACTACTTCCAGTGTCCTTTGCAAAGACTCTGTTATCTTCAGAAGCACAATTCTCACTTAATTGCTTTACAGGGGGCAGAGTAGGGAGAGCATGGTGGGGGCTTACGCTTAAATGTAAACCCATTTTCTCCTCTTACCCTTTCCTCTTTGTGACCGATATTGAAAATATTCAAAACCCCACTTTTTCCCTAATAACATCAGTTCCTTTGTGGTCTACAGATGAATAGGCTGAGGATTAACAGCTCATTCCCAGGAGCAAAATGATTCAGCAGAAGAGGAATGAGCTGAAGACAGATTGGGTATGTTTGATCTCATATTAGCAGTGGCAATACTTGCCCAAAGGAGACATTTCTCCTGCCAAGCACTTACTTTCTTCTTAATTCTTGTCAGAATATCTTCCAGGTCACAGGTGGAAAGAGATTGTTCCAAAAGCATTTTAAATTGTTGATGATTGAGCAACATCTTCACCATCTCCTGTGCATAATGCAGAAGGAAGGAAGGAAGGAAGGAAGGAAGGAAGGAAGGAAGGAAAACAAAAGTGAACAAACACAGGAAGAGTGTTAACAGAAGAGACTGATACCTTAAGCTCATCAGGGGCAATCCTTGCAGAGAAGGCATTACCTACTCACAAAGAGGGAGATTTACCTCACTTGACACTGCACAGTGCTGTCAGCTGAACACAAGAGGCAAGAGGACAATGTGGGGCAACAGAAAAATACCAATTCACTCTGACACTGGGGGTGTGCTTCTGTGGCATCAAAGGATCCCAGGGAACAAGCAAAACACATCTGCTTTGTTGTCAGAGCCTGTTAGCAGTGTCTTGCTGCCATTGCACAATAATTTGCCTTTCTTTAACTGGCAGGGAAGCCAGGACAAAATACCTCATGCATCCTCTTGATTATTCTATACTATGTGTATGCACAGGGGCAGCTAGTTGCTTTGGTGTTCTTGGCAGCTATTAATGGCAATTTCATCATCAAGGAAGGGGATTTTGGTGGTTTGGGTTGATTTTGCCAGTAGGAAACCAGAGTTTTCTTCAAGAAGAAATGTGGAGCTCACTGAGCCACAGATAACAGCATTCTAGAAATCTTCAGAACAAGTTTAGAAAGTCTGAAAAGATTGGCTAAAGACCCCTGAAATATTTCTAGGATAGTCTGAAGTTAATGAGAAATGGATGTTTGGAATCCTTCAGTGATGAACATTAGCCACCACTTTGGCTTTGTGTTGTGCACCTAAGGCCAAATAAAAGTGTTGGACTGGCTGATCTGAGCTCTTTTGATCTCAGTAAAGAATCCTTCAAGCCACAGGAAAAAGTTGACAATGCTCCTTTTTGCTGGCCAGCCTCAGGTTTCCCAGTACAGCCATTTGCCCAGGCAGCCCAGAGCAGTGGTCACAGTGCCAAGGCTGACAGAGCTCAAGAAGAATTTGGACAATGCTCTCAAGCACATGGAGTGACTCTTGGGGTGTCCTGCACATGGCCAGGAGATGGACTTGATGATCCTGATGGGCCCTTCCGACTCAGCATATTCCATGATTCTATGACCCTTATTCACACCGTGAGGTAACTTCACATTCCCTTTAGTTTCCACTCTTGTGTGGTTTCACCTTTATAGCCAGATACAAAGCGGTTTTCCTGTTTTGAGAGGTGAAATGAAGATCATTACCTTGTGTCCTTGTGACAGTCCCGAGCAAGCTTCCCTGCCACGTGTGGCAGCCTCTCAGCCCTGGGTGTGCCTGCGAGCTGGGTGACTCCAATTGTCTCCATCAGGGACAGGAGGAGTTGGGCCGCACACTCGCGCACCGGGCGGGGCGGCTGCTGGGGAGGAGAGAGCAAACCCTGGGCACAGGGACAAGGAGCAGCAGCAGCGCCGGCCTTGGCCAGAGCTGCTCCCTGCCCTTGCTGGGGGAAGGAGCCTGGGCTCTCCCTGCACCTTCAGACACCTGCACAAGGTTCTGCCCTCAGCTAAACACAAAGGTAGCATTGCACACAAGGCCTGCCTGCACGGAAGAGGGAGAATTCAGTCTCCCTGCACTGTCTGATACTCAGTTTCTTTCACAGTATTTATTCTGAGAAAGATTAAAGAAATAGATGACATATGAATAATCTAGAAATTAAGGACAATTCATGCTGACCCATCAGAGGGCACTCACTACACAGAGCTGCAGCAGGACTGAGGCTCTTTCCACCCATTTATCCCCAAATCTGCAGACCTTTGGAAAACAACAAATGCAAGGAAAACAACAAATGCAAGGAAAATATGTCGTGGGCTGTGAAGTTGCAGAATATCCAGCAATGCAGCCTGTTTCTTCTGTGGGGCTTGGCAACAGAGACATCTGAATGTTTTACCCTATTGCAAAGCTGAGGAAAGGGTGGCAGGCAGTTTAGCCAGGCTGTCCTGTTCTAGAGAGTGTCTCTTGGGAACTATCAGGCCCAGCACCAACATTTAAGGCAGCATTTGCTTCAACTGTCCCATGGCAGTCAGCCTGTGAAGGCGCCTGTAAAGTGATTCATTATCTCAAGGCTAACATGAATCATCAGTTTGAATAGAAAGTAGAGCTCTGAGGCCAGGACAGTCATACAAGACTCCTTTGGAAGGAGCTGCACCTTCTGTACAGGCTGTGCCACACCCAGCAGATTGTCCCCCATGTGCTCCACGCCCCAGCAAGGACCCTCCTCATTTCTCAAGTTAATGGCATCATGAGGAGACATGGTTTTCCCAGAGACTCTGTGGTTAGCACTGTGAAATACCAAACACTGCTCACAGCTGCAATTGCAATTGTCCCTCTGCCCACAAAAGCACAAGGCTCTATCCTTGGCCTTTGCAGGCACTTTCCCTTCCCCACCAGTCACCACATCTAGGAAAATCTGACAGACTGGGAGAACTCCAGGAAGCAGCAGGAGGCTGAGTCAGAGGAGCTTTAGTTTGGATATCAGGAAAAAGGGTTTTTCACCCAGAGGGTGGCTGGGCACTGGAACAGGCTCCCCAGGGCAGTGGTCACAGCACCAAGCCTGACAGGGTTGAAGAAGCCTTTGGACAACAATCTCAGGCACTTGGTGTGACCCTTGGGCTGTTCTGGGCAAGGCCAGGAGCTGGACTCGATGGTCCTGATGGGCCCCTTCCAACTCCCCATATTCTACACTTCTGTGATTCTGAGAAGTAATGGGCTGCAGGAGGGCAGAAATAGGTGACAAGAGGAAGGAAGTGAGGTTGGTCAAAAGAATCAAGTCACTGAGTTCACAGAAGATGCAGGATACAGGACCCTTCCCTCCCACCATTCCCATTCTCTGTCTCATCCCTTCTCCTTCACACACACACAAAGGTGAAGAACATCACTAAAAGAAGAAGAACCTACTTGGCTCCCATGTCCATGAAAGCAGTCATTGCTCGTGCAGGAGTCACATTCTCCACCATGATCCCCAGGCTCTGACTGGCTGCTTTCTGAACAAATTCTGGGGAGTTGGACACCATCTGGAGAAGGAGCCGAGCAACCTCATCCACCTCAGAGTCCATGTCCTTCTTCAAGGTCACAAAGAGCTCTCCCAGAGTGACAATGGCAGAGCAGAACACCTTGGAACCGAGGTTGGTCACCTGGGGAAGCCATGAGGGGAAACATAAGAATCACCTTGGAAAGAAAACCAGTTGCCTTCAACAGAAGTCCCAGGAAATGACAACACATCCCACTGTGTCCAGAGGAGCATACAAGTACAGGAAGAGCAGGAGAGCACAAGCACAGAAAGGCACTTACTCTGGCACCAATTTCTGGCTTCAGACCTGCTCACTGCAGGCCTAAAAAAAAATTTCTTCAAGTGTTCTACTTAAGCCTTCTAAAATGTCCAGAGCTTTGATTTTAGGCCCTTTTACTAGAAAATTAAAGCAAGTGCTGCTTTCAAATCATGAAGGCAAAAGTCATAAAGATAAAAGAGTCAGGTGCTCCTGTTCAAAAAAGCAACACCAGCAGCTGAAGCACTCAGCCAGCAAACAGAAAACACAGGCTCGGGTCTACAGAATAATTTGCAGCGTTGAATTATAGCTTGGGCAGAGATTAGAACTCTGGCAAATAATGTCATTAGTGTCTCAGTTTCTGCATTTGCACATTGCATTATAAAGGCTCCACACTCAAAGATGAGTGTCAGATACCCAACCTGCCAGTAAATACAGCTGCCTGTGCCCACAGATCCTACAGATAGCTGACAGACATTGGAAATATCAGGTGTAAAACCAGAAATGACGGCAGACCCTGAGCACACATGGAGATGAACAAGCACATACCTACTCTACACACTGTGTATGAAGTATGGGGGACAATTCAGAACAATGTTCTCACCTCGCTGGTAACTGCCAAGCAAACCTCACCAAGTCTACAAAGCAGGACCTCTGAATGGGACCCAGCCAGGTGTTGGATGGTGAAGAGTCCCTTCTCCTTCAGCTCCCTGAAAGGCAGAAGACTGATTTTTCTCTCCACCAAGGCAGCACCCTCTGAAATGACCAGGCTGGCAGCTCAGTTGAACAATGGGAGGTGCTTTTCAAGGAGTGCTTAATGAAATCATGGAATGCATTGCCCCAGGATGCTGTGGCTGTCAAAAGCATTCACAAACCCAAGAGGCAAAGAGAGGGAATTTAGAGTGGCCATTTGAGAAGACAGCCTTTCTGAAATCTCTGGCACATGAGGCCCCTCTGTCACTGCTTCCTAGGAGCTGTGCGACCGGGCCATGCTGCTGTTGGTTGTCACCTCCCTGTACTTGTCCCTGAGACACAGTGCCACCGGGCTGTTATTGGGGCCTTTTCCTTCTTTGCCAGCCCCAGCAGGCATTCAGCAGGGAGAGTCTGCACTGCCACTCTGGAGCTGAGTTTCCACTCTGTGATCTCGGCCTCTCTGTCTCCCCATCCACTCCCCCTCACACATTCCCCAAAAAGCAGCAGGATGTCTGCTGGGACCACCTCAGCCTGCAGGAAGGCCAAGTGGGTCCTGGCCTCTCCTGACCCACAGCACAGCTTTCTTTCATCCCAGCATGGAAATATAAAAACTGTATTATCACATCACACAGAGGGCCAGGAGCTTTTTATTTTGGCTGCAAGTTTCCACAGGGCATTGGGGAAGAGGAGAAAAAGAGTGTTTTGCAACAAGCAACCTGGCTACTCAGGCAGGATGGTAAGAAAAGTGTCTGGAAGCTGCTTTTTAGGACTTTGGTTGTTCTGCTGAAGCTTCTGATAGAGCTGATGGGCAGATCCCAGAGCTGTGGAGAGTTCCTGGGAAATTTGTCCTTGGATATGCCTACGAATGCTCTCCCAGCCATGAACTGCCATCTGTGTCCTGTCCATATGTTACTGCCTTGACTGTTGAGTGTCTGAGGTGCCTCTTGAGGCTGCTATGGACCTCCTTCACCAAGGAATGGATTGTGATACAACATCCCTTTCTGCTTATGTTTGGGCACTGACAGAGCCTGGACCACTCTGCCTCGAGCTTGGGCTCTGGCCAAGCAAGATTGCAAATGAGAGCAGCTCATGGTCCTCAACTCTTCCCTGCTGCTGGGACAAACAGACATGGCCATGGGGACAGAACGGAGCTGCCCCATCTGCCAGGGCACTAAGAAGGATGTGAGTTTTTCTCTGCCCTGTCACCACCAGTTGTGCCTGGGCTGCATCCTACAGTGGGCAAAGAGAAATCCAGCGTGCCAACTCTGCAGAAGAATGATAGAAGCTGTCAGGTTTTCTGAGTAGGATGAACAGGACTACATACAATTTGCCATCAGCTCCCCCAAACAATTGCTAGAGTCCAGCAGGGAGAGAGCCTGGCCCCCTTGCTGAAAGCAGCCCCCCAGACCCTGTGATGGCTGCTCCATCTTCCCCACAGGGAACACTGTCCCCAGCTGAGCAGGGGCTGCAGGACCAGAGCCTGTGCATGGCCTCCTGCCCAAGGAGTGGGCCGAATTTTTCAAATAACAATGTCATCTACTGGACCAAAGGTGGCCCTGGCTGCACCAGAAGCTGGAGGGAATATGCCAGCACCAGAGATGGCTGGTTAAGGAATTCCTAGAGCAGCATCCTACACGCCCTCTGTGCCTATGGTCAAGTTGCCAAAACCTTGGTGCCAGTACTGCAGCTTCTCCTCTGTAGCAGTCTGAATTGCTGCTAGCATAGTCCAGGGTAAAGAAGCAAAAAGGACCTTTGCATAATCTCCACAGATGTTTTATTCAGCTCTGCAGGGAGATGTTCAGCTCCCAGCACGCACATACAGAGGGTCTCACTTTGTCTCCACAGGGGCCTGGGGGCTGACCCTGATCTCAGGGCAGTACAAAGATAAGGGGGCCAATCAGGGAATAGGGAAGATGTGGCTCAGGAACACAGGAACAGACATAAGAACAGGGGAAGGAGCCAATGGGGTCTAACAGCTTTTTGAGAGAAGCTTCTTGTGTCTCCCTAGACCAAGGAATGCCCCCCCAGGGTCTCCACAATTCCCGGTGTTTTATATTATTAGGAAAGCTTCTCTGAAGGATCAACTGAATCAACACAAAATGACAAAAACAATCAAAAGCGCTCATAGGGCAATTGTTCAAAATTCAAATAATTCTGAGTTCCCAAAGTGCCAACAGATTTCTTGGAGTGTCTTAGATCTGGCAGGAGGGATGCAGGGTTTTCTTAGCACAATTTATCAGGAAGCTGAGTCATCCATACTGAACCTCTGGTGCATGGCCTCCTCACTGCCATCGTGCAGCAAGGAGGCCCAGAGGCTGCTGTGCTCTGGTCCTGTCAGGGATGAACACAGCAGCTCTGTGGCCAGTGCCAGCTCCAGCTCCAGCAGCTCACAAGAGGAGACTCCTTCCAGAAGCTCTGCTGGCTCCAGTGTGGCAGACCAGTAGAGCCCACTGGAAGCCACCCTCCATTGCAGCCACCCCCAGCTGCGCCCATCATCACTGCAGAGCAGGAGCTGCCCCAGAGGAGCCGCAGCAGGAGCTCATGGCAGTGGCAGGTCCCTGTGCCCAGGGCAGAGCCACAGAACCTCTGCTCCTGGCTGGGACAGGGGCTGCTCACCCTGGTGTCCCACTGAGAGGAGGGATCCTGGGCTCCAAACTCTGCCCAGCCCTGCAAAAGGCCAACTCACCAGCAGTGCCAGCAAGGTTCCTGCAGCCATTCAGTCAAATCAGAGGAAAGAAATGTCTCTTCAGCTGACACAGCCTCTGCACACAGCTTTCTGCCCCTTCTCCTGGTGCCTTTCCCTGACTCCAGCAAGAGCTGCAGGAAATGCTGTGTGAGCCATGATGATGGAAGAGCTACTGATAAAAACACTGTGGTCATGCTTTCAGAGGAGTCATGAATGGAAGACTGACCAACCTTCCAGCCAATGGTATGCAAAAAGATTCCATTCTTTAAATAATTGATTGCAATAAATTAGTAAAAAGAAAGATATGGAAACAAATTAAATCTCCCACAGCTGCTGGCTTCCCTCAGGTTCCATGGTCTATGTATTGCTAGACTTACTTCATTTAGGCAGAATATTAACTGCCCTGACTTGCTGGAGACTGACCACAAGGTCTCATCTGTGGTGGGCAGTCACTAAAATTAGCTCAGCAGAGGCACCTTCAGCTTTCCAAGTGTAGCAGAAATACATATTCTCTGCTTCATGACTGTGTGGCAGCAGCTGCTGGTGTGGATGTGTCAGCGTTGCTTCATGGATTACTCCTGGGAAGGAATTGTGTGCACAGGCACAGTATGATGGCTTCGGTCTCCTCTAATTACTCCAATGGGATGATGGCCAGAACTTTTAGGCAAAAAGCATCATGACAGAATAATTTACAATATTCTCCAAACTACTCCCGTGGTTTGGATTTTCTTACTGATTAGGTTCAGTGTCTGGCCTCAAGAAATCAGTCCAGAAAGAACAGGCAAACTTCAGCTTGCAAGTTAGAGTGCAAGTCTTTAATTTGCAATTTTTGCAGCATGTACAAACAACTTTTCAACATATTTACAAAAAACTCTCTTAGTTCTTGCTATACCTATCCAGAACCTGATTCTCTCCTCGTTTTATTTTGATTTGAGATCCAAGCATGATTTTTTTCTGGACAGGGAAGTAAGAACCAGCTGCAAATACAGACTACAAGTGTGAATCTATACTGCCAGAACTGAGCTGTAGCTTGGAATTAAAGGCAAGAAGTGATGCCATGGTAAATGTGAACGTTTAGTGCTGACATAGGAGCCTTCTGCAATGCTCCACCAACCCATGGTTCACATTGCTACAAACTCTCATTCTGGTGTTACAAAGAGTGTTGAAGAGCTGATTGTAAGTAAAAAAAATAGCCAGAGTGTTAATTTTGGTTAATATGGCAAACAATGACTATCTTATAATTCAGAGCTCACAGAAGTGAGTATTCAGATTTCCACTTAGTACGTGCTGGCAGTTTTAATTTGAAATCAACAGGTTTATCCAAATCAAGTTATCCATAGGAATTATTTTGCTCTATGATCTGACTATAAATGTCTCATTGTCTGATAAGTTTAGTAGAAATTTGAAAAGTCAGCAGTCCACAAATTTTCATTTCTTATTTAGTGGCTATTCTGCAGGAAAGCTTTTACAGACTAATCAGTTTTGATGTAATTAAAATGCCAGTACATTTCATCTAGCCATTTTGGTATTAGAACAAAACCATATGACTGCACAGCCTTTTAAAAATATTTTAAAATCAATTTTCAAATCAACAGTCTGAGTAGGACTCAGAATAAAAACTCTACTAAACTTCAACTCCATTGGAAGATTCCCTTGTCACCCTGTGAATCAGCTCTACATTCAGAAGATTAACAGTCCCAATGATGGTGGTTTTGGTATGGTTAGGAATTGGGGAAGGGTCTTCTTCCTTCTCAGCTCCATGCTGTAGTGCCTTTGGGATGTGGCCTGCTGGCCGTTGTTTGTGCAGCCCTGGCATTTCTCCATGAGGCAGAACGTGCAATTGCATTTCCAGCCCAAAGCCCATGAGGAGTGGGGCATGCAGAGCTGTGCCAGACCCAGGCCAGCAGCTGTGCCGCCAGAGGGTTTTGGTTCCTGCCCAGTGCAGCTGGTGCATCTCTCCCGTGAGTGCCTCCCCTTGCCAGGTGCCCATGGACAGCAGGTGCAGGGTTCTGCAAGGGGCATGGAACAGGGTGGGGATGTCTGCTGGCAACAGAGTGCAGCGGAGAGCAAACAGTCCAGGATGTTCCTGGAGTGTGTGACAGAACTCCTGACACAGCTGGTGACTGAGCCAGTGAGGGAAGGCACTGCTGGGCCTGCTGTTTGTGAGGAGGGAAGGGCTGCTGGGTGACAGGAGGGTTGGAGGCGGCCTTGGGCTCAGGGATCACAAAATGCTCATGTTTGATTCCCAGAGAAGGAACGAGAGATTTTGGGGAAGTGTTGACCTGCAACAAATTGTGAATTTGTTAAGCTTTAACAGGCAGTGCTTAGTTGTACCTTCCCTCACAGCAGTGGTTAATGTGTGCAAGTGGATGTCTTAGCCTTGAGAATAAAGACAGTGGGCCTACTGAGGAAGTAGCTGCAATGTATTCAAGCAGAAGAAGGCTCTTAACCAGGGGAGGAGAATTTGAGGAACGGGATGTTCACCACATGACCACCAGAGACCCTCAAGAGACCCCTACTCTAAATGTCAGTAATTTTGGGGAAGTGATTTAAACATGTCAAACACTTTGTGAGAATGTTTAGCCTGTGAGTTTGAGCAAAGTAATGAATAAAAGTAATGAAAGTAATGTCTTACTTCCATGGATACTAACACGTGGGTGTGCATGTTTCAGGGAAGTGATTCCTCACGCACCCAGCACTGAAATAAAGTAATGCCTCTTTTGTCACACTGAGCTGGCAGTGTGGATAGGGCCCTGCTCAGTAACGTTCATTTTGGTCATTTTTATTGAAGCATAAAGAATGGTTGAAATGAAATCTTTTGCAGCTGTTTCCCTTTGGTTTACCTGTTTGAGGGTTAAAATTCTGTGCTGCAGGTGTGCTGGGTGTGTGCAGAGCAGTGCAGCCCCAGAAACCCCTTGGCTTGCCCACAAGTTGTCACGCCTTGTTGCCAGGTGTGCCCAGCTGTGGCAGGAGAAGGAGCCCGCAGCGCAGTGGGCACCGTGCCCTGCCCAGCCGGAGCTCTGTGGCACAGAGCAGCAGCAGCGCCAGCGCCGTTCAACCCGCTCCTGCCTTGGCTTCCCCTGGCACACAGAAGCCTCTGGAAATCAGCACGGCCAGTGGCGTTCCCAGCTTAGAGCAGCTGCTGCTGGCGGGCAGATGGTGCCAGTTCGATTGCTGCCAAAGAGGAAGAAAGGCAGAGATGTACACGCAGCAGAGCCCTTGGCATGTCCAATAAAGGTGCAAATATGTGGGGAGATTTGTTAGGAAACATTTCAGCAGTGATGCCAACAGTGGCTTCTCTCCTGGTTCTGTGTGTTCTAGACGAGTAATGCAATGGTTGGCTCTGACAATTATGAAGCAGATGTTATGTGGATGTTCAAATGTGTAGTGATGGTATTGTAATATATCCTCCCATAGTCCTCTTTCCCGTCCCCCTTGTAATAGCCTTGGTAGTCAGGGCATTTGGGGAGGGCTGGCTTGTGACCAGCAGGCAGGGTGTAACAACACATGACCTCTAGTCAAGATGCAAGAAAGTAATCTCCACCAATGGACAGCAGAGAAAGAGTTGACTGACAAAACTTTTAGAGGGGCTAAGGGTAGAAAAGGCAGAGCATCCTTTTTGAAGATGAGCGCATGGCTGCTAGTCACAGAGACTCACAATGCTGTAATTTTTCCTTATTCAGTCCTTTGTTAAGGTTTACGAAACCTTTAAAATGTTAAAAGTGAGAGTCATTTCTCACATGTGCAATGCTGTGGGCCATTTTCTTGGTCTGGTTTCCTTTGGTTGTGTCCCATCTGATTGCTCAGCTGGGGTACAGGCTGTAGGTGCTTGGGGCACTCTTGGAGCTCCTCTTGGATCCCTGTTGAAAAACAGGGTTTGGCCCATGAGGGGAATTTGTGCTGCTTTGTGACAGAGAAGAATTTCCCAGGCTCTTTTGTGTTTGCTGTGGGGAAGGTTGGTTATTGCTTTGCATAAATTCACAGACCAACATGGAGCATTTGCTTTGTGATGTCAGGGCATGGTTGCCACCTTGTCGTAGTGACATCAGAAGGTTGCCTTGGTGAACGGAAGGCCTGAGTGTCAGAGCAGCCCTAGTGCTTGCTCACGTCAGGAGAACCCTCCTGGTTGGGGAATTTGTCAGTGGGTAGCTGCCCGCTGTCAAGAGCCTTCTTTTTTCTATTATTTACCTAACTTTCAAAAATGACAATGCTTCACTATCGTGCCATGGCAGCTTTTGCTGTTTATGGCATTTCTTTTTCCGTGTATAACGTGACACACTTCACCCGTAAGTAGAGGTTTCCCTTCTACTTAGGTTAGGGTGTATCCTAACCTGGCTTTTGTATGTCTTCCTGCTCTTTCTAAGTGACTGAGTTGATTTTGAAAGAGAAAGAGCATTAGGATGCCACTGGTTTGGTAAAGCTCCTGTCAAGACGTTAAGCGAAAAAGGGGGTGCCTGTAGCCACAGGGGCAGCATTTGCAGGGGAACTTGCAGGGCTTCCATTCCCTCCATGGGACAGTCTGTGGCAGCAGAGTCTGTCATTTCCTCAGGCTGCTGGATCAAGCAGGAGAACTTCCAAAATGCAGACTGGAAGACCTTCTCAGAAGGCCTCCAAAGGACTTTGTAGTTCTCCCCAGAAGTCAGGGAAAGCTTCTTTTATTCCGAATTTTGTAATGAAAGGATTTGACTGTCTGTTTTGACCCTTGACTGAGTGCTAACAGAGTGATTCCCTTTGCAGTGAAGTGCAAACTCCAAAGCAGTGAGTGTCTGCTCCTGAGCCTGGAGCTGCTGCTGTGCTGTTTCACAATAGAACTTCCACAGTTCAGGGGGATTTGGGGCAAGCTTTTCTGGGTGACTGTTTTCAGCAACTTAATGGGAATAAGTGCATGCAACTTCTTTTTTTAAAAAAAGTACCTGAAAGACAAGAGAACAAAAGCTGCTTTATCTGCTGGACAGAACACAAGCATTGAGTGTTGAAGAACATTTTGCATTTTCTTGATCATGTTTGTATTCATTTACTGGCTAGACAGGCCAAAGTGTAGGCACAACCAAGATTATTGTCCTGATCTCTTGCTGGCTGTGTGAAAGAACTATGTCATGTGGAGGGATGTTGATAAAGAAAAATACTCTCTGTTTGGGTTGACTTCTTCTCTTCTGTAAGATTCAGCAGCCCAGGCAGTTTTCTCACAGCACTTGTTCATTTTCCCTTGCCCACTCCAGATCACATGATCTGTGTATTCAGAGGTGCTGATCCTGAGGTGAGTGAGAAAGGAACATTTCATGTTCCTGGTGCTTAGGAATTGTAGAGCAAGCTGTGAGCTTGGCCTGTGGCAGTAGAGTGTAGAGGGCCAGCTGGGTAGGCTGGAAGAAAATCCATTTCCATGTCTGCAGCAGCAATAACAAAGGCATCTCTGGCTATTTCCTAATTTTCCATTTCAAAACCTACAAGGAATGAAAAGCTCATGTTGCAGAGAGAATGTTGCTTCTTGATAGTAGCCAGGGTGTAATGTCTAATTCAGAACTATTAGCAATTCTGTTGAATTAGTCCATTTAAATTTAGTCACAGTGACTTAGAATCTCATTGTTATCCAAGTTTCTGATTTGTCCTTAGTAGAGCTGGTAGTAGAAACAGAGCTGAATAGAATAAAGTGCTGAATAGAAATAAGGTTATAAATCATAGGTAACTTTCTGTCCCCCACACTGCTGTCTGTCCACAGATCACAGAACCAACAGCAGTCTCTCCTCTGATTCCCTCTGCTCATGGAGAGGAGGCCGAAGAGGAGGCAAATGAGGTGGATGAGTGCCAGCCTCCATCAGTGCTCACGGAACAGCCTGAACATTCTGAGCCAGTAAGTGCCAGCTGTGTGTGCTGCTGTCTTTAGTGCAGAGCAGGGCTGCAAGTTTCTGACCAGCCAGCACTTTACTGTTGCTGGCTGAGGATGCTGAGTGCTGGAGTCCTGCCAGGACCTAGTGATTGCCCCCAGCCTGTGACAGCTGGTCAATGGGCTTTGGTCTGTCACATTTAGGCACCAGCTTCTTGGCATTTTGATATGGGCCAGCCTGAAGCACAAAGGCTCCCTGATGCCAGAGCAGGGAGCTTGTAAAAGACACTGTGCTCAGCCTTGTTGGATACACAGGGGACACTGTGGCATTGAAATAAACAGGGCAGGAGACTTTTTCTCCATTTAATGCTTTTATCAAAAGTGATCAGCTCAGGATTGGGCAGCTCGGACGGGTCTACAGCTTCCTGTTGTTTCCCTCCAGTAGAGGTAGAGGAGGAGGAGGAGGATGAGGAGGAGGAGGAGAAAGACGAGAAGGACGAGGAGGAGGCGGAGGAGGAGGAGGAGGAAGAGGAGGACAAGGAGGAGGAGGAAGAGGAGGAGGAGGAAGATGAGGAGGAGGAGGACGAGGAGGAGGAGGAGGACAAGGAGTGGGGGGGAAGGAGGAGGACGAGGAGGAGGAGGAGGAAAAGGAGAAGGAGGAGGAGGAGGACGAGGATGAGGAAGAGGAGGACGAGAAGGACGAGGAGGACGAGGAGGAGGAGAAGGAGGAGGAAGAGGACGAGGAGGAGGAGGAGGACGAGGACGAGGAGGAGGAGGACGAGGAAGAGGAGGAGGACGAGAAGGAAGAGAAGGAGGAGGAGGATAAGGAGGAGGAGGAGGAAGAGGAGGAAGAGGAGGAGGAGTAGGAGAAGGAGGAGGACGAGGACAAAGAGGACGAGGAGGAGGACGAGGAGGAGGAGGAGGAGGAGGTAGAGGAGGAGGAGGAGGAGGACGAGGAGGAGGAGGACGCGGAGGAGGACGAGGAGGAGGACGAGGAGGAGGAGCAGGAGGACGAGGAGCAGGAGGACAATGAGGACAAGGACTTAGAGGACGCGGAGGAGGAGGAGGAGGAGGAGGAGGCGAACCAGGAGGAGGAGGAGGAGGAGTACGAGGAGGACGAGGTGGACGAGGACGAGGAGGAGGACGAGGAGGAGGAGGAGGAGGAGGAGGAGGAGGAGGAGGAGCACGAGGAAGAGGAGGAACAGGAGGACCAGGAGGAGGAGCACGAGGTGGAGGAGAACGACGAGGATTAGGAGAACGCGGAGGACGAAGACGACGAGGAGGACGACGAGGAGGAGGAGGACGAGGAGGAGGAGGAGGAGGACGAGGAAGAGGAGGATGAGGAGGAGGACAAGAATGAGGATGCGGACGAAGAAGAGGAGGATGAGGAGGAGGAGGGGGACGATGAGGAGGAGGAGGAGGTGGAGGATGAGGACGAGGAGGATGAGGAGGACGAGGAGGAGGAGGAGGATGAGGAGGACAAGGAGGCTGAGGAGGACGAGGAGGAGGGGGAGGACGAGGATGACGAGGAGGAGGAGGAGGAGGACGAGGAGGAGGAGGAGGAGGAGGCTGAGGAGGATGATGACGAGGAGGACCAGGAGGAGGCGGACGAGGAGGAGGAGTAGGAGGACGACACGGAGGAGGAGGAGGAGGACGAGGAGGAGGAGGATGAGGAGGAGGAGGAGGACGTGGACGAGGACGAGGACGAAGACGAGAAGGAGGACAAGAGTAGGAGGAGGAGGACCAGGAGGAGCACGAGGAGGATGAGGAGGAGGAGGCGGAATATGAGGATGAGGAGGAGGAGGAGGAGGACGAGGAGGAGGAGGAGGAGGAGGAGTAGGAGGAGGAGGACGAGGAAGAGGACGAGGACGAAGACGAAGAGGAGTACCAGGAGGA